>NC_090412.1:29594376-34394376 GCF_036365525.1 Heterodontus francisci | reverse complement strand
ACTCTCTGTCACTCACTATCACTCTCTATCACTCTCTGACACTCCCTGACACTCTCTACCACTCTCTATCACTCTCTGACACTCTCTGACACTCCCTATCACTCTCTATCACTCTCTATCACTCTCTGATACTCTTTGAAGCTCTCCATCACTCTCGATCACTCTCTGACACTCTCTATCACTCTCTGACACTCTCCTACACTCTCTGACACTCTCTGACACTCTCTATCACTCTCTGACACTCTCTGACACTCTCTATCACTCAATGACACTCTATCACTCTCCATCACTCTCTGACACACTCTGACACACTCTGACACTCTCAGACACTCTCAATCACACTCCGTATCACTCTCTGACACTCTCTGACACTCTCTATCACTCTCTGATACTTTCTGACACTCTCTATTACTCAATGACACTCTGTGACACTCTCTATCCCTCTCTATCACTCTATGACCTCTCTGACGCTATCTATCACTCTCTATCACTCTCTGACACTCTCTGACACACTCTGACACTCTCTGTCACTCTCTATCACTCTCTATCACTCTCTGACACTCTGTGACACTCTCTGACACTCTCTATCACGCTATGACACTCTCTGACACTCTCTATCACTCTCTATCACCCTCTGACACACTCTGACACTCTCTGACACTCTCAGACACTCTCTGTCTCTCTCTGTCACTCTCTATCAATCTCTGACACTCTCTATCACTCTCCATCACTCTCTTAGACTCTCTATCACTCTCTGACACTCTCTGACACTCTCTATCACACTCTGACACTCTCTGACACTCTCTATCACTCAATGACACACTCTGAAACTGTCTATCACTCCCTATCACTCTCTATCACTCTCTGACACTCACTGACACTCTCAGACACTCGCTGTCACTCTCAGACACTCTCTGTCACTCTCTGACACTCTCTGACACTCTCTGTCACTCACTGACACTCTCTTTCGCTCTCTGACACTCTCTGACACTCTCAGAGACTCTCAGAGACTCTCAGAATCTCTCTCTCTCACTCTCTGAAACTCTCTGACACTCTCAGAGACTCTCTATCACTCTCTATCACTCTCTGACATTCTCTATCACTCTCTGACATTCTCAGACTCTCTCTGTCACTCTCTGACACTCCCTATCACTCTCTGACACTCTCTGACACTCTCTATCACTCTCTGACACTCTCTGACACTCTCTATCACTCAATGACCCTCTGTGACACTCTCTATCACTCTCCATCACGCTCTGACACTCTCTGACACCCTCTGACACTCTCTGACACTCTCTATCACTCTCTGACAATCTCTGTAACTCTCTATCACTCTCTGACACTCTCTATCACTCTCTTTCACTCTCTGACATTCTCTGACACTCTCTATTAATCAATGACACTCTGTGACACTCTCTATGATTCTCTGAAACTCTCTGACACACTCTGACACTCTCTATCACTCTCTATCACTCTCTGACACTCTCTGAGACTCTCCATCTCTCTATGACACTCTCTGACACTCTCTATCACGCTCTATCACTCTCTATCACTCTCTGACACTCTCTATCACTCTCTTACACACTCTGACACTCTCTATCACTCTCTGACACTCACTGACACTCTCAGACACTCTCTGACACTCTCTATCACTCTCTGAATCTCTCTGACACTCTCAGAGGCTCTCTATCACTCTCTATCACTCTCAGACAATCTCAGACACTCTCTATCACTCTCTGAAACTGTCTATCGCTCTCTGACACTCTCTGACACTCTCTGACACTCTCTATCACTCTCTGACACTTTCTGACACTCTCTATTACTCAATGACACTCTGTGACACTCTCTATCCCTCTCTATCACTCTATGACACTCTCTGATGCTATCTATCACTCTCTATCACTCTCTGACACTCTCTGACACACTCTGACACTCTCTATCACTCTCTATCACTCTCTGACAATTTGTGACAATCCCTGACACTCTCTGAAACTCTCTATCACTCTCTATCACTCTCTGACACTCTCTGACACCCTCTGACACTCTCTGACACTCTCATAGGCTCTCTATCACTCTCTATCACTCTCTGTCACTCACTATCACTCTCTGACACTCACTGACACTCTCAGACACTCTCTGCCACTCTCTATCACTCTCTGAATCTCTCTGACACTCTCAGAGGCTCTCTATCACTCTCTATCACTCTCAGACAATCTCAGACACTCTCTATCACTCTCTGAAACTGTCTATCACTCTCTGACACTCTCTGACCCTCTCTGACACTCTCTATCACTCTCTGACACTTTCTGACACTCTCTATTACTCAATGACACTCTGTGACACTCTCTATCCCTCTCTATCACTCTCTGACAATTTGTGACAATCCCTGACACTCTCTGAAACTCTCTATCACTCTCGATCACTCTCTGACACTCTCTGACACCCTCTGACACTCTCTGACACTCTCATAGGCTCTCTATCACTCTCTATCACTCTCTGTCACTCTCTATCACTCTCTGACACTCTCTGACACTCTCAATCACTCTGTGACACTCTCTGACACTCTCAGAGGGTCTCTATCACGTTCTATCACTCACTGACACTCTCTGTCACTCTCTACCACTCTCTGACACTCTCTAACACTCTCTGACACTCTCTGACACTCTCAGAGGCTCTCGATCACTCGCAATCACTCACTGACACTCTCAGACACTCTCTATCACTCTCTCACACTCACTGACACTCTCAGACACTCTCTTTCACTCTCTGTCACTCTCAGACACTCTCTATCTCTCTCTGACTCTGTCTATCTCTCTCTGACACTCTCTGTCGCTCTCTGACACTCTCTGACACTCTCTGACACTCTCTGACACTCTCTGTCACTCAATGACACACTCTGAAACTGTCTATCACTCCCTATCACTCTCTATCACTCTCTGACACTCACTTACACTCTCAGACACTCGCTGTCACTCTCAGACACTCTCTGTCACTCTCTGACACTCTCTGACACTCTCTGATACTCTCTATCACTCTCTGACACTCTCTGTCACTCACTGACACTCTCTTTCGCTCTCTGACACTCTCTGACACTCTCAGAGACTCTCAGAAACTCTCTCTCACTCTCTGAAAATCTCTGACACTCTCAAAGACTCTCTATCACTCTCTGACATTCTCTGACTCTCTCTGTCACTCTCTGACACTCCCTATCACTCTCTGACACTCTCTGACACTCTCTATCACTCTCTGACACTCTCTGACACTCTCTATCACTCAATGACCCTCTGTGACACTCTCCATCACTCTCCATCACTCTCTGACACTCTCTGACACACTCTGACACTCTCTGACACTCTCTATCACTCTCTATCACTCTCTGACACTCTCTGTAACTCTCTATCACTCTCTGACACTCTCTATCACTCTCTATCACTCTCTATCACTCTCTGACACACTCTGACACTCTCTATGACTCTCTTTCACTCTCTGACACTCTCTATCACTCTCTATCCCTCTCGATCAATCTCTGACACTCTCTGACACTCTCTATTAATCAATGACACTCTGTGACACTCTCTATGATTCTCTGAAACTCTCTGACACACTCTGACACTCTCTGAGACTCTCCATCTCTCTATGACACTCTCTGACACTCTCTAACACGCTGTATCACTCTCTATCACTCTCTGACACTCTCTATCACTCTCTTACACTCTCTTACACTCTCTGACACTCTCTATCACTCTCTGACACTCACTGTCGCTCTCTGACACTCTCTGACACTCTCTGACACTCTCTATCACTCAATGACACACTCTGAAACTGTCTATCACTCCCTATCACTCTCTATCACTCTCTGACACTCACTGACACTCTCAGACACTCGCTGTCACTCTCAGACACTCTCTGTCATACTTTGACACTCTCTGACACTCTCTGATACTCTCTCTCACTCTCTGACACTCTCTGTCACTCACTGACACTCTCTTTCGCTCTCTGACACTCTCTGACACTCTCAGAGACTCTCAGAATCTCTCTCTCTCACTCTCTGAAACTCTCTGACACTCTCAGAGACTCTCTATCACTCTCTGACATTCTCTATCATTCTCTGACATTCTCAGACACTCTCTGTCACTCTCTGACACTCCCTATCACTCTCTGACACTCTCTGACACTCTCTATCACTCTGTGACACTCTCTATCACTCAATGACCCTCTGTGACACTCTCTATCACTCTCCATCACTCTCTGACACTCTCTGACACACTCTGACACTCTCTGACACTCTCTATCACTCTCTGACACTCTCTGCAACTCTCTATCACACTCTGACACTCCCTGTAACTCTCTATCACTCTCTGACGCTCTCTATCACTCTCGATCAATCTCTGACACTCTCTGACACACTCTATTAATCAATGGCACTCTGTGACACTCTCTATGATTCTCTGAAACTCTCTGACACACTCTGACACTCTCTATCACTCTCTATCACTCTCTGACACTCTCTGAGACTCTCCATCTCTCTATGACACTCTCTGACACTCTCTATCACTCTCTGACACTCACTGACACTCTCAGACACTCTCTGCCATTCACTATCACTCTCTGACTCTCACTATCACTCTCTGAACCTCTCTGACACTCTCAGAGGCTCTCTATCACTCTCTATCACTCACTGACACTCTCAGACACTCTCTATCACTCTCTGACACTCACTGACACTCTCAGACACTCTATTTCACTCTCTGTCACTCTCAGACAATCTCAGACACTCTCTATCACTCTCTGAAACTGTCTATCGCTCTCTGACACTCTCTGACACACTCAATCACACTCTATCACTCTCTGACACACTCTGACTCTCTCTATCACTCGATGACACTCCCTGACACTCTCTATCACTCTCTGTCACTCTCTGACACGCTCTGACACTCTCTGACACTCTCAGACCCTCTCTGTCACTCTCTATCACTCTCTGACATTCTCTATCACTCTCTGACACTCTCTATCACTCTCAGACACTCTCTGTCACTCTCTACCACTCTCTGACACTCTCTATCACTCTCTGACACTCTCTGACATTCTCAGAGGCTCTCTATCACTCTCAATCACTCACTGACACTCTCAGACACACTCTTTCACTCTCTGTCACTCTCAGACACTCTCTATCACTGTCTGACACTGTCTATCTCTCTCTGACACTCTCTATCGCTCTCTGACACTCTCTGACACACTCAATCACTCTCTATCACTCTCTGACACACTCTGACACTCCCTATCTCTCTCTATCACTCTCTATCACTCTCTGACACACTCTGACACTCTCTGACACTCTCAGACACTCTCTATCACACTCTGACACGGTCTGACACTCTCCATCACTCTCTGACACTCTCTGACACTCTCCGACAATCTCAATCACACTCCGTATCACTCTCTGACACTCTCTGACACTCTCTATCACTCTCTGACACTTTCTGACACTCTCTATTACTCAATGACACTCTGTGACACTCTATATCCCTCTCTATCACTCTATGACACTCTCTGACGCTATCTATCACTCTCTATCACTCTCTGACACTCTCTGACACACTCTGACACTCTCTATCACTCTCTATCACTCTCTGACTTTTTGTGACAATCCCTGACACTCACTGAAACTCTCTATCACTCTCTATCACTCTCTGACACCCTCTGACACACTCTGACACTCTCTGACACTCTCATAGGCTCTCTATCACTCTCTATCACTCTCTGTCACTCTCTATCACTCTCTGACACTCTCTGACACTCTCTATCACTCTGTGACACTCTCTGATACTCTCAGAGGGTCTCTATCACGCTCTATCACTCACTGACACTCTCAGACACTCTTTATCAGTCTCTGACACTCACTGACAATCTCAGACACTCTCTTTCACTCACTGTCACTCTCAGACACTCTCAGACACTCTCTATCACTCTCTGACACTCTCTATCACTCTCTGACACTCTCTATCGCTCTCTGGCGCTCTCTGACACACTCAATCACTCTCTATCACTCTCTGAAACACTCTGACACTCTCTATCACTCTCAGACACTCTGTGTCACTCTCTACCACTCTCTGACACTCTCTATCACTCTCTGACACTCTCTGACACTCTCAGAGGCTCTCTATCACTCACAATCACTCACTGACACTCTCAGACACTCTCTATCACTCTCTGACACTCACTGACACTCTCAGACACTCTCTTTCACTCTCTGTCACTCTCAGACACTCTCTATCACTCTCTGACACTGTCTATCTCTCTCTGAAACTCTCTGTCGCTCTCTGACACTCTCTGACACTCTCTGACGCTCTCTGACACTCACAGACACTCTCAGATACTCTCTATCACTCTGTATCACTCTCTAACACTCACTGACACTCTTAATCACTCTGTGACACTCTCTATCTCTCTCTATCACTCTCTGACACTCTCTATCACTCTCTGACACACTCTATCACTCTCTGACACTCTCTATCACTCTATGACACTCACTGACACACTCTGACACTCTCTGTCACTCTCTATCACTCTCTGACACTCTCTGACGTTCTCTATCACTCTATGACACTCTCTGACACGCTCTATCACTCTCTATCACTCTCTGACACTCTCTGACACTCTCTCACACTCTCTATCACTCTCTAACACTCTCAGACACTCTCTATCACTCTCTGACACTCACTGACACTCTCTCACACTCTCTATCACTCTCTACCACTCTCAGACACTCTCTATCACTCTCTGACACTCACTGACACTCTGAGACACTCTCTGTCACTCTCTGTCACTCTCTGTCACTCTCTGTCACTCTCTGTCACTCTCAGACATGCTCAGACACTCTATATCACTCTCTGACACTCTCCATCACTCTCTGGCACTATCTGACAATCTCTATCACACTCTGACATTCTCAGACACTCTCTGTCACTCTCAGACACTCTCTATCACACTCTAACGCTCTTTAACACTCTCAGACACTCTCTGACGCACTCAGTCACTCTGTGACACTCTCTGCCGCTCTCAGACACTCTCTGACACTCTCTGACGCTCTCAGACTCTCTCAGACTCTCTCTATCACTCTCAGACACTCTCTATCACACTCTGACACTCTCTGACGCTCTCAGACACTCTCTGAAACGCTCTAACATTCTTCATCACTCTCTGACACACTCTGACACTCTTTGACACTCTCAGAAACTCTCTATCACTCTATATCACTCTCTGACACTCTCTATCACTCAATGACACTCTCTGAAAATCTCTATCACTGTCTATCACTCTCTGACACTCTCTGACACTCTCTGACACACTCAGACACTCTCAGACACTCTCTGACACTCTCAGACACGCTCTATCACTCTTTATCGCTATCTGACACTCTCTGACACTCTCTATCACTCTCTGACACTCTGTATCACTCTCTATCACTCTCTGACACTCCCTGACACTCTCTACCACTCTCTATCACTCTCTGACACTCTCTGACACTCACTATCACTCTCTATCACTCTCTATCACTCTCTGACACTCTCTGAAGCTCTCTATCACTCTCGATCACTCTCTGACACTCTCGATCACTCTCTGCCACTCTCTATCACTCTCTGACACTCTCTGACACTCTCTATCACTCTCTATCACTCTCTGACACTCTCTGACACCCTCTATCACTCAATGACACTCTCTATCACTCTCCATCACTCTCTGACACTCTCTGACACACTCTGACACTCTCAGACACTCACAATCACACTCCGTATCACTCTCTGACACTCTTTGACACTCTCTGACACTCTCTATTACTCTCTGACACTTTCTGACACTCTCTATTGCTCAATGACACTCTGTGACACTCTATATCCCTCTCTATCACTCTATGACACTCTCTGACGCTATCTATCACTCTCTATCACTCTCTGACACACTCTGACACTCTCTATCACTGTCTATCACTCACTGACAATCTCTGACACTCTCTGACACACTCAGACACTCTCAGATACTCTCTGACACTCTCAGAGACGCTCTATCACTCTTTATCGCTCTCTGACACTCTCTGACACTCTCTATCACTCTCTGACACTTTGTATCACTCTCTATCACTCTCTGACACTCCCTGACACTCTCGACCACTATCTATCACTCTCTGACACTCTCTGACACTCCCTATCACTCTCTATCACTCTCTGAAGCTCTCTATCACTCTCGATCACTCTCTGACACTCTCTATCACTCTCTGACACTCTCTATCACTCTCTGACACTCTGACACTCTCTATCACTCTCTATCACTCTCTGACACTCTCTGACACTCTCTATCACTCTCTGACACTCTGTATCACTCTCTATCACTCTCTGACACTCTCTGACACTCCCTATCACTCTCTATCACTCTCTGAAGCTCTCTATCACTCTCGATCACTCTCTGACACTCTCTATCACTCTCTGACACTCTCTATCACTCTCTGACAGTCTCTGACACTCCATATCACTCTCTATCACTCTCTATAACTCTCTGACACACTCTGAAGCTCTCTATCACTCTCGATCACTCTCTGACACTCTCTATCACTCTCTGACACTCTCTATCACTCTCTGACACTCTCTGACGCTCTCTATCACTCTCTATCACACTCTGACACTCTCAGACACTCTCAATCACACTCCGTATCACTCTCTGACACTCTCTGACACTCTCTATCACTCTCTGACACTTTCTGACACTCTCTATTACTCAATGACACTCTGTGACACTCTCTATCCCTCTCTATCACTCTATGATACTCTCTGACGCTATCTATCCCTCTCTATCACTCTCTGACACACTATCACTCTCTGACACTCTCTATCACTCTCTGAAACACTCTGACACGCTCTATCACTCTCTATCACTCTCTGACACTCTCTGACACCCTCTGACACACTCTGACACACTCTGACACTCTCTATCACTCTCTATCACTCTCTATCACTCTCTGACACTCTGTGACACTCTCTGACACTCTCCATCACTCTCTGACACTCTCTGAAACTCACTATCACTCTCTATCACTCTCTGACACTCTCTGACACCCTCTGACACACTCTGACACTCTCTGACACTCTCATAGGCTCTCTATCACTCTCCATCACTCTCTGTCACTCTCTATCACTCTCTGATACTCTCTGACACTCTCTATCACTCTCTGACACTCTCTGACACTCTCAGAGGGTCTCTATCACTCTCTATCACTCACTGACACTCTCAGACACTCTCTATCAGTCTCTGACACTCACTGAAACTCTCTTTCACTCTCTGTCACTCTCAGACACTCTCAGACACTCTCAGACACTCTCTATCACTCTCTGACACACTATCACTCTCTGACACTCTCTATCACTCTCTGAAACACTCTGACACGCTCTATCACTCTCTATCACTCTCTATCACTCTCTGACACACTCTGACACACTCTGACACTCTCAGACACTCTCTGACACTCTCAGACACTCTCTGTCACTCTCTGTCACTCTCTTTCAATCTCTGACACTCTCTATCACTCTCTGTCACTGTCTTACACTCTCTATCACTCTCTGACACTCTCTGACACTCTCTATCACACTCTGACACTCTCTATCACTCTCTAACACTCTCTATCACTCTCTGACACTCTCAGACACTCGCTGTCACTCTCTGACACTCTCTGACAATCTCTATCACTCTCTGACACACTCTGTCACTCACTGACACTCTCTTTCGCTCTCTGACACTATCTGACACTCTCAGAGACTCTCTATCGCTCTCTGACATTCTCTCTCAAAATCTGACATTCTCAGACTCGCTCTGTCACTCTCTGACACGCCCTATCACTCTCTGACACTCTCTGAAACTCTCTATCACTCTCTGACACTCTCTGACACTCTCTATCACTCAATGACCCTCTGTGACACTCTCTATCTCTCTCCATCACTCTCCGACACTCTCTGACACACTCTGACACTCTCAGACACTCTCTATCACACTCCGTATCACTCTCTGACACGCTCTGACACTCTCTATCACTCTCTGTCCCTCTCTGTAACTCTCGATCACTCACTGACACTCTCTATCACTCTCTGACACTCTCTATCACTCTCTGACACTCTCTATCACTCTCTATCACACTCTGACACTCTCAGACACTCTCAATCACACTCCGTATCACTCTCTGACACTCTCTGACACTCTCTATCACTCTCTGACACTTTCTGACACTCTCTATTACTCAATGACACTCTGTGACACTCTCTATCCCTCTCTATCACTCTATGATACTCTCTGACGCTATCTATCCCTCTCTATCACTCTCTGACACACTATCACTCTCTGACACTCTCTATCACTCTCTGAAACACTCTGACACGCTCTATCACTCTCTATCACTCTCTGACACTCTCTGACACCCTCTGACACACTCTGACACACTCTGACACTCTCTATCACTCTCTATCACTCTCTATCACTCTCTGACACTCTGTGACACTCTCTGACACTCTCTGACACTCTCCATCACTCTCTGACACTCTCTGAAACTCACTATCACTCTCTATCACTCTCTGACACTCTCTGACACCCTCTGACACACTCTGACACTCTCTGACACTCTCATAGGCTCTCTATCACTCTCCATCACTCTCTGTCACTCTCTATCACTCTCTGATACTCTCTGACACTCTCTATCACACTCTGACACTCTCTGACACTCTCAGAGGGTCTCTATCACTCTCTATCACTCACTGACACTCTCAGACACTCTCTATCAGTCTCTGACACTCACTGAAACTCTCTTTCACTCTCTGTCACTCTCAGACACTCTCAGACACTCTCAGACACTCTCTATCACTCTCTGACACACTATCACTCTCTGACACTCTCTATCACTCTCTGAAACACTCTGACACGCTCTATCACTCTCTATCACTCTCTATCACTCTCTGACACACTCTGACACACTCTGACACTCTCAGACACTCTCTGACACTCTCAGACACTCTCTGTCACTCTCTGTCACTCTCTTTCAATCTCTGACACTCTCTATCACTCTCTGTCACTGTCTTACACTCTCTATCACTCTCTGACACTCTCTGACACTCTCTATCACACTCTGACACTCTCTATCACTCTCTAACACTCTCTATCACTCTCTGACACTCTCAGACACTCGCTGTCACTCTCTGACACTCTCTGACAATCTCTATCACTCTCTGACACACTCTGTCACTCACTGTCACTCTCTTTCGCTCTCTGACACTCTCTGACACTCTCAGAGACTCTCTATCACTCTCTGACATTCTCTCTCAAAATCTGACATTCTCAGACTCGCTCTGTCACTCTCTGACACGCCCTATCACTCTCTGACACTCTCTGAAACTCTCTATCACTCTCTGACACTCTCTGACACTCTCTATCACTCAATGACCCTCTGTGACACTCTCTATCTCTCTCCATCACTCTCCGACACTCTCTGACACACTCTGACACTCTCAGACACTCTCTATCACACTCCGTATCACTCTCTGACACGCTCTGACACTCTCTATCACTCTCTGTCCCTCTCTGTAACTCTCTATCACTCTCTGACACTCTCTATCACTCTCTGACACACTCTCACACTCTCTATCACTCTTTTTCACTCTCTGAAACACTCTGACACTCTCTATCACTCTCTATCAATCTCTGACACTCTCTGACACTCTCTATTAATCAATGACACTCTGTGACACTCTCTATCACTCTCTGAAACTCTCTGACACACTCTGACACTCTCTATCACTCTCTATCACTCTCTATCACTCTCCGTCACTCTCTATCACTCTCTGACACTCTCTATTAATCAATGACACTCTGTGACACTCTCTATCACTCTCTGAAACTCTCTGACACACTCTGACACTCTCTATCACTCTCTATCACTCTCAGACACTCTATTTCACTCTCTGTCACTCTCAGATACACTCAGACACTCTCTATCACTCTCTGACACTCTCTATCACTCTCTGACACTCTCTATCGCTCTCTGGCACTCTCTGACACACTCAATCACTCTCTATCACTCTCTGAAACACTCTGACACTCTCTATCACTCTCAGACACTCTCTGTCACTCTCTACCACTCTCTACCACTCTCTGACACTCTCTATCACTCTCTGACACTCTCTGACACTCTCAGAGGCTCTCGATCACTCTCAATCACTCACTGACACTCTCAGACACTCTCTATCACTCTCTGACACTCACTGACACTCTCAGACACTCTCTTTCACTCTCTGTCACTCTCAGACACTCTCGATCACTCTCTGACACTGTCTATCTCTCTCTGACAGTCTCTATCTCTCTCTGACACTCTCTGACACTCTCTGACGCTCTCTGACACTCACAGACACTCTCAGATACTCTCTATCACTCTGTATCACTCTCCAACACTCTCTGACACTCTTAATCACTCTGTGACACTCTCTATCTCTCTCTATCACTCTCTGACATTCTCGATCACTCTGTGACACTCTCTGACACTCTCTGACACTCTCAGACTTTCTGTGACACACTCTGACACTCTCTATCACTCTATGGCACTCACTGACACACTCTGACACTCTCTGTCACTCTCTATCACTCTATGACACTCTCTGACACGCTCTATCACTCTCTTCCACTCACTGACACTCTCTGACACTCTCTCACACTCTCTATCACTCTCTATCACTCTCTGACACTCTCTGACACTCTCAGGCACTCTCTATCACTCTCTATCACTCTCTGACACTCTCAGACACTCTCTATCACTCTCTGACACTCACTGACACTCTGAGACACTCTCTGTCACTCTCTGTCACTCTCTGTCACTCTCTGACACTCACTGACACTCTGAGACACTCTGAGACACTCTCTGTCACTCTCTGTCACTCTCTGTCACTCTCAGACACGCTCAGACACTCGGTATCACTCTCTGACACTCTCCATCACTCTCTGACACTCTCTGACACTCTCTATCACTCCTTATCGCTATCTGACACTCTCTGACACTCTCTATCACTCTCTGACACTCTGTATCACTCTCTATCACACTCTGACACTCCCTGACACTCTCTACCACTCTCTATCACTCTCTGACACTCTCTGACACTCCCTATCACTCTCTATCACTCTCTGACACTCTCTGAAGCTCTCTATCACTCTCGATCACTCTCTGACACTCTCTATCACTCTCTGTTACTCTCTATCACTCTCTGACACTCTCTGAAACTCTCCATCACTCTCTATCACTCTCTGACACTCTCTGACACTCTCTGACACTCTCTATCACTCAATGACACTCTCTATCACTCTCCATCACTCTCTGACACTCTCTGACACACTCTGACACTCTCAGACACTCTATATCACTCTCTGACACTCTATATCACTCTCTGACACTCTATATCACTCTCTGACACTCTCAGACACTCTCAGACACTCACTATCACTCTCTGACACGCTCTATCACTCTCTGACACTCTCTATCCCTCTCTGACACACTCAATCACTCTCTATCACTCTCTGAAACACTCTGAACTCTCTATCACTCTATGACACTCTCTGACACTCTCTATCACTCTCTATCACTCTCTGACACACTCTGACACTCTCTGACACTCTCAGACACTCTCTGTCACTCTATGTCACTCTCTATCAATCTCTGACACTCTCTATCACTCTCTGACACTCTCTGACACTCTCTATCACTCTCTGTCAATCTCTGACACTCTCTGACACTCTCTATTAATCAATGACACTCTGTGACACTCTCTATGACTCTCTGAAACTCTCTGACACACTCTGACGCTCTCTATCACTCTCTATCACTCTCTGACACTCTCTGACACTCTCCATCACTCTATGACACTCTCTGACACTCTCTATCACTCTCTATCACTCTCTGACAATCTCTATCACTCTCTTACACTCTCTGACACTCTCTATCACTCTCTGACACTCACTGACACTCTCAGACACTCTCTGCCACTCACTATCACTCTCTGACTCTCTCTATCACTCTCTGAATCTCTCTGACACTCTCAGAGGCTCTCTATCACTCTCTATCTCTCACTGACACTCTCAGACACTCTCTATCACTCTCTGACACTCACTGACACTCTCAGACACTCTCAGACACTCTCTTTCACTCCCTGTCACTCTCAGACAATCTCAGACACACTCTATCACTCTCTGAAACTGTCTATAGCTCTCTGACACTCTCTGACACATTCAATCACACTCTATCACTCTCTGACACACTCTGACTCTTTCTATCACTCTATGTCACTCTCTGACACTCTCTATCACTCTCTGTCACTCTCTGACACACTCTGACACTCTCTGACACTCTCTGACAATCTCTATCACTCTCTGACACACTCTGTCACTCACTGACACTCTCTTTCGCTCTCTGACACTCTCTGACACTCTCAGAGACTCTCTATCACTCTCTGACATTCTCTCTCACTCTCTGACATTCTCAGACTCGCTCTGTCACTCTCTGACACGCCCTATCACTCTCTGACACTCTCTGAAACTCTCTATCACTCACTGACACTCTCTGACACCTTCTATCACTCAATGACCCTCTGTGACACTCTCTATCACTCTCCATCACTCTCCGACACTCTCTGACACACTCTGACACTCTCAGACACTCTCTATCACACTCCGTATCACTCTCTGACACTCTCTGACACTCTCTATCACTCTCTGTCCCTCTCTGTAACTCTCTATCACTCTCTGACACTCTCTATCACTCTCTATCACTCTCTGACACACTCTGACACTCTCTATCACTCTCTTTCACTCTCTGACACACTCTGACACTCTCTATCACTCTCTATCAATCTCTGACACTCTCTGACACTCTCTATTAATCAATGACACTCTGTGGCACTCTCTATCACTCTCTGAAACTCTCTGACACACTCTGACACTCTCTATCACACTCTATCACTCTCTGTCACTCTCTATCACTCTCTGACACTCTCTATTAATCAATGACACTCTGTGACACTCTCTATCACTCTCTGAAACTCTCTGACACACTCAGACACTCTCTAT
The DNA here is from genome assembly GCF_036365525.1 of Heterodontus francisci. Classification (NCBI taxonomy): domain Eukaryota; kingdom Metazoa; phylum Chordata; class Chondrichthyes; order Heterodontiformes; family Heterodontidae; genus Heterodontus; species Heterodontus francisci. Next base: position 34,379,241 of record NC_090412.1, on the reverse strand, counting down.
CACTCTCTGACACTCTCTATTACTCTCAGACACTCTATTTCACTCTCTGTCACTCTCAGACACACTCAGACACTCTCTATCACTCTCTGACACTCTCTATCACTCTCTGACACTCTCTATCGCTCTCTGGCACTCTCTGACACACTCAATCACTCTCTATCACTCTCTGAAACACTCTGACACTCTCTATCACTCTCAGACACTCTCTGTCACTCTCTACCACTCTCTGACACTCTCTATCACTCTCTGACACTCTCTGACACTCTCAGAGGCTCTCTATCACTCTCAATCACTCACTGACACTCTCAGACACTCTCTAACACTCTCTGACACTCACTGACACTCTCAGACACTCTCTTTCACTCTCTGTCACTCTCAGAAACTCTCGATCACTCTCTGACACTGTCTATCTCTCTCTGACACTCTCTATCGCTCTCTGACACTCTCGGACACTCTCTGACGCTCTCTGACGCTCTCTGAAACTCACAGACACTCTCAGATACTCTCTATCACTCTGTATCACTCTCCAACACTCTCTGACACTCTTAATCACTCTGTGACACTCTCTATCTCTCTCTATCACTCTCTGACACTCTCGATCACTCTGTGACACTCTCTGACACTCTTTGACACTTTCAGACTTTCTGTGACACACTCTGACACTCTCTATCACTCTATGGCACTCACTGACACACTCTGACACTCTCTGTCACTCTCTATCACTCTATGACACTCTCTGACACGCTCTATCACTCTCTTCCACTCACTGACACTCTCTGACACTCTCTCACACTCTCTATCTCTCTCTATCACTCTCTGACACTCTCTGACACTCTCAGGCACTCTCAGGCACTCTCTATCACTCTCTATCACTCTCTGACACTCTCAGACACTCTCTATCACTCTCTGACACTCACTGACACTCTGAGACACTCTCTGTCACTCTCTGTCACTCTCTGTCACTCTCTGTCACTCTCAGACACGCTCAGACACTCGGTATCACTCTCTGACACTCTCCATCACTCTCTGACACTCTCTGACACTCTCTGACACACTCAGACACACTCAGACACTCTCAGACACTCTCAGACACTCTCTGACACTCTCAGACACGCTCTATCACTCTTTATCGCTATCTGACACTCTCTGACACTCTCTTTCACTCTCTGACACTCTGTATCACTCTCTATCACTCTCTGACACTCCCTGACACTCTCTACCACTCTCTATCACTCTCTGACACTCCCTATCACTCTCTATCACTCTCTGACACTCTCTGAAGCTCTCTATCACTCTCGATCACTCTCTGACACTCTCTATCACTCTCTGACACTCTCTATCACTCTCTGACACTCTCTGACACTCTCCATCACTCTCTATCACTCTCTGACACTCTCTGACACTCTCTATCGCTCAATGACACTCTCTATCACTCTCCATCACTCAATGACACTCTCTGACACACTCTGACACTCTCAGACACTCTCAGACACTCTATATCACTCTCTGACACTCTCAGACACTCTCAGACACTCACTATCACTCTCTGACACGCTCTATCACTCTCTGACACTCTCTATCCCTCTCTGACACACTCAATCACTCTCTGTCACTCTCTGAAACACTCTGACACTCTCTATCACTCTATGACACTCTCTGACACTCTCTATCACTCTCTGACACGCTCTATCACTCTCTGACACTCTCTATCCCTCTCTGACACACTCAATCACTCTCTGTCACTCTCTGAAACACTCTGACACTCTCTATCACTCTATGACACTCTCTGACACTCTCTATCACTCTCTATCACTCTCTGACACACTCTGACACTCTCTGACACTCTCAGACACTCTCTGTCACTCTCTGTCACTCTCTATCAATCTCTGACACTCTCTGACACTCTCTGACACTCTCTATTAATCAATGACACTCTGTGACACTCTCTATGACTCTCTGAAACTCTCTGACACACTCTGACGCTCCCTATCACTCTCTATCACTCTCTGATACTCTCTGACACTCTCCATCACTCTATGACACTCTCTGACACTCTCTATCACTCTCTATCACTCTCTGACAATCTCTATCACTCTCTTACACTCTCTGACACTCTCTATCACTCTCTGACACTCACTGACACTCTCAGACACTCTCTACCACTCACTATCACTCTCTGACTCTCTCTATCACTCTCTGAATCTCTCTGACACTCTCAGAGGCTCTCTATCACTCTCTATCTCTCACTGACACTCTCAGACACTCTCTATCACTCTCTGACACACACTGACACTCTCAGACACTCTCTTTCACTCCCTGTCACTCTCAGACAATCTCAGACACACTCTATCACTCTCTGAAACTGTCTATAGCTCTCTGACACTCTCTGACACATTCAATCACACTCTATCACTCTCTGACACACTCTGACTCTCTCTATCACTCTATGACACTCTCTGACACTCTCTATCACTCTCTGTCACTCTCTGACACACTCTGACACTCTCTGACACTCTAAGACCCTCTCAGACCCTCTCTGTCACTCTCTATCACTCTCTGACATTCTCTATCACTCTCTGACACTCTCTATCACTCTCAGACACTCTCTGTCACTCTCTACCACTCTCTGACACTCTCTATCACTCTCTGACACTCTCTGACACTCTCAGAGGCTCTCTATCACTCTCAATCACTCACTGACACTCTCAGACACTCTCTATCACTCTCTGACACTCACTGACACTCTCAGACACACTCTTTCACTCTCTGTCACTCTCAGACACTCTCAGACACAATCAGACACTCTCTATCACTCTCTGACACTGTCCATCTCTCTCTGACAGTCTCAATCACTCTCTGACACTCTCTGACACTCTCTGACACACTCAATCACTCTCAATCTCTCTCTGACACACTCTGACACTCTCTATCACTCTCTGACACTCTCTGACACTCTCTATCACTCTCTATCACTCTCTATCACTCTCTGACACACTCTGACACTCTCTGACACTCTCAGACACTCTCAATTACACTCCGTATCACTCTCAGACACTCTCAGACACTCTCAGACACGCTCTATCACTCTTTATCGCTCTCTGACACTCTCTGACACTCTCTATCACTCTCTGACACTCTGTATCACTCTCTATCGCTCTCTGACACTCCCTGACACTCTCTACCACTCTCTAGCACTCTCTGACACTCTCTGACACTCCCTATCACTCTCTATCACTCTCTGACACTCTCTGAAGCTCTCTATCACTCTCGATCACTCTCTGACACTCTCTATCACTCTCTGACGCTCTCTATCACTCTCTGACACTCTCTGACACTCTCTATCACTCTCTATCACTCTCTGACACTCTCTGACACTCTCTGAATCTCTCTATCACTCAATGAAGCTCTCTATCACTCTCCATCACTCTCTGACACACTCTGACACACTCTGACACTCTCAGACACTCTCAATCACACTCCGTATCACTCTCTGACACTCTCTGACACTCTCTGACACTCTCTATCACTCTTTGACACTTTCTGACACTCTCTATTACTCAATGACACTCTGTGACACTCTCTATCCCTCTCTATCACTCGATGACACTCTCTGACGCTATCTATCACTCTCTATCACTCTCTGACACTCTCTGACACTCTCTGACAATCTCAGACACGCTCTATCACTCTTTATCGCTATCTGACACTCTCTGACACTCTGTATCACTCTCTGACACTCTGTATCACTCTCTATCACTCTCTGACACTCCCTGACACTCTCTACCACTCTCTATCACTCTCTGACACTCTCTGACACTCCATATCACTCTCTATCACTCTCTGACACTCTCTGAAGCTCTCTATCACTCACGATCACTCTCTGACACTCTCTATCACTCTCTGACACTCTCTATCACTCTCTGACACTCTCCATCACTCTCTATCTCTCTCTGACACTCTCTATCAATCTCTGACACTCTCTATCACTCTCTATCACTCTCTTACACTCTCTATCACTCTCCATCACTCTCTATCACTCTCTGACACACTCAATCACTCTCTATCACTCTCTGACACACGCTGACACTCTCTATCACTCTCTATCACTCTCTGACACTCTCTGACACTCTCTGACACTCTCTATCACTCAATGACACTCTCTATCACTCTCCATCACACTCTGACACTCTCTGACGTACTCTGACACTCTCAGACACTCTCAATCACACTCCGTATCACTCTCTGACACTCTCTGACACTCTCTGACACTCTATATCACTCTCTGACACTCTCAGACACTCTCAGACGCTCACTATCACTCTCTGACACTCTATATCACTCTCTGACACTCTCAGACACTCTCAGACACTCACTATCACTCTCTGACACACTCAATCACTCTCTATCACTCTCTGACACACTCGGACACTCTCTATCACTCTCTGACACACTCTGACACTCTCTGACACTCTCAGACACTCTCTGTCACTCTCTGACACTCTCAGACACTCTCAATCACACTCCGTATCACTCTCAGACACTCTCAGACACTCTCAGACACGCTCTATCACTCTTTATCGCTCTCTGACACTCTCTGACACTCTCTATCACTCTCTGACACTCTGTATCACTCTCTATCGCTCTCTGACACTCCCTGACACTCTCTACCACTCTCTAGCACTCTCTGACACTCTCTGACACTCCCTATCACTCTCTATCACTCTCTGACACTCTCTGAAGCTCTCTATCACTCTCGATCACTCTCTGACACTCTCTATCACTCTCTGACACTCTCTATCACTCTCTGACACTCTCTGACTCTCTCTATCACTCTCTATCACTCTCTGACACTCTCTGACACTCTCTGAATCTCTCTATCACTCAATGAAGCTCTCTATCACTCTCCATCACTCTCTGACACTCTCTGACACACTCTGACACTCTCAGACACTCTCAATCACACTCTGTATCACTCTCTGACACTCTCTGACACTCTCTGACACTCTCTATCACTCTCTGACACTTTCTGACACTCTCTATTACTCAATGACACTCTGTGACACTCTCTATCCCTCTCTATCACTCGATGACACTCTCTGACGCTATCTATCACTCTCTATCACTCTCTGACACTCTCTGACACTCTCTGACACTCTCAGACACGCTCTATCACTCTTTATCGCTATCTGACACTCTCTGACACTCTCTATCACTCTCTGACACTCTGTATCACTCTCTATCACTCTCTGACACTCCCTGACACTCTCTACCACTCTCTATCACTCTCTGACACTCTCTGACACTCCATATCACTCTCTATCACTCTCTGACACTCTCTGAAGCTCTCTATCACTCACGATCACTCTCTGACACTCTCTATCACTCTCTGACACTCTCTATCACTCTCTGACACTCTCCATCACTCTCTATCTCTCTCTGACACTCTCTATCAATCTCTGACACTCTCTATCACTCTATATCACTCTCTTACACTCTCTATCACTCTCCATCACTCTCTATCACTCTCTGACACACTCAATCACTCTCTATCACTCTCTGACACACTCTGACATTCTCTATCACTCTCTATCACTCTCTGACACTCTCTGACACTCTCTGACACTCTCTATCACTCAATGACACTCTCTATCACTCTCCATCACACTCTGACACTCTCTGACATACTCTGACACTCTCAGACACTCTCAATCACACTCCGTATCACTCTCTGACACTCTATATCACTCTCTGACACTCTCAGACACTCTCAGACGCTCACTATCACTCTCTGACACTCTATATCACTCTCTGACACTCTCAGACACTCTCAGACACTCACTATCACTCTCTGACACACTCAATCACTCTCTATCACTCTCTGACACACTCTGACACTCTCTATCACTCTCTGACACACTCTGACACTCTCAGACACTCTCTATCACTCTCTGTCACTCTCTATCAATCTCTAACACTCTCTATCACTCTCTGACACACTCTGACACTCTCTATCACACTCTGACACTCTCTGACACTCTCGATCACTCAATGACACACTCTGAAACTGTCTATCACTCAATGACCCTCTGTGACACTCTCTGACACTCTCTATCACTCTCTGACACTCTCTGTCACTCACTGACACTCTCTTTCGCTCTCTGACACTCTCTCACACTCTCAGAGACTCTCTATCACTCTCTATCACTCTCTATCACTCTCTGACACACTCTGACACTCTCAGAATCTCTCTCTCACTCTCTGAAACTCTCTGACACTCTCTGACACTCTCTATCACTCAATGACACTCTCTATCACTCTCCATCACACTCTGACACTCTCTGACATACTCTGACACTCTCAGACACTCTCAATCACACTCCGTATCACTCTCTGACACTCTCTGACACTCTCTGACACTCTCTGACACTCTATATCACTCTCTGACACTCTCAGACACTCTGAGACGCTCACTATCACTCTCTGACACTCTATATCACTCTCTGACACTCTCAGACACTCTCAGACACTCACTATCACTCTCTGACACACTCAATCACTCTCTATCACTCTCTGACACACTCTGACACTCTCTATCACTCTCTGACACACTCTGACACTCTCTGACACTCTCAGACACTCTCTGTCACTCTCTGACACTCTCAGACACTCTCAATCACACTCCGTATCACTCTCAGACACTCTCAGACACTCTCAGACACGCTCTATCACTCTTTATCGCTCTCTGACACTCTCTGACACTCTCTGTCACTCTCTGACACTCTCTATCACTCTCTATCGCTCTCTGACACTCCCTGACACTCTCTACCACTCTCTAGCACTCTCTGACACTCTCTGACACTCCCTATCACTCTCTATCACTCTCTGACACTCTCTGAAGCTCTCTATCACTCTCGATCACTCTCTGACACTCTCTATCACTCTCTGACACTCTCTATCACTCTCTGACACTCTCTGACACTCTCTATCACTCTCTATCACTCTCTGACACTCTCTGACACTCTCTGAATCTCTCTATCACTCAATGAAGCTCTCTATCACTCTCCATCACTCTCTGACACTCTCTGACACACTCTGACACTCTCAGACACTCTCAATCACACTCCGTATCACTCTCTGACACTCTCTGACAATCTCTGACACTCTCTATCACTCTCTGACACTTTCTGACACTCTCTATTACTCAATGACACTCTGTGACACTCTCTATCCCTCTCTATCACTCGATGACACTCTCTGACGCTATCTATCACTCTCTATCACTCTCTGACACTCTCTGACACTCTCTGACACTCTCAGACACGCTCTATCACTCTTTATCGCTATCTGACACTCTCTGACACTCTCTATCACTCTCTGACACTCTGTATCACTCTCTATCACTCTCTGACACTCCCTGACACTCTCTACCACTCTCTATCACTCTCTGACACTCTCTGACACTCCATATCACTCTCTATCACTCTCTGACACTCTCTGAAGCTCTCTATCACTCACGATCACTCTCTGACACTCTCTATCACTCTCTGACACTCTCTATCACTCTCTGACACTCTCCATCACTCTCTATCTCTCTCTGACACTCTCTATCAATCTCTGACACTCGCTATCACTCTCTATCACTCTCTTACACTCTCTGACACACTCAATCACTCTCTATCACTCTCTGACACACTCTGACATTCTCTATCACTCTCTATCACTCTCTGACACTCTCTGACACTCTCTGACACTCTCTATCACTCAATGACACTCTCTATCACTCTCCATCACACTCTGACACTCTCTGACATACTCTGACACTCTCAGACACTCTCAATCACACTCCGTATCACTCTCTGACACTCTATATCACTCTATGACACTCTCAGACACTCTCAGACGCTCACTATCACTCTCTGACACTCTATATCACTCTCTGACACTCTCAGACACTCTCAGACACTCACTATCACTCTCTGACACACTCAATCACTCTCTATCACTCTCTGACACACTCTGACACTCTCTATCACTCTCTGACACACTCTGACATTCTCTGACTCTCTCAGACACTCTCTATCACTCTCTGTCACTCTCTATCAATCTCTAACACTCTCTATCACTCTCTGACACTCTCTGAACCTCTCTATCACACTCTGACACTCTCTGACACTCTCGATCACTCAATGACACACTCTGAAACTGTCTATCACTCAATGACCCTCTGTGACACTCTCTGCACTCTCTATCACTCTCTGACACTCTCTGTCACTCACTGACACTCTCTTTCGCTCTCTGACACTCTCTGACACTCTCAGAGACTCTCTATCACTCTCTATCACTCTCTGACACACTCTGACACTCTCAGAATCTCTCTCTCACTCTCTGAAACTCTCTGACACTCTCAGAGACTCTCTATCACTCTCTATCAATCTCTGACACTCTCTATCACTCTCTGACATTCTCAGACTCTCTCTGTCACTCTCTGACACTCCCTGTCACTCTCTGACACTCTCTGACACTCTCTATCACTCTCTGACACTCTCTGACACTCTCTATCACTCAATGACCCTCTGTGACACTCTCTATCACTCTCTATCACTCTCTGACACACTCTGACACTCTCTGACACTCTCAGACACTCTCTATCACTCTCTATCACTCTCTTACACTCTCTATCACTCTCTATCACTCTCTGACACTCTCTGACACTCTCTGTAACTCTCTATCACTCTCTGACACTCTCTATCACTCTCTATCACTCTCTGACACACTCTGACACTCTCGATCACTCTCTTTCAGTCTCTGACACTCTCTATCACTCTCTATCAATCTCTGACACTCTCTGACACTCTCTATTAATCAATGACACTCTGTGACACTCTCTATGACTCTCTGAAACTCTCTGACACACTCTGATGCTCTCTATCACTCTCTATCACTCTCTGACACTCTCTGACACTCTCTGACACTCTCCATCACTCTATGACACTCTCTGACGCTCTCTATCACTCTCTGTCACTCTCTGACACACTCTGACACTCTCTGACACTCTCAGACCCTCTCTGTCACTCTCTATCACTCTCTGACATTCTCTATCACTCTCTGACACTCTCTATCACTCTCAGACACTCTCTGTCACTCTCTACCACTCTCTGACACTCTCTATCACTCTCTGACACTCTCTGACACTCTCAGAGGCTCTCTATCACGCTCAATCACTCACTGACACTCTCAGACACTCTCTATCACTCTCTGACACTCACTGACACTCTCAGACACTCTCTTTCACTCTCTGTCACTCTCAGACACTATCAGACACTCTCTATCACTCTCTGACACTGTCTATCTCTCTCTGACACTCTCTATCACTCTCTGACACTCTCTGACACTCTCTATCACTCAATGACACTCTCTATCACTCTCCATCACTCTTTGACACTCTCTGACACACTCTGACACTCTCAGACACTCTCAATCACACTCCGTATCACTCTCTGACACTCTCTGACACTCTCTGACACTCTCTATCACTCTCTGACACTTTCTGACACTCTCTATTACTCAATGACACTCTGTGACACTCTCTATCCCTCTCTATCACTCGATGACACTCTCTGACTCTATCTATCACTCTCTATCACTCTCTGACACTCTCTGACACACTCTGACACTCTCTATCACTCTCTATCACTCTCTGGCACCCTGTGACACTCTCTGACACTCTCCATCACTCTCTGACACTCTCTGAAACTCTCTATCACTCTCTATCACTCTCTGACACTCTCTGACACCCTCTGACACACTCTGACACTCTCTGACACTCTCATAGGCTCTCTATCACTCTCCATCACTCTCTGTCACTCTCTATCACTCTCTGACACTCTCTGACACTCTCTGACACTCTCTATTACTCTCTGACACTCTCAGAGGGTCTCTATCACTCTCTATCACTCACTGACACTCTCAGACACTCTCTATCAGTCTCTGACACTCATTGACACTCTCAGACACTCTATTTCACCCTCTGTCACTCTCAGACACTCTCAGACACTCTCTATCACTCTCTGACACTCTCTATCACTCTCTTACACTCTCTATCACTCTCTGACACTCTCTGACACTCTCTGACACTCTCTATCACACTCTGACACTCTCTGACACTCTCTATCACTCAATGACACACTCTGAAACTGTCTATCACTCCCTATCACTCTCTATCGCTCTCTGACACTCACTGACACTCTCAGACACTCTCTGTCACTCTCTACCACTCTCTGACACTCTCTATCACTCTCTGACACTCTCTGACACTCTCAGAGGCTCTCTATCACTCTCAATCACTCACTGACACTCTCAGACACTCTCTATCACTCTTTGACACTCACTGACACTCTCAGACACTCTCTTTCACTCTCTGTCACTCTCTGTCACTCTCAGACACTCTCAGACACAATCAGACACTCTCTATCACTCTCTGACACTGTCTATCTCTCTCTGACACTCTCTATCACTCTCTGTCACTCACTGACACTCTATTTCGCTCTCTGACACTCTCTGACACTCTCAGAGACTCTCTATCACTCTCTGTCACTCTCTGACACACTCTGACACTCTCAGAATCTCTCTCTCACTCTCTGAAACTCTGTGACTCTCTCAGAGACTCTCTATCACTCTCTGACATTCTCTATCACTCTCTGACATTCTCAGATTCTCTCTGTCACTCTCTGACACTCCCTATCACTCTCTGACACTCTCTGACACTCTCTATCACTCTCTGACACTCTCTGACACTCTCTATCACTCAATGACCATCTGTGACACTCTCTATCACTCTCCATCACTCTCTGACACTCTCTGACACACTCTGACACTCTCAGACACTCTCTATCATACTCTGTATCACTCTCTGACACTCTCTGACACTCTCTATCACTCTATGACACTCTCTGTAACTCTCTATCACTCTCTGACACTCTCTATCACTCTCTATCACTCTCTTTCTCTCTCTGACACTCTCTGACACTCTCTATCACTCTCTATCAATCTCTGACACTCTCTGACACTCTCTATTAATCAATGACACTCTCTGACACTCTCTGAGACTCTCCATCACTCTATGACACTCTCTGACACTCTCTATCACTCTCTATCACTCTCTGACAATCTCTATCACGCTCTTACACTCTCTGACACTCTCTATCACTCACTGACACTCTCAGACACTCTCAGACAATCTCTGCCACTCACTATCACTCTCTGACTCTCTCTATCACTCTCTGAATCTCTCTGACACTCTCAGAGGCTCTCTATCACTCTCTATCACTCACTGACACTCTCAGACACTCTCTATCACTCTCTGACACTCACTGACACTCTCAGATACTCTCTTTCACTCCCTGTCACTCTCAGACAATCTCAGACACACTCTATCACTCTCTGACACTCTCTGACACATTCAATCACACTCTATCACTCTCTGACACACTCTGACTCTCTCTATCACTCTATGACACTCTCTGACACTCTCTATCACTCTCTGTCACTCTCTGACACACTCTGACACTCTCTGACACTCTCAGACCCTCTCTGTCACTCTCTATCACTCTCTGACATTCTCTATCACTCTCTGACACTCTCTATCACTCTCAGACACTCTCTGTCACTCTCTACCACTCTCTGACACTCTCTATCACTCTCTGACACTCTCTGACACTCTCAGAGGCTCTCTATCACTCTCAATCACTCACTGACACTCTCAGACACTCTATATCACTCTCTGACACACTCTGACACTCTCTATCACTCTCTGACACTCTCTGACACTCTCTATCACTCTCTATCACTCTCTATCACTCTCTGACACACTCTGACACTCTCTGACACTCTCAGATACTCTCTATCACACTCTGACACGGTCTGACACTTTCCATCACTCTCTGGCACTCTCTGACACTCTCTGACACTCTCAGACACTCTCAATCACACTCCGTATCACTCTCTGACACTCTCTGACACTCTCTATCACTCTCTGGCACTTTCTGACACTCTCTATTACTCAATGACACTCTGTAACACTCTCTATCCCTCTCTATTACTCTATGACATTCTCTGACGCTATCGTTCACTCTCTATCACTCTCTGACACTCTCTGACTCACTCTGACACTCTCTATCACTCTCTATCACTCTCTATCACTCTCTGACACTCTCTGACACACTCTGACACTCTCAGACACTCTCAGACACACTCCGTATCACTCTCTGACACTCTCTGACACTCTCAGAGGCTCTCTATCACTCTCAATCACTCACTGACACTCTCAGACACTCTATATCACTCTCTGACACACTCTGACACTCTCTATCACTCTCTGACACTCTCTGACACTCTCAGACACTCTCTATCACACTCTGACACGGTCTGACACTTTCCATCACTCTCTGGCACTCTCTGACACTCTCTGACACTCTCTGACACTCTCAGACACTCTCAATCACACTCCGTATCACTCTCTGACACTCTCTGACACTCTCTATCACTCTCTGGCACTTTCTGACACTCTCTATTACTCAATGACACTCTGTAACACTCTCTATCCCTCTCTATTACTCTATGACATTCTCTGACGCTATCGTTCACTCTCTATCACTCTCTGACACTCTCTGACTCACTCTGACACTCTCTATCACTCTCTATCACTCTCTATCACTCTCTGACACTCTCTGACACACTCTGACACTCTCAGACACTCTCAGACACACTCCGTATCACTCTCTGACACTCTCCATCACTCTCTGAAACTCTCTATGACACTCTGTCACTCTCTGACACTCTCTGACACCCTCTGACACACTCTGACATTCTCAGACACTCTCAGACACTCTCATAGGCTCTCTATCACTCTTTATCACTCTCTATCACTCAATGACCCTCTGTGACACTCTCTATCACTCTCCATCACTCTCTGACACTCTCTGACACACTCTGACACTCTCAGACACTCTCTATCATACTCCGTATCACTCTCTGACACTCTCTGACACTCTCTATCACTCTCTGACACTCTCTGTAACTCTCTATCACTCTCTGACACTCTCTATCACTCAATGACCCTCTCTGACACTCTCTGACACTCTCTATCACTCTCTGACACTCTCTGTAACTCTCTATCACTCTCTGACACTCTCTATCATTCTCTATCACTCTCTGACACTCTCTGACACACTCTGACGCTCTCTATCACTCTCTATCACTCTCTGACACCCTGTGACACTCTCTGACACTCTCCATCACTCTCTGACACTCTCTGAAACTCTCTATCACTCTCTATCACTCTCTATCACTCTCTGACACTCTCTGACACCCTCTGACACACTCTGACACTCTCTGACACTCTCATAGGCTCTCTATCACTCTCCATCACTCTCTGTCACTCTCTATCACTCTCTGACACTCTCTGACACTCTCTCTTACTCTCTGACACTCTCAGAGGGTCTCTATCACTCTCTATCACTCACTGACACTCTCAGACACTCTCTATCAGTCTCTGACACTCACTGACACTCTCAGACACTCTATTTCACCCTCTGTCACTCTCAGACACTCTCAGACACTCTCTATCACTCTCTGACATTCTCTATCACTCTCTTACACTCTCTGACACTCTCTGACACTCTCTGACACTCTCTATCACACTCTGACACTCTCTATCACTCTCTATCACTCTCTTTCTCTCTCTGACACTCTCTGACACTCTCTATCACTCTCTATCAATCTCTGACACTCTCTGACACTCTCTATTAATCAATGACACTCTCTGACACTCTCTGAGACTCTCCATCACTATGACACTCTCTGACACTCTCTATCACTCACTGACACTCTCAGACACTCTCAGACACTCTCTGACACTCTCCATCACTCTATGACACTCTCTGACACTCTCTATCACTCTCTATCACTCTCTGACAATCTCTATCACTCTCTTACACTCTCTGACACTCTCTATCACTCTCTGACTCTCACTGACACTCTCAGACACTCTCTGCCACTCACTATCACTCTCTGACTCTCTCTATCACTCTCTGAATCTCTCTGACACTCTCAGAGGCTCTCTATCACTCTCTATCTCTCACTGACACTCTCAGACACTCTCTATCACTCTCTGACACTCACTGACACTCTCAGACACTCTCTTTCACTCCCTGTCACTCTCAGACAATCTCAGAAACACTCTATTACTCTCTGAAACTGTCTATAGCTCTCTGACACTCTCTGACACATTCAATCACACTCTATCACTCTCTGACACACTCTGACTCTCTCTATCACTCTATGACACTCTCTGACACTCTCTATCACTCTCTGTCACTCTCTGACACACTCTGACACTCTCTGACACTCTCAGACCCTCTCTGTCACTCTCTATCACTCTCTGACATTCTCTATCACTCTCTGACACTCTCTATCACTCTCAGAGGCTCTCTATCACTCTCAATCACTCACTGACACTCTCAGACACTCTCTATCACTCTCTGACACTCACTGACACTCTCAGACACTCTCTTTCACTCTCTGTCACTCTCAGACACTCTCAGACACAATCAGACACTCTCTATCACTCTCTGACACTGTCTATCTCTCTCTGACACTCTCTATCACTCTCTGACACTCTCTGACACACTCAATCACTCTCAATCACTCTTTGACACACTGTCACACTCTCTATCACTCTCTGACACTCTCTGACACTCTCTATCACTCTCTATCACTCTCTATCACTCTCTGACACACTCTGACACTCTCTGACACTCTCAGACACTCTCAATCACACTCCGTATCACTCTCAGACACTCTCTGACACTCTCATAGGCTCTCTATCACTCTCCATCACTCTCTGTCACTCTCTATCACTCTCTGACACTCTCTGACACTCTCTATTACTCTCTGACACTCTCAGAGGGTCTCTATCACTCTCTATCACTCACTGACACTCTCAGACACTCTCTATCAGTCTCTGACACTCACTGACACTCTCAGACACTCTCTATCACTCTCTGACATTCTCTATCACTCTCTTACACTCTCTATCACTCTCTGACACTCTCTGACACTCTCTGACACTCTCTATCACACTCTGACACTCTCTGACACTCTCTATCACTCAATGACACACTCTGAAACTGTCTATCAATCCCTATCACTCTCTATCGCTCTCTGACACTCACTGACACTCTCAGACACTCGCTGTCACTCTCAGACACTCTCTGACACTCTCTGACACTCTCTATCACTCTCTGACACTCTCTGTCACTCACTGACACTCTCTTTCGATCTCTGACACTCTCTGACACTCTCAGAGACTCTCTATCACTCTCTGTCACTCGCTGACCCACTCTGACACTCTCAGAATCTCTCTCTCACTCTCTGAAACTCTCTGACTCTCTCAGAGACTCTCTATCACTCTCTGACATTCTCTATCACTCTCTGACATTCTCAGATTCTCTCTGTCACTCTCTGACACTCCCTATCACTCTCTGACACTCTCTGACACTCTCTATCACTCTCTGACACTCTCTGACACGCTCTATCACTCAATGACCCTCTGTGACACTCTCTATCACTCTCCATCACTCTCTGACACTCTCTGACACACTCTGACACTCTCAGACACTCTCTATCATACTCCATATCACTCTCTGACACTCTCTGACACTCTCTATCACTCTATGACACTCTCTGTAACTCTCTATCACTCTCTGACACTCTCTATCACTCTCTATCACTCTCTTTCTCTCTCTGACACTCTCTGACACTCTCTGACACACTCTATTAATCAATGACACTCTCTGACACTCTCTGAGACTCTCCATCACTCTATGACACTCTCTGACACTCTCTATCACTCTCTATCACTCTCTGACAATCTCTATCACGCTCTTACACTCTCTGACACTCTATATCACTCACTGACACTCTCAGACACTCTCAGACACTCTCTGCCACTCACTATCACTCTCTGACTCTCTCTATCACTCTCTGAATCTCTCTGACACTCTCAGAGGCTCTCTATCACTCTCTATCACTCACTGACACTCTCAGACACTCTCTATCACTCTCTGACACTCACTGACACTCTCAGACACTCTCTTTCACTCCCTGTCACTCTCAGACAATCTCAGACACACTCTATCACTCTCTGACACTCTCTGACACATTCAATCACACTCTATCACTCTCTGACACACTCTGACTCTCTCTATCACTCTATGACACACTCTGACACTCTCTGACACTCTCAGACCCTCTCTGTCACTCTCTATCACTCTCTGACATTCTCTATCACTCTCTGACACTCTCTATCACTCTCAGACACTCTCTGTCACTCTCTACCACTCTCTGACACTCTCTATCACTCTCTGACACTCTCTGACACTCTCAGAGGCTCTCTATCACTCTCAATCACTCACTGACACTCTCAGACACTCTATATCACTCTCTGACACACTCTGACACTCTCTATCACTCTCTGACACTCTCTGACACTCTCTATCACTCTCTATCACTCTCTATCACTCTCTGACACACTCTGACACTCTCCGACACTCTCAGACACTCTCTATCACACTCTGACACGGTCTGCCACTTTCCATCACTCTCTGGCACTCTCTGACACTCTCTGACACTCTCAGACACTCTCAATCACACTCCGTATCACTCTCTGACACTCTCTGACACTCTCTATCACTCTCTGGCACTTTCTGACACTCTCTATTACTCAATGACACTCTGTGACACTCTCTATCCCTCTCTATTACTCTATGACATTCTCTGACGCTATCGTTCACTCTCTATCACTCTCTGACACTCTCTGACTCAATCTGACACTCTCTATCACTCTCTATCACTCTCTATCACTCTCTGACACTCTCTGACACACTCTGACACTCTCAGACACTCTCAGACACACTCCGTATCACTCTCTGACACTCTCCATCACTCTCTGAAACTCTCTATGACACTCTGTCACTCTCTGACACTCTCAGACACTCTCATAGGCTCTCTATCACTCTTTATCACTCTCTGTCACTCTCTGAAACTCTCTGACACTCTCTATCACTCTCTGACATTCTCAGACTCTCTCTGTCACTCTCTGACACTCCCTATCACTCCCTGACACTCTCTGACACTCTCTATCACTCTCTGACACTCTCTGACACTCTCTATCACTCAATGACCCTCTGTGACACTCTCTATCACTCTCCATCACTCTCTGACACTCTCTGACACACTCTGACACTCTCAGACACTCTCTATCATACTCCGTATCACTCTCTGACACTCTCTGACACTCTCTATCACTCTCTGACACTCTCTGTAACTCTCTATCACTCTCTGACACTCTCTATCACTCTCTATCACTCTCTGACACACTCTGACACTCTCGATCACTCTCTTTCACTCTCTGACACTCTCTATCACTCTCTATCAATCTCTGACACTCTCTGACACTCTCTATTAATCAATGACACTCTGTGACACTCTCTATGACTCTCTGAAATTCTCTGACACACTCTGATGCTCTCTATCACTCTCTATCACTCTCTGACACTCTCTGACACTCTCCATCACTCTATGACACTCTCTGACACTCTCTATCACTCTCTATCACTCTCTGACAATCTCTATCACTCTCTTACACTCTCTGACACTCTCTATCACTCTCTGACACTCACTGACACTCTCAGACACTCTCTGCCACTCACTATCACTCTCTGACTCTCTCTATCACTCTCTGAATCTCTCTGACACTCTCAGAAGCTCTCTATCACTCTCTATCTCTCACTGACACTCTCAGACACTCTCTATCACTCTCTGACACTCACTGACACTCTCAGACACTCTCTTTCACTCCCTGTCACTCTCAGACAATCTCAGACACACTCTATTACTCTCTGAAACTGTCTATAGCTCTCTGACACTCTCTGACACATTCAATCACACTCTATCACTCTCTGACACACTCTGACTCTCTCTATCACTCTATGACACTCTCTGACACTCTCTATCACTCTCTGTCACTCTCTGACACACTCTGACACT
This sequence comes from Heterodontus francisci, assembly GCF_036365525.1. Lineage (NCBI taxonomy): Eukaryota > Metazoa > Chordata > Chondrichthyes > Heterodontiformes > Heterodontidae > Heterodontus > Heterodontus francisci. Next base: position 34,361,136 of record NC_090412.1, on the reverse strand, counting down.
CTCTGACACTCTCAGACCCTCTCTGTCACTCTCTATCACTCTCTGACATTCTCTATCACTCTCTGACACTCTCTATCACTCTCAGACACTCTCTATCACTCTCTGACACTCTCTGACACTCTCAGAGGCTCTCTATCACTCTCAATCACTCACTGACACTCTCAGACACTCTCTATCACTCTCTGACTCTCACTGACACTCTCAGACACTCTCTTTCACTCTCTGTCACTCTCAGACACTCTCAGACACAATCAGACACTCTCTATCACTCTCTGACACTGTCTATCTCTCTCTGACACTCTCTATCACTCTCTGACACTCTCTGACACACTCAATCACTCTCAATCACTCTTTGACACACTGTCACACTCTCTATCACTCTCTGACACTCTCTGACACTCTCTATCACTCTCTATCACTCTCTATCACTCTCTGACACACTCTGACACTCTCTGACACTCTCGGACACTCTCAATCACACTCCGTATCACTCTCAGACACTCTCTGACACTCTCAGACACGCTCTATCACTCTTTATCGCTCTCTGACACTCTCTGAAACTCTCTATCACTCTCTGACACTCTGTATCACTCTCTATCGCTCTCTGACACTCCCTGACACTCTCTACCACTCTCTATCACTCTCTGACACTCTCTGACACTCCCTATCACTCTCTATCACTCTCTGACACTCTCTGAAGCTCTCTATCACTCTTGATCACTCTCTGACACTCTCTATCACTCTCTGACACTCTCTCTCACTCTCTGACACTCTCTGACACTCTATATCACTCTCTATCACTCTCTGACACTCTCTGACACTCTCTGACACTCTCTATCACTCAATGACACTCTCTATCACTCTCCATCACTCTCTGACACTCTCTGACACTCTCTATCACTCAATGACACTCTCTATCACTCAATGACACTCTCCATCACTCAATGACACTCTCTGACACACTCTGACACTCTCAGACACTCTCAATCACACTCCGTATCACTCTCTGACACTCTCTGACACTCTCTGACACTCTCTATCACTCTCTGACACTTTCTGACACTCTCTATTACTCAATGACACTCTGTGACACTCTCTATCCCTCTCTATCACTCGATGACACTCCCTGACGCTATCTATCACTCTCTATCACTCTCTGACACTCTCTGACACACTCTGACACTCTCTATCACTCTCTATCACTCTCTGACACCCTGTGACACTCTCTGACACTCTCCATCACTCTCTGACACTCTCTGAAACTCTCTATCACTCTCTATCACTCTCTGACACTCTCTGACACCCTCTGACACACTCTGACACTCTCTGACACTCTCATAGGCTCTCTATCACTCTCCATCACTCTCTGTCACTCTCTATCACTCTCTGACACTCTCAGACACTCTCTATCAGTCTCTGACACTCACTGACACTCTCAGACACTCTATTTCACCCTCTGTCACTCTCAGACACTCTCAGACACTCTCTATCACTCTCTGACACTCTCTATCACTCTCTTACACTCTCTAACACTCTCTGACACTCTCTGACACTCTCTGACACTCTCTGACACTCTCTATCACACTCTGACACTCTCTGACACTCTCTTTCACTCAATGACACACTCTGAAACTGTCTATCACTCCCTATCACTCTCTATCGCTCTCTGACACTCACTGACACTCTCAGACACTCGCTGTCACTCTCAGACGCTCTCTGACACTCTCTGACACTCTCTATCACTCTCTGACACTCTCTGTCACTCACTGACACTCTCTTTCGCTCTCTGATACTCTCTGACACTCTCAGAGACTCTCTATCACTCTCTGCCACTCTCTGACACACTCTGACACTCTCAGAATCTCTCTCTCACTCTCTGAAACTCTTTGACTCTCTCAGAGACTCTCTATCACTCTCTGACATTCTCTATCACTCTCTGACATTCTCAGACTCTCTCTGTCACTCTCTGACACTCCCTATCACTCTCTGACACTCTCTGACACTCTCTATCACTCTCTGACACACTCTGACACTCTCAGAATCTCTCTCTCACTCTCTGAAACTCTCTGACTCTCTCAGAGACTCTCTATCACTCTCTGACATTCTCTATCACTCTCTGACATTCTCAGATTCTCTCTGTCACTCTCTGACACTCCCTATCACTCTCTGACACTCTCTGACACTCTCTATCACTCTCTGACACTCTCTGACACTGTCTATCACTCTCCATCACTCTCTGACACTCTCTGACACACTCTGACACTCTCAGACACTCTCTATCATACTCCGTATCACTCTCTGACACTCTCTGACACTCTCTATCACTCTATGACACTCTCTGTAACTCTCTATCACTCTCTGACACTCTCTATCACTCTCTATCACTCTCTTTCTCTCTCTGACACTCTCTGACACTCTCTATCACTCTCGATTAATCAATGACACTCTCTGACACTCTCTGAGACTCTCCATCACTCTATGACACTCTCTGACACTCTCTATCACTCTCTATCACTCTCTGACAATCTCTATCACGCTCTTACACTCTCTGACACTCTATATCACTCACTGACACTCTCAGACACTCTCAGACACTCTCTGACACTCTCTATCACTCTCTGACACACTCTGACACTCTCAGAATCTCTCTCTCACTCTCTGAAACTCTCTGACTCTCTCAGAGACTCACTATCACTCTCTGACATTCTCTATCACTCTCTGACATTCTCAGATTCTCTCTGTCACTCTCTGACACTCCCTATCACTCTCTGACACTCTCTGACACTCTCTATCACTCTCTGACACTCTCTGACACTCTCTGACACGCTCTATCACTCAATGACCCTCTGTGAGACTCTCTATCACTCTCCATCACTCTCTGACACTCTCTGACACACTCTGACACTCTCAGACACTCTCTATCATACTCCGTATCACTCTCTGACACTCTCTGACACTCTCTATCACTCTATGACACTCTCTGTAACTCTCTATCACTCTCTGACACTCTCTGACACTCTCTATTAATCAATGACACTCTCTGACACTCTCTGAGACTCTCCATCACTCTATGACACTCTCTGACACTCTCAGAGGCTCTCTATCACTCTCTATCACTCACTGACACTCTCAGACACTCTCTATCACTCTCTGACACTCACTGACACTCTCAGACACTCTCTTTCACTCCCTGTCACTCTCAGACAATCTCAGACACACTCTATCACTCTCTGACACTCTCTGACACATTCAATCACACTCTATCACTCTCTGACACACTCTGACTCTCTCTATCACTCTATGACACTCTCTGACACTCTCTATCACTCTCTGTCACTCTCTGACACACTCTGACACTCTCTGACACTCTCAGACCCTCTCTGTCTCTCTCTATCACTCTCTGACATTCTCTATCACTCTCTGACACTCTCTATCACTCTCAGACACTCTCTGTCACTCTCTACCACTCTCTGACACTCTCTATCACTCTCTGACACTCTCTGACACTCTCAGAGGCTCTCTATCACTCTCAATCACTCACTGACACTCTCAGACACTCTATATCACTCTCTGACACACTCTGACACTCTCTATCACTCTCTGACACTCTCTGACACTCTCTATCACTCTCTATCACTCTCTATCACTCTCTGACACACTCTGACACTCTCTGACACTCTCAGACACTCTCTATCACACTCTGACACGGTCTGCCACTTTCCATCACTCTCTGGCACTCTCTGACACTCTCTGACACTCTCAGACACTCTCAATCACACTCCGTATCACTCCCTGACACTCTCTGACACTCTCTATCACTCTCTGGCACTTTCTGACACTCTCTATTACTCAATGACACTCTGTGACACTCTCTATCCCTCTCTATTACTCTATGACATTCTCTGACGCTATCGTTCACTCTCTATCACTCTCTGACACTCTCTGACTCAATCTGACACTCTCTATCACTCTCTATCACTCTCTATCACTCTCTGACACTCTCTGACACACTCTGACACTCTCTGACACTCTCCATCACTCTCTGAAACTCTCTATGACACTCTGTCACTCTCTGACACTCTCTGACACCCTCTGACACACTCTGACACTCTCAGACACTCTCATAGGCTCTCTATCACTCTTTATCACTCTCTGTCACTCTCTGAAACTCTCTGACACTCTCTATCACTCTCTGACATTCTCAGACTCTCTCTGTCACTCTCTGACACTCCTTATCACTCTCTGACACTCTCTGACACTCTCTATCACTCTCTGACACTCTCTGACACTCTCTATCACTCAATGACCCTCTGTGACACTCTCTATCACTCTCCATCACTCTCTGACACTCTCTGACACACTCTGACACTCTCAGACACTCTCTATCATACTCCGTATCACTCTCTGACACTCTCTGACACTCTCTATCACTCTCTGACACTCTCTGTAACTCTCTATCACTCTCTGACACTCTCTATCACTCTCTATCGCTCTCTGACACACTCTGACACTCTCGATCACTCTCTTTCACTCTCTGACACTCTCTATCACTCTCTATCAATCTCTGACACTCTCTGACACTCTCTATTAATCAATGACACTCTGTGACACTCTCTATGACTCTCTGAAATTCTCTGACACACTCTGATGCTCTCTATCACTCTCTATCACTCTCTGACACTCTCTGACACTCTCCATCACTCTATGACACTCTCTGACACTCTCTATCACTCTCTATCACTCTCTGACAATCTCTATCACTCTCTTACACTCTCTGACACTCTCTATCACTCTCTGACACTCACTGACACTCTCAGACACTCTCTGCCACTCACTATCACTCTCTGACTCTCTCTATCACTCTCTGAATCTCTCTGACACTCTCAGAGGCTCTCTATCACTCTCTATCTCTCACTGACACTCTCAGACACTCTCTATCACTCTCTGACACTCACTGACACTCTCAGACACTCTCTTTCACTCCCTGTCACTCTCAGACAATCTCAGACACACTCTATTACTCTCTGAAACTGTCTATAGCTCTCTGACACTCTCTGACACATTCAATCACACTCTATCACTCTCTGACACACTCTGACTCTCTCTATCACTCTATGACACTCTCTGACACTCTCTATCACTCTCTGTCACTCTCTGACACACTCTGACACTCTCTGACACTCTCAGACCCTCTCTGTCACTCTCTATCACTCTCTGACATTCTCTATCACTCTCTGACACTCTCTATCACTCTCAGACACTCTCTATCACTCACTGACACTCTCAGACACTCTCTATCACTCTCTGACACTCACTGACACTCTCAGACACTCTCTTTCACTCCCTGTCACTCTCAGACAATCTCAGACACACTCTATCACTCTCTGACACTCTCTGACACATTCAATCACACTCTATCACTCTCTGACACACTCTGACTCTCTCTATCACTCTATGACACTCTCTGACACTCTCTATCACTCTCTGTCACTCTCTGACACACTCTGACACTCTCTGACACGCTCAGACCCTCTCTGTCACTCTCTATCACTCTCTGACATTCTCTATCACTCTCTGACACTCTCTATCACTCTCAGACACTCTCTGTCACTCTCTACCACTCTCTGACACTCTCTATCACTCTCTGACACTCTCTGACACTCTCAGAGGCTCTCTATCACTCTCAATCACTCACTGACACTCTCAGACACTCTATATCACTCTCTGACACACTCTGACACTCTCTATCACTCTCTGACACTCTCTGACACTCTCTATCACTCTCTATCACTCTCTATCACTCTCTGACACACTCTGACACTCTCTGACACTCTCAGACACTCTCTATCACACTCTGACACGGTCTGCCACTTTCCATCACTCTCTGGCACTCTCTGACACTCTCTGACACTCTCAGACACTCTCAATCACACTCCGTATCACTCCCTGACACTCTCTGACACTCTCTATCACTCTCTGGCACTTTCTGACACTCTCTATTACTCAATGACACTCTGTGACACTCTCTATCCCTCTCTATTACTCTATGACATTCTCTGACGCTATCGTTCACTCTGTATCACTCTCTGACACTCTCTGACTCAATCTGACACTCTCTATCACTCTCTATCACTCTCTATCACTCTCTGACACTCTCTGACACTCTCTGACACACTCTGACACTCTCTGACACTCTCCATCACTCTCTGAAACTCTCTATGACACTCTGTCACTCTCTGACACTCTCTGACACCCTCTGACACACTCTGACACTCTCAGACACTCTCATAGGCTCTCTATCACTCTTTATCACTCTCTGTCACTCTCTGAAACTCTCTGACACTCTCTATCACTCTCTGACATTCTCAGACTCTCTCTGTCACTCTCTGACACTCCTTATCACTCTCTGACACTCTCTGACACTCTCTATCACTCTCTGACACTCTCTGACACTCTCTATCACTCAATGACCCTCTGTGACACTCTCTATCACTCTCCATCACTCTCTGACACTCTCTGACACACTCTGACACTCTCAGACACTCTCTATCATACTCCGTATCACTCTCTGACACTCTCTGTAACTCTCTATCACTCTCTGACACTCTCTATCACTCTCTATCACTCTCTGACACACTCTGACACTCTCGATCACTCTCTTTCACTCTCTGACACTCTCTATCACTCTCTATCAATCTCTGACACTCTCTGACACTCTCTATTAATCAATGACACTCTGTGACACTCTCTATGACTCTCTGAAATTCTCTGACACACTCTGATGCTCTCTATCACTCTCTATCACTCTCTGACACTCTCTGACACTCTCCATCACTCTATGACACTCTCTGACACTCTCTATCACTCTCTATCACTCTCTGACAATCTCTATCACTCTCTTACACTCTCTGACACTCGCTATCACTCTCTGACACTCACTGACACTCTCAGACACTCTCTGCCACTCACTATCACTCTCTGACTCTCTCTATCACTCTCTGAATCTCTCTGACACTCTCAGAGGCTCTCTATCACTCTCTATCTCTCACTGACACTCTCAGACACTCTCTATCACTCTCTGACACTCACTGACACTCTCAGACACTCTCTTTCACTCCCTGTCACTCTCAGACAATCTCAGACACACTCTATTACTCTCTGAAACTGTCTATAGCTCTCTGACACTCTCTGACACATTCAATCACACTCTATCACTCTCTGACACACTCTGACTCTCTCTATCACTCTATGACACTCTCTGACACTCTCTATCACTCTCTGTCACTCTCTGACACACTCTGACACTCTCTGACACTCTCAGAACCTCTCTGTCACTCTCTATCACTCTCTGACATTCTCTATCACTCTCTGACACTCTCTATCACTCTCAGACACTCTCTATCACTCTCTGACACTCTCTGACACTCTCAGAGGCTCTCTATCACTCTCAATCACTCACTGACACTCTCAGACACTCTCTATCACTCTCTGACACTCACTGACACTCTCAGACACTCTCTTTCACTCTCTGTCACTCTCAGACACTCTCAGACACAATCAGACACTCTCTATCACTCTCTGACACTGTCTATCTCTCTCTGACACTCTCTATCACTCTCTGACACTCTCTGACACACTCAATCACTCTCAATCACTCTTTGACACACTGTCACACTCTCTATCACTCTCTGACACTCTCTGACACTCTCTATCACTCTCTATCACTCTCTATCACTCTCTGACACACTCTGACACTCTCTGACACTCTCGGACACTCTCAATCACACTCCGTATCACTCTCAGACACTCTCTGACACTCTCAGACACGCTCTATCACTCTTTATCGCTCTCTGACACTCTCTGAAACTCTCTATCACTCTCTGACACTCTGTATCACTCTCTATCGCTCTCTGACACTCCCTGACACTCTCTACCACTCTCTATCACTCTCTGACACTCTCTGACACTCCCTATCACTCTCTATCACTCTCTGACACTCTCTGAAGCTCTCTATCACTCTTGATCACTCTCTGACAGTCTCTATCACTCTCTGACACTCTCTCTCACTCTCTGACACTCTCTGACACTCTCTATCACTCTCTATCACTCTCTGACACTCTCTGACACTCTCTGACACTCTCTATCACTCAATGACACTCTCTATCACTCTCCATCACTCTCTGACACTCTCTGACACTCTCTATCACTCAATGACACTCTCTATCACTCAATGACACTCTCCATCACTCTCTGACACTCTCTGACACACTCTGACACTCTCAGACACTCTCAATCACACTCCGTATCACTCTCTGACACTCTCTGACACTCTCTGACACTCTCTATCACTCTCTGACACTTTCTGACACTCTCTATTACTCAATGACACTCTGTGACACTCTCTATCCCTCTCTATCACTCGATGACACTCCCTGACGCTATCTATCACTCTCTATCACTCTCTGACACTCTCTGACACTCTCCATCACTCTCTGACACTCTCTGAAACTCTCTATCACTCTCTATCACTCTCTGACACTCTCTGACACCCTCTGACACACTCTGACACTCTCTGACACTCTCATAGGCTCTCTATCACTCTCCATCACTCTCTGTCACTCTCTATCACTCTCTGACACTCTCTGACACTCTCTATTACTCTCTGACACTCTCAGAGGGTCTCTATCATTCTCTATCACTCACTGACACTCTCAGACACTCTCTATCAGTCTCTGACACTCACTGACACTCTCAGACACTCTATTTCACCCTCTGTCACTCTCAGACACTCTCAGACACTCTCTATCACTCTCTGACACTCTCTATCACTCTCTTACACTCTCTATCACTCTCTGACACTCTCTGACACTCTCTGACACTCTCTATCACACTCTGACACTCTCTGACACTCTCTTTCACTCAATGACACACTCTGAAACTGTCTATCACTCCCTATCACTCTCTATCGCTCTCTGACACTCACTGACACTCTCAGACACTCGCTGTCACTCTCAGACGCTCTCTGACACTCTCTGACACTCTCTATCACTCTCTGACACTCTCTGTCACTCACTGACACTCTCTTTCGCTCTCTGATACTCTCTGACACTCTCAGAGACTCTCTATCACTCTCTGCCACTCTCTGACACACTCTGACACTCTCAGAATCTCTCTCTCACTCTCTGAAACTCTTTGACTCTCTCAGAGACTCTCTATCACTCTCTGACATTCTCTATCACTCTCTGACATTCTCAGAATCTCTCTGTCACTCTCTGACACTCCCTATCACTCTCTGACACTCTCTGACACTCTCTATCACTCAATGACCCTCTGTGACACACTCTATCACGCTCCATCACTCTCTGACACTCTCTGACACACTCTGACACTCTCAGACACTCTCTATCATACTCCGTATCACTCTCTGACACTCTCTGACACTCTCTATCACTCTATGACACTCTCTGTAACTCTCTATCACTCTCTGACACTCTCTATCACTCTCTATCACTCTCTTTCTCTCTCTGACACTCTCTGACACTCTCTGACACTCTCTATCATTCTCTATCAATCTCAGACACTCTCTGACACTCTCTATTAATCAATGACACTCTCTGACACTCTCTGAGACTCTCCATCACTCTATGACACTCTCTGACACTCTCTATCACTCTCTATCACACTCTGACAATCTCTATCACGCTCTTACACTCTCTGACACTCTCTATCACTCACTGACACTCTCAGACACTCTCAGACACTCTCTGCCATTCACTATCACTCTCTGACTCTCTCTATCACACTCTGAATCTCTCTGACACTCTCAGAGGCTCTCTATCACTCTCTATCACTCACTGACACTCTCAGACACTCTCTATCACTCTCTGACACTCACTGACACTCTCAGACACTCTCTTTCACTCCCTGTCACTCTCAGACAATCTCAGACACACTCTATTAATCTCTGAAACTGTCTATAGCTCTCTGACACTCTCTGACACATTCAATCACACTCTATCACTCTCTGACACACTCTGACTCTCTCTATCACTCTATGAAACTCTCTGACACTCTCTGACACTCTCTATCACTCTCTGTCACTCTCTGACACACTCTGACACTCTCTGACACTCTCAGACACTCTCTGTCACTCTCTATCACTCTCTGACATTCTCTATCACTCTCTGACACTCTCTATCACTCTCAGACACTCTCTATCACTCCCTGACACTCTCTGACACTCTCAGTGTCTCTCTATCACTCTCAATCACTCACTGACACTCTCAGACACTCTCTATCACTCTCTGACACTCACTGACACTCTCAGACACTCTCTTTCACTCTCTGTCACTCTCAGACACAATCAGACACTCTCTATCAATCTCTGACACTGTCTATCTCTCTCTGACACTCTCTATCACTCTCTGACACTCTCTGACACACTCAATCACTCTCAATCACTCTTTGACACACTGTCACACTCTCTATCACTCTCTGACACTCTCTGACACTCTCTATCACTCTCTATCACTCTCTGACACTCTCTGACACTCTCAGACACTCTCAATCACACTCCGTATCACTCTCAGACACTCTCTGACACTCTCAGACACGCTCTATCACTCTTTATCGCTCTCTGACACTCTCTGAAACTCTCTATCACTCTCTGACACTCTGTATCACTCTCTATCGCTCTCTGACACTCCCTGACACTCTCTACCACTCTCTATCACTCTCTGACACTCTCTGACACTCCCTATCACTCTCTATCACTCTCTGACACTCTCTGAAGCTCTCTATCACTCTCGATCACTCTCTGACACTCTCTATCACTCTCTGACACTCTCTATCACTCTCTGACACTCTCTGACACTCTCTATCACTCTCTATCACTCTCTGACACTCTCTGACACTCTCTGACACTCTCTATCACTCAATGACACTCTCTATCACTCTCCATCACTCTCTGACACTCTCTGACACACTCTGACACTCTCAGACACTCTCAATCACACTCCGTATCACTCTCTGACACTCTCTGACACTCTCTGACACTCTCTATCACTCTCTGACACTTTCTGACACTCTCTATTACTCAATGACACTCTGTGACACTCTCTATCCCTCTCTATCACTCGATGACACTCCTTGACGCTATCTATCACTCTCTATCACTCTCTGACACTCTCTGACACACTCTGACACTCTCTATCACTCTCTATCACTCTCTGACACCCTGTGACACTCTCTGACACTCTCCATCACTCTCTGACACTCTCTGAAACTCTCTATCACTCTCTATCACTCTCTATCACTCTCTGACACTCTCTGACACCCTCTGACACACTCTGACACTCTCTGACACTCTCATAGGCTCTCTATCACTCTCCATCACTCTCTGTCTCTCTCTATCACTCTCTGACACTCTCTGACACTCTCTATTACTCTCTGACACTCTCAGAGGGTCTCTATCACTCTCTATCACTCACTGACACTCTCAGACACTCTCTATCAGTCTCTGACACTCACTGACACTCTCAGACACTCTATTTCACCCTCTGTCACTCTCAGACACTCTCAGACACTCTCTATCACTCTCTGACACTCTCTATCACTCTCTTACACTCTCTATCACTCTCTGACACTCTCTGACACTCTCTGACACTCTCTATCACACTCTGACACTCTCTGACACTCTCTATCACTCAATGACACACTCTGAAACTGTCTATCACTCCCTATCACTCTCTATCGCTCTCTGACACTCACTGACACTCTCAGACACTTGCTGTCACTCTCAGACACTCTCTGACACTCTCTGACACTCTCTATCACTCTCTGACACTCTCTGTTACTCACTGACACTCTCTTTCGCTCTCTGATACTCTCTGACAATCTCAGAGACTCTCTATCACTCTCTGTCACTCTCTGACACACTCTGACACTCTCAGAATCTCTCTCTCACTCTCTGAAACTCTCTGACTCTCTCAGAGACTTTCTATCACTCTCTGACATTCTCTATCACTCTCTGACATTCTCAGACTCTCTCTGTCACTCTCTGACACTCCCTATCACTCTCTGACACTCTCTGACACTCTATATCACTCTCTGACACTCTCTGACACTCTCTATCACTCAATGACCCTCTGTGACACTCTCTATCACTCTCCATCACACTCTGACACTCTCTGACACACTCTGACACTCTCAGACACTCTCTATCATACTCCGTATCACTCTTTGACACTCTCTGACACTCTCTATCACTCTATGACACTCTCTGTAACTCTCTATCACTCTCTGACACTCTCTATCACTATCTATCACTCTTTTTCTCTCTCTGACACTCTCTGACACTCTCTATCACTCTCTATCAATCTCAGACACTCTCTGACACTCTCTATTAATCAATGACAATCTCTGACACTCTCTGAGACTCTCCATCACTCTATGACACTCTCTGACACTCTCTATCACTCTCTATCACTCTCTGACAATCTCTATCACGCTCTTACACTCTCTGACACTCTCTATCACTCACTGACACTCTCAGACACTCTCAGACACTCTCTGCCACTCACTATCACTCTCTGACTCTCTCTATCACTCTCTGAATCTCTCTGACATTCTCAGAGGCTCTCTATCACTCTCTATCACTCACTGACACTCTCAGACACTCTCTATCACTCTCTGACACTCACTGACACTCTCAGACACTCTCTTTCACTCCCTGTCACTCTCAGACAATCTCAGACACACTCTATCACTCTCTGACACTCTCTGACACATTCAATCACACTCTATCACTCTCTGACACACTCTGACTCTCTCTATCACTCTATGACACTCTCTGACACTCTCTATCACTCTCTGTCACTCTCTGACACACTCTGACACTCTCTGACACTCTCAGACCCTCTCTGTCACTCTCTAACACTCTCTGACATTCTCTATCACTCTCTGACACTCTCTATCACTCTCAGACACTCTCTGTCACTCTCTACCACTCTCTGACACTCTCTATCGCTCTCTGACACTCTCTGACACTCTCAGAGGCTCTCTATCACTCTCAATCACTCACTGACACTCTCAGACACTCTATATCACTCTCTGACACACTCTGACACTCTCTATCACTCTCTGACACTCTCTGACACTCTCTATCACTCTCTATCACTCTCTATCACTCTCTATCACTCTCTGACACACTCTGACACTCTCTGACACTCTCAGACACTCTCTATCACACTCTGACACGGTCTGACACATTCCATCACTCTCTGACACTCTCTGACACACTCTGACACTCTCAGACACTCTCAATTACACTCCGTATCACTCTCTGACACTCTCTATCACTCTCTGGCACTTTCTGACACTCTCTATTACTCAATGACACTCTGTGACACTCTCTATCCCTCTCTATTTCTCTATGACACTCTCTGACGCTATCGTTCACTCTCTATCACTCTCTGACACTCTCTGACACACTCTGACACTCTCTATCACTCTCTATCACTCTCTATCACTCTCTGACACTCTCTGACACACTCTGACACTCTCAGACACTCTCAATCACACTCCGTATCACTCTCTGACACTCTCCATCACTCTCTGAAACTCTCTATCACACTCTGTCACTCTCTGACACTCTCTGACACCCTCTGACACTCTCAGACACTCTCATAGGCTCTCTATCACTCTTTATCACTCTCTGTCACTCTCTATCACTCTCTGACACTCTCTGAAACTCTCTATCACTCTCTATCACTCTCTGACACTCTCTGACACTCTCAGAGGGTCTCTATCACTCTCTATCACTCACTGACACTCTCAGACACTCTCTATCAGCCTCTGACACTCACTAACACTCTCAGACACTCTCTTTCACTCTCTGTCACTCTCAGACACTCTCAGACACTCTCTATCGCTCTCTGACACTCTCTATCACTCTCTGACACTCTCTGACACTCTCAGAGGGTCTCTATCACTCTCTATCACTCACTGACACTCTAAGACACTCTCTATCAGTCTCTGACACTCACTAACACTCTCAGACACTCTCTTTCACTCTCTGTCACTCTCAGACACTCTCAGACACTCTCTATCGCTCTCTGACACTCTCTATCACTCTCTGACACTCTCTATCGCTCTCTGACACTCTCTATCGCTCTCTGGCACTCTCTGACACACTCAATCACTCTCTATCACTCTCTGAAACACTCTGACACTCTATATCACTCTCTGACACTCTCTGATACTCTCAGAGGCTCTCTATCACTCTGAATCACTCACTGACACTCTCAGACACTCTCTATCACTCTCTGACACTCACTGACACACTCAGACACTCTCTTTCACTCTCTGTCACTCTCAGACACTCTCTATCACTCTCTGACACTGTCTATCTCTCTCTGACACTCTCTATCGCTCTCTGACACTCTCTGACACACTCACTCACTCTCTATCACTCTCTGACACTCTCTGACACTCTATCACTCTCTATCACTCTCTATCACTCTCTATCACTCTCTGACACACTCTGACACACTCTGACACTCTCTGACACTCTCTATCACACTCTGACACGGTCTGACACACTCCATCACTCTCTGACACTCTCTGACACTCTCAGACACTCTCAATCACACTCCATATCACTCTCTGACACTCTCTGACACTCTCTGACACTCTCTATCACTCTCTGACACTTTCTGACACTCTCTATTACTCAATGACACTCTGTGACACTCTCTGACGCTATCTATCACTCTCGATCACTCCCTGACACTCTCTGACACACTCTGACACTCTCTATCACTCCCTATCACTCTCTGACACTTTGTGACAATCTCTGACACTCTCCATCACTCTCTGACACTCTCTGAAATTCTCTATCACTCTCTGACACTCTCTGACACCCTCTGACACACTCTGACACTCACTGACACTCTCATAGGCTCTCTGTCACTCTCTGTCACTCTCTATCACTCTCTGACACTCTCTGACACTCTCTCTCACTCTCTGACACTCTCTGACACACTCAATCACTCTCAATCACTCTTTGACACACTGTCACACTCTCTATCACTCTCTGACACTCTCTGACACTCTCTATCACTCTCTATCACTCTCTATCACTCTCTGACACACTCTGACACTCTCTGACACTCTCAGACACAATCAGACACTCTCTATCACTCTCTGACACTGTCTATCTCTCTCTGACACTCTCTATCACTCTCTGACACTCTCTGACACACTCAATCACTCTCAATCACTCTTTGACACACTGTCACACTCTCTATCACTCTCTGACACTCTCTGACACTCTCTGACACACTCTGACACACTCTGACACTCTCAGACACTCTCAATCACACTCCGTATCACTCTCAGACACTCTCTGACACTCTCAGACACGCTCTATCACTCTTTATCGCTCTCTGACACTCTCTGAAACTCTCTATCACTCTCTGACACTCTGTATCACTCTCTATCGCTCTCTGACACTCCCTGACACTCTCTACCACTCTCTATCACTCTCTGACACTCTCTGACACTCCCTATCACTCTCTATCACTCTCTGACACTCTCCGAAGCTCTCTATCACTCTCGATCACTCTCTGACACTCTCTATCACTCTCTGACACTCTCTATCACTCTCTGACACTCTCTGACACACTCAATCACTCTCAATCACTCTTTGACACACTGTCACACTCTCTATCACTCTCTGACACTCTATGACACTCTCTATCACTCTCTATCACTCTCTATCACTCTCTGACACACTCTGACACTCTCTGACACTCTCAGACACTCTCAATCACACTCTGTATCACTCTCAGACACTCTCTGACACTCTCAGACACGCTCTATCACTCTTTATCGCTCTCTGACACTCTCTGAAACTCTCTATCACTCTCTGACACTCTGTATCACTCTCTATCGCTCTCTGACACTCCCTGACACTCTCTACCACTCTCTATCACTCTCTGACACTCTCTGACACTCCCTATCACTCTCTATCACTCTCTGACACTCTCTGAAGCTCTCTATCACTCTTGATCACTCTCTGACACTCTCTATCACTCTCTGACACTCTCTCTCACTCTCTGACACTCTCTGACACTCTCTATCACTCTCGATCACTCTCTGACACTCTCTGACACTCTCTATCACTCAATGACACTCTCTATCACTCTCCATCACTCTCTGACACTCTCTGACACACTCTGACACTCTCAGACACTCTCAATCACACTCCGTATCACTCTCTGACACTCTCTGACACTCTCTGACACTCTCTATCACTCTCTGACACTTTCTGACACTCTCTATTACTCAATGACACTCTGTGACACTCTCTATCCCTCTCTATCACTCGATGACACTCCCTGACGCTATCTATCACTCTCTATCACTCTCTGACACTCTCTGACACACTCTGACACTCTCTATCACTCTCTATCACTCTCTGACACCCTGTGACACTCTCTGACACTCTCCATCACTCTCTGACACTCTCTGAAACTCTCTATCACTCTCTATCACTCTCTATCACTCTCTGACACTCTCTGACACCCTCTGACACACTCTGACACTCTCTGACACTCTCATAGGCTCTCTATCACTCTCCATCACTCTCTGTCTCTCTCTATCACTCTCTGACACTCTCTGACACTCTCTATTACTCTCTGACACTCTCAGAGGGTCTCTATCACTCTCTATCACTCACTGTCACTCTCAGACACTCTCTATCAGTCTCTGACACTCACTGACACTCTCAGACACTCTATTTCACCCTCTGTCACTCTCAGACACTCTCAGACACTCTCTATCACTCTCTGACACTCTATATCACTCTCTTACACTCTCTATCACTCTCTGACACTCTCTGACACTGTCTGACACTCTCTATCACACTCTGACACTCTCTGACACTCTCTATCACTCAATGACACACTCTGAAACTGTCTATCACTCCCTATCACTCTCTATCGCTCTCTGACACTCACTGACACTCTCAGACACTTGCTGTCACTCTCAGACACTCTCTGACACTCTCTGACACTCTCTATCACTCTCTGACACTCTCTGTCACTCACTGACACTCTCTTTCGCTCTCTGATACTCTCTGACACTCTCAGAGACTCTCTATCACTCTCTGTCACTCTCTGACACACTCTGACACTCTCAGAATCTCTCTCTCACTCTCTGAAACTCTCTGACTCTCTCAGAGACTCTCTATCACTCTCTGACATTCTCTATCACTAACTGATATTCTCAGACTCTCTCTGTCACTCTCTGACACTCCCTATCACTCTCTGACACTCTCTGACACTCTCTATCACTCTCTGACACTCTCTGACACTCTCTATCACTCAATGACCCTCTGTGACACTCTCTATCACTCTCCATCACTCTCTGACACTCTCTGACACACTCTGACACTCTCTATCATACTCCGTATCACTCTCTGACACTCTCTGACACTCTCTATCACTCTATGACACTCTCTGTAACTCTCTATCACTCTCTGACACTCTCTATCACTCTTTTTCTCTCTCTGACACTCTCTGACACTCTCTATCACTCTCTATCAATCTCAGACACTCTCTGACACTCTCTATTAATCAATGACAATCTCTGACACTCTCTGAGACTCTCCATCACTCTATGACACTCTCTGACACTCTCTATCACTCTCTATCACTCTCTGACAATCTCTATCACGCTCTTACACTCTCTGACACTCTCTAACACTCACTGACACTCTCAGACACTCTCTGCCACTCACTATCACTCTCTGACTCTCTCTATCACTCTCTGAATCTCTCTGACATTCTCAGAGGCTCTCTATCACTCTCTATCACTCACTGACACTCTCAGACACTCTCTATCACTCTCTGACACTCACTGACACTCTCAGACACTCTCTTTCACTCCCTGTCACTCTCAGACAATCTCAGACACACTCTATCACTCTCTGACACTCTCTGACACATTCAATCACACTCTATCACTCTCTGACACACTCTGACTCTCTCTATCACTCTATGACACTCTCTGACACTCTCTATCACTCTCTGTCACTCTCTGACACACTCTGACACTCTCTGACACTCTCAGACCCTCTCTGTCACTCTCTAACACTCTCTGACATTCTCTATCACTCTCTGACACTCTCTATCACTCTCAGACACTCTCTGTCACTCTCTACCACTCTCTGACACTCTCTATCGCTCTCTGACACTCTCTGACACTCTCAGAGGCTCTCTATCACTCTCAATCACTCACTGACACTCTCTGACACTCTCTGACACTCTCAATCACACTCCGTATCACTCTCAGACACTCTCTGACACTCTCAGACACGCTCTATCACTCTTTATCGCTCTCTGACACTCTCTGAAACTCTCTATCACTCTCTGACACTCTGTATCACTCTCTATCGCTCTCTGACACTCTCTACCACTCTCTATCACTCTCTGACACTCTCTGACACTCCCTATCACTCTCTATCACTCTCTGACACTCTCTGAAGCTCTCTATCACTCTTGATCACTCTCTGACACTCTCTATCACTCTCTGACACTCTCTCTCACTCTCTGACACTCTCTGACACTCTCTATCACTCTCTATCACTCTCTGACACTCTCTGACACTCTCTGACACTCTCTATCACTCAATGACACTCTCTATCACTCTCCATCACTCTCTGACACTCTCTGACACACTCTGACACTCTCAGACACTCTCAATCACACTCCGTATCACTCTCTGACACTCTCTGACACTCTCTGACACTCTCTATCACTCTCTGACACTTTCTGACACTCTCTATTACTCAATGACACTCTGAGACACTCTCTATCCCTCTCTATCACTCGATGACACTCCCTGACGCTATCTATCACTCTCTATCACTCTCTGACACTCTCTGACACACTCTGACACTCTCCATCACTCTCTGACACTCTCTGACACCCTCTGACACACTCTGACACTCTCTGACACTCTCTGAAGCTCTCTATCACTCTCCATCACTCTCTGTCTCTCTCTATCACTCTCTGACACTCTCTGACACTCTCTATTACTCTCTGACACTCTCAGAGGGTCTCTATCACTCTCTATCACTCACTGACACTCTCAGACACTCTCTATCAGTCTCTGACACTCACTGACACTCTCAGACACTCTATTTCACCCTCTGTCACTCTCAGACACTCTCAGACACTCTCTATCACTCTCTGACACTCTATATCACTCTCTTACACTCTCTATCACTCTCTGACACTCTCTGACACTCTCTGACACTCTCTATCACACTCTGACACTCTCTGACACTCTCTATCACTCAATGACACACTCTGAAACTGTCTATCACTCCCTATCACTCTCTATCGCTCTCTGACACTCACTGACACTCTCAGACACTTGCTGTCACTCTCAGACACTCTCTGACACTCTCTGACACTCTCTATCACTCTCTGACACTCTCTGTCACTCACTGACACTCTCTTTCGCTCTCTGATACTCTCTGACACTCTCAGAGACTCTCTATCACTCTCTGTCACTCTCTGACACACTCTGACACTCTCAGAATCTCTCTCTCACTCTCTGAAACTCTCTGACTCTCTCAGAGACTCTCTATCACTCTCTGACATTCTCTATCACTCTCTGACATTCTCAGACTCTCTCTGTCACTCTCTGACACTCCCTATCACTCTCTGACACTCTCTGACACTCTCTATCACTCTCTGACACTCTCTGACACTCTCTATCACTCAATGACCCTCTGTGACACTCTTATCACTCTCCATCACTCTCTGACACTCTCTGACACACTCTGACACTCTCAGACACTCTCTATCATACTCCGTATCACTCTCTGACACTCTCTGACACTCTCTATCACTCTATGACACTCTCTGTAACTCTCTATCACTCTCTGACACTCTCTATCACTCTCTATCACTCTTTTTCTCTCTCTGACACTCTCTGACACTCTCTATCACTCTCTATCAATCTCAGACACTCTCTGACACTCTCTATTAATCAATGACAATCTCTGACACTCTCTGAGACTCTCCATCACTCTATGACACTCTCTGACACTCTCTATCACTCTCTATCACTCTCTGACAATCTCTATCACGCTCTTACACTCTCTGACACTCTCTATCACTCACTGACACTCTCAGACACTCTCAGACACTCTCTGCCACTCACTATCACTCTCTGACTCTCTCTATCACTCTCTGAATCTCTCTGACATTCTCAGAGGCTCTCTATCACTCTCTATCACTCACTGACACTCTCAGACACTCTCTATCACTCTCTGACACTCACTGACACTCTCAGACACTCTCTTTCACTCCCTGTCACTCTCAGACAATCTCAGACACACTCTATCACTCTCTGACACTCTCTGACACATTCAATCACACTCTATCACTCTCTGACACACTCTGACTCTCTCTATCACTCTATGACACTCTCTGACACTCTCTATCACTCTCTGTCACTCTCTGACACACTCTGACACTCTCTGACACTCTCAGACCCTCTCTGTCACTCTCTAACACTCTCTGACATTCTCTATCACTCTCTGACACTCTCTATCACTCTCAGACACTCTCTGTCACTCTCTACCACTCTCTGACACTCTCTATCGCTCTCTGACACTCTCTGACACTCTCAGAGGCTCTCTATCACTCTCAATCACTCACTGACACTCTCAGACACTCTATATCACTCTCTGACACACTCTGACACTCTCTATCACTCTCTGACACTCTCTGACACTCTCTATCACTATCTATCACTCTCTATCACTCTCTATCACTCTCTGACACACTCTGACACTCTCTGACACTCTCAGACACTCTCAATTACACTCCGTATCACTCTCTGACACTCTCTATCACTCTCTGGCACTTTCTGACACTCTCTATTACTCAATGACACTCTGTGACACTCTCTATCCCTCTCTATTTCTCTATGACACTCTCTGACGCTATCGTTCACTCTCTATCACTCCCTGACACTCTCTGACACACTCTGACACTCTCTATCACTCTCTATCACTCTCTATCACTCTCTGACACTCTCTGACACACTCTGACACTCTCAGACACTCTCAATCACACTCCGTATCACTCTCTGACACTCTCCATCACTCTCTGAAACTCTCTATCAAACTCTGTCACTCTCTGACACTCTCTGACACCCTCTGACACTCTCAGACACTCTCATAGGCTCTCTATCACTCTTTATCACTCTCTGTCACTCTCTATCACTCTCTGACACTCTCTGAAACTCTCTATCACTCTCTATCACTCTCTGACACTCTCTGACACCCTCAGAGGGTCTCTATCACTCTCTATCACTCACTGACACTCTCAGACACTCTCTATCAGCCTCTGACACTCACTAACACTCTCAGACACTCTATTTCAATCTCTGTCACTCTCAGACACTCTCAGACACTCTCTATCGCTCTCTGACACTCTCTATCACTCTCTGACACTCTCTGACACTCTCAGAGGGTCTCTATCACTCTCTATCACTCACTGACACTCTAAGACACTCTCGATCAGTCTCTGACACTTACTAACACTCTCAGACACTCTCTTTCACTCTCTGTCACTCTCAGACACTCTCAGACACTCTCTATCGCTCTCTGACACTCTCTATCGCTCTCTGGCACTCTCTGACACACTCAATCACTCTCTGAAACACTCTGACACTCTATATCACTCTCTGACACTCTCTGATACTCTCAGAGGCTCTCTATCACTCTGAATCACTCACTGACACTCTCAGACACTCTCTATCACTCTCTGACACTCACTGACACACTCAGACACTCTCTTTCACTCTCTGTCACTCTCAGACACTCTCTATCACTCTCTGACACTGTCTATCTCTCTCTGACACTCTCTATCGCTCTCTGACACTCTCTGACACACTCACTCACTCTCTATCACTCTCTGACACTCTCTGACACTCTATCACTCTCTATCACTCTCTATCACTCTCTATCACTCTCTGACACACTCTGACACACTCTGACACTCTCTGACACTCTCAGACACTCTCTATCACACTCTGACACGGTCTGACACACTCCATCACTCTCTGACACTCTCTGACACTCTCAGACACTCTCAATCACACTCCGTATCACTCTCTGACACTCTCTGACACTCTCTGACACTCTCTATCACTCTCTGACACTTTCTGACACTCTCTATTACTCAATGACACTCTGTGACACTCTCTAACGCTATCTATCACTCACGATCACTCCCTGACACTCTCTGACACACTCTGACACTCTCGATCACTCCCTATCACTCTCTGACACATTGTGACAATCTCTGACACTCTCCATCACTCTCAGACACTCTCTGAAATTCTCTATCACTCTCTGACACTCTCTGACACCCTCTGACACACTCTGACACTCACTGACACTCTCATAGGCTCTCTATCACTCTCTGTCACTCTCTATCACTCTCTGACACTCTCTGACACTCTCTCTCACTCACTGACACTCTCAGAGGGTCTCTATCACTCTCTATCACTCACTGACGCTCTCAGACACTCTCTATCAGTCTCTGACACTCACTGACACTCTCAGGCACTCTCTTTCACTCTCTGTCACTCTCAGACACTCTCAGACACTCTCTATCGCGCTCTGACACTCTCTATCACTCTCTGACACTCTCTATCGCTCTCTGACACTCTCTGACACACTCAATCACTCTCTATCACTCTCTGAAACACTCAGACACTCTCTATCACTCTATGACACTCTCTGACATTCTCTATCACTCTCTATCACTTTCTGACACACTCTGACACTCTCTGACACTCTCAGACACTCTCTGTCACTCTCTGTCACTCTCTGTCACTCTCTATCAATCTCTGACCCTCTCTATCACTCTCTATCATTCTCTTACACTCTCTATCACTCTCTGACACTCTCTGACACTCTCTGACACTCTCTATCACACTCTGACACTCTCTGACACTCTCTATCACTCAATGACACACTCTGAAACTGTCTATCACTCCCTACCACTCTCTATCACTCTCTGACACTCACTGACACTCTCAGACACTCGCTGTCACTCTCAGACACTCTCTGTCACTCTCAGACACTCTCAGACACTCTCTATCACTCTCTGACACTCTCTATCACTCTCTATCACTCTCAATCACTCTCTGACACTCTCTGACACTCTCAGAATCTCTCTCTCACTCTATGAAACTCTCTGACACTCTCAGAGACTCTCTATCACTCTCTATCACTCTCTGACATTCTCTATCACTCTCTGACATTCTCACAATCTCTCTGTCACTCTCTGACACTCCCTATCACTCTCTGGCACTCTCTGACACTCTCTATCACTCTCTGACTCTCTCTATCACTCAATGACCCTCTGTGACACTCTTTATCACTCTCCATCACTCTCTGACACTCTCTGACACACTCTGACACTCTCAGGCACTCTCTATCACACTCCATATCACTCTCTGACACTCTCTGACACTCTCTGTCACTCTCTGACACTCTCTGTAACTCTCTCTGACTCTCTGTTTCACTCTCTATCACTCTCTGACACACTCTGACACTCTCTATCACTCTCTTTCACTATCTGACACTCTCTATCACTCTCTATCAATCTGTGACACTCTCTGACACTCTTTATTAATCAATGACACTCTGGGACACTCTCTATGACTCTCTATCAATCTCTGAAACTCTCTGACACACTCTGACACTCTCTATCACTCTCTATCACTCTCTGACACTCTCTGACACTCTCTGACACTCTCCATCACTCTATGACACTCTCTGACACTCTCTATCACTCTCTATCACTCTCTGACACTCTCTATCACTCTCTGACACTCACTGACACTCTCAGACACTCTCTGCCACTCACTATCACTCTCTGACTCTCTCTATCACTCTCTGAATCTCTCTGACACTCTCAGAGGCTCTCTATCACTCTCCATCACTCTATGACACTCTCTGACACTCTCTATCACTCTCTATCACTCTCTGACACTCTCTATCACTCTCTATCACTCTCTGAAACTCTCTGACACTCTCTGACACTCTCTGACACTCTCCATCACTCTATGACACTCTCTGACACTCTCTATCACTCTCTATCACTCTCTGACACTCTCTATCACTCTCTGACACTCACAGACAATCTCAGACACTCTCTGTCACTCTCTGAAACTGTCTATCGCTCTCTGACACTCTCTGACACACTCAATCACACTCTATCACTCTCTGACACACTCTGACACTCTCTATCACTCTCTGACACTCTCTGACACTCTCAGAGGGTCACTATCACTCTCTATCACTCACTGACACTCTCAGACACTCTCTATCAGTCTCTGACACTCACTGGCACTCACAAACACGCTCTTTCACTCTCTGTCACTCTCAGACACTGTCAGACACTCTCTATCGCTCTCTGACACTCTCTATCACTCTCTGACACTCTCTATCGCTCTCTGACACTCTCTATCGCTCTCTGACACTCTCTGACACTCTCAATCACTCTCTATCACTCTCTGAAACACTCCGACACTCTCAGCCACTCTATGACACTCTCTATCACTCTCTATCACTCTCTTACACTCTCTATCACTCTCTGACACTCTCTGACCATCTCTGACAATCTCTATCACACTCTGACACTCTCTGACACTCTCTATCACTCAATGACACACTCTGAAACTGTCTATCACTCCCTATCACTCTCTATCACTCTCTGACACTCACTGACACTCTCAGACACTCGCTGTCACTCTCAGACACTCACTGTCACTCTCAGACACTCTCTGTCACTCTCAGACACTCTCAGACACTCTCTATCACTCACTGACACTCTCTTTCGCTCTCCGACACTCTCTGACACTCTCTGAGACTCTCTATCACTCTCTATCACTCTCTGACACTCTCTGACACTCTCTGACACTCTCAGAATCTCTCTCTCACTCTCTGAAACTCTCTGACACTCTCAGAGACTCTCTATCACTCTCTATCACTCTCTGACATTCTCTATCACTCTCTGACATTCTCAGACTCTCTCTGTCACTCTCTGACACTCCCTATCACTCTCTGACACTCTCTGACACTCTCTATCACTCAATGACCCTCTGTGACACTCTCTATCACACTCCATCACTCCCTGACACTCTCTGACACACTCTGACACTCTCAGGCACTCTCTATCACACTCCGTATCACTCTCTGACACTCTCTATCACTGTCTGACACTCTCTGTAACTCTCTAAACCTCTCTGACTCTCTCTATCACTCTCTATCACTCTCTGACACACTCTGACACACTCTATCACTCTCTTTCACTCTCTGACACTCTCTGACACTCTCTATCGCTCTCTATCAATCTCTGACACGCTCTGACACTCTCTATTAATCAATGACACTCTGTGACACTCTCTATGACTCTCTATCACTCTCTGAAACTCACTGACACACTCTGACACTCTCTATCACTCTCTATCACTCTCTGACACTCTCTGACACTCTCTGACACTCTCCATCACTCTATGACACTCTCTGACACTCTCTATCACTCTCTATCACTCTCTGACACTCTCTATCACTCTCTGACACTCACTGACACTCTCAGACACTCTCGTTCACTCTCTGTCACTCTCAGACAATCTCAGACACTCTCTATCACTCTCTGAAACTGTCTATCGCTCTCTGACACTCTCTGACACACTCAATCACACTCTTTCACTCTCTGACACACTCTGACACTCTCTATCACTCTGTGACACTCTCTGACACTCTCTATCACGCTCTGTCACTCTCTGACACACTGTGACACTCTCTGACACTCTCAGACCCTCTCTGTCACTCTCTATCACTCTCTGACACTCTCCATCACTCTCTGACACACTCTGACACTCTCTGACACTCTCAGACACTCTCTGCCACTCTCTATCACTCTCTGACACTCTCTATCACTCTCTGACACTCTCTGACACTCTCAGTGGCTCTCTATCACTCTCTATCACTCACTGACACTCTCAGACACTCTCTATCACTCTCTGACACTCTCTATCTCTCTCTGACACTCTCTATCGCTCTCTGACACTATCTGACACACTCAATCACTCTCTCTCACTCTCTGACACACTCTGACACTCTCTATCACTCTCAGACACTCTCTATCACACTCTGACACTTTCTAACACTCTCTATCACTCAATGACACACTCTGAAACTCTCTATCACTCTCTATCACTCTCTATCACTCTCAGACACTCACTGACACTCTCTGTCACTCTCAGACACTCTCTATCACTCTCTGACACTCTCTGTCACTCTCTGACACTCTCTATCACTCTCAGACACTCTCTGTCACTCTCTATCACTCTCTGACAATCTCTATCACTCTCTTTCACTCTCTGACCCTCTCAGAGGCTCTCTATCACTCTCTTTCACTCACTGATACTCTCAGACACTCTCTATCACTCTCTGACACTCACTGACACTCTCAGACACTCTCTATCACTCTCTGACACTCTCTGACACTCTCTGACACTCTCTGACTCTCTCTATCTCTCTCTGACACTCTCTATCGCTCTCTGACACTCTCTGACACTCTCAATCACTCTCTATCACTCTCTGACACACTCTGACACTCTCTGTCACTATATGACACTCTCTGACACTCTCTGACACTCTCTATCACTCTCTGACACTCTCTATCACTCTCTGTCACTCTCTGTCACTCTCTGACACTCACTGACACTGTCAGACACTCGCTGTCACTCTCAGACACTCTCTGGCACTCTCAGACACTCTCTGACACACTCTGACACTCTCAGACTCTCTCTATCACTCGCTATCACTCTCTGACACACTCTGACACTCTCAGAATCTCTCTCTCGCTCTCTGAAACTCTCAGACAATCTCTAACACTCTCCATCACTCTCTGACATTCTCAGACACTCTCTATCACTCTCTGACACTCTCTGTCACTCTCTGACACTTTCTGACACTTTCTGACACTTTCAGACACTCTCTATCACTCACTATCACTCTCTGATACTCTCTGACACTCTCAGAATCTCTCTCTCACTCTCTGACACTCTCAGACACTCTCCATCACTCTCTGACACTCTCTATCACTCTGACATTCTCAGACACTCTCCATCATTCTCTGACATTCTCTGTCACTCTCTTACACTCTCTATCACTCTCTGACTCTCACTGACACTCTCAGACGCTCTCTGTCACTCTCAGACACTCTCTATCACTCTCTGACACTCTCTGACACTCTCTATCACTCTCTGACACTCTCTGACACTCTCTGACACACTCAGACACTCTGTGACACTCTCTGACACTCTCTATCACTCGAAGACACTCTCTGACGCTCTCTATGGCTCTATCACTCTCTGACTCTCTCTATCAATCTCTGACACTCTCTATCACTCTCTGAATCTCTCTGACACTCTCAGAGTCTCTCTATCACTCTCTATCACTCACTGACACTCTCAGACACTCTCTTTCACTCTCTGTCACTCTCAGACACTCTCTATCACTCTCTGACACTCTCTGACACTCTCTGACACTCTCTATCACTCTCTGACACTCTCTATCGCTCTCTGACACTCTCTGACACACTCAATCGCTCTCTATCAATCTCTGACACACTCTGACTCTCTCTATCACTCAATGACACTCTCTGACACTCTTTATCACTCTCCGTCACTCTCTGACACACACTGACAGTCTCTGACACTCTCTGTCACTCTCTATCACTCTCTGACACTCTCTATCACTCTCTATCACTCTCTATCACTCTCTGACACTCTCTATCACTATCTGACAATCTCTGACACTCTCTGACACTCTCTGATACTCTCTGATAATCTCTAATACACTCTGACACTCTCTATCTCTCTCTGACACTCTCTGACTATCTCATACACACTCAGACACTCTCTGACACTCTCTATCACTCTCTGACACTTTCAAACACTCTCTACCACTCTCTATCACTCTCTGTCACTCTCAGACACTCTCAGACACGCTCTGACACTTTCAGACACTCTCTGCCACTCTCTATCACTCTCTATCACTCTCTGACTCTCTCTGACACTCTCTTTCACTCTCTGACACTCTCTGACACTTTCAGGCACTCTCTGCCACTCTCTGCCACTCTCTATCACTCTCTATCACTCTCTATCACTCTCTGAATCTCTGCCACTCTCTGACACTCTCTATTACTCTCTGACACTCTCTGACCTTCTCTCTGACACTCTCTGACACTCTCTGACACTCTCTGACACTCTCTGACACTCTCTGACCCTCCCTGACACTCTCTGAGACTCTGACACTCTCTATCACTCTCTGCACTCTCTGACAATCTCAGACACAATCAGACACTCTCTTGCACTCTCGATCACTCTCTGAAAGTCTCTGACACTTTCAGACACTCTCTGCCACTCACTATCACTCTCTATCACTCGCTGACACTTTCAGAAACTCTCTGTCACTCTCTGTCACTCTCTGACACTTTCAGACATTCTCTGCCACTCTCTATTACTCTCTATCACTCGCTGACACTTTCCGACACTCTCTGCCACTCTCTGTCACTCTCTGACACTCTCACACTCTCTGACACTCTCACACTCTCTGACACTCTATCACTCGCTATCACTCTCTGACACACTCTGACACTCTCAGAATCTCTCTCTCGCTCTCTGAAACTCTCAGACAATCTCTATCACTCTCTGACACTCTCCATCACTCTCTGACATTCTCAGACACTCTCTATCACTCTCTGACACTCTCTGTCACTCTCTGACACTTTCTGACACTTTCTGACACTTTCAGACACTCTCTATCACTCACTATCACTCTCTGATACTCTCTGACACTCTCAGAATCTCTCTCTCACTCTCTGACACTCTCAGACACTCTCCATCACTCTCTGACACTCTCTATCACTCTGACATTCTCAGACACTCTCCATCATTCTCTGACATTCTCTGTCACTCTCTTACACTCTCTATCACTCTCTGACTCTCACTGACACTCTCAGACGCTCTCTGTCACTCTCAGACACTCTCTATCACTCTCTGACACTCTCTGACACTCTCTATCACTCTCTGACACTCTCTGACACTCTCTGACACACTCAGACACTCTGTGACACTCTCTGACACTCTCTATCACTCGAAGACACTCTCTGACGCTCTCTATGGCTCTATCACTCTCTGACTCTCTCTATCAATCTCTGACACTCTCTATCACTCTCTGAATCTCTCTGACACTCTCAGAGTCTCTCTATCACTCTCTATCACTCACTGACACTCTCAGACACTCTCTTTCACTCTCTGTCACTCTCAGACACTCTCTATCACTCTCTGACACTCTCTGACACTCTCTGACACTCTCTGACACTCTCTATCACTCTCTGACACTCTCTATCGCTCTCTGACACTCTCTGACACACTCAATCGCTCTCTATCAATCTCTGACACACTCTGACTCTCTCTATCACTCAATGACACTCTCTGACACTCTTTATCACTCTCCGTCACTCTCTGACACACACTGACAGTCTCTGACACTCTCTGTCACTCTCTATCACTCTCTGACACTCTCTATCACTCTCTATCACTCTCTATCACTCTCTGACACTCTCTATCACTATCTGACAATCTCTGACACTCTCTGACACTCTCTGATACTCTCTGATAATCTCTAATACACTCTGACACTCTCTATCTCTCTCTGACACTCTCTGACTATCTCATACACACTCAGACACTCTCTGACACTCTCTATCACTCTCTGACACTTTCAGACACTCTCTACCACTCTCTATCACTCTCTGTCACTCTCAGACACTCTCAGACACGCTCTGACACTTTCAGACACTCTCTGCCACTCTCTATCACTCTCTATCACTCTCTGACTCTCTCTGACACTCTCTTTCAC
Source organism: Heterodontus francisci (assembly GCF_036365525.1). Classification (NCBI taxonomy): domain Eukaryota; kingdom Metazoa; phylum Chordata; class Chondrichthyes; order Heterodontiformes; family Heterodontidae; genus Heterodontus; species Heterodontus francisci. Next base: position 34,331,099 of record NC_090412.1, on the reverse strand, counting down.
TCTCTGACACTCTCTGACACTTTCAGGCACTCTCTGCCACTCTCTGCCACTCTCTATCACTCTCTATCACTCTCTATCACTCTCTGAATCTCTCTGCCACTCTCTGACACTCTCTATTACTCTCTGACACTCTCTGACCTTCTCTCTGACACTCTCTGACACTCTCTGACACTCTCTGACACTCTCTGACACTCTCTGACCCTCCCTGACACTCTCTGAGACTCTGACACTCTCTATCACTCTCTGCACTCTCTGACAATCTCAGACACAATCAGACACTCTCTTGCACTCTCGATCACTCTCTGAAAGTCTCTGACACTTTCAGACACTCTCTGCCACTCACTATCACTCTCTATCACTCGCTGACACTTTCAGAAACTCTCTGTCACTCTCTGTCACTCTCTGACACTTTCAGACATTCTCTGCCACTCTCTATTACTCTCTATCACTCGCTGACACTTTCCGACACTCTCTGCCACTCTCTGTCACTCTCTGACACTCTCACACTCTCTGACACTCTCACACTCTCTGACACTCTTACACTCTCTATCACTCTCTGACACTCTCTGACACTCTCTATCATTCTCTGACACTCTCTATCACTCTCTGAAACTCTCTGACAGTCTCAGACACACTCAGACACTCTCTGACACTCTCTGTCACTCTCTGACACTCTCTGACACTCTCTGACACTTTCAGACACTCTCTGACACTTTCAGACACTCTCTGCCACTCTCTCTCACTCTCTATCACTCTCTGACACTCTGTGACACTCTCACACTCTCTGACAATCTCACACTCTCTCACACACTCTCTGACACTCTCTGACCCACTCAGACACTCTCTGTCACTGTCTGACACTTTCTGACACTCTCACACTCTCTGACACTCTCACTCTCCCTGACACTCTCTGACACTCTCTCACACTCTCTTACACTCTCTCACACTCTCTGACACTCTTTCACCCTCTCTGACACTCTCTGACACTCTCTATCACTCTCTGACACTCTCTGACACTCTCTTACACTTTCCATCACTCTCTGACACTCTCTGATACACTGTGACACTCTCAGACACACTCTGACACACTCAGACACTCTCTACCACACTCTATCACTCTCTCACACTGTCTGAAACTCTCTGATACACCCTAACACTCTCACACACTCTCTGACGCTCTCTATCACTATCTGACACTCGCTGACACTCTCAGACAGTCTCAGACACTCTCTATCACTATCTGACACTCTCTGACACTCTCTGACACTCTCTGATTCTCTCTAATACACTCTGACACTCTCTATCTCTCTCTGACACTCTCTGACAATCTCATACACACTCAGACACTCTCTGACACTCTCTATCACTTTCTGACACTCTCTATCACTCTCTGAAACTCTCTGACACTCTCTGATACTCTCTGACACTCTCTGACACTCTCTGACAATCTCAGACACACTCAGACACTCTCTGACACTTTCAGACACTCTCTGCCACTCTCTATCCCTCTCTATCACTCTCTGAAAATCTCTGCCACTCACTGACACTCTCTATGACTATCTGACACTCTCTGACACTCTCTCTGACCCTCTCTCACACTCTCTGACACTCTCTGACCCTCCCTGACACTCTCTGAGACTCTCTGACACTCTCTATCACACTCTGCCACTCTCTGACAATCTCAGACACACTCAGACACTCTCTGACACTCTCGAACACTCTCTGACACTCTCTGACACTTGCACACACTCTCTGCCACTCTCCATCACTCTATATCACTCGCTAACACTTTCAGACACTCTCTGCCACTCTCTATCACTTTCTATCACTCTCTGACACTCTCTGACACTTTCAGACACTCTCTGCTACTCTCTATCACTCTCTGACAGTCTCTGACACTCTCTGACACTCTCACACTCTCTCACACTCTCTGACACTCTCTGACACACTCTGCCCTTCTCTGACACTCTCTGACACTATCTGACACTCTCTGACACTATCACACTCTCTGACACTCTCTGACACTCTCTGACACTCTCTGACAAACTTTATCACTCTCTGACACTCTCTGAAACACTCAGAAACTCTCTATCACTCTATGACACTTTCAGACACTCTCTGCCACTCTCTATCACTCTATATCACTCTCTGACACTTTCAGACACTCTCTATCACTCTCTATCACTCTCTGACACTGTCTGACACTCTCTGACACTCTCTGACACTCTCCGACACTCTCTATCACTCTCAGACACTCTCTGACACTTTCAGACACTCTCTGCCACTCTCTATCCCTCTCTGACACTCTCTGACACTCTCTGACACTCGCACACTCTCTGCCACTCTCTGACACTCTTTCACACTCTCTGACACTCTCTGACCCTCTCTGATCCTCTCTGAACCTCTCAGACACTCTCTGGCACACTCTATCACTCTCTGACACTCTCTGACACTCTCTATCACTGTGAATCATTCTCAATCACTCTCGATTACTCTCTGACAGTCTCTGACACTCTCTATCACTCTCAGCCTTCTCTGTATCACTCTCTGACACTCTCTGACACTCTCTGACACTCTCTGACACTCTCTGACACTCGCACACTCTCTGACAACCTCTGACACTCTCTGGCACACTCTATCACTCTCTGACACTCTCTATCACTCTCTATCACTCTCTATCACTCTCTATCACTCTCTATCACTCTCTGACACTCTCTGACAAACTCTGGCACTCTCAGACACTCTCTGACACTCTCAAACACTCTCTGATGCACTCTGACACTCTCAGACAGTCTCAGACACTCTCTATCACTCTCTGACACTCTCTGACACTCTCTGAAACTCTCTGACACTCTCTGATACACTCTGACTCTCTCAGACACTCTCTGACACACTCAGACACTCTAACACTCTCAGGCAATCTCTGACACTCTCTATCACTCTCTGACTCAATCTGACACTCTCAGACAGTCTCAGAGACTCTCTATCACTCTCTGACACTCTCTGACACCCTCTGACACTCTCTGATACTCTCTGACATTCTCAGACACACTCAGACACTCTGACACTCTCACACTCTCTCACACTCTCTCACTCTCTGACACACTCTGACACACTCTGTCCCTCTCTGACACTACCTGATACTCTCAGACACTGTCACACTCTCTGACACTGTCACACTCTCTGACACTCTCTCACTCTCTCTGACATTCTCTGACACTCTCTATCACTCTCTGACACTTTCAGACACTCTCTGCCACTCTCTATCACACTATATCACTCTCTGACACTTTCAGATACTCTCTATCACTCTCTATCACTCTCTATCACTCTCTGAAGCTCTCTGACACTCTCTGACACTCTCTGACACTCTCTGACACTCTCTATCACTCTCTGACACTCTCTGACACTCTCTTACACTCTCTGACACACTCAGACACTCTCTATCACTCTCTGACACTTTCAGACACTCTCTGCCCTCTCTATAACTATCTCACACTCTCTGACACTCTCTGACACTCTCTGACACTCTCTGACACTCTCACCCTCTCTGACCCTCTCTGACACTCTTTTCACTCTCTGACACTCTCTGAACCTCTCTGAACCTCTCTGACCCTCTCTGACACTCTCAGAGACTCTCTGGCACACTCTATCACTCTCTGACACTCTCTATCACTGTCAATCATTCTCAATCACTCTCAATCACTCTCTGAACCTCTCTGACACTCTCTGGCACTTTCAGAAACTCTCAGACACACTCAGACACTCTCTCTCACTCTCCATCACTCTCTGACACTCTCTGATACACTGTGGCACTCTCAGACATTCTCTGACACACTCAGAACATTCTCTACCACTCTCTATCACTCTCTGACACTCTCTGATACACTCTAACACTCTCAGACACTCTCTGACACTCTCTGACACTCTCTATCACTCTCTGACTCAATCTGACACTCTCAGACAGTCTCAGACACTCTCTGACACTCTCTGACACTCTCTATCTCTCTCTGACACTCTCTGACACTTTCAGACACTCTCTGCCACTCTCTATCACTCTCTGACACTCTCTAACACTCTTTGACACTCTCTGACCCTCTCTATCACTCTCTGACCCTCTCTGGCACTCTCAGACCCACGCAGACACTCGCTCACACTCACTTTCACTCTCTGACACTCTCTGACACTTTCAGACATTCTCTGCCACTCTCTATTACTCTCTATCACTCGCTGACACTTCAAGACACTCTCTGCCACTCTCTTTCACTCTCTGTCACTCTCTGACATTCTCTGACACTCTCACACTCTCTGACACTCTCACACTCTCACACTCTCCGACACTCTCACACTCTCGGACCCTTTCTGACACTCTCTATCACTCTCTGACACTCTCTGACACTCTCTATCACTCTCTGACTCTCTCTATCACTCTCTGACACTCTCTGACAATCTCAGACACTCTCTGACACTCTCTGACACTCTATATCACTCTCTGACACTCTCTGACACTCTCTGACACTCTCTGACACTCTCTCTCACTCTCTATCACTCTCTGACACTCTCTGACACTCTCACACTCTCTGACACTCTCACACAGTCTCACACAGTCTCTGACACTCTCTGACCCACTCTGACACTCTCTGTCACTGTCTGACACTCTCTGACACTCACTACCACTCTCTGGCACTCTCACTCTCTCTGACACTCTCTGACACTCTCTCACACTCTCTGACACTCTCTATCACTCTCTGACACTCTCTGATACTCTCTTGCACTCTCCATCACTCTCTGACACTCTCTGATACACTGCGACAAACTCAGACACACTCTGACACACTCAGACACTCTCTGCCACACTCTATCACTCTCTCACACTGTCTGACACTCTCTGATACACTCTAACACTCTCTGACACTCTCTATCACTATCTGACATTCGCTGACACTCTCAGACAGTCTCAGACACTCTCTATCACTATCTGACAATCTCTGACACTCTCTGACACTCTCTGATACTCTCTCATACACTCTGACACTCTCCATCTCTCTGTGACACTCTCTGAAAATCTCATACACACTCAGACACTCTCTGACACTCTCTATCACTCTCTGACACTCTCAGACAGTCTCAGACACTCTCTGACACTCTCTGATACTCTCTGACAATCTCAGACACACTCAGACACTCTCTGACACTTTCAGACACTCTCTGCCACTCTCTAACACTCTCTATCACTCTCTATCACTCTCTATCACTCTCTGAAACTCTCTGCCACTCTCTGACACTCTCTATCAGTATCTGACACTCTCTGACACTCTCTCTGACCCTCTCTCACACTCTCTGACACTCTCTGACCCTCCCTGACACTCGCTGAGACTCTCTGACACTCTCTATCACTCTCTGACACTCTCTGACAATCTCAGACACACTCAGAAACTCTCTGACACTCTCGATCACTCTCTCACTCTCCCTGACACTCTCTGACACTCTCTCACAATCTCTGACACTCTCTCACACTCTCTGACACTCTTTCACCTTCTCTGACACTCTCTGACACTCTCTATCACTCTCTGACACTCTCTGACACTCTTACACTTTCCATCACTCTCTGACACTCTCTGATACACTGTGACACTCTCAGACACACTCTGACACACTCAGACACTCTCTACCACACTCTACCACTCTCTCACACTGTCTGACACTCTCTGATACACCCTAACACGCTCACACACTCTCTGACGCTCTCTATCACTATCTGACACTCGCTGACACTCTCAGACAGTCTCAGACACTCTCTATCACTATCTGACAATCTCTGACACTCTCTGACACTCTCTGATACTCTCTAATACACTATGACACTCTCTATCTCTCTCTGACACTCTCTGACACTCTCTGACACTCTCTGAAACTCTCTATCACTCTCTGACACTCTCTATCGCTCTCTGACACTCTCTGACACACTCAATCGCTCTCTATCAATCTCTGACACACTCTGACTCTCTCTATCACTCAATGACACTCTCTGACACTCTTTATCACTCTCCGTCACTCTCTGACACACACTGACACTCTCTGACACTCTCTGTCACTCTCTATCACTCTCTGACACTCTCTATCACACTCTATCACTCTCTATCACTCTCAGACACTCTCTCTCACTCTCTTACACTCTCTGACACTCTCTGACACTCTCTATCACTCTCTGACACTCTCTATCGCTCTCTGACACTCTCTGACACACTCAATCGCTCTCTATCAATCTCTGACACACTCTGACTCTCTCTATCACTCAATGACACTCTCTGACACTCTTTATCACTCTCCGTCACTCTCTGACACACACTGACACTCTCTGACACTCTCTGTCACTCTCTATCACTCTCTGACACTCTCTATCACTCTCTATCACTCTCTATCACTCTCTGACACTCTCTATCACTCTCTGAAACTCTCTGCCACTCTCTGACACTCTCTATCACTCTCTGACTCTCTCTGACACTCTCTTTCACTCTCTGACACTCTCTGACACTTTCAGGCACTCTCTGCCACTCTCTGCCACTCTCTATCACTCTCTATCACTCTCTGAATCTCTCTGCCACTCTCTGACACTCTCTATCACTCTCTGACACTCTCTGACACTCTCTGACCTTCTCTCTGACACTGTCTCACACTCTCTGACACTCTCTGACACTCTCTGACACTCTCTGACCCTCCCTGACACTCTCTGAGACTCTGACACTGTCTATCACTCTCTGCACTCTCTGACAATCTCAGACACAATCAGACACTCTCTTGCACTTTCGATCACTCTCTGAAACTCTCTGACACTCTCTGACCTTCTCTCTGCCACTCACTCTCACTCTCTATCGCTCGCTGACACTTTCAGAAACTCTCTGTCACTCTCTGTCACTCTCTGACACTTTCAGACATTCTCTGCCACTCTCTATTACTCTCTATCACTCTCTGACACTTTCAGACACTCTCTGCCACTCTCTGTCACTCTCTGACACTCTCACACTCTCTGACACTCTCACACTCTCTGACACTCTCTATCACTCTCTGAAACTCTCTGACAGTCTCAGACACACTAAGACACTCTCTGACACTCTCTGTCACTCACTGACACTCTCTGACACTTTCAGACACTCTCTGACACTCTCTGACACTCTCTGCCACTCTCTCTCACTCTCTATCACTCTCTGACACTCTGTGACACTCTCACACTCTCTGACAATCTCACACTCTCTCACACACTCTCTGACACTCTCTGACCCACTCAGACACTCTCTGTCACTGTCTGACACTTTCTGACACTCTCACACTCTCTGACACTCTCACTCTCCCTGACACTCTCTGACACTCTCTCACACTCTCTGACACTCTCTCACACTCTCTGACACTCTTTCACCCTCTCTGACACTCTCTGACACTCTCTATCACTCTCTGACACTCTCTGACACTCTCTTACACTTTCCATCACTCTCTGACACTCTCTGATACACTGTGACACTCTCAGACACACTCTGACACACTCAGACACTCTCTACCACACTCTATCACTCTCTCACACTGTCTGACAATCTCTGATACACCCTAACACTCTCACACACTCTCTGACGCTCTCTATCACTATCTGACACTCGCTGACACTCTCAGACAGTCTCAGACACTCTCTATCACTATCTGACAATCTCTGACACTCTCTGACACTCTCTGACACTCTCTGATTCTCTCTAATACACTCTGACACTCTCTATCTCTCTCTGACACTCTCTGACAATCTCATACACACTCAGACACTCTCTGACACTCTCTATCACTTTCTGACACTCTCTATCACTCTCTGAAACTCTCTGACACTCTCTGATACTCTCTGACACTCTCTTGCACTCTCTGACAATCTCAGACACACTCAGACACTCTCTGACACTTTCAGACACTCTCTGCCACTCTCTATCCCTCTCTATCACTCTCTGAAAATCTCTGCCACTCACTGACACTCTCTATGACTATCTGACACTCTCTGACACTCTCTCTGACCCTCTCTCACACTCTCTGACACTCTCTGACCCTCCCTGACACTCTCTGAGACTCTCTGACACTGTCTATCACTCTCTGCCACTCTCTGACAATCTCAGACACACTCAGACACTCTCTGACACTCTCGAACACTCTCTGACACTCTCTGACACTTGCACACACTCTCTATCACTCTATATCACTCGCTGACACTTTCAGACACTCTCTGCCACTCTCTATCACTTTCTATCACTCTCTGACACTCTCTGACACTTTCAGACACTCTCTGCTACTCTCTATCACTCTCTGACAGTCTCTGACACTCTCTGACACTCTCACACTCTCTGACACTCTCTGACACACTCTGTCCTTCTCTGACACTCTCTGACACTATCTGACACTCTCTGACACTATCACACTCTCTGACACTCTCTGACACTCTCTGACACTCTCTGACAAACTTTATCACTCTCTGACACTCTCTGAAACACTCAGACACTCTCTATCACTCTATGACACTTTCAGACACTCTCTGCCACTCTCTATCACTCTATATCACTCTCTGACACTTTCAGACACTCTCTATCACTCTCAGACACTCTCTGACACTTTCAGACACTCTCTGCCACTCTCTATCCCTCTCTGACACTCTCTGACACTCTCTGACACTCGCACACTCTCTGCCACTCTCTGACACTCTTTCACACTCTCTGACACTCTCTGACCCTCTCTGATCCTCTCTGAACCTCTCAGACACTCTCTGGCACACTCTATCACTCTCTGACACTCTCTGACACTCTCTAGCACTGTGAATCATTCTCAATCACTCTCAATTACTCTCTGACAGTCTCTGACACTCTCTGTCACTCTTAGCCTGCTCTGTATCACTCTCTGACACTCTCTGACACTGTCTGACACTCTCTGACACTCTCTGACACTCTCCGACACTCTCTATCACTCTCAGACACTCTCTGACACTTTCAGACACTCTCTGCCACTCTCTATCCCTCTCTGACACTCTCTGACACTCTCTGACACTCGCACACTCTCTGCCACTCTCTGACACTCTTTCACACTCTCTGACACTCTCTGACCCTCTCTGATCCTCTCTGAACCTCTCAGACACTCTCTGGCACACTCTATCACTCTCTGACACTCTCTGACACTCTCTAGCACTGTGAATCATTCTCAATCACTCTCAATTACTCTCTGACAGTCTCTGACACTCTCTATCACTCTCAGCCTTCTCTGTATCACTCTCTGACACTCTCTGACACTCTCTGACACTCTCTGACACTCTCTGACACTCGCACACTCTCTGACATTCTCTGACACTCTCTGGCACACTCTATCACTCTCTGACACTCTCTATCACTCTCTATCACTCTCTGACACTCTCTGACACACTCTGGCACTCTCAGACACTCTCTGACACTCTCTAACACTCTCTGATGCACTCTGACACTCTCAGACAGTCTCAGACACTCTCTATCACTCTCTGACACTCTCTGACACTCTTTGAAACTCTCTGACACTCTCTGATACACTCTGACACTCTCAGACACTCTCTGACACACTCAGACACTCTCTTCCACTCTCATTCACTCTCTGACACTCTCTGACACACTCTAACACTCTCAGGCAATCTCTGACACTCTCTATCACTCTCTGACTCAATCTGACACTCTCAGACAGTCTCAGACACTCTCTATCACTCTCTGACACTCTCTGGCACCCTCTGACACTCTCTGATACTCTCTGACATTCTCAGACACACTCAGACACTCAGACACTCTGACACACTCACACTCTCTCACACTCTCTCACACTCTCTGACACACTCTGACACACTCTGTCCCTCTCTGACACTACCTGATACTCTCAGACACTGTCACACTCTCTGACACTGTCACACTCTCTGACACTCTCTCACTCTCTCTGACATTCTCTGACACTCTCTGACACTCTCTGACACTCTCTATCACTCTCTATCACTCTCTGACTCAATCTGACACTCTCAGACAGTCTCAGACACTCTCTGACACTCTCTGACACTCTCTATCTCTCTCTGACACTCTCTGACACTTTCAGACACTCTCTGCCACTCTCTATCACTCTCTGACACTCTCTAACACTCTTTGACACTCTCTGACCCTCTCTATCACTCTCTGACCCTCTCTGGCACTCTCAGACCCACGCAGACACTCGCTCACACTCACTTTCACTCTCTGACACTCTCTGACACTTTCAGACATTCTCTGCCACTCTCTATTACTCTCTATCACTCGCTGACACTTCAAGACACTCTCTGCCACTCTCTTTCACTCTCTGTCACTCTCTGACACTCTCTGACACTCTCACACTCTCTGACACTCTCACACTCTCCGACACTCTCACACTCTCGGACCCTTTCTGACACTCTCTATCACTCTCTGACACTCTCTGACACTCTCTATCACTCTCTGACTCTCTCTATCACTCTCTGACACTCTCTGACAATCTCAGACACTCTCTGACACTCTCTGACACTCTATATCACTCTCTGACACTCTCTGACACTCTCTGACACTCTCTGCCACTCTCTCTCACTCTCTATCACTCTCTGACACTCTCTGACACTCTCTGACACTCTCACACTCTCTGACACTCTCACACAGTCTCACACAGTCTCACACAGTCTCTGACACTCTCTGACCCACTCTGACACTCTCTGTCACTGTCTGACACTCTCTGACACTCACTACCACTCTCTGGCACTCTCACTCTCTCTGACACTCTCTGACACTCTCTCACACTCTCTGACACTCTCTATCACTCTCTGACACTCTCTGATACTCTCTTGCACTCTCCATCACTCTCTGACACTCTCTGATACACTGTGACAAACTCAGACACACTCTGACACACTCAGACACTCTCTGCCACACTCTATCACTCTCTCACACTGTCTGACACTCTCTGATACACTCTAACACTCTCTGACACTCTCTATCACTATCTGACATTCGCTGACACTCTCAGACAGTCTCAGACACTCTCTATCACTATCTGACAATCTCTGACACTCTCTGACACTCTCTGATACTCTCTCATACACTCTGACACTCTCCATCTCTCTGTGACACTCTCTGAAAATCTCATACACACTCAGACACTCTCTGACACTCTCTATCACTCTCTGACACTCTCAGACAGTCTCAGACACTCTCTGACACTCTCTGATACTCTCTGACAATCTCAGACACACTCAGACACTCTCTGACACTTTCAGACACTCTCTGCCACTCTCTAACACTCTCTATCACTCTCTATCACTCTCTATCACTCTCTGAAACTCTCTGCCACTCTCTGACACTCTCTATCAGTATCTGACACTCTCTGACACTCTCTCTGACCCTCTCTCACACTCTCTGACACTCTCTGACCCTCCCTGACACTCGCTGAGACTCTCTGACACTCTCTATCACTCTCTGACACTCTCTGACAATCTCAGACACACTCAGAAACTCTCTGACACTCTCGATCACTCTCTCACTCTCCCTGACACTCTCTGACACTCTCTCACAATCTCTGACACTCTCTCACACTCTCTGACACTCTTTCACCCTCTCTGACACTCTCTGACACTCTCTATCACTCTCTGACACTCTCTGACACTCTTACACTTTCCATCACTCTCTGACACTCTCTGATACACTGTGACACTCTCAGACACACTCTGACACACTCAGACACTCTCTACCACACTCTATCACTCTCTCACACTGTCTGACACTCTCTGATACACCCTAACACGCTCACACACTCTCTGACGCTCTCTATCACTATCTGACACTCGCTGACACTCTCAGACAGTCTCTGATACTCTATAATACACTATGACACTCTCTATCTCTCTCTGACACTCTCTGACACTCTCTGACACTCTCTGAAACTCTCTGAAACTCTCTATCACTCTCTGACACTCTCTATCGCTCTCTGACACTCTCTGACACACTCAATCGCTCTCTATCAATCTCTGACACACTCTGACTCTCTCTATCACTCAATGACACTCTCTGACACTCTTTATCACTCTCCGTCACTCTCTGACACACACTGACACTCTCTGACACTCTCTGTCACTCTCTATCACTCTCTGACACTCTCTATCACACTCTATCACTCTCTATCACTCTCAGACACTCTCTCTCACTCTCTTACACTCTCTGACACTCTCTGACACTCTCTATCACTCTCTGACACTCTCTATCGCTCTCTGACACTCTCTGACACACTCAATCGCTCTCTATCAATCTCTGACACACTCTGACTCGCTCTATCACTCAATGACACTCTCTGACACTCTTTATCACTCTCCGTCACTCTCTGACACACACTGACACTCTCTGACACTCTCTGTCACTCTCTATCACTCTCTGACACTCTCTATCACTCTCTATCACTCTCTATCACTCTCTGACACTCTCTATCACTATCTGACAATCTCTGACACTCTCTGACACTCTCTGTCACTCTCTATCACTCTCTGACACTCTCTATCACTCTCTATCACTCTCTATCACTCTCTGACACTCTCTATCACTATCTGACAATCTCTGACACTCTCTGACACTCTCTGATACTCTCTGATAATCTCTAATACACTCTGACACTCTCTATCTCTCTCTGACACTCTCTGACTATCTCATACACACTCAGACACTCTCTGACACTCTCTATCACTCTCTGACACTTTCAGACACTCTCTACCACTCTCTATCACTCTCTATCACTCTCAGACACTCTCAGACACTCTCAGACACGCTCTGACACTTTCAGACACTCTCTGCCACTCTCTATCACTCTCTATCACTCTCTGAAACTCTCTGCCACTCTCTGACACTCTCTATCACTCTCTGACTCTCTCTGACACTCTCTTTCACTCTCTGACACTCTCTGACACTTTCAGGCACTCTCTGCCACTCTCTGCCACTCTCTATCACTCTCTGAATCTCTCTGCCACTCTCTGACACTCTCAATCACTCTCTGACACTCTCTGACACTCTCTGACCTTCTCTCTGACACTGTCTCACACTCTCTGACACTCTCTGACACTCTCTGACACTCTCTGACCCTCCCTGACACTCTCTGAGACTCTGACACTGTCTATCACTCTCTGCACTCTCTGACAATCTCAGACACAATCAGACACTCTCTTGCACTCTCGATCACTCTCTGAAACTCTCTGACACTTTCAGACACTCTCTGCCACTCACTCTCACTCTCTATCGCTCGCTGACACTTTCAGAAACTCTCTGTCACTCTCTGTCACTCTCTGACACTTTCAGACATTCTCTGCCACTCTCTATTACTCTCTATCACTCGCTGACACTTTCAGACACTCTCTGCCACTCTCTGTCACTCTCTGACACTCTCACACTCTCTGACACTCTCACACTCTCTGACACTCTCTATCACTCTCTGAAACTCTCTGACAGTCTCAGACACACTCAGACACTCTCTGACACTCTCTGTCACTCTCTGACACTCTCTGACACTTTCAGACACTCTCTGACACTTTCAGACACTCTCTGCCACTCTCTCTCACTCTCTATCACTCTCTGACACTCTGTGACACTCTCACACTCTCTGACAATCTCACACTCTCTCACACACTCTCTGACACTCTCTGACCCACTCAGACACTCTCTGTCACTGTCTGACACTTTCTGACACTCTCACACTCTCTGACACTCTCACTCTCCCTGACACTCTCTGACACTCTCTCACACTCTCTGACACTCTCTCACACTCTCTGACACTCTCTCACACTCTCTGACACTCTTTCACCCTCTCTGACACTCTCTGACACTCTCTATCACTCTCTGACACTCTCTGACACTCTCTTACACTTTCCATCACTCTCTGACACTCTCTGATACACTGTGACACTCTCAGACACACTCTGACACACTCAGACACTCTCTACCACACTCTATCACTCTCTCACACTGTCTGACACTCTCTGATACACCCTAACACTCTCACACACTCTCTGACGCTCTCTATCACTATCTGACACTCGCTGACACTCTCAGACAGTCTCAGACACTCTCTATCACTATCTGACAATCTCTGACACTCTCTGACACTCTCTGATTCTCTCTAATACACTCTGACACTCTCTATCTCTCTCTGACACTCTCTGACAATCTCATACACACTCAGACACTCTCTGACACTCTCTGACACTCTCTATCACTCTCTGAAAATCTCTGCCACTCACTGACACTCTCTATGACTATCTGACACTCTCTGACACTCTCTCTGACCCTCTCTCACACTCTCTGACACTCTCTGACCCTCCCTGACACTCTCTGAGACTCTCTGACACTGTCTATCACTCTCTGCCACTCTCTGACAATCTCAGACACACTCAGACACTCTCTGACACTCTCGAACACTCTCTGACACTCTCTGACACTTGCACACACTCTCTGCCACTCTCCATCACTCTATATCACTCGCTGACACTTTCAGACACTCTCTGCCACTCTCTATCACTTTCTATCACTCTCTGACACTCTCTGACACTTTCAGACACTCTCTGCTACTCTCTATCACTCTCTGACAGTCTCTGACACTCTCTGACACTCTCACACTCTCTCACACTCTCTGACACTCTCTGACACACTCTGTCCTTCTCTGACACTCTCTGACACTATCTGACACTCTCTGACACTATCACACTCTCTGACACTCTCTGACACTCTCTGACACTCTCTGACAAACTTTATCACTCTCTGACACGCTCTGAAACTCTCTGATTCTCTCTAATACACTCAGACACTCTCTATCACTCTATGACACTTTCAGACACTCTCTGCCACTCTCTATCACTCTATATCACTCTCTGACACTTTCAGACACTCTCTATCACTCTCAGACACTCTCTGACACTTTCAGACACTCTCTGCCACTCTCTATCCCTCTCTGACACTCTCTGACACTCTCTGACACTCGCACACTCTCTGCCACTCTCTGACACTCTTTCACACTCTCTGACACTCTCTGACCCTCTCTGATCCTCTCTGAACCTCTCAGACACTCTCTGGCACACTCTATCACTCTCTGACACTCTCTGACACTCTCTAGCACTGTGAATCATTCTCAATCACTCTCAATTACTCTCTGACAGTCTCTGACACTCTCTATCACTCTCAGCCTTCTCTGTATCACTCTCTGACACTCTCTGACACTGTCTGACACTCTCTGACACTCTCTGACACTCTCCGACACTCTCTATCACTCTCAGACACTCTCTGACACTTTCAGACACTCTCTGCCACTCTCTATCCCTCTCTGACACTCTCTGACACTCTCTGACACTCGCACACTCTCTGCCACTCTCTGACACTCTTTCACACTCTCTGACACTCTCTGACCCTCTCTGATCCTCTCTGAACCTCTCAGACACTCTCTGGCACACTCTATCACTCTCTGACACTCTCTAGCACTGTGAATCATTCTCAATCACTCTCAATTACTCTCTGACAGTCTCTGACACTCTCTATCACTCTCAGCCTTCTCTGTATCACTCACTGACACTCTCTGACACTCTCTGACACTCTCTGACACTCTCTGACACTCGCACACTCTCTGACATTCTCTGACACTCTCTGGCACACTCTATCACTCTCTATCACTCTCTATCACTCTCTGACACTCTCTGACACTCTCTGACACACTCTGGCACTCTCAGACACTCTCTGACACTCTCTAACACTCTCTGATGCACTCTGACACTCTCAGACAGTCTCAGACACTCTCTATCACTCTCTGACACTCTCTGACACTCTTTGAAACTCTCTGACACTCTCTGATACACTCTGACACTCTCAGACACTCTCTGACACACTCAGACACTCTCTTCCACTCTCATTCACTCTCTGACACTCTCTGACACACTCTAACACTCTCAGGCAATCTCTGACACTCTCTATCACTCTCTGACTCAATCTGACACTCTCAGACAGTCTCAGACACTCTCTATCACT
Organism: Heterodontus francisci; assembly: GCF_036365525.1. Lineage (NCBI taxonomy): Eukaryota > Metazoa > Chordata > Chondrichthyes > Heterodontiformes > Heterodontidae > Heterodontus > Heterodontus francisci. The sequence continues at coordinate 34,315,035 of NC_090412.1, read as the reverse complement.
CTCTGACACTCTCTGACACCCTCTGACACTCTCTGATACTCTCTGACATTCTCAGACACACTCAGACACTCTGACACACTCACACTCTCTCACACTCTCTCACACTCTCTGACACACTCTGACACACTCTGTCCCTCTCTGACACTACCTGATACTCTCAGACACTGTCACACTCTCTGACACTGTCACACTCTCTGACACTCTCTCACTCTCTCTGACATTCTCTGACACTCTCTGACACTCTCTGACACTCTCTGACACACTCAGACACTCTCTATCACTCTCTGACACTTTCAGACACTCTCTGCCACTCTCTATCACACTATATCACTCTCTGACACTTTCAGATACTCTCTATCACTCTCTATCACTCTCTATCACTCTCTGAAGCTCTCTGACACTCTATGACACTCTCTGACACTCTCTGACACTCTCTATCACTCTCTGACACTCTCTGACACTCTCTGACACACTCAGACACTCTCTATCACTCTCTGACACTTTCAGACACTCTCTGCCCTCTCTATAACTCTCTCACACTCTCTGACACTCTCTGACACTCTCTGACACTCTCTGACACTCTCTGACACTCTCACCCTCTCTGACCCTCTCTGACACTCTTTCACACTCTCTGACACTCTCTGAACCTCTCTGAACCTCTCTGACCCTCTCTGACACTCTCAGAGACTCTCTGGCACACTCTATCACTCTCTGACACTCTCTATCACTGTCAATCATTCTCAATCACTCTCAATCACTCTCTGAACCTCTCTGACACTCTCTGGCACTTTCAGAAACTCTCAGACACACTCAGACACTCTCTCTCACTCTCCATCACTCTCTGACACTCTCTGATACACTGTGGCACTCTCAGACATTCTCTGACACACTCAGAACATTCTCTACCACTCTCTATCACTCTCTGACACTCTCTGATACACTCTAACACTCTCAGACACTCTCTGACACTCTCTGACACTCTCTATCACTCTCTGACTCAATCTGACACTCTCAGACAGTCTCAGACACTCTCTGACACTCTCTGCCACTCTCTATCTCTCTCTGACACTCTCTGACACTTTCAGACACTCTCTGCCACTCTCTATCACTCTCTGACACTCTCTAACACTCTTTGACACTCTCTGACCCTCTCTATCACTCTCTGACCCTCTCTGGCACTCTCAGACCCACGCAGACACTCGCTCACACTCACTTTCACTCTCTGACACTCTCTGACACTTTCAGACATTCTCTGCCACTCTCTATTACTCTCTATCACTCGCTGACACTTCAAGACACTCTCTGCCACTCTCTTTCACTCTCTGTCACTCTCTGACACTCTCACACTCTCTGACACTCTCACACTCTCACACTCTCCGACACTCTCACACTCTCGGACCCTTTCTGACACTCTATCACTCTCTGACACTCTCTGACACTCTCTCTCACTCTCTGACACTCTCTATCACTCTCTGACACTCTCTGACAATCTCAGACACTCTCTGACACTCTCTGACACTCTATATCACTCTCTGACACTCTCTGACACTCTCTGCCACTCTCTGCCACTCTCTCTCACTCTCTATCACTCTCTGACACTCTCTGACACTCTCACACTCTCTGACACTCTCACACAGTCTCACACAGTCTCTGACACTCTCTGACCCACTCTGACACTCTCTGTCACTGTCTGACACTCTCTGACACTCTCTACCACTCTCTGGCACTCTCACTCTCTCTGACACTCTCTGACACTCTCTCACACTCTCTGACACTCTCTATCACTCTCTGACACTCTCTGATACTCTCTTGCACTCTCCATCACTCTCTGACACTCTCTGATACACTGTGACAAACTCAGACACACTCTGACACACTCAGACACTCTCTGCCACACTCTATCACTCTCTCACACTGTCTGACACTCTCTGATACACTCTAACACTCTCTGACACTCTCTATCACTATCTGACATTCGCTGACACTCTCAGACAGTCTCAGACACTCTCTATCACTATCTGACAATCTCTGACACTCTCTGACACTCTCTGATACTCTCTCATACACTCTGACACTCTCCATCTCTCTCTGACACTCTCTGAAAATCTCATACACACTCAGACACTCTCTGACACTCTCTATCACTCTCTGACACTCTCAGACAGTCTCAGACACTCTCTGACACTCTCTGATACTCTCTGACACTCTCTGACAATCTCAGACACACTCAGACACTCTCTGACACTTTCAGACACTCTCTGCCACTCTCTAACACTCTCTATCACTCTCTGAACCTCTCTGCCACTCTCTGACACTCTCTATCAGTATCTGACACTCTCTGACACTCTCTCTGACCCTCTCTCACACTCTCTGACACTCTCTGACCCTCCCTGACACTCGCTGAGACTCTCTGACACTCTCTATCACTCTCTGACACTCTCTGACAATCTCAGACACACTCAGAAACTCTCTGACACTCTCGATCACTCTCTCACTCTCCCTGACACTCTCTGACACTCTCTCACACTCTCTGACACTCTCTCACACTCTCTGACACTCTTTCACCCTCTCTGACACTCTCTGACACTCTCTATCACTCTCTGACACTCTCTGACACTCTTACACTTTCCATCACTCTCTGACACTCTCTGATACACTGTGACACTCTCAGACACACTCTGACAAACTCAGACACTCTCTACCACACTCTATCACTCTCTCACACTGTCTGACACTCTCTGATACACCCTAACACGCTCACACACTCTCTGACGCTCTCTATCACTATCTGACACTCGCTGACACTCTCAGACAGTCTCAGACACTCTGTATCACTATCTGACAATCTCTGACACTCTCTGACACTCTCTGATACTCTCTAATACACTATGACTCTCTCTATCTCTCTCTGACACTCTTTGACAATCTCATACACACTCAGACACTCTCTGACACTCTCTATCACTTTCTGACACTCTCTATCACTCTCTGACACTCTCTGACACTCTCTGATACTCTCTGACACTCTCTGACAATCTCAGACACACTCAGACACTCTCTGACACTTTCAGACATTCTCTGCCACTCTCTATCCCTCTCTATCACTCTCTGAAACTCTCTGCCACTCTCTGACACTCTCTATGACTATCTGACACTCTCTGACACTCTCTCTGACCCTCTCTCACACTCTCTGACACTCTCTGACCCTCCCTGACACTCTCTGAGACTCTCTGACACTCTCTATCACTCTCTGCCACTCTCTGACAATCTCAGACACACTCAGACACTCTCGAACACTCTCTGACACTCTCTGACACTTTCACACTCTCTCTGCCACTCTCCATCACTCTATATCACTCGCTGACACTTTCAGACACTCTCTGCCACTCTCTATCACTTTCGATCACTCTCTGACACTTTCTGACACTTTCAGACACTCTCTGCTACTCTCTATCACTCTCTGACAGTCTCTGACACTCTCTGACACTCTCACACTCTCTCACACTCTCTCACACTCTCTGACACTCTCTGACACACTCTGTCCTTCTCTGACACTCTCTGACACTATCTGACACTCTCTGACACTATCACACTCTCTGACACTCTCTGACACTCTCTCATACTCTCTGACATTCTCTCACACTCTCTGACACTCTCTGACACTCTCTGACAAACTTTATCACTCTCTGACACTCTCTGACACACTCAGACACTCTCTATCACTCTATGACACTTTCAGACACTCTCTGCCACTCTCTATCACTCTATATCACTCTCTGACACTTTCAGACACTCTCTATCACTCTCTATCACTCTCTGACACTCTCTGACACTCTCTGACACTCTCTGACACTCTCCGACACTCTCTATCACTCTCAGCCACTCTCTGACACTTTCAGACACTCTCTGCCTCTCTCTATCCCTCTCTGACACTCTCTGACACTCGCACACTCTCTGCCACTCTCTGCCACTCTTTCACACTCTCTGACACTCTCTGACACTCTCTGACCCTCTCTGACCCTCTCTGACCCTCTCAGACACTCTCTGGCACACTCTATCACTCTCTGACGCTCTCTGACACTCTCTATCACTGTGAATCATTCTCAATCACTCTCAATTACTCTCTGACAGTCTCTGACACTCTCTATCACTCTCAGCCTTCTCTGTATCACTCTCTGACTCTCTCTGACACTCTCTGACACTCGCACACTCTCTGACACTCTCTGACACTCTTTCACACTCTCTGACACTCTCTGACACTCTCTGGCACACTCTATCACTCTCTGACACTCTCTATCCCTCTCTATCACTCTCTGACACTCTCTGACACACTCTGGCACTCTCAGACACTCTCTGACACTCTCTGACACTCTCTGATGCACTCTGACACTCTCAGACAGTCTCAGACACTCTCTATCACTCTCTGACACTCTCTGACACTCTCTGAAACTCTCTGACACTCTCTGATACACTCTGGCGCTCTCAGACACTCTCAGACACTCTCTGACACTCTCTGACACTCTCTGATACACTCTGACACTCTCAGACACTCTCTGACACACTCAGACACTCTCTACCACTCTCATTCACTCTCTGACACTCTCTGATACACTCTAACACTCTCAGGCAATCTCTGACACTCTCTATCACTCTCTGACTCAATCTGACACTCTCAGACAGTCTCAGACACTCTCTATCACTCTCTGACACTCTCTGACACCCTCTGACACTCTCTGATACTCTCTGACATGCTCAGACACACTCAGACACTCTGACACTCTGACACTCTCACACTCTCTCACACTCTTTGACACACTCTGTCCCTCTCTGACACTACCTGATACTCTCTGACACTGTCACACTCTCTGACACTGTCACACTCTCTGACACTCTCTCACTCTCTCTGACATTCTCTGACACTCTCTGACACTCTCTGACACACTCAGACACTCTCTATCACTCTCTGACACTTTCAGACACTCTCTGCCACTCTCTATCACTGTGAATCATTCTCAATCACTCTCAATTACTCTCTGACAGTCTCTGACACTCTCTATCACTCTCAGCCTTCTCTGTATCACTCTCTGACTCTCTCTGACACTCTCTGACACTCGCACACTCTCTGACACTCTCTGACACTCTTTCACACTCTCTGACACTCTCTGACACTCTCTGGCACACTCTATCACTCTCTGACACTCTCTATCCCTCTCTATCACTCTCTGACACTCTCTGACACACTCTGGCACTCTCAGACACTCTCTGACACTCTCTGACACTCTCTGATGCACTCTGACACTCTCAGACAGTCTCAGACACTCTCTATCACTCTCTGACACTCTCTGAAACTCTCTGACACTCTCTGATACACTCTGGCGCTCTCAGACACTCTCAGACACTCTCTGACACTCTCTGACACTCTCTGATACACTCTGACACTCTCAGACACTCTCTGACACACTCAGACACTCTCTACCACTCTCATTCACTCTCTGACACTCTCTGATACACTCTAACACTCTCAGGCAATCTCTGACACTCTCTATCACTCTCTGACTCAATCTGACACTCTCAGACAGTCTCAGACACTCTCTATCACTCTCTGACACTCTCTGACACCCTCTGACACTCTCTGATACTCTCTGACATGCTCAGACACACTCAGACACTCTGACACTCTGACACTCTCACACTCTCTCACACTCTTTGACACACTCTGTCCCTCTCTGACACTACCTGATACTCTCTGACACTGTCACACTCTCTGACACTGTCACACTCTCTGACACTCTCTCACTCTCTCTGACATTCTCTGACACTCTCTGACACTCTCTGACACACTCAGACACTCTCTATCACTCTCTGACACTTTCAGACACTCTCTGCCACTCTCTATCACACTATATCACTCTCTTTCACTTTCAGATACTCTCTATCACTCTCTATCACTCTCTGAAGCTCTCTGACACTCTCTGACACTCTCTATCACTCTCTGAAACTCTCTGACACTCTCTGACACACTCAGACACTCTCTATCACTCTCTGACACTTTCAGACACTCTCTGCCCTCTCTATAACTCTCTGACACTCTCTGACACTCTCTGACACTCTCTGACACTCTCTGACACTCGCACCCTCTCTGACCCTCTCTGACACTCTTTCACACTCTCTGAGACTCTCTGAACCTCTCTGACCCTCTCTGACACTCTCAGAGACTCTCTGGCACACTCTATCACTCTCTGACACTCTCTATCACTGTCAATCATTCTCAATCACTCTCAATCACTCTCTGAACCTCTCTGACACTCTCTGGCACTTTCAGAAACTCTCAGACACACTCAGACACTCTCTCTCACTCTCCATCACTCTCTGACACTCTCTGATACACTGTGGCACTCTCAGACACTCTCTGACACACTCAGAACATTCTCTACCACTCTCTATCACTCTCTGACACTCTCTGATACACTCTAACACTCTCAGACACTCTCTGACACTCTCTGACACTCTCTATCACTCTCTGACTCAATCTGACACTCTCAGACAGTCTCAGACACTCTCTGACACTCTCTATCTCTCTCTGACACTCTCTGACACTTTCAGACACTCTCTGCCACTCTCTATCACTCTCTGACACTCTCTAACACTCTTTGACACTCTCTGACCCTCTCTATCACTCTCTGACCCTCTCTGGCACTCTCAGACCCACGCAGACACTCGCTCACACTCACTTTCACTCTCTGACACTTTCAGACATTCTCTGCCACTCTCTATTACTCTCTATCACTCGCTGACACTTTAAGACACTCTCTGCCACTCTCTTTCACTCTCTGTCACTCTCTGAAACTCTCTGACACTCTCACACTCTCACACTCTCCGACACTCTCACACTCTCCGACACTCTCACACTCTCGGACCCTTTCTGACACTCTCTATCACTCTCTGACACTCTCTGACACTCTCTATCACTCTCTGACACTCTCTATCACTCTCTGACACTCTCTGACAATCTCAGACACTCTCTGACACTCTCTGACACTCTCTATCACTCTCTGACACTCTCTGACACTCTCTGACACTCTCTGCCACTCTCTATCACTCTATATAACTCGCTGACACTTTCAGACACTCTCTGCCACTCTCTATCACTCTCTGACACTCTCTGACACTCTCTGACAATCTCAGACACTCTCTGACACTCTCTGACACTCTCTATCACTCTCTGACACTCTCTGACACTCTCTGACACTCTCTGCCACTCTCTCTCACTCTCTATCACTCTCTGACACTCTCTGACACTCTCACACTCTCTGACACTCTCACACAGTCTCACACAGTCTCTGACACTCTCTGACCCACTCTGACACTCTCTGTCACTGTCTGACACTCTCTGACACTCTCACTCTCTCTGACACTCTCTGACACTCTCTCACACTCTCTGACACTCTCTATCACTCTCTGACACTCTCTGACACTCTCTTGCACTCTCCATCACTCTCTGACACTCTCTGATACACTGTGACAAACTCAGACACACTCTGACACACTCAGACACTCTCTGCCACACTCTATCACTCTCTCACACTGTCTGACACTCTCTGATACACTCTAACACTCTCTGACACTCTCTATCACTATCTGACATTCGCTGACACTCTCTGACACTCTCTGATACTATGTCATACACTCTGACACTCTCCATCTCTCTCTGACACTCTCCGAAAATCTCATACACACTCAGACACTCTCTGACACTCTCTGACACTCTCTATCACTCTCTGACACTCTCCATCTCTCTCTGACACTCTCTGAAAATCTCATACACACTCAGACACTCTCTGACACTCTCTGACACTCTCTATCACTCTCTGACACTCTCAGACAGTCTCAGACACTCTCTGACACTCTCTGATACTCTCTGACACTCTCTGACAATCTCAGACACACTCAGACACTCTCAGACACTCTCTGACACTTTCAGACACTCTCTGCCACTCTCTAACACTCTCTATCACTCTCTGAAACTCTCTGCCACTCTCTGACACTCTCTATCAGTATCTGACACTCTCTGACACTCTCCCTGACCCTCTCTCACACTCTCTGACACTCTCTGACTCTAGCTGACACTCGCTGAGACTCTCTGACACTCTCTATCACTCTCTGACACTCTCTGACAATCTCAGACACACTCAGAAACTCTCTGACACTCTCGATCACTCTCTGACACTCGCTGACACTTTCAGACACTCTCTGCCACTCTCTATCACTCTCTGACACTCTCTGACACTCTGTGACACTCTCTGACACTCACTGACACTTTCAGACACTATCTGCTACTCTCTATCACTCTCTGACACTCTCTGACAATCTCACACTCTCTGACACTCTCTATCACTCTCTGACACTCTCTGACAATCTCAGACACTCTCTGACACTCTCTGACACTCTATATCACTCTCTGACACTCTCTGCCACTCTCTGCCACTCTCTCTCACTCTCTATCACTCTCTGACACTCTCTGACACTCTCACACTCTCTGACACTCTCACACAGTCTCACACAGTCTCACACAGTCTCTGACACTCTCTGACCCACTCTGACACTCTCTGTCACTGTCTGACACTCTCTGACACTCTCTACCACTCTCTGGCACTCTCACTCTCTCTGACACTCTCTGACACTCTCTGACACTCTCTGACACTCTCTATCACTCTCTGACACTCTCTGATACTCTCTTGCACTCTCCATCACTCTCTGACACTCTCTGATACACTGTGACAAACTCAGACACACTCTGACACACTCAGACACTCTCTGCCACACTCTATCACTCTCTCACACTGTCTGACACTCTCTGATACACTCTAACACTCTCTGACACTCTCTATCACTATCTGACATTCGCTGACACTCTCAGACAGTCTCAGACACTCTCTATCACTATCTGACAATCTCTGACACTCTCTGACACTCTCTGATACTCTCTCATACACTCTGACACTCTCCATCTCTCTCTGACACTCTCTGAAAATCTCATACACACTCAGACACTCTCTGACACTCTCTATCACTCTCTGACACTCTCAGACAGTCTCAGACACTCTCTGACACTCTCTGATACTCTCTGACACTCTCTGACAATCTCAGACACACTCAGACACTCTCTGACACTTTCAGACACTCTCTGCCACTCTCTAACACTCTCTATCACTCTCTGAAACTCTCTGCCACTCTCTGACACTCTCTATCAGTATCTGACACTCTCTGACACTCTCTCTGACCCTCTCTCACACTCTCTGACACTCTCTGACCCTCCCTGACACTCGCTGAGACTCTCTGACACTCTCTATCACTCTCTGACACTCTCTGACAATCTCAGACACACTCAGAAACTCTCTGACACTCTCGATCACTCTCTCACTCTCCCTGACACTCTCTGACACTCTCTCACACTCTCTGACACTCTCTCACACTCTCTGACACTCTTTCACCCTCTCTGACACTCTCTGACACTCTCTATCACTCTCTGACACTCTCTGACACTCTTACACTTTCCATCACTTTCTGACACTCTCTGATGCACTGTGACACTCTCAGACACACTCTGACAAACTCAGACACTCTCTACCACACTCTATCACTCTCTCACACTGTCTGACACTCTCTGATACACCCTAACACGCTCACACACTCTCTGACGCTCTCTATCACTATCTGACACTCGCTGACACTCTCAGACAGTCTCAGACACTCTCTATCACTATCTGACAATCTCTGACACTCTCTGACACTCTCTGATACTCTCTAATACACTATGACACTCTCTATCTCTCTCTGACACTCTCTGACAATCTCATACACACTCAGACACTCTCTGACACTCTCTATCACTTTCTGACACTCTCTATCACTCTCTGACACTCTCTGACACTCTCTGATACTCTCTGACACTCTCTGACACTCTCTGACAATCTCAGACACACTCAGACACTCTCTGACACTATCAGACACTCTCTGCCACTCTCTATCCCTCTCTATCACTCTCTGAAACTCTCTGCCACTCTCTGACACTCTCTATGACTATCTGACACTCTCTGACACTCTCTCTGACCCTCTCTCACACTCTCTGACACTCTCTGACCCTCCCTGACACTCTCTGAGACTCTCTGACACTCTCTATCACTCTCTGCCACTCTCTGACAATCTCAGACACACTCAGACACTCTCGAACACTCTCTGACACTCTCTGACACTTTCACACTCTCTCTGCCACTCTCCATCACTCTATATCACTCGCTGACACTTTCAGACACTCTCTGCCACTCTCTATCACTTTCGATCACTCTCTGACACTTTCAGACACTCTCTGCTACTCTCTATCACTCTCTGACAGTCTCTGACACTCTCTGACACTCTCACACTCTCTCACACTCTCTCACACTCTCTGACACTCTCTGACACACTCTGTCCTTCTCTGACACTCTCTGACACTATCTGACACTCTCTGACACTATCACACTCTCTGACACTCTCTGACACTCTCTCATACTCTCTGACATTCTCTCACACTCTCTGACACTCTCTGACACTCTCTGACAAACTTTATCACTCTCTGACACTCTCTGACACACTCAGACACTCTCTATCACTCTATGACACTTTCAGACACTCTCTGCCACTCTCTATCACTCTATATCACTCTCTGACACTTTCAGACACTCTCTATCACTCTCTATCACTCTCTGACACTCTCTGACACTCTCTGACACTCTCCGACACTCTCTATCACTCTCAGCCACTCTCTGACACTTTCAGACACTCTCTGCCTCTCTCTATCCCTCTCTGACACTCTCTGACACTCGCACACTCTCTGCCACTCTCTGCCACTCTTTCACACTCTCTGACACTCTCTGACACTCTCTGACCCTCTCTGACCCTCTCTGACCCTCTCAGACACTCTCTGGCACACTCTATCACTCTCTGACACTCTCTGACACTCTCTATCACTGTGAATCATTCTCAATCACTCTCAATTACTCTCTGACAGTCTCTGACACTCTCTATCACTCTCAGCCTTCTCTGTATCACTCTCTGACTCTCTCTGACACTCTCTGACACTCGCACACTCTCTGACACTCTCTGACACTCTTTCACACTCTCTGACACTCTCTGACACTCTCTGGCACACTCTATCACTCTCTGACACTCTCTATCACTCTCTATCACTCTCTGACACTCTCTGACACACTCTGGCACTCTCAGACACTCTCTGACACTCTCTGACACTCTCTGATGCACTCTGACACTCTCAGACAGTCTCAGACACTCTCTATCACTCTCTGACACTCTCTGACACTCTCTGAAACTCTCTGACACTCTCTGATACACTCTGGCGCTCTCAGACACTCTCTGACACTCTCTGACACTCTCTGATACACTCTGACACTCTCAGACACTCTCTGACACACTCAGACACTCTCTACCACTCTCATTCACTCTCTGACACTCTCTGATACACTCTAACACTCTCAGGCAATCTCTGACACTCTCTATCACTCTCTGACTCAATCTGACACTCTCAGACAGTCTCAGACACTCTCTATCACTCTCTGACACTCTCTGACACCCTCTGACACTCTCTGATACTCTCTGACATGCTCAGACACACTCAGACACTCTGACACTCTGACACTCTCACACTCTCTCACACTCTTTGACACACTCTGTCCCTCTCTGACACTACCTGATACTCTCTGACACTGTCACACTCTCTGACACTGTCACACTCTCTGACACTCTCTCACTCTCTCTGACATTCTCTGACACTCTCTGACACTCTCTGACACACTCAGACACTCTCTATCACTCTCTGACACTTTCAGACACTCTCTGCCACTCTCTATCACACTATATCACTCTCTGACACTTTCAGATACTCTCTATCACTCTCTATCACTCTCTGAAGCTCTCTGACACTCTCTGACACTCTCTATCACTCTCTGACACTCTCTGACACTCTCTGACACACTCAGACACTCTCTATCACTCTCTGACACTTTCAGACACTCTCTGCCCTCTCTATAACTCTCTGACACTCTCTGACACTCTCTGACACTCTCTGACACTCTCTGACACTCGCACCCTCTCTGACCCTCTCTGACACTCTTTCACACTCTCTGACACTCTCTGAACCTCTCTGACCCTCTCTGACACTCTCAGAGACTCTCTGGCACACTCTATCACTCTCTGACACTCTCTATCACTGTCAATCATTCTCAATCACTCTCAATCACTCTCTGAACCTCTCTGACACTCTCTGGCACTTTCAGAAACTCTCAGACACACTCAGACACTCTCTCTCACTCTCCATCACTCTCTGACACTCTCTGATACACTGTGGCACTCTCAGACACTCTCTGACACACTCAGAACATTCTCTACCACTCTCTATCACTCTCTGACACTCTCTGATACACTCTAACACTCTCAGACACTCTCTGACACTCTCTATCACTCTCTGACTCAATCTGACACTCTCAGACAGTCTCAGACACTCTCTGACACTCTCTATCTCTCTCTGACACTCTCTGACACTTTCAGACACTCTCTGCCACTCTCTATCACTCTCTGACACTCTCTAACACTCTTTGACACTCTCTGACCCTCTCTATCACTCTCTGACCCTCTCTGGCACTCTCAGACCCACGCAGACACTCGCTCACACTCACTTTCACTCTCTGACACTCTCTGACACTTTCAGACATTCTCTGCCACTCTCTATTACTCTCTATCACTCGCTGACACTTTAAGACACTCTCTGCCACTCTCTTTCACTCTCTGTCACTCTCTGAAACTCTCTGACACTCTCACACTCTCACACTCTCCGACACTCTCACACTCTCCGACACTCTCACACTCTCGGACCCTTTCTGACACTCTCTATCACTCTCTGACACTCTCTGACACTCTCTATCACTCTCTGACACTACCTGATACTCTCTGACACTGTCACACTCTCTGACACTGTCACACTCTCTGACACTCTCTCACTCTCTCTGACATTCTCTGACACTCTCTGACACTCTCTGACACACTCAGACACTCTCTATCACTCTCTGACACTTTCAGACACTCTCTGCCACTCTCTATCACACTATATCACTCTCTGACACTTTCAGATGCTCTCTATCACTCTCTATCACTCTCTGAAGCTCTCTGACACTCTCTGACACTCTCTATCACTCTCTGACACACTCAGACACTCTCTATCACTCTCTGCCCTCTCTATAACTCTCTGACACTCTCTGACACTCTCTGACACTCTCTGACACTCTCTGACACTCTCTGACACTCGCACCCTCTCTGACCCTCTCTGACACTCTTTCACACTCTCTGACACTCTCTGAACCTCTCTGACCCTCTCTGACACTCTCAGAGACTCTCTGGCACACTCTATCACTCTCTGACACTCTCTATCACTGTCAATCATTCTCAATCACTCTCAATCACTCTCTGAACCTCTCTGACACTCTCTGGCACTTTCAGAAACTCTCAGACACACTCAGACACTCTCTCTCACTCTCCATCACTCTCTGACACTCTCTGATACACTGTGACACTCTCAGACACTCTCTGACACACTCAGAACATTCTCTACCACTCTCTATCACTCTCTGACACTCTCTGATACACTCTAACACTCTCAGACACTCTCTGACACTCTCTATCACTCTCTGACTCAATCTGACACTCTCAGACAGTCTCAGACACTCTCTGACACTCTCTATCTCTCTCTGACACTCTCTGACACTTTCAGACACTCTCTGCCACTCTCTATCACTCTCTGACACTCTCTAACACTCTTTGACACTCTCTGACCCTCTCTATCACTCTCTGACCCTCTCTGGCACTCTCAGACCCACGCAGACACTCGCTCACACTCACTTTCACTCTCTGACACTCTCTGACACTTTCAGACATTCTCTGCCACTCTCTATTACTCTCTATCACTCGCTGACACTTTAAGACACTCTCTGCCACTCTCTTTCACTCTCTGTCACTCTCTGAAACTCTCTGACACTCTCACACTCTCACACTCTCCGACACTCTCACACTCTCCGACACTCTCACACTCTCGGACCCTTTCTGACACTCTCTATCACTCTCTGACACTCTCTGACACTCTCTATCACTCTCTGACACTCTCTGACAATCTCAGACACTCTCTGACACTCTCTGACACTCTCTATCACTCTCTGACACTCTCTGACACTCTCTGACACTCTCTGCCACTCTCTCTCACTCTCTATCACTCTCTGACACTCTCACACTCTCTGACACTCTCACACAGTCTCACACAGTCTCTGACACTCTCTGACCCACTCTGACACTCTCTGTCACTGTCTGACACTCTCTGACACTCTCTATCACTCTCTGGCACTCTCACTCTCTCTGACACTCTCTGACACTCTCTCACACTCTCTGACACTCTCTATCACTCTCTGACACTCTCTGACACTCTCTTGCACTCTCCATCACTCTCTGACACTCTCTGATACACTGTGACAAACTCAGACACACTCTGACACACTCAGACACTCTCTGCCACACTCTATCACTCTCTCACACTGTCTGACACTCTCTGATACACTCTAACACTCTCTGACACTCTCTATCACTATCTGACATTCGCTGACACTCTCTGACACTCTCTGATACTCTGTCATACACTCTGACACTCTCCATCTCTCTCTGACACTCTCCGAAAATCTCATACACACTCAGACACTCTCTGACACTCTCTGACACTCTCTATCACTCTCTATCACTCTCTGACACTCTCCATCTCTCTCTGACACTCTCTGAAAATCTCATACACACTCAGACACTCTCTGACACTCTCTGACACTCTCTGACACTCTCTATCACTCTCTGACACTCTCAGACAGTCTCAGACACTCTCTGACACTCTCTGATACTCTCTGACACTCTCTGACAATCTCAGACACACTCAGACACTCTCTGACACTTTCAGACACTCTCTGCCACTCTCTGACTCTAGCTGACACTCGCTGAGACTCTCTGACACTCTCTATCACTCTCTGACACTCTCTGACAATCTCAGACACACTCAGAAACTCTCTGACACTCTCGATCACTCTCTGACACTCTCTGACACTTTCAGACACTCTCTGCCACTCTCTATCACTCTATATAACTCGCTGACACTTTCAGACACTCTCTGCCACTCTATATCACTCTCTGACACTCTCTGACACTCTCTGACAATCTCAGACACTCTCTGATACTCTCTGACACTCTCTATCACTCTCTGACACTCTCTGACACTCTCTGACACTCTCTGCCACTCTCTCTCACTCTCTATCACTCTCTGACACTCTCTGACACTCTCACACTCTCTGACACTCTCACACAGTCTCACACAGTCTCTGACACTCTCTGACCCACTCTGACACTCTCTGTCACTGTCTGACACTCTCTGACACTCTCTATCACTCTCTGGCACTCTCACTCTCTCTGACACTCTCTGACACTCTCTCACACTCTCTGACACTCTCTATCACTCTCTGACACTCTCTGACACTCTCTTGCACTCTCCATCACTCTCTGACACTCTCTGATACACTGTGACAAACTCAGACACACTCTGACACACTCAGACACTCTCTGCCACACTCTATCACTCTCTCACACTGTCTGACACTCTCTGATACACTCTAACACTCTCTGACACTCTCTATCACTATCTGACATTCGCTGACACTCTCTGACACTCTCTGATACTCTGTCATACACTCTGACACTCTCCATCTCTCTCTGACACTCTCCGAAAATCTCATACACACTCAGACACTCTCTGACACTCTCTGACACTCTCTATCACTCTCTGACACTCTCCATCTCTCTCTGACACTCTCTGAAAATCTCATACACACTCAGACACTCTCTGACACTCTCTGACACTCTCTACCACTCTCTGACACTCTCAGACAGTCTCAGACACTCTCTGACACTCTCTGATACTCTCTGACACTCTCTGACAATCTCAGACACACTCAGACACTCTCTGACACTTTCAGACACTCTCTGCCACTCTCTAACACTCTCTATCACTCTCTGAAACTCTCTGCCACTCTCTGACACTCTCTATCAGTATCTGACACTCTCTGACACTCTCCCTGACCCTCTCTCACACTCTCTGACACTCTCTGACTCTAGCTGACACTCGCTGAGACTCTCTGACACTCTCTATCACTCTCTGACACTCTCTGACAATCTCAGACACACTCAGAAACTCTCTGACACTTTCGATCACTCTCTGACACTCTCTGACACTTTCAGACACTCTCTGCCACTCTCTATCACTCTATATAACTCGCTGACACTTTCAGACACTCTCTGCCACTCTCTATCACTCTCTGACACTCTCTGACACTCTGTGACACTCTCTGACACTCACTGACACTTTCAGACACTATCTGCTACTCTCTATCACTCTCTGACACTCTCTGACAATCTCACACTCTCTGACACTCTCACACACACTCTGACACTCTCTGACACACTCTGTCCCTCTCTGACACTCTCTGACACTATCTGACACTCTCTGACACTCACACTCTCTGACACTCTCACACTCTCTGACACTCTCTGACACTCTCTCATACTCTCTGACATTCTCTCACACTCTCTGACACTCTCTGACCCTCTCTGACAATCTCTGATACTCTCTGATGAACTCTATCACTCTATGACACTTTTTGACAAACTCAGACACTCTCTGACACTCTCTGACACTTTCAGACACTCTCTGCCACTCTCTATCACTCTATATAACTCGCTGACACTTTCAGACACTCTCTGCCACTCTATATCACTCTCTGACACTCTCTGACACTCTCTGACAATCTCAGACACTCTCTGACACTCTCTGACACTCTCTATCACTCTCTGACACTCTCTGACACTCTCTGACACTCTCTGCCACTCTCTCTCACTCTCTATCACTCTCTGACACTCTCTGACACTCTCACACTCTCTGACACTCTCACACAGTCTCACACAGTCTCTGACACTCTCTGACCCACTCTGACACTCTCTGTCACTGTCTGACACTCTCTGACACTCTCTATCACTCTCTGGCACTCTCACTCTCTCTGACACTCTCTGACACTCTCTCACACTCTCTGACACTCTCTATCACTCTCTGACACTCTCTGACACTCTCTTGCACTCTCCATCACTCTCTGACACTCTCTGATACACTGTGACAAACTCAGACACACTCTGACACACTCAGACACTCTCTGCCACACTCTATCACTCTCTCACACTGTCTGACACTCTCTGATACACTCTAACACTCTCTGACACTCTCTATCACTATCTGACATTCGCTGACACTCTCTGACACTCTCTGATACTCTGTCATACACTCTGACACTCTCCATCTCTCTCTGACACTCTCCGAAAATCTCATACACACTCAGACACTCTCTGACACTCTCTGACACTCTCTATCACTCTCTGACACTCTCCATCTCTCTCTGACACTCTCTGAAAATCTCATACACACTCAGACACTCTCTGACACTCTCTGACACTCTCTACCACTCTCTGACACTCTCAGACAGTCTCAGACACTCTCTGACACTCTCTGATACTCTCTGACACTCTCTGACAATCTCAGACACACTCAGACACTCTCTGACACTTTCAGACACTCTCTGCCACTCTCTAACACTCTCTATCACTCTCTGAAACTCTCTGCCACTCTCTGACACTCTCTATCAGTATCTGACACTCTCTGACACTCTCCCTGACCCTCTCTCACACTCTCTGACACTCTCTGACTCTAGCTGACACTCGCTGAGACTCTCTGACACTCTCTATCACTCTCTGACACTCTCTGACAATCTCAGACACACTCAGAAACTCTCTGACACTTTCGATCACTCTCTGACACTCTCTGACACTTTCAGACACTCTCTGCCACTCTCTATCACTCTATATAACTCGCTGACACTTTCAGACACTCTCTGCCACTCTCTATCACTCTCTGACACTCTCTGACACTCTGTGACACTCTCTGACACTCACTGACACTTTCAGACACTATCTGCTACTCTCTATCACTCTCTGACACTCTCTGACAATCTCACACTCTCTGACACTCTCACACACACTCTGACACTCTCTGACACACTCTGTCCCTCTCTGACACT
Organism: Heterodontus francisci; assembly: GCF_036365525.1. Taxonomy (NCBI): domain Eukaryota; kingdom Metazoa; phylum Chordata; class Chondrichthyes; order Heterodontiformes; family Heterodontidae; genus Heterodontus; species Heterodontus francisci. The sequence continues at coordinate 34,296,790 of NC_090412.1, read as the reverse complement.
CTCTGACACTATCTGACACTCTCTGACACTCACACTCTCTGACACTCTCACACTCTCTGACACTCTCTGACACTCTCTCATACTCTCTGACATTCTCTCACACTCTCTGACACTCTCTGACCCTCTCTGACAATCTCTGATACTCTCTGATGAACTCTATCACTCTATGACACTTTTTGACAAACTCAGACACTCTCTATCACTCTCTGACACTTTCAGACACACTCAGACACTCTCTATCACTCTCTGACACTTTCAGACACTCTCTGCCACTCTCTATCACTCTATATCACTCTCTGACACTTTCAGACACTCTCTATCACTCTGTATCACTCTCTTACACACTCTGACACTCTCTGACACTCGCACACTCTCTGCCACTCTCTGACACTCTTTCACACTCTCTGACACTCTCTGACCCTCTCTGACCCTCTCTATCACTCTATATCACTCTCTGACACTTTCAGACACTGTCTATCACTCTCTATCACTCTCTATCACTCTCTGACACTCTCTGACACTCTCTGACCCTCTCTATCACTCTCTATCACTCTCTGACACTTTCAGACACTTTCTGCAACTCTCTATCACTCTCTGACACTCTCTGACACTCGCACACTCTCTGCCACTCTCTGACACTCTTTCAACCTCTCTGACACTCTCTGACCCCCTCTGACCCTCTCTGACACACTCTATCAGTCTCTGACACTCTCTATCACTGTGAATCATTCTCAATCACTCTCAATCACTCACTGACTCTCTCTGACACTCTCTGACACTCTCTGACACTCTCTGACACTCTCTATCACTCTCAGCCACTCTCTATCACTCTCTGACACTCTCTGACACTCTCTGACACTCTCTGACACTCGCACACTCTCTGACACTCTCTGACACTCTTTCACACTCTCTGACACTCTCTGACCCTCTCTGAACCTCTCTGACCCTCTCTGACACTCTCAGACACTCTCTGGCACACTCTAACACTCTCTATCACTCTCTATCACTCTCTATCACTCTCTGACACTCTCTGATAGACTCTGGCACTCTCATACACTCTCTGACATTCTCTATCACTCTCTGACACTCTCTGATACACTCTGACACTCTCCGACACTCTCTGACACACTCAGACACTCTCTACCACTCTCATTCACTCTCTGACACTCTCTGATACACACTAACCCTCTCAGAGACTCTCCGACACTCTCTATCACTCTCTGAGTCAATCTGACACTCTCAGACAGTCTCAGACACTCTCTATCACTCTCTGACACTCTCTGACACTCTCTGATACTCTCTGATACTCTCTGATACACTCTGACACTCTCTGACACTCTCTGACACTCTCAGACACACTCAGACACTCTCTGACACTCTCTATCACTCTCTGACTCTCTCTGACACTTTCAGACACTCTCTGCCACTCTCTAACACTCTCTATCACTCTCTGAAACTCTCTGCCACTCTCTGACACTCTCTATCAGTATCTGACACTCTCTGACACTCTTCCTGACCCTCTGTCACAGTCTCTGACACTCTCTGACTCTAGCTGACACTCGCTGAGACTCTCTGACACTCTCTATCACTCTCTGACACTCTCTGACAATCTCAGACACACTCAGAAACTCTCTGACACTCTCGATCACTCTCTGACACTCTCTGACACTTTCAGACACTCTCTGCCACTCTCTATCACTCTATATAACTCGCTGACACTTTCAGACACTCTCTGCCACTCTCTATCACTCTCTGACACTCTCTGACACTCTCTGACAATCTCAGACACTCTCTGACACTCTCTGACACTCTCTATCACTCTCTGACACTCTCTGACACTCTCTGACACTCTCTGCCACTCTCTCTCACTCTCTATCACTCTCTGACACTCTCTGACACTCTCACACTCTCTGACACTCTCACACAGTCTCACACAGTCTCTGACACTCTCTGACCCACTCTGACACTCTCTGTCACTGTCTGACACTCTCTGACACTCTCTATCACTCTCTGGCACTCTCACTCTCTCTGACACTCTCTGACACTCTCTCACACTCTCTGACACTCTCTATCACTCTCTGACACTCTCTGACACTCTCTTGCACTCTCCATCACTCTCTGACACTCTCTGATACACTGTGACAAACTCAGACACACTCTGACACACTCAGACACTCTCTGCCACACTCTATCACTCTCTCACACTGTCTGACACTCTCTGATACACTCTAACACTCTCTGACACTCTCTATCACTATCTGACATTCGCTGACACTCTCTGACACTCTCTGATACTCTGTCATACACTCTGACACTCTCCATCTCTCTCTGACACTCTCCGAAAATCTCATACACACTCAGACACTCTCTGACACTCTCTGACACTCTCTATCACTCTCTGACACTCTCCATCTCTCTCTGACACTCTCTGAAAATCTCATACACACTCAGACACTCTCTGACACTCTCTGACACTCTCTACCACTCTCTGACACTCTCAGACAGTCTCAGACACTCTCTGACACTCTCTGATACTCTCTGACACTCTCTGACAATCTCAGACACACTCAGACACTCTCTGACACTTTCAGACACTCTCTGCCACTCTCTAACACTCTCTATCACTCTCTGAAACTCTCTGCCACTCTCTGACACTCTCTATCAGTATCTGACACTCTCTGACACTCTCCCTGACCCTCTCTCACACTCTCTGACACTCTCTGACTCTAGCTGACACTCGCTGAGACTCTCTGACACTCTCTATCACTCTCTGACACTCTCTGACAATCTCAGACACACTCAGAAACTCTCTGACACTCTCGATCACTCTCTGACACTCTCTGACACTTTCAGACACTCTCTGCCACTCTCTATCACTCTATATAACTCGCTGACACTTTCAGACACTCTCTGCCACTCTCTATCACTCTCTGACACTCTCTGACACTCTGTGACACTCTCTGACACTCACTGACACTTTCAGACACTATCTGCTACTCTCTATCACTCTCTGACACTCTCTGACAATCTCACACTCTCTGACACTCTCACACACACTCTGACACTCTCTGACACACTCTGTCCCTCTCTGACACTCTCTGACACTATCTGACACTCTCTGACACTCACACTCTCTGACACTCTCACACTCTCTGACACTCTCTGACACTCTCTCATACTCTCTGACATTCTCTCACACTCTCTGACACTCTCTGACCCTCTCTGACAATCTCTGATACTCTCTGATGAACTCTATCACTCTATGACACTTTTTGACAAACTCAGACACTCTCTATCACTCTCTGACACTTTCAGACACACTCAGACACTCTCTATCACTCTCTGACACTTTCAGACACTCTCTGCCACTCTCTATCACTCTATATCACTCTCTGACACTTTCAGACACTCTCTATCACTCTGTATCACTCTCTTACACACTCTGACACTCTCTGACACTCGCACACTCTCTGCCACTCTCTGACACTCTTTCACACTCTCTGACACTCTCTGACCCTCTCTGACCCTCTCTATCACTCTATATCACTCTCTGACACTTTCAGACACTGTCTATCACTCTCTATCACTCTCTATCACTCTCTGACACTCTCTGACACTCTCTGACCCTCTCTATCACTCTCTATCACTCTCTGACACTTTCAGACACTCTCTGCAACTCTCTATCACTCTCTGACACTCTCTGACACTCGCACACTCTCTGCCACTCTCTGACACTCTTTCAACCTCTCTGACACTCTCTGACCCCCTCTGACCCTCTCTGACACACTCTATCAGTCTCTGACACTCTCTATCACTGTGAATCATTCTCAATCACTCTCAATCACTCACTGACTCTCTCTGACACTCTCTGACACTCTCTGACACTCTCTGACACTCTCTATCACTCTCAGCCACTCTCTATCACTCTCTGACACTCTCTGACACTCTCTGACACTCTCTGACACTCGCACACTCTCTGACACTCTCTGACACTCTTTCACACTCTCTGACACTCTCTGACCCTCTCTGAACCTCTCTGACCCTCTCTGACACTCTCAGACACTCTCTGGCACACTCTAACACTCTCTATCACTCTCTATCACTCTCTATCACTCTCTGACACTCTCTGATAGACTCTGGCACTCTCATACACTCTCTGACATTCTCTATCACTCTCTGACACTCTCTGATACACTCTGACACTCTCCGACACTCTCTGACACACTCAGACACTCTCTACCACTCTCATTCACTCTCTGACACTCTCTGATACACACTAACCCTCTCAGAGACTCTCCGACACTCTCTATCACTCTCTGAGTCAATCTGACACTCTCAGACAGTCTCAGACACTCTCTATCACTCTCTGACACTCTCTGACACTCTCTGATACTCTCTGATACTCTCTGATACACTCTGACACTCTCTGACACTCTCTGACACTCTCAGACACACTCAGACACTCTCTGACACTCTCTATCACTCTCTGACTCTCTCTGACACTTTCAGACACTCTCTGCCACTCTCTGACACTCTCTGACCCTCTCTATCACTCTCTGACCCTCTCTGACACTCTCAGACCCACACATCCACTCGCTGACACTCAATATCACTCTCTGATACTCTCTGACACTTTCAGACACTCTCTGCCACTCACGATCACTCTCTGACACTCTCTGACACTTTCAGACATTCTCTGCCACTCTCGATCACTCGCTGACACTTTCAGACACTCTCAGCCACTCTCTATCACTCTCTGTCACTCTCTGACCCTCTCTGACACTCTCTGACAGTCTCTATCACTCTCTGACACTCTCTGACACTCTCAGACACACTCAGACACTCTCAGACACACTCAGACACACTCAGACACTCTCTGACACTCTCTATCCCTCTCTGACGCTCTCTAACAATTTCAGACACTCTCTGCAACTCTCTATCACTCTCTGACACTTTCACACACTCTTTATCACTCTCTGACACTCTCTGACACTCTCTGACACTCTCAGACACACTCAGACACTCTCTATCACTCTCTGTCACTCTCTGACCCTCTCTGACACTCTCTGACAGTCTCTATCAGTCTCTGACACTCTCTGACACTCTCAGACACACTCAGACACTCTCAGACACACTCAGACACTCTCTGACACTCTCTATCCCTCTCTGACGCTCTCTAACAATTTCAGACACTCTCTGCAACTCTCTATCACTCTCTGACACTTTCACACACTCTTTATCACTCTCTGACACTCTCTGACACTCTCTGACACTCTCTGACACTCTCAAACTCTCTGACACTTTCAGACACTCTCTGCCACTCTATCACTCGCTGACACTCTCTATCACTCTCTGACACTCTAACACTCTCTGACACTCTCTCACACTCTCTGACACTCTCTGACCCTCTCGGACCCTCTCTGACCCTCTCTGACACTCTCTGAAAGTTTATATCACTCTCTGACACTGTGACACTCTCTGTCACTCTCTGACTCTGTCTGACACACTCTGACACTCGCAGGCACTCTCTGATACTTTTTATCACTTTCTGACACTCTCAGACACTCTCTGGCACCCTCTATCTCTCTCTGACACTCTCTATCACTCTCTGACACTCTCTATCACTCTCATACAATCCCTGACCCTCTCAGACACTCTCTGACACTCTCTATCACTCTCTGACACTCTCTATCACTCTCTGTCACTCTCTGACACTCTCTGACACTCTCTGGCACTCTCTATCACTCTCTGCCACTCTCTGACACTCTCTGGCACTCTCTGGCACTCTTTGACACTATCTGACACTCTCTGACACTCTCTTTCGCTCTCTGACACTCTCTAACTCTCTCTATCTCTCTCTATCACTCTCTATCACTCTCTATCACTCTCTATCACTCTCTATCACTCTCAGACATTTTCTGACACTCTCAGACACTCTCTGACACTCCGTATCACTATCACTCTGCATCTCTCTCAGTCTTTTTCTGACACTCTCAGACACTCTCTGATTCTCTCTGACTCTCTCTGTCTCTCTCTGACACTCTCTCACATTCTCTGTCATAGAGAGAGAGAGAACAGCGGGAGCAGAGCTTTGAAATGTGCGCCAAGAAGTCGGAAGCCACACAGAGAGAGAGAGAGAACAGCGGGAGCAGAGCTTTGAAAAGCGCACCAAGAAATGGGAAGCCACAGAGAGAGAGAGAGGGAGAACAGCGGCAGCACAGATTTGAATAGCGCGCCAATAAATCGGAAGCCACAGAGAGAGAGAGAGAGAGAGAACAGCGGGAACAAAGCTGTGAAAAGCGAGCCAAGAAATCGGATGTCACAGAGAGATAGAGAGAACAGCGGGAGCTGAGCTTGGAAAAGCGCGCCAAGAAATCGGATGTCACAGAGAGAGAGAGAGGGAACAGCGGGAGCTGAGCTTGGAAAAGCGCGCCAAGAAATCGGATGTCACAGAGAGAGAGAGAGAGAGAAAGAACAGCGGGAGCAGAGCTTTGAAATGCGCGCCAAGAAATGGGAAGCCACAGACAGAGAGAGAGAGAACAGCGGGAGCTGAGCTTGGAAAAGCGCGCCAAAAAAATCGGATGTCACAGAGAGAGAGAGAGAACAGCGGCAGCAGAGATTTGAAAAGCGCGCCAAGAAATCGGAAGCCACAGAGAGAGAGAGAGAGAGAGAGAACAGCGGGAGCTGAGCTTGGAAAAGCGCGCCAAGAAATCGGATGTCACAGAGAGAGAGAGAGAACAGCGGCAGCAGAGATTTGAAAAGCGCGCCAAGAAATCGGAAGCCACAGAGAAGAGAGAGAGAGAGAGAACAGCGGCAGCAGAGATTTGAAAAGCGCGCCAAGAAATCGGAAGCCACAGAGAGAGAGAGAGAGAGAGAACAGCGGGAGCTGAGCTTGGAAAAGCGCGCCAAGAAATCGGATGTCACAGAGAGAGAGCGAGAGAACAGCGGCAGCAGAGATTTGAAAAGCGTGGCAAGAAATCGGAAGCCACAGAGCCAGAGAGAGAACAGCGGGAGCTGAGCTTTGAAAAGTGTGCCAAGAAATCGGAAGCCATTTCTCGTGTGTCGGCGGAGCGCACGCGGGACTGCTGGGTAAGTGAGGTTACATATTTGGGCAGTTGCTTTCGTGTCCCTGCTGACTGCACCTACGGGAAGTGCACCCAACTCCAGCTCCTCGAGAATCGCGTTAGGGAACTGGAGCTGGATGAACTTCGGATCATTCGGGAGGCGGAGGGGGTTATTGACAGGAGTTATAGGGAGGTAGTCACACCTCAGGTAAAAGAAGTAGGTAGATGGGTTACCGTCAGGGGAAGAAGGAGAGGGAACCAGCAGGCAGTGCAGGGATCCCCTGTGGCCGTTTCCCTCAACAACAGGTATACCGTTTTGGATACTGTTGGGGGGGACGACTTACCAGGGGTAAGCAATGGGGTACAGGTCTCTGGCACAGAGTCTGTCCCTGTTGCTCAGAAGGGAAGGGGGAAGAGGAGCAGAGCATTAGTCATTGGGGACTCCATAGTTAGGGGAACAGATAGGAGGTTCTGTGGGAACGAGAGAGACTCATGGTTGGTGTGTTGCCTCCCAGGTTCATGATGTCTCGGATCGTGTTTTTGGGATCCTTAAGGGGGAGGGGGAGCAGCCCCAAGTCGTGGTCCACATAGGCACCAACGACATAGGTAGGAAGAGAGATGGGGATTTAAGGCAGAAATTCAGGGAGCTAGGGTGGAAGCTTTGAGCGAGAACAAACAGAGTTGTTATCTCTGGGTTGTTGCCCGTGCCACGTGCGAGCGAAGCGAGGAATAGGGAGAGAGAGGAGTTGAACACGTGGCTGCAGGGATGGTGTAGGAGGGAGGGTTTTGGTTTCCTGGATAATTGGGGCTCTTTCTGGGGTAGGTGGGACCTCTACAAACAGGATGGTCTTCACCTGAACCAGAGGGGTACCAATATCCTGGGGGGCAGATTTGCTAGTGCTCTTCGGGGGGGCTTTAAATAATTCAGCAGGTGTTTGGGAACCTAAATTGTAGTTCCAGTGTACAGGATGTTGAGAGTAGTGAGGTCAGGGAAAAGGTTACAAGGACGCAAGAGGGCACTGGCAAGCAAGAACTTGGTTTAAAGTGTGTCTACTTCAAAGCCAGGAGCATCCGAAATAAGGTGGGCGAGCTTGCAGCATGGGCTGGAACCTGGGATCTCGATGTTGTGGCCATTTCAGAGACATGGGTGGAGCAGGGACAGGAATGGATGTTGCAGGTTCCGGGATTTAGATGTTTCAGTAAGAACAGAAAAGATGGTAAAAGAGAGGCGGGGGGAGGGGTGGCATTGTTAATCGAGGAGAGTATTACAGCGGCAGAAAGGACTTTTGAGGACTCGTCTACTGAGGTAGTATGGGCCGAGGTTAGAAACAGGAGAGGAGAGGTCACCCTGTTGGGAGTCTTCTATCGACCTCCGAATAGTTCCAGAGATGTAGAGGAAAGGATAGCGAAGATGATTCTCGACAGGAGCGAGAGTAACAGGGTAGTTGTTATGGGGGACTTTAACTTTCCAAATATTGACTGGAAATACTATAGTTCGAGTACTTTAGATGGGTCAGTTTTTGTCCAGTGTGTGCAGGAGGGTTTTCTGACACAGTATGTAGACTGGCCAACCAGGGGCGATGCCACATTGGATTTGGTACTGGGTAATGAACTCGGCCAGCTGTTAGATTTAGATGTTTAGTTTAGAGATACAGCACTGAAACAGGCCCTTCGGCCCACCGAGTCTGTGCCGACCATCAACCACCCATTTTATACTAATCCTACACCAATCCCCATATTCCCACCACATCCCCACCTGTCCCTATATTTCCCTACCACCGACCTATACTAGGGGCAATTTACAATGGCCAATTTACCTACCAACCTGCAAGTCTTTTGGCTTGTGGGAGGAAACCGGAGCACCCGGAGAAAACCCACGCAGACACAGGGAGAACTTGCAAACTCCACACAGGCAGTACCCAGAATTGAACCCGGGTCGCTGGAGCTGTGGTGCTGACCACTGCGCCACTGTGCCTTTGGTGATAGTGATCACAATTCGGTTAGGTTGACCTTAGCGATGGGCAGGGACAGGTATATACCGCAGGGCAAGAATTATAGCTGGGGGAAAGGAAATTATGATGCGATTAGGCAAGATTTAGGATGCGTAGGATGGGGAAGGAAACTGCAGGGGATGGGCACCATCGAAATGTGGAGCTTATTCAAGGAGCAGCTACTGCGTGTCCTTGATAAGTATGTACCTGTCAGGCAGGGAGGAAGTTGTCGGGCGAGGGAGCCGTGGTTTACTGAAGAAGTTGAAGCGCTTGTCAAGAGGAAGAAGAAGGCTTATGTTCGGATGAGACGTGAAGGCTCAGTTAGGGCGCTTGAGAGTTACAAGCTAGCCAGGAAGGATCTAAAGGGAGAGCTAAGAAGAGAGAGGAGAGGACACGAGAAGTCATTGGCAGATAGGATCAAGGAAATCCCTAAGGCTTTCTATAGGTATATCAGGAATAAAAGAATGACGAGAGTTAGATTAGGGCCAATCAAGGATAGTAGTGGGAAGTTGTGTGTGGAATCAGAGGAGATAGGGGAAGCGTTAAATGAATATGTTTCGTCAGTATTTACAGTAGAGAAAGAAAATGTTGTCGAGGAGAATACTGAGATACAGACTACTAGGCTAGATTGGATTGTGGTTCACAAGGAGGATCTGTTAGCAATTTTGGAAAGTGTGAAAATATATAAGTCCCCTGGGCCAGATTTATCCTAGGATTCTCTGGGAAGCCAGGGAGGAGATTGCAAAGCCTTTGTCCTTGATTATTATGTCGTCATTGTCGACAGGAATAGTGCCGGAAGACTGGAGGATAGCAAGTGTTGTCGCCTTGTTGAAGAAGGGGAGTAGAGACAGCCCTGGGAATTATAGACCTTTGAGCCTTACTTCGGTTGTGGGTAAAATGTTGGAAAAGGTTATAAGAGATAGGATTTATAATCATCTGGAAAAGAATAAATTCATTAGCGATGGTCAGCACGGTTTTGTGACGGGTATGTCGTGCCTCACAAACCTTATTGAGTTTTTTGAGAAGGTGAACAAACAGGTGGATGAGGGTAAAGCCGTGGATGTGGTGTATATGGATTTCAGTAAGGCGTTTGAATTAGAATTAGAACATTACAGCGCAGTACAGGCCCTTTGGCCCTCGATGTTGCGCCGACCTGTGAAACCATCTGACCGACACTATTCCATTTTCATCCATATGTCTATCCAATGACCACTTAAATACCCTTAAAGTTGGCGAGTCTACTACTGTTGCAGGCAGGGCGTTGCACGCCCCTACTACTCTCTGAATAATGAAACTACCTCTAACATCTGTCCGATATCTATCACCCCTCAACTTAAAGCTATGTCCCCTCGTGTTTGCCATCACCATCCGAGGAAAAAGACTCTCACTACCCACCCTATCTAACCCTCTGATTATCTTATATGTCTCTATTAAGTCACCTCTCCTCCTCCTTCTCTCCAACGAAAACAACCTCAAGTCCCTCAGCCTTTCCTCGTAAGACCTTCCCTCCATACCAGGCAACATCCTAGAAAATCTTCTCTGCACCCTTTCCAAAGCTTCCACATACATCCTATAATGCGGTGACCAGAACTGCACACAATACTCCAGGTGCGGTCTCACCAGAGTTTTGTACAGCTGCAGCATGACCTCGTGGTTCCGAAACTCGATCCCACTACTAATAAAAGCTAACACACCATATGCCTTCTTAACAGCCCTATTAACCTGGGTGGCAACTTTCAGGGATTTATGTACCTGGACACCAAGATGTCTCTGTTCATCTAACACTACCAAGAATCTTCCCATTAGCTCAGTACTCTGCATTCCTGTCACTCCTTCCAAAGTGAATCACTTCACACTTTTCCGCATTAAACTCCATTTGCCATCTCTTAGCCCAGCTCTGCAGCCTATCTATGTACCTCTGTACCCTGCAACATCCTTCGGCACTATCCACAACTCCACCGACCTTAGTCTCATCCGCAAATTTACTAACCCACCCTTCTACACCCACATCCAGGTCATTTATAAAAATGACAAACAGCAGTGGCCCCAAAACAGATGCTTGCGGTACACCACTAGAAACAGAACTCCAGGATGAACATTTGCCATCAACCACCACCCTCTGTCTACTTTCAGCAAGCCAATTACTGATCCAAAGATCAAAGTAGCCTTCAACCACATACTTCCGTATTTTCAGACAGTCTCTGACACTCTCAGGCACGCTCAGAAAGTCTCTGACAAACTCTATCACTCTCTGACATTCTCAATCACTCTCTATCACTCTCAGACACTCTCAGACTCTCTCTGACACTCTCTATCACTCTCCATCACTCTCTGACACTCTCCATCACTCTCAGACACCCTCTCACACTCTCTGACACTCTCTGGCATTCTATATCACTCTCTAACACACTCTGACACTCACAGACACTCTCAGACACTCTCTGACACACTCTGACACTCTCTATCACTCTCTGATACTCTCTGACACTCTCAGACACTCTCTGACACTCTCTGGCACTCTCTCGCACTCTCTGACACTCTATATCACTCTCTGACACTCTCTATCTCTCTCTGACACTCTCTGAAACTCTCAATCACTCTCTGACACACTCTGACAATCTCTGACACTCTCTGTTGCTCTCGGATACACTCTGACACTCACTGACACTCTCAGACTCTCTCTGACACACTCTTTCACATGCTATCACACTCTGACACACTCTATCACACACTGACACTCGCTGACACTCTCTTACACCCTCTGGCACTCTCTGGCAGTCTCTGCAACTCTCCGGCACTCTATATCACTCTCTGACACTCTCTGACACTCTCTATCACTCTCTGACACTCTTGATCACTCTCTATCACTCTCTATCACTCTCTGACACACTCTGACCCACTCTGACACTCTCTGACACTCTCAGACACTCTCCATCACTCTATGACACTCTGTATAACTCTCTGACACTCTCTATCACTCTCTGACACTCACGGACACTCCCTGACACTATCTGTCGCTCTCGGACACTCTCAGACACTTTCCATCACTCTCTGACACTCTCAGATTCTCTCTGAAACTCTCTTTCACACTCTATCACTCTCAGACACACTCTCTCACTCTCTGACACACTTTGACACTCTCTATCACTCTCTTACAATCTCTGACACTCTCTGATAAACTCTGACACTCTCTTACACTCTCAGACAGTCTCAGACACTCTCTATCACTCTCTGAAACTCTCTACCATGCTGTGACTCTCTTTATCTCCCTCTATCACTCTCTGGCACTCTCTGACACTCTCGGATACACGCTGACACACCCTGACACTCTCTGACACTCTCTTTCACTCTCTGACACTCTCTGACAATCTCAGACACACTCAGACACTCTCTGACACTCTCTATCACTCTCTGACACTCTCTGACACATTCAGACACTCTCAGACACTCACTGCCACTCTCTACCACTCTCTGACACTCTCTGATACACTCTGACACACCCTGACGCTCTCTGACACATTCTGTCACTCTCTGACAATCTCTGACAATCTCAGACACAATCAGAAACTCTCAGACACTCTCTGTCACCCTCTGACACTCTCTGACACTTTCAGACACTCTCATACACACTCAGACACACTCAGACACTCTCTGAATGTTTATATCACTCTCTGACACACTCTATCACTGCCTGACACTCCCTGACACTCTCAGACTCTCCCTGACATTCTCAGACTCTCTCTGACTCTCTCTATCACTCTCTGACTCTCTCTGACACTCTCAGACGCTCTCTGACATTCTCTGACGCTCTCAGACACTCTCTCACTCTCTCTTTCGCTCTCTATAACACTCTGACACTCTCCATCACTTTGTGACACTGCCTGACACACACTGACACATTCTATCAATTACTGACACTCTCAGACACTCTCAGACATTTTCAGACACTCTCTGACAAACTTTATCACTCTCTGACACTCTCTGACACTCTCTGACACTCTCTGACAATCTCAGACAAACTCAGACACACTCAGACACTCTCTATCACTCTCTGACACTCTCTGACACATTCAGACACTCTCAGACAATCACTGCCACTCTCTACCACTCTCTGACACTCTCTGATACACTCTGACACAGCCTGACGCTCTCTGACACATTCTGTCACTCTCTGACAATCTCTGACAATCTCAGACACAATCAGAAACTCTCAGACACTCTCTGTCACCCTCTGACACTCTCTGACACTTTCAGACACTCTCATACACACTCAAACACACTCAGACACACTCTGGCACTCTCTGGCACTCTCTATCGCTCTCTGACACTCTCTGACAATCTCAGACACAATCAGACACTTTCTGGCACTCTCTGGCGGTCTCTATCACTCTCTGGCACTCTCTATCACTCTGTCTCACTCTCTGACACTCTCTGACACTCTCTGAATGTTTATATCACTCTCTGACACACTCTATCACTGCCTGACACTCCCTGACACTCTCAGACTCTCCCTGACACTCTCAGACTCTCTCTGACTCTCTCTATCACTCTCTGACACTCTCTGACACTCTCAGACACTCTCAGACACTCTCAGACACTCTCTGACACCCTCTGACGCTCTCAGACACTCTCTCTCACTCTCTATCGCTCTCTATAACTCTCTGACACTCTCCATCACTTTCTGACACTGCCTGACACACACTGACACATTCTATCAATTACTGACACTCTCAGACACTCTCAGACTTTTTCAGACACTCTCTGACAAACTTTGTCACTCTCTGACACTCGCTGACACTCTCTATCACTCTCTGACACTCTCTGATACACTCTGACACTCTCAGACGCTCTCTATCAATCTCAGACACTCTCTATCACTCTCTGACACTCACTGACACACTCTGAAACTCTCAGACACTCTCAGACAGTCTCAGACACTCTCTAGCACTCTCTGAAACTCTCTACCACGCTTTGACTCTCTCTATCTATCTCTATCTCTCTCTGGCACTCTCTGACACTCTCAGATACACTCTGACACTCCCTGACATTCTCTGACACTCTGTTTCACTTTCTGACACTCTCTGACAATCTCAGACACAATCAGACACTCTTTGGCACTCTCTATCACTCTCTGACATTCTCTGACAGTTTCAGACACTCTCAGACACTCTCTACCTCTCTCTACCACTCTCTACCACTCTCTGACACACTCTCACACACTCTGACACACTCTGACACTCTCTTATACACTCTGACACACCCTGACACTCTCTGACACTTTCTATCACTCTCAGACACTCTCTGACAATCTCAGACACTATCAGAAACTCTCAGACCCTCTATGTCACTCTCTGACACTCTCTGACACTTTCAGACACTTTCAGACATTCTCAGACACACTCAGACACTCTCTGGCACTCTCTGGCACACTCTAACACTCTCTGGCACTCTCTATCACTCTGTCTCACTCTCTGACACTCTCTGACACTCTCTGAATGTTTATATCACTCTCTGACACACTCTATCACTGTCTGACACTCCCTGACACTTTCTGAGTCTCCTTGACACTCTCAGAATCTCTCTGACTGTCTCTATCACTCTCTATCACTCTCTGACACTCTCTGACCCTCTAGGACATTCTCAGACACTCTCTGACCCTCTCTGACACTCTCTGAGGCTCGCAGACGCTCTCTATCACTCTCTATCACTCTCTATCACTCTCTGACACTCTGTATTACTTTCTGACACTGCCTGACACACACTGACACTCTCAGGCACTCTCTGAAGGTCTCTAACACTCTCTGAAACTCTCTGACACTGGCAGACACTCTCTAACACTTTCTATCACTTTCTGACACTCTCAGACACTCTCAGACATTTTCAGACACTCTCTGGCACTCTCTATCACTCTCTGACACTCCCTATCACTCTCATTCTCTCTCAGACACTCCCTGACACTCTCAGACACTCTCAGACACACTCTATCACTCTCTGACACACTCTATCACTCTCTGACACACTCTATCACTCTCTGAAACTCACTGAAACTCTCTGACACTCTCTGTCACTCTCTGATACACTCTGTCACTCTCTATTACTATCAGACACTCTCTATCACTCTCAGTCTCTCTCAGACACTCCCTGACACTCTCAGACACTCTCAGACAATCTCTATCACTCTCTGACACACTCTATCACTCTCTGAATCTCACGGAAACTCTATGACACTCTCTGTCACTCTCTGTCACTCTCTGACATTCTCTACCACTCTATACCACGCTCTACAACTCTCTGTCACTCTCTGACACTCTCTGACACTCTCTATCACTCTCTATCACTCTCTGACACTCTCTGTCACTCTCTGATACACTCTGTCACTCTGTATCACTATCAGACACTCTCTATCACTCTCAGTCTCTCTCAGACACTCCCTGACACTCTCAGACACTCTCAGACAATCTCTATCACTCTCTGACACACTCTAACACTCTCTGAATCTCACGGAAACTCTCTGACACTCTCTGTCACTCTCTGTCACTCTCTGACATTCTCTACCACTCTATACCACGCTCTACAACTCTCTGTCACTCTCTGACACTCTCTGACACTCTCTATCACTCTCTATCACTCTCTGACACTCTCTGACACTCTCAGACACTCTCTGACACGCTCAGACCCCCTCAGACACTCTTGATACTTTCTATCACTGTATGACACTCTCAGACACTCTCTGTCACTTTCTCTCACTCTCTGACGCTGTTTGACACTCTCTGACATTCTCTGACACTCTCAGACACTCTCTCACACTGTCTATCACTCTCTGACACTCTCAGAAACTCTCAGACAGTCTCAGACAATTTATATCACTCTCTGACACTGCCTGACACTCTCTGACACTCTCAGACAATCTCTTTCACTCTCTATTCCTCTATGACAGTCTCTGACACTCTCTGACACTCTCTGACACTCTCTATCACTCTCTATAACTCTCTGACACTCTCTGACACTCTCAGGCACTCTCTGACACTTTCTAACACTCTCTGAAACTCTCAGACACTTTTTATCACTCTCTCACACTCTCAGACGCTCTCTCACTCTCTCTATCACTCTCTGACACTGTTTGACACTCTCCGACACACTCTGACACTCTCTGTCCCTTTCTTTCACTCTCTGACACTCTCAGACACATTCTATCTCTCTTTGACACTCTCTGACACTCTCAGAGACTCTCAGGCAGTCTCAGACGCTCTCTATCAGTCTCTGCCACTGTTTGACACTCTCTGACACTCTCAGACACTCTCAGACACTCCCTGACTCTCTCAGACACTTTCTAACACTCTCTGACACTGTCTGACACTCTCTGACACTCTCAGACACTCTCAGACACTCTCAGACACTCCCTGACACTCTCTGAGACTCTCTGACACTCTCACACCCTCTCTGAAAGACTCTGACACTCTCAGGCACTATCAGACACTCTCTATCACTCTCCATCACTCTCCGACACTCTCTCATTATCTCTATCACTCTCTGACACTCTCAGACAGTCTCTGGGACTCTCTGACACTCTCTATCACTTTCAGACACTCTCAGACACTCTCAGACACTCTCTGACACACTCTGACACTCTCTGACACTCTCAGACACTCTCTTTCGCTGTCTATCACTCTGTGACACTCCATATCACTCCCTGACACTCTCAGATTCTGTTGACAATCTCTTTCACTCTCCATGACTCTCTGACACTCCCTGACACTCTCAGACACTCTCTGACACCTCAGACATCTGTACAACTCTCTATCACGCTCTGATACTCTCTATCACTCTCTGACACTCTCTGATACACTCTGAAACTCTCAGACACTCTCTGACACTCTCTGACACTCTCAGACACTCATTATCACTCTCTGATACACTCTGACACTCTCTAACACTCTGCATCACTCTCTGACATTCTCTGACACTCTCTATCACTCTCTGACACTCTCTGATACACTCTGAAACTCTCAGACAATCACTATCACTCTCTGACACTTTCTGATACTCTCTATCAATCTCAATCACTCTCTAACACTCTCTGACACTCTCTGACACTCTCAGACACTCACTATCACTCTCTGATACTCTCTGACACTCTCTGGCACTCACTATCACTCTCTGACACTCTCTGACACTCTCTGGCACTCACTATCACTCTCTGACACTCTCTCACACTCTCTGACACTCTCTGACACTCACTATCACTCTCAGACACTCACTATCACTCTCTGATACTCTCTGACACTCTCTGGCACTCAATAAAACTCTCTGACACTCTCTGACACTCTCTCACACTCTCTGACACTCTCTGACACTCTCTATCACTCTCAGACACTCTCAGACACTCTCTGACACTCTCTGACACTCTCTATCACTCTCTATCACTCTCTGACACTCTCTGACACTCTCTGACACTCTCAGACACTCATTATCACTCTCTGATACTCTCTGACACTCACTATCACTCTCTGACACACTCTGACACTCTCTGACACTCACTATCACTCTCTGACACTCCCTGACACTCACTATCACTCTCTGACACTCTCAGACACTTACTATCACTCTCTGACACTCTCAGACACTTACTATCACTCTCTGATACTCTCTGACACTCACTATCACTCTCTGATTCTCTCTGACACTCAGTATAACACACTGACACTCACCATCACTCTCTGACACTCTCTGACACTCTCTATCACTCTATGACACTCTCTGACACTCACTATCACTCTCTGACACTCTCTATCACTCTCTGACACTCTCAGACACTTACTATCACTCTCTGGCACTCTCAGACACTCACTATCACTCTCTGACACTCTCTGACAATCTCTATCACTCTCTGACACTCTCTGACACTCTCTGAAACTCTCAGACAATCACTATCACTCTCTGACACTCTCTGACACTCACTATCACTCTCTGACACTCTCTGAAACTCACTGTCACTCTCTGACACTCACTGTCACTCTCTGACACACTCAGACACTCACTTTCACTCTCTGACTCTCTCTGACATTCTCAGACACTCTCGGACACTCACTATCACTCTCTGACACTCTCTGACACTCACTAAAACTTTCTGACACTCTCTATCACTCTCTGACACTCTCTATCACTCTCTGACACTCTCCGCCACTCACTTTCACACTCTGACACTCTCTGACACTCTCGGACACTCTCTGACACTCTCTGACACTCTCTGACACTCTCTGTCACTCACTATCACTCTCTGACACTCTCTGACACTCTCTATCACTCTCTGACACTCTCTGACATTCTCAGGCACTCTCGGACACTCACTATCACTCTCTGACACTCTCTGACACTCTCATGCACTCACTATCACTCTCTGACACTCTCTGACACTCTCTGACACTATCACTCTCTGATACTCTCTGACTCTCACTATCACACTCTGACAGTCTCGATAACTCTCTGACACTTTATATCACTCTCTGAAACTCTCTATCACTCTCTGACACTCTCTGACACTCTCTGACACTCCCTGACAATCTCTGACACTCTCGGACACTCACCATCACTCTCTGATACTCTCTGACACTCACTATCACTCTCTGACACTCTCTATCAATCTCTGACACTCTCTGACACCTTCTGACACTCACTATCACTCTCTGACACTCTCGATCAATCTCTGACACCCTCAGACATTCTCATACACTCACTATCAATCTCTGACAACCTCTGACACTCTCTTCACTCTCTGACTCTCTCTGACATTCTCAGACACTCTCGGACACTCACTATCACTCTCTGACACTCTCTGACACTCACTAAAACTTTCTGACACTCTCTATCACTCTCTGACACTCTCTATCACTCTCCGACACTCTCCGACACTCACTTTCACACTCTGGCACACTCTGACACTCTCTGGCAGTCTCTGCAACTCTCCGGCACTCTATATCACTCTCTGACACTCTCTGACACTCTCTATCACTCTCTGACACTCTCTGACACTCTCGATCACTCTCTATCACTCTCTGACACACTCTGACCCTCTCTGACACTCTCTGACACTCTCAGACACTCTCCATCACTCTATGACACTCTCTATCACTCTCTGACACTCACGGACACTCCCTGACACTATCTGTCGCTCTCGGACACTCTCAGACACTTTCCATCACTCTCTGACACTCTCAGATTCTCTCTGAAACTCTCTTTCACTCTCTTACAATCTCTGACACTCTCTCACTCTCTGACACACTTTGACACTCTCAGACAGTCTCAGACACTCTCTATCACTCTCTGAAACTCTCTACCACGCTGTGACTCTCTCTATCTCCCTCTATCACTCTCTGGCACTCTCTGACACTCTCGGATACACGCTGACACTCCCTGACACTCTCTGACACTCTCTTTCACTCTCTGACACTCTCTGACACTCTCTGACAATCTCAGACACACTCAGACACTCTCTGACACTCTCTGACACTCTCTGACACTCTCTGACACTCTCTGCCACTCTCTGATACTCTCTGGCACATTCAGACACTCTCAGACACTCAATGCCACTCTCTACCACTCTCTGACACTCTCTGATACACTCTGACACACCCTGACGCTCTCTGACACATTCTGTCACTCTCGGACAATCTCTGACAATCTCAGACACAATCAGAAACTCTCAGACACTCTCTGTCACCCTCTGACACTCTCTGACACTTTCAGACACTCTCATACACACTCAGACACACTCAGACACACTCTGGCACTCTCTGGCACTCTCTATCACTCTCTGACACTCTCTGACAATCTCAGACACAATCCGACAATCTCTGGAACTCTCTGGCGGTCTCTATCACTCTCTGGCACTCTCGATCACACTCTGACACTCTCTGACACTGTCTGAATGTTTATATCACTCTCTGACACACTCTATCACTGCCTGACACTCCCTGACACTCTCAGACTCTCCCTGACACTCTCAGACTCTCTCTGACTCTCTCTATCACTCTCTGACACTCTCTGACACTCTCAGACACTCTCTGACACTCTCTGACGCTCTCAGACACTCTCTCTCACTCTCTATCGCTCTCTATAACTCTCTGACACTCTCCATCACTTTCTGACACTGCCTGACACACACTAACACATTCTATCAATTACTGACACTCTCAGACACTCTCAGACTTTTTCAGACACTCTCTGACAAACTTTATCACTCTCTGACACTCTCTGACAATCTCAGACACACTCAGCCACACTCAGACACTCTCTATCACTCTCTGACACATTCAGACACTCTCAGACACTCACTGCCACTCTCTACCACTCTCTGACACTCTCTGATACACTCTGACACAGCCTGACGCTCTCTGACATTTTCTGTCACTCTCTGACAATCTCTGACAATCTCAGACACAATCAGAAACTCTCAGACACTCTCTGTCACCCTCTGACACTCTCGGACACTCTCAGACACTTTCCATCACTCTCTGACACTCTCAGATTCTCTCTGAAACTCTCTTTCACTCTCTTACAATCTCTGACACTCTCTCACTCTCTGACACACTTTGACACTCTCAGACAGTCTCAGACACTCTCTATCACTCTCTGAAACTCTCTACCACGCTGTGACTCTCTCTATCTCCCTCTATCACTCTCTGACACTCTCTGACAATCTCAGACACAATCAGACACTTTCTGGCACTCTCTGGCGGTCTCTATCACTCTCTGGCACTCTCGATCACACTCTGACACTCTCTGACACTCTCTGACACTCTCTGAATGTTTATATCACTCTCTGACATACTCTATCACTGCCTGACACTCCCTGACACTCTCAGACTCTCCCTGACACTCTCAGACTCTCTCTGACTCTCTCTATCACTCTCTGACACTCTCTGACACTCTCAGACACTCTCAGACACTCTCCGACACTCTCTGACACCCTCTGACGCTCTCAGACACTCTCTCTCACTCTCTATCGCTCTCTATAACTCTCTGACACTCTCCATCACTTTCTGACACTGCCTGACACACACTGACACATTCTATCAATTACTGACACTCTCAGACACTCTCAGACTTTTTCAGACACTCTCTGACAAACTTTGTCACTCTCTGACACTCTCTGACACTCTCTATCACTCTCTGACACTCTCTGATACACTCTGACACTCTCAGACGCTCTCTATCAATCTCAGACACTCTCCATCACTCTCTGACACTCACTGACACACTCTGAAACTCTCAGACACTCTCAGACAGTCTCAGACACTCTCTAGCACTCTCTGAAACTCTCTACCACGCTTTGACTCTCTCTATCTATCTCTATCTCTCTCTGGCACTCTCTGACACTCTCAGATACACTCTGACACTCCCTGACATTCTCTGACACTCTGTTTCACTTTCTGACACTTTCTGACAATCTCAGACACAATCAGACACTCTTTGGCACTCTCTATCACTCTCTGACATTCTCTGACACTTTCAGACACTCTCAGACACTCTCTACCTCTCTCTACCACTCTCTACCACTCTCTGACACACTCTGACACTCTCTTATACTCTCTGACACACCCTGACACTCTCTGACACTTTCTATCACTCTCAGACACTCTCTGACAATCTCAGACACTATCAGAAACTCTCAGACCCTCTATGTCACTCTCTGACACTCTCTGACACTTTCAGACACTTTCAGACATTCTCAGACACACTCAGACACTCTCTGGCACTCTCTGGCACACTCTAACACTCTCTGGCACTCTCTATCACTCTGTCTCACTCTCTGACACTCTCTGACACTCTCTGAATGTTTATATCACTCTCTGACACACTCTATCACTGTCTGACACTCCCTGACACTTTCTGAGTCTCCTTGACACTCTCAGACTCTCTCTGACTGTCTCTATCACTCTCTGACACTCTCTGACCCTCTAGGACACTCTCAGACACTCTCTGACACTCTCTGACACTCTCTGAGGCTCGCAGACGCTGTCTATCACTCTCTATCACTCTCTATCACTCTCTGACACTCTGTATGACTTTCTGACACTGCCTGACACACACTGACACTCTCAGGCACTCTCTGAAGGTCTCTAACACTCTCTGAAACTCTCTGACACTGGCAGACACTCTCTGACACTTTCTATCACTTTCTGACACTCTCAGACACTCTCAGACATTTTCAGACACTCTCTGGCACTCTCTATCACTCTCTGACACTCCCTATCACTCTCATTCTCTCTCAGACACTCCCTGACACTCTCAGACACTCTCAGACACACTCTATCACTCTCTGACACACTCTATCACTCTCTGACACACTCTATCACTCTCTGAAACTCACTGAAACTCTCTGACACTCTCTGTCACTCTCTGATACACTCTGTCACTCTCTATTACTATCAGACACTCTCTATCACTCTCAGTCTCTCTCAGACACTCCCTGACACTCTCAGACACTCTCAGACAATCTCTATCACTCTCTGACACACTCTATCACTCTCTGAATCTCACGGAAACTCTCTGACACTCTCTGTCACTCTCTGTCACTCTCTGACATTCTCTACCACTCTATACCACGCTCTACAACTCTCTGTCACTCTCTGACACTCTCTGACACTCTCTATCACTCTCTATCACTCTCTGACACTCTCTGTCACTCTCTGATACACTCTGTCACTCTGTATCACTATCAGACACTCTCTATCACTCTCAGTCTCTCTCAGACACTCCCTGACACTCTCAGACACTCTCAGACAATCTCTATCACTCTCTGACACACTCTAACACTCTCTGAATCTCACGGAAACTCTCTGACACTCTCTGTCACTCTCTGTCACTCTCTGACATTCTCTACCACTCTATACCACGCTCTACAACTCTCTGTCACTCTCTGACACTCTCTGACACTCTCTATCACTCTCTATCACTCTCTGACACTCTCTGACACTCTCAGACACTCTCTGACACGCTCAGACCCCCTCAGACACTCTTGATACTTTCTATCACTGTATGACACTCTCAGACACTCTCTGTCACTTTCTCTCACTCTCTGACGCTGTTTGACACTCTCTGACATTCTCTGACACTCTCAGACACTCTCTGACACTGTCTATCACTCTCTGACACTCTCAGAAACTCTCAGACAGTCTCAGACAATTTATATCACTCTCTGACACTGCCTGACACTCTCTGACACTCTCAGACAATCTCTTTCACTCTCTATTCCTCTATGACAGTCTCTGACACTCTCTGACACTCTCTGACACTCTCTATCACTCTCTATAACTCTCTGACACTCTCTGACACTCTCAGGCACTCTCTGACACTTTCTAACACTCTCTGAAACTCTCAGACACTTTTTATCACTCTCTCACACTCTCAGACGCTCTCTCACTCTCTCTATCACTCTCTGACACTGTTTGACACTCTCCGACACACTCTGACACTCTCTGTCCCTTTCTTTCACTCTCTGACACTCTCAGACACATTCTATCTCTCTTTGCCACTCTCTGACACTCTCAGAGACTCTCAGGCAGTCTCAGACGCTCTCTATCACTCTCTGCCACTGTTTGACACTCTCTGACACTCTCAGACACTCTCAGACACTCCCTGACTCTCTCAGACACTTTCTAACACTCTCTGACACTGTCTGACACTCTCTGACACTCTCAGACACTCTCAGACACTCCCTGACACTCTCTGAGACTCTCTGACACTCTCACACCCTCTCTGACAGACTCTGACACTCTCAGGCACTATCAGACACTCTCTATCACTCTCCATCACTCTCCGACACTCTCTCATTATCTCTATCACTCTCTGACACTCTCAGACAGTCTCTGGGACTCTCTGACACTCTCTATCACTTTCAGACACTCTCAGACACTCTCAGACACTCTCTGACACACTCTGACACTCTCTGACACGATCAGACACTCTCTTTCACTGTCTATCAGTCTGTGACACTCCATATCACTCCCTGACACTCTCAGATTCTGTTGACAATCTCTTTCACTCTCCATGACTCTCTGACACTCCCTGACACTCTCAGACACTCTCTGACACCTCAGACATCTGTACAACTCTCTATCACGCTCTGATACTCTCTATCACTCTCTGACACTCTCTGATACACTCTGAAACTCTCAGACACTCTCTGACACTCTCTGACACTCTCAGACACTCATTATCACTCTCTGATACACTCTGACACTCTCTAACACTCTGCATCACTCTCTGACATTCTCTGACACTCTCTATTACTCTCTGACACTCTCTGATACACTCTGAAACTCTCAGACAATCACTATCACTCTCTGACACTTTCTGATACTCTCTATCAATCTCAATCACTCTCTAACACTCTCTGACACTCTCTGACACTCTCAGACACTCACTATCACTCTCTGATACTCTCTGACACTCTCTGGCACTCACTATCACTCTCTGACACTCTCTGACACTCTCTGGCACTCACTATCACTCTCTGACACTCTCTCACACTCTCTGACACTCTCTGACACTCACTATCACTCTCAGACACTCACTATCACTCTCTGATAATCTCTGACACTCTCTGGCACTCAATAAAACTCTCTGACACTCTCTGACACTCTCTCACACTCTCTGACACTCTCTGACACTCTCTATCACTCTCAGACACTCTCAGACACTCTCTGACACTCTCTGACACTCTCTATCACTCTCTGACACTCTCTGACACTCTCTGACACTCTCAGACACTCATTATCACTCTCTGATACTCTCTGACACTCACTATCACTCTCTGACACACTCTGACACTCTCTGACACTCACTATCACTCTCTGACACTCCCTGACACTCACTATCACTCTCTGACACTCTCAGACACTTACTATCACTCTCTGACACTCTCAGACACTTACTATCACTCTCTGATACTCTCTGACACTCACTATCACTCTCTGATTCTCTCTGACACTCAGTATAACACACTGACACTCACCATCACTCTCTGACACTCTCTGACACTCTCTATCACTCTATGACACTCTCTGACACTCACTATCACTCTCTGACACTCTCTATCACTCTCTGACACTCTCAGACACTTACTATCACTCTCTGGCACTCTCAGACACTCACTATCACTCTCTGACACTCTCTGACAATCTCTATCACTCTCTGACACTCTCTGACACTCTCTGAAACTCTCAGACAATCACTATCACTCTCTGACACTCTCTGACACTCACTATCACTCTCTGACACTCTCTGAAACTCACTGTCACTCTCTGACACTCACTGTCACTCTCTGACACACTCAGACACTCACTTTCACTCTCTGACTCTCTCTGACATTCTCAGACACTCTCGGACACTCACTATCACTCTCTGACACTCTCTGACACTCACTAAAACTTTCTGACACTCTCTATCACTCTCTGACACTCTCTATCACTCTCTGACACTCTCCGACACTCACTTTCACACTCTGACACTCTCTGACACTCTCGGACACTCTCTGACACTCTCTGACACTCTCTGACACTCTCTGTCACTCACTATCACTCTCTGACACTCTCTGACACTCTCTATCACTCTCTGACACTCTCTGACATTCTCAGGCACTCTCGGACACTCACTATCACTCTCTGACACTCTCTGACACTCTCATGCACTCACTATCACTCTCTGACACTCTCTGACACTCTCTGACACTATCACTCTCTGATACTCTCTGACTCTCACTATCACACTCTGACAGTCTCGATAACTCTCTGACACTTTATATCACTCTCTGAAACTCTCTATCACTCTCTGACACTCTCTGACACTCTCTGACACTCCCTGACAATCTCTGACACTCTCGGACACTCACCATCACTCTCTGATACTCTCTGACACTCACTATCACTCTCTGACACTCTCTATCAATCTCTGACACTCTCTGACACCTTCTGACACTCACTATCACTCTCTGACACTCTCGATCAATCTCTGACACCCTCAGACATTCTCATACACTCACTATCAATCTCTGACAACCTCTGACACTCTCTTCACTCTCTGACTCTCTCTGACATTCTCAGACACTCTCGGACACTCACTATCACTCTCTGACACTCTCTGACACTCACTAAAACTTTCTGACACTCTCTATCACTCTCTGACACTCTCTATCACTCTCCGACACTCTCCGACACTCACTTTCACACTCTGGCACACTCTGACACTCTCTGGCAGTCTCTGCAACTCTCCGGCACTCTATATCACTCTCTGACACTCTCTGACACTCTCTATCACTCTCTGACACTCTCTGACACTCTCGATCACTCTCTATCACTCTCTGACACACTCTGACCCTCTCTGACACTCTCTGACACTCTCAGACACTCTCCATCACTCTATGACACTCTCTATCACTCTCTGACACTCACGGACACTCCCTGACACTATCTGTCGCTCTCGGACACTCTCAGACACTTTCCATCACTCTCTGACACTCTCAGATTCTCTCTGAAACTCTCTTTCACTCTCTTACAATCTCTGACACTCTCTCACTCTCTGACACACTTTGACACTCTCAGACAGTCTCAGACACTCTCTATCACTCTCTGAAACTCTCTACCACGCTGTGACTCTCTCTATCTCCCTCTATCACTCTCTGGCACTCTCTGACACTCTCGGATACACGCTGACACTCCCTGACACTCTCTGACACTCTCTTTCACTCTCTGACACTCTCAGACACTCTCTGACAATCTCAGACACACTCAGACACTCTCTGACACTCTCTGACACTCTCTGACACTCTCTGCCACTCTCTGATACTCTCTGGCACATTCAGACACTCTCAGACACTCAATGCCACTCTCTACCACTCTCTGACACTCTCTGATACACTCTGACACACTCTGACACACCCTGACGCTCTCTGACACATTCTGTCACTCTCGGACAATCTCTGACAATCTCAGACACAATCAGAAACTCTCAGACACTCTCTGTCACCCTCTGACACTCTCTGACACTTTCAGACACTCTCATACACACTCAGACACACTCAGACACACTCTGGCACTCTCTGGCACTCTCTATCACTCTCTGACACTCTCTGACAATCTCAGACACAATCCGACAATCTCTGGAACTCTCTGGCGGTCTCTATCACTCTCTGGCACTCTCGATCACACTCTGACACTCTCTGACACTGTCTGAATGTTTATATCACTCTCTGACACACTCTATCACTGCCTGACACTCCCTGACACTCTCAGACTCTCCCTGACACTCTCAGACTCTCTCTGACTCTCTCTATCACTCTCTGACACTCTCTGACACTCTCAGACACTCTCTGACACTCTCTGACGCTCTCAGACACTCTCTCTCACTCTCTATCGCTCTCTATAACTCTCTGACACTCTCCATCACTTTCTGACACTGCCTGACACACACTAACACATTCTATCAATTACTGACACTCTCAGACACTCTCAGACTTTTTCAGACACTCTCTGACAAACTTTATCACTCTCTGACACTCTCTGACAATCTCAGACACACTCAGCCACACTCAGACACTCTCTATCACTCTCTGACACATTCAGACACTCTCAGACACTCACTGCCACTCTCTACCACTCTCTGACACTCTCTGATACACTCTGACACAGCCTGACGCTCTCTGACATTTTCTGTCACTCTCTGACAATCTCTGACAATCTCAGACACAATCAGAAACTCTCAGACACTCTCTGTCACCCTCTGACACTCTCGGACACTCTCAGACACTTTCCATCACTCTCTGACACTCTCAGATTCTCTCTGAAACTCTCTTTCACTCTCTTACAATCTCTGACACTCTCTCACTCTCTGACACACTTTGACACTCTCAGACAGTCTCAGACACTCTCTATCACTCTCTGAAACTCTCTACCACGCTGTGACTCTCTCTATCTCCCTCTATCACTCTCTGACACTCTCTGACAATCTCAGACACAATCAGACACTTTCTGGCACTCTCTGGCGGTCTCTATCACTCTCTGGCACTCTCGATCACACTCTGACACTCTCTGACACTCTCTGACACTCTCTGAATGTTTATATCACTCTCTGACATACTCTATCACTGCCTGACACTCCCTGACACTCTCAGACTCTCCCTGACACTCTCAGACTCTCGCTGACTCTCTCTATCACTCTCTGACACTCTCTGACACTCTCAGACACTCTCAGACACTCTCAGACACTCTCTGACACCCTCTGACGCTCTCAGACACTCTCTCTCACTCTCTATCGCTCTCTATAACTCTCTGACACTCTCCATCACTTTCTGACACTGCCTGACACACACTGACACATTCTATCAATTACCGACACTCTCAGACACTCTCAGACTTTTTCAGACACTCTCTGACAAACTTTGTCACTCTCTGACACTCTCTGACACTCTCTGATACACTCTGACACTCTCAGACGCTCTCTATCAATCTCAGACACTCTCCATCACTCTCTGACACTCACTGACACACTCTGAAACTCTCAGACACTCTCAGACAGTCTCAGACACTCTCTAGCACTCTCTGAAACTCTCTACCACGCTTTGACTCTCTCTATCTATCTCTATCACTCTCTGACACTCTCTGATACACTCTGAAACTCTCAGACACTCTCTGACACTCTCTGACACTCTCAGACACTCATTATCACTCTCTGATACACTCTGACACTCTCTAACACTCTGCATCACTCTCTGACATTCTCTGACACTCTCTATTACTCTCTGACACTCTCTGATACACTCTGAAACTCTCAGACAATCACTATCACTCTCTGACACTTTCTGATACTCTCTATCAATCTCAATCACTCTCTAACACTCTCTGACACTCTCTGACACTCTCAGACACTCACTATCACTCTCTGATACTCTCTGACACTCTCTGGCACTCACTATCACTCTCTGACACTCTCTGACACTCTCTGGCACTCACTATCACTCTCTGACACTCTCTCACACTCTCTGACACTCTCTGACACTCACTATCACTCTCAGACACTCACTATCACTCTCTGATACTCTCTGACACTCTCTGGCACTCAATAAAACTCTCTGACACTCTCTGACACTCTCTCACACTCTCTGACACTCTCTGACACTCTCTATCACTCTCAGACACTCTCAGACACTCTCTGACACTCTCTGACACTCTCTATCACTCTCTGACACTCTCTGACACTCTCTGACACTCTCAGACACTCATTATCACTCTCTGATACTCTCTGACACTCACTATCACTCTCTGACACACTCTGACACTCTCTGACACTCACTATCACTCTCTGACACTCCCTGACACTCACTATCACTCTCTGACACTCTCAGACACTTACTATCACTCTCTGACACTCTCAGACACTTACTATCACTCTCTGATACTCTCTGACACTCACTATCACTCTCTGATTCTCTCTGACACTCAGTATAACACACTGACACTCACCATCACTCTCTGACACTCTCTGACACTCTCTATCACTCTATGACACTCTCTGACACTCACTATCACTCTCTGACACTCTCTATCACTCTCTGACACTCTCAGACACTTACTATCACTCTCTGGCACTCTCAGACACTCACTATCACTCTCTGACACTCTCTGACAATCTCTATCACTCTCTGACACTCTCTGACACTCTCTGAAACTCTCAGACAATCACTATCACTCTCTGACACTCTCTGACACTCACTATCACTCTCTGACACTCTCTGAAACTCACTGTCACTCTCTGACACTCACTGTCACTCTCTGACACACTCAGACACTCACTTTCACTCTCTGACTCTCTCTGACATTCTCAGACACTCTCGGACACTCACTATCACTCTCTGACACTCTCTGACACTCACTAAAACTTTCTGACACTCTCTATCACTCTCTGACACTCTCTATCACTCTCTGACACTCTCCGACACTCACTTTCACACTCTGACACTCTCTGACACTCTCGGACACTCTCTGACACTCTCTGACACTCTCTGACACTCTCTGTCACTCACTATCACTCTCTGACACTCTCTGACACTCTCTATCACTCTCTGACACTCTCTGACATTCTCAGGCACTCTCGGACACTCACTATCACTCTCTGACACTCTCTGACACTCTCATGCACTCACTATCACTCTCTGACACTCTCTGACACTCTCTGACACTATCACTCTCTGATACTCTCTGACTCTCACTATCACACTCTGACAGTCTCGATAACTCTCTGACACTTTATATCACTCTCTGAAACTCTCTATCACTCTCTGACACTCTCTGACACTCTCTGACACTCCCTGACAATCTCTGACACTCTCGGACACTCACCATCACTCTCTGATACTCTCTGACACTCACTATCACTCTCTGACACTCTCTATCAATCTCTGACACTCTCTGACACCTTCTGACACTCACTATCACTCTCTGACACTCTCGATCAATCTCTGACACCCTCAGACATTCTCATACACTCACTATCAATCTCTGACAACCTCTGACACTCTCTTCACTCTCTGACTCTCTCTGACATTCTCAGACACTCTCGGACACTCACTATCACTCTCTGACACTCTCTGACACTCACTAAAACTTTCTGACACTCTCTATCACTCTCTGACACTCTCTATCACTCTCCGACACTCTCCGACACTCACTTTCACACTCTGGCACACTCTGACACTCTCTGGCAGTCTCTGCAACTCTCCGGCACTCTATATCACTCTCTGACACTCTCTGACACTCTCTATCACTCTCTGACACTCTCTGACACTCTCGATCACTCTCTATCACTCTCTGACACACTCTGACCCTCTCTGACACTCTCTGACACTCTCAGACACTCTCCATCACTCTATGACACTCTCTATCACTCTCTGACACTCACGGACACTCCCTGACACTATCTGTCGCTCTCGGACACTCTCAGACACTTTCCATCACTCTCTGACACTCTCAGATTCTCTCTGAAACTCTCTTTCACTCTCTTACAATCTCTGACACTCTCTCACTCTCTGACACACTTTGACACTCTCAGACAGTCTCAGACACTCTCTATCACTCTCTGAAACTCTCTACCACGCTGTGACTCTCTCTATCTCCCTCTATCACTCTCTGGCACTCTCTGACACTCTCGGATACACGCTGACACTCCCTGACACTCTCTGACACTCTCTTTCACTCTCTGACACTCTCTGACACTCTCTGACAATCTCAGACACACTCAGACACTCTCTGACACTCTCTGACACTCTCTGACACTCTCTGCCACTCTCTGATACTCTCTGGCACATTCAGACACTCTCAGACACTCAATGCCACTCTCTACCACTCTCTGACACTCTCTGATACACTCTGACACACCCTGACGCTCTCTGACACATTCTGTCACTCTCGGACAATCTCTGACAATCTCAGACACAATCAGAAACTCTCAGACACTCTCTGTCACCCTCTGACACTCTCTGACACTTTCAGACACTCTCATACACACTCAGACACACTCAGACACACTCTGGCACTCTCTGGCACTCTCTATCACTCTCTGACACTCTCTGACAATCTCAGACACAATCCGACAATCTCTGGAACTCTCTGGCGGTCTCTATCACTCTCTGGCACTCTCGATCACACTCTGACACTCTCTGACACTGTCTGAATGTTTATATCACTCTCTGACACACTCTATCACTGCCTGACACTCCCTGACACTCTCAGACTTTCCCTGACACTCTCAGACTCTCTCTGACTCTCTCTATCACTCTCTGACACTCTCTGACACTCTCAGACACTCTCTGACACTCTCTGACGCTCTCAGACACTCTCTCTCACTCTCTATCGCTCTCTATAACTCTCTGACACTCTCCATCACTTTCTGACACTGCCTGACACACACTAACACATTCTATCAATTACTGACACTCTCAGACACTCTCAGACTTTTTCAGACACTCTCTGACAAACTTTATCACTCTCTGACACTCTCTGACAATCTCAGACACACTCAGCCACACTCAGACACTCTCTATCACTCTCTGACACATTCAGACACTCTCAGACACTCACTGCCACTCTCTACCACTCTCTGACACTCTCTGATACACTCTGACACAGCCTGACGCTCTCTGACATTTTCTGTCACTCTCTGACAATCTCTGACAATCTCAGACACAATCAGAAACTCTCAGACACTCTCTGTCACCCTCTGACACTCTCGGACACTCTCAGACACTTTCCATCACTCTCTGACACTCTCAGATTCTCTCTGAAACTCTCTTTCACTCTCTTACAATCTCTGACACTCTCTCACTCTCTGACACACTTTGACACTCTCAGACAGTCTCAGACACTCTCTATCACTCTCTGAAACTCTCTACCACGCTGTGACTCTCTCTATCTCCCTCTATCACTCTCTGACACTCTCTGACAATCTCAGACACAATCAGACACTTTCTGGCACTCTCTGGCGGTCTCTATCAGTCTCTGGCACTCTCGATCACACTCTGACACTCTCTGACACTCTCTGACACTCTCTGAATGTTTATATCACTCTCTGACATACTCTATCACTGCCTGACACTCCCTGACACTCTCAGACTCTCCCTGACACTCTCAGACTCTCGCTGACTCTCTCTATCACTCTCTGACACTCTCTGACACTCTCAGACACTCTCAGACACTCTCAGACACTCTCTGACACCCTCTGACGCTCTCAGACACTCTCTCTCACTCTCTATCGCTCTCTATAACTCTCTGACACTCTCCATCACTTTCTGACACTGCCTGACACACACTGACACATTCTATCAATTACCGACACTCTCAGACACTCTCAGACTTTTTCAGACACTCTCTGACAAACTTTGTCACTCTCTGACACTCTCTGACACTCTCTATCACTCTCTGACACTCTCTGATACACTCTGACACTCTCAGACGCTCTCTATCAATCTCAGACACTCTCCATCACTCTCAGACACTCTCTAGCACTCTCTGAAACTCTCTACCACGCTTTGACTCTCTCTATCTATCTCTATCTCTCTCTGGCACTCTCTGACACTCTCAGATACACTCTGACACTCCCTGACATTCTCTGACACTCTGTTTCACTTTCTGACACTCTCTGACAATCTCAGACACAATCAGACACTCTTTGGCACTCTCTATCACTCTCTGACATTCTCTGACACTTTCAGACACTCTCAGACACTCTCTACCTCTCTCTACCACTCTCTACCACTCTCTGACACACTCTGACACTCTCTTATACTCTCTGACACACCCTGACACTCTCTGACACTTTCTATCACTCTCAGACACTCTCTGACAATCTCAGACACTATCAGAAACTCTCAGACCCTCTATGTCACTCTCTGACACTCTCTGACACTTTCAGACACTTTCAGACATTCTCAGACACACTCAGACACTCTCTGGCACTCTCTGGCACACTCTAACACTCTCTGGCACTCTCTATCACTCTGTCTCACTCTCTGACACTCTCTGACACTCTCTGAATGTTTATATCACTCTCTGACACACTCTATCACTGTCTGACACTCCCTGACACTTTCTGAGTCTCCTTGACACTCTCAGACTCTCTCTGACTGTCTCTATCACTCTCTGACACTCTCTGACCCTCTAGGACACTCTCAGACACTCTCTGACACTCTATGACACTCTCTGAGGCTCGCAGACGCTCTCTATCACTCTCTATCACTCTCTATCACTCTCTGACACTCTGTATGACTTTCTGACACTGCCTGACACACACTGACACTCTCAGGCACTCTCTGAAGGTCTCTAACACTCTCTGAAACTCTCTGACACTGGCAGACACTCTCTGACACTTTCTATCACTTTCTGACACTCTCAGACACTCTCAGACATTTTCAGACACACTCTGGCACTCTCTATCACTCTCTGAAACTCCCTATCACTCTCATTCTCTCTCAGACACTCCCTGACACTCTCAGACACTCTCAGACACACTCTATCACTCTCTGACACACTCTATCACTCTCTGAAACTCACTGAAACTCTCTGACACTCTCTGTCACTCTCTGATACACTCTGTCACTCTCTATCACTATCAGACACTCTCTATCACTCTCAGTCTCTCTCAGACACTCCCTGACACTCTCAGACACTCTCAGACAATCTCTATCACTCTCTGACACACTCTATCACTCTCTGAATCTCACGGAAACTCTCTGACACTCTCTGTCACTCTCTGTCACTCTCTGACATTCTCTACCACTCTATACCACGCTCTACAACTCTCTGTCACTCTCTGACACTCTCTGACACTCTCTATCACTCTCTATCACTCTCTGACACTCTCTGTCACTCTCTGATACACTCTGTCACTCTGTATCACTATCTTTTGGGCCTCCTTATCTCGAGAGACAATGGATACGCGCCTGGAGGTGGTCAGTGGTTTGTGAAGCAGCGCCTGGAGTGGCTATAAAGGCCAATTCTGGAGTGACAGGCTCTTCCACAGGTGCTGCAGAGAAATTTGTTTGTTGGGGCTGTTGCACAGTTGGCTCTCCCCTTGCGCCTCTGTCTTTTTTCCTGCCAACTACTAAGTCTCTTCGACTCGCCACAATTTAGCCCTGTCTTTATGGCTGCCCGCCAGCTCTGGCGAATGCTGGCAACTGACTCCCACGACTTGTGATCAATGTCACACGATTTCATGTCACGTTTGCAGACGTCTTTATAACGGAGACATGGACGGCCGGTGGGTCTGATACCAGTGGCGAGCTCGCTGTACAATGTGTCTTTGGGGATCCTGCCATCTTCCATGCGGCTCACATGGCCAAGCCATCTCAAGCGCCGCTGACTCAGTAGTGTGTATAAGCTGGGGGTGTTGGCCGCTTCAAGGACTTCTGTGTTGGAGATATAGTCCTGCCACCTGATGCCAAGTATTCTCCGAAGGCAGTGAAGATGGAATGAATTGAGACGTCGCTCTTGGCTGGCATACGTTGTCCAGGCCTCGCTGCCGTAGAGCAAGGTACTGAGGACACAGGCCTGATACACTCGGACTTTTGTGTTCCGTGTCAGTGCGCCATTTTCCCACACTCTCTTGGCCAGTCTGGACATAGCAGTGGAAGCCTTACCCATGCGCTTGTTGATTTCTGCATCTAGAGACAGGTTACTGGTGATAGTTGAGCCTAGGTAGGTGAACTCTTGAACCACTTCCAGAGCGTGGTCGCCAATATTGATGGATGGAGCATTTCTGACATCCTGCCCCATGATGTTCGTTTTCTTGAGGCTGATGGTTAGGCCAAATTCATTGCAGGCAGACGCAAACCTGTCGATGAGACTCTGCAGGCATTCTTCAGTGTGAGATGTTAAAGCAGCATCGTCAGCAAAGAGGAGTTCTCTGATGAGGACTTTCCGTACTTTGGACTTCGCTCTTAGACGGGCAAGGTTGAACAACCTGCCCCCTGATCTTGTGTGGAGGAAAATTCCTTCTTCAGAGGATTTGAACGCATGTGAAAGCAGCAGGGAGAAGAAAATCCCAAAAAGTGTATCACTATCAGACACTCTCTATCACTCTCAGTCTCTCTCAGACACTCCCTGACACTCTCAGACACTCTCAGACAATCTCTATCACTCTCTGACACTCTCTGAGGCTCGCAGACGCTCTCTATCACTCTCTATCACTCTCTATCACTCTCTGACACTCTGTATGACTTTCTGACACTGCCTGACACACACTGACACTCTCAGGCACTCTCTGAAGGTCTCTAACACTCTCTGAAACTCTCTGACACTGGCAGACACTCTCTGACACTTTCTATCACTTTCTGACACTCTCAGACACTCTCAGACATTTTCAGACACTCTCTGGCACTCTCTATCACTCTCTGACACTCCCTATCACTCTCATTCTCTCTCAGACACTCCCTGACACTCTCAGACACTCTCAGACACACTCTATCACTCTCTGACACACTCTATCACTCTCTGACACACTCTATCACTCTCTGAAACTCACTGAAACTCTCTGACACTCTCTGTCACTCTCTGATACACTCTGTCACTCTCTATCACTATCAGACACTCTCTATCACTCTCAGTCTCTCTCAGACACTCCCTGACAATCTCAGACACTCTCAGACAATCTCTATCACTCTCTGACACACTCTATCACTCTCTGAATCTCACGGAAACTCTCTGACACTCTCTGTCACTCTCTGTCACTCTCTGACATTCTCTACCACTCTATACCACGCTCTACAACTCTCTGTCACTCTCTGACACTCTCTGACACTCTCTATCACTCTCTATCACTCTCTGACACTCTCTGTCACTCTCTGATACACTCTGTCACTCTGTATCACTATCAGACACTCTCTATCACTCTCAGTCTCTCTCAGACACTCCCTGACACTCTCAGACACTCTCAGACAATCTCTATCACTCTCTGACACACTCTATCACTCTCTGAATCTCACGGAAACACTCTGACACTCTCTGTCACTCTCTGTCACTCTCTGACATTCTCTACCACTCTATACCACGCTCTACAACTCTCTGTCACTCTCTGACACTCTCTGACACTCTCTATCACTCTCTATCACTCTCTGACA
This sequence comes from Heterodontus francisci, assembly GCF_036365525.1. Lineage (NCBI taxonomy): Eukaryota > Metazoa > Chordata > Chondrichthyes > Heterodontiformes > Heterodontidae > Heterodontus > Heterodontus francisci. Next base: position 34,260,074 of record NC_090412.1, on the reverse strand, counting down.
CTCTCTGTCACTCTCTGATACACTCTGTCACTCTGTATCACTATCAGACACTCTCTATCACTCTCAGTCTCTCTCAGACACTCCCTGACACTCTCAGACACTCTCAGACAATCTCTATCACTCTCTGACACACTCTAACACTCTCTGAATCTCACGGAAACTCTCTGACACTCTCTGTCACTCTCTGTCACTCTCTGACATTCTCTACCACTCTATACCACGCTCTACAACTCTCTGTCACTCTCTGACACTCTCTGACACTCTCTATCACTCTCTATCACTCTCTGACACTCTCTGACACTCTCAGACACTCTCTGACACGCTCAGACCCCCTCAGACACTCTTGATACTTTCTATCACAGTATGACACTCTCAGACACTCTCTGTCACTTTCTCTCACTCTCTGACGCTGTTTGACACTCTCTGACATTCTCTGACACTCTCAGACACTCTCTGACACTGTCTATCACTCTCTGACACTCTCAGAAACTCTCAGACAGTCTCAGACAATTTATATCACTCTCTGACACTGCCTGACACTCTCTGACACTCTCAGACAATCTCTTTCACTCTCTATTCCTCTATGACAGTCTCTGACAGTCTCTGACACTCTCTGACACTCTCTATCACTCTCTATAACTCTCTGACACTCTCTGACACTCTCTGACACTCTCAGGCACTCTCTGACACTTTCTAACACTCTCTGAAACTCTCAGACACTTTTTATCACTCTCTCACACTCTCAGACGCTCTCTCACTCTCTCTATCACTCTCTGACACTGTTTGACACTCTCCGACACACTCTGACACTCTCTGTCCCTTTCTTTCACTCTCTGACACTCTCAGACACATTCTATCTCTCTTTGACACTCTCTGACACTCTCAGAGACTCTCAGGCAGTCTCAGACGCTCTCTATCACTCTCTGCCACTGTTTGACACTCTCTGACACTCTCAGACACTCTCAGACACTCCCTGACTCTCTCAGACACTTTCTAACACTCTCTGACACTGTCTGACACTCTCTGACACTCTCAGACACTCTCAGACACTCCCTGACACTCTCTGAGACTCTCTGACACTCTCACACCCTCTCTGACAGACTCTGACACTCTCAGGCACTATCAGACACTCTCTATCACTCTCCATCACTCTCCGACACTCTCTCATTATCTCTATCACTCTCTGACACTCTCAGACAGTCTCTGGGACTCTCTGACACTCTCTATCACTTTCAGACACTCTCAGACACTCTCAGACACTCTCTGACACACTCTGACACACTCTGACACTCTCTGACACTCTCAGACACTCCCTTTCGCTGTCTATCACTCTGTGACACTCCATATCACTCCCTGACACTCTCAGATTCTGTCTGACAATCTCTTTCACTCTCCATGACTCTCTGACACTCCCTGACAGTCTCAGACACTCTCTGACACCTCAGACATCTGTACAACTCTCTATCACTCTCTGATACTCTCTATCACTCTCTGACACTCTCTGATACACACTGAAACGCTCAGACACTCTCTGACACTCTCTGACACTCTCAGACACTCATTATCACTCTCTGATACACTCTGACACTCTCTAACACTCTGCATCACTCTCTGACATTCTCTGACACTCTCTATCACTCTCTGACACTCTCTGATACACTCTGAAACTCTCAGACAATCACTATCACTCTCTGACACTTTCTGATACTCTCTATCACTCTCTATCACTCTCAATCACTCTCTAACACTCTCTGACACTCTCTGACACTCTCAGACACTCACTATCACTCTCTGATACTCTCTGACACTCTCTGGCACTCACTATCACTCTCTGACACTCTCTCACACTCTCTGACACTCTCTGACACTCACTATCACTCTCAGACACTCACTATCACTCTCTGATACTCTCTGACACTCTCTGGCACTCACTAAAACTCTCTGACACTCTCTCACACTCTCTGACACTCTCTGACACTCTCAGACACTCTCTGACACTCTCTGACACTCTCTATCACTCTCTGACACTCTCTGACACTCTCTGACACTCTCAGACACTCATTATCACTCTCTGATACTCTCTGACACTCACTATCACTCTCTGATTCTCTCTGACACTCACCATCACTCTCTGACACACTCTGACACTCTCTGACACTCACTATCACTCTCTGACACTCCCTGACACTCAATATCACTCTCTGACACTCTCAGACACTTACTATCACTCTCTGACACTCTCAGACACTTACTATCACTCTCTGATACTCTCTGACACTCACTATCACTCTCTGATTCTCTCTGACACTCAGTATAACACACTGACACTCACCATCACTCTCTGACACTCTCTGACACTCTCTATCACTCTATGACACTCTCTGACACTCACTATCACTCTCTGACACTCTCTATCACTCTCTGACACTCTCAGACACTTACTATCACTCTCTGGCACTCTCAGACACTCACTATCACTCTCTGACACTCTCTGACAATCTCTATCACTCTCTGACACTCTCTGACACTCTCTGAAACTCTCAGACAATCACTATCACTCTCTGACACTCTCTGACACTCACTATCACTCTCTGACACTCTCTGAAACTCACTGTCACTCTCTGACACTCACTGTCACTCTCTGACACACTCAGACACTCACTTTCACTCTCTGACACTCTCTGACACTCTCGGACACTCTCTGACACTCTCTGTCACTCACTATCACTCTCTGACACTCTCTGACACTCTCTGACACTCTCTTCACTCTCTGACTCTCTCTGACATTCTCAGACACTCTCGGACACTCACTATCACTCTCTGACACTCTCTGACACTCACTAAAACTTTCTGACACTCTCTATCACTCTCTGACACTCTCTATCACTCTCTGACACTCTCCGACACTCACTTTCACACTCTGACACTCTCTGACACTCTCGGACACTCTCTGACACTCTCTGACACTCTCTGACACTCTCTGTCACTCACTATCACTCTCTGACACTCTCTGACACTCTCTATCACTCTCTGACACTCTCTGACATTCTCAGACACTCTCGGACACTCACTATCACTCTCTGACACTCTCTGACACTTTCATGCACTCACTATCACTCTCTGACACTCTCTGACACTCTCTGACACTATCACTCTCTGATACTCTCTGACTCTCACTATCACACTCTGACAGTCTCGATAACTCTCTGACACTTTATATCACTCTCTGAAACTCTCTATCACTCTCTGACACTCTCTGACACTCTCTGACACTCTCTGACACTCCCTGACACTCTCTGACACTCTCGGACACTCACCATCACTCTCTGATACTCTCTGACACTCACTATCACTCTCTGACACTCTCTATCAATCTCTGACACTCTCTGACACCTTCTGACACTCACTATCACTCTCTGACACTCTCGATCAATCTCTGACACCCTCAGACATTCTCATACACTCACTATCAATCTCTGACAACCTCTGACACTCTCTTCACTCTCTGACTCTCTCTGACATTCTCAGACACTCTCGGACACTCACTATCACTCTCTGACACTCTCTGACACTCACTAAAACTTTCTGACACTCTCTATCACTCTCTGACACTCTCTATCACTCTCCGACACTCTCCGACACTCACTTTCACACTCTGACACTCTCTGACACTCTCTGGCAGTCTCTGCAACTCTCTGGCACTCTATATCACTCTCTGACACTCTCTGACACTCTCTATCACTCTCTGACACTCTCTGACACTCTCGATCACTCTCTATCACTCTCTGACACACTCTGACCCACTCTGACACTCTCCATCACTCTATGACACTCTCTATCACTCTCTGACACTCTCTATCACTCTCTGACACTCACGGACACTCCCTGACACTATCTGTCGCTCTCGGACACTCTCAGACACTTTCCATCACTCTCTGACACTCTCAGATTCTCTCTGAAACTCTCTTTCACTCTCTTACAATCTCTGACACTCTCTCACTCTCTGACACTCCCTGACACTCACTATCACTCTCTGACACTCTCAGACACTTACTATCACTCTCTGACACTCTCAGACACTTACTATCACTCTATGACACTCTCTGACACTCACTATCACTCTCTGACACTCTCTATCACTCTCTGACACTCTCAGACACTTACTATCACTCTCTGACACTCTCTATCACTCTCTGACACTCTCAGACACTTACTATCACTCTCTGGCACTCTCAGACACTCACTATCACTCTCTGACACTCTCTGACAATCTCTATCACTCTCTGACACTCTCTGACACTCTCTGAAACTCTCAGACAATCACTATCACTCTCTGACACTCTCTGACACTCACTATCACTCTCTGACACTCTCTGAAACTCACTGTCACTCTCTGACACTCACTGTCACTGTCTGACACACTCAGACACTCACTTTCACTCTCTGACTCTCTGTGACATTCTCAGACACTCTCGGACTTTCACTATCACTCTCTGACACTCTCTGACACTCACTAAAACTTTCTGACACTCTCTATCACTCTCTGACACTCTCTATCACTCTCTGACACTCTCCGACACTCACTTTCACACTCTGACACTCTCTGACACTCTCGGACACTCTCTGACACTCTCTGACACTCTCTGACACTCTCTGTCACTCACTATCACTCTCTGACACTCTCTATCACTCTCTGACACTCTCTGACATTCTCAGACACTCTCGGACACTCACTATCACTCTCTGACACTCTCTGACACTCTCATGCACTCACTATCACTCTCTGACACTCTCTGACACTCTCTGACACTATCACTCTCTGATACTCTCTGACTCTCACTATCACACTCTGACAGTCTCGATAACTCTCTGACACTTTATATCACTCTCTGAAACTCTCTATCACTCTCTGACACTCTCTGACACTCTCTGACACTCCCTGACACTCTCTGACACTCTCGGACACTCACCATCACTCTCTGATACTCTCTGACACTCACTATCACTCTCTGACACTCTCTATCTATCTCTGACACTCTCTGACACCTTCTGACACTCACTATCACTCTCTGACACTCTCGATCAATCTCTGACACCCTCAGACATTCTCATACACTCACTATCAATCTCTGACAACCTCTGACACTCTCTTCACTCTCTGACTCTCTCTGACATTCTCAGACACTCTCGGACACTCACTATCACTCTCTGACACTCTCTGACACTCACTAAAACTTTCTGACACTCTCTATCACTCTCTGACACTCTCCGACACTCTCCAACACTCACTTTCACACTCTGGCACTCTCTGACACTCTCTGGCAGTCTCTGCAACTCTCCGGCACTCTATATCACTCTCTGACACTCTCTATCACTCTCTGACACTCTCTGACACTCTCGATCACTCTCTATCACTCTCTGACACACTCTGACCCTCTCTGACACTCTCTGACACTCTCAGACACTCTCCATCACTCTATGACACTCTCTATCACTCTCTGACACTCTCTATCACTCTCTGACACTCACGGACACTCCCTGACACTATCTGTCGCTCTCGGACACTCTCAGACACTTTCCATCACTCTCTGACACTCTCAGATTCTCTCTGAAACTCTCTTTCACTCTCTTACAATCTCTGACACTCTCTCACTCTCTGACACTCTTTGACACTCTCAGACAGTCTCAGACACTCTCTATCACTCTCTGAAACTCTCTACCACGCTGTGACTCTCTCTATCTCCCTCTATCACTCTCTGGCACTCTCTGACACTCTCGGATACACGCTGACACTCCCTGACACTCTCTGACACTCTCTTTCACTCTCTGACACTCTCTGACAATCTCTGACAATCTCAGACACACTCAGACACTCTCTGACACTCTCTGACACTCTCTGACACTCTCTGCCACTCTCTGACACTCTCTGACACATTCAGACACTCTCAGACACTCAATGCCACTCTCTACCACTCTCTGACACTCTCTGATACACTCTGACACACCCTGACGCTCTCTGACACATTCTGTCACTCTCGGACAATCTCTGACAATCTCAGACACAATCAGAAACTCTCAGACACTCTCTGTCACCCTCTGACACTCTCTGACACTTTCAGACACTCTCATACACACTCAGACACACTCAGACACACTCTGGCACTCTCTGGCACTCTCTATCACTCTCTGACACTCTCTGACAATCTCAGACACAATCCGACAATCTCTGGAACTCTCTGGCGGTCTCTATCACTCTCTGGCACTCTCGATCACACTCTGACACTCTCTGACACTCTCTGAATGTTTATATCACTCTCTGACACACTCTATCACTGCCTGACACTCCCTGACACTCTCAGACTCTCCCTGACACTCGCAGACTCTCTCTGACTCTCTCTATCACTCTCTGACACTCTCTGACACTCTCAGACACTCTCTGACACTCTCTGACGCTCTCAGACACTCTCTCTCACTCTCTATCGCTCTCTATAACTCTCTGACACTCTCCATCACTTTCTGACACTGCCTGACACACACTAACACATTCTATCAATCACTGACACTCTCAGACACTCTCAGACTTTTTCAGACACTCTCTGACAAACTTTATCACTCTCTGACACTCTCTGACAATCTCAGACACACTCAGACACACTCAGACACTCTCTATCACTCTCTGACACTCTCTGACACATTCAGACACTCTCAGACACTCACTGCCACTCTCTACCACTCTCTGACACTCTCTGATACACTCTGACACAGCCTGACGCTCTCTGACATTTTCTGTCACTCTCTGACAATCTCTGACAATCTCAGACACAATCAGAAACTCTCAGACACTCTCTGTCACCCTCTGACACTCTCGGACACTCTCAGACACTTTCCATCACTCTCTGACACTCTCAGATTCTCTCTGAAACTCTCTTTCACTCTCTTACAATCTCTGACACTCTCTCACTCTCTGACACACTTTGACACTCTCAGACAGTCTCAGACACTCTCTATCACTCTCTGAAACTCTCTACCACGCTGTGACTCTCTCTATCTCCCTCTATCACTCTCTGGCACTCTCTGACACTCTCGGATACACGCTGACACTCCCTGACACTCCCTGACACTCTCTGACACTCTCTTTCACTCTCTGACACTCTCTGACACTCTCTGACAATCTCAGACACACTCAGACACTCTCTGACACTCTCTGACACTCTCTGCCACTCTCTGACACTCTCTGACACATTCAGACACTCTCAGACACTCACTGCCATTCTCTACCACTCTCTGACACTCTCTGATACACTCTGACACACCCTGACGCTCTCTGACACATTCTGTCACTCTCGGACAATCTCTGACAATCTCAGACACAATCAGAAACTCTCAGACACTCTCTGTCACCCTCTGACACTCTCTGACACTCTCAGACACTCTCAGACACACTCAGACACACTCAGACACACTCTGGCACTCTCTGGCACTCTCTATCACTCTCTGACACTCTCTGACAATCTCAGACACAATCCGACAATCTCTGGAACTCTCTGGCGGTCTCGATCACTCTCTGGCACTCTCGATCACACTCTGACACTCTCTGACACTCTCTGAATGTTTATATCACTCTCTGACACACTCTATCACTGCCTGACACTCCCTGACACTCTCAGACTCTCCCTGACACTCTCAGACTCTCTCTGACTCTCTCTATCACTCTCTGACACTCTCTGACACTCTCAGACACTCTCTGACACTCTCTGACGCTCTCAGACACTCTCTCTCACTCTCTATCGCTCTCTATAACTCTCTGACACTCTCCATCACTTTCTGACACTGCCTGACACACACTAACACATTCTATCAATTACTGACACTCTCAGACACTCTCAGACTTTTTCAGACACTCTCTGACAAACTTTATCACTCTCTGACACTCTCTGACAATCTCAGACACACTCAGACACACTCAGACACTCTCTATCACTCTCTGACACTCTCTGACACATTCAGACACTCTCAGACACTCACTGCCACTCTCTACCACTCTCTGACACTCTCTGATACACTCTGACACAGCCTGACGCTCTCTGACATTTTCTGTCACTCTCTGACAATCTCTGACAATCTCAGACACAATCAGAAACTCTCAGACACTCTCTGTCACCCTCTGACACTCTCTGACACTTTCAGACACTCTCATACACACTCAGACACACTCAGACACACTCTGGCACTCTCTGGCACTCTCTATCACTCTCTGACACTCTCTGACAATCTCAGACACAATCAGACACTTTCTGGCACTCTCTGGCGGTCTCTATCACTCTCTGGCACTCTCTGACACTCTCTGAATTTTTATTTCACTCTCTGACACACTCTATCACTGCCTGACACTCCCTGACACTCTCAGCCTCTCCCTGACACTCTCAGACTCTCTCTGACTCTCTCTATCACTCTCTGACACTCTCTGACACTCTCAGACACTCTCAGACACTCTCTGACACTCTCTGACGCTCTCAGACACTCTCTCTCACTCTCTATCGCTCTCTATAACTCTCTGACACTCTCCATCACTTTCTGACACTGCCTGACACACACTGACACATTCTATCAATTACTGACACTCTCAGACACTCTCAGACTTTTTCAGACACTCTCTGACAAACTTTGTTACTCTCTGACACTCTCTGACACTCTCTATCACTCTCTGACACTCTCAGATACACTCTGACACTCTCAGACGCTCTCTATCAATCTCTGACACTCTCTATCACTCTCTGACACTCACTGGCACACTCTGAAACTCTCAGACACTCTCAGACAGTCTCAGACACTCTCTAGCACTCTCTGAAACTCTCTACCACGCTTTGACTCTCTCTATCTATCTCTATCTCTCTCTGGCACTCTCTGACACTCTCAGATACACTCTGACACTCCCTGAAATTCTCTGACACTCTGTTTCACTTTCTGACACTCTCTGACAATCTCAGACACAATCAGACACTCTTTGGCACTCTCTATCACTCTCTGACATTCTCTGACACTTTCAGACACTCTCAGACACTCTCTACCTCTCTCTACCACTCTCTACCACTCTCTGACACACTCTGACACTCTCTTATACACTCTGACACACCCTGACACTCTCTGACACTTTCTATCACTCTCAGACACTCTCTGACAATCTCAGACACAATCAGAAACTCTCAGAACCTCTATGTCACTCTCTGGCACTCTCTGACACTTTCAGACTCTTTCAGACATTCTCAGACACACTCAGACACTCTCTGGCACTCTCTGGCACTCTCTAACACTCTCTGGCACTGTCTATCACTCTGTCTCACTCTCTGACACTCTCTGACACTCTCTGAATGTTTATATCACTCTCTGACAGACTCTATCACTGTCTGACACTCCCTGACACTTTCTGAGTCTCCTTGACACTCTCAGACTCTCTCTGACTGTCTCTATCACTCTCTGACACTCTCTGACCCTCTAGGACACTCTCAGACACTCTCTGACACTCTCTGAGGCTCGCAGATGCTCTCTATCACTATCACACTCTATCACTCTCTGACACTCTGTATGACTTTCTGACACTGCCTGACACACACTGACACTCTCAGGCACTCTCTGAAAGTCTCTAACACTCTCTGAATCTCTCTGACACTGGCAGACACTCTCTGACACTTTCTATCACTTTCTGACACTCTCAGACACTCTCAGACATTTTCAGACACTCTCTGGCACTCTCTATCACTCTCTGACACTCCCTATCACTCTCATTCTCTCTCAGACACTCCCTGACACTCTCAGACACTCTCAGACACACTCTATCACTCTCGGACACACTCTATCACTCTCTGAAACTCACTGAAACTCTCTGACACTCTCTGTCACTCTCTGATACACTCTGTCACTCTCTATCACTATCAGACACTCTCTATCACTCTCAGTCTCTCTCAGACACTCCCTGACACTCTCAGACACTCTCAGACAATCTCTATCACTCTCTGACACACTCTATCACTCTCTGAATCTCACGGAAACTCTCTGACACTCTCTGTCACTCTCTGTCACTCTCTGACATTCTCTACCACTCTATACCACGCTCTACAACTCTATGTCACTCTCTGACACTCTCTGACACTCTCTATCACTCTCTATCACTCTCTGACACTCTCTGACACTCTCAGACACTCTCTGACACGCTCAGACCCCCTCAGACACTCTTGATACTTTCTATCACTGTATGACACTCTCAGACACTCTCTGTCACTTTCTCTCACTCTCTGACACTGTTTGACACTCTCTGACATTCTCTGACACTCTCAGACACTCTCTGACAGTCTCAGACAATTTATATCACTCTCTGACACTGCCTGACACTCTCTGACACTCTCAGACACTCTCTTTCACTCTCTATCCCTCTATGACAGTCTCTGACACTCTCTGACACTCTCTGACACTCTCTATCACTCTCTATAACTCTCTGACACTCTCTGACACGCTCAGGCACTCTCTGACACTTTCTAACACTCTCTGAAACTCTCAGACACTTTTTATCGCTCTCTCACACTCTCAGACGCTCTCTCACACTCTCTATCACTCTCTGACACTGTTTGACACTCTCCGACACACTCTGACACTCTCTGTCCCTTTCTTTCACTCTCTGACACTCTCAGACACATTCTATCTCTCTTTGCCACTCTCTGACACTCTCAGAGACTCTCAGGCAGTCTCAGACGCTCTCTATCACTCTCTGCCACTGTTTGACACTCTCTGACACTCTCAGACACTCTCAGACACTCCCTGACTCTCTCAGACACTTTCTAACACTCTCTGACACTGTCTGACACTCTCTGACACTCTCTGACACTCTCAGACACTCTCAGACACTCCCTGACACTCTCTGAGACTCTCTGACACTCTCACACCCTCTCTGACAGACTCTGACATTCTCAGGCACTATCAGACACTCTCTATCACTCTCCATCACTCTCCGACACTCTCTCATAATCTCTATCACTCTCTGACACTCGCAGACACTCTCTGGGACTCTCTGACACTCTCTATCACTTTCTGACACTCTCTGACTCTGTCTGACTCTCTCTGACATTCTCAGACACTCTCAGACACTCTCAGACACTCTCAGACACACTCTGACACTCTCTGACACTCTCAGACACTCTCTTTCGCTGTCTATCACTCTGTGACACTCCATATCACTCCCTGACACTCTCAGATTCTGTCTGACAATCTCTTTCACTCTCCATGACTCTCTGACACTCCCTGACACTCTCAGACACTCTCTGACACCTCAGACATCTGTACAACTCTCTATCACTCTCTGATACTCTCTATCACTCTCTGACACTCTCTGATACACTCTGAAACTCTCAGACACTCTCTGACACTCTCTATCACTCTCCGACACTCTCTGAACCTCTCTGATACACTCTGACACTCTCTGACACTCTGCATCACTCTCTGACATTCTCTGACACTCTCTATCACTCTCTGACACTCTCTGATACACTCTGAAACTCTCAGACAATCACTATCACTCTCTGACACTTTCTGATACTCTCTATCACTCTCTATCACTCTCAATCACTCTCTAACACTCTCTGACACTCTCAGACACTCACTATCACTCTCTGATACTCTCTGACACTCTCTGGCACTCACTATCACTCTCTGACACTCTCTCACACTCTTTGACACTCTCTGACACTCTCTATCACTCTCAGACACTCTCTGACGCTCTCTGACACTCTCTATCATTCTCGGACACTCTCTGACACTCTCTGACACTCTCAGACACTCATTATCACTCTCTGATACTCTCTGACACTCACTATCACTCTCTGATTCTCTCTGACACTCACGATCGCTCTCTGACACTCACCATCACTCTCTGACACACTCTGACACTCTCTGACACTCACTATCACTCTCTGACACTCCCTGACACTCACTATCACTCTCTGACACTCTCAGACACTTACTATCACTCTCTGATACTCTCTGACACTCACTATCACTCTCTGATTCTCTCTGACACTCAGTATAACACTCTGACACTCACCATCACTCTCTGACACTCTCTGACACTCTCTGACACTCTCTGGCACTCTCTATCACTCTATGACACTCTCTGATGCACTCTGAAACTCTCAGACAATCACTATCACTCTCTGACACTTTCTGATACTCTCTATCATTCTCTATCACTCTCAATCACTCTCTAACACTCTCTGACACTCTCTGACACTCTCAGACACTCACTATCACTCTCTGATACTCTCTGACACTCTCTGGCACTCACTATCACTCTCTGACACTCTCTCACACTCTCTGACACTCTCTGACACTCTCTATCACTCTCAGACACTCTCAGACACTCTCAGACACTCTCAGACACACTCTGACACTCTCTGACACTCTCAGACACTCTCTTTCGCTGTCTATCACTCTGTGACACTCCATATCACTCCCTGACACTCTCAGATTCTGTCTGACAATCTCTTTCACTCTCCATGACTCTCTGACACTCCCTGACACTCTCAGACACTCTCTGACACCTCAGACATCTGTACAACTCTCTATCACTCTCTGATACTCTCTATCACTCTCTGACACTCTCTGATACACTCTGAAACTCTCAGACACTCTCTGACACTCTCTATCACTCTCCGACACTCTCTGAACCTCTCTGATACACTCTGACACTCTCTGACACTCTGCATCACTCTCTGACATTCTCTGACACTCTCTATCACTCTCTGACACTCTCAGATACACTCTGAAACTCTCAGACAATCACTATCACTCTCTGACACTTTCTGATACTCTCTATCACTCTCTATCACTCTCAATCACTCTCTAACACTCTCTGACACTCTCAGACACTCACTATCACTCTCTGATACTCTCTGACACTCTCTGGCACTCACTATCACTCTCTGACACTCTCTCACACTCTCTGACAGTCTCTGACACTCTCTATCACTCTCAGACACTCTCTGACGCTCTCTGACACTCTCTATCACTCTCGGACACTCTCTGACACTCTCTGACACTCTCAGACACTCATTATCACTCTCTGATACTCTCTGACACTCACTATCACTCTCTGATTCTCTCTGACACTCACGATCACTCTCTGACACTCACCATCACTCTCTGACACACTCTGACACTCTCTGACACTCACTATCACTCTCTGACACTCCCTGACACTCACTATCACTCTCTGACACTCTCAGACACTTACTATCACTCTCTGATACTCTCTGACACTCACTATCACTCTCTGACACTCACCATCACTCTCTGACACTCTCTGACACTCTCTGGCACTCTCTATCACTCTATGACACTCTCTGACACTCGCTATCACTCTCTGACACTCTCTATCACTCTCTGACACTCTCAGACACTTACTATCACTCTCTGACACTCTCAGACAATCACTATCACTCTCTGACACTCTCTGACAATCTCTATCACTCTCTGACACTCTCTGACACTCTCTGAAACTCTCAGACAATCACTATCACTCTCTGACACTCACTATCACTCTCTGACACTCTCTGAAACTCACTGTCACTCTCTGACACTCACAGTCACTCTCTGACACACTCAGACACTCACTTTCACTCTCTGACACTCTCTGACACTCTCGGACACTCTCGGACACTCTCTGACACTCTCTGTCACTCACTATCACTCTCTGACACTCTCTGACACTCTCTTCACTCTCTGACTCTCTCTGACATTCTCAGGCACTCTCGGACACTCACGATCACTCTCTGGCACTCTCTGACACTCACTAAAAATTTCTGACACTCTCTATCACTCTCTGGCACTCTCTATCACTCTCCGACACTCTCCGACACTTACTTTCACACTCTGACACTCTCTGACACTCTCGGACACTCTCTGACACTCTCTGACACACTCTGTCACTCACTGTCACTCTCTGACACTCTCTGACACTCTCAATCACTCTCTGACACTCTCTGACATTCTCAGACACTCTCGGACACTCACTATCACTCTCTGACACTCTCTGACACTCTCATACACTCACTATCACTCTCTGACACTCTCTGACACTCTCTGACACCTTCACTCTCTGATACTCTCTGACTCTCACTATCACTCTCTGACAGTCTCGATAACTCTCTGACACTCTATATCACTCTCTGAAACTCTCTATCACTCTCTGACACTCTCTGACACTCTCTGACTCTCCCTGACACTCTCTGACACTCTCGGACACTCACCATCACTCTCTGATACTCTCTGACACTCACTATCACTCTCTGACACTCTCTATCAATCTCTGACACTCTCTGACACTCACTATCACTCTCTGACACTCTCTGACTCTCTCTGACACTCTCTATCACTCTCTATCACTCTGTGACACACTCTGACACTCTCAGACACTCAGTGTCACCCTCTGACACTCTCTGACACTCTCAGACAATCACTATCACTCTCTGACACTCTCAGACACTTACTATCACTCTCTGATACTCTCTGACACTCACTATCACTCTCTGATTCTCTCTGACACTCAGTATAACACTCTGACACTCACCATCACTCTCTGACACTCTCTGACACTCTCTGACACTCTCTGGCACTCTCTGGCACTCTCTATCACTCTATGACACTCTCTGACACTCACTATCACTCTCTGACACTCTCTATCACTCTCTGACAATCTCAGACACTTACTATCACTCTCTGACACTCTCAGACAATCACTATCACTCTCTGACACTCTCTGACAATCTCTATCACTCTCTGACATCTCTGACACTCTCTGAAACTCTCAGACAATCACTATCACTCTCTGACACTCTCTGACACTCACTATCACTCTCTGACACTCTCTGAAACTCACTGTCACTCTCTGACACTCACTGTCACTCTCTGACACACTCAGACACTCACTTTCACTCTCTGACACTCTCTGACACTCTCGGACACTCTCTGACACTCTCTGTCACTCACTATCACTCTCTGACACTCTCTGACACTCTCTTCACTCTCTGACTCTCTCTGACATTCTCAGACACTCTCGGACACTCACTATCACTCTCTGGCACTCTCTGACACTCACTAAATATTTCTGACACTCTCTATCACTCTCTGACACTCTCTATCACTCTCCGACACTCTCCGACACTCACTTTCACACTCTGACACTCTCTGGCACTCTCGGACACTCTCTGACACTCTCTGACACTCTCTGTCACTCACTATCACTTTCTGACACTCTCTGACACTCTCAATCACTCTCTGACACTCTCTGACTTTCTCAGACACTCTCGGACACTCACTATCACTCTCTGACACTCTCTGACACTCTCATACACTCACTATCACTCTCTGACACTCTCTGACACTCTCTGGCACTATCACTCTCTGATACTCTCTGACTCTCACTATCACTCTCTGACAGTCTCGATAACTCTCTGACACTCTATATCACTCTCTGAAACTCTCTATCACTCTCTGACACTCTCTGACACTCTCTGACTCTCCCTGACACTCTCTGACACTCTCCGACACTCACCATCACTCTCTGATACTCTCTGACACTCACTATCACTCTCTGACACTCTCTATCAATCTCTGACACTCTCTGACACTCTCTGACACTCACTATCACTCTCTAACACTCTCTATCTCTCTCTGACACTCTCTGTCCCTCTCTAACACTCTCTGACTCTCTCTGACACTCTCTATCACTCTCTATCACTCTGTGAAACACTCTGACACTCTCAGACACTCAGTGTCACCCTCTGACACTCTCTGACACTCTCAGACAATCACTATCACTCTCTGACACTCTCTGATACACTCTATCACTCTCTGACACTCTCTATCAATCTCTGACATACTCTGACACTCTCTGACACTCTCGGACACTCACTATCACTCTCTGACACTCCCTATCACTCTCTGACACTCTCTGACACTCTCTGACACACTCTAACACTCTCTGACACTCTCTGACACTCTCTGACACTCTCACTATCACTCTCTGACACTCTCTGACACTCTCTGACACTCACTATCACTCTCAGACACTCACTACAACTCTCTGATACTCTCTGACACTCTCTATCAATCTCTGACACTCTCTGACACTCACTATCACTCTCTGACACTCTCTGACTCTCTCTGACACTCTCTATCACTCTCTATCACTCTGTGACACACTCTGACACTCTCAGACACTCAGTGTCACCCTCTGACACTCTCTGACACTCTCAGACAATCACTATCACTCTCTGACACTCTCAGACACTTACTATCACTCTCTGATACTCTCTGACACTCACTATCACTCTCTGATTCTCTCTGACACTCAGTATAACACTCTGACACTCACCATCACTCTCTGACACTCTCTGACACTCTCTGACACTCTCTGGCACTCTCTGGCACTCTCTATCACTCTATGACACTCTCTGACACTCACTATCACTCTCTGACACTCTCTATCACTCTCTGACAATCTCAGACACTTACTATCACTCTCTGACACTCTCAGACAATCACTATCACTCTCTGACACTCTCTGACAATCTCTATCACTCTCTGACATCTCTGACACTCTCTGAAACTCTCAGACAATCACTATCACTCTCTGACACTCTCTGACACTCACTATCACTCTCTGACACTCTCTGAAACTCACTGTCACTCTCTGACACTCACTGTCACTCTCTGACACACTCAGACACTCACTTTCACTCTCTGACACTCTCTGACACTCTCGGACACTCTCTGACACTCTCTGTCACTCACTATCACTCTCTGACACTCTCTGACACTCTCTTCACTCTCTGACTCTCTCTGACATTCTCAGACACTCTCGGACACTCACTATCACTCTCTGGCACTCTCTGACACTCACTAAATATTTCTGACACTCTCTATCACTCTCTGACACTCTCTATCACTCTCCGACACTCTCCGACACTCACTTTCACACTCTGACACTCTCTGGCACTCTCGGACACTCTCTGACACTCTCTGACACTCTCTGTCACTCACTATCACTTTCTGACACTCTCTGACACTCTCAATCACTCTCTGACACTCTCTGACTTTCTCAGACACTCTCGGACACTCACTATCACTCTCTGACACTCTCTGACACTCTCATACACTCACTATCACTCTCTGACACTCTCTGACACTCTCTGACACTATCACTCTCTGATACTCTCTGACTCTCACTATCACTCTCTGACAGTCTCGATAACTCTCTGACACTCTATATCACTCTCTGAAACTCTCTATCACTCTCTGACACTCTCTGACACTCTCTGACTCTCCCTGACACTCTCTGACACTCTCCGACACTCACCATCACTCTCTGATACTCTCTGACACTCACTATCACTCTCTGACACTCTCTATCAATCTCTGACACTCTCTGACACTCTCTGACACTCACTATCACTCTCTAACACTCTCTATCTCTCTCTGACACTCTCTGTCCCTCTCTAACACTCTCTGACTCTCTCTGACACTCTCTATCACTCTCTATCACTCTGTGAAACACTCTGACACTCTCAGACACTCAGTGTCACCCTCTGACACTCTCTGACACTCTCAGACAATCACTATCACTCTCTGACACTCTCTGATACACTCTATCACTCTCTGACACTCTCTATCAATCTCTGACATACTCTGACACTCTCTGACACTCTCGGACACTCACTATCACTCTCTGACACTCCCTATCACTCTCTGACACTCTCTGACACTCTCTGACACACTCTAACACTCTCTGACACTCTCTGACACTCTCTGACACTCTCACTATCACTCTCTGACACTCTCTGACACTCTCTGACACTCACTATCACTCTCAGACACTCACTACAACTCTCTGATACTCTCTGACACTCACTATCACTCTCTGACACACTCTATCTATCTCTGACACTCTCTGAAACTCTCTATCACTTTCTGACACTCTCTGACTCTCTCTGACATTCTCAGACACTCTCAGACACTCTCAGACACTCTCAGACACTCTCTGACACACTGTGACACTCTCTGACACTCTCAGACACTCTCTTTCGCTGTCTATCACTCTGTGACACTCCATATCACTCCCTGACACTTTCAGATTCTGTCTGACAATCTCTTTCACTCTCCATGACTCTCTGACACTCCCTGACACTCTCAGACACTCTCTGACACCTCAGACATCTGTACAACTCTCTATCACTCTCTGATACTCTCTGACTCTCACTATCACTCTCTGACAGTCTCGATAACTGTCTGACACTCTATATCACACTCTGAAACTCTCTATCACTCTCTGACACTCTCTGACACTCTCTGACACTCTCTGACTCTCCCTGACACTCTCTGACACTCTCGGACACTCACCATCACTCTCTGATACTCTCTGACACTCACTATCACTCTCTGACACTCTCTATCAATCTCTGACACTCTCTGACACTCTCTGACACTCACTATCACTCTCTGACACTCTCTATCTCTCTCTGACACTCTCTGTCCCTCTCTAACACTCTCTGACTCTCTCTCACACTCTCTATCACTCTCTATCACTCTGTGAAACACTCTGAAACTCTCAGACACTCAGTGTCACCCTCTGACACTCTCTGACACTCTCAGACAATCACTATCACTCTCTGACACTCTCTGATACACTCTATCACTCTCTGACACTCTCTATCAATCTCTGACATACTCTGACACTCTCTGACACTCTCGGACACTCACTATCACTCTCTGACACTCCCTATCACTCTCTGACACTCTCTGACACACTCTAACACTCTCTGACACTCTCTGACACTCTCACTATCACTCTCTGACACTCTCTGACACTCACTATCACTCTCAGACACTCACTACAACTCTCTGATACTCTCTGACACTCACTATCACTCTCTGACACTCTCTATCTATCTCTGACACTCTCTGACACTCTCTATCACTTTCTGACACTCTCTGACTCTCTCTGACTCTCTCTGACGCTCTCTGACATTCTCAGACACTCTCAGACACTCTCAGACACTCTCAGACACTCTCTATCACTCTCTGACACTCTCTGATGCACTCTGAAACTCTCAGACAATCACTATCACTCTCTGACACTTTCTGATACTCTCTATCACTCTCTATCACTCTCAATCACTCTCTAACACTCTCTGACACTCTCTGACACTCTCAGACACTCACTATCACTCTCTGATACTCTCTGACACTCTCTGGCACTCACTATCACTCTCTGACACTCTCTCACACTCTCTGACACTCTCTATCACTCTCAGACACTCTCAGACACTCTCAGACACTCTCAGACACACTCTGACACTCTCTGACACTCTCAGACACTCTCTTTCGCTGTCTATCACTCTGTGACACTCCATATCACTCCCTGACACTCTCAGATTCTGTCTGACAATCTCTTTCACTCTCCATGACTCTCTGACACTCCCTGACACTCTCAGACACTCTCTGACACCTCACACATCTGTACAACTCTCTATCACTCTCTGATACTCTCTATCACTCTCTGACACTCTCTGATACACTCTGAAACTCTCAGACACTCTCTGACACTCTCTATCACTCTCCGACACTCTCTGAACCTCTCTGATACACTCTGACACTCTCTGACACTCTGCATCACTCTCTGACATTCTCTGACACTCTCTATCACTCTCTGACACTCTCTGATACACTCTGAAACTCTCAGACAATCACTATCACTCTCTGACACTTTCTGATACTCTCTATCACTCTCTATCACTCTCAATCACTCTCTAACACTCTCTGACACTCTCAGACACTCACTATCACTCTCTGATACTCTCTGACACTCTCTGGCACTCACTATCACTCTCTGACACTCTCTCACACTCTCTGACACTCTCTGACACTCTCTATCACTCTCAGACACTCTCTGACGCTCTCTGACACTCTCTATCACTCTCGGACACTCTCTGACACTCTCTGACACTCTCAGACACTCATTATCACTCTCTGATACTCTCTGACACTCACTATCACTCTCTGATTCTCTCTGACACTCACGATCACTCTCTGACACTCACCATCACTCTCTGACACACTCTGACACTCTCTGACACTCACTATCACTCTCTGACACTCCCTGACACTCACTATCACTCTCTGACACTCTCAGACACTTACTATCACTCTCTGATACTCTCTGACACTCACTATCACTCTCTGATTCTCTCTGACACTCAGTATAACACTCTGACACTCACCATCACTCTCTGACACTCTCTGACACTCTCTGACACTCTCTGGCACTCTCTATCACTCTATGACACTCTCTGACACTCACTATCACTCTCTGACACTCTCTATCACTCTCTGACACTCTCAGACACTTACTATCACTCTCTGACACTCTCAGACAATCACTATCACTCTCTGACACTCTCTGACAATCTCTATCACTCTCTGACACTCTCTGACACTCTCTGAAACTCTCAGACAATCACTATCACTCTCTGACACTCTCTGACACTCACTATCACTCTCTGACACTCTCTGAAACTCACTGTCACTCTCTGACACTCACTGTCACTCTCTGACACACTCAGACACTCACTTTCACTCTCTGACACTCTCTGACACTCTCGGACACTCTCTGACACTCTCTGTCACTCACCATCACTCTCTGATACTCTCTGACACTCACTATCACTCTCTGACACTCTCTATCAATCTCTGACACTCTCTGACACTCTCTGACACTCACTATCACTCTCTGACACTCTCTATCTCTCTCTGACACTCTCTGTCCCTCTCTAACACTCTCTGACTCTCTCTGACACTCTCTATCACTCTCTATCACTCTGTGACACACTCTGACACTCTCAGACACTCAGTGTCACCCTCTGACACTCTCTGACACTCTCAGACAATCACTATCACTCTCTGACACTCTCAGACACTTACTATCACTCTCTGATACTCTCTGACACTCACTATCACTCTCTGATTCTCTCTGACACTCAGTATAACACTCTGACACTCACCATCACTCTCTGAAACTCTCTGACACTCTCTGACACTCTCTGGCACTCTCTGGCAGTCTCTATCACTCTATGACACTCTCTGACACTCACTATCACTCTCTGACACTCTCTATCACTCTCTGACAATCTCAGACACTTACTATCACTCTCTGACACTCTCAGACAATCACTATCACTCTCTGACACTCTCTGACAATCTCTATCACTCTCTGACATCTCTGACACTCTCTGAAACTCTCAGACAATCACTATCACTCTCTGACACTCTCTGACACTCACTATCACTCTCTGACACTCTCTGAAACTCACTGTCACTCTCTGACACTCACTGTCACTCTCTGACACACTCAGACACTCACTTTCACTCTCTGACACTCTCTGACACTCTCGGACACTCTCTGACACTCTCTGTCACTCACTATCACTCTCTGACACTCTCCTCACTCTCTGACTCTTTCTGACATTCTCAGACACTCTCGGACACTCACTATCACTCTCTGGCACGCTCTGACACTCACTAAATATTTCTGACACTCTCTATCACTCTCTGACACTCTCTATCACTCTCCGACACTCTCCGACACTCACTTTCACACTCTGACACTCTCGGACACTCTCTGACACTCTCTGACACTCTCTGTCACTCACTATCACTTTCTGACACTCTCTGACACTCTCAATCACTCTCTGACACTCTCTGACTTTCTCAGACACTCTCGGACACTCACTATCACTCTCTGACACTCTCTGACACTCTCATACACTCACTATCACTCTCTGACACTCTCTGACACTCTCTGACACTATCACTCTCTGATACTCTCTGACTCTCACTATCACTCTCTGACAGTCTCGATAACTCTCTGACACTCTATATCACTCTCTGAAACTCTCTATCACTCTCTGACACTCTCTGACACTCTCTGACTCTCCCTGACACTCTCTGACACTCTCGGACAATCACCATCACTCTCTGATACTCTCTGACACTCACTATCACTCTCTGACACTCTCTATCAATCTCTGACACTCTCTGACACTCTCTGACACTCAATATCACTCTCTGACACTCTCTATCTCTCTCTGACACTCTCTGTCCCTCTCTAACACTCTCTGACTCTCTCTGACACTCTCTATCACTCTCTATCACTCTGTGACACACTCTGACACTCTCAGACACTCAGTGTCACCCTCTGACACTCTCTGACACTCTCAGACAATCACTATCACTCTCTGACACTCTCTGATACACTCTATCACTCTCTGACACTCTCCATCAATCTCTGACATACTCTGACACTCTCTGACACTCTCGGACACTCTCGGACACTCACTATCACTCTCTGACACTCCCTATCACTCTCTGACACTCTCTGACACTCTCTGACACACTCTAACACTCTCTGACACTCTCTGACACTCTCTGACACTCTCACTATCACTCTCTGACACTCTCTGACACTCTCTGACACTCACTATCACTCTCAGACACTCACTACAACTCTCTGATACTCTCTGACACTCACTATCACTCTCTGACACTCTCTATCTATCTCTGACACTCTCTGACACTCTCTATCACTTTCTGACACTCTCTGACTCTCTCTGACTCTCTCTGACATTCTCAGACACTCTCAGACACTCTCAGACACTCTCTGACACACTGTGACACTCTCTGACACTCTCAGACACTCTCTTTCGCTGTCTATCACTCTGTGACACTCCATATCACTCTCTGACACTCTCAGATTCTGTCTGACAATCTCTTTCACTCTCCATGACTCTCTGACACTCCCTGACACTCTCAGACACTCTCTGACACCTCAGACATCTGTACAACTCTCTATCACTCTCTGATACTCTCTATCACTCTCTGACACTCTCTGATACACTCTGAAACTCTCAGACACTCTCTGACACTCTCTATCACTGTCCGACACTCTCTGAACCTCTCTGATACACTCTGACACTCTCTGACACTCTGCATCACTCTCTGACATTGTCTGACACTCTCTATCACTCTCTGACACTCTCTGATGCACTCTGAAACTCTCAGACAATCACTATCACTCTCTGACACTTTCTGATACTCTCTATCACTCTCTATCACTCTCAATCACTCTCTAACACTCTCTGACACTCACTATCACTCTCTGATACTCTCTGACACTCTCTGGCACTCAATATCACTCTCTGACACTCTCTCACACTCTCTGACACTCTCTGACACTCTCTATCACTCTCAGACACTCTCAGACACTCTCTGACGCTCTCTGACACTCTCTATCACTCTCTGACACTCTCTGACACTCTCTGACACTCTCAGACACTCATTATCACTCTCTGATACTCTCTGACACTCACTATCACTCTCTGATTCTCTCTGACACTCACGATCACTCTCTGACACTCACCATCACTCTCTGACACACTCTGACACTCTCTGACACTCACTATCACTCTCTGACACTCCCTGACACTCACTATCAATCTCTGACTCTCTCAGACACATACTATCACTCTCTGACACTCTCAGACACTTACTATCTCTCTCTGATACTCTCTGACACTCACTATCACTCTCTGATTCTCTCTGACACTCAGTATAACACTCTGACACTCACCATCACTCTCTGACGCTCTCTGACACTCTCTGACACTCTCTGGCACTCTCTATCACTCTATGACACTCTCTGACACTCACTATCACTCTCTGACACTCTCTGACACTCACTATCACTCTCTGACACTCTCTGAAACTCACTGTCACTCTCTGACACTCACTGTCACTCTCTGACACACTCAGACACTCACCTTCACTCTCTGACACTCTCTGACACTCTCGGACACTCTCTGACACTCTCTGTCACTCACTATCACTCTCTGACACTCTCTGACACTCTCTTCACTCTCTGACTCTCTCTGACATTCTCAGACACTCTCGGACACTCACTATCACTCTCTGACACTCTCTGACACTCACTAAAACTTTCTGACACTCTCTATCACTCTCTGACACTCTCTATCACTCTCCGACACTCTCCGACACTCACTTTCACACTCTGACACTCTCTGACACTCTCGGACACTCTCTGTCACTCACTATCACTCTCTGACACTCTCTGACACTCTCAATCACTCTCTGACACTCTCTGACATTCTCAGACACTCTCGGACACTCACTATCACTCTCTGACACTCTCTGACACTCTCATACACTCACTATCACTCTCTGACACTCTCTGACACTCTCTGACGCTATCACTCTCTGATACTCTCTGACTCTCACTATCACTCTCTGACAGTCTCGATAACTCTCTGACACTCTATATCACTCTCTGAAACTCTCTACCACTCTCTGACACTCTCTGACACTCTCAGACACTCTCTGACTCTCCCTGACACTCTCTGACACTCTCGGACACTCACCATCACTCTCTGATACTCTCTGACACTCACTATCACTCTCTGACACTCTCTATCAATCTCTGACACTCTCTGACACTCTCTGACACTCACTATCACTCTCTGACACTCTCTATCTCTCTCTGACACTCTCTGTCCCTCTCTAACACTCTCTGACTCTCTCTGACACGCTCTATCACTCTCTATTACTCTCTGACACACTCTGACATTCTCAGACACTCAGTGTCACCCTCTGACACTCTCTGACACTCTCAGACAATCACTATCACTCTCTGACACTCTCTGACACACTCTATCACTCTCTGACACTCTCTATCAATCTCTGACATACTCTGACACTCTCTGACACTCTCGGACACTCACTATAACTCTCTGACACTCCCTATCACTCTCTGACACTCTCTGACACTCTCTGACACACTCTAACACACTCTAACACTCTCTGACACTCTCACGATCACTCTCTGACACTCTCTATCACTCTCTGACACTCTCTGACACTCACTATCACTCTCAGACACTCACTACAACTCTCTGATACTCTCTGACACTCACTATCACTCTCTGACACTCTCTATCTATCTCCGACACTCTCTGACACTCACTATCACTCTCTGACACTCACTATCACTCTCTGACTCTCTCTCACACTCTCTGAAACTCTCTATCTTTCTCTGACACTCTCTATCACTCTCTGACACTGTCTGACACTCTCTATCACTCTCTGACACTCTCAGACACTCACTATCACTCTCTGATACTCTCTGACGCTCACTATCACTCTCTGATACTCTCTGACACTCAATATCACTCTCTGACACTCTCTATCACTCTCTGACACTCTCTGACACTCTCTGACACTCTCTGACACTCACTGGCACTCACTATCACTCTCTGACACTCTCTATCACTCTCTGACACTCTCAGACACTCACTATCACTCTCTGACACTCTCTCACCGTCTCTGACACTCTCTGACACTCGCTGGCAATCACTATCACTCTCTGACTCTCTCTATCACTCTCTGACAATCTCTATCACTCTCTGACACTCTCAGGCACTCACTATCACTCTCTGACACTCTCTCACACTCTCTGACACTCTCTATCACTCTGTGACACTCTCTATCACTCTCATACACTCTCAGACACTCACTATCACTCTCTGACACTCTCTATCTCTCTCTGACACTCTCTCACACTCTCTGACACTCTCTATCACTCTCAGACACTCACTATCACTCTCTGACACTCACTATCACTCTCTGACACTCTCTCACACATTCTGACACTCTCTGAAACTCTCTATCTCTCTCTGACACTCTCTATCACTCTCTGACACTTTCTGACACTCTCTGACACTCTCTGACACTCTCTGTCACTCTCTGACACGCACTATCACACTCTGACACTCTCTGACACTCACTATCACTCACTATCACTCGCAATCACTCTGACACACTCTGACACTCTCAGACACTGAGTGTCACTCTCTGACTCTCTCTGACACTCTCTATTACTCTCTATCACTCTCTGACACACTCTGACGCTCTCAGACACTCAGTGTCACCCTCTGACACTCTCTGACACTCTCAGACAATCACTATCACTCTCTGACACCCTCTGACACACTCTATCACTCTCTGACACTCTCTATCAATCTCTGACATACTCTGACACTCTCTGACACTCTTGGACACTCACTATCACTCTCTGACACTCCCTATCACTCTCTGACACTCTCTGACACTCTCTAACACTCTCTGACACTCTCTGACACTCTCTGACACTCTCTGACACTCTCACTATCACTCTCTGACACTCTCTGACACTCTCTGACACTCACTATCAGTCTCAGACAATCACTACAACTCTCTGATACTCTCTGACACTCACTATCACTCTCTGACACTCTCTATCTATCTCTGACACTCTCAGACACTCACTATCACTCTCTGACACTCACTATCACTCTCTGACACTCTCTCACACTCTCTGAAACTCTCTGTCTTCTCTGACACTCTCTATCACTCTCTGACACTGTCTGACACTGTCTATCACTCTCTGACACTCTCTGACACTCTCGGACACTCACTATCACTCTCTGATACTCTCTGACGCTCACTATCACTCTCTGATACTCTCTGACACTCTCTGACACTCGCTGGCACACACTATCACTCTCTGACACTCTCTATCACTCTCTGACACTCTCAGACACTCACTATCACTCTCTGACACTCTCTCACACTCTCTGACACTCTCTGACACTTGCTGGCACTCACTATCACTCTCTGACTCTCTCTATCACTCTCTGACAATCTCTATCACTCTCTGACACTCTCAGACACTCACTATCACTCTCTGACACTCTCTCACACTTTCTGACACTCTCTATCACTCTGTGACACTCTCTATCACTCTCAGACACTCACTATCACTCTCTGACACTCTCTATCTCTCTCTGACAATCTCTCACACTCTCTGACACTCTCTATCACTCTCAGACACTCACTATCACTCTCTGACACTCACTATCACTCTCTGACACTCTCTCACACTCTCTGAGATTCTCTGAAACTCTCTGTCTGTCTCTGAAACTCTCTATCACTCTCTGACACTCTCTGTCACTCTCTGACTCTCCCTGACACTCTCTGACACTCTCGGACACTCACTATCACTCTCTGATACTCTCTGACACTCACTATCACTCTCTGATACTCTCTATCAATCTCTGACACTCTCTGACACTCTCTGACACTCGCTATCACTCTCTGAGATTCTCTGAAACTCTCTGTCTGTCTCTGAAACTCTCTATCACTCTCTGACACTCTCTGACACTCTCTGACTCTCCCTGACACTCTCTGACACTCTCGGACACTCACTATCACTCTCTGATACTCTCTGACACTCACTATCACTCTCTGATACTCTCTATCAATCTCAGACACTCTCTGACATTCTCTGACTCTCCCTGACACTCTCTGACACTCTCGGACACTCACTATCACTCTCTGATACTCTCTGACGCTCACTATCACTCTCTGATACTCTCTGACACTCTCTGACACTCGCTGGCACACACTATCACTCTCTGACACTCTCTATCACTCTCTGACACTCTCAGACACTCACTATCACTCTCTGACACTCTCTCACACTCTCTGACACTCTCTGACACTCGCTGGCACTCACTATCACTCTCTGACTCTCTCTATCACTCTCTGACAATCTCTATCACTCTCTGACACTCTCAGACACTCACTATCACTCTCTGACACTCTCTCACACTGTCTGACACTCTCTATCACTCTGTGACACTCTCTATCACTCTCAGACACTCTCAGACACTCACTATCACTCTCTGACACTCTCTATCTCTCTCTGACAATCTCTCACACTCTCTGACACTCTCTATCACTCTCAGACACTCACTATCACTCTCTGACACTCACTATCACTCTCAGACACTCTCAGACACTCACTATCACTCTCTGACACTCTCTATCTCTCTCTGACAATCTCTCACACTCTCTGACACTCTCTGACACTCTCGGACACTCACTATCACTCTCTGATACTCTCTATCACTCTCAGACACTCTCTATCACTCTCTGATACTCTCTGACACTCACTATCACTCTCTGATACTCTCTATCAATCTCTGACACTCTCTGACACTCTCTGACTCTCCCTGACACTCTGTGACACTCTCGGACACTCACTATCACTCTCTGATACTCTCTGACACTCACTATCACTCTCTGATACTCTCTATCAATCTCTGACACTCTCTGACACTCGCTATCACTCTCAGAAACTCTCCATCACTCTCAGACACTCTCAGACACTCACTATCACTCTCTGACACTCACTATCACTCTCTGACACTCTCTCACACTCTCTGACACTCTCTGACACTCTCTGACACTCTCTGACACTCTCAGACACTCTTTCACTCTCTGATACTCTCTGACACTCTCTGACACGCACTATCACAGTCTGACACTCTCTGACACTCACTATCACTCACTATCACTCTCAATCACTCTCTGACACACTCTGATACTCTCAGACACTGAGTGTCACTCTCTGACTCTCTCTGACACTCTCTATCACTCTCTATCACTCTGTGACACACTCTGACACTCTCAAACACTCAGTGTCACTCTCTAACACTCTCTGACACTCTCAGACAATCACTATCACTCTCTGACACTCTCTGACACACTCTATCACTCTCTGACACTCTCTATCAATCTCTGACATACTCTGACACTCTCTGACACTCTCGGACACTCACTATCACTCTCTGACACTCCCTATCACTCTCTGACACTCTCCGACTCTCTCTGACACACTCTAACACTCTCTGACACTCTCTGACACTCTCACTATCACTCTCTGACACTCTCTGACACTCACTATCACTCTCAGACACTCACTACAACTCTCTGATACTCTCTGACACTCACTATCACCCTCTGACACTCTCTATCTATCTCTGACACTCTCTGACACTCACTATCACTCTCTGATAGTCTCTATCACTCTCAGACACTCTCTATCACTCTCAGACACTCTCAGACACTCACTAACACTCTCTGACACTCACTATCACTCTCTGACACTCTCTCACACTCTCTGAAACTCTCTATCTCTCTCTGACACTCTCTATCACTCTCTGACACTCTCTGACACTCTCTGACACTCACTATCACTCTCAGACACTCACTATCACTCTCTGATACTCTCTGACACTCACTATCACTCTCTGACACTCACTATCACTCTCTGACAGTCTCTATCACTCTCAGACACTCTCTTTCACTCTCAGACACTCTCAGAAACTCACTATCACTCTCTGACACTCTCTATCTCTCTCTGACAATCTCTCACACTCTCTGACACTCTCTATCACTCTCAGACACTCACTATCAATCTCTGACACTCACTATCACTCTCTGATTCTCTCTGACACTCAGTATAACACTCTGACACTCACCATCACTCTTTGACACTCTCTGACACTCTCTGACACTCTCTGGCACTCTCTATCACTCTATGACACTCTCTGACACTCACTATCACTCTCTGACACTCTCTATCACTCTCTGACACTCTCTGACAAACTCTATCACTCTCTGACACTCTCTGACACTCTCTGAAACTCTCAGACAATCACTATCACTCTCTGACACTCTCTGACACTCACTATCACTCTCTGACACTCTCTGACACTCTCTGACACTCTCTGACACTCTCTGACACTCACTATCACTCTCTGACACTCTCTGACACTCTCTTCACTCTCTGACTCTCTCTGACATTCTCAGACACTCTCGGACACTCACTATCACTCTCTGACACTCTCTGACACTCACTAAAAATTTCTGACACTCTCTATCACTCTCTGACACTCTCTATCACTCTCCGACACTCTCCGACACTCAATTTCACACTCTGACACTCTCTGACACTCTCGGACACTCTCTGACACTCTCTGACACTCTCTGTCACTCACTATCACTCTCTGACACTCTCTGACACTCTCAATCACGCTCTGACACTCTCTGACATTCTCAGACACTCTCGGACACTCACTATCACTCTCTGACACTCTCTGACACTCTCATACACTCACTATCACTCTCTGACACTCTCTGACACTCTCTGACACTATCACTCTCTGATACTCTCTGACTCTCACTATCACTCTCTGACAGTCTCGATAACTCTCTGACACTCTATATCAATCTCTGAAACTCTCTACCACTTTCTGACACTCTCTGACACTCTCTGACACTCTCTGACTCTCCCTGACGCTCTCTGACACTCTCGGACACTCACCATCACTCTCTGATACTCTCTGACACTCACTATCACTCTCTGACACTCTCTATCAATCTCTGACACTCTCTGACACTCTCTGACACTCACTATCACTCTCTGACACTCTCTATCTCTCTCTGACACTCTCTGTCCCTCTCTAACACTCTCTGACTCTCTCTGACACTCTCTATCACTCTCTATCACTCTGTGACACACTCTGACACTCTCAGACACTCAGTGTCACCCTCTGACACTCTCTGACACTCTCAGACAATCACTATCACTCTCTGACACTCTCTTACACACTCTATCACTCTCTGACTCTCTCTATCAATCTCTGACATACTCTGACACTCTCTGACACTCTCGGACACTCACTATAACTCTCTGACACTCCCTATCACTCTCTGACACTCTCTTACACTCTCTGACACACTCTAACACACTCTAACACTCTCTGACACTCTCTGACACTCTCTGACACTCTCACTATCACTCTCTGACAACCTCTGACACTCTCTGACACTCACTATCACTCTCAGACACTCACTACAACTCTCTGATACTCTCTGACACTCACTATCACTCTCTGACACTCTCTATCTATCTCTGACACTCTCTGACACTCACTATCACTCTCTGACAGTCTCTATCACTCTCAGACACTCTCTATCACTCTCAGACACTCTCAGACACTCACTATCAATCTCTGACACTCACTATCACTCTCTGACACTCTCTCACACTCTCTGAAACTCTCTATCTCTCTCTGACACACTCTATCACTCTCTGACACTCTCTGACACTCACTATCACTCTCAGACACTCACTACAACTCTCTGATACTCTCTGACACTCACTATCACTCTCTGACACTCTCTATCTATCTCCGACACTCTCTGACACTCACTATCACTCTCTGACAGTCTCTATCACTCTCAGACACTCTCTATCACTCTCAGACACTCTCAGACACTCACTATCACTCTCTGACACTCACTATCACTCTCTGACACTCTCTCACACTCTCTGAAACTCTCTATCTCTCTCTGACACTCTCTATCACTCTCTGACACTGTCTGACACCCTCTATCACTCTCTGACACTCTCTGACACTCTCAGACACTCACTATCACTCTCTGATACTCTCTGACGCTCACTATCACTCTCTGATACTCTCTGACAGTCAATATCACTCTCTGACACTCTCTATCACTCTCTGACACTCTCTGACACTCTCTGACTCTCGCTGGCACTCACTATCTCTCTCTGACACTCTCTATCACTCTCTGACACTCTCTGACACTCTCTGACACTCACTATCACTCTCAGACACTCACTACAACTCTCTGATACTCTCTGACACTCACTATCACTCTCTGACACTCTCTATCTATCTCTGACACTCTCTGACACTCACTATCACTCTCTGACAGTCTCGATCACTCTCAGACACTCTGTATCACTCTCAGACACTCTCAGAAACTCACTATCACTCTCTGACACTCTCTATCACTCTCTGACAATCTCTCACACTCTCTGACACTCTCTATCACTCTCAGACACTCACTATCACTCTCTGACACTCACTATCACTCTCTGATTCTCTCTGACACTCAGTATAACACTCTGACACTCACCATCACTCTCTGACACTCTCTGACACTCTCTGACACTCTCTGGCACTCTCTATCACTCTATGACACTCTCTGACACTCACTATCACTCTCTGACACTCTCTATCACTCTCTGACACTCTCAGACACTTACTATCACTCTCTGACACTCTCAGACAATCACTATCACTTTCTGACACTCTCTGACAATCTCTATCACTCTCTGACACTCTCTGACACTCTCTGAAACTCTCAGACAATCACTATCACTCTCTGACACTCTCTGACACTCTCTATCACTCTCTGACACTCTCAGACACTTACTATCACTCTCTGACACTCTCAGACAATCACTATCACTCTCTGACACTCTCTGACAATCTCTATCACTCTCTGACACTCTCTGACACTCTCAGACACTTACTATCACTCTCTGACACTCTCAGACAATCACTATCACTCTCTGACACTCTCTGACAATCTCTATCACTCTCTGACACTCTCTGACACTCTCTGAAACTCTCAGACACTCACTATCACTCTCTGACACTCACTATCACTCTCTGATTCTCTCTGACACTCAGTATAACACTCTGACACTCACCATCACTCTCTGACACTCTCTGACACTCTCTGACACTCTCTGACACTCTCTGGCACTCTCTATCACTCTATGACACTCTCTGACACTCACTATCACTCTCTGACACTCACTATCACTCTCTGACACTCTCAGACACTTACTATCACTCTCTGACACTCTCAGACAATTACTGACACTCTCTGACACTCTCTGACAATCTCTATCACTCTCTGACACTCTCTGACACTCTCTGAAACTCTCAGACAATCACTATCACTCTCTGACACTCTCTGACACTCACTATCACTCTCTGACACTCTGACACTCTCTGACACTCTCGGACACTCTCTGACACTCACTATCACTCTCTGACACTCTCTGACACTCTCTTCACTCTCTGACTCTCTCTGACATTCTCAGACACTCTCGGACACTCACTATCACTCTCTGACACTCTCTGACACTCACTAAAAATTTCTGACACTCTCTATCACTCTCTGACACTCTCTATCACTCTCCGACACTCTCCGACACTCACTTTCACACTCTGACACTCTCTGACACTCTCGGACACTCTCTGACACTCTCTGACACTCTCTGTCACTCACTATCACTCTCTGACACTCTCTGACACTCTCAATCACGCTCTGACACTCTCTGACATTCTCAGACATTCTCGGACACTCACTATCACTCTCTGACACTCTCTGACACTCTCATACACTCACTATCACTCTCTGACACTCTCTGACACTCTCTGACACTATCACTCTCTGATACTCTCTGACTCTCACGATCACTCTCTGACAGTCTCGATAACTCTCTGACACTCTATATCACTCTCTGAAACTCTCTACCACTTTCTGACACTCTCTGACACTCTCTGACACTCTCTGACTCTCCCTGACACTCTCTGACACTCTCGGACACTCACCATCACTCTCTGATACTCTCTGACACTCACTATCACTCTCTGAAACTCTCTATCAATCTCTGACACTCTCTGACACTCTCTGACACTCACTATCACTCTCTGACACTCTCTATCTCTCTCTGACACTCTCTGTCCCTCTCTAACACTCTCTGACTCTCTCTGACACTCTCTATCACTCTCTATCACTCTGTGACACACTCTGACACTCTCAGACACTCAGTGTCACCCTCTGACACTCTCTGACACTCTCAGACAATCACTATCACTCTCTGACACTCTCTGACACACTCTATCACTCTCTGACACTCTCTATCAATCTCTGACATACTCTGACACTCTCTGACACTCTCTGACACTCTCGGACACTCACTATAACACTCTGACACTCCCTATCACTCTCTGACACTCTCTGACACTCTCTGACACACTCTAACACACTCTAACACTCTCTGACACTCTCTGACACTCTCACTATCACTCTCTGACACTCTCTGACACTCTCTGACACTCACTATCACTCTCTGACACTCACTACAACTCTCTGATACTCTCTGACACTCACTATCACTCTCTGACACTCTCTATCTATCTCTGACACTCTCTGACACTCACTATCACTCTCTGACAGTCTCTATCACTTTCAGACACTCTCTATCACTCTCAGACACTCTCAGACACTCACTATCACTCTCTGACACTTACTATCACTCTCTGACACTCTCTCACACTCTCTGAAACTCTCTATCTCTCTCTGACACTCTCTATCACTCTCTGACACTCTCTGACACTCTCTGACACTCTCTGACACTCACTATCACTCTCAGACACTCACTACAACTCTTTGATACTCTCTGACACTCACTATCACTCTCTGACACTCTCTATCTATCTCCGACACTCTCTGACACTCACTATCACTCTCTGACAGTCTCTATCACTCTCAGACACTCTCTATCACTCTCAGACACTCTCAGACACTCACTATCACTCTCTGACACTCACTATCACTCTCTGACACTCTCTCACACTCTCTGAAACTCTCTATCTCTCTGACATTCTCTATCACTCTCTGACACTGTCTGACACTCTCTATCACTCTCTGACACTCTCTGACACTCTCAGACACTCACTATCACTCTCTGATACTCTCTGACGCTCACTATCTGTCTCTGATACTCTCTGACACTCAATATCACTCTCTGACACTCTCTATCACTCTCTGACACTCTCTGACACTCTCTGACACTCGCTGGCACTCACTATCACTCTCTGACACTCACTATCACTCTCTGACACTCTCTATCACTCTCTGACACTCTCAGACACTCACTATCACTCTCTGACACTCTCTCACAGTCTCTGACACTCTCTGACATTCGCTGGCAATCACTATCACTCTCTGACTCTCTCTATCACTCTCTGACAATCTCTATCACTCTCTGACACTCTCAGGCACTCACTATCACTCTCTGACACTCTCTCTCACTCTCTGACACTCTCTATCACTCTGTGACACTCTCTATCACTCTCAGACACTCTCAGACACTCACTATCACTCTCTGACACTCTCTATCTCTCTCTGACACTCTCTCACACTCTCTGACACTCTCTATCACTCTCAGACACTCACTATCACTCTCTGACACTCACTATCACTCTCTGACACTCTCTCACACATTCTGACACTCTCTGAAACTCTCTATCTCTCTCTGACACTCTCTATCACTCTCTGACACTTTCTGACAATCTCTGACACTCTCTGACACTCTCTGACACTCTCTGACACTCTCTGACACGCACTATCACACTCTGACACTCTCTGACACTCACTATCACTCACTATCACTCTCAATCACTCTCTGACACACTCTGACACTCTCAGACACTGAGTGTCACTCTCTGACTCTCTCTGACACTCTCTATTACTCTCTATCACTCTCTGACACACTCTGACGCTCTCAGACACTCAGTGTCACCCTCTGACACTCTCTGACACTCTCAGACAATCACTATCACTCTCTGACACTCTCTGACACACTCTATCACTCTCTGACACTCTCTATCAATCTCTGACATACTCTGACACTCTCTGACACTCTCGGACACTCACTATCACTCTCTGACACACCCTATCACTCTCTGACACTCTCTGACACTCTCTAACACTCTATAACACTCTCTGACACTCTCTGACACTCTCACTATCACTCTCTGACACTCTCTGACACTCTCTGACACTCAATATCACTCTCAGACAATCACTACAACTCTCTGATATGCTCTGACACTCACTATCACACTCTGACACTCTCTATCTATCTCTGACACTCTCTGACACTCACTATCACTCTCTGACAGTCTCTATCACTCTCAGACACTCTCTATCACTCTCAGACACTCTCAGACACTCACTATCACTCTCTGACACTCACTATCACTCTCTGACACTCTCTCACACTCTCTGAAACTCTCTATCTTCTCTGACACTCTCTATCACTCTCTGACACTGTCTGACACTGTCTATCACTCTCTGACACTCTCTGACACTCTCTGACACTCTCGGACACTCACTATCACTCTCTGATACTCTCTGACGCTCACTATCACTCTCTGATACTCTCTGACACTCTCTGACACTCGCTGGCACTCACTATCACTCTCTGACACTCTCTATCACTCTCTGACACTCTCAGACACTCACTATCTCTCTCTGACACTCTCTCACACTCTCTGACACTCTCTGACACTCGCTGGCACTCACTATCACTCTCTGACTCTCTCTATCACTCTCTGACAATCTATATCACTCTCTGACACTCTCAGACACTCACTATCACTCTCTGACACTCTCTCACACTGTCTGACACTCTCTATCACTCTGTGACACTCTCTATCACTCTCAGACACTCTCAGACACTCACTATCACTCTCTGACACTCTCTATCTCTCTCTGACAATCTCTCACACTCTCTGACACTCTCTATAACTCTCAGACACTCACTATCACTCTCTGACACTCTCTCACACTCTCTGAGATTCTCCGAAACTCTCTGTCTGTCTCTGAAACTCTCTATCACTCTCTGACACTCTCTGACTCTCCCTGACACTCTCTGACACTCTCGGACACTCACTATCACTCTCTGATACTCTCTGACACTCACTATCACTCTCTGATACTCTCTATCAATCTCTGACACTCTCTGACACTCTCTGACACTCGCTATCACTCTCTGAGATTCTCTGAAACTCTCTGTCTGTCTCTGAAACTCTCTATCACTGTCTGACACTCTCTGACACTCTCTGACTCTCCCTGACACTCTCTGACACTCTCGGACACTCACTATCACTCTCTGGTACTCTCTGACACACACTATCACTCTCTGATACTCTCTATCAATCTCTGACACTCTCTGACACTCTCTGACTCTCCCTGACACTCTCTGACACTCTCGGACACTCACTATCACTCTCTGATACTCTCTGACACTCACTATCACTCTCTGATACTCTCTATCAATCTCTGTCACTCTCTGACACTCTCTGACACTCGCTATCACTCTCTGAAACTCTCTATCTCTCTCTAACACTCTCTGACACTCTCGGACACTCACTATCACTCTCTGATACTCTCTGACACTCACTATCACTCTCTGATACTCTCTATCAATCTCTGACACTCTCTGACACTCTCTGACACTCACTATCACTCTCTGACACTCTCGATCGATGTCTGACACTCTCTGACACTCACTATCACTCTCTGACAGTCTCTA
Organism: Heterodontus francisci; assembly: GCF_036365525.1. Classification (NCBI taxonomy): domain Eukaryota; kingdom Metazoa; phylum Chordata; class Chondrichthyes; order Heterodontiformes; family Heterodontidae; genus Heterodontus; species Heterodontus francisci. Next base: position 34,222,810 of record NC_090412.1, on the reverse strand, counting down.
TCACTCTCAGACACTCTCTATCTCTCTCAGACACTCTCAGGCACTCACTATCACTCTCTGACACTCTCTATCACTCTCTGACACTCTCTGACAATCTCTGACACTCGCTGGCACTCACTATCACTCTCTGACAATCTCTATCACTCTCTGACACTCTCTGACACTCTCAGACACTCACTATCACTCTCTGACACTCTCTGACACTCTCTCACACTCTCTGACACTCTCTAATACTCTCTGACCCTCTCTGACACTCTCTATCACTCTCAGAAACTCTCTGACACTCGCTATCACTCTCTGACACTCTCTATCTCTCTCTAACACTCTCTGTCCCTCTCCAACTCTCTCTGACACTCTCTGACACTCTCAGACATTCTCATACACTCACTATCACTCTCTGACAACCGCTGACAACCTCTGACACTCTCTGACACTCTCAGACACTCACTATCACTCTCTGATACTCTCTGACACACACTATCACTCTCTGATACTCTCTATCAATCTCTGACACTCTCTATCACTCTCTATCACTCTCTATCACTCTCAGACACTCTCAGACACTCACTGTCACTCTCTGACACTCACTATCACTCTCCGACACTCTCTCACACTGTCTGACACTCTCTCACACTCTCTGACACTCTCTGAAACTCTCTATCTCTCTCTGACACTCTCTATCACTCTCTGACACTCTCTGACACTCTCTATCACTCTCTGACACTCTCTGACACTCTCAGACACTCTCAGCCACTCACTATCACTCTCTGATACTCTCTGACACTCACTATCACTCTCTGATACTCTCTGACACTCTCTGTCACTCGCTGACACACTCTGACACTCTCAGACAATCACTATCACTCTCTGACACTCTCTGACACACTCTATCACTCTCTATCACTCTCTGACACACTCTGACACTCCGAGACACTCACTGTCACTCTCAGACACTCTCTGACACTCACTATCACTCTCTGACACTCTCTATCACTCTCTGACACTCTCTATCAATATCTGACATACTCTGACACTCTCTGACACTCTCGGACACTCACTATCACTCTCTGACACTCTCTATCAATCTCTGACATACCTTGACACTCTCTGACACTCTCGGACAGTCACTATCACTCTCTGACACTCCCTATCACTCTCTGACTTTCTCTCACACTCTCCAACACTCTCTAACACTCTCTGACACTCTCTGACACTCTCTGACACTCTCACTATCACTCTCTGACACTCTCTCACACTCTCTGACACTCTCTGAAACTCTCTATCACTCTCTGACACTCTCTGACACTCTCTGACACTCTCAGACACTCTCAGCCACTCACTATCACTCTCTGATACTCTCTGACACTCACTATCACTCTCTGATACGCTCTGACACTCTCTGTCACTCTCTGACACACTCTGACACTCGCAGACACTCAGTGTCACTCTCTGACTCTCTCTGACACTCTCTATCAATGTCTATCGCTCTCTGACACACTCTGACACTCTCAGACACTCAGTGTCACTCTCTGACACTCTCTGACACTCTCAGACAATCACTATCACTCTCTGACACTCTCTGACACACTCTATCACTCTCTATCACTCTCTGACACACTCTGACACTCAGAGACACTCAGTGTCACTCTCTGTAACTCTCTATCACTCTCTGACACTCTCTGTAACTCTCTATCACTATCTGACACACTCTGACACTCAGAGACACTCAGTGTCACTCTCTGTAACTCTCTGACACTCTCTGACACTCACTATCACTCTCAGACAATCACTACAACTCTCTGATACTCTCTGACAATCACTATCACCTTCTGACACTCTCTGTCTATCTCTGACACTCTCTGACACTCACTATCACTCTCTGACAGTCTCTATCACTCTCAGACACTCTCTATCACTCTCAGACACTCTCAGACACTCACTATCACTCTCTGACACTCACTATCACTCTCTGACACTCTCTCACACTCTCTGAAACTCTCTATCTTCTCTGACACTCTCTATCACTCTCTGACACTGTCTGACACTGTCAATCACTCTCTGAAACTCTCTGACACTCTCGGACACTCACTATCACTCTCTGATACTCTCTGACGCTCACTATCACTCTCTGATACTCTCTGACACTCTCTGACACTCGCTGGCACTCACTATCACTCTCTGACACTCTCTATCACTCTCTGACACTCTCAGACATTCACTATCACTCTCTGACACTCTCTCACACTCTCTGACACTCTCTGACACTCGCTGGCACTCACTATCACTCTCTGACTCTCTCTATCACTCTCTGACAATCTCTATCACTCTCAGACAATCTCAGACACTCACTATCACTCTTTGACACTCTCTATCTCTCTCTGACAATCTCTCACACTCTCTGACACTCTCTATCACTCTCAGACACTCACTATCACTCTCTGACACTCACTATCACTCTCTGACACTCTCTCACACTCTCTGAGATTCTCTGAAACTCTCTGTCTGTCTCTGAAACTCTCTATCACTCTCTATCACTCTCTGACACTCTCTGACACTCTCTGACTCTCCCTGACACTCTCTGACACTCTCGGACACTCACTATCACTCTCTGATACTCTCTGACACTCACTATCACTCTCTGATACTCTCTATCAATCTCTGACACTCTCTGACACTCTCTGACTTTCTCTCACACTCTCCAACACTCTCTAACACTCTCTGACACTCTCTGACACTCTCTGACACTCTCACTATCACTCTCTGACACTCTCTCACACTCTCTGACACTCTCTGAAACTCTCTATCACTCTCTGACACTCTCTGACACTCTCAGACACTCTCAGCCACTCACTATCACTCTCTGATACTCTCTGACACTCACTATCACTCTCTGATACGCTCTGACACTCTCTGTCACTCTCTGACACACTCTGACACTCGCAGACACTCAGTGTCACTCTCTGACTCTCTCTGACACTCTCTATCAATGTCTATCGCTCTCTGACACACTCTGACACTCTCAGACACTCAGTGTCACTCTCTGACACTCTCTGACACTCTCAGACAATCACTATCACTCTCTGACACTCTCTGACACACTCTATCACTCTCTATCACTCTCTGACACACTCTGACACTCAGAGACACTCAGTGTCACTCTCTGTAACTCTCTATCACTCTCTGACACTCTCTGTAACTCTCTATCACTATCTGACACACTCTGACACTCAGAGACACTCAGTGTCACTCTCTGTAACTCTCTGACACTCTCTGACACTCACTATCACTCTCAGACAATCACTACAACTCTCTGATACTCTCTGACAATCACTATCACCTTCTGACACTCTCTGTCTATCTCTGACACTCTCTGACACTCACTATCACTCTCTGACAGTCTCTATCACTCTCAGACACTCTCTATCACTCTCAGACACTCTCAGACACTCACTATCACTCTCTGACACTCACTATCACTCTCTGACACTCTCTCACACTCTCTGAAACTCTCTATCTTCTCTGACACTCTCTATCACTCTCTGACACTGTCTGACACTGTCAATCACTCTCTGAAACTCTCTGACACTCTCGGACACTCACTATCACTCTCTGATACTCTCTGACGCTCACTATCACTCTCTGATACTCTCTGACACTCTCTGACACTCGCTGGCACTCACTATCACTCTCTGACACTCTCTATCACTCTCTGACACTCTCAGACATTCACTATCACTCTCTGACACTCTCTCACACTCTCTGACACTCTCTGACACTCGCTGGCACTCACTATCACTCTCTGACTCTCTCTATCACTCTCTGACAATCTCTATCACTCTCAGACAATCTCAGACACTCACTATCACTCTTTGACACTCTCTATCTCTCTCTGACAATCTCTCACACTCTCTGACACTCTCTATCACTCTCAGACACTCACTATCACTCTCTGACACTCACTATCACTCTCTGACACTCTCTCACACTCTCTGAGATTCTCTGAAACTCTCTGTCTGTCTCTGAAACTCTCTATCACTCTCTGACACTCTCTGACACTCTCTGACTCTCCCTGACACTCTCTGACACTCTCGGACACTCACTATCACTCTCTGATACTCTCTGACACTCACTATCACTCTCTGATACTCTCTATCAATCTCTGACACTCTCTGACACTCTCTGACACTCGCTATCACTCTCTGAGATTCTCTGAAACTCTCTGTCTGTCTCTGAAACTCTCTATCACTGTCTGACACTCTCTGACACTCTCTGACTCTCCCTGACACTCTCTGACACTCTCGGACACTCACTATCACTCTCTGATACTCTCTGACACACACTATCACTCTCTGATACTCTCTATCAATCTCTGACACTCTCTGACACTCTCTGACTCTCCCTGACACTCTCTGACACTCTCGGACACTCACTATCACTCTCTGATACTCTCTGACACTCACTATCACTCTCTGATACTCTCTATCAATCTCTGACACTCTCTGACACTCTCTGACACTCGCTATCACTCTCTGAAACTCTCTATCTCTTTCTAACACTCTCTGACACTCTCAGAAACTCACTATCACTCTCTGATACTCTCTGACACTCACTATCATTCTCTGATACTCTCTGACACTCACTATCACTCTCTGATACTCTCTATCAATCTCTGACACTCTCTGACACTCTCTGACACTCGCTATCACTCTCTGAAACTCTCTATCTCTTTCTAACACTCTCTGACACTCTCGGAAACTCACTATCACTCTCTGATACTCTCTGACACTCACTATCACTCTCTGATACTCTCTATCAATCTCTGACACTCTCTGACACTCTCTGACACTCACTATCACTCTCTGACACTCTCGATCTATGTCTGACACTCTCTGACACTCACTATCACTCTCTGACAGTCTCTATCACTCTCAGACACTCTCTATCACTCTCTGACACTCTCTATCACTCTCTGACACTCTCTGACACTCTCTGACACTCGCTGGCACTCACTATCACTCTCTGACACTCTCTATCACTCTCTGACACTCTCTGACACTCTCAGACACTCACTATCACTCTCTGACACTCACTATCACTCTCTGACACTCTTTCACACTCTCTCACACTCTCTCACACTCTCTAATACTCTCTGACCCTCTCTGACACTCTCTATCACTCTCAGAAACTCTCTGACACTCGCTATCACTCTCTGACACTCTCTATCTCTCTCTCTAACACTCTCTGTCCCTCTCTAACTCTCTCTGACACTCTCTGACACTCTCAGACATTCTCATACACTCACTATCACTCTCTGACAACCGCTGACAACCTCTGACACTCTCTGACACTCTCAGACACTCACTATCACTCTCTGATACTCTCTGACACACACTATCACTCTCTGATACTCTCTATCAATCTCTGACACTCTCTATCACTCTCTATCACTCTCTATCACTCTCAGACACTCTCAGACACTCACTGTCACTCTCTGACACTCACTATCACTCTCCGACACTCTCTCACACTGTCTGACACTCTCTCACACTCTCTGACACTCTCTGAAACTCTCTATCTCTCTCTGACACTCTCTATCACTCTCTGACACTCTCTGACACTCTCTATCACTCTCTGACACTCTCTGACACTCTCAGACACTCTCAGCCACTCACTATCACTCTCTGATACTCTCTGACACTCACTATCACTCTCTGATACTCTCTGACACTCTCTGTCACTCTCTGACACACTCTGACACTCTCAGACACTCAGTGTCACTCTCTGACTCTCTCTGACACTCTCTATCACTCTCTGACACACTCTGACACTCTCAGACACTCAGTGTCACTCTCTGACACTCTCAGACAATCACTATCACTCTCTGACACTCTCTGACACACTCTATCACTCTCTATCACTCTCTGACACTCTCTGACACTCAGAGACACTCACTGTCACTCTCAGACACTCTCTGACACTCACTATCACTCTCTGACACTCTCTATCACTCTCTGACACTCTCTATCAATATCTGACATACTCTGACACTCTCTGACACTCTCGGACACTCACTATCACTCTCTGACACTCTCTATCAATCTCTGACATACCTTGACACTCTCTGACACCAACGGACAGTCACTATCACTCTCTGACACTCCCTATCACTCTCTGACTTTCTCTGACACTCCCCAACACTCTCTGACACTCTCTGACACTCTCTGACACTCTCTGACACTCTCTGACACTCTCACTATCACTCTCTGACACTCTCTCACACTCTCTGACACTCTCTGAAACTCTCTATCACTCTCTGACACTCTCTGACACTCTCAGACACTCTCAGCCACTCACTATCACTCTCTGATACTCTCTGACACTCACTATCACTCTCTGATACGCTCTGACACTCTCTGTCACTCTCTGACACACTCTGACACTCGCAGACACTCAGTGTCACTCTCTGACTCTCTCTGACACTCTCTATCAATGTCTATCGCTCTCTGACACACTCTGACACTCTCAGACACTCAGTGTCACTCTCTGACACTCTCTGACACTCTCAGACAATCACTATCACTCTCTGACACGCTCTGACACACTCTATCACTCTCGATCACTCTCTGACACACTCTGACACTCAGAGACACTCAGTGTCACTCTCTGTAACTCTCTATCACTCTCTGACACTCTCTGTAACTCTCTATCACTCTCTGACACTCTCTATCACTCTCTGACACACTCTGACACTCAGAGACACTCACTGTCACTCTCAGACACTCTCTGACACTCACTATCACTCTCTGAAACTCACTATCACTCTCTGACACTCTCTATCAATCTCTGACATACTCTGACACTTTCTGACACTCTCAGACACTCACTATCACTCTCTGACACTCTCTATCACTCTCTGATACTCTCTGACACTCTCTGACACTCGCTGGTACTCACTATCACTCTCTGATACTCTCTGACACACACTATCACTCTCTGATACTCTCTATCAATCTCTGACACTCTCTATCACTCTCTATCACTCTCTATCACTCTCAGACACTCTCAGACACTCACTGTCACTCTCTGACACTCACTATCACTCTCCGACACTCTCTCACACTGTCTGACACTCTCTCACACTCTCTGACACTCTCTGAAACTCTCTATCTCTCTCTGACACTCTCTATCACTCTCTGACACTCTCTGACACTCTCTATCACTCTCTGACACTCTCTGACACTCTCAGACACTCTCAGCCACTCACTATCACTCTCTGATACTCTCTGACACTCACTATCACTCTCTGATACTCTCTGACACTCTCTGTCACTCTCTGACACACTCTGACACTCTCAGACACTCAGTGTCACTCTCTGACTCTCTCTGACACTCTCTATCACTCTCTGACACACTCTGACACTCTCAGACACTCAGTGTCACTCTCTGACACTCTCAGACAATCACTATCACTCTCTGACACTCTCTGACACACTCTATAACTCTCTATCACTCTCTGACACTCTCTGACACTCAGAGACACTCACTGTCACTCTCAGACACTCTCTGACACTCACTATCACTCTCTGACACTCTCTATCACTCTCTGACACTCTCTATCAATATCTGACATACTCTGACACTCTCTGACACTCTCGGACACTCACTATCACTCTCTGACACTCTCTATCAATCTCTGACATACCTTGACACTCTCTGACACCAACGGACAGTCACTATCACTCTCTGACACTCCCTATCACTCTCTGACTTTCTCTGACACTCCCCAACACTCTCTGACACTCTCTGACACTCTCTGACACTCTCTGACACTCTCACTATCACTCTCTGACACTCTCTCACACTCTCTGACACTCTCTGAAACTCTCTATCACTCTCTGACACTCTCTGACACTCTCAGACACTCTCAGCCACTCACTATCACTCTCTGATACTCTCTGACACTCACTATCACTCTCTGATACGCTCTGACACTCTCTGTCACTCTCTGACACACTCTGACACTCGCAGACACTCAGTGTCACTCTCTGACTCTCTCTGACACTCTCTATCAATGTCTATCGCTCTCTGACACACTCTGACACTCTCAGACACTCAGTGTCACTCTCTGACACTCTCTGACACTCTCAGACAATCACTATCACTCTCTGACACGCTCTGACACACTCTATCACTCTCGATCACTCTCTGACACACTCTGACACTCAGAGACACTCAGTGTCACTCTCTGTAACTCTCTATCACTCTCTGACACTCTCTGTAACTCTCTATCACTCTCTGACACTCTCTATCACTCTCTGACACACTCTGACACTCAGAGACACTCACTGTCACTCTCAGACACTCTCTGACACTCACTATCACTCTCTGAAACTCACTATCACTCTCTGACACTCTCTATCAATCTCTGACATACTCTGACACTTTCTGACACTCTCAGACACTCACTATCACTCTCTGACACTCTCTATCACTCTCTGATACTCTCTGACACTCTCTGACACTCGCTGGTACTCACTATCACTCTCTGACACTCTCCATCACTCTCTGACACTCTCTGACACTCTCAGACACTCACTATCACTCTCTGACACTCTCAGACACTCACTATCACTCTCTGACACTCTCTTACACTCTCTCACACTCTCTGACACTCTCTAATACTCTCTGACACTCTCTGACACTCTCTATCACTCTCAAACACTCGTAGACACTCACTATCACTCTCTGACACTCTCTATCTCTCTCTGACACTCTCTCACTCTCTCTGACACTCTCTGACACTCTACATCACTTTCAGACACTCACTATCACTCTCTGACACTCACTATCACTCTCTGACACTCTCTCACACTCTCTGACACTCACTATCTCTCTCTGACACTCTCTCAAACTCTCTGACACTCTCTGACACTCTCTATCACTCTCAGTCACTCACTATCACTCTCTGACACTCACTATCACTCTCTGACACTCTCTCACACTCTCTGACACTCACTGAAACTCTCTATCTCTCTCTGACACTCTCTATCACTCTCTGACACCCGCTGACACTCTCTATCACTCTCTGACACTCTCTCACACTCTCTCACACTCTCTGACACTCTCTAATACTCTCTGACACTCTCTGACACTCTCTATCACTCCCTGATACTCTCTGACACTCACTATCACTCTCTGAAACTCTCGATCTATGTCTGACACTCTCTGACACTCACTATCACTCTCTGACAGTCTCTATCACTCTCAGACACTCTCTATCACTCTCAGACACCCTCAGACACTCACTATCACTCTCTGACACTCTCTATCACTCTCTGACACTCTCTGACACTCTCTGACACCCTCTGACACTCGCTGGCACTCACTATCACTCTCTGACACTCTCTATCATTCTCTGACACTCTCTGACACTCTTGGACACTCACTATCACTCTCTGACACTCTCTGACACTCTCTCACACTCTCTGATACTCTCTAATACTCTCTGACACTCTCTGACACTCTCTATCACTCTCAGAAACTCTCAGACACTCACTATCACTCTCTGACACTCTCTATCTCTCTCTCACAATCTCTCACACTCTCTGACACTCTCTGACAGTCTCTATCACTCTCAGACACTCACTATCAATCTCTGACACTCACTATCACTCTCTGACACTCTCTGACACTCACTGAAACTCTCTATCTCTCTCTGACACTCTCTATACTCTCTGACACTCTCTGACACTCTCTATCACTCTCTGACACTCTCTGATACTCTCTGACACTCTCTGTCACGCTCTGACACGCACTATCACATTCTGACACTCTCTGACACTCACTATCACTCTCAATCACTCTCTGACACACTCTGATACTCTCAGACACTGAGTGTCACTCTCTGACTCTCTCTGACACTCTCTATTACTCTCTATCACTCTCTGACACACTCTGACACTCTCAGACACTCAGTGTCACCCTCTGACACTCTCTGACACTCTCAGACAATCACTATCACTCTCTGACACTCTCTGACACACTCTATCACTCTCTGACACTCTCTATCAATCTCTGACATACTCTGACTCTCTCTGACACTCTCGGACACTCACTATCACTCTCTGACACTCCCTATCACTCTCTGACACTCTCTGACATTCTCTAACACTCTCTGACACTCTCTGACACTCTCTGACACTCTCTGACACTCACTATCACTCTCAGACACTCACTATCACTGTCTGACATTCTCTGACACACTCACTATCACTCTCTGACACTCTCTATCACTCTCTGACACTCTCTGACACTCTCTGACACTCTCAGACTCTCACTATCACTCTCTGATACTCTCTGACGCTCACTATCACTCTCTGATACTCTCTGACACTCAATATCACTCTCTGACACTCTCTATCACTCATGACACTCTTTGACACTCTCTGACACTCGCTGGCACTCACTATCACTCTCTGACACTCTCTATCACTCTCTGACACTCTCTATCACTCTCTGACACTCTCAGACCCTCACTAACACTCTCTGACACTCTCTCACACACTCTGACACTCTCAGACACTCGATGGCACTCACTATCACTCTCTGACTCTCTTGATCACTCTCTGACAGTCTCTATCACACTCTGACACTCTCAGACACTCACTATCACTCTCTGACACTCTCTCACACTGTCTGACACTCTCTATCACTCTGTGACACTCTCTATCACTCTCAGACACTCTCAGACACTCACTATCACTCTCTGACACTCTCTATCTCTCTCTGACACTCTCTCACACTCTCTGACACTCTCTATCACTCTCAGACACTCACTATCACTCTCTGACACTCACTATCACTCTCTGACACTCTCTCACACTCTCTGACACTCACTGAAACTCTCTATATCTCTCTGACACTCTCTATCACTCTCTGACACCCGCTGACACTCTCTCACTCTCTGACACTCTCTCACACTCTCTCACACTCTCTGACACTCTCTAATACTCTCTGACACTCTCTGACACTCTCTATCACTCTCAGACACTCACTATCACTCTCTGACACCTCTGACACTCTCTGACACTCACTATCACTCTCAGACACTCACTATCACTCCCTGATACTCTCTGACACTCACTATCACTCTCTGACACTCTCGATCTATGTCTGACACTCTCTGACACTCACTATCACTCTCAGACACTCTCTATCACTCTCAGACACCCTCAGACACTCACTATCACTCTCTGACACTCTCTATCACTCTCTGACACTCTCTGACACTCTCAGACACTCACTATCACTCTCTGACACTCTCTGACACACTCTCACACTCTCTGACACTCTCTAATACTCTCTGACACTCTCTGACACTCTCTATCACTCTCAGAAACTCTCAGACACTCTCTATCACTCTCTGACACTCTCTGACACTCTCTGAAACTCTCTATCTCTCTCTGACTCTCTCTATCACTCTCTGACACTCTCTGACACTCTCTATCACTCTCTGACACTCTCTGACACTCTCAGACACTCTCAGCCACTCACTATCACTCTCTGATACTCTCTGACACTCACTATCACTCTCTGATACTCTCTGACACTCTCTATCACTCTCTGACACTCTCAGACACTCAGTGTCACTCTCTGACTCTCTCTGACACTCTCTATCACTCTCTATCACTCTCTGACACACTCTGACACTCTCAGACACTCAGTGTCACTCTCTGACACACTCAGACCATCACTATCACTCTCTGACACTCTCTGACACACTCTATCACTCTCTATCACTCTCTGACACACTCTGACACTCAGAGACACTCACTGTCACTCTCAGACACTCTCTGACACTCACTATCACTCTCTGACACTCTCTATCACTCTCTGACACTCTCTATCAATATCTGACATACTCTGACACTCTCTGACACTCTCGGACACTCACTATCACTCTCTGACACTCTCTATCAATCTCTGACATACCTTGACACTCTCTGACACTCTCGGACAGTCACTATCACTCTCTGACACTCCCTATCACTCTCTGACTTTCTCTGACACTCTCCAACACTCTCTAACACTCTCTGACACTCTCTGACACTCTCTGACACTCTCTGACACTCTCACTATCACTCTCTGACACTCTCTCACACTCTCTGACACTCTCTGACACTCTCTATCACTCTCTGACACTCTCTGACACTCTCTGATACTCTCTGACACTCACTATCACTCTTTGATACGCTCTGACACTCTCTGTCACTCTCTGACACACTCTGACACTCGCAGACACTCAGTGTCACTCTCTGACTCTCTCTGACACTCAGTGTCACTCTCTGACTTTCTCTGACACTCTCTATCAATGTATATCGCTCTCTGACACACTCTGACACTCTCAGACACTCAGTGTCACTCTCTGACACTCTCTGACACTCTCAGACAATCACTATCACTCTCTGACACGCTCTGACACACTCTATCACTCTCGATCACTCTATGACACACTCTGACACTCAGAGACACTCAGTGTCACTCTCTGTAACTCTCTATCACTCTCTGACACTCTCTGTAACTCTCTATCACTCTCTGACACTCTCTATCACTCTCTGACACACTCTGACACTCAGAGACACTCACTGTCACTCTCAGATACTCTCTGACACTCACTATCACTCTCTGACACTCACTATCACTCTCTGACACTCTCTATCAATCTCTGACATACTCTGACACTTTCTGACACTCTCAGACACTCACTATCACTCTCTGACACTCTCTATCACTCTCTGATACTCTCTGACACTCTCTGACACTCGCTGGTACTCACTATCACTCTCTGACACTCTCTATCACTCTCTGACACTCTCTGACACTCTCAGACACTCACTATCACTCTCTGACACTCTCTATCACTCTCTGATACTCTCTGACACTCTCTGACACTCGCTGGTACTCACTATCACTCTCTGACACTCTCTATCACTCTCTGACACTCTCTGACACTCTCAGACACTCACTATCACTCTCTGACACTCTCTGACACTCTCTCACACTCTCTGACACTCTCTAATACTCTCTGACACTCTCTATCACTCTCAGACACTCGTAGACACTCACTATCACTCTCTGACACTCTCTATCTCTCTCTGACACTCTCTCACTCTCTCTGACACTCTCTGACACTCTACATCACTCTCAGACACTCACTATCACTCTCTGACACTCACTATCACTCTCTGACACTCTCTCACACTCTCTGACACTCACTGAAACTCTCTATCTCTCTCTGACACTCTCTATCACTCTCTGACACTCTCTATCACTCTCTGACACTCTCTGACACTCTCTATCACTCTCTGACACTCTCTGACACTCTCTCACACTCTCTGACACTCTCTAATACTCTCTGACACTCTCTGACACTCTCTATCACTCTCAGACACTCGTAGACACTCACTATCACTCTCTGACACTCTCTATCTCTCTCTGACACTCTCTCACTCTCTCTGACACTCTCTGACACTCTACATCACTCTCAGACACTCACTATCACTCTCTGACACTCACTATCACTCTCTGACACTCTCTCACACTCTCTGACACTCACTGAAACTCTCTATCTCTCTCTGACACTCTCTATCACTCTCTGACATTCTCTATCACTCTCTGACACGCTCAGACACTCTCAGACACTCACTATCACTCTCTGACACTCTCTATCTCTCTCTGACACTCTCTCACTCTCTCTGACACTCTCTGACACTCTCTATCACTCTCAGTGACTCACTATCACTCTCTGACACTCACTATCACTCTCTGACACTCTCTCACACTCTCTGACACTCACTGAAACTCTCTATCTCTCTCTGACACTCTCTATCACTCTCTGACACCCGCTGACACTCTCTATCACTCTCTGACACTCTCTCACACTCTCCCACACTCTCTGACACTCTCTCATACTCTCTGACACTCTCTGAAACTCTCTATCACTCTCAGACACTCTCAGACACTCACTATCACTCTCTGACACCTCTGACACTCTCTGACACTCACTATCACTCTCAGACACTCACTATCACTCCCTGATACTCTCTGACATTCACTATCACTCTCTGACACTCTCGATCTATGTCTGACACTCTCTGACACTCACTATCACTCTCTGACAGTCTCTATCACTCTCAGACACTCTCTATCACTCTCAGACACCCTCAGACACTCACTATCACTCTCTGACACTCTCTATCACTCTCTGACACTCTCTGACACTCGCTGGCACTCACTATCACTCTCTGACACTCTCTATCACTCTCTGACACTCTCTGACACTCTCAGACACTCACTATCACTCTCTGACACTCTCTGACACTCTCTCACACTCTCTGACACTCTCTAATACTCTCTGACACTCTCAGAAACTCTCAGACACTCACTATCACTCTCTGACACTCTCTATCTCTCTCTGACACTCTCTCACACTCTCTGACACTCTCTGACAGTCTCTATCACTCTCAGACACTCACTATCACTCTCTGACACTCACTATCACTCTCTGACACTCTCTGACACTCACTGAAACTCTCTATCTCTCTCTGACACTCTCTATACTCTCTGACACTCTCTGACACTCTCTATCACTCTCTGACACTCTCTGATACTCTCTGACACTCTCTGTCACGCTCTGACACGCACTATCACATTCTGACACTCTCTGACACTCACTATCACTCTCAATCACTCTCTGACACACTCTGATACTCTCAGACACTGAGTGTCTCTCTCTGACACTCTCTATTACTCTCTATCACTCTCTGACAAACTCTGACACTCTCAGACACTCAGTGTCACCCTCTGACACTCTCTGACACTCTCAGACAATCACTATCACTCTCTGACACTCTCTGACACACTCTATCACTCTCTGACACTCTCTATCAATCTCTGACATACTCTGACTCTCTCTGACACTCTCGGACACTCCCTATCACTCTCTGACACTCTCTGACACTCTCTGACACTCTCTAACACTCTCTAACACTCTCTGACACTCTCTGACACTCACTATCACTCTCAGACACTCACTATCACTGTCTGACATTCTCTGACACACTCACTATCACTCTCTGACACTCTCTATCACTCTCTGACACTCTCTGACACTCTCAGACACTCGCTATCACTCTCTGATACTCTCTGACGCTCACTATCACTCTCTGATACTCTCTGACACTCAATATCACTCTCTGACACTCTCTATCACTCATGACACTCTTTGACACTCTCTGACACTCGCTGGCACTCACTATCACTCTGTGACACTCTCTATCACTCTCTGACACTCTCTATCACTCTCTGACACTCTCAGACCCTCACTAACACTCTCTGACACTCTCTCACACACTCTGACACTCTCAGACACTCGATGGCACTCACTATCACTCTCTGACTCTCTCTATCACTCTCTGACAATCTCTATCACTCTCTGACACTCTCAGACACTCACTATCACTCTCTGACACTCTCTCACACTGTCTGACACTCTCTATCACTCTGTGACACTCTCTATCACTCTCAGACACTCTCAGACACTCACTATCACTCTCTGACACTCTCTATCTCTCTCTGACACTCTCTCACACTCTCTGACACTCTCTATCACTCTCAGACACTCACTATCACTCTCTGACACTCACTATCACTCTCTGACACTCTCTCACACTCTCTGACACTCACTGAAACTCTCTATCTCTCTCTGACACTCTCTATCACTCTCTGACACCCGCTGACACTCTCTATCACTCTCTGACACTCTCTCACACTCTCTCACACTCTCTGACATTCTCTAATACTCTCTGACACTCTCTGACACTCTCTATCACTCTCAGACACTCTCAGACACTCACTATCACTCTCTGACACCTCTGACACTCTCTGACACTCACTATCACTCTCAGACACTCACTATCACTCCCTGATACTCTCTGACACTCACTATCACTCTCTGACACTCTCGATCTATGTCTGACATACTCTGACACTCACTATCACTCTCTGACAGTCTCTATCACTCTCAGACACTCTCTATCACTCTCAGACAGCCTCAGACACTCACTATCACTCTTTGTCACTCTCTATCACTCTCTGACACTCTCTGACACTCTCAGACACTCACTATCACTCTCTGACACTCTCTGAAACACTCTCACACTCTCTGACACTCTCTAATACTCTCTGACACTCTCTGACACTCTCTATCACTCTCAGAAACTCTCAGACACACACTATCACTCTCTGACACTCTCTATCTCTCTCTCACACTCTCTCACACTCTCTGACAGTCTCTATGACTCTCTGACACTCACTATCACTCTCTGACACTCACTATCACTCTCTGACACTCTCTGACACTCACTGAAACTCTCTATCTCTCTCTGACACTCTCTATCACTCTCTGACACTCTCTGACACTCTCTATCACTCTCTGACACTCTCTGATACTCTCTGACAATCTCTGTCACGCTCTGACACGCACTATCACACTCTGACACTCTCTGACACTCACTATCACTCACTATCAATCTCAATCACTCTCTGACACACTCTGATACTCTCAGACACTGAGTGTCACTCTCTGACTCTCTCTGACACTCTCTATTACTCTCTATCACTCTCTGACACACTCTGACACTCTCAGACACTCAGTGTCACCCTCTGACACTCTCTGACACTCTCAGACAATCACTATCACTCTCTGACACTCTCTGACACACTCTATCACTCTCTGACACTCTCTATCAATCTCTGACATACTCTGACTCTCTCTGACACTCTCGGGCACTCACTATCACTCTCTGACACTCCCTATCAATCTCTGACACTCTCTGACACTCTCTGACACTCTCTGACACTCTCTAACACTCTCTGACACTCTCTGACACTCTCTGACACTCTCTGACACTCACTATCACTCTCAGACACTCACTATCACTGTCTGACATTCTATGACACACTCACTATCCCTCTCAGCCACTCACTATCACTCTCTGATACTCTCTGACGCTCACTATCACTCTCTGATACTCTCTGACACTCAATATCACTCTCTGACACTCTCTATAACTCATGACTCTCTTTGACACTCTCTGACACTCACTGGCACTCACTATCACTCTCTGACACTCTCTATCACTCTCTGACACTCTCTATCACTCTCTGACACTCTCAGACCCTCACTAACACTCTCTGACACTCTCTCACACACTCTGACACTCTCAGACACTCGATGGCACTCACTATCACTCTCTGACTCTCTCTATCACTCTCTGACAATCTCTATCACTCTCTGACACTCTCAGACACTCACTATCACTCTCTGACACTCTCTCACACTTTCTGACACTCTCTATCACTCTGTGACACTCTCTATCACTCTCAGACACTCTCAGACACTCACTATCACTCTCTGACACTCTCTATCTCTCTCTGACACTCTCTCACACTCTCTGACACTCTCTATCACTCTCAGACACTCACTATCACTCTCTGACACTCACTATCACTCTCTGACACTCTCTCACACTCTCTGACACTCACTGAAACTCTCTATCTCTCTCTGACACTCTCTATCACTCTCTGACACCCGCTGACACTCTCTATCACTCTCTGACACTCTCTCACACTCTCTCACACTCTCTGACACTCTCTAATACTCTCTGACACTCTCTGAAACTCTCTATCACTCTCAGACACTCTCAGACACTCACTATCACTCTCTGACACCTCTGACACTCTCTGACACTCACTATCACTCTCAGACACTCACTATCACTCCCTGATACTCTCTGACACTCACTATCACTCTCTGACACTCTCGATCTATGTCTGACATTCTCTGACACTCACTATCACTCTCTGACAGTCTCTATCACTCTCAGACACTCTCTATCACTCTCAGACACCCTCAGACACTCACTATCACTCTCTGACACTCTCTATCACTCTCTGACACTCTCTGACACTCTCAGACACTCACTATCACTCTCTGACAGTCTCTGACACACTCTCACACTCTCTGACACTCTCTAATACTCTCTGACACTCTCTGACACTCTCTATCACTCTCAGAAACTCTCAGACACTCTCTATCACTCTCTGACACTCTCTGACACTCTCTGAAACTCTCTATCTCTCTCTGACACTCGCTATCACTCTCTGACACTCTCTGACACTCTCTATCACTCTCTGACACTCTCTGACACTCTCAGACACTCTCAGCCACTCACTATCACTCTCTGATACTCTCTGACACTCACTATCACTCTCTGATACTCTCTGACACTCTCTATCACTCTCTGACACACTCTGACACTCTCAGACACTCAGTGTCACTCTCTGACTCTCTCTGACACTCTCTATCACTCTCTATCACTCTCTGACACACTCTGACACTCTCTATCACTCTCTATCACTCTCTGACACACTCTGACACTCTCAGACACTCAGTGTCACTCTCTGACACTCTCAGACAATCACTATCACTCTCTGACACTCTCTGACACACTCTATCACTCTCTATCACTCTCTGACACACTCTGACAGTCAGAGACACTCACTGTCACTCTCAGACACTCTCTGACCCTCACTATCACTCTCTGACACTCTCTATCACTCTCTGACACTCTCTATCAATATCTGACATACTCTGACACTCTCTGACTCTCTCGGACACTCACTATCACTCTCTGACACTCTCTATCAATCTCTGACATACCTTGACACTCTCTGACACTCTCGGACAGTCACTATCACTCTCTGACACTCCCTATCACTCTCTGACTTTCTCTGACACTCTCCAACACTTTCTAACACTCTCTGACACTCTCTGACACTCTCTGACACTCTCTGACACTCTCACTATCACTCTCTGACACTCTCTTACACTCTCTGACACTCTCTGAAACTCTCTATCACTCTCTGACACTCTCTGACACTCTCAGACACTCTCAGCCACTCACTATCACTCTCTGATAGTCTCTGACACTCACTATCACTCTCTGATACGCTCTGACACTCTCTGTCACTCTCTGACACACTCTGACACTCGCAGACACTCAGTGTCACTCTCTGACTCTCTCTGACACTCTCTAACAATGTCTATCGCTCTCTGACACACTCTGACACTCTCAGGCACTCAGTGTCACTCTCTGACACTCACTGACACTCTCAGACAATCACTATCACTCTCTGACACGCTCTGACACACTCTATCACTCTCGATCACTCTCTGACACACTCTGACACTCAGAGACACACAGTGTCACTCTCTGTAACTCTCTATCACTCTCTGACACTCTCTGTAACTCTCTATCACTCTCTGACACTCTCTATCACTCTCTGACACACTCTGACACTCAGAGACACTCACTGTCACTCTCAGACAGCCTCAGACACTCACTATCACTCTCTGACACTCTCTATCACTCTCTGACACTCTCTGACACTCTCTGACACTCGCTGGCACTCACTATCACTCTCTGACACTCTCTATCACTCTCTGACACTCTCTGACACTCTCAGACACTCACTATCACTCTCTGACACTCTCTGACACTCTCTCACACTCTCTGACACTCTCTAATACTCTCTGACACTCTCTGACTCTCTCTATCACTCTCAGAAACTCTCAGACACTCACTATCACTCTCTGACACTCTCTATCTCTCTCTGACACTCTCTCACACTCTCTGACACTCTCTGACAGTCTCTATCACTCTCAGACACTCACTATCACTCTCTGACACTCACTATCACTCTCTGACACTCTCTGACACTCACTGAAACTCTCTATCTCTCTCTGACACTCTCTATACTCTCTGACACTCTCTGACACTCTCTATCACTCTCTGACACTCTCTGATACTCTCTGACACTCTCTGTCACACTCTGACACACTCTGATACTCTCAGACACTGAGTGTCACTCTCTGACTCTCTCTGACACTCTCTATTACTCTCTATCACTCTCTGACAAACTCTGACACTCTCAGACACTCAGTGTCACCCTCTGACACTCTCTGACACTCTCAGACAATCACTATCACTCTCTGACACTCTCTGACACACTCTATCACTCCCTGACACTCTCTATCAATCTCTGACATACTCTGACTCTCTCTGACACTCTCGGACACTCACTATCACTCTCTGACACTCCCTATCACTCTCTGACACTCTCTGACACTCTCTGACACTCTCTAACACTCTCTAACACTCTCTGACACTCTCTGACACTCACTATCACTCTCAGACACTCACTATCACTGTCTGACATTCTCTGACACACTCACTATCACTCTCTGACACTCTCTATCACTCTCTGACACTCTCTGACACTCTCAGACACTCACTATCACTCTCTGATACTCTCTGACGCTCACTATCACTCTCTGATACTCTCTGACACTCAATATCACTCTCTGACACTCTCTATCACTCATGACACTCTTTGACAATCTCTGACACTCGCTGGCACTCACTATCACTCTCTGACACTCTCTATCACTCTCTGACACTCTCTATCACTCTCTGACACTCTCAGACCCTCACTAACACTCTCTGACACTCTCTCACACACTCTGACACTCTCAGACACTCGATGGCACTCACTATCACTCTCTGACTCTCTCTATCACTCTCTGACAATCTCTATCACTCTCTGACACTCTCAGACACTCACTATCACTCTCTGACACACTCTCACACTGTCTGACACTCTCTATCACTCTGTGACACTCTCTATCACTCTCAGACACTCTCAGACACTCACTATCACTCTCTGACACTCTCTATCTCTCTCTCTGACACTCTCTCACGCTCTCTGACACTCTCTATCACTCTCAGACACTCACTATCACTCTCTGACACTCACTATCACTCTCTGACACTCTCTCACACTCTCTGACACTCACTGAAACTCTCTATCTCTCTCTGACACTCTCTATCACTCTCTGACACCCGCTGACACTCTCTATCACTCTCTGACATTCTCTCACACTCTCTCACACTCTCTGACACTCTCTAATACTCTCTGACACTCTCTGACACTCTCTATCACTCTCAGACACTCTCAGACACTCACTATCACTCTCTGACACCTCTGACACTCTCTGACACTCACTATCACTCTCAGACACTCACTATCACTCCCTGATACTCTCTGACACTCACTATCACTCTCTGACACTCTCGATCTATGTCTGACACTCTCTGACACTCACTATCACTCTCTGACAGTCTCTATCACTCTCAGACACTCTCTATCACTCTCAGACACCCTCAGACACTCACTATCACTCTCTGACACTCTCTATCACTCTCTGACACTCTCTGACACTCTCAGACACTCACTATCACTCTCTGACACTCTCTGACACACTCTCACACTCTCTGACACTCTCTAATACTCTCTGACACTCTCTGACACTCTCTATCACTCTCAGAAACTCTCAGACACTCACTATCACTCTCAGACACTCACTACCACTCTCTGACACTCTCTCACACACTCTGACACTCTCAGACACTCGATGGCACTCACTATCACTCTCTGACTCTCTCTATCACTCTCTGACAATCTCTATCACTCTCTGACACTCTCAGACACTCACTATCACTCTCTGACACTCTCTCACACTGTCTGACACTCTCTATCACTCTGTGACACTCTCTATCACTCTCAGACACTCTCAGACACTCACTATCACTCTCTGACACTCACTATCACTCTCTGACACTCTCTCACACTCTCTGAGACTCACTGAAACTCTCTATCTCTCTCTGACACTCTCTATCACTCTCTGACACCCGCTGACACTCTCTATCACTCTCTGACACTCTCTGATACTCTCTGACACTCTCTGTCACGCTCTGACACGCACTATCACACTCTGACACTCTCTGACACTCACTATCACTCACTATCTATCTCAATCACTCTCTGACACACTCTGATACTCTCAGACACTGAGTGTCACTCTCTGACTCTCTCTGACACTCTCTATTACTCTCTATCACTCTCTGACACACTCTGACACTCTCAGACACTCAGTGTCACCCTCTGACACTCTCTGACACTCTCAGACAATCACTATCACTCTCTGACACTCTCTGACACACTCTATCACTCTCTGACACTCTCTATCAATCTCTGACATACTCTGACTCTCTCTGACACTCTCGGGCACTCACTATCACTCTCTGACACTCCCTATCAATCTCTGACACTCTCTGACACTCTCTGACACTCTCTAACACTCTCTAACACTCTCTGACACTCTCTGACACTCTCTGACACTCACTATCACTCTCAGACACTCACTATCACTGTCTGACATTCTATGACACACTCACTATCACTCTCTGACACTCTCTATCACTCTCTGACACTCTCTGACACTCTCAGACACTCACTATCACTCTCTGATACTCTCTGACGCTCACTATCACTCTCTGATACTCTCTGACACTCAATATCACTCTCTGACACTCTCTATCACTCATGACACTCTTTGACACTCTCTGACACTCGCTGGCACTCACTATCACTCTCTGACACTCTCTATCACTCTCTGACACTCTCTATCACTCTCTGACACTCTCAGACCCTCACTATCACTCTCTGATACTCTCTCACACACGCTGACACTCTCTGACACTCAATGGCACTCACTATCACTCTCTGACTCTCTCGATCACTCTCTGACACTCTCTCACACTCTCTGACACTCACTGAAACTCTCTATCTCTCTCTGACACTCTCTATCACTCTCTGACACTCTCTGAAACTCTCTATCACTCTCTGACACTCTCTCACACTCTCTCACACTCTCTGACACTCTCTAATACTCTCTGACACTCTCTGACACTCTCTATCACTCTCAGACACTCTCAGACACTCACTATCACTCTCTGACACCTCTGACACTCTCTGACACTCACTATCACTCTCAGACACTCACTATCACTCCCTGATACTCTCTGACACTCACTATCACTCTCTGACACTCTCGATCTATGTCTGACACTCTCTGACACTCACTATCACTCTCTGACAGTCTCTATCACTCTCAGACACTCTCTATCACTCTCAGACACCCTCAGACACTCACTATCACTCTCTGACACTCTCTATCACTCTCTGACACTCTCTGACACTCTCAGACACTCACTATCACTCTCTGACACTCTCTGACACACTCTCACACTCTCTGACACTCTCTAATACTCTCTGACACTCTCTGACACTCTCTATCACTCTCAGAAACTCTCAGACACTCACTATCACTCTCTGACACTCTCTATCTCTCTCTCACACTCTCTCACACTCTCTGACACTCTCTGACAGTCTCTATCACTCTCAGACACTCACTATCACTCTCTGACACTCACTATCACTCTCTGACACTCTCTGACACTCACTGAAACTCTCTATCTCTCTCTGACACTCTCTATCACTCTCTGACACTCTCTGACACTCTCTATCACTCTCTGACACTCTCTGATACTCTCTGACACTCTCTGTCACGCTCTGACACGCAGTATCACACTCTGACACTCTCTGACACTCACTATCACTCACTATCAATCTCAATCACTCTCTGACACACTCTGATACTCTCAGACACTGAGTGTCACTCTCTGACTCTCTCTGACACTCTCTATTACTCTCTATCACTCTCTGACACACTCTGACACTCTCAGACACTCAGTGTCACCCTCTGACACTCTCTGACACTCTCAGACAATCACTATCACTCTCTGACACTCTCTGACACACTCTATCACTCTCTGACACTCTCTATCAATCTCTGACATACTCTGACTCTCTCTGACACTCTCGGGCACTCACTATCACTCTCTGACACTCCCTATCAATCTCTGACACTCTCTGACACTCTCTGAGACTCTCTAACTCTCTCTTACACTCTCTGACACTCTCTGACACTCTCTGACAATCACTATCACTCTCAGACACTCACTATCACTGTCTGACATTCTGTGACACACTCACTATCACTGTCTGACACTCTCTATCACTCTCTGACACTCTCTGACACTCTCGGACACTCACTATCACTCTCTGATACTCTCTGACTCTCCCTGACACTCTCTGACACTCTCGGACACTCACTATCACTCTCTGATACTCTCTGACACTCACTATCACTCTCTGATACTCTCTATCAATCTCTGACACTCTCTGACACTCTCTAACTCTCTCTGACACTCTCTGACACTCTCAGACATTCTCATACACTCACTATCACTCTCTGACAACCTCTGACAACCTCTGACACTCTCTGACACTCTCAGACACTCTCAGACACTCACTATCACTCTCTGATACTCTCTGACACACACTATCACTCTCTGATACTCTCTATCAATCTCTGACACTCTCTATCACTCTCTATCACTCTCAGACACTCTCAGACACTCACTGTCACTCTCTGAAACTCACTATCTCTCTCTGACACTCTCTATCACTCTCTGACACTCTCTCACACTCTCTATCACTCTCTGACACTCTCTGACACTCTCAGACAGTCTCAGACACTCTCTGACACGCTCTGACACTCTCACTATCACTCTCTGTCACTCTCTGACACTCACTATCACTCTCTTACACTCTCAATCTATGTCTGACACTCTCTGACACTCACTAACACTCTCTGACAGTCTCTATCACTCTCAGACACTCTCTATCACGCTCTGACACTCTCAGACACTCACTATCACTCTCTGACACTCTCTATCACTCTCTGACACTCTCTGACACTCGCTGGCACTCACTATCACTCTCTGACACTCTCTATCACTCTCTGACACTCTCTGACACTCACTATCACTCTCTGACACTCTTTCACACTCTCTCACACTCTCTCACACTCTCTGACACTCTCTAATACTCTCTGACACTCTCTGACACTCTCTATCACTCTCAGACACTCTCAGACACTCACTATCACTCTCTGACACTCTCTATCACTCTCTGACACTCTCTCACACTCTCTGACACTCTCTATCACTCTCAGATACTCACTATCACTCTCTGACACTCTCTGACACTCTCTATCACTCTCAGACACTCTCAGACACTCACTATCACTCTCTCACACTCTCTATCACTCTCTGACACTCTCTCACACTCTCTGACACTCACTGAAACTCTCTATCTCTCTCTGACACTCTCTATCACTCTCTGACACACTCTGACACTCTCACTATCACTCTCTGACACTCTCTCACACTCTCTGACACTCTCTGAAACTCTCTATCACTCTCTGACACTCTGACACGCTCAGACACTCTCAGCCACTCACTATCACTCTCTGATACGCTCTGACACTCACTATCACTCTCTGATACTCTCTGACACTCTCTGTCACTCTCTGACACACTCTGACACTCGCAGACACTCAGTGTCACTCTCTGACTCTCTCTGACACTCTCTATCAATGTCTATCGCACTCTGACACACTCTGACACTCTCAGACAATCACTATCACTCTCTGACACTCTCTGACACACTCTATCACTCTCTATCACTCTCTGACACACTCTGACACTCAGAGACACTCAGTGCCACTCTCTGTAACTCTCTATCACTCTCTGACACTGTCTGTAACTCTCTATCACTCTCTGACAATCTCTATCACTCTCTGACACTCTCTATCACTCTCTATCACTCTCTGACACACTCTGACACTCAGAGACACTCACTGTCAATCTCTGACACTCACTATCACTCTCTGACACTCTCTATCAATCTCTGACATACTCTGACACTTTCTGACACTCTCAGACACTCACTATCACTCTCTGACACTCTCAATCACTCTCTGATACTCTCTGACACTCTCTGACACTCGCTGGTACTCACTATCACTCTCTGACACTCTCTATCACTCTCTGACACTCTCTGACACTCTCAGACACTCACTATCACTCTCTGACTCTCTCTCACACTCTCTCACACTCTCTCACACTCTCTAATACTCACTGACACTCTCTGACACTCTCTATCACTCTCAGACACTCTCCGACACTCACTATCACTCTCTGACACTCTCTATCTCTCTCTGACACTCTCTCACTCTCTCTGACACTCTCTGACACTCTCTATCACTCTCAGACACTCACTATCACAGTCTGACACTCACTATCACTCTCTGACACTCTCTCACACTCTCTGACACTCACTGAAACTCTCTATCTCTCTCTGACACTCTCTATCACTCTCTGACACTCTCTATCACTCTCTATCACTCTCTGACACTCTCTGACACTCTCAGACAGTCTCAGACACTCTCTGACACGCTCTGACACTCTCACTATCACTCTCTGTCACTCTCTGACACTCTCTGACACTCACTATCACTCTCTTACACTCTCAATCTATGTCTGACACTCTCTGACAGTCACTAACACTCTCTGACAGTCTCTATCACTCTCAGACACTCTCTATCACGCTCTGACACTCTCAGACACTCACTATCACTCTCTGACACTCTCTATCACTCTCTGACACTCTCTGACACTCGCTGGCACTCACTATCACTCTCTGACACTCTCTATCACTCTCTGACACTCTCTGACACTCACTATCACTCTCTGACACTCTTTCACACTCTCTCACACTCTCTCACACTCTCTGACACTCTCTAATACTCTCTGACACTCTCTGACACTCTCTATCACTCTCAGACACTCTCAGACACTCACTATCACTCTCTGACACTCTCTATCACTCTCTGACACTCTCTCACACTCTCTGACACTCTCTATCACTCTCAGATACTCACTATCACTCTCTGACACTCTCTGACACTCTCTATCACTCTCAGACACTCTCAGACACTCACTATCACTCTCTCACACTCTCTATCACTCTCTGACACTCTCTCACACTCTCTGACACTCACTGAAACTCTCTATCTCTCTCTGACACTCTCTATCACTCTCTGACACACTCTGACACTCTCACTATCACTCTCTGACACTCTCTCACACTCTCTGACACTCTCTGAAACTCTCTATCACTCTCTGACACTCTGACACGCTCAGACACTCTCAGCCACTCACTATCACTCTCTGATACGCTCTGACACTCACTATCACTCTCTGATACTCTCTGACACTCTCTGTCACTCTCTGACACACTCTGACACTCGCAGACACTCAGTGTCACTCTCTGACTCTCTCTGACACTCTCTATCAATGTCTATCGCACTCTGACACACTCTGACACTCTCAGACAATCACTATCACTCTCTGACACTCTCTGACACACTCTATCACTCTCTATCACTCTCTGACACACTCTGACACTCAGAGACACTCAGTGCCACTCTCTGTAACTCTCTATCACTCTCTGACACTGTCTGTAACTCTCTATCACTCTCTGACAATCTCTATCACTCTCTGACACTCTCTATCACTCTCTATCACTCTCTGACACACTCTGACACTCAGAG
This sequence comes from Heterodontus francisci, assembly GCF_036365525.1. Classification (NCBI taxonomy): domain Eukaryota; kingdom Metazoa; phylum Chordata; class Chondrichthyes; order Heterodontiformes; family Heterodontidae; genus Heterodontus; species Heterodontus francisci. The sequence goes on along the minus strand of NC_090412.1, from coordinate 34,195,266 downwards.
ACACTCACTGTCAATCTCTGACACTCACTATCACTCTCTGACACTCTCTATCAATCTCTGACATACTCTGACACTTTCTGACACTCTCAGACACTCACTATCACTCTCTGACACTCTCAATCACTCTCTGATACTCTCTGACACTCTCTGACACTCGCTGGTACTCACTATCACTCTCTGACACTCTCTATCACTCTCTGACACTCTCTGACACTCTCAGACACTCACTATCACTCTCTGACTCTCTCTCACACTCTCTCACACTCTCTCACACTCTCTCACACTCTCTAATACTCACTGACACTCTCTGACACTCTCTATCACTCTCAGACACTCTCCGACACTCACTATCACTCTCTGACACTCTCTATCTCTCTCTGACACTCTCTCACTCTCTCTGACACTCTCTGACACTCTCTATCACTCTCAGACACTCACTATCACAGTCTGACACTCACTATCACTCTCTGACACTCTCTCACACTCTCTGACACTCACTGAAACTCTCTATCTCTCTCTGACACTCTCTATCACTCTCTGACACTCTCTATCACTCTCTATCACTCTCTGACACACTCTGACACTCAGAGACACTCACTGTCAATCTCTGACACTCACTGTCACTCTCTGACACTCTCTATCAATCTCTGACACTCTCTGACACTCTCTGAGACTCTCTAACACTCTCTTACACTCTCTGACACTCTCTGACACTCTCTGACAATCACTATCACTCTCAGACACTCACTATCACTGTCTGACATTCTGTGACACACTCACTATCACTCTCTGACACTCTCTATCACTCTCTGACACTCTCTGACACTCTCGGACACTCACTATCACTCTCTGATACTCTCTGACTCTCCCTGACACTCTCTGACACTCTCGTACACTCACTATCACTCTCTGATACTCTCTGACACTCACTATCACTCTCTGATACTCTCTATCAATCTCTGACACTCTCTGACACTCTCTAACTCTCTCTGACACTCTCTGACACTCTCAGACATTCTCATACACTCACTATCACTCTCTGACAACCTCTGACAACCTCTGACACTCTCTGACACTCTCAGACACTCTCAGACACTCACTATCACTCTCTGATACTCTCTGACACACACTATCACTCTCTGATACTCTCTATCAATCTCTGACACTCTCTATCACTCTCTATCACTCTCAGACACTCTCAGACACTCACTGTCACTCTCTGAAACTCACTATCTCTCTCTGACACTCTCTATCACTCTCTGACACTCTCTGACACTCACTATCACTCTCTTACACTCTCAATCTATGTCTGACACTCTCTGACACTCACTAACACTCTCTGACAGTCTCTATCACTCTCAGACACTCTCTATCACGCTCTGACACTCTCAGACACTCACTATCACTCTCTGACACTCTCTATCACTCTCTGACACTCTCTGTCACTCGCTGGCACTCACTATCACTCTCTGACACTCTCTATCACTCTCTGACACTCTCTATCACTCTCTGACACTCTTTCACACTCTCTCACACTCTCTCACACTCTCTGACACTCTCTAATACTCTCTGACACTCTCTGACACTCTCTATCACTCTCAGACACTCTCAGACACTCACTATCACTCTCTGACACTCTCTATCACTCTCTGACACTCTCTCACACTCTCTGACACTCTCTATCACTCTCAGATACTCACTATCACTCTCTGACACTCTCTGACACTCGCTATCACTCTCAGACACTCTCAGACACTCACTATCACTCTCTCACACTCTCTATCACTCTCTGACACTCTCTCACACTCTCTGACACTCACTGAAACTCTCTATCTCTCTCTGACACTCTCTATCACTCTCTGACACACTCTGACACTCTCACTATCACTCTCTGACACTCTCTCACACTCTCTGACACTCTCTGAAACTCTCTATCACTCTCTGACACTCTGACACTCTCAGACACTCTCAGCCACTCACTATCACTCTCTGATACGCTCTGACACTCACTATCACTCTCTGATACTCTCTGACACTCTCTGTCACTCTCTGACACACTCTGACACTCGCAGACACTCAGTGTCACTCTCTGACTCTCTCTGACACTCTCTATCAATGTCTATCGCACTCTGACACACTCTGACACTCTCAGACAATCACTATCACTCTCTGACACTCTCTGACACACTCTATCACTCTCTATCACTCTCTGACACACTCTGACACTCAGAGACACTCAGTGCCACTCTCTGTAACTCTCTATCACTCTCTGACACTCTCTGTAACTCTCTATCACTCTCTGACAATCTCTATCACTCTCTGACACTCTCAATCACTCTCTGATACTCTCTGACACTCTCTGACACTCGCTGGTACTCACTATCACTCTCTGACACTCTCTATCACTCTCTGACACTCTCTGACACTCTCAGACACTCACTATCACTCTCTGACTCTCTCTCACACTCTCTCACACTCTCTCACACTCTCTCACACTCTCTAATACTCTCTGACACTCTCTGACACTCTCTATCACTCTCAGACACTCTCCGACACTCACTATCACTCTCTGACACTCTCTATCTCTCTCTGACACTCTCTCACTCTCTCTGACACTCTCTGACACTCTCTATCACTCTCAGACACTCACTATCACAGTCTGACACTCACTATCACTCTCTGACACTCTCTCACACTCTCTGACACTCACTGAAACTCTCTATCTCTCTCTGACACTCTCTATCACTCTCTGACACTCTCTATCACTCTCTATCACTCTCTGACACACTCTGACACTCAGAGACACTCACTGTCAATCTCTGACACTCACTGTCACTCTCTGACACTCGCTATCAATCTCTGACATACTCTGACATTTTCTGACACTCTCAGACACTCACTATCACTCTCTGACACTCTCAATCACTCTCTGTCACTCTCTGACACACTCTGACACTCGCAGACACTCAGTGTCACTCTCTGACTCTCTCTGACACTCTCTATCAATGTCTATCGCTCTCTGACACACTCTGACACTCTCAGACACTCAGTGTCACTCTCTGACACTCTCTGACACTCTCAGACAATCACTATCACTCTCTGACACTCGCTGGTACTCACTATCACTCTCTGACACTCTCTATCACTCTCTGACACTCTCTGACACTCTCAGACACTCACTATCACTCTCTGACTCTCTCTCACACTCTCTCACACTCTCTCACACTCTCTCACACTCTCTAATGCTCTCTGACACTCTCTGACACTCTCTATCACTCTCAGACACTCTCAGACACTCACTATCACTCTCTGACACTCTCTATCTCTCTCTGACACTCTCTCACTATCTCTGACACTCTCTGACACTCTCTATCACTCTCAGACACTCACTATCACTCTCTGACACTCACTATCACTCTCTGACACTCTCTCACACTCTCTGACACTCACTGAAACTCTCTATCTCTCTCTGACACTCTCTATCACTCTCTGACACTCTCTATCACTCTCTGACACTCTCAGACACTCTCAGACACTCACTATCACTCTCTGACACTCTCTATCTCTCTCTGATACTCTCTCACTCTCTCTGACACTCTCTGACACTCTCTGACACTCTCTATCACTCTCAGACACTCACTATCACTCTCTGACACTCACTATCACTCTCTGACACTCTCTCACACTCTCTGACACTCACTGAAACTCTCTATCTCTCTCTGACACTCTCTATCACTCTCTGACACTCTCTATCACTCTCTCACACTCTCTCACACTCTCTGACACTCTCTAATACTCTCTGACACTCTCTGACACACTCTATCGCTCTCAGACACTCTCAGACACTCACTATCACTCTCTGACACCTCTGACACTCTCTGACACACACTATCACTCTCAGACACTCACTATCACTCCCTGATACTCTCTGACACTCACTATCACTCTCTGACACTCTCGATCTATGTCTGACACTCTCTGACACTCACTATCACTCTCTGACAGTCTCTATCACTCTCAGAAACTCTCTATCACTCTCAGACACCCTCAGAGACTCACTATCACTCTCTGACACTCTCTATCACTCTCTGACACTCTCTGACACTCTCTGACACTCTCTGACACTCGCTGGCACTCACTATCACTCTCTGACACTCTCTATCACTCTCTATCTCTCTCTGACACTCTCTGACACTCTCTCACACTCTCTGACACTCTCTAATACTCTCTGATACTCTCTGACACTCTCTATCACTCTCAGAAACTCTCAGACACTCACTATCACTCTCTGACACTCTCTATCTCTCTCTGACACTCTCTCACACTCTCTGACACTCTCTGACAGTCTCTATCACTCTCAGACACTCACTATCACTCTCTGACACTCACTATCACTCTCTGACACTCTCTGACAGTCACTGAAACGCTCTATCTCTCTCTGACACTCTCTATCACTCTCTGACACTCTCTGACACTCTCTATCACTCTCTGACACTCTCTGACACTCTCTGACACTCTCAGACACTCTCAGACACTCACTATCACTCTCTGATACTCTCTGACACTCTCTGTCACGCTCTGACACGCACTATCACACTCTGACACTCTCTGACACTCACTATCACTCACTATCACTCTCTGACACTCTCTGACACTCTCTGACACTCTCAGACACACTCTGACACTCTCTGACACACTCTGACACTCTCTTTCACTCTCTATCACTCTCTGACACTCTCAGACACTCTCTATCACTCTCTGACACTCTCTGACACTCTCGATCACTCTCTATAACTCTCTGAAACTCTCAGACACTCTCTGACACTCTCTGACACTCTCTGACACACTCTATCACTCTCTATCACTCTCTGACACTCTCTGACACTCTCTGACACTCTCAGACACTCACTATCACTATCTGACACTCTCTGACACTCTCAGACACTCACTATCACTATCTGACACTCTCTGACACTCTCTAGCACTCTCTGACACTCTCTATCACTCTCTGACACTCTCAGACACTCACTATCACTATCTGACACTCTCTGACACTCTCTGACACTCTCTATCACTCTCTGACACTCTCTGACACTCTCTGACACTCTCAGACACACTCTGATACTCTCAGACACTGAGTGTCACTCTCTGACTCTCTCTGACACTCTCTATTACTCTCTATCACTCTCTGACACACTCTGACACTCTCAGACACTCAGTGTCACCCTCTGACACTCTCTGACACTCTCAGACAATCACTATCACTCTCTGACACTCTCTGACACACTCTATCACTCTCTGACACTCTCTATCAATCTCTGACATACTCTGACACTCTCTGACACTCTCGGACACTCACTATCACTCTCTGACACTCCCTATCACTCTCTGACACTCTCTGACACTCTCTAACACTCTCTAACACTCTCTGACACTCTCTGACACTCTCTGACACTCACTATCACTCTCAGACACTCACTATCACTGTCTGACATTCTCTGACACACTCACTATCACTCTCTGACACTCTCTATCACTCTCTGACACTCTCTGACACTCTCAGACACTCACTATCACTCTCTGATACTCTCTGACGCTCACTATCACTCTCTGATACTCTCTGACACTCAATATCACTCTCTGACACTCTCTATCACTCATGACACTCTCTGACACTCTCTGACACTCGCTGGCACTCACTATCACTCTCTGACACTCTCTATCACTCTCTGACACTCTCTATCACTCTCTGACACTCTCAGACTCTCACTATCACTCTCTGACACTCTCTCACACACTCTGACACTCGCTGGCACTCACTATCACTCTCTGACTCTCACTATCACTCTCTGACACTCTCTATCACTCTCTGACACTCTCTATCACTCTCTGACACTCTCAGACACTCACTATCACTCTCTGACACTCTCTCACACACTCTGACACTCTCTGACACTCGCTGGCACTCACTATCACTCTCTGACTCTCTCTATCACTCTCTGACAATCTCTATCACTCTCTGACACTCTCAGACACTCACTATCACTCTCTGACACTCTCTCACACTGTCTGACACTCTCTATCACTCTGTGACACTCTCTATCACTCTCAGACACTCTCAGACACTCACTATCACTCTCTGACACTCTCTATCTCTGACACTCTCTCACACTCTCTGACACTCTCTATCACTCTCAGACACTCACTATCACTCTCTGACACTCACTATCACTCTCTGACACTCTCTCACACTCTCTGAGATTCTCTGAAACTCTCTGTCTGTCTCTGAAACTCTCTATCACTCTCTGACACTCTCTGACACTCTCTGACTCTCCCTGACACACTCTCACACTCTCGGACACTCACTATCACTCTCTGATACTCTCTGACACTCACTATCACTCTCTGATACTCTCTATCAATCTCTGACACTCTCTGACACTCGCTATCACTCTCTGAGATTCTCTGAAACTCTCTGACACTCTCTCACACTCTCTCACACTCTCTGACACTATCTAATACTCTCTGACACACTCTGACACTCTCTATCACTCTCAGACACTCTCAGACACACACTATCACTCTCTGACACTCTCTATCTCTCTCTGACACTCTCTGACACTCTCTGACACTCTCTATCACTCTCAGATACTCACTATCACTCTCTGACACTCACTATCACTCTCTGACACTCTCTGACACTCGCTGGCACTCACTATCACTCTCTGACACTCTCTATCACTCTCTGACACTCTCTGACACTCTCAGACACTCACTATCACTCTCTGACTCTCTCTCACACTCTCTGACACTCTCTAATACTCTCTGACACTCTCTGACACTCTCTATCACTCTCAGACACTCTCAGACACTCACTATCACTCTCTGACACTCTCTATCTCTCTCTGACACCCTCTCACACTCTCTGGCACTCTCTGACACTCTCTATCACTCTCAGACACTCACTATCACTCTCTGACACTCACTATCACTCTCTGACACTCTCTCACACTCTCTGACACTCACTGGAACTCTCTATCTCTCTCTGACACTCTCTATCGCTCTCTGACACTCTCTGACACTCTCTATCACTCTCTGACAATCTCTGACACTCTCAGACACTCTCAGACACTCACTATCACTCTCTGATACTCTCTGACACTCTCTGTCACTCTCTGACACGCACTATCACACTCTTACACTCTCTGACACTCACTATCACTCACTATCACTCTCAATCACTCTCTGACACACTCTGATACTCTCAGACACTGAGTGTCACTCTCTGACTCTCTCTGACACTCTCTATTACTCTCTATCACTCTCTGACACACTCTGACACTCTCAGACACTCAGTGTCACCCTCTGACACTCTCTGACACTCTCAGACAATCACTATCACTCTCTGACACTCTCTGACACACTCTATCACTCTCTGACACTCTCTATCACTCTCTGACATACTCTGACACTCTCTGCCACTCTCGGACACTCACTATCACTCTCTGACACTCCCTATCTCTCTCTGACACACTCTGACACTCTCAAACACTCTCTAACACTCTCTGACACTCTCTGACACACTCTGACACTCTCACTATCACTCTCTGACACTCTCTGACACTCACTATCACTCTCAGACACTCACTATCACTGTCTGACACTCTCTGACACACTCACTATCACTCTCTGACACTCTCTATCACTCTCTGACTCTCTCTGACACTCTCAGACACTCACTATCACTCTCTGATACTCTCTGACGCTCACTATCACTCTCTGATACTCTCTGACGCTCACTATTACTCTCTGACACTCAATATCACTCTCTGACACTCTCTATCACTCTCTGACACTCTCTGACACTCGCTGGCACTCACTATCACTCTCTGACACTCTCTATCACTCTCTGACACTCTCAGACACTCACTATCACTCTCTGATACTCTCTCACACACTCTGACACTCTCTGACACTCGCTGGCACTCACTATCACTCTCTGACTCTCTCTATCACTCTCTGACAATCTCTATCACTCTCTGACACTCTCAGACACTCACTATCACTCTCTGACACTCTCTCACACTGTCTGACACTCTCTATCACTCTGTGACACTCTCTATCACTCTCAGACACTCTCAGACACTCACTATCACACTCTGACACTCTCTATCTCTCTCTGACACTCTCTCACACTCTCTGACAGTCTCTATCACTCTCAGACACTCACTATCACTCTCTGACACTCACTATCACTCTCTGACACTCTCTCACACTCTCTGAGATTCTCTGAAACTCTCTGTCTGTCTCTGAAACTCTCTATCACTCTCTGACACTCTCTGACACTCTCTGACTCTCCCTGACACTCTCTGACACTCTCGGACACTCACAATCACTCTCTGATACTCTCTGACACTCACTATCACTCTCTGATACTCTCTATCAATCTCTGACACTCTCTGACACTCTCTGACACTCGCTATCACTCTCTGAGATTCTCTGAAACTCTCTGTCTGTCTCTGAAACTCTCTATCACTCTCTGACACTCTCTGACACTCTCTGACACTCTCTGACACTCTCTGACACTCTCTGACTCTCCCTGACACTCTCTGACACTCTCGGACACTCACTATTACTCTTTGATAATCTCTGACACTCACTATCACTCTCTGATACTCTCTATCAATCTCTGACACTCTCTGACACTCTCTGACACTCTCTGACACTCCCTGACACTCTCTGACAATCTCGGACACTCACTATCACTCTCTGATACTCTCTGACACTCACTATCACTCTCTGATACTCTCTATCAATCTCTGACACTCTCTGACACTCTCTGACTCTCCCTGACACTCTCTGACACTCTCTGACACTCTCTGACACTCTCTGACTCTCCCTGACACTCTCTGACACTCTCGGACACTCACTATTACTCTCTGACACTCTCTGACACTCTCTGACACTCTCACTATCACTCTCTGACACTCTCTGACACTCTCTGACACTCACTATCACTCTCAGACACTCACTATCACTCCCTGATACTCTCTGACACTCACTATCACTCTCTGACACTCACCATCACTCTCTGACACTCTCTCACACTGTCTGACACTCTCTCACACACTCTGACACACTCTGAAACTCTCTATCTCTCTCTGACACTCTCTATCACTCTCTGACACTCTCTGACACTCTCTATCACTCTCTGACACTCTCAGACACTCTCAGACACTCTCTGACACTCTCTGACACTCTCACTATCACTCTCTGACACTCTCTGACACTCTCTATCACGCTCTGACACTCTCTGACACTCTCAGACACTCTCAGACACTCACTATCACTCTCTGATACACTCTGACACTCTCTGACAGTCTCAAATCACTCTCAGACACTCTCTATCACTCTCAGACACTCTCAGACACTCACTGTCACTCTCTGACACTCTCTATCACTCTCTGACACTCTCTGACACTCTCTGACACTCGCTGGCACTCACTATCTCTCTCTGACACTCTATATCACTCTCTGACACTCTCTGACACTCTCAGACACTCTCTATCACTCTCAGACACTCTCAGACACTCACTATCACTCTCTGACACTCTCGATCTATGTCTGACACTCTCTGACACTCACTATCACTCTCTGACAGTCTCTATCACTTTCTGACACTCTCTATCACTCTCAGACACTCTCAGACACTCTCTATCACTCTCAGACACTCTCAGACACTCACTATCACTCTCTGACACTCTCTATCACTCTCTGACACTCTCTGACACTTGCTGGCACTCACTATCACTCTCTGACACTCTCTATCACTCTCTGACACTCTCTGACACTCTCAGACACTCTCTATCACTCTCAGACACTCTCAGACACTCACTATCACCCTCTGACACTCTCTATCTCTCTCTGACACTCTCTCACACTCTCTGACACTCTCTTTCTCTCTCAGACACTCACTATCACTCTCTGACACTCTCTATCACTCTCTGACACTCTCTCACACTCTCTGACACTCACTGAAACTCTCTATCTCTCTCTGACACTCTCTATCACTCTCTGACACTCTCTGACACTCTCTGACACTCTCTGACACTCTCACTATCACTCTCTGACACTCTCTGACACTCACTATCACTCTCAGACACTCACTATCACTCCCTGATACTCTCTGACACTCACTATCACTCTCTGACACTCTCGATCTATGTCTGACACTCTCTGACACTCACTATCACTCTCTGACAGTCTCTATCACTCTCTGACACTCTCTATCACTCTCAGACACTCTCAGACACTCACTATCACTCTCTGACACTCTCTATCACTCTCTGACACTCTCTGACACTCTCTGACACTCGCTGGCACTCACTATCACTCTCTGACACTCTCTATCACTCTCTGACACTCTCTGACACTCACTATCACTCTCTGACACTCTCTCACACTCTCTCACACTCTCTGACACTCTCTAACACTCTCTAATACTCTCTGACACTCTCTGACACTCTCTATCACTCTCAGACACTCTCAGACACTCACTATCACTCTCTGACACTCTCTATCTCTCTCTGACACTCTCTCACACTCTCTGACACTCTCTGACACTCTCTATTACTCTCAGATACTCACTATCACTCTCTGACACTCACTATCACTCTCTGACACTCTCACACACTCTCTGACACTCACTGAAACTCTCTATCTCTCTCTGACACTCTCTATCACTCTCTGACACTCTCTGACACTCTCAGACAATCTCAGACACTCACTATCACACTCTGATACTCTCTGACACTCTCTGACAGTCTCAAATCACTCTCAGACACTCTCTATCACTCTCAGACACTCTCAGACACTCACTATCACTCTCTGACACTCTCTATCACTCTCTGACACTCTCTGACACTTGCTGGCACTCACTATCACTCTCTGACACTCTCTATCACTCTCTGACACTCTCTGACACTCTCAGACACTCTCTATCACTCTCAGACACTCTCAGACACTCACTATCACTCTCTGACACTCTCTATCTCTCTCTGACACTCTCTCACACTCTCTGACACTCTCTTTCTCTCTCAGACACTCACTATCACTCTCTGACACTCTCTATCACTCTCTGACACTCTCTCACACTCTCTGACACTCACTGAAACTCTCTATCTCTCTCTGACACTCTCTATCACTCTCTGACACTCTCTGACACTCTCTGACACTCTCAGACACTCTCAGACACTCACTATCACTCTCTGATACACTCTGACACTCTCTGACAGTCTCAAATCACTCTCAGACACTCTCTATCACTCTCAGACACTCTCAGACACTCACTATCACTCTCTGACACTCTCTATCACTCTCTGACACTCTCTGACACTCTCTGACACTCGCTGGCACTCACTATCTCTCTCTGACACTCTATATCACTCTCTGACACTCTCTGACACTCTCAGACACTCTCTATCACTCTCAGACACTCTCAGACACTCACTATCACTCTCTGACACGCTCTATCTCTCTCTGACACTCTCTCACACTCTCTGACACTCTCTGACACTCTCTTTCTCTCTCAGACACTCACTATCACTCTCTGACACTCTCTATCACTCTCTGACACTCTCTCACACTCTCTGACACTCACTGAAACTCTCTATCTCTCTCTGACACTCTCTATCACACTCTGACACTCTCTGACACTCTCTGACACTCTCTGACACTCTCAGACACTCTCAGACACTCACTATCACTCTCTGATACACTCTGACACTCTCTGTCACTCTCTGACACGCACTATCACACTCTGACACTCTCTGACACTCACTATCACTCACTATCACTCTCGATCACTCTCTGACACACTCTGATACTCTCAGACACTGAGTGTCACTCTCTGAATCTCGCTGACACTCTCTATTACTCTCTTTCACTCTCTGACACACTCTGACACTCTCAGACACTCAGTGTCACCCTCTGACACTGTCTGACACTCTCAGACAATCACTATCACTCTCTGACACTCGCTGACACACTCTATCACTCTCTGACATACTCTGACACTCTCTGACACTCTCGGACACTCACTATCACTCTCTGACACTCCCTATCACTCTCTGACACTCTCTGACACTCTCTAACACTCTCTAACACTCTCTGACACTCTCTGACACTCTCTGACACTCTCACTATCACTCTCTGACACTCTCTGACACTCACTATCTCTCTCAGACACTCACTATCACTGTCTGACACTCTCTGACACACTCACTATCACTCTCTGACACTCTCTGACACTCTCAGACACTCACTATCACTCTCTGATACTCTCTATCACTCTCTGACACTCTCTGACACTCTCTGACACTCTCGGACACTCACTATCACTCTCTGACACTCCCTATCACTCTCTGACACTCTCTGACACTCTCTAACACTCTCTAACACTCTCTGACACTCTCTGACACTCTCTGACACTCTCACTATCACTCTCTGACACACTCTGACACTCACTATCTCTCTCAGACACTCACTATCACTGTCTGACACTCTCTGACACACTCACTATCACTCTCTGACACTCTCTGACACTCTCAGACACTCACTATCACTCTCTGATACTCTCTATCACTCTCAGACACTCTCAGACACTCACTATCACTCTCTGACCCTCTCTATCTCTCTCTGACAACCTCTCACACTCTCTGACACTCTCTGACACTCTCTATCACTCTCAGGCACTCACTATCACTCTCTGACACTCACTATCACTCTCTGACACTCTCTCACACTCTCTGACACTCACTGGAACTCTCGATCTCTCTCTGACACTCTCTATCACTCTCTGACACTCTCTGACACTCTCTATCACTCTCTTACAATCTCTGACACTCTCAGACACTCTCAGACACTCACTATCACTCTCTGATACTCTCTGACACTCTCTGTCACTCTCTGACACGCACTATCACACTCTTACACTCTCTGACACTCACAATCACTCACTATCACTCTCAATCACTCTCTGACACACTCTGATACTCTCAGACACTGAGTGTCACTCTCTGACTCTCCCTGACACTCTCTATTACTCTCTATCACTCTCTGACACACTCTGACACTCTCAGACACTCAGTGTCACCCTCTGACACTCTCTGACACTCTCAGACAATCACTATCACTCTCTGACACTCTCTGACACACTCTATCACTCTCTGACACTCTCTATCAATCTCTGACATACTCTGACACTCTCTGACACTCTCGGACACTCACTATCACTCTCTGACACTCCCTATCACTCTCTGACACTCTCTGACACTCTCAAACACTCACTGACACTCTCTGACACTCTCTGACACTCTCACTATCACTCTCTGACACTCTCTGACACTCACTATCACTCTCAGACACTCACTATCACTGTCTGACACTCTCTGACACACTCACTATCACACTCTGACACTCTCTATCACTCTCTGACACTCTCTGACACTCTCAGACACTCACTATCACTCTCTGATACTCTCTGACGCTCACTATCACTCTCTGATACTCTCTGACACTCAATATCACTCTCTGACACTCTCTGACACTCTCTGACACTCGCTGGCACTCACTATCACTCTCTGACACTCTCTGACACTCTCTATCACTCTCTGACACTCTCAGACACTCACTATCACTCTCTGACACTCTCTCACACACTCTGACACTCTCTGACACTCGCTGGCACTCACTATCACTCTCTGACTCTCTCTATCACTCTCTGACAATCTCTATCACTCTCTGACACTCTCAGACACTCACTATCACTCTCTGACACTCTCTCACACTGTCTGACACTCTCTATCACTCTGTGACACTCTCTATCACTCTCAGATACTCTCGGACACTCACTATTACTCTCTGATACTCTCTGACACTCACTATCACTCTCTGATAATCTCTATATCAATCTCTGACACTCTCTGACACTCTCTGACTCTCCCTGACACTCTCTGACACTCTCGGACACTCACTATCACTCTCTGATACTCTCTGACACTCACTATCACTCTCTGATACTCTCTATCAATCTCTGACACTCTCTGACACTCTCTAACTCTCTCTGACACTCTCTGACACTCTCAGACATTCTCATACACTCACTATCACTCTCTGACAACCTCTGACAACCTCTGACAACCTCTGACACTCTCTGACACTCTCAGACACTCTCAGACACTCACTATCACTCTCTGACACTCTCTGACACTCTCACTATCACTCTCTGACACTCTCTGACACTCTCTGACACTCACTATCACTCTCAGACACTCACTATCACTCCCTGATACTCTCTGACACTCACTATCACTCTCTGACACTCTCGATCTATGTCTGACACTCTCTGACACTCACTATCACTCTCTGACAGTCTCTATCACTCTCTGACACTCTCTATCACTCTCAGACATTCTCAGACACTCACTATCACTCTCTGACACTCTCTATCACTCTCTGACACTCTCTGACATTCTCTGACACTCGCTGGCACTCACTATCACTCTCTGACACTCTCTATCACTCTCTGACACTCTCTGACACTCACTATCACTCTCTGACACTCTCTCACACTCTCTCACACTCTCTCACACTCTCTGACACTCTCTAACACTCTCTAATACTCTCTGACACTCTCTGACACTCTCTATCACTCTCAGACACTCTCAGACACTCACTATCACTCTCTGACACTCTCTATCTCTCTCTGACACTCTCTCACACTCTCTGACACTCTCTGACACTCTCTATTACTCTCAGATACTCACTATCACTCTCTGACACTCACTATCACTCTCTGACACTCTCACACACTCTCTGACACTCACTGAAACTCTCTATCTCTCTCTGACACTCTCTATCACTCTCTGACACTCTCTGACACTCTCAGACAATCTCAGACACTCACTATCACACTCTGATACTCTCTGACACTCTCTGACAGTCTCAAATCACTCTCAGACACTCTCTATCACTCTCAGACACTCACTATCACTCTCTGACACTCTCTATCACTCTCTGACACTCTCTGACACTTGCTGGCACTCACTATCACTCTCTGACACTCTCTATCACTCTCTGACACTCTCTGACACTCTCAGACACTCTCTATCACTCTCAGACACTCTCAGACACTCACTATCACTCTCTGACACTCTCTATCTCTCTCTGACACTCTCTCACACTCTCTGACACTCTCTTTCTCTCTCAGACACTCACTATCACTCTCTGACACTCTCTATCACTCTCTGACACTCTCTCACACTCTCTGACACTCACTGAAACTCTCTATCTCTCTCTGACACTCTCTATCACTCTCTGACACTCTCTGACACTCTCTGACACTCTCTGACATTCTCTGACACTCGCTGGCACTCACTATCACTCTCTGACACTCTCTATCACTCTCTGACACTCTCTGACACTCACTATCACTCTCTGACACTCTCTCACACTCTCTCACACTCTCTCACACTCTCTGACACTCTCTAACACTCTCTAATACTCTCTGACACTCTCTGACACTCTCTATCACTCTCAGACACTCTCAGACACTCACTATCACTCTCTGACACTCTCTATCTCTCTCTGACACTCTCTCACACTCTCTGACACTCTCTGACACTCTCTATTACTCTCAGATACTCACTATCACTCTCTGACACTCACTATCACTCTCTGACACTCTCACACACTCTCTGACACTCACTGAAACTCTCTATCTCTCTCTGACACTCTCTATCACTCTCTGACACTCTCTGACACTCTCAGACAATCTCAGACACTCACTATCACACTCTGATACTCTCTGACACTCTCTGACAGTCTCAAATCACTCTCAGACACTCTCTATCACTCTCAGACACTCACTATCACTCTCTGACACTCTCTATCACTCTCTGACACTCTCTGACACTTGCTGGCACTCACTATCACTCTCTGACACTCTCTATCACTCTCTGACACTCTCTGACACTCTCAGACACTCTCTATCACTCTCAGACACTCTCTATCTCTCTCTGACACTCTCTCACACTCTCTGACACTCTCTTTCTCTCTCAGACACTCACTATCACTCTCTGACACTCTCTATCACTCTCTGACACTCTCTCACACTCTCTGACACTCACTGAAACTCTCTATCTCTCTCTGACACTCTCTATCACTCTCTGACACTCTCTGACACTCTCTGACACTCTCTGACACTCTCTGACACTCTCAGACACTCTCAGACACTCACTATCACTCTCTGATACACTCTGACACTCTCTGACAGTCTCAAATCACTCTCAGACACTCTCTATCACTCTCAGACACTCTCAGACACTCACTATCACTCTCTGACACTCTCTATCACTCTCTGACACTCTCTGACACTCTCTGACACTCGCTGGCACTCACTATCTCTCTCTGACACTCTATATCACTCTCTGACACTCTCTGACACTCTCAGACACTCTCTATCACTCTCAGACACTCTCAGACACTCACTATCACTCTCTGACACTCTCTATCTCTCTCTGACACTCTCTCACACTCTCTGACACTCTCTGACACTCTCTTTCTCTCTCAGACACTCACTATCACTCTCTGACACTCTCTATCACTCTCTGACACTCTCTCACACTCTCTGACACTCACTGAAACTCTCTATCTCTCTCTGACACTCTCTATCACACTCTGACACTCTCTGACACTCTCTGACACTCTCTGACACTCTCAGACACTCTCAGACACTCACTATCACTCTCTGATACACTCTGACACTCTCTGTCACTCTCTGACACGCACTATCACACTCTGACACTCTCTGACACTCACTATCACTCACTATCACTCTCGATCACTCTCTGACACACTCTGATACTCTCAGACACTGAGTGTCACTCTCTGACTCTCGCTGACACTCTCTATTACTCTCTATCACTCTCTGACACACTATGACACTCTCAGACACTCAGTGTCACCCTCTGACACTGTCTGACACTCTCAGACAATCACTATCACTCTCTGACACTCTCTGACACACTCTATCACTCTCTGACATACTCTGACACTCTCTGACACTCTCGGACACTCACTATCACTCTCTGACACTCCCTATCACTCTCTGACACTCTCAGACACTCACTATCACTCTCTGACACTCTCTATCTCTCTCTGACACTCTCTGACACTCTCTCACACTCTCTGACACTCTCTGACACTCTCTATTACTCTCAGATACTCACTATCACTCTCTGACACTCACTATCACTCTCTGACACTCTCACACACTCTCTGACACTCACTGAAACTCTCTATCTCTCTCTGACACTCTCTATCACTCTCTGACACTCTCTGACACTCTCAGACAATCTCAGACACTCACTATCACACTCTGATACTCTCTGACACTCTCTGACAGTCTCAAATCACTCTCAGACACTCTCTATCACTCTCAGACACTCTCAGACACTCACTATCACTCTCTGACACTCTCTATCACTCTCTGACACTCTCTGACACTTGCTGGCACTCACTATCACTCTCTGACACTCTCTATCACTCTCTGACACTCTCTGACACTCTCAGACACTCTCTATCACTCTCAGACACTCTCAGACACTCACTATCACTCTCTGACACTCTCTATCTCTCTCTGACACTCTCTCACACTCTCTGACACTCTCTTTCTCTCTCAGACACTCACTATCACTCTCTGACACTCTCTATCACTCTCTGACACTCTCTCACACTCTCTGACACTCACTGAAACTCTCTATCTCTCTCTGACACTCTCTATCACTCTCTGACACTCTCTGACACTCTCTGACACTCTCTGACACTCTCACTATCACTCTCTGACACTCTCTGACACTCTCTGACACTCACTATCACTCTCAGACACTCACTATCACTCCCTGATACTCTCTGACACTCACTATCACTCTCTGACACTCTCGATCTATGTCTGACACTCTCTGACACTCACTATCACTCTCTGACAGTCTCTATCACTCTCTGACACTCTCTATCACTCTCAGACACTCTCAGACACTCACTATCACTCTCTGACACTCTCTATCACTCTCTGACACTCTCTGACACTCTCTGACACTCGCTGGCACTCACTATCACTCTCTGACACTCTCTATCACTCTCTGACACTCTCTGACACTCACTATCACTCTCTGACACTCTCTCACACTCTCTCACACTCTCTGACACTCTCTAACACTCTCTAATACTCTCTGACACTCTCTGACACTCTCTATCACTCTCAGACACTCTCAGACACTCACTATCACTCTCTGACACTCTCTATCTCTCTCTGACACTCTCTCACACTCTCTGACACTCTCTGACACTCTCTATTACTCTCAGATACTCACTATCACTCTCTGACACTCACTATCACTCTCTGACACTCTCACACACTCTCTGACACTCACTGAAACTCTCTATCTCTCTCTGACACTCTCTATCACTCTCTGACACTCTCTGACACTCTCAGACAATCTCAGACACTCACTATCACACTCTGATACTCTCTGACACTCTCTGACAGTCTCAAATCACTCTCAGACACTCTCTATCACTCTCAGACACTCTCAGACACTCACTATCACTCTCTGACACTCTCTATCACTCTCTGACACTCTCTGACACTTGCTGGCTCTCACTATCACTCTCTGACACTCTCTATCACTCTCTGACACTCTCTGACACTCTCAGACACTCTCTATCACTCTCAGACACTCTCAGACACTCACTATCACTCTCTGACACTCTCTATCTCTCTCTGACACTCTCTCACACTCTCTGACACTCTCTTTCTCTCTCAGACACTCACTATCACTCTCTGACACTCTCTATCACTCTCTGACACTCTCTCACACTCTCTGACACTCACTGAAACTCTCTATCTCTCTCTGACACTCTCTATCACTCTCTGACACTCTCTGACACTCTCTGACACTCTCAGACACTCTCAGACACTCACTATCACTCTCTGATACACTCTGACACTCTCTGACAGTCTCAAATCACTCTCAGACACTCTCTATCACTCTCAGACACTCTCAGACACTCACTATCACTCTCTGACACTCTCTATCACTCTCTGACACTCTCTGACACTCTCTGACACTCGCTGGCACTCACTATCTCTCTCTGACACTCTATATCACTCTCTGACACTCTCTGACACTCTCAGACACTCTCTATCACTCTCAGACACTCTCAGACACTCACTATCACTCTCTGACACGCTCTATCTCTCTCTGACACTCTCTCACACTCTCTGACACTCTCTGACACTCTCTTTCTCTCTCAGACACTCACTATCACTCTCTGACACTCTCTATCACTCTCTGACACTCTCTCACACTCTCTGACACTCACTGAAACTCTCTATCTCTCTCTGACACTCTCTATCACACTCTGACACTCTCTGACACTCTCTGACACTATCTGACACTCTCAGACACTCTCAGACACTCACTATCACTCTCTGATACACTCTGACACTCTCTGTCACTCTCTGACACGCACTATCACACTCTGACACTCTCTGACACTCACTATCACTCACTATCACTCTCGATCACTCTCTGACACACTCTGATACTCTCAGACACTGAGTGTCACTCTCTGAATCTCGCTGACACTCTCTATTACTCTCTTTCACTCTCTGACACACTCTGACACTCTCAGACACTCAGTGTCACCCTCTGACACTGTCTGACACTCTCAGACAATCACTATCACTCTCTGACACTCGCTGACACACTCTATCACTCTCTGACATACTCTGACACTCTCTGACACTCTCGGACACTCACTATCACTCTCTGACACTCCCTATCACTCTCTGACACTCTCTAACACTCTCTAACACTCTCTGACACTCTCTGACACTCTCTGACACTCTCACTATCACTCTCTGACACTCTCTGACACTCACTATCTCTCTCAGACACTCACTATCACTGTCTGACACTCTCTGACACACTCACTATCACTCTCTGACAATCTCTGACACTCTCAGACACTCACTATCACTCTCTGATACTCTCTATCACTCTCTGACACTCTCTGACACTCTCGGACACTCACTATCACTCTCTGACACTCCCTATCACTCTCTGACACTCTCTGACACTCTCTAACACTCTCTGACACTCTCTGACACTCTCTGACAATCTCACTATCACTCTCTGACACTCTCTGACACTCACTATCTCTCTCAGACACTCACTATCACTGTCTGACACTCTCTGACACACTCACTATCACTCTCTGACACTCTCTGACACTCTCAGACACTCACTATCACTCTCTGATACTCTCTATCACTCTCAGACACTCTCAGACACTCACTATCACTCTCTGACACTCTCTATCTCTCTCTGACACCCGCTCACACTCTCTGACACTCTCTGACACTCTCTATCACTCTCAGGCACTCACTATCACTCTCTGACACTCACTATCACTCTCTGACACTCTCTGACAGTCTCAAATCACTCTCAGACACTCTCTATCACTCTCAGACACTCTCAGACACTCACTATCACTCTCTGACACTCTCTATCACTCTCTGACACTCTCTGACACTTGCTGGCACTCACTATCACTCTCTGACACTCTCTGACACTCTCAGACACTCTCTATCACTCTCAGACACTCTCAGACACTCACTATCACTCTCTGACACTCTCTATCTCTCTCTGACACTCTCTCACACTCTCTGACACTCTCTTTCTCTCTCAGACACTCACTATCACTCTCTGACACTCTCTATCACTCTCTGACACTCTCTCACACTCTCTGACACTCACTGAAACTCTCTATCTCTCTCTGACACTCTCTATCACTCTCTGACACTCTCTGACACTCTCTGACACTCTCTGACATTCTCTGACACTCGCTGGCACTCACTATCACTCTCTGACACTCTCTATCACTCTCTGACACTCTCTGACACTCACTATCACTCTCTGACACTCTCTCACACTCTCTCACACTCTCTCACACTCTCTGACACTCTCTAACACTCTCTAATACTCTCTGACACTCTCTGACACTCTCTATCACTCTCAGACACTCTCAGACACTCACTATCACTCTCTGACACTCTCTATCTCTCTCTGACACTCTCTCACACTCTCTGACACTCTCTGACACTCTCTATTACTCTCAGATACTCACTATCACTCTCTGACACTCACTATCACTCTCTGACACTCTCACACACTCTCTGACACTCACTGAAACTCTCTATCTCTCTCTGACACTCTCTGACACTCTCTGACACTCTCTATCACTCTCAGACACTCTCAGACACTCACTATCACTCTCTGACACTCTCTATCTCTCTCTGACACTCTCTCACACTCTCTGACACTCTCTTTCTCTCTCAGACACTCACTATCACTCTCTGACACTCTCTATCACTCTCTGACACTCTCTCACACTCTCTGACACTCACTGAAACTCTCTATCTCTCTCTGACACTCTCTATCACTCTCTGACACTCTCTGACACTCTCTGACACTCTCTGACACTCTCAGACACTCACTATCACTCTCTGATACACTCTGACACTCTCTGACACTCTCTCACACTCTCTGACACTCACTGAAACTCTCTATCTCTCTCTGACACTCTCTATCACTCTCTGACACTCTCTGACACTCTCTGACACTCTCAGACACTCTCAGACACTCACTATCACTCTCTGATACACTCTGACACTCTCTGACAGTCTCAAATCACTCTCAGACACTCTCTATCACTCTCAGACACTCTCAGACACTCACTATCACTCTCTGACACTCTCTATCACTCTCTGACACTCTCTGACACTCTCTGACACTCGCTGGCACTCACTATCTCTCTCTGACACTCTATATCACTCTCTGACACTCTCTGACACTCTCAGACACTCTCTATCACTCTCAGACACTCTCAGACACTCACTATCACTCTCTGACACTCTCTATCTCTCTCTGACACTCTCTCACACTCTCTGACACTCTCTGACACTCTCTTTCTCTCTCAGACACTCACTATCACTCTCTGACACTCTCTATCACTCTCTGACACTCTCTCACACTCTCTGACACTCACTGAAACTCTCTATCTCTCTCTGACACTCTCTATCACACTCTGACACTCTCTGACACTCTCTGACACTCTCTGACACTCTCAGACACTCTCAGACACTCACTATCACTCTCTGATACACTCTGACACTCTCTGTCACTCTCTGACACGCACTATCACACTCTGACACTCTCTGACACTCACTATCACTCACTATCACTCTCGATCACTCTCTGACACACTCTGATACTCTCAGACACTGAGTGTCACTCTCTGACTCTCGCTGACACTCTCTATTACTCTCTATCACTCTCTGACACACTCTGACACTCTCAGACACTCAGTGTCACCCTCTGACACTGTCTGACACTCTCAGACAATCACTATCACTCTCTGACACTCTCTGACACACTCTATCACTCTCTGACATACTCTGACACTCTCGGACACTCACTATCACTCTCTGACACTCCCTATCACTCTCTGACACTCTCTGACACTCTCTAACACTCTCTAACACTCTCTGACACTCTCTGACAATCTCTGACACTCTCACTATCACTCTCTGACACTCTCTGACACTCACTATCTCTCTCAGACACTCACTATCACTGTCTGACACTCTCTGACACACTCACTATCACTCTCTGACACTCTCTGACACTCTCAGACACTCACTATCACTCTCTGATACTCTCTATCACTCTCTGACACTCTCTGTCACTCTCTGACACTCTCGGACACTCACTATCACTCTCTGACACTCCCTATCACTCTCTGACACTCTCTGACACTCTCTAACACTCTCCAACACTCTCTGACACTCTCTGACACTCTCTGACACTCTCACTATCACTCTCTGACACACTCTGACACTCTCTAACACTCTCCAACACTCTCTGACACTCTCTGACACTCTCTGACACTCTCACTATCACTCTCTGACACACTCTGACACTCACTATCTCTCTCAGACACTCACTATCACTGTCTGACACTCTCTGACACACTCACTATCACTCTCTGACACTCTCTCACACTCTCTGACACTCACTGGAACTCTCGATCTCTCTCTGACACTCTCTATCACTCTCTGACACTCTCTATCACTCTCTGACAATCTCTGACACTCTCAGACACTCTCAGACACTCACTATCACTCTCTGATACTCTCTGACACTCTCTATCACTCTCTATCACTCTCAGACACTCTCAGACACTCACTGTCACTCTCTGACACGCACTATCACACTCTTACACTCTCTGACACTCACTATCACTCTCAATCACTCTCTGACACACTCTGATACTCTCAGACACTGAGTGTCACTCTCTGACTCTCCCTGACACTCTCTATTACTCTCTATCACTCTCTGACACACTCTGACACTCTCAGACACTCAGTGTCACCCTCTGACACTCTCTGACACTCTCAGACAATCACTATCACTCTCTGACACTCTCTGACACACTCTATCACTCTCTGACACTCTCTATCAATCTCTGACATACTCTGACACTCTCTGACACTCTCGGACACTCACTATCACTCTCTGACACTCCCTATCACTCTCTGACACTCTCTGACACTCTCAAACACTCACTGACACTCTCTGACACTCTCTGACACTCTCACTATCACTCTCTGACACTCTCTGACACTCACTATCACTCTCAGACACTCACTATCACTGTCTGACACTCTCTGACACACTCACTATCACACTCTGACACTCTCTATCACTCTCTGACACTCTCTGACACTCTCAGACACTCACTATCACTCTCTGATACTCTCTGACGCTCACTATCACTCTCTGATACTCTCTGACACTCAATATCACTCTCTGACACTCTCTATCACTCTCTGACACTCTCTGACACTCTCTGACACTCGCTGGCACTCACTATCACTCTCTGACACTCTCTGACACTCTCTATCACTCTCTGACACTCTCAGACACTCACTATCACTCTCTGACACTCTCTCACACACTCTGACACTCTCTGACACTCGCTGGCACTCACTATCACTCTCTGACTCTCTCTATCACTCTCTGACAATCTCTATCACTCTCTGACACTCTCAGACACTCACTATCACTCTCTGACACTCTCCCACACTGTCTGACACTCTCTATCACTCTGTGACACTCTCTATCACTCTCAGACACTCTCGGACACTCACTATTACTCTCTGATACTCTCTGACACTCACTATCACTCTCTGATACTCTCTATCAATCTCTGACACTCTCTGACACTCTCTGACTCTCCCTGACACTCTCTGACACTCTCGGACACTCACTATCACTCTCTGATACTCTCTGACACTCACTATCACTCTCTGATACTCTCTATCAATCTCTGACACTCTCTGACACTCTCTAACTCTCTCTGACACTCTCTGACACTCTCAGACATTCTCATACACTCACTATCACTCTCTGACAACCTCTGACAACCTCTGACAACCTCTGACACTCTCTGACACTCTCAGACAATCACTATCACTCTCTGATACTCTCTGACACACACTATCACTCTCTGATACTCTCTGTCAATCTCTGACACTCTCTATCACTCTCTATCACTCTCAGACACTCTCAGACACTCACTGTCACTCTCTGACACTCACTATCACTCTCTGACACTCTCTTACACTGTCTGACACTCTCTGAAAGTCTCTATCTCTCTCTGACACTCTATCACTCTCTGACACTCTCTGACACTCTCTATCACTGTCTGACACTCTCTGACACTCTCAGACACTCTCAGACACTCTCTGACACTCTCTGACACTCTCACTATCACTCTCTGACACTCTCTGACACTCTCTGACACTCAATATCACTCTCAGACACTCACTATCACTCCCAGATACTCTCTGACACTCACTATCAATCTCTGACACTCACTATCACTCTCTGACACTCTCTCACACTGTCTGAAACTCTCTATCTCTCTCTGACACTCTCTATCACTCTCTGACACTCTCTGACACTCTCTATCACTCTCTGACACTCTCAGACACTCTCAGACACTCTCTGACACTCTCTGACACTCTCACTATCACTCTCTGACACTCTCTGACACTCACTATCACTCTCAGACACTCACTATCACTCCCTGATACTCTCTGACACTCACTATCACTCTCTGACACTCTCGATCTATGTCTGACACTCTCTGACACTCACTATCACTCTCTGACAGTCTCTATCACTCTCTGACACTCTCTATCACTCTCAGACACTCTCAGACACTCACTATCACTCTCTGACACTCTCTATCACTCTCTGACACTCTCTGACACTCTCTGACACTCGCTGGCACTCACTATCACTCTCTGACACTCTCTATCACTCTCTGACACTCTCTGACACTCACTATCACTCTCTGACACTCTCTCACACTCTCTCACACTCTCTGACACTCTCTAATACTCTCTAATACTCTCTGACACTCTCTGACACTCTCTATCACTCTCAGACACTCTCAGACACTCACTATCACTCTCTGACACTATCTATCTCTCTCTGACACTCGCTCACACTCTCTGACACTCTCTGACACTCTCTATCACTCTCAGATACTCACTGTCACTCTCTTACACTCACTATCACTCTCTGACACTCTCACACACTCTCTGACACTCACTGAAACTCTCTATCTCTCTCTGACACTCTCTATCACTCTCTTACACTCTCTGACACTCTCTATCACTCTCTGACACTCTCTGACACTCTCAGACAATCTCAGACACTCACTATCACTCTCTGATACTCTCTGACACTCTCTGACAGTCTCAAATCACTCTCAGACACTCTCTATCACTCTCAGACACTCTCAGACACTCACTATCACTCTCTGACACTCTCTATCACTCTCTGACACTCTCTTACACTCTCTGACACTCGCTGGCACTCACTATCACTCTCTGACACTCTCTATCACTCTCTGACACTCTCTGACACGCTCAGACACTCACTATCACTCTCTGACACTCTCTGACACTCTCAGACACTCTCTATCACTCTCAGACACTCTCAGACACTCACTATCACTCTCTGACACTCTCTATCTCTCTCTGACACTCTCTCACACTCTCTGACTCTCTCTGACACTCTCTTTCTCTCTCAGACACTCACTATCACTCTCTGACACTCTCTATCACTCTCTGACACTCTCACACACTCTCTGACACTCACTGAAACTCTCTATCTCTCTCTGACACTCTCTATGACACTCTCTGACACTCTCTGACACTCTCTGACACTCTCAGACACTCTCAGACACTCACTATCACAATCTGATACACTCTGACACTCTCTGTCACTATCTGACATGCACTATCACACTCTGACACTCTCTGACACTCACTATCACTCACTATCACTCTCGATCACTCTCTGACACAGTCTGGTAATCTCAGACACTGAGTGTCACTCTCTGACTCTCTCTGACACTCTCTATTACTCTCTATCACTCTCTGACACACTCTGACACTCTCAGACACTCAGTGTCACCCTCTGACACTCTCTGACACTCTCAGACAATCACTATCACTCTCTGACACTCTCTGACACACTCTATCACTCTCTGACACTCTCTATCAATCTCTGACATACTCTGACACTCTCTGACACTCTCGGACACTCACTATCACTCTCTGATACTCTCTGACACTCACTATCACTCTCTGATACTCTCTATCAATCTCTGACACTCTCTGACACTCTCAAACTCTCTCTGACAATCTCTGACACTCTCAGACATTCTCATACACTCACTATCACTCTCTGACATCCTCTGACAACCTCTGACACTCTCTGACACTCTCAGACACTCTCAGACACTCACTATCACTCTCTGACACTCACTATCACTCTCTGACACTCTCTTACACTGTCTGACACTCTCTGAAAATCTCTATCTCTCTCTGACACTCTCTATCACTCTCTGACACTCTCTGACACTCTCTATCACTGTCTGACACTCTCTGACACTCTCAGACACTCTCAGACACTCTCTGACACTCTCTGATACTCTCACTATCACTCTCTGACACTCTCTGACACTCTCTGACACACACTATCACTCTCAGACACTCACTATCACTCCCAGATACTCTCTGACACTCACTATCAATCTCTGACACTCACTATCACTCTCTGACACTCTCTCACACTGTCTGACACTCTCTCAGACTCTCTGACACTCTCTGAAACTCTCTATCTCTCTCTGACACTCTCTATCACTCTCTGACACTCTCTGACACTCTCTATCACTCTCTGACACTCTCTATCACTCTCTGACACTCTCTGACACTCTCTATCACTCTCTGACACTCTCTGACACTCTCACTATCACTCTCTGACACTCTCTGACACTCTCAGACACTCTCTGACACTCTCTGACACTCTCACTATCACTCTCTGACACTCTCTGACACTCTCTGACACTCACTATCACTCTCAGACACTCACTATCACTCCCTGATACTCTCTGACACTCACTATCACTCTCTGACACTCTCGATCTATGTCTGACACTCTCTGACACTCACTATCACTCTCTGACAGTCTCTATCACTCTCTGACACTCTCTGACACTCTCTGACACTCGCTGGCACTCACTATCACTCTCTGACACTCTCTATCACTCTCTGACACTCTCTGACACTCCCTTTCACTCTCTGACACTCTCTCACACTCTCTCACACTCTCTGACACTCTCTAATACTCTCTAATACTCTCTGACACTCTCTGACACTCTCTATCACTCTCAGACACTCTCAGACACTCACTATCACTCTCTGACGCTCTCTATCTCTCTCTGACACTCTCTCACACTATCTGACACTCTCTGACACTCTCTATCACTCTCAGATACTCACTATCACTCTCTGACACTCACTATCACTCTCTGACACTCTCACACACTCTCTGACACTCACTGAAACTCTCTATCTCTCTCTGACACTCTCTATCACTCTCTGACACTCTCTGAAACTCTCTATCACTCTCTAGCACTCTCTGACACACTCTGACACTCACTATCACTCTCTGATACTCTCTGACACTCTCTGACAGTCTCAAATCACTCTCAGACACTCTCTATCACTCTCAGACACTCTCAGACACTCACTATCACTCTCTGACACTCTCTATCACTCTCTGACACTCTCTGACACTCTCAGACACTCGCTGGCACTCACTATCACTCTCTGACACTCTCTATCACTCTCTGACGCTCTCTGACATGCTCAGACACTCACTATCACTCTCTGACACTCTCTGACACTCTCAGACACTCTCTATCACTCTCAGACACTCTCAGACACTCACTATCACTCTCTGACACTCTCTATCTCTCTCTGACACTCTCACACTCTCTGACACTCTCTGACACTCTCTTTCTCTCTCAGACACTCACTATCACACTCTGACACTCTCTATCACTCTCTGACACTCTCTCACACTCTCTGACACTCACTGAAAATCTCTATCTCTCTCTGACACTTTCTATCACTCTCTGACACTCTCAGACACTCTCAGACACTCTCAGACACTCTCAGACACTCACTATCACTCTCTGATACTCTCTGACACTCTCTGTCACTCTCTGACACGCACTATCACACTCTGACACTTACTATCACTCACTATCACTCTCGATCACTCTCTGACACACTCTGATACTCTCAGACACTGAGTGTCACTCTCTGACTCTCTCTGACACTCTCTATTACTCTCTATCACTCTCTGACACACTCTGAAACTCTCAGACACTCAGTGTCACCCTCTGACACTCTCTGACACTCTCAGACAATCACTATCACTCTCTGACACTCTCTGACACACTATATCACTCTCTGACACTCTCTATCAATCTCTGACATACTCTGACACTCTCTGACACTCTCGGACACTCACTATCACTCTCTGACACTCCCTATCACTCTCTGACACTCTCTGACTCTCTCTAACACTCTCTAACACTCTCTGACACTCTCTGATACTCTCTGACACTCTATGACACTCTCACTATCACTCTCTGACACTCTCTGACACTCACTATCACTCTCAGACACTCACTATCACTGTCTGACACTCTCTGACACACACACTGTCACTCTCTGACACTCTCTATCACTCTCTGGCACTCTCTGACACTCTCAGACACTCACTATCACTCTCTGATACTCTCTGACGCTCACTATCACTCTCTGATACTCTCTGACACTCAATATCACTCTCTGATACTCTCTATCACTCTCTGACACTCTCTGACACTCTCAGACACTCACTATCACTCTCTGACACTCTCTCACACACTCTGACACTCTCTGACACTCGCTGGCACTCACTATCACTCTCTGACTCTCTCTATCACTCTCTGACAATCTCTATCACTCTCTGACACTCTCAGACACTCACTATCACTCTCTGACACTCTCTCACACTGTCTGACACTCTCTATCACTCTGTGACACTCTCTATCATTCTCAGACACTCTCAGACACTCACTATCACTCTCTGACACTCTCTATCTCTCTCTGACACTCTCTCACACTCTCTGACACTCTCTATCACTCTCAGAATCTCACTATCACTCTCTGACACTCACTATCACTCTCTGACACTCTCTCACACTCTCTGAGATTCTCTGAAACTCTCTGTCTGTCTCTGAAACTCTCTATCACTCTCTGACACTCTCTGACACTCTCTGACTCTCCCTGACACTCTCTGACACTCTCGGACACTCACTATCACTCTCTGATACTCTCTGACACTCACTATCACTCTCTGATACTCTCTATCAATCTCTGACACTCTCTGACACTCGCTATCACTCTCTGAGATTCTCTGAAACTCTCTGTCTGTCTCTGAAACTCTCTATCACTCTCTGACACTCTCTGACACTCTCTGACACTCTCTGACACTCTCTGACTCTCTCTGACACTCTCTGA
The DNA here is from genome assembly GCF_036365525.1 of Heterodontus francisci. Classification (NCBI taxonomy): domain Eukaryota; kingdom Metazoa; phylum Chordata; class Chondrichthyes; order Heterodontiformes; family Heterodontidae; genus Heterodontus; species Heterodontus francisci. The sequence continues at coordinate 34,165,142 of NC_090412.1, read as the reverse complement.
TACTCTCTGACACTCACTATCACTGTCTGAAACTCTCCATCAATCTCTGACACTCTCTGACACTCTCTGACTCTCCCTGACACTCTCTGACACTCTCGGACATTCTCATACACTCACTATCACTCTCTGATACTCTCTATCAATCTCTGACACTCTCTGACACACTCTAACTCTCTCTGACACTCTCTGACACTCTCAGACATTCTCATACACTCACTATCACTCTCTGACACTCTCTTACACTCTCTGATACTCTCTGACACACACTATCACTCTCTGATACTCTCTATCAATCTCTGACACTCTATCTCACTCTCTATCACTCTCAGACACTCACTGTCACTCTCTGACACTCACTATCACTCTCTGACACTCTCTTACACTGTCTGACACTCTCTGAAACTCTCTATCTCTCTCTGACACTCTCTATCACTCTCTGACACTCTCTGACACTCTCTATCACTGTCTGACACTCTCTGACACTCTCTGACACTCTCAGACACTCTCTGACACTCTCTGTCACTCTCACTATCACTCTCTGACACTCTCTGACACTCTCTGACACTCACTATCACTCTCAGACACTCACTATCACTCCCAGATACTCTCTGACACTCACTATCACTCTCTGACACTCACTATCACTCTCTGACATCTCTCACACTGTCTGACACTCTCTCACACTCTCTGACACTCTCTGAAACTCTCTATCTCTCTCTGACACTCTCTATCACTCTCTGACATTCTCTGACACTCTCTATCACTCTCTGACACTCTCAGACACTCTCAGACACTCTCTGACACTCTCTGACACTCTCACTATCACTCTCTGACACTCTCTGACACTCTCTGACACTCTCTGACACTCACTATCACTCTCAGACACTCACTATCACTCCCTGATACTCTCTGACACTCACTATCACTCTCTGACACTCTCGATCTATGTCTGACACTCTCTGACACTCACTGTCACTCTCTGACAGTCTCTATCACTCTCTGACACTCTCTATCACTCTCAGACACTCTCAGACACACACTATCACTCTCTGACACTCTCTATCACTCTCTGACACTCTCTGACACTCTCTGACACTCGCTGGCACTCACTATCACTCTCTGACACTCTCTATCACTCTCTGACACTCTCTGACACTCACTATCACTCTCTGACACTCTCTCACACTCTCTGACACTCTCTAATACTCTCTAATACTCTCTGACACTCTCTGACACTCTCTATCACTCTCAGACACTCTCAGACACTCACTATCATTCTCTGACACTCTCTATCTCTCTCTGACACTCTCTGACACTCTCTATCACTCTCAGATACTCACTATCACTCTCTGACACTCACTATCACTCTCTGACACTCTCACACACTCTCTGACACTCACTGAAACTCTCTATCTCTCTCTGACACTCTCTATCACTCTCTGACACTCTCTGACACTCTCTATCACTCTCTGACACTCTCTGACACTCTCAGACACTCTCAGACACTCACTATCACTCTCTGATACTCTCTGACAGTCTCAAATCACTCTCAGACACTCTCTATCACTCTCAGACACTCACTATCACTCTCTGACACTCTCTATCACTCTCTGACACTCTCTGACAATCGCTGGCACTCACTATCACTCTCTGACACTCTCTATCACTCTCTAATACTCTCTGACACTCTCAGACACTCTCTATCACTCTCAGACACTCTCAGACACTCACTATCACTCTCTGACACTCTCTATCACTCTCTGACACTCTCTCACACTCTCTGACACTCACTGAAACTCTCTATCTCTCTCCGACACTCTCTATCACTCTCTGACACTCTCTGACACTCTCAGACACTCTCAGACACTCACTATCACTCTCTGATACTCTCTGACACTCTCTGTCACTCTCTGACACGCACTATCACACTCTGACACTCACTATCACTCACTATCACTCTCGATCACTCTCTGACACACTCTGATACTCTCAGACACTAAGTGTCACTCTCTGACTCTCTCTGACACTCTCTATTACTCTCTATCACTCTCTGACACACTCTGACACTCTCAGACACTCAGTGTCACCCTCTGACACTCTCTGACACTCTCAGACAATCACTATCACTCTCAGACACTCTCTGACACACTCTATCACTCTCTGACACTCTCTATCAATCTCTGACATACTCTGACACTCTCTGACACTCTCGGACACTCACTATCACTCTCTGACACTCCCTATCACTCTCTGACACTCTCTGACACTCTCTAACACACTCTGACACTCTCTGACACACTCTGACACTCTCACTATCACTCTCTGACACTCTCTGACACTCACTATCACTCTCAGACACTCACTATCACTGTCTGACACTCTCTGACACACTCACTATCACTCTATGACACTCTCTATCACTCTCTGACACTCTCTGACACTCTCAGACACTCACTATCACTCTCTGATACTCTCTGACGCTCACTATCACTCTCTGACACTCTCTGACACTCTCTGACACTCGCTGGCACTCACTATCACTCTCTGACACTCTCTATCACTCTCTGACACTCTCTATCACTCTCTGACACTCTCTATCACTCTCTGACACTCTCAGACACTCACTATCACTCTCTGACACTCTCTCACACACTCTGACACTCTCTGACACTCGCTGGCACTCACTATCACTCTCTGACTCTCTCTATCACTCTCTGACACTCTCAGACACTCACTATCACTCTCTGACACTCTCTCACACTGTCTGACACTCTCAATCACTCTGTGACACTCTCTATCACTCTCAGACACTCTCAGACACTCACTATCACTCTCTGACACTCTCTATCTCTCTCTGACACTCTCTGACACTCTCTGACACTCTCTATCACTCTCAGACACTCACTATCACTCTCTGACACTCACTATCACTCTCTAACACTCTCTCACACTCTCTGAGATTCTCTGAAACTCTCTGTCTGTCTCTGAAACTCTCTATCACTCTCTGACACTCTCTGACACTCTCTGACTCTCCCTGACACTCTCTGACACTCTCGGACACTCACTATCACTCTCTGATACTCTCTGACACTCACTATCACTCTCTGATACTCTCTATCAACCTCTGACACTCTCTGACACTCTCTGACACTCGCTATCACTCTCTGAGATTCTCTGAAACTCTCTGTCTGTCTCTGAAACTCTCTATCACTCTCTGACACTCTCTGACACTCTCTGACTCTCCCTGACACTCTCTGACACTCTCGGACACTCACTATTACTCTCTGATACTCTCTGACACTCACTATCACTCTCTGATACTCTCTATCAATCTCTGACACTCTCTGACACTCTCTGACTCTCCCTGACACTCTCTGACACTCTCGGACACTCACTATCACTCTCTGATACTCTCTGACACTCACTATCACTCTCTATCAATCTCTGACACTCTCTGACACTCTCTAACTCTCTCTGACACTCTCTGACACTCTCAGACATTCTCATGCACTCACTATCACTCTCTGACAACCTCTGACACTCTCTGACACTCTCAGACACTCTCAGACACTCACTATCACTCTCTGATACTCTCTGACACACACTATCACTCTCTGATACTCTCTATCAATCTCTGACACTCTCTATCACTTTCTATCACTCTCAGACACTCTCAGACACTCTCAGACACTCACTGTCACTCTCTGACACTCACTATCACTCTCTGACACTCTCTCACAATGTCTGACACTCTCTCACACTCTCTGACACTCTCTGAAACTCTCTTTCTCTCTCTGACACTCTCTATCACTCTCTGACACTCTCTGACACTCTCTATAACTCTCTGACACTCTCAGACACTCTCAGACACTCTCTGACACTCTCTGACACTCTCACTATCACTCTCTGACACTCTCTGACACTCTCTGACACTCACTATCACTCTCAGACACTCACTTCACTCCCTGATACTCTCTGACACTCACTATCACTCTCTGACACTCTCGATCTATGTCTGACACTCTCTGACACTCACTAACACTCTCTGACAGTCTCTATCACTCTCAGACACTCTCTATCACTCTCAGACACTCTCAGACACTCACTATCACTCTCTGACACTCTCTATCACTCTCTGACACTCTCTGACACTCTCTGACACTCGCTGGCACTCACTATCACTCTCTGACACTCTCTATCACTCTCTGACACTCTCTGACACTCACTATCACTCTCTGACTCTCTCTATCTCTCTCTGACACTCTCTCACACTCTCTGACACTCTCTGACACAGTCTGACACTCTCTATCACTCTCAGATACTCACTATCACTCTTTGACACTCACTATCACTCTCTGACACTCTCTATCACTCTCTGACACTCTCTGACACTCACAATCACTCTCTGACACTCTCTATCTCTCTCTGACACTCTCTATCTCTCTCTGACACTCTCTCACACTCTCTGACACTCTCTGACACTCTCTATCACTCTCAGATACTCACTATCACTCTCTGACACTCACTATCACTCTCTGACACTCTCTATCACTCTCTGACACTCTCTCACACTCTCTGACACTCACTGAAACTCTCTATCTCTCTCTGACACTCTCTATCACTCTCTGACACTCTCTGACACTCTCTGACACTCTCTGACACTCTCAGACACTCTCAGACACTCACTATCACTCTCTGATACACTCTGACACTCTCTGACACTCTCTCACACTCTCTGACACTCACTGAAACTCTCTATCTCTCTCTGACACTCTCTATCACTCTCTGACACTCTCTGACACTCTCTGACACTCTCTGACACTCTCAGACACTCTCAGACACTCACTATCACTCTCTGATACACTCTGACACTCTCTGACAGTCTCAAATCACTCTCAGACACTCTCTATCACTCTCAGACACTCTCAGACACTCACTATCACTCTCTGACACTCTCTATCACTCTCTGACACTCTCTGACACTCTCTGACACTCGCTGGCACTCACTATCTCTCTCTGACACTCTATATCACTCTCTGACACTCTCTGACACTCTCAGACACTCTCTATCACTCTCAGACACTCTCAGACACTCACTATCACTCTCTGACACTCTCTATCTCTCTCTGACACTCTCTCACACTCTCTGACACTCTCTGACACTCTCTTTCTCTCTCAGACACTCACTATCACTCTCTGACACTCTCTATCACTCTCTGACACTCTCTCACACTCTCTGACACTCACTGAAACTCTCTATCTCTCTCTGACACTCTCTATCACACTCTGACACTCTCTGACACTCTCTGACACTCTCTGACACTCTCAGACACTCTCAGACACTCACTATCACTCTCTGATACACTCTGACACTCTCTGTCACTCTCTGACACGCACTATCACACTCTGACACTCTCTGACACTCACTATCACTCACTATCACTCTCGATCACTCTCTGACACACTCTGATACTCTCAGACACTGAGTGTCACTCTCTGACTCTCGCTGACACTCTCTATTACTCTCTATCACTCTCTGACACACTCTGACACTCTCAGACACTCAGTGTCACCCTCTGACACTGTCTGACACTCTCAGACAATCACTATCACTCTCTGACACTCTCTGACACACTCTATCACTCTCTGACATACTCTGACACTCTCTGACACTCTCGGACACTCACTATCACTCTCTGACACTCCCTATCACTCTCTGACACTCTCTGACACTCTCTAACACTCTCTAACACTCTCTGACACTCTCTGACAATCTCTGACACTCTCACTATCACTCTCTGACACTCTCTGACACTCACTATCTCTCTCAGACACTCACTATCACTGTCTGACACTCTCTGACACACTCACTATCACTCTCTGACACTCTCTGACACTCTCAGACACTCACTATCACTCTCTGATACTCTCTATCACTCTCTGACACTCTCTGTCACTCTCTGACACTCTCGGACACTCACTATCACTCTCTGACACTCCCTATCACTCTCTGACACTCTCTGACACTCTCTAACACTCTCCAACACTCTCTGACACTCTCTGACACTCTCTGACACTCTCACTATCACTCTCTGACACACTCTGACACTCACTATCTCTCTCAGACACTCACTATCACTGTCTGACACTCTCTGACACACTCACTATCACTCTCTGACACTCTCTCACACTCTCTGACACTCACTGGAACTCTCGATCTCTCTCTGACACTCTCTATCACTCTCTGACACTCTCTATCACTCTCTGACAATCTCTGACACTCTCAGACACTCTCAGACACTCACTATCACTCTCTGATACTCTCTGACACACACTATCACTCTCTGATATTCTCTATCAATCTCTGACACTCTCTATCACTCTCTATCACTCTCAGACACTCTCAGACACTCACTGTCACTCTCTGACACGCACTATCACACTCTTACACTCTCTGACACTCACTATCACTCTCAATCACTCTCTGACACACTCTGATACTCTCAGACACTGAGTGTCACTCTCTGACTCTCCCTGACACTCTCTATTACTCTCTATCACTCTCTGACACACTCTGACACTCTCAGACACTCAGTGTCACCCTCTGACACTCTCTGACACTCTCAGACAATCACTATCACTCTCTGACACTCTCTGACACACTCTATCACTCTCTGACACTCTCTATCAATCTCTGACATACTCTGACACTCTCTGACACTCTCGGACACTCACTATCACTCTCTGACACTCCCTATCACTCTCTGACACTCTCTGACACTCTCAAACACTCACTGACACTCTCTGACACTCTCTGACACTCTCACTATCACTCTCTGACACTCTCTGACACTCACTATCACTCTCAGACACTCACTATCACTGTCTGACACTCTCTGACACACTCACTATCACACTCTGACACTCTCTATCACTCTCTGACACTCTCTGACACTCTCAGACACTCACTATCACTCTCTGATACTCTCTGACGCTCACTATCACTCTCTGATACTCTCTGACACTCAATATCACTCTCTGACACTCTCTATCACTCTCTGACACTCTCTGACACTCTCTGACACTCGCTGGCACTCACTATCACTCTCTGACACTCTCTGACACTCTCTATCACTCTCTGACACTCTCAGACACTCACTATCACTCTCTGACACTCTCTCACACACTCTGACACTCTCTGACACTCGCTGGCACTCACTATCACTCTCTGACTCTCTCTATCACTCTCTGACAATCTCTATCACTCTCTGACACTCTCAGACACTCACTATCACTCTCTGACACTCTCCCACACTGTCTGACACTCTCTATCACTCTGTGACACTCTCTATCACTCTCAGACACTCTCGGACACTCACTATTACTCTCTGATACTCTCTGACACTCACTATCACTCTCTGATACTCTCTATCAATCTCTGACACTCTCTGACACTCTCTGACTCTCCCTGACACACTCTGACACTCTCGGACACTCACTATCACTCTCTGATACTCTCTGACACTCACTATCACTCTCTGATACTCTCTATCAATCTCTGACACTCTCTGACACTCTCTAACTCTCTCTGACACTCTCTGACACTCTCAGACATTCTCATACACTCACTATCACTCTCTGACAACCTCTGACAACCTCTGACAACCTCTGACACTCTCTGACACTCTCAGACACTCTCAGACAATCACTATCACTCTCTGATACTCTCTGACACACACTATCACTCTCTGATACTCTCTGTCAATCTCTGACACTCTCTATCACTCTCTATCACTCTCAGACACTCTCAGACACTCACTGTCACTCTCTGACACTCACTATCACTCTCTGACACTCTCTTACACTGTCTGACACTCTCTGAAAGTCTCTATCTCTCTCTGACACTCTATCACTCTCTGACACTCTCTGACACTCTCTATCACTGTCTGACACTCTCTGACACTCTCAGACACTCTCAGACACTCTCTGACACTCTCTGACACTCTCACTATCACTCTCTGACACTCTCTGACACTCTCTGACACTCAATATCACTCTCAGACACTCACTATCACTCCCAGATACTCTCTGACACTCACTATCAATCTCTGACACTCACTATCACTCTCTGACACTCTCTCACACTGTCTGAAACTCTCTATCTCTCTCTGACACTCTCTATCACTCTCCGACACTCTCTGACACTCTCTATCACTCTCTGACACTCTCAGACACTCTCAGACACTATCTGACACTCTCTGACACTCTCACTATCACTCTCTGACACTCTCTGACACTCACTATCACTCTCAGACACTCACTATCACTCCCTGATACTCTCTGACACTCACTATCACTCTCTGACACTCTCGATCTATGTCTGACACTCTCTGACACTCACTATCACTCTCTGACAGTCTCTATCACTCTCTGACACTCTCTATCACTCTCAGACACTCTCAGACACTCACTATCACTCTCTGACACTCTCTATCACTCTCTGACACTCTCTGACACTCTCTGACACTCGCTGGCACTCACTATCACTCTCTGACACTCTCTATCACTCTCTGACACTCTCTGACACTCACTATCACTCTCTGACACTCTCTCACACTCTCTCACACTCTCTGACACTCTCTAATACTCTCTAATACTCTCTGACACTCTCTGACACTCTCTATCACTCTCAGACACTCTCAGACACTCACTATCACTCTCTGACACTATCTATCTCTCTCTGACACTCGCTCACACTCTCTGACACTCTCTGACACTCTCTATCACTCTCAGATACTCACTGTCACTCTCTTACACTCACTATCACTCTCTGACACTCTCACACACTCTCTGACACTCACTGAAACTCTCTATCTCTCTCTGACACTCTCTATCACTCTCTTACACTCTCTGACACTCTCTATCACTCTCTGACACTCTCTGACACTCTCAGACAATCTCAGACACTCACTATCACTCTCTGATACTCTCTGACACTCTCTGACAGTCTCAAATCACTCTCAGACACTCTCTATCACTCTCAGACACTCTCAGACACTCACTATCACTCTCTGACACTCTCTATCACTCTCTGACACTCTCTTACACTCTCTGACACTCGCTGGCACTCACTATCACTCTCTGACACTCTCTATCACTCTCTGACACTCTCTGACACGCTCAGACACTCACTATCACTCTCTGACACTCTCTGACACTCTCAGACACTCTCTATCACTCTCAGACACTCTCAGACACTCACTATCACTCTCTGACACTCTCTATCTCTCTCTGACACTCTCTCACACTCTCTGACTCTCTCTGACACTCTCTTTCTCTCTCAGACACTCACTATCACTCTCTGACACTCTCTATCACTCTCTGACACTCTCACACACTCTCTGACACTCACTGAAACTCTCTATCTCTCTCTGACACTCTCTATGACACTCTCTGACACTCTCTGACACTCTCTGACACTCTCAGACACTCTCAGACACTCACTATCACAATCTGATACACTCTGACACTCTCTGTCACTATCTGACATGCACTATCACACTCTGACACTCTCTGACACTCACTATCACTCACTATCACTCTCGATCACTCTCTGACACAGTCTGGTAATCTCAGACACTGAGTGTCACTCTCTGACTCTCTCTGACACTCTCTATTACTCTCTATCACTCTCTGACACACTCTGACACTCTCAGACACTCAGTGTCACCCTCTGACACTCTCTGACACTCTCAGACAATCACTATCACTCTCTGACACTCTCTGACACACTCTATCACTCTCTGACACTCTCTATCAATCTCTGACATACTCTGACACTCTCTGACACTCTCGGACACTCACTATCACTCTCTGATACTCTCTGACACTCACTATCACTCTCTGATACTCTCTATCAATCTCTGACACTCTCTGACACTCTCAAACTCTCTCTGACAATCTCTGACACTCTCAGACATTCTCATACACTCACTATCACTCTCTGACATCCTCTGACAACCTCTGACACTCTCTGACACTCTCAGACACTCTCAGACACTCACTATCACTCTCTGACACTCACTATCACTCTCTGACACTCTCACACACTCTCTGACACTCACTGAAACTCTCTATCTCTCTCTGACACTCTCTATCACTCTCTTACACTCTCTGACACTCTCTATCACTCTCTGACACTCTCTGACACTCTCAGACAATCTCAGACACTCACTATCACTCTCTGATACTCTCTGACACTCTCTGACAGTCTCAAATCACTCTCAGACACTCTCTATCACTCTCAGACACTCTCAGACACTCACTATCACTCTCTGACACTCTCTATCACTCTCTGACACTCTCTTACACTCTCTGACACTCGCTGGCACTCACTATCACTCTCTGACACTCTCTATCACTCTCTGACACTCTCTGACACGCTCAGACACTCACTATCACTCTCTGACACTCTCTGACACTCTCAGACACTCTCTATCACTCTCAGACACTCTCAGACACTCACTATCACTCTCTGACACTCTCTATCTCTCTCTGACACTCTCTCACACTCTCTGACTCTCTCTGACACTCTCTTTCTCTCTCAGACACTCACTATCACTCTCTGACACTCTCTATCACTCTCTGACACTCTCACACACTCTCTGACACTCACTGAAACTCTCTATCTCTCTCTGACACTCTCTATGACACTCTCTGACACTCTCTGACACTCTCTGACACTCTCAGACACTCTCAGACACTCACTATCACAATCTGATACACTCTGACACTCTCTGTCACTATCTGACATGCACTATCACACTCTGACACTCTCTGACACTCACTATCACTCACTATCACTCTCGATCACTCTCTGACACAGTCTGGTAATCTCAGACACTGAGTGTCACTCTCTGACTCTCTCTGACACTCTCTATTACTCTCTATCACTCTCTGACACACTCTGACACTCTCAGACACTCAGTGTCACCCTCTGACACTCTCTGACACTCTCAGACAATCACTATCACTCTCTGACACTCTCTGACACACTCTATCACTCTCTGACACTCTCTATCAATCTCTGACATACTCTGACACTCTCTGACACTCTCGGACACTCACTATCACTCTCTGATACTCTCTGACACTCACTATCACTCTCTGATACTCTCTATCAATCTCTGACACTCTCTGACACTCTCAAACTCTCTCTGACAATCTCTGACACTCTCAGACATTCTCATACACTCACTATCACTCTCTGACATCCTCTGACAACCTCTGACACTCTCTGACACTCTCAGACACTCTCAGACACTCACTATCACTCTCTGACACTCACTATCACTCTCTGACACTCTCTTACACTGTCTGACACTCTCTGAAAATCTCTATCTCTCTCTGACACTCTCTATCACTCTCTGACACTCTCTGACACTCTCTATCACTGTCTGACACTCTCTGACACTCTCAGACACTCTCAGACACTCTCTGACACTCTCTGATACTCTCACTATCACTCTCTGACACTCTCTGACACTCTCTGACACACACTATCACTCTCAGACACTCACTATCACTCCCAGATACTCTCTGACACTCACTATCAATCTCTGACACTCACTATCACTCTCTGACACTCTCTCACACTGTCTGACACTCTCTCAGACTCTCTGACACTCTCTGAAACTCTCTATCTCTCTCTGACACTCTCTATCACTCTCTGACACTCTCTGACACTCTCTATCACTCTCTGACACTCTCAGACACTCTCAGACACTCTCTGACACTCTCTGACACTCTCACTATCACTCTCTGACACTCTCTGACACTCTCTGACACTCACTATCACTCTCAGACACTCACTATCACTCCCTGATACTCTCTGACACTCACTATCACTCTCTGACACTCTCGATCTATGTCTGACACTCTCTGACACTCACTATCACTCTCTGACAGTCTCTATCACTCTCTGACACTCTCTGACACTCTCTGACACTCGCTGGCACTCACTATCACTCTCTGACACTCTCTATCACTCTCTGACACTCTCTGACACTCCCTATCACTCTCTGACACTCTCTCACACTCTCTCACACTCTCTGACACTCTCTAATACTCTCTAATACTCTCTGACACTCTCTGACACTCTCTATCACTCTCAGACACTCTCAGACACTCACTATCACTCTCTGACGCTCTCTATCTCTCTCTGACACTCTCTCACACTATCTGACACTCTCTGACACTCTCTATCACTCTCAGATACTCACTATCACTCTCTGACACTCACTATCACTCTCTGACACTCTCACACACTCTCTGACACTCACTGAAACTCTCTATCTCTCTCTGACACTCTCTATCACTCTCTGACACTCTCTGAAACTCTCTATCACTCTCTAGCACTCTCTGACACACTCTGACACTCACTATCACTCTCTGATACTCTCTGACACTCTCTGACAGTCTCAAATCACTCTCAGACACTCTCTATCACTCTCAGACACTCTCAGACACTCACTATCACTCTCTGACACTCTCTATCACTCTCTGACACTCTCTGACACTCTCAGACACTCGCTGGCACTCACTATCACTCTCTGACACTCTCTATCACTCTCTGACGCTCTCTGACATGCTCAGACACACACTATCACTCTCTGACACTCTCTGACACTCTCAGACACTCTCTATCACTCTCAGACACTCTCAGACACTCACTATCACTCTCTGACACTCTCTATCTCTCTCTGACACTCTCTCACACTCTCTGACACTCTCTGACACTCTCTTTCTCTCTCAGACACTCACTATCACACTCTGACACTCTCTATCACTCTCTGACACTCTCTCACACTCTCTGACACTCACTGAAAATCTCTATCTCTCTCTGACACTTTCTATCACTCTCTGACACTCTCAGACACTCTCAGACACTCTCAGACACTCTCAGACACTCACTATCACTCTCTGATACTCTCTGACACTCTCTGTCACTCTCTGACACGCACTATCACACTCTGACACTTACTATCACTCACTATCACTCTCGATCACTCTCTGACACACTCTGATACTCTCAGACACTGAGTGTCACTCTCTGACTCTCTCTGACACTCTCTATTACTCTCTATCACTCTCTGACACACTCTGAAACTCTCAGACACTCAGTGTCACCCTCTGACACTCTCTGACACTCTCAGACAATCACTATCACTCTCTGACACTCTCTGACACACTATATCACTCTCTGACACTCTCTATCAATCTCTGACATACTCTGACACTCTCTGACACTCTCGGACACTCACTATCACTCTCTGACACTCCCTATCACTCTCTGACACTCTCTGACTCTCTCTAACACTCTCTAACACTCTCTGACACTCTCTGATACTCTCTGACACTCTATGACACTCTCACTATCACTCTCTGACACTCTCTGACACTCACTATCACTCTCAGACACTCACTATCACTGTCTGACACTCTCTGACACACTCACTGTCACTCTCTGACACTCTCTATCACTCTCTGGCACTCTCTGACACTCTCAGACACTCACTATCACTCTCTGATACTCTCTGACGCTCACTATCACTCTCTGATACTCTCTGACACTCAATATCACTCTCTGATACTCTCTATCACTCTCTGACACTCTCTGACACTCTCAGACACTCACTATCACTCTCTGACACTCTCTCACACACTCTGACACTCTCTGACACTCGCTGGCACTCACTATCACTCTCTGACTCTCTCTATCACTCTCTGACAATCTCTATCACTCTCTGACACTCTCAGACACTCACTATCACTCTCTGACACTCTCTCACACTGTCTGACACTCTCTATCACTCTGTGACACTCTCTATCATTCTCAGACACTCTCAGACACTCACTATCACTCTCTGACACTCTCTATCTCTCTCTGACACTCTCTCACACTCTCTGACACTCTCTATCACTCTCAGAATCTCACTATCACTCTCTGACACTCACTATCACTCTCTGACACTCTCTCACACTCTCTGAGATTCTCTGAAACTCTCTGTCTGTCTCTGAAACTCTCTATCACTCTCTGACACTCTCTGACACTCTCTGACTCTCCCTGACACTCTCTGACACTCTCGGACACTCACTATCACTCTCTGATACTCTCTGACACTCACTATCACTCTCTGATACTCTCTATCAATCTCTGACACTCTCTGACACTCGCTATCACTCTCTGAGATTCTCTGAAACTCTCTGTCTGTCTCTGAAACTCTCTATCACTCTCTGACACTCTCTGACACTCTCTGACACTCTCTGACACTCTCTGACTCTCTCTGACACTCTCTGATACTCTCTGACACTCACTATCACTGTCTGAAACTCTCCATCAATCTCTGACACTCTCTGACACTCTCTGACTCTCCCTGACACTCTCTGACACTCTCGGACATTCTCATACACTCACTATCACTCTCTGATACTCTCTATCAATCTCTGACACTCTCTGACACACTCTAACTCTCTCTGACACTCTCTGACACTCTCAGACATTCTCATACACTCACTATCACTCTCTGACACTCTCTTACACTCTCTGATACTCTCTGACACACACTATCACTCTCTGATACTCTCTATCAATCTCTGACACTCTATCTCACTCTCTATCACTCTCAGACACTCACTGTCACTCTCTGACACTCACTATCACTCTCTGACACTCTCTTACACTGTCTGACACTCTCTGAAACTCTCTATCTCTCTCTGACACTCTCTATCACTCTCTGACACTCTCTGACACTCTCTATCACTGTCTGACACTCTCTGACACTCTCTGACACTCTCAGACACTCTCTGACACTCTCTGTCACTCTCACTATCACTCTCTGACACTCTCTGACACTCTCTGACACTCACTATCACTCTCAGACACTCACTATCACTCCCAGATACTCTCTGACACTCACTATCACTCTCTGACACTCACTATCACTCTCTGACATCTCTCACACTGTCTGACACTCTCTCACACTCTCTGACACTCTCTGAAACTCTCTATCTCTCTCTGACACTCTCTATCACTCTCTGACATTCTCTGACACTCTCTATCACTCTCTGACACACTCAGACACTCTCAGACACTCTCTGACACTCTCTGACACTCTCACTATCACTCTCTGACACTCTCTCACACTCTCTCACACTCTCTGACACTCTCTAATACTCTCTAATACTCTCTGACACTCTCTGACACTCTCTATCACTCTCAGACACTCTCAGACACTCACTATCACTCTCTGACGCTCTCTATCTCTCTCTGACACTCTCTCACACTATCTGACACTCTCTGACACTCTCTATCACTCTCAGATACTCACTATCACTCTCTGACACTCACTATCACTCTCTGACACTCTCACACACTCTCTGACACTCACTGAAACTCTCTATCTCTCTCTGACACTCTCTATCACTCTCTGACACTCTCTGAAACTCTCTATCACTCTCTAGCACTCTCTGACACACTCTGACACTCACTATCACTCTCTGATACTCTCTGACACTCTCTGACAGTCTCAAATCACTCTCAGACACTCTCTATCACTCTCAGACACTCTCAGACACTCACTATCACTCTCTGACACTCTCTATCACTCTCTGACACTCTCTGACACTCTCAGACACTCGCTGGCACTCACTATCACTCTCTGACACTCTCTATCACTCTCTGACGCTCTCTGACATGCTCAGACACACACTATCACTCTCTGACACTCTCTGACACTCTCAGACACTCTCTATCACTCTCAGACACTCTCAGACACTCACTATCACTCTCTGACACTCTCTATCTCTCTCTGACACTCTCTCACACTCTCTGACACTCTCTGACACTCTCTTTCTCTCTCAGACACTCACTATCACACTCTGACACTCTCTATCACTCTCTGACACTCTCTCACACTCTCTGACACTCACTGAAAATCTCTATCTCTCTCTGACACTTTCTATCACTCTCTGACACTCTCAGACACTCTCAGACACTCTCAGACACTCTCAGACACTCACTATCACTCTCTGATACTCTCTGACACTCTCTGTCACTCTCTGACACGCACTATCACACTCTGACACTTACTATCACTCACTATCACTCTCGATCACTCTCTGACACACTCTGATACTCTCAGACACTGAGTGTCACTCTCTGACTCTCTCTGACACTCTCTATTACTCTCTATCACTCTCTGACACACTCTGAAACTCTCAGACACTCAGTGTCACCCTCTGACACTCTCTGACACTCTCAGACAATCACTATCACTCTCTGACACTCTCTGACACACTATATCACTCTCTGACACTCTCTATCAATCTCTGACATACTCTGACACTCTCTGACACTCTCGGACACTCACTATCACTCTCTGACACTCCCTATCACTCTCTGACACTCTCTGACTCTCTCTAACACTCTCTAACACTCTCTGACACTCTCTGATACTCTCTGACACTCTATGACACTCTCACTATCACTCTCTGACACTCTCTGACACTCACTATCACTCTCAGACACTCACTATCACTGTCTGACACTCTCTGACACACTCACTGTCACTCTCTGACACTCTCTATCACTCTCTGGCACTCTCTGACACTCTCAGACACTCACTATCACTCTCTGATACTCTCTGACGCTCACTATCACTCTCTGATACTCTCTGACACTCAATATCACTCTCTGATACTCTCTATCACTCTCTGACACTCTCTGACACTCTCAGACACTCACTATCACTCTCTGACACTCTCTCACACACTCTGACACTCTCTGACACTCGCTGGCACTCACTATCACTCTCTGACTCTCTCTATCACTCTCTGACAATCTCTATCACTCTCTGACACTCTCAGACACTCACTATCACTCTCTGACACTCTCTCACACTGTCTGACACTCTCTATCACTCTGTGACACTCTCTATCATTCTCAGACACTCTCAGACACTCACTATCACTCTCTGACACTCTCTATCTCTCTCTGACACTCTCTCACACTCTCTGACACTCTCTATCACTCTCAGAATCTCACTATCACTCTCTGACACTCACTATCACTCTCTGACACTCTCTCACACTCTCTGAGATTCTCTGAAACTCTCTGTCTGTCTCTGAAACTCTCTATCACTCTCTGACACTCTCTGACACTCTCTGACTCTCCCTGACACTCTCTGACACTCTCGGACACTCACTATCACTCTCTGATACTCTCTGACACTCACTATCACTCTCTGATACTCTCTATCAATCTCTGACACTCTCTGACACTCGCTATCACTCTCTGAGATTCTCTGAAACTCTCTGTCTGTCTCTGAAACTCTCTATCACTCTCTGACACTCTCTGACACTCTCTGACACTCTCTGACACTCTCTGACTCTCTCTGACACTCTCTGATACTCTCTGACACTCACTATCACTGTCTGAAACTCTCCATCAATCTCTGACACTCTCTGACACTCTCTGACTCTCCCTGACACTCTCTGACACTCTCGGACATTCTCATACACTCACTATCACTCTCTGATACTCTCTATCAATCTCTGACACTCTCTGACACACTCTAACTCTCTCTGACACTCTCTGACACTCTCAGACATTCTCATACACTCACTATCACTCTCTGACACTCTCTTACACTCTCTGATACTCTCTGACACACACTATCACTCTCTGATACTCTCTATCAATCTCTGACACTCTATCTCACTCTCTATCACTCTCAGACACTCACTGTCACTCTCTGACACTCACTATCACTCTCTGACACTCTCTTACACTGTCTGACACTCTCTGAAACTCTCTATCTCTCTCTGACACTCTCTATCACTCTCTGACACTCTCTGACACTCTCTATCACTGTCTGACACTCTCTGACACTCTCTGACACTCTCAGACACTCTCTGACACTCTCTGTCACTCTCACTATCACTCTCTGACACTCTCTGACACTCTCTGACACTCACTATCACTCTCAGACACTCACTATCACTCCCAGATACTCTCTGACACTCACTATCACTCTCTGACACTCACTATCACTCTCTGACATCTCTCACACTGTCTGACACTCTCTCACACTCTCTGACACTCTCTGAAACTCTCTATCTCTCTCTGACACTCTCTATCACTCTCTGACATTCTCTGACACTCTCTATCACTCTCTGACACTCTCAGACACTCTCAGACACTCTCTGACACTCTCTGACACTCTCACTATCACTCTCTGACACTCTCTGACACTCTCTGACACTCTGTGACACTCACTATCACTCTCAGACACTCACTATCACTCCCTGATACTCTCTGACACTCACTATCACTCTCTGACACTCTCGATCTATGTCTGACACTCTCTGACACTCACTGTCACTCTCTGACAGTCTCTATCACTCTCTGACACTCTCTATCACTCTCAGACACTCTCAGACACACACTATCACTCTCTGACACTCTCTATCACTCTCTGACACTCTCTGACACTCTCTGACACTCGCTGGCACTCACTATCACTCTCTGACACTCTCTATCACTCTCTGACACTCTCTGACACTCACTATCACTCTCTGACACTCTCTCACACTCTCTGACACTCTCTAATACTCTCTAATACTCTCTGACACTCTCTGACACTCTCTATCACTCTCAGACACTCTCAGACACTCACTATCATTCTCTGACACTCTCTATCTCTCTCTGACACTCTCTGACACTCTCTATCACTCTCAGATACTCACTATCACTCTCTGACACTCACTATCACTCTCTGACACTCTCACACACTCTCTGACACTCACTGAAACTCTCTATCTCTCTCTGACACTCTCTATCACTCTCTGACACTCTCTGACACTCTCTATCACTCTCTGACACTCTCTGACACTCTCAGACACTCTCAGACACTCACTATCACTCTCTGATACTCTCTGACAGTCTCAAATCACTCTCAGACACTCTCTATCACTCTCAGACACTCACTATCACTCTCTGACACTCTCTATCACTCTCTGACACTCTCTGACAATCGCTGGCACTCACTATCACTCTCTGACACTCTCTATCACTCTCTAATACTCTCTGACACTCTCAGACACTCTCTATCACTCTCAGACACTCTCAGACACTCACTATCACTCTCTGACACTCTCTATCTCTCTCTGACACTCTCTCACACTCTCTGACACTCTCTGACACTCTCTTTCTCTCTCAGACACTCACTATCACTCTCTGACACTCTCTATCACTCTCTGACACTCTCTCACACTCTCTGACACTCACTGAAACTCTCTATCTCTCTCCGACACTCTCTATCACTCTCTGACACTCTCTGACACTCTCAGACACTCTCAGACACTCACTATCACTCTCTGATACTCTCTGACACTCTCTGTCACTCTCTGACACGCACTATCACACTCTGACACTCACTATCACTCACTATCACTCTCGATCACTCTCTGACACACTCTGATACTCTCAGACACTAAGTGTCACTCTCTGACTCTCTCTGACACTCTCTATTACTCTCTATCACTCTCTGACACACTCTGACACTCTCAGACACTCAGTGTCACCCTCTGACACTCTCTGACACTCTCAGACAATCACTATCACTCTCTGACACTCTCTGACACACTCTATCACTCTCTGACACTCTCTATCAATCTCTGACATACTCTGACACTCTCTGACACTCTCGGACACTCACTATCACTCTCTGACACTCCCTATCACTCTCTGACACTCTCTGACACTCTCTAACACACTCTGACACTCTCTGACACACTCTGACACTCTCACTATCACTCTCTGACACTCTCTGACACTCACTATCACTCTCAGACACTCACTATCACTGTCTGACACTCTCTGACACACTCACTATCACTCTATGACACTCTCTATCACTCTCTGACACTCTCTGACACTCTCAGACACTCACTATCACTCTCTGATACTCTCTGACGCTCACTATCACTCTCTGACACTCTCTGACACTCTCTGACACTCGCTGGCACTCACTATCACTCTCTGACACTCTCTATCACTCTCTGACACTCTCTATCACTCTCTGACACTCTCAGACACTCACTATCACTCTCTGACACTCTCTCACACACTCTGACACTCTCTGACACTCGCTGGCACTCACTATCACTCTCTGACTCTCTCTATCACTCTCTGACACTCTCAGACACTCACTATCACTCTCTGACACTCTCTCACACTGTCTGACACTCTCAATCACTCTGTGACACTCTCTATCACTCTCAGACACTCTCAGACACTCACTATCACTCTCTGACACTCTCTATCTCTCTCTGACACTCTCTGACACTCTCTGACACTCTCTATCACTCTCAGACACTCACTATCACTCTCTGACACTCACTATCACTCTCTAACACTCTCTCACACTCTCTGAGATTCTCTGAAACTCTCTGTCTGTCTCTGAAACTCTCTATCACTCTCTGACACTCTCTGACACTCTCTGACTCTCCCTGACACTCTCTGACACTCTCGGACACTCACTATCACTCTCTGATACTCTCTGACACTCACTATCACTCTCTGATACTCTCTATCAACCTCTGACACTCTCTGACACTCTCTGACACTCGCTATCACTCTCTGAGATTCTCTGAAACTCTCTGTCTGTCTCTGAAACTCTCTATCACTCTCTGACACTCTCTGACACTCTCTGACTCTCCCTGACACTCTCTGACACTCTCGGACACTCACTATTACTCTCTGATACTCTCTGACACTCACTATCACTCTCTGATACTCTCTATCAATCTCTGACACTCTCTGACACTCTCTGACTCTCCCTGACACTCTCTGACACTCTCGGACACTCACTATCACTCTCTGATACTCTCTGACACTCACTATCACTCTCTATCAATCTCTGACACTCTCTGACACTCTCTAACTCTCTCTGACACTCTCTGACACTCTCAGACATTCTCATGCACTCACTATCACTCTCTGACAACCTCTGACACTCTCTGACACTCTCAGACACTCTCAGACACTCACTATCACTCTCTGATACTCTCTGACACACACTATCACTCTCTGATACTCTCTATCAATCTCTGACACTCTCTATCACTTTCTATCACTCTCAGACACTCTCAGACACTCTCAGACACTCACTGTCACTCTCTGACACTCACTATCACTCTCTGACACTCTCTCACAATGTCTGACACTCTCTCACACTCTCTGACACTCTCTGAAACTCTCTTTCTCTCTCTGACACTCTCTATCACTCTCTGACACTCTCTGACACTCTCTATAACTCTCTGACACTCTCAGACACTCTCAGACACTCTCTGACACTCTCTGACACTCTCACTATCACTCTCTGACACTCTCTGACACTCTCTGACACTCACTATCACTCTCAGACACTCACTTCACTCCCTGATACTCTCTGACACTCACTATCACTCTCTGACACTCTCGATCTATGTCTGACACTCTCTGACACTCACTAACACTCTCTGACAGTCTCTATCACTCTCAGACACTCTCTATCACTCTCAGACACTCTCAGACACTCACTATCACTCTCTGACACTCTCTATCACTCTCTGACACTCTCTGACACTCTCTGACACTCGCTGGCACTCACTATCACTCTCTGACACTCTCTATCACTCTCTGACACTCTCTGACACTCACTATCACTCTCTGACTCTCTCTATCTCTCTCTGACACTCTCTCACACTCTCTGACACTCTCTGACACAGTCTGACACTCTCTATCACTCTCAGATACTCACTATCACTCTTTGACACTCACTATCACTCTCTGACACTCTCTATCACTCTCTGACACTCTCTGACACTCACAATCACTCTCTGACACTCTCTATCTCTCTCTGACACTCTCTATCTCTCTCTGACACTCTCTCACACTCTCTGACACTCTCTATCACTCTCAGATACTCACTATCACTCTCTGACACTCACTATCACTCTCTGACACTCTCTCACACTCTCTGACACTCACTGAAACTCTCTATCTCTCTCTGACACTCTCGATCACTCTCTGACACTCTCTGACACTCTCTATCACTCTCTGACACTGTCTGACACTCTCAGACACTCTCAGACACTCACTCTCACTCTCTGATACTCTCTGACACTCTCTGTCACTCTCTGACACGCACTATCACACTCTGACACTCTCTGACACTCACTATCACTCACTATCACTCTCAATCACTCTCTGACACACTCTGACACTCTCAGACATTCAGTGTCACCCTCTGACACTCTCTGACACTCTCAGACAATCACTATCACTCACTGAAACTCTCTGACACACTCTATCACTCTCTGACACTCTCTATCAATCTCTGACATACTCTGACACTCTCTATCAATCTCTGACATACTCTGACACTCTCTGACACTCTCGGACACTCTCTGACACTCTCACTATCACTCTCTGACACTCTCTGACACTCTCTGACACTCACTATCACTCTCAGACACTCACTATCACTCTCTGACACTCTCTGACACACTCACTATCAGTCTCTGACACTCTCTATCACTCTATGACACTCTCTGACACTCTCAGACTCTCACTATCACTCTCTGATACACTCTGACGCTCACTATCACTCTCTGATACTCTCTGACACTCAATATCACTCTCTGACACTCTCTATCACTCTCTGACACTCTCTGACACTCGCTGGCACTCACTATCACTCTCTGACACTCTCTATCACTCTCTGACACTCTCTATAACTCTCTGACACTCTCAGACACTCACTTTCACTCTCTGACACTCTCTCACACTCTCTGACACTCTCTGACACTCGCTGGCACTCACTATCACTCTCTGACTCTCTCTATCACTCTCTGACAATCTCTATCACTCTCTGACACTCTCAGACACTCACTATCACTCTCTGACACTCTCTCACACTGTCTGACACTCTCTATCACTCTGTGACACTCTCTATCACTCTCAGACACTCTCAGACACTCACTATCACTCTCTGACACTCTCTGACTCTCCCTGACACTCTCTGACCCTCTCGGACACTCACTATCACTCTCTGACACTCACTATCACTCTCTGATACTCTCTATCAATCTCTGACACTCTCTGACACGCTCTGACACTGGCTATCACTCTCTGAGATTCTCTGAAACTCTCTGTCTGTCTATGAAACTCTCTATCACTCTCTGACACTCTCTGACACTCTCTGACTCTCCCTGACACTCTCTGACACTCTCGGACACTTACTATCACTCTCTGATACTCTCTGACACTCACTATCACTCTCTGATACTCTCTATCAATCTCTGACACTCTCTGACACTCTCTGACTCTCCCTGACACTCTCTGAAACTCTCAGACACTCACTATCACTCTCTGATACTCTCTGACACTCACTATCACTCTCTGATACTCTCTATCAATCTCTGACACTCTCTGACACTCTCTAACTCTCTCTGACACTCTCTGACACTCTCAGACATTCTCATACACTCACTATCACTCTCTGACAACCTCTGACAGCCTCTGACACTCTCTGACACTCTCAGACACTCTCAGACACTCACTATCACTCACTGATACACTCTGACACACACTATCAATCTCTGACACTCTCTATCACTCTCTATCACTCTCAGACACTCTCAGACACTCACTGTCACTCTCTGACACTCACTATCACTCTCTGACACTCTCTCACACTGTCTGACACTCTCTCACACTCTCTGACACTCTCTGAAACTCTCCATCTCTCTCTGACACTCTCTATCACTCTCTGACACTCTCTGACACTCTCTATCACTCTCTGACACTCTCTGACACCTTCAGACACTCTCAGACACTCTCTGACACTCTCACTATCACTCTCTGACACTCTCTGACACTCACTACCACTCTCAGACACTCACTATCACTCCCTGATACTCTCTGACACTCACTATCACTCTCTGACACTCTCGATCTATGTCTGACACTCTCTGACACTCACTATCACTCTCTGACAGTCTCTATCACTCTCAGACACTCTCTATCACTCTCAGACACTCTCAGACACTCACTATCACTCTCTGACACTCTCTATCACTCTCTGACACTCTCTGACACTCTCTGACACTCTCTGACACTCGCTGGCACTCACTATCACTCTCCATCACTCTCTGACACTCTCAGACACTCACTATCACTCTCTGACACTCTCTGACACTCTCTATCACTCTCAGACACTCTCAGACACTCACTATCACTCTCTGACACTCGCTATCTCTCTCTGACACTCTCTCACACTCTCTGACACTCTCTGACACTCTCTATCACACTCAGATACTCACTGACACTCTCTGAAACTCTCTCACACTCTCTGACACTCTCTATCACTCTCTGACACTCTCTGAAACTTTCAAACTCTCTCTGCCACTCTCTCTCACTCTCTATCACTCTCTGACACTCTCTGACAATCTCAGACACACTCAGACACTCCCTGACACTCTCTGACACTCTCTATCACTCTCTGACACTCTCTGAAACTTTCAAACTCTCTCTCTGCCACTCTCTCTCACTCTCTATCACTCTCTGACACTCTCTGACACTCTCACACTCTCTGACACTCTCACACACTCTCACACAGTCTCTGACACTCTCTGACCCACTCTGACACTCTCTGTCACTGTCTGACACTCTCTGACACTCTCACACTCTCTGGCAATCTCACACTGTCTGACACTCTCTGACACTCTCTCACACTCTCTGACACTCGCTCACACTCTCTGACCCTCTCTGACACTTTCAGACACTCTCTGACAATCTCAGACACACTCAGACACTCTCTGACACTTTCAGACACTCTCTGCCACTCTCTGTCACTCTCTATCACTCTCTGACACTCTCTATCACTATCTGACACTCTCTGACACTCTCTCTGACCCTCTCTCACACTCTCTGACTCTCTCTGACCCTCCCTGATACTCTCTGAGACTCTCTGACACTCTCTATCACTCTCTGACACTGTCTGACAATCTCAGACACACTCAGACACTCTCTGACACTCTCTAACACTATCTGACAATCTCTGACAATCTCTGAACTCTCTGATACTCTCTAATACACTCTGACAGTCTCTATCTCTCTCTGACAATCTCCTACACACTCAGACACTCTCTGACACTCTCTATCACTCTCTGACACTCTCTATCACTCTCTGACACTCTCAGACCGTCTCAGACACTCTCTGACACTCTCTGATACTCTCTGACACTCTCTGACACTCTCTGACACTCTCTGACAATCTCAGACACACTCAGACACTCTCTGACACTTTCAGACACTCTCTGCCACTCTCAGACAGTCTCAGACACTCTCTGAAACTCTCTGCCACTCTCTGACACTCTCTATCACTATCTGACACTCTCTGACACTCTCTCTGACCCTCTCTCACACTCTCTTTCACACTCTGAAGCTCCCTGAGACTCTCTGAGACTCTCTGACACTCTCTATCACTCTCTGACACTGTCTGACAATCTCAGACACACTCAGACTCTCTCTGACACTCTCGATCACTCTCTGACACTCTCTGACACTTTCAGACACTCTCTGCCACTCTCTATCACTCTATATCACTCGCTGACACTTTCGGACACTCTCTGCCACTCTCTATCACTCTCTATCACTCTCTGACACTCTCTGACACTCTCTATCACTCTCTGACACTCTCTGACACTCTCTATCACTCTCTGACACTGTCTGACAATCTCAGACACACTCAGACACTCTCTGACACTCTCGATCACTCTCTGACACTCTCTGACACTTTCAGACACTCTCTGCCACTCTCTATCACTCTATATCACTCGCTGACACTTTCAGACACTCTCTGCCACTCTCTATCACTCTCTATCACTCTCTGACACTCTCTATCACTCTGACACTCTCTGACAATCTCTATCACTCTCTGACACTCTCTGTCACTCTCTGACCCACTCTGACACTCTCTGTCACTGTCTGACACTCTCTGACACTCTCACACTCTCTGGCAATCTCACACTGTCTGACACTCTCTGACACTCTCTCACACTCTCTGACACTCGCTCACACTCTCTGACCCTCTCTGACACTTTCAGACACTCTCTGACAATCTCAGACACACTCAGACACTCTCTGACACTTTCAGACACTCTCTGCCACTCTCTGTCACTCTCTATCACTCTCTGACACTCTCTATCACTATCTGACACTCTCTGACACTCTCTCTGACCCTCTCTCACATTCTCTGACTCTCTCTGACCCTCCCTGATACTCTCTGAGACTCTCTGACACTCTCTATCACTCTCTGACACTGTCTGACAATCTCAGACACACTCAGACACTCTCTGACACTCTCTATCACTATCTGACAATCTCTGACAATCTCTGAACTCTCTGATACTCTCTAATACACTCTGACAGTCTCTATCTCTCTCTGACAATCTCCTACACACTCAGACACTCTCTGACACTCTCTATCGCTCTCTGACACTCTCTATCACTCTCTGACACTCTCAGACAGTCTCAGACACTCTCTGACACTCTCTGATACTCTCTGACACTCTCTGACACTCTCTGACACTCTCTGACAATCTCAGACACACTCAGACACTCTCTGACACTTTCAGACACTCTCTGCCACTCTCAGACAGTCTCAGACACTCTCTGAAACTCTCTGCCACTCTCTGACACTCTCTATCACTATCTGACACTCTCTGACACTCTCTCTGACCCTCTCTCACACTCTCTGACACACTCTGAAGCTCCCTGAGACTCTCTGAGACTCTCTGCCACTCTCTATCACTCTATATCACTCGCTGACACTTTCGGACACTCTCTGCCACTCTCTATCACTCTCTATCACTCTCTGACACTCTCTGACACTCTCTATCACTCTCTGACACTCTCTGACACTCTCTATCACTCTCTGACACTGTCTGACAATCTCAGACACACTCAGACACTCTCTGACACTCTCGATCACTCTCTGACACTCTCTGACACTTTCAGACACTCTCTGCCACTCTCTATCACTCTATATCACTCGCTGACACTTTCAGACACTCTCTGCCACTCTCTATCACTCTCTATCACTCTCTGACACTCTCTATCACTCTCTGACACTCTCTGACACTTTCAGACACTCTCTGCTACTCTCCATCACTCTCTGACACTCTCTGACACTCTCTATCACTCTCTATCACTCTCTGACAATCTCTGACACTCTCTATCACTCTCTGACACTCTCTGATACTTTCAGACACTCTCTGCTACTCTCCATCACTCTCTGACACTCTCTATCACTCTGACACTCTCTGACAATCTCTATCACTCTCTGACACTCTCTGTCACTCTCTGATACACTGTGACACTCTCAGACACACTCTGACACACTCAGACACTCTCTACCACACTCTATCACTCTCTCACACTGTCTGACACTCTCTGATACACTCTCACACTCTCAGACACTCTCTGACACTCTCTATCACTATCTGACATTCGCTGACACTCTCAGACAGTCTTAGACACTCTCTATCACTATCTGACACTCTCTATCTCTCTCTGACACTCTCTGACAATCTCATACACACTCAGACATTCTCTGACACTCTCTATTACTCTCTGACACTCTCAGACAGTCTCAGACACTCTCTGAAACTCTCTGATACTCTCTGACACTCTCTGACACTCTCTGACAATCTCAGACACAATCAGACACTCTCTGACACTTTCAGACACTCTCTGCCACTCTCTATCACTCTCTATCACTCTCTGAAACTCTCTGCCACTCTCTGACACTCTCTATCACTATCTGACACTCTCTGACATTCTCTCTGACCCTCTCTCACACTCTCTGACACTCTCTGACACTCTCTGACCCTCCCTGACACTCCCTGACACTCTCTGACACTCTCTGACACTCTCTGAGACTCTCTGACACTCTCTGACACTCTCTGACAATCTCAGACACCCTCAGACACTCTCTGACACTCTCGATCACTCTCTGACACTCTCTGACACTTTCAGACACTCTCTGCCACTCTCTACCACTCAATATAAATCGCTGACACTTTCAGACACTCTCTGCCACTCTCTATCACTCTCTGACACTCTCTGACACTCTCTATCACTCTCTGACACTCTCTGACACTTTCAGACACTCTCTGCTACTCTCCATCACTCTCTGACACTCTCTGACACTTTCTGACACTCTCTGACACTCTCACACTCTCTGAAACTCTCTCACACTCTCTGACACTCTCTGACACACTTTGTCACTCTCTGACACCCTCTGACACTATCTGACACTCTCTGACACTCTCTGACACTCTCACACTCTCTGACACTCTCACACTCTCTGACACTCTCTCATAATCTCTGACATTCTCTCACACTCTCTGACCCTCTCTGACACTCTCTGACACTCTCTGACACTCTCTATCACTCTCTGACACTCTCTATCACTCTCTGACACTCTCTGACACTCTCTTACACTCTCCATCACTCTCTGACACTCTCTGATACACTGTGACACTCTCAGACACACTCTGACACACTCAGACACTCTCTACCACACTCTATCACTCTCTCACAGTGTCTGACACTCTCTGATACACTCTCACACTCTCAGACACTCTCTGACACTCTCTATCACTATCTGACATTCGCTGACACTCTCAGACCGTCTCAGACACTCTCTATCACTATCTGACAATCTCTGACTATCTCTGACACTCTCTGATACTCTCTAATACACTCTGACACTCTCTATCTCTCTCTGACAATCTCATACACACTCAGACACTCTCTGACACTCTCTATCAATCTCTGACACTCTCAGACAGTCTCAGACACTCTCTGACACTCCCTGGTACTCTCTGACACTTTCAGACACTCTCTGACAATCTCAGACACACTCAGACACTCTCTGACACTTTCAGACACTCTCTGCCACTCTCTATCACTCTCTATCACTCTCTGACACTCTCTATCACTATCTGACACTCTCTGACACTTTCTCTGACCCTCTCTCACACTCTCTGACTCTCTCTGACCCTCCCTGATACTCTCTGAGACTCTCTGACACTCTCTATCACTCTCTGACACTCTCTGACACTTTCAGACACTCTCTGCCACTCTCTATCACTCTCTACCACTCTCTGACACTCTCTGACACTCTCTGACACTCTCTATCACTCTCTGACACTCTCTGACACTTTCAGACACTCTCTGCTACTCTCCATCACTCTCTGACACTCTCTGACACTCTCTATCACTCTCTGACACTCTCTATCACTCTCTGACACTCTCTGACAATCTCTATCACTCTCTGACACTCTCTGACACTCTCTTACACTCTCCATCACTCTCTGACACTCTCTGATACACTGTGACACTCTCAGACACACTCTGACACACTCAGACACTCTCTACCACACTCTATCACTCTCTCACACTGTCTGACACTCTCTGATACACTCTCACACTCTCAGACACTCTCTGACACTCTCTATCACTATCTGACATTCGCTGACACTCTCAGACAGTCTCAGACACTCTCTATCACTATCTGACAATCTCTGACACTCTCTGACACTCTCTGATACTCTCTAATACACTCTGACACTCTCTATTTCTCTCTGACACTCTCTGACAATCTCATACACACTCAGACACTCTCTGACACTCTCTATTACTCTATGACACTCTCAGACAGTCTCAGACACTCTCTGAAACTCTCTGATACTCTCTGACACTCTCTGACAATCTCAGACACAATCAGACACTCTGACACTTTCAGACACTCTCTGCCACTCTCTATCACTCTCTATCACTCTCTGAAACTCTCTGCCACTCTCTGACACTCTCTATCACTATCTGACACTCTCTGACACTCTCTCTGACCCTCTCTCACACTCTCTGACACTCTCTGACACTCTCTGACCCTCCCTGACACTCTCTGAGACTCTCTGACACTCTCTGACACTCGCTGACACTTTCAGACACTCTCTGCCACTCTCTATCACTCTCTATCACTCTCTGACACTCTCTGACAGTCTCTCTCACTCTCTGACACTCTCTGACACTTTCAGACACTCTCTGCCACTCTCTATCACTCTCTACCACTCTCTGACACTCTCTGACACTCTCTGACACTCTCTATCACTCTCTGACACTCTCTGACACTTTCAGACACTCTCTGCTACTCTCCATCACTCTCTGACACTCTCTGACACTCTCTATCACTCTCTGACACTCTCTATCACTCTCTGACACTCTCTGACAATCTCTATCACTCTCTGACACTCTCTGACACTCTCTTACACTCTCCATCACTCTCTGACACTCTCTGATACACTGTGACACTCTCAGACACACTCTGACACACTCAGACACTCTCTACCACACTCTATCACTCTCTCACACTGTCTGACACTCTCTGATACACTCTAACACTCTCAGACACTCTCTGACACTCTCTATCACTATCTGACATTCGCTGACACTCTCAGACAGTCTCAGACACTCTCTATCACTATCTGACAATCTCTGACACTCTCTGACACTCTCTGATACTCTCTAATACACTCTGACACTCTCTATTTCTCTCTGACACTCTCTGACAATCTCATACACACTCAGACACTCTCTGACACTCTCTATTACTCTCTGACACTCTCAGACAGTCTCAGACACTCTCTGAAACTCTCTGATACTCTCTGACAATCTCAGACACAATCAGACACTCTGACACTTTCAGACACTCTCTGCCACTCTCTATCACTCTCTATCACTCTCTGAAACTCTCTGCCACTCTCTGACACTCTCTATCACTATCTGACACTCTCTGACACTCTCTCTGACCCTCTCTCACACTCTCTGACACTCTCTGACACTCTCTGACCCTCCCTGACACTCTCTGAGACTCTCTGACACTCTCTGACACTCGCTGACACTTTCAGACACTCTCTGCCACTCTCTATCACTCTCTATCACTCTCTGACACTCTCTGACAGTCTCTCTCACTCTCTGACACTCTCTGACACTCTCTGACACTTTCAGACACTCTCTGCTACTCTCCATCACTCTCTGACACTCTCTGACACTCTCTATCACTCTCTGACACTCTCTATCACTCTCTGACACTCTCTGCCACTCTCTATCACTCTCTACCACTCTCTGACACTCTCTGACACTCTCTGACACTCTCTATCACTCTCTGACACTCTCTGACACTTTCAGACACTCTCTGCTACTCTCCATCACTCTCTGACACTCTCTGACACTCTCTATCACTCTCTGACACTCTCTATCACTCTCTGACACTCTCTGACAATCTCTATCACTCTCTGACACTCTCTGACACTCTCTTACACTCTCCATCACTCTCTGACACTCTCTGATACACTGTGACACTCTCAGACACACTCTGACACACTCAGACACTCTCTACCACACTCTATCACTCTCTCACACTGTCTGACACTCTCTGATACACTCTCACACTCTCAGACACTCTCTGACACTCTCTATCACTATCTGACATTCGCTGACACTCTCAGACAGTCTCAGACACTCTCTATCACTATCTGACAATCTCTGACACTCTCTGACACTCTCTGATACTCTCTAATACACTCTGACACTCTCTATTTCTCTCTGACACTCTCTGACAATCTCATACACACTCAGACACTCTCTGACACTCTCTATTACTCTATGACACTCTCAGACAGTCTCAGACACTCTCTGAAACTCTCTGATACTCTCTGACACTCTCTGACAATCTCAGACACAATCAGACACTCTGACACTTTCAGACACTCTCTGCCACTCTCTATCACTCTCTATCACTCTCTGAAACTCTCTGCCACTCTCTGACACTCTCTATCACTATCTGACACTCTCTGACACTCTCTCTGACCCTCTCTCACACTCTCTGACACTCTCTGACACTCTCTGACCCTCCCTGACACTCTCTGAGACTCTCTGACACTCTCTGACACTCGCTGACACTTTCAGACACTCTCTGCCACTCTCTATCACTCTCTATCACTCTCTGACACTCTCTGACAGTCTCTCTCACTCTCTGACACTCTCTGACACTTTCAGACACTCTCTGCCACTCTCTATCACTCTCTACCACTCTCTGACACTCTCTGACACTCTCTGACACTCTCTATCACTCTCTGACACTCTCTGACACTTTCAGACACTCTCTGCTACTCTCCATCACTCTCTGACACTCTCTGACACTCTCTATCACTCTCTGACACTCTCTATCACTCTCTGACACTCTCTGACAATCTCTATCACTCTCTGACACTCTCTGACACTCTCTTACACTCTCCATCACTCTCTGACACTCTCTGATACACTGTGACACTCTCAGACACACTCTGACACACTCAGACACTCTCTACCACACTCTATCACTCTCTCACACTGTCTGACACTCTCTGATACACTCTAACACTCTCAGACACTCTCTGACACTCTCTATCACTATCTGACATTCGCTGACACTCTCAGACAGTCTCAGACACTCTCTATCACTATCTGACAATCTCTGACACTCTCTGACACTCTCTGATACTCTCTAATACACTCTGACACTCTCTATTTCTCTCTGACACTCTCTGACAATCTCATACACACTCAGACACTCTCTGACACTCTCTATTACTCTCTGACACTCTCAGACAGTCTCAGACACTCTCTGAAACTCTCTGATACTCTCTGACAATCTCAGACACAATCAGACACTCTGACACTTTCAGACACTCTCTGCCACTCTCTATCACTCTCTATCACTCTCTGAAACTCTCTGCCACTCTCTGACACTCTCTATCACTATCTGACACTCTCTGACACTCTCTCTGACCCTCTCTCACACTCTCTGACACTCTCTGACACTCTCTGACCCTCCCTGACACTCTCTGAGACTCTCTGACACTCTCTGACACTCGCTGACACTTTCAGACACTCTCTGCCACTCTCTATCACTCTCTATCACTCTCTGACACTCTCTGACAGTCTCTCTCACTCTCTGACACTCTCTGACACTTTCAGACACTCTCTGCCACTCTCTACCACTCTATATAAATCGCTGACACTTTCAGACACTCTCTGCCACTCTCTGACACACTCTCACACTCTCTGACACTCTCTCACACTCTCTGACACTCTCTCACCCTCTCTGACCCTCTCTGACCCTCTCTGACCCTCTCTGACACTCTCTATCACTCTCTGACTCTCTCTGACACTCTCTTACACTTTCCATCACTCTCTGAAACTCTCTGATACACTGTGACACTCTCAGACACACTCTGACACACTCAGACACTCTCTCACACTCTATCACTCTCTCACACTGTCTGACACTCTCTGATACACTCTAACACTCTCAGACACTCTCTGACACTCTCTATCACTATCTGACACTCGCTGACACTCTCAGACAGTCTCAGACACTCTCTATCACTATCTGACAATCTCTGACACTCTCTGACACTCTCTGATACTCTCTAATACACTCTGACACTCTCTATCTCTCTCTGACACTCTCTGACAATCTAATACACACTCAGACACTCTCTGACACTCTCTATCACTCTCTGACACTCTCAGACAGTCTCAGACACTCTCTGACACTCTCTGATACTCTCTGACAATCTCTGACAATCTCAGACACACTCAGACACTCTCTGACACTTTCAGACACTCTCTGCCACTCTCTATCACTCTGTATCACTCTCTGAAACTCTCTGCCACTCTCTGACACTCTCTATGACTATCTGACACTCTCTGACAATCTCTCTGACCCTCTCTCACACTCTCTGACACTCTCTGACCCTCCCTGACACTCTCTGAGACTCTCTGACACTCTCTATCACTCTCTGACACTCTCTGACAATCTCAGACACACTCAGACACTCTGACACTCTCGAACACTCTCTGACACTCTCTGACACTTTCACACACTCTCTGCCACTCTCTATCACTCTCTGACACTCTCTGACACTTTCAGACACTCTCTGCTACTCTCTATCACTCTCTGACACTCTCTGACACTCTCTGACACTCTCTGACACACTCTGTCCCTCTCTGACACTCTCTGACACTATCTGACACTCTCTGACTCTATCACACTCTCTGACACTCTCTCATACTCTCTGACATTCTCTCACACTCTCTGACACTCTCTGACCCTCTCTGACAATCTCTGACACTCTCTGACAAACTCTATCACTCTCTGACACTCTCTGACACACTCAGACACTCTCTATCACTCTCTGACACTTTCAGACACTCTCTGCCACTCTCTATCACTCTATATCACTCTCTGACACTTTCAGACACTCTCTATCACTCTCTATCACTCTCTGACACTCTCTGACACTCTCTGACATTCTCTATCACTCTCAGACACTCTCTGACACTTTCAGACACTCTCTGCCACTCTCTGACACTCGTTCACACTCTGTGACACTCTCTGACCCTCTCTGACCCTCTCTGACACTCTCAGACACTCTCTGGCACACTCTATCACTGTCTGACACTCTCTGACACTCTCTATCACTGTGAATCATTCTCAATCACTCTCAATTACTCTCTGACACTCTCTGACACTCTCTATCGCTCTCTGACACTCGCACACTCTCTGACACTCTCTGACACTCTTTCACACTCTCTGCCACTCTCTGACACTCTTTCACACTCTCTGACACTCTCTGACCCTCTCTGACCCTCTCTGACACTCTCAGAAACTCTCTGGCACACTCTATCACTCTCTGACACTCTCTGTCACTCTCTATCACTCTCTGACGCTCTTTGATACACTCTGGCACTCTCAGACACTCTCTGACACTCTCTATCACACCTGACACTCTCTGATACACTCTGACACTCTCAGACAGTCTCAGACACTCTCTATCACTCTCTGACACTCTCTGACACTCTCTGACACTCTCTGACACTCTCTGATACACTCTGGCACTCTCAGACACACTCTGACACTCTCTATCACTCTCTGACACTCTCTGATACACTCTGACACTCTCAGACACTCTCTGACACACTCAGACACTCTCTACCACTCTCATTCACTCTCTGACACTCTCTGATACACTCTAACACTCTCAGACACTCTCTGACACTCTCTATCACTCTCTGACACTCTCAGACAGTCTCAGACACTCTCTGACACTCCCTGGTACTCTCTGACACTTTCAGACACTCTCTGACAATCTCAGACACACTCAGACACTCTCTGACACTTTCAGACACTCTCTGCCACTCTCTATCACTCTCTATCACTCTCTGACACTCTCTATCACTATCTGACACTCTCTGACACTCTCTCTGACCCTCTCTCACACTCTCTGACTCTCTCTGACCCTCCCTGATACTCTCTGAGACTCTCTGACACTCTCTATCACTCTCTGACACTCTCTGACACTTTCAGACACTCTCTGCCACTCTCTATCACTCTACATCATTCGCTGACACTTTCAGACACTCTCTGCCACTCTCTATCACTCTCTACCACTCTCTGACACTCTCTGACACTCTCTGACACTCTCTATCACTCTCTGACACTCTCTGACACTTTCAGACACTCTCTGCTACTCTCCATCACTCTCTGACACTCTCTGACACTCTCTATCACTCTCTGACACTCTCTATCACTCTCTGACACTCTCTGATACACTGTGACACTCTCAGACACACTCTGACACACTCAGACACTCTCTACCACACTCTATCACTCTCTCACACTGTCTGACACTCTCTGATACACTCTCACACTCTCAGACACTCTCTGACACTCTCTATCACTATCTGACATTCGCTGACACTCTCAGACAGTCTCAGACACTCTCTATCACTATCTGACAATCTCTGACACTCTCTGACACTCTCTGATACTCTCTAATACACTCTGACACTCTCTATTTCTCTCTGACACTCTCTGACAATCTCATACACACTCAGACACTCTCTGACACTCTCTATTACTCTCTGACACTCTCAGACAGTCTCAGACACTCTCTGAAACTCTCTGATACTCTCTGACACTCTCTGACAATCTCAGACACAATCAGACACTCTGACACTTTCAGACACTCTCTGCCACTCTCTATCACTCTCTATCACTCTCTGAAACTCTCTGCCACTCTCTGACACTCTCTATCACTATCTGACACTCTCTGACACTCTCTCTGACCCTCTCTCACACTCTCTGACACTCTCTGACACTCTCTGACCCTCCCTGACACTCTCTGAGACTCTCTGACACTCTCTGACACTCGCTGACACTTTCAGACACTCTCTGCCACTCTCTATCACTCTCTATCACTCTCTGACACTCTCTGACAGTCTCTCTCACTCTCTGACACTCTCTGACACTTTCAGACACTCTCTGCCACTCTCTACCACTCTATATAAATCGCTGACACTTTCAGACACTCTCTGCCACTCTCTGACACACTCTCACACTCTCTGACACTCTCTCACACTCTCTGACACTCTCTCACCCTCTCTGACCCTCTCTGACCCTCTCTGACCCTCTCTGACACTCTCTATCACTCTCTGACTCTCTCTGACACTCTCTTACACTTTCCATCACTCTCTGAAACTCTCTGATACACTGTGACACTCTCAGACACACTCTGACACACTCAGACACTCTCTCACACTCTATCACTCTCTCACACTGTCTGACACTCTCTGATACACTCTAACACTCTCAGACACTCTCTGACACTCTCTATCACTATCTGACACTCGCTGACACTCTCAGACAGTCTCAGACACTCTCTATCACTATCTGACAATCTCTGACACTCTCTGACACTCTCTGATACTCTCTAATACACTCTGACACTCTCTATCTCTCTCTGACACTCTCTGACAATCTCATACACACTCAGACACTCTCTGACACTCTCTATCACTCTCTGACACTCTCAGACAGTCTCAGACACTCTCTGACACTCTCTGATACTCTCTGACAATCTCTGACAATCTCAGACACACTCAGACACTCTCTGACACTTTCAGACAGTCTCTGCCACTCTCTATCACTCTGTATCACTCTCTGAAACTCTCTGCCACTCTCTGACACTCTCTATGACTATCTGACACTCTCTGACAATCTCTCTGACCCTCTCTCACACTCTCTGACACTCTCTGACCCTCCCTGACACTCTCTGAGACTCTCTGACACTCTCTATCACTCTCTGACACTCTCTGACAATCTCAGACACACTCAGACACTCTGACACTCTCGAACACTCTCTGACACTCTCTGACACTTTCACACACTCTCTGCCACTCTCTATCACTCTCTGACACTCTCTGACACTTTCAGACACTCTCTGCTACTCTCTATCACTCTCTGACACTCTCTGACACTCTCTGACACACTCTGTCCCTCTCTGACACTCTCTGACACTATCTGACACTCTCTGACTCTATCACACTCTCTGACACTCTCTCATACTCTCTGACATTCTCTCACACTCTCTGACACTCTCTGACCCTCTCTGACAATCTCTGACACTCTCTGACAAACTCTATCACTCTCTGACACTCTCTGACACACTCAGACACTCTCTATCACTCTCTGACACTTTCAGACACTCTCTGCCACTCTCTATCACTCTATATCACTCTCTGACACTTTCAGACACTCTCTATCACTCTCTATCACTCTCTGACACTCTCTGACACTCTCTGACATTCTCTATCACTCTCAGACACTCTCTGACACTTTCAGACACTCTCTGCCACTCTCTGACACTCGTTCACACTCTGTGACACTCTCTGACCCTCTCTGACCCTCTCTGACACTCTCAGACACTCTCTGGCACACTCTATCACTGTCTGACACTCTCTGACACTCTCTATCACTGTGAATCATTCTCAATCACTCTCAATTACTCTCTGACACTCTCTGACACTCTCTATCGCTCTCTGACACTCGCACACTCTCTGACACTCTCTGACACTCTTTCACACTCTCTGCCACTCTCTGACACTCTTTCACACTCTCTGACACTCTCTGACCCTCTCTGACCCTCTCTGACACTCTCAGAAACTCTCTGGCACACTCTATCACTCTCTGACACTCTCTGTCACTCTCTATCACTCTCTGACGCTCTTTGATACACTCTGGCACTCTCAGACACTCTCTGACACTCTCTATCACACCTGACACTCTCTGATACACTCTGACACTCTCAGACAGTCTCAGACACTCTCTATCACTCTCTGACACTCTCTGACACTCTCTGACACTCTCTGACACTCTCTGATACACTCTGGCACTCTCAGACACACTCTGACACTCTCTATCACTCTCTGACACTCTCTGATACACTCTGACACTCTCAGACACTCTCTGACACACTCAGACACTCTCTACCACTCTCATTCACTCTCTGACACTCTCTGATACACTCTAACACTCTCAGACACTCTCTGACACTCTCTATCACTCTCAGACGCACTCAGACACTCTCTATCACTCTCTGACACTCTCTGATACACTCTGACACTCTCAGACACTCTCTGACACACTCAGACACTCTCTACCACTCTCATTCACTCTCTGACACTCTCTGATACACTCTAACACTCTCTCACACTCTCTGACACTCTCTGACACTATCTGATACTCTCTGACACTCTCTGACACACTCTGTCCCTCTCTGATACTCTCTGATACTCTCTGACACTCTCTGACACTCTCTGACACTCTCTGACAATCTCAGACACACTCAGACACTCTGACACTCTCGAACACTCTCTGACACTCTCTGACACTTTCACACACTCTCTGCCACTCTCTATCACTCTATATCACTCGCTGACACTTTCAGACACTCTCTGCCACTCTCTATCACTCTCTATCACTCTCTGACACTCTCTGACAGTCTCTGTCACTCTCTGACACTCTCTGACACTTTCAGACACTCTCTGCTACTCTCTATCACTCTCTGACACTCTCTGACACTCTCTGACACTCTCTGACACACTCTGTCCCTCTCTGTCCCTCTCTGACACTCTCTGACACTATCTGACACTATCTGACACGATCACACTCTCTGACACTCTCTGACACTCTCTCATACTCTCTGACATTCTCTCACACTCTCTGACACTCTCTGACCCTCTCTGACAATCTCTGACACTCTCTGACAAACTCTATCACTCTCTGACACTCTCTGACACACTCAGACACTCTCTATCACTCTCTGACACTTTCAGACACTCTCTGCCACTCTCTATCACTCTATATCACTCTCTGACACTTTCAGACACTCTCTATCACTCTCTATCACTCTCTGACACTCTCTGACACTCTCTGACATTCTCTATCACTCTCAGACACTCTCTGACACTTTCAGACACTCTCTGCCACTCTCTGCCACTCTCTGACACTCGTTCACACTCTGTGACACTCTCTGACCCTCTCTGACCCTCTCTGACACTCTCAGACACTCTCTGGCACACTCTATCACTCTCTGACACTCTCTGACACTCTCTATCACTGTGAATCATTCTCAATCACTCTCAATTACTCTCTGACACTCTCTGACACTCTCTATCACTCTCTGACACTCGCACACTCTCTGACACTCTCTGACACTCTTTCACACTCTCTGCCACTCTCTGACACTCTTTCACACTCTCTGACACTCTCTGACCCTCTCTGACCCTCTCTGACACTCTCAGAAACTCTCTGGCACACTCTATCACTCTCTGACACTCTCTATCACTCTCTATCACTCTCTGACGCTCTTTGATACACTCTGGCACTCTCAGACACTCTCTGACACTCTCTATCACACCTGACACTCTCTGATACACTCTGACACTCTCAGACACTCTCAGACACTCTCTATCACTCTCTGACACTCTCTGACACACTCTGACACTCTCTGACACTCTCTGATACACTCTGGCACTCTCAGACACACTCTGACACTCTCTATCACTCTCTGACACTCTCTGATACACTCTGACACTCTCAGACACTCTCTGACACACTCAGACACTCTCTACCACTCTCATTCACTCTCTGACACTCTCTGATACACTCTAACACACTCTCACACTCTCTGACACTCTCTGACACACACTGTCCCTCTCTGACACTCTCTGACACTATCTGATACTCTCTGACACTCTCACACTCTCTGACACTCTCTGACACACTCTGTCCCTCTCTGATACTCTCTGATACTCTCTGACACTCTCTGACACTCTCTGACACTCTCTGACAATCTCAGACACACTCAGACACTCTCTGACACTTTTAGACACTCTCTGCCACTCTCTATCACTCTCTATCACTCTCTGAAACTCTCTGCCACTCTCTGACACTTTCTATCACTATCTGACACTCTCTGACACTCTCTCTGACCCACTCTCACACTCTCTGACACTCTCTGACCCTCTCTGACACTCTCAGACACTCTCTGGCACACTCTATCACTCTCTGACACTCTCTGACACTCTCTATCACTGTCAATTATTCTCAATCACTCTCAATCACTCTCTGAAACTCTCTGACACTCTCTGGCACTTTCAGATACTCTCAGACACACTCAGACACTCTCTACCACACTCTATCACTCTCTCACACTGTCTGACACTCTCTGATACACTCTCACACTCTCAGACACTCTCTGACACTCTTTATCACTATCTGACATTCGCTGACACTCTCAGACAGTCTCAGACACTCTCTATCACTATCTGACAATCTCTGACAATCTCTGAACTCTCTGATACTCTCTAATACACTCTGACAGTCTCTATCTCTCTCTGACAATCTCATACACACTCAGACACTCTCTGACACTCTCTATCACTCTCTGACACTCTCTATCACTCTCTGACACTCTCTATCACTCTCTGACACTCTCAGACAGTCTCAGACACTCTCTGACACTCTCTCACAATCTCAGACACACTCAGACACTCTCTGACACTTTCAGACACTCTCTGCCACTCTCAGACAGTCTCAGACACTCTCTGAAACTCTCTGCGACTCTCTGACACTCTCTATCACTATCTGACGCTCGCTGACACTCTCTCTGACCCTCTGTCACACTCTCTGACACTCTCTGACCCTCCCTGATTTCTCTGAGACTCTCTGACACTCTCTATCACTCTCTGACACTGTCTGACAATCTCAGACACACTCAGACACTCTCTGACACTCTCGATCACTCTCTGGCACTCTCTGACACTTTCAGACACTCTCTGCCACTCTCTATCACTCTATATCACTCGCTGACACTTTCAGACACTCTCTGCCACTCTCTGCCACTCTCTATCACTCTCTATCACTCTCTGACACTCTCTGACACTCTCTATCACTCTCTGACACTGTCTGACAATCTCAGACACACTCAGACACTCTCTGACACTCTCGATCACTCTCTGACACTCTCTGACACTTTCAGACACTCTCTGCCACTCTCTATCACTCTATATCACTCGCTGACACTTTCAGACACTCTCTGCCACTGTCTGTCACTCTCTATCACTCTCTGACACTCTCTATCACTCTCTGACACTCTCTGACACTTTCAGACACTCTCTGCTACTCTCCATCACTCTCTGACACTCTCTGACACTCTCTATCACTCTCTGACATCTCTGATACACTGTGACACTCTCAGACACACTCTGACACACTCAGACACTCTCTACCACACTCTATCACTCTCTCACACTGTCTGACACTCTCTGATACACTCTCACACTCTCAGACACTCTCTGACACTCTCTATCACTATCTGACATTCGCTGACACTCTCAGACAGTCTTAGACACTCTCTATCACTATCTGACAATCTCTGACACTCTCTGACAATCTCTGATACTCTCTAATACACTCTGACACTCTCTATCTCTCTCTGACACTCTCTGACAATCTCAGACACAATCAGACACTCTCTGACACTTTCAGACACTCTCTGCCACTCTCTATCACTCTCTATCACTCTCTGAAACTCTCTGCCACTCTCTGACACTCTCTATCACTATCTGACACTCTCTGACATTCTCACTGACCCTCTCTCACACTCTCTGACACTCTCTGACACTCTCTGACCCTCCCTGACACTCCCTGACACTCTCTGACACTCTCTGAGACTCTCTGACACTCTCTGACACTCTCTGACAATCTCAGGCACTCTCTGCTACTCTCCATCACTCTCTGACACTCTCTGACACTTTCTGACACTCTCTGACACTCTCTATCACTCTCTGACACTCTCTGACACTCTCTATCACTCTCTGACACTCTCTGACACTTTCAGACACTCTCTGCTACTCTCCATCACTCTCTGACACTCTCTGACACTTTCTGACACTCTCTGACACTCTCACACTCTCTGAAACTCTCTCACACTCTCTGACACTCTCTGACACACTTTGTCACTCTCAGACACCCTCTGACACTATCTGACACTCTCTGACACTCTCTGACACTCTCACACTCTCTGACACTCTCACACTCTCTGACACTCTCACACACTCTGACACTCTCTCATAATCTCTGACATTCTCTCACTCTCTCTGACCCTCTCTGACACTCTCTGACACTCTCTATCACTCTCTGACACTCTCTATCACTCTCTGACACTCTCTGACACTCTCTTACACTCTCCATCACTCTCTGACACTCTCTGATACACTGTGACACTCTCAGACACACTCTGACACACTCAGACACTCTCTACCACACTCTATCACTCTCTCACATTGTCTGACACTCTCTGATACACTCTCACACTCTCAGACACTCTCTGACACTCTCTATCACTATCTGACATTCGCTGACACTCTCAGACCGTCTCAGACACTCTCTATCACTATCTGACAATCTCTAACTATCTCTGACACTCTCTGATACTCTCTAATACACTCTGACACTCTCTATCTCTCTCTGACAATCTCATACACACTCAGACACTCTCTGACACTCTCTATCACTCTCTGACACTCTCAGACCGTCTCAGACACTCTCTGACACTCCCTGGTACTCTCTGACACTTTCAGACACTCTCTGACAATCTCAGACACACTCAGACACTCTCTGACACTTTCAGACACTCTCTGCCACTCTCTATCACTCTCTATCACTCTCTGACACTCTCTATCACTATCTGACACTCTCTGACACTCTCTCTGACCCTCTCTCACACTCTCTGACTCTCTCTGACCCTCCCTGATACTCTCTGAGACTCTCTGACACTCTCTATCACTCTCTGACACTCTCTGACACTTTCAGACACTCTCTGCCACTCTCTATCACTCTACATCATTCGCTGACACTTTCAGACACTCTCTGCCACTCTCTATCACTCTCTATCACTCTCTGACACTCTCTGACACTCTCTGACACTCTCTATCACTCTCTGACACTCTCTGACACTTTCAGACACTCTCTGCTACTCTCCATCACTCTCAGACACTCTCTGACACTCTCTATCACTCTCTGACACTCTCTATCACTCTCTGACACTCTCTGACAATCTCTATCACTCTCTGACACTCTCTGACACTCTCTTACACTCTCCATCACTCTCTGACACTCTCTGATACACTGTGACACTCTCAGACACACTCTGACACACTCAGACACTCTCTACCACACTCTATCACTCTCTCACACTGTCTGACACTCTCTGATACACTCTCACACTCTCAGACACTCTCTGACACTCTCTATCACTATCTGACATTCGCTGACACTCTCAGACAGTCTCAGACACTCTCTATCACTATCTGACAATCTCTGACACTCTCTGACACTCTCTGATACTCTCTAATACACTCTGACACTCTCTATTTCTCTCTGACACTCTCTGACAATCTCATACACACTCAGACACTCTCTGACACTCTCTATTACTCTCTGACACTCTCAGACAGTCTCAGACACTCTCTGAAACTCTCTGATACTCTCTGACACTCTCTGACAATCTCAGACACAATCAGACACTCTGACACTTTCAGACACTCTCTGCCACTCTCTATCACTCTCTATCACTCTCTGAAACTCTCTGCCACTCTCTGACACTCTCTATCACTATCTGACACTCTCTGACACTCTCTCTGACCCTCTCTCACACTCTCTGACACTCTCTGACACTCTCTGACCCTCCCTGACACTCTCTGAGACTCTCTGACACTCTCTGACACTCGCTGACACTTTCAGACACTCTCTGCCACTCTCTATCACTCTCTATCACTCTCTGACACTCTCTGACAGTCTCTCTCACTCTCTGACACTCTCTGACACTTTCAGACACTCTCTGCCACTCTCTACCACTCTATATAAATCGCTGACACTTTCAGACACTCTCTGCCACTCTCTATCACTCTCTATCACTCTCTGACACTCTCTGACAGTCTCTCTCACTCTCTGACACTCTCTGACACTTTCAGACACTCTCTGCCACTCTCTACCACTCTATATAAATCGCTGACACTTTCAGACACTCTCTGCCACTCTCTATCACTCTCTATCACTCTCTGACACTCTCTGACACTCTCTCACACTCTCTGACACTCTCTCACCCTCTCTGACCCTCTCTGACCCTCTCTGACACTCTCTATCACTCTCTGACT
Source organism: Heterodontus francisci (assembly GCF_036365525.1). Classification (NCBI taxonomy): domain Eukaryota; kingdom Metazoa; phylum Chordata; class Chondrichthyes; order Heterodontiformes; family Heterodontidae; genus Heterodontus; species Heterodontus francisci. The sequence goes on along the minus strand of NC_090412.1, from coordinate 34,120,360 downwards.
CTCTCTGACACTCTCTTACACTTTCCATCACTCTCTGAAACTCTCTGATACACTGTGACACTCTCAGACACACTCTGACACACTCAGACACTCTCTCACACTCTATCACTCTCTCACACTGTCTGACACTCTCTGACACTCTCTGACACTCTCTATCACTATCTGACACTCGCTGACACACTCAGACAGTCTCAGACACTCTCTATCACTATCTGACAATCTCTGACACTCTCTGACACTCTCTGATACTCTCTAATACACTCTGACACTCTCTATCTCTCTCTGACACTCTCTGACAATCTCATACACACTCAGACACTCTCTGACACTCTCTATCACTCTCTGACACTCTCAGACAGTCTCAGACACTCTCTGACACTCTCTGATACTCTCTGACAATCTCTGACAATCTCAGACACACTCAGACACTCTCTGACACTTTCAGACACTCTCTGCCACTCTCTATCACTCTGTATCACTCTCTGAAACTCTCTGCCACTCTCTGACACTCTCTATGACTATCTGACTCTCTCTGACAATCTCTCTGACCCTCTCTCACACTCTCTGACACTCTCTGACCCTCCCTGACACTCTCTGAGACTCTCTGACACTCTCTATCACTCTCTGACACTCTCTGACAATCTCAGACACACTCAGACACTCTGACACTCTCGTACACACTCTGACACTCTCTGACACTTTCACACACTCTCTGCCACTCTCTATCACTCTATATCACTCGCTGACACTTTCAGACACTCTCTGCCACTCTCTATCACTCTCTATCACTCTCTGACACTCTCTGACAGTCTCTATCACTCTTTGACACTCTCTGACACTTTCAGACACCCTCTGCTACTCTCTATCACTCTCTGACACTCTCTGACACTCTCTGACACTCTCTGACACACTCTGTCCCTCTCTGACACTCTCTGACACTATCTGACACTATCACACTCTCTGACACTCTCTGACACTCTCTCATACTCTCTGACATTCTCTCACACTCTCTGACACTCTCTGACCCTCTCTGACAATCTCTGACACTCTCTGACAAACTCTATCACTCTCTGACACTCTCTGACACACTCAGACACTCTCTATCACTCTCTGAGACTTTCAGACACTCTCTGCCACTCTCTATCACTCTCTATCACTCTCTGACACTCTCTGACACTCTCTGACATTCTCTATCACTCTCAGACACTCTCTGACACTTTCAGACACTCTCTGCCACTCTCTGCCACTCTCTGACACTCGTTCACACTCTGTGACACTCTCTGACCCTCTCTGACCCTCTCTGACACTCTCAGACACTCTCTGGCACACTCTATCACTCTCTGACACTCTCTATCACTGTGAATCATTCTCAATCACTCTCAATTACTCTCTGACACTCTCTGACACTCTCTATCACTCTCTGACACTCGCACACTCTCTGACACTCTCTGACATTCTTTCACACTCTCTGCCACTCTCTGACACTCTTTCACACTCTCTGACACTCTCTGACCCTGTCTGACCCTCTCTGACACTCTCAGAAACTCTCTGGCACACTCTATCACTCTCTGACACTCTCTATCACTCTCTATCACTCTCTGACGCTCTTTGATACACTCTGGCACTCTCAGACACCTCTCTGACACTCTCTATCACTCTCAGACGCACTCAGACACTCTCTATCACTCTCTGACACTCTCTGATACACTCTGACACACTCAGACATTCTCTGACACACTCAGACACTCTCTACCACTCTCATTCACTCTCTGACACTCTCTGATACACTCTAACACTCTCTCACACTCTCTGACACTCTCTGACACACACTGTCCCTCTCTGACACTCTCTGACACTATCTGATACTCTCTGACACTCTCACACTCTCTGACACTCTCTGACACACTCTGTCCCTCTCTGATACTCTCTGATACTCTCTGACACTCTCTGACACTCTCTGACACTCTCTGACAATCTCAGACACACTCAGACACTCTCTGACACTTTCAGACACTCTCTGCCACTCTCTATCACTCTCTATCACTCTCTGAAACTATCTGACACTCTCTGACACTCTCTAGCACTATCTGACTCTCTCTGACACTCTCTCTGTCCCTCTCTCACACTCTCTGACACTCTCTGACCCTCTCTGACACTCTCAGACACTCTCTGGCACACTCTATCACTCTCTGACACTCTCTGACACTCTCTATCACTGTCAATTATTCTCAATCACTCTCAATCACTCTCAATCACTCTCTGAAACTCTCTGACACTCTCTGGCACTTTCAGATACTCTCAGACACACTCAGACACTCTCTACCACACTCTATCACTCTCTCACACTGTCTGACACTCTCTGATACACTCTCACACTCTCAGACACTCTCTGACACACTTTATCACTATCTGACATTCGCTGACACTCTCAGACAGTCTCAGACACTCTCTATCACTATCTGACAATCTCTGACAATCTCTGAACTCTCTGATACTCTCTAATACACTCTGACAGTCTCTATCTCTCTCTGACAATCTCATACACACTCAGACACTCTCTGAAACTCTCTATCACTCTCTGACACTCTCTATCACTCTCTGACACTCTCAGACAGTCTCAGACACTCTCTGACACTCTCTGATACTCTCTGACACTCTCTGACACTCTCTGACAATCTCAGACACACTCAGACACTCTCTGACACTTTCAGACACTCTCTGCCACTCTCAGACAGTCTCAGACACTCTCTGAAACTCTCTGCCACTCTCTGGCACACTCTATCACTCTCTGACACTCTCTGACACTCTCTATCACTGTGAATCATTCTCAATCACTCTCAATTACTCTCTGACACTCTCTGACACTCTCTATCACTCTCTGACACTCGCACACTCTCTGACACTCTCTGACACTCTTTCACACTCTCTGCCACTCTCTGACACTCTTTCACACTCTCTGACACTCTCTGACCCTCTCTGACCCTCTCTGACACTCTCAGAACTCTCTGGCACACTCTATCACTCTCTGACACTCTCTATCACTCTCTATCACTCTCTGACGCTCTTTGATACACTCTGGCACTCTCAGACACTCTCTGACACTCTCTATCACACCTGACACTCTCTGATACACTCTGACACTCTCAGACAGTCTCAGACACACTCAGACACTCTCTACCACTCTCATTCACTCTCTGACACTCTCTGATACACTCTAACACTCTCTCACACTCTCTGACACTCTCTGACACACACTGTCCCTCTCTGACACTCTCTGACACTATCTGATACTCTCTGACACTCTCACACTCTCTGACACTCTCTGACACACTCTGTCCCTCTCTGATACTCTCTGATACTCTCTGACACTCTCTGACACTCTCTGACACTCTCTGACAATCTCAGACACACTCAGACACTCTCTGACACTTTCAGACACTCTCTGCCACTCTCTATCACTCTCTATCACTCTCTGAAACTATCTGACACTCTCTGACACTCTCTAGCACTATCTGACTCTCTCTGACACTCTCTCTGTCCCTCTCTCACACTCTCTGACACTCTCTGACCCTCTCTGACACTCTCAGACACTCTCTGGCACACTCTATCACTCTCTGACACTCTCTGACACTCTCTATCACTGTCAATTATTCTCAATCACTCTCAATCACTCTCAATCACTCTCTGAAACTCTCTGACACTCTCTGGCACTTTCAGATACTCTCAGACACACTCAGACACTCTCTACCACACTCTATCACTCTCTCACACTGTCTGACACTCTCTGATACACTCTCACACTCTCAGACACTCTCTGACACACTTTATCACTATCTGACATTCGCTGACACTCTCAGACAGTCTCAGACACTCTCTATCACTATCTGACAATCTCTGACAATCTCTGAACTCTCTGATACTCTCTAATACACTCTGACAGTCTCTATCTCTCTCTGACAATCTCATACACACTCAGACACTCTCTGAAACTCTCTATCACTCTCTGACACTCTCTATCACTCTCTGACACTCTCAGACAGTCTCAGACACTCTCTGACACTCTCTGATACTCTCTGACACTCTCTGACACTCTCTGACAATCTCAGACACACTCAGACACTCTCTGACACTTTCAGACACTCTCTGCCACTCTCAGACAGTCTCAGACACTCTCTGAAACTCTCTGCCACTCTCTGGCACACTCTATCACTCTCTGACACTCTCTGACACTCTCTATCACTGTGAATCATTCTCAATCACTCTCAATTACTCTCTGACACTCTCTGACACTCTCTATCACTCTCTGACACTCGCACACTCTCTGACACTCTCTGACACTCTTTCACACTCTCTGCCACTCTCTGACACTCTTTCACACTCTCTGACACTCTCTGACCCTCTCTGACCCTCTCTGACACTCTCAGAACTCTCTGGCACACTCTATCACTCTCTGACACTCTCTATCACTCTCTATCACTCTCTGACGCTCTTTGATACACTCTGGCACTCTCAGACACTCTCTGACACTCTCTATCACACCTGACACTCTCTGATACACTCTGACACTCTCAGACAGTCTCAGACACTCTCTATCACTCTCTGACACTCTCTGACACTCTCTGACACTCTCTGATACACTCTGGCACTCTCAGACACACTCTGACACTCTCTATCACTCTCTGACACTCTCTGATACACTCTGACACTCTCAGACATTCTCTGACACACTCAGACACTCTCTACCGCTCTCATTCACTCTCTGAAACTCTCTGATACACTCTAACACTCTCAGACACTCTCTGACGCTCTCGATCACTCTCAGACGCACTCAGACACTCTCTATCACTCTCTGACACTCTCTGATACACTCTGACACTCTCAGACACTCTCTGACACACTCAGACACTCTCTACCACTCTCATTCACTCTCTGACACTCTCTGATACACTCTAACACTCTCTCACACTCTCTGACACTCTCTGACACACACTGTCCCTCTCTGACACTCTCTGACACTATCTGATACTCTCTGACACTCTCACACTCTCTGACACTCTCTGACACACTCTGTCCCTCTCTGATACTCTCTGATACTCTCTGACACTCTCTGACACTCTCTGACACTCTCTGACAATCTCAGACACACTCAGACACTCTCTGACACTTTTAGACACTCTCTGCCACTCTCTATCACTCTCTATCACTCTCTGAAACTCTCTGCCACTCTCTGACACTCTCTATGACTATCTGACACTCTCTGACAATCTCTCTGACCCTCTCTCACACTCTCTGACACTCTCTGACCCTCTCTGACACTCTCAGACACTCTCTGGCACACTCTATCACTCTCTGACACTCTCTGCCACTCTCTATCACTGTCAATTATTCTCAATCACTCTCAATCACTCTCTGAAACTCTCTGACACTCTCTGGCACTTTCAGATACTCTCAGACACACTCAGACACTCTCTACCACACTCTATCACTCTCTCACACTGTCTGACACTCTCTGATACACTCTCACACTCTCAGACACTCTCTGACACTCTTTATCACTATCTGACATTCGCTGACACTCTCAGACAGTCTCAGACACTCTCTATCACTATCTGACAATCTCTGACAATCTCTGAACTCTCTGATACTCTCTAATACACTCTGACAGTCTCTATCTCTCTCTGACAATCTCATACACACTCAGACACTCTCTGACACTCTCTATCACTCTCTGACACTCTCTATCACTCTCTGACACTCTCAGACAGTCTCAGACACTCTCTGACACTCTCTGATACTCTCTGACACTTTCAGACACTCTCTGCCACTCTCAGACAGTCTCAGACACTCTCTGAAACTCTCTGCCACTCTCTGACACTCTCTATCACTATCTGACACTCTCTGACACTCTCTCTGACCCTCTCTCACACTCTCTGACACTCTCTGACCCTCCCTGAGACTCTCTGAGACTCTCTGACACTCTCTATCACTCTCTGACACTGTCTGACAATCTCAGACACACTCAGACACTCTCTGACACTCTCGATCACTCTCTGACACTCTCTGACACTTTCAGACACTCTCTGCCACTCTCTATCACTCTATATCACTCGCTGACACTTTCAGACACTCTCTGCCACTCTTTATCACTCTCTATCACTCTCTGTCACTCTCTGACACTCTCTATCACTCTCTGACACTGTCTGACAATCTCAGACACACTCAGACACTCTCTGACACTCTCGATCACTCTCTGACACTCTCTGACACTTTCAGACACTCTCTGCCACTCTCTATCACTCTATATCACTCGCTGACACTTTCAGACACTCTCTGCCACTCTCTATCACTCTCTGTCACTCTCTGACACTCTCTGACACTCTCTATCACTCTCTGACACTCTCTGACACTTTCAGACACTCTCTGCTACTCTCCATCACTCTCTGACACTCTCTGACACTCTCTATCACTCTCTGACACTCTCTGACAATCTCTATCACTCTCTGACACTCTCTGACACTCTCTGATACACTGTGACACTCTCAGACACACTCTGACACACTCAGACACTCTCTACCACACTCTATCACTCTCTCACACTGTCTGACACTCTCTGATACACTCTCACACTCTCAGACACTCTCTGACACTCTCTATCACTATCTGACATTCGCTGACACTCTCAGACAGTCTTAGACACTCTCGATCACTATCTGACAATTTCTGACACTCTCTGACAATCTCTGATACTCTCTAATACACTCTGACACTCTCTATCTCTCTCTGACACTCTCTGACAATCTCATACACACTCAGACACTCTCTGACACTCTCTATTACTCTCTGACACTCTCAGACAGTCTCAGACACTCTCTGAAACTCTCTGATACTCTCTGACACTCTCTGACACTCTCTGACACTCTCTGACAATCTCAGACACAATCAGACACTCTCTGACACTTTCAGACACTCTGTGCCACTCTCTATCACTCTCTATCACTCTCTGAAACTCTCTGCCACTCTCTGACACTCTCTATCACTATCTGACACTCTCTGACATTCTCTCTGACCCTCTCTCACACTCTCTGACACTCTCTGACACTCTGTGACCCTCCTTGACACTCCCTGACACTCTCTGACACTCTCTGAGACTCTCTGAGACTCTCTGACACTCTCTGACAATCTCAGACACCCTCAGACACTCTCTGACACTCTCGATCACTCTCTGACACTCTCTGACACTTTCAGACACTCTCTGCCACTCTCTACCACTCTATATAAATCGCTGACACTTTCAGACACTCTCTGCCACTCTCTATCACTCTCTGACACTCTCTGACACTCTCTATCACTCTCTGACAATCTCTGACACTTTCAGACACTCTCTGCTACTCTCCATCACTCTCTGACACTCTCTGACACTTTCTGACACTCTCTGACACTCTCACACTCTCTGAAACTCTCTCACACTCTCTGACACTCTCTGACACACTTTGTCACTCTCTGACACCCTCTGACACTATCTGACACTCTCTGACACTCTCTGACACTCTCACACTCTCTGACACTCTCACACTCTCTGACACTCTCTGACACTCTCTCATAATCTCTGACATTCTCTCACACTCTTTGACACTCTCTGACCCTCTCTGACAATCTCTGACACTCTCTGACACTTTCAGACACACTCAGACACTCTCTATCACTCTCTGACACTTTCAGACACTCTCTGCCACTCTCTATCACCCTAGTCACTCTCTGAAACTTTCAGACACACTCTATCACTCTCGATCAGTCTCTATCACTCTCTGACACTCTCTGACAGTCTCTGACACTCTCTATCACTCTCAGACACTCTCTGACACTTTCAGACACTCTCTGCCACTCTCTATCACTCTCTGACACTCTCTGACACTCTCAGACACTCGCACACTCTCTGCCACTCTCTGACACTCTTTCACACTCTCTGACACTCTCTGACCCTCTCTGACCCTCTCTATCACTCTATATCACTCTCTGAAACTTTCAGACACTCTCTATCACTCTCCATCACTCTCTATCACTCTCTGACACTCTCTGACACTCTCCGACACTCTCCATCACTCTCTATCACTCTCTGACACTTTCAGACACTCTCTGCCACTCTCTATCACTCTCTGACACTCTCTGACTCTCGCACACTCTCTGCCACTCTCTGACACTCTTTCACACTCTCTGACACTCTCTGACCCTCTCTGACCCTCTCTGACACTCTCAGACACTCTCAGACACTCTCTGGCACTCTCTGACAATCTCAGACACAATCAGACACTCTCTGACACTCTCTATCACTTTCTGACACTCTCTGACACTTTCAGACACTCTCTGCCACTCTCTATCACTCTCTGACACTCTCTAACACTCTCTAACACTCTCTGACACTCTCTGACCCTCTCTATCACTCTCTGACACTCTCTAACACTCTCTGACACTCTCTGACCCTCTTTATCACTCTCTGACCCTCTCTGGCACTCTCAGACCTACGCAGATACTCGCTGACACTCACTTTCACTCTCTGACAGTCTCTGACGCTTTCAGACATTCTCTGCCACTCTCTACTACTCTCTATCACTCGCTGACACTTTCAGACACACTCTGCCACTCTCTATCACTCTCTGTCACTCTCTGACACTATCTGACACTCTCACACTCTCTGACACTCTCACACTCTCTGACACTCTAACACTCTCTATCACTCTCTGACACTCTGACACTCTCTATCTCTCTCTGACACTCTCTATCACTCTCTGACACTCTCTGACAATCTCAGACACACTCAGACACTCTCTGACACTCTCTGACAATCTCGATCACTCTCTGACACTCTCTGACACTTTCAGACACTCTCACACTCTCTGACACTCTCTGACACTCTCTCACACTCTCACACACTCTCACACACTCTCTGACACTCTCTGACCCACTCTGACACTCTCTGTCACTGTCTGACACTCTCTGGCACTCTCACACTCTCTGACACTCTCACTCTCTCTGACACTCTCTGACACTCTCTCACACTCTCTGACACTCTCTCACACTCTCTGACACTCTCTCACCCTCTCTGACCCTCTCTGACCCTCTCTGACCCTCTCTGACACTCTCTGACACTCTCTATCACTCTCTGACACTCTCTTACACTCTCCATCACTCTCGGACACTCTCTGATACACTGTGACACTCTCAGACACACTCTGACACACTCAGACACTCTCTACCACACTCCATCAATCTCTCACACTGTCTAACACTCTCTGATACACTCTATCACTCTCTGACACTGTCTGACACTCTCTGACACTCTCTATCACTCTCTATCACTCTCTATCACTCTCTGACACTCTCAGACACTCTCTGACACTCTCTGAAACTCTCTATCACTCTCTGACACTCTCAGACACTCTCTGACACTCTCTGAAACTCTCTATCACTCTCTATCACTCTCTGACACTCTCTGACACTCTCTGACACTCTCTATCACTCGCGATCACTCTCTGACACTCTCAGACACTCTCTGACACTCTCTGAAACTCTCTATCACTCTCTATCACTCTCTGACACTCTCAGACACTCTCTGACACTCTCTGAAACTCTCTATCACTCTCTATCACTCTCTGACACTCTCTGACACTCTCTATCACTCGCTATCACTCTCTGACACTCTCTGACACTCTCTGAAACTCTCTATCACTCTCTATCACTCACTGACTCTCTCAGACACTCTCTGACACTCTCTGAAACTCTCTATCACTCTCTATCACTCTCTGACACTCTCTGACACTCTCTGACACTCTCTATCACTCACTATCACTCTCTGACACTCTCAGACACTCTCTGACACTCTCTGAAACTCTCTATCACTCTCTATCACTCTCTGACACTCTCTATCACTCTCTATCACTCTCTGACACTCTCTGAAACTCTCTGAAACTCTCTATCACTCTCTATCACTCGCTATCACTCTCTGACACTCTCTGACACTCTCTATCACTCTCTGACACTGTCTGACACTCTCTGACACTCTCTATCACTCTCTATCACTTTCTGACACTCTCAGACACTCACTATCACTCTCTGACACTCTCTGACACTATCTATCACTCTCAGACACTCTCTGACACTCTCTATCACTCTCTATCACTTTCTGACACTCTCAGACACTCACTATCACTCTCTGACACTCTCTGACACTCTCTATCACTCTCTGACACTCTCTGACACTCTCTTACACTCTCCATCACTCTCTGACACTCTCTGATACACTGTGACACTCTCAGACACACTCTGACACACTCAGACACTCTCTACCACACTCTATCACTCTCTCACACTGTCTGACACTCTCTGATACACTCTCACACTCTCAGACACTCTCTGACACTCTCTATCACTATCTGACATTCGCTGACACTCTCAGACAGTCTCAGACACTCTCTATCACTATCTGACAATCTCTGACACTCTCTGACACTCTCTGATACTCTCTAATACACTCTGACACTCTCTATTTCTCTCTGACACTCTCTGACAATCTCATACACACTCAGACACTCTCTGACACTCTCTATTACTCTCTGACACTCTCAGACAGTCTCAGACACTCTCTGAAACTCTCTGATACTCTCTGACACTCTCTGACAATCTCAGACACAATCAGACACTCTGACACTTTCAGACACTCTCTGCCACTCTCTATCACTCTCTATCACTCTCTGAAACTCTCTGCCACTCTCTGACACTCTCTATCACTATCTGACACTCTCTGACACTCTCTCTGACCCTCTCTCACACTCTCTGACACTCTCTGACACTCTCTGACCCTCCCTGACACTCTCTGAGACTCTCTGACACTCTCTGACACTCGCTGACACTTTCAGACACTCTCTGCCACTCTCTATCACTCTCTATCACTCTCTGACACTCTCTGACAGTCTCTCTCACTCTCTGACACTCTCTGACACTTTCAGACACTCTCTGCCACTCTCTACCACTCTATATAAATCGCTGACACTTTCAGACACTCTCTGCCACTCTCTATCACTCTCTATCACTCTCTGACACTCTCTGACAGTCTCTCTCACTCTCTGACACTCTCTGACACTTTCAGACACTCTCTGCCACTCTCTACCACTCTATATAAATCGCTGACACTTTCAGACACTCTCTGCCACTCTCTATCACTCTCTATCACTCTCTGACACTCTCTGACACTCTCTCACACTCTCTGACACTCTCTCACCCTCTCTGACCCTCTCTGACCCTCTCTGACACTCTCTATCACTCTCTGACTCTCTCTGACACTCTCTTACACTTTCCATCACTCTCTGAAACTCTCTGATACACTGTGACACTCTCAGACACACTCTGACACACTCAGACACTCTCTCACACTCTATCACTCTCTCACACTGTCTGACACTCTCTGACACTCTCTGACACTCTCTATCACTATCTGACACTCGCTGACACACTCAGACAGTCTCAGACACTCTCTATCACTATCTGACAATCTCTGACACTCTCTGACACTCTCTGATACTCTCTAATACACTCTGACACTCTCTATCTCTCTCTGACACTCTCTGACAATCTCATACACACTCAGACACTCTCTGACACTCTCTATCACTCTCTGACACTCTCAGACACTCTCTGACACTCTCTGAAACTCTCTATCACTCTCTATCACTCTCTGACACTCTCTATCACTCTCTATCACTCTCTGACACTCTCTGACACTCTCTGAAACTCTCTGAAACTCTCTATCACTCTCTATCACTCGCTATCACTCTCTGACACTCTCTGACACTCTCTATCACTCTCTGACACTGTCTGACACTCTCTGACACTCTCTATCACTCTCTGACACTGTCTGACACTCTCTGACACTCTCAGACACTCACTATCACTCTCTGACACTCTCTGACACTCTCTATCACTCTCAGACACTCTCTGACACTCTCTATCACTCTCTATCACTTTCTGACACTCTCAGACACTCACTATCACTCTCTGACACTCTCTGACACTCTCTATCACTCTCTGACACTCTCTGACACTCTCTTACACTCTCCATCACTCTCTGACACTCTCTGATACACTGTGACACTCTCAGACACACTCTGACACACTCAGACACTCTCTACCACACTCTATCACTCTCTCACACTGTCTGACACTCTCTGATACACTCTCACACTCTCAGACACTCTCTGACATTCTCTATCACTATCTGACATTCGCTGACACTCTCAGACAGTCTCAGACACTCTCTATCACTATCTGACAATCTCTGACACTCTCTGACACTCTCTGATACTCTCTAATACACTCTGACACTCTCTATTTCTCTCTGACACTCTCTGACAATCTCATACACACTCAGACACTCTCTGACACTCTCTATTACTCTCTGACACTCTCAGACAGTCTCAGACACTCTCTGAAACTCTCTGATACTCTCTGACACTCTCTGACAATCTCAGACACAATCAGACACTCTGACACTTTCAGACACTCTCTGCCACTCTCTATCACTCTCTATCACTCTCTGAAACTCTCTGCCACTCTCTGACACTCTCTATCACTATCTGACACTCTCTGACACTCTCTCTGACCCTCTCTCACACTCTCTGACACTCTCTGACACTCTCTGACCCTCCCTGACACTCTCTGAGACTCTCTGACACTCTCTGACACTCGCTGACACTTTCAGACACTCTCTGCCACTCTCTATCACTCTCTATCACTCTCTGACACTCTCTGACAGTCTCTCTCACTCTCTGACACTCTCTGACACTTTCAGACACTCTCTGCCACTCTCTACCACTCTATATAAATCGCTGACACTTTCAGACACTCTCTGCCACTCTCTATCACTCTCTATCACTCTCTGACACTCTCTGACAGTCTCTCTCACTCTCTGACACTCTCTGACACTTTCAGACACTCTCTGCCACTCTCTACCACTCTATATAAATCGCTGACACTTTCAGACACTCTCTGCCACTCTCTATCACTCTCTATCACTCTCTGACACTCTCTGACACTCTCTCACACTCTCTGACACTCTCTCACCCTCTCTGACCCTCTCTGACCCTCTCTGACACTCTCTATCACTCTCTGACTCTCTCTGACACTCTCTTACACTTTCCATCACTCTCTGAAACTCTCTGATACACTGTGACACTCTCAGACACACTCTGACACACTCAGACACTCTCTCACACTCTATCACTCTCTCACACTGTCTGACACTCTCTGACACTCTCTGACACTCTCTATCACTATCTGACACTCGCTGACACACTCAGACAGTCTCAGACACTCTCTATCACTATCTGACAATCTCTGACACTCTCTGACACTCTCTGATACTCTCTAATACACTCTGACACTCTCTATCTCTCTCTGACACTCTCTGACAATCTCATACACACTCAGACACTCTCTGACACTCTCTATCACTCTCTGACACTCTCAGACAGTCTCAGACACTCTCTGACACTCTCTGATACTCTCTGACAATCTCTGACAATCTCAGACACACTCAGACACTCTCTGACACTTTCAGACACTCTCTGCCACTCTCTATCACTCTGTATCACTCTCTGAAACTCTCTGCCACTCTCTGACACTCTCTATGAATATCTGACTCTCTCTGACAATCTCTCTGACCCTCTCTCACACTCTCTGACACTCTCTGACCCTCCCTGACACTCTCTGAGACTCTCTGACACTCTCTATCACTCTCTGACACTCTCTGACAATCTCAGACACACTCAGACACTCTGACACTCTCGTACACACTCTGACACTCTCTGACACTTTCACACACTCTCTGCCACTCTCTATCACTCTATATCACTCGCTGACACTTTCAGACACTCTCTGCCACTCTCTATCACTCTCTATCACTCTCTGACACTCTCTGACAGTCTCTATCACTCTTTGACACTCTCTGACACTTTCAGACACCCTCTGCTACTCTCTATCACTCTCTGACACTCTCTGACACTCTCTGACACTCTCTGACACACTCTGTCCCTCTCTGACACTCTCTGACACTATCTGACACTATCACACTCTCTGACACTCTCTGACACTCTCTCATACTCTCTGACATTCTCTCACACTCTCTGACACTCTCTGACCCTCTCTGACAATCTCTTACACTCTCTGACAAACTCTATCACTCTCTGACACTCTCTGACACACTCAGACACTCTCTATCACTCTCTGAGACTTTCAGACACTCTCTGCCACTCTCTATCACTCTCTATCACTCTCTGACACTCTCTGACACTCTCTGACATTCTCTATCACTCTCAGACACTCTCTGACACTTTCAGACACTCTCTGCCACTCTCTGCCACTCTCTGACACTCGTTCACACTCTGTGACACTCTCTGACCCTCTCTGACCCTCTCTGACACTCTCAGACACTCTCTGGCACACTCTATCACTCTCTGACACTCTCTATCACTGTGAATCATTCTCAATCACTCTCAATTACTCTCTGACACTCTCTGACACTCTCTATCACTCTCTGACACTCGCACACTCTCTGACACTCTCTGACATTCTTTCACACTCTCTGCCACTCTCTGACACTCTTTCACACTCTCTGACACTCTCTGACCCTGTCTGACCCTCTCTGACACTCTCAGAAACTCTCTGGCACACTCTATCACTCTCTGACACTCTCTATCACTCTCTATCACTCTCTGACGCTCTTTGATACACTCTGGCACTCTCAGACACTCTCTGACACTCTCTATCACACCTGACACTCTCTGATACACTCTGACACTCTCAGACAGTCTCAGACACTCTCTGTCACTCTCTGACACTCTCTGACACTCTCTGACACTCTCTGACACTCTCTGATACACTCTGGCACTCTCAGACACACTCTGACACTCTCTATCACTCTCTGACACTCTCTGATACACTCTGACACTCTCAGACATTCTCTGACACACTCAGACACTCTCTACCGCTCTCATTCACTCTCTGAAACTCTCTGATACACTCTAACACTCTCAGACACTCTCTGACGCTCTCTGACCCTCTCTGACACTCTCAGAACTCTCTGGCACACTCTATCACTCTCTGACACTCTCTATCACTCTCTATCACTCTCTGACGCTCTTTGATACACTCTGGCACTCTCAGACACTCTCTGACACTCTCTATCACACCTGACACTCTCTGATACACTCTGACACTCTCAGACAGTCTCAGACACTCTCTATCACTCTCTGACACTCTCTGACACTCTCTGATACACTCTGGCACTCTCAGACACACTCTGACACTCTCTATCACTCTCTGACACTCTCTGATACACTCTGACACTCTCAGACATTCTCTGACACACTCAGACACTCTCTAACGCTCTCATTCACTCTCTGAAACTCTCTGATACACTCTAACACTCTCAGACACTCTCTGACGCTCTCGATCACTCTCAGACGCACTCAGACACTCTCTATCACTCTCTGACACTCTCTGATACACTCTGACACTCTCAGACACTCTCTGACACACTCAGACACTCTCTACCACTCTCATTCACTCTCTGACACTCTCTGATACACTCTAACACTCTCTCACACTCTCTGACACTCTCTGACACACACTGTCCCTCTCTGACACTCTCTGACACTATCTGATACTCTCTGACACTCTCACACTCTCTGACACTCTCTGACACACTCTGTCCCTCTCTGATACTCTCTGATACTCTCTGACACTCTCTGACACTCTCTGACACTCTCTGACAATCTCAGACACACTCAGACACTCTCTGACACTTTTAGACACTCTCTGCCACTCTCTATCACTCTCTATCACTCTCTGAAACTCTCTGCCACTCTCTGACACTCTCTATGACTATCTGACACTCTCTGACAATCTCTCTGACCCTCTCTCACACTCTCTGACACTCTCTGACCCTCTCTGACACTCTCAGACACTCTCTGGCACACTCTATCACTCTCTGACACTCTCTGCCACTCTCTATCACTGTCAATTATTCTCAATCACTCTCAATCACTCTCTGAAACTCTCTGACACTCTCTGGCACTTTCAGATACTCTCAGACACACTCAGACACTCTCTACCACACTCTATCACTCTCTCACACTGTCTGACACTCTCTGATACACTCTCACACTCTCAGACACTCTCTGACACTCTTTATCACTATCTGACATTCGCTGACACTCTCAGACAGTCTCAGACACTCTCTATCACTATCTGACAATCTCTGACAATCTCTGAACTCTCTGATACTCTCTAATACACTCTGACAGTCTCTATCTCTCTCTGACAATCTCATACACACTCAGACACTCTCTGACACTCTCTATCACTCTCTGACACTCTCTATCACTCTCTGACACTCTCAGACAGTCTCAGACACTCTCTGACACTCTCTGATACTCTCTGACACTTTCAGACACTCTCTGCCACTCTCAGACAGTCTCAGACACTCTCTGAAACTCTCTGCCACTCTCTGACACTCTCTATCACTATCTGACACTCTCTGACACTCTCTCTGACCCTCTCTCACACTCTCTGACACTCTCTGACCCTCCCTGAGACTCTCTGAGACTCTCTGACACTCTCTATCACTCTCTGACACTGTCTGACAATCTCAGACACACTCAGACACTCTCTGACACTCTCGATCACTCTCTGACACTCTCTGACACTTTCAGACACTCTCTGCCACTCTCTATCACTCTATATCACTCGCTGACACTTTCAGACACTCTCTGCCACTCTTTATCACTCTCTATCACTCTCTGTCACTCTCTGACACTCTCTATCACTCTCTGACACTGTCTGACAATCTCAGACACACTCAGACACTCTCTGACACTCTCGATCACTCTCTGACACTCTCTGACACTTTCAGACACTCTCTGCCACTCTCTATCACTCTATATCACTCGCTGACACTTTCAGACACTCTCTGCCACTCTCTATCACTCTCTGTCACTCTCTGACACTCTCTGACACTCTCTATCACTCTCTGACACTCTCTGACACTTTCAGACACTCTCTGCTACTCTCCATCACTCTCTGACACTCTCTGACACTCTCTATCACTCTCTGACACTCTCTGACAATCTCTATCACTCTCTGACACTCTCTGACACTCTCTGATACACTGTGACACTCTCAGACACACTCTGACACACTCAGACACTCTCTACCACACTCTATCACTCTCTCACACTGTCTGACACTCTCTGATACACTCTCACACTCTCAGACACTCTCTGACACTCTCTATCACTATCTGACATTCGCTGACACTCTCAGACAGTCTTAGACACTCTCGATCACTATCTGACAATTTCTGACACTCTCTGACAATCTCTGATACTCTCTAATACACTCTGACACTCTCTATCTCTCTCTGACACTCTCTGACAATCTCATACACACTCAGACACTCTCTGACACTCTCTATTACTCTCTGACACTCTCAGACAGTCTCAGACACTCTCTGAAACTCTCTGATACTCTCTGACACTCTCTGACACTCTCTGACAATCTCAGACACAATCAGACACTCTCTGACACTTTCAGACACTCTGTGCCACTCTCTATCACTCTCTATCACTCTCTGAAACTCTCTGCCACTCTCTGACACTCTCTATCACTATCTGACACTCTCTGACATTCTCTCTGACCCTCTCTCACACTCTCTGACACTCTCTGACACTCTGTGACCCTCCTTGACACTCCCTGACACTCTCTGACACTCTCTGAGACTCTCTGAGACTCTCTGACACTCTCTGACAATCTCAGACACCCTCAGACACTCTCTGACACTCTCGATCACTCTCTGACACTCTCTGACACTTTCAGACACTCTCTGCCACTCTCTACCACTCTATATAAATCGCTGACACTTTCAGACACTCTCTGCCACTCTCTATCACTCTCTGACACTCTCTGACACTCTCTATCACTCTCTGACAATCTCTGACACTTTCAGACACTCTCTGCTACTCTCCATCACTCTCTGACACTCTCTGACACTTTCTGACACTCTCTGACACTCTCACACTCTCTGAAACTCTCTCACACTCTCTGACACTCTCTGACACACTTTGTCACTCTCTGACACCCTCTGACACTATCTGACACTCTCTGACACTCTCTGACACTCTCACACTCTCTGACACTCTCACACTCTCTGACACTCTCTGACACTCTCTCATAATCTCTGACATTCTCTCACACTCTTTGACACTCTCTGACCCTCTCTGACAATCTCTGACACTCTCTGACACTTTCAGACACACTCAGACACTCTCTATCACTCTCTGACACTTTCAGACACTCTCTGCCACTCTCTATCACTCTAGTCACTCTCTGAAACTTTCAGACACACTCTATCACTCTCGATCAGTCTCTATCACTCTCTGACACTCTCTGACAGTCTCTGACACTCTCTATCACTCTCAGACACTCTCTGACACTTTCAGACACTCTCTGCCACTCTCTATCACTCTCTGACACTCTCTGACACTCTCAGACACTCGCACACTCTCTGCCACTCTCTGACACTCTTTCACACTCTCTGACACTCTCTGACCCTCTCTGACCCTCTCTATCACTCTATATCACTCTCTGAAACTTTCAGACACTCTCTATCACTCTCCATCACTCTCTATCACTCTCTGACACTCTCTGACACTCTCCGACACTCTCCATCACTCTCTATCACTCTCTGACACTTTCAGACACTCTCTGCCACTCTCTATCACTCTCTGACACTCTCTGACTCTCGCACACTCTCTGCCACTCTCTGACACTCTTTCACACTCTCTGACACTCTCTGACCCTCTCTGACCCTCTCTGACACTCTCAGACACTCTCAGACACTCTCTGGCACTCTCTGACAATCTCAGACACAATCAGACACTCTCTGACACTCTCTATCACTTTCTGACACTCTCTGACACTTTCAGACACTCTCTGCCACTCTCTATCACTCTCTGACACTCTCTAACACTCTCTAACACTCTCTGACACTCTCTGACCCTCTCTATCACTCTCTGACACTCTCTAACACTCTCTGACACTCTCTGACCCTCTTTATCACTCTCTGACCCTCTCTGGCACTCTCAGACCTACGCAGATACTCGCTGACACTCACTTTCACTCTCTGACAGTCTCTGACGCTTTCAGACATTCTCTGCCACTCTCTACTACTCTCTATCACTCGCTGACACTTTCAGACACACTCTGCCACTCTCTATCACTCTCTGTCACTCTCTGACACTATCTGACACTCTCACACTCTCTGACACTCTCACACTCTCTGACACTCTAACACTCTCTATCACTCTCTGACACTCTGACACTCTCTATCTCTCTCTGACACTCTCTATCACTCTCTGACACTCTCTGACAATCTCAGACACACTCAGACACTCTCTGACACTCTCTGACAATCTCGATCACTCTCTGACACTCTCTGACACTTTCAGACACTCTCACACTCTCTGACACTCTCTGACACTCTCTCACACTCTCACACACTCTCACACACTCTCTGACACTCTCTGACCCACTCTGACACTCTCTGTCACTGTCTGACACTCTCTGGCACTCTCACACTCTCTGACACTCTCACTCTCTCTGACACTCTCTGACACTCTCTCACACTCTCTGACACTCTCTCACACTCTCTGACACTCTCTCACCCTCTCTGACCCTCTCTGACCCTCTCTGACCCTCTCTGACACTCTCTGACACTCTCTATCACTCTCTGACACTCTCTTACACTCTCCATCACTCTCGGACACTCTCTGATACACTGTGACACTCTCAGACACACTCTGACACACTCAGACACTCTCTACCACACTCCATCAATCTCTCACACTGTCTAACACTCTCTGATACACTCTATCACTCTCTGACACTGTCTGACACTCTCTGACACTCTCTATCACTCTCTATCACTCTCTGACACTCTCAGACACTCTCTGACACTCTCTGAAACTCTCTATCACTCTCTGACACTCTCAGACACTCTCTGACACTCTCTGAAACTCTCTATCACTCTCTATCACTCTCTGACACTCTCTGACACTCTCTGACACTCTCTATCACTCGCGATCACTCTCTGACACTCTCAGACACTCTCTGACACTCTCTGAAACTCTCTATCACTCTCTATCACTCTCTGACACTCTCAGACACTCTCTGACACTCTCTGAAACTCTCTATCACTCTCTATCACTCTCTGACACTCTCTGACACTCTCTATCACTCGCTATCACTCTCTGACACTCTCTGACACTCTCTGAAACTCTCTATCACTCTCTATCACTCACTGACTCTCTCAGACACTCTCTGACACTCTCTGAAACTCTCTATCACTCTCTATCACTCTCTGACACTCTCTGACACTCTCTGACACTCTCTACCACTCACTATCACTCTCTGACACTCTCAGACACTCTCTGACACTCTCTGAAACTCTCTATCACTCTCTATCACTCTCTGACACTCTCTATCACTCTCTATCACTCTCTGACACTCTCTGACACTCTCTGAAACTCTCTGAAACTCTCTATCACTCTCTATCACTCGCTATCACTCTCTGACACTCTCTGACACTCTCTATCACTCTCTGACACTGTCTGACACTCTCTGACACTCTCTATCACTCTCTATCACTTTCTGACACTCTCTGACACTCTCAGACACTCACTATCACTCTCTGACACTCTCTGACACTCTCTATCACTCTCAGACACTCTCTGACACTCTCTATCACTCTCTATCACTTTCTGACACTCTCAGACACTCACTATCACTCTCTGACACTCTCTGACACTCTCTATCACTCTCAGACACTCTCTGACACTCTCTGACACTGTCTGACACTCTCTGACACTCTCTATCACTCTCTATCACTCTCTGACACTCTCAGACACTCACTATCACTCTCTGACACTCTCTGACACTCTCTATCACTCTCAGACACTCTCTGACACACTCTATCACTCTCTGACACTGTCTATCACTCTCTGACAATCTCAGACACTCTCTGACACTCTCTGACACTCTCTATCACTCGCTATCACTCTGTGACACTCTCTGACACTCTCTATCACTCTCTGACACTGTCCGACACTCTCTGACACTCTCTATCACTCTCTATCACTCTCTGACACTCTCAGACACTCTCTGACACTCTCTGAAACTCTCTATCACTCTCAGACACTCTCTGACACTCTCTGAAACTCTCTATCACTCTCTATCACTCTCTATCACTCTCAGACACTCACTATCACTCTCTGACACTCTCTGACACTCTCTATCACTCTCAGACACTCTCTGACACTCTCTATCACTCTCTGACACTGTCTATCACTCTCTGACAATCTCAGACACTCTCTGACACTCTCTGACACTCTCTATCACTCGCTATCACTCTCTGACACTCTCTGACACTCTCTATCACACTCTGACACTGTCTGACACTCTCTGACACTCTCTATCACTCTCTATCACTCTCTGACACTCTCAGACACTCTCTGACACTCTCTGAAACTCTCTATCACTCTCAGACACTCTCTGACACTCTCTGAAACTCTCTATCACTCTCTATCACTCTCTATCACTCTCTGACACTCTCTGACACTCTCTATCACTCGCGATCACTCTCTGACACTCTCAGACACTCTCTGACACTCTCTGAAACTCTCTATCACTCTCTATCACTCTCTGACACTCTCAGACACTCTCTGACACTCTCTGAAACTCTCTATCACTCTCTATCACTCTCTGACACTCTCTGACACTCTCTATCACTCGCTATCACTCTCTGACACTCTCTGACACTCTCTGAAACTCTCTATCACTCTCTATCACTCTCTGACACTCTCAGACACTCTCTGACACTCTCTGAAACTCTCTTTCACTCTCTATCACTCTCTGACACTCTCTGACACTCTCTGACATTCTCTATCACTCGCTATCACTCTCTGACACTCTCAGACACTCTCTGACACTCTCTGAAACTCTCAATCACTCTCTATCACTCTCTATCACTCTCTGACACTCTCAGACACTCTCTGAAACTCTCTATCACTCTCTATCACTCTCTGACACTCTCTGACACTCTCTGACACTCTCTATCACTCGCTATCACTCTCTGACACTCTCGGACACTCTCTGACACTATCTGACACTCTCAGACACTCACTATCACTCTCTGACACTCTCTGACACTCTCTGACACTCTCTGACAATCACTATCACTCTCTATCACTCTCTGACACTCTCAGACAGTCTCTGACACTCTCTATCACTCTCTGACACTCTCTATCACTCTCTGACACTCTGTGACACTCTCTATCACTCTCTGACACTCTCTGTCACTCTCTGACACTCTCTATCACTCTCTGACACTCTCTGACACTCTCTGACACTCTCTGACACTCTCAGACACTCTCTATCACTCTCTGACACTGTCTGACACTCTCTGACACTCTCTATCACTCTCTATCACTTTCTGACACTCTCTGACACTCTCAGACACTCACTATCACTCTCTGACACTCTCTGACACTCTCTATCACTCTCTGACACTCTCTATCACTCTCTATCACTCTCTGACACTCTCTATCACTCTCTATCACTCTCTGACACTCTCTATCACTCTCTATCACTCTCTGACACTCTCAGACACTCTCTGACACTCTCTGAAACTCTCTATCACTCTCTATCCCTCTCTGACACTCTCTGACACTCTCTGACACTCTCTATCACTCGCTATCACTCTCTGACACTCTCTGACACTCTCAGACACTCTCTGAAACTCTCTGACACTCTCTGAAACTCTCTGACACTCTCTATCACTCTCTATCACTCTCTGACACTCTCAGACACTCTCAGACACTCACTATCACTCTCTGACACTCTCTGACACTCTCTATCACTCTCTGACACTCTCTATCACTCTCTGAATCTCTCTGAAACTCTCTATCACTCTCTATCCCTCTCTGACACTCTCTGACACTCTCTGACACTCTCTGACAATCACTATCACTCTCTATCACTCTCTGACACTCTCAGACAGTCTCTGACACTCTCTATCACTCTCTGACACTCTCTATCACTCTCTGACACTCTGTGACACTCTCTATCACTCTCTGACACTCTCTGTCACTCTCTGACACTCTCTATCACTCTCTGACACTCTCTGACACTCTCTGACACTCTCTGACACTCTCAGACACTCTCTATCACTCTCTGACACTGTCTGACACTCTCTGACACTCTCTATCACTCTCTATCACTTTCTGACACTCTCTGACACTCTCAGACACTCACTATCACTCTCTGACACTCTCTGACACTCTCTATCACTCTCTGACACTCTCTATCACTCTCTATCACTCTCTGACACTCTCTATCACTCTCTGACACTCTCAGACACTCTCTGACACTCTCTGAAACTCTCTATCACTCTCTATCCCTCTCTGACACTCTCTGACACTCTCTGACACTCTCTATCACTCGCTATCACTCTCTGACACTCTCTGACACTCTCAGACACTCTCTGAAACTCTCTGACACTCTCTGAAACTCTCTGACACTCTCTATCACTCTCTATCACTCTCTGACACTCTCAGACACTCTCAGACACTCACTATCACTCTCTGACACTCTCTATCACTCTCTGACACTCTCTATCACTCTCTGAATCTCTCTGAAACTCTCTATCACTCTCTATCCCTCTCTGACACTCTCTGACACTCTCTGACACTCTCTATCACTCGCTATCACTCTCTGACACTCTCTGACACTCTCTGACACTCTCTATCACTCTCTGACACTGTCTGACACTCTCTGACAATCACTATCTCTCTCTATCACTCTCTGACACTCTCAGACAGTCTCTGACACTCTCTATCACTCTCTGACACTCTCTATCACTCTCTGACACTCTCTGTCACTCTCTGACACTCTCTATCACTCTCTGACACTCTCTGACACTCTCTGACACTCTCTGACACTCTCTGACACTCTCAGACACTCTCTATCACTCGCTGACACTGTCTGACACTCTCTGACACTCTCTATCACTCTCTATCACTTTCTGACACCCTCTGACACTCTCAGACACTCACTATCACTCTCTGACACTCTCTGACACTCTCTATCACTCTCTGACACTCTCTGACACTCTCTATCACTCTCTGACACTCTCTATCACTCTCTGACACTCTCAGACACTCTCTGACACTCTCTGAAACTCTCTATCACTCTCTATCCCTCTCTGACACTCTCTGACACTCTCTGACACTCTCTATCACTCGCTATCACTCTCTGACACTCTCTGACACTCTCAGACACTCTCTGAAACTCTCTGACACTCTCTGAAACTCTCTGACACTCTCTATCACTCTCTATCACTCTCTGACACTCTCAGACACTCTCAGACACTCACTATCACTCTCTGACACTCTCTGACACTCTCTATCACTCTCTGACACTCTCTATCACTCTCTGAATCTCTTTGAAACTCTCTATCACTCTCTATCCCTCTCTGACACTCTCTGACACTCTCTGACACTCTCTATCACTCGCTATCACTCTCTGACACTCTCAGACACTCTCTGACACTCTCTGACACTCTCTGAAACTCTCTGACACTCTCTGACAATCACTATCACTCTCTATCACTCTCTGACACTCTCAGACAGTCTCTGACACTCTCTATCACTCTCTGACACTCTCTATCACTCTCTGACACTCTGTGACACTCTCTATCACTCTCTGACACTCTCTGTCACTCTCTGACACTCTCTATCACTCTCTGACACTCTCTGACACTCTCTGACACTCTCTGACACTCTCAGACACTCTCTATCACTCTCTGACACTGTCTGACACTCTCTGACACTCTCTATCACTCTCTATCACTTTCTGACACTCTCTGACACTCTCAGACACTCACTATCACTCTCTGACACTCTCTGACACTCTCTATCACTCTCTGACACTCTCTGACACTCTCTATCACTCTCTGACACTCTCTATCACTCCCTGACACTCTCAGACACTCTCTGACACTCTCTGAAACTCTCTATCACTCTCTATCCCTCTCTGACACTCTCTGACACTCTCTGACACTCTCAGACACTCACTATCACTCTCTGACACTCTCTGACACTCTCTATCACTCTCTGACACTCTCTGACACTCTCTATCACTCTCTGACACTCTCTATCACTCCCTGACACTCTCAGACACTCTCTGACACTCTCTGAAACTCTCTATCACTCTCTATCCCTCTCTGACACTCTCTGACACTCTCTGACACTCTCTATCACTCGCTATCACTCTCTGACACTCTCTGACACTCTCAGACACTCTCTGAAACTCTCTGACACTCTCTATCACTCTCTGACACTGTCTGACACTCTCTGACACTCTCTATCACTCTCTATCACTTTCCGACACTCTCTGACACTCTCAGACACTCACTATCACTCTCTGACACTCTCTGACACTCTCTATCACTCTCTATCACTCTCTATCACTCTCTGACACTCTCTGACACTCTCTATCACTCTCTGACACTCTCTATCACTCTCTGAATCTCTCTGAAACTCTCTATCACTCTCTATCCCTCTCTGACACTCTCTGACACTCTCTGACACTCTCTGACACTCTCTGACACTCTCTATCACTCTCTGACACTCTCTGACACTCTCTATCACTCTCTGACACTCTCTGACACTCTCTATCACTCTCTGACACTCTCTATCACTCCCTGACACTCTCAGACACTCTCTGACACTCTCTGAAACTCTCTATCACTCTCTATCCCTCTCTGACACTCTCTGACACTCTCTGACACTCTCTATCACTCGCTATCACTCTCTGACACTCTCTGACACTCTCAGACACTCTCTGAAACTCTCTGACACTCTCTATCACTCTCTGACACTGTCTGACACTCTCTGACACTCTCTATCACTCTCTATCACTTTCCGACACTCTCTGACACTCTCAGACACTCACTATCACTCTCTGACACTCTCTGACACTCTCTATCACTCTCTATCACTCTCTATCACTCTCTGACACTCTCTGACACTCTCTATCACTCTCTGACACTCTCTATCACTCTCTGAATCTCTCTGAAACTCTCTATCACTCTCTATCCCTCTCTGACACTCTCTGACACTCTCTGACACTCTCTATCACTCGCTATCACTCTCTGACACTCTCAGACACTCTCTGACACTCTCTGACACTCTCTGAAACTCTCTGACACTCTCTATCACTCTCTATCAGTCTCTGACACTCTCAGACACTCTCAGACACTCACTATCACTCTCTGACACTGTCTGACACTCTCTGACACTCTCTATCACTCTCTGACACTTTCTGACACTCTCTGACACTCTCTATCACTCTCTATCACTCTCTGACACTCTCAGACACTCTCTGACACTCTCTGAAACTCTCTATCACTCTCTATCACTCTCTGACACTCTCTATCACTCTCTATCACTCTCTGACACTCTCTGACACTCTCTGAAATTCTCTATTCCTCTCTATCACTCTCTGACACTCTCTATCACTCGCTATCACTCTCTGACACTCTCTGACACTCTCAATCACTCTCTGACACTGTCTGACACTCTCTGACACTCTCTATCACTCTCTATCACTCTCTGACACTCTCAGACACTCTCTGACACTCTCTGAAACTCTCTATCACTCTCTATCACTCTCTGACACTCTCAGACACTCTCTGACACTCTCTGACACTCTCTATCACTCCCTGACACTCTCTGACACTCTCTGACACTCTCTATCACTCGCTATCACTCTCTGACACTCTCTGACACTCTCAGACACTCTCTGAAACTCTCTGACACTCTCTATCACTCTCTGACACTGTCTGACAATCTCTGACACTCTCTATCACTCTCTATCACTTTCTGACAATCTCTGACACTCTCAGACACTCACTATCACTCTCTGACACTCTCTGACACTCTCCATCACTCTCTATCACTCTCTATCACTCTCTGACACTCTCAGACACTCTCAGACACTCACTATCACTCTCTGACACTCTCTGACACTCTCTATCACTCTCTGACACTCTCTATCACTCTCTGAATCTCTCTGAAACTCTCTATCACTCTCTATCACTCTCTGACACTCTCAGACACTCTCTGAAACTCTCTATCACTCTCTATCCCTCTCTGACACTCTCTGACACTCTCTGACACTCTCTATCACTCGCTATCACTCTCTGACACTCTCTGACACTCTCAGACACTCTCTGAAACTCTCTGACACTCTCTATCACTCTCTGACACTGTCTGACAATCTCTGACACTCTCTATCACTCTCTATCACTTTCTGACAATCTCTGACACTCTCAGACACTCACTATCACTCTCTGACACTCTCTGACACTCTCCATCACTCTCTATCACTCTCTATCACTCTCTGACACTCTCAGACACTCTCAGACACTCACTATCACTCTCTGACACTCTCTGACACTCTCTATCACTCTCTGACACTCTCTATCACTCTCTGAATCTCTCTGAAACTCTCTATCACTCTCTATCCCTCTCTGACACTCTCTGACACTCTCTGAAACTCTCTATCACTCTCTATCCCTCTCTGACACTCTCTGACACTCTCTGACACTCTCTATCACTCGCTATCACTCTCTGACACTCTCTGACACTCTCTGACACTCTCTGACACTCTCTGAAACTCTCTGACACTCTCTATCACTCTCTATCACTCTCTGACACTCTCAGACACTCTCAGACACTCACTATCACTCTCTGACACTCTCTGACACTCTCTATCACTCTCTGACACTCTCTATCACTCTCTGAATCTCTCTGAAACTCTCTATCACTCTCTATCCCTCTCTGACACTCTCTGACACTCTCTGACACTCTCTATCACTCGCTATCACTCTCTGACACTCTCAGACACTCTCTGACACTCTCTGACACTCTCTGAAACTCTCTGACACTCTCTATCACTCTCTATCAGTCTCTGACACTCTCAGACACTCTCAGACACTCACTATCACTCTCTGACACTGTCTGACACTCTCTGACACTCTCTATCACTCTCTGACACTTTCTGACACTCTCTGACACTCTCTATCACTCTCTATCACTCTCTGACACTCTCAGACACTCTCTGACACTCTCTGAAACTCTCTATCACTCTCTATCACTCTCTGACACTCTCTATCACTCTCTATCACTCTCTGACACTCTCTGACACTCTCTGAAATTCTCTATTACTCTCTATCACTCTCTGACACTCTCTATCACTCGCTATCACTCTCTGACACTCTCTGACACTCTCAATCACTCTCTGACACTGTCTGACACTCTCTGACACTCTCTATCACTCTCTATCACTCTCTGACACTCTCTGACACTCTCTGAAACTCTCTATCACTCTCTATCACTCTCTGACACTCTCAGACACTCTCTGACACTCTCTGAAACTCTCTATCACTCTCTGACACTCTCAGACACTCTCTGACACTCTCTGAAACTCTCTATCACTCTCTATCACTCTCTGACACTCTCAGACACTCTCTGACACTCTCTGAAACTCTCTATCACTCTCTATCACTCTCTGACACTCTCTGACACTCTCTATCACTCTCTGACTCTCTCTGACACTCTCTATCACTCTCTGACACTCTCTATCACTCTCTGACACTCTCAGACACTCTCTGACACTCTCTGAAACTCTCTATCACTCTCTATCCCTCTCTGACACTCTCTGACATTCTCTGACACTCTCTATCACTCGCTATCACTCTCTGACACTCTCTGACACTCTCTGAAACTCTCTGACACTCTCTATCACTCTCTATCACTCTCTGACACTCTCAGACACTCTCAGACACTCACTATCACTCTCTGACACTCTCTGACACTCTCTATCACTCTCTGACACTCTCTATCAGTCTCTGACACTCTCTATCACTCTCTGACACTCTCTGAAACTCTCTATCACTCTCTATCCCTCTCTGACACTCTCTGACACTCTCTGACACTCTCTATCACTCGCTATCACTCTCTGACACTCTCAGACACTCTCTGACACTCTCTGACACTCTCTGAAACTCTCTGACACTCTCTATCACTCTCTATCAGTCTCTGACACTCTCAGACACTCTCAGACACTCACTATCACTCTCTGACACTGTCTGACACTCTCTGACACTCTCTGACACTCTCTATCACTCTCTGACACTTTCTGACACTCTCTGACACTCTCTATCACTCTCTATCACTCTCTGACACTCTCAGACACTCTCTGACACTCTCTGAAACTCTCTATCACTCTCTATCACTCTCTGACTCTCTCTATCACTCTCTGACACTGTCTGACACTCTCAGACACTCACTGACACTCTCTATCACTCTCTGACACTCTCTATCACTCTCTGACACTCTCTGACACTCTCTATCACTCTCTATCACTCTCTATCACTCTCTGACACTCTCAGACACTCACTATCACTCTCTGACACTGTCTGACACTCTCTGACACTCTCTATCACTCTCTGACACTCTCTGACACTCTCTATCACTCTCTATCACTCTCTGACACTCTCTGACACTGTCCGACACTCTCTGACACTCTCTATCACTCTCTGACACTGTCTGACACTCTCTGAAACTCTCTATCACTCTCTATCACTCGCTGACACTGTCTGACACTCTCTGACACTCTCTATCACTCTCTGACACTGTCTGACACTCTCTGACACTCTCTATCACTCTCTATCACTCTCTGACACTCTCAGACACTCTCTATCACTCTCTGACACTGTCTGACACTCTCAGACACTCACTGACACTCTCTATCACTCTCTGACACTCTCTATCACTCTCTGACACTCTCTGACACTCTCTATCACTCTCTATCACTCTCTATCACTCTCTGACACTCTCTGACACTCTCTATCACTCTCTGACACTCTCTATCACTCTCTGACACTCCCTATCACTCTCTGACACTCTCTTAAACTCTCTATCACTCTCTATCCCTCTCTGACACTCTGTGACACTCTCTATCACTCGCTATCACTCTCTGACACTCTCAGACACTCTCTGACACTCTCTGACACTCTCTGAAACTCTCTGACACTCTCTATCACTCTCTATCAGTCTCTGACACTCTCAGACACTCTCAGACACTCACTATCACTCTCTGACACTGTCTGACACTCTCTGCACTCTCTATCACTCTCTGACACTGTCTGACACTCTCTGACACTCTCTATCAATCTCTATCACTCTCTGACACTCTCAGACACTCTCTGACACTCTCTGAAACTCTCTATCACTCTCTATCACTCTCTGACACTCTCTATCACTCTCTATCACTCTCTGACACTCTCTGACACTCTCTGAAACTCTCTATCACTCTCTATCACTCTCTGACACTCTCTATCACTTGCTATCACTCTCTGACACTCTCTGACACTCTCAATCACTCTCTGACACTGTCTGACACTGTCTGACACTCTCTCTCACTCTCTATCACTCTCTGACACTCTCAGACACTCACTATCACTCTCTGACACTCTCTGACACTCTCTATCACTCTCTGACACTCTCTGACACTCTCTATCACTCTCTGACACTCTCTATCACTCTCTGACACTCTCTATCACTCTCTGACACTCTCAGACACTCTCTGAAACTCTCTATCACTCTCTATCCCTCTCTGACACTCTCTGACACTCTCAGACACTCTCTATCACTCTCTGACACTGTCTGACACTCTCTGACACTCTCTATCACTCTCTATCACTTTCTGACACTCTCTGACACTCTCAGACACTCACTAACACTCTCTGACACTCTCTGACACTCTCTATCACTCTCTGACACTCTCTGACACTCTCTATCACTCTCTGACACTCTCTATCACTCTCTGACACTCTCAGACACTCTCTGACACTCTCTGAAACTCTCTATCACTCTCTATCCCTCTCTGACACTTTCTGACACTCTCTGACACTCTCTGTCACTCGCTATCACTCTCTGACACTCTCTGACACTCTCAGACACTCTCTGAAACTCTCTGACACTCTCTGAAACTCTCTGACACTCTCAATCACTCTCTATCACTCTCTGACACTCTCAGACACTCTCAGACACTCACTATCACTCTCTGACACTCTCTGACACTCTCTATCACTCTCTGACACTCTCTATCACTCTCTGAATCTCTCTGAAACTCTCTATCACTCTCTATCCCTCTCTGACACTCTCTGACACTCTCTGACACTCTCTATCACTCGCTATCACTCTCTGACACTCTCAGACACTCTCTGACACTCTCTGACACTCTCTGAAACTCTCTGACACTCTCTGACAATCACTATCACTCTCTATCACTCTCTGACACTCTCAGACAGTCTCTGACACTCTCTATCACTCTCTGACACTCTCTATCACTCTCTGACACTCTGTGACACTCTCTATCACTCTCTGACACTCTCTGTCACTCTCTGACACTCTCTATCACTCTCTGACACTCTCTGACACTCTCTGACACTCTCTGACACTCTCAGACACTCTCTATCACTCTCTGACACTGTCTGACACTCTCTGACACTCTCTATCACTCTCTATCACTTTCTGACACTCTCTGACACTCTCAGACACTCACTATCACTCTCTGACACTCTCTGACACTCTCTATCACTCTCTGACACTCTCTGACACTCTCTATCACTCTCTGACACTCTCTATCACTCCCTGACACTCTCAGACTCTCTCTGACACTCTCTGAAACTCTCTATCACTGTCTATCCCTCTCTGACACTCTCAGACACTCTCTGAAACTCTCTGACACTCTCTATCACTCTCTGACACTGTCTGACAATCTCTGTCACTCTCTATCACTCTCTATCACTTTCTGACACTCTCTGACACTCTCAGACACTCACTATCACTCTCTGACACTCTCTGACACTCTCTATCACTCTCTATCACTCTCTATCACTCTCTGACACTCTCAGACACTCTCAGACACTCACTATCACTCTCTGACACTCTCTGACACTCTCTATCACTCTCTGACACTCTCTATCACTCTCTGAATCTCTCTGAAACTCTCTATCACTCTCTATCCCTCTCTGACACTCTCTGACACTCTCTGACACTCTCTATCACTCGCTATCACTCTCTGACACTCTCAGACACTCTCTGACACTCTCTGACACTCTCTGAAACTCTCTGACACTCTCTATCACTCTCTATCAGTCTCTGACACTCTCAGACACTCTCAGACACTCACTATCACTCTCTGACACTGTCTGACACTCTCTGACACTCTCTATCACTCTCTGACACTTTCTGACACTCTCTGACACTCTCTATCACTCTCTATCACTCTCTGACACTCTCAGACACTCTCTGACACTCTCTGAAACTCTCTATCACTCTCTATCACTCTCTGACACTCTCTATCACTCTCTATCACTCTCTGACACTCTCTGACACTCTCTGAAATTCTCTATTACTCTCTATCACTCTCTGACACTCTCTATCACTCGCTATCACTCTCTGACACTCTCTGACACTCTCAATCACTCTCTGACACTGTCTGACACTCTCTGACACTCTCTATCACTCTCTATCACTCTCTGACACTCTCAGACACTCTCTGACACTCTCTGAAACTCTCTATCACTCTCTATCACTCTCTGACACTCTCAGACACTCTCTGACACTCTCTGAAACTCTCTATCACTCTCTGACACTCTCAGACACTCTCTGACACTCTCTGAAACTCTCTATCACTCTCTATCACTCTCTGACATTCTCAGACACTCTCTGACACTCTCTGAAACTCTCTATCACTCTCTATCACTCTCTGACACTCTCTGACACTCTCTATCACTCTCTGACTCTCTCTGACACTCTCTATCACTCTCTGACACTCTCTATCACTCTCTGACACTCTCAGACACTCTCTGACACTCTCTGAAACTCTCTATCACTCTCTATCCCTCTCTGACACTCTCTGACACTCTCTGACACTCTCTATCACTCGCTATCACTCTCTGACACTCTCTGACACTCTCTGAAACTCTCTGACACTCTCTATCACTCTCTATCACTCTCTGACACTCTCAGACACTCTCAGACACTCACTATCACTCTCTGACACTCTCTGACACTCTCTATCACTCTCTGACACTCTCTATCAGTCTCTGACACTCTCTATCACTCTCTGACACTCTCTGAAACTCTCTATCACTCTCTATCCCTCTCTGACACTCTCTGACACTCTCTGACACTCTCTATCACTCGCTATCACTCTCTGACACTCTCAGACACTCTCTGACACTCTCTGACACTCTCTGAAACTCTCTGACACTCTCTATCACTCTCTATCAGTCTCTGACACTCTCAGACACTCTCAGACACTCACTATCACTCTCTGACACTGTCTGACACTCTCTGACACTCTCTGACACTCTCTATCACTCTCTGACACTTTCTGACACTCTCTGACACTCTCTATCACTCTCTATCACTCTCTGACACTCTCAGACACTCTCTGACACTCTCTGAAACTCTCTATCACTCTCTATCACTCTCTGACTCTCTCTATCACTCTCTGACACTGTCTGACACTCTCAGACACTCACTGACACTCTCTATCACTCTCTGACACTCTCTATCACTCTCTGACACTCTCTGACACTCTCTATCACTCTCTATCACTCTCTATCACTCTCTGACACTCTCAGACACTCACTATCACTCTCTGACACTGTCTGACACTCTCTGACACTCTCTATCACTCTCTGACACTCTCTGACACTCTCTATCACTCTCTATCACTCTCTGACACTCTCTGACACTGTCCGACACTCTCTGAAACTCTCTATCACTCTCTGACACTGTCTGACACTCTCTGAAACTCTCTATCACTCTCTATCACTCGCTGACACTGTCTGACACTCTCTGACACTCTCTATCACTCTCTGACACTGTCTGACACTCTCTGACACTCTCTATCACTCTCTATCACTCTCTGACACTCTCAGACACTCTCTATCACTCTCTGACACTGTCTGACACTCTCAGACACTCACTGACACTCTCTATCACTCTCTGACACTCTCTATCACTCTCTGACACTCTCTGACACTCTCTATCACTCTCTATCACTCTCTATCACTCTCTGACACTCTCTGACACTCTCTATCACTCTCTGACACTCTCTATCACTCTCTGACACTCCCTATCACTCTCTGACACTCTCTTAAACTCTCTATCACTCTCTATCCCTCTCTGACACTCTGTGACACTCTCTATCACTCGCTATCACTCTCTGACACTCTCAGACACTCTCTGACACTCTCTGACACTCTCTGAAACTCTCTGACACTCTCTATCACTCTCTATCAGTCTCTGACACTCTCAGACACTCTCAGACACTCACTATCACTCTCTGACACTGTCTGACACTCTCTGACACTCTCTATCACTCTCTGACACTGTCTGACACTCTCTGACACTCTCTATCAATCTCTATCACTCTCTGACACTCTCAGACACTCTCTGACACTCTCTGAAACTCTCTATCACTCTCTATCACTCTCTGACACTCTCTATCACTCTCTATCACTCTCTGACACTCTCTGACACTCTCTGAAACTCTCTATCACTCTCTATCACTCTCTGACACTCTCTATCACTTGCTATCACTCTCTGACACTCTCTGACACTCTCAATCACTCTCTGACACTGTCTGACACTGTCTGACACTCTCTCTCACTCTCTATCACTCTCTGACACTCTCAGACACTCACTATCACTCTCTGACACTCTCTGACACTCTCTATCACTCTCTGACACTCTCTGACACTCTCTATCACTCTCTGACACTCTCTATCACCCTCTGACACTCTCTATCACTCTCTGACACTCTCAGACACTCTCTGAAACTCTCTATCACTCTCTATCCCTCTCTGACACTCTCTGACAATCTCAGACACTCTCTATCACTCTCTGACACTGTCTGACACTCTCTGACACTCTCTATCACTCTCTATCACTTTCTGACACTCTCTGACACTCTCAGACACTCACTATCACTCTCTGACACTCTCTGACACTCTCTATCACTCTCTGACACTCTCTGACACTCTCTATCACTCTCTGACACTCTCTATCACTCTCTGACACTCTCAGACACTCTCTGACACTCTCTGAAACTCTCTATCACTCTCTATCCCTCTCTGACACTCTCTGACACTCTCTGAAACTCTCTATCACTCGCTATCACTCTCTGACACTCTCTGACACTCTCAGACACTCTCTGAAACTCTCTGACACTCTCTGAAACTCTCTGACACTCTCAATCACTCTCTATCACTCTCTGACACTCTCAGACACTCTCAGACACTCACTATCACTCTCTGACACTCTCTGACACTCTCTATCACTCTCTGACACTCTCTATCACTCTCTGAATCTCTCTGAAACTCTCTATCACTCTCTATCCCTCTCTGACACTCTCTGACACTCTCTGACACTCTCTATCACTCGCTATCACTCTCTGACACTCTCAGACACTCTCTGACACTCTCTGACACTCTCTGAAACTCTCTGACACTCTCTGACAATCACTATCACTCTCTATCACTCTCTGACACTCTCAGACAGTCTCTGACACTCTCTATCACTCTCTGACACTCTCTATCACTCTCTGACACTCTGTGACACTCTCTATCACTCTCTGACACTCTCTGTCACTCTCTGACACTCTCTATCACTCTCTGACACTCTCTGACACTCTCTGACACTCTCTGACACTCTCAGACACTCTCTATCACTCTCTGACACTGTCTGACACTCTCTGACACTCTCTATCACTCTCTATCACTTTCTGACACTCTCTGACACTCTCAGACACTCACTATCACTCTCTGACACTCTCTGACACTCTCTATCACTCTCTGACACTCTCTGACACTCTCTATCACTCTCTGACACTCTCTATCACTCCCTGACACTCTCAGACACTCTCTGACACTCTCTGAAACTCTCTATCACTGTCTATCCCTCTCTGACACTCTCTGACACTCTCTGACACTCTCTATCACTCGCTATCACTCTCTGACACTCTCTGACACTCTCAGACACTCTCTGAAACTCTCTGACACTCTCTGAAACTCTCTGACACTCTCTATCACTCTCTATCACTCTCTGACACTCTCAGACACTCTCAGACACTCACTATCACTCTCTGACACTCTCTGACACTCTCTATCACTCTCTGACACTCTCTATCACTCTCTGAATCTCTCTGAAACTCTCTATCACTCTCTATCCCTCTCTGACACTCTCTGACACTCTCTGACACTCTCTATCACTCGCTATTACTCTCTGACACTCTCTATCACTCTCTGACACTCTCTATCACTCCCTGACACTCTCAGACACTCTCTGACACTCTCTGAAACTCTCTATCACTGTCTATCCCTCTCTGACACTCTCTGACACTCTCTGACACTCTCTATCACTCGCTATCACTCTCTGACACTCTCTGACACTCTCAGACACTCTCTGAAACTCTCTGACACTCTCTGAAACTCTCTGACACTCTCTATCACTCTCTATCACTCTCTGACACTCTCAGACACTCTCAGACACTCACTATCACTCTCTGACACTCTCTGACACTCTCTATCACTCTCTGACACTCTCTATCACTCTCTGAATCTCTCTGAAACTCTCTATCACTCTCTATCCCTCTCTGACACTCTCTGACACTCTCTGACACTCTCTATCACTCGCTATTACTCTCTGACACTCTCAGACACTCTCTGACACTCTCTGACACTCTCTGAAACTCTCTGACACTCTCTATCACTCTCTATCAGTCTCTGACACTCTCAGACACTCTCAGACACTCACTATCACTCTCTGACACTGTCTGACACTCTCTGACACTCTCTATCACTCTCTGACACTTTCTGACACTCTCTGACACTCTCTATCACTCTCTATCACTCTCTGACACTCTCAGACACTCTCTGACACTCTCTGAAACTCTCTATCACTCTCTATCACTCTCTGACACTCTCTATCACTCTCTATCACTCTCTGACACTCTCTGACACTCTCTGAAACTCTCTATTACTCTCTATCACTCTCTGACACTCTCTATCACTCGCTATCACTCTCTGACACTCTCTGACACTCTCAATCACTCTCTGACACTGTCTGACACTCTCTGACACTCTCTATCACTCTCTATCACTCTCTGACACTCTCAGACACTCTCTGACACTCTCTGAAACTCTCTATCACTCTCTATCACTCTCTGACACTCTCTGACACTCTCTGACACTCTCTGAAACTCTCTATCACTCTCTGACACTCTCAGACACTCTCTGACACTCTCTGAAACTCTCTATCACTCTCTATCACTCTCTGACACTCTCAGACACTCTCTGACACTCTCTGAAACTCTCTATCACTC
This sequence comes from Heterodontus francisci, assembly GCF_036365525.1. Lineage (NCBI taxonomy): Eukaryota > Metazoa > Chordata > Chondrichthyes > Heterodontiformes > Heterodontidae > Heterodontus > Heterodontus francisci. The sequence goes on along the minus strand of NC_090412.1, from coordinate 34,082,728 downwards.
TCTATCACTCTCTGACACTCTCTGACACTCTCTATCACTCTCTGACTCTCTCTGACACTCTCTATCACTCTCTGACACTCTCTATCACTCTCTGACACTCTCAGACACTCTCTGACACTCTCTGAAACTCTCTATCACTCTCTATCCCTCTCTGACACTCTCTGACACTCTCTGACACTCTCTATCACTCGCTATCACTCTCTGACACTCTCTGACACTCTCTGACACTCTCTGAAACTCTCTGACACTCTCTATCACTCTCTATCACTCTCTGACACTCTCAGACACTCTCAGACACTCACTATCACTCTCTGACACTCTCTGACACTCTCTATCACTCTCTGACACTCTCTATCAGTCTCTGACACTCTCTATCACTCTCTGACACTCTCTGAAACTCTCTATCACTCTCTATCCCTCTCTGACACTCTCTGACACTCTCTGACACTCTCTATCACTCTCTGACACTGTCTGACACTGTCAGACACTCACTGACACTCTCTATCACTCTCTGACACACTCTATCACTCTCTGACACTCTCTGACACTCTCTATCACTCTCTATCACTCTCTATCACTCTCTGACACTCTCTGACACTCTCAGACACTCTCTGACACTCTCTGACACTCTCTGAAACTCTCTGACACTCTCTATCACTCTCTATCAGTCTCTGACACTCTCAGACACTCTCAGACACTCACTATCACTCTCTGACACTGTCTGACACTCTCTGACACTCTCTGACACTCTCTATCACTCTCTGACACTTTCTGACACTCTCTGACACTCTCTATCACTCTCTATCACTCTCTGACACTCTCAGACACTCTCTGACACTCTCTATCACTCTCTATCACTCTCTGACTCTCTCTATCACTCTCTGACACTGTCTGACACTCTCAGACACTCACTGACACTCTCTATCACTCTCTGACACTCTCTATCACTCTCTGACACTCTCTGACACTCTCTATCACTCTCTATCACTCTCTGACACTCTCAGACACTCACTATCACTCTCTGACACTGTCTGACACTCTCTGACACTCTCTATCACTCTCTGACACTCTCTGACACTCTCTGACACTCTCTATCACTCTCTATCACTCTCTGACACTCTCTGACACTGTCCGACACTCTCTGACACTCTCTATCACTCTCTGACACTGTCTGACACTCTCTGAAACTCTCTATCACTCTCTATCACTCGCTGACACTGTCTGACACTCACTATCACTCTCTGACACTGTCTGACACTCTCTGACACTCTCTATCACTCTCTGACACTCTCTGACACTCTCTATCACTCTCTATCACTCTCTGACACTCTCTGACACTGTCCGACACTCTCTGACACTCTCTATCACTCTCTGACACTGTCTGACACTCTCTGAAACTCTCTATCACTCTCTATCACTCGCTGACACTGTCTGACACTCTCTGACACTCTCTATCACTCTCTGACACTGTCTGACACTCTCTGACACTCTCTATCACTCTCTATCACTCTCTGACACTCTCAGACACTCTCTATCACTCTCTGACACTGTCTGACACTGTCAGACACTCACTGACACTCTCTATCACTCTCTGACACACTCTATCACTCTCTGACACTCTCTGACACTCTCTATCACTCTCTATCACTCTCTATCACTCTCTGACACTCTCTGACACTCTCTATCACTCTCTGACACTCCCTATCACTCTCTGACACTCTCTTAAACTCTCTATCACTCTCTATCAGTCTCTGACACTCTCAGACACTCTCAGACACTCACTATCACTCTCTGACACTGTCTGACACTCTCTGACACTCTCTATCACTCTCTGACACTGTCTGACACTCTCTGACACTCTCTGAAACTCTCTATCACTCTCTATCACTCTCTGACACTCTCTATCACTCTCTATCACTCTCTGACACTCTCTGACACTCTCTGAAACTCTCTATCACTCTCTATCACTCTCTGACACTCTCTATCACTTGCTATCACTCTCTGACACTCTCTGACACTCTCAATCACTCTCTGACACTGTCTGACACTGTCTGACTCTCTCTCTCACTCTCTATCACTCTCTGACACTCTCAGACACTCACTATCACTCTCTGACACTCTCTGACACTCTCTGACACTCTCTATCACTCTCTGACACTCTCTGACACTCTCTATCACTCTCTGACACTCTCTATCACTCTCTGACACTCTCTATCACTCTCTGACACTCTCAGACACTCTCTGAAACTCTCTATCACTCTCTATCCCTCTCTGACACTCTCTGACACTCTCTGACACTCTCTATCACGCGCTATCACTCTCTGTCACTCTCTGACACTCTCAGACACTCTCTGACACTCTCTGACACTCTCTGAAACTCTCTGACACTCTCTATCACTCTCTATCACTCTCTGACACTCTCAGACAATCTCAGACACTCACTATCACTCGCTGACACTCTCTGACACTCTCTATCACTCTCTGACACTCTCTATCACTCTCTGACACTCTCTATCACTCTCTGACACTCTCTGAAACTCTCTATCACTCTCTATCCCTCTCTGACACTCTCTGACAATCTCTATCACTCGCTATCACTCTCTGACACTCTCTGACACTCTCTATCACTCTCTGACACTCTCTATCACTCTCTGACACTCTCTATCACTCTCTGACACTCTCGGAATCTCTCTATCACTCTCTATCCCTCTCTGACACTCTCTGACACTCTCTGACAATCTCTATCACTCGCTATCACTCTCTGACACTCTCTGACACTCTCTGAAACTCTCTGACACTCTCTGACACTCTCTATCACTCTCTATCAGTCTCTGACACTCTCAGACACTCTCAGACACTCACTATCACTCTCTGACACTCACTATCACTCTCTGACACTCTCTATCACTCTCTGACACTGTCTGACACTCTCTGACACTCTCTATCACTCTCTATCACTCTCTGACACTCTCAGACACTCTCTGACACTCTCTGAAACTCTCTATCACTCTCTATCACTCTCTGACACTCTCTATCACTCTCTATCACTCTCTGACACTCTCTGACACTCTCTGAAACTCTCTATCACTCTCTATCACTCTCTGACACTCTCTATCACTTGCTATCACTCTCTGACACTCTCTGACACTCTCAATCACTCTCTGACACTGTCTGACACTCTCTGACACTCTCTATCACCCTCTATCACTCTCTGACACTCTCTGAAACTCTCTATCACTCTCTATCACTCTCTGACACTCTCAGACACTCTCTGACACTCTCTGAAACTCTCTATCACTCTCTGACACTCTCAGACACTCTCTGACACTCTCTGAAACTCTCTATCACTCTCTATCACTCTCTATCACTCTCTATCACTCTCTATCACTCTCTGACACTCTCAGACACTCTCTGACACTCTCTGAAACTCTCTATCACTCTCTATCACTCTCTGACACTGTCTGACACTCTCTGACACTCTCTATCACTCGCTATCACTCTCTGACACTCTCTGACACTCTCTGCCACTGTCTGACACTCTCTGACACTCTCTGACACTCTGAGAAACTCTCTATCACTCTCTATCACTCTCTGACACTCTCTGACACTCTCAGACACTCTCTGACACTCTCTGAAACTCTCTATCACTCTCTATCACTCTCTGACACTCTCAGACACTCTCTGACACTCTCTGAAACTCTCTATCACTCTCTATCACTCTCTGACACTCTCTGACACTCTCTGACACTCTCTGTCACTCGCTATCACTCTCTGACACTCTCTGACACTCTCTGACACTGTCTGACACTCTCTGACACTCTCTATCACTCTCTATCACTCTCTGACTCTCTCTGACACACTCTGACACTCTCTATCACTCGCTATCACTCTCTGACACTCTCTGACACTCTCTGACACTCTCTGACACTCTCTGAAACTCTCTATCACACTCTATCACTCTCTGACACTCTCTGACACTCTCTGAAACTCTCTATCACTCTCTATCACTCGCTGACACTGTCTGACAATCTCTGACACTCTCTATCACTCTCTGACACTGTCTGACACTCTCTGACACTCTCTATCACTCTCTATCACTCTCTGACACTCTCAGACACTCACTGACACTCTCTATCACTCTCTGACACTCTCTATCACTCTCTGACACTCTCAGACACTCTCTGACACTCTCTATCACTCTCTATCACTCTCTGACACTCTCAGACACTCACTATCACTCTCTGACACTGTCTGACACTCTCAGACACTCACTGACACTCGCAGACACTCTCTGACACTCTCTATCACTCTCTATCACTCTCTGACACTCTCTGACATTCTCAGACACTCACTGTCACTCTCTGACACTGTCTGACACTCTCTGACACTCTCTATCACTCTCTATCACTCTCTGACACTCTCTGACACTCTCAGACACTCACTATCACTCTCTGACACTGTCTGACACTCTCTGACACTCTCTGTCACTCTCTGACACTCTCTGACAATCTCTATCACTCTCGATCACTCTCTGACACTCTCTATCACTCTCGATCACTCTCTATCACTCTCTGACACTCTCTGACACTCTCAGACACTCACTATCACTCTCTGACACTGTCTGACACTCTCTGACACTCTCTGACACTCTCTATCACTCTCTGACACTCTCTGACACTCTCTATCACTCTCTATCACTCTCTGACACTCTCAGACACTATCTGACACTCTCAGACACTCACTATCACTCTCTGACACTGTCTGACACTCTGACACTCTCTATCACTCTCTGACACTCTCTGACACTCTCTATCACTCGCTATCACTCTCTATCACTCTCTGACACTCTCAGACACTCTCTGAAACTCTCTATCACTCTCTATCCCTCTCTGACACTCTCTGACACTCTCTGACACTCTCTATCACTCGCTATCACTCTCTGACACTCTCTGACACTCTCAGACACTCTCTGACACTCTCTGACACTCTCTGAAACTCTCTGACACTCTCTATCACTCTCTATCACTCTCTGACACTCTCAGACACTCTCAGACACTCACTATCACTCTCTGACACTCTCTGACACTCTCTATCACTCTCTGACACTCTCTATCACTCTCTGACACTCTCTATCACTCTCTGACACTCTCTGAAACTCTCTACCACTCTCTATCCCTCTCTGACACTCTCTGACACTCTCTGACACTCTCTATCACTCGCTATCACTCTCTGACACTCTCAGACACTCTCTGACACTCTCTGACACTCTCTGAAACTCTCTGACACTCTCTATCACTCTCTATCAGTCTCTGACACTCTCAGACACTCTCAGACACTCACTATCACTCTCTGACACTGTCTGACACTCTCTGACACTCTCTATCACTCTCTGACACTGTCTGACACTCTCTGACACTCTCTATCACTCTCTATCACTCTCTATCACTCTCTGACACTCTCTATCACTCTCTGACACTCTCTATCACTCTCTGACACTCTCTATCACTCTCTGACACTCTCTGAAACTCTCTACCACTCTCTATCCCTCTCTGACACTCTCTGACACTCTCTGACACTCTCTATCACTCGCTATCACTCTCTGACACTCTCAGACACTCTCTGACACTCTCTGACACTCTCTGAAACTCTCTGACACTCTCTATCACTCTCTATCAGTCTCTGACACTCTCAGACACTCTCAGACACTCACTATCACTCTCTGACACTGTCTGACCCTCTCTGACACTCTCTATCACTCTCTGACACTGTCTGACACTCTCTGACACTCTCTATCACTCTCTATCACTCTCTGACACTCTCAGACACTCTCTGACACTCTCTGAAACTCTCTATCACTCTCTATCACTCTCTGACACTCTCTATCACTCTCTATCACTCTCTGACACTCTCTGACACTCTCTGAAACTCTCTATCACTCTCTATCACTCTCTGACACTCTCTATCACTTGCTATCACTCTCTGACACTCTCTGACACTCTCAATCACTCTCTGACACTGTCTGACACTCTCTGACACTCTCTATCACTCTCTATCACTCTCTGACACTCTCAGACACTCACTATCACTCTCTGACACTCTCTGACACTCTCTATCACTCTCTGACACTCTCTGACACTCTCTATCACTCTCTGACACTCTCTATCACTCTCTGACACTCTCTATCACTCTCTGACACTCTCAGACACTCTCTGAAACTCTCTATCACTCTCTATCCCTCTCTGACACTCTCTGACACTCTCTGACACTCTCTATCACTCGCTATCACTCTCTGTCACTCTCTGACACTCTCAGACACTCTCTGACACTCTCTGACACTCTCTGAAACTCTCTGACACTCTCTATCACTCTCTATCACTCTCTGACACTCTCAGACACTCTCAGACACTCACTATCACTCTCTGACACTCTCTGACACTCTCTATCACTCTCTGACGCTCTCTATCACTCTCTGACACTCTCTATCACTCTCTGACACTCTCTGAAACTCTCTATCACTCTCTATCCCTCTCTGACACTCTCTGACACTCTCTGACAATCTCTATCACTCGCTATCACTCTCTGACACTCTCAGACACTCTCTGACACTCTCTGACACTCTCTGAAACTCTCTGACACTCTCTATCACTCTCTATCAGTCTCTGACACTCTCAGACACTCTCAGACACTCACTATCACTCTCTGACACTGTCTGACACTCTCTGACACTCTCTATCACTCTCTGACACTGTCTGACACTCTCTGACACTCTCTATCACTCTCTATCACTCTCTGACACTCTCAGACACTCTCTGACACTCTCTGAAACTCTCTATCACTCTCTATCACTCTCTGACACTCTCTATCACTCTCTATCACTCTCTGACACTCTCTGACACTCTCTGACACTCTCTGAAACTCTCTGACACTCTCTATCACTCTCTATCAGTCTCTGACACTCTCAGACACTCTCAGACACTCACTATCACTCTCTGACACTGTCTGACACTCTCTGACACTCTCTATCACTCTCTGACACTGTCTGACACTCTCTGACACTCTCTATCACTCTCTATCACTCTCTGACACTCTCAGACACTCTCTGACACTCTCTGAAACTCTCTATCACTCTCTATCACTCTCTGACACTCTCTATCACTCTCTATCACTCTCTGACACTCTCTGACACTCTCTGAAACTCTCTATCACTCTCTATCACTCTCTGACACTCTCTATCACTTGCTATCACTCTCTGACACTCTCTGACACTCTCAATCACTCTCTGACACTGTCTGACACTCTCTGACACTCTCTATCACTCTCTATCACTCTCTGACACTCTCAGACACTCTCTGACACTCTCTGAAACTCTCTATCACTCTCTATCACTCTCTGACACTCTCAGACACTCTCTGACACTCTCTGAAACTCTCTATCACTCTCTGACACTCTCAGACACTCTCTGACACTCTCTGAAACTCGCTATCAATCTCTATCACTCTCTGACACTCTCAGACACTCTCTGACACTCTCTGAAACTCTCTATCACTCTCTATCACTCTCTGACACTGTCTGACACTCTCTGACCCTCTCTATCACTCGCTATCACTCTCTGACACTCTCTGACACTCTCTGCCACTGTCTGACACTCTCTGACACTCTCTGACACTCTCAGAAACTCTCTATCACTCTCTATCACTCTCTGACACTCTCAGACACTCTCTGACACTCTCTGAAACTCTCTATCACTCTCTATCACTCTCTGACACTCTCAGACACTCTCTGAAACTCTCTATCACTCTCTATCACTCTCTGACACTCTCTGACACTCTCTGACACTCTCTGTCACTCGCTATCACTCTCTGACACTCTCTGACACTCTCTGACACTGTCTGACACTCTCTGACACTCTCTATCACTCTCTATCACTCTCTGACTCTCTCTGACACACTCTGACACTCTCTATCACTCGCTATCACTCTCTGACACTCTCTGACACTCTCTGACACTCTCTGAAAATCTCTATCACACTCTATCACTCTCTGACACTCTCTGACACTCTCTGAAACTCTCTATCACTCTCTATCACTCGCTGACACTCTCTGACACTCTCTGACACTCTCTATCACTCTCTGACACTGTCTGACACTCTCTGACACTATCTATCACTCTCTATCACTCTCTGACACTCTCAGACACTCACTGAAACTCTCTATCACTCTCTGACACTCTCTATCACTCTCTATCACTCTCTGACACTCTCAGACACTCTCTGACTGTCTCAGACACTCACTATCACTCTCTGACACTGTCTGACACTCTGACACTCTCTATCACTCTCTGACACTCTCTGACACTCTCTATCACTCGCTATCACTCTCTGACACTCTCAGACACTCTCTGACACTCTCTGACACTCTCTGAAACTCTCTGACACTCACTATCACTCTCTGACACTGTCTGACACTCTCTGACACTCTCTATCACTCTCTGACACTGTCTGACACTCTCTGACACTCTCTATCGCTCTCGATCACTCTCTGACACTCTCTGACACTCTCTATCACTCTCTATCACTCTCTGACACTCTCTGACACTCTCTGACACTCTCAGACACTCACTATCACTCTCTGACACTCACTATCACTCTCTGACACTGTCTGACACTCTGACACTCTCTATCACTCTCTGACACTCTCTGACACTCTCTATCACTCGCTATCACTCTCTGACACTCTCTGACACTCTCAGACACTCACTATCACTCTCTGACACTGTCTGACACTCTCTGACACTCTCTATCACTCTCTGACACTCTCTGACACTCTCTATCACTCTCGATCACTCTCTGACACTCTCTGACACTCTCTATCACTCTCTATCACTCTCTGACACTCTCTGACACTCTCAGACACTCACTATCACTCTCTGACACTGTCTGACACTCTCTGACACTCTCTATCACTCTCTGACACTCTCTGACACTCTCTATCACTCTCTGACACTCTCAGACACTCACTATCACTCTCTGACACTGTCTGACACTCTGACACTCTCTATCACTCTCTGACACTCTCTGACACTCTCTATCACTCGCTATCACTCTCTGACACTGTCTGACACTCTCTGACACTCTCTATCACTCTCTGACACTCTCTGACACTCTCTATCACTCTCTGACACTCTCAGACACTCACTATCACTCTCTGACACTGTCTGACACTCTGACACTCTCTATCACTCTCTGACACTCTCTGACACTCTCTATCACTCGCTATCACTCTCTGACACTCTCAGACACTCTCTGACACTCTCTGACACTCTCTGAAACTCTCTGACAATCACTATCACTCTCTGACACTGTCTGACACTCTCTGACACTCTCTATCACTCTCTGACACTGTCTGACACTCTCTGACACTCTCTATCACTCTCTATCACTCTCTGACACTCTCAGACACTCTCTGACACTCTCTGAAACTCTCTATCACTCTCTATCACTCTCTGACACTCTCTATCACTCTCTATCACTCTCTGACACTCTCTGAAACTCTCTGAAACTCTCTATCACTCTCTATCACTCTCTGACACTCTCTATCACTTGCTATCACTCTCTGACACTCTCTGACACTCTCAGTCACTCTCTGACACTGTCTGACACTCTCTGACACTCTCTATCACTCTCTATCACTCTCTGACACTCTCAGACACTCACTATCACTCTCTGACACTCTCTGACACTCTCTATCACTCTCTGACACTCTCTGTCACTCTCTATCACTCTCTGACACTCTCTATCACTCTCTGACACTCTCTATCACTCTCTGACACTCTCAGACACTCTCTGAAACTCTCTATCACTCTCTATCCCTCTCTGACACGCTCTGACACTCTCTGACACTCTCTGTCACTCTCTGACACTCTCAGACACTCTCTGACACTCTCTGACACTCTCTGAAACTCTCTGACACTCTCTATCACTCTCTATCACTCTCTGACACTCTCAGACACTCTCAGACACTCACTATCACTCTCTGACACTCTCTGACACTCTCTATCACTCTCTGACTCTCTCTATCACTCTCTGACACTCTCTATCACTCTCTGACACTCTCTGAAACTCTCTATCACTCTCTATCCCTCTCTGACACTCTCTGACACTCTCTGACAATCTCTATCACTCGCTATCACTCTCTGACACTCTCAGACACTCTCTGACACTCTCTGACACTCTCTGAAACTCTCTGACACTCTCTATCACTCTCTATCAGTCTCTGACACTCTCAGACACTCTCAGACACTCACTATCACTCTCTGACACTGTCTGACACTCTCTGACACTCTCTATCACTCTCTGACACTGTCTGACACTCTCTGACACTCTCTATCACTCTCTATCACTCTCTGACACTCTCAGACACTCTCTGACACTCTCTGAAACTCTCTATCACTCTCTATCACTCTCTGACACTCTCTATCACTCTCTATCACTCTCTGACACTCTCTGACACTCTCTGAAACTCTCTATCACTCTCTATCACTCTCTGACACTCTCTATCACTTGCTGTCACTCTCTGACACTCTCTGACACTCTCAATCACTTTCTGACACTGTCTGACACTCTCTGACACTCTCTATCACTCTCTATCACTCTCTGACACTCTCAGACACTCTCTGACACTCTCTGAAACTCTCTATCACTCTCTATCACTCTCTGACACTCTCAGACACTCTCTGACACTCTCTGAAACTCTCTATCACTCTCTGACACTCTCAGACACTCTCTGACACTCTCTGAAACTCTCTATCACTCTCTATCACTCTCTGACACTCTCAGACACTCTCTGACACTCTCTGAAACTCTCTATCACTCTCTATCACTCTCTGACACTGTCTGACACTCTCTGACACTCTCTATCACTCGCTATCACTCTCTGACACTCTCTGACACTCTCTGCCACTGTCTGACACTCTCTGACAGTCTCTGACACTCTCAGAAACTCTCTATCACTCTCTATCACTCTCTGACACTCTCTGACACTCTCTGACACTCTCTGACACTCTCTGAAACTCTCTATCACTCTCTATCACTCTCTGACACTCTCAGACACTCTCTGACACTCTCTGTAACTCTCTATCACTCTCTATCACTCTCTGACACTCTCTGACACTCTCTGACACTCTCTGTCACTCGCTATCACTCTCTGACACTCTCTGACACTCTCTGACACTCTCTGACACTCTCTATCACTCTCTATCACTCTCTGACTCTCTCTGACACACTCTGACACTCTCTATCACTCGCTATCACTCTCTGACACTCTCTGACACTCTCTGACACTCTCTGAAACTCTCTATCACACTCTATCACTCTCTGACAATCTCTGACACTCTCTGACACTCTCTATCACTCTCTATCACTCGCTGACACTCTCTGACACTCTCTGACACTCTCTATCACTCTCTGACACTGTCTGACACTCTCAGACACTCACTGACACTCTCTATCACTCTCTGACACTCTCTATCACTCTCTGACACTCTCAGACACTCTCTGACACTCTCTATCACTCTCTATCACTCTCTGACACTCTCTGACACTCTCAGACACTCACTATCACTCTCTGACACTGTCTGACACTCTCAGACACTCACTGACACTCTCTATCACTCTCTGACACTCTCTATCACTCTCTATCACTCTCTGACACTCGCAGACACTCACTATCACTCTCTGACACTGTCTGACACTCTCAGACACTCACTGACACTCTCTATCACTCTCTGACACTCTCTATCACTCTCTATCACTCTCTGACACTCGCAGACACTCACTATCACTCTCTGACACTGTCTGACACTCTCTGACACTCTCTATCACTCTCTATCACTCTCTGACACTCTCTGACACTCTCAGACACTCACTATCACTCTCTGACACTGTCTGACACTCTCTGACACTCTCTATCACTCTCTGACACTCTCTGACACTCTCTATCACTCTCGATCACTCTCTGACACTCTCTGACACTCTCTATCACTCTCTATCACTCTCTGACACTCTCTGACACTCTCAGACACTCACTATCACTCTCTGACACTGTCTGACACTCTCTGACATTCTCTATCACTCACTGACACTCTCTGACACTCTCTATCACTCTCTATCACTCTCTGACACTCTCAGACACTCTCTGACACTCTCAGACACTCACTATCACTCTCTGACACTGTCTGACACTCTGACACTCTCTATCACTCTCTGACACTCTCTGACACTCTCTATCACTCGCTATCACTCTCTGACACTCTCTGACACTCTCAGACACTCACTATCACTCTCTGACACTGTCTGACACTCTCTGACACTCTCTATCACTCTCTGACACTCTCTGACACTCTCTATCACTCTCGATCACTCTCTGACACTCTCTGACACTCTCTATCACTCTCTATCACTCTCTGACACTCTCTGACACTCTCAGGCACTCACTATCACTCTCTGACACTGTCTGACACTCTCTGACACTCTCTATCACTCTCTGACACTCTCTGACACTCTCTATCACTCTCTATCACTCTCTGACACTCTCAGACACTCTCTGACACTCTCAGACACTCACTATCACTCTCTGACACTGTCTGACACTCTGACACTCTCTATCACTCTCTGACACTCTCTGACACTCTTTATCACTCGCTATCACTCTCTGACACTCTCAGACACTCTCTGACACTCTCTGACACTCTCTGAAACTCTCTGACACTCTCTATCACTCTCTATCAGTCTCTGACACACTCAGACATAATCTGACACTCTCTGAAACTCTCTATCACTCTCAGACACTCTCTGACACTCTCTGACACTCTCAGACACTCACTATCACTCTCTGACACTGTCTGACACTCTCTGACACTCTCTATCACTCTCTGTCACTTTCTGACACTCTCTGACACTCTCAGACACTCACTATCACTCTCTGACACTCTCTGACACTCTCTATCACTCTCTGACACTCTCTGACACTCTCTATCACTCTCTGACACTCTCTATCACTCTCTGACACTCTCTGACACTCTCTATCACTCTCTGACCCTCTCTATCACTCTCTGACACTCTCAGACACTCACTGACACTCTCTGAAACTCTCTATCACTCTCTATCCCTCTCTGACACGCTCTGACACTCTCTGACACTCTCTATCACTCGCTATCACTCTCTGACACTCTCTGACATTCTCAGACACTCTCTGACACTCTCTGACACTCTCTGAAACTCTCTGACACTCTCTATCACTCTCTATCACTCTCTGACACTCTCAGACACTCTCAGACACTCACTATCACTCTCTGACACTCTCTGACACTCTCTATCACTCTCTGACACTCTCTATCACTCTCTGACACTCTCTATCACTCTCTATCAGTCTCTGACACTCTCAGACACTCTCAGACACTCACTATCACTCTCTGACACTGTCTGACACTCTCTGACACTCTCTATCACTCTCTGACACTGTCTGACACTCTCTGATACTCTCTATCACTCTCTATCACTCTCTCACACTCTCAGACACTCTCTGACACTCTCTGAAACTCTCTATCACTCTCTATCACTCTCTGACACTCTCTATCACTCTCTATCACTCTCTGACACTCTCTGACACTCTCTGAAACTCTCTATCACTCTCTATCACTCTCTGACACTCTCTATCACTCGCTATCACTCTCTGACACTCTCTGACACTCTCAGACACTCTCTGACACTGTCTGACACTCTCTGACACTCTCTATCACTCTCTATCACTCTCTGACACTCTCAGACACTCTCTGACACTCTCTGAAACTCTCTATCACTCTCTATCACTCTCTGACACTCTCAGACACTCTCTGACACTCTCTGAAACTCTCTATCACTCTCTGACACTCTCAGACACTCTCTGACACTCTCTGAAACTCTCTATCACTCTCTATCACTCTCTGACACTCTCAGACACTCTCTGACACTCTCTGAAACTCTCTATCACTCTCTATCACTCTCTGACACTGTCTGACACTCTCTGACACTCTCTATCACTCGCTATCACTCTCTGACACTCTCTGACACTCTCTTCCACTGTCTGACACTCTCTGACACTCTCTGACACTCTCAGAAACTCTCTATCACTCTCTATCACTCTCTGACACTCTCTGACACTCTCAGACACTCTCTGACACTCTGTGAAACTCTCTAACACTCTCTATCACTCTCTGACACTCTCAGACACTCTCTGACACTCTCTGAAACTCTCTATCACTCTCTATCACTCTCTGACACTCTCTGACACTCTCTGTCACTCGCTATCACTCTCTGACACTCTCTGACACTCTCTGACACTGTCTGACACTCTCTGACACTCTCTATCACTCTCTATCACTCTCTGACTCTCTCTGACACACTCTGACACTCTCTATCACTCGCTATCACTCTCTGACACTCTCTGACACTCTCTGACACTCTCTGACACTCTCTGAAACTCTCCATCACACTCTATCACTCTCTGACACTCTCTGACACTCTCTGAAACTCTCTATCACTCTCTATCACTCGCTGACACTGTCTGACACTCTCTGACACTCTCTATCACTCTCTGACACTGTCTGACACTCTCTGACACTCTCTATCACTCTCTATCACTCTCTGACACTCTCAGACACTCACTGACACTCTCTATCACTCTCTGACACTCTCTATCACTCTCTGACACTCTCTGACACTCTCTATCACTCTCTGACACTCTCTGACACTCTCTGTCACTCGCTATCACTCTCTGACACTCTCTGACACTCTCTGACACTGTCTGACACTCTCTGACACTCTCTATCACTCTCTATCACTCTCTGACTCTCTCTGACACACTCTGACACTCTCTATCACTCGCTATCACTCTCTGACACTCTCTGACACTCTCTGACACTCTCTGACACTCTCTGAAACTCTCCATCACACTCTATCACTCTCTGACACTCTCTGACACTCTCTGAAACTCTCTATCACTCTCTATCACTCGCTGACACTGTCTGACACTCACTGACACTCTCTATCACTCTCTGACACTCTCTATCACTCGCTGACACTCGCAGACACTCTCTGACACTCTCTATCACTCTCTATCACTCTCTGACACTCTCTGACACTCTCAGACACTCACTATCACTCTCTGACACTGTCTGACACTCTCTGACACTCTCTATCACTCTCTATCACTCTCTGACACTCTCAGACACTCACTATCACTCTCTGACACTGTCTGACACTCTCTGACACTCTCTATCACTCTCTGACACTCTCTGACACTCTCTATCACTCTCTGACACTCTCTGACACTCTCTATCACTCTCTATCACTCTCTGACACTCTCTGACACTCTCAGACACTCACTATCACTCTCTGACACTGTCTGACACTCTCTGACACTCTCTATCACTCTCAGACACTCTCTGACACTCTCTATCACTCTCTGACACTCTCTGACACTCTCTATCACTCTCTATCACTCTCTGACACTCTCTGACACTCTCAGACACTCACTATCACTCTCTGACACTGTCTGACACTCTCTGACACTCTCAGACACTCTCTGACACTCTCAGACACTCACTATCACTCTCTGACACTGTCTGACACTCTGACACTCTCTATCACTCTCTATCACTCTCTGACACTCTCTGACACTCTCTATCACTCGCTATCACTCTCTGACACTGTCTGACACTCTCAGACACTCACTATCACTCTCTGACACTGTCTGACACTCTCTGACACTCTCTATCAGTCTCTGACACTCTCTGACACTCTCTATCACTCTCTATCACTCTCTGACACTCTCAGACACTCTCTGACACTCTCAGACACTCACTATCACTCTCTGACACTGTCTGACACTCTGACACTCTCTATCACTCTCTATCACTCTCTGACACTCTCTGACACTCTCTGACACTCTCTATCACTCGCTATCACTCTCTGACACTCTCTATCACTCGCTATCACTCACTGACACTCTCAGACACTCTCTGACACTCACTATCACTCTCTGACACTGTCTGACACTCTCTGACACTCTCTATCACTCTCTGACACTCTCTGACACTCTCTATCACTCTCTATCACTCTCTGACACTCTCAGACACTCTCTGACACTCTCAGACACTCACTATCACTCTCTGACACTGTCTGACACTCTGACACTCTCTATCACTCTCTATCACTCTCTGACACTCTCTGACACTCTCTATCACTCGCTATCACTCTCTGACACTGTCTGACACTCTCAGACACTCACTATCACTCTCTGACACTGTCTGACACTCTCTGACACTCTCTATCACTCTCTGACACTCTCTGACACTCTCTATCACTCTCTATCACTCTCTGACACTCTCAGACACTCTCTGACACTCTCAGACACTCACTATCACTCTCTGACACTGTCTGACACTCTGACACTCTCTATCACTCTCTATCACTCTCTGACACTCTCTGACACTCTCTATCACTCTCTGACACTCTCTGACACTCTCTATCACTCTCTGACACTCTCTGACACTCTCTATCACTCTCTATCACTCTCTGACACTCTCTGACACTCTCAGACACTCACTATCACTCTCTGACACTGTCTGACACTCTCTGACACTCTCTATCACTCTCTGACACTCTCTGACACTCTCTATCACTCTCTATCACTCTCTGACACTCTCAGACACTCTCTGACACTCTCAGACACTCACTATCACTCTCTGACACTGTCTGACACTCTGACACTCTCTATCACTCTCTATCACTCTCTGACACTCTCTGACACTCTCTATCACTCGCTATCACTCTCTGACACTGTCTGACACTCTCAGACACTCACTATCGCTCTCTGACACTGTCTGACACTCTCTGACACTCTCTATCACTCTCTATCACTCTCTGACACTCTCTGACACTGTCTGACACTCTCAGACACTCACTATCACTCTCTGACACTGTCTGACACTCTCTGACACTCTCTATCACACTCTGACACTCTCTGACACTCTCTATCACTCTCTATCACTCTCTGACACTCTCAGACACTCTCTGACACTCTCAGACACTCACTATCACTCTCTGACACTGTCTGACACTCTGACACTCTCTATCACTCTCTATCACTCTCTGACACTCTCTGACACTCTCTATCACTCGCTATCACTCTCTGACACTCTCAGACACTCTCTGACACTCTCTGACACTCTCTGAAACTCTCTGACACTCTCTATCACTCTCTATCAGTCTCTGACACACTCAGACATAATCTGACACTCTCTGACACTCTCTATCACTCTCAGACACTCTCTGACACTCTCTGACACTCTCAGACACTCACTATCACTCTCTGACACTGTCTGACACTCTCTGACACTCTCTATCACTCTCTGACACTGTCTGACACTCTCTGACACTCTCTTTCACTCTCGATCACTCTCTGACACTCTCAGACACTCTCTGACACTCTCTGAAACTCTCTATCACTCTCTATCACTCTCTGACACTCTCTATCACTCTCTGACACTCTCTGACACTCTCTGACACTCTCTATCACTCGCTATCACTCTCTGACACTGTCTGACACTCTCTATCACTCGCTATCACTCTCTGACACTGTCTGACACTCTCTGACACTCTCTATCACTCTCTGACACTCTCTGACACTCTCTATCACTCTCTATCACTCTCTGACACTCTCTATCACTCTCTGACACTCTCTGACACTCTGACACTCTCTATCACTCTCTATCACTCTCTGACACTCTCTGACACTCTCTATCACTCGCTATCACTCTCTGACACTGTCTGACACTCTCTGACACTCTCTATCACTCTCTGACACTCTCTGACACTCTCTATCACTCTCTGACACTCTCTGACACTCTCTATCACTCTCTATCACTCTCTGACACTCTCAGACACTCTCTGACACTCTCAGACACTCACTATCACTCTCTGACACTGTCTGACCCTCTGACACTCTCTATCACTCTCTATCACTCTCTGACACTCTCTGACACTCTCTATCACTCGCTATCACTCTCTGACACTGTCTGACACTCTCAGACACTCACTATCACTCTCTGACACTGTCTGACACTCTCTGACACTCTCTATCACTCTCTGACACTCTCTGACACTCTCTATCACTCTCTATCACTCTCTGACACTCTCAGACACTCTCTGACACTCTCAGACACTCACTATCACTCTCTGACACTGTCTGACACTCTCTGACACTCTCTATCACACTCTGACACTCTCTGACACTCTCTATCACTCTCTATCACTCTCTGACACTCTCAGACACTCTCTGACACTCTCAGACACTCACTATCACTCTCTGACACTGTCTGACACTCTGACACTCTCTATCACTCTCTATCACTCTCTGACACTCTCTGACACTCTCTATCACTCGCTATCACTCTCTGACACTCTCAGACACTCTCTGACACTCTCTGACACTCTGTGAAACTCTCTGACACTCTCTATCACTCTCTATCAGTCTCTGACACACTCAGACATAATCTGACACTCTCTGACACTCTCTATCACTCTCAGACACTCTCTGACACTCTCTGACACTCTCAGACACTCACTATCACTCTCTGACACTGTCTGACACTCTCTGACACTCTCTATCACTCTCTGACACTGTCTGACACTCTCTGACACTCTCTTTCACTCTCGATCACTCTCTGACACTCTCAGACACTCTCTGACACTCTCTGAAACTCTCTATCACTCTCTATCACTCTCTGACACTCTCTATCACTCTCTGACACTCTCTGACACTCTCTGACACTCTCTATCACTCGCTATCACTCTCTGACACTGTCTGACACTCTCTATCACTCGCTATCACTCTCTGACACTGTCTGACACTCTCTGACACTCTCTATCACTCTCTGACACTCTCTGACACTCTCTATCACTCTCTATCACTCTCTGACACTCTCTATCACTCTCTGACACTCTCTGACACTCTGACACTCTCTATCACTCTCTATCACTCTCTGACACTCTCTGACACTCTCTATCACTCGCTATCACTCTCTGACACTGTCTGACACTCTCTGACACTCTCTATCACTCTCTGACACTCTCTGACACTCTCTATCACTCTCTGACACTCTCTGACACTCTCTATCACTCTCTATCACTCTCTGACACTCTCAGACACTCTCTGACACTCTCAGACACTCACTATCACTCTCTGACACTGTCTGACCCTCTGACACTCTCTATCACTCTCTATCACTCTCTGACACTCTCTGACACTCTCGATCACTCGCTATCACTCTCTGACACTGTCTGACACTCTCAGACACTCACTATCACTCTCTGACACTGTCTGACACTCTCTGACACTCTCTATCACTCTCTGACACTCTCTGACACTCTCTATCACTCTCTATCACTCTCTGACACTCTCAGACACTCTCTGACACTCTCAGACACTCACTATCACTCTCTGACACTGTCTGACACTCTGACACTCTCTATCACTCTCTATCACTCTCTGACACTCTCTGACACTCTCTATCACTCGCTATCACTCTCTGACACTGTCTGACACTCTCTGACACTCTCTATCACTCTCTGACACTCTCTGACACTCTCTATCACTCTCTGACACTCTCTGACACTCTCTATCACTCTCTATCACTCTCTGACACTCTCTGACACTCTCAGACACTCACTATCGCTCTCTGACACTGTCTGACACTCTCTGACACTCTCTATCACTCTCTGACACTCTCTGACACTCTCTATCACTCTCTATCACTCTCTGACACTCTCAGACACTCTCTGACACTCTCAGACACTCACTATCACTCTCTGACACTGTCTGACACTCTGACACTCTCTAACACTCTCTATCACTCTCTGACACTCTCTGACACTCTCTATCACTCTCTGACACTCTCAGACACTCTCTGACACTCTCAGACACTCACTATCACTCTCTGACACTGTCTGACACTCTGACACTCTCTAACACTCTCTATCACTCTCTGACACTCTCTGACACTCTCTATCACTCGCTATCACTCTCTGACACTGTCTGACACTCTCAGACACTCACTATCACTCTCTGACACTGTCTGACACTCTCTGACACTCTCTATCACTCGCTATCACTCTCTGACACTCTCAGACACTCTCTGACACACTCTATCACTCTCTGACACACTCTATCACTCTCTGACACTCTCAGACACTCTCAGACACTCACTATCACTCTCTGACACTGTCTGACACTCTGACACTCTCTATCACTCTCTATCACTCTCTGACACTCTCTGACACTCTCTATCACTCGCTATCACTCTCTGACACTGTCTGACACTCTCTGACACTCTCTATCACTCTCTGACACTCTCTGACACTCTCTATCACTCTCTGACACTCTCTGACACTCTCTATCACTCTCTATCACTCTCTGACACTCTCTGACACTCTCAGACACTCACTATCGCTCTCTGACACTGTCTGACACTCTCTGACACTCTCTATCACTCTCTGACACTCTCTGACACTCTCTATCACTCTCTATCACTCTCTGACACTCTCAGACACTCTCTGACACTCTCAGACACTCACTATCACTCTCTGACACTGTCTGACACTCTGACACTCTCTAACACTCTCTATCACTCTCTGACACTCTCTGACACTCTCTATCACTCTCTGACACTCTCAGACACTCTCTGACACTCTCAGACACTCACTATCACTCTCTGACACTGTCTGACACTCTGACACTCTCTAACACTCTCTATCACTCTCTGACACTCTCTGACACTCTCTATCACTCGCTATCACTCTCTGACACTGTCTGACACTCTCAGACACTCACTATCACTCTCTGACACTGTCTGACACTCTCTGACACTCTCTATCACTCGCTATCACTCTCTGACACTCTCAGACACTCTCTGACACACTCTATCACTCTCTGACACTGTCTGACACTCTGACACTCTCTATCACTCTCTATCACTCTCTGACACTCTCTGACACTCTCAGACACTCACTATCACTCTCTGACACTGTCTGACACTCTGACACTCTCTATCACTCTCTATCATTCTCTGACACTCTCTGACACTCTCTATCACTCGCTATCACTCTCTGACACTCTCAGACACTCTCTGACACACTCTATCACTCTCTATCACTCTCTGACACTCTCTGACACTCTCTATCACTCGCTATCACTCTCTGACACTCTCAGACACTCTCAGACACTCACTATCACTCTCTGACTCTGTCTGACACTCTGACACTCTCTATCACTCTCTATCACTCTCTGACACTCTCTGACACTCTCAGACACTCACTATCACTCTCTGACACTGTCTGACACTCTGACACTCTCTATCACTCTCTATCATTCTCTGACACTCTCTGACACTCTCTATCACTCTCTATCATTCTCTGACACTCTCTGACACTCTCTATCACTCGCTATCACTCTCTGACACTCTCAGACACTCTCTGACACACTCTATCACTCTCTATCACTCTCTGACACTCTCTGACACTCTCTATCACTCGCTATCACTCTCTGACACTCTCTGACACTCTCTATCACTCTCTATCATTCTCTGACACTCTCTGACACTCTCTATCACTCGCTATCACTCTCTGACACTCTCAGACACTCTCTGACACACTCTATCACTCTCTATCACTCTCTGACACTCTCTGACACTCTCTATCACTCGCTATCACTCTCTGACACTCTCAGACACTCTCTGACACTCTCTGACACTCTCTGAAACTCTCTGACACTCTCTGACACTCTCTATCACTCTCTATCAGTCTCTGACACACTCAGACATAATCTGACACTCTCTGAAACTCTCTATCACTCTCAGACACTCTCTGACACTCTCTGACACTCTCAGACACTCACTATCACTCTCTGACACTGTCTGACACTCTCTGACACTCTCTATCACTCTCTGACACTGTCTGACACTCTCTGACACTCTCTTTCACTCTCTATCACTCTCTGACACTCTCAGACACTCTCTGACACTCTCTGAAACTCTCTATCACTCTCTATCACTCTCTGACACTCTCTATCACTCTCTGACACTCTCTGACACTCTCTGACACTCTCTATCACTCGCTATCACTCTCTGACACTGTCTGACACTCTCTGACACTCTCTATCACTCTCTATCACTTTCTGACACTCTCTGACACTCTCAGACACTCACTATCACTCTCTGACACTCTCTGACACTCTCTATCACTCTCTGACACTCTCTATCACTCTCTGACACGCTCAGACACTCTCTGACACTCTCTGAAACTCTCTAACACTCTCTATCCCTCTCTGACACTCTCAGACACTCTCTGACACTCTCTGACACTCTCTGAAACTCTCTGACACTCTCTATCACTCTCTATCAGTCTCTGACACACTCAGACATAATCTGACACTCTCTGAAAATCTCTATCACTCTCAGACACTCTCTGACACTCTCTGACACTCTCAGACACTCACTATCACTCTCTGACACTGTCTGACACTCTCTGACACTCTCTATCACTCTCTGACACTGTCTGACACTCTCTGACACTCTCTTTCACTCTCTATCACTCTCTGACACTCTCAGACACTCTCTGACACTCTCTGAAACTCTCTATCACTCTCTATCACTCTCTGACACTCTCTATCACTCTCTGACACTCTCTGACACTCTCTGACACTCTCTATCACTCGCTATCACTCTCTGACACTGTCTGACACTCTCTGACACTCTCTATCACTCTCTATCACTTTCTGACACTCTCTGACACTCTCAGACACTCACTATCACTCTCTGACACTCTCTGACACTCTCTATCACTCTCTGACACTCTCTATCACTCTCTGACACGCTCAGACACTCTCTGACACTCTCTGAAACTCTCTAACACTCTCTATCCCTCTCTGACACTCTCAGACACTCTCTGACACTCTCTGACACTCTCTGAAACTCTCTGACACTCTCTATCACTCTCTATCAGTCTCTGACACTCTCAGACATAATCTGACACTCTCTGAAACTCTCTATCACTCTCAGACACTCTCTGTCACTCTCTGACACTCTCAGACACTCACTATCACTCTCTGACACTGTCTGACACTCTCTGACACTCTCTATCACTCTCTGAGACTGGCTGACACTCTCTGACACTCTCTATCACTCTCTATCACTCTCTGACACTCTCAGACACTCTCTGACACTCTCTGAAACTCTCTATCACTCTCTGACACTGGCTGACACTCTCTGACACTCTCTATCACTCTCTGACACTCTCTGACACTCTCTATCACTCGCTATCACTCTCTGACACTCTCAGACACTCTCTGACACTCTCTGAAACTCTCTGACACTGGCTGACACTCTCTGACACTCTCTATCACTCTCTATCACTCTCTGGCACTCTCAGACACTCTCTGACACTCTCTGAAACTCTCTATCACTCTCTGACACTGGCTGACACTCTCTGACACTCTCTGACACTCTCTATCACTCTCTGACACTCTCTATCACCCTCTATCACTCTCTATCACTCTCTATCACTCTCTGACACTCTCTGACACTCTCTATCAGTCTCTGACACTCTCTATCACTCTCTGACACTCTCTGACACTCTCTGACACTCTCTATCACTCTCTGACACTCTCTGACACTCTCTGACACTCTCTGAAACTCTCTATCACTCTCTATCACTCTCTGACACTCTCTATCACTCTCTGACACTCTCTATCACTCTCTGACACTCTCTGACACTCTCTATCACTCTCTATTACTCTCTGACACTCTCTATCACTCTCTGACACTCTCTATCACTCTCTATCACTCTCTTCCACTCTCTATCACTCTCTGACACTCTCTGACACTCTCTGACACTCTCTGACACTCTCTGAAACTCTCTATCACTCTCTATCACTCTCTGACACTCTCTATCACTCTCTATCACTCTCTGACACTCTCTGACACTCTCTATCACTCTCTGACACTCTCTATCACTCTCTGACGCTCTCTGACACTCTCTATCACTCTCTGACACTCTCAGACACTCTCTGACACTCTCTGAAACTCAATATCACTCTCTATCACTCTCTGACACTCTCTATCACTCTCTGACACTCTCTGACACTCTCTGACACTCTCTATCACTCTCTGACACTCTCTGACACTCTCTGACACTCTCAGAAACTCTCTGACACTCTCTGAAACTCTCTATCACTCTCTGACATTCTCTATCACTCTCAGACACTCACTATCACTCTCTGACACTCTCTATCACTCTCTATGACTCTCTGACACTCTCTGACACTCTCTATCACTCTCTGACACTCTATATCACTCTCTGACACTCTCTGACACTCTCTATCACTCTCTGACACTCTCTGACACTCTCTGAAACTCTCTATCACTCTCTATCACTCTCTATCACTCTCTGACACTCTCTATCTCTCTCTATCACTCGCTATCACTCTCTGACACACTCTGACACTCTCTATCACTCTCTGACACTCTCTATCACTCTCTGACACTCTCTGACACTCTCTGACACTCTCTATCACTCCCTGACACTCTCAGACACTCTCTGACACTCTCTGAAACTCTCTATCACTCTCTATCACTCTCTGACACTCTCTATCACTCTCTGACACTCTCAGACACTCTCTGACACTCTCTGACACTCTCTATCACTCTCTGACACTCTCTGACACTCTCAGACACTCTCTGACACTCTCTGAAACTCTCTATCACTCTCCATCACTCTCTATCACTCTCTGACACTCTCTATCTCTCTCTATCACTCGCTATCACTCTCTATCACTCTCTGACACACTCTGACACTCTCTATCACTCTCTGACACTCTCTATCACTCTCTGACACTCCCTGACACTCTCTATCACTCCCTGACACTCTCAGACACTCTCTGACACTCTCTGAAACTCTCTATCACTCTCTATCACTCTCTGACACTCTCTATCACTCTCTGACACTCTCAGACACTCTCTGACACTCTCTGACACTCTCTATCACTCTCTGACACTCTCTGACACTCTAAGACACTCTCTGACACTCTCTGAAACTCTCTATCACTCTCTGACATTCTCTATCACTCTCAGACACTCACTATCACTCTCTGACAATCTCTGACACTCTCTATCACTCTCTATCACTCTCTATCACTCTCTGACACTCTCTGACACTCTCTGACACTCTCTATCGCTCTCTGACACTCTCAGACACTCTCTGACACTCTCTGAAACTCTCTATCAAACTCTATCACTCTCTGACACTCTCTGTCACTCTCTATCACTCTCTGTCACTCTCTATCACTTTCTGACACTCTCTGACACACTTTGACACTCTCTGAAACTCTCTATCACTCTCTATCACTCTCTATCACTCTCTGACACTCTCAGACACTCTCTGACACTCTCTGAAACTCAATATCACTCTCTATCACTCTCTGACACTCTCTATCACTCTCTGACACTCTCAGACACTCTCTGACACTCTCTGACACTCTCTATCACTCTCTGACACTCTCTGACACTCTCAGACACTCTCAGACACTCACTATCACTCTCTGACACTCTCTATCACTCTCTATCACTCTCTATCACTCTCTGACACTCTCTGACACTCTCTATCACTCTCTGACACTCTATATCACTCTCTGACACTCTCTGACACTCTCTGACACTCTCTATCACTCTCTGACACTCTCTATCACTCTCTGACACTCTCAGACACTCTCTGACACTCTCTGAAACTCTCTATCACTCTCTATCACTCTCTATCACTCTCTGACACTCTCTATCTCTCTCTATCACTCGCTATCACTCTCTGGCACACTCTGACACTCTCTATCACTCTCTGACTCTCTCTATCACTCTCTGACACTCTCTGACACTCTCTATCACTCCCTGACACTCTCAGACACTCTCTGACACTCTCTGAAACTCTCTATCACTCTCTATCACTCTCTGACACTCTCTATCACTCTCTGACACTCTCAGACACTCTCTGACACTCTCTATCACTCTCTGACACTCTCTGACACTCTCAGACACTCTCTGACACTCTCTGAAACTCTCTATCACTCTCTATCACTCTCTATCACTCTCTATCACTCTCTGACACTCTCTATCTCTCTCTATCACTCGCTATCACTCTCTGACACACTCTGACACTCTCTATCACTCTCTGACACTCTCTATCACTCTCTGACACTCTCTGACACTCTCTGACACTCTCTATCACTCCCTGACACTCTCAGACACTCTCTGACACTCTCTGAAACTCTCTATCACTCTCTATCACTCTCTGACACTCTCTATCACTCTCTGACACTCTCAGACACTCTCTGACACTCTCTGACACTCTCTATCACTCTCTGACACTCTCTGACACTCTCTGACACTCTCTATCACTCTCTGACACTCTCTATCACTCTCTATCACTCTCTATCACTCTCTATCACTCTCTATCACTCTCTATCACTCTCTATCACTCTCTGACACTCTCTATCTCTCTCTATCACTCGCTATCACTCTCTATCACTCTCTGACACACTCTGACACTCTCTATCACTCTCTGACACTCTCTATCACTCTCTGACACTCTCTGACACTCTCTATCACTCCCTGACACTCTCAGACACTCTCTGACACTCTCTGAAACTCTCTATCACTCTCTATCACTCTCTGACACTCTCTATCACACTCTGACACTCTCAGACACTCTCTGACACTCTCTGACACTCTCTATCACTCTCTGACACTCTCTGACACTTATAGACACTCTCTGACACTCTCTGAAACTCTCTATCACTCTCTGACATTCTCTATCACTCTCAGACACTCACTATCACTCTCTGACACTCTCTGACACTCTCTATCACTCTCTATCACTCTCTATCACTCTCTATCACTCTCTGACACTCTCTGACACTCTCTGACACTCTCTATCACTCTCTGACACTCTCTGAAACTCTCTATCACTCTCTATCACTCTCTGAAACTCTCTATCACTCTCTATCACTCTCTGACACTCTCTGTCACTCTCTATCACTCTCTATCACTCTCTGACATTCTCTGACATTCTCTGACACTCTCCATCACTCTCTGACACTCTCTATCACTCTCTGACATTCTCTGACACTCTCTGACACTCACTATCACTCTCTGACACTGCCTGACACTCTCTGACACTCTCTGACACTCTCAGACACTCTCTGACACTCTCTGAAACTCTCTATCACTCCCTATCACTCTCTGACACTCTCTATCACTCTCTGACACTCTCTGACACTCTCTGACACTCTCTGACACTCTCTATCACTCGCTGACACTCTCTGACACTATCTGACACTCTCAGACACTCACTATCACTCTCTGACACTCTCTATCACTCTCTGACACTGTCTGACACTCTCTGACACTCTCTATCACTCTCTATCACTCTCTGACACTCTCTGACACTCTCAGACACTCTCAGACACTCTCAGACACTCTCTATCACTCTCTGACACTGTCTGACACTCTCTGACACTCTCTATCACTCTCTATCACTCTCTGACACTCTCAGACACTCTCTGACACTCTCTGACACTCTCAGACACTCTCTGACACTCTCTATCACTCTCTGACACTCTCTATCACTCTCTGACACTGTCTGACACTCTCTATCACTCTCTATCACTCTCTGACACTCTCTGACACTCTCAGACACTCTCTGACACTCTCAGACACTCTCTGACACTCTCTATCACTCTCTGACACTGTCTGACACTCTCTGACACTCTCTATCACTCTCTATCACTCTCTGACACTCTCAGACACTCTCTGACACTCTCAGACACTCTCTATCACTCTCTGACACTCTCTATCACTCTCTGACACTCTCTATCACTCTCTGACACTGTCTGACACTCTCTGACACTCTCTATCACTCTCTATCACTCTCTGACACTCTCTGACACTCTCAGACACTCTCTGACACTCTCAGACACTCTCTGACACTCTCTATCACTCTCTGACACTGTCTGACACTCTCTGACACTCTCTATCACTCTCTATCACTCTCTGACACTCTCAGACACTCTCTGACACTCTCAGACACTCTCTATCACTCTCTGACACTCTCTATCACTCTCTGACACTCTCCCTCACTCTCTATCACTCTCTATCACTCTCTATCACTCTCTGACACTCTCTGACACTCTCTGACACTCTCTATCACTCTCTGACACTCTCTATCACTCTCTGACACTCTCTGACACTCTCTATCACTTTCTGACACTCTCAGACTCTCTCTGACACTCTCTGAAAATCTCTATCACTCTCTATCACTCTCTGACACTCTCTATCACTCTCTATCACTCTCTGACACTCTCTATCACTCTCTGACACTGTCGGACACTCTCTGACACTCTCTATCACTCTCTATCACTCTCTGACACTCTCAGACACTCTCTGACACTCTCTGACACTCTCAGACACTCTCTGACACTCTCTATCACTCTCTGACACTCTCTATCACTCTCTGACACTGTCTGACACTCTCTGATACTCTCTATCACTCTCTATCACTCTCTGACACTCTCTGACACTCTCAGACACTCTCTGACACTCTCTATCACTCTCTGACACTGTCTGACACTCTCTGACACTCTCTATCACTCTCTATCACTCTCTGACACTCTCAGACACTCTCTGACACTCTCAAACACTCTCTGACACTCTCTATCACTCTCTGACACTCTCTGACACTCTCAGACACTCACTATCACTCTCTGTCACTCTCTGACACTCTCTGACACTCTCTATCACTCTCTATCACTCTCTGACACTCTCTATCACTCTCTATCACTCTCCATCACTCTCTATCACTCTCTATGACTCTCTGACACTCTCTGACACTCTCTATCACTCTCTGACACTCTCTATCACTCTCTGACACTCTCTGACACTCTCTATCACTCTCTGACACTCTCTATCACTCTCTATCACTCTCTGACACTCTCTATCACTCTCTGACACTCTCTATCACTCTCTGACACTCTCTGACACTCTCTGACACTCTCTATCACTCTCTGACACTCTCAGACTCTCTCTGACACTCTCTGAAACTCTCTATAACTCTCTATCACTCTCTGACACTCTCTATCACTCTCTATCACTCTCTGACACTCTCTATCACTCTCTGACACTCTCTGACACTCTCTATCACTCTCTATTACTCTCTGACACTCTCTATCACTCTCTGACACTCTCTATCACTCTCTATCACTCTCTGACACTCTCTATCACTCTCTGACACTCTCTGACACTCTCTGACACTCTCTGACACTCTCTGAAACTCTCTATCACTCTCAATCACTCTCTGACACTCTCTATCACTCTCTATCACTCTCTGACACTCTCTGACACTCTCTATCACTCTCTGACACTCTCTATCACTCTCTGACGCTCTCTGACACTCTCTAAAACTCTCTGACACTCTCAGACACTCTCTGACACTCTCTGAAACTCAATATCACTCTCTATCACTCTCTGACACTCTCAGACACTCTCTATCACTCTCTGACACTCTCAGACACTCTCTGACACTCTCTATCACTCTCTGACACTCTCTGACACTCTCTGACACTCTCTGAAACTCTCTATCACTCTCTGACATTCTCTATCACTCTCAGACACTCACTATCACTCTCTGACACTCTCTGACACTCTCTATCACTCTCTATCACTCTCTATCACTCTCTATCACTCTCTGACACTCTCTGACACTCTCTATCACTCTCTGACACACTATATCACTCTCTGACACTCTCTGACACTCTCTGACACTCTCTATCACTCTCTGACACTCTCAGACACTCTCTGACACTCTCTGAAACTCTCTATCACTCTCTATCACTCTCTATCACTCTCTGACACTCTCTATCTCTCTCTATCACTCGCTATCACTCTCTATCACTATCTGACACACTCTGACACTCTCTATCACTCTCTGACACTCTCTATCACTCTCTGACACTCTCTGACACTCTCTGACACTCTCTATCACTCCCTGACACTCTCAGACACTCTCTGACACTCTCTGAAACTCTCTATCACTCTCTATCACTCTCTGACACTCTCTATCACTCTCTGACACTCTCAGACACTCTCTGACACTCTCTGACACTCTCTATCACTCTCTGACACTCTCTGACACTGTCAGACACTCTCTGACACTCTCTGAAACTCTCTATCACTCTCTGACACTCTCTGACATTCTCTACCACTCTCAGACACTCACTATCACTCTCTGACACTCTCTGACACTCTCTATCACTCTCTATCACTCTCTATCACTCTCTATCACTCTCTGACACTCTCTGACACTCTCTATCACTCTCTGACACTCTCAGACACTCTCTGACACTCTCTGAAACTCTCTATCACACTCTGACACTCTCTGACACTCTCTGTCACTCTCTATCACTCTCTATCACTCTCTATCACTCTCTGACACTCTCTGACACACTTTGACACTCTCTGAAACTCTCTATCACTCTCTATCACTCTCTATCACTCTCTGACACTCTCAGACACTCTCTGACACTCTCTGACACTCTCTGAAACTCTCTATCACACTCTGACACTCTCTGACACTCTCTGTCACTCTCTAACACTCTCTATCACTCTCTATCACTCTCTGACACTCTCTGACACACTTTGACACTCTCTGAAATTCTCTATCACTCTCTATCACTCTCTATCACTCTCTGACACTCTCTATCACTCTCTATCACTCTCTATCACTCTCTATCACTCTCTGACACTCTCTGACACACTTTGACACTCTCAGACACTCTCTGACACTCTCTATCACTCCCTGACACTCTCAGACACTCTCTGACACTGTCTGACACTCTCTATCACTCTCTATCACTCTCTGACACTCTCAGACACTCACTATCACTCTCTGACACTCTCTATCACTCTCTGACACTCTCTGACACTCTCTGACACTCTCTATCACTCTCAGACACTCTCTGACACTCTCTGAGACTCTCTATAACTCTCAGACACTCTCTGACACTCTCAGACCGTCTCTGACACGCTCAGACACTCTCTGACGCTCTCTATCACTCCCTGACACTCTCTGACACTCTCAGACACTCTCTGACACTCTCTGAAACTCTCTATCACTCTCTATCACTTTCTATCACTCTCTGACACTCTCTATCACTCTCTGACACTCTCTGACATTCTCTATCAATCTCAGACACTCACTATCACTCTCTGACACTCTCTGACACTCTCTGACAGTCTCTATCACTCTCTATCACTCTCTATCACTCTCTGACACTCTCTGACACTCTCTATCACTCTCTGACACTCTCTATCACCCTCTGACACTCTCTGAAACTCTCTATCACTCTCTATCACTGTCTGACACTCTCTGACACTCTCTATCACTCTCTGACACACTGTATCACTCTCTGACACTCTCTGACACTCTCTGACACTCTCTATCACTCTCTGACACTCTCAGACACTCTGTGACACTCTCTGAAACTCTCTATCACTCTCTATCACTCTCTATCACTCTCTGACACTCTCTATCTCTCTCTATCACTCGCTATCACTCTCTATCACTCTCTGACACACTCTGACACTCTCTATCACTCTCTGACACTCTCTATCACTCTCTGACACTCTCTGACACTCTCTGACACTCTCTATCACTCCCTGACACTCTCAGACACTCTCTGACACTCTCTGAAACTCTCTATCACTCTCTATCACTCTCTGACACTCTCTATCACTCTCTGACACTCTCAGACACTCTCTATCACTCTCTGACACTGTCTGACACTCTCTGACACTCTCTGAAACTCTCTATCACTCTCTGACACTCTCAGACACTCTCTGACACTCTCTGACACTCTCAGACACTCTCTGACACTCTCTATCACTCTCTGACACTCTCTATCACTCTCTGACACTGTCTGACACTCTCTGACACTCTCTATCACTCTCTATCACTCTCTGACACTCTCTGACACTCTCAGACACTCTCTGACACTCTCAGACACTCTCTGACACTCTCTATCACTCTCTGACACGGTCTGGCACTCTCTGACACTCTCAGACACTCTCTGACACTCTCAGACACTCTCTATCACTCTCTGACACTCTCTATCACTCTCTGACACTCTCTATCACTCTCTGACACTGTCTGACACTCTCTGACACTCTCTATCACTCTCTATCACTCTCTGACACTCTCTGACACTCTCAGACACTCTCTGACACTCTCTGACACTCTCTATCACTCTCTGACAGTCTCTCTCACTCTCTATCACTCTCTATCACTCTCTATCACTCTCTGACTCTCTCTGACACTCTCTATCACTCTCTGACACTCTCTATCACTCTCTGACACTCTCTGACACTCTCTGACACTCTCTATCACTCTCTGACACTCTCTGACACTCTCTGACACTCTCAGACACTCACTATCACTCTCTGACACTCTCTGACACTCTCTGACACTCTCTATCACTCTCTATCACTCTCTGACACTCTCTATCACTCTCTATCACTCTCCATCACTCTCTATCACTCTCTATGACTCTCTGACACTCTCTGACACTCTCTATCACTCTCTGACACTCTCTATCACTCTCTGACACTCTCTGAAACTCTCTATCACTCTCTGACACTCTCTATCACTCTCTGACACTCTCTATCACTCTCTGACACTCTCTGACACTCTCTATCACTCTCTGACACTCTCAGACTCTCTCTGACACTCTCAGACACTCTCTGACACTCTCAGACACTCTCTGACACTCTCTATCACTCTCTGACACGGTCTGACACTCTCTGACACTCTCTATCACTCTCTATCACTCTCTGACACTCTCAGACACTCTCTGACACTCTCAGACACTCTCTATCACTCTCTGACACTCTCTATCACTCTCTGACACTCTCTATCACTCTCTGACACTGTCTGACACTCTCTGACACTCTCTATCACTCTCTATCACTCTCTGACACTCTCTGACACTCTTAGACACTCTCTGACACTCTCTGACACTCTCTATCACTCTCTGACACTCTCTCTCACTCTCTATCACTCTCTATCACTCTCTATCACTCTCTGACACTCTCTATCACACTCTATCACTCTCTGACACTCTCAGACACTCTCTGACACTCTCAGACACTCTCTGACACTCTCTATCACTCTCTATCACTCTCTGACACTCTCTGACACTCTTAGACACTCTCTGACACTCTCTGACACTCTCTATCACTCTCTGACACTCTCTCTCACTCTCTATCACTCTCTATCACTCTCTATCACTCTCTGACTCTCTCTCACACTCTATCACTCTCTGACACTCTCAGACACTCTCTGACACTCTCAGACACTCTCTGACACTCTCTATCACTCTCTGACACTCTCTCTCACTCTCTATCACTCTCTATCACTCTCTATCACTCTCTATCACTCTCTGACACTCTCTATCACTCTCTGACACTCTCTATCACTCTCTGACACTGTCTGACACTCTCTGACACTCTCTATCACTCTCTATCACTCTCTGACACTCTCTGACACTCTTAGACACTCTCTGACACTCTCTGACACTCTCTATCACTCTCTGACACTCTCTCTCACTCTCTGACACTCTCTATCACTCTCTGACACTCTCTGAAACTCTCTATCACTCTCTGACACTCTCTATCACTCTCTGACACTCTCTATCACTCTCTGACACTCTCTAACACTCTCTGACACTCTCTGACACTCTCTATCACTCTCTGACACTCTCAGACTCTCTCTGACACTCTCAGACACTCTCTGACACTCTCAGACACTCTCTGACACTCTCTATCACTCTCTGACACGGTCTGACACTCTCTGACACTCTCTATCACTCTCTATCACTCTCTGACACTCTCAGACACTCTCTATCACTCTCTGACACTCTCTGTCACTCTCTGACACTCTCTATCACTCTCTGACACTGTCTGACACTCTCTGACACTCTCTATCACTCTCTATCACTCTCTGACACTCTCTGACACTCTTAGACACTCTCTGACACTCTCTGACACTCTCTATCACTCTCTGACACTCTCTCTCACTCTCTATCACTCTCTATCACACTCTATCACTCTCTGACACTCTCAGACACTCTCTGACACTCTCAGACACTCTCTGACACTCTCTATCACTCTCTATCACTCTCTGACACTCTCTGACACTCTTAGACACTCTCTGACACTCTCTGACACTCTCTATCACTCTCTGACACTCTCTCTCACTCTCTATCACTCTCTATCACTCTCTATCACTCTCTGACACTCTCTATCACACTCTATCACTCTCTGACACTCTCAGACACTCTCTGACACTCTCTGACACTCTCTGACACTCTCTATCACTCTCTATCACTCTCTGACACTCTCTGACACTCTCTATCACTCTCTATCACTCTCTGACTCTCTCTATCACTCTCTATCACTCTCCATCACTCTCTATCACTCTCTATGACTCTCTGACACTCTCTGACACTCTCTATCACTCTCTGACACTCTCTATCACTCTCTGACACTCTCTGACACTCTCTATCACTCTCTGACACTCTCTATCACTCTCTGACACTCTCTATCACTCTCTGACACTCTCTGACACTCTCTATCACTCTCTGACACTCTCTGACACTCTCTATCACACTCTATCACTCTCTGACACTCTCAGACACTCTCAGACACTCTCTGACACTCTCTATCACTCTCTGACACTCTCTGACACTCTCAGACACTCACTATCACTCTCTGACACTCTCTGACACTCTCTGACACTCTCTATCACTCTCTATCATTCTCTGACACTCTCTATCACTCTCTATCACTCTCCATCACTCTCTATCACTCTCTATGACTCTCTGACACTCTCTGACACTCTCTATCACTCTCTGACACTCTCTATCACTCTCTGACACTCTCTGACACTCTCTATCACTCTCTGACACTCTGTATCACTCTCTGACACTCTCTATCACTCTCTGACACTCTCTGACACTCTCTATCACTCTCTGACACTCTCAGACTCTCTCTGACACTCTCTGAAACTCTCTATAACTCTCTATCACTCTCTGACACTCTCTATCACTCTCTATCACTCTCTGACACTCTCTATCACTCTCTGACACTCTCTGACACTCTCTATCACTCTCTATCACTCTCTATTAATCTCTGACACTCTCTATCACTCTCTGACACTCTCTATCACTCTCTATCACTCTCTGACACTCTCTATCACTCTCTGACACTCTCTGACACTCTCTGACACTCTCTGAAACTCTCTATCACTCTCTATCACTCTCTGACACTCTCTATCACTCTCTATCACTCTCTGACACTCTCTGACACTCTCTATCACTCTCTGACACTCTCTATCACTCCCTGACACTCTCAGACACTCTCTGACACTCTCTGAAACTCTCTATCACTCTCTATCACTCTCTGACACTCTCTATCACTCTCTGACACTCTCAGACACTCTCTGACACTCTCTGACACTCTCTATCACTCTCTGACACTCTCTGACACTGTCAGACACTCTCTGACACTCTCTGAAACTCTCTATCACTCTCTGACACTCTCTGACATTCTCTATCACTCTCAGACACTCACTATCACTCTCTGACAGTCTCTGACATTCTCTATCACTCTCTATCACTCTCTATCACTCTCTATCACTCTCTGACACTCTCTGACACTCTCTATCACTCTCTGACACTCTCAGACACTCTCTGACACTCTCTGAAACTCTCTATCACACTCTGACACTCTCTGACACTCTCTGTCACTCTCTATCACTCTCTATCACTCTCTATCACTCTCTGACACTCTCTGACACACTTTGACACTCTCTGAAACTCTCTATCACTCTCTATCACTCTCTATCACTCTCTGACACTCTCAGACACTCTCTGACACTCTCTGACACTCTCTGAAACTCTCTATCACACTCTGACACTCTCTGACACTCTCTGTCACTCTCTATCACTCTCTATCACTCTCTATCACTCTCTGACACTCTCTGACACACTTTGACACTCTCTGAAACTCTCTATCACTCTCTATCACTCTCTATCACTCTCTGACACTCTCTATCACTCTCTATCACTCTCTATCACTCTCTGACACTCTCTGACACACTTTGACACTCTCAGACACTCTCTGACACTCTCTATCACTCCCTGACACTCTCAGACACTCTCTGACACTGTCTGACACTCTCTATCACTCTCTATCACTCTCTGACACTCTCAGACACTCACTATCACTCTCTGACACTCTCTGACACTCTCTATCACTCTCAGACACTCTCTGACACTCTCTGACACTGTCTGACACTCTCTATCACTCTCTATCACTCTCTGACACTCTCTATCACTCTCTGACACTCTCTGACACTCTCTGACACTCTCTATCACTCTCAGACACTCTCTGACACTCTCTGAGACTCTCTATAACTCTCAGACACTCTCTGACACTCTCAGACCGTCTCTGACACGCTCAGACACTCTCTGACGCTCTCTATCACTCCCTGACACTCTCTGACACTCTCAGACACTCTCTGACACTCTCTGAAACTCTCTATCACTCTCTATCACTTTCTATCACTCTCTGACACTCTCTATCACTCTCTGACACTCTCTGACACTCTCTGACATTCTCTATCAATCTCAGACACTCACTATCACTCTCTGACACTCTCTGACACTCTCTATCACTCTCTATCACTCTCTATCACTCTCTATCACTCTCTGACACTCTCTGACACTCTCTGACACTCTCTATCACTCTCTGACACTCTCTATCACTCTCTGACACTCTCTGAAACTCTCTATCACTCTCTATCACTGTCTGACACTCTCTGACACTCTCTATCACTCTCTGACACACTATATCACTCTCTGACACTCTCTGACACTCTCTATCACTCTCTGACACTCTCAAACACTCTCTGACACTCTCTGAAACTCTCTATCACTCTCTATCACTCTCTATCACTCTCTGACACTCTCTATCTCTCTCTATCACTCGCTATCACTCTCTATCACTCTCTGACACACTCTGACACTCTCTATCACTCTCTGACACTCTCTATCACTCTCTGACACACTCTGACACTCTCTGACACTCTCTATCACTCCCTGACACTCTCAGACACTCTCTGACACTCTCTGAAACTCTCTATCACTCTCTATCACTCTCTGACACTCTCAGACACTCTCTATCACTCTCTGACACTCTCAGACACTCTCTGACACTCTCTGAAACTCTCTATCACTCTCTATCACTCTCTGACACTCTCAGACACTCTCTATCACTCTCTGACACTGTCTGACACTCTCTGACACTCTCTGAAACTCTCTATCACTCTCTGACACTCTCAGACACTCTCTGACACTCTCTGACACTCTCAGACACTCTCTGACACTCTCTATCACTCTCTGACACTCTCTATCACTCTCTGACACTGTCTGACACTCTCTGACACTCTCTATCACTCTCTATCACTCTCTGACACTCTCTGACACTCTCAGACACTCTCTGACACTCTCAGACACTCTCTGACACTCTCTATCACTCTCTGACACTGTCTGACACTCTCTGACACTCTCTATCACTCTCTATCACTCTCTGACACTCTCAGACACTCTCTGACACTCTCAGACACTCTCTATCACTCTCTGACACTCTCTATCACTCTCTGACACTCTCTATCACTCTCTGACACTGTCTGACACTCTCTGACACTCTCTATCACTCTCTATCACTCTCTGACACTCTCTGACACTCTCAGACACTCTCTGACACTCTCAGACACTCTCTGACACTCTCTATCACTCTCTGACACTGTCTGACACTCTCTGACACTCTCTATCACTCTCTATCACTCTCTGACACTCTCAGACACTCTCTGACACTCTCAGACACTCTCTATCACTCTCTGACACTCTCTGACACTCTCTATCACTCTCTGACACTCTCTCTCACTCTCTATCACTCTCTATCACTCTCTATCACTCTCTGACACTCTCTGACACTCTCTATCACTCTCTGACACTCTCTATCACTCTCTGACACTCTCTGACACTCTCTGACACTCTCTGACACTCTCTATCACTTTCTGACACTCTCAGACTCTCTCTGACACTCTCTGAAACTCTCTATCACTCTCTATCACTCTCTGACACTCTCTATCACTCTCTATCACTCTCTGACACTCTCTATCACTCTCTGACACTGTCTGACACTCTCTGACACTCTCTATCACTCTCTATCACTCTCTGACACTCTCAGACACTCTCTGACACTCTCTGACACTCTCAGACACTCTCTGACACTCTCTATCACTCTCTGACACTCTCTATCACTCTCTGACACTGTCTGACACTCTCTGATACTCTCTATCACTCTCTATCACTCTCTGACACTCTCTGACACTCTCAGACACTCTCTGACACTCTCAGACACTCTCTGACACTCTCTATCACTCTCTGACACTGTCTGACACTCTCTGACACTCTCTATCACTCTCTATCACTCTCTGACACTCTCAGACACTCTCTGACACTCTCTGACACTCTCTGACACTCTCTATCACTCTCTGACACTCTCTGACACTCTCTGACACTCTCTATCACTTTCTATCACTCTCTGACACTCTCTATCACTCTCTATCACTCTCCATCACTCTCTATCACTCTCTATGACTCTCTGACACTCTCTGACACTCTCTATCACTCTCTGACACTCTCTATCACTCTCTGACACTCTCTGACACTCTCTATCACTCTCTGACACTCTCTATCACTCTCTGACACTCTCTATCACTCTCTGACACTCTCTGACACTCTGTGACACTCTCTATCACTCTCTGACACTCTCAGACTCTCTCTGACACTCTCTGAAACTCTCTATAACTCTCTATCACTCTCTGACACTCTCTATCACTCTCTATCACTCTCTGACACTCTCTATCACTCTCTGACACTCTCTGACACTCTCTATCACTCTCTATCACTCTCTATTACTCTCTGACACTCTCTATCACTCTCTGACACTCTCTATCACTCTCTATCACTCTCTGACACTCTATCACTCTCTGACACTCTCTGACACTCTCTGACACTCTCTGAAACTCTCTATCACTCTCTATCACTCTCTGACACTCACTATCACTCTCTATCACTCTCTGACACTCTCTGACACTCTCTATCACTCTCTGACACTCTCTATCACTCTCTGGCGCTCTCTGACACTCTCTATCACTCTCTGACACTCTCAGACACTCTCAGACACTCTCTGAAACTCAATATCACTCTCTATCACACTCTGACACTCTCTATCACTCTCTGACACTCTCAGACACTCTCTGACACTCTCTATCACTCTCTGACACTCTCTGACACTCTCTGACACTCTCTGAAACTCTCTATCACTCTCTGACATTCTCTATCACTCTCAGACACTCACTATCACTCTCTGACACTCTCTGACACTCTCTATCACTCTCTATCACTCTCTATCACTCTCTGACACTCTCTGACACTCTCTATCACTCTCTGACACACTATATCACTCTCTGACACTCTCTGACACTCTCTGACACGCTCTATCACTCTCTGACACTCTCAGACACTCTCTGACACTCTCTGAAACTCTCTATCACTCTCTATCACTCTCTATCACTCTCTGACACTCTCTATCTCTCTCTATCACTCGCTATCACTCTCTATCACTATCTGACACACTCTGACACTCTCTATCACTCTCTGACACTCTCTGACACTCTCTGACACTCTCTATCACTCCCTGACACTCTCAGACACTCTCTGACACTCTCTGAAACTCTCTATCACTCTCTATCACTCTCTGACACTCTCTATCACTCTCTGACACTCTCAGACACTCTCTGACACTCTCTGACACTCTCTATCACTCTCTGACACTCTCTGACACTGTCAGACACTCTCTGACACTCTCTGAAACTCTCTATCACTCTCTGACACTCTCTGACATTCTCTATCACTCTCAGACACTCACTATCACTCTCTGACACTCTCTGACACTCTCTATCACTCTCTATCACTCTCTATCACTCTCTATCACTCTCTGACACTCTTTGACACTCTCTATCACTCTCTGACACTCTCAGACACTCTCTGACACTCTCTGAAACTCTCTATCACACTCTGACACACTCTGACACTCTCTGTCACTCTCTATCACTCTCTATCACTCTCTATCACTCTCTGACACTCTCTGACACACTTTGACACTCTCTGAAACTCTCTATCACTCTCTATCACTCTCTATCACTCTCTGACACTCTCAGACACTCTCTGACACTCTCTGAAACTCTCTATCACTCTCTATCACTCTCTGACACTCTCTATCACTCTCTATCTCTCTCTATCACTCTCTATCACTCTCTGACACTCTCTGACACACTTTGACACTCTCAGACACTCTCTGATACTCTCTATCACTCCCTGACACTCTCAGACACTCTCTGACACTGTCTGACACTCTCTATCAGTCTCTATCACTCTCTGACACTCTCAGACACTCACTATCACTCTCTGACACTCTATATCACTCTCTATCACTCTCTGACACTCTCTGACACTCTCTGACACTCTCTATCACTCTCTATCACTCTCTATCACTCTCTATCACTCTCTGACACTCTCTGACACTCTCTGACACTCTCTTTCACTCTCTGACACTCTCTATCACTCTCTGACACTCTCTGAAACTCTCTATCACTCTCTATCACTGTCTGACACTCTCTGACACTCTCTATCACTCTCTGACACACTATATCACTCTCTGACACTCTCTGACACTCTCTGACACTCTCTATCACTCTCTGACACTCTCAGACACTCTCTGACACTCTCTGAAACTCTCTATCACTCTCTATCACTCTCTATCACTCTCTGACACTCTCTATCTCTCTCTATCACTCGCTATCACTCTCTATCACTCTCTGACACACTCTGACACTCTCTATCACTCTCTGACACTCTCTATCACTCTCTGACACTCTCTGACACTCTCTG
Organism: Heterodontus francisci; assembly: GCF_036365525.1. Classification (NCBI taxonomy): domain Eukaryota; kingdom Metazoa; phylum Chordata; class Chondrichthyes; order Heterodontiformes; family Heterodontidae; genus Heterodontus; species Heterodontus francisci. Next base: position 34,041,464 of record NC_090412.1, on the reverse strand, counting down.
ACACTCTCTATCACTCCCTGACACTCTCAGACACTCTCTGACACTCTCTGAAACTCTCTATCACTCTCTATCACTCTCTGACACTCTCTATCACTCTCTGACACTCTCAGACACTCTCTGACACTCTCTGACACTCTCTATCACTCTCTGACACTCTCTGACACTGTCAGACACTCTCTGACACTCTCTGAAACTCTCTATCACTCTCTGACACTCTCTGACATTCTCTATCACTCTCAGACACTCACTATCACTCTCTGACACTCTCTGACACTCTCTATCACTCTCTATCACTCTCTATCTCTCTCTATCACTCTCTGACACTCTCTGACACTCTCTATCACTCTCTGACACTCTCAGACACTCTCAGACACTCTCTGAAACTCTCTATCACACTCTGACACTCTCTGACACTCTCTGTCAATCTCTATCACTCTCTATCACACTCTATCACTCTCTGACACTCTCTGACACACTTTGACACTCTCTGAAACTCTCTATCACTCTCTATCACTCTCTATCACTCTCTGACACTCTCAGGCACTCTCTGACACTCTCTGAAACTCTCTATCACTCTCTATCACTCTCTGACACTCTCTATCACTCTCTATCACTCTCTATCACTCTCTATCACTCTCTGACACTCTCTGACACACTTTGACACTCTCAGACACTCTCTGACACTCTCTATCACTCCCTGACACTCTCAGACACTCTCTATCACTCTCTGACACTCTCTATCACTCTCTGACACTCTCTATCACTCTCTGACACTCTCTGACACTCTCTGACACTCTCTATCACTCTCTGACACTCTCAGACTCTCTCTGACACTCTCTGAAACTCTCTATAACTCTCTATCACTCTCTGACACTCTCTATCACTCTCTATCACTCTCTGACACTCTCTATCACTCTCTGACACTCTCTGACACTCTCTATCACTCTCTATCACTCTCTATTACTCTCTGACACTCTCTATCACTCTCTGACACTCTCTATCACTCTCTATCACTCTCTGACACTCTATCACTCTCTGACACTCTCTGACACTCTCTGACACTCTCTGAAACTCTCTATCACTCTCTATCACTCTCTGACACTCTCTATCACTCTCTATCACTCTCTGACACTCTCTGACACTCTCTATCACTCTCTGACACTCTCTATCAATCTCTGGCGCTCTCTGACACTCTCTATCACTCTCTGACACTCTCAGACACTCTCAGACACTCTCTGAAACTCAATATCACTCTCTTTCACACTCTGACACTCTCTATCACTCTCTGACACTCTCAGACACTCTCTGACACTCTCTATCACTCTCTGACACTCTCTGACACTCTCTGACACTCTCTGAAACTCTCTATCACTCTCTGACATTCTCTATCACTCTCAGACACTCACTATCACTCTCTGACACTCTCTGACACTCTCTATCACTCTCTATCACTCTCTATCACTCTCTGACACTCTCTGACACTCTCTATCACTCTCTGACACACTATATCACTCTCTGACACTCTCTGACACTCTCTGACACGCTCTATCACTCTCTGACACTCTCAGACACTCTCTGACACTCTCTGAAACTCTCTATCACTCTCTATCACTCTCTATCACTCTCTGACACTCTCTATCTCTCTCTATCACTCGCTATCACTCTCTATCACTATCTGACACACTCTGACACTCTCTATCACTCTCTGACACTCTCTGACACTCTCTATCACTCCCTGACACTCTCAGACACTCTCTGACACTCTCTGAAACTCTCTATCACTCTCTATCACTCTCTGACACTCTCTATCACTCTCTGACACTCTCAGACACTCTCTGACACTCTCTGACACTCTCTATCACTCTCTGACACTCTCTGACACTGTCAGACACTCTCTGACACTCTCTGAAACTCTCTATCACTCTCTGACACTCTCTGACATTCTCTATCACTCTCAGACACTCACTATCACTCTCTGACACTCTCTGACACTCTCTATCACTCTCTATCACTCTCTATCACTCTCTATCACTCTCTGACACTCTCTGACACTCTCTATCACTCTCTGACACTCTCAGACACTCTCTGACACTCTCTGAAACTCTCTATCACACTCTGACACACTCTGACACTCTCTGTCACTCTCTATCACTCTCTATCACTCTCTATCACTCTCTGACACTCTCTGACACACTTTGACACTCTCTGAAACTCTCTATCACTCTCTATCACTCTCTATCACTCTCTGACACTCTCAGACACTCTCTGACACTCTCTGAAACTCTCTATCACTCTCTGACACTCTCTATCACTCTCTATCTCTCTCTATCACTCTCTATCACTCTCTGACACTCTCTGACACACTTTGACACTCTCAGACACTCTCTGACACTCTCTATCACTCCCTGACACTCTCAGACACTCTCTGACACTGTCTGACACTCTCTATCAGTCTCTATCACTCTCTGACACTCTCAGACACTCACTATCACTCTCTGACACTCTATATCACTCTCTATCACTCTCTGACACTCTCTGACACTCTCTGACACTCTCTATCACTCTCTATCACTCTCTATCACTCTCTGACACTCTCTGACACTCTCTGACACTCTCTTTCACTCTCTGACACTCTCTATCACTCTCTGACACTCTCTGAAACTCTCTATCACTCTCTATCACTGTCTGACACTCTCTGACACTCTCTATCACTCTCTGACACACTATATCACTCTCTGACACTCTCTGACACTCTCTGACACTCTCTATCACTCTCTGACACTCTCAGACACTCTCTGACACTCTCTGAAACTCTCTATCACTCTCTATCACTCTCTATCACTCTCTGACACTCTCTATCTCTCTCTATCACTCGCTATCACTCTCTATCACTCTCTGACACACTCTGACACTCTCTATCACTCTCTGACACTCTCTATCACTCTCTGACACTCTCTGACACTCTCTGACACTCTCTATCACTCCCTGACACTCTCAGACACTCTCTGACACTCTCTGAAACTCTCTATCACTCTCTATCACTCTCTGACACTCTCTATCACTCTCTGACACTCTCTATCACTCTCTGACACTCTCTATCACTCTCTATCACTCTCTGACACTCTCTGACACTGTCAGACACTCTCTGACACTCTCTGAAACTCTCTATCACTCTCTGACACTCTCTGACATTCTCTATCACTCTCAGACACTCACTATCACTCTCTGACACTCTCTGACACTCTCTATCACTCTCTATCACTCTCTATCTCTCTCTATCACTCTCTGACACTCTCTGACACTCTCTATCACTCTCTGACACTCTCAGACACTCTCAGACACTCTCTGAAACTCTCTATCACACTCTGACACTCTCTGACACTCTCTGTCAATCTCTATCACTCTCTATCACACTCTATCACTCTCTGACACTCTCTGACACACTTTGACACTCTCTGAAACTCTCTATCACTCTCTATCACTCTCTATCACTCTCTGACACTCTCAGGCACTCTCTGACACTCTCTGAAACTCTCTATCACTCTCTATCACTCTCTGACACTCTCTATCACTCTCTATCACTCTCTATCACTCTCTATCACTCTCTGACACTCTCTGACACACTTTGACACTCTCAGACACTCTCTGACACTCTCTATCACTCCCTGACACTCTCTGACACTGTCTGACACTCTCTATCACTCTCTATCACTCTCTGACACTCTCAGAAACTCACTATCACTCTCTGACACTCTCTATCACTCTCTATCACTCTCTGACACTCTCTGACACTCTCTGACACTCTCTGACACTCTCTATCACTCTCAGACACTCTCTGACACTCTCTGAGACTCTCTATCACTCTCAGACCCTCTCTGACACTCTCAGACCGTCTCTGACACGCTCAGACACTCTCTGACACTCTCTATCACTCCCTGACACTCTCTGACACTCTCAGACACTCTCTGACACTCTCTGAAACTCTCTATCACTCTCTATCACTCTCTGACACTCTCTATCACTCTCTGACACTCTCTGACACTCTCTGACATTCTCTGTCAATCTCAGACACTCACTATCACTCTCTGACACTCTCTGACACTCTCTATCACTCTCTATCACTCTCTATCACTCTCTGACACTCTCTGACACTCTCTGACACTCTCTATCACTCTCTGACACTCTCTATCACTCTCTGACACTCTCTGAAACTCTCTATCTCTCTCTATCTCTCTCTATCACTCTCTATCACTCTCTATCACTCTCTATCACTCTCTGACACTCTCTGACACTCTCTGACACTCTCTATCACTCTCTGACACTCTCTATCACTCTCTATCACTCTCTGACACTCTCTATCACTCTCTATCACTCTCTATCACTCTCTGACACTCTCTGACACACTTTGACACTCTCAGACACTCTCTGACACTCTCTATCACTCCCTGACACTCTCAGACACTCTCTGACACTGTCTGACACTCTCTATCACTCTCTATCACTCTCTGACACTCTCAGACACTCACTATCACTCTCTGACACTCTCTATCACTCTCTATCACTCTCTGACACTCTCTGACACTCTTTGACACTCTCTGACACTCTCTATCACTCTCAGACACTCTCAGACACTCTCTATCACTCTCTATCACTCTCTATCACTCTCTATCACTCTCTGACACTCTCTGACACTCTCTGACACTCTCTATCACTCTCTGACACTCTCTATCACTCTCTGACACTCTCTGAAACTCTCTATCACTCTCTATCACTGTCTGACACTCTCTGACACTCTCTATCACTCTCTGACACACTATATCACTCTCTGACACTCTCTGACACTCTCTGACACTCTCTATCACTCTCTGACACTCTCAGACACTCTCTGACACTCTCTGAAACTCTCTATCACTCTCTATCACTCTCTATCACTCTCTGACACTCTCTATCTCTCTCTGACACTCTCTATCACTCTCTAACACTCTCTGACACTCTCTGACACTCTCTATCACTCCCTGACACTCTCAGACACTCTCTGATACTCTCTGAAACTCTCTATCACTCTCTATCACTCTCTGACACTCTCTATCACTCTCTGACACTCTCAGACACTCTCTGACACTCTCTGACACTCTCTATCACTCTCTGACACTCTCAGACACTCTCTGACACTCTCTGACACTCTCTGACACTCTCTGACATTCTCTATCACTCTCAGACACTCACTATCACTCTCTGACACTCTCTGACACTCTCTATCACTCTCTATCACTCTCTATCTCTCTCTATCACTCTCTGACACTCTCTGACACTCTCTATCACTCTCTGACACTCTCAGACACTCTCAGACACTCTCTGACACTCTCTGAAACTCTCTATCACACTCTGACACTCTCTGACACTCTCTGTCACTCTCTATCACTCTCTATCACTCTCTATCACTCTCTGACACTCTCTGACACACTTTGACACTCTCTGAAACTCTCTATCACTCTCTATCACTCTCTATCACTCTCTGACACTCTCAGACACTCTCTGACACTCTCTGAAACTCTCTATCACTCTCTATCACTCTCTGACACTCTCTATCACTCTCTATCACTCTCTATCACTCTCTATCACTCTCTGACACTCTCTGACACACTTTGACACTCTCAGACACTCTCTGACACTCTCTATCACTCCCTGACACTCTCAGACACTCTCTGACACTGTCTGACACTCTCTATCACTCTCTATCACTCTCTGACACTCTCAGACACTCACTATCACTCTCTGACACTCTCTATCACTATCTATCACTCTCTGACACTCTCTGACACTCTCTGACACTCTCTGACACTCTCTATCACTCTCAGACACTCTCTGACACTCTCTGAGACTCTCTATCACTCTCAGACACTCTCTGACACTCTCAGACCGTCTCTGACACGCTCAGACACTCTCTGACACTCTCTATCACTCCCTGACACTCTCTGACACTCTCAGACACTCTCTGACACTCTCTGAAACTCTCTATCACTCTCTATCAATCTCAGACACTCTCTGACACTCTCTGACACTCTCTATCACTCTCTATCACTCTCTATCACTCTCTGACACTCTCTATCACTCTCTGACACTCTCTATCACTCTCTGACACTCTCTGAAACTCTCTATCACTCTCTATCACTGTCTGACACTCTCTATCACTCTCTATCACTCTCTATCACTCTCTATCACTCTCTGACACTCTCTGAAACTCTCTATCACTCTCTATCACTGTCTGACACTCTCTATCACTCTCTATCACTCTCTATCACTCTCTATCACTCTCTGACACTCTCTGATACTCTCTGACACTCTCTGACACTCTCTGACATTCTCTGTCAATCTCAGACACTCACTATCACTCTCTGACACTCTCTGACACTCTCTATCACTCTCTATCACTCTCTATCACTCTCTGACACTCTCTGACACTCTCTGACACTCTCTATCACTCTCTGACACTCTCTATCACTCTCTGACACTCTCTGAAACTCTCTATCTCTCTCTATCTCTCTCTATCACTCTCTATCACTCTCTATCACTCTCTATCACTCTCTGACACTCTCTGACACTCTCTGACACTCTCTATCACTCTCTGACACTCTCTATCACTCTCTATCACTCTCTGACACTCTCTATCACTCTCTATCACTCTCTATCACTCTCTGACACTCTCTGACACACTTTGACACTCTCAGACACTCTCTGACACTCTCTATCACTCCCTGACACTCTCAGACACTCTCTGACACTGTCTGACACTCTCTATCACTCTCTATCACTCTCTGACACTCTCAGACACTCACTATCACTCTCTGACACTCTCTATCACTCTCTATCACTCTCTGACACTCTCTGACACTCTTTGACACTCTCTGACACTCTCTATCACTCTCAGACACTCTCAGACACTCTCTATCACTCTCTATCACTCTCTATCACTCTCTATCACTCTCTGACACTCTCTGACACTCTCTGACACTCTCTATCACTCTCTGACACTCTCTATCACTCTCTGACACTCTCTGAAACTCTCTATCACTCTCTATCACTGTCTGACACTCTCTGACACTCTCTATCACTCTCTGACACACTATATCACTCTCTGACACTCTCTGACACTCTCTGACACTCTCTATCACTCTCTGACACTCTCAGACACTCTCTGACACTCTCTGAAACTCTCTATCACTCTCTATCACTCTCTATCACTCTCTGACACTCTCTATCTCTCTCTGACACTCTCTATCACTCTCTAACACTCTCTGACACTCTCTGACACTCTCTATCACTCCCTGACACTCTCAGACACTCTCTGATACTCTCTGAAACTCTCTATCACTCTCTATCACTCTCTGACACTCTCTATCACTCTCTGACACTCTCAGACACTCTCTGACACTCTCTGACACTCTCTATCACTCTCTGACACTCTCAGACACTCTCTGACACTCTCTGACACTCTCTGACACTCTCTGACATTCTCTATCACTCTCAGACACTCACTATCACTCTCTGACACTCTCTGACACTCTCTATCACTCTCTATCACTCTCTATCTCTCTCTATCACTCTCTGACACTCTCTGACACTCTCTATCACTCTCTGACACTCTCAGACACTCTCAGACACTCTCTGACACTCTCTGAAACTCTCTATCACACTCTGACACTCTCTGACACTCTCTGTCACTCTCTATCACTCTCTATCACTCTCTATCACTCTCTGACACTCTCTGACACACTTTGACACTCTCTGAAACTCTCTATCACTCTCTATCACTCTCTATCACTCTCTGACACTCTCAGACACTCTCTGACACTCTCTGAAACTCTCTATCACTCTCTATCACTCTCTGACACTCTCTATCACTCTCTATCACTCTCTATCACTCTCTATCACTCTCTGACACTCTCTGACACACTTTGACACTCTCAGACACTCTCTGACACTCTCTATCACTCCCTGACACTCTCAGACACTCTCTGACACTGTCTGACACTCTCTATCACTCTCTATCACTCTCTGACACTCTCAGACACTCACTATCACTCTCTGACACTCTCTATCACTATCTATCACTCTCTGACACTCTCTGACACTCTCTGACACTCTCTGACACTCTCTATCACTCTCAGACACTCTCTGACACTCTCTGAGACTCTCTATCACTCTCAGACACTCTCTGACACTCTCAGACCGTCTCTGACACGCTCAGACACTCTCTGACACTCTCTATCACTCCCTGACACTCTCTGACACTCTCAGACACTCTCTGACACTCTCTGAAACTCTCTATCACTCTCTATCAATCTCAGACACTCTCTGACACTCTCTGACACTCTCTATCACTCTCTATCACTCTCTATCACTCTCTGACACTCTCTATCACTCTCTGACACTCTCTATCACTCTCTGACACTCTCTGAAACTCTCTATCACTCTCTATCACTGTCTGACACTCTCTATCACTCTCTATCACTCTCTATCACTCTCTATCACTCTCTGACACTCTCTGAAACTCTCTATCACTCTCTATCACTGTCTGACACTCTCTATCACTCTCTATCACTCTCTATCACTCTCTATCACTCTCTGACACTCTCTGATACTCTCTGACACTCTCTATCACTCTCAGACACTCTCTGACACTCTCTGACACTCTCTATCACTCTCTGACACTGTCTGACACTCTCTGACACTCTCTATCACTCTCTATCACTCTCTATCTCTCTCTATCACTCTCTGACACTCTCTGACACTCTCTATCACTCTCTGACACTCTCAGACACTCTCAGACACTCTCTGAAACTCTCTATCACACTCTGACACTCTCTGACACTCTCTGTCAATCTCTATCACTCTCTATCACACTCTATCACTCTCTGACACTCTCTGACACACTTTGACTCTCTCTGAAACTCTCTATCACTCTCTATCACTCTCTATCACTCTCTGACACTCTCAGGCACTCTCTGACACTCTCTGAAACTCTCTATCACTCTCTATCACTCTCTGACACTCTCTATCACTCTCTATCACTCTCTATCACTCTCTATCACTCTCTGACACTCTCTGACACACTTTGACACTCTCAGACACTCTCTGACACTCTCTATCACTCCCTGACACTCTCTGACACTGTCTGACACTCTCTATCACTCTCTATCACTCTCTGACACTCTCAGAAACTCACTATCACTCTCTGACACTCTCTATCACTCTCTATCACTCTCTGACACTCTCTGACACTCTCTGACACTCTCTGACACTCTCTATCACTCTCAGACACTCTCTGACACTCTCTGAGACTCTCTATCACTCTCAGACCCTCTCTGACACTCTCAGACCGTCTCTGACACGCTCAGACACTCTCTGACACTCTCTATCACTCCCTGACACTCTCTGACACTCTCAGACACTCTCTGACACTCTCTGAAACTCTCTATCACTCTCTATCACTCTCTGACACTCGCTATCACTCTCTGACACTCTCTGACACTCTCTGACATTCTCTGTCAATCTCAGACACTCACTATCACTCTCTGACACTCTCTGACACTCTCTATCACTCTCTATCACTCTCTATCACTCTCTGACACTCTCTGACACTCTCTGACACTCTCTATCACTCTCTGACACTCTCTATCACTCTCTGACACTCTCTGAAACTCTCTATCTCTCTCTATCTCTCTCTATCACTCTCTATCACTCTCTATCACTCTCTATCACTCTCTGACACTCTCTGACACTCTCTGACACTCTCTATCACTCTCTGACACTCTCTATCACTCTCTATCACTCTCTGACACTCTCTATCACTCTCTATCACTCTCTATCACTCTCTGACACTCTCTGACACACTTTGACACTCTCAGACACTCTCTGACACTCTCTATCACTCCCTGACACTCTCAGACACTCTCTGACACTGTCTGACACTCTCTATCACTCTCTATCACTCTCTGACACTCTCAGACACTCACTATCACTCTCTGACACTCTCTATCACTCTCTATCACTCTCTGACACTCTCTGACACTCTCTGACACTCTCTGACACTCTCTATCACTCTCAGACACTCTCAGACACTCTCTATCACTCTCTATCACTCTCTATCACTCTCTATCACTCTCTGACACTCTCTGACACTCTCTGACACTCTCTATCACTCTCTGACACTCTCTATCACTCTCTGACACTCTCTGAAACTCTCTATCACTCTCTATCACTGTCTGACACTCTCTGACACTCTCTATCACTCTCTGACACACTATATCACTCTCTGACACTCTCTGACACTCTCTGACACTCTCTATCACTCTCTGACACTCTCAGACACTCTCTGACACTCTCTGAAACTCTCTATCACTCTCTATCACTCTCTATCACTCTCTGACACTCTCTATCTCTCTCTGACACTCTCTATCACTCTCTAACACTCTCTGACACTCTCTGACACTCTCTATCACTCCCTGACACTCTCAGACACTCTCTGATACTCTCTGAAACTCTCTATCACTCTCTATCACTCTCTGACACTCTCTATCACTCTCTGACACTCTCAGACACTCTCTGACACTCTCTGACACTCTCTATCACTCTCTGACACTCTCAGACACTCTCTGACACTCTCTGACACTCTCTGACACTCTCTGACATTCTCTATCACTCTCAGACACTCACTATCACTCTCTGACACTCTCTGACACTCTCTATCACTCTCTATCACTCTCTATCTCTCTCTATCACTCTCTGACACTCTCTGACACTCTCTATCACTCTCTGACACTCTCAGACACTCTCAGACACTCTCTGACACTCTCTGAAACTCTCTATCACACTCTGACACTCTCTGACACTCTCTGTCACTCTCTATCACTCTCTATCACTCTCTATCACTCTCTGACACTCTCTGACACACTTTGACACTCTCTGAAACTCTCTATCACTCTCTATCACTCTCTATCACTCTCTGACACTCTCAGACACTCTCTGACACTCTCTGAAACTCTCTATCACTCTCTATCACTCTCTGACACTCTCTATCACTCTCTATCACTCTCTATCACTCTCTATCACTCTCTGACACTCTCTGACACACTTTGACACTCTCAGACACTCTCTGACACTCTCTATCACTCCCTGACACTCTCAGACACTCTCTGACACTGTCTGACACTCTCTATCACTCTCTATCACTCTCTGACACTCTCAGACACTCACTATCACTCTCTGACACTCTCTATCACTATCTATCACTCTCTGACACTCTCTGACACTCTCTGACACTCTCTATCACTCTCAGACACTCTCTGACACTCTCTGAGACTCTCTATCACTCTCAGACACTCTCTGACACTCTCAGACCGTCTCTGACACGCTCAGACACTCTCTGACACTCTCTATCACTCCCTGACACTCTCTGACACTCTCAGACACTCTCTGACACTCTCTGAAACTCTCTATCACTCTCTATCAATCTCAGACACTCTCTGACACTCTCTGACACTCTCTATCACTCTCTATCACTCTCTATCACTCTCTGACACTCTCTATCACTCTCTGACACTCTCTATCACTCTCTGACAGTCTCTGAAACTCTCTATCACTCTCTATCACTGTCTGACACTCTCTATCACTCTCTATCACTCTCTATCACTCTCTATCACTCTCTGACACTCTCTGAAACTCTCTATCACTCTCTATCACTGTCTGACACTCTCTATCACTCTCTATCACTCTCTATCACTCTCTATCACTCTCTATCACTCTCTGACACTCTCTGATACTCTCTGACACTCTCTATCACTCTCAGACACTCTCTGACACTCTCTGACACTCTCTATCACTCTCTGACACTGTCTGACACTCTCTGACACTCTCTATCACTCTCTATCACTCTCTGACACTCTCCGACACTCTCTGACACTGTCTGACACTCTCTATCACTCTCTATCACTTTCTGACACTCTCTGACACTCTCTGACACTCTCTATCACTCTCTGACACTCTCTGACACTCTCTGACACTCTCTGAAACTCTCTATCACTCTCTGACACTCTCTGACACTCTCTATCACTCTCTGACACTCTCTATCACTCTCTGACACTCTCTATCACTCTCTGACACTCTCTGACACTCTCTATCACTCTCTGACACTCTCTGACACTCTCTGACACTCTCTGACACTCTCTGACACTCTCTGACACTCTCTGAAACTCTCTATCACTCTTTATCACTCTCTGAAACTCTCTATCACTCTCTATCACTCTCTGACACTCTCTATCACTCTCTATCACTCTCTATCACTCTCTGACATTCTCTGACATTCTCTGACACTCTCTATCACTCTCTGACACTCTCTATCACTCTCTGACATTCTCTGACACTCTCTGACACTCACTATCACTCTCTGACACTGCCTGAAACTCTCTATCACTCCCTATCACTCTCTGACACTCTCTATCACTCTCTGACACTCTCTGACCCTCTCTGAAACTCTCTATCACTCGCTGACACTCTCTGACACTAACTGACAGTCTCAGACACTCTCAGACACTCTCTGACACTCTCTGACACTCTCTATCACTCTCTGACACTGTCTGACACTCTCTGACACTCTCTATCACTCTCTATCACTCTCTGACACTCTCTGACACTCTCAGACACTCTCTGACACTCTCAGACACTCTCTGACACTCTCTATCACTCTCTGACACTGTCTGACACTCTCTGACACTCTCTATCACTCTCTGACTCTCTCTGACACTGCCTGACACTCTCTGACACTCTCTATCACTCTCTATCACTCTCTGACACTCTCAGACACTCTCTGACACTCTCTATCACTCTCTGACACTCTCTATCACTCTCTGACACTGTCTGACACTCTCTGACACTCTCTATCACTCTCTATCACTCTCTATCACTCTCTGACACTCTCAGACCCTCTCTGACACTCTCAGACACTCTCTGACACTCTCTATCACTCCCTGACACTCTCTGACACTCTCAGACACTCTCTGACACTCTCTGAAACTCTCTATCACTCTCTATCACTCTCTATCACTCTCTGACACTCTCTGACACTCTCAGACACTCTCTGACACTTTCTATCACTCTCTATCACTCTCTGACACTCTCTGACACTCTCTGACACTCTCAGACACTCTCTGACACTGTCTGACACTCTCTATCACTCTCTATCACTCTCTGACACTCTCTGACACTCTCTATCACTCTCTATCACTCTCTGACACTCTCTGACACTCTCTGACACTCTCTGACACTCGCTGACACTCACTATCACTCTCTGACACTCTCTGACACTCTCTGACACCCTCTATCACTCTCCATCACTCTCTATCACTCTCTATGACTCTCTGACACTCTCTGACACTCTCTATCACTCTCTGACACTCTCTATCACTCTCTGACACTCTCTGACACTCTCTATCACACTCTATCACTCTCTATCACTCTCTGACACTCTCTGACACTCTCTATCACTCTCTGACACTCTCTGACACTCTCTATCACTCTCTGACACTCTCTATCACTCTCTGACACTCTCTGACACTCTCTGACACTCTCTATCACTCTCTGACACTCTCAGACTCTCTCTGACACTCTCTGAAACTCTCTATCACTCTCTATCACTCTCTGACACTCTCTATCACTCTCTGACACTCTCTGACACTCTCTATCACTCTCTGACACTCTCTGACACTCTCTGACACTCTCTATCACTCTCGATCACTCTCTATTACTCTCTGACACTCTCTATCACTCTCTGACACTCTCTATCACTCTCTATCACTCTCTGACACTCTCTATCACTCTCTGACACTCTCTGACACACTCTGAAACTCTCTATCACTCTCTATCACTCTCTGACACTCTCTATCACTCTCTATCACTCTCTGACACTCTCTGACACTCTCTATCACTCTCTGACACTCTCTATCACTCTCTGACACTCTCTGACACTCTCTATCACTCTCTGACACTCTCAGACACTCTCTGACACTCTCTGAAACTCAATATCACTCTCTATCACTCTCTGACACTCTCTATCACTCTCTGACACTCTCAGACGCTCTCTGACACTCTCAGACACTCTCTGACACTCTCAGACACTCTCAGACACTCTCTGAAACTCTCTGAAACTCTCTATCACTCTCTGACATTCTCTATCACTCTCAGACACTCACTATCACTCTCTGACACTCTTTGACACTCTCTATCACTCTCTATCACTCTCTATCACTCTCTGACACTCTCTGACACTCTCTATCACTCTCTGACACTCTATATCACTCTCTGACACTCTCTGACACTCTCTATCACTCTCTGACACTCTCAGACGCTCTCTGACACTCTCTGAAACTCTCTATCTCTCTCTATCACTCTCTGACACTCTCTATCACTCTCTATCACTCTCTATCACTCTCTATCACTCGCTATCACTCTCTATCACTCTCTGACACACTCTGACACTCTGACACTCTCTATCACTCTCTGACACTCTCTATCACTCTCTGACACTCTCTATCACTCCCTGACACTCTCAGACACTCTCTGACACTCTCTGAAACTCTCTATCACTCTCTATCACTCTCTGACACTCTCTATCACTCTCTGACACTCTCAGACACTCTCTGACACTCTCTGACACTCTCTATCACTCTCTGACACTCTCTGACACTCTCAGACACTCTCTGACACTCTCTGAAACTCTCTATCACTCTCTGACATTCTCTATCACTCTCAGAAACTCACTATCACTCTCTGACACTCTCTGACACTCTCTATCACTCTCTGTCACTCTCTATCACTTTCTATCACTCTCTATCACTCTCTGACACTCTCTGACACTCTCTGGCACTCTCTGACACTCTCTATCACTCTCTGACACTCTCAGACACTCTCTGAAACTCTCTATCACTCTCTATCACTCTCTGACACTCTCTATCACTCTCTATCACACTCTATCACACTCTGACACTCTCTGACACACTTTGACACTCTCTATCACTCTCTGACACTCTCTATCACTCTCTGACACTCTGTGACACTCTCTGACACTCACTATCACTCCCTATCACTCTCTGACACTCTCTATCACTCTCTGACACTCTCTGACACTCTCTGACACTCTCTGAAACTCTCTATCTCTCTCTATCACTCGCTGACACTCTCTGACACTATCTGACACTCACTATCACTCTCTGACACTCTCTATCACTCTCTGACACTGTCTGACACTCTCTGACACTCTCTATCACTCTCTATCACTCTCTGACACTCTCAGACACTCTCTGACACTCTCAGACACTCTCTGACACTCTCTATCACTCTCTGACACTCTCTATCACTCTCTGACACTGTCTGACACTCTCTGACACTCTCTATCACTCTCTGACACTCTCTGACCCTCTCTATCACTCTCTGACACTCTCAGACACTCTCTGACACTCTCTATCACTCTATTTCACTCTCTGACACTCTCTGACACTCTCTATCACTCTCTGACACTCTCTATCACTCTCTGACACTCTCTATCACTCTCTGACACTCTCAGACTCTCTCTGACACTCTCTGAAACTCTCTATCACTCTCTATCACTCTCTGACACTCTCTATCACTCTCTGACACTCTCTGACACTCTCTATCACTCTCTGACACTCTCTATCACTCTCTGACACTCTCTGACACTCTCTGACACTCACTATCACTCTCTATCACTCTCTGACACTCTCTATCACTCTCTATCACTCTCTGACACTCTCAGACACTCTCTGACAATCTCTGAAACTCTCTATCACTCTCTATCACTCTCAGACACTCACTATCACTCTCTGACACTCTCTGACACTCTCTATCACTCTCTATCACTCTCTGACACTCTCTGACACTCTCAGACACTCTCTGACACTCTCTGAAACTCTCGATCACTCTCTGACACTCTCTATCACTCTCTGACACTCTCAGACACTCTCTGACACGCTCTGACACTCTCTGACACTCTATATCACTCTCTGACACTCTCTGACACTCTCAGACACTCTCTGACACTCTCTGAAACTCTCTATCACTCTCTATCACTCTCTGACACTCTCTGACACTCTCTGACACTCTCTATCACTCTCTGACACTCTCTGACACTCTCTATTACTCTCTGACACTCTCTGACACTCTCTGAAACTCTCTATCACTCTCTATCACTCTCTGACACTCTCTGAAACTCTCTGAAACTCTCTGAAACTCTCTGACACTCTCTATCACTCTCTATCACTCTCTGACACTCTCAGACACTCTCTGACACTCTCTGACAGTCTCTGACACTCTCAGACACCCACTATCACTCTCTGACACTCTCTGACAAACTCTGACACTCTCTGACACCCTCTATCACTCTCTATCACTCTCAGACACTCACTATCAATCTCTGACACTCTCTGACACTCTCTGACACTCTCTGACACTCTCTATCACTCTCTATCACTCTCAGACACTCACTATCACTCTCTGACACTCTCTGACACTCTCTGACACTCTCTATCACTCTCTATCACTCTCTGACACTCTCAGACACTCTCTGACAACTCTCTGACAGTCTCTGACACTCTCAGACACTCACTATCACTCTCTGACACTCTCTGACACTCTCTGACACTCTCTGTCACTCTCTATCACTCTCTGACACTCTCTGACACTCTCAGACATTCTCTGAAACTCTCTATCACTCTCTGACACTCTCTGACACTCTCTATTACTCTCTGACACTCTCTGACACTCTCTGAAACTCTCTATCACTCTCTATCACTCTCTGACACTCTCTGAAACTCTCTGAAACTCTCTGACACTCTCTATCACTCTCTATCACTCTCTGACACTCTCAGACACTCTCTGACACTCTCTGACAGTCTCTGACACTCTCAGACACCCACTATCACTCTCTGACACTCTCTGACAAACTCTGACACTCTCTGACACTCTCTATCACTCTCTATCACTCTCAGACACTCACTATCACTCTCTGACACTCTCTGACACTCTCTGACACTCTCTGACACTCTCTATCACTCTCTATCACTCTCAGACACTCACTATCACTCTCTGACACTCTCTGACACTCTCTGACACTCTCTATCACTCTCTATCACTCTCTGACACTCTCAGACACTCTCTGACAACTCTCTGACAGTCTCTGACACTCTCAGACACTCACTATCACTCTCTGACACTCTCTGACACTCTCTGACACTCTCTGTCACTCTCTATCACTCTCTGACACTCTCTGACACTCTCAGACATTCTCTGAAACTCTCTATCACTCTCTATCACTCTCTGACACTCTCTGACACTCTCTATCACTCTCTGACAATCTCTGACACTCTCTGACACTCTCTATCACTCTCTGACACTCTCTGACACTCTCTATTACTCTCTGACACTCTCTGACACTCTCTATCACTCTCTGACACTCTCTGACACTCTCTGACACTCTCTATCACTCTCTGACACTCTCTGACACTCTATATTACTCTCTGACACTCACTGACACTCTCTGAAACTCTCTATCACTCTCTATCACTCTCTGACACTCTCTGAAACTCTCTGCACTCTCTATCACTCTCTATCACTCTCTGACACTCTCAGACACTCTCTGACACTCTCTGACAGTCTCTGACACTCTCAGACACCCACTATCACTCTCTGACACTCTCTGACACTCTCTGACACTCTCTATCACTCTCTGACACTCTCAGACACTCTCAGACACCCACTATCACTCTCTGACACTCTCTGACACTCTCTGACACTCTCTATCACTCTCTGACACTCTCAGACACTCTCTGACACTCTCTGAAACTCTCTATCACTCTCTATCACTCTCTGACACTCTCTGACACTCTCTGACACTCTCTGAAACTCTCTATCACTCTCTGACACTCTCTGACACTCTCTGACACTCTCTGACACACGCTGACACACTCTGACACACTCTGACACTCTCTATCACTCTCTATCACTCTCTGACACTCTCAGACACACACTATCACTCTCTGACACTCTCTGACACTCTCTGACACTCTCTATCACTCTCTATCACTCTCTATCACTCTCTGACACTCTCTGAAACTCTCTATCACTCTCTATCAGTCTCTGACACTCTCAGACACTCTCTGACACTCTCTGAAACTCACTATCACTCTCTGTCACTCTCTGACACTCTCTGACACTCTCTGACACACTCTGACACTCTCTATCACTCTCTATCACTCTCTGACACTCTCAGACACTCTCAGACACTCTCTGACACTCTCTATCACTCTCCATCACTCTCCATCACTCTCTGACACTCTCGATCACTCTCTATCACTCTCTGACACTCTCAGACACTCTCTGACACTCTCTAAAAATCTCTATCACTCTCTATCACTCTCTGACACTCTCAGACACTCTCTGACACTCTCTGAAACTCACGATCACTCTCTGACACGCTCTGACACTCTGACACTCTCTGACACTCTCTATCACTCTCTGACACTCTCAGACATTCTCTGACACTCTCTATCACTCTCTGACACTCTCTGAAACTCTCTGAAACTCTCTATCACTCTCTGTGACTCTCTGACACTCTCTGACACTTTCTGACACTCTCTGAAACTCTATATCACTCTCTCTCACTCTCTGACACTCTCTGACAGTCTCTGACACTCTCTATCACTCTCTGACACTCTCTATCACTCTCTGACACTCTCAGACACTCTCAGACACTCTCTGACACTCTCTGACACTCTCTGACACTCTCAGACAATCATTATCACTATCTGACACTCTCTGACACTCTCTGACACTCTCTATCACTATCTGACACTCTCATTCACTCACTATCAATCTCTGACACTCTCTGACACTCTCAGACACTCACTATCACTCTCTGACACTCTCTGACACTCTCTGACACTCTCTAACACTCTCTAACACTCTCTATCACTCTCTGACACTCTCAGACACTCTCTGACACTCTCTGAAACTCTCGATCACTCTCTATCACTCTCTGACACTCTCAGACACTCTCTGAAACTCTCTGAAAATCTCTGTCACTCTCGATCACTCTCTGATGCTCTCTATCACTATCTGACACTCTCTGACACTCTCTGACACTCTCTATCACTATCTGACACTCTCTGACACTCTTTGACACTCTCTGACACTCTCTATCACTCTCTATCACTCTCTGACACTCTCTATCACTATCTGACACTCTCTGACACTCTCTGACACTCTCTGACACTCTCTATCACTCGCTATCACTCTCTGACACTCTCTGACACTCTCAGACACTCTCTGACACTCTCTGACACTCTCTATCACTCTCTATCACTCTCTGACACTCTCTATCACTCTCTATCACTCTCTGACACTCTCAGACACTCTCCGACACTCTCTGAAACTCTCTGACACACTCTGACACTCTCTATCACTATCTGACACTCTCTGACACTCTCTGACACTCTCTGACACACTCTGACACTCTCTATCACTCTCTATCACTCTCTGACACTCTCTGACACTCTCAGACACTCTCTGACACTCTCTGACACTCTCTATCACTCTCTATCACTCTCTATCACTCTCTGACACTCTCTATCACTCTCTATCACTCTCTGACACTCTCAGACACTCTCTGACAATCTCTGCAACTCTCTGACACTCTCAGACACTCTCTGACACTCTCTGAAACTCTCTGACACTCTCTGACACTCTCTATCACTATCTGACACTCTCTGACACACTCTGACACTCTCTATCACTCTATATCACTCTCTGACACTCTCTGACACTCTCAGACACTCTCTGACACTCTCTGACACTCTCTATCACTCTCTATCACTCTCTGACTCTCCCTATCACTCTCTATCACTCTCTGACACTCTCTGACACTCTCTGACACTCTCTGACACTCTCTATCACTCTCTATCACTCTCTATCACTCTCTGACTCTCCCTATCACTCTCTATCACTCTCTGACACTCTCTGTCACTCTCTGACACTCTCTGAAACTCTCTATCACTCTCTATCACTCTCTGACACTCTCAGACACTCTCTGACACTCTCTGACACTCTCTATCACTCTCTATCACTCTCTGACACTCTCTATCACTCTCTATCACTCTCTGACACTCTCTGACGCTCTCTATCACTATCTGACACTCTCTGACACTCTCTGACACTCTCTATCACTATATGACACTCTCTGACACTCTCTGACACTCTCTGCCACTCTCTATCACTCTCTATCACTCTCTGACACTCTCTGACACTCTCTATCACTATCTGACACTCTCTGACACTCTCTGACACTCTCTGACACTCTCTGACACTGTCTATCACTCTCTATCACTCTCTGACACTCTCTGACACTCTCAGACACTCTCTGACACTCTCTGACACTCTCTATCACTCTCTATCACTCTCTGACACTCTCTATCACTCTCTATCACTCTCTGACACTCTCATACACTCTCTGACACTCTCTGAAACTCTCTGACACTCTCTGACACTCTCTATCACTATCTGACACTCTCTGACACTCTCTGAAACACTCTGACACTCTCTATCACTCTCTATCACTCTCTGACACTCTCTGACACTCTCAGACACTCTCTGACACTCTCTGACTCTCTCTATCACTCTCTATCACTCTCTGACACTCTCTATCACTCTCTATCACTCTCTGACACTCTCAGACACTCTCTGACAATCTCTGAAACTCTCTGACACTCTCTATCACTCTCTATCACTCTCTGACACTCTCAGACACTCTCTGACACTCTCTGAAACTCTCTGACACTCTCTGACACTCTCTATCACTATCTGACACTCTCTGACACACTCTGACACTCTCTATCACTCTCTGACACTCTCTGACACTCTCAGACTCTCTCTGACACTCTCTATCACTCTCTATCACTCTCTGACACACTCTATCACTCTCTATCACTCTCTGACACTCTCAGACACTCTCTGACACTCTCTGAAACTCTCTATCACTCTCTATCACTATCTGACACTCTCTGACACTCTCTGACATTCTCTGACACACTCTCTATCACTCTATATCACTCTCTGACACTCTCTGACACTCTCAGACACTCTCTGACACTCTCTGACACTCTCTATCACTCTCTATCACTCTCTGACACTCTCTATCAATCTCTATCACTCTCTGACACTCTCAGACACTCTCTGACACTCTCTGAAACTCTCTATCACTCTCTATCACTATCTGACACTCTCTGACACTCTCTGACACTCTCTGACACACTCTGACACTCTCTATCACTCTTTATCACTCTCTGACACTCTCAGACACTCTCTGACACTCTCTGACACTCTCTATCACTCTCTATCACTCTCTGACACTCTCTGACACTCTCTATCACTCTCTGACACTCTCAGACACTCTCTGACACTCCCTGAAACTCTCTATCACTCTCTATCACTCACTGACACTCTCAGACACTCTCTGACACTCACTGAAACTCACTATCACTCTCTGACACTCTCTGACACTCTCTGACACTCTCTATCAAACTCTATCACTCTCTAACACTCTCAGACATTCTCTGACACTCTCTGACACTCTCTATCACTCTCTATCACTCTCTGACACTCTCAGACACTCTCTGACACTCACTGAAACTCTCTATCACTCTCGATCACTCTCTGATACTCTGTATCACTCTCTGACACTCTCTGACACTCTCTGACACTCTCTATCACTCTCTGAAACTCTCTATCACTCTCTGACACTCTCTGACACTCTCTGAAACTCTCTATCACTCTCTGACACTCTCTGACACTCTCTGACACTCTCTGACACTCTCTATCACTCTCTGACACTCTCTATCACTCTCTGACACTCTCTGACACTCTCGGACACTCTCAGACACTCTCAGACACTCATTATCACTATCTGACACTCTCTGACACTCTCTGACACTCTCTATCACTCTCTGACACTCTCTATCACTCTCTGACACTCTCTGACACTCTCTGAAACTCTCTATCACTCTCGACACTCTCTGACACTCTCTGACACTCTCTATCACTCTCTGACACTCTCTATCACTCTCTGACACTCTCAGACACACTCTGACACTCTCTGACATCCTCTGACACTCTCAGACACTCATTATCACTATCTGACACTCTCTGACACTCTCTGAAACTCTCTATCACTATCTGACACTCTCTGACACTCACTATCACTCTCTGACACTCTCTGACACTCTCAGACACTCTCTGACACTCTCTGACACTCTCTGACAGTCTCTATAACTCTCTGACACTCTCTATCACTCTCTATCACTCTCTGACACTCTCTATCACTCTCTATCACTCTCTGACTCTCTCTGACACTCTCTGACACTCTCTATCACTCTCTGACACTCTCTATCACTCTCTGACACTCTCTGACACTCTCGGACACCCTCAGACACTCTCAGACACTCATTATCACTATCTGACACTCTCTGACACTCTCTGACACTCTCTATCACTCTCTGACACTCTCTATCACTCTCTGACACTCTCTGACACTATCTGAAACTCTCTATCACTCTCGACACTCTCTGACACTCTCTGACACTCTCTATCACTCTCTGACACTCTCTATCACTCTCTGACACTCTCAGACACACTCTGACACTCTCTGACATCCTCTGACACTCTCAGACACTCATTATCACTATCTGACACTCTCTGACACTCTCTGACACTCTCTATCACTATCTGACACTCTCTGACACTCACTATCACTCTCTGACACTCTCTGACACTCTCAGACACTCTCTGACACTCTCTGAAACTCTCTATCACTCTCTGACACTCTCTATCACTCTCTGACACTCTCTGACACTCTCAGAGGCTCTCTGTAACTCTCAATCACTCACTGACAATCTCAGACACTCTCTATCACTCTCTGACACTCACTGACACTCTCAGACGCACTCTTTCACTCTCTGTCACTCTCAGACACTCTCTATCTCTCTCTGACACACTCTATCGCTATCTGACACGCTCTGACACACTCAATCACTCTCTATCACTCTCTGACACACTCTGACACTCTCTGACACTCTCTGACACTCTCTATCACTCTCTATCACTCTCTATCACTCTCTGACACACTCTGACACTCTCAGACACTCTCTATCACACTCTGACACGTTCTGACACTCTCCATCACTCTCTGACACTCTCTGACACTCTCTGACAGTCTCAGACACTCTCAATCATACTCCGTATCACTCTCTGACACTCTCTGACACTCTCTATCAATCTCTGACACTTTCTGACACTCTCTATTACTCAATGACATTCTGTGACACTCTCTATCCCTCTCTATCACTCTATGACACTCTCTGACGCTATCTATCACTCTCTATCACTCTCTGACACTCTCTGACACACTCTGACACTCTCTATCACTCTCTATCACTCTCTATCACTCTCTGACAATTTGTGACAATCTCTATCACTCTCTATCACTCTCTATCACTCTCTGACACTCTCTGACACCCTCTGACATACTCTGACACTCTCTGACACTCTCATAGGCTCTCTATCACTCTCTATCACTCTCTGTCACTCTCTATCACTCTCTGACACTCTCTGACACTCTCTATCACTCTCTGACACTCTCAGAGGGTCTCTATCACTCTCTATCACTCACTGACACTCTCAGACACTCTCTATCAATCTCTGACACTCACTGACACTCTCAGACACTCTCTTTCACGCTCTGTCACTCTCAGACACTCTCAGACACTCTGTATCACTCTCTGACACTCTCTATCACTCTCTGACACTCTCTATCGCTCTCTGGCACTCTCTGAAACACTCAATCACTCTCTATCACTCTCTGAAACACTCTGACACTCTCTATCACTCACAGACACTCTCTGTCAGTCTCTACCACTCTCTGACACTCTCTATCACTCTTTGACACTCTCTGACACTCTCAGAGGCTCTCTATCACTCTCAATCACTCACTGACACTCTCAGACACTCTCTATCACTCTCTGACACTCTCTATCACTCTCTGACACTCTCTATCGCTCTCTGGCACTCTCTGACACACTCAATCACTCTCTATCACTCTCTGAAGCACTCTGACACTCTCTACCACTCACAGACACTCTCTGTCACTCTCTACCACTCTCTGACTCTCTCTATCACTCTCTGACACTCTCTGACACTCTCAGAGGCTCTCTATCACTCTCAATCACTCACTGACACTCTCAGATGCTCTCTTTCACTCTCTGTCACTCTCAGACACTCTCTATCACTCTCTGACACTGTCTATCTCTCTCTGACACTCTCTATCGATCTCTGACACTCTCTGACGCTCTCTGACACTCACAGATACTCTCAGATACTCTCTATCACTCTGTATCACTCTCTAACACTCTTAATCACTCTGTGACACTCTCTATCTCTCTCTATCACTCTCTGACACTCTCTATCACTCTCTGACACACTCTATCACTCTCTGACACTCTTGATCACTCTGTGACACTCTCTGACACTCTCAGACATTCTGTGACACACTCTGACACTCTCTATCACTCTATGACACTCACTGACACACTCTGACACTCTCTGTCACTCTCTATCACTCTCTGACACTCTCTGACGTTCTCTATCACTCTATGACACTCTCTGACACGCTCTATCACTCTATATCACTCTCTGACACTCTCTGACACTCTCTGACACTCTCTATCACTCTCTATCACTCTCTGACACTCTCTGACACTCTCTGACACTCTCAGACACTCTCTATCACTCTCTATCACTCTCTGACACTCTCAGACACTCTCTATCACTCTCTGACACTCACTGACACTCCGAGACAGCCTCTGTCACTCTCTGACACTCTCTGTCGCTCTCTGACACTCTCACACACTCTGGCACTATCTGACACTCTCAGACACTCTCTGACACTCTCAGACACTCTCTATCACTCTCTGACACTCACTGACACTCTGAGACAGCCTCTGTCACTCTCTGACACTCTCTGTCGCTCTCTGACACTCTCACACACTCTGGCACTATCTGACACTCTCTGACACTCTCTGACACTCTCTATCACTCTCTATCACTCTCTGACACTCTCTGACACTCTCTGACACTCTCAGACACTCTCTATCACTCTCTATCACTCTCTGACACTCTCAGACACTCTCTATCACTCTCTGACACTCTCTGACACTCTCTGACACTCTCTGACACTCTCTATCACTCTCTGACACTCTCTATCACTCTCTGACACTCTCTGACACTCTCGGACACTCTCAGACACTCTCAGACACTCATTATCACTATCTGACACTCTCTGACACTCTCTGACACTCTCTATCACTCTCTGACACTCTCTATCACTCTCTGACACTCTCTGACACTCTCTGAAACTCTCTATCACTCTCGACACTCTCTGACACTCTCTGACACTCTCTATCACTCTCTGACACTCTCTATCACTCTCTGACACTCTCTATCACTCTCTGACACTCTCTGACACTCTCTGACACTCTCTGACACTCTCTATCACTCTCTGACACTCTCTATCACTCTCTGACACTCTCTGACACTCTCGGACACTCTCAGACACTCTCAGACACTCATTATCACTATCTGACACTCTCTGACACTCTCTGACACTCTCTATCACTCTCTGACACTCTCTATCACTCTCTGACACTCTCTGACACTCTCTGAAACTCTCTATCACTCTCGACACTCTCTGACACTCTCTGACACTCTCTATCACTCTCTGACACTCTCTATCACTCTCTGACACTCTCAGACACACTCTGACACTCTCTGACATCCTCTGACACTCTCAGACACTCATTATCACTATCTGACACTCTCTGACACTCTCTGACACTCTCTATCACTATCTGACACTCTCTGACACTCACTATCACTCTCTGACACTCTCTGACACTCTCAGACACTCTCTGACACTCTCTGACACTCTCTGACAGTCTCTATAACTCTCTGACACTCTCTATCACTCTCTATCACTCTCTGACACTCTCTATCACTCTCTATCACTCTCTGACTCTCTCTGACACTCTCTGACACTCTCTATCACTCTCTGACACTCTCTATCACTCTCTGACACTCTCTGACACTCTCGGACACTCTCAGACACTCTCAGACACTCATTATCACTATCTGACACTCTCTGACACTCTCTGACACTCTCTATCACTCTCTGACACTCTCTATCACTCTCTGACACTCTCTGACACTATCTGAAACTCTCTATCACTCTCGACACTCTCTGACACTCTCTGACACTCTCTATCACTCTCTGACACTCTCTATCACTCTCTGACACTCTCAGACACACTCTGACACTCTCTGACATCCTCTGACACTCTCAGACACTCATTATCACTATCTGACACTCTCTGACACTCTCTGACACTCTCTATCACTATCTGACACTCTCTGACACTCACTATCACTCTCTGACACTCTCTGACACTCTCAGACACTCTCTGACACTCTCTGAAACTCTCTATCACTCTCTGACACTCTCTATCACTCTCTGACACTCTCTGACACTCTCAGAGGCTCTCTGTCACTCTCAATCACTCACTGACACTCTCAGACACTCTCTATCACTCTCTGACACTCACTGACACTCTCAGACGCACTCTTTCACTCTCTGTCACTCTCAGACACTCTCTATCTCTCTCTGACACTCTCTATCGCTATCTGACACGCTCTGACACACTCAATCACTCTCTATCACTCTCTGACACACTCTGACACTCTCTGACACTCTCTGACACTCTCTATCACTCTCTATCACTCTCTATCACTCTCTGACACACTCTGACACTCTCAGACACTCTCTATCACACTCTGACACGTTCTGACACTCTCCATCACTCTCTGACACTCTCTGACACTCTCTGACAGTCTCAGACACTCTCAATCATACTCCGTATCACTCTCTGACACTCTCTGACACTCTCTATCAATCTCTGACACTTTCTGACACTCTCTATTACTCAATGACATTCTGTGACACTCTCTATCCCTCTCTATCACTCTATGACACTCTCTGACGCTATCTATCACTCTCTATCACTCTCTGACACTCTCTGACACACTCTGACACTCTCTATCACTCTCTATCACTCTCTGACAATTTGTGACAATCTCTATCACTCTCTATCACTCTCTATCACTCTCTGACACTCTCTGACACCCTCTGACATACTCTGACACTCTCTGACACTCTCATAGGCTCTCTATCACTCTCTATCACTCTCTGTCACTCTCTATCACTCTCTGACACTCTCTGACACTCTCTATCACTCTCTGACACTCTCAGAGGGTCTCTATCACTCTCTATCACTCACTGACACTCTCAGACACTCTCTATCAATCTCTGACACTCACTGACACTCTCAGACACTCTCTTTCACGCTCTGTCACTCTCAGACACTCTCAGACACTCTGTATCACTCTCTGACACTCTCTATCACTCTCTGACACTCTCTATCGCTCTCTGGCACTCTCTGAAACACTCAATCACTCTCTATCACTCTCTGAAACACTCTGACACTCTCTATCACTCACAGACACTCTCTGTCAGTCTCTACCACTCTCTGACACTCTCTATCACTCTTTGACACTCTCTGACACTCTCAGAGGCTCTCTATCACTCTCAATCACTCACTGACACTCTCAGACACTCTCTATCACTCTCTGACACTCTCTATCACTCTCTGACACTCTCTATCGCTCTCTGGCACTCTCTGACACACTCAATCACTCTCTATCACTCTCTGAAGCACTCTGACACTCTCTACCACTCACAGACACTCTCTGTCACTCTGTATCACTCTCTGACACTCTCTATCACTCTCTGACACTCTCTATCGCTCTCTGGCACTCTCTGAAACACTCAATCACTCTCTATCACTCTCTGAAACACTCTGACACTCTCTATCACTCACAGACACTCTCTGTCAGTCTCTACCACTCTCTGACACTCTCTATCACTCTTTGACACTCTCTGACACTCTCAGAGGCTCTCTATCACTCTCAATCACTCACTGACACTCTCAGATGCTCTCTTTCACTCTCTGTCACTCTCAGACACTCTCTATCACTCTCTGACACTGTCTATCTCTCTCTGACACTCTCTATCGATCTCTGACACTCTCTGACGCTCTCTGACACTCACAGATACTCTCAGATACTCTCTATCACTCTGTATCACTCTCTAACACTCTTAATCACTCTGTGACACTCTCTATCTCTCTCTATCACTCTCTGACACTCTCTATCACTCTCTGACACACTCTATCACTCTCTGACACTCTTGATCACTCTGTGACACTCTCTGACACTCTCAGACATTCTGTGACACACTCTGACACTCTCTATCACTCTATGACACTCACTGACACACTCTGACACTCTCTGTCACTCTCTATCACTCTCTGACACTCTCTGACGTTCTCTATCACTCTATGACACTCTCTGACACGCTCTATCACTCTATATCACTCTCTGACACTCTCTGACACTCTCTGACACTCTCTATCACTCTCTATCACTCTCTGACACTCTCTGACACTCTCTGACACTCTCAGACACTCTCTATCACTCTCTATCACTCTCTGACACTCTCAGACACTCTCTATCACTCTCTGACACTCTCTGTCGCTCTCTGACACTCTCACACACTCTGGCACTATCTGACACTCTCTATCACACTCTGACACTCTCAGACACTCTCTGTCACACTCTAACGCTCTTTGACGCTCTCAGACACTCTCTGACGCACTCAGACACTCTGTGACACTCTCTGACGCTCTCAGACACTCTCTGACACTCTCTGACGCTCTCAGACACTCTCAGACTCTCTCTATCACTCTCAGACACTCTCTGACACTCTCAGACACTGTCTATCACTCTCTGACACTCACTGACACTCTGAGACACTCTCTGTCACTCTCTGTCACTCTCTGTCACTCTCTGTCACTCTCAGACACGCTCAGACACTCTATATCACTCTCTGACACTCTCCATCACTCACTGACACTCTCTGACACTCTCTGTCGCTCTCTGACACTCTCACACACTCTGGCACTATCTGACACTCTCTATCACACTCTGACACTCTCAGACACTCTCTGTCACACTCTAACGCTCTTTGACGCTCTCAGACACTCTCTGACGCACTCAGACACTCTGTGACACTCTCTATCACTCTCAGACACTCTCTATCACACTCTGACACTCTCTGACGCTCTCAGACACTCTCTGCAACGCTCTAGCATTCTTCATCACTCTCTGACACACTCTGACAAACTTTGACACTCTCAGAAACTCTCTATCACTCTCTATCACTCTCTGACACTCCCTATCACTCAATGACACTCTCTGAAAATCTCTATCACTGTCTATCACTCTCTGACACTCTCTGACACTCTCTGACACATTCAGACACTCTCAGACACTCTCTGACACTCTCAGACACTCTCTATCACTCTTTATCGCTCTCTGACACTCTCTGACACTCTCTATCACTCTCTGACACTCTGTATCACTCTCTATCACTCTCTGACACTCCCTGACACTCTCTATAACTCTCTATCACTCTCTGACACTCTCTGACACTCCCTATCACTCTCTATCACTCTCTATCACTCTCTGACACTCTTTGAAGCTCTCTATCACTCTCGATCACTCTCTGACACTCTCTATCACTCTCTGACACTCTCTATCACTCTCTGACACTCTCTGACACTCTCTATCACTCTCTATCACTCTCTGACACTCTCTGACACTCTCTATCACTCAATGACACTCTCTATCACTCTCCATCACTCTCTGACACTCTCTGACACACTCTGACACTCTCAGACACTCTCAATCACACTCCGTATCACTCTCTGACACTCTCTGACACTCTCTATCACTCTCTGACACTTTCTGACACTCTCTATTACTCAGAGACACTCTGTGACACTCTCTATCCCTCTCTATCACTCTATGACACTCTCAGACGCTATCTATCACTCTCTATCACTCTCTGACACTCTCTGACACACTCTGACACTCTCTGTCACTCTCTATCACTCTCTATCACTCTCTGACACTCTGTGACACTCTCTGACACTCTCTATCACTCTATGACACTCTCTGACAGTCTCTATCACTCTCTATCACTCTCTGACACACTCTGACACTATCTGACACTCTCAGACACTCACTGTCACTCTCTGTCACTCTCTATCAATCTCTGACACTCTCTATCACTCTCTATCACTCTCTTACACTCTCTATCACTCTCTGACACTCTCTGACACACTCTATCACACTCTGACACTCTCTGACACTCTCTATCACTCAATGACACTCTCTGAAACTGTCTATCACTCCCTATCACTCTCTATCACTCTCTGACACTCACTGACACTCTCAGACACTCGCTGTCACTCTCAGACACTCTCTGTCACTCTCTATCACTCTCTGACACTCACTGACACTCTGAGACAGCCTCTGTCACTCTCTGTCACTCTCTGTCACTCTCAGACACGCTCAGACATTCTACATCACTCTCTGACACTCTCCATCACTCTCTGACACTCTCTGTCGCTCTCTGACACTCTCACACACTCTGGCACTATCTGACACTCTCTATCACACTCTGACACTCTCAGACACTCTCTGTCACACTCTAACGCTCTTTGATGCTCACAGACACTCTCTGACGCACTCAGACACTCTGTGACACTCTCTGACGCTCTCAGACACTCTCTGACACTCTCTGACGCTCTCAGACACTCTCAGACTCTCTCTATCAGTCTCAGACACTCTCTGACACTCTCAGACACTGTCTATCACTCTCTGACACTCACTGACACTCTGAGACACTCTCTGAGACACTCTCTGTCACTCTCTGTCACTCTCAGACACGCTCAGACACTCTATATCACTCTCTGACACTCTCCATCACTCACTGACACTCTCTGACACTCTCTGTCGCTCTCTGACACTCTCACACACTCTGGCACTATCTGACACTCTCTATCACACTCTGACACTCTCAGACACTCTCTGTCACACTCTAACGCTCTTTGACGCTCTCAGACACTCTCTGACGCACTCAGACACACTGTGACACTCTCTGACGCTCTCAGACACTCTCTGACACTCTCTGACGCTCTCAGACACTCTCAGACTCTCTCTATCACTCTCAGACACTCTCTATCACACTCTGACACTCTCTGACACTCTCAGACACTCTCTGCAACGCTCTAGCATTCTTCATCACTCTCTGACACACTCTGACAAACTTTGACACTCTCAGAAACTCTCTATCACTCTCTATCACTCTCTGACACTCCCTATCACTCAATGACACTCTCTGAAAATCTCTATCACTGTCTATCACTCTCTGACACTCTCTGACACTCTCTGACACATTCAGACACTCTCAGACACTCTCTGACACTCTCAGACACTCTCTATCACTCTTTATCGCTCTCTGACACTCTCTATCACTCTCTGACACTCTGTATCACTCTCTATCACTCTCTGACACTCCCTGACACTCTCTATAACTCTCTATCACTCTCTGACACTCTCTGACACTCCCTATCACTCTCTATCACTCTCTATCACTCTCTGACACTCTTTGAAGCTCTCTATCACTCTCGATCACTCTCTGACACTCTCTATCACTCTCTGACACTCTCTATCACTCTCTGACACTCTCTGACACTCTCTATCACTCTCTATCACTCTCTGACACTCTCTGACACTCTCTATCACTCAATGACACTCTCTATCACTCTCCATCACTCTCTGACACTCTCTGACACTCTCTATCACTCTCTGACACTTTCTGACACTCTCTATTACTCAGAGACACTCTGTGACACTCTCTATCCCTCTCTATCACTCTATGACACTCTCAGACGCTATCTATCACTCTCTATCACTCTCTGACACTCTCTGACACACTCTGACACTCTCTGTCACTCTCTATCACTCTCTATCACTCTCTGACACTCTGTGACACTCTCTGACACTCTCTATCACTCTATGACACTCTCTGACAGTCTCTATCACTCTCTATCACTCTCTGACACACTCTGACACTATCTGACACTCTCAGACACTCACTGTCACTCTCTGTCACTCTCTATCAATCTCTGACACTCTCTATCACTCTCTATCACTCTCTTACACTCTCTATCACTCTCTGACACTCTCTGACACACTCTATCACACTCTGACACTCTCTGACACTCTCTATCACTCAATGACACTCTCTGAAACTGTCTATCACTCCCTATCACTCTCTATCACTCTCTGACACTCACTGACACTCTCAGACACTCGCTGTCACTCTCAGACACTCTCTGTCACTCTCTATCACTCTCTGACACTCACTGACACTCTGAGACAGCCTCTGTCACTCTCTGTCACTCTCTGTCACTCTCAGACACGCTCAGACATTCTACATCACTCTCTGACACTCTCCATCACTCTCTGACACTCTCTGTCGCTCTCTGACACTCTCACACACTCAGGCACTATCTGACACTCTCTATCACACTCTGACACTCTCAGACACTCTCTGTCACACTCTAACGCTCTTTGATGCTCACAGACACTCTCTGACGCACTCAGACACTCTGTGACACTCTCTGACGCTCTCAGACACTCTCTGACACTCTCTGACGCTCTCAGACACTCTCAGACTCTCTCTATCAGTCTCAGACACTCTCTGACACTCTCAGACACTGTCTATCACTCTCTGACACTCACTGACACTCTGAGACACTCTCTGAGACACTCTCTGTCACTCTCTGTCACTCTCAGACACGCTCAGACACTCTATATCACTCTCTGACACTCTCCATCACTCACTGACACTCTCTGACACTCTCTGTCGCTCTCTGACACTCTCACACACTCTGGCACGATCTGACACTCTCTATCACACTCTGACACTCTCAGACACTCTCTGTCACACTCTAACGCTCTTTGACGCTCTCAGACACTCTCTGACGCACTCAGACACACTGTGACACTCTCTGACGCTCTCAGACACTCTCTGACACTCTCTGACGCTCTCAGACACTCTCAGACTCTCTCTATCACTCTCAGACACTCTCTATCACACTCTGACACTCTCTGACGCTCTCAGACACTCTCTGCAACGCTCTAGCATTCTTCATCACTCTCTGACACACTCTGACACACTTTGACACTCTCAGAAACTCTCTATCACTCTCTATCACTCTCTGACACTCCCTATCACTCAATGACACTCTCTGAAAATCTCTATCACTGTCTATCACTCTCTGACACTCTCTGACACTCTCTGACACACTCAGACACTCTCAGACACTCTCTGACACTCTCAGACACGCTCTATCACTCTTTATCGCTCTCTGACACTCTCTGACACACTCTATCACTCTCTGACACTCTGTATCACTCTCTATCACTCTCTGACACTCCCTGACACTCTCTACAACTCTCTGACACTCTCTGACACTCCCTATCACTCTCTATCACTCTCTATCACTCTCTGACACTCTTTGAAGCTCTCTATCACTCTCGATCACTCTCTAACACTCTCTATCACTCTCTGACACTCTCTATCACTCTCTGACACTCTCTGACACTCTCTATCACTCTCTATCACTCTCTGACACTCTCTGACACTCTCTATCACTCAATGACACTCTCTATCTCTCTCTATCACTCTCTGACACTCTCTGACACACTCTGACACTCTCAGACACTCTCAATCACACTCTGTATCACTCTCTGACACTCTCTGACACTTTCTATCACTCTCTGACACTTTCTGACACTCTCTATTACTCAATGACACTCTGTGACACCCTCTATCCCTCTCTATCACTCTATGACACTCTCTGACGCTATCTATCACTCTCTATCACTCTCTGACACTCTCTGTAACTCTCTATCACTCTCTGTCACTCTCTATCACTCTCTATCACTCTCTGACACTCTGTGACACTCTCTGACACTCTCTATCACTCTATGACACTCTCTGACAGTCTCTATCACTCTCTATCACTCTCTGACACACTCTGACACTATCTGACACTCTCAGACACTCACTGTCACTCTCTGTCACTCTCTATCAATCTCTGACACTCTCTATCACACTCTATCACTCTCTTACACTATCTATCACTCTCTGACACTCTCTGACACTCTCTATCACATTCTCTGACACTCTCTGACACTCTCTATCACTCAATGACACACTCTGTAACTGTCTATCACTCCCTATCACTCTCTATCACTCTCTGACACTCACTGACACTCTCAGACACTCGCTGTCACTCTCAGACACTCGCTGTCACTCTCTGACACTCTCTGACACTCTCTGATACTCTCTATCACTCTCTGACACTCTATGTCACTCACTGACACTCTCTTTCGCTCTCTGACACTCTCTGACACTCTCAGAGACTCTCAGAATCTCTCGCTCACTCTCTGAAACTCTCTGACACTCTCAGAGACTCTCTATCACTCTCTATCACTCTCTGACATTCTCTATCACTCTCTGACATTCTCAGACTCTCTCTGTCACTCTCTGACACTCCCTATCACTCTCTGACCCTCTGTGACACTCTCTATCACTCTCCATCACTCTCTGACACTCTCTGACACACTCTGACACTCTCTGACACTCTCTGACACTCTCTGACACTCTCTATCACTCTCTGACACTCTCTATCACTCTCTGACACTCTCTGTAACTCTCTATCACTCTCTGACACTCTCTATCACTGTCTATCACTCTCTGACACACTCTGACACTCTCTATCACTCTCTTTCACTCTCTGACACTCTCTGACACTCTCTAGCACTCTCGATCAATCTCTGACACTCTCTGACACTCTCTATTAATCAATGACACTCTGTGACACTGTCTATGATTCTCTGAAACTCTCTGACACACTCCGACACTCTCTATCACTCTCTATCACTCTCTGACACTCTCTGAGACTCTCCATCTCTCTATGACACTCTCTGACACTCTCTATCACGCTCTATCACTCTCTATCACTCTCTGACACTCTCTATCACTCTCTTACACTCTCTGACACTCTCTATCACTCTCTGACACTCACTGACACTCTCTATTACTCAATGACACTCTGTGACACTCTCTATCCCTCTCTATCACTCTATGACACTCTCTGACTCTATCTATCACTCTCTATCACTCTCTGACACTCTCTGACACACTCTGACACTCTCTATCACTCTCTATCACTCTCTGACAATTTGTGACAATCTCTGACACTCTCTGAAACTCTATCACTCTCTATCACTCTCTGACACTCTCTGACACCCTCTGACACACTCTGACACTCTCTGACACTCTCATAGGCTCTCTATCACTCTCTGACACTCTCTGACACTCTCTATCACTCTGTGACACTCTCTGACACTCTCAGAGGGTCTCTATCACTCTTTATCGCTCTCTGACACTCTCTGACACTCTCTATCACTCTCTGACACTCTGTATCACTCTCTATCACTCTCTGACACTCCCTGACACTCTCTATAACTCTCTATCACTCTCTGACACTCTCTGACACTCCCTATCACTCTCTATCACTCTCTATCACTCTCTGACACTCTTTGAAGCTCTCTATCACTCTCGATCACTCTCTGACACTCTCTATCACTCTCTGACACTCTCTATCACTCTCTGACACTCTCTGACACTCTCTATCACTCTCTATCACTCTCTGACACTCTCTGACACTCTCTATCACTCAATGACACTCTCTATCACTCTCCATCACTTTCTGACACTCTCTGACACACTCTGACACTCTCAGATACTCTCAATCACACTCCGTATCACTCTCTGACACTCTCTGACACTCTCTATCACTCTCTGACACTTTCTGACACTCTCTATTACTCAGAGACACTCTGTGACACTCTCTATCCCTCTCTATCACTCTATGACACTCTCAGACGCTATCTATCACTCTCTATCACTCTCTGACACTCTCTATCACTCTCTGACACTCTCTGACACTCTCTATCACTCTCTATCACTCTCTGACACTCTCTGACACTCTCTATCACTCAATGACACTCTCTATCACTCTCCATCACTCTCTGACACTCTCTGACACACTCTGACACTCTCAGACACTCTCAATCACACTCCGTATCACTCTCTGACACTCTCTGACACTCTCTATCACTCTCTGACACTTTCTGACACTCTCTATTACTCAGAGACACTCTGTGACACTCTCTATCCCTCTCTATCACTCTATGACACTCTCAGACGCTATCTATCACTCTCTATCACTCTCTGACACTCTCTGACACACTCTGACACTCTCTGTCACTCTCTATCACTCTCTATCACTCTCTGACACTCTGTGACACTCTCTGACACTCTCTATCACTCTATGACACTCTCTGACAGTCTCTATCACTCTCTATCACTCTCTGACACACTCTGACACTATCTGACACTCTCAGACACTCACTGTCACTCTCTGTCACTCTCTATCAATCTCTGACACTCTCTATCACTCTCTATCACTCTCTTACACTCTCTATCACTCTCTGACACTCTCTGACACACTCTATCACACTCTGACACTCTCTGACACTCTCTATCACTCAATGACACTCTCTGAAACTGTCTATCACTCCCTATCACTCTCTATCACTCTCTGACACTCACTGACACTCTCAGACACTCGCTGTCACTCTCAGACACTCTCTGTCACTCTCTATCACTCTCTGACACTCACTGACACTCTGAGACAGCCTCTGTCACTCTCTGTCACTCTCTGTCACTCTCAGACACGCTCAGACATTCTACATCACTCTCTGACACTCTCCATCACTCTCTGACACTCTCTGTCGCTCTCTGACACTCTCACACACTCTGGCACTATCTGACACTCTCTATCACATTCTGACACTCTCAGACACTCTCTGTCACACTCTAACGCTCTTTGATGCTCACAGACACTCTCTGACGCACTCAGACACTCTCAGACACTCTCTGACGCTCTCAGACACTCTCTGACACTCTCTGACGCTCTCAGACACTCTCAGACTCTCTCTATCAGTCTCAGACACTCTCTGACACTCTCAGACACTGTCTATCACTCTCTGACACTCACTGACACTCTGAGACACTCTCTGAGACACTCTCTGTCACTCTCTGTCACTCTCAGACACGCTCAGACACTCTATATCACTCTCTGACACTCTCCATCACTCACTGACACTCTCTGACACTCTCTGTCGCTCTCTGACACTCTCACACACTCTGGCACTATCTGACACTCTCTATCACACTCTGACACTCTCAGACACTCTCTGTCACACTCTAACGCTCTTTGACGCTCTCAGACACTCTCTGACGCACTCAGACACACTGTGACACTCTCTGACGCTCTCAGACACTCTCTGACACTCTCTGACGCTCTCAGACACTCTCAGACTCTCTCTATCACTCTCAGACACTCTCTATCACACTCTGACACTCTCTGACGCTCTCAGACACTCTCTGCAACGCTCTAGCATTCTTCATCACTCTCTGACACACTCTGACACACTTTGACACTCTCAGAAACTCTCTATCACTCTCTATCACTCTCTGACACTCCCTATCACTCAATGACACTCTCTGAAAATCTCTATCACTGTCTATCACTCTCTGACACTCTCTGACACTCTCTGACACATTCAGTCACTCTCAGACACTCTCTGACACTCTCAGACACTCTCTATCACTCTTTATCGCTCTCTGACACTCTCTGACACTCTCTATCACTCTCTGACACTCTGTATCACTCTCTATCACTCTCTGACACTCCCTGACACTCTCTATAACTCTCTATCACTCTCTGACACTCTCTGACACTCCCTATCACTCTCTATCACTCTCTATCACTCTCTGACACTCTTTGAAGCTCTCTATCACTCTCGATCACTCTCTGACACTCTCTATCACTCTTGACACTCTCTATCACTCTCTGACACTCTCTGACACTCTCTATCACTCTCTATCACTCTCTGACACTCTCTGACACTCTCTATCACTCAATGACACTCTCTATCACTCTCCATCACTCTCTGACACTCTCTGACACACTCTGACACTCTCAGACACTCTCAATCACACTCCGTATCACTCTCTGACACTCTCTGACACTCTCTATCACTCTCTGACACTTTCTGACACTCTCTATTACTCAGAGACACTCTGTGACACTCTCTATCCCTCTCTATCACTCTATGACACTCTCAGACGCTATCTATCACTCTCTATCACTCTCTGACACTCTCTGACACACTCTGACACTCTCTGTCACTCTCTATCACTCTCTATCACTCTCTGACACTCTGTGACACTCTCTGACACTCTCTATCACTCTATGACACTCTCTGACAGTCTCTATCACTCTCTATCACTCTCTGACACACTCTGACACTATCTGACACTCTCAGACACTCACTGTCACTCTCTGTCACTCTCTATCAATCTCTGACACTCTCTATCACTCTCTATCACTCTCTTAGACTCTCTATCACTCTCTGACACTCTCTGACACACTCTATCACACTCTGACACTCTCTGACACTCTCTATCACTCAATGACACTCTCTGAAACTGTCTATCACTCCCTATCACTCTCTATCACTCTCTGACACTCACTGACACTCTCAGACACTCGCTGTCACTCTCAGACACTCTCTGTCACTCTCTATCACTCTCTGACACTCACTGACACTCTGAGACAGCCTCTGTCACTCTCTGTCACTCTCTGTCACTCTCAGACACGCTCAGACATTCTACATCACTCTCTGACACTCTCCATCACTCTCTGACACTCTCTGTCGCTCTCTGACACTCTCACACACTCTGGCACTATCTGACACTCTCTATCACACTCTGACACTCTCAGACACTCTCTGTCACACTCTAACGCTCTTTGATGCTCACAGACACTCTCTGACGCACTCAGACACTCTGTGACACTCTCTGACGCTCTCAGACACTCTCTGACACTCTCTGACGCTCTCAGACACTCTCAGACTCTCTCTATCAGTCTCAGACACTCTCTGACACTCTCAGACACTGTCTATCACTCTCTGACACTCACTGACACTCTGAGACACTCTCTGAGACACTCTCTGTCACTCTCTGTCACTCTCAGACACGCTCAGACACTCTATATCACTCTCTGACACTCTCCATCACTCACTGACACTCTCTGACACTCTCTGTCGCTCTCTGACACTCTCACACACTCTGGCACTATCTGACACTCTCTATCACACTCTGACACTCTCAGACACTCTCTGTCACACTCTAACGCTCTTTGACGCTCTCAGACACTCTCTGACGCACTCAGACACACTGTGACACTCTCTGACGCTCTCAGACACTCTCTGACACTCTCTGACGCTCTCAGACACTCTCAGACTCTCTCTATCACTCTCAGACACTCTCTATCACACTCTGACACTCTCTGACGCTCTCAGACACTCTCTGCAACGCTCTAGCATTCTTCATCACTCTCTGACACACTCTGACACACTTTGACACTCTCAGAAACTCTCTATCACTCTCTATCACTCTCTGACACTCCCTATCACTCAATGACACTCTCTGAAAATCTCTATCACTGTCTATCACTCTCTGACACTCTCTGACACTCTCTGACACACTCAGACACTCTCAGACACTCTCTGACACTCTCAGACACGCTCTATCACTCTTTATCGCTCTCTGACACTCTCTGACACACTCTATCACTCTCTGACACTCTGTATCACTCTCTATCACTCTCTGACACTCCCTGACACTCTCTACAACTCTCTGACACTCTCTGACACTCCCTATCACTCTCTATCACTCTCTATCACTCTCTGACACTCTTTGAAGCTCTCTATCACTCTCGATCACTCTCTAACACTCTCTATCACTCTCTGACACTCTCTATCACTCTCTGACACTCTCTGACACTCTCTATCACTCTCTATCACTCTCTGACACTCTCTGACACTCTCTATCACTCAATGACACTCTCTATCTCTCTCTATCACTCTCTGACACTCTCTGACACACTCTGACACTCTCAGACACTCTCAATCACACTCTGTATCACTCTCTGACACTCTCTGACACTTTCTATCACTCTCTGACACTTTCTGACACTCTCTATTACTCAATGACACTCTGTGACACCCTCTATCCCTCTCTATCACTCTATGACACTCTCTGACGCTATCTATCACTCTCTATCACTCTCTGACACTCTCTGTAACTCTCTATCACTCTCTGTCACTCTCTATCACTCTCTATCACTCTCTGACACTCTGTGACACTCTCTGACCCTCTCTATCACTCTATGACACTCTCTGACAGTCTCTATCACTCTCTATCACTCTCTGACACACTCTGACACTATCTGACACTCTCAGACACTCACTGTCACTCTCTGTCACTCTCTATCAATCTCTGACACTCTCTATCACACTCTATCACTCTCTTACACTATCTTTCACTCTCTGACACACTCTGACACTCTCTATCACACTCTCTGACACTCTCTGACACTCTCTATCACTCAATGACACACTCTGTAACTGTCTATCACTCCCTATCACTCTCTATCACTCTCTGACACTCACTGACACTCTCAGACACTCGCTGTCACTCTCAGACACTCGCTGTCACTCTCTGACACTCTCTGACACTCTCTGATACTCTCTATCACTCTCTGACACTCTCTGTCACTCACTGACACTCTCTTTCGCTCTCTGACACTCTCTGACACTCTCAGAGACTCTCAGAATCTCTCGCTCACTCTCTGAAACTCTCTGACACTCTCAGAGACTCTCTATCACTCTCTATCACTCTCTGACATTCTCTATCACTCTCTGACATTCTCAGACTCTCTCTGTCACTCTCTGACACTCCCTATCACTCTCTGACCCTCTGTGACACTCTCTATCACTCTCCATCACTCTCTGACACTCTCTGACACACTCTGACACTCTCTGACACTCTCTGACACTCTCTGACACTCTCTATCACTCTCTGACACTCTCTATCACTCTCTGACACTCTCTGTAACTCTCTATTACTCTCTGACACTCTCTATCACTGTCTATCACTCTCTGACACACTCTGACACTCTCTATCACTCTCTTTCACTCTCTGACACTCTCTGACACTCTCTAGCACTCTCGATCAATCTCTGACACTCTCTGACACTCTCTATTAATCAATGACACTCTGTGACACTGTCTATGATTCTCTGAAACTCTCTGACACACTCCGACACTCTCTATCACTCTCTATCACTCTCTGACACTCTCTGAGACTCTCCATCTCTCTATGACACTCTCTGACACTCTCTATCACGCTCTATCACTCTCTATCACTCTCTGACACTCTCTATCACTCTCTTACACTCTCTGACACTCTCTATCACTCTCTGACACTCACTGACACTCTCTATTACTCAATGACACTCTGTGACACTCTCCATCCCTCTCTATCACTCTATGACACTCTCTGACTCTATCTATCACTCTCTATCACTCTCTGACACTCTCTGACACACTCTGACACTCTCTATCACTCTCTATCACTCTCTGACAATTTGTGACAATCCCTGACACTCTCTGAAACTCTATCACTCTCTATCACTCTCTGACACTCTCTGACACCCTCTGACACACTCTGACACTCTCTGACACTCTCATAGGCTCTCTATCACTCTCTATCACTCTCTATCACTCTCTGACACTCTCTGACACTCTCTATCACTCTGTGACACTCTCTGACACTCTCAGAGGGTCTCTATCACGCTCTATCACTCACTGACACTCTCAGACACTCTCTATCAGTCTCTGACACTCACTGACACTCTCAGACACTCTCTTTCACTCACTGTCACTCTCAGACACTCTCAGACACTCTCTATCACTCTCTGACACTCTCTATCACTATCTGACACTCTCTATCGCTCTCTGGCACTCTCTGACACACTCAATCACTCTCTATCACACTCTGAAACACTCTGACACTCTATATCACTCTCAGACACTCTCTGTCACTCTCTACCACTCTCTGACACTCTCTATCACTCTCTGACACTCTCTGACACTCTCAGAGGCTCTCTATCACTCGCAATCACTCACTGACACTCTCAGACACTCTCTATCACTCTCTGACACTCACTGACACTCTCAGACACTCTCTTTCACTCTCTGCCACTCTCAGACACTCTCTATCACTCTCTGACACTGTCTATCTCTCTCTGACACTCTCTGTCGCTCTCTGACACTCTCTGACACTCTCTGACACTCTCTATCACTCAATGACACACTCTGAAACTGTCTATCACTCCCTATCACTCTCTAACACTCTCTGACACTCACTGACACTCTCAGACACTCGCTGTCACTCTCAGACACTCTATGTCACTCTCTGACACTCTCTGACACTCTCTGATACTCTCTATCACTCTCTGACACTCTCTGTCACTCTCAGAGACTCTCAGAGTCTCTCTCTCACTCTCTGAAACTCTCTGACACTCTCAGAGACTCTCTATCACTCTCTATCACTCTCTGACATTCTCTATCACCCTCTTACATTCTCAGACTCTCTCTGTCACTCTCTGACACTCCCTATCACTCTCTGACACTCTCTGACACTCTCTATCACTCTCTGACACTCTCTGACACTCTCTATCACTCAATGACCCTCTGTGACACTCTCTATCACTCTCCATCACTCTCTGACACTCTCTGACACACTCTGACACTCTCTGACACTCTCTATCACTCTCTGACACTCTCTGTAACTCTCTATCACTCTCTGACACTCTCTGTAACTCTCTATCACTCTCTGACACTCTCTATCACTCTCTATCACTCTCTGACACACTCTGACACTCTCTATGACTCTCTTTCACTCTCTGACACTCTCTGACACCCTCTATCACTCTTGATCAATCTCTGACACTCTCTGACACTCTCTATTAATCAATGACACTCTGTGACACTCTCTATGATTCTCTGAAACTCTCTGACACACTCTAACACTCTCTATCACTCTCTATCACTCTCTGACACTCTCTGAGACTCTCCATCTCTCTATGACACTCTCTGACACTCTCTATCACGCTCTGACACTCTCTGAAACTCTCTGACACTCTCTATCACTCTCTTACAGTCTCTGACACTCTCTATCACTCTCTGACACTCACTGTCGCTCTCTGACACTCTCTGACACTCTCTGACACTCTCTATCACTCAATGAGACACTCTGAAACTGTCTATCACTCCCTATCTCTCTCTATCACTCTCTGACACTCTCTGTCACTCACTGACACTCTCTTTCGCTCTCTGACACTCTCTGACACTCTCAGAGACTCTCAGAATCTCTCTCTCACTCTCTGAAACTCTCTGACACTCTCAGAGACTCTCTATCACTCTCTATCACTCTCTGACATTCTCTATCACTCTCTGACATTCTCAGACACTCTCTGTCACTCTCTGACACTCCCTATCACTCTCTGACACTCTCTGACACTCTCTATCACTCTCTGACACTCTCTATCACTCAATGACCCTCTGTGAAACTCTCTATCACTCTCCATCACTCTCTGACACTCTCTGACACACTCTGACACTCTCTGACACTCTCTATCACTCTCTGACACTCTCTGCAACTCTCTATCACTCTCTGACACTCTCTGTAACTCTCTATCACTCTCTGACACTCTCTATCACTCTCTATCACTCTCTGACACACTCTGACACTCTCGATCACTCTCTTTCACTCTCTGACACTCTCTGACACTATCTATCACTCTCGATCAATCTCTGACACTCTCTGACACTTTCTATTAATCAATGACACTCTGTGACACTCTCTATGATTCTCTGAAACTCTCTGACAAACTCTGACACTCTCTATCACTC
Organism: Heterodontus francisci; assembly: GCF_036365525.1. Classification (NCBI taxonomy): domain Eukaryota; kingdom Metazoa; phylum Chordata; class Chondrichthyes; order Heterodontiformes; family Heterodontidae; genus Heterodontus; species Heterodontus francisci. The sequence continues at coordinate 33,997,307 of NC_090412.1, read as the reverse complement.
TCTATCACTCTCTGACACTCTCTGAGACTCTCCATCTCTCTATGACACTCTCTGACACTCTCTATCACGCTCTATCACTCTCTATCACTCTCTGACACTCTCTATCATTCTCTTACACTCTCTGACACTCTCTATCACTCTCTGACACTCACTGACACTCTCAGACACTCTCTGCCACTCACTATCACTCTCTGACTCTCTACCTATCACTCTCTGAATCACTTTGACACTCTCAGAGGCTCTCTATCACTCTCTATTACTCACTGACACTCTCAGAGAATCTCTATCACTCTCTGACACTCACTGACACTCTCAGACACTCTATTTCACTCTCTGTCACTCTCAGACAATCTCAGACACTCTCTATCACTCTCTGAAACTGTCTATCGCTCTCTGACACTCTCTGACACACTCAATCACACTCTATCACTCTCTGACACACTCTGACTCTCTCTATCACTCGATGACACTCTCTGACACTCTCTATCACTCTCTGTCACTCTCTGTCACTCTCTGTCACTCTCTGACACACTCTGACACTCTCTGACACTCTCAGACCCTCTCTGTCACTCTCTATCACTCTCTGACATTCTCTACCACTCTCTGACACTCTCTATCACTCTCAGACACTCTCTGTCACTCTCTACCACTCTCTGACACTCTCTATCACTCTCTGACACTCTCTGACACTCTCAGAGGCTCTCTCTCAATCTCAATCACTCACTGACACTCTCAGACACTCTCTATCACTCTCTGACACTCACTGACACTCTCAGACACACTCTTTCACTCTCTTTCACTCTCAGACACTCTCTATCACTGTCTGACACTGTCTATCTCTCTGTGACATTCTCTATCGCTCTCTGACACTCTCTGACACACTCAATCACTCTCTATCACTCTCTGACACACTCTGACACTCTCTATCACTCTCTGACACTCTCTGATACCCTCTATCACTCTCTATCACTCTCTATCACTCTCTATCACTCTATGACGCACTCTGACACTCTCTGACACTCTCAGACACTCTCTATCACACTCTGACTCGGTCTGACACTCTCCATCACTCTCTGACACTCTCTGACACTCTCCGACACTCTCAGACACTCTCAATCACACTCCGTATCACTCTCTGACATTCTCTGACACTCTCTATCACTCTCTGACACATTCTGACACTCTCTATTACTCAATGACACTCTGTGACACTCTCTATCCCTCTCTATCACACTACCACACTCTCTGACGCTATCTATCACTCTCTATCACTCTCTGACACTCTCTGAATCACTCTGACACTCTCTATCACTCTCTGACAATTTGTGACAATCCCTGACACTCTCTGAAACTCTCTATCACTCTCTATCACTCTCTGACACCCTCTGACACACTCTGACACTCTCTGACACTCTCATAGGCTCTCTATCACTCTCTGTCACTCTCTATCACTCTGTGACACTCTCTGACACTCTCAGAGGGTCTCTATCACGCTCTATCACTCACTGACACTCTCAGACACTCTCTATCAGTCTCTGACACTCACTGACACTCTCAGACACTCTCTTTCACTCACTGTCACTCTCAGACACTCTCAGACACTCTCTATCACTCTCTGACACTCTCTATCACTCTCTGACACTCTCTATCGCTCTCTTGCACTCTCTGACACACTCAATCACTCTCTATCACTCTCGGAAACACTCAGACACTCTCTATCACTCTGTGACACTCTCTGACACTCTCAGAGGGTCGCTATCACCCTCTATCACTCACTGACACTCTCAGACACTCTCTATCAGTCTCTGACACTCACTGACACTCTCTTTCACTCACTGTCACTCTCAGACACTCTCAGACACTCTCTATCACTCTCAGACACTCTCTGTCACTCTCTACCACTCTCTGACACTCTCTATCACTCTCTGACACTCTTTGACACTCTCAGAGGGTCTCTATCACGCTCTATCACTCACTGACACTCTCAGACACTCTCTATCATTCTCTGACACTCACTGACACTCTCAGACACTCTCTTTCACTCACTGTCACTCTCAGACACTCTCAGACACTCTCTATCACTCTCTGACACTCTCTATCGCTCTCTGACACTCTCTGACACTCTCTATCGCTCTCTTGCACTCTCTGACACACTCAATCACTCTCTATCACTCTCTGACACTCTCTGACACTCTCTATCACTCTGTGACACTCTATGACACTCTCAGAGGGTCTCTATCACGCTCTATCACTCACTGACACTCTCAGACACTCTCTATCAGTGTCTGACACTCACTGACACTCTCAGACACTCTCTTTCACTCACTGTCACTCTCAGACACTCTCAGACACTCTCTATCACTCTCAGACACTCTCTGTCACTCTCTACCACTCTCTGACACTCTCTATCACTCTCTGACACTCTCTGACACTCTCGAGGCTCTCTATCACTCGCAATCACTCACTGACACTCTCAGACACTCTCTATCACTCTCTATCACTCTCTGACACCCTCTGACACACTCTGACACTCTCTGACACTCTCATAGGCTCTCTATCACTCTCTGTCACTCTCTATCACTCTGTGACACTCTCTGACACTCTCAGAGGGTCTCTATCACGCTCTATCACTCACTGACACTCTCAGACACTCTCTATCAGTCTCTGACACTCACTGACACTCTCAGACACTCTCTTTCACTCACTGTCACTCTCAGACACTCTCAGACACTCTCTATCACTCTCTGACACTCTCTATCACTCTCTGACACTCTCTATCGCTCTCTTGCACTCTCTGACACACTCAATCACTCTCTATCACTCTCGGAAACACTCTGACACTCTCTAGCACTCTGTGACACTCTCTGACACTCTCAGAGGGTCTCTATCACGCTCTATCACTCACTGACACTCTCAGACACTCTCTATCAGTCTCTGACACTCACTGACACTCTCTTTCACTCACTGTCACTCTCAGACACTCTCAGACACTCTCTATCACTCTCAGACACTCTCTGTCACTCTCTACCACTCTCTGACACTCTCTATCACTCTCTGACACTCTTTGACACTCTCAGAGGGTCTCTATCACGCTCTATCACTCACTGACACTCTCAGACACTCTCTATCAGTCTCTGACACTCACTGACACTCTCAGACACTCTCTTTCACTCACTGTCACTCTCAGACACTCTCAGACACTCTCTATCACTCTCTGACACTCTCTATCACTCTCTGACACCCTCTGACACTCTCTATCGCTCTCTTGCACTCTCTGACACACTCAATCACTCTCTATCACTCTCTGACACTCTCTGACACTCTCTATCACTCTGTGACACTCTATGACACTCTCAGAGGGTCTCTATCACGCTCTATCACTCACTGACACTCTCAGACACTCTCTATCAGTGTCTGACACTCACTGACACTCACTGACACTCTCAGACACTCTCTTTCACTCACTGTCACTCTCAGACACTCTCAGACACTCTCTATCACTCTCAGACACTCTCTGTCACTCTCTACCACTCTCTGACACTCTCTATCACTCTCTGACACTCTCTGACACTCTCGAGGCTCTCTATCACTCGCAATCACTCACTGACACTCTCAGACACTCTCTATCACTCTCTGACACTCACTGACACTCTCAGACACTCTCTTTCACTCTCTGTCACTCTCAGACACTCTCTATCACTCTCTGACACTGTCTATCTCTCTCTGACACTCTCTGTCGCTCTCTGACACTCTCTGACACTCTCTGACGCTCTCTGACACTCACAGACACTCTCAGATACTCTCTATCACTCTGTATCACTCTCTAACACGCACTGACACTCTTAATCACACTGTGACACTCTCTATCTCTCTCTATCACACTCTGACACTCTCTATCACTCTCTGACACACTCTATCACTCTCAGAGGCTCTCTGTCACTCTCAATCACTCACTGACACTCTCAGACACTCTCTATCACTCTCTGACACTCACTGACACTCTCAGACGCACTCTTTCACTCTCTGTCACTCTCAGACACTCTCTATCTCTCTCTGACACTCTCTATCGCAATCTGACACGCTCTGACACACTCAATCACTCTCTATCACTCTTTGACACACTCTGACACTCTCTGACACTCTCTGACACTCTCTATCACTCTCTATCACTCTCTATCACTCTCTGACACACTCTGACACTCTCAGACACTCTCTATCACACTCTGACACGTTCTGACACTCTCCATCACTCTCTGACACTCTCTGACACTCTCTGACAGTCTCAGACACTCTCAATCATACTCCGTATCACTCTCTGACACTCTCTGACACTCTCTATCAATCTCTGACACTTTCTGACACTCTCTATTACTCAATGACATTCTGTGACACTCTCTATCCCTCTCTATCACTCTATGACACTCTCTGACGCTATCTATCACTCTCTATCACTCTCTGACACTCTCTGACACACTCTGACACTCTCTATCACTCTCTATCACTCTCTATCACTCTCTGACAATTTGTGACAATCTCTATCACTCTCTATCACTCTCTATCACTCTCTGACACTCTCTGACACCCTCTGACATACTCTGACACTCTCTGACACTCTCATAGGCTCTCTATCACTCTCTATCACTCTCTGTCACTCTCTATCACTCTCTGACACTCTCTGACACTCTCTATCACTCTCTGACACTCTCAGAGGGTCTCTATCACTCTCTATCACTCACTGACACTCTCAGACACTCTCTATCAATCTCTGACACTCACTGACACTCTCAGACACTCTCTTTCACGCTCTGTCACTCTCAGACACTCTCAGACACTCTGTATCACTCTCTGACACTCTCTATCACTCTCTGACACTCTCTATCGCTCTCTGGCACTCTCTGAAACACTCAATCACTCTCTATCACTCTCTGAAACACTCTGACACTCTCTATCACTCACAGACACTCTCTGTCAGTCTCTACCACTCTCTATCACTCTTTGACACTCTCTGACACTCTCAGAGGCTCTCTATCACTCTCAATCACTCACTGACACTCTCAGACACTCTCTATCACTCTCTGACACTCTCTATCACTCTCTGACACTCTCTATCGCTCTCTGGCACTCTCTGACACACTCAATCACTCTCTATCACTCTCTGAAGCACTCTGACACTCTCTACCACTCACAGACACTCTCTGTCACTCTCTACCACTCTCTGACTCTCTCTATCACTCTCTGACACTCTCTGACACTCTCAGAGGCTCTCTATCACTCTCAATCACTCACTGACACTCTCAGACGCTCTCTTTCACTCTCTGTCACTCTCAGACACTCTCTATCACTCTCTGACACTGTCTATCTCTCTCTGACACTCTCTATCGATCTCTGACACTCTCTGACGCTCTCTGACACTCACAGATACTCTCAGATACTCTCTATCACTCTGTATCACTCTCTAACACTCTTAATCACTCTGTGACACTCTCTATCTCTCTCTATCACTCTCTGACACTCTCTATCACTCTCTGACACACTCTATCACTCTCTGACACTCTTGATCACTCTGTGACACTCTCTGACACTCTCAGACTTTCTGTGACACACTCTGACACTCTCTATCACTCTATGACACTCACTGACACACTCTGACACTCTCTGTCACTCTCTATCACTCTCTGACACTCTCTGACGCTCTCTATCACTCTATGACACTCTCTGACACGCTCTATCACTCTATATCACTCTCTGACACTCTCTGACACTCTCTGACACTCTCTATCACTCTCTATCACTCTCTGACACTCTCTGACACTCTCTGACACTCTCAGACACTCTCTATCACTCTCTATCACTCTCTGACACTCTCAGACACTCTCTATCACTCTCTGACACTCACTGACACTCTGAGACAGCCTCTGTCACTCTCTGACACTCTCTGTCGCTCTCTGACACTCTCACACACTCTGGCACTATCTGACACTCTCTATCACACTCTGACACACTCAGACACTCTCTGTCACACTCTAACGCTCTTTGACGCTCTCAGACACTCTCTGACGCACTCAGACACTCTGTGACACTCTCTGACGCTCTCAGACACTCTCTGACACTCTCTGACGCTCTCAGACACTCTCAGACTCTCTCTATCACTCTCAGACACTCTCTGACACTCTCAGACACTGTCTATCACTCTCTGACACTCACTGACACTCTGAGACACTCTCTGTCACTCTCTGTCACTCTCTGTCACTCTCTGTCACTCTCAGACACGCTCAGACACTCTATATCACTCTCTGACACTTTCCATCACTCACTGACACTCTCTGACACTCTCTGTCGCTCTCTGACACTCTCACACACTCTGGCACTATCTGACACTCTCTATCACACTCTGACACTCTCAGACACTCTCTGCACACTCTAACGCTCTTTGACGCTCTCAGACACTCTCTGACGCACTCAGACACTCTGTGACACTCTCTATCACTCTCAGACACTCTCTATCACACTCTGACACTCTCTGACGCTCTCAGACACTCTCTGCAACGCTCTAGCATTCTTCATCACTCTCTGACACACTCTGACAAACTTTGACACTCTCAGAAACTCTCTATCACTCTCTATCACTCTCTGACACTCCCTATCACTCAATGACACTCTCTGAAAATCTCTATCACTGTCTATCACTCTCTGACACTCTCTGACACTCTCTGACACATTCAGACACTCTCAGACACTCTCTGACACTCTCAGACACTCTCTATCACTCTTTATCGCTCTCTGACACTCTCTGACACTCTCTATCACTCTCTGACACTCTGTATCACTCTCTATCACTCTCTGACACTCCCTGACACTCTCTATAACTCTCTATCACTCTCTGACACTCTCTGACACTCCCTATCACTCTCTATCACTCTCTATCACTCTCTGACACTCTTTGAAGCTCTCTATCACTCTCGATCACTCTCTGACACTCTCTATCACTCTCTGACACTCAATGACACTCTCTATCACTCTCCATCACTCTCTGACACTCTCTGACACACTCTGACACTCTCAGACACTCTCAATCACACTCCGTATCACTCTCTGACACTCTCTGACACTCTCTATCACTCTCTGACACTTTCTGACACTCTCTATTACTCAGAGACACTCTGTGACACTCTCTATCCCTCTCTATCACTCTATGACACTCTCAGACGCTATCTATCACTCTCTATCACTCTCTGACACTCTCTGACACACTCTGACACTCTCTGTCACTCTCTATCACTCTCTATCACTCTCTGACACTCTGTGACACTCTCTGACACTCTCTATCACTCTATGACACTCTCTGACAGTCTCTATCACTCTCTATCACTCTCTGACACACTCTGACACTATCTGACACTCTCAGACACTCACTGTCACTCTCTGTCACTCTCTATCAATCTCTGACACTCTCTATCACTCTCTATCACTCTCTTACACTCTCTATCACTCTCTGACACTCTCTGACACACTCTATCACACTCTGACACTCTCTGACACTCTCTATCACTCAATGACACTCTCTGAAACTGTCTATCACTCCCTATCACTCTCTATCACTCTCTGACACTCACTGACACTCTCAGACACTCGCTGTCACTCTCAGACACTCTCTGTCACTCTCTATCACTCTCTGACACTCACTGACACTCTGAGACAGCCTCTGTCACTCTCTGTCACTCTCTGTCACTCTCAGACACGCTCAGACATTCTACATCACTCTCTGACACTCTCCATCACTCTCTGACACTCTCTGTCGCTCTCTGACACTCTCACACACTCTGGCACTATCTGACACTCTCTATCACACTCTGACACTCTCAGACACTCTCTGTCACACTCTAACGCTCTTTGATGCTCACAGACACTCTCTGACGCACTCAGACACTCTGTGACACTCTCTGACGCTCTCAGACACTCTCTGACACTCTCTGACGCTCTCAGACACTCTCAGACTCTCTCTATCAGTCTCAGACACTCTCTGACACTCTCAGACACTGTCTATCACTCTCTGACACTCACTGACACTCTGAGACACTCTCTGAGACACTCTCTGTCACTCTCTGTCACTCTCAGACACGCTCAGACACTCTATATCACTCTCTGACACTCTCCATCACTCACTGACACTCTCTGACACTCTCTGTCGCTCTCTGACACTCTCACACACTCTGGCACTATCTGACACTCTCTATCACACTCTGACACTCTCAGACACTCTCTGTCACACTCTAACGCTCTTTGACGCTCTCAGACACTCTCTGACGCACTCAGACACACTGTGACACTCTCTGACGCTCTCAGACACTCTCTGACACTCTCTGACGCTCTCAGACACTCTCAGACTCTCTCTATCACTCTCAGACACTCTCTATCACACTCTGACACTCTCTGACGCTCTCAGACACTCTCTGCAACGCTCTAGCATTCTTCATCACTCTCTGACACACTCTGACACACTTTGACACTCTCAGAAACTCTCTATCACTCTCTATCACTCTCTGACACTCCCTATCACTCAATGACACTCTCTGAAAATCTCTATCACTGTCTATCACTCTCTGACACTCTCTGACACTCTCTGACACATTCAGACACTCTCAGACACTCTCTGACACTCTCAGACACTCTCTATCACTCTTTATCGCTCTCTGACACTCTCTGACACTCTCTATCACTCTCTGACACTCTGTATCACTCTCTATCACTCTCTGACACTCCCTGACACTCTCTATAACTCTCTATCACTCTCTGACACTCTCTGACACTCCCTATCACTCTCTATCACTCTCTATCACTCTCTGACACTCTTTGAAGCTCTCTATCACTCTCGATCACTCTCTGACACTCTCTATCACTCTCTGACACTCTCTATCACTCTCTGACACTCTCTGACACTCTCTATCACTCTCTATCACTCTCTGACACTCTCTGACACTCTCTATCACTCAATGACACTCTCTATCACTCTCCATCACTCTCTGACACTCTCTGACACACTCTGACACTCTCAGACACTCTCAATCACACTCCGTATCACTCTCTGACACTCTCTGACACTCTCTATCACTCTCTGACACTTTCTGACACTCTCTATTACTCAGAGACACTCTGTGACACTCTCTATCCCTCTCTATCACTCTATGACACTCTCAGACGCTATCTATCACTCTCTATCACTCTCTGACACTCTCTGACACACTCTGACACTCTCTGTCACTCTCTATCACTCTCTATCACTCTCTGACACTCTGTGACACTCTCTGACACTCTCTATCACTCTATGACACTCTCTGACAGTCTCTATCACTCTCTATCACTCTCTGACACACTCTGACACTATCTGACACTCTCAGACACTCACTGTCACTCTCTGTCACTCTCTATCAATCTCTGACACTCTCTATCACTCTCTATCACTCTCTTACACTCTCTATCACTCTCTGACACTCTCTGACACACTCTATCACACTCTGACACTCTCTGACACTCTCTATCACTCAATGACACTCTCTGAAACTGTCTATCACTCCCTATCACTCTCTATCACTCTCTGACACTCACTGACACTCTCAGACACTCGCTGTCACTCTCAGACACTCTCTGTCACTCTCTATCACTCTCTGACACTCACTGACACTCTGAGACAGCCTCTGTCACTCTCTGTCACTCTCTGTCACTCTCAGACACGCTCAGACATTCTACATCACTCTCTGACACTCTCCATCACTCTCTGACACTCTCTGTCGCTCTCTGACACTCTCACACACTCTGGCACTATCTGACACTCTCTATCACACTCTGACACTCTCAGACACTCTCTGTCACACTCTAACGCTCTTTGATGCTCACAGACACTCTCTGACGCACTCAGACACTCTGTGACACTCTCTGACGCTCTCAGACACTCTCTGACACTCTCTGACGCTCTCAGACACTCTCAGACTCTCTCTATCAGTCTCAGACACTCTCTGACACTCTCAGACACTGTCTATCACTCTCTGACACTCACTGACACTCTGAGACACTCTCTGAGACACTCTCTGTCACTCTCTGTCACTCTCAGACACGCTCAGACACTCTATATCACTCTCTGACACTCTCCATCACTCACTGACACTCTCTGACACTCTCTGTCGCTCTCTGACACTCTCACACACTCTGGCACTATCTGACACTCTCTATCACACTCTGACACTCTCAGACACTCTCTGTCACACTCTAACGCTCTTTGACGCTCTCAGACACTCTCTGACGCACTCAGACACACTGTGACACTCTCTGACGCTCTCAGACACTCTCTGACACTCTCTGACGCTCTCAGACACTCTCAGACTCTCTCTATCACTCTCAGACACTCTCTATCACACTCTGACACTCTCTGACGCTCTCAGACATTCTCTGCAACGCTCTAGCATTCTTCATCACTCTCTGACACACTCTGACACACTTTGACACTCTCAGAAACTCTCTATCACTCTCTATCACTCTCTGACACTCCCTATCACTCAATGACACTCTCTGAAAATCTCTATCACTGTCTATCACTCTCTGACACTCTCTGACACTCTCTGACACACTCAGACACTCTCAGACACTCTCTGACACTCTCAGACACGCTCTATCACTCTTTATCGCTCTCTGACACTCTCTGACACACTCTATCACTCTCTGACACTCTGTATCACTCTCTATCACTCTCTGACACTCCCTGACACTCTCTACAACTCTCTATCACTCTCTGACACTCTCTGACACTCCCTATCACTCTCTATCACTCTCTATCACTCTCTGACACTCTTTGAAGCTCTCTATCACTCTCGATCACTCTCTAACACTCTCTATCACTCTCTGACACTCTCTATCACTCTCTGACACTCTCTGACACTCTCTATCACTCTCTATCACTCTCTGACACTCTCTGACACTCTCTATCACTCAATGACACTCTCTATCTCTCTCTATCACTCTCTGACACTCTCTGACACACTCTGACACTCTCAGACACTCTCAATCACACTCTGTATCACTCTCTGACTCTCTCTGACACTTTCTATCACTCTCTGACACTTTCTGACACTCTCTATTACTCAATGACACTCTGTGACACCCTCTATCCCTCTCTATCACTCTATGACACTCTCTGACGCTATCTATCACTCTCTATCACTCTCTGACACTCTCTGTAACTCTCTATCACTCTCTGTCACTCTCTATCACTCTCTGACACTCTGTGACACTCTCTGACACTCTCTATCACTCTATGACACTCTCTGACAGTCTCTATCACTCTCTATCACTCTCTGACACACTCTGACACTATCTGACACTCTCAGACACTCACTGTCACTCTCTGTCACTCTCTATCAATCTCTGACACTCTCTATCACACTCTATCACTCTCTTACACTATCTATCACTCTCTGACACTCTCTGACACTCTCTATCACACTCTCTGACACTCTCTGACACTCTCTATCACTCAATGACACACTCTGTAACTGTCTATCACTCCCTATCACTCTCTATCACTCTCTGACACTCACTGACACTCTCAGACACTCGCTGTCACTCTCAGACACTCGCTGTCACTCTCTGACACTCTCTGACACTCTCTGATACTCTCTATCACTCTCTGACACTCTATGTCACTCACTGACACTCTCTTTCGCTCTCTGACACTCTCTGACACTCTCAGAGACTCTCAGAATCTCTCGCTCACTCTCTGAAACTCTCTGACACTCTCAGAGACTCTCTATCACTCTCTATCACTCTCTGACATTCTCTATCACTCTCTGACATTCTCAGACTCTCTCTGTCACTCTCTGACACTCCCTATCACTCTCTGACCCTCTGTGACACTCTCTATCACTCTCCATCACTCTCTGACACTCTCTGACACACTCTGACACTCTCTGACACTCTCTGACACTCTCTGACACTCTCTATCACTCTCTGACACTCTCTATCACTCTCTGACACTCTCTGTAACTCTCTATCACTCTCTGACACTCTCTATCACTGTCTATCACTCTCTGACACACTCTGACACTCTCTATCACTCTCTTTCACTCTCTGACACTCTCTGACACTCTCTAGCACTCTCGATCAATCTCTGACACTCTCTGACACTCTCTATTAATCAATGACACTCTGTGACACTGTCTATGATTCTCTGAAACTCTCTGACACACTCCGACACTCTCTATCACTCTCTATCACTCTCTGACACTCTCTGAGACTCTCCATCTCTCTATGACACTCTCTGACACTCTCTATCACGCTCTATCACTCTCTATCACTCTCTGACACTCTCTATCACTCTCTTACACTCTCTGACACTCTCTATCACTCTCTGACACTCACTGACACTCTCTATTACTCAATGACACTCTGTGACACTCTCTATCCCTCTCTATCACTCTATGACACTCTCTGACTCTATCTATCACTCTCTATCACTCTCTGACACTCTCTGACACACTCTGACACTCTCTATCACTCTCTATCACTCTCTGACAATTTGTGACAATCCCTGACACTCTCTGAAACTCTATCACTCTCTATCACTCTCTATCACTCTCTGACACTCTCTGACACCCTCTGACACACTCTGACACTCTCTGACACTCTCATAGGCTCTCTATCACTCTCTATCACTCTCTATCACTCTCTGACACTCTCTGACACTCTCTATCACTCTGTGACACTCTCTGACACTCTCAGAGGGTCTCTATCACGCTCTATCACTCACTGACACTCTCAGACACTCTCTATCAGTCTCTGACACTCACTGACACTCTCAGACACTCTCTTTCACTCACTGTCACTCTCAGACACTCTCAGACACTCTCTATCACTCTCTGACACTCTCTATCACTATCTGACACTCTCTATCGCTCTCTGGCACTCTCTGACACACTCAATCACTCTCTATCACACTCTGAAACACTCTGACACTCTATATCACTCTCAGACACTCTCTGTCACTCTCTACCACTCTCTGACACTCTCTATCACTCTCTGACACTCTCTGACACTCTCAGAGGCTCTCTATCACTCGCAATCACTCACTGACACTCTCAGACACTCTCTATCACTCTCTGACACTCACTGACACTCTCAGACACTCTCTTTCACTCTCTGTCACTCTCAGACACTCTCTATCACTCTCTGACACTGTCTATCTCTCTCTGACACTCTCTGTCGCTCTCTGACACTCTCTGACACTCTCTGACACTCTCTATCACTCAATGACACACTCTGAAACTGTCTATCACTCCCTATCACTCTCTAACACTCTCTGACACTCACTGACACTCTCAGACACTCGCTGTCACTCTCAGACACTCTATGTCACTCTCTGACACTCTCTGACACTCTCTGATACTCTCTATCACTCTCTGACACTCTCTGTCACTCTCAGAGACTCTCAGAATCTCTCTCTCACTCTCTGAAACTCTCTGACACTCTCAGAGACTCTCTATCACTCTCTATCACTCTCTGACATTCTCTATCACCCTCTTACATTCTCAGACTCTCTCTGTCACTCTCTGACACTCCCTATCACTCTCTGACACTCTCTGACACTCTCTATCACTCTCTGACACTCTCTGACACTCTCTATCACTCAATGACCCTCTGTGACACTCTCTATCACTCTCCATCACTCTCTGACACTCTCTGACACACTCTATCACTCTCTGACACTCTCTGTAACTCTCTATCACTCTCTGACACTCTCTGTAACTCTCTATCACTCTCTGACACTCTCTATCACTCTCTATCACTCTCTGACACACTCTGACACTCTCTATGACTCTCTTTCACTCTCTGACACTCTCTGACACCCTCTATCACTCTTGATCAATCTCTGACACTCTCTGACACTCTCTATTAATCAATGACACTCTGTGACACTCTCTATGATTCTCTGAAACTCTCTGACACACTCTGACACTCTCTATCACTCTCTATCACTCTCTGACACTCTCTGAGACTCTCCATCTCTCTATGACACTCTCTGACACTCTCTATCACGCTCTGACACTCTCTGAAACTCTCTGACACTCTCTATCACTCTCTTACAGTCTCTGACACTCTCTATCACTCTCTGACACTCACTGTCGCTCTCTGACACTCTCTGACACTCTCTGACACTCTCTATCACTCAATGAGACACTCTGAAACTGTCTATCACTCCCTATCTCTCTCTATCACTCTCTGACACTCACTGACACTCTCAGACACTCGCTGTCACTCTCAGACACTCTCTGTCACTCTTTGACACTCTCTGACACTCTCTGATACTCTCTATCACTCTCTGACACTCTCTGTCACTCACTGACACTCTCTTTCGCTCTCTGACACTCTCTGACACTCTCAGAGAATCTCAGAATCTCTCTCTCACTCTCTGAAACTCTCTGACACTCTCAGAGACTCTCTATCACTCTCTATCACTCTCTGACATTCTCTATCACTCTCTGACATTCTCAGACACTCTCTGTCACTCTCTGACACTCCCTATCACTCTCTGACACTCTCTGACACTCTCTATCACTCTCTGACACTCTCTATCACTCAATGACCCTCTGTGAAACTCTCTATCACTCTCCATCACTCTCTGACACTCTCTGACACACTCTGACACTCTCTGACACTCTCTATCACTCTCTGACACTCTCTGCAACTCTCTATCACTCTCTGACACTCTCTGTAACTCTCTATCACTCTCTGACACTCTCTATCACTCTCTATCACTCTCTGACACACTCTGACACTCTCGATCACTCTCTTTCACTCTCTGACACTCTCTGACACTATCTATCACTCTCGATCAATCTCTGACACTCTCTGACACTCTCTATTAATCAATGACACTCTGTGACACTCTCTATGATTAACTGAAACTCTCTGACAAACTCTGACACTCTCTATCACTCTCTATCACTCTCTGACACTCTCTGAGACTCTCCATCTCTCTATGACACTCTCTGACACTCTCTATCACGCTCTATCACTCTCTATCACTCTCTGACACTCTCTATCATTCTCTTACACTCTCTGACACTCTCTATCACTCTCTGACACTCACTGACACTCTCAGACACTCTCTGCCACTCACTATCACTCTCTGACTCTCTACCTATCACTCTCTGAATCACTTTGACACTCTCAGAGGCTCTCTATCACTCTCTATTACTCACTGACACTCTCAGAGAATCTCTATCACTCTCTGACACTCACTGACACTCTCAGACACTCTATTTCACTCTCTGTCACTCTCAGACAATCTCAGACACTCTCTATCACTCTCTGAAACTGTCTATCGCTCTCTGACACACTCAATCACACTCTATCACTCTCTGACACACTCTGACTCTCTCTATCACTCGATGACACTCTCTGACACTCTCTATCACTCTCTGTCACTCTCTGTCACTCTCTGTCACTCTCTGACACACTCTGACACTCTCTGACACTCTCAGACCCTCTCTGTCACTCTCTATCACTCTCTGACATTCTCTACCACTCTCTGACACTCTCTATCACTCTCAGACACTCTCTGTCACTCTCTACCACTCTCTGACACTCTCTATCACTCTCTGACACTCTCTGACACTCTCAGAGGCTCTCTATCAATCTCAATCACTCACTGACACTCTCAGACACTCTCTATCACTCTCTGACACTCACTGACACTCTCAGACACACTCTTTCACTCTCTTTCACTCTCAGACACTCTCTATCACTGTCTGACACTGTCTATCTCTCTGTGACATTCTCTATCGCTCTCTGACACTCTCTGACACACTCAATCACTCTCTATCACTCTCTGACACACTCTGACACTCTCTATCACTCTCTGACACTCTCTGATACCCTCTATCACTCTCTATCACTCTCTATCACTCTCTATCACTCTATGACGCACTCTGACACTCTCTGACACTCTCAG
Organism: Heterodontus francisci; assembly: GCF_036365525.1. NCBI lineage: Eukaryota > Metazoa > Chordata > Chondrichthyes > Heterodontiformes > Heterodontidae > Heterodontus > Heterodontus francisci. The sequence continues at coordinate 33,981,310 of NC_090412.1, read as the reverse complement.
ACACTCTCTATCACACTCTGACTCGGTCTGACACTCTCCATCACTCTCTGACACTCTCTGACACTCTCCGACACTCTCAGACACTCTCAATCACACTCCGTATCACTCTCTGACATTCTCTGACACTCTCTATCACTCTCTGACACATTCTGACACTCTCTATTACTCAATGACACTCTGTGACACTCTCTATCCCTCTCTATCACACTACCGCACTCTCTGACGCTATCTATCACTCTCTATCACTCTCTGACACTCTCTGAATCACTCTGACACTCTCTATCACTCTCTGACAATTTGTGACAATCCCTGACACTCTCTGAAACTCTCTATCACTCTCTATCACTCTCTGACACCCTCTGACACACTCTGACACTCTCTGACACTCTCTATCACTCTCTGTCACTCTCTATCACTCTCTGACACTCTCTGACACTCTCAGAGGGTCTCTATCACGCTCTATCACTCACTGACACTCTCAGACACTCTCTATCAGTCTCTGACACTCACTGACACTCTCAGACACTCTCTTTCACTCACTGTCACTCTCAGACACTCTCAGACACTCTCTATCACTCTCTGACACTCTCTATCACTCTCTGACACTCTCTATCGCTCTCTTGCACTCTCTGACACACTCAATCACTCTCTATCACTCTCGGAAACACTCTGACACTCTCTATCACTCTGTGACACTCTCTGACACTCTCAGAGGGTCGCTATCACGCTCTATCACTCACTGACACTCTCAGACACTCTCTATCAGTCTCTGACACTCACTGACACTCTCTTTCACTCACTGTCACTCTCAGACACTCTCAGACACTCTCTATCACTCTCAGACACTCTCTGTCACTCTCTACCACTCTCTGACACTCTCTATCACTCTCTGACACTCTTTGACACTCTCAGAGGGTCTCTATCACGCTCTATCACTCACTGACACTCTCAGACACTCTCTATCAGTCTCTGACACTCACTGACACTCTCAGACACTCTCTTTCACTCACTGTCACTCTCAGACACTCTCAGACACTCTCTATCACTCTCTGACACACTCAATCACTCTCTATCACTCTCTGACACTCTCTGACACTCTCTATCACTCTGTGACACTCTATGACACTCTCAGAGGGTCTCTATCACGCTCTATCACTCACTGACACTCTCAGACACTCTCTATCAGTGTCTGACACTCACTGACACTCTCAGACACTCTCTTTCACTCACTGTCACTCTCAGACACTCTCAGACACTCTCTATCACTCTCAGACACTCTCTGTCACTCTCTACCACTCTCTGACACTCTCTATCACTCTCTGACACTCTCTGACACTCTCGAGGCTCTCTATCACTCGCAATCACTCACTGACACTCTCAGACACTCTCTATCACTCTCTATCACTCTCTGACACCCTCTGACACACTCTGACACTCTCTGACACTCTCATAGGCTCTCTATCACTCTCTGTCACTCTCTATCACTCTGTGACACTCTCTGACACTCTCAGAGGGTCTCTATCACGCTCTATCACTCACTGACACTCTCAGACACTCTCTATCAGTCTCTGACACTCACTGACACTCTCAGACACTCTCTTTCACTCACTGTCACTCTCAGACACTCTCAGACACTCTCTATCACTCTCTGACACTCTCTATCACTCTCTGACACTCTCTATCGCTCTCTTGCACTCTCTGACACACTCAATCACTCTCTATCACTCTCGGAAACACTCTGACACTCTCTATCACTCTGTGACACTCTCTGACACTCTCAGAGGGTCGCTATCACGCTCTATCACTCACTGACACTCTCAGACACTCTCTATCAGTCTCTGACACTCACTGACACTCTCTTTCACTCACTGTCACTCTCAGACACTCTCAGACACTCTCTATCACTCTCAGACACTCTCTGTCACTCTCTACCACTCTCTGACACTCTCTATCACTCTCTGACACTCTTTGACACTCTCAGAGGGTCTCTATCACGCTCTATCACTCACTGACACTCTCAGACACTCTCTATCAGTCTCTGACACTCACTGACACTCTCAGACACTCTCTTTCACTCACTGTCACTCTCAGACACTCTCAGACACTCTCTATCACTCTCTGACACTCTCTATCACTCTCTGACACTCTCTGACACTCTCTATCGCTCTCTTGCACTCTCTGACACACTCAATCACTCTCTATCACTCTCTGACACTCTCTGACACTCTCTATCACTCTGTGACACTCTATGACACTCTCAGAGGGTCTCTATCACGCTCTATCACTCACTGACACTCTCAGACACTCTCTATCAGTGTCTGACACTCACTGACACTCACTGACACTCTCAGACACTCTCTTTCACTCACTGTCACTCTCAGACACTCTCAGACACTCTCTATCACTCTCAGACACTCTCTGTCACTCTCTACCACTCTCTGACACTCTCTATCACTCTCTGACACTCTCTGACACTCTCGAGGCTCTCTATCACTCGCAATCACTCACTGACACTCTCAGACACTCTCTATCACTCTCTGACACTCACTGACACTCTCAGACACTCTCTTTCACTCTCTGTCACTCTCAGACACTCTCTATCACTCTCTGACACTGTCTATCTCTCTCTGACACTCTCTGTCGCTCTCTGACACTCTCTGACACTCTCTGACGCTCTCTGACACTCACAGACACTCTCAGATACTCTCTATCACTCTGTATCACTCTCTAACACTCACTGACACTCTTAATCACTCTGTGACACTCTCTATCTCTCTCTATCACACTCTGACACTCTCTATCACTCTCTGACACTCTCTATCGCTCTCTTGCACTCTCTGACACACTCAATCACTCTCTATCACTCTCGGAAACACTCTGACACTCTCTATCACTCTGTGACACTCTCTGACACTCTCAGAGGGTCGCTATCACGCTCTATCACTCACTGACACTCTCAGACACTCTCTATCAGTCTCTGACACTCACTGACACTCTCTTTCACTCACTGTCACTCTCAGACACTCTCAGACACTCTCTATCACTCTCAGACACTCTCTGTCACTCTCTACCACTCTCTGACACTCTCTATCACTCTCTGACACTCTTTGACACTCTCAGAGGGTCTCTATCACGCTCTATCACTCACTGACACTCTCAGACACTCTCTATCAGTCTCTGACACTCACTGACACTCTCAGACACTCTCTTTCACTCACTGTCACTCTCAGACACTCTCAGACACTCTCTATCACTCTCTGACACACTCAATCACTCTCTATCACTCTCTGACACTCTCTGACACTCTCTATCACTCTGTGACACTCTATGACACTCTCAGAGGGTCTCTATCACGCTCTATCACTCACTGACACTCTCAGACACTCTCTATCAGTGTCTGACACTCACTGACACTCTCAGACACTCTCTTTCACTCACTGTCACTCTCAGACACTCTCAGACACTCTCTATCACTCTCAGACACTCTCTGTCACTCTCTACCACTCTCTGACACTCTCTATCACTCTCTGACACTCTCTGACACTCTCGAGGCTCTCTATCACTCGCAATCACTCACTGACACTCTCAGACACTCTCTATCACTCTCTATCACTCTCTGACACCCTCTGACACACTCTGACACTCTCTGACACTCTCATAGGCTCTCTATCACTCTCTGTCACTCTCTATCACTCTGTGACACTCTCTGACACTCTCAGAGGGTCTCTATCACGCTCTATCACTCACTGACACTCTCAGACACTCTCTATCAGTCTCTGACACTCACTGACACTCTCAGACACTCTCTTTCACTCACTGTCACTCTCAGACACTCTCAGACACTCTCTATCACTCTCTGACACTCTCTATCACTCTCTGACACTCTCTATCGCTCTCTTGCACTCTCTGACACACTCAATCACTCTCTATCACTCTCGGAAACACTCTGACACTCTCTATCACTCTGTGACACTCTCTGACACTCTCAGAGGGTCTCTATCACTCTCTATCACTCACTGACACTCTCAGACACTCTCTATCAGTCTCTGACACTCACTGACACTCTCTTTCACTCACTGTCACTCTCAGACACTCTCAGACACTCTCTATCACTCTCAGACACTCTCTGTCACTCTCTACCACTCTCTGACACTCTCTATCACTCTCTGACACTCTTTGACACTCTCAGAGGGTCTCTATCACGCTCTATCACTCACTGACACTCTCAGACACTCTCTATCAGTCTCTGACACTCACTGACACTCTCAGACACTCTCTTTCACTCACTGTCACTCTCAGACACTCTCAGACACTCTCTATCACTCTCTGACACTCTCTATCACTCTCTGACACTCTCTGACACTCTCTATCGCTCTCTTGCACTCTCTGACACACTCAATCACTCTCTATCACTCTCTGACACTCTCTGACACTCTCTATCACTCTGTGACACTCTATGACACTCTCAGAGGGTCTCTATCACGCTCTATCACTCACTGACACTCTCAGACACTCTCTATCAGTGTCTGACACTCACTGACACTCACTGACACTCTCAGACACTCTCTTTCACTCACTGTCACTCTCAGACACTCTCAGACACTCTCTATCACTCTCAGACACTCTCTGTCACTCTCTACCACTCTCTGACACTCTCTATCACTCTCTGACACTCTCTGACACTCTCGAGGCTCTCTATCACTCGCAATCACTCACTGACACTCTCAGACACTCTCTATCACTCTCTGACACTCACTGACACTCTCAGACACTCTCTTTCACTCTCTGTCACTCTCAGACACTCTCTATCACTCTCTGACACTGTCTATCTCTCTCTGACACTCTCTGTCGCTCTCTGACACTCTCTGACACTCTCTGACGCTCTCTGACACTCACAGACACTCTCAGATACTCTCTATCACTCTGTATCACTCTCTAACACTCACTGACACTCTTAATCACTCTGTGACACTCTCTATCTCTCTCTATCACACTCTGACACTCTCTATCACTCTCTGACACACTCTATCACTCTCTGACACTCTCGATCACTCTGTGACACTCTCTGACACTCTCAGACTTTCTGTGACACACTCTGACACTCTCTATCACTCTATGACACTCACTGACACACTCTGACACTCTCTGTCACTCTCTATCACTCTCTGACACTCTCTGACGTTCTCTATCACTCTATGACACTCTCTGACACTCTCTGGCACTCTCTATCACTCTCGATCAATCTCTGACACTCTCTGACACTCTCTATTAATCAATGACACTCTGTGACACTCTCTATGATTCTCTGAAACTCTCTGACACACTCTGACACTCTCTATCACTCTCTATCACTCTCTGACACTCTCTGAGACTCTCCATCTCTCTATGACACTCTCTGACACTCACGATCACGCTCTATCACTCTCTATCACTCTCTGACACTCTCTATCACTCTCTTACACTCTCTGACACTCTCTATCACTCTCTGACACTCACTGACACTCTCAGACACTCTCTGCCACTCACTATCACTCTCTGACTCTCTACCTATCACTCTCTGAATCTCTCTGACACTCTCAGAGGCTCTCTATCACTCTCTATTACTCTCTGACACTCTCAGACACTCTCTATCACACTCTGACACGGTCTGACACTCTCCATCACTCTCTGACACTCTCTATCACTCTCTGACACTCTCTGACACTCTCTACCACTCTCTATCACTCTCTGACACTCTCTGACACTCTGTATCACTCTCTATCACTCTCTGACACTCTCTGAAGCCCTCTATCACTCTCGATCACTATCTGACACTCTCTATCACTCTCTGACACACTCTATCACTCTCTGACACTCTCTGACACTCTCTATCACTCTCTATCACACTCTGACACTGTCTATCTCTCTCTGACACACTCCATCACTCTCTGACACTCTCTGACACTCTCTATCACTCTCTATCACACTCTGACACTCTCAGACACTCTCAATCACACTCCGTATCACTCTCTGACACTCTCTGACACTCTCTATCCCTCTCTATCACTCTATGACACTCTCTGACGCTATCTATCCCTCTCTATCACTCTCTGACACTCTCTGACACACTCTGACACTCTCTGACACTCTCGAGGCTCTCTATCACTCGCAATCACTCACTGACACTCTCAGACACTCTCTATCACTCTCTATCACTCTCTGACACCCTCTGACACACTCTGACACTCTCTGACACTCTCATAGGCTCTCTATCACTCTCTGTCACTCTCTATCACTCTGTGACACTCTCTGACACTCTCAGAGGGTCTCTATCACGCTCTATCACTCACTGACACTCTCAGACACTCTCTATCAGTCTCTGACACTCACTGACACTCTCAGACACTCTCTTTCACTCACTGTCACTCTCAGACACTCTCAGACACTCTCTATCACTCTCTGACACTCTCTATCACTCTCTGACACTCTCTATCGCTCTCTTGCACTCTCTGACACACTCAATCACTCTCTATCACTCTCGGAAACACTCTGACACTCTCTATCACTCTGTGACACTCTCTGACACTCTCAGAGGGTCGCTATCACGCTCTATCACTCACTGACACTCTCAGACACTCTCTATCAGTCTCTGACACTCACTGACACTCTCTTTCACTCACTGTCACTCTCAGACACTCTCAGACACTCTCTATCACTCTCAGACACTCTCTGTCACTCTCTACCACTCTCTGACACTCTCTATCACTCTCTGACACTCTTTGACACTCTCAGAGGGTCTCTATCACGCTCTATCACTCACTGACACTCTCAGACACTCTCTATCAGTCTCTGACACTCACTGACACTCTCAGACACTCTCTTTCACTCACTGTCACTCTCAGACACTCTCAGACACTCTCTATCACTCTCTGACACTCTCTATCACTCTCTGACACTCTCTGACACTCTCTATCGCTCTCTTGCACTCTCTGACACACTCAATCACTCTCTATCACTCTCTGACACTCTCTGACACTCTCTATCACTCTGTGACACTCTATGACACTCTCAGAGGGTCTCTATCACGCTCTATCACTCACTGACACTCTCAGACACTCTCTATCAGTGTCTGACACTCACTGACACTCACTGACACTCTCAGACACTCTCTTTCACTCACTGTCACTCTCAGACACTCTCAGACACTCTCTATCACTCTCAGACACTCTCTGTCACTCTCTACCACTCTCTGACACTCTCTATCACTCTCTGACACTCTCTGACACTCTCGAGGCTCTCTATCACTCGCAATCACTCACTGACACTCTCAGACACTCTCTATCACTCTCTGACACTCACTGACACTCTCAGACACTCTCTTTCACTCTCTGTCACTCTCAGACACTCTCTATCACTCTCTGACACTGTCTATCTCTCTCTGACACTCTCTGTCGCTCTCTGACACTCTCTGACACTCTCTGACGCTCTCTGACACTCACAGACACTCTCAGATACTCTCTATCACTCTGTATCACTCTCTAACACTCACTGACACTCTTAATCACTCTGTGACACTCTCTATCTCTCTCTATCACACTCTGACACTCTCTATCACTCTCTGACACACTCTATCACTCTCTGACACTCTCGATCACTCTGTGACACTCTCTGACACTCTCAGAGGGTCTCTATCACGCTCTATCACTCACTGACACTCTCAGACACTCTCTATCAGTGTCTGACACTCACTGACACTCTCAGACACTCTCTTTCACTCACTGTCACTCTCAGACACTCTCAGACACTCTCTATCACTCTCAGACACTCTCTGTCACTCTCTACCACTCTCTGACACTCTCTATCACTCTCTGACACTCTCTGACACTCTCGAGGCTCTCTATCACTCGCAATCACTCACTGACACTCTCAGACACTCTCTATCACTCTCTATCACTCTCTGACACCCTCTGACACACTCTGACACTCTCTGACACTCTCATAGGCTCTCTATCACTCTCTGTCACTCTCTATCACTCTGTGACACTCTCTGACACTCTCAGAGGGTCTCTATCACGCTCTATCACTCACTGACACTCTCAGACACTCTCTATCAGTCTCTGACACTCACTGACACTCTCAGACACTCTCTTTCACTCACTGTCACTCTCAGACACTCTCAGACACTCTCTATCACTCTCTGACACTCTCTATCGCTCTCTTGCACTCTCTGACACACTCAATCACTCTCTATCACTCTCGGAAACACTCTGACACTCTCTATCACTCTGTGACACTCTCTGACACTCTCAGAGGGTCTCTATCACGCTCTATCACTCACTGACACTCTCAGACACTCTCTATCAGTCTCTGACACTCACTGACACTCTCTTTCACTCACTGTCACTCTCAGACACTCTCAGACACTCTCTATCACTCTCAGACACTCTCTGTCACTCTCTACCACTCTCTGACACTCTCTATCACTCTCTGACACTCTTTGACACTCTCAGAGGGTCTCTATCACGCTCTATCACTCACTGACACTCTCAGACACTCTCTATCAGTCTCTGACACTCACTGACACTCTCAGACACTCTCTTTCACTCACTGTCACTCTCAGACACTCTCAGACACTCTCTATCACTCTCTGACACTCTCTATCACTCTCTGACACTCTCTGACACTCTCTATCGCTCTCTTGCACTCTCTGACACACTCAATCACTCTCTATCACTCTCTGACACTCTCTGACACTCTCTATCACTCTGTGACACTCTATGACACTCTCAGAGGGTCTCTATCACGCTCTATCACTCACTGACACTCTCAGACACTCTCTATCAGTGTCTGACACTCACTGACACTCACTGACACTCTCAGACACTCTCTTTCACTCACTGTCACTCTCAGACACTCTCAGACACTCTCTATCACTCTCAGACACTCTCTGTCACTCTCTACCACTCTCTGACACTCTCTATCACTCTCTGACACTCTCTGACACTCTCGAGGCTCTCTATCACTCGCAATCACTCACTGACACTCTCAGACACTCTCTATCACTCTCTGACACTCACTGACACTCTCAGACACTCTCTTTCACTCTCTGTCACTCTCAGACACTCTCTATCACTCTCTGACACTGTCTATCTCTCTCTGACACTCTCTGTCGCTCTCTGACACTCTCTGACACTCTCTGACGCTCTCTGACACTCACAGACACTCTCAGATACTCTCTATCACTCTGTATCACTCTCTAACACTCACTGACACTCTTAATCACTCTGTGACACTCTCTATCTCTCTCTATCACACTCTGACACTCTCTATCACTCTCTGACACACTCTATCACTCTCTGACACTCTCGATCACTCTGTGACACTCTCTGACACTCTCAGACTTTCTGTGACACACTCTGACACTCTCTATCACTCTATGACACTCACTGACACACTCTGACACTCTCTGTCACTCTCTATCACTCTCTGACACTCTCTGACGTTCTCTATCACTCTATGACACTCTCTGACACTCTCTGGCACTCTCTATCACTCTCGATCAATCTCTGACACTCTCTGACACTCTCTATTAATCAATGACACTCTGTGACACTCTCTATGATTCTCTGAAACTCTCTGACACACTCTGACACTCTCTATCACTCTCTATCACTCTCTGACACTCTCTGAGACTCTCCATCTCTCTATGACACTCTCTGACACTCACGATCACGCTCTATCACTCTCTATCACTCTCTGACACTCTCTATCACTCTCTTACACTCTCTGACACTCTCTATCACTCTCTGACACTCACTGACACTCTCAGACACTCTCTGCCACTCACTATCACTCTCTGACTCTCTACCTATCACTCTCTGAATCTCTCTGACACTCTCAGAGGCTCTCTATCACTCTCTATTACTCTCTGACACTCTCAGACACTCTCTATCACACTCTGACACGGTCTGATACTCTCCATCACTCTCTGACACTCTCTGACACTCTCCGACACTCTCAGACACTCTCAATCACACTCCGTATCACTCTGTGACACTCTCTGACACTCTCTATCACTCTGACACTTTCTGACACTCTCTATTACTCAATGACACTCTGTGACACTCTCCATCCCTCTCTATCACTCTATGACACTCTCTGACGCTATCTATCACTCTCTATCACTCTCTGACAGTCTCTGACACACTCTGACACTCTCTATCACTCTCTGACAATTTGTGACAATCCCTGACACTCTCTGAAGCTCTCTATCACTCTCTATCACTCTCTGACACCCTCTGACACACTCTGACACTCTCTGACACTCTCATAGGCTCTCTATCACTCTCTGTCACTCTCAATCACTCTCTGACACTCTCTGACACTCTCTATCTCTCTGTGACACTCTCTGACACTCTCAGAAAGTCTCTATCACGCTCTATCACTCACTGAAACTCTCAGACACTCTCTATCAGTCTCTGACACTCACTGACACTCTCAGACACTCTCTTTCACTCACTGTCACTCTCAGACACTCTCAGACACTCTTTATCACTCTCTGACACTCTCTATCACTCTCTGACACTCTCTATCGCTCTCTTGCACTCTCTGACACACTCAATCACTCTCTATCACTCTCGGAGACACTCTGACACTCTCTATCACTCTCAGACACTCTCTGTCACTCTCTACCACTCTCTGACTCTATCTATCACACTCTGACACTCTCTGACACTCTCGAGGCTCTCTATCACTCGCAATCACTCACTGACACTCTCTATCACTCTCTGACACTCTCTGACACTCTCTGACACACTCAGACACTCTCGATCACTCTCTGACACTCTCTATCACTCTCTGACACTCTCTATCACTCTCTGACACTCTCTGACACTCTCTACCACTCTCTATCACTCTCTGACACTCTCTGACACTCTGTATCACTCTCTATCACTCTCTGACACTCTCTGAAGCCCTCTATCACTCTCGATCACTATCTGACACTCTCTATCACTCTCTGACACACTCTATCACTCTCTGACACTCTCTGACACTCTCTATCACTCTCTATCACTCTCTGACACTGTCTATCTCTCTCTGACACACTCCATCACTCTCTGACACTCTCTGACACTCTCTATCACTCTCTATCACACTCTGACACTCTCAGACACTCTCAATCACACTCCGTATCACTCTCTGACACTCTCTGACACTCTCTATCCCTCTCTATCACTCTATGACACTCTCTGACGCTATCTATCCCTCTCTATCACTCTCTGACACTCTCTGACACACTCTGACACTCTCTATCACTCTCTGACACTCTGTGACACTCTCTGACACTCTCCATCACTCTCTGACACTCTCTGAAACTCACTATCACTCTCTATCACTCTCTGACACTCTCTGACACCCTCTGACACACTCTGACACTCTCTGACTCTCTCATAGACTCTCTATCACTCTCCATCACTCTCTGTCACTCTCTATCACTCTCTGATACTCTCTGACACTCTCTATCACTCTCTGACACTCTCTGACACTCTCAGAGGGTCTCTATCACTCTCTATCACTCACTGACACTCTCAGACACTCTCTATCAGTCTCGGACACTCACTGAAACTCTCTTTCACTCTCTGTCACTCTCAGACACTCTCAGACACTCTCTATCACTCTCTGACACTCTATCACTCTCTGACACTCTCTATCACTCTCTGAAACACTCTGACACTCTCTATCACTCTCTATCACTCTCTGACACACTCTGACACACTCTGACACTCTCAGACACTCTCTGACACTGTCAGACACTCTCTGTCACTCTCTGTCACTCTCTATCAATCTCTGACACTCTCTATCACTCTCTATCACTGTCTTACACTCTCTATCACTCTCTGACACTCTCTGACACTCTCTATCACACTCTGACACTCTCTATCACTCTGTAACACTCTCTATCACTCTCTATCACTCTCTGACACTCTCTGACACTCCCTATCACTCTCTATCATTCGCTGACACTCACTGACACTCTCAGACACTCGCTGTCACTCTCAGACACTCTCTGTCACTCTCTGACACTCTCTGACACTCTCTATCACTCTCTGACACTCTCTGTCACTCACTGACACTCTCTTTCGCTCTCTGAAACTCTCTGACACTCTCAGAGACTCTCTATCACTCTCTATCACGCTCTGACATTCTCTCTCACTCTCTGACATTCTCAGACTCGCTCTGTCACTCTCTGACACGCCCTATCACTCTCTGACACTCTCTGAAACTCTCTATCACTCTCTGACACTCTCTGAAACTCTCTATCACTCAATGACCCTCTGTGACACTCTCTATCACTCGCCATCACTCTCTGACACACTCTGACACACTCTGACACTCTCAGACACACTCTATCACACTCCGTATCACTCTCTGACACTCTCTGACACTCTCTATCACTCTCTGACCCTCTCTGTAACTCTCTATCACTCTCTGACACTCTCTATCACTCTCTGACACACTCTGACACTCTCTATCACTCTCTTTCACTCTCTGACACTCTCTATCACTCTCTATCAATCTCTGACACTCTCTGACGCTCTCTATTCATCAATGACACTCTGTGACACTCTCTATGACTCTCTGAAACTCTCTGACACACTCTGACACTCTCTATCACTCTCTATCACTCTCTATCACTCTCTGTCACTCTCTATCACTCTCTGACACTCTCTGACACTCTCTATCACTCTCTGACACTCTCTGACACTCTCAGAGGGTCTCTATCACTCTATCATTCACTGACACTCTCAGACACTCTCGATCAGTCTCTGACACTCACTGACACTCTCAGACACTCTCTTTCACTCTCTGTCACTCTCAGACACACTCAGACACTCTCTATCACTCTCTGACACTCTCTGTCACTCTCTGACACTCTCTATCGCTCTCTGGCACTCTCTGACACACTCAATCACTCTCTATCACTTTCTGAAACACTCTGACACTCTATATCACTCTCCGACACTCTCTGTCATTCTCTACCACTCTCTACCACTCTCTGACACTCTCTATCACTCTCTGACACTCTCTGACACTCTCAGAGGCTCTCTATCACTCTCAATCACTCACTGACACTCTCAGACACTCTCTATCACTCTCTGACACTCACTGACACGCTCAGACACTCTCTTTCACTCTCTGTCACTCTCAGACACTCTCGATCACTCTCTGACACTGTCTATCTCTCTCTGACACTCTCTATCGCTCTCTGACACTCTCTGACACTCTCTGACGCTCTCTGACGCTCTCTGACACTCACAGACACTCAAAGATACTCTCTATCACTCTGTATCACTCTCCAACACTCTCTGACACTCTTAATCACTCTGTGACACTCTCTATCTCTCTCTATCACGCTCTGACAATCTCTATCACTCTCTGACACTCTCTATCACTCTCTGACAATCTCGATCACTCTGTGACACTCTCTGACACTCTCAGACTTTCTGTGACACACTCTGACACTCTCTATCACTCTATGACACTCACTGACACACTCTGACACTCTCAGACACTCTCTATCACTCTCTATCACTCTCTGACACCCTCTGACACACTCTGACACTCTCTGACACTCTCATAGGCTCTCTATCACTCTCTGTCACTCTCTATCACTCTGTGACACTCTCTGACACTCTCAGAGGGTCTCTATCACGCTCTATCACTCACTGACACTCTCAGACACTCTCTATCAGTCTCTGACACTCACTGACACTCTCAGACACTCTCTTTCACTCACTGTCACTCTCAGACACTCTCAGACACTCTCTATCACACTCTGACACTCTCTATCACTCTCTGACACTCTCTATCACTCTCTTGCACTCTCTGACACACTCAATCACTCTCTATCACTCTCGGAAACACTCTGACACTCTCTATCACTCTGTGACACTCTCTGACACTCTCAGAGGGTCTCTATCACGCTCTATCACTCACTGACACTCTCAGACACTCTCTATCAGTCTCTGACACTCACTGACACTCTCTTTCACTCACTGTCACTCTCAGACACTCTCAGACACTCTCTATCACTCTCAGACACTCTCTGTCACTCTCTACCACTCTCTGACACTCTCTATCACTCTCTGACACTCTTTGACACTCTCAGAGGGTCTCTATCACGCTCTATCACTCACTGACACTCTCAGACACTCTCTATCAGTCTCTGACACTCACTGACACTCTCAGACACTCTCTTTCACTCACTGTCACTCTCAGACACTCTCAGACACTCTCTATCACTCTCTGACACTCTCTATCACTCTCTGACACTCTCTGACACTCTCTATCGCTCTCTTGCACTCTCTGACACACTCAATCACTCTCTATCACTCTCTGACACTCTCTGACACTCTCTATCACTCTGTGACACTCTATGACACTCTCAGAGGGTCTCTATCACGCTCTATCACTCACTGACACTCTCAGACACTCTCTATCAGTGTCTGACACTCACTGACACTCTCAGACACTCTCTTTCACTCACTGTCACTCTCAGACACTCTCAGACACTCTCTATCACTCTCAGACACTCTCTGTCACTCTCTACCACTCTCTGACACTCTCTATCACTCTCTGACACTCTCTGACACTCTCGAGGCTCTCTATCACTCGCAATCACTCACTGACACTCTCAGACACTCTCTATCACTCTCTGACACTCACTGACACTCTCAGACACTCTCTTTCACTCTCTGTCACTCTCAGACACTCTCTATCACTCTCTGACACTGTCTATCTCTCTCTGACACTCTCTGTCGCTCTCTGACACTCTCTGACACTCTCTGACGCTCTCTGACACTCACAGACACTCTCAGATACTCTCTATCACTCTGTATCACTCTCTAACACTCACTGACACTCTTAATCACTCTGTGACACTCTCTATCTCTCTCTATCACACTCTGACACTCTCTATCACTCTCTGACACACTCTATCACTCTCTGACACTCTCGATCACTCTGTGACACTCTCTGACACTCTCAGACTTTCTGTGACACACTCTGACACTCTCTATCACTCTATGACACTCACTGACACACTCTGACACTCTCTGTCACTCTCTATCACTCTCTGACACTCTCTGACGTTCTCTATCACTCTATGACACTCTCTGACACTCTCTGGCACTCTCTATCACTCTCGATCAATCTCTGACACTCTCTGACACTCTCTATTAATCAATGACACTCTGTGACACTCTCTATGATTCTCTGAAACTCTCTGACACACTCTGACACTCTCTATCACTCTCTATCACTCTCTGACACTCTCTGAGACTCTCCATCTCTCTATGACACTCTCTGACACTCACGATCACGCTCTATCACTCTCTATCACTCTCTGACACTCTCTATCACTCTCTTACACTCTCTGACACTCTCTATCACTCTCTGACACTCACTGACACTCTCAGACACTCTCTGCCACTCACTATCACTCTCTGACTCTCTACCTATCACTCTCTGAATCTCTCTGACACTCTCAGAGGCTCTCTATCACTCTCTATTACTCTCTGACACTCTCAGACACTCTCTATCACACTCTGACACGGTCTGACACTCTCCATCACTCTCTGACACTCTCTGACACTCTCCGACACTCTCAGACACTCTCAATCACACTCCGTATCACTCTCTGACACTCTCTGACACTCTCTATCACTCTGACACTTTCTGACACTCTCTATTACTCAATGACACTCTGTGACACTCTCTATCCCTCTCTATCACTCTATGACACTCTCTGACGCTATCTATCACTCTCTATCACTCTCTGACAGTCTCTGACACACTCTGACACTCTCTATCACTCTCTGACAATTTGTGACAATCCTGACACTCTCTGAAGCTCTCTATCACTCTCTATCACTCTCTGACACCCTCTGACACACTCTGACACTCTCTGACACTCTCATAGGCTCTCTATCACTCTCTGTCACTCTCAATCACTCTCTGACACTCTCTGACACTCTCTATCTCTCTGTGACACTCTCTGACACTCTCAGAAAGTCTCTATCACGCTCTATCACTCACTGAAACTCTCAGACACTCTCTATCAGTCTCTGACACTCACTGACACTCTCAGACACTCTCTTTCACTCACTGTCACTCTCAGACACTCTCAGACACTCTTTATCACTCTCTGACACTCTCTATCACTCTCTGACACTCTCTATCGCTCTCTTGCACTCTCTGACACACTCAATCACTCTCTATCACTCTCGGAAACACTCTGACACTCTCTATCACTCTCAGACACTCTCTGTCACTCTCTACCACTCTCTGACTCTATCTATCACTCTCTGACACTCTCTGACACTCTCGAGGCTCTCTATCACTCGCAATCACTCACTGACACTCTCTATCACTCTCTGACACTCTCTGACACTCTCTGACACACTCAGACACTCTCGATCACTCTCTGACACTCTCTATCACTCTCTGACACTCTCTATCACTCTCTGACACTCTCTGACACTCTCTACCACTCTCTATCACTCTCTGACACTCTCTGACACTCTGTATCACTCTCTATCACTCTCTGACACTCTCTGAAGCCCTCTATCACTCTCGATCACTATCTGACACTCTCTATCACTCTCTGACACACTCTATCACTCTCTGACACTCTCTGACACTCTTTATCACTCTCTATCACACTCTGACACTGTCTATCTCTCTCTGACACACTCCATCACTCTCTGACACTCTCTGACACTCTCTATCACTCTCTATCACACTCTGACACTCTCAGACACTCTCAATCACACTCCGTATCACTCTCTGACACTCTCTGACACTCTCTATCCCTCTCTATCACTCTATGACACTCTCTGACGCTATCTATCCCTCTCTATCACTCTCTGACACTCTCTGACACACTCTGACACTCTCTATCACTCTCTGACACTCTGTGACACTCTCTGACACTCTCCATCACTCTCTGACACTCTCTGAAACTCACTATCACTCTCTATCACTCTCTGACACTCTCTGACACCCTCTGACACACTCTGACACTCTCTGACACTCTCATAGACTCTCTATCACTCTCCATCACTCTCTGTCACTCTCTATCACTCTCTGATACTCTCTGACACTCTCTATCACTCTCTGACACTCTCTGACACTCTCAGAGGGTCTCTATCACTCTCTATCACTCACTGGCACTCTCAGACACTCTCTATCAGTCTCGGACACTCACTGAAACTCTCTTTCACTCTCTGTCACTCTCAGACGATCTCAGACACTCTCTATCACTCTCTGACACTCTATCACTCTCTGACACTCTCTATCACTCTCTGAAACACTCTGACACTCTCTATCACTCTCTATCACTCTCTGACACACTCTGACACACTCTGACACTCTCAGACACTCTCTGACACTGTCAGACACTCTCTGTCACTCTCTGTCACTCTCTATCAATCTCTGACACTCTCTATCACTCTCTATCACTGTCTTACAGCGAGACGCACGGATGGTTTGTTGCCTCCCTGGTGCCAGGGTCCGTGATGTTTGTGATCGCGTCTTCAGGATCCTTAAAGGGGAGGGGGAGCAGCCAGAGGTCGTGGTGCACATTGGCACCAACGACGTAGGAAGGAAGGGTGGCACAGATGTTAGAAGTGAGTTTAGGGAGTTAGGCTGGAAGCTGAAAGCTCGGACGGACAGAGTTGTTATCTCTGGTTTGTTGCCGGCGCCACGTGATAGTGAGGCTAGGAATAGGGAGAGAGCACAGCTGAACACGTGGCTGCAGGAATGGTGTAGGAGGGAGGGCTTCCAGTTCTTGGATAATTGGACTGCATTCTGGGGAAGATGGGACCTGTTCAAACAGGGCGGGCTGCATCTGAACCAGAGGGGCACCAATATCCTGGGAGGGAGGTTTGCTAGTACTGTTCGGGAGGGTTTAAACTAGTTTGGGAGGGGGATGGGAACCGGACTTGTAATCCAGGGACCAGTGGGTCCACTCAGAAAGACAAAGAGTGTAGTGAGGTATTGGGGAAGGTAGCACTGTCGCAGAGGACAGATGGGCACGGAGAAGGGTTAAAGTGCGTATACTTCAACGCAAGAAGCATCAGGAATAAGGTGAGTGAATTGAAGGCGTGGATGGGCACTTGGGACTACGATGTTGTGGCCATCACTGAAACGTGGATAGGTGAGGGGGAGGAATGGTTTTTGGAGGTACCTGGTTATAGATGTTTTCATAAGATTAGGAATGGTGGTAAAAGAGGTGGGGGGGTGGCATTGTTAGTTAGAAATAGTGTAACAACTGCTGAAAGAATTTTCGAGGAGGATCTGCCGACTGAGGCACTGTGGGTTGAGGTCAGGAACAGGAAAGGAGCAGTCACCTTGATGGGAGTTTTCTATAGGCCCCCCAATAGCAGCAGGGAGGTGGAAGAGCAGATTGGGAAACAGATTTTGGAAAGGAGCAGAAGTCACAGGGTAGTAATTATGGGGGATTTCAACTTCCCAAATATTGATTGGCAACTCTTTAGATCGAATAGTTTGGATGGGGTAGTGTTTGTGCAGTATGTCCAGGAAGCTTTTCTGACTCAGTATGTAGACTGCCCGACCAGAGGGGAGGCAATATTGGATTTGGTACTAGGTAATGAACCAGGGCAAGTGATAGAGCTGTTGGTGGGCGAGCACTTTGGAGATAGTGATCACAATTCTGTAGCATTCACTGTGGTAATGGAGAGGGATAGGTATGTGCAACAGGGCAAGGTTTACAATTGGGGGAAGGGTAGATATGATGCTGTCAGGCAGGAACTGAGGAGCATAAGTTGGGAGCATATGCTGGCAGGGAAGGGCACGGTCGAAATGTGGAACTTTTTCAAGGAGCAGATAGTAGGGGCCATTGATAAGCATGTCCCTGTCAGACAGGGAAGGGATGGTCATGTGAGGGAACCGTGGTTGACAAGAGAGGTTGAGAGTCTTGTTAGGAAGAAGAAGGATGCGTATATAAAGTTGAGGAAAAAGGGCACAGGCATAGCTCTGGAGGGATACAAGATGGCCAGGAAGGATCTGAAGAAAGGGATTAGGAGAGCTAAGAGAGGGCATGAAAAATGCTTGGCGGGTAGGATAAAAGAAAACCCCAAGGCCTTTTACGCGTATGTCAGAAATATGAGGATGACTAGGGGGACCATAGGTCCGGTCAAGGACAATAGCGGGAGACTGTGTGTTGAGCCGGAAGAGATAAGTGAGGTTTTGAATGAGTACTTCTCTTCGGTATTTACGAATGAGAAGGGGTGTATTACTGAAGAGGACGGTGTGAAACAGACTGGTAAGCTCGAGGAAGTGCTCGTTAGGAGGGAAGATGTGTTGGGGTTTTTGAATAACTTGAAGATAGACAAGTCTCCCGGGCCTGACGGGGTATATCCAAGGATGTTATGGGAAGCAAGGGATGAAATTGCAGAGCCGCTGGCAATGATCTTTTCATCTTCTCTGCTGACGGGGGTGGTACCAGGTGATTGGAGGGTGGCAAATGTTGTGCCCCTGTTCAAGAAAGGGAATAGGAACAACCCTGGGAATTACAGGCCAGTTAGTCTTACTTCGGTGGTAGGCAAGTTGATGGAAAAGGTGCTGAGGGATAGGATTTCTGAGCATCTGGAAAGACACTGCTTGATTCGGGACAGTCAGCACGGTTTTGTGAGGGGTAGGTCTTGCCTCACAAGCCTGATTGAATTCTTTGAGCAGGTGACCAAGCAAGTGGATGAGGGTAAACCAGTGGATGTGGTGTACATGGATTTTAGTAAGGCATTTGATAAGGTCCCCCATGGTAGACTTATGGAGAAAGTCAGGAGGCATGGGATAGTGGGGAATGTGGCCAGTTGGATTAAGAATTGGCTAACTGATAGAAGGCAGAGAGTGGTCTTAGATGGTAAATACTCAGCCTGGAGCCCAGTTACCAGTGGCGTGCCGCAGGGATCAGTTCTGGGTCCTCTCCTGTTTGTGATTTTTATTAACGACTTGGATGAGGAAGTCGAAGGGTGGGTCAGTAAATTTGCAGATGATACAAAGGTTGGTGGAGTTGTGGATACCGAGGAGGGCTATTGTCGTCTGCAAAGGGACTTGGATAGGTTGCAGTGCTGGGCTGAAAAGTGGCAGATGGAGTTTAACCCTGAAAAGTGTGAGGTCGTCCATTTTGGAAGGACAAACATGAATGCAAAATACTGGGTTAACGGTAGGGTTCTTGGGCATGTGGAGGAGCAGAGAGACCTTGGGGTCTATGTGCATAGATCATTGAAAGTTGCAACTCAAGTGGATAGGGCTGTGAAGAAGGCATATGGGGTGTTAGCGTTCATTAGCAGAGGGATTGAATTTAAGAGCCGTGAGGTGATGATGCAGCTGTACAGGACCTTGGTAAGGCCTCATTTGGAGTACTGTGTGCAGTTCTGGTCGCCTCATTTTAGGAAGGATGTGGAAGCCTTGGAGAGGGTGCAGAGGAGATTTACCAGGATGTTGCCTGGAATGGAGAATAAGTCTTACGAGGAAAGGCTGAACATTCTAGGCCTCTTCTCATTAGAAAGGAGAAGGATGAGGGGTGACATGATAGAGGTTTATAAGATGATCAGGGGAATAGATAGGGTAGACAGTCAGAAACTTTTTCCCCGGGTGGAGCAAAGCATTACAAGGGGTCATAAATTTAAGGTGAAGGGTGGGAGATATAAGGGGGATGTCAGGGGAAGGTTCTTTACCCAGAGAGTGGTCGAGGCATGGAATGCCTTGCCCGGGGAAGTTGTTGAGTCAGAAACTTTAGGGACTTTCAAAAGGCTTTTGGATAGGTATATGGATAAAGGAGAATGATGGGGTATAGATTAAATTGTCCTTGACAGAGGACAAAGGATCGGCACAACATTGTGGGCCGAAGGGCCTGTTCTGTGCTGTATGTTCTATGTTCTATGTTCTATGTTCTATCACTCTCTGACACTCTCTGACACTCTCTATCACACTCTGACACTCTCTATCACTCTGTAACACTCTCTATCACTCTCTATCACTCTCTGACACTCTCTGACACTCCCTATCACTCTCTATCATTCGCTGACACTCACTGACACTCTCAGACACTCGCTGTCACTCTCAGACACTCTCTGTCACTCTCTGACACTCTCTGACACTCTCTATCACTCTCTGACACTCTCTGTCACTCACTGACACTCTCTTTCGCTCTCTGAAACTCTCTGACACTCTCAGAGTCTCTCTATCACTCTCTATCACGCTCTGACATTCTCTCTCACTCTCTGACATTCTCAGACTCGCTCTGTCACTCTCTGACACGCCCTATCACTCTCTGACACTCTCTGAAACTCTCTATCACTCTCTGACACTCTCTGAAACTCTCTATCACTCAATGACCCTCTGTGACACTCTCTATCACTCTCCATCACTCTCTGACACACTCTGACACACTCTGACACTCTCAGACACACTCTATCACACTCCGTATCACTCTCTGACACTCTCTGACACTCTCTATCACTCTCTGACCCTCTCTGTAACTCTCTATCACTCTCTGACACTCTCTATCACTCTCTGACACACTCTGACACTCTCTATCACTCTCTTTCACTCTCTGACACTCTCTATCACTCTCTATCAATCTCTGACACTCTCTGACGCTCTCTATTCATCAATGACACTCTGTGACACTCTCTATGACTCTCTGAAACTCTCTGACACACTCTGACACTCTCTATCACTCTCTATCACTCTCTATCACTCTCTGTCACTCTCTATCACTCTCTGACACTCTCTGACACTCTCTATCACTCTCTGACACTCTCTGACACTCTCAGAGGGTCTCTATCACTCTATCATTCACTGAAACTCTCAGACACTCTCGATCAGTCTCTGACACTCACTGACACTCTCAGACACTCTCTTTCACTCTCTGTCACTCTCAGACACACTCAGAAACTCTCTATCACTCTCTGACACTCTCTGTCACTCTCTGACACTCTCTATCGCTCTCTGGCACTCTCTGACACACTCAATCACTCTCTATCACTTTCTGAAACACTCTGACACTCTATATCACTCTCCGACACTCTCTGTCATTCTCTACCACTCTCTACCACTCTCTGACACTCTCTATCACTCTCTGACACTCTCTGACACTCTCAGAGGCTCTCTATCACTCTCAATCACTCACTGACACTCTCAGACACTCTCTATCACTCTCTGACACTCACTGACACGCTCAGACACTCTCTTTCACTCTCTGTCACTCTCAGACACTCTCGATCACTCTCTGACACTATCTATCTCTCTCTGACACTCTCTATCGCTCTCTGACACTCTCTGACACTCTCTGACGCTCTCTGACGCTCTCTGACACTCACAGACACTCAAAGATACTCTCTATCACTCTGTATCACTCTCCAACACTCTCTGACACTCTTAATCACTCTGTGACACTCTCTATCTCTCTCTATCACGCTCTGACAATCTCTATCACTCTCTGACACTCTCTATCACTCTCTGACAATCTCGATCACTCTGTGACACTCTCTGACACTCTCAGACTTTCTGTGACACACTCTGACACTCTCTATCACTCTATGACACTCACTGACACACTCTGACACTCTCTGTCACTCTCTATCACTCTCTGACACTCTCTGACACTCTCTGACTCTCTCTATCACTCTATGACACTCTCTGACACGCTCTATCACTCTCTACCACTCTCTGACACTCTCTGACACTCTCAGACACTCTCTATCACTCTCTGACACTCACTGACACTCTCTATCACTCTCTGACACTCACTGACACTCACTGACACTCTCTGTCACTCTCTGTCACTCTCTGTCACTCTCAGACACGCTCAGACACTCGATATTACTCTCTGACACTCTCCATCACTCTCTGACACTCTCTGACACTCTCTGTCGCTCTCTGACACTCTCACACACTCTGGCACTTTCTGACACTCTCTATCACACTCTGACACTCTCAGAAACTCTCTGTCACTCTCAGACACTCTCTATCACACTCTAACACTCTTTGACGCTCTCAGACACTCTCTGACGCTCTCAGACACTCTCTGAAACTCTCTGACGCTCTCAGACACTGTCAGACTCTCTCTAACACTCTCAGACAATCTCTATCACACTCTAACACTCTTTGACGCTCTCAGACACTCTCTGACGCTCTCAGACACTCTCTGACACTCTCTGACGCTCTCAGACACTCTCTGACACTCTCTGACGCTCTCAGACACTCTCTGAAACGCTCTAGCATTCTTCATCACTCTCTGACACACTCTGACACTCTTTGACACTCTCAGAAACTCTCTATCACTCTCTATCACTCTCTGACACTCTCTATCACTCAATGACACTCTCTGAAAATCTCTATCACTGTCTATCACTCTCTGACACTCTCTGACACTCTCTGACACACTCAGACACTCTCAGACACTCTCTGACACTCTCAGACACGCTCTATCACTCTTTATCGCTCTCTGACACTCTCTGACAGTCTCTATCACTCTCTGACATTCTGTATCACTCTCTATCACTCTCTGACACTCCCTGACACTCTCTACCACTCTCGATCACTCTCTGACACACTCTGACACTCCCTATCACTCTCTATCACTCTCTGACACTCTCTGAAGCTCTCTATCACTCTCTGTCACTCTCTGACACTCTCTATCACTCTCTGACACTCTCTATCACTCTCTGACACTCTCTGACACTCTCCATCACTCTCTATCACTCTCTGACACTCTCTATCACTCTCCATCACTCTCTGACACTCTCTGACACACTCTGACACTCTCAGACACTCTCAATCACACTCCGTATCACTCTCTGACACTCTCTGACACTCTATATCACTCTCTGACACTCTCAGACACTCACTATCACTCTCTGACACTCTCTATCACTCTCTGACACTCTCTATCCCTCTCTGACACTCTCTGACACACTCAATCACTCTCTATCACTCTCTGAAACACTCTGACACTCTCTATCACTCTATGACACTCTCTGACACTCTCAGAATCTCTCTCTCACTCTCTGAAACTCTCTGACACTCTCAGAGACTCTCTATCACTCTCTATCACTCTCTGACACTCTCGATCACTCTCTGACATTCTCAGACTCTCTCTGTCACTCTCTGACACTCCCTATCACTCTCTGACACTCTCTGACACTCTCTATCACTCTCTGACACTCTCTGACACTCTCTATCACTCAATGACCCCCTGTGACACTCTCTATCACACTCCATCACTCTCTGACGCTCTCTGACACTCTCAGACACTCTCTATCATACTCCGTATCACTCTGTGACACTCTCTGACACTCTCTATCACTCTCTGACACTCTCTGTAACTCTCTATCACTCTCTATCACTCTCTGACACTCTCTATCACTCTCTATCACTCTCGGACACACTCTGACACTCTCGATCACTCTCTTTCACTCTCTGACATCTCTGACACTCTCTATCACTCTCTGACACTCTCTATCACTCTCTGACATTCTCAGACTCTCTCTGTCACTCTCTGACACTCCCTATCACACTCTGACACTCTCTGAAACTCTCTATCACTCTCTGACACTCTCTGACACTCTCAGACACACTCTATCATACTCCGTATCACTCTCTGACACTCTCTATCACTCTCTGACACTCTCTGTAACTCTTTATCACTTTCTGACACTCTCTATCACTCTCTATCACTCTCTGACACACTCTGACACTCTCGATCACTCTCTTTCACTCTCTTTCACTCTCTGACACTCTCTGACACTCTCTATCACTCTCTATCACTCTCTGACACTCTCTGACACTCTCTGACACTCTCTATCACACTCTGACACTCTCTGTCACTCACTGACACTCTCTTTCGCTCTCTGACACTCTCTGACACTCTCAGAGACTCTCTATCACTCTCTATCACTCTCTGACACACTCAGACACTCTCAGAATCTCTCTCTCACTCTCTGAAACTCTCTGACACTCTCAGAGACTCTCTATCACTCTCTATCACTCTCTGACACTCTCTATCACTCTCTGACATTCTCAGACTCTCTCTGTCACTCTCTGACACTCCCTATCACTCTCTGACACTCTCTGACACTCTCTATCACTCTCTGACACTCTCTGACACTCTCTATCACTCAATGACCCTCTGTGACACTCTCTATCACTCTCCATCACTCTCTGACACTCTCTGACACTCTCAGACACTCTCTATCATACTCCTTATCACTCTCTGACATTCTCTGACACTCTCTATCACTCTCGATCACTCTCTTTCACTCTCTATCACTCTCTGACACTCTCTATCACTCTCTATCAATCTCTGACACTCTCTGACACACTCTGACACTCTCTGACACTCTCAGACACTCTCTGTCACTCTCTGTGACTCTCTATCAATCTCTGACACTCTCTATCGCTCTCTATCACTCTCTTACACTCTCTATCACTCTCTATCACTCTCTGACTCTCTCTGACACTCTCTATCATACTCTGACACTCTCTGTCACTCACTGACACTCTCTTTCGCTCTCTGACACTCTCTGACACTCTCAGAGACTCTCTATCACTCTCTATCACTCTCTGACACACTCTGACACTCTCAGAATCTCTCTCTCACTCTCTGAAACTCTCTGACACTCTCAGAGACTCTCTATCACTCTCTATCACTCTCTGACACTCTCTATCACTCTCTGACATTCTCAGACTCTCTCTGTCACTCTCTGACACTCCCTATCACTCTCTGACACTCTCTGACACTCTCTATCACTCTCTGACACTCTCTGACACTCTCTATCACTCAATGACCCTCTATGACACTCTCTATCACTCTCCATCACTCTCTGACACTCTCTGACACTCTCAGACACTCTCTGACACTCTCAGACACTCTCTGACACTCTCTATCACTCTCTGACACTCTCTGTAACTCTCTATCACTCTCTGACACTCTCTATCACTCTCTATCACTCTCTGACACACTCTGACACTCTCGATCACTCTCTTTCACTCTCTGACACTCTCTGTAACTCTCTATCACTCTCTGACACTCTCTATCACTCTCTATCACTCTCTGACACTATCTGACACTCTCTATCACTTTCTATCAATCTCTGACACTCTCTGACACTCTCTATTAATCAATGACACTCTGTGACACTCTCTATGACTCTCTGAAACTCTCTGACACACTCTGACGCTCTCTATCACTCTCTATCACTCTCTGACACTCTCTGACACTCTCTGAGACTCTCCATCACTCTATGACACTCTCTGACACTCTCTATCACTCTCTATCACTCCCTGACTCTCCCTATCACTCTCTGAATCTCTCTGACACTCTCAGAGGCTCTCTATCACTCTCTATCACTCACTGACACTCTCAGACACTCTCTATCACTCTCTGACACTCACTGACACTCTCAGACACTCTCTTTCACTCCCTGTCACTCTCAGACAATCTCAGACACACTCTATCACTCTCTGAAACTGTCTATAGCTCTCTGACACTCTCTGACACATTCAATCACACTCTATCACTCTCTGACACACTCTGACTCTCTCTATCACTCCATGACACTCTCTGACACTCTCTGACACTCTCTGAGACTCTCCATCACTCTATGACACTTTCTGACACTCTCTATCACTCTCTATCACTCTCTGACAATCTCTATCACTCTCTGACACTCTCTGACACACTCAATCACTCTCTATCACTCTCTGAAACACTCTGACACTCTCTATCACTCTATGACACTCTCTGACACACTCTATCGCTCTCTATCACTCTCTGACACACTCTGACACACTGTGACACTCTCTGACACTCTCAGGCACTCTCTGTCACTCTCTATCAATCTCTGACACTCTCTATCACTCTCTATCACTCTCTTACACTCTCTATCACTCTCTATCACTCTCTGACACTCTCTGACACTCTCTGACACTCTCTATCACACTCTGACACTCTCTGTCACTCACTGACACTCTCTTTCGCTCTCTGACACTCTCTGACACTCTCAGAGACTCTCTATCACTCTCTATCACTCTCTGACACACTCTGACACTCTCAGAAACTCTCTCTCACTCTCTGAAACTCTCTGACACTCTCAGAGACTCTCTATCACTCTCTATCACACTCTGACACTCTCGATCACTCTCTGACATTCTCAGACTCTCTCTGTCACTCTCTGACGCTCCCTATCACACTCTGACACTCTCTGACACTCTCTATCACTCTCTGACTCTCTCTGACACTCTCTATCACTCAATGACCCTCTGTGACACTCTCTATCACTCTCCATCACTCTCTGACACTCTCTGACACTCTCAGACACTCTCTATCATACTCCGTATCACTCTCTGACACTCTCTGACACTCTCTATCACTCTCTGACACCCTCTGTAACTCTCTATCACTCTCTGACACTCTCTATCACTCTCTGACACTCTCTATCACTCTCTGACACACTCTGACACTCTCGATCACTCTCTTTCACTCTCTGACACTCTCTGACACTCTCTATCACTCTCTGACACTCTCTATCACTCTCTGACATTTTCAGACTCTCTCTGTCACTCTCTGACACTCCCTATCACTCTCTGACACTCTCTGACACTCTCTATCACTCTCTGACAATCTCTGACACTCTCTATCACTCAATGACCCTCTGTGACACTCTCTATCACTCTCCATCACTCTCTGACACTCTCTGACACTCTCAGACACTCTCTATCATACTCCGTATCACTCTCTGACACTCTCTGACACTCTCTATCACTCTCTGACACTCTCTGTAACTCTCTATCACTCTCTGACACTCTCTATCACTCTCTATCACTCTCTGACACACTCTGACACTCTCGATCACTCTCTTTCACTCTCTGACACTCTCTGACACTCTCTATCACTCTCTATCACTCTCTGACACTCTCTGACACTCTCTATCACACTCTGACACTCTCTGTCACTCACTGACACTCTCTCTCGCTCTCTGACACTCTCTGACACTCTCAGAGACTCTCTATCACTCTCTGTCACTCTCTGACACACTCTGACACTCTCAGAATCTCTCTCTCACTCTCTGAAACTCTCTGACACTCTCAGGGACTCTCTATCACTCTCTATCACTCTCTGACACTCTCTATCACTCTCTGACATTCTCAGACTCTCTCTGTCACTCTCTGACACTCCCTATCACTCTCTGACACTCTCTGACACTCTCTATCACTCTCTGACACTCTCTGACACTCTCTATCACTCAATGACCCTCTGTGACACTCTCTATCACTCTCCATCACTCTCTGACACTCTCTGACACTCTCAGACACTCTCTATCATACTCCGTATCACTCTCTGACACTCTCTGACACTCTCTATCACTCTCTGACACTCTCTGTAACTCTCTATCACTCTCTGACACTCTCTATCACTCTCTATCACTCTCTATCACTCTCTGACACACTCTGACACTCTCGATCACTCTCTTTCACTCTCTGACACTCTCTATCACTCTATATCAATCTCTGACACTCTCTGACACTCTCTATTAATCAATGACACTCTGTGACACTCTCTATGACTCTCTGAAACTCTCTGACACACTCTGACGCTCTCTATCACTCTCTATCACTCTCTGACACTCTCTGACACTCTCTGAGACTCTCCATCACTCTATGACACTCTCTGACACTCTCTATCACTCTCTATCACTCTCTGACAATCTCTATCACTCTCTTACACTCTCTGACACGCACTGACACTCTCAGCCACTCTCTGCCACTCACTATCACTCTCTGACTCTCTCTATCACTCTCTGAATCTCTCTGACACTCTCAGAGGCTCTCTATCACTCTCTATCACTCACTGACACTCTCAGACACTCTCTATCGCTCTCTGACACTCTCTGACACACTCAATCACACTCTATCACTCTCTGACACACTCTGACTCTCTCTATCACTCGATGACACTCTCTGACACTCTCTATCACTCTCTGTCACTCTCTGACACACTCTGACACTCTCTGACACTCTCAGACCCTCTCTGTCACTCTCTATCACTCTCTGACATTCTCTATCACTCTCTGACACGCTCTATCACTCTCAGACACTCTCTGTCACTCTCTACACTCTCTGACACTCTCTATCACTCTCTGACACTCTCTGACACTCTCAGAGGCTCTCTATCACTCTCAATCACTCACTGACACTCTCAGACACTCTCTATCACTCTCTGACACTCACTGACACTCTCAGACACACTCTTTCTCTCTCTGTCACTCTCAGACACTCTCTATCACTGTCTGACACTGTCTATCTCTCTCTGACACTCTCTATCGCTCTCTGACACTCTCTGACTCACTCAATC
Organism: Heterodontus francisci; assembly: GCF_036365525.1. Taxonomy (NCBI): domain Eukaryota; kingdom Metazoa; phylum Chordata; class Chondrichthyes; order Heterodontiformes; family Heterodontidae; genus Heterodontus; species Heterodontus francisci. The sequence continues at coordinate 33,951,888 of NC_090412.1, read as the reverse complement.
ACTCTCTATCACTCTCTGACACACTCTGACACTCTCTTTCACTCTCTGACACTCTCTGACACTCTCAGACACTCTCTATCACTCTCTATCACTCTCTATCACTCTCTGACACACTCTGACACTCTCTGACACTCTCAGACACTCTCTATCACACTCTGACACGGTCTGACACTCTCCATCACACTCTGACACTCTCTGACACTCTCCGACACTCTCAGACACTCTCAATCACACTCCGTATCACTCTCTGACACTCTCTGACACTCTCTATCACTCTCTGACACTTTCTGACACCCTCTATTTCTCAATGACACTCTGTGACACTCTCTATCCCTCTCTATCTCTCTTTGACACTCTCTGACGCTATCTATCACTCTCTATCACTCTCTGACACTCTCTGACACACTCTGACACTCTCTATCACCCTCTGACAATTTGTGACAATCCCTGACACTCTCTGAAACTCTCTATCACTCTCTATCACTCTCTGACACCCTATGACACACTCTGACACTCTCTGACACTCTCATAGGCTCTCTATCACTCTCTATCACTCTCTGTCACTCTCTATCACTCTCTGACACTCTCTGACACTCTCTTTCACTCTGTGACACTCTCTGACACTCTCAGAGGGTCTCTATCACGCTCTATCACTCACTGACACTCTCAGACACTCTCTATCAGTCTCTGACACTCACTGACACTCTCAGACACTCTCTTTCACTCACTGTCACTCTCAGACACTCTCAGACACTCTCTATCACTCTCTGACACTCTCTATCACTCTCTGACACTCTCTATCGCTCTCTTGCACTCTCTGACACACTCAATCACTCTCTATCACTCTCGGAAACACTCTGACACTCTCTATCACTCTCAGACACTCTCTGTCACTCTCTACCACTCTCTGACACTCTCTATCACTCTCTGACACTCTCTGACACTCCTGAGGCTCTCTATCACTCGCAATCACTCACTGACACTCTCAGACACTCTCTATCACTCTCTGACACTCACTGACACTCTCAGACACTCTCTTTCACTCTCTGTCACTCTCAGACACTCTCTATCACTCTCTGACACTGTCTATCTCTCTCTGACACTCTCTGTCGCTCTCTGACACTCTCTGACACTCTCTGACGCTCTCTGACGCTCTCTGACACCCACAGACACTCTCAGATACTCTCTATCACTCTGTATCACTCTCTAACACTCACTGACACTCTTAATCACTCTGTGACACTCTCTATCTCCCTCTATCACTCTCTGACACTCTCTATCACTCTCTGACACACTCTATCACTCTCTGACACTCTCGATCACTCTGTGACACTCTCTGACACTCTCAGACTTTCTGTGACACACTCTGACACTCTCTATCACTCTATGACACTCACTGACACACTCTGACACTCTCTGTCACTCTCTATCACTCTCTGACACTCTCTGACGTTCTCTATCACTCTATGACACTCTCTGACACTCTCTGACACTCTCTATTAATCAATGACACTCTGTGACACTCTCTATGATTCTCTGAAACTCTCTGACACACTCTGACACTCTCTATCACTCTCTGTCACTCTCTGACACTCTCTGAGACTCTCCATCTCTCTATGACACTCCCTGACACCCTCTATCACGCTCTATCACTCTGTATCACTCTCTGACACTCTCTATCACTCTCTTACACTCTCTGACACTCTCTATCACTCTCTGACACTCACTGACACTCTCAGACACTCTCTGCCACTCACTATCAATCTCTGACTCTCTACCTATCACTCTCTGAATCTCTCTGACACTCTCAGAGGCTCTCTATCACTCTCTATTACTCTCTGACACTCTCAGGCACTCTCTATCACACTCTGACACGGTCTGAAACTCTCCATCACTCTCTGACACTCTCCGACACTCTCAGACACTCTCAATCACACTCCGTATCACTCTCTGACACTCTCTGACACTCTCTATTACTCTCTGACACTTTCTAACACTCTCTATTACTCAATGACACTCTGTGACACTCTCTATCCCTCTCTATCACTCTATGACACTCTCTGACGCTATCTATCACTCTCTATCACTCTCTGACACTCTCTGACACACTCTGACACTCTCTATCACTCTCTGACAATTTGTGACAATCCCTGACACTCTCTGAAACTCTCTATCACTCTCTATCACTCTCTGACACCCTCTGACACACTCTGACACTCTCTGACACACTCATAGGCTCTCTATCACTCTCTATCACGCTCTGTCTCTCTCTATCACTCTCTGACACTCTCTGATACTCTCTATCACTCTGTGACACTCTCTGACACTCTCAGAGGGTCTCTATCACGCTCGATCACTCACTGACACTCTCAGACACTCTCTATCAGTCTCTGACACTCACTGACACTCTCAGACACTCTCTTTCACTCACTGTCACTCTCAGAAACTCTCAGACACTCTCTATCACTCTCTGACACTCTCTATCACTCTCTGACACTCTCTATCGCTCTCTTGCACTCTCTGACACACTCAATCACTCTCTATCACTCTCGGAAACACTCTGACACTCTCTATCACTCTCAGACACTCTCTGACACTCTCGAGGCTCTCTATCACTCGCAATCACTCACTGACACTCTCAGACACTCTCTATCACTCTCTGACACTGTCTATCTCTCTCTGACACTCTCTGTCACTCTCTGACACTCTCTGACACTCTCTGACGCTCTCTGACACTCACAGACACTCTCAGATACTCTATCACTCTGTATCACTCTCTAACACTCACTGACACTCTTATTCACTCTGTGACACTCTCTATCTCTCTTTATCACTCTCTGACACTCTCTATCACTCTCTGACACACTCTATCACTCTCTGACACTCTCGATCATTCTGTGACACTCTCTGACACTCTCAGACTTTCTGTGACACACTCTGACACTCTCTATCACTCTATGACACTCACTGACACACTCTGACACTCTCTGTCACTCTCTATCACTCTCTGACACTCTCTGACGTTCTCTATCACTCTATGACACTCTCTGACACGCTCTATCACTCTCTATCACTCTCTGACACTCTCTGACACTCTCTCACACTCTCTATCACTCTCTATCACTCTCTGACACTCTCAGACACTCTCTATCACTCTCTGACACTCACTGACACTCTGAGACACTCTCTGTCACTCTCTGTCACTCTCTGTCACTCTCTGTCACTCTCAGACACGCTCAGACACTCTATATCACTCTCTGACACTCTCCATCACTCTCTGGCACTATCTGACACTCTCTATCACACTCTGACATTCTCAGACACTCTCTGTCACTCTCAGACACTCTCTGACACTCTCTGACGCTCTCAGACTCTCTCAGACTCTCTCTATCACTCTCAGACACTCTCTATCACTCTCTGACACTCTCTATCACTCTCTGACACTCTCTGACACTCTCTATCACTCTCTATCACTCTCTGACACTCTCTGACACTCTCTATCACTCTCTGACACTCTGTATCACTCTCTATCACTCTCTGACACACCCTGACACTCTCTACCACTCTCTATCACTCTCTGACACTCTCTGACACTCCATATCACTCTCTATCACTCTCTGACATTCTCTGAAGCTCTCTATCACTCTCGATCACTCTCTGACACTCTCTATCACTCTCTGACACTCTCTATCACTCTCTGACACTCTCTATCACTCTCTATCACTCTCTATCACTCTCTGACACTCTCTGACACCCTCTATCACTCAATGACACTCTCTATCACTCTCCATCACTCTCTGACACTCTCTGACACACTCTGACACTCTCAGACACTCTCAATCACACTCCGTATCACTCTCTGACACTCATTGACACTCTTTGACACTCTCTATTACTCTCTGACACTTTCTGACACTCCCTATTGCTCAATGACACTCTGTGACAATCTCTATCCGTCTCTATCACTCTATGACACTCTCTGACGCTATCTATCACTCTCTGTCACTCTCTGACACCCTCTGACACACTCTGACACTCTCTGACACACTCATAGGCTCTCTATCACTCTCTATCACTCTCTGTCACTCTCTATCACTCTCTGACACTCTCTGATACTCTCTATCACTCTGTGACACTCTCTGACACTCTCAGAGGGTCTCTATCACGCTCGATCACTCACTGACACTCTCAGAAACTCTCAGACACTCTCTATTACTCTCTGACACTCTCTATCACTCTCTGACACTCTCTATCGCTCTCTTGCACTCTCTGACACACTCAATCACTCTCTATCACTCTCGGAAACACTCTGACACTCTCTATCACTCTCAGACACTCTCTGTCACTCTCTACCACTCTCTGACACTCTCTAACACTCTCTGACACTCCCGAGGCTCTCTATCACTCGCAATCACTCACTGACACTCTCAGACACTCTCTATCACTCTCTGACACGCACTGACACTCTCAGACACTCTCTTTCACTCTCTGTCACTCTCAGACACTCTCTATCACTCTCTGACACTGTCTATCTCTCTCTGACACTCTCTGTCACTCTCTGACACTCTCTGACACTCTCTGACGCTCTTAATCACTCTGTGACACTCTCTATCTCTCTTTATCACTCTCTGACACTCTCTATCACTCTCTGACACACTCTATCACTCTCTGACACTCTCGATCACTCTGTGACACACTCTGACACTCTCTATCACTCTATGACACTCACTGACACACTCTGACACTCTCTGTCACTCTCTATCACTCTCTGAGACTCTCTGACGTTCTCTATCACTCTATGACACTCTCTGACACGCTCTATCACTCTATATGACTCTCTGACACTCTCAGACACTCTCTATCACTCTCTGACACTCACTGACACTCTCTGACACTCTCAGACACTCTCTATCACTCTCTGACACTCACTGACACTCTGAGACACTCTCTGTCACTCTCTGTCACTCTCTGTCACTCTCTGTCACTCTCTGACACGCTCAGACACTCTATATCACTCTCTGACACTCTCCATCACTCTCTGGCACTATCTGACACTCTCTATCACACTCTGACATTCTCAGACACTCTCTGTCACTCTCAGACACTCTCTATCACACTCTAAAACTCTTTGACGCTCTCAGACACTCTCTGACGCACTCAGACACTCTGTGACACTCTCTGACGCTCTCAGACACTCTCTGACACTCTCTGACGCTCTCAGACTCTCTCAGACTCTCTCTATCACTCTCAGACACTCTCTATCACACTCTGACACTCTCTGACGCTCTCAGACACTCTCTGAAACGCTCTAACATTCTTCATCACTCTCTGACACACTCTGACACTCTTTGACACTCTCAGAAACTCTCTATCACTCTATATCACTCTCTGACACTCTATATCACTCAATGACACTCTCTGAAAATTTCTATCACTGTCGATCACTCTCTGACACTCTCTGACACTCTCTGACACACTCAGACACTCTCTGACACTCTCTGACACTCTCAGACACGCTCTATCACTCTTTATCGCTCTCTGACACTCTCTGACACTCTCTATCACTCTCTGACACTCTGTATCACTCTCTATCACTCTCTGACACTCCCTGACACTCTCTACCACTCTCTATCACTCTCTGACACTCTCTGACACTCCCTATCACTCTCTATCACTCTCTATCACTCTCTGACACTCTCTGAAGCTCTCTATCACTCTCGATCACTCTCTGACACTCTCTATCACTCTCTGACACTCTCTATCACTCTCTGACACTCTCTGACACTCTCTATCACTCTCTATCACTCTCTGACACTCTCTGACACCCTCTATCACTCAATGACACTCTCTATCACTCTCCATCACTCTCTGACACACTCTGACACTCTCAGACACTCTCAATCACACTCCGTATCACTCTCTGACACTCATTGACACTCTCTGACACTCTCTATTACTCTCTGACACTTTCTGACACTCTCTATTGCTCAATGACACTCTGTGACACTCTCTATCCCTCTCTATCACTCTATGACACTCTCTGACGCTATCTATCACTCTCTATCACTCTCTGACACTCTCTGACACACTCTGACACTCTCTATCACTGTCTATCACTCTCTGACACTCTCTGACACTCTCTGACACACTCAGATACTCTCTGACACTCTCAGAGACGCTCTATCACTCTTTATCGCTCTCTGACACTCTCTGACACTCTCTATCACTCTCTGACACTCTGTATCACTCTCTATCACTCACTGACACTCTCTGACACTCCCTATCAATCTCTATCACTCTCTGAAGCTCTCTATCACTCTCGATCACTCTCTGACACTCTCTATCACTCTCTGACACTCTCTATCACTCTCTATCACTCTCTGACACTCTCTGACACTCTCTATCACTCTCTGACACTCTCTGACACTCTCTATCACTCTCTGACACTCTGTATCACTCTCTATCACTCTCTGACACACCCTGACACTCTCTACCACTCTCTATCACTCTCTGACACTCTCTGACACTCCATATCACTCTCTATCACTCTCTATCACTCTCTGACATTCTCTGAAGCTCTCTATCACTCTCGATCACTCTCTGACACTCTCTATCACTCTCTGACACTCTCTATCACTCTCTGACACTCTCTGACACTCTCTGACACTCTCTATCACTCTCTATCACTCTCTGACACTCTCTGACACCCTCTATCACTCAATGACACTCTCTATCACTCTCCATCACACTCTGACACTCTCTGACACACTCTGACACTCTCAGACACTCTCAATCACACTCCGTATCACTCTCTGACACTCATTGACACTCTCTGACACTCTCTATTACTCTCTGACACTTTCTGACACTCCCTATTGCTCAATGACACTCTGTGACACTCTCTATCCCTCTCTATCACTCTATGACACTCTCTGACGCTAACTATCACTCTCTATCACTCTCTGACACTCTCTGACACACTCTGACACTCTCTATCACTGTCTATCACTCTCTGACACTCTCTGACACACTCAGACACTCTCAGATACTCTCTGACACTCTCAGAGAGCTCTATCACTCTTTATCGCTCTCTGACACTCTCTGACACTCTCTATCACTCTCTGACACTCTGTATCACTCTCTATCACTCTCTGACACTCCCTGACACTCCCTGACACTCTCTACCACTCTCTATCACTCACTGACACTCTCTGACACTCCCTATCACTCTCTATCACTCTCTGAAGCTCTCTATCACTCTCGATCACTCTCTGACACTCTCTATCACTCTCTGACACTCTCTATCACTCTCTGACACTCTCTGACACTCTCTATCACTCTCTATCACTCTCTGACACTCTCTGACACTCTCTATCACTCTCTGACACTCTGTATCTCTCTCTATCACTCTCTGACACACCCTGACACTCTCAACCACTCTCTATCACTCTCTGACACTCTCTGACACTCCATATCACTCTCTATCACTCTCTATCACTCTCTGACATTCTCTGAAGCTCTCTATCACTCTCGATCACTCTCTGACACTCTCTATCACTCTCTGACACTCTCTATCACTCTCTGACACTCTCTGACACTCTCTATCACTCTCTATCACTCTCTGACACTCTGTGACACTCTCTGACACACTCCATCACTCTCTGACACTCTCTGACACTCTCTATCACTCTCTGACTCTTTCTGACACTCTCTATTACTCAATGACACTCTGTGACACTCTCTATCCCTCTCTATCACTCTATGACACTCTCTGACACTATCTATCCCTCTCTATCACTCTCTGACACTCTCTGACACACTCTGACACTCTCTATCACTATCTATCCCTCTCTATCACTCTCTGACACTCTCTGACACCCTCTGACACACTCTGACACTCTCTGACACTCTCATAGGCTCTCTATCACTCTCCATCACTCTCTGTCACTCTCTATCACTCTCTGATACTCTCTGACACTCTCTATCACTCTCTGACACTCTCTGACACTCTCAGAGGTTCTCTATCACTCTCTATCACTCACTGACACTCTCAGACACTCTCTATCAGTCTCTGACACTCACTGAAACTCTCTTTCACTCTCTGTCACTCTCAGACACTCTCTATCACTCTCTGACACTCTATCACTCTCTGACACTCTCTATCACTCTCTGAAACACTCTTACACTCTCTATCACTCTCTATCACTCTCTGACACACTCTGACACACTCTGACACTCTCAGACACTCTCAGACACTCTCTGACACTCTCAGACACTCTCTGTCACTCTCTGTCACTCTCTATCAATCTCTGACACTCTCTATCACTCTCTATCACTGTCTTACACTCTCTATCACTCTCTGACACTCTCTGACACTCTCTATCACACTCTGACACTCTCTATCACTCTCTAACACTCTCTATCACTCTCTGACACTCCCTATCACTCTCTATCACTCGCTGACACTCACTGACACTCTCAGACACTCGCTGTCACTCTCAGACACTCTCTGTCACTCTCTGACACTCTCTGACACTCTCTGACACTCTCTATCACTCTCTGACACTCTCTGTCACTCACTGACACTCTCTTTCGCTCTCTGACACTCTCTGACACTCTCATAGACTCTCTATCACTCTCTATCACGCTCTGACATTCTCTCTCACTCTCTGACATTCTCAGACTCGCTCTGTCACTCTCTGACTCGCCCTATCACTCTCAGACACTCTCTGAAACTCTCTATCACTCTCTGACACTCTCTGAAACTCTCTATCACTCAATGACCCTCTGTGACACTCTCTATCACTCTCCATCACTCTCTGACACTCTCTGACACACTCTGACACTCTCAGACACACTCTATCACACTCCGTATCACTCTCTGACACTTTCTGACACTCTCTATCACTCTCTGACCCTCTCTGTAACTCTCTATCACTCTCTGACACTCTCTATCACTCTCTGACACATTCTGACACTCTCTATCACTCTCTTTCACTCTCTGACACTCTCTATCACTCTCTATCAATCTCTGACACTCTCTGACACTCTCTATTAATCAACGACACTCTGTGACACTCTCTATGACTCTCTGAAACTCTCTGACACACTCTGACACTCTCTATCACTCTCTATCACTCTCTATCACTCTCTGTCACTCTCTATCACTCTCTGACACTCTCTGACACTCTCAGAGGGTCTCTATCACTCTATCACTCACTGACACTCTCAGACACTCTCGATCAGTCTCTGTCACTCTCTGTCACTCTCAGACACACTCAGACACACTCAGACACTCTCTATCACTCTCTGACACTCTCTGTCACTCTCTGTCACTCTCTGACACTCTCTATCGCTCTCTGGCCCTCTCTGACACACTCAATCACTCTCTATCACTTTCTGAAACACTCTGACACTCTATATCACTCTCAGACACTCTCTGTCACTCTCTACCACTCTCTGACACTCTCTATCACTCTCTGACACTCTCTGACACTCTCAGAGGCTCTCTATCACTCTCAATCACTCACTGACACTCTCAGACACTCTCTATCACTCTCTGACACTCACTGACACGCTCAGACACACTCTTTCACTCTCTGTCACTCTCAGACACTCTCAATCACTCTCTGACACTGTCTATCTCTCTCTGACACTCTCTATCGCTCTCTGACACTCTCTGACGCTCTCTGACGCTCTCTGACACTCACAGACACTCTCAGATACTCTCTATCACTCTGTATCACTCTCCAACACTCTCTGACACTCTTAATCACTCTGTGACACTCTCTATCTCTCTCCATCACTCTCTGGCACTCTCTATCACTCTCTGACACTCTCTATCACTCTCTGACACTCTCGATCACTCTGTGACACTCTCTGACACTCTCAGACTTTCTGTGACACACTCTGACACTCTCTATCACTCTATGACACTCACTGACACACTCTGACACTCTATGTCACTCTCTATCACTCTCTGACACTCTCTGACACTCTCTGACTCTCTCTATCACTCTATGACACTCTCTGACACGCTCTATCACTCTCTACCACTCTCTGACACTCTCTGACACTCTCTCACACTCTCTATCACTCTCTATCACTCTCTGACACTCTCAGACACTCTCTATCACTCTCTGACACTCACTGACACTCACTGACACTCTCTGTCACTCTCTGTCACTCTCTGTCACTCTCTGTCACTCTCTGTCACTCTCAGACATGCTCAGACACTCGATATCACTCTCTGACACTCTCCATCACTCTCTGACACTCTCTGACACTCTCTGTCGCTCTCTGACACTCTCACACACTCTGGCACTATCTGACACTCTCTATCACACTCTGACACACTCAGAAACTCTCTGACACTCTCAGACACTCTCTATCACACTCTAACACTCTTTGACGCTCTCAGACACTCTCTGACGCTCTCAGACACTCTCTGAAACTCTCTGACGCTCTCAGACACTGTCAGACTCTCTCTATCACTCTCAGACACTCTCTATCACACTCTAACACTCTTTGACGCTCTCAGACACTCTCTGACGCTCTCAGACACTCTCTGACACTCTCTGACACTCTCAGACACTCTCTGACACTCTCTGACGCTCTCAGACACTCTCTGAAACGCTCTAGCATTCTTCATCACTCTCTGACACACTCTGACACTCTTTGACACTCTCAGAAACTCTCTATCACTCTCTATCACTCTCTGACACTCTCTATCACTCAATGACACTCTCTGAAAATCTCTATCACTGTCTATCACTCTCTGACACTCTCTGACACACTCAGACACTCTCAGACACTCTCTGACACTCTTAGACACGCTCTATCACTCTTTATCGCTCTCTGACACTCTCTATCACTCTCTGACATTCTGTATCACTCTCTATCACTCTCTGACACTCCCTGACACTTTCTACCACTCTCTATCACCATCTGACACTCTCGATCACTCTCTGACACTCTCTATCACTCTCTGACACTCTCTGTCACTCTCAGACACTCTCGATCACTCTCTGACACTGTCTATCTCTCTCCGACACTCTCTATCGCTCTCTGACACTCTCTGACGCTCCCTGACGCTCTCTGACACTCACAGACGCTCTCAGATACTCTCTATCACTCTGTATCACTCTCCAACACTCTCTGACACTCTTAATCCCTCTGTGACACTCTCTATCTCTCTCTATCACTCTCTGGCACTCTCTATCACTCTCTGACACTCTCTATCACTCTCTGACACTCTCGATCACTCTGTGACAATCTCTGACACTCTCAGACTTTCTGTGACACACTCTGACACTCTCTATCACTCTATGACACTCACTGACACACTCTGACACTCTCTGTCACTCTCTATCACTCTCTGACACTCTCTGACACTCTCTGACTCTCTCTATCACTCTATGACACTCTCTGACACACTCAATCACTCTCTATCACTCTCTGAAACACTCTGACACTCTATATCACTCTCAGACACTCTCTGTCACTCTCTACCACTCTCTACCACTCTCTGACACTCTCTATCACTCTCTGACACTCTCTGACACTCTCAGAGGCTCTCTATCACTCTCAATCACTCACTGACACTCTCAGACACTCTCTATCACTCTCTGACACTCACTGACACGCTCAGACACACTCTTTCACTCTCTGTCACTCTCAGACACTCTCGATCACTCTCTGACACTGTCTATCTCTCTCTGACACTCTCTATCGCTCTCTGACACTCTCTGACGCTCTCTGACGCTCTCTGACACTCTCTGACGCTCTCAGACACTCTCTGACACTCTCTGACGCTCTCAGACACTCTCTGAAACGCTCTAGCATTCTTCATCACTCTCTGACACACTCTGACACTCTTTGACACTCTCAGAAACTCTCTATCACTCTCTATCACTCTCTGACACTCTCTATCACTCAATGACACTCTCTGAAAATCTCTATCACTGTCAATCACTCTCTGACACTCTCTGACACACTCAGACACTCTCAGACACTCTCTGACACTCTTAGACACGCTCTATCACTCTTTATCGCTCTCTGACACTCTCTGACACTCTCTATCACTCTCTGACATTCTGTATCACTCTCTATCACTCTCTGACACTCCCTGACACTCTCTACCACTCTCTATCACTCTCTGACACTCTCTGACACTCCCTATCACTCTCTATCACTCTCTGACACTCTCTGAAGCTCTCTATCACTCTCGATCACTCTCTGTCACTCTCTATCACTCTCTGACACTCTCTATCACTCTCTGACACTCTCTGACACTCTCCATCACTCTCTATCACTCTCTGACACTCTCTGACACTCTCTGACACTCTCTATCACTCAATGACACTCTCTATCACTCTCCATCACTCTCTGACACTCTCTGACACACTCTGACACTCTCAGACACTCTCAATCACACTCCGTATCACTCTCTGACACTCTCAGACACTCTCAGACACTCACTATCACACTCTGACACTCTCTATCCCTCTCTGACACTCTCTATCCCTCTCTGACACTCTCTGACACACTCAATCACTCTCTATCACTCTCTGAAACACTCTGACACTCTCTATCACTCTATGACACTCTCTGACACTCTCTATCACTCTCTATCACTCTCTGACACACTCTGACACTCTCTGACACTCTCAGACACTCTCTGTCACTCTCTGTCACTCTCTATCAATCTCTGACACTCTCTATCACTCTCTATCACTCTCTTACACTCTCTATCACTCTCTATCACTCTCTGACACTCTCTGACACTCTCTGACACTCTCTATCACACTCTGACACTCTCTGTCACTCACTGACACTCTCTTTCGCTCTCTGACACTCTCTGACACTCTCAGAGACTCTCTATCACTCTCTATCACTCTCTGACACACTCTGACACTCTCAGAATCTCTCTCTCACTCTCTGAAACTCTCTGACACTCTCAGAGACTCTCTATCACTCTCTATCACTCTCTGACACTCTCTATCACTCTCTGACATTCTCAGACTCTCTCTGTCACTCTCTGACACTCCCTATCACTCTCTGACACTCTCTGACACTCTCTATCACTCTCTGACACTCTCTGACACTCTCTATCACTCAATGACCCTCTGTGACACTCTCTAACACTCTCCATCACTCTATGACACTCTCTGACACTCTCAGACACTCTCTATCATACTCCGTATCACTCTCTGACACTCTCTGACACTTTCTATCACTCTCTGACACTCTCTGTAACTCTCTATCACTCTCTGACACTCTCTATCACTCTCTATCACTCTCTGACACACTCTGACACTCTCGATCACTCTCTTTCACTCTCTGACACTCTCTGACACTCTCTATCACTCTCTGTCAATCTCTGACACTCTCTGACACTCTCTATTAATCAATGACACTCTGTGACACTCTCTATGACTCTCTGAAACCCTCTGACACACTCTGACGCTCTCTATCACTCTCTATCACTCTCTGACACTCTCTGACACTCTCTGAGACTCTCCATCGCTCTATGACACTCTCTGACAGTCTCTATCACTCTCTATCACTCTCTGACAATCTCTATCACTCTCTTACACTCTCTGACACTCTCTATCACTCTCTGACACTCACTGACACTCTCAGACACTCTCTGCCACTCACTATCACTCTCTGACTCTCGCTATCACTCTCTGAATCTCTCTGACACTCTCAGAGGCTCTCTATCACTCTCTATCACTCACTGACACTCTCAGACACTCTCTATCACTCTCTGACACTCACTGACACTCTCAGACACTCTCTTTCATTCCTGTCACTCTCAGACAATCTCAGACACACTCTATCACTCTCTGAAACTGTCTATAGCTCTCTGACACTCTCTGACACATACAATCACACTCTATCACTCTCTGACACACTCTGACTCTCTCTATCACTCCATGACACTCTCTGACACTCTCTGACACTCTCTGAGACTCTCCACGACTCTATGACACTCTCTGACACTCTCTATCACTCTCTGACAATCTCTTTCACTCTCTGACACTCTCTGACACACTCAATCACTCTCTATCACCTTCTGAAATACTCTGACACTCTCTATCACTCTTTATCACTCTCTGTCACTCTCTATCAATCTCTGACACTCTCTATCACTCTCTTACACTCTCTATCACTCTCTATCACTCTCTGACACTCTCTGACACTCTCTGACACTCTCTATCACACTCTGACAGTCTCTGTCACTCACTGACACTCTCTTTCGCTCTCTGACACTCTCTGACACTCTCAGAGACTCTCTATCACTCTCTATCACTCTCTGACACACTCTGACACTCTCAGAATCTCTCTCTCACTCTCTGAAACTCTCTGAAACTCTCAGAGACTCTCTATCACTCTCTATCACTCTCTGACACTCTCGATCACTCTCTGACATTCTCAGACTCTCTCTGTCACTCTCTGACACTCCCTATCACTCTCTGACACTCTCTGACACTCTCTATCACTCTCTGACACTCTCTGACACTCTCTGACACTCTCTATCACTCAATGACCCTCTGTGACAATCTCTATCACTCTCCATCACTCTCTGACACTCTCTGACACTGTCTGACACTCTCTATCATACTCCGTATCACTCTCTGACACTCTCTGACACTCTCTATCACTCTCTGACACTCTGTGTAACTCTCTATCACTCTCTGACACTCTCTATCACTCTCTGACACTCTCTATCACTCTCTATCACTCTCTGACACACTCTGACACTCTCGATCACTCTCTTTCACTCTCTGACACTCTCTATCACGCTCTGACACTCTCTATCACTCTCTGACACTCTCTGACACTCTCTATCACTCTCTATCACTCTCTGACACTCTCTGACACTCTCTATCACTCTCTGACACTCTGTATCACTCTCTATCACTCTCTGACACACCCTGACACTCTCTACCACTCTCTATCACTCTCTGACACTCTCTGACACTCCATATCACTCTCTATCACTCTCTATCACTCTCTGACATTCTCTGAAGCTCTCTATCACTCTCGATCACTCTCTGACACTCTCTATCACTCTCTGACACTCTCTATCACTCTCTGACACTCTCTGACACTCTCTGACACTCTCTATCACTCTCTATCACTCTCTGACACTCTCTGACACCCTCTATCACTCAATGACACTCTCTATCACTCTCCATCACTCTCTGACACTCTCTGACACACTCTGACACTCTCAGACACTCTCAATCACACTCCGTATCACTCTCTGACACTCATTGACACTCTCTGACACTCTCTATTACTCTCTGACACTTTCTGACACTCCCTATTGCTCAATGACACTCTGTGACACTCTCTATCCCTCTCTATCACTCTATGACACTCTCTGACGCTATCTATCACTCTCTATCACTCTCTGACACTCTCTGACACACTCTGACACTCTCTATCACTCTCTGACAATTTGTGACAATCCCTGACACTCTCTGAAACTCTCTATCACTCTCTATCACTCTCTGACACCCTCTGACACACTCTGACACTCTCTGACACACTCATAGGCTCTCTATCACTCTCTATCACTCTCTGTCACTCTCTATCACTCTCTGACACTCTCTGATACTCTCTATCACTCTGTGACACTCTCTGACACTCTCAGAGGGTCTCTATCACGCTCGATCACTCACTGACACTCTCAGACACTCTCTATCAGTCTCTGACACTCACTGACACTCTCAGACACTCTCTTTCACTCACTGTCACTCTCAGAAACTCTCAGACACTCTCTATTACTCTCTGACACTCTCTATCACTCTCTGACACTCTCTATCGCTCTCTTGCACTCTCTGACACACTCAATCACTCTCTATCACTCTCGGAAACACTCTGACACTCTCTATCACTCTCAGACACTCTCTGTCACTCTCTACCACTCTCTGACACTCTCTATCTCTCTCTGACACTCTCGAGGCTCTCTATCACTCGCAATCACTCACTGACACTCTCAGACACTCTCTATCACTCTCTGACACTCACTGACACTCTCAGACACTCTCTTTCACTCTCTGTCACTCTCAGACACTCTCTATCACTCTCTGACACTGTCTATCTCTCTCTGACACTCTCTGTCACTCTCTGACACTCGCTGACACTCTCTGACGCTCTTAATCACTCTGTGACACTCTCTATCTCTCTTTATCACTCTCTGACACTCTCTATCACTCTCTGACACACTCTATCACTCTCTGACACTCTCGATCACTCTGTGACACACTCTGACACTCTCTATCACTCTATGACACTCACTGACACACTCTGACACTCTCTGTCACTCTCTATCACTCTCTGACACTCTCTGACGTTCTCTATCACTCGATGACACTCTCTGACACGCTCTATCACTCTCTATGACTCTCTGACACTCTCAGACACTCTCTATCACTCTCTGACACTCACTGACACTCTCTGACACTCTCAGACACTCTCTATCACTCTCTGACACTCACTGACACTCTGAAACACTCTCTGTCACTCTCTGTCACTCTCTGTCACTCTCTGTCACTCTCTGTCACTCTCTGTCACTCTCTGACACGCTCAGACACTCTATATCACTCTCTGAAACTCTCCATCACTGTCTGGCACTATCTGACACTCTCTATCACACTCTGACATTCTCAGACACTCTCTGTCACTCTCAGACACTCTCTATCACACTCTAACGCTCTTTGACGCTCTCAGACACTCTCTGACGCACTCAGACACTCTGTGACACTCTCTGACGCTCTCAGACACTCTCTGACACTCTCTGACGCTCTCAGACTCTCTCAGACTCTCTCTATCACTCTCAGACACTCTCTATCACACTCTGACACTCTCTGACGCTCTCAGACACTCTCTGAAACGCTCTAACATTCTTCATCACTCTCTGACACACTCTGACACTCTTTGACACTCTCAGAAACTCTCTATCACTCTATATCACTTTCTGACACTCTCTATCACTCAATGACACTCTCTGAAAATTTCTATCACTGTCGATCACTCTCTGACACTCTCTGACACTCTCTGACACACTCAGACACTCTCTGACACTCTCTGACACTCTCAGACACGCTCTATCACTCTTTATCGCTCTCTGACATTCTCTGACACTCTCTATCACTCTCTGACACTCTGTATCACTCTCTATCACTCTCTGACACTCCCTGACACTCTCTACCACTCTCTATCACTCTCTGACTCTCTCTGACACTCCCTATCACTCTCTATCACTCTCTATCACTCTCTGACACTCTCTGAAGCTCTCTATCACTCTCGATCACTCTCTGACACTCTCTATCACTCTCTGACACTCTCTATCACTCTGAGACACTCTCTATCACTCTCTGACACTCTCTGACACTCTCTCACACTCTCTATCACTCTCTATCACTCTCAGACACTCTCAGACACTCTCTATCACTCTCTGACACTCACTGACACTCTGAGACACTCTCTGTCACTCTCTGTCAATCTCTGTCACTCTCTGTCACTCTCTGTCACTCCCTGACACGCTCAGACACTCTATATCACTCTCTGACACTCTCCATCACTCTCTGGCACTATCTGACACTCTCTATCACACTCTGACATTCTCAGACACTCTCTGTCACTCTCAGACACTCTCTATCACACTCTAACGCTGTTTGACGCTCTCAGACACTCTCTGACGCACTCAGACACTCTGTGACACTCTCTGACGCTCTCAGACACTCTCTGACACTCTCTGACGCTCTCAGACTCTCTCAGACTCTCTCTATCACTCTCAGACACTCTCTGTCACACTCTGACACTCTCTGACGCTCTCAGACACTCTCTGAAACGCTCTAACATTCTTCATCACTCTCTGACACACTCTGACACTCTTTGACACTCTCAGAAACTCTCTATCACTCTATATCACTCTCTGACACTCTCTATCACTCAATGACACTCTCTGAAAATTTCTATCACTGTCGATCACTCTCTGACACTCTCTGACACTCTCTGACACACTCAGACACTCTCTGACACTCTCTGACACTCTCAGACACGCTCTATCACTCTTTATCGCTCTCTGACACTCTCTGACACTCTCTATCACTCTCTGACACTCTGTATCACTCTCTATCATTCTCTGACACTCCCTGACACTCTCTACCACTCTCTATCACTCTCTGACACTCTCTGACACTCCCTATCACTCTCTATCACTCTCTATCACTCTCTGACACTCTCTGAAGCTCTCTATCACTCTCGATCACTCTCTGACACTCTCTATCACTCTCTGACACTCTCTATCACTCTCTGACACTCTCTGACACTCTCTATCACTCTCTATCACTCTCTGACACTCTCTGACACCCTCTATCACTCAATGACACTCTCTATCACTCTCCATCACTCTCTGACACACTCTGACACACTCTGACACTCTCAGACACTCTCAATCACACTCCGTATCACTCTCTGACACTCATTGACACTCTCTGACACTCTCTATTACTCTCTGACACTTTCTGACACTCTCTATTGCTCAATGACACTCTGTGACACTCTCTATCCCTCTCTATCACTCTATGACACTCTCTGACGCTATCTATCACTCTCTATCACTCTCTGACACTCTCTGACACACTCTGACACTCTCTATCACTGTCTATCACTCTCTGACACTCTCTGACACTCTCTGACACACTCAGACACTCTCAGATACTCTCTGACACTCTCAGAGACGCTCTATCACTCTTTATCGCTCTCTGACACTCTCTGACACTCTCTATCACTCTCTGACACTCTGTATCACTCTCTATCACTCTCTGACACTCCCTGACACTCTCTACCACTCTCTATCACTCACTGACACTCTCTGACACTCCCTATCACTCTCTATCACTCTCTGAAGCTCTCTATCACTCTCGATCACTCTCTGACACTCTCTATCACTCTCTGACACTCTCTATCACTCTCTGACACTCTCTGACACTCTCTATCACTCTCTATCACTCTCTGACACTCTCTGACACTCTCTATCACTCTCTGACACTCTGTATCACTCTCTATCACTCTCTGACACACCCTGACACTCTCTATCACTCTCTGACACTCTCTGACACTCTCTATCACTCTCTGACACTCTGTATCACTCTCTATCACCCTCTGACACACCCTGACACTCTCTACCACTCTCTATCACTCTCTGACACTCTCTGACACTCCATATCACTCTCTATCACTCTCTGACATTCTCTGAAGCTCTCTATCACTCTCGATCACTGTCTGACACTCTCTATCACTCTCTGACACTCTCTATCACTCTCTGACACTCTCTATCACTCTCTGACACTCTCTGACACTCTCTGACACTCTCTGACACTCTCTATCACTCTCTATCACTCTCTGACACTCTCTGACACCCTCTATCACTCAATGACACTCTCTATCACTCTCCATCACTCTCTGACACTCTCTGACACACTCTGACACTCTCAGACACTCTCAATCACACTCCGTATCACTCTCTGACACTCATTGACACTCTCTGACACTCTCTATTACTCTCTGACACTTTCTGACACTCCCTATTGCTCAATGACACTCTGTGACACTCTCTATCCCTCTCTATCACTCTATGACACTCTCTGACGCTATCTATCACTCTCTATCACTCTCTGACACTCTCTGACACACTCTGACACTCTCTATCACCGTCTATCACTCTCTGACACTCTCTGACACTCTCTGACACACTCAGACACTCTCAGATACTCTCTGACACTCTCAGAGAGCTCTATCACTCTTTATCGCTCTCTGACACTCTCTGACACTCTCTATCACTCTCTGACACTCTGTATCACTCTCTATCATTCTCTGACACTCCCTGACACTCTCTACCACTCTCTATCACTCTCTGACACTCTCTGACACTCCCTATCACTCTCTATCACTCTCTATCACTCTCTGACACTCTCTGAAGCTCTCTATCACTCTCGATCACTCTCTGACACTCTCTATCACTCTCTGACACTCTCTATCACTCTCTGACACTCTCTGACACTCTCTATCACTCTCTATCACTCTCTGACACTCTCTGACACCCTCTATCACTCAATGACACTCTCTATCACTCTCCATCACTCTCTGACACACTCTGACACACTCTGACACTCTCAGACACTCTCAATCACACTCCGTATCACTCTCTGACACTCATTGACACTCTCTGACACTCTCTATTACTCTCTGACACTTTCTGACACTCTCTATTGCTCAATGACACTCTGTGACACTCTCTATCCCTCTCTATCACTCTATGACACTCTCTGACGCTATCTATCACTCTCTATCACTCTCTGACACTCTCTGACACACTCTGACACTCTCTATCACTGTCTATCACTCTCTGACACTCTCTGACACTCTCTGACACACTCAGACACTCTCAGATACTCTCTGACACTCTCAGAGACGCTCTATCACTCTTTATCGCTCTCTGACACTCTCTGACACTCTCTATCACTCTCTGACACTCTGTATCACTCTCTATCACTCTCTGACACTCCCTGACACTCTCTACCACTCTCTATCACTCACTGACACTCTCTGACACTCCCTATCACTCTCTATCACTCTCTGAAGCTCTCTATCACTCTCGATCACTCTCTGACACTCTCTATCACTCTCTGACACTCTCTATCACTCTCTGACACTCTCTGACACTCTCTATCACTCTCTATCACTCTCTGACACTCTCTGACACTCTCTATCACTCTCTGACACTCTGTATCACTCTCTATCACTCTCTGACACACCCTGACACTCTCTATCACTCTCTGACACTCTCTGACACTCTCTATCACTCTCTGACACTCTGTATCACTCTCTATCACCCTCTGACACACCCTGACACTCTCTACCACTCTCTATCACTCTCTGACACTCTCTGACACTCCATATCACTCTCTATCACTCTCTGACATTCTCTGAAGCTCTCTATCACTCTCGATCACTGTCTGACACTCTCTATCACTCTCTGACACTCTCTATCACTCTCTGACACTCTCTATCACTCTCTGACACTCTCTGACACTCTCTGACACTCTCTGACACTCTCTATCACTCTCTATCACTCTCTGACACTCTCTGACACCCTCTATCACTCAATGACACTCTCTATCACTCTCCATCACTCTCTGACACTCTCTGACACACTCTGACACTCTCAGACACTCTCAATCACACTCCGTATCACTCTCTGACACTCATTGACACTCTCTGACACTCTCTATTACTCTCTGACACTTTCTGACACTCCCTATTGCTCAATGACACTCTGTGACACTCTCTATCCCTCTCTATCACTCTATGACACTCTCTGACGCTATCTATCACTCTCTATCACTCTCTGACACTCTCTGACACACTCTGACACTCTCTATCACCGTCTATCACTCTCTGACACTCTCTGACACTCTCTGACACACTCAGACACTCTCAGATACTCTCTGACACTCTCAGAGAGCTCTATCACTCTTTATCGCTCTCTGACACTCTCTGACACTCTCTATCACTCTCTGACACTCTGTATCACTCTCTATCACTCTCTGACACTCCCTGACACTCTCTACCACTCTCTATCACTCACTGACACTCTCTGACACTCCCTATCACTCTCTATCACTCTCTGAAGCTCTCTATCACTCTCGATCACTCTCTGACACTCTCTATCACTCTCTGACACTCTCTATCACTCTCTGACACTCTCTGACACTCTCTATCACTCTCTATCATTCTCTAACACTCTCTGACACTCTCTATCACTCTCTGACACTCTGTATCACTCTCTATCACTCTCTGACACACCCTGACACTCTCTACCACTCTCTATCACTCTCTGACACTCTCTGACACTCCATATCACTCTCTATCACTCTCTATCACTCTCTGACATTCTCTGAAGCTCTCTATCACTCTCGATCACTCTCTGACACTCTCTATCACTCTCTGACACTCTCTATCACTCTCTGACACTCTCTGACACTCTCTATCACTCTCTATCACTCTCTGACACTCTGTGACACTCTCTGACACACTCCATCACTCTCTGACACTCTCTGACACTCTCTATCACTCTCTGACTCTTTCTGACACTCTCTATTACTCAATGACACTCTGTGACACTCTCTATCCCTCTCTATCACTCTATGACACTCTCTGACACTATCTATCCCTCTCTATCACTCTCTGACACTCTCTGACACACTCTGACACTCTCTATCACTCTCTATCACTCTCTGACACTCTGTGACACTCTCTGACACTCTCCATCACTCTCTGACACTCTCTGAAACTCACTATCACTCTCTATCACTCTCTGACACTCTGTGACACTCTCTATCACTCTCCATCACTCTCTGTCACTCTCTATCACTCTCTGATACTCTCTGACACTCTCAGAGGTTCTCTATCACTCTCTATCACTCACTGACACTCTCAGACACTCTCTATCAGTCTCTGACTCTCACTGAAACTCTCTTTCACTCTCTGTCACTCTCAGACACTCTCTATCACTCTCTGACACTCTATCACTCTCTGAAACACTCTTACACTCTATATCACTCTCTATCACTCTCTGACACACTCTGACACACTCTGACACTCTCAGACACTCTCAGACACTCTCTGACACTCTCAGACACTCTCTGTCACTCTCTGTCACTCTCTATCAATCTCTGACACTCTCTATCACTCTCTATCACTGTCTTACACTCTCTATCACTCTCTGACACTCTCTGACACTCTCTATCACACTCTGACACTCTCTATCACTCTCTAACACTCTCTATCACTCTCTATCACTCTCTGACACTCCCTATCACTCTCTATCACTCGCTGACACTTACTGACACTCTCAGACACTCGCTGTCACTCTCAGACACTCTCTGTCACTCTCTGACTCTCTCTGACACTCTCTGACACTCTCTATCACTCTCTGACACTCTCTGTCACTCACTGACACTCTCTTTCGCTCTCTGACAATCTCTGACACTCTCATAGACTCTCTATCACTCTCTATCACGCTCTGACATTCTCTCTCACTCTCTGACATTCTCAGACTCGCTCTGTCACTCTTTGACTCGCCATATCACTCTCTGACACTCTCTGAAACTCTCTATCACTCTCTGACACTCTCTGAAACTCTCTATCACTCAATGACCCTCTGTGACACTCTCTATCACTCTCCATCACTCTCTGACACTCTCTGACACACTCTGACACTCTCAGACACACTCTATCACACTCCGTATCACTCTCTGACACTCTCTGACACTCTCTATCACTCTCTGACCCTCTCTGTAACTCTCTATCACTCTCTGACACTCTCTATCACTCTCTATCACTCTCTGACACACTCTGACACTCTCTATCACTCTCTTTCACTCTCTGACACTCTCTATCACTCTCTATCAATCTCTGACACTCTCTGACACTCTATATTAATCAATGACACTCTGTGACACTCTCTATGACTCTCTGAAACTCTCTGACACACTCTGACACTCTCTATCACTCTCTATCACTCTCTATCACTCTCTGTCACTCTCTATCACTCTCTGACACTCTCTGACACTCTCTATCACTCTCTGACACTCTCTGACACTCTCAGAGGGTCTCTATCACTCTATCACTCACTGACACTCTCAGACACTCTCGATCAGTCTCTGTCACTCTCTGTCACTCTCAGACACACTCAGACACACTCAGACACTCTCTATCACTCTCTGACACTCTCTGTCACTCTCTGACACTCTCTATCGCTCTCTGGCACTCTCTGACGCACTCAATCACTCTCTATCACTCTCTGAAACACTCTGACACTCTATATCACTCTCAGACACTCTCTGTCACTCTCTACCACTCTCTACCACTCTCTGACACTCTCTATCACTCTCTGACACTATCTGACACTCTCAGAGGCTCTCTATCACTCTCAATCACTCACTGACACTCTCAGACACTCTCTATCACTCTCTGACACTCACTGACACGCTCAGGCACTCTCTTTCACTCTCTGTCACTCTCAGACACTCTCGATCACTCTCTGACACTGTCTATCTCTCTCTGACACTCTCTATCGCTCTCTGACACTCTCTGACGCTCTCTGACGCTCTCTGACACTCACAGACACTCTCAGATACTCTCTATCACTCTGTATCACTTTCCAACACTCTCTGACACTCTTAATCACTCTGTGACACTCTCTATCTCTCTCCATCACTCTCTGGCACTCTCTATCACTCTCTGACACTCTCTATCACTCTCTGACACTCTCGATCACTCTGTGACACTCTCTGACACTCTCAGACCTTCTGTGACACACTCTGACACTCTCTATCACTCTATGACACTCACTGACACACTCTGACACTCTCTGTCACTCTCTATCACTCTCTGACACTCTCTGACACTCTCTGACTCTCTCTATCACTCTATGACACTCTCTGACACGCTCTATCACTCTCTACCACTCTCTGACACTCTCTGACACTCTCTCACACTCTCTATCACTCTCTATCACTCTCTGACACTCTCAGACACTCTCTATCACTCTCTGACACTCACTGACACTCACTGACACTCTCTGTCACTCTCTGTCACTCTCTGTCACTCTCTGTCACTCTCAGACACGCTCAGACACTCGATATCACTCTCTGACACTCTCCATCACTCTCTGACACTCTCTGACACTCTCTGTCGCTCTCTGACACTCTCACACACTCTGGCACTATCTGACACTCTCTATCACACTCTGACACTCTCAGAAACTCTCTGTCACTCTCAGACACTCTCTATCACACTCTAACACTCTTTGACGCTCTCAGACACTCTCTGACGCTCTCAGACACTCTCTGAAACTCTCTGACGCTCTCAGACACTGTCAGACTCTCTCTATCACTCTCAGACACTCTCTATCACACTCTAACACTCTTTGACGCTCTCAGACACTCTCTGACGCTCTCAGACACTCTCTGACACTCTCTGACGCTCTCAGACACACTCTGACACTCTCTGACGCTCTCAGACACTCTCTGAAACGCTCTAGCATTCTTCATCACTCTCTGACACACTCTGACACTCTTTGACACTCTCAGAAACTCTCTATCACTCTCTATCACTCTCTGACACTCTCTATCACTCAATGACACTCTCTGAAAATCTCTATCACTGTCTATCACTCTCTATCACTCTCTGACACTCTCTGACACACTCAGACACTCTCAGACACTCTCTGACACTCTCAGACACGCTCTATCACTCTTTATCGCTCTCTGACACTCTCTGACACTGTCTATCACTCTCTGACATTCTGTATCACTCTCTATCACTCTCAGACACTCCCTGACACTCTCTACCACTCTCTATCACTCTCTGACACTCTCTGACACTCCCTATCACTCTCTATCACTCTCTGACACTCTCTGAAGCTCTCTATCACTCCCGATCACTCTCTGTCACTCTCTATCACTCTCTGACACTCTCTATCACTCTCTGACACTCTCTGACACTCTCCATCACTCTCTATCACTCTCTGACACTCTCTGACACTCTCTGACACTCTCTATCACTCAATGACACTCTCTATCACTCTCCATCACTCTCTGACACTCTCTGACACACTCTGACACTCTCAGACACTCTCAATCACACTCCGTATCACTCTCTGACACTCTCTGACACTCTATATCACTCTCTGACACTCTCAGACACTCTCAGACGCTCACTATCACTCTCTGACACTCTCTATCCCTCTCTGACACTCTCTATCCCTCTCTGACACTCTCTGACACACTCAATCACTCTCTATCACTCTCTGAAACACTCTGACACTCTCTATCACTCTATGACACTCTCTGACACTCTCTATCACTCTCTATCACTCTCTGACACACTCTGACACTCTCTGACACTCTCAGACACTCTCTGTCACTCTCTGTCACTCTCTATCAATCTCTGACACTCTCTATCACTCTCTATCACTCTCTTACACTCTCTATCACTCTCTATCACTCTCTATCACTCTCTGACACTCTCTGACACTCTCTGACACTCTCTATCACACTCTGACACTCTCTGTCACTCACTGACACTCTCTTTCGCTCTCTGACACTCTCTGACACTCTCAGAGACTCTCTATCACTCTCTATCACTCTCTGACACACTCTGACACTCTCAGAATCTCTCTCTCACTCTCTGAATCTCTCTGACACTCTCAGAGACTCTCTATCACTCTCTATCACTCTCTGACACTCTCTATCACTCTCTGACATTCTCAGACTCTCTCTGTCACTCTCTGACACTCCCTATCACTCTCTGACACTCTCTGACACTCTCTATCACTCTCTGACACTCTCTGACACTCTCTATCACTCAATGACCCTCTGTGACACTCTCTATCACTCTCCATCACTCTCTGACACTCTCTGACACTCTCAGACACTCTCTATCATACTCCGTATCACTCTCTGACACTCTCTGACACTCTCTATCACTCTCTGACACTCTCTGTAACTCTCTATCACTCTCTGACACTCTCTATCACTCTCTATCACTCTCTGACACACTCTGACACTCTCGATCACTCTCTTTCACTCTCTGACACTCTCTGACACTCTCTATCACTCTCTGTCAAACTCTGACACTCTCTGACACTCTCTATTAATCAATGACACTCTGTGACACTCTCTATGACTCTCTGAAACTCTCTGACACACTCTGACGCTCTCTATCACTCTCTATCACTCTCTGACACTCTCTGACACTCTCTGAGACTCTCCATCACTCTATGACACTCTCTGACACTCTCTGACACTCTCTATCACTCTCTATCACTCTCTGACAATCTCTATCACTCTCTTACACTCTCTGACACTCTCTATCACTCTCTGACACTCACTGACACTCTCAGACACTCTCTGCCACTCACTATCACTCTCTGACTCTCGCTATCACTCTCTGAATCTCTCTGACACTCTCAGAGGCTCTCTATCACTCTCTGACACTCACTGACACTCTCAGACACTCTCTTTCACTCCCTGTCACTCTCAGACAATCTCAGACACACTCTATCACTCTCTGAAACTGTCTATAGCTCTCTGACACTCTCTGACACATTCAATCACACTCTATCACTCTCTGACACACTCTGACTCTCTCTATCACTCCATGACACTCTCTGACACTCTCTGACACTCTCTGAGACTCTCCATCACTCTATGACACTCTCTGACACTCTCTATCACTCTCTATCACTCTCTGACAATCTCTATCACTCTCTGACACTCTCTGACACACTCAATCACTCTCTATCACCTTCTGAAATACTCTGACACTCTCTATCACTCTATGACACTCTCTGACACTCTCTATCGCTTTCTATCACTCTCTGTCACTCTCTATCAATCTCTGACACTCTCTATCACTCTCTATCACTCTCTTACACTCTCTATCACTCTCTATCACTCTCTGACACTCTCTGACACTCTCTGACACTCTCTATCACACTCTGACACTCTCTGTCACTCACTGACACTCTCTTTCGCTCTCTGACACTCTCTGACACTCTCAGAGACTCTCTATCACTCTCTATCACTCTCTGACACACTCTGACACTCTCAGAATCTCTCTCTCACTCTCTGAAACTCTCTGACACTCTCAGAGACTCTCTATCACTCTCTATCACTCTCTGACACTCTCGATCACTCTCTGACATTCTCAGACTCTCTCTGTCACTCTCTGACACTCCCTATCACTCTCTGACACTCTCTGACACTCTCTATCACTCTCTGACACTCTCTGACACTCTCTGACACTCTCTATCACTCAATGACCCTCTGTGACACTCTCTATCACTCTCCATCACTCTCTGACACTCTCTGACACTGTCTGACACTCTCTATCATACTCCGTATCACTCTCTGACACACTCTGACACTCTCTATCACTCTCTGACACTCTGTGTAACTCTCTATCACTCTGTGACACTCTCTATCACTCTCTGACACTCTCTATCACTCTCTATCACTCTCTGACACACTCTGACACTCTCGATCACTCTCTTTCACTCTCTGACACTCTCTGACACTCTCTATCACTCTCTATCAATCTCTGACACTCTCTATCACTCTCTGACATTCTCAGACTCTCTCTGTCACTCTCTGACACTCCCTATCACTCTCTGACACTCTCTGACACTCTCTATCACTCTTTGACACTCTCTGACACTCTCTATCACTCAATGATCCTCTGTGACACTCTCTATCACTCTCCATCACTCTCTGACACTCTCTGACACTCTCAGACACTCTCTATCATACTCCGTATCACTCTCTGACACTCTCTGACACTCTCTATCACTCTCTGACACTCTCTGTAACTCTCTATCACTCTCTGACACTCTCTGACACTCTCTATCACTCTCTGACACACTCTGACACACTCTGACAATCTCGATCACTCTCTTTCACTCTCTGACACTCTCTGACACTCTCTATCACTCCCTATCACTCTCTGACACTCTCTGACACTCTCTGACACTCACTGACACTCTCTTTCGCTCTCTGACACTCTCTGACACTCTCAGAGACTCTCTATCACTCTCTATCACTCTCTGACACACTCTGACACTCTCAGAATCTCTCTCTCACTCTCTGAAACTCTCTGACACTCTCAGAGACTCTCTATCACTCTCTATCACTCTCTGACACTCTCTATCACTCTCTGACATTCTCAGACTCTCTCTGTCACTCTCTGACACTCCCTATCACTCTCTGACACTCTCTGACACTCTCTATCACTCTCTGACACTCTCTGACACTCTCTATCACTCAATGACCCTCTGTGACACTCTCTATCACTCTCCATCACTCTCTGACACTCTCTGACACTCTCAGACACTCTCTATCATACTCCGTATCACTCTCTGACACTCTCTGACACTCTCTATCACTCTCTATCACTCTCTGACACACTCTGACACTCTCGATCACTCTCTTTCACTCTCTGACACTCTCTGACACTCTCTATCACTCTCTGTCAAACTCTGACACTCTCTGACACTCTCTATTAATCAATGACACTCTGTGACACTCTCTATGACTCTCTGAAACTCTCTGACACACTCTGACGCTCTCTATCACTCTCTATCACTCTCTGACACTCTCTGACACTCTCTGAGACTCTCCATCACTCTATGACACTCTCTGACACTCTCTGACACTCTCTATCACTCTCTATCACTCTCTGACAATCTCTATCACTCTCTTACACTCTCTGACACTCTCTATCACTCTCTGACACTCACTGACACTCTCAGACACTCTCTGCCACTCACTATCACTCTCTGACTCTCGCTATCACTCTCTGAATCTCTCTGACACTCTCAGAGGCTCTCTATCACTCTCTGACACTCACTGACACTCTCAGACACTCTCTTTCACTCCCTGTCACTCTCAGACAATCTCAGACACACTCTATCACTCTCTGAAACTGTCTATAGCTCTCTGACACTCTCTGACACATTCAATCACACTCTATCACTCTCTGACACACTCTGACTCTCTCTATCACTCCATGACACTCTCTGACACTCTCTGACACTCTCTGAGACTCTCCATCACTCTATGACACTCTCTGACACTCTCTATCACTCTCTATCACTCTCTGACAATCTCTATCACTCTCTGACACTCTCTGACACACTCAATCACTCTCTATCACCTTCTGAAATACTCTGACACTCTCTATCACTCTATGACACTCTCTGACACTCTCTATCGCTTTCTATCACTCTCTGTCACTCTCTATCAATCTCTGACACTCTCTATCACTCTCTATCACTCTCTTACACTCTCTATCACTCTCTATCACTCTCTGACACTCTCTGACACTCTCTGACACTCTCTATCACACTCTGACACTCTCTGTCACTCACTGACACTCTCTTTCGCTCTCTGACACTCTCTGACACTCTCAGAGACTCTCTATCACTCTCTATCACTCTCTGACACACTCTGACACTCTCAGAATCTCTCTCTCACTCTCTGAAACTCTCTGACACTCTCAGAGACTCTCTATCACTCTCTATCACTCTCTGACACTCTCGATCACTCTCTGACATTCTCAGACTCTCTCTGTCACTCTCTGACACTCCCTATCACTCTCTGACACTCTCTGACACTCTCTATCACTCTCTGACACTCTCTGACACTCTCTGACACTCTCTATCACTCAATGACCCTCTGTGACACTCTCTATCACTCTCCATCACTCTCTGACACTCTCTGACACTGTCTGACACTCTCTATCATACTCCGTATCACTCTCTGACACACTCTGACACTCTCTATCACTCTCTGACACTCTGTGTAACTCTCTATCACTCTGTGACACTCTCTATCACTCTCTGACACTCTCTATCACTCTCTATCACTCTCTGACACACTCTGACACTCTCGATCACTCTCTTTCACTCTCTGACACTCTCTGACACTCTCTATCACTCTCTATCAATCTCTGACACTCTCTATCACTCTCTGACATTCTCAGACTCTCTCTGTCACTCTCTGACACTCCCTATCACTCTCTGACACTCTCTGACACTCTCTATCACTCTTTGACACTCTCTGACACTCTCTATCACTCAATGATCCTCTGTGACACTCTCTATCACTCTCCATCACTCTCTGACACTCTCTGACACTCTCAGACACTCTCTATCATACTCCGTATCACTCTCTGACACTCTCTGACACTCTCTATCACTCTCTGACACTCTCTGTAACTCTCTATCACTCTCTGACACTCTCTGACACTCTCTATCACTCTCTGACACACTCTGACACACTCTGACAATCTCGATCACTCTCTTTCACTCTCTGACACTCTCTGACACTCTCTATCACTCCCTATCACTCTCTGACACTCTCTGACACTCTCTGACACTCACTGACACTCTCTTTCGCTCTCTGACACTCTCTGACACTCTCAGAGACTCTCTATCACTCTCTATCACTCTCTGACACACTCTGACACTCTCAGAATCTCTCTCTCACTCTCTGAAACTCTCTGACACTCTCAGAGACTCTCTATCACTCTCTATCACTCTCTGACACTCTCTATCACTCTCTGACATTCTCAGACTCTCTCTGTCACTCTCTGACACTCCCTATCACTCTCTGACACTCTCTGACACTCTCTATCACTCTCTGACACTCTCTGACACTCTCTATCACTCAATGACCCTCTGTGACACTCTCTATCACTCTCCATCACTCTCTGACACTCTCTGACACTCTCAGACACTCTCTATCATACTCCGTATCACTCTCTGACACTCTCTGACACTCTCTATCACTCTCTGACACTCTCTGTAACTCTCTATCACTCTCTGACACTCTCTATCACTCTCTATCACTCTCTGACACACTCTGACACTCTCGATCACTCTCTTTCACTCTCTGACACTCTCTGACACTCTCTATCACTCTCTATCAATCTCTGACACTCTCTGACACTCTCTATTAATCAATGACACTCTGTGACACTCTCTATGACTCTCTGAAACTCTCTGACACACTCTGACGCTCTCTATCACTCTCTATCACTCTCTGACACTCTCTGACACTCTCTGAGTCTCTCCATCACTCTATGACACTCTCTGACACTCTCTATCACTCTCTGACAATCTCTATCAATCTCTTACACTCTCTGACACTCTCTATCACTCTCTGACACTCACTGACACTCTCAGACACTCTCTGCCACTCACTATCACTCTCTGACTCTCTCTATCACTCTCTGAATCTCTCTGACACTCTCAGAGGCTCTCTATCACTCTCTATCATTCACTGACACTCTCAGATACTCTCTATCACTCTCTGACACTCACTGACACTCTCAGACACTCTCTTGCACTCCCTGTCACTCTCAGACAATCTCAGACACATTCTATCACTCTCTGAAACTGTCTATAGCTCTCTGACACTCTCTGACACATTCAATCACACTCTATCACTCTCTGACACACTCTGACTCTCTCTATCACTCTATGACACTCTCTGACACTCTCTATCACTCTCTGTCACTCTCTGACACACTCTGACACTCTCTGACACTCTCAGACCCTCTCTGTCACTCTCTGTCACTCTCTATCACTCTCTGACATTCTATATCACTCTCTGACACTCTCTATCACTCTCAGACACTCTCTGTCACTCTCTACCACTCTCTGACACTCTCTATCACTCTCTGATACTCTCTGACACTCTCAGAGGCTCTCTATCACTCTCTATCACTCACTGACACTCTCAGACACTCTCTATCACTCTCTGACACTCACTGACACTCTCAGACACTCTCTTTCACTCCCTGTCACTCTCAGACAATCTCAGACACACTCTATCACTCTCTGAAACTGTCTATAGCTCTCTGACACTCTCTGACACATTCAATCACACTGTATCACTCTCTGACACACTCTGACTCTTTCTATCACTCCATGACACTCTCTGACACTCTCTGACACTCGCTGAGACTCTCCAACACTCTATGACACTCTCTGACACTCTCTATCACTCTCTATCACTCTCTGACAATCTCTATCACTCTCTGACACTCTCTGACACTCTCTATCGCTCTCTATCACTCTCTGACACACTCTGACACTCTCTGACACTCTCAGACACTCTCTGTCACCCTCTGTCACTCTCTATCAATCTCTGACACTCTTTATCACTCTCTATCACTCTCTTACACTCTCTATCACTCTCTATCACTCTCTGACACTCTCTGACACTCTCTGACACTCTCTATCACACTCTGACACTCTCTGTCACTCACTGACACTCTCTTTCGCTCTCTGACACTCTCTGACACTCTCAGAGACTCTCTATCACGCTCTGACACACTCTGACACTCTCAGAATCTCTCTCTCACTCTCTGAAACTCTCTGACACTCTCAGAGACTCTCTATCACTCTCTGACACTCTCGATCACTCTCTGACATTCTCAGACTCTCTCTGTCACTCTCTGACACTCCCTATCACTCTCTGACACTCTCTGACACTCTCTATCACTCTCTGACACTCTCTATCACTCAATGACCCTCTGTGACACTCTCTATCACTCTCCATCACTCTCTGAGACTCTCTGACACTCTCAGACACTCTCTATCATACTCCGTATCACTCTCTGACACTCTCTGACACTCTCTATCACTCTCTGACACTCTCTGTAACTCTCTATCACTCTCTGACACTCTCTATCACTCTCTGACACTCTCTATCACTCTCTATCACTCTCTGACACACTCTGACACTCTCGATCACTCTCTTTCACTCTCTGACACTCTCTGACACTCTCTGACACTCTCTGACAATCTCTATCACTCTCTATCACTCTCTGACACTCTCTATCACTCTCTGACATTCTCAGACTCTCTCTGTCACTCTCTGACACTCCCTATCACTCTCTGACACTCTCTGACACTCTCTATCACTCTCTGACACTCTCTGACACTCTCTATCACTCAATGACCCTCTGTGACACTCGCTATCACTCTCCATCACTCTCTGACACTCTCTGACACTCTCAGACACTCTCTATCATACTCCGTATCACTCTCTGACACTCTCTGACACTCTCTATCACTCTCTGTAACTCTCTATCACTCTCTGACACTCTCTATCACTCTCTATCACTCTCTGACACACTCTGACACTCTCGATCACTCTCTTTCACTCTCTGACACTCTCTGACACTCTCTATCACTCCCTATCACTCTTAGACACTCTCTGACACTCTCTTACACTCTCTGACACTCACTGAAACTCTCTTTCGCTCTCTGACACTCTCTGACCCTCTCTGAGACTCTCTATCACTCTCTATCACTCTCTGACACACTCTGACACTCTCAGAATCTCTCTCTCACTCTCTGAAACTCTCTGACACTCTCAGAGACTCTCTATCACTCTCTATCACTCTCTGACACTCCCTATCACTCTCTGACACTTTCTATCACTCTCTGACACTCTCTGACACTCTCTATCACTCAATGACCCTCTGTGACACTCTCTATCACTCTCCATCACTCTCTGACACTCTCTGACACTCTCAGACACTCTCTATCATACTCCGTATCACTCTCTGACACTCTCTGACACTCTCTATCACTCTCTGACACTCTCTGTAACTCTCTATCACTCTCTGACACTCTCTATCACTCTCTATCACTCTCTGACACACTCTGACACTCTCGATCACTCTCTTTCACTCTCTGACACTCTCTGACACTCTCTATCACTCTCTATCAATCTCTGACACTCTCTGACACTCTCTATTAATCAATGACACTCTGTGACACTCTCTATGACTCTCTGAAACTCTCTGACACACTCTGACGCTCTCTATCACTCTCTATCACTCTCTGACACTCTCTGACACTCTCTGAGACTCTCCATCACTCTATGACACTCTCTGACACTCTCTATCACTCTCTATCACTCTCTGACAATCTCTATCAATCTCTTACACTCTCTGACACTCTCTATCACTCTCTGACTCTCTCTATCACTCTCTGAATCTCTCTGACACTCTCAGAGGCTCTCTATCACTCTCTATCATTCACTGACACTCTCAGACACTCTCTATCACTCTCTGACACTCACTGACACTCTCAGACACTCTCTTTCACTCCCTGTCACTCTCAGACAATCTCAGACACACTCTATCACTCTCTGAAACTGTCTATAGCTCTCTGACACTCTCTGACACATTCAATCACACTCTATCACTCTCTGACACACTCTGACTCTCTCTATCACTCTATGACACTCTCTGACACTCTCTATCACTCTCTGTCACTCTCTGACACACTCTGACACTCTCTGACACTCTCAGACCCTCTCTGTCACTCTCTGTCACTCTCTATCACTCTCTGACATTCTCTATCACTCTCTGACACTCTCTATCACTCTCAGACACTCTCTGTCACTCTCTACCACTCTCTGACACTCTCTATCACTCTCTGACACTCTCTGACACTCTCAGAGGCTCTCTATCACTCTCAATCACTCACTGACACTCTCAGACACTCTATATCACTCTCTGACACTCACTGACACTCTCAGACACTCTCTTTCACTCTCTGTCACTCACTGAAACTCTCAGACATTCTCTTTCACTCTCTGTCACTCTCAGAGGCTCTATATCACTCTCAATCACTCACTGACACTCTCAGACACTCTATATCACTCTCTGACACTCACTGACACTCTCAGACACTCTCTTTCACTCTCTGTCACTCACTGAAACTCTCAGACACTCTCTTTCACTCTCTGTCACTCTCAGACACTCTCAGACACTCTCTGACATTCTCTATCACTCTCTGACACTCTCTATCACTCTCAGACACTCTCTGTCACTCTCTACCACTCTCTGACACTCTCTATCACTCTCTGACACTCTCTGACACTCTCAGAGGCTCTCCATCACTCTCTGACACTCACTGACACTCACTGACACTCTCAGACACTCTCTTTCACTCTCTGTCACTCACTGAAACTCTCAGACACTCTCTGACACTCTCTGACACTCTCAGAGGCTCTCTATCACTCTCAATCACTCACTGACACTCTCAGACACTCTATATCACTCTCTGACACTCACTGACACTCTCAGACACTCTCTTTCACTCTCTGTCCCTCACTGAAACTCTCAGACACTCTCTTTCACTCTCTGTCACTCTCAGACACTCTCAGACACTCTCTGACATTCTCTATCACTCTCTGACACTCTCTATCACTCTCAGACACTCTCTGTCACTCTCTACCACTCTCTGACACTCTCGATCACTCTCTGACACTCTCTGACACTCTCAGAGGCTCTCCATCACTCTCTGACACTCACTGACACTCTCAGACACTCTCTTTCACTCTCTGTCACTCACTGACACTCTCAGACACTCTCTTTCACTCTCTGTCACTCTCAGACACACTCAATCACTCTCTATCATTCTCTATCACTCTCTGACACACTCTGACACTCTCTATCACTCTCTGACACTCTCTGACACTCTCTATCACTCTATATCACTCTCTATCACTCTCTGACACACTCTGACACTCTCTGACACTCTGAGACACTCTCTATCACACTCTGACACGGTCTGACACTTTCCATCACTCTCTGACACTCTCTGACACTCTCTGACACTCTCAGACACTCTCAATCACACTCCGTATCACTCTCTGACACTCTCTGACACTCTCTATCACTCTCTGGCACTTTCTGACACTCTCTATTACTCAATGACACTCTGTGACACTCTCTATCCCTCTCTATTACTCTATGACACTCTCTGACGCTATCGTTCACTCTCTATCACTCTCTGACACTCTCTGACACACTCTGACACTCTCTATCACTCTCTATAACTCTCTATCACTCTCGGACACTTTGTGACAATCTCTGACACTCTCCATCACTCTCTGAAACTCTCTATCACCCTCTGTCACTCTCTGACACTCTCTGACACCCTCTGACACACTCTGACACTCTCATAGGCTCTCTATCACTCTTTATCACTCTCTGTCACTCTCTATCACTCTCTGACACTCTCTGACACTCTCTGACACTCTCTATCACTCTCTGACACTCTCTGACACTCTCAGAGGGTCTCTATCACTCTCTATCACTTACTGACACTCTCAGACACTCTATATCACTCTCTGACACTCACTAACACTCTCAGACATTCTCTTTCACTCTCTGTCACTCTCAGACACTCTCAGACACTCTCTATCGCTCTCTGACACTCTCTATCACTCTCTGACACTCTCTATCGCTCTCTGACACTCTCTATCGCTCTCTGGCACTCTCTTACACACTCAATCACTCTCTATCACTCTCTGAAACACTCTGACACTCTCTATCACTCTCAGACACTCTCTGTCACTCTCTACCACTCTCTGACACTCTCTATCACTCTCTGACACTCTCTGATACTCTCAGAGGCTCTCTATCACTCTGAATCACTCACTGACACTCTCAGACACTCTCTATCACTCTCTGACAGTCACTGACACACTCAGACACTCTCTTTCACTCTCTGTCACTCTCAGACACACTCAATCACTCTCTATCACTCTCTGACACTCTCTGACACTCTCTATCACTCTCTATCACTCTCTATCACTCTCTGACACACTCTGACACTCTCTGACTCTCTCAGACACTCTCTATCACACTCTGACATGGTCTGACACTCTCCATCACTCTCTGACACTCTCTGACACTCTCAGACACTCTCAATCACACTCCGTATCACTCTGTGACACTCTCTGACACTCTCTGACACTCTCTATCACTCTCTATCACTCTCTGACACTTTCTGACACTCTCTATTACTCAATGACACTCTGTGACACTCTCTATCCCTCCCTATCACTCTGTGACACTCTCTGACGCTATCTATCACTCTCTATCACTCCCTGACACTCTCTGACACACTCTGACACTCTCTATCACTCACTATCACTCTCTGACACTTTGTGACAATCTCTGACACTCTCCATCACTCTCTGACACTCTCTGAAATTCTCTATCACTCTCTGACACTCTCTGACACCCTCTGACACACTCTGACACTCACTGACACTCTCATAGGCTCTCTATCACTCTCTATCACTCTCTGTCACTCTCTATCACTCTCTGACACTCTCTGACACTCTCTCTCACTCTCTGACACTCTCTGACACTCTCAGAGGGTCTCTATCACTCTCTATCACTCACTGACACTCTCAGACACTCTATCAGTCTCTGACACTCACTGACACTCTCAGACACTCTCTTTCACTCTCTGTCACTCTCAGACACTCTCAGACACTCTCTATCGCGCTCTGACACTCTCTATCACTCTCTGACACTCTCTGACACACTCAATCACTCTCTATCACTCTCTGAAACACTCTGACACTCTCTATCACTCTATGACACTCTCGGGCACTCTCTATCACTCTCTATCACTCTCTGACACACTCTGACACTCTCTGACACTCTCAGACACTCTCTGTCACTCTCTGTCACTCTCTGTCACTCTCTATCAATCTCTGACCCTCTCTATCACTCTCTATCACTCTCTTACCCTCTCTTACACTCTCTATCACTCTCTGACACTCTCTATCACACTCTGCCACTCTCTGACACTCTCTATCACTCAATGACACACTCTGAAACTGTCTATCACTCCCTACCACTCTCTATCACTCTCTGACACTCACTGACACTCTCAGACACTCGCTGTCACTCTCAGACACTCTCTGTCACTCTCAGACACTCTCAGACACTCTCTATCACTCTCTGACACTCTCTATCACTCTCTATCACTCTCTATCACTCTCTGACACTCTCTGACACTCTCAGAATCTCTCTCTCACTCTATGAAACTCTCTGACACTCTCAGAGACTCTCTATCACTCTCTATCACTCTCTGACTTTCTCTATCACTCTCTGACATTCTCACAATCTCTCTGCCACTCTCTGACACTCCCTATCACTCTCTGGCACTCTCTGGCACTCTCTGACACTCTCTATCACTCTCTGACACTCTCTGACACTCTCTATCACTCAATGACCCTCTGTGACACTCTCTATCACTCTCCATCACTCTCTGACACTCTCTGACACACTCTGACACTCTCAGGCACTCTCTATCACACTCCATATCACTCTCTGACACTCTCTGACACTCTCTGTCACTCTCTGACACTCTCTGTAACTCTCTAACTCTCTCTGACTTTCTCTATCACTCTCTATCACTCTCTGACACACTCTGTCACTCTCTATCACTCTCTTTCTCTCTCTGACACTTTCTATCACTCTCTATCAATCTGTGACACTCTCTGACACTCTTTATTAATCAATGACACTCTGGGACACTCTGTATGACTCTCTATCACTCTCTGAAACTCTCTGACACACTCTGACACTCTCTATCACTCTCTATCACTCTCTGACACTCTCTATCACTCTCTATCACTCGCTGACACTCTCTATCACTCTCTGACACTCACTGAGACTCTCAGACACTCTCTGCCACTCACTATCACTCTCTGACACTCCCAGAGGCTCTCTATCACTCTCTATCACTCACTGACACTCTCAGACACTCTCTATCACTCTCTGACACTCATTGACACTCTCAGACACTCTCTTTCACTCTCTGTCACTCTCAGACAATCTCAGACACTCTCTATCACTCTCTGAAACTGTCTATCGCTCTCTGACACTCTCTGACACACTCAATCACACTCTATCACTCTCTGACACACTCTGACACTCTCTATCACTCTATGACACTCTCTGACAATCTCAGAGGGTCACTATCACTCTCTATCACTCACTGACACTCTCAGACACTCTCTATCAGTCTCTGACACTAACTGGCACTCACAGACACGCTCTTTCACTCTCTGTCACTCTCTGACACTCTCAGACACACTCTATCGCTCTCTGACACTCTCTATCACTCTCTGACACTCTCTGAAACACTCTGACACTCTCAGACACTCTCAGACACTCTCTATCACTCTCTATCACTCTCTGACAATCTCTATCACTCTCTGACACACTCAATCACTCTCTATCACCTTCTGAAATTCTCTGACACTCTCTATCACTCTATGACACTCTCTGACACTCTCTATCGCTCTCTATCACTCTCTGACACACTCTGACACTCTCTGACACTCTCAGACACTCTCTGTCACTCTCTGTCACTCTCTATCAATCTCTGACACTCTCTATCACTCTCTATCACTCTCTTACACTCTCTATCACTCTCTATCACTCTCTGACACTCTCTGACACTCTCTGACACTCTCTATCACACTCTGACACTCTCTGTCACTCACTGACACTCACTTTCGCTCTCTGACACTCTCTGACACTCTGAGACTCTCTATCACTCTCTATCACTCTCTGACACACTCTGACACTCTCAGAATCTCTCTCTCACTCTCTGAAACTCTCTGACGCTCTCAGAGACTCTCTATCACTCTCTATCACTCTCTGACACTCTCGATCACTCTCTGACATTCTCAGACTCTCTCTGTCACTCTCTGACACTCCCTATCACTCTCTGACACTCTCTGACACTCTCTATCACTCTCTGACACTCTCTATCACTCAATGACCCTCTGTGACACTCTCTATCACTCTCCATCACTCTCTGACACTCTCTGACACTCTCAGACACTCTCTATCATACTCCGTATCACTCTCTGACACTCTCTGACACTCTCTATCACTCTCTGACACTCTCTGTAACTCTCAATCACTCTCTGACACTCTCTATCACTCTCTGACACTCTCTATCACTCTCTATCACTCTCTGACACACTCTGACACTCTCGATCACTCTCTTTCACTCTCTGACACTCTCTGACACTCTCTGACACTCTCTATCACTCTCTATCACTCTCTGACACTCTCTATCACTCTCTGACATTCTCAGACTCTCTCTGTCACTCTCTGACACTCCCTATCACTCTCTGACACTCTCTGACACTCTCTATCACTCTCTGACACTCTCTGACACTCTCTATCACTCAATGACCATCTGTGACACTCTCTATCACTCTCCATCACTCTCTGACACTCTCTGACACTCTCAGACACTCTCTATCATACTCCGTATCACTCTCTGACACTCTCTGACACTCTCTATCACTCTCTGACACTCTCTGTAACTCTCTATCACTCTCTGACACTCTCTATCACTCTCTATCACTCTCTGACACACTCTGACACTCTCGATCACTCTCTTTCACTCTCTGACACTCTCTGACACTCTCTATCACTCCCTATCACTCTCTGACACTCTCTGACGCTCTCTGACACTCTCTGACACTCACTGACACTCTCCTTCGCTCTCTGACACTCTCTGACACTCTCAGAGACTCTCTATCACTCTCTATCACTCTCTGACAGACTCTGACACTCTCAGAATCTCTCTCTCACTCTCTGAAACTCTCTGACACTCTCAGAGACTCTCTATCACTCTCTATCACTCTCTGACACTCTCTATCACTCTCTGACATTCTCAGACTCTCTCTGTCACTCTCTGACACTCCCTATCACTCTCTGACACTCTCTGACACTCTCTGTCACTCTCTGACACTCTCTGACACTCTCTATCACTCAATGACCCTCTGTGACACTCTCTATCACTCTCCATCACTCTCTGACACTCTCTGACACTCTCAGACACTCTCTATCATACTCCGTATCACTCTCTGACACTCTCTGACACTCTCTATCACTCTCTGACAATCTCTGTAACTCTCTATCACTCTCTGACACTCTCTATCACTCTCTGACACTCTCTATCACTCTCTATCACTCTCTGACACACTCTGACACTCTCGATCACTCTCTTTCACTCTCTGACACTCTCTGACACTCTCTATCACTCTCTATCAATCTCTGACACTCTCTGACACTCTCTATTAATCAATGACACTCTGTGACACTCTCTATGACTCTCTGAAACTCTCTGACACACTCTGACGCTCTCTATCACTCTCTATCACTCTCTGACACTCTCTGACACTCTCTGAGACTCTCCATCACTCTATGACACTCTCTGACACTCTCTATCACTCTCTGTCACTCTCTGACACACTCTGACACTCTCTGACACTCGCAGACACTCTCTGTCACTCTCTGTCACTCTCTATCAATCTCTGACACTCTCTATCACTCTCTATCACTCTCTTACACTCTCTATCACTCTCTATCACTCTCTATCACTCTCTGACACTCTCTGACACTCTCTATCATACTCTGACACTCTCTGTCACTCACTGACACTCTCTTTCGCTCTCTGACACTCTCTGACACTCTCAGTGACTCTCTATCACTCTCTATCACTCTCTGACACACTCTGACACTCTCAGAATCTCTCTCTCACTCTCTGAAACTCTCTGACACTCTCAGAGACTCTCTATCACTCTCTATCACCCTCTGACACTCTCTATCACTCTCTGACATTCTCAGACTCTCTCTGTCACTCTCTGACACTCCCTATCACTCTCTGACACTCTCTGACACTCTCTATCACTCTCTGACACTCTCTGACACTCTCTATCACTCAATGACCCTCTGTGACACTCTCTATCACTCTCCATCACTCTCTGACACTCTCTGACACTCTCAGACACTCTCTATCATACTCCGTATCACTCTCTGACACTCTCTGACACTCTCTATCACTCTCTGACACTCTCTGTAACTCTCTATCACTCTCTGACACTCTCTATCACTCTCTATCACTCTCTGACACACTCTGACACTCTCGATCACTCTCTTTCACTCTCTGACACTCTCTGAGACTCTCTATCACTCTCTATCAATCTCTGACACTCTCTATTAATCAATGACACTCTGTGAAACTCTCTATGACTCTCTGAAACTCTCTGACACACTCTGACGCTCTCTATCACTCTCTATCACTCTCTGACACTCTCTGACACTCTCTGAGACTCTCCATCACTCTATGACACTCTCTGACACTCTCTATCACTCTCTATCACTCTCTGACAATCTCTATCACTCTCTTACACTCTCTGACACTCTCTATCACTCTCTGACACTCACTGACACTCTCAGACACTCTCTGCCACTCACGATCACTCTCTGACTCTCGCTATCACTCTCTGAATCTCTCTGACACTCTCAGAGGCTCTCTATCACTCTCTATCACTCACTGACACTCTCAGACACTCTCTATCACTCTCTGACACTCACTGACACTCTCAGACACTCTCTTTCACTCCCTCTCACTCTCAGACAATCTCAGACACACTCTATCACTCTCTGAAACTGTCTATAGCTCTCTGACACTCTCTGACACATTCAATCACACTCTATCACTCTCTGACACACTCTGACTCTCTCTATCACTCCATGACACTCTCTGACACTCTCTGACACTCTCTGAGACTCTCCATCACTCTCTGACACTCTCTGACACTCTCTATCACTCTCTATCAATCTCTGACACTCTCTGACACTCTCTATTAATCAATGACACTCTGTGAAACTCTCTATGACTCTCTGAAACTCTCTGACACACTCTGACGCTCTCTATCACTCTCTATCACTCTCTGACACTCTCTGACACTCTCTGAGACTCTCCATCACTCTATGACACTCTCTGACACTCTCTATCACTCTCTATCACTCTCTGACAATCTCTATCACTCTCTTACACTCTCTGACACTCTCTATCACTCTCTGACACTCACTGACACTCTCAGACACTCTCTGCCACTCACGATCACTCTCTGACTCTCGCTATCACTCTCTGAATCTCTCTGACACTCTCAGAGGCTCTCTATCACTCTCTATCACTCACTGACACTCTCAGACACTCTCTATCACTCTCTGACACTCACTGACACTCTCAGACACTCTCTTTCACTCCCTGTCACTCTCAGACAATCTCAGACACACTCTATCACTCTCT
Source organism: Heterodontus francisci (assembly GCF_036365525.1). Classification (NCBI taxonomy): domain Eukaryota; kingdom Metazoa; phylum Chordata; class Chondrichthyes; order Heterodontiformes; family Heterodontidae; genus Heterodontus; species Heterodontus francisci. The sequence continues at coordinate 33,908,279 of NC_090412.1, read as the reverse complement.
GAAACTGTCTATAGCTCTCTGACACTCTCTGACACATTCAATCACACTCTATCACTCTCTGACACACTCTGACTCTCTCTATCACTCCATGACACTCTCTGACACTCTCTGACACTCTCTGAGACTCTCCATCACTCTATGACACTCTCTGACACTCTCTATCACTCTCTGACAATCTCTATCACTCTCTGACACTCTCTGACACACTCAATCACTCTCTATCACCTTCTGAAATACTCTGACACTCTCTATCACTCTATGACACTCTCTGACACTCTCTATCGCTCTCTATCACTCTCTGACACACTCTGACACTCTCTGACACTCTCAGACACTCTCTGTCACTCTCTGTCACTCTCTATCAATCTCTGACACTCTCTATCACTCTCTATCACTCTCTTACACTCTCTATCACTCTCTATCACTCTCTGACACTCTCTGATACTCTCTGACACACTCTATCACACTCTGACACTCTCTGTCACTCACTGACACTCTCTTTCGCTCTCTGACACCCTCTGACACTCTCAGAGACTCTCTATCACTCTCTATCACTCTCTGACACACTCTGACACTCTCAGAATCTCTCTCTCACTCTCTGAAACTCTCTGACACTCTCAGAGACTCTCTATCACTCTCTATCACTCTCTGACACTCTCGATCACTCTCTGACATTCTCAGACTCTCTCTGTCACTCTCTGACACTCCCTATCACTCTCTGACACTCTCTGACACTCTCTATCACTCTCTGACACTCTCTGACACTCTCTATCACTCAATGACTCTCTGTGACACACTCTATCACTCTCCATCACTCTCTGACCCTCTCTGACACTCTCAGACACTCTCTATCATACTCCGTATCACTCTCTGACACTCTCTGACACTCTCTATCACTCTCTGACACTCTCTGTAACTCTCTATCACTCTCTATCACTCTCTGACACTCTCTATCACTCTCTATCACTCTCTGACACACTCTGACACTCTCGATCACTCTCTTTCACTCTCTTTCACTCTCTGACACTCTCTGACACTCTCTGACACTCTCTATCACTCTCTATCACTCTCTGACACTCTCTATCACTCTCTGACATTCTCAGACTCTCTCTGTCACTCTCTGACACTCCCTATCACTCTCTGACACTCTCTGACACTCTCTATCACTCTCTGACACTCTCTGACACTCTCTATCACTCAATGACCCTCTGTGACACTCTCTATCACCCTCCATCACTCTCTGACACTCTCTGACACTCTCAGACACTCTCTATCATACTCTGTATCACTCTCTGACACTCTCTGACACTCTCTAACACTCTCTGACACTCTCTGTAACTCTCTATCACTCTCTGACACTCTCTATCACTCTCTATCACTCTCTGACACACTCTGACACTCTCGATCACTCTCTTTCACTCTCTGACACTCTCTGACACTCGATATCACTCCCTATCACTCTCTGACACTCTCTGACACTCTCTGACACTCACTGACACTCTCTTTCGCTCTCTGACACTCTCAGAGACTCTCTATCACTCTCTGACACACTCTGACACTCTCAGAATCTCTCTCTCTCACTCTCTGAAACTCTCTGACACTCTCAGAGACTCTCTATCACTCTCTATCACTCTCTGACACTCTCTATCACTCTCTGACAATCTCAGAATCTCTCTGTCACTCTCTGACACTCCCCATCACTCTCTGACACTCTCTGACACTCTCTATCACTCTCTGACACTCTCTGACACTCTCTATCACTCAATGACCCTCTGTGACACTCTCTATCACTCTCCATCACTCTCTGACACTCTCTGACACTCTCTGACACTCTCAGACACACTCTGTCACTCTCTGACACTCTCTGTAACTCTCTATCACTCTCTGACACTCTCTATCACTCTCTATCACTCTCTGACACACTCTGACACTCTCGATCACTCTCTTTCACTCTCTGACACTCTCTGACACTCTCTATCACTCTCTATCAATCTCTGACACTCTCTGACACTCTCTATTAAACAATGACACTCTGTGACACTTTCTATGACTCTCTGAAACTCTCTGACACACTCTGACGCTCTCTATCACTCTCTATCACTCTCTGACACTCTCTGACACTCTCTATCATACTCTGACACTCTCTGTCACTCACTGACACTCTCTTTCGCTCTCTGACACTCTCTGACACTCTCAGAGACTCTCTATCACTCTCTATCACTCTCTGACACACTCTGACACTCTCAGAATCTCTCTCTCACTCTCTGAAACTCTCTGACACTCTCAGAGACTCTCTATCACTCTCTATCACCCTCTGACACTCTCTATCACTCTCTGACATTCTCAGACTCTCTCTGTCACTCTCTGACACTCCCTATCACTCTCTGACACTCTCTGACACTCTCTATCACTCTCTGACACTCTCTGACACTCTCTATCACTCAATGACCCTCTGTGACACTCTCTATCACTCTCCATCACTCTCTGACACTCTCTGACACTCTCAGACACTCTCTATCATACTCCGTATCACTCTCTGACACTCTCTGACACTCTCTATCACTCTCTGACACTCTCTGTAACTCTCTATCACTCTCTGACACTCTCTATCACTCTCTATCACTCTCTGACACACTCTGACACTCTCGATCACTCTCTTTCACTCTCTGACACTCTCTGACACTCTCTATCACTCTCTATCAATCTCTGACACTCTCTGACACTCTCTATTAATCAATGACACTCTGTGAAACTCTCTATGACTCTCTGAAACTCTCTGACACACTCTGACGCTCTCTATCACTCTCTATCACTCTCTGACACTCTCTGACACTCTCTGAGACTCTCCATCACTCTATGACACTCTCTGACACTCTCTATCACTCTCTATCACTCTCTGACAATCTCTATCACTCTCTTACACTCTCTGACACTCTCTATCACTCTCTGACACTCACTGACACTCTCAGACACTCTCTGCCACTCACGATCACTCTCTGACTCTCGCTATCACTCTCTGAATCTCTCTGACACTCTCAGAGGCTCTCTATCACTCTCTATCACTCACTGACACTCTCAGACACTCTCTATCACTCTCTGACACTCACTGACACTCTCAGACACTCTCTTTCACTCCCTCTCACTCTCAGACAATCTCAGACACACTCTATCACTCTCTGAAACTGTCTATAGCTCTCTGACACATTCAATCACACTCTATCACTCTCTGACACACTCTGACTCTCTCTATCACTCCATGACACTCTCTGACACTCTCTGACACTCTCTGAGACTCTCCATCACTCTATGACACTCTCTGACACTCTCTATCACTCTCTATCACTCTCTGACAATCTCTATCACTCTCTGACACTCTCTGACACACTCAATCACTCTCTATCACCTTCTGAAATACTCTGACACTCTCTATCACTCTATGACACTCTCTGACACTCTCTATCGCTCTCTATCACTCTCTGACACACTCTGACACTCTCTGACACTCTCAGACACTCTCTGTCACTCTCTGTCACTCTCTATCAATCTCTGACACTCTCTATCATTCTCTATCACTCTCTTACACTCTCTATCACTCTCTATCACTCTCTGACACTCTCTGATACTCTCTGACACACTCTATCACACTCTGACACTCTCTGTCACTCACTGACACTCTCTTTCGCTCTCTGACACCCTCTGACACTCTCAGAGACTCTCTATCACTCTCTATCACTCTCTGACACACTCTGACACTCTCAGAATCTCTCTCTCACTCTCTGAAACTCTCTGACACTCTCAGAGACTCTCTATCACTCTCTATCACTCTCTGACACTCTCGATCACTCTCTGACATTCTCAGACTCTCTCTGTCACTCTCTGACACTCCCTATCACTCTCTGACACTCTCTGACACTCTCTATCACTCTCTGACACTCTCTGACACGCTCTATCACTCAATGACTCTCTGTGACACTCTCTATCACTCTCCATCACTCTCTGACCCTCTCTGACACTCTCAGACACTCTCTATCATACTCCGTATCACTCTCTGACACTCTCTGACACTCTCTATCACTCTCTGACACTCTCTGTAACTCTCTATCACTCTCTATCACTCTCTGACACTCTCTATCACTCTCTATCACTCTCTGACACACTCTGACACTCTCGATCACTCTCTTTCACTCTCTGACACTCTCTGACACTCTCTGACACTCTCTATCACTCTCTATCACTCTCTGACACTCTCTATCACTCTCTGACATTCTCAGACTCTCTCTGTCACTCTCTGACACTCCCTATCACTCTCTGACACTCTCTGACACTCTCTATCACTCTCTGACACTCTCTGACACTCTCTATCACTCAATGACCCTCTGTGACACTCTCTATCACCCTCCATCACTCTCTGACACTCTCTGACACTCTCAGACACTCTCTATCATACTCTGTATCACTCTCTGACACTCTCTGACACTCTCTAACACTCTCTGACACTCTCTGTAACTCTCTATCACTCTCTGACACTCTCTATCACTCTCTATCACTCTCTGACACACTCTGACACTCTCGATCACTCTCTTTCACTCTCTGACACTCTCTGACACTCTATATCACTCCCTATCACTCTCTGACACTCTCTGACACTCTCTGACACTCACTGACACTCTCTTTCGCTCTCTGACACTCTCAGAGACTCTCTATCACTCTCTATCACTCTCTGACACACTCTGACACTCTCAGAATCTCTCTCTCACTCTCTGAAACTCTCTGACACTCTCAGAGACTCTCTATCACTCTCTATCACTCTCTGACACTCTCTATCACTCTCTGACATTCTCAGAATCTCTCTGTCACTCTCTGACACTCCCCATCACTCTCTGACACTCTCTGACAATCTCTATCACTCTCTGACACTCTCTGACACTCTCTATCACTCAATGACCCTCTGTGACACTCTCTATCACTCTCCATCACTCTCTGACACTCTCTGACACTCTCAGACACACTCTGTCACTCTCTGACACTCTCTGTAACTCTCTATCACTCTCTGACACTCTCTATCACTCTCTATCACTCTCTGACACACTCTGACACTCTCGATCACTCTCTTTCACTCTCTGACACTCTCTGACACTCTCTATCACTCTCTATCAATCTCTGACACTCTCTGACACTCTCTATTAAACAATGACACTCTGTGACACTTTCTATGACTCTCTGAAACTCTCTGACACACTCTGACGCTCTCTATCACTCTCTATCACTCTCTGACACTCTCTGACACTCTCTGAGACTCTCCATCACTCTATGACACTCTCTGACACTCTCTATCACTCTCTATCACTCTCTGACAATCTCTATCAATCTCTTACACTCTCTGACACTCTCTATCACTCTCTGACACTCACTGACACTCTCAGACACTCTCTGCCACTCACTATCACTCTCTGACTCTCTCTATCACTCTCTGAATCTCTCTGACACTCTCAGAGACTCTCTATCACTCTCTATCATTCACTGACACTCTCAGACACTCTCTATCACTCTCTGACACTCACTGACACTCACTGACACTCTCAGACACTCCCTGTCACTCTCAGACAATCTCAGACACACTCTATCACTCTCTGAAACTGTCTATAGCTCTCTGACACTCTCTGACACATTCAATCACACTCTATCACTCTCTGACACACTCTGACTCTCTCTATCACTCTATGACACTCTCTGACACTCTCTATCACTCTCTGTCACTCTCTGACACACTCTGACACTCTCTGACACTCTCAGACCCTCTCTGTCACTCTCTATCACTCTCTGACATTCTCTATCACTCTCTGACACTCTCTATCACTCTCAGACACTCTCTGTCACTCTCTACCACTCTCTGACACTCTCCATCACTCTCTGACACTCTCTGACACTCTCAGAGGCTCTCTATCACTCTCAATCACTCAGTGACACTCTCAGACACTCTATATCACTCTCTGACACTCACTGACACTCTCAGACACTCTCTTTCACTCTCTGTCACTCACTGAAACTCTCAGACACTCTCTTTCACTCTCTGTCACTCTCAGACACTCTCAGACACTCTCTGACTTTCTCTATCACTCTCTGACACTCTCTATCACTCTCAGACACTCTCTGTCACTCTCTACCACTCTCTGACACTCTCTATCACTCTCTGACACTCTCTGACATTCTCAGAGGCTCTCCGTCACTCTCTGACAATCTCTGTCACTCTCAGACACACTCAATCACTCTCTATCACTCTCTATCACTCTCTGACACACTCTGACACTCTCTACCACTCTCTGACACTCTCTGACACTCTCTATCACTCTCTATCACTATCTGACACACTCTGACACTCTCTGACACTCTCAGACACTTTCCATCACTCTCTGACACTCTCTGACACTCTCTGACACTCTCAGACACTCTCAATCACACTCCATATCACTCTCTGACACTCTCTGACACTCTCTATCACTCTCTGGCAATTTCTGACACTCTCTATTACTCAATGACACTCTGTGACACTCTCTATCCCTCTCTATTACTGTATGACACTCTCTGACGCTATCGTTCACTCTCTATCACTCTCTATCACTCTCGGACACTTTGTGACAATCTCTGACACTCTCCATCACTCTCTGACACTCTCTATCACTCTCTGACACTCTCTGACACTCTCTATCACTCTCTATCACTCTCTGACACACTCTGACACTCTCTGACACTCTCAGACACTTTCCATCACTCTCTGACACTCTCTGACACTCTCTGACACTCTCAGACACTCTCAATCACACTCCATATCACTCTCTGACACTCTCTGACACTCTCTATCACTCTCTGGCAATTTCTGACACTCTCTATTACTCAATGACACTCTGTGACACTCTCTATCCCTCTCTATTACTGTATGACACTCTCTGACGCTATCGTTCACTCTCTATCACTCTCTATCACTCTCGGACACTTTGTGACAATCTCTGACACTCTCCATCACTCTCTGAAACTCTCTATCACACTCTGTCACTCTCTGACACTCTCTGACACCCTCTGACACACTCTGACACTCTCTGACACTCTCATAGGCTCTCGATCACTCTTTATCACTCTCTGTCACTCTCTATCACTCTCTGACACTCTCTGACACTCTCTATCACTCTCTGACACTCTCTGACACTCTCAGAGGGTCTCTATCACTCTCTATCACTCACTGACACTCTCAGACACTCTCTATCAGTCTCTGACACTCACTAACACTCTCAGACATTCTCTTTCACTCTCTGTCACTCTCAGACACTCTCAGACACTCTCTATCGCTCTCTGACACTCTCTATCACTCTCTGACACTCTCTATCGCTCTCTGACACTCTCTATCGCTCTCTGGCACTCTCTGACACACTCAATCACTCTCTATCACTCTCTGAAACACTCTGACACTCTCTATCACTCTCAGACACTCTCTGTCACTCTCTACCACTCTCTGACACCCTCTATCACTCTCTGACACTCTCTGATACTCTCAGAGGCTCTCTATCACTCTGAATCACTCACTGACACTCTCAGACACTCTCTATCACTCTCTGACAGTCACTGACACACTCAGACACTCTCTTTCACTCTCTGTCACTCTCAGACACACTCATTCACTCTCTATCACTCTCTGACACTCTCTGACACTCTCTATCACTCTCTATCACTCTCTATCACTCTCTGACACACTCTGACACTCTCTGACACTCTCAGACACTCTCTATCACACTCTGACACGGTCTGACACTCTCCATCACTCTCTGACACTCTCTGACACTCTCAGACACTCTCAATCACACTCCGTATCACTCTGTGACACTCTCTGACACTCACTGACACTCCCTATCACTCTCTGACACTTTCTGACACTCTCTATTACTCAATGACACTCTGTGACACTCTCTATCCCTCTCTATTACTCTGTGACACTCTCTGACGCTATCTATCACTCTCTATCACTCCCTGACACTCTCTGACACACTCTGACACTCTCTATCACTCTCTATCATTCTCTGACACTTTGTGACAATCTCTGACACTCTCCATCACTCTCTGACACTCTCTGAAATTCTCTATCACTCTCTGACTCTCTCTGACACCCTCTGACAGACTCTGACACTCACTGACACTCTCATAGGCTCTCTATCACTCTCTATCACTCTCTGTCACTCTCTATCACTCTCTGACACTCTCTGACACTCTCTCTCACTCTCTGACACTCTCTGACACTCTCAGAGGGTCTCTATCACTCTCGATCACTCACTGACACTCTCAGACACTCTCTATCAGTCTCTGACACTCACTGACACTCTCAGACACTGTCTTTCACTCTCTGTCACTCTCAGACACTCTCTATCGCGCTCTGACACTCTCTATCGCTCTCTGACACTCTCTGACACACTCAATCACTCTCTATCACTCTCTGAAACACTCTGACACTCTCTATCACTCTATGACACTCTCTGACACTCTCTATCACTCTCTGACACACTCTGACACTCTCTGACACTCTCTGACACTCTCAGACACTCTCTGTCACTCTCTGTCACTCTCTGTCACTCTCTATCAATCTCTGACCCTCTCTATCACTCTCTATCACTCTCTGTCACTCTCTTACACTCTCTTACACTCTCTATCACTCTCTGACACTCTCTGACACTCTCTATCACACTCTGACACTCTCTGACACTCTCTATCACTCAATGACACACTCTGAAACTGTCTATCACTCCCGACCACACTCTATCACTCTCTGACACTCACTGACACTCTCAGACACTCGCTGTCACTCTCAGACACTCTCTGTCACTCTCAGACACTCTCAGACACTCTCTATCACTCTCTGACACTCTCTATCACTCTCTATCACTCTCTATCACTCTCTGACACTCTCTGACACTCTCAGAATCTCTCTCTCACTCTATGAAACTCTCTGACACTCTCAGAGACTCTCTATCACTCTCTTTCACTCTCTGACATTCTCTATCACTCTCTGACATTCTCACAATCTCTCTGTCACTCTCTGACACTCCCTATCACTCTCTGGCACTCTCTGACACTCTCTATCACTCTCTGACACTCTCTGACACTTTCTATCACTCAATGACCCTCTGTGACACTCTCTATCACTCTCCATCACTCTCTGACACTCTCTGACACACTCTGACACTCTCAGGCACTCTCTATCACACTCCATATCACTCTCTGGCACTCTCTGACACTCTCTATCACTCTCTGACACTCTCTGACACTTTCTATCACTCAATGACCCTCTGTGACACTCTCTATCACTCTCCATCACTCTCTGACACTCTCTGTCACTCTCTGACACTCTCTGTAACTCTCTAACTCTCTCTGACATTCTCTATCACTCTCTATCACTCTCTGACACACTCTGTCACTCTCTATCACTCTCTTTCACTCTCTGACACTCTCTATCACTCTCTATCAATCTGTGACACTCTCTGACACTCTTTATTAATCAATGACACTCTGGGACACTCTGTATGACTCTCTATCACTCTCTGAAACTCTCTGACACACTCTGACACTCTCTATCACTCTCTATCAATCTCTGACACTCTCTATCACTCTCTATCACTCTCTGATACTCTCTATCACTCTCTGACACTCACTGACACTCTCAGACACTCTCTGCCACTCACTATCACTCTCTGACACTCCCAGAGGCTCTCTATCACTCTCTATCACTCACTGACACTCTCAGACACTCTCTATCACTCTCTGACACTCACTGACACTCTCAGACACTCTCTTTCACTCTCTGTCACTCTCAGACAATCTCAGACACTCTCTATCACTCTCTGAAACTGTCTATCGCTCTCTGACACTCTCTGACACACTCAATCACACTCAATCACACTCTATCACTCTCTGACACACTCTGACACTCTCTATCACTCTCTGACACTCTCTGACACTCTCAGAGGGTCACTATCACTCTCTATCACTCACTGGCACTCACAGACACGCTCTTTCACTCTCTGTCACTCTCAGACACTCTCAGACACTCTCTATCGCTCTCTGACACTCTCTATCACTCTCTGACACTCTCTATCGCTCTCTGACACTCTCTGACACACTCAATCACTCTCTATCACTCTCTGAAACACTCTGACACTCTCAGCCACTCTATGACACTCTCTAACACTCTCTATCACTCTCTATCACTCTCTGACACACTCTGACACTCTCTGACACTCTCAGACACTCTCTGTCACTCTCTGTCACTCTCTATCAATCTCTGACACTCTCTATCACTCTCCATCACTCTCTGACACACTCTGACACTCTCTGACACTCTCAGACTCTCTCTGTCACTCTCTATCACTCTCTGACACTCTCCATCACTCTCTGACACTCTCTTTCACTCTCAGACACTCTCTATCACTCTCTATCACTCTCTGACACTCTCTATCACTCTCTGACACTCTCTGACACTCTCAGACCCTCTCTGACACTCTCTATCACTCTCTGACACTCTCCATCAATCTCTGACACTCTCTATCACTCTCAGACACTCTCTATCTCTCTCTATCACTCTCTGACACTCTCTATCACTCTCTGACACTCTCAGACCCTCTCTGTCATTCTCTATCACTCTCTGACACTCTCCATCACTCTCTGACACACTCTGACACTCTCTGACACTCTCTGACAGTCTCAGACCCTCTCTGTCACTCTCTATCACTCTCTGACACTCTCCATCACTCTCTGACACTCTCTATCACTCTCAGACACTCTCTATCACTCTATGACACTCTCTGACACTCTCTATCACGCTATATCACTCTCTGACACACTCTGACACTCTCTGACACTCTCAGACACTCTCTATCACACTCTGACACTGTCTAACACTCTCTATCACTCAATGACACACTCTGAAACTGTCTATCACTCTCTATCACTCTCAGACACTCACTGACACTCTCTGTCACTCTCAGACACTCTCTATCACTCTCTGACACTCTCTGTCACTCTCTGACACTCTCTGACACTCTCTATCACTCTCAGACACTCTCTGTCACTCTCTATCACTCTCTGACACTCTCAGAGGCTCTCTATCACTCTCTATCACTCTCTGACACTCTCAGACACTCTCTATCACTCTCTGACACTCACTGACACTCTCAGACACTCTCTATCACTCTCTGACACTCTCTATCTCTCTCTGACACTCTCTATCGCTCTCTGACACTCTCTGACACTCTCAATCACTCTGTATCACTCTCTGACACACTCTGACACTCTCTATCACTATATGACACTCTCTGACACTCTCTGACACTCTCTATCACTCTCTGACACTCTCTATCACTCTCTGTCACTCTCTGTCACTCTCTGACACTCTCTATCACACTCTGACACTGTCTGACACTCTCTATCACTCAAAGACACACTCTGAAACTCTCTATCACTCTCTATCTCTCTTTATCACTCTCTGACACTCACTGACACAGTCAGACACTCGCTGTCACTCTCAGACACTCTCTGTCACTCCCAGACACTCTCTGTCACACTCTGACACTCTCAGACTTTCTCTATCACTCGCTATCACTCTCTGACACACGCTGACACTCTCAGAATCTCTCTCTCACTCTCTGAAACTCTCAGACAATCTCTATCACTCTCTGACACTCTCCATCACTCTCTGACATTCTCAGACACACTCTATCACTCTCTGACACTTTCTATCACTCTCTGACAATCTCTGACACTCTCTCTCACTCTCTATCACTCTCTGACACTCTGTGACACTCTCACACTCTCTGACAATCCCACACTCTCTCACACACTCTCTGACACTCTCTGACCCACTCAGACACTCTCTGTCACTGTCTGACACTTTCTGACACTCTCACACTCTCTGACACTCTCACTCTCCCTGACACTCTCTGACACTCTCTCACACTCTCTGACACTCTCTCACACTCTCTGACACTCTCTGACACTCTCTATCACTCTCTGACACTCTCTGACACTCTCTGACAATCTCTTACACTTTCCATCACTCTCTGACACTCTCTGATACACTGTGACACTCTCAGACACACTCTGACACACTCAGACACTCTCTACCACACTCTATCACTCTCTCACACTGTCTGACACTCTCTGATACACCCTAACACTCTCACACACTCTCTGACGCTCTCTATCACTATCTGACACTCGCTGACACTCTCAGACAGTCTCAGACACTCTCTATCACTATCTGACAATCTCTGACACTCTCTGATACTCTCTAATACACTCTGACACTCTCTATCTCTCTCTGACAATCTCATACACACTCAGACACTCTCTGACACTCTCTATCACTTTCTGACACTCTCTATCACTCTCTGACACTCTCTGACACTCTCTGATACTCTCTGACACTCTCTGACACTCTCTGACAATCTCAGACACACTCAGACACTCTCTGACACTTTCAGACACTCTCTGCCACTCTCTATCCCTCTCTATCACTCTCTGAAACTCTCTGCCACTCTCTGACACTCTCTATGACTATCTGACACTCTCTGACACTCTCTCTGACCCTCTCGCACACTCTCTGACACTCTCTGACCCTCCCTGACACTCTCTGAGACTCTCTGACACGCTCTATCACTCGCTGCCACTCTCTGCCACTCTCTGCTACTCTCTGACAATCTCAGATACACTCAGACACTCTCTGACACTCTCTGACACTTTCACACACTCTCTGCCACTCTCTGTCACTCTATATCACTCGCTGACACTTTCAGACACTCTCTACCACTCTCTATCACTTTCTATCACTCTCTGACACTCTCTGACACTCTCTATCACTCTCTGACACTCTCTGACACTTTCAGACACTCTCTGCTACTCTCTATCACTCTCTGACAGTCTCTGACACTCTCTGACACTCTCACACTCTCTCACACTCTCTGACACTCTCTGACACACTCTGTCCCTCTCTGACACTCTCTGACACTATCTGACACTCTCTGACACTATCACACTCTCTGACACTCTCTGACACTCTCTCATACTCTCTGACATTCTCTCACACTCTCTGACACTCTCTGACACTCTCAGACAAACTTTATCACTCTCTGACACTCTCTGACACACTCAGACACTCTCTATCACTCTATGACACTTTCAGACACTCTCTGCCACTCTCTATCACTCTCTATCACTCTATATCACTCTCTGACACTCTCTGACACTCTCTGACACTCTCTGACACTCTCCGACACTCTCTATCACTCTCAGACACTCTCTGACACTTTCAGACACTCTCTGCCACTCTCTGCCACTCTCTATCCCTCTCTGACACTCTCTGACACTCGCACACTCTCTGCCACTCTCTGACACTCTTTCACACTCTCTGACCCGCTCTGACCCTCTCTGACCCTCTCTGACCCTCTCTGACCCTCTCAGACACTCTCTGGCACACTCTGTCACTCTCTGACACTCTCTGACACTCTCTATCACTGTGAATCATTCTCAATCACTCTCAATTACTCTCTGACAGTCTCTGACACTCTCTATCACTCTCAGCCTTCTCTGTATCACTCTCTGACACTCTCTATCTCTCTCTGACACTCTCTGACAATCTCATACACACTCAGACACTCTCTGACACTCTCTATCACTTTCTGACACTCTGTATCACTCTCTGACACTCTCTGACACTCTCTGATACTCTCTGACACTCTCTGACACTCTCTGACAATCTCAGACACACTCAGACACTCTCTGACACTTTCAGACACTCTCTGCCACTCTCTATCCCTCTCTATCACTCTCTGAAACTCTCTGCCACTCTCTGACACTCTCTATGACTATCTGACACTCTCTGACACTCTCTCTGACCCTCTCTCACACTCTCTGACACTCTCTGACCCTCCCTGACACTCTCTGAGACTCTCTGACACTCTCTATCACTCTCTGCCACTCTCTGACAATCTCAGACACACTCAGACACTCTCTGACACTCTCGAACACACTCTGACACTCTCTGACACTTTCACACACTCTCTGCCACTCTCCGTCACTCTATATCACTCGCTGACACTTTCAGACACTCTCTGCCACTCTCTATCACTTTCTATCACTCTCTGACACTCTCTGACACTCTCTATCACTCTCTATCACTCTCTGACACTCTCTGACACTTTCAGACACTCTCTGCTACTCTCTATCACTCTCTGACAGTCTCTGACACTCTCTGACACTCTCACACTCTCTCACACTCTCTCACACTCTCTGACACTCTCTGACACACTCTGACACACTCTGTCCCTCTCTGACACTCGCTGACACTATCTGACACTCTCTGACACTATCACACTCTCTGACACTCTCTGACACTCTCTCATACTCTCTGACATTCTCTCACACTCTCTGACACTCTCTGACACTCTCTGACAAACTTTATCCCTTTTTGACACTCTCTGACACACTCAGACACTCTCTATCACTCTATGACACTTTCAGACACTCTCTGCCACTCTCTATCACTCTATATCACTCTCTGACACTTTCAGACACTCTCTATCACTCTCTATCACTCTCTGACACTCTCTGACACTCTCTGACACTCTCCGACACTCTCTATCACTCTCTGACACTCTCTGACACTCGCACACTCTCTGCCACTCTCTGACACTCTTTCGCACTCTCTGACACTCTGTGACCCTCTCTGACCATCTCAGACACTCTCTGGCACACTCTATCACTCTCTGACACTCTCTGACACTCTCTATCACTGTGAATCATTCTCAATCACTCTCAATTACTCTCTGACAGTCTCTGACACTCTCTATCACTCTCAGCCTTCTCTGTATCACTCTCTGACACTCTCTGACACTCGCACACTCTCTGACACTCTCTGACACTCTTTCACACTCTCTGACACTCTCAGACACTCTCTGGCACACTCTATCACTCTCTGACACTCTCTATCACTCTCTATCACTCTCTGACACTCTCTGACACACTCTGACACACTCTGGCACTCTCAGACTCTCTCTGACACTCTCTGATGCACTCTGACACTCTCAGACAGTCTCACACACTCTCTATCACTCTCTGACACTCTCTGACACTTTCTGAAACTCTCTGACACTCTCTGATACACTCTGGCACTCTCAGACACTCGCTGACACTCTCTGACACTCTCTGATACACTCTGACACTCTCAGACACTCTCTGACACACTCAGACACTCTCTACCACTCTCATTCACTCTCTGACACTCTCTGATACACTCTAACACTCTCAGGCAATCTCTGACACTCTCTATCACTCTCTGACTCAATCTGACACTCTCAGACAGTCTCAGACACTCTCTATCACTCTCTGACACTCTCTGACACCCTCTGACACTCTCTGATACTCTCTGACATTCTCAGACACACTCAGATACTCTGACACTCTCACACACTCTCACACTCTCTCACACTCTCTGACACACTCTGACCCTCTCTGATACTACCTGATACTCTCTGACACTGTCACACTCTCTGACACTGTCACACTCTCTGACACTCTCTCAATCTCTCTGACACTCTCTGACACGCTCTGACACACTCAGACACTCTCTATCACTCTCTGACACTTTCAGACACTCTCTGCCACTCTCTATCACACTATATCACTCTCTGACACTTTCAGATACTCTCTATCACTCTCTATCACTCTCTATCACTCTCTGAAGCTCTCTGACACTCTCTGACACTCTCTGACACTCTCTATCACTCTATATCACTCTCTGACACTCTCTGACACTCTCTGACACACTCAGACACTCTCTATCACTCTCTGACAGTTTCAGACACTCTCTGCCCTCTCTATAACTCTCTGACACTCTCTGACACTCTCTGACACTCTCTATCACTCTCTGACACTCTCTGACACTCTCTGACACTCGCACCCTCTCTGACCCTCTCTGACACTCTTTCACACTCTCTGACACTCTCTGAACCTCTCTGACCCTCTCTGACACTCTCAGAGACTCTCTGGCACACTCTATCACTCTCTGACACTCTCTATCACTGTCAATCATTCTCAATCACTCTCAATCACTCTCTGAACCTCTCTGACACTCTCTGGCACTTTCAGAATCTCTCAGACACACTCAGACACTCTCTCTCACTCTCCATCACTCTCTGACACTCTCTCATACACTGTGGCACTCTCAGACACTCTCTGACACACTCAGAACATTCTCTACCACTCTCTATCACTCTCTGACACTCTCTGATACACTCTATCACTCTCTGACTCAATCTGACACTCTCAGACAGTCTCAGACACTCTCTATCACTCTCTGACACTCTCTGACACACACTGATACTCTCTGATACACTGTGGCACTCTCTGACACTCTCTATCACTCTCTGAAACTCTCTGACAATGTCAGACACAATCAGACACTCTCTGACACTCTCTGCTACTCTCTGACAATCTCAGATACACTCAGACACTCTCTGACACTCTCTGACACTTTCACACACTCTCTGCCACTCTCTGTCACTCTATATCACTCGCTGACACTTTCAGACACTCTCTACCACTCTCTATCACTTTCTATCACTCTCTGACACTCTCTGACACTCTCTATCACTCTCTGACACTCTCTGACACTTTCAGACACTCTCTGCTACTCTCTATCACTCTCTGACAGTCTCTGACACTCTCTGACACTCTCACACTCTCTCACACTCTCTGACACTCTCTGACACACTCTGTCCCTCTCTGACACTCTCTGACACTATCTGACACTCTCTGACACTATCACACTCTCTGACACTCTCTGACACTCTCTCATACTCTCTGACATTCTCTCACACTCTCTGACACTCTCTGACACTCTCAGACAAACTTTATCACTCTCTGACACTCTCTGACACACTCAGACACTCTCTATCACTCTATGACACTTTCAGACACTCTCTGCCACTCTCTATCACTCTCTATCACTCTATATCACTCTCTGACACTCTCTGACACTCTCTGACACTCTCTGACACTCTCCGACACTCTCTATCACTCTCAGACACTCTCTGACACTTTCAGACACTCTCTGCCACTCTCTGCCACTCTCTATCCCTCTCTGACACTCTCTGACACTCGCACACTCTCTGCCACTCTCTGACACTCTTTCACACTCTCTGACCCTCTCTGACCCTCTCTGACCCTCTCTGACCCTCTCAGACACTCTCTGGCACACTCTGTCACTCTCTGACACTCTCTGACACTCTCTATCACTGTGAATCATTCTCAATCACTCTCAATTACTCTCTGACAGTCTCTGACACTCTCTATCACTCTCAGCCTTCTCTGTATCACTCTCTGACACTCTCTATCTCTCTCTGACACTCTCTGACAATCTCATACACACTCAGACACTCTCTGACACTCTCTATCACTTTCTGACACTCTGTATCACTCTCTGACACTCTCTGACACTCTCTGATACTCTCTGACACTCTCTGACACTCTCTGACAATCTCAGACACACTCAGACACTCTCTGACACTTTCAGACACTCTCTGCCACTCTCTATCCCTCTCTATCACTCTCTGAAACTCTCTGCCACTCTCTGACACTCTCTATGACTATCTGACACTCTCTGACACTCTCTCTGACCCTCTCTCACACTCTCTGACACTCTCTGACCCTCCCTGACACTCTCTGAGACTCTCTGACACTCTCTATCACTCTCTGCCACTCTCTGACAATCTCAGACACACTCAGACACTCTCTGACACTCTCGAACACACTCTGACACTCTCTGACACTTTCACACACTCTCTGCCACTCTCCGTCACTCTATATCACTCGCTGACACTTTCAGACACTCTCTGCCACTCTCTATCACTTTCTATCACTCTCTGACACTCTCTGACACTCTCTATCACTCTCTATCACTCTCTGACACTCTCTGACACTTTCAGACACTCTCTGCTACTCTCTATCACTCTCTGACAGTCTCTGACACTCTCTGACACTCTCACACTCTCTCACACTCTCTCACACTCTCTGACACTCTCTGACACACTCTGACACACTCTGTCCCTCTCTGACACTCGCTGACACTATCTGACACTCTCTGACACTATCACACTCTCTGACACTCTCTGACACTCTCTCATACTCTCTGACATTCTCTCACACTCTCTGACACTCTCTGACACTCTCTGACAAACTTTATCCCTTTTTGACACTCTCTGACACACTCAGACACTCTCTATCACTCTATGACACTTTCAGACACTCTCTGCCACTCTCTATCACTCTATATCACTCTCTGACACTTTCAGACACTCTCTATCACTCTCTATCACTCTCTGACACTCTCTGACACTCTCTGACACTCTCCGACACTCTCCGACACTCTCTATCACTCTCTGACACTCTCTGACACTCGCACACTCTCTGCCACTCTCTGACACTCTTTCGCACTCTCTGACACTCTGTGACCCTCTCTGACCATCTCAGACACTCTCTGGCACACTCTATCACTCTCTGACACTCTCTGACACTCTCTATCACTGTGAATCATTCTCAATCACTCTCAATTACTCTCTGACAGTCTCTGACACTCTCTATCACTCTCAGCCTTCTCTGTATCACTCTCTGACACTCTCTGACACTCGCACACTCTCTGACACTCTCTGACACTCTTTCACACTCTCTGACACTCTCAGACACTCTCTGGCACACTCTATCACTCTCTGACACTCTCTATCACTCTCTATCACTCTCTGACACTCTCTGACACACTCTGACACACTCTGGCACTCTCAGACTCTCTCTGACACTCTCTGATGCACTCTGACACTCTCAGACAGTCTCACACACTCTCTATCACTCTCTGACACTCTCTGACACTTTCTGAAACTCTCTGACACTCTCTGATACACTCTGGCACTCTCAGACACTCGCTGACACTCTCTGACACTCTCTGATACACTCTGACACTCTCAGACACTCTCTGACACACTCAGACACTCTCTACCACTCTCATTCACTCTCTGACACTCTCTGATACACTCTAACACTCTCAGGCAATCTCTGACACTCTCTATCACTCTCTGACTCAATCTGACACTCTCAGACAGTCTCAGACACTCTCTATCACTCTCTGACACTCTCTGACACCCTCTGACACTCTCTGATACTCTCTGACATTCTCAGACACACTCAGATACTCTGACACTCTCACACACTCTCACACTCTCTCACACTCTCTGACGCACTCTGACCCTCTCTGATACTACCTGATACTCTCTGACACTGTCACACTCTCTGACACTGTCACACTCTCTGACACTCTCTCAATCTCTCTGACACTCTCTGACACGCTCTGACACACTCAGACACTCTCTATCACTCTCTGACACTTTCAGACACTCTCTGCCACTCTCTATCACACTATATCACTCTCTGACACTTTCAGATACTCTCTATCACTCTCTATCACTCTCTATCACTCTCTGAAGCTCTCTGACACTCTCTGACACTCTCTGACACTCTCTATCACTCTATATCACTCTCTGACACTCTCTGACACTCTCTGACACACTCAGACACTCTCTATCACTCTCTGACAGTTTCAGACACTCTCTGCCCTCTCTATAACTCTCTGACACTCTCTGACACTCTCTGACACTCTCTATCACTCTCTGACACTCTCTGACACTCTCTGACACTCGCACCCTCTCTGACCCTCTCTGACACTCTTTCACACTCTCTGACACTCTCTGAACCTCTCTGACCCTCTCTGACACTCTCAGAGACTCTCTGGCACACTCTATCACTCTCTGACACTCTCTATCACTGTCAATCATTCTCAATCACTCTCAATCACTCTCTGAACCTCTCTGACACTCTCTGGCACTTTCAGAATCTCTCAGACACACTCAGACACTCTCTCTCACTCTCCATCACTCTCTGACACTCTCTCATACACTGTGGCACTCTCAGACACTCTCTGACACACTCAGAACATTCTCTACCACTCTCTATCACTCTCTGACACTCTCTGATACACTCTATCACTCTCTGACTCAATCTGACACTCTCAGACAGTCTCAGACACTCTCTATCACTCTCTGACACTCTCTGACACACACTGATACTCTCTGATACACTGTGGCACTCTCTGACACTCTCTATCACTCTCTGAAACTCTCTGACAATGTCAGACACAATCAGACACTCTCTGACATTCTCTATCTCTCTCTGACACTCTCTGACACTTTCAGACACTCTCTGACACTCTCTATCACTCTCTGACACTCTCTAACACTCTTTGACACTCTCTGACCCTCTCTATCACTCTCTGACCCTCTCTCGCACTCTCAGACCCACGCAGACACTCGCTCACACTCACTTTCACTCTCTGACACTCTCTGACACTTTCAGACATTCTCTGCCACTCTCTATTACTCTCTATCACTCGCTGACACTTTCAGACACTCTCTGCCACTCTCTTTCAGTCTCTGTCACTCTCTGACACTCTCTGACACTCTCACACTCTCACACTCTCTGACACACTCACACTCTCACACTCTCCGACACTCTCACACTCTCGGACCCTTTCTGACACTCTCTATCACTCTCTGACACTCTCTGACACTCTCTATCACTCTCTGTCTCTCTCTATCACTTTCTGACACTCTCTGACAATCTCAGACACTCTCTGACACTCTCTGACACTCTCTATCACTCTCTGACACTCTCTGACACTCTCTGACACTCTCTATCACTCTCTGGCACTCTCACTCTCTCTGACACTCTCTGACACTCTCTCACACTCTCTGACACTCTCTATCACTCTCTGACACTCTCTGACACTCTCTTGCACTCTCCATCACTCTCTGACACTCTCTGATACACTGTGACAAACTCAGACACACTCTGACACACTCAGACACTCTCTGCCACACTCTATCACTCTCTCACACTGTCTGACACTCTCTGATACACTCTAACACTCTCTGATACTCTCCATCACTATCTGACATTCGCTGACACTCTCAGACAGTCTCAGACACACTCTATCACTATCTGACAATCTCTGACACTCTCTGACACTCTCTGATACTCTCTCATACACTCTGACACTCTCCATCTCTCTCTGACACTCTCTGAAAATCTCATACACACTCAGACACTCTCTGACACTCTCTATCACTCTCTGACACTCTCAGACAGTCTCAGACACTCTCTGACACTCTCTGATACTCTCTGACACTCTCTGACAATCTCAGACACACTCAGATACTCTCTGACACTTTCAGACACTCTCTAACACTCTCTATCACTCTCTGAAACTCTCTGCCACTCTCTTACACTCTCTATCAGTATCTGACACTCTCTGACACTCTCTCTGACCCTCTCTCACACTCTCTGACACTCTCTGACCCTCCCTGACACTCGCTGAGACTCTCTGACACTCTCTATCACTCTCTGACACTCTCTGACAATCTCAGACACACTCAGAAAATCTCTGACACTCTCGATCACTCTCTGACACACTCTGACACTTTCAGACACTCTCTGCCACTCTCTATCACTCTATATAACACGCTGACACTTTCAGACACTCTCTGCCACTCTCTATCACTCTCTATCACTCTCTGACACTCTCTGCCACTCTCTGACACTCTCTGACACTCTCTGACACTCACTGACACTTTCAGACACTATCTGCTACTCTCTATCACTCTCTGACACTCTCTGACACTCTCCGACACTCCCTGACACTCTCTGACACTCTCGGACACTCACCATCAATCGCTGATACTCTCTGACACTCACTATCACTCTCTGACACTCTCTGACAATCTCAGACACTCCCTGACACTCTCTGACACTCTCTATCACTCTCTGACACTCTCTGACACTCTCTGACACTCTCTATCACTCTCTATCACTCTCTGACACTCTCTGACACTCTCACACAGTCTCACACAGTCTCTGACACTCTCTGACCCACTCTGACACTCTCTGTCACTGTCTGACACTCTCTGACACTCTCTATCACTCTCTGGCACTCTCACTCTCTCTGACACTCTCTGACACTCTCTGACACTCTCTGACACTCTCTATCACTCTCTGACACTCTCTGACACTCTCTTGCACTCTCCATCACTCTCTGGCACTCTCTGATACACTGTGACAAACGCAGACACACTCTGACACACTCAGACACTCTCTGCCACACTCTATCACTCTCTCACACTGTCTGACACTCTCTGATACACTCTAACACTCTCTGACACTCTCCATCACTATCTGACATTCGCTGACACTCTCAGACAGTCTCAGACACACTCTATCACTATCTGACAATCTCTGACACTCTCTGACACTCTCTGATACTCTCTCATACACTCTGACACTCTCCATCTCTCTCTGACACTCTCTGAAAATCTCATACACACTCAGACACTCTCTGACACTCTCTATCACTCTCTGACACTCTCAGACAGTCTCAGACACTCTCTGACACTCTCTGATACTCTCTGACACTCTCTGACAATCTCAGACACACTCAGATACTCTCTGACACATTCAGACACTCTCTGCCACTCTCTAACACTCTCTATCACTCTCTGAAACTCTCTGCCACTCTCTGACACTCTCTATCAGTATCTGACACTCTCTGACACTCTCTCTGACCCTCTCTCACACTCTCTGACACTCTCTGACCCTCCCTGACACTCGCTGAGACTCTCTGACACTCTCTATCACTCTCTGACACTCTCTGACAATCTCAGACACACTCAGAAACTCTCTGACACTCTCGATCACTCTCTGACACACTCTGACACTTTCAGACACTCTCTGCCACTCTCTATCACTCTATATAACACGCTGACACTTTCAGACACTCTCTGCCACTCTCTATCACTCTCTATCACTCTCTATCACTCTCTGACACTCACTGCCACTCTCTGACACTCTCTGACACTCTCTGACACTCACTGACACTTTCAGACACTATCTGCTACTCTCTATCACTCTCTGACACTCTCTGACATTCTCCGACTCTCCCTGACACTCTCTGACACTCTCGGACACTCACCATCACTCGCTGATACTCTCTGACACTCACTATCACTCTCTGACACTCTCTATCAATCTCTGACACTCTCTGACACTCTCTGACACTCACTATCACTCTCTATCACTCTCTGACATTCTCTATCACTCTCTGACATTCTCACAATCTCTCTGTCACTCTCTGACACTCCCTATCTCTCTCTGGTACTCTCTGACACTCTCTATCACTCTCTGACACTCTCTGACACTCTCTATCACTCAATGACCCTCTGTGACACTCTCTATCACTCTCCATCACTCTCTGACACTCTCTGACACACTCTGACACTCTCAGGCACTCTCTATCACACTCCATATCACTCTCTGACACTCTCTGACACTCTCTGTCACTCTCTGACACTCTCTGTAACTCTCTAACTCTCTCTGACTTTCTCTATCACTCTCTATCACTCTCTGACACACTCTGTCACTCTCTATCACTCTCTTTCACTCTCTGACACTCTCTATCACTCTCTATCAATCTGTGACACTCTCTGACACTCTTTATTAATCAATGACACTCTGGGACACTCTGTATGACTCTCTATCACTCTCTGAAACTCTCTGACACACTCTGACACTCTCTATCACTCTCTATCACTCTCTGACACTCTCTATCACTCTCTATCACTCTCTGACACTCTCTATCACTCTCTGACACTCACTGACACTCTCAGACACTCTCTGCCACTCACTATCACTCTCTGACTCTCCCAGAGGCTCTCTATCACTCTCTATCACTCACTGACACTCTCAGACACTCTCTATCACTCTCTGACACTCACTGACACTCTCAGACACTCTCTTTCACTCTCTGTCACTCTCAGACAATCTCAGACACTCTCTATCACTCTCTGAAACTGTCTATCGCTCTCTGACACTCTCTGACACACTCAATCACACTCTGTCACTCTCTGACACACTCTGACACTCTCTATCACTCTCTGACACTCTCTGACACTCTCAGAGGGTCACTATCACTCTCTATCACTCACTGACACTCTCAGACACTCTCTATCAGTCTCTGACACTCACTGGCACTCACAGACACGCTCTTTCACTCTCTGTCACTCTCAGACACTCTCAGACACTCTCTATCGCTCTCTGACACTCTCTATCACTCTCTGACACTCTCTATCGCTCTCTGACACTCTCTGACACACTCAATCACTCTCTATCACTCTCGGAAACACTCTGACACTCTCAGCCACTCTATGACACTCTCTAACACTCTCTATCAC
The DNA here is from genome assembly GCF_036365525.1 of Heterodontus francisci. Lineage (NCBI taxonomy): Eukaryota > Metazoa > Chordata > Chondrichthyes > Heterodontiformes > Heterodontidae > Heterodontus > Heterodontus francisci. The sequence goes on along the minus strand of NC_090412.1, from coordinate 33,883,866 downwards.
TCTCTATCACTCTCTGACACACTCTGACACTCTCTGACACTCTCAGACACTCTCTGTCACTCTCTGTCACTCTCTATCAATCTCTGACACTCTCTATCACTCTCTATCACTCTCTTACACGCTCTACCACTCTCTGACACTCTCTGACAATCTCTATCACACTCTGACACTCTCTGACACTCTCTATCACTCACTGACACTCTCTTTCGCTCTCCGAAACTCTCTGACACTCTCTGAGACTCTCTATCACTCTCTATCACTCTCTGACACTCTCTGACACTCTCAGAATCTCTCTCTCACTCTCTGAAACTCTCTGAGACTCTCAGAGACTCTCTATCACTCTCTTTCACTCTCTGACACTCTCTGACACTCTCTATCACTCTCGATCAATCTCTGACACTCTCTGACACTCTCTATTAATCAATGACACTCTGTGACACTCTCTATGACTCTCTATCACTCTCTGAAACTCACTGACACACTCTGACACTCTCTATCACTCTCTATCACTCTCTGACACTCTCTGACACTCTCTGACACTCTCCATCACTCTATGACACTCTCTGACACTCTCTATCACTCTCTATAAATCTCTGACACTCTCTATCACTCTCTGACACTCACTGACACTCTCAGACACTCTCTTTCACTCTCTGTCACTCTCAGACAATCTCAGACACTCTCCATCACTCTCTGAAACTGTCTATCGCTCTCTGACACTCTCTGACACACTCAATCACACTCTATCACTCTCTGACACACTCTGACACTCTCTATCACTCTCAGACACTCTCTGACACTCTCTCTCACTCTCTGTCACTCTCCGACACACTCTGACACTCTCTGACACTCTCAGACCCTCTCTGTCACTCTCTATCACTCTCTGACACTCTCCATCACTCTCTGACACACTCTGACACTCTCTGACACTCTCTGACACTCTCAGACTCTCTCTGTCACTCTCTATCACTCTCTGACACTCTCTATCACTCTCTGACACTCTCTATCACTCTCAGACACTCTCTATCACTCTCTATCACTCTCTGACACTCTCTATCACTCTCTGACACTCTCTGACACTCTCAGACACTCTCTGTCACTCTCTGTCACACTCTGACACTCTCCATCACTCTCTGACACTCTCTATCACTCTCAGACACTCTCTATCACTCTCTATCTCTCTCTGACACTCTCTATCACTCTCTGACACTCTCAGACCCTCTCTGTCATTCTCTATCACTCTCTGACACTCTCCATCACTCTCTGACACACTCTGACACTCTCTGACACTCTCAGACCCTCTCTGTCACTCTCTATCACTCTCTGACACTCTCCATCACTCTCTGACACTCTCTATCACTCTCAGACACTCTCTATCACTCTATGACACTCTCTGACACTCTCTATCACGCTCTATCACTCTCTGACACACTCTGACACTCTCTGACACTCTCAGACACTCTCTATCACACTCTGACACTGTCTAACACTCTCTATCACTCAATGACACACTCTGAAACTGTCTATCACTCTCTATCACTCTCTATCACTCTCAGACACTCACTGACACTCTCTGTCACTCTCAAACACTCTCTATCACTCTCTGACACTCTCTGTCACTCTCTGACACTCTCTGACACTCTCTATCACTCTCAGACACTCTCTGTCACTCTCTATCACTCTCTGACACTCTCTATCACTCTCTTTCACTCTCTGACACTCTCAGAGGCTCTCTATCACTCTCTATCACTCTCTGACACTCTCAGACACTCTCTATCACTCTCTGACACTCACTGACACTCTCAGACACTCTCTATCACTCTCTGACACTCTCTATCTCTCTCTGACACTCTCTATCGCTCTCTGACACTCTCTGACACTCTCAATCACTCTCTATCACTCACTGACACTCTCTGTCACTCTCAGACACTCTCTATCACTCTCTGACACTTTCTGTCACTCTCTGACACTCTCTGACACTCTCTATCACTCTCAGACACTCTCTGTCACTCTCTATCACTCTCTGACACTCTCTGACACTCTCAGACCCTCTCTGTCACTCTCTATCACTCTCTGACACTCTCCATCACTCTCTGACACTCTCCATCACTCTCAGACACTCTCTATCACTCTATGACACTCTCTGACACTCTCTATCACGCTCTTTCACTCTCTGACACACTCTGACACTCTCTGACACTCTCAGACACTCTCTATCACACTCTGACACTGTCTAACACTCTCTATCACTCAATGACACACTCTGAAACTGTCTATCACTCTCTATCACTCTCTATCACTCTCAGACACTCACTGACACTCTCTGTCACTCTCAGACACTCTCTATCACTCTCTGACACTTTCTGTCACTCTCTGACACTCTCTGACACTCTCTATCACTCTCAGACACTCTCTGTCACTCTCTATCACTCTCTGACACTCTCTGACACTCTCAGACCCTCTCTGTCACTCTCTATCACTCTCTGACACTCTCCATCACTCTCTGACACTCTCTATCACTCTCAGACACTCTCTATCACTCTATGATACTCTCTGACACTCTCTATCACGCTCTATCACTCTCTGACACACTCTGACACTCTCTGACACTCTCAGACACTCTCTATCACACTCTGACACTGTCTAACACTCTCTATCACTCAATGACACACTCTGAAACTTTCTATCACTCTCTATCACTCTCTATCACTCTCAGACACTCACTGACACTCTCTGTCACTCTCAGACACTCTCTATCACACTCTGACACTGTCTAACACTCTCTATCACTCAATGACACACTCTGAAACTGTCTATCACTCTCTATCACTCTCTATCACTCTCAGACACTCACTGACACTCTCTGTCACTCTCAGACACTCTCTATCACTCTCTGACACTCTCTGTCACTCTCTGACACTCTCTGACACTCTCTATCACTCTCAGACACTCTCTGTCACTCTCACACTCTCTGACAATCTCACACTCTCTCACACACTCTCTGACACTCTCTGACCCACTCAGACACTCTCTGTCACTGTCTGACACTTTCTGACACTCTCACACTCTCTGACACTCTCACTCTCCCTGACACTCTCTGACACTCTCTCACACTCTCTGACACTATCTGACACTCTCTATCACTCTCTGACACTCTCTGACAATCTCTTACACTTTCCATCACTCTCTGACACTCTCTGATACACTGTGACACTCTCAGACACACTCTGACACACTCAGACACTCTCTACCACACTCTATCACTCTCTCACACTGTCTGACACTCTCTGATACACCCTAACACTCTCACACACTCTCTGACGCTCACTATCACTATCTGACACTCGCTGACACTCTCAGACAGTCTCAGACACTCTCTATCACTATCTGACAATCTCTGACACTCTCTGATACTCTCTAATACACTCTGACACTCTCTATCTCTCTCTGACACTCTCTGACAATCTCATACACACTCAGACACTCTCTGACACTCTCTATCACTTTCTGACACTCTCTATCACTCTCTGACACTCTCTGACACTCTCTGACACTCTCTGATACTCTCTGACACTCTCTGACACTCTCTGACAATCTCAGACACACTCAGACACTCTCTGACACTTTCAGACACTCTCTGCCACTCTCTATCCCTCTCTATCACTCTCTGAAACTCTCTGCCACTCTCTGACACTCTCTATGACTATCTGACACTCTCTGACACTCTCTCTGACCCTCTCTCACACTCTCTGACACTCTCTGACCCTCCCTGACACTCTCTGAGACTCTCTGAGACTCTCTATCACTCTCTGCCACTCTCTGCCACTCTCTGACAATCTCAGACACACTCAGACACTCTCTGACACTCTCGAACACTCTCTGACACTCTCTGACACTTTCACACACTCTCTGCCACTCTCCGTCACTCTATATCACTCGCTGACACTTTCAGACACTCTCTGCCACTCTCTATCACTTTCTATCACTCTCTGACAGTCTCTGACACTCTCTATCACTCTCTGACACTCTCTGACACTTTCAGACACTCTCTGCTACTCTCTATCACTCTCTGACAGTCTCTGACGCTCTCTGACACTCTCACACTCTCTCACACTCTCTGACACTCTCTGACACACTCTGTCCCTCTCTGACACTCTCTGACACTATCTGACACTCTCTGATACTCACTGACACTCTCAGACACTCTCTGCCATTCACTATCACTCTCTGACTCTCACTATCACTCTCTGAACCTCTCTGACACTCTCAGAGGCTCTCTATCACTCTCTATCACTCACTGACACTCTCAGACACTCTCTATCACTCTCTGACACTCACTGACACTCTCAGACACTCTATTTCACTCTCTGTCACTCTCAGACAATCTCAGACACTCTCTATCACTCTCTGAAACTGTCTATCGCTCTCTGACACTCTCTGACACACTCAATCACACTCTATCACTCTCTGACACACTCTGACTCTCTCTATCACTCGATGACACTCCCTGACACTCTCTATCACTCTCTGTCACTCTCTGACACACTCTGACACTCTCTGACACTCTCAGACCCTCTCTGTCACTCTCTATCACTCTCTGACATTCTCTATCACTCTCTGTCACTCTCAGACACTCTCTGTCACTCTCTACCACTCTCTGACACTCTCTATCACTCTCTGACACTCTCTGACACTCTCAGAGGCTCTCTATCACTCTCAATCACTCACTGACACTCTCAGACACACTCTTTCACTCTCTGTCACTCTCAGACACTCTCTATCACTGTCTGACACTGTCTATCTCTCTCTGACACTCTCTATCGCTCTCTGACACTCTCTGACACACTCAATCACTCTCTATCACTCTCTGACACACTCTGACACTCTCTATCACTCTCTATCACTCTCTATCACTCTCTGACACACTCTGACACTCTCTGACACTCTCAGACACTCTCTATCACACTCTGACACGGTCTGACACTCTCCATCACTCTCTGACACTCTCTGACACTCTCCGACACTCTCAGACACTCTCAATCACACTCTGTATCACTCTCTGACACTCTCTGACACTCTCTATCACTCTCTGACACTTTCTGACACTCTCTATTACTCAATGACACTCTGTGACACTCTCTATCCCTCTCTATCACTCTATGACACTCTCTGACGCTATCTATCACTCTCTATCACTCTCTGACACTCTCTGACACACTCTGACACTCTCTATCACTCTCTATCACTCTCTGACTTTTTGTGACAATCCCTGACACTCTCTGAATCTCTCTATCACTCTCTATCACTCTCTGACACCCTCTGACACACTCTGACACTCTCTGACACTCTCATAGGCTCTCTATCACTCTCTATCACTCTCTGTCACTCTCTATCACTCTCTGACACTCTCTGACACTCTCTATCACTCTGTGACACTCTCTGATACTCTCAGAGGGTCTCTATCACGCTCTATCACTCACTGACACTCTCAGACACTCTCTATCAGTCTCTGACACTCACTGACACTCTCAGACACTCTCTTTCATTCACTGTCACTCTCAGACACTCTCAGACACTCTCTATCACTCTCTGACACTCTCTATCACTCTCTGACACTCTCTATCGCTCTCTGGCGCTCTCTGACACACTCAATCACTCTCTATCACTCTCTGAAACACTCTGACACTCTCTATCACTCTCAGACACTCTCTGTCACTCTCTACCACTCTCTGACACTCTCTATCACTCTCTGACACTCTCTGACACTCTCAGAGGCTCTCTATCACTCGCAATCACTCACTGACACTCTCAGACACTCTCTATCACTCTCTGACACTCACTGACACTCTCAGACACTCTCTTTCACTCTCTGTCACTCTCAGACACTCCCTATCACTCTCTGACACTGTCTATCTCTCTCTGAAACTCTCTGTCACTCTCTGACACTCTCTGACACTCTCTGACGCTCTCTGACACTCACAGACACTCTCAGATACTCTCTATCACTCTGTATCACTCTCTAACACTCACTGACACTCTTAATCACTCTGTGACACTCTCTATCTCTCTCTATCACTCTCTGACACTCTCTATCACTCTCTGACACACTCTATCACTCTCTGACACTCTCTATCACTCTATGACACTCACTGACACACTCTGACACTCTCTGTCACTCTCTATCACTCTCTGACACTCTCTGACGTTCTCTATCATTCTATGACACTCTCTGACACGCTCTATCACTCTCTATCACTCTCTGACACTCTCTGACACTCTTTCACACTCTCTATCACTCTCTAACACTCTCAGACACTCTCTATCACTCTCTGACACTCACCTACACTCTGAGACACTCTCTGTCACTCTCTGTCACTCTCTGTCACTCTCTGTCACTCTCAGACATGCTCAGACACTCTATATCACTCTCTGACACTCTCCATCACTCTCTGGCACTATCTGACAATCTCTATCACACTCTGACATTCTCAGACACTCTCTGTCACTCTCAGACACTCTCTATCACACTCTAACGCTCTTTGACACTCTCAGACACTCTCTGACGCACTCAGTCACTCTGTGACACTCTCTGCCGCTCTCAGACACACTCTGACACTCTCTGACGCTCTCAGACTCTCTCAGACTCTCTCTATCACTCTCAGACACTCTCTATCACACTCTGACACTCTCTGACGCTCTCAGACACTCTCTGAAACGCTCTAACATTCTTCATCACTCTCTGACACACTCTGACACTCTTTGACACTCTCAGAAACTCTCTATCACTCTATATCACTCTCTGACACTCTCTATCACTCAATGACACTCTCTGAAAATCTCTATCACTGTCTATCACTCTCTGACACTCTCTGACACACTCAGACACTCTCAGACACTCTCTAACACTCTCAGACACGCTCTATCACTCTTTATCGCTCTCTGACACTCTCTGACACTCTCTATCACTCTCTGACACTCTGTATCACTCTCTATCACTCTCTGACACTCCCTGACACTCTCTACCACTCTCTATCACTCAATGACACTCTCTGAAAATCTCTATCACTGTCGATCACTCTCTGACACTCTCTGACACTCTCTGACACACTCAGACACTCTCAGACACTCTCTGACACTCTCAGACACGCTCTATCACTCTTTATCGCTCTCTGACACTCTCTGACACTCTCTATCACTCTCTGACACTCTGTATCACTCTCTATCACTCTCTGACACTGCCTGACACTCTCTACCACTCTCTATCACTCTCTGTCACTCTCTGACACTCCCTATCACTCTCTATCACTCTCTATCACTCTCTGACACTCTCTGAAGCTCTCTATCACTCTCGATCACTCTCTGACACTCTCTATCACTCTCTGCCTCTCTCTATCACTCTCTGACACTCTCTGACACTCTCTATCACTCTCTATCAGTCTCTGACACTCTCTGACACCCTCTATCACTCAATGACACTCTCTATCACTCTCCATCACTCTCTGACACTCTCTGACACACTCTGACACTCTCAGACACTCACAATCACACTCCGTATCACTCTCTGACACTCTTTGACACTCTCTGACACTCTCTATTACTCTCTGACACTTTCTGACACTCTCTATTGCTCAATGACACTCTGTGACACTCTATATCCCTCTCTATCACTCCATGACACTCGCTGACGCTATCTATCACTCTCTATCACTCTCTGACACTCTATGACACACTCTGACACTCTCTATCACTGTCTATCACTCTCTGACAATCTCTGACACTCTCTGACACACTCAGACACTCTCAGATACTCTCTGACACTCTCACAGACGCTCTATCACTCTTTATCGCTCTCTGACACTCTCTGACAGTCTCTATCACTCTCTGACACTCTGTATCACTCTCTATCACTCTCTGACACTCCCTGACACTCTCTACCACTCTCTATCACTCTCTGACATTCTCTGACACTCCCTATCACTCTCTATCACTCTCTGAAGCTCTCTATCACTCTCGATCACTCTCTGACACTCTCTATCACTCTCTATCACTCTCTGACACTCTCTGACACTCTCTATCACTCTCTGACACTCTGTATCACTCTCTATCACTCTCTGACACACCCTGACACTCTCTACCACTATCTATCACTCTCTGACAGTCTCTGTCACTCCATATCACTCTCTATCACACTCTGACACTCTCAGACACTCTCAATCACTCTCTGACACTCTGTATCACTCTCTATCACTCTCTGACACACTCTGAAGCTCTCTATCACTCTCGATCACTCTCTGACACTCTCTATCACTCTCTGACACTCTCTATCACTCTCTGACACTCTGACACTCTCTATCACTCTCTATCACTCTCTGACACTCTCTGACACTCTCTATCACTCTCTGACACTCTGTATCACTCTCTATCACTCTCTGACACACCCTGACACTCTCTACCACTATCTATCACTCTCTGACAGTCTCTGTCACTCCATATCACTCTCTATCACACTCTGACACTCTCAGACACTCTCTATCACTCTCTGACACACTCTGAAGCTCTCTATCACTCTCGATCACTCTCTGACACTCTCTATCACTCTCTGACACTCTCTATCACTCTCTGACACTCTCTGACGCTCTCTATCACTCTCTATCACACTCTGACACTCTCAGACACTCTCAATCACACTCCGTATCACTCTCTGACACTCTCTGACACTCTCTATCACTCTCTGACACTTTCTGACACTCTCTATTACTCTCTGACACTCTGTGACACTCTCTATCCATCTCTATCACTCTATGATACTCTCTGACGCTATCTATCCCTCTCTATCACTCTCTGACACTCTCTGACACACTCTGACACTCTCTATCACTCTCTATCACTCTCTGACACTCTGTGACACTCTCTGACACTCTCCATCACTCTCTGACACTCTCTGAAACTCACTATCACTCTCTATCACTCTCTGACACTCTCTGACACCCTCTGACACACTCTGACACTCTCTGACACTCTCATAGGCTCTCTATCACTCTCCATCACTCTCTGTCACTCTCTATCACTCTCTGATACTCTCTGACACTCTCTATCACTCTCTGACACTCTCTGACACTCTCAGAGGGTCTCTATCACTCTCTATCACTCACTGACACTCTCAGACACTCTCTATCAGTCTCTGACACTCACTGAAACTCTCTTTCACTCTCTGTCACTCTCAGACACTCTCAGACACTCTCAGACACTCTCTATCACTCTCTGACACACTATCACTCTCTGACACTCTCTATCACTCTCTGAAACACTCTGACACGCTCTATCACTCTCTATCACTCTCTATCACTCTCTGACACACTCTGACACACTCTGACACTCTCAGAAACTCTCTGACACTCTCAGACACTCTCTGTCACTCTCTGTCACTCTCTTTCAATCTCTGACACTCTCTATCACTCTCTGTCACTGTCTTACACTCTCTATCACTCTCTGACACTCTCTGAAACTCTCTATCACACTCTGACACTCTCTATCACTCTCTAACACTCTCGATCACTCTCTGACACTCTCTGACACTCCCTATCACTCTCTATCACTCGCTGACACTCACTGACACTCTCAGACACTCGCTGTCACTCTCTGACACTCTCTGACACTCTCTGACAATCTCTATCACTCTCTGACACACTCTGTCACTCACTGACACTCTCTTTCGGTCTCTGACACTCTCTGACACTCTCAGAGACTCTCTATCACTCTCTGACATTCTCTCTCACTCTCTGACATTCTCAGACTCGCTCTGTCACTCTCTGACACGCCCTATCACTCTCTGGCACTCTCTGAAACTCTCTATCACTCTCTGACACACTCTGACACTCTCAGACACTCTCTATCACACTCCGTATCACTCTCTGACACTCTCTGACACTCTCTATCACTCTCTGTCCCTCTCTGTAACTCTCTATCACTCTCTGACACTCTCTATCACTCTCTATCACTCTCTGACACACTCTGACACTCTCTATCACTCTCTTTCACTCTCTGACACTCTCTGACACTCTCTATCACTCTCTATCAATCTCTGACACTCTCTGACACTCTCTATTAATCAATGACACTCTGTGACACTCTCTATCACTCTCTGAAACTCTCTGACACACTCTGACACTCTCAATCACTCTCTATCACTCTCTATCACTCTCTGTCACTCTCTACCACTCTCTGACACTCTCTATTAATCAATGACACTCTGTGACACTCTCTATCACTCTCTGAAACTCTCTGACACACTCTGACACTCTCTATCACTCTCTATCACTCTCAGACACTCTATTTCACTCTCTGTCACTCTCAGACACACTCAGACACTCTCTACCACTCTCTACCACTCTCTGACACTCTCTATCACTCTCTATCACACTCTGACACTCTCTATCACTCTCAGACACTCTCTATCACTCTCTGACACACTCTGACACTCTCTATCACTCTCTATCACTCTCTATCACTCTCTGTCACTCTCTACCACTCTCTGACACTCTCTATTAATCAATGACACTCTGTGACACTCTCTATCACTCTCTGAAACTCTCTGACACACTCTGACACTCTCTATCACTCTCTATCACTCTCAGACACTCTATTTCACTCTCTGTCACTCTCAGACACACTCAGACACTCTCTATCACTCTCTGACACTCTCTATCACTCTCTGACACTCTCTATCGCTCTCTGGCACTCTCTGACACACTCAATCACTCTCTATCACTCTCTGAAACACTCTGACACTCTCTATCACTCTCAGACACTCTCTGTCACTCTCTACCACTCTCTACCACTCTCTGACACTCTCTATCACTCTCTATCACACTCTGACACTCTCTATCACTCTCAGACACTCTCTGTCACTCTCTACCACTCTCTGACACTCTCTATCACTCTCTGAAACACTCTGACACTCTCTATCACTCTCTATCACTCTCTTACACTCTCTGACACTCTCTGACACTCTCTGACACTCTCTGACACTCTCAGACACTCTCTGACACTCCCTATTACTCACTGACACTCTCTGACACTCACTGAAACTCTCTATCACTCTCTGACACTCTCTGAAACTCTCTGACACTCTCTGACACTCTCTATCACTCTCCATCACTCTCTGACACTCTCTGACACTCTCTGACACTCTCTGACACTCTCAGACACTCTCTGACACTCTCTGAAACTCTCCATCACTCTCAGACACTCACTATCACTCTCTGACACTCTCTGATACTCTCTGACACTCTCTGAAACTCTCTATCACTCTCTGACACTCTCTGATACTCTCTGACACTCTCTATCACTCTCTACCACTCTCAGACACTCACTATCACTCTCTGACACTCTCTGATACTCTCTGACACTCTCTGAAACTCTCTATCACTCTCTGACACTCTCTGAAACTCTCTGACACTCTCTATCACTCTCTATCACTCTCTGACACTCTCAGACACTCTCTGACACTCTCTGACAGTCTCTGACACTCTCTGACAGTCTCTGACAGTCTCTGACACTCTCAGACACCCACTATCACTCTCTGACACTCTCTGACACTCTCTATCACTCTCTACCACTCTCAGACACTCACTATCACTCTCTGACACTCTCTGATACTCTCTGACACTCTCTATCACTCTCTATCACTCTCTATCACTCTCTGACACTCTCTGACACTCTCAGACACTCTCAGACACTCTCTGACACTCTCTGACAGTCTCTGACACTCTCTGACACTCACTATCAGTCTCTGACACTCTCTGACACTCTCTATCACTCTCTATCACTCTCTGACACTCTCAGACACCCTCTGACACTCTCTGAAACTCTCTATCACTCTCTATCACTCTCTGAATCTCTCTGACACTCTCTGAAACTCACTATCACTCTCTGACACTCTCTGACACTCTCTGACACTCACTGAAACTCACTATCAATCTCTGACACTCTCTGGCACTCTCAGACACTCTCAGACACTCACTATCACACTCTGACACTCTCTGACACTCTCTGACACTCTCAGACACTCTCTGACACTCTCTGAAACTCTCTATCACTCTCTATCACTCTCTATCACTGTCTGACACTCTCTGACACTCTCTGACACTCTCTTTCACTCTCTGACACTCTCTGACACTCTCTATTACTCACTGACACTCTCTGACACTCTCTGAAACTCTCTATCACTCTCTGACACTCTCTGAAACTCTCTGACACTCTCTATCACTCTCTATCACTCTCTGACACTCTCAGACACTCTCTGACACTCTCTGACAGTCTCTGACACTCTCTGACAGTCTCTGACAGTCTCTGACACTCTCAGACACCCACTATCACTCTCTGACACTCTCTGACACTCTCTATCACTCTCTACCACTCTCAGACACTCACTATCACTCTCTGACACTCTCTGATACTCTCTGACACTCTCTGAAACTCTCTATCACTCTCTGACACTCTCTGAAACTCTCTGACACTCTCTATCACTCTCTATCACTCTCTGACAATCTCAGACACTCTCTGACACTCTCTGACAGTCTCTGACACTCTCTGACAGTCTCTGACAGTCTCTGACACTCTCAGACACCCACTATCACTCTCTGACACTCTCTGACACTCTCTATCACTCTCTACCACTCTCAGACACTCACTATCACTCTCTGACACTCTCTGATACTCTCTGACACTCTCTATCACTCTCTATCACTCTCTATCACTCTCTGACACTCTCAGACACTCTCAGACACTCTCTGACACTCTCTGACAGTCTCTGACACTCTCTGACACTCACTATCAGTCTCTGACACTCTCTGACACTCTCTATCACTCTCTATCACTCTCTGACACTCTCAGACACCCTCTGACACTCTCTGAAACTCTCTATCACTCTCTATCACTCTCTGAAACTCTCTGACACTCTCTGAAACTCACTATCACTCTCTGACACTCTCTGACACTCTCTGACACTCTCTGACACTCTCTGAAACTCACTATCAATCTCTGACACTCTCTGACACTCTCAGACACTCTCAGACACTCACTATCACTCTCTGACACTCTCTGACACAATCTGACACTCTCTATTACTCTCTATCACTCTCTGACAGTCTCAGACACTCTCTGACACTCTCTGAAACTCTCTACCACTCTCTATCACTCTCTGACACTCTCTATCACTCTCTGACACTCTCTGACACTCTCTGACACTCTCTGACACTCTCTATCACTCTCTATCACTCTCAGACACTCACTATCACTCTCTGACACTCACTACAACTCTCTGACACTCTCTGACACTCTCTATCACTCTCTGACACTCTCTGACACTCTCAGACACTCACTATCACTCTCTATCACTCTCTGACACTCTCCATCACTCTCTGACACTCTCTATCACTCTCTATCACTCTCTGACACTCTCTATCACTCTCTGACACTCTCTATCACTCTCTGACACTCTCTGACACTCTCAGACCCTCTCTGTCACTCTCTATCACACTCTGACACTCTCCATCACTCTCTGACACTCTCTATCACTCTCAGACACTCTCTATCACTCTCTATCTCTCTCTGACACTCTCTATCACTCTCTGACACTCTCAGACCCTCTCTGTCATTCTCTATCACTCTCTGACACTCTCCATCACTCTCTGACACACTCTGACACTCTCTGACACTCTCAGACCCTCTCAGACCCTCTCTGTCACTCTCTATCACTCTCTGACACTCTCCGTCACTCTCTGACACTCTCTATCACTCTCAGACACTCTCTATCACTCTATGACACTCTCTGACACTCTCTATCACGCTCTATCACTCTCTGACACACTCTGAAACTCTCTGACACTCTCAGACACTCTCTATCACACTCTGACACTGTCTAACACTCTCTATCACTCAATGACACACTCTGAAACTGTCTATCACTCTCTATCACTCTCAGACACTCACTGACACTCTCTGTCACTCTCAGGCACTCTCTATCAATCTCTGACACTCTCTGTCACTCTCTGACACTCTCTGACACTCTCTATCACTCTCAGACACTCTCTGTCACTCTCTATCACTCTCTGACACTCTCTATCACTCTCTTTCACTCTCTGACACTCTCAGAGGCTCTCTATCACTCTCTATCACTCTCTGACACTCTCAGACACTCTCTATCACTCTCTGACACTCACTGACACTCTCAGACACTCTCTATCACTCTCTGACACTCTCTATTTCTCTCTGACACTCTATATCGCTCTCTGACACTCTCTGACACTCTCAATCACTCTCTATCACTCTCTGACACACTCTGACACTCTCTATCACTATATGACACTCTCTGACACTCTCTGACACTCTCTATCACTCTCTGACACTCTCTGTCACTCTCTGACACTCTCTATCACACTCTGACACTGTCTGACACTCTCTATCACTCAATGACACACTCTGAAACTCTCAGACCCTCTCTGTCACTCTCTATCACTCTCTGACACTCTCCATCACTCTCTGACACTCTCTATCACTCTCAGACACTCTCTATCACTCTCTATCTCTCTCTGACACTCTCTATCACTCTCTGACACACTTGACACTCTCTGACACACTCAGACCCTCTCTGTCATTCTCCATCACTCTCTGACACTCTCCATCACTCTCTACACACTCTGACACTCTCTGACACTCTCAGACCCTCTCTGTCACTCTCTATCACTCTCTGACACTCTCCATCACTCTCTGACACTCTCTATCACTCTCAGACACTCTCTATCACTCTATGACACTCTCTGACACTCTCTATCACGCTCTATCACTCTCTGACACACTCTGACACTCTCTGACACTCTCAGACACTCTCTATCACACTCTGACACTGTCTAACACTCTCTATCACTCAATGACACACTCTGAAACTGTCTATCACTATCTATCACTCTCTATCACTCTCAGACACTCACTGACACTCCCTGTCACTCTCAGACACTCTCTATCACTCTCTGACACTTTCTGTCACTCTCTGACACTCTCTGACACTCTCTATCACTCTCAGACACTCTCTGTCACTCTCTATCACTCTCTGACACTCTCTGACACTCTCAGACCCTCTCTGTCACTCTCTACACTCTCTGACACTCTCCATCACTCTCTGACACTCTCAGACCCTCTCTGTCACTCTCTATCACTCTCTGACACTCTCCATCACTCTCTGACACTCTCTATCACTCTCAGACACTCTCTATCACTCTATGACACTCTATGACACTCTCTGACACTCTCTATCACGCTCTATCACTCTCTGACACACTCTGACACTCTCTGACACTCTCAGACACTCTCTATCACACTCTGACACTGTCTAACACTCTCTATCACTCAATGACACACTCTGAAACTGTCTATCACTCTCTATCACTCTCTATCACTCTCAGACACTCACTGACACTCTCTGTCACTCTCAGACACTCTCTATCACTCTCTGACACTTTCTGTCACTCTCTGACACTCTCTGACACTCTCTATCACTCTCAGACACTCTCTGTCACTCTCTATCACTCTCTGACACTCTCTGACACTCTCAGACCCTCTCTGTCACTCTCTATCACTCTCTGACACTCTCCATCACTCTCTGACACTCTCTATCACTCTCAGACACTCTCTATCACTCTATGACACTCTCTGACACTCTCTATCACGCTCTATCACTCTCTGACACACTCTGACACTCTCTGACACTCTCAGACACTCTCTATCACACTCTGACACTGTCTAACACTCTCTATCACTCAATGACACACTCTGAAACTTTCTATCACTCTCTATCACTCTCTAACACTCTCAGACACTCACTGACACTCTCTGTCACTCTCAGACACTCTCTATCACACTCTGACACTGTCTAACACTCTCTATCACTCAATGACACACTCTGAAACTGTCTATCACTCTCTATCACTCTCTATCACTCTCAGACACTCACTGACACTCTCTGTCACTCTCAGACACTCTCTATCACTCTCTGACACTCTCTGTCACTCTCTGACACTCTCTGACACTCTCTATCACTCTCAGACACTCTCTGTCACTCTCACACTCTCTGACAATCTCACACTCTCTCACACACTCTCTGACACTCTCTGACCCACTCAGACACTCTCTGTCACTGTCTGACACTTTCTGACACTCTCACACTCTCTGACACTCTCACTCTCCCTGACACTCTCTGACACTCTCTCACACTCTCTGACACTCTCTGACACTCTCTATCACTCTCTGACACTCTCTGACACTCTCTGACAATCTCTTACACTTTCCATCACTCTCTGACACTCTCTGATACACTGTGACACTCTCAGACACACTCTGACATACTCAGACACTCTCTACCACACTCTATCACTCTCTCACACTGTCTGACACTCTCTGATACACCCTAACACTCTCACACACTCTCTGACGCTCACTATCACTATCTGACACTCGCTGACACTCTCAGACAGTCTCAGACACTCTCTATCACTATCTGACAATCTCTGACACTCTCTGATACTCTCTAATACACTCTGACACTCTCTATCTCTCTCTGACACTCTCTGACAATCTCATACACACTCAGACACTCTCTGACACTCTCTATCACTTTCTGACACTCTCTATCACTCTCTGACACTCTCTGACACTCTCTGATACTCTCTGACACTCTCTGACACTCTCTGACAATCTCAGACACACTCAGACACTCTCTGACACTTTCAGACACTCTCTGCCACTCTCTATCCCTCTCTATCACTCTCTGAAACTCTCTGCCACTCTCTGACACTCTCTATGACTATCTGACACTCTCTGACACTCTCTCTGACCCTCTCTCACACTCTCTGCCACTCTCTGACCCTCCCTGACACTCTCTGACAATCTCAGACACACTCAGACACTCTCTGACACTCTCGAACACTCTCTGACACTCTCTGACACTTTCACACACTCTCTGCCACTCTCCGTCACTCTATATCACTCGCTGAAACTTTCAGACACTCTCTGCCACTCTCTATCACTTTCTATCACTCTCTGACAGTCTCTGACACTCTCTATCACTCTCTGACACTCTCTGACACTTTCAGACACTCTCTGCTACTCTCTATCACTCTCTGACAGTCTCTGACACTCTCTGACACTCTCACACTCTCTCACACTCTCTGACACTCTCTGACACACTCTGTCCCTCTCTGACACTCTCTGACACTATCTGACACTCTCTGATACTCACTGACACTCTCAGACACTCTCTGCCATTCACTATCACTCTCTGACTCTCACTATCACTCTCTGAACCTCTCTGACTCTCTCAGAGGCTCTCTATCACTCTCTATCACTCACTGACACTCTCAGACACTCTCTATCACTCTCTGAAACTGTCTATCGCTCTCTGACACTCTCTGACACACTCAATCACACTTTATCACTCTCTGACACACTCTGACTCTCTCTATCACTCGATGACACTCCCTGATACTCTCTATCACTCTCTGTCACTCTCTGACACACTCTGACACTCTCTGACACACTCAGACCCTCTCTGTCACTCTCTATCACTCTCTGACATTCTCTATCACTCTCTGTCACTCTCAGACACTCTCTGTCACTCTCTACCACTCTCTGACACTCCCTATCACTCTCTGACTCTCTCTGACACTCTCAGAGGCTCTCTATCACTCTCAATCACTCACTGACACTCTCAGACACACTCTTTCACTCTCTGTCACTCTCAGACACTCTCTATCATTGTCTGACACTGTCTATCTCTCTCTGACACTCTCTATCGCTCTCTGACACTCTCTGACACACTCAATCACTCTCTATCACTCTCTGACACACACTGACACTCTCTATCACTCTCTATCACTCTCTATCACTCTCTGACACACTCTGACACTCTCTGACACTCTCAGACACTCTTGATCACACTCTGACACGGTCTGATACTCTCCATCACTCTCTGACACTCTCTGACACTCTCCGACACTCTCAGACACTCTCAATCACACTCTGTATCACTCTCTGACACTCTCTGACACTCTCTATCACTCTCTGACACTTTCTGACACTCTCTATTACTCAATGACACTCTGTGACACTCTCTATCCCTCTCTATCACTCTATGACACTCTCTGACGCTATCTATCACTCTCTATCACTCTCTGACACTCTCTGACGCACTCTGAAACTCTCTATCACTCTCTATCACTCTCTGACTTTTTGTGACAATCCCTGACACTCTCTGAAACTCTCTATCACTCTCTATCACTCTCTGACACCCTCTGACACACTCTGACACTCTCTGACACTCTCATAGGCTCTCTATCACTCTCTATCACTCTCTGTCACTCTCTATCACTCTCTGACACTCTCTGACACTCTCTATCACTCTGTGACACTCTCCGATACTCTCAGAGGGTCTCTATCACGCTCTATCACTCACTGACACTCTCAGACACTCTCTATCAGTCTCTGACACTCACTGACACTCTCAGACACTCTCTTTCACTCACTGTCACTCTCAGACACTCTCAGACACTCTCTATCACTCTCTGACACTCTCTATCACTCTCTGACACTCTCTATCGCTCTCTGGCGCTCTCTGACACACTCAATCACTCTCTATCACTCTCTGAAACACTCTGACACTCTCTATCACTCTCAGACACTCTCTGTCACTCTCTACCACTCTCTGACACTCTCTATCACTCTCTGACACTCTCTGACACTCTCAGAGGCTCTCTATCACTCTCTGACACTCTCTGACACTCTCAGACACTCTCTATCACTCTCTGACACTCACTGACACTCTCAGACACTCTCTTTCACTCTCTGTCACTCTCAGACACTCCCTATCACTCTCTGACACTGTCTATCTCTCTCTGAAACTCTCTGTCACTCTCTGACACTCTCTGACACTCTCTGACGCTCTCTGACACTCACAGACACTCTCAGATACTCTCTATCACTCTGTATCACTCTCTAACACTCACTGACACTCTTAATCACTCTGTGACACTCTCTATCTCTCTCTATCACTCTCTGACACTCTCTATCACTCTCTGACACACTCTATCACTCTCTGACACTCTCGATCACTCTGTGACACTCTCTGACACTCTCAGACTTTCTGTGACACACTCTGACACTCTCTATCACTCTATGACACTCACTGACACACTCTGACACTCTCTGTCACTCTCTATCACTCTCTGACACTCTCTGACGTTCTCTATCACTCTATGACACTCTCTGACACGCTCTATCACTCTCTATCACTCTCTGACACTCTCTGACACTCTTTCACACTCTCTATCACTCTCTAACACTCTCAGACACTCTCTATCACTCTCTGACACTCACTGACACTCTGAGACACTCTCTGTCACTCTCTGTCACTCTCTGTCACTCTCTGTCACTCTCAGACATGCTCAGACACTCTATATCACTCTCTGACCCTCTCCATCACTCTCTGGCACTATCTGACAATCTCTATCACACTCTGACATTCTCAGACACTCTCTGTCACTCTCAGACACTCTCTATCACACTCTAACGCTCTTTGACGCTCTCAGACACTCCCTGACGCACTCAGACACTCTGTGCCGCTCTCAGACACTCTCTGACACTCTCTGACGCTCTCAGACTCTCTCAGACTCTCTCTATCACTCTCAGACACTCTCTATCACACTCTGACACTCTCTGACGCTCTCAGACACTCTCTGAAACGCTCTAACATTCTTCATCACTCTCTGACACACTCTGACACTCTTTGACACTCTCAGAAACTCTCTATCACTCTATATCACTCTCTGACACTCTCTATCACTCAATGACACTCTCTGAAAATCTCTATCACTGTCTATCACTCTCTGACACTCTCTGACACTCTCTGACACACTCAGACACTCTCAGACACTCTCTAACACTCTCAGACACGCTCTATCACTCTTTATCGCTCTCTGACACTCTCTGACACTCTCTATCACTCTCTGACACTCTGTATCACTCTCTATCACTCTCTGACACTCCCTGACACTCTCTACCACTCTCTATCACTCAATGACACTCTCTGAAAATCTCTATCACTGTCTATCACTCTCTGACACTCTCTGACACTCTCTGACACACTCAGACACTCTCAGACACTCTCTGACACTCTCAGACACGCTCTATCACTCTTTATCGCTCTCTGACACTCTCTGACACTCTCTATCACTCTCTGACACTCTGTATCACTCTCTATCACTCTCTGACACTCCCTGACACTCTCTACCACTCTCTATCACTCTCTGACACTCTCTGACACTCCCTATCACTCTCTATCACTCTCTATCACTCTCTGACACTCTCTGAAGCTCTCTATCACTCTCGATCACTCTCTGACACTCTCTATCACTCTCTGCCTCTCTCTATCACTCTCTGACACTCTCTGACACTCTCTATCACTCTCTATCACTCTCTGACACTCTCTGACACCCTCTATCACTCAATGACACTCTCTATCACTCTCCATCACTCTCTGACACTCTCTGACACACTCTGACACTCTCAGACACTCACAATCACACTCCGTATCACTCTCTGACACTCTCTATTACTCTCTGACACTTTCTGACACTCTCTATTGCTCAATGACACTCTGTGACACTCTATATCCCTCTCTATCACTCCAATGCACTCTCTGACGCTATCTATCACTCTCTATCACTCTCTGACACTCTATGACACACTCTGACACTCTCTATCACTGTCTATCACTCTCTGACAATCTCTGACACTCTCTGACACACTCAGACACTCTCAGATACTCTCTGACACTCTCACAGACGCTCTATCACTCTTTATCGCTCTCTGACACTCTCTGACACTCTCTATCACTCTCTGACACTCTGTATCACTCTCTATCACTCTCTGACACTCACTGACACTCTCTACCACTCTCTATCACTCTCTGACACTCTCTGACACTCCCTATCACTCTCTATCACTCTCTGACGCTCTCTATCACTCTCTATCACACTCTGACACTCTCAGACACTCTCAATCACACTCCGTATCACTCTCTGACACTCTCTGACACTCTCTATCACTCTCTGACACTTTCTGACACTCTCTATTACTCAATGACACTCTGTGACACTCTCTATCCATCTCTATCACTCTATGATACTCTCTGACGCTATCTATCCCTCTCTATCACTCTCTGACACTCTCTGACACACTCTGACACTCTCTATCACTCTCTATCACTCTCTGACACTCTGTGACACTCTCTGACACTCTCCATCACTCTCTGACACTCTCTGAAACTCACTATCACTCTCTATCACTCTCTGACACTCTCTGACACCCTCTGACACACTCTGACACTCTCTGACACTCTCATAGGCTCTCTATCACTCTCCATCACTCTCTGTCACTCTCTATCACTCTCTGACACTCTCTGACACTCTCAGAGGGTCTCTATCACTCTCTATCACTCACTGACACTCTCAGACACTCTCTATCAGTCTCTGACACTCACTGAAACTCTCTTTCACTCTCTGTCACTCTCAGACACTCTCAGACACTCTCAGACACTCTCTATCACTCTCTGACACACTATCACTCTCTGACACTCTCTATCACTCTCTGAAACACTCTGACATGCTCTATCACTCTCTATCACTCTCTATCACTCTCTGACACACTCTGACACACTCTGACACTCTCAGACACTCTCTGACACTCTCAGACACTCTCTGTCACTCTCTGTCACTCTCTTTCAATCTCTGACACTCTCTATCACTCTCTGTCACTGTCTTACACTCTCTATCACTCTCTGACAATCTCTGACACTCTCTATCACACTCTGACACTCTCTATCACTCTCTAACACTCTCGATCACTCTCTGACACTCTCTGACACTCCCTATCACTCTCTATCACTCGCTGACACTCACTGACACTCTCAGACACTCGCTGTCACTCTCTGACACTCTCTGACACTCTCTGACAATCTCTATCACTCTCTGACACACTCTGTCACTCACTGACACTCTCTTTCGCTCTCTGACACTCTCTGACACTCTCAGAGACTGTCTATCACTCTCTGACATTCTCTCTCACTCTCTGACATTCTCAGACTCGCTCTGTCACTCTCTGACACGCCCTATCACTCTCTGGCACTCTCTGAAACTCTCTATCACTCTCTGACACTCTCTGACACTCTCTATCACTCAATGACCCTCTGTGACACTCTCTATCACTCTCCATCACTCTCCGACACTCTCTGACACACTCTGACACTCTCAGACACTCTCTATCACACTCCGTATCACTCTCTGACACTCTCTGACACTCTCTATCACTCTCTGTCCCTCTCTGTAACTCTCTATCACTCTCTGACACTCTCTGTAACTCTCTATCACTCTCTATCACTCTCTGACACTCTCTATCACTCTCTATCACTCTCTGACACACTCTGACACTCTCTATCACTCTCTGTCCCTCTCTGTAACTCTCTATCACTCTCTGACACTCTCTATCACTCTCTATCACTCTCTGACACACTCTGACACTCTCTATCACTCTCTTTCACTCTCTGACACTCTCTGACACTCTCTATCACTCTCTATCAATCTCTGACACTCTCTGACACTCTCTATTAATCAATGACACTCTGTGACACTCTCTATCACTCTCTGAAACTCTCTGACACACTCTGACACTCTCTATCACTCTCTATCACTCTCTATCACTCTCTGTCACTCTCTATCACTCTCTGACACTCTCTATTAATCAATGACACTCTGTGACACTCTCTATCACTCTCTGAAACTCTCTGACACACTCTGACACTCTCTATCACTCTCTATCACTCTCAGACACTCTATTTCACTCACTGTCACTCTCAGACACACTCAGACACTCTCTATCACTCTCTGACACTCTCTATCACTCTCTGACACTCTCTATCGCTCTCTGGCACTCTCTGACACACTCAATCACTCTCTATCACTCTCTGAAACACTCTGACACTCTCTATCACTCTCAGACACTCTCTGTCACTCTCTACCACTCTCTACCACTCTCTGACACTCTCTA
Organism: Heterodontus francisci; assembly: GCF_036365525.1. Classification (NCBI taxonomy): domain Eukaryota; kingdom Metazoa; phylum Chordata; class Chondrichthyes; order Heterodontiformes; family Heterodontidae; genus Heterodontus; species Heterodontus francisci. The sequence goes on along the minus strand of NC_090412.1, from coordinate 33,860,715 downwards.
TCACTCTCTATCACACTCTGACACTCTCTATCACTCTCAGACACTCTCTGTCACTCTCTACCACTCTCTGACACTCTCTATCACTCTCTGAAACACTCTGACACTCGCTATCACTCTCTATCACTCTCTGACACTCTCTGTCACTCTCTGACACTCTCTGACACTCTCTTACACTCTCTGACACTCTCTGACACTCTCTGACACTCTCAGACACTCTCTGACACTCTCTGAAACTCTCTATCACTCTCTATCACTCTCTATCACTCTCTGACACTCTCTGACACTCTCTGACATTCTCTTTCACTCTCTGACACTCTCTGACACTCTCTATTACTCACTGACACTCTCTGACACTCTCTGAAACTCTCTATCACTCTCTGACACTCTCTGAAACTCTCTGACACTCTCTATCACTCTCTATCACTCTCTGACACTCTCAGACACTCTCTGACACTCTCTGACAGTCTCTGACACTCTCTGACAGTCTCTGACAGTCTCTGACACTCTCAGACACCCACTATCACTCTCTGACACTCTCTGACACTCTCTATCACTCTCTACCACTCTCAGACACTCACTATCACTCTCTGACACTCTCTGATACTCTCTGACAGTCTCTATCACTCTCTATCACTCTCTATCACTCTCTGACACTCTCAGACACTCTCAGACACTCTCTGACACGCTCTGACAGTCTCTGACACTCTCTGACACTCACTATCAGTCTCTGACACTCTCTGACACTCTCTATCACTCTCTATCACTCTCTGACACTCTCAGACACCCTCTGACACTCTCTGAAACTCTCTATCACTCTCTGAAACTCTCTGACACACTCTGAAACTCACTATCACTCTCTGACACTCTCTGACACTCTCTGACACTCTCTGAAACTCACTATCAATCTCTGACACTCTCTGACAATCTCAGACACTCTCAGACACTCACTATCACTCTCTGACACTCTCTGACACTCTCTGACACTCTCTATTACTCTCTATCACTCTCTGACAGTCTCAGACACTCTCTGACACTCTCTGAAACTCTCTACCACTCTCTATCACTCTCTGACACTCTCTATCACTCTCTGACACTCTCTGACACTCTCTGACACTCTCTATCACTCTCTATCACTCTCAGACACTCACTATCACTCTCTGACACTCACTACAACTCTCTGACACTCTCAGACACTCACTATCACTCTCTGACACTCTCTGACACTCTTCTGACACTCTCTATCACTCTCTATCACTCTCTATCACTCTCTATCACTCTCATACACTCTCTGACACTCTCTATCACTCTCTATCACTCTCTGACACTCTCTATCACTCTCTGACACTCTCTATCACTCTCTGACACTCTCAGACACTCTCTATCACTCTCTGTCACACTCAGACACTCACTATCACTCTCTGACACTCTCTGACACTCTCTGACACTCTCTATCACTCTCTATCACTCTCTATCACTCTCATACACTCTCTGACACTCTCTATCACTCTCTGACACTCTCTATCACTCTCTATCACTCTCTGACACTCTCAGACACTCTCTGACACTCTCTGAAACTCTCTATCACTCTCTATCACACTCAGACACTCACTATCACTCTCTGACACTCTCTGACACTCTCTGACACTCTCTGACACTCTCTATCACTCTCTATCACTCTCTGACACTCTCAGACACTCTCTGACACTCTCAGACACTCTCTGACACTCTCTGAAACTCTCTGAAACTCTCTATCACTCTCTGACACTCTCAGACACTCTCTGAAACTCTCTGAAACTCTCTGTCACTCTCGATCACTCTCTGACGCTCTTTATCACTCTCTGACACTCTCTGAAACTCTCTGATACTCTCTGACACTCTCTGACACTCTCTATCACTCTCTGACACTCTCTGACACTCTCAGACACTCTCTGACACTCTCTATCAATCTCTGACACTCTCTGACACTCTCAGACACTCTCTGACACTCTCTGAAACTCTCTATCGCTCTCTGACACTCTTTGACACTCTCTATCACTCTCAGACACTCACTATCACTCTCTGACACTCTCTGACACTCTCTGACACTCTCTATTACTCTCTATCACTCTCTGACAGTCTCAGACACTCTCTGACACTCTCTGAAACTCTCTACCACTCTCGATCACTCTCTGACACTCTCTATCACTCTCTGACACTCTCTGACACTCTCTATCACTCTCTATCACTCTCAGACACTCACTATCACTCTCTGACACTCTCTGACACTCTCTATCACTCTCTGACACTCTCTGACACTCTCAGACAACCGCTATCACTCTCTGACACTCTCTGACACTCTCTATCACTCTCTATCACTCTCTGACACTCTCTGACACTCTCTGACACTCTCTATCACTCTCAGACACTCACTATCACTCTCTGAAACTCTCTGAAACTCTCTATCACTCTCTATCACTCTCTGACACTCTCAGACACTCCCTGAAACTCTCTGAAACTCTCTGTCACTCTCGATCACTCTCTGACGCTCTTTATCACTCTCTGACACTCTCTGAAACTCTCTGATACTCTCTGACACTCTCTGACACTCTCTATCACTCTCTGACACTCTCTGACACTCTCAGACACTCTCTGACACTCTCTATCAATCTCTGACACTCTCTGACACTCTCAGACACTCTCTGACACTCTCTGAACCTCTCTATCGCTCTCTGACACTCTTTGACACTCTCTATCACTCTCAGACACTCACTATCACTCTCTGACACTCTCTGACACTCTCTATTACTCTCTATCACTCTCTGACAGTCTCAGACACTCTCTGACACTCTCTGAAACTCTCTACCACTCTCGATCACTCTCTGACACTCTCTATCACTCTCTGACACTCTCTGACACTCTCTATCACTCTCTATCACTCTCAGACACTCACTATCACTCTCTGACACTCTCTGACACTCTCTATCACTCTCTGACACTCTCTGACACTCTCAGACAACCACTATCACTCTCTGACACTCTCTGACACTCTCTATCACTCTCTATCACTCTCTGACTCTCTCTGACACTCTCTGACACTCTCTATCACTCTCTATCACTCTCTGACACTCTCTGACACTCTCTGACACTCTCTATCACTCTCTGACACTCTCTGACACTCTCTGACACTCTCAGACACTCACTATCACACTCTGACACTCTCTGACACTCTCTGACACTCTCTATCACTCTCTATCACTCTCTATCACTCTCTATCACTCTCATACACTCTCATACACTCTCTATCACTCTCTGACACTCTCAGACACTCTCTGACAATCTCTGAAACTCTCTATCACTCTCTATCACACTCAGACACTCACTATCACTCTCTGACACACTCTGACACTCTCTGACACTCTCTATCACTCTCTGACACTCTCTGACACTCTCAGACACTCACTATCACTCTCTGACACTCTCTGACACTCTCAGACACTCTCTGACACACTCTGAAACTCTCTTTCACTCTCTATCACACTCAGACACTCACTATCACTCTCTGACACACTCTGACATTCTCTGACACTCTCTATCACTATCTATCACTCTCTGACACTCTCTGACACTCTCTGACACTCTCTATCACTCTCTATCACTCTCTATCACTCTCTATCACTCTCATACACTCTCATACACTCTCTATCACTCTCTGACACTCTCAGACACTCTCTGACAATCTCTGAAACTCTCTATCACTCTCTATCACACTCAGACACTCACTATCACTCTCTGACACACTCTGACACTCTCTGACACTCTCTATCACTCTCTGACACTCTCTGACACTCTCAGACACTCACTATCACTCTCTGACACTCTCTGACACTCTCAGACACTCTCTGACACACTCTGAAACTCTCTTTCACTCTCTATCACACTCAGACACTCACTATCACTCTCTGACACACTCTGACATTCTCTGACACTCTCTATCACTATCTATCACTCTCTGACACTCTCAGACACTCTCTGACACTCTCTGAAACTCTCGATCACTCTCTATCACTCTCTATCACTCTCTATCACTCTCTATCACTCTCTATCACTCTCTGACACTCTCTGACACTCTCTATCACTCTCTATCACTCTCTATCACTCTCTATCACTCTCATACACTCTCATACACTCTCTATCACTCTCTGACACTCTCAGACACTCTCTGACAATCTCTGAAACTCTCTATCACTCTCTATCACACTCAGACACTCACTATCACTCTCTGACACACTCTGACACTCTCTGACACTCTCTATCACTCTCTGACACTCTCTGACACTCTCTGACACTCTCAGACACTCACTATCACTCTCTGACACTCTCTGACACTCTCAGACACTCTCTGACACACTCTGAAACTCTCTTTCACTCTCTATCACACTCAGACACTCACTATCACTCTCTGACACACTCTGACATTCTCTGACACTCTCTATCACTATCTATCACTCTCTGACACTCTCAGACACTCTCTGACACTCTCTGAAACTCTCGATCACTCTCTATCACTCTCTATCACTCTCTATCACTCTCTATCACTCTCTATCACTCTCATACACTCTCATACACTCTCTATCACTCTCTGACACTCTCATACACTCTCAGACACTCTCTGACACACTCTGAAACTCTCTTTCACTCTCTATCACACTCAGACACTCACTATCACTCTCTGACACACTCTGACATTCTCTGACACTCTCTATCACTATCTATCACTCTCTGACACTCTCAGACACTCTCTGACACTCTCTGAAACTCTCGATCACTCTCTATCACTCTCTATCACTCTCTATCACTCTCTATCACTCTCTATCACTCTCATACACTCTCATACACTCTCTATCACTCTCTGACACTCTCAGACACTCTCTGACACTCTCTGAAACTCTCTATCACTCTCTATCACACTCAGACACTCACTATCACTCTCTGACACACTCTGACACTCTCTGACACTCTCTATCACTCTCTGACACTCTCTGACACTCTCTGACACTCTCAGACACTCACTATCACTCTCTGACACTCTCTGACACTCTCAGACACTCTCTGACACACTCTGAAACTCTCTTTCACTCTCTATCACACTCAGACACTCACTATCACTCTCTGACACACTCTGACATTCTCTGACACTCTCTATCACTATCTATCACTCTCTGACACTCTCAGACACTCTCTGACACTCTCTGAAACTCTCGATCACTCTCTATCACTCTCTGACACTCTCTGACACTCTCTATCACTCTCTGACACTCACTGACACTCTCAGACACACTCTGACACACTCTGACACTCTCTATCACTCTCTATCTCTCTCTGACATTCTCAGACTCCCACAATCACTCTCTGACACTCTCTGACACTCTCTGACACTCTCTATCACTCTCTATCACTCTCTGACACTCTCAGACACTCTCTGACACACTCTGAAACTCACTATCACTCTCTGACACACTCTGACACTCTCTGACACTCTCTGACACACTCTGAAACTCACTATCACTCTCTGACACTCTCAGACACTCTCAGACACTCTCTGACACACTCTGAAACTCACTATCACTCTCTGACACACTCTGACACTCTCTGACACTCTCTGACACACTCTGAAACTCACTATCACTCTCTGACACTCTCAGACACTCTCAGACACTCTCTGACACTCTCTGACACTCTCTGACACTCTCTATCACTCTCTGACACTCTCAGACACTCTCTGACACTCTCTGACACTCTCTATCACTCTCTGACACTCTCTATCACTCTCTGACACTCTCTGACACTCTCTATCACTCTCTGACACTCTCTGACACTCTCAGACACTCACTATCACTCTCTGACACTCTCTGACACTCTCAGACACTCTCTGACACACTCTGAAACTCTCTTTCACTCTCTATCACACTCAGACACTCACTATCACTCTCTGACACACTCTGACATTCTCTGACACTCTCTATCACTATCTATCACTCTCTGACACTCTCAGACACTCTCTGACACTCTCTGAAACTCTCGATCACTCTCTATCACTCTCTATCACTCTCTATCACTCTCTATCACTCTCTATCACTCTCTGACACTCTCTGACACTCTCTATCACTCTCTATCACTCTCTATCACTCTCTATCACTCTCATACACTCTCATACACTCTCTATCACTCTCTGACACTCTCAGACACTCTCTGACAATCTCTGAAACTCTCTATCACTCTCTATCACACTCAGACACTCACTATCACTCTCTGACACACTCTGACACTCTCTGACACTCTCTATCACTCTCTGACACTCTCTGACACTCTCTGACACTCTCAGACACTCACTATCACTCTCTGACACTCTCTGACACTCTCAGACACTCTCTGACACACTCTGAAACTCTCTTTCACTCTCTATCACACTCAGACACTCACTATCACTCTCTGACACACTCTGACATTCTCTGACACTCTCTATCACTATCTATCACTCTCTGACACTCTCAGACACTCTCTGACACTCTCTGAAACTCTCGATCACTCTCTATCACTCTCTATCACTCTCTATCACTCTCTATCACTCTCTATCACTCTCATACACTCTCATACACTCTCTATCACTCTCTGACACTCTCATACACTCTCAGACACTCTCTGACACACTCTGAAACTCTCTTTCACTCTCTATCACACTCAGACACTCACTATCACTCTCTGACACACTCTGACATTCTCTGACACTCTCTATCACTATCTATCACTCTCTGACACTCTCAGACACTCTCTGACACTCTCTGAAACTCTCGATCACTCTCTATCACTCTCTATCACTCTCTATCACTCTCTATCACTCTCTATCACTCTCATACACTCTCATACACTCTCTATCACTCTCTGACACTCTCAGACACTCTCTGACACTCTCTGAAACTCTCTATCACTCTCTATCACACTCAGACACTCACTATCACTCTCTGACACACTCTGACACTCTCTGACACTCTCTATCACTCTCTGACACTCTCTGACACTCTCTGACACTCTCAGACACTCACTATCACTCTCTGACACTCTCTGACACTCTCAGACACTCTCTGACACACTCTGAAACTCTCTTTCACTCTCTATCACACTCAGACACTCACTATCACTCTCTGACACACTCTGACATTCTCTGACACTCTCTATCACTATCTATCACTCTCTGACACTCTCAGACACTCTCTGACACTCTCTGAAACTCTCGATCACTCTCTATCACTCTCTGACACTCTCTGACACTCTCTATCACTCTCTGACACTCACTGACACTCTCAGACACACTCTGACACACTCTGACACTCTCTATCACTCTCTATCTCTCTCTGACATTCTCAGACTCCCACAATCACTCTCTGACACTCTCTGACACTCTCTGACACTCTCTATCACTCTCTATCACTCTCTGACACTCTCAGACACTCTCTGACACACTCTGAAACTCACTATCACTCTCTGACACACTCTGACACTCTCTGACACTCTCTGACACACTCTGAAACTCACTATCACTCTCTGACACTCTCAGACACTCTCAGACACTCTCTGACACACTCTGAAACTCACTATCACTCTCTGACACACTCTGACACTCTCTGACACTCTCTGACACACTCTGAAACTCACTATCACTCTCTGACACTCTCAGACACTCTCAGACACTCTCTGACACTCTCTGACACTCTCTGACACTCTCTATCACTCTCTGACACTCTCAGACACTCTCTGACACTCTCTGACACTCTCTATCACTCTCTGACACTCTCTATCACTCTCTGACACTCTCTGACACTCTCTGAATCTCTCTATCACTCTCTATCACTCTCTGACACTCTCAGACACTCTCTGACACTCTCTGAAACTCTCTATCACTCTCTGACACTCTCTGACTCTCTCTGACACTCTCTTACACTCTCTATCACTCTCTGACACTCTCAGACATTCTCTGACACTCTCTGACACCCTCTGACACTCTCTGACACTCTCTAACACTCTCTGACACTCTCAGACACTCCCTGACACTCTCTGAAACTCTCTATCACTCTCTATCACTCTCTGACACTCTCAGACACTCTCTGACACTCTCTGAAACTCTCTATCACTCTCTATCACTCTCTGACACTCTCTGACACTCTCTATCACTCTCTGACACTCTCTATCACTCTCTGACACTCTCAGACACTCTCTGACACTCTCTGACACTCTCAGACACTCATTATCACTATCTGACACTCTCTGACACTCTCTGACACTCTCTATCACTATCTGACACTCTCATTCACTCACTATCAATCTCTGACACTCTCTGACACTCTCAGACACTCACTATCACTCTCTGACACTCTCTGACACTCTCTGACACTCTCTATCACTCTCTATCACTCGCTGACACTCTCAGACGCTCTCTGACACTCTCTGAAACTCTCTGTCACTCTCTATCACTCTCTGACACTCTCAGACACTCTCTGAAACTCTCTGTCACTCTCGATCACTCTCTGACGCTCTCTATCACTCTCTGAAACTCTCTGACACTCTCTGAAACTCTCTATCACTCTCTATCACACTCTGACACTCTCAGACACTCACTATCACTATCTGACACTCTCTGACACTCTCTGACACTCTCTATCACTATCTGACACTCTCTGACACTCTCTGACACTCTCTGACACACTCTGACACTCTCTATCACTCTCTATCACTCTCTGACACTCTCTGACACTCTCTGACACTCTCTATCACTCTCTATCACTCGCTGACACTCTCAGACGCTCTCTGACACTCTCTGAAACTCTCTGTCACTCTCTATCACTCTCTGACACTCTCAGACACTCTCTGAAACTCTCTGTCACTCTCGATCACTCTCTGACGCTCTCTATCACTCTCTGAAACTCTCTGACACTCTCTGAAACTCTCTATCACTCTCTATCACACTCTGACACTCTCAGACACTCACTATCACTATCTGACACTCTCTGACACTCTCTGACACTCTCTATCACTATCTGACACTCTCTGACACTCTCTGACACTCTCTGACACACTCTGACACTCTCTATCACTCTCTATCACTCTCTGACACTCTCTGACACTCTCTATCACTATCTGACACTCTCTGACACTCTCTGACACTCTCTGATACACTCTGACACTCTCAGACACTCACGATCACTCTCTGACACTCTCTGACACTCTCTGACACTCTCTAAAACTATCTGACACTCTCTGACACTCTCTGACACTCTCTGACACACTCTGACACTCTCTATCACTCTCTATCACTCTCTGACACTCTCTGACACTCTCTGACACTCTCAGACACTCTCTGACACTCTCTGACACTCTCTATCACTCTCTATCACTCTCTGACACTCTCTATCACTCTCTATCACTCTCTGACACTCTCTGACACTCTCTATCACTCTCTGACACTCTCTGACACTCTCTGACACTCTCTATCACTCACTGACACTCTCTATCACACTCTGACACTCTCAGACACTCTCTGACACTCTCTGACACTCATTATCACTATCTGACACTCTCATTCACTCACTATCACTCTCTGACACTCTCTGACACTCTCAGACACTCTCTGAACCTCTCTATCACTCTCTGACACTCTCTATCACTCTCTGACACTCTCTGACACTCTCAGAGGCTCTCTGTCACTCTCAATCACTCACTGACACTCTCAGACACTCTCTATCACTCTCTGACACTCACTGACACTCTCAGACGCACTCTTTCACTCTCTGTCACTCTCAGACACTCTCTATCACTCTCTGACACTGTCTATCTCTCTCTGACTCTCTATATCGCTCTCTGACACGCTCTGACACACTCAATCACTCTCTATCACTCTCTGACACACTCTGACACTCTCTGACACGCTCTATCACTCTCTATCACTCTCTATCACTCTCTATCACTCTCTGACACACTCTGACACTCTCTATCACACTCTGACACGGTCTGACCATCTCTATTACTCAATGACACTCTGTGACACTCTCTATCCCTCTCTATCACTCTATGACACTCTCTGACGCTATCTATCACTCTCTATCACTCTCTGACACTCTCTGACACACTCTGACACTCTCCATCACTCTCTATCACTCTCTATCACTCTCTGACAATTTGTGACAATCTCTGACACTCTCCATCACTCTCTGACACTCTCTGAAACTCTCTATCACTCTCTATCACTCTCTGACACTCTCTGACACCCTCTGACATACTCTGACACTCTCTGACACTCTCATAGGCTCTCTATCACTCTCTATCACTCTCTGTCACTCTCTATCACTCTCTGACACTCTCTGACACTCTCTATCACTCTCTGACACTCTCTGACACTCTCAGAGGGTCTCTATCACTCTCTATCACTCACTGACACTCTCAGACACTCTCTATCACTCTCTGACACTCACTGACACTCTCAGACACTCTCTTTCACGCTCTGTCACTCTCAGACACTCTCTATCACTCTCTGACACTCTCTATCGCTCTCTGCCACTCTCTGACACACTCAATCACTCTATATCACTCTCTGAAACACTCTGACACTCTCTATCACTCACAGACAAACTCTGTCACTCTCTACCACTCTCTGACACTCTCTATCACTCTCTGACACTCTCTGACACTCTCAGAGGCTCTCTATCACTCTCAATCACTCACTGACACTCTCAGACACTCTCTATCACTCTCTGACACTCTCTATCACTCTCTGACACTCTCTATCGCTCTCTGGCACTCTCTGACACACTCAATCACTCTCTATCACTCTCTGAAACACTCTGACACTCTCTATCACGCTCAGACACTCTCTGTCACTCTCTACCACTCTCTGACACTCTCTATCACTCTCTGACACACTCAGAGGCTCGCTATCACTCTCAATCACTCACTGACACTCTCAGACGCTCTCTTTCACTCCCTGTCACTCTCAGACACTCTCTATCACTCTCTGACACTGTCTATCTCTCTCTGACACTCTCTATCGATCTCTGACACTCTCTGACGCTCTCTGACACTCACAGATACTCTCAGATACTCTCCATCACTCTGTATCGCTCTCTAACACTCTCTGACACTCTTAATCACTCTGTGACACTCTCTATCTCTCTCTATCACTCTCTGACACTCTCTATCACTCTCTGACACACTCTATCACTCTCTGACACTCTCGATCACTCTGTGACACTCTCTGACACTCTCAGACTTTCTGTGACACACTCTGACACTCTCTATCACTCTATGACACTCACTGACACACTCTGACACTCTCTGTCACTCTCTATCACACTCTATCACTCTCTGACACTCTCTGACACTCTCTCACACTCTCTATCACTCTCTATCACTCTCTGACACTCTCTGACACTCTCAGACACTCTCTATCACTCTCTATCACTCTCTATCACTCTCTGACACTCTCTGTCATTCTCAGACACGCTCAGACACTCTATATCACTCTCTGACACTCTCCATCACTCTCTGACACTCTCTGACACTCTCTGTCGCTCTCTGACACTCTCACACACTCTGGCACTATCTGACACTCTCTATCGCACTCTGACACTCTCAGACACTCTCTGTCACACTCTAACGCTCTTTGACGCTCTCAGACACTCTCTGACGCACTCAGACACTCTGTGACACTCTCTGACGCTCTCAGACACTCTCTGACACTCTCTGATGCTCTCTGACACTCTCAGACTCTCTCTATCACTCTCAGACACTCTCTGACACTCTCAGACACTCTCTATCACTCTCTGACACTCACTGACACGCTGAGACACTCTCTGTCACTCTCTGTCACTCTCTGTCACTCTCTGTCACTCTCTGTCACTCTCAGACATGCTCAGACACTCTATATCACTCTCTGACACTCTCCATCACTCTCTGACACTCTCTGACACTCTCTGTCGCTTTCTGACACTCTCACACACTCTGGCACTATCTGACACTCTCTATCACACTCTGACATTCTCAGACACTCTCTGTCACACTCTAACGCTCTTTGACGCTCTCAGACACTCTCTGACGCACTCAGACACTCTGTGACACTCTCTGACGGTCTCAGACACTCTCTGACACTCTCTGTCACTCTCTGTCACTCTCTGTCACTCTCAGACACGCTCAGACACTCTATATCACTCTCTGACACTCTCCATCACTCTCTGACACTCTCTGACACTCTCTGTCGCTCTCTGACACTCTCACACACTCTGGCACTATCTGACACTCTCTATCACACTCTGACATTCTCAGACACTCTCTGTCACACTCTAACGCTCTTTGACGCTCTCAGACACTCTCTGACGCACTCAGACACTCTGTGACACTCTCTGACGGTCTCAGACACTCTCTGACACTCTCTGTCGCTCTCTGACACTCTCACACACTCTGGCACTATCTGACACTCTCTATCACACTCTGACACTCTCAGACACTCTCTGTCACACTCTAACGCTCTTTGACGCTCTCAGACACTCTCTGACGCACTCAGACACTCTGTGACACTCTCTGACGCTCTCAGACACTCTCTGACACTCTCTGACGCTCTCAGACACTCTCTGACACTCTCTATCACTCTCAGACACTCTCTATCACACTCTGACACTCTCTGACGCTCTCAGACACTCTCTGAAACGCTCTAGCATTCTTCATCACTCTCTGACACACTCTGACACTCTTTGACACTCTCAGACACTCTCAATCATATTCCGTATCACTCTCTGACACTCTCTGACACTCTCTATCACTCTCTATCACTCTCTGACACTCTCTATCACTCAATGACACTCTCTGAAAATCTCTATCACTGTCTATCACTCTCTGACACGCTCTATCACTCTTTATTGCTCTCTGACACTCTCTGACACTCTCTATCACTCCCTGACACTCTGTATCACTCTCTATCACTCTCTGACACTCCCTGACACGCTCTACCACTCTCTTTCACTCTCTGACACTCTCTGACACTCCCTATCACTCTCTATCACTCTCTATCACTCTCTGACACTCTTTGAAGCTCTCTATCACCCTCAATCACTCTCTGACACTCTCTATCAATCTCTGACACTCTCTATCACTCTCTGACACTCTCTGACACTCTCTATCACTCAATGACACTCTCTATCACTCTCCATCACTCTCTGACACTCTCTGACACACTCTGACACTCTCAGACACTCTCAGACACTCTCAATCACACTCCGTATCACTCTCTGACACTCTCTGACACTCTCTATCACTCTCTGACACTTTCTGACACTCTCTATTACTCAATGACACTCTGTGACACTCTCTATCCCTCTCTAACACTCTATGACACTCTCTGACGCTATCTATCTCTCTCTATCACTCTCTGACACTCTGTGACACTCTCTGACACTCTCTATCATTCTATGACACTCTCTGACACTCTCTATCACTCTCTGACACACTCTGACACTCTCTGACACTCTCAGACACTCTCTGTCACTCTCTGTCATTCTCTATCAATCTCTGACACTCTCTATCACTCTCTATCACTCTCGTACACTCTCTATCACTCTCTGACACTCTCTGACACTCTCTGACACTCTCTATCACACTCTGACACACTCTGACACTCTCTATCACTCAATGACACACTCTGAAACTGTCTATCACTCCCTATCACTCTCTATCACTCTCTGACACTCTCAGACACTCGCTGTCACTCTCAGACACTCTCTGTCACTCTCTGACACTCTCTGACACTCTCTGATACTCTCTATCACTCTCTGACACTCTCTGTCACTCACAGACACTCTCTGTCGCTCTCTGACACTCTCTGACACTCTCAGAGACTCTCAGAATCTCTCTCTCACTCTCTGAAACTCTCTGACACTCTCAGAGACTCTCTATCACTCTCTATCACTCTCTGACATTCTCTATCACTCTCTGACATTCTCAGACTCTCTCTGTAACTCTCTGACACTCCCTATCACTCTCTGACACTCTCTGACACTCTCTGACACTCTCTGACACTCTCTGACACTCTCTATCACTCAATGACCCTCTGTGACACTCTCTATCACTCTCCATCACTCTCTGACACTCTCTGACACTCTCTATCACTCTCTGACACTCTCTGTAACTCTCTATCACTCTCTGACACTCTCTGTAACTCTCTATCACTCTCTGACACTCTCTATCACTATCTATCACTCTCTGACACACTCTGACACTCTCTATCAGTCTCTGACACTCACTGACACTCTCAGACACTCTCTTTCACACTCTGTCACTCTCAGACACTCTCAAACACTCTCTATCACTCTCGATCAACCTCTGACACTCTCTGACACTCTCTATCAGTCTCTGACACTCACTGACACTCTCAGACACTCTCTTTCACGCTCTGTCACTCTCAGACACTCTCAAACACTCTCTATCACTCTCTGACACTCTCTATCACTCTCTGACACTCTCTATCGCTCTCTGGCACTCTCTGACACACTCAATCACTCTCTATCACTCTCTGACACTCTCTATCACTCTCTGACACTCTCTGACACTCTCAGAGGCTCTCTATCACTCTCAATCACTCACTGACACTCAGACACTCTCTATCACTCTCTGACACTCTCTATCACTCTCTGACACTCTCTATCACTCTCTATCACTCTCTGAAACACTCTGACACTCTCTATCACTCACAGACACTCTCTGTCTCTCTCTACCACTCTCTGACACTCTCTATCACTCTCTGACACTCTCTGACACTCTCAGAGGCTCTCTATCACTCTCTATCACTCTCTGACACTCTCTATCACTCAATGACACACTCTGAAACTGTCTATCACTCCCTATCGCTCTCTATCACTCTCTGACACTCTCATACACTCGCTGTCACTCTCAGACACTCTCTGTCACTCTCTGACACTCTCTGACACTCTCTTTCACTCTCTATCACTCTCTGACACTCTCTGTCACTCACTGACACTCTCTTTCGCTCTCTGACACTCTCTGACACTCTCAGAGACTCTCAGAATCTCTCTCTCACTCTCTGAAACTCTCTATCACTCTCTGACACACTCTATCACTCTCTGACACTCTCGATCACTCTGTGACACTCTCTGACACTCTCAGACTTTCTGTGACACACTCTGACACTCTCTATCACTCTATGACACTCACTGACACACTCTGACACTCTCTGTCACTCTCTATCACTCTCTGACACTCTCTGACACTCTC
Organism: Heterodontus francisci; assembly: GCF_036365525.1. Lineage (NCBI taxonomy): Eukaryota > Metazoa > Chordata > Chondrichthyes > Heterodontiformes > Heterodontidae > Heterodontus > Heterodontus francisci. Next base: position 33,845,412 of record NC_090412.1, on the reverse strand, counting down.
TGACGTTCTGTATCACTCTATGACACTCTCTGACACGCTCTATCACTCTCTATCACTCTCTGACACTCTCTGACACTCTCTCACACTCTCTATCACTCTCTATCACTCTCTATCGCTCTCTGACACTATCTGACACTCTCTGACACTCTCTATCACTCTCTATCACTCTCTGACACTCTCAGACACTCTCTATCACTCCCTGACACTCACTGACACTCTCTCACACTCTCTGTCACTCTCTGTCACTCTCAGACACGCTCAGACACTCTATATCACTGTCTGACACTCTCCATCACTCTCTGACACTCTCAGACAGTCTCTGTCACTCTCTGTCACTCTCAGACACGCTCAGACACTCTATATCACTCTCTGACACTCTCCATCACTCTCTGACACTCTCTGACACTCTCTGTCGCTCTCTGTCACTCTCACACACTCTGGCACTATCTGACACTCTCTATCACACTCTGACACTCTCAGACACTCTCTGTCACACTCTAACGCTCTTTGACGCTCTCAGACACTCTCTGACGCACTCAGACACTCTGTGACACTCTCTGACGCTCTCAGACACTCTCTGACACTCTCTGACGCTCTCAGACACTCTCAGGCTCTCTCTATCACTCTCAGACACTCTCTGACACTCTCAGACACTCTCTATCACTCTCTGACACTCACTGAAACTCTGAGACACTCTCTGTCACTCTCAGTCACTCTCAGACACGCTCAGACACTCTATATCACTCTCTGACACTCTCCATCACTCTCTGACACTCTCTGACACTCTCTGTCGCTCTCTGACACTCTCACACACTCTGGCACTATCTGACACTCTCTATCACACTCTGACACTCTCAGACACTCTCTGTCACAATCTAACGCTCTTTGACGCTCTCAGACACTCTCTGACGCACTCAGACACTCTGTGACACTCTCTGACGCTCTCAGACACTCTCTGACGCTCTCAGACACTCTCAGCCTCTCTCTATCACTCTCAGACACTCTCTATCACACTCTGACACTCTCTGACGCTCTCAGACACTCTCTGAAACGCTCTAGCATTCTTCATCACTCTCTGACACACTCTGACACTCTTTGACACTCTCAGAAACTCTCTATCACTCTCTATCACTCTCTGACACTCTCTATCACTCAATGACACTCTCTGAAAATCTCTATCACTGTCTATCACTCTCTGACACTCTCTGACACTCTCTGACACACTCAGACACTCTCAGACACTCTCTGACACTCTCAGACACGCTCTATCACTCTTTATCGCTCTCTGACATTCTCTGACACTCTCTATCACTCTCTGACACTCTGTATCACTCTCTATCACTCTCTGACACTCCCTGACACTCTCTACCACTCTCTATCACTCTCTGACACTCTCTGACACTCCCTATCACTCTCTATCACTCTCTATCACTCTCTGATACTCTTTGAAGCTCTCCATCACTCTCGATCACTCTCTGACACTCTCTATCACTCTCTGACACTCTCCTACACTCTCTGACACTCTCTGACACTCTCTATCACTCTCTGACACTCTCTGACACTCTCTATCACTCAATGACACTCTATCACTCTCCATCACTCTCTGACACACTCTGACACACTCTGACACTCTCAGACACTCTCAATCACACTCCGTATCACTCTCTGACACTCTCTGACACTCTCTATCACTCTCTGACACTTTCTGACACTCTCTATTACTCAATGACACTCTGTGACACTCTCTATCCCTCTCTATCACTCTATGACACTCTCTGACGCTATCTATCACTCTCTATCACTCTCTGACACTCTCTGACACACTCTGACACTCTCTGTCACTCTCTATCACTCTCTATCACTCTCTGACACTCTGTGACACTCTCTGACACTCTCTATCACGCTATGACACTCTCTGACACTCTCTATCACTCTCTATCACCCTCTGACACACTCTGACACTCTCTGACACTCTCAGACACTCTCTGTCTCTCTCTGTCACTCTCTATCAATATCTGACACTCTCTATCACTCTCCATCACTCTCTTAGACTCTCTATCACTCTCTGACACTCTCTGACACTCTCAGACACTCGCTGTCACTCTCAGACACTCTCTGTCACTCTCTGACACTCTCTGACACTCTCTGTCACTCACTGACACTCTCTTTCGCTCTCTGACACTCTCTGACACTCTCAGAGACTCTCAGAGACTCTCAGAATCTCTCTCTCTCACTCTCTGAAACTCTCTGACACTCTCAGAGACTCTCTATCACTCTCTATCACTCTCTGACATTCTCTATCACTCTCTGACATTCTCAGACTCTCTCTGTCACTCTCTGACACTCCCTATCACTCTCTGACACTCTCTGACACTCTCTATCACTCTCTGACACTCTCTGACACTCTCTATCACTCAATGACCCTCTGTGACACTCTCTATCACTCTCCATCACGCTCTGACACTCTCTGACACCCTCTGACACTCTCTGACACTCTCTATCACTCTCTGACAATCTCTGTAACTCTCTATCACTCTCTGACACTCTCTATCACTCTCTTTCACTCTCTGACATTCTCTGACACTCTCTATTAATCAATGACACTCTGTGACACTCTCTATGATTCTCTGAAACTCTCTGACACACTCTGACACTCTCTATCACTCTCTATCACTCTCTGACACTCTCTGAGACTCTCCATCTCTCTATGACACTCTCTGACACTCTCTATCACGCTCTATCACTCTCTATCACTCTCTGACACTCTCTATCACTCTCTTACACACTCTGACACTCTCTATCACTCTCTGACACTCACTGACACTCTCAGACACTCTCTGCCACTCTCTATCACTCTCTGAATCTCTCTGACACTCTCAGAGGCTCTCTATCACTCTCTATCACTCTCAGACAATCTCAGACACTCTCTATCACTCTCTGAAACTGTCTATCGCTCTCTGACACTCTCTGACACTCTCTGACACTCTCTATCACTCTCTGACACTTTCTGACACTCTCTATTACTCAATGACACTCTGTGACACTCTCTATCCCTCTCTATCACTCTATGACACTCTCTGATGCTATCTATCACTCTCTATCACTCTCTGACACTCTCTGACACACTCTGACACTCTCTATCACTCTCTATCACTCTCTGACAATTTGTGACAATCCCTGACACTCTCTGAAACTCTCTATCACTCTCTATCACTCTCTGACACTCTCTGACACCCTCTGACACTCTCTGACACTCTCATAGGCTCTCTATCACTCTCTATCACTCTCTGTCACTCACTATCACTCTCTATCACTCTCTGACACTCCCTGACACTCTCTACCACTCTCTATCACTCTCTGACACTCCCTATCACTCTCTATCACTCTCTATCACTCTCTGATACTCTTTGAAGCTCTCCATCACTCTCGATCACTCTCTGACACTCTCTATCACTCTCTGACACTCTCCTACACTCTCTGACACTCTCTGACACTCTCTATCACTCTCTGACACTCTCTGACACTCTCTATCACTCAATGACACTCTATCACTCTCCATCACTCTCTGACACACTCTGACACACTCTGACACTCTCAGACACTCTCAATCACACTCCGTATCACTCTCTGACACTCTCTGACACTCTCTATCACTCTCTGACACTTTCTGACACTCTCTATTACTCAATGACACTCTGTGACACTCTCTATCCCTCTCTATCACTCTATGACACTCTCTGACGCTAACTATCACTCTCTATCACTCTCTGACACTCTCTGACACACTCTGACACTCTCTGTCACTCTCTATCACTCTCTATCACTCTCTGACACTCTGTGACACTCTCTGACACTCTCTATCACGCTATGACACTCTCTGACACTCTCTATCACTCTCTATCACCCTCTGACACACTCTGACACTCTCTGACACTCTCAGACACTCTCTGTCTCTCTCTGTCACTCTCTATCAATCTCTGACACTCTCTATCACTCTCCATCACTCTCTTAGACTCTCTATCACTCTCTGACACTCTCTGACACTCTCCAGCACACTCTGACACTCTCTGACACTCTCTATCACTCAATGACACACTCTGAAACTGTCTATCACTCCCTATCACTCTCTATCACTCTCTGACACTCACTGACACTCTCAGACACTCGCTGTCACTCTCAGACACTCTCTGTCACTCTCTGACACTCTCTGACACTCTCTGACACTCTCTGTCACTCACTGACAGTCTCTTTCGCTCTCTGACACTCTCTGACACTCTCAGAGACTCTCAGAGACTCTCAGAATCTCTCTCTCTCACTCTCTGAAACTCTCTGACACTCTCAGAGACTCTCTATCACTCTCTATCACTCTCTGACATTCTCTATCACTCTCTGACATTCTCAGACTCTCTCTGTCACTCTCTGACACTCCCTATCACTCTCTGACACTCTCTGACACTCTCTATCACTCTCTGACACTCTCTGACACTCTCTGACACCCTCTGACACTCTCTGACACTCTCTATCACTCTCTGACAATCTCTGTAACTCTCTATCACTCTCTGACACTCTCTATCACTCTCTTTCACTCTCTGACATTCTCTGACACTCTCTATTAATCAATGACACTCTGTGACACTCTCTATGATTCTCTGAAACTCTCTGACACACTCTGACACTCTCTATCACTCTCTATCACTCTCTGACACTCTCTGAGACTCTCCATCTCTCTATGACACTCTCTGACACTCTCTATCACGCTCTATCACTCTCTATCACTCTCTGACACTCTCTATCACTCTCTTACACACTCTGACACTCTCTATCACTCTCTGACACTCACTGACACTCTCAGACACTCTCTGCCACTCTCTATCACTCTCTGAATCTCTCTGACACTCTCAGAGGCTCTCTATCACTCTCTATCACTCTCAGACAATCTCAGACACTCTCTATCACTCTCTGAAACTGTCTATCGCTCTCTGACACTCTCTGACACTCTCTGACACTCTCTATCACTCTCTGACACTTTCTGACACTCTCTATTACTCAATGACACTCTGTGACACTCTCTATCCCTCTCTATCACTCTATGACACTCTCTGATGCTATCTATCACTCTCTATCACTCTCTGACACTCTCTGACACACTCTGACACTCTCTATCACTCTCTATCACTCTCTGACAATTTGTGACAATCCCTGACACTCTCTGAAACTCTCTATCACTCTCTATCACTCTCTGACACTCTCTGACACCCTCTGACACTCTCTGACACTCTCATAGGCTCTCTATCACTCTCTATCACTCTCTGTCACTCACTATCACTCTCTATCACTCTCTGACACTCCCTGACACTCTCTACCACTCTCTATCACTCTCTGACACTCTCTGACACTCCCTATCACTCTCTATCACTCTCTATCACTCTCTGATACTCTTTGAAGCTCTCCATCACTCTCGATCACTCTCTGACACTCTCTATCACTCTCTGACACTCTCCTACACTCTCTGACACTCTCTGACACTCTCTATCACTCTCTGACACTCTCTGACACTCTCTATCACTCAATGACACTCTATCACTCTCCATCACTCTCTGACACACTCTGACACACTCTGACACTCTCAGACACTCTCAATCACACTCCGTATCACTCTCTGACACTCTCTGACACTCTCTATCACTCTCTGACACTTTCTGACACTCTCTATTACTCAATGACACTCTGTGACACTCTCTATCCCTCTCTATCACTCTATGACACTCTCTGACGCTATCTATCACTCTCTATCACTCTCTGACACTCTCTGACACACTCTGACACTCTCTGTCACTCTCTATCACTCTCTATCACTCTCTGACACTCTGTGACACTCTCTGACACTCTCTATCACGCTATGACACTCTCTGACACTCTCTATCACTCTCTATCACCCTCTGACACACTCTGACACTCTCTGACACTCTCAGACACTCTCTGTCTCTCTCTGTCACTCTCTATCAATCTCTGACACTCTCTATCACTCTCCATCACTCTCTTAGACTCTCTATCACTCTCTGACACTCTCTGACACTCTCTATCACACTCTGACACTCTCTGACACTCTCTATCACTCAATGACACACTCTGAAACTGTCTATCACTCCCTATCACTCTCTATCACTCTCTGACACTCACTGACACTCTCAGACACTCGCTGTCACTCTCAGACACTCTCTGTCACTCTCTGACACTCTCTGACACTCTCTGTCACTCACTGACACTCTCTTTCGCTCTCTGACACTCTCTGACACTCTCAGAGACTCTCAGAGACTCTCCGAATCTCTCTCTCTCACTCTCTGAAACTCTCTGACACTCTCAGAGACTCTCTATCACTCTCTATCACTCTCTGACATTCTCTATCACTCTCTGACATTCTCAGACTCTCTCTGTCACTCTCTGACACTCCCTATCACTCTCTGACACTCTCTGACACTCTCTATCACTCTCTGACACTCTCTGACACTCTCTATCACTCAATGACCCTCTGTGACACTCTCTATCACTCTCCATCACGCTCTGACACTCTCTGACACCCTCTGACACTCTCTGACACTCTCTATCACTCTCTGACAATCTCTGTAACTCTCTATCACTCTCTGACACTCTCTATCACTCTCTTTCACTCTCTGACATTCTCTGACACTCTCTATTAATCAATGACACTCTGTGACACTCTCTATGATTCTCTGAAACTCTCTGACACACTCTGACACTCTCTATCACTCTCTATCACTCTCTGACACTCTCTGAGACTCTCCATCTCTCTATGACACTCTCTGACACTCTCTATCACGCTCTATCACTCTCTATCACTCTCTGACACTCTCTATCACTCTCTTACACACTCTGACACTCTCTATCACTCTCTGACACTCACTGACACTCTCAGACACTCTCTGCCACTCTCTATCACTCTCTGAATCTCTCTGACACTCTCAGAGGCTCTCTATCACTCTCTATCACTCTCAGACAATCTCAGACACTCTCTATCACTCTCTGAAACTGTCTATCGCTCTCTGACACTCTCTGACACTCTCTGACACTCTCTATCACTCTCTGACACTTTCTGACACTCTCTATTACTCAATGACACTCTGTGACACTCTCTATCCCTCTCTATCACTCTATGACACTCTCTGATGCTATCTATCACTCTCTATCACTCTCTGACACTCTCTGACACACTCTGACACTCTCTATCACTCTCTATCACTCTCTGACAATTTGTGACAATCCCTGACACTCTCTGAAACTCTCTATCACTCTCTATCACTCTCTGACACTCTCTGACACCCTCTGACACTCTCTGACACTCTCATAGGCTCTCTATCACTCTCTATCACTCTCTGTCACTCACTATCACTCTCTGACACTCACTGACACTCTCAGACACTCTCTGCCACTCTCTATCACTCTCTGAATCTCTCTGACACTCTCAGAGGCTCTCTATCACTCTCTATCACTCTCAGACAATCTCAGACACTCTCTATCACTCTCTGAAACTGTCTATCGCTCTCTGACACTCTCTGACCCTCTCTGACACTCTCTATCACTCTCTGACACTTTCTGACACTCTCTATTACTCAATGACACTCTGTGACACTCTCTATCCCTCTCTATCACTCTATGACACTCTCTGATGCTATCTATCACTCTCTATCACTCTCTGACACTCTCTGACACACTCTGACACTCTCTATCACTCTCTATCACTCTCTGACAATTTGTGACAATCCCTGACACTCTCTGAAACTCTCTATCACTCTCGATCACTCTCTGACACTCTCTGACACCCTCTGACACTCTCTGACACTCTCATAGGCTCTCTATCACTCTCTATCACTCTCTGTCACTCTCTATCACTCTCTGACACTCTCTGACACTCTCAATCACTCTGTGACACTCTCTGACACTCTCAGAGGGTCTCTATCACGTTCTATCACTCACTGACACTCTCTGTCACTCTCTACCACTCTCTGACACTCTCTAACACTCTCTGACACTCTCTGACACTCTCAGAGGCTCTCGATCACTCGCAATCACTCACTGACACTCTCAGACACTCTCTATCACTCTCTGACATTCACTGACACTCTCAGACACTCTCTTTCACTCTCTGTCACTCTCAGACACTCTCTATCACTCTCTGACTCTGTCTATCTCTCTCTGACACTCTCTGTCGCTCTCTGACACTCTCTGACACTCTCTGACACTCTCTGACACTCTCTGTCACTCAATGACACACTCTGAAACTGTCTATCACTCCCTATCACTCTCTATCACTCTCTGACACTCACTTACACTCTCAGACACTCGCTGTCACTCTCAGACACTCTCTGTCACTCTCTGACACTCTCTGACACTCTCTGATACTCTCTATCACTCTCTGACACTCTCTGTCACTCACTGACACTCTCTTTCGCTCTCTGACACTCTCTGACACTCTCAGAGACTCTCAGAAACTCTCTCTCACTCTCTGAAAATCTCTGACACTCTCAGAGACTCTCTATCACTCTCTGACATTCTCTGACTCTCTCTGTCACTCTCTGACACTCCCTATCACTCTCTGACACTCTCTGACACTCTCTATCACTCTCTGACACTCTCTGACACTCTCTATCACTCAATGACCCTCTGTGACACTCTCTATCACTCTCCATCACTCTCTGACACTCTCTGACACACTCTGACACTCTCTGACACTCTCTATCACTCTCTATCACTCTCTGACACTCTCTGTAACTCTCTATCACTCTCTGATACTCTCTATCACTCTCTATCACTCTCTATCACTCTCTGACACACTCTGACACTCTCTATGACTCTCTTTCACTCTCTGACACTCTCTATCACTCTCTATCACTCTCGATCAATCTCTGACACTCTCTGACACTCTCTATTAATCAATGACACTCTGTGACACTCTCTATGATTCTCTGAAACTCTCTGACACACTCTGACACTCTCTGAGACTCTCCATCTCTCTATGACACTCTCTGACACTCTCTAACACGCTGTATCACTCTCTATCACTCTCTGACACTCTCTATCACTCTCTTACACTCTCTTACACTCTCTGACACTCTCTATCACTCTCTGACACTCACTGTCGCTCTCTGACACTCTCTGACACTCTCTGACACTCTCTATCACTCAATGACACACTCTGAAACTGTCTATCACTCCCTATCACTCTCTATCACTCTCTGACACTCACTGACACTCTCAGACACTCGCTGTCACTCTCAGACACTCTATGTCATACTTTGACACTCTCTGACACTCTCTGATACTCTCTCTCACTCTCTGACACTCTCTGTCACTCACTGACACTCTCTTTCGCTCTCTGACACTCTCTGACACTCTCAGAGACTCTCAGAATCTCTCTCTCTCACTCTCTGAAACTCTCTGACACTCTCAGAGACTCTCTATCACTCTCTATCACTCTCTGACATTCTCTATCATTCTCTGACATTCTCAGACACTCTCTGTCACTCTCTGACACTCCCTATCACTCTCTGACACTCTCTGACACTCTCTATCACTCTGTGACACTCTCTATCACTCAATGACCCTCTGTGACACTCTCTATCACTCTCCATCACTCTCTGACACTCTCTGACACACTCTGACACTCTCTGACACTCTCTATCACTCTCTGACACTCTCTGCAACTCTCTATCACACTCTGACACTCCCTGTAACTCTCTATCACTCTCTGACGCTCTCTATCACTCTCGATCAATCTCTGACACTCTCTGACACACTCTATTAATCAATGGCACTCTGTGACACTCTCTATGATTCTCTGAAACTCTCTGACACACTCTGACACTCTCTATCACTCTCTATCACTCTCTGACACTCTCTGAGACTCTCCATCTCTCTATGACACTCTCTGACACTCTCTATCACTCTCTGACACTCACTGACACTCTCAGACACTCTCTGCCATTCACTATCACTCTCTGACTCTCTCTATCACTCTCTGAACCTCTCTGACACTCTCAGAGGCTCTCTATCACTCTCTATCACTCACTGACACTCTCAGACACTCTCTATCACTCTCTGACACTCACTGACACTCTCAGACACTCTATTTCACTCTCTGTCACTCTCAGACAATCCCAGACACTCTCTATCACTCTCTGAAACTGTCTATCGCTCTCTGACACTCTCTGACACACTCAATCACACTCTATCACTCTCTGACACACTCTGACTCTCTCTATCACTCGATGACACTCCCTGACACTCTCTATCACTCTCTGTCACTCTCTGACACACTCTGACACTCTCTGACACTCTCAGACCCTCTCTGTCACTCTCTATCACTCTCTGACATTCTCTATCACTCTCTGACACTCTCTATCACTCTCAGACACTCTCTGTCACTCTCTACCACTCTCTGACACTCTCTATCACTCTCTGACACTCTCTGACATTCTCAGAGGCTCTCTATCACTCTCAATCACTCACTGACACTCTCAGACACACTCTTTCACTCTCTGTCACTCTCAGACACTCTCTATCACTGTCTGACACTGTCTATCTCTCTCTGACACTCTCTATCGCTCTCTGACACTCTCTGACACACTCAATCACTCTCTATCACTCTCTGACACACTCTGACACTCCCTATCTCTCTCTATCACTCTCTATCACTCTCTGACACACTCTGACACTCTCTGACACTCTCAGACACTCTCTATCACACTCTGACACGGTCTGACACTCTCCATCACTCTCTGACACTCTCTGACACTCTCCGACACTCTCAATCACACTCCGTATCACTCTCTGACACTCTCTGACACTCTCTATCACTCTCTGACACTTTCTGACACTCTCTATTACTCAATGACACTCTGTGTCACTCTATATCCCTCTCTATCACTCTATGACACTCTCTGACGCTATCTATCACTCTCTATCACTCTCTGACACTCTCTGACACACTCTGACACTCTCTATCACTCTCTATCACTCTCTGACTTTTTGTGACAATCCCTGACACTCACTGAAACTCTCTATCACTCTCTATCACTCTCTGACACCCTCTGACACACTCTGACACTCTCTGACACTCTCATAGGCTCTCTATCACTCTCTATCACTCTCTGTCACTCTCTATCACTCTCTGACTCTCTCTGACACTCTCTATCACTCTGTGACACTCTCTGATACTCTCAGAGGGTCTCTATCACGCTCTATCACTCACTGACACTCTCAGACACTCTTTATCAGTCTCTGACACTCACTGACAATCTCAGACACTCTCTTTCACTCACTGTCACTCTCAGACACTCTCAGACACTCTCTATCACTCTCTGACACTCTCTATCACTCTCTGACACTCTCTATCGCTCTCTGGCGCTCTCTGACACACTCAATCACTCTCTATCACTCTCTGAAACACTCTGACACTCTCTATCACTCTCAGACACTCTGTGTCACTCTCTACCACTCTCTGACACTCTCTATCACTCTCTGACACTCTCTGACACTCTCAGAGGCTCTCTATCACTCACAATCACTCACTGACACTCTCAGACACTCTCTATCACTCTCTGACACTCACTGACACTCTCAGACACTCTCTTTCACTCTCTGTCACTCTCAGACACTCTCTATCACTCTCTGACACTGTCTATCTCTCTCTGAAACTCTCTGTCGCTCTCTGACACTCTCTGACGCTCTCTGACACTCACAGACACTCTCAGATACTCTCTATCACTCTGTATCACTCTCTAACACTCACTGACACTCTTAATCACTCTGTGACACTCTCTATCTCTCTCTATCACTCTCTGACACTCTCTATCACTCTCTGACACACTCTATCACTCTCTGACACTCTCTATCACTCTATGACACTCACTGACACACTCTGACACTCTCTGTCACTCTCTTTCACTCTCTGACACTCTCTGACACTCTCTGACGTTCTCTATCACTCTATGACACTCTCTGACACGCTCTATCACTCTCTATCACTCTCTGACACTCTCTGACACTCTCTCACACTCTCTATCACTCTCTAACACTCTCAGACACTCTCTATCACTCTCTGACACTCACTGACACTCTCTCACACTCTCTATCACTCTCTACCACTCTCAGACACACTCTATCACTCTCTGACACTCACTGACACTCTGAGACACTCTCTGTCACTCTCTGTCACTCTCTGTCACTCTCTGTCACTCTCTGTCACTCTCTGTCACTCTCAGACATGCTCAGACACTCTATATCACTCTCTGACACTCTCCATCACTCTCTGGCACTATCTGACAATCTCTATCACACTCTGACATTCTCAGACACTCTCTGTCACTCTCAGACACTCTCTATCACACTCTAACGCTCTTTGACACTCTCAGACACTCTCTGACGCACTCAGTCACTCTGTGACACTCTCTGCCGCTCTCAGACACTCTCTGACACTCTCTGACGCTCTCAGACTCTCTCAGACTCTCTCTATCACTCTCAGACACTCTCTATCACACTCTGACACTCTCTGACGCTCTCAGACACTCTCTGAAACGCTCTAACATTCTTCATCACTCTCTGACACACTCTGACACTCTTTGACACTCTCAGAAACTCTCTATCACTCTATATCACTCTCTGACACTCTCTATCACTCAATGACACTCTCTGAAAATCTCTATCACTGTCTATCACTCTCTGACACTCTCTGACACTCTCTGACACACTCAGACACTCTCAGACACTCTCTGACACTCTCAGACACGCTCTATCACTCTTTATCGCTATCTGACACTCTCTGACACTCTCTATCACTCTCTGACACTCTGTATCACTCTCTATCACTCTCTGACACTCCCTGACACTCTCTACCACTCTCTATCACTCTCTGACACTCTCTGACACTCACTATCACTCTCTATCACTCTCTATCACTCTCTGACACTCTCTGAAGCTCTCTATCACTCTCGATCACTCTCTGACACTCTCGATCACTCTCTGCCACTCTCTATCACTCTCTGACACTCTCTGACACTCTCTATCACTCTCTATCACTCTCTGACACTCTCTGACACCCTCTATCACTCAATGACACTCTCTATCACTCTCCATCACTCTCTGACACTCTCTGACACACTCTGACACTCTCAGACACTCACAATCACACTCCGTATCACTCTCTGACACTCTTTGACACTCTCTGACACTCTCTATTACTCTCTGACACTTTCTGACACTCTCTATTGCTCAATGACACTCTGTGACACTCTATATCCCTCTCTATCACTCTATGACACTCTCTGACGCTATCTATCACTCTCTATCACTCTCTGACACACTCTGACACTCTCTATCACTGTCTATCACTCACTGACAATCTCTGACACTCTCTGACACACTCAGACACTCTCAGATACTCTCTGACACTCTCAGAGACGCTCTATCACTCTTTATCGCTCTCTGACACTCTCTGACACTCTCTATCACTCTCTGACACTTTGTATCACTCTCTATCACTCTCTGACACTCCCTGACACTCTCGACCACTATCTATCACTCTCTGACACTCTCTGACACTCCCTATCACTCTCTATCACTCTCTGAAGCTCTCTATCACTCTCGATCACTCTCTGACACTCTCTATCACTCTCTGACACTCTCTATCACTCTCTGACACTCTGACACTCTCTATCACTCTCTATCACTCTCTGACACTCTCTGACACTCTCTATCACTCTCTGACACTCTGTATCACTCTCTATCACTCTCTGACACTCTCTGACACTCCCTATCACTCTCTATCACTCTCTGAAGCTCTCTATCACTCTCGATCACTCTCTGACACTCTCTATCACTCTCTGACACTCTCTATCACTCTCTGACAGTCTCTGACACTCCATATCACTCTCTATCACTCTCTATAACTCTCTGACACACTCTGAAGCTCTCTATCACTCTCGATCACTCTCTGACACTCTCTATCACTCTCTGACACTCTCTATCACTCTCTGACACTCTCTGACGCTCTCTATCACTCTCTATCACACTCTGACACTCTCAGACACTCTCAATCACACTCCGTATCACTCTCTGACACTCTCTGACACTCTCTATCACTCTCTGACACTTTCTGACACTCTCTATTACTCAATGACACTCTGTGACACTCTCTATCCCTCTCTATCACTCTATGATACTCTCTGACGCTATCTATCCCTCTCTATCACTCTCTGACACACTATCACTCTCTGACACTCTCTATCACTCTCTGAAACACTCTGACACGCTCTATCACTCTCTATCACTCTCTGACACTCTCTGACACCCTCTGACACACTCTGACACACTCTGACACTCTCTATCACTCTCTATCACTCTCTATCACTCTCTGACACTCTGTGACACTCTCTGACACTCTCCATCACTCTCTGACACTCTCTGAAACTCACTATCACTCTCTATCACTCTCTGACACTCTCTGACACCCTCTGACACACTCTGACACTCTCTGACACTCTCATAGGCTCTCTATCACTCTCCATCACTCTCTGTCACTCTCTATCACTCTCTGATACTCTCTGACACTCTCTATCACTCTCTGACACTCTCTGACACTCTCAGAGGGTCTCTATCACTCTCTATCACTCACTGACACTCTCAGACACTCTCTATCAGTCTCTGACACTCACTGAAACTCTCTTTCACTCTCTGTCACTCTCAGACACTCTCAGACACTCTCAGACACTCTCTATCACTCTCTGACACACTATCACTCTCTGACACTCTCTATCACTCTCTGAAACACTCTGACACGCTCTATCACTCTCTATCACTCTCTATCACTCTCTGACACACTCTGACACACTCTGACACTCTCAGACACTCTCTGACACTCTCAGACACTCTCTGTCACTCTCTGTCACTCTCTTTCAATCTCTGACACTCTCTATCACTCTCTGTCACTGTCTTACACTCTCTATCACTCTCTGACACTCTCTGACACTCTCTATCACACTCTGACACTCTCTATCACTCTCTAACACTCTCTATCACTCTCTGACACTCTCAGACACTCGCTGTCACTCTCTGACACTCTCTGACAATCTCTATCACTCTCTGACACACTCTGTCACTCACTGACACTCTCTTTCGCTCTCTGACACTATCTGACACTCTCAGAGACTCTCTATCGCTCTCTGACATTCTCTCTCAAAATCTGACATTCTCAGACTCGCTCTGTCACTCTCTGACACGCCCTATCACTCTCTGACACTCTCTGAAACTCTCTATCACTCTCTGACACTCTCTGACACTCTCTATCACTCAATGACCCTCTGTGACACTCTCTATCTCTCTCCATCACTCTCCGACACTCTCTGACACACTCTGACACTCTCAGACACTCTCTATCACACTCCGTATCACTCTCTGACACGCTCTGACACTCTCTATCACTCTCTGTCCCTCTCTGTAACTCTCGATCACTCTCTGACACTCTCTATCACTCTCTGACACTCTCTATCACTCTCTGACACTCTCTATCACTCTCTGACACTCTCTGACGCTCTCTATCACTCTCTATCACACTCTGACACTCTCAGACACTCTCAATCACACTCCGTATCACTCTCTGACACTCTCTGACACTCTCTATCACTCTCTGACACTTTCTGACACTCTCTATTACTCAATGACACTCTGTGACACTCTCTATCCCTCTCTATCACTCTATGATACTCTCTGACGCTATCTATCCCTCTCTATCACTCTCTGACACACTATCACTCTCTGACACTCTCTATCACTCTCTGAAACACTCTGACACGCTCTATCACTCTCTATCACTCTCTGACACTCTCTGACACCCTCTGACACACTCTGACACACTCTGACACTCTCTATCACTCTCTATCACTCTCTATCACTCTCTGACACTCTGTGACACTCTCTGACACTCTCTGACACTCTCCATCACTCTCTGACACTCTCTGAAACTCACTATCACTCTCTATCACTCTCTGACACTCTCTGACACCCTCTGACACACTCTGACACTCTCTGACACTCTCATAGGCTCTCTATCACTCTCCATCACTCTCTGTCACTCTCTATCACTCTCTGATACTCTCTGACACTCTCTATCACACTCTGACACTCTCTGACACTCTCAGAGGGTCTCTATCACTCTCTATCACTCACTGACACTCTCAGACACTCTCTATCAGTCTCTGACACTCACTGAAACTCTCTTTCACTCTCTGTCACTCTCAGACACTCTCAGACACTCTCAGACACTCTCTATCACTCTCTGACACACTATCACTCTCTGACACTCTCTATCACTCTCTGAAACACTCTGACACGCTCTATCACTCTCTATCACTCTCTATCACTCTCTGACACACTCTGACACACTCTGACACTCTCAGACACTCTCTGACACTCTCAGACACTCTCTGTCACTCTCTGTCACTCTCTTTCAATCTCTGACACTCTCTATCACTCTCTGTCACTGTCTTACACTCTCTATCACTCTCTGACACTCTCTGACACTCTTTATCACACTCTGACACTCTCTATCACTCTCTAACACTCTCTATCACTCTCTGACACTCTCAGACACTCGCTGTCACTCTCTGACACTCTCTGACAATCTCTATCACTCTCTGACACACTCTGTCACTCACTGACACTCTCTTTCGCTCTCTGACACTCTCTGACACTCTCAGAGACTCTCTATCACTCTCTGACATTCTCTCTCAAAATCTGACATTCTCAGACTCGCTCTGTCACTCTCTGACACGCCCTATCACTCTCTGACACTCTCTGAAACTCTCTATCACTCTCTGACACTCTCTGACACTCTCTATCACTCAATGACCCTCTGTGACACTCTCTATCTCTCTCCATCACTCTCCGACACTCTCTGACACACTCTGACACTCTCAGACACTCTCTATCACACTCCGTATCACTCTCTGACACGCTCTGACACTCTCTATCACTCTCTGTCCCTCTCTGTAACTCTCTATCACTCTCTGACACTCTCTATCACTCTCTGACACACTCTGACACTCTCTATCACTCTTTTTCACTCTCTGAAACACTCTGACACTCTCTATCACTCTCTATCAATCTCTGACACTCTCTGACACTCTCTATTAATCAATGACACTCTGTGACACTCTCTATCACTCTCTGAAACTCTCTGACACACTCTGACACTCTCTATCACTCTCTATCACTCTCTATCACTCTCTGTCACTCTCTATCACTCTCTGACACTCTCTATTAATCAATGACACTCTGTGACACTCTCTATCACTCTCTGAAACTCTCTGACACACTCTGACACTCTCTATCACTCTCTATCACTCTCAGACACTCTATTTCACTCTCTGTCACTCTCAGATACACTCAGACACTCTCTATCACTCTCTGACACTCTCTATCACTCTCTGACACTCTCTATCGCTCTCTGGCACTCTCTGACACACTCAATCACTCTCTATCACTCTCTGAAACACTCTGACACTCTCTATCACTCTCAGACACTCTCTGTCACTCTCTACCACTCTCTACCACTCTCTGACACTCTCTATCACTCTCTGACACTCTCTGACACTCTCAGAGGCTCTCGATCACTCTCAATCACTCACTGACACTCTCAGACACTCTCTATCACTCTCTGACACTCACTGACACTCTCAGACACTCTCTTTCACTCTCTGTCACTCTCAGACACTCTCGATCACTCTCTGACACTGTCTATCTCTCTCTGACAGTCTCTATCTCTCTCTGACACTCTCTGACACTCTCTGACGCTCTCTGACACTCACAGACACTCTCAGATACTCTCTATCACTCTGTATCACTCTCCAACACTCTCTGACACTCTTAATCACTCTGTGACACTCTCTATCTCTCTCTATCACTCTCTGACATTCTCGATCACTCTGTGACACTCTCTGACACTCTCTGACACTCTCAGACTTTCTGTGACACACTCTGACACTCTCTATCACTCTATGGCACTCACTGACACTCTCTGTCACTCTCTATCACTCTATGACACTCTCTGACACGCTCTATCACTCTCTTCCACTCACTGACACTCTCTGACACTCTCTCACACTCTCTATCACTCTCTATCACTCTCTGACACTCTCTGACACTCTCAGGCACTCTCTATCACTCTCTATCACTCTCTGACACTCTCAGACACTCTCTATCGCTCTCTGACACTCACTGACACTCTGAGACACTCTCTGTTACTCTCTGTCACTCTCTGTCACTCTCTGACACTCACTGACACTCTGAGACACTCTGAGACACTCTCTGTCACTCTCTGTCACTCTCTGTCACTCTCAGACACGCTCAGACACTCGGTATCACTCTCTGACACTCTCCATCACTCTCTGACACTCTCTGACACTCTCTATCACTCCTTATCGCTATCTGACACTCTCTGACACTCTCTATCACTCTCTGACACTCTGTATCACTCTCTATCACACTCTGACACTCCCTGACACTCTCTACCACTCTCTATCACTCTCTGACACTCTCTGACACTCCCTATCACTCTCTATCACTCTCTGACACTCTCTGAAGCTCTCTATCACTCTCGATCACTCTCTGAAACTCTCCATCACTCTCTATCACTCTCTGACACTCTCTGACACTCTCTGACACTCTCTATCACTCAATGACACTCTCTATCACTCTCCATCACTCTCTGACACTCTCTGACACACTCTGACACTCTCAGACACTCTATATCACTCTCTGACACTCTATATCACTCTCTGACACTCTATATCACTCTCTGACACTCTCAGACACTCTCAGACACTCACTATCACTCTCTGACACGCTCTATCACTCTCTGACACTCTCTATCCCTCTCTGACACACTCAATCACTCTCTATCACTCTCTGAAACACTCTGACACTCTCTATCACTCTATGACACTCTCTGACACTCTCTATCACTCTCTATCACTCTCTGACACACTCTGACACTCTCTGACACTCTCAGACACTCTCTGTCACTCTCTGTCACTCTCTATCAATCTCTGACACTCTCTATCACTCTCTGACACTCTCTGACACTCTCTATCACTCTCTATCAATCTCTGACACTCTCTGACACTCTCTATTAATCAATGACACTCTGTGACACTCTCTATGACTCTCTGAAACTCTCTGACACACTCTGACGCTCTCTATCACTCTCTATCACTCTCTGACACTCTCTGACACTCTCTGACACTCTCCATCACTCTATGACACTCTCTGACACTCTCTATCACTCTCTATCACTCTCTGACAATCTCTATCACTCTCTTACACTCTCTGACACTCTCTATCACTCTCTGACACTCACTGACACTCTCAGACACTCTCTGCCACTCACTATCACTCTCTGACTCTCTCTATCACTCTCTGAATCTCTCTGACACTCTCAGAGGCTCTCTATCACTCTCTGACACTCACTGACACTCTCAGACACTCTCAGACACTCTCTTTCACTCCCTGTCACTCTCAGACAATCTCAGACACACTCTATCACTCTCTGAAACTGTCTATAGCTCTCTGACACTCTCTGACACATTCAATCACACTCTATCACTCTCTGACACACTCTGACTCTTTCTATCACTCTATGTCACTCTCTGACACTCTCTATCACTCTCTGTCACTCTCTGACACACTCTGACACTCTCTGACACTCTCTGACAATCTCTATCACTCTCTGACACACTCTGTCACTCACTGACACTCTCTTTCGCTCTCTGACACTCTCTGACACTCTCAGAGAATCTCTATCACTCTCTGACATTCTCTCTCACTCTCTGACATTCTCAGACTCGCTCTGTCACTCTCTGACACGCCCTATCACTCTCTGACACTCTCTGAAACTCTCTATCACTCACTGACACTCTCTGACACCTTCTATCACTCAATGACCCTCTGTGACACTCTCTATCACTCTCCATCACTCTCCGACACTCTCTGACACACTCTGACACTCTCAGACACTCTCTATCACACTCCGTATCACTCTCTGACACTCTCTGACACTCTCTATCACTCTCTGTCCCTCTCTGTAACTCTCTATCACTCTCTGACACTCTCTATCACTCTCTATCACTCTCTGACACACTCTGACACTCTCTATCACTCTCTTTCACTCTCTGACACACTCTGACACTCTCTATCACTCTCTATCAATCTCTGACACTCTCTGACACTCTCTATTAATCAATGACACTCTGTGGCACTCTCTATCACTCTCTGAAACTCTCTGACACACTCTGACACTCTCTATCACACTCTATCACTCTCTGTCACTCTCTATCACTCTCTGACACTCTCTATTAATCAATGACACTCTGTGACACTCTCTATCACTCTCTGAAACTCTCTGACACACTCAGACACTCTCTATCACTCTCTGACACTCTCTATTACTCTCAGACACTCTATTTCACTCTCTGTCACTCTCAGACACACTCAGACACTCTCTATCACTCTCTGACACTCTCTATCACTCTCTGACACTCTCTATCGCTCTCTGGCACTCTCTGACACACTCAATCACTCTCTATCACTCTCTGAAACACTCTGACACTCTCTATCACTCTCAGACACTCTCTGTCACTCTCTACCACTCTCTGACACTCTCTATCACTCTCTGACACTCTCTGACACTCTCAGAGGCTCTCTATCACTCTCAATCACTCACTGACACTCTCAGACACTCTCTAACACTCTCTGACACTCACTGACACTCTCAGACACTCTCTTTCACTCTCTGTCACTCTCAGAAACTCTCGATCACTCTCTGACACTGTCTATCTCTCTCTGACACTCTCTATCGCTCTCTGACACTCTCGGACACTCTCTGACGCTCTCTGACGCTCTCTGACACTCACAGACACTCTCAGATACTCTCTATCACTCTGTATCACTCTCCAACACTCTCTGACACTCTTAATCACTCTGTGACACTCTCTATCTCTCTCTATCACTCTCTGACACTCTCGATCACTCTGTGACACTCTCTGACACTCTCTGACACTTTCAGACTTTCTGTGACACACTCTGACACTCTCTATCACTCTATGGCACTCACTGACACACTCTGACACTCTCTGTCACTCTCTATCACTCTATGACACTCTCTGACACGCTCTATCACTCTCTTCCACTCACTGACACTCTCTGACACTCTCTCACACTCTCTATCTCTCTCTATCACTCTCTGACACTCTCTGACACTCTCAGGCACTCTCAGGCACTCTCTATCACTCTCTATCACTCTCTGACACTCTCAGACACTCTCTATCACTCTCTGACACTCACTGACACTCTGAGACACTCTCTGTCACTCTCTGTCACTCTCTGTCACTCTCAGACACGCTCAGACACTCGGTATCACTCTCTGACACTCTCCATCACTCTCTGACACTCTCTGACACTCTCTGACACACTCAGTCACACTCAGACACTCTCAGACACTCTCAGACACTCTCTGACACTCTCAGACACGCTCTATCACTCTTTATCGCTATCTGACACTCTCTGACACTCTCTTTCACTCTCTGACACTCTGTATCACTCTCTATCACTCTCTGACACTCCCTGACACTCTCTACCACTCTCTATCACTCTCTGACACTCCCTATCACTCTCTATCACTCTCTGACACTCTCTGAAGCTCTCTATCACTCTCGATCACTCTCTGACACTCTCTATCACTCTCTGACACTCTCTATCACTCTCTGACACTCTCTGACACTCTCCATCACTCTCTATCACTCTCTGACACTCTCTGACACTCTCTATCACTCAATGACACTCTCTATCACTCTCCATCACTCAATGACACTCTCTGACACTCTCTGACACTCTCTATCACTCAATGACACTCTCTATCACTCTCCATCACTCAATGACACTCTCTGACACACTCTGACACTCTCAGACACTCTCAGACACTCTATATCACTCTCTGACACTCTATATCACTCTCTGACACTCTCAGACACTCTCAGACACTCACTATCACTCTCTGACACGCTCTATCACTCTCTGACACTCTCTATCCCTCTCTGACACACTCAATCACTCTCTGTCACTCTCTGAAACACTCTGACACTCTCTATCACTCTATGACACTCTCTGACACTCTCTATCACTCTCTGACACGCTCTATCACTCTCTGACACTCTCTATCCCTCTCTGACACACTCAATCACTCTCTGTCACTCTCTGAAACACTCTGACACTCTCTATCACTCTATGACACTCTCTGACACTCTCTATCACTCTCTATCACTCTCTGACACACTCTGACACTCTCTGACACTCTCAGACACTCTCTGTCACTCTCTGTCACTCTCTATCAATCTCTGACACTCTCTATCACTCTCTGACACTCTCTGACACTCTCTATTAATCAATGACACTCTGTGACACTCTCTATGACTCTCTGAAACTCTCTGACACACTCTGACGCTCCCTATCACTCTCTATCACTCTCTGATACTCTCTGACACTCTCCATCACTCTATGACACTCTCTGACACTCTCTATCACTCTCTATCACTCTCTGACAATCTCTATCACTCTCTTACACTCTCTGACACTCTCTATCACTCTCTGACACTCACTGACACTCTCAGACACTCTCTACCACTCACTATCACTCTCTGACTCTCTCTATCACTCTCTGAATCTCTCTGACACTCTCAGAGGCTCTCTATCACTCTCTATCTCTCACTGACACTCTCAGACACTCTCTATCACTCTCTGACACACACTGACACTCTCAGACACTCTCTTTCACTCCCTGTCACTCTCAGACAATCTCAGACACACTCTATCACTCTCTGAAACTGTCTATAGCTCTCTGACACTCTCTGACACATTCAATCACACTCTATCACTCTCTGACACACTCTGACTCTCTCTATCACTCTATGACACTCTCTGACACTCTCTATCACTCTCTGTCACTCTCTGACACACTCTGACACTCTCTGACACTCTAAGACCCTCTCAGACCCTCTCTGTCACTCTCTATCACTCTCTGACATTCTCTATCACTCTCTGACACTCTCTATCACTCTCAGACACTCTCTGTCACTCTCTACCACTCTCTGACACTCTCTATCACTCTCTGACACTCTCTGACACTCTCAGAGGCTCTCTATCACTCTCAATCACTCACTGACACTCTCAGACACTCTCTATCACTCTCTGACACTCACTGACACTCTCAGACACACTCTTTCACTCTCTGTCACTCTCAGACACTCTCAGACACAATCAGACACTCTCTATCACTCTCTGACACTGTCCATCTCTCTCTGACAGTCTCAATCACTCTCTGACACTCTCTGACACTCTCTGACACACTCAATCACTCTCAATCTCTCTCTGACACACTCTGACACTCTCTATCACTCTCTGACACTCTCTGACACTCTCTATCACTCTCTATCACTCTCTATCACTCTCTGACACACTCTGACACTCTCTGACACTCTCAGACACTCTCAATTACACTCCGTATCACTCTCAGACACTCTCAGACACTCTCAGACACGCTCTATCACTCTTTATCGCTCTCTGACACTCTCTGACACTCTCTATCACTCTCTGACACTCTGTATCACTCTCTATCGCTCTCTGACACTCCCTGACACTCTCTACCACTCTCTAGCACTCTCTGACACTCTCTGACACTCCCTATCACTCTCTATCACTCTCTGACACTCTCTGAAGCTCTCTATCACTCTCGATCACTCTCTGACACTCTCTATCACTCTCTGACACTCTCTATCACTCTCTGACACTCTCTGACACTCTCTATCACTCTCTATCACTCTCTGACACTCTCTGACACTCTCTGAATCTCTCTATCACTCAATGAAGCTCTCTATCACTCTCCATCACTCTCTGACACACTCTGACACACTCTGACACTCTCAGACACTCTCAATCACACTCCATATCACTCTCTGACACTCTCTGACACTCTCTGACACTCTCTATCACTCTTTGACACTTTCTGACACTCTCTATTACTCAATGACACTCTGTGACACTCTCTATCCCTCTCTATCACTCGATGACACTCTCTGACGCTATCTATCACTCTCTATCACTCTCTGACACTCTCTGACACTCTCTGACACTCTCAGACACGCTCTATCACTCTTTATCGCTATCTGACACTCTCTGACACTCTCTATCACTCTCTGACACTCTGTATCACTCTCTATCACTCTCTGACACTCCCTGACACTCTCTACCACTCTCTATCACTCTCTGACACTCTCTGACACTCCATATCACTCTCTATCACTCTCTGACACTCTCTGAAGCTCTCTATCACTCACGATCACTCTCTGACACTCTTTATCACTCTCTGACACTCTCTATCACTCTCTGACACTCTCCATCACTCTCTATCTCTCTCTGACACTCTCTATCAATCTCTGACACTCTCTATCACTCTCTATCACTCTCTTACACTCTCTATCACTCTCCATCACTCTCTATCACTCTCTGACACACTCAATCACTCTCTATCACTCTCTGACACACGCTGACACTCTCTATCACTCTCTATCACTCTCTGACACTCTCTGACACTCTCTGACACTCTCTATCACTCAATGACACTCTCTATCACTCTCCATCACACTCTGACACTCTCTGACGTACTCTGACACTCTCAGACACTCTCAATCACACTCCGTATCACTCTCTGACACTCTCTGACACTCTCTGACACTCTATATCACTCTCTGACACTCTCAGACACTCTCAGACGCTCACTATCACTCTCTGACACTCTATATCACTCTCTGACACTCTCAGACACTCTCAGACACTCACTATCACTCTCTGACACACTCAATCACTCTCTATCACTCTCTGACACACTCGGACACTCTCTATCACTCTCTGACACACTCTGACACTCTCTGACACTCTCAGACACTCTCTGTCACTCTCTGACACTCTCAGACACTCTCAATCACACTCCGTATCACTCTCAGACACTCTCAGACACTCTCAGACACGCTCTATCACTCTTTATCGCTCTCTGACACTCTCTGACACTCTCTATCACTCTCTGACACTCTGTATCACTCTCTATCGCTCTCTGACACTCCCTGCTACTCTCTACCACTCTCTAGCACTCTCTGACACTCTCTGACACTCCCTATCACTCTCTATCACTCTCTGACACTCTCTGAAGCTCTCTATCACTCTCGATCACTCTCTGACACTCTCTATCACTCTCTGACACTCTCTATCACTCTCTGACACTCTCTGACACTCTCTATCACTCTCTATCACTCTCTGACACTCTCTGACACTCTCTGAATCTCTCTATCACTCAATGAAGCTCTCTATCACTCTCCATCACTCTCTGACACTCTCTGACACACTCTGACACTCTCAGACACTCTCAATCACACTCCGTATCACTCTCTGACACTCTCTGACACTCTCTGACACTCTCTATCACTCTCTGACACTTTCTGACACTCTCTATTACTCAATGACACTCTGTGACACTCTCTATCCCTCTCTATCACTCGATGACACTTTCTGACGCTATCTATCACTCTCTATCACTCTCTGACACTCTCTGACACTCTCTGACACTCTCAGACACGCTCTATCACTCTTTATCGCTATCTGACACTCTCTGACACTCTCTATCACTCTCTGACACTCTGTATCACTCTCTATCACTCTCTGACACTCCCTGACACTCTCTACCACTCTCTATCACTCTCTGACACTCTCTGACACTCCATATCACTCTCTATCACTCTCTGACACTCTCTGAAGCTCTCTATCACTCACGATCACTCTCTGACACTCTCTATCACTCTCTGACACTCTCTATCACTCTCTGACACTCTCCATCACTCTCTATCTCTCTCTGACACTCTCTATCAATCTCTGACACTCTCTATCACTCTATATCACTCTCTTACACTCTCTATCACTCTCCATCACTCTCTATCACTCTCTGACACACTCAATCACTCTCTATCACTCTCTGACACACTCTGACATTCTCTATCACACTCTATCACTCTCTGACACTCTCTGACACTCTCTGACACTCTCTATCACTCAATGACACTCTCTATCACTCTCCATCACACTCTGACACTCTCTGACATACTCTGACACTCTCAGACACTCTCAATCACACTCCGTATCACTCTCTGACACTCTATATCACTCTCTGACACTCTCAGACACTCTCAGACGCTCACTATCACTCTCTGACACTCTATATCACTCTCTGACACTCTCAGACACTCTCAGACACTCACTATCACTCTCTGACACACTCAATCACTCTCTATCACTCTCTGACACACTCTGACACTCTCTATTACTCTCTGACACACTCTGACACTCTCAGACACTCTCTATCACTCTCTGTCACTCTCTATCAATCTCTAACACTCTCTATCACTCTCTGACACACTCAATCACTCTCTATCACTCTCTGACACACGCTGACACTCTCTATCACTCTCTATCACTCTCTGACACTCTCTGACACTCTCTGACACTCTCTATCACTCAATGACACTCTCTATCACTCTCCATCACACTCTGACACTCTCTGACGTACTCTGACACTCTCAGACACTCTCAATCACACTCCGTATCACTCTCTGACACTCTCTGACACTCTCTGACACTCTATATCACTCTCTGACACTCTCAGACACTCTCAGACGCTCACTATCACTCTCTGACACTCTATATCACTCTCTGACACTCTCAGACACTCTCAGACACTCACTATCACTCTCTGACACACTCAATCACTCTCTATCACTCTCTGACACACTCGGACACTCTCTATCACTCTCTGACACACTCTGACACTCTCTGACACTCTCAGACACTCTCTGTCACTCTCTGACACTCTCAGACACTCTCAATCACACTCCGTATCACTCTCAGACACTCTCAGACACTCTCAGACACGCTCTATCACTCTTTATCGCTCTCTGACACTCTCTGACACTCTCTATCACTCTCTGACACTCTGTATCACTCTCTATCGCTCTCTGACACTCCCTGACACTCTCTACCACTCTCTAGCACTCTCTGACACTCTCTGACACTCCCTATCACTCTCTATCACTCTCTGACACTCTCTGAAGCTCTCTATCACTCTCGATCACTCTCTGACACTCTCTATCACTCTCTGACACTCTCTATCACTCTCTGACACTCTCTGACACTCTCTATCACTCTCTATCACTCTCTGACACTCTCTGACACTCTCTGAATCTCTCTATCACTCAATGAAGCTCTCTATCACTCTCCATCACTCTCTGACACTCTCTGACACACTCTGACACTCTCAGACACTCTCAATCACACTCCGTATCACTCTCTGACACTCTCTGACACTCTCTGACACTCTCTATCACTCTCTGACACTTTCTGACACTCTCTATTACTCAATGACACTCTGTGACACTCTCTATCCCTCTCTATCACTCGATGACACTTTCTGACGCTATCTATCACTCTCTATCACTCTCTGACACTCTCTGACACTCTCTGACACTCTCAGACACGCTCTATCACTCTTTATCGCTATCTGACACTCTCTGACACTCTCTATCACTCTCTGACACTCTGTATCACTCTCTATCACTCTCTGACACTCCCTGACACTCTCTACCACTCTCTATCACTCTCTGACACTCTCTGACACTCCATATCACTCTCTATCACTCTCTGACACTCTCTGAAGCTCTCTATCACTCACGATCACTCTCTGACACTCTCTATCACTCTCTGACACTCTCTATCACTCTCTGACACTCTCCATCACTCTCTATCTCTCTCTGACACTCTCTATCAATCTCTGACACTCTCTATCACTCTATATCACTCTCTTACACTCTCTATCACTCTCCATCACTCTCTATCACTCTCTGACACACTCAATCACTCTCTATCACTCTCTGACACACTCTGACATTCTCTATCACTCTCTATCACTCTCTGACACTCTCTGACACTCTCTGACACTCTCTATCACTCAATGACACTCTCTATCACTCTCCATCACACTCTGACACTCTCTGACATACTCTGACACTCTCAGACACTCTCAATCACACTCCGTATCACTCTCTGACACTCTATATCACTCTCTGACACTCTCAGACACTCTCAGACGCTCACTATCACTCTCTGACACTCTATATCACTCTCTGACACTCTCAGACACTCTCAGACACTCACTATCACTCTCTGACACACTCAATCACTCTCTATCACTCTCTGACACACTCTGACACTCTCTATTACTCTCTGACACACTCTGACACTCTCAGACACTCTCTATCACTCTCTGTCACTCTCTATCAATCTCTAACACTCTCTATCACTCTCTGACACACTCTGACACTCTCTATCACACTCTGACACTCTCTGACACTCTCGATCACTCAATGACACACTCTGAAACTGTCTATCACTCAATGACCCTCTGTGACACTCTCTGACACTCTCTATCACTCTCTGACACTCTCTGTCACTCACTGACACTCTCTTTCGCTCTCTGACACTCTCTCACACTCTCAGAGACTCTCTATCACTCTCTATCACTCTCTATCACTCTCTGACACACTCTGACACTCTCAGAATCTCTCTCTCACTCTCTGAAACTCTCTGACACTCTCTGACACTCTCTATCACTCAATGACACTCTCTATCACTCTCCATCACACTCTGACACTCTCTGACATACTCTGACACTCTCAGACACTCTCAATCACACTCCGTATCACTCTCTGACACTCTCTGACACTCTCTGACACTCTATATCACTCTCTGACACTCTCAGACACTCTGAGACGCTCATTATCACTCTCTGACACTCTATATCACTCTCTGACACTCTCAGACACTCTCAGACACTCACTATCACTCTCTGACACACTCAATCACTCTCTATCACTCTCTGACACACTCTGACACTCTCTATCACTCTCTGACACACTCTGACACTCTCTGACACTCTCAGACACTCTCTGTCACTCTCTGACACTCTCAGACACTCTCAATCACACTCCGTATCACTCTCAGACACTCTCAGACACTCTCAGACACGCTCTATCACTCTTTATCGCTCTCTGACACTCTCTGACACTCTCTGTCACTCTCTGACACTCTCTATCACTCTCTATCGCTCTCTGACACTCCCTGACACTCTCTACCACTCTCTAGCACTCTCTGACACTCTCTGACACTCCCTATCACTCTCTATCACTCTCTGACACTCTCTGAAGCTCTCTATCACTCTCGATCACTCTCTGACACTCTCTATCACTCTCTGACACTCTCTATCACTCTCTGACACTCTCTGACACTCTCTATCACTCTCTATCACTCTCTGACACTCTCTGACACTCTCTGAATCTCTCTATCACTCAATGAAGCTCTCTATCACTCTCCATCACTCTCTGACACTCTCTGACACACTCTGACACTCTCAGACACTCTCAATCACACTCCGTATCACTCTCTGACACTCTCTGACACTCTCTATCACTCTCTGACACTTTCTGACACTCTCTATTACTCAATGACACTCTGTGACACTCTCTATCCCTCTCTATCACTCGATGACACTCTCTGACGCTATCTATCACTCTCTATCACTCTCTGACACTCTCTGACACTCTCTGACACTCTCAGACACGCTCTATCACTCTTTATCGCTATCTGACACTCTCTGACACTCTCTATCACTCTCTGACACTCCCTGACACTCTCTACCACTCTCTATCACTCTCTGACACTCTCTGACACTCCATATCACTCTCTATCACTCTCTGACACTCTCTGAAGCTCTCTATCACTCACGATCACTCTCTGACACTCTCTATCACTCTCTGACACTCTCTATCACTCTCTGACACTCTCCATCACTCTCTATCTCTCTCTGACACTCTCTATCAATCTCTGACACTCGCTATCACTCTCTATCACTCTCTTACACTCTCTGACACACTCAATCACTCTCTATCACTCTCTGACACACTCTGACATTCTCTATCACTCTCTATCACTCTCTGACACTCTCTGACACTCTCTGACACTCTCTATCACTCAATGACACTCTCTATCACTCTCCATCACACTCTGACACTCTCTGACATACTCTGACACTCTCAGACACTCTCAATCACACTCCGTATCACTCTCTGACACTCTATATCACTCTCTGACACTCTCAGACACTCTCAGACGCTCACTATCACTCTCTGACACTCTATATCACTCTCTGACACTCTCAGACACTCTCAGACACTCACTATCACTCTCTGACACACTCAATCACTCTCTATCACTCTCTGACACACTCTGACACTCTCTATCACTCTCTGACACACTCTGACATTCTCTGACTCTCTCAGACACTCTCTATCACTCTCTGTCACTCTCTATCAATCTCTAACACTCTCTATCACTCTCTGACACTCTCTGACACTCTCTATCACACTCTGACACTCTCTGACACTCTCGATCACTCAATGACACACTCTGAAACTGTCTATCACTCAATGACCCTCTGTGACACTCTCTGCACTCTCTATCACTCTCTGACACTCTCTGTCACTCACTGACACTCTCTTTCGCTCTCTGACACTCTCTGACACTCTCAGAGACTCTCTATCACTCTCTATCACTCTCTGACACACTCTGACACTCTCAGAATCTCTCTCTCACTCTCTGAAACTCTCTGACACTCTCAGAGACTCTCTATCACTCTCTATCAATCTCTGACACTCTCTATCACTCTCTGACATTCTCAGACTCTCTCTGTCACTCTCTGACACTCCCTGTCACTCTCTGACACTCTCTGACACTCTCTATCACTCTCTGACACTCTCTGACACTCTCTATCACTCAATGACCCTCTGTGACACTCTCTATCACTCTCTATCACTCTCTGACACACTCTGACACTCACTGACACTCTCAGACACTCTCTATCACTCTCTATCACTCTCTTACACTCTCTATCACTCTCTATCACTCTCTGACACTCTCTGACACTCTCTGTAACTCTCTATCACTCTCTGACACTCTCTATCACTCTCTATCACTCTCTGACACACTCTGACACTCTCGATCACTCTCTTTCAGTCTCTGACACTCTCTATCACTCTCTATCAATCTCTGACACTCTCTGACACTCTCTATTAATCAATGACACTCTGTGACACTCTCTATGACTCTCTGAAACTCTCTGACACACTCTGATGCTCTCTATCACTCTCTATCACTCTCTGACACTCTCTGACACTCTCTGACACTCTCCATCACTCTATGACACTCTCTGACGCTCTCTATCACTCTCTGTCACTCTCTGACACACTCTGACACTCTCTGACACTCTCAGACCCTCTCTGTCACTCTCTATCACTCTCTGACATTCTCTATCACTCTCTGACACTCTCTATCACTCTCAGACACTCTCTGTCACTCTCTACCACTCTCTGACACTCTCTATCACTCTCTGACACTCTCTGACACTCTCAGAGGCTCTCTATCACGCTCAATCACTCACTGACACTCTCAGACACTCTCTATCACTCTCTGACACTCACTGACACTCTCAGACACTCTCTTTCACTCTCTGTCACTCTCAGACACTATCAGACACTCTCTATCACTCTCTGACACTGTCTATCTCTCTCTGACACTCTCTATCACTCTCTGACACTCTCTGACACTCTCTATCACTCAATGACACTCTCTATCACTCTCCATCACTCTCTGACACTCTCTGACACACTCTGACACTCTCAGACACTCTCAATCACACTCCGTATCACTCTCTGACACTCTCTGACACTCTCTGACACTCTCTATCACTCTCTGACACTTTCTGACACTCTCTATTACTCAATGACACTCTGTGACACTCTCTATCCCTCTCTATCACTCGATGACACTCTCTGACGCTATCTATCACTCTCTATCACTCTCTGACACTCTCTGACACACTCTGACACTCTCTATCACTCTCTATCACTCTCTGGCACCCTGTGACACTCTCTGACACTCTCCATCACTCTCTGACACTCTCTGAAACTCTCTATCACTCTCTATCACTCTCTGACACTCTCTGACACCCTCTGACACACTCTGACACTCTCTGACACTCTCATAGGCTCTCTATCACTCTCCATCACTCTCTATCACTCTCTGACACTCTCTGACACTCTCTGACACTCTCTATTACTCTCTGACACTCTCAGAGGGTCTCTATCACTCTCTATCACTCACTGACACTCTCAGACACTCTCTATCAGTCTCTGACACTCATTGACACTCTCAGACACTCTATTTCACCCTCTGTCACTCTCAGACACTCTCAGACACTCTCTATCACTCTCTGACACTCTCTATCACTCTCTTACACTCTCTATCACTCTCTGACACTCTCTGACACTCTCTGACACTCTCTATCACACTCTGACACTCTCTGACACTCTCTATCACTCAATGACACACTCTGAAACTGTCTATCACTCCCTATCACTCTCTATCGCTCTCTGACACTAACTGACACTCTCAGACACTCTCTGTCACTCTCTACCACTCTCTGACACTCTCTATCACTCTCTGACACTCTCTGACACTCTCAGAGGCTCTCTATCACTCTCAATCACTCACTGACACTCTCAGACACTCTCTATCACTCTTTGACACTCACTGACACTCTCAGACACTCTCTTTCACTCTCTGTCACTCTCTGTCACTCTCAGACACTCTCAGACACAATCAGACACTCTCTATCACTCTCTGACACTGTCTATCTCTCTCTGACACTCTCTATCACTCTCTGTCACTCACTGACACTCTATTTCGCTCTCTGACACTCTCTGACACTCTCAGAGACTCTCTATCACTCTCTGTCACTCTCTGACACACTCTGACACTCTCAGAATCTCTCTCTCACTCTCTGAATCTCTGTGACTCTCTCAGAGACTCTCTATCACTCTCTGACATTCTCTATCACTCTCTGACATTCTCAGACTCTCTCTGTCACTCTCTGACACTCCCTATCACTCTCTGACACTCTCTGACACTCTCTATCACTCTCTGACACTCTCTGACACTCTCTATCACTCAATGACCATCTGTGACACTCTCTATCACTCTCCATCACTCTCTGACACTCTCTGACACACTCTGACACTCTCAGACACTCTCTATCATACTCTGTATCACTCTCTGACACTCTCTGACACTCTCTATCACTCTATGACACTCTCTGTAACTCTCTATCACTCTCTGACACTCTCTATCACTCTCTATCACTCTCTTTCTCTCTCTGACACTCTCTGACACTCTCTATCACTCTCTATCAATCTCTGACACTCTCTGACACTCTCTATTAATCAATGACACTCTCTGACACTCTCTGAGACTCTCCATCACTCTATGACACTCTCTGACACTCTCTATCACTCTCTATCACTCTCTGACAATCTCTATCACGCTCTTACACTCTCTGACACTCTCTATCACTCACTGACACTCTCAGACACTCTCAGACAATCTCTGCCACTCACTATCACTCTCTGACTCTCTCTATCACTCTCTGAATCTCTCTGACACTCTCAGAGGCTCTCTATCACTCTCTATCACTCACTGACACTCTCAGACACTCTCTATCACTCTCTGACACTCACTGACACTCTCAGATACTCTCTTTCACTCCCTGTCACTCTCAGACAATCTCAGACACACTCTATCACTCTCTGACACTCTCTGACACATTCAATCACACTCTATCACTCTCTGACACACTCTGACTCTCTCTATCACTCTATGACACTCTCTGACACTCTCTATCACTCTCTGTCACTCTCTGACACACTCTGACACTCTCTGACACTCTCAGACCCTCTCTGTCACTCTCTATCACTCTCTGACATTCTCTATCACTCTCTGACACTCTCTATCACTCTCAGACACTCTCTGTCACTCTCTACCACTCTCTGACACTCTCTATCACTCTCTGACACTCTCTGACACTCTCAGAGGCTCTCTATCACTCTCAATCACTCACTGACACTCTCAGACACTCTATATCACTCTCTGACACACTCTGACACTCTCTATCACTCTCTGACACTCTCTGACACTCTCTATCACTCTCTATCTCTCTCTATCACTCTCTGACACACTCTGACACTCTCTGACACTCTCAGATACTCTCTATCACACTCTGACACGGTCTGACACTTTCCATCACTCTCTGGCACTCTCTGACACTCTCTGACACTCTCTGACACTCTCAGACACTCTCAATCACACTCCGTATCACTCTCTGACACTCTCTGACACTCTCTATCACTCTCTGGCACTTTCTGACACTCTCTATTACTCAATGACACTCTGTAACACTCTCTATCCCTCTCTATTACTCTATGACATTCTCTGACGCTATCGTTCACTCTCTATCACTCTCTGACACTCTCTGACTCACTCTGACACTCTCTATCACTCTCTATCACTCTCTATCACTCTCTGACACTCTCTGACACACTCTGACACTCTCAGACACTCTCAGACACACTCCGTATCACTCTCTGACACTCTCTGACACTCTCAGAGGCTCTCTATCACTCTCAATCACTCACTGACACTCTCAGACACTCTATATCACTCTCTGACACACTCTGACACTCTCTATCACTCTCTGACACTCTCTGACACTCTCTATCACTCTCTACCACTCTCTGACACACTCTGACACTCTCTGACACTCTCAGACACTCTCTATCACACTCTGACACGGTCTGACACTTTCCATCACTCTCTGGCACTCTCTGACACTCTCTGACACTCTCTGACACTCTCAGACACTCTCAATCACACTCCGTATCACTCTCTGACACTCTCTGACACTCTCTATCACTCTCTGGCACTTTCTGACACTCTCTATTACTCAATGACACTCTGTAACACTCTCTATCCCTCTCTATTACTCTATGACATTCTCTGACGCTATCGTTCACTCTCTATCACTCTCTGACACTCTCTGACTCACTCTGACACTCTCTATCACTCTCTATCACTCTCTATCACTCTCTGACACTCTCTGACACACTCTGACACTCTCAGACATTCTCAGACACACTCCGTATCACTCTCTGACACTCTCCATCACTCTCTGAAACTCTCTATGACACTCTGTCACTCTCTGACACTCTCTGACACCCTCTGACACACTCTGACATTCTCAGACACTCTCAGACACTCTCATAGGCTCTCTATCACTCTTTATCACTCTCTGTCACTCTCTGAAACTCTCTGACACTCTCTATCACTCTCTGACATTCTCAGACTCTCTCTGTCACTCTCTGACACTCCCTATCACTCTCTGACACTCTCTGACACTCTCTATCACTCTCTGACACTCTCTGACACTCTCTATCACTCAATGACCCTCTGTGACACTCTCTATCACTCTCCATCACTCTCTGACACTCTCTGACACACTCTGACACTCTCAGACACTCTCTATCATACTCCGTATCACTCTCTGACACTCTCTGACACTCTCTATCACTCTCTGACACTCTCTGTAACTCTCTATCACTCTCTGACACTCTCTATCACTCAATGACCCTCTCTGACACTCTCTGACACTCTCTATCACTCTCTGACACTCTCTGTAACTCTCTATCACTCTCTGACACTCTCTATCATTCTCTATCACTCTCTGACACTCTCTGACACACTCTGACGCTCTCTATCACTCTCTATCACTCTCTGACACCCTGTGACACTCTCTGACACTCTCCATCACTCTCTGACACTCTCTGAAACTCTCTATCACTCTCTATCACTCTCTGACACTCTCTGACACCCTCTGACACACTCTGACACTCTCTGACACTCTCATAGGCTCTCTATCACTCTCCATCACTCTCTGTCACTCTCTATCACTCTCTGACACTCTCTGACACTCTCTCTTACTCTCTGACACTCTCAGAGGGTCTCTATCACTCTCTATCACTCACTGACACTCTCAGACACTCTCTATCAGTCTCTGACACTCACTGACACTCTCAGACACTCTATTTCACCCTCTGTCACTCTCAGACACTCTCAGACACTCTCTATCACTCTCTGACATTCTCTATCACTCTCTTACACTCTCTGACACTCTCTGACACTCTCTGACACTCTCTATCACACTCTGACACTCTCTATCACTCTCTATCACTCTCTTTCTCTCTCTGACACTCTCTGACACTCTCTATCACTCTCTATCAATCTCTGACACTCTCTGACACTCTCTATTAATCAATGACACTCTCTGACACTCTCTGAGACTCTCCATCACTCTATGACACTCTCTGACACTCTCTATCACTCACTGACACTCTCAGACACTCTCAGACACTCTCTGACACTCTCCATCACTCTATGACACTCTCTGACACTCTCTATCACTCTCTATCACTCTCTGACAATCTCTATCACTCTCTTACACTCTCTGACACTCTCTATCACTCTCTGACACTCACTGACACTCTCAGACACTCTCTGCCACTCACTATCACTCTCTGACTCTCTCTATCACTCTTTGAATCTCTCTGACACTCTCAGAGGCTCTCTATCACTCTCTATCTCTCACTGACACTCTCAGACACTCTCTATCACTCTCTGACACTCACTGACACTCTCAGACACTCTCTTTCACTCCCTGTCACTCTCAGACAATCTCAGAAACACTCTATTACTCTCTGAAACTGTCTATAGCTCTCTGACACTCTCTGACACATTCAATCACACTCTATCACTCTCTGACACACTCTGACTCTCTCTATCACTCTATGACACTCTCTGACACTCTCTATCACTCTCTGTCACTCTCTGACACACTCTGACACTCTCTGACACTCTCAGACCCTCTCTGTCACTCTCTATCACTCTCTGACATTCTCTATCACTCTCTGACACTCTCTATCACTCTCAGAGGCTCTCTATCACTCTCAATCACTCACTGACACTCTCAGACACTCTCTATCACTCTCTGACACTCACTGACACTCTCAGACACTCTCTTTCACTCTCTGTCACTCTCAGACACTCTCAGACACAATCAGACACTCTCTATCACTCTCTGACACTGTCTATCTCTCTCTGACACTCTCTATCACTCTCTGACACTCTCTGACACACTCAATCACTCTCTATCACTCTCTGACACACTCTGACACTCTCTGACACTCTCAGACACTCTCAATCACACTCCGTATCACTCTCAGACACTCTCTGACACTCTCATAGGCTCTCTATCACTCTCCATCACTCTCTGTCACTCTCTATCACTCTCTGACACTCTCTGACACTCTCTATTACTCTCTGACACTCTCAGAGGGTCTCTATCACTCTCTATCACTCACTGACACTCTCAGACACTCTCTATCAGTCTCTGACACTCACTGACACTCTCAGACACTCTCTATCACTCTCTGACATTCTCTATCACTCTCTTACACTCTCTATCACTCTCTGACACTCTCTGACACTCTCTGACACTCTCTATCACACTCTGACACTCTCTGACACTCTCTATCACTCAATGACACACTCTGAAACTGTCTATCAATCCCTATCACTCTCTATCGCTCTCTGACACTCACTGACACTCTCAGACACTCGCTGTCACTCTCAGACACTCTCTGACACTCTCTGACACTCTCTATCACTCTCTGACACTCTCTGTCACTCACTGACACTCTCTTTCGATCTCTGACACTCTCTGACACTCTCAGAGACTCTCTATCACTCTCTGTCACTCTCTGACACACTCTGACACTCTCAGAATCTCTCTCTCACTCTCTGAAACTCTCTGACTCTCTCAGAGACTCTCTATCACTCTCTGACATTCTCTATCACTCTCTGACATTCTCAGATTCTCTCTGTCACTCTCTGACACTCCCTATCACTCTCTGACACTCTCTGACACTCTCTATCACTCTCTGACACTCTCTGACACGCTCTATCACTCAATGACCCTCTGTGACACTCTCTATCACTCTCCATCACTCTCTGACACTCTCTGACACACTCTGACACTCTCAGACACTCTCTATCATACTCCGTATCACTCTCTGACACTCTCTGACACTCTCTATCACTCTATGACACTCTCTGTAACTCTCTATCACTCTCTGACACTCTCTATCACTCTCTATCACTCTCTTTCTCTCTCTGACACTCTCTGACACTCTCTGACACACTCTATTAATCAATGACACTCTCTGACACTCTCTGAGACTCTCCATCACTCTATGACACTCTCTGACACTCTCTATCACTCTCTATCACTCTCTGACAATCTCTATCACGCTCTTACACTCTCTATGACACTCTGTCACTCTCTGACACTCTCAGACACTCTCATAGGCTCTCTATCACTCTTTATCACTCTCTGTCACTCTCTGAAACTCTCTGACACTCTCTATCACTCTCTGACATTCTCAGACTCTCTCTGTCACTCTCTGACACTCCCTATCACTCCCTGACACTCTCTGACACTCTCTATCACTCTCTGACACTCTCTGACACTCTCTATCACTCAATGACCCTCTGTGACACTCTCTATCACTCTCCATCACTCTCTGACACTCTCTGACACACTCTGACACTCTCAGACACTCTCTATCATACTCCGTATCACTCTCTGACACTCTCTGACACTCTCTATCACTCTCTGACACTCTCTGTAACTCTCTATCACTCTCTGACACTCTCTATCACTCTCTATCACTCTCTGACACACTCTGACACTCTCGATCACTCTCTTTCACTCTCTGACACTCTCTATCACTCTCTATCAATCTCTGACACTCTCTGACACTCTCTATTAATCAATGACACTCTGTGACACTCTCTATGACTCTCTGAAATTCTCTGACACACTCTGATGCTCTCTATCACTCTCTATCACTCTCTGACACTCTCTGACACTCTCCATCACTCTATGACACTCTCTGACACTCTCTATCACTCTCTATCACTCTCTGACAATCTCTATCACTCTCTTACACTCTCTGACACTCTCTATCACTCTCTGACACTCACTGACACTCTCAGACACTCTCTGCCACTCACTATCACTCTCTGACTCTCTCTATCACTCTCTGAATCTCTCTGACACTCTCAGAAGCTCTCTATCACTCTCTATCTCTCACTGACACTCTCAGACACTCTCTATCACTCTCTGACACTCACTGACACTCTCAGACACTCTCTTTCACTCCCTGTCACTCTCAGACAATCTCAGACACACTCTATTACTCTCTGAAACTGTCTATAGCTCTCTGACACTCTCTGACACATTCAATCACACTCTATCACTCTCTGACACACTCTGACTCTCTCTATCACTCTATGACACTCTCTGACACTCTCTATCACTCTCTGTCACTCTCTGACACACTCTGACACTCTCTGACACTCTCAGACCCTCTCTGTCACTCTCTATCACTCTCTGACATTCTCTATCACTCTCTGACACTCTCTATCACTCTCAGACACTCTCTATCACTCTCTGACACTCTCTGACACTCTCAGAGGCTCTCTATCACTCTCAATCACTCACTGACACTCTCAGACACTCTCTATCACTCTCTGACACTCACTGACACTCTCAGACACTCTCTTTCACTCTCTGTCACTCTCAGACACTCTCAGACACAATCAGACACTCTCTATCACTCTCTGACACTGTCTATCTCTCTCTGACACTCTCTATCACTCTCTGACACTCTCTGACACACTCAATCACTCTCAATCACTCTTTGACACACTGTCACACTCTCTATCACTCTCTGACACTCCCTGACACTCTCTATCACTCTCTATCACTCTCTATCACTCTCTGACACACTCTGACACTCTCTGACACTCTCGGACACTCTCAATCACACTCCGTATCACTCTCAGACACTCTCTGACATTCTCAGACACGCTCTATCACTCTTTATCGCTCTCTGACACTCTCTGAAACTCTCTATCACTCTCTGACACTCTGTATCACTCTCTATCGCTCTCTGACACTCCCTGACACTCTCTACCACTCTCTATCACTCTCTGACACTCTCTGACACTCCCTATCACTCTCTATCACTCTCTGACACTCTCTGAAGCTCTCTATCACTCTTGATCACTCTCTGACACTCTCTATCACTCTCTGACACTCTCTCTCACTCTCTGACACTCTCTGACAATCTATATCACTCTCTATCACTCTCTGACACTCTCTGACACTCTCTGACACTCTCTATCACTCTCCATCACTCTCTGACACTCTCTGACACTCTCTATCACTCAATGACACTCTCTATCACTCAATGACACTCTCCATCACTCAATGACACTCTCTGACACACTCTGACACTCTCAGACACTCTCAATCACACTCCGTATCACTCTCTGACACTCTCTGACACTCTCTGACACTCTCTATCACTCTCTGACACTTTCTGACACTCTCTATTACTCAATGACACTCTGTGACACTCTCTATCCCTCTCTATCACTCGATGACACTCCCTGACGCTATCTATCACTCTCTATCACTCTCTGACACTCTCTGACACACTCTGACACTCTCTATCACTCTCTATCACTCTCTGACACCCTGTGACACTCTCTGACACTCTCCATCACTCTCTGACACTCTCTGAAACTCTCTATCACTCTCTATCACTCTCTGACACTCTCTGACACCCTCTGACACACTCTGACACTCTCTGACACTCTCATAGGCTCTCTATCACTCTCCATCACTCTCTGTCACTCTCTATCACTCTCTGACACTCTCTGACACTCTCTATCACTCACTGACACTCTCAGACATTCTCTATCAGTCTCTGACACTCACTGACACTCTCAGACACTCTATTTCACCCTCTGTCACTCTCAGACACTCTCAGACACTCTCTATCACTCTCTGACACTCTCTATCACTCTCTTACACTCTCTATCACTCTCTGACACTCTCTGACACACTCTGACACTCTCTATCACACTCTGACACTCTCTGACACTCTCTTTCACTCAATGACACACTCTGAAACTGTCTATCACTCCCTATCACTCTCTATCGCTCTCTGACACTCACTGACACTCTCAGACACTCGCTGTCACTCTCAGACGCTCTCTGACACTCTCTGACACTCTCTATCACTCTCTGACACTCTCTGTCACTCACTGACACTCTCTTTCGCTCTCTGATACTCTCTGACACTCTCAGAGACTCTCTATCACTCTCTGCCACTCTCTGACACACTCTGACACTCTCAGAATCTCTCTCTCACTCTCTGAAACTCTTTGACTCTCTCAGAGACTCTCTATCACTCTCTGACATTCTCTATCACTCTCTGACATTCTCAGACTCTCTCTGTCACTCTCTGACACTCCCTATCACTCTCTGACACTCTCTGACACTCTCTATCACTCTCTGACACACTCTGACACTCTCAGAATCTCTCTCTCACTCTCTGAAACTCTCTGACTCTCTCAGAGACTCTCTATCACTCTCTGACATTCTCTATCACTCTCTGACATTCTCAGATTCTCTCTGTCACTCTCTGACACTCCCTATCACTCTCTGACACTCTCTGACACTCTCTATCACTCTCTGACACTCTCTGACACTCTCTATCACTCTCCAT
Source organism: Heterodontus francisci (assembly GCF_036365525.1). Classification (NCBI taxonomy): domain Eukaryota; kingdom Metazoa; phylum Chordata; class Chondrichthyes; order Heterodontiformes; family Heterodontidae; genus Heterodontus; species Heterodontus francisci. The sequence continues at coordinate 33,803,560 of NC_090412.1, read as the reverse complement.
CACTCTCTGACACTCTCTGACACACTCTGACACTCTCAGACACTCTCTATCATACTCCGTATCACTCTCTGACACTCTCTGACACTCTCTATCACTCTATGACACTCTCTGTAACTCTCTATCACTCTCTGACACTCTCTATCACTCTCTATCACTCTCTTTCTCTCTCTGACACTCTCTGACACTCTCTATCACTCTCGATTAATCAATGACACTCTCTGACACTCTCTGAGACTCTCCATCACTCTATGACACTCTCTGACACTCTCTATCACTCTCTATCACTCTCTGACAATCTCTTTCACGCTCTTACACTCTCTGACACTCTATATCACTCACTGACACTCTCAGACACTCTCAGACACTCTCTGACACTCTCTATCACTCTCTGACACACTCTGACACTCTCAGAATCTCTCTCTCAGTCTCTGAAACTCTCTGACTCTCTCAGAGACTCTCTATCACTCTCTGACATTCTCTATCACTCTCTGACATTCTCAGATTCTCTCTGTCACTCTCTGACACTCCCTATCACTCTCTGACACTCTCTGACACTCTCTATCACTCTCTGACACTCTCTGACACGCTCTATCACTCAATGACCCTCTGTGACACTCTCTATCACTCTCCATCACTCTCTGACACTCTCTGACACACTCTGATACTCTCAGACACTCTCTATCATACTCCGTATCACTCTCTGACACTCTCTGACACTCTCTATCACTCTATGACACTCTCTGTAACTCTCTATCACTCTCTGACACTCTCTATCACTCTCTATCACTCTCTTTCTCTCTCTGACACTCTCTGACACTCTCTGACACTCTCTATTAATCAATGACACTCTCTGACACTCTCTGAGACTCTCCATCACTCTATGACACTCTCTGACACTCTCAGAGGCTCTCTATCACTCTCTATCACTCACTGACACTCTCAGACACTCTCTATCACTCTCTGACACTCACTGACACTCTCAGACACTCTCTTTCACTCCCTGTCACTCTCAGACAATCTCAGACACACTCTATCACTCTCTGACACTCTCTGACACATTCAATCACACTCTATCACTCTCTGACACACTCTGACTCTCTCTATCACTCTATGACACTCTCTGACACTCTCTATCACTCTCTGTCACTCTCTGACACACTCTGACACTCTCTGACACTCTCAGACCCTCTCTGTCACTCTCTATCACTCTCTGACATTCTCTATCACTCTCTGACACTCTCTATCACTCTCAGACACTCTCTGTCACTCTCTACCACTCTCTGACACTCTCTATCACTCTCTGACACTCTCTGACACTCTCAGAGGCTCTCTATCACTCTCAATCACTCACTGACACTCTCGGACACTCTATATCACTCTCTGACACACTCTGACACTCTCTATCACTCTCTGACACTCTCTGACACTCTCTATCACTCTCTATCACTCTCTATCACTCTCTGACACACTCTGACACTCTCTGACACTCTCAGACACTCTCTATCACACTCTGACACGGTCTGCCACTTTCCATCACTCTCTGGCACTCTCTGACACTCTCTGACACTCTCAGACACTCTCAATCACACTCCGTATCACTCCCTGACACTCTCTGACACTCTCTATCACTCTCTGGCACTTTCTGACACTCTCTATTACTCAATGACACTCTGTGACACTCTCTATCCCTCTCTATTACTCTATGACATTCTCTGACGCTATCGTTCACTCTCTATCACTCTCTGACACTCTCTGACTCAATCTGACACTCTCTATCACTCTCTATCACTCTCTATCACTCTCTGACACTCTCTGACACACTCTGACACTCTCTGACACTCTCCATCACTCTCTGAAACTCTCTATGACACTCTGTCACTCTCTGACACTCTCTGACACCCTCTGACACACTCTGACACTCTCAGACACTCTCATAGGCTCTCTATCACTCTTTATCACTCTCTGTCACTCTCTGAAACTCTCTGACACTCTCTATCACTCTCTGACATTCTCAGACTCTCTCTGTCACTCTCTGACACTCCTTATCACTCTCTGACACTCTCTGACACTCTCTATCACTCTCTGACACTCTCTGACACTCTCTATCACTCAATGACCCTCTGTGACACTCTCTATCACTCTCCATCACTCTCTGACACTCTCTGACACACTCTGACACTCTCAGACACTCTCTATCATACTCCGTATCACTCTCTGACACTCTCTGACACTCTCTATCACTCTCTGACACTCTCTGTAACTCTCTATCACTCTCTGACACTCTCTATCACTCTCTATCACTCTCTGACACACTCTGACACTCTCGATCACTCTCTTTCACTCTCTGACACTCTCTATCACTCTCTATCAATCTCTGACACTCTCTGACACTCTCTATTAATCAATGACACTCTGTGACACTCTCTATGACTCTCTGAAATTCTCTGACACACTCTGATGCTCTCTATCACTCTCTATCACTCTCTGACACTCTCTGACACTCTCCATCACTCTATGACACTCTCTGACACTCTCTATCACTCTCTATCACTCTCTGACAATCTCTATCACTCTCTTACACTCTCTGACACTCTCTATCACTCTCTGACACTCACTGACACTCTCAGACACTCTCTGCCACTCACTATCACTCTCTGACTCTCTCTATCACTCTCTGAATCTCTCTGACACTCTCAGAGGCTCTCTATCACTCTCTATCTCTCACTGACACTCTCAGACACTCTCTATCACTCTCTGACACTCACTGACACTCTCAGACACTCTCTTTCACTCCCTGTCACTCTCAGACAATCTCAGACACACTCTATTACTCTCTGAAACTGTCTATAGCTCTCTGACACTCTCTGACACATTCAATCACACTCTATCACTCTCTGACACACTCTGACTCTCTCTATCACTCTATGACACTCTCTGACACTCTCTTTCACTCCCTGTCACTCTCAGACAATCTCAGACACACTCTATCACTCTCTGACACTCTCTGACACATTCAATCACACTCTATCACTCTCTGACACACTCTGACTCTCTCTATCACTCTATGACACTCTCTGACACTCTCTATCACTCTCTGTCACTCTCTGACACACTCTGACACTCTCTGACACTCTCAGACCCTCTCTGTCACTCTCTATCACTCTCTGACATTCTCTATCACTCTCTGACACTCTCTATCACTCTCAGACACTCTCTGTCACTCTCTACCACTCTCTGACACTCTCTATCACTCTCTGACACTCTCTGACACTCTCAGAGGCTCTCTCTCACTCTCAATCACTCACTGACACTCTCAGACACTCTATATCACTCTCTGACACACTCTGACACTCTCTATCACTCTCTGACACTCTCTGACACTCTCTATCACTCTCTATCACTCTCTATCACTCTCTGACACACTCTGACACTCTCTGACACTCTCAGACACTCTCTATCACACTCTGACACGGTCTGCCACTTTCCATCACTCTCTGGCACTCTCTGACACTCTCTGACACTCTCAGACACTCTCAATCACACTCCGTATCACTCCCTGACACTCTCTGACACTCTCTATCACTCTCTGGCACTTTCTGACACTCTCTATTACTCAATGACACTCTGTGACACTCTCTATCCCTCTCTATTACTCTATGACATTCTCTGACACTCTCAGAGGCTCTCTATCACTCTCTATCACTCACTGACACTCTCAGACACTCTCTATCACTCTCTGACACTCACTGACACTCTCAGACACTCTCTTTCACTCCCTGTCACTCTCAGACAATCTCAGACACACTCTATCACTCTCTGACACTCTCTGACACATTCAATCACACTCTATCACTCTCTGACACACTCTGACTCTCTCTATCACTCTATGACACTCTCTGACACTCTCTATCACTCTCTGACACCCTCTGACACACTCTGACACTCTCAGACACTCTCATAGGCTCTCTATCACTCTTTATCACTCTCTGTCACTCTCTGAAACTCTCTGACACTCTCTATCACTCTCTGACATTCTCAGACTCTCTCTGTCACTCTCTGACACTCCTTATCACTCTCTGACACTCTCTGACACTCTCTATCACTCTCTGACACTCTCTGACACTCTCTATCACTCAATGACCCTCTGTGACACTCTCTATCACTCTCCATCACTCTCTGACACTCTCTGACACTCTCCATCACTCTATGACACTCTCTGACACTCTCTATCACTCTCTATCACTCTCTGACAATCTCTATCACTCTCTTACACTCTCTGACACTCGCTATCACTCTCTGACACTCACTGACACTCTCAGACACTCTCTGCCACTCACTATCACTCTCTGACTCTCTCTATCACTCTCTGAATCTCTCTGACACTCTCAGAGGCTCTCTATCACTCTCTATCTCTCACTGACACTCTCAGACACTCTCTATCACTCTCTGACACTCACTGACACTCTCAGACACTCTCTTTCACTCCCTGTCACTCTCAGACAATCTCAGACACACTCTATTACTCTCTGAAACTGTCTATAGCTCTCTGACACTCTCTGACACATTCAATCACACTCTATCACTCTCTGACACACTCTGACTCTCTCTATCACTCTATGACACTCTCTGACACTCTCTATCACTCTCTGTCACTCTCTGACACACTCTGACACTCTCTGACACTCTCAGACCCTCTCTGTCACTCTCTATCACTCTCTGACATTCTCTATCACTCTCTGACACTCTCTATCACTCTCAGACACTCTCTATCACTCTCTGACACTCTCTGACACTCTCAGAGGCTCTCTATCACTCTCAATCACTCACTGACACTCTCAGACACTCTCTATCACTCTCTGACACTCACTGACACTCTCAGACACTCTCTTTCACTCTCTGTCACTCTCAGACACTCTCAGACACAATCAGACACTCTCTATCACTCTCTGACACTGTCTATCTCTCTCTGACACTCTCTATCACTCTCTGACACTCTCTGACACACTCAATCACTCTCAATCACTCTTTGACACACTGTCACACTCTCTATCACTCTCTGACACTCTCTGACACTCTCTATCACTCTCTATCACTCTCTATCACTCTCTGACACACTCTGACACTCTCTGACACTCTCGGACACTCTCAATCACACTCCGTATCACTCTCAGACACTCTCTGACACTCTCAGACACGCTCTATCACTCTTTATCGCTCTCTGACACTCTCTGAAACTCTCTATCACTCTCTGACACTCTGTATCACTCTCTATCGCTCTCTGACACTCCCTGACACTCTCTACCACTCTCTATCACTCTCTGACACTCTCTGACACTCCCTATCACTCTCTATCACTCTCTGACACTCTCTGAAGCTCTCTATCACTCTTGATCACTCTCTGACACTCTCTATCACTCTCTGACACTCTCTCTCACTCTCTGACACTCTCTGACACTCTCTATCACTCTCTATCACTCTCTGACACTCTCTGACACTCTCTGACACTCTCTATCACTCAATGACACTCTCTATCACTCTCCATCACTCTCTGACACTCTCTGACACTCTCTATCACTCAATGACACTCTCTATCACTCAATGACACTCTCCATCACTCTCTGACACTCTCTGACACACTCTGACACTCTCAGACACTCTCAATCACACTCCGTATCACTCTCTGACACTCTCTGACACTCTCTGACACTCTCTATCACTCTCTGACACTTTCTGACACTCTCTATTACTCAATGACACTCTGTGACACTCTCTATCCCTCTCTATCACTCGATGACACTCCCTGACGCTATCTATCACTCTCTATCACTCTCTGACACTCTCTGACACTCTCCATCACTCTCTGACACTCTCTGAAACTCTCTATCACTCTCTATCACTCTCTGACACTCTCTGACACCCTCTGACACACTCTGACACTCTCTGACACTCTCATAGGCTCTCTATCACTCTCCATCACTCTCTGTCACTCTCTATCACTCTCTGACACTCTCTGACACTCTCTATTACTCTCTGACATTCTCAGAGGGTCTCTATCACTCTCTATCACTCACTGACACTCTCAGACACTCTCTATCAGTCTCTGACACTCACTGACACTCTCAGACACTCTATTTCACCCTCTGTCACTCTCAGACACTCTCAGACACTCTCTATCACTCTCTGACACTCTCTATCGCTCTCTTACACTCTCTATCACTCTCTGACACTCTCTGACACTCTCTGACACTCTCTATCACACTCTGACACTCTCTGACACTCTCTTTCACTCAATGACACACTCTGAAACTGTCTATCACTCCCTATCACTCTCTATCGCTCTCTGACACTCACTGACACTCTCAGACACTCGCTGTCACTCTCAGACGCTCTCTGACACCCTCTGTAACTCTCTATCACTCTCTGACACTCTCTATCACTCTCTATCACTCTCTTTCTCTCTCTGACACTCTCTGACACTCTCTATCACTCTCTATCAATCTCTGACACTCTCTGACACTCTCTATTAATCAATGACACTCTCTGACACTCTCTGAGACTCTCCATCACTCTATGACACTCTCTGACACTCTCTATCACTCTCTGACAATCTCTATCACGCTCTTACACTCTCTGACACTCTATATCACTCACTGACACTCTCAGACACTCTCAGACACTCTCTGCCACTCACTATCACTCTCTGACTCTCTCTATCACTCTCTGAATCTCTCTGACACTCTCAGAGGCTCTCTATCACTCTCTATCACTCACTGACACTCTCAGACACTCTCTATCACTCTCTGACACTCACTGACACTCTCAGACACTCTCTTTCACTCCCTGTCACTCTCAGACAATCTCAGACACACTCTATCACTCTCTGACACTCTCTGACACATTCAATCACACTCTATCACTCTCTGACACACTCTGACTCTCTCTATCACTCTATGACACTCTCTGACACTCTCTATCACTCTCTGTCACTCTCTGACACACTCTGACACTCTCTGACACTCTCAGACCCTCTCTGTCACTCTCTATCACTCTCTGACATTCTCTATCACTCTCTGACACTCTCTATCACTCTCAGACACTCTCTGTCACTCTCTACCACTCTCTGACACTCTCTATCACTCTCTGACACTCTCTGACACTCTCAGAGGCTCTCTATCACTCTCAATCACTCACTGACACTCTCAGACACTCTATATCACTCTCTGACACACTCTGACACTCTCTATCACTCTCTGACACTCTCTGACACTCTCTATCACTCTCTATCACTCTCTATCACTCTCTGACACACTCTGACACTCTCTGACACTCTCAGACACTCTCTATCACACTCTGACACGGTCTGCCACTTTCCATCACTCTCTGGCACTCTCTGACACTCTCTGACACTCTCAGACACTCTCAATCACACTCCGTATCACTCTCTGACACTCTCTGACACTCTCTATCACTCTCTGGCACTTTCTGACACTCTCTATTACTCAATGACACTCTGTGACACTCTCTATCCCTCTCTATTACTCTATGACATTCTCTGACGCTATCGTTCACTCTCTATCACTCTCTGACACTCTCTGACTCAATCTGACACTCTCTATCACTCTCTATCACTCTCTATCACTCTCTGACACTCTCTGACACTCTCTGACACTCTCCATCACTCTCTGAAACTCTCTATGACACTCTGTCACTCTCTGACACTCTCTGACACCCTCTGACACACTCTGACACTCTCAGACACTCTCATAGGCTCTCTATCACTCTTTATCACTCTCTGTCACTCTCTGAAACTCTCTGACACTCTCTATCACTCTCTGACATTCTCAGACTCTCTCTGTCACTCTCTGACACTCCCTATCACTCTCTGACACTCTCTGACACTCTCTATCACTCTCTGACACTCTCTGACACTCTCTATCACTCAATGACCCTCTGTGACACTCTCTATCACTCTCCATCACTCTCTGACACTCTCTGACACACTCTGACACTCTCAGACACTCTCTATCATACACCGTATCACTCTCTGACACTCTCTGACACTCTCTATCACTCTCTGACACTCTCTGTAACTCTCTATCACTCTCTGACACTCTCTATCACTCTCTATCACTCTCTGACACACTCTGACACTCTCGATCACTCTCTTTCACTCTCTGACACTCTCTATCACTCTCTATCAATCTCTGACACTCTCTGACACTCTCTATTAATCAATGACACTCTGTGACACTCTCTATGACTCTCTGAAATTCTCTGACACACTCTGATGCTCTCTATCACTCTCTATCACTCTCTGACACTCTCTGACACTCTCCATCACTCTATGACACTCTCTGACACTCTCTATCACTCTCTATCACTCTCTGACAATCTCTATCACTCTCTTACACTCTCTGACACTCTCTATCACTCTCTGACACTCACTGACACTCTCAGACACTCTCTGCCACTCACTATCACTCTCTGACTCTCTCTATCACTCTCTGAATCTCTCTGACACTCTCAGAGGCTCTCTATCACTCTCTATCTCTCACTGACACTCTCAGACACTCTCTATCACTCTCTGACACTCACTGACACTCTCAGACACTCTCTTTCACTCCCTGTCACTCTCAGACAATCTCAGACACACTCTATTACTCTCTGAAACTGTCTATAGCTCTCTGACACTCTCTGACACATTCAATCACACTCTATCACTCTCTGACACACTCTGACTCTCTCTATCACTCTATGACACTCTCTGACACTCTCTATCACTCTCTGTCACTCTCTGACACACTCTGACACTCTCTGACACTCTCAGACCCTCTCTGTCACTCTCTATCACTCTCTGACATTCTCTATCACTCTCTGACACTCTCTATCACTCTCAGACACTCTCTATCACTCTCTGACACTCTCTGACACTCTCAGAGGCTCTCTATCACTCTCAATCACTCACTGACACTCTCAGACACTCTCTATCACTCTCTGACACTCACTGACACTCTCAGACACTCTCTTTCACTCTCTGTCACTCTCAGACACTCTCAGACACAATCAGACACTCTCTATCACTCTCTGACACTGTCTATCTCTCTCTGACACTCTCTATCACTCTCTGACACTCTCTGACACACTCAATCACTCTCAATCACTCTTTGACACACTGTCACACTCTCTATCACTCTCTGACACTCTCTGACACTCTCTATCACTCTCTATCACTCTCTATCACTCTCTGACACACTCTGACACTCTCTGACACTCTCGGACACTCTCAATCACACTCCGTATCACTCTCAGACACTCTCTGACACTCTCAGACACGCTCTATCACTCTTTATCGCTCTCTGACACTCTCTGAAACTCTCTATCACTCTCTGACACTCGTATCACTCTCTATCGCTCTCTGACACTCCCTGACACTCTCTACCACTCTCTATCACTCTCTGACACTCTCTGACACTCCCTATCACTCTCTATCACTCTCTGACACTCTCTGAAGCTCTCTATCACTCTTGATCACTCTCTGACACTCTCTATCACTCTCTGACACTCTCTCTCACTCTCTGACACTCTCTGACACTCTCTATCACTCTCTATCACTCTCTGACACTCTCTGACACTCTCTGACACTCTCTATCACTCAATGACACTCTCTATCACTCTCCATCACTCTCTGACACTCTCTGACACTCTCTATCACTCAATGACACTCTCTATCACTCAATGACACTCTCCATCACTCTCTGACACTCTCTGACACACTCTGACACTCTCAGACACTCTCAATCACACTCCGTATCACTCTCTGACACTCTCTGACACTCTCTGACACTCTCTATCACTCTCTGACACTTTCTGACACTCTCTATTACTCAATGACACTCTGTGACACTCTCTATCCCTCTCTATCACTCGATGACACTCCCTGACGCTATCTATCACTCTCTATCACTCTCTGACACTCTCTGACACTCTCCATCACTCTCTGACACTCTCTGAAACTCTCTATCACTCTCTATCACTCTCTGACACTCTCTGACACCCTCTGACACACTCTGACACTCTCTGACACTCTCATAGGCTCTCTATCACTCTCCATCACTCTCTGTCACTCTCTATCACTCTCTGACACTCTCTGACACTCTCTATTACTCTCTGACACTCTCAGAGGGTCTCTATCACTCTCTATCACTCACTGACACTCTCAGACACTCTCTATCAGTCTCTGACACTCACTGACACTCTCAGACACTCTATTTCACCCTCTGTCACTCTCAGACACTCTCAGACACTCTCTATCACTCTCTGACACTCTCTATCACTCTCTTACACTCTCTATCACTCTCTGACACTCTCTGACACTCTCTGACACTCTCTATCACACTCTGACACTCTCTGACACTCTCTTTCACTCAATGACACACTCTGAAACTGTCTATCACTCCCTATCACTCTCTATCGCTCTCTGACACTCACTGACACTCTCAGACACTCGCTGTCACTCTCAGACGCTCTCTGACACTCTCTGACACTCTCTATCACTCTCTGACACTCTCTGTCACTCACTGACACTCTCTTTCGCTCTCTGATACTCTCTGACACTCTCAGAGACTCTCTATCACTCTCTGCCACTCTCTGACACACTCTGACACTCTCAGAATCTCTCTCTCACTCTCTGAAACTCTTTGACTCTCTCAGAGACTCTCTATCACTCTCTGACATTCTCTATCACTCTCTGACATTCTCAGACTCTCTCTGTCACTCTCTGACACTCCCTATCACTCTCTGACACTCTCTGACACTCTCTATCACTCTCTGACACTCTCTGACACTCTCTATCACTCAATGACCCTCTGTGACACACTCTATCACGCTCCATCACTCTCTGACACTCTCTGACACACTCTGACACTCTCAGACACTCTCTATCATACTCCGTATCACTCTCTGACACTCTCTGACACTCTCTATCACTCTATGACACTCTCTGTAACTCTCTATCACTCTCTGACACTCTCTATCACTCTCTATCACTCTCTTTCTCTCTCTGACACTCTCTGACACTCTCTGACACTCTCTATCATTCTCTATCAATCTCAGACACTCTCTGACACTCTCTATTAATCAATGACACTCTCTGACACTCTCTGAGACTCTCCATCACTCTATGACACTCTCTGACACTCTCTATCACTCTCTATCACACTCTGACAATCTCTATCACGCTCTTACACTCTCTGACACTCTCTATCACTCACTGACACTCTCAGACACTCTCTGCCACTCACTATCACTCTCTGACTCTCTCTATCACACTCTGAATCTCTCTGACACTCTCAGAGGCTCTCTATCACTCTCTATCACTCACTGACACTCTCAGACACTCTCTATCACTCTCTGACACTCACTGACACTCTCAGACACTCTCTTTCACTCCCTGTCACTCTCAGACAATCTCAGACACACTCTATTAATCTCTGAAACTGTCTATAGCTCTCTGACACTCTCTGACACATTCAATCACACTCTATCACTCTCTGACACACTCTGACTCTCTCTATCACTCTATGAAACTCTCTGACACTCTCTGACACTCTCTATCACTCTCTGTCACTCTCTGACACACTCTGACACTCTCTGACACTCTCAGACACTCTCTGTCACTCTCTATCACTCTCTGACATTCTCTATCACTCTCTGACACTCTCTATCACTCTCAGACACTCTCTATCACTCCCTGACACTCTCTGACACTCTCAGTGTCTCTCTATCACTCTCAATCACTCACTGACACTCTCAGACACTCTCTATCACTCTCTGACACTCACTGACACTCTCAGACACTCTCTTTCACTCTCTGTCACTCTCAGACACAATCAGACACTCTCTATCGCTCTCTGACACTGTCTATCTCTCTCTGACACTCTCTATCACTCTCTGACACTCTCTGACACACTCAATCACTCTCAATCACTCTTTGACACACTGTCACACTCTCTATCACTCTCTGACACTCTCTGACACTCTCTATCACTCTCTATCACTTTCTGACACACTCTGACACTCTCTGACACTCTCAGACACTCTCAATCACACTCCGTATCACTCTCAGACACTCTCTGACACTCTCAGACACGCTCTATCACTCTTTATCGCTCTCTGACACTCTCTGAAACTCTCTATCACTCTCTGACACTCTGTATCACTCTCTATCGCTCTCTGACACTCCCTGACACTCTCTACCACTCTCTATCACTCTCTGACACTCTCTGACACTCCCTATCACTCTCTATCACTCTCTGACACTCTCTGAAGCTCTCTATCACTCTCGATCACTCTCTGACACTCTCTATCACTCTCTGACACTCTCTATCACTCTCTGACACTCTCTGACACTCTCTATCACTCTCTATCACTCTCTGACACTCTCTGACACTCTCTGACACTCTCTATCACTCAATGACACTCTCTATCACTCTCCATCACTCTCTGACACTCTCTGACACACTCTGACACTCTCAGACACTCTCAATCACACTCCGTATCACTCTCTGACACTCTCTGACACTCTCTGACACTCTCTATCACTCTCTGACACTTTCTGACACTCTCTATTACTCAATGACACTCTGTGACACTCTCTATCCCTCTCTATCACTCGATGACACTCCCTGACGCTATCTATCACTCTCTATCACTCTCTGACACTCTCTGACACACTCTGACACTCTCTATCACTCTCTATCACTCTCTGACACCCTGTGACACTCTCTGACACTCTCCATCACTCTCTGACACTCTCTGAAACTCTCTATCACTCTCTATCACTCTCTATCACTCTCTGACACTCTCTGACACCCTCTGACACACTCTGACACTCTCTGACACTCTCATAGGCTCTCTATCACTCTCCATCACTCTCTGTCTCTCTCTATCACTCTCTGACACTCTCTGACACTCTCTATTACTCTCTGACACTCTCAGAGGGTCTCTATCACTCTCTATCACTCACTGACACTCTCAGACACTCTCTATCAGTCTCTGACACTCACTGACACTCTCAGACACTCTATTTCACCCTCTGTCACTCTCAGACACTCTCAGACACTCTCTATCACTCTCTGACACTCTCTATCACTCTCTTACACTCTCTATCACTCTCTGACACTCTCTGACACTCTCTGACACTCTCTATCACACTCTGACACTCTCTGACACTCTCTATCACTCAATGACACACTCTGAAACTGTCTATCACTCCCTATCACTCTCTATCGCTCTCTGACACTCACTGACACTCTCAGACACTTGCTGTCACTCTCAGACACTCTCTGACACTCTCTGACACTCTCTATCACTCTCTGACACTCTCTGTTACTCACTGACACTCTCTTTCGCTCTCTGATACTCTCTGACACTCTCAGAGACTCTCTATCACTCTCTGTCACTCTCTGACACACTCTGACACTCTCAGAATCTCTCTCTCACTCTCTGAAACTCTCTGACTCTCTCAGAGACTCTCTATCACTCTCTGACATTCTCTATCACTCTCTGACATTCTCAGACTCTCTCTGTCACTCTCTGACACTCCCTATCACTCTCTGACACTCTCTGACACTCTATATCACTCTCTGACACTCTCTGACACTCTCTATCACTCAATGACCCTCTGTGACACTCTCTATCACTCTCCATCACACTCTGACACTCTCTGACACACTCTGACACTCTCAGACACTCTCTATCATACTCCGTATCACTCTTTGACACTCTCTGACACTCTCTATCACTCTATGACACTCTCTGTAACTCTCTATCACTCTCTGACACTCTCTATCACTATCTATCACTCTTTTTCTCTCTCTGACACTCTCTGACACTCTCTATCACTCTCTATCAATCTCAGACACTCTCTGACACTCTCTATTAATCAATGACAATCTCTGACACTCTCTGAGACTCTCCATCACTCTATGACACTCTCTGACACTCTCTATCACTCTCTATCACTCTCTGACAATCTCTATCACGCTCTTACACTCTCTGACACTCTCTATCACTCACTGACACTCTCAGACACTCTCAGACACTCTCTGCCACTCACTATCACTCTCTGACTCTCTCTATCACTCTCTGAATCTCTCTGACATTCTCAGAGGCTCTCTATCACTCTCTATCACTCACTGACACTCTCAGACACTCTCTATCACTCTCTGACACTCACTGACACTCTCAGACACTCTCTTTCACTCCCTGTCACTCTCAGACAATCTCAGACACACTCTATCACTCTCTGACACTCTCTGACACATTCAATCACACTCTATCACTCTCTGACACACTCTGACTCTCTCTATCACTCTATGACACTCTCTGACACTCTCTATCACTCTCTGTCACTCTCTGACACACTCTGACACTCTCTGACACTCTCAGACCCTCTCTGTCACTCTCTAACACTCTCTGACATTCTCTATCACTCTCTGACACTCTCTATCACTCTCAGACACTCTCTGTCACTCTCTACCACTCTCTGACACTCTCTATCGCTCTCTGACACTCTCTGACACTCTCAGAGGCTCTCTATCACTCTCAATCACTCACTGACACTCTCAGACACTCTATATCACTCTCTGACACACTCTGACACTCTCTATCACTCTCTGACACTCTCTGACACTCTATATCACTCTCTATCACTCTCTATCACTCTCTATCACTCTCTGACACACTCTGACACTCTCTGACACTCTCAGACACTCTCTATCACACTCTGACACGGTCTGACACATTCCATCACTCTCTGACACTCTCTGACACTCTCTGACACTCTCAGACACTCTCAATTACACTCCGTATCACTCTCTGACACTCTCTATCACTCTCTGGCACTTTCTGACACTCTCTATTACTCAATGACACTCTGTGACACTCTCTATCCCTCTCTATTTCTCTATGACACTCTCTGACGCTATCGTTCACTCTCTATCACTCTCTGACACTCTCTGACACACTCTGACACTCTCTATCACTCTCTATCACTCTCTCTCACTCTCTGACACTCTCTGACACACTCTGACACTCTCAGACACTCTCAATCACACTCCGTATCACTCTCTGACACTCTCCATCACTCTCTGAAACACTCTATCACACTCTGTCACTCTCTGACACTCTCTGACACCCTCTGACACTCTCAGACACTCTCATAGGCTCTCTATCACTCTTTATCACTCTCTGTCACTCTCTATCACTCTCTGACACTCTCTGAAACTCTCTATCACTCTCTATCACTCTCTGACACTCTCTGACACTCTCAGAGGGTCTCTATCACTCTCTATCACTCACTGACACTCTCAGACACTCTCTATCAGCCTCTGACACTCACTAACACTCTCAGACACTCTCTTTCACTCTCTGTCACTCTCAGACACTCTCAGACACTCTCTATCGCTCTCTGACACTCTCTATCACTCTCTGACACTCTCTGACACTCTCAGAGGGTCTCTATCACTCTCTATCACTCACTGACACTCTAAGACACTCTCTATCAGTCTCTGACACTCACTAACACTCTCAGACACTCTCTTTCACTCTCTGTCACTCTCAGACACTCTCAGACACTCTCTATCGCTCTCTGACACTCTCTATCACTCTCTGACACTCTCTATCGCTCTCTGACACTCTCTATCGCTCTCTGGCACTCTCTGACACACTCAATCACTCTCTATCACTCTCTGAAACACTCTGACACTCTATATCACTCTCTGACACTCTCTGATACTCTCAGAGGCTCTCTATCACTCTGAATCACTCACTGACACTCTCAGACACTCTCTATCACTCTCTGACACTCACTGACACACTCAGACACTCTCTTTCACTCTCTGTCACTCTCAGACACTCTCTATCACTCTCTGACACTGTCTATCTCTCTCTGACACTCTCTATCGCTCTCTGACACTCTCTGACACACTCACTCACTCTCTATCACTCTCTGACACTCTCTGACACTCTATCACTCTCTATCACTCTCTATCACTCTCTATCACTCTCTGACACACTCTGACACACTCTGACACTCTCTGACACTCTCAGACACTCTCTATCACACTCTGACACGGTCTGACACACTCCATCACTCTCTGACACTCTCTGACACTCTCAGACACTCTCAATCACACTCCATATCACTCTCTGACACTCTCTGACACTCTCTGACACTCTCTATCACTCTCTGACACTTTCTGACACTCTCTATTACTCAATGACACTCTGTGACACTCTCTGACACTATCTATCACTCTCGATCACTCCCTGACACTCTCTGACACACTCTGACACTCTCTATCACTCCCTATCACTCTCTGACACTTTGTGACAATCTCTGACACTCTCCATCACTCTCTGACACTCTCTGAAATTCTCTATCACTCTCTGACACTCTCTGACACCCTCTGACACACTCTGACACTCACTGACACTCTCATAGGCTCTCTATCACTCTCTGTCACTCTCTATCACTCTCTGACACTCTCTGACACTCTCTCTCACTCTCTGACACTCTCTGACACACTCAATCACTCTCAATCACTCTTTGACACACTGTCACACTCTCTATCACTCTCTGACACTCTCTGACACTCTCTATCACTCTCTATCACTCTCTATCACTCTCTGACACACTCTGACACTCTCTGACACTCTCAGACACAATCAGACACTCTCTATCACTCTCTGACACTGTCTATCTCTCTCTGACACTCTCTATCACTCTCTGACACTCTCTGACACACTCAATCACTCTCAATCACTCTTTGACACACTGTCACACTCGCTATCACTCTCTGACACTCTCTGACACTCTCTATCACTCTCTATCACTCTCTATCACTCTCTGACACACTCTGACACACTCTGACACTCTCAGACACTCTCAATCACACTCCGTATCACTCTCAGACACTCTCTGACACTCTCAGACACGCTCTATCACTCTTTATCGCTCTCTGACACTCTCTGAAACTCTCTATCACTCTCTGACACGCTGTATCACTCTCTATCGCTCTCTGACACTCCCTGACACTCTCTACCACTCTCTATCACTCTCTGACACTCTCTGACACTCCCTATCACTCTCTATCACTCTCTGACACTCTCCGAAGCTCTCTATCACTCTCGATCACTCTCTGACACTCTCTATCACTCTCTGACACTCTCTATCACTCTCTGACACTCTCTGACACACTCAATCACTCTCAATCACTCTTTGACACACTGTCACACTCTCTATCACTCTCTGACACTCTCTGACACTCTCTATCACTCTCTATCACTCTCTATCACTCTCTGACACACTCTGACACTCTCTGACACTCTCAGACACTCTCAATCACACTCCGTATCACTCTCAGACACTCTCTGACACTCTCAGACACGCTCTATCACTCTTTATCGCTCTCTGACACTCTCTGAAACTCTCTATCACTCTCTGACACTCTGTATCACTCTCTATCGCTCTCTGACACTCCCTGACACTCTCTACCACTCTCTATCACTCTCTGACACTCTCTGACACTCCCTATCACTCTCTATCACTCTCTGACACTCTCTGAAGCTCTCTATCACTCTTGATCACTCTCTGACACTCTCTATCACTCTCTGACACTCTCTCTCACTCTCTGACACTCTCTGACACTCTCTATCACTCAATGACACTCTCTATCACTCTCCATCACTCTCTGACACTCTCTGACACACTCTGACACTCTCAGACACTCTCAATCACACTCCGTATCACTCTCTGACACTCTCTGACACTCTCTGACACTCTCTATCACTCTCTGACACTTTCTGACACTCTCTATTACTCAATGACACTCTGTGACACTCTCTATCCCTCTCTATCACTCCATGACACTCCCTGACGCTATCTATCACTCTCTATCACTCTCTGACACTCTCTGACACACTCTGACACTCTCTATCACTCTCTATCACTCTCTGACACCCTGTGACACTCTCTGACACTCTCCATCACTCTCTGACACTCTCTGACACCCTCTGACACACTCTGACACTCTCTGACACTCTCTGAAGCTCTCTATCACTCTCCATCACTCTCTGTCTCTCTCTATCACTCTCTGACACTCTCTGACACTCTCTATTACTCTCTGACACTCTCAGAGGGTCTCTATCACTCTCTATCACTCACTGACACTCTCAGACACTCTCTATCAGTCTCTGACACTCACTGACACTCTCAGACACTCTATTTCACCCTCTGTCACTCTCAGACACTCTCAGACACTCTCTATCACTCTCTGACACTCTATATCACTCTCTTACACTCTCTATCACTCTCTGACACTCTCTGACACTCTCTGACACTCTCTATCACACTCTGACACTCTCTGACACTCTCTATCACTCAATGACACACTCTGAAACTGTCTATCACTCCCTATCACTCTCTATCGCTCTCTGACACTCACTGACACTCTCAGACACTTGCTGTCACTCTCAGACACTCTCTGACACTCTCTGACACTCTCTATCACTCTCTGACACTCTCTGTCACTCACTGACACTCTCTTTCGCTCTCTGATACTCTCTGACACTCTCAGAGACTCTCTATCACTCTCTGTCACTCTCTGACACACTCTGACACTCTCAGAATCTCTCTCTCACTCTCTGAAACTCTCTGACTCTCTCAGAGACTCTCTATCACTCTCTGACATTCTCTATCACTCTCTGACATTCTCAGACTCTCTCTGTCACTCTCTGACACTCCCTATCACTCTCTGACACTCTCTGACACTCTCTATCACTCTCTGACACTCTCTGACACTCTCTATCACTCAATGACCCTCTGTGACACTCTTATCACTCTCCATCACTCTCTGACACTCTCTGACACACTCTGACACTCTCAGACACTCTCTATCATACTCCGTATCACTCTCTGACACTCTCTGACACTCTCTATCACTCTATGACACTCTCTGTAACTCTCTATCACTCTCTGACACTCTCTATCACTCTCTATCACTCTTTTTCTCTCTCTGACACTCTCTGACACTCTCTATCACTCTCTATCAATCTCAGACACTCTCTGACACTCTCTATTAATCAATGACAATCTCTGACACTCTCTGAGACTCTCCATCACTCTATGACACTCTCTGACACTCTCTATCACTCTCTGACAATCTCTATCACGCTCTTACACTCTCTGACACTCTCTATCACTCACTGACACTCTCAGACACTCTCAGACACTCTCTGCCACTCACTATCACTCTCTGACTCTCTCTATCACTCTCTGAATCTCTCTGACATTCTCAGAGGCTCTCTATCACTCTCTATCACTCACTGACACTCTCAGACACTCTCTATCACTCTCTGACACTCACTGACACTCTCAGACACTCTCTTTCACTCCCTGTCACTCTCAGACAATCTCAGACACACTCTATCACTCTCTGACACTCTCTGACACATTCAATCACACTCTATCACTCTCTGACACACTCTGACTCTCTCTATCACTCTATGACACTCTCTGACACTCTCTATCACTCTCTGTCACTCTCTGACACACTCTGACACTCTCTGACACTCTCAGACCCTCTCTGTCACTCTCTAACACTCTCTGACATTCTCTATCACTCTCTGACACTCTCTATCACTCTCAGACACTCTCTGTCACTCTCTACCACTCTCTGACACTCTCTATCGCTCTCTGACACTCTCTGACACTCTCAGAGGCTCTCTATCACTCTCAATCACTCACTGACACTCTCAGACACTCTATATCACTCTCTGACACACTCTGACACTCTCTATCACTCTCTGACACTCTCTGACACTCTCTATCACTATCTATCACTCTCTATCACTCTCTATCACTCTCTGACACACTCTGACACTCTCTGACACTCTCAGACACTCTCAATTACACTCCGTATCACTCTCTGACACTCTCTATCACTCTCTGGCACTTTCTGACACTCTCTATTACTCAATGACACTCTGTGACACTCTCTATCCCTCTCTATTTCTCTATGACACTCTCTGACGCTATCGTTCACTCTCTATCACTCCCTGACACTCTCTGACACACTCTGACACTCTCTATCACTCTCTATCACTCTCTATCACTCTCTGACACTCTCTGACACACTCTGACACTCTCAGACACTCTCAATCACACTCCGTATCACTCTCTGACACTCTCCATCACTCTCTGAAACTCTCTATCACACTCTGTCACTCTCTGACACTCTCTGACACCCTCTGACACTCTCAGACACTCTCATAGGCTCTCTATCACTCTTTATCACTCTCTGTCACTCTCTATCACTCTCTGACACTCTCTGAAACTCTCTATCACTCTCTATCACTCTCTGACACTCTCTGACACCCTCAGAGGGTCTCTATCACTCTCTATCACTCACTGACACTCTCAGACACTCTCTATCAGCCTCTGACACTCACTAACACTCTCAGACACTCTCTTTCACTCTCTGTCACTCTCAGACACTCTCAGACACTCTCTATCGCTCTCTGACACTCTCTATCACTCTCTGACACTCTCTGACACTCTCAGAGGGTCTCTATCACTCTCTATCACTCACTGACACTCTAAGACACTCTCGATCAGTCTCTGACACTCACTAACACTCTCAGACACTCTCTTTCACTCTCTGTCACTCTCAGACACTCTCAGACACTCTCTATCGCTCTCTGACACTCTCTATCGCTCTCTAGCACTCTCTGACACACTCAATCACTCTCTGAAACACTCTGACACTCTATATCACTCTCTGACACTCTCTGATACTCTCAGAGGCTCTCTATCACTCTGAATCACTCACTGACACTCTCAGACACTCTCTATCACTCTCTGACACTCACTGACACACTCAGACACTCTCTTTCACTCTCTGTCACTCTCAGACACTCTCTATCACTCTCTGACACTGTCTATCTCTCTCTGACACTCTCTATCGCTCTCTGACACTCTCTGACACACTCACTCACTCTCTATCACTCTCTGACACTCTCTGACACTCTATCACTCTCTATCACTCTCTATCACTCTCTATCACTCTCTGACACACTCTGACACACTCTGACACTCTCTGACACTCTCAGACACTCTCTATCACACTCTGACACGGTCTGACACACTCCATCACTCTCTGACACTCTCTGACACTCTCAGACACTCTCAATCACACTCCGTATCACTCTCTGACACTCTCTGACACTCTCTGACACTCTCTATCACTCTCTGACACTTTCTGACACTCTCTATTACTCAATGACACTCTGTGACACTCTCTAACGCTATCTATCACTCACGATCACTCCCTGACACTCTCTGACACACTCTGACACTCTCGATCACTCCCTATCACTCTCTGACACATTGTGACAATCTCTGACACTCTCCATCACTCTCAGACACTCTCTGAAATTCTCTATCACTCTCTGACACTCTCTGACACCCTCTGACACACTCTGACACTCACTGACACTCTCATAGGCTCTCTATCACTCTCTGTCACTCTCTATCACTCTCTGACACTCTCTGACACTCTCTCTCACTCACTGACACTCTCAGAGTGTCTCTATCACTCTCTATCACTCACTGACGCTCTCAGACACTCTCTATCAGTCTCTGACACTCACTGACACTCTCAGGCACTCTCTTTCACTCTCTGTCAATCTCAGACATTCTCAGACACTCTCTATCGCGCTCTGACACTCTCTATCACTCTCTGACACTCTCTATCGCTCTCTGACACTCTCTGACACACTCAATCACTCTCTATCACTCTCTGAAACACTCAGACACTCTCTATCACTCTATGACACTCTCTGACATTCTCTATCACTCTCTATCACTTTCTGACACACTCTGACACTCTCTGACACTCTCAGACACTCTCTGTCACTCTCTGTCACTCTCTGTCACTCTCTGTCACTCTCTATCAATCTCTGACCCTCTCTATCACTCTCTATCACTCTCTTACACTCTCTATCACTCTCTGACACTCTCTGACACTCTCTGACACTCTCTATCACACTCTGACACTCTCTGACACTCTCTATCACTCAATGACACACTCTGAATCTGTCTATCACTCCCTACCACTCTCTATCACTCTCTGACACTCACTGACACTCTCAGACACTCGCTGTCACTCTCAGACACTCTCTGTCACTCTCAGACACTCTCAGACACTCTCTATCACTCTCTGACACTCTCTATCACTCTCTATCACTCTCAATCACTCTCTGACACTCTCTGACACTCTCAGAATCTCTCTCTCACTCTATGAAACTCTCTGACACTCTCAGAGACTCTCTATCACTCTCTATCACTCTCTGACATTCTCTATCACTCTCTGACATTCTCACAATCTCTCTGTCACTCTCTGACACTCCCTATCACTCTCTGGCACTCTCTGACACTCTCTATCACTCTCTGACTCTCTCTATCACTCAATGACCCTCTGTGACACTCTTTATCACTCTCCATCACTCTCTGACACTCTCTGACACACTCTGACACTCTCAGGCACTCTCTATCACACTCCATATCACTCTCTGACACTCTCTGACACTCTCTGTCACTCTCTGACACTCTCTGTAACTCTCTCTGACTCTCTGTTTCACTCTCTATCACTCTCTGACACACTCTGACACTCTCTATCACTCTCTTTCACTATCTGACACTCTCTATCACTCTCTATCAATCTGTGACACTCTCTGACACTCTTTATTAATCAATGACACTCTGGGACACTCTCTATGACTCTCTATCAATCTCTGAAACTCTCTGACACACTCTGACACTCTCTATCACTCTCTATCACTCTCTGACACTCTCTGACACTCTCCATCACTCTATGACACTCTCTGACACTCTCTATCACTCTCTATCACTCTCTGACACTCTCTATCACTCTCTGACACTCACTGACACTCTCAGACACTCTCTGCCACTCACTGTCACTCTCTGACTCTCTCTATCACTCTCTGAAACTCTCTGACACTCTCTGACACTCTCTGACACTCTCCATCACTCTATGACACTCTCTGACACTCTCTATCACTCTCTATCACTCTCTGACACTCTCTATCACTCTCTGACACTCACAGACAATCTCAGACACTCTCTGTCACTCTCTGAAACTGTCTATCGCTCTCTGACACTCTCTGACACACTCAATCACACTCTATCACTCTCTGACACACTCTGACACTCTCTATCACTCTCTGACACTCTCTGACACTCTCAGAGGGTCACTATCACTCTCTATCACTCACTGACACTCTCAGACACTCTCTATCAGTCTCTGACACTCACTGGCACTCACAAACACGCTCTTTCACTCTCTGTCACTCTCAGACACTGTCAGACACTCTCTATCGCTCTCTGACACTCTCTATCACTCTCTGACACTCTCTATCGCTCTCTGACACTCTCTATCGCTCTCTGACACTCTCTGACACTCTCAATCACTCTCTATCACTCTCTGAAACACTCCGACACTCTCAGCCACTCTATGACACTCTCTATCACTCTCTATCACTCTCTTACACTCTCTATCACTCTCTGACACTCTCTGACCATCTCTGACAATCTCTATCACACTCTGACACTCTCTGACACTCTCTATCACTCAATGACACACTCTGAAACTGTCTATCACTCCCTATCACTCTCTATCACTCTCTGACACTCACTGACACTCTCAGACACTCGCTGTCACTCTCAGACACTCGCTGTCTCTCTCAGACACTCTCTGTCACTCTCAGACACTCTCAGACACTCTCTATCACTCACTGACACTCTCTTTCGCTCTCCGACACTCTCTGACACTCTCTGAGACTCTCTATCACTCTCTATCACTCTCTGACACTCTCTGACACTCTCTGACACTCTCTGACACTCTCAGACACTCTCAGACACTCTCTATCACTCACTGACACTCTCTGAGACTCTCTATCACTCTCTATCACTCTCTGACACTCTCTGAAACTCTCTGACACTCTCAGAGACTCTCTATCACTCTCTATCACTCTCTGACATTCTCTATCACTCTCTGACATTCTCAGACTCTCTCTGTCACTCTCTGACACTCCCTATCACTCTCTGACACTCTCTGACACTCTCTATCACTCAATGACCCTCTGTGACACTCTCTATCACACTCCATCACTCCCTGACACTCTCTGACACACTCTGACACTCTCAGGCACTCTCTATCACACTCCGTATCACTCTCTGACACTCTCTATCACTGTCTGACACTCTCTGTAACTCTCTAAACCTCTCTGACTCTCTCTATCACTCTCTATCACTCTCTGACACACTCTGACACACTCTATCACTCTCTTTCACTCTCTGACACTCTCTGACACTCTCTATCGCTCTCTATCAATCTCTGACACGCTCTGACACTCTCTATTAATCAATGACACTCTGTGACACTCTCTATGACTCTCTATCACTCTCTGAAACTCACTGACACACTCTGACGCTCTCTATCACTCTCTATCACTCTCTGACACTCTCTGACACTCTCTGACACTCTCCATCACTCTATGACACTCTCTGACACTCTCTATCACTCTCTATCACTCTCTGACACTCTCTATCACTCTCTGACACTCACTGACACTCTCAGACACTCTCGTTCACTCTCTGTCACTCTCAGACAATCTCAGACACTCTCTATCACTCTCTGAAACTGTCTATCGCTCTCTGACACTCTCTGACACACTCAATCACACTCTTTCACTCTCTGACACACTCTGACACTCTCTATCACTCTGTGACACTCTCTGACACTCTCTATCACGCTCTGTCACTCTCTGACACACTGTGACACTCTCTGACACTCTCAGACCCTCTCTGTCACTCTCTATCACTCTCTGACACTCTCCATCACTCTCTGACACACTCTGACACTCTCTGACACTCTCAGACACTCTCTGCCACTCTCTATCACTCTCTGACACTCTCTATCACTCTCTGACACTCTCTGACACTCTCAGTGGCTCTCTATCACTCTCTATCACTCACTGACACTCTCAGACACTCTCTATCACTCTCTGACACTCTCTATCTCTCTCTGACACTCTCTATCGCTCTCTGACACTATCTGACACACTCAATCACTCTCTCTCACTCTCTGACACACTCTGACACTCTCTATCACTCTCAGACACTCTCTATCACACTCTGACACTTTCTAACACTCTCTATCACTCAATGACACACTCTGAAACTCTCTATCACTCTCTATCACTCTCTATCACTCTCAGACACTCACTGACACTCTCTGTCACTCTCAGACACTCTCTATCACTCTCTGACACTCTCTGTCACTCTCTGACACTCTCTATCACTCTCAGACACTCTCTGTCACTCTCTATCACTCTCTGACAATCTCTATCACTCTCTTTCACTCTCTGACCCTCTCAGAGGCTCTCTATCACTCTCTTTCACTCACTGATACTCTCAGACACTCTCTATCACTCTCTGACACTCACTGACACTCTCAGACACTCTCTATCACTCTCTGACACTCTCTGACACTCTCTGACTCTCTCTATCTCTCTCTGACACTCTCTATCGCTCTCTGACACTCTCTGACACTCTCAATCACTCTCTATCACTCTCTGACACACTCTGACACTCTCTGTCACTATATGACACTCTCTGACACTCTCTGACACTCTCTATCACTCTCTGACACTCTCTATCACTCTCTGTCACTCTCTGTCACTCTCTGACACTCACTGACACTGTCAGACACTCGCTGTCACTCTCAGACACTCTCTGGCACTCTCAGACACTCTCTGACACACTCTGACACTCTCAGACTCTCTCTATCACTCGCTATCACTCTCTGACACACTCTGACACTCTCAGAATCTCTCTCTCGCTCTCTGAAACTCTCAGACAATCTCTATCACTCTCTGACACTCTCCATCACTCTCTGACATTCTCAGACACTCTCTATCACTCTCTGACACTCTCTGTCACTCTCTGACACTTTCTGACACTTTCTGACACTTTCAGACACTCTCTATCACTCACTATCACTCTCTGATACTCTCTGACACTCTCAGAATCTCTCTCTCACTCTCTGACACTCTCAGACACTCTCCATCACTCTCTGACACTCTCTATCACTCTGACATTCTCAGACACTCTCCCTCATTCTCTGACATTCTCTGTCACTCTCTTACACTCTCTATCACTCTCTGACTCTCACTGACACTCTCAGACGCTCTCTGTCACTCTCAGACACTCTCTATCACTCTCTGACACTCTCTGACACTCTCTATCACTCTCTGACACTCTCTGACACTCTCTGACACACTCAGACACTCTGTGACACTCTCTGACACTCTCTATCACTCGAAGACACTCTCTGACGCTCTCTATGGCTCTATCACTCTCTGACTCTCTCTATCAATCTCTGACACTCTCTATCACTCTCTGAATCTCTCTGACACTCTCAGAATCTCTCTATCACTCTCTATCACTCACTGACACTCTCAGACACTCTCTTTCACTCTCTGTCACTCTCAGACACTCTCTATCCCTCTCTGACACTCTCTGACACTCTCTGACACTCTCTGACACTCTCTATCACTCTCTGACACTCTCTATCGCTCTCTGACACTCTCTGACACACTCAATCGCTCTCTATCAATCTCTGACACACTCTGACTCTCTCTATCACTCAATGACACTCTCTGACACTCTTTATCACTCTCCGTCACTCTCTGACACACACTGACAGTCTCTGACACTCTCTGTCACTCTCTATCACTCTCTGACACTCTCTATCACTCTCTATCACTCTCTATCACTCTCTGACACTCTCTATCACTATCTGACAATCTCTGACACTCTCTGACACTCTCTGATACTCTCTGATAATCTCTAATACACTCTGACACTCTCTATCTCTCTCTGACACTCTCTGACTATCTCATACACACTCAGACACTCTCTGACACTCTCTATCACTCTCTGACACTTTCAGACACTCTCTACCACTCTCTATCACTCTCTGTCACTCTCAGACACTCTCAGACACGCTCTGACACTTTCAGACACTCTCTGCCACTCTCTATCACTCTCTATCACTCTCTGACTCTCTCTGACACTCTCTTTCACTCTCTGACACTCTCTGACACTTTCAGGCACTCTCTGCCACTCTCTGCCACTCTCTATCACTCTCTATCACTCTCTATCACTCTCTGAATCTCTCTGCCACTCTCTGACACTCTCTATTACTCTCTGACACTCTCTGACCTTCTCTCTGACACTCTCTGACACTCTCTGACACTCTCTGACACTCTCTGACACTCTCTGACCCTCCCTGACACTCTCTGAGACTCTGACACTCTCTATCACTCTCTGCACTCTCTGACAATCTCAGACACAATCAGACACTCTCTTGCACTCTCGATCACTCTCTGAAAGTCTCTGACACTTTCAGACACTCTCTGCCACTCACTATCACTCTCTATCACTCGCTGACACTTTCAGAAACTCTCTGTCACTCTCTGTCACTCTCTGACACTTTCAGACATTCTCTGCCACTCTCTATTACTCTCTATCACTCGCTGACACTTTCCGACACTCTCTGCCACTCTCTGTCACTCTCTGACACTCTCACACTCTCTGACACTCTCACACTCTCTGACACTCTTACACTCTCTATCACTCTCTGACACTCTCTGACACTCTCTATCATTCTCTGACACTCTCTATCACTCTCTGAAACTCTCTGACAGTCTCAGACACACTCAGACACTCTCTGACACTCTCTGTCACTCTCTGACACTCTCTGACACTCTCTGACACTTTCAGACACTCTCTGACACTTTCAGACACTCTCTGCCACTCTCTCTCACTCTCTATCACTCTCTGACACTCTGTGACACTCTCACACTCTCTGACAATCTCACACTCTCTCACACACTCTCTGACACTCTCTGACCCACTCAGACACTCTCTGTCACTGTCTGACACTTTCTGACACTCTCACACTCTCTGACACTCTCACTCTCCCTGACACTCTCTGACACTCTCTCACACTCTCTTACACTCTCTCACACTCTCTGACACTCTTTCACCCTCTCTGACACTCTCTGACACTCTCTATCACTCTCTGACACTCTCTGACACTCTCTTACACTTTCCATCACTCTCTGACACTCTCTGATACACTGTGACACTCTCAGACACACTCTGACACACTCAGACACTCTCTACCACACTCTATCACTCTCTCACACTGTCTGAAACTCTCTGATACACCCTAACACTCTCACACACTCTCTGACGCTCTCTATCACTATCTGACACTCGCTGACACTCTCAGACAGTCTCAGACACTCTCTATCACTATCTGACAATCTCTGACACTCTCTGACACTCTCTGACACTCTCTGATTCTCTCTAATACACTCTGACACTCTCTATCTCTCTCTGACACTCTTTGACAATCTCATACACACTCAGACACTCTCTGACACTCTCTATCACTTTCTGACACTCTCTATCACTCTCTGAAACTCTCTGACACTCTCTGATACTCTCTGACACTCTCTGACACTCTCTGACAATCTCAGACACACTCAGACACTCTCTGACACTTTCAGACACTCTCTGCCACTCTCTATCCCTCTCTATCACTCTCTGAAAATCTCTGCCACTCACTGACACTCTCTATGACTATCTGACACTCTCTGACACTCTCTCTGACCCTCTCTCACACTCTCTGACACTCTCTGACCCTCCCTGACACTCTCTGAGACTCTCTGACACTCTCTATCACACTCTGCCACTCTCTGACAATCTCAGACACACTCAGACACTCTCTGACACTCTCGAACACTCTCTGACACTCTCTGACACTTGCACACACTCTCTGCCACTCTCCATCACTCTATATCACTCGCTAACACTTTCAGACACTCTCTGCCACTCTCTATCACTTTCTATCACTCTCTGACACTCTCTGACACTTTCAGACACTCTCTGCTACTCTCTATCACTCTCTGACAGTCTCTGACACTCTCTGACACTCTCACACTCTCTCACACTCTCTGACACTCTCTGACACACTCTGCCCTTCTCTGACACTCTCTGACACTATCTGACACTCTCTGACACTATCACACTCTCTGACACTCTCTGACACTCTCTGACACTCTCTGACAAACTTTATCACTCTCTGACACTCTCTGAAACACTCAGAAACTCTCTATCACTCTATGACACTTTCAGACACTCTCTGCCACTCTCTATCACTCTATATCACTCTCTGACACTTTCAGACACTCTCTATCACTCTCTATCACTCTCTGACACTGTCTGACACTCTCTGACACTCTCTGACACTCTCCGACACTCTCTATCACTCTCAGACACTCTCTGACACTTTCAGACACTCTCTGCCACTCTCTATCCCTCTCTGACACTCTCTGACACTCTCTGACACTCGCACACTCTCTGCCTCTCTCTGACACTCTTTCACACTCTCTGACACTCTCTGACCCTCTCTGATCCTCTCTGAACCTCTCAGACACTCTCTGGCACACTCTATCACTCTCTGACACTCTCTGACACTCTCTATCACTGTGAATCATTCTCAATCACTCTCGATTACTCTCTGACAGTCTCTGACACTCTCTATCACTCTCAGCCTTCTCTGTATCACTCTCTGACACTCTCTGACACTCTCTGACACTCTCTGACACTCTCTGACACTCGCACACTCTCTGACAACCTCTGACACTCTCTGGCACACTCTATCACTCTCTGACACTCTCTATCACTCTCTATCACTCTCTATCACTCTCTATCACTCTCTGACACTCTCTGACAAACTCTGGCACTCTCAGACACTCTCTGACACTCTCAAACACTCTCTGATGCACTCTGACACTCTCAGACAGTCTCAGACACTCTCTATCACTCTCTGACACTCTCTGACACTCTCTGAAACTCTCTGACACTCTCTGATACACTCTGACTCTCTCAGACACTCTCTGACACACTCAGACACTCTCTACCACTCTCATTCACTCTCTGACACTCTCTGACACTCTCCATCACTCTATGACACTCTCTGACACTCTCTATCACTCTCTATCACTCTCTGACACTCTCTATCACTCTCTGACACTCACTGACACTCTCAGACACTCTCTGCCACTCACTGTCACTCTCTGACTCTCTCTATCACTCTCTGAAACTCTCTGACACTCTCTGACACTCTCTGACACTCTCCATCACTCTATGACACTCTCTGACACTCTCTATCACTCTCTATCACTCTCTGACACTCTCTATCACTCTCTGACACTCACAGACAATCTCAGACACTCTCTGTCACTCTCTGAAACTGTCTATCGCTCTCTGACACTCTCTGACACACTCAATCACACTCTATCACTCTCTGACACACTCTGACACTCTCTATCACTCTCTGACACTCTCTGACACTCTCAGAGGGTCACTATCACTCTCTATCACTCACTGACACTCTCAGACACTCTCTATCAGTCTCTGACACTCACTGGCACTCACAAACACGCTCTTTCACTCTCTGTCACTCTCAGACACTGTCAGACACTCTCTATCGCTCTCTGACACTCTCTATCACTCTCTGACACTCTCTATCGCTCTCTGACACTCTCTATCGCTCTCTGACACTCTCTGACACTCTCAATCACTCTCTATCACTCTCTGAAACACTCCGACACTCTCAGCCACTCTATGACACTCTCTATCACTCTCTATCACTCTCTTACACTCTCTATCACTCTCTGACACTCTCTGACCATCTCTGACAATCTCTATCACACTCTGACACTCTCTGACACTCTCTATCACTCAATGACACACTCTGAAACTGTCTATCACTCCCTATCACTCTCTATCACTCTCTGACACTCACTGACACTCTCAGACACTCGCTGTCACTCTCAGACACTCGCTGTCTCTCTCAGACACTCTCTGTCACTCTCAGACACTCTCAGACACTCTCTATCACTCACTGACACTCTCTTTCGCTCTCCGACACTCTCTGACACTCTCTGAGACTCTCTATCACTCTCTATCACTCTCTGACACTCTCTGACACTCTCTGACACTCTCTGACACTCTCAGACACTCTCAGACACTCTCTATCACTCACTGACACTCTCTGAGACTCTCTATCACTCTCTATCACTCTCTGACACTCTCTGAAACTCTCTGACACTCTCAGAGACTCTCTATCACTCTCTATCACTCTCTGACATTCTCTATCACTCTCTGACATTCTCAGACTCTCTCTGTCACTCTCTGACACTCCCTATCACTCTCTGACACTCTCTGACACTCTCTATCACTCAATGACCCTCTGTGACACTCTCTATCACACTCCATCACTCCCTGACACTCTCTGACACACTCTGACACTCTCAGGCACTCTCTATCACACTCCGTATCACTCTCTGACACTCTCTATCACTGTCTGACACTCTCTGTAACTCTCTAAACCTCTCTGACTCTCTCTATCACTCTCTATCACTCTCTGACACACTCTGACACACTCTATCACTCTCTTTCACTCTCTGACACTCTCTGACACTCTCTATCGCTCTCTATCAATCTCTGACACGCTCTGACACTCTCTATTAATCAATGACACTCTGTGACACTCTCTATGACTCTCTATCACTCTCTGAAACTCACTGACACACTCTGACGCTCTCTATCACTCTCTATCACTCTCTGACACTCTCTGACACTCTCTGACACTCTCCATCACTCTATGACACTCTCTGACACTCTCTATCACTCTCTATCACTCTCTGACACTCTCTATCACTCTCTGACACTCACTGACACTCTCAGACACTCTCGTTCACTCTCTGTCACTCTCAGACAATCTCAGACACTCTCTATCACTCTCTGAAACTGTCTATCGCTCTCTGACACTCTCTGACACACTCAATCACACTCTTTCACTCTCTGACACACTCTGACACTCTCTATCACTCTGTGACACTCTCTGACACTCTCTATCACGCTCTGTCACTCTCTGACACACTGTGACACTCTCTGACACTCTCAGACCCTCTCTGTCACTCTCTATCACTCTCTGACACTCTCCATCACTCTCTGACACACTCTGACACTCTCTGACACTCTCAGACACTCTCTGCCACTCTCTATCACTCTCTGACACTCTCTATCACTCTCTGACACTCTCTGACACTCTCAGTGGCTCTCTATCACTCTCTATCACTCACTGACACTCTCAGACACTCTCTATCACTCTCTGACACTCTCTATCTCTCTCTGACACTCTCTATCGCTCTCTGACACTATCTGACACACTCAATCACTCTCTCTCACTCTCTGACACACTCTGACACTCTCTATCACTCTCAGACACTCTCTATCACACTCTGACACTTTCTAACACTCTCTATCACTCAATGACACACTCTGAAACTCTCTATCACTCTCTATCACTCTCTATCACTCTCAGACACTCACTGACACTCTCTGTCACTCTCAGACACTCTCTATCACTCTCTGACACTCTCTGTCACTCTCTGACACTCTCTATCACTCTCAGACACTCTCTGTCACTCTCTATCACTCTCTGACAATCTCTATCACTCTCTTTCACTCTCTGACCCTCTCAGAGGCTCTCTATCACTCTCTTTCACTCACTGATACTCTCAGACACTCTCTATCACTCTCTGACACTCACTGACACTCTCAGACACTCTCTATCACTCTCTGACACTCTCTGACACTCTCTGACTCTCTCTATCTCTCTCTGACACTCTCTATCGCTCTCTGACACTCTCTGACACTCTCAATCACTCTCTATCACTCTCTGACACACTCTGACACTCTCTGTCACTATATGACACTCTCTGATACTCTCTGACACTCTCTATCACTCTCTGACACTCTCTATCACTCTCTGTCACTCTCTGTCACTCTCTGACACTCACTGACACTGTCAGACACTCGCTGTCACTCTCAGACACTCTCTGGCACTCTCAGACACTCTCTGACACACTCTGACACTCTCAGACTCTCTCTATCACTCGCTATCACTCTCTGACACACTCTGACACTCTCAGAATCTCTCTCTCGCTCTCTGAAACTCTCAGACAATCTCTATCACTCTCTGACACTCTCCATCACTCTCTGACATTCTCAGACACTCTCTATCACTCTCTGACACTCTCTGTCACTCTCTGACACTTTCTGACACTTTCTGACACTTTCAGACACTCTCTATCACTCACTATCACTCTCTGATACTCTCTGACACTCTCAGAATCTCTCTCTCACTCTCTGACACTCTCAGACACTCTCCATCACTCTCTGACACTCTCTATCACTCTGACATTCTCAGACACTCTCCCTCATTCTCTGACATTCTCTGTCACTCTCTTACACTCTCTATCACTCTCTGACTCTCACTGACACTCTCAGACGCTCTCTGTCACTCTCAGACACTCTCTATCACTCTCTGACACTCTCTGACACTCTCTATCACTCTCTGACACTCTCTGACACTCTCTGACACACTCAGACACTCTGTGACACTCTCTGACACTCTCTATCACTCGAAGACACTCTCTGACGCTCTCTATGGCTCTATCACTCTCTGACTCTCTCTATCAATCTCTGACACTCTCTATCACTCTCTGAATCTCTCTGACACTCTCAGAATCTCTCTATCACTCTCTATCACTCACTGACACTCTCAGACACTCTCTTTCACTCTCTGTCACTCTCAGACACTCTCTATCCCTCTCTGACACTCTCTGACACTCTCTGACACTCTCTGACACTCTCTATCACTCTCTGACACTCTCTATCGCTCTCTGACACTCTCTGACACACTCAATCGCTCTCTATCAATCTCTGACACACTCTGACTCTCTCTATCACTCAATGACACTCTCTGACACTCTTTATCACTCTCCGTCACTCTCTGACACACACTGACAGTCTCTGACACTCTCTGTCACTCTCTATCACTCTCTGACACTCTCTATCACTCTCTATCACTCTCTATCACTCTCTGACACTCTCTATCACTATCTGACAATCTCTGACACTCTCTGACACTCTCTGATACTCTCTGATAATCTCTAATACACTCTGACACTCTCTATCTCTCTCTGACACTCTCTGACTATCTCATACACACTCAGACACTCTCTGACACTCTCTATCACTCTCTGACACTTTCAGACACTCTCTACCACTCTCTATCACTCTCTGTCACTCTCAGACACTCTCAGACACGCTCTGACACTTTCAGACACTCTCTGCCACTCTCTATCACTCTCTATCACTCTCTGACTCTCTCTGACACTCTCTTTCACTCTCTGACACTCTCTGACACTTTCAGGCACTCTCTGCCACTCTCTGCCACTCTCTATCACTCTCTATCACTCTCTATCACTCTCTGAATCTCTCTGCCACTCTCTGACACTCTCTATTACTCTCTGACACTCTCTGACCTTCTCTCTGACACTCTCTGACACTCTCTGACACTCTCTGACACTCTCTGACACTCTCTGACCCTCCCTGACACTCTCTGAGACTCTGACACTCTCTATCACTCTCTGCACTCTCTGACAATCTCAGACACAATCAGACACTCTCTTGCACTCTCGATCACTCTCTGAAAGTCTCTGACACTTTCAGACACTCTCTGCCACTCACTATCACTCTCTATCACTCGCTGACACTTTCAGAAACTCTCTGTCACTCTCTGTCACTCTCTGACACTTTCAGACATTCTCTGCCACTCTCTATTACTCTCTATCACTCGCTGACACTTTCCGACACTCTCTGCCACTCTCTGTCACTCTCTGACACTCTCACACTCTCTGACACTCTCACACTCTCTGACACTCTTACACTCTCTATCACTCTCTGACACTCTCTGACACTCTCTATCATTCTCTGACACTCTCTATCACTCTCTGAAACTCTCTGACAGTCTCAGACACACTCAGACACTCTCTGACACTCTCTGTCACTCTCTGACACTCTCTGACACTCTCTGACACTTTCAGACACTCTCTGACACTTTCAGACACTCTCTGCCACTCTCTCTCACTCTCTATCACTCTCTGACACTCTGTGACACTCTCACACTCTCTGACAATCTCACACTCTCTCACACACTCTCTGACACTCTCTGACCCACTCAGACACTCTCTGTCACTGTCTGACACTTTCTGACACTCTCACACTCTCTGACACTCTCACTCTCCCTGACACTCTCTGACACTCTCTCACACTCTCTTACACTCTCTCACACTCTCTGACACTCTTTCACCCTCTCTGACACTCTCTGACACTCTCTATCACTCTCTGACACTCTCTGACACTCTCTTACACTTTCCATCACTCTCTGACACTCTCTGATACACTGTGACACTCTCAGACACACTCTGACACACTCAGACACTCTCTACCACACTCTATCACTCTCTCACACTGTCTGAAACTCTCTGATACACCCTAACACTCTCACACACTCTCTGACGCTCTCTATCACTATCTGACACTCGCTGACACTCTCAGACAGTCTCAGACACTCTCTATCACTATCTGACAATCTCTGACACTCTCTGACACTCTCTGACACTCTCTGATTCTCTCTAATACACTCTGACACTCTCTATCTCTCTCTGACACTCTCTGAC
Organism: Heterodontus francisci; assembly: GCF_036365525.1. Taxonomy (NCBI): domain Eukaryota; kingdom Metazoa; phylum Chordata; class Chondrichthyes; order Heterodontiformes; family Heterodontidae; genus Heterodontus; species Heterodontus francisci. The sequence continues at coordinate 33,767,746 of NC_090412.1, read as the reverse complement.
AATCTCATACACACTCAGACACTCTCTGACACTCTCTATCACTTTCTGACACTCTCTATCACTCTCTGAAACTCTCTGACACTCTCTGATACTCTCTGACACTCTCTGACACTCTCTGACAATCTCAGACACACTCAGACACTCTCTGACACTTTCAGACACTCTCTGCCACTCTCTATCCCTCTCTATCACTCTCTGAAAATCTCTGCCACTCACTGACACTCTCTATGACTATCTGACACTCTCTGACACTCTCTCTGACCCTCTCTCACACTCTCTGACACTCTCTGACCCTCCCTGACACTCTCTGAGACTCTCTGACACTCTCTATCACACTCTGCCACTCTCTGACAATCTCAGACACACTCAGACACTCTCTGACACTCTCGAACACTCTCTGACACTCTCTGACACTTGCACACACTCTCTGCCACTCTCCATCACTCTATATCACTCGCTAACACTTTCAGACACTCTCTGCCACTCTCTATCACTTTCTATCACTCTCTGACACTCTCTGACACTTTCAGACACTCTCTGCTACTCTCTATCACTCTCTGACAGTCTCTGACACTCTCTGACACTCTCACACTCTCTCACACTCTCTGACACTCTCTGACACACTCTGCCCTTCTCTGACACTCTCTGACACTATCTGACACTCTCTGACACTATCACACTCTCTGACACTCTCTGACACTCTCTGACACTCTCTGACAAACTTTATCACTCTCTGACACTCTCTGAAACACTCAGAAACTCTCTATCACTCTATGACACTTTCAGACACTCTCTGCCACTCTCTATCACTCTATATCACTCTCTGACACTTTCAGACACTCTCTATCACTCTCTATCACTCTCTGACACTGTCTGACACTCTCTGACACTCTCTGACACTCTCCGACACTCTCTATCACTCTCAGACACTCTCTGACACTTTCAGACACTCTCTGCCACTCTCTATCCCTCTCTGACACTCTCTGACACTCTCTGACACTCGCACACTCTCTGCCTCTCTCTGACACTCTTTCACACTCTCTGACACTCTCTGACCCTCTCTGATCCTCTCTGAACCTCTCAGACACTCTCTGGCACACTCTATCACTCTCTGACACTCTCTGACACTCTCTATCACTGTGAATCATTCTCAATCACTCTCGATTACTCTCTGACAGTCTCTGACACTCTCTATCACTCTCAGCCTTCTCTGTATCACTCTCTGACACTCTCTGACACTCTCTGACACTCTCTGACACTCTCTGACACTCGCACACTCTCTGACAACCTCTGACACTCTCTGGCACACTCTATCACTCTCTGACACTCTCTATCACTCTCTATCACTCTCTATCACTCTCTATCACTCTCTGACACTCTCTGACAAACTCTGGCACTCTCAGACACTCTCTGACACTCTCAAACACTCTCTGATGCACTCTGACACTCTCAGACAGTCTCAGACACTCTCTATCACTCTCTGACACTCTCTGACACTCTCTGAAACTCTCTGACACTCTCTGATACACTCTGACTCTCTCAGACACTCTCTGACACACTCAGACACTCTCTACCACTCTCATTCACTCTCTGACACTCTCTGATACACTCTAACACTCTCAGGCAATCTCTGACACTCTCTATCACTCTCTGACACTCTCTATCACTCTCTATCACTCTCTATCACTCCCTATCACTCTCTATCACTCTCTGACACTCACTGACACTCTCAGACACTCGCTGTCACTCTCAGACACTCGCTGTCTCTCTCAGACACTCTCTGTCACTCTCAGACACTCTCTATCACTCTCTATCACTCACTGACACTCTCTTTCGCTCTCCGACACTCTCTGACACTCTCTGACACTCTCTGTCACTCTCTATCACTCTCTGACACTCTCTATCACTCTCTATCACTCTCTATCACTCTCTGACACTCTCTATCACTATCTGACAATCTCTGACACTCTCTGACACTCTCTGATACTCTCTGATAATCTCTAATACACTCTGACACTCTCTATCTCTCTCTGACACTCTCTGACTATCTCATACACACTCAGACACTCTCTGACACTCTCTATCACTCTCTGACACTTTCAGACACTCTCTACCACTCTCTATCACTCTCTGTCACTCTCAGACACTCTCAGACACGCTCTGACACTTTCAGACACTCTCTGCCACTCTCTATCACTCTCTATCACTCTCTGACTCTCTCTGACACTCTCTTTCACTCTCTGACACTCTCTGACACTTTCAGGCACTCTCTGCCACTCTCTGCCACTCTCTATCACTCTCTATCACTCTCTATCACTCTCTGAATCTCTCTGCCACTCTCTGACACTCTCTATTACTCTCTGACACTCTCTGACCTTCTCTCTGACACTCTCTGACACTCTCTGACACTCTCTGACACTCTCTGACCCTCCCTGACACTCTCTGAGACTCTGACACTCTCTATCACTCTCTGCACTCTCTGACAATCTCAGACACAATCAGACACTCTCTTGCACTCTCGATCACTCTCTGAAAGTCTCTGACACTTTCAGACACTCTCTGCCACTCACTATCACTCTCTATCACTCGCTGACACTTTCAGAAACTCTCTGTCACTCTCTGTCACTCTCTGACACTTTCAGACATTCTCTGCCACTCTCTATTACTCTCTATCACTCGCTGACACTTTCCGACACTCTCTGCCACTCTCTGTCACTCTCTGACACTCTCACACTCTCTGACACTCTCACACTCTCTGACACTCTTACACTCTCTATCACTCTCTGACACTCTCTGACACTCTCTATCATTCTCTGACACTCTCTATCACTCTCTGAAACTCTCTGACAGTCTCAGACACACTCAGACACTCTCTGACACTCTCTGTCACTCTCTGACACTCTCTGACACTCTCTGACACTTTCAGACACTCTCTGACACTTTCAGACACTCTCTGCCACTCTCTCTCACTCTCTATCACTCTCTGACACTCTGTGACACTCTCACACTCTCTGACAATCTCACACTCTCTCACACACTCTCTGACACTCTCTGACCCACTCAGACACTCTCTGTCACTGTCTGACACTTTCTGACACTCTCACACTCTCTGACACTCTCACTCTCCCTGACACTCTCTGACACTCTCTCACACTCTCTTACACTCTCTCACACTCTCTGACACTCTTTCACCCTCTCTGACACTCTCTGACACTCTCTATCACTCTCTGACACTCTCTGACACTCTCTTACACTTTCCATCACTCTCTGACACTCTCTGATACACTGTGACACTCTCAGACACACTCTGACACACTCAGACACTCTCTACCACACTCTATCACTCTCTCACACTGTCTGAAACTCTCTGATACACCCTAACACTCTCACACACTCTCTGACGCTCTCTATCACTATCTGACACTCGCTGACACTCTCAGACAGTCTCAGACACTCTCTATCACTATCTGACAATCTCTGACACTCTCTGACACTCTCTGACACTCTCTGATTCTCTCTAATACACTCTGACACTCTCTATCTCTCTCTGACACTCTTTGACAATCTCATACACACTCAGACACTCTCTGACACTCTCTATCACTTTCTGACACTCTCTATCACTCTCTGAAACTCTCTGACACTCTCTGATACTCTCTGACACTCTCTGACACTCTCTGACAATCTCAGACACACTCAGACACTCTCTAACACTTTCAGACACTCTCTGCCACTCTCTATCCCTCTCTATCACTCTCTGAAAATCTCTGCCACTCACTGACACTCTCTATGACTATCTGACACTCTCTGACACTCTCTCTGACCCTCTCTCACACTCTCTGACACTCTCTGACCCTCCCTGACACTCTCTGAGACTCTCTGACACTCTCTATCACACTCTGCCACTCTCTGACAATCTCAGACACACTCAGACACTCTCTGACACTCTCGAACACTCTCTGACACTCTCTGACACTTGCACACACTCTCTGCCACTCTCCATCACTCTATATCACTCGCTAACACTTTCAGACACTCTCTGCCACTCTCTATCACTTTCTATCACTCTCTGACACTCTCTGACACTTTCAGACACTCTCTGCTACTCTCTATCACTCTCTGACAGTCTCTGACACTCTCTGACACTCTCACACTCTCTCACACTCTCTGACACTCTCTGACACACTCTGCCCTTCTCTGACACTCTCTGACACTATCTGACACTCTCTGACACTATCACACTCTCTGACACTCTCTGACACTCTCTGACACTCTCTGACAAACTTTATCACTCTCTGACACTCTATGAAACACTCAGAAACTCTCTATCACTCTATGACACTTTCAGACACTCTCTGCCACTCTCTATCACTCTATATCACTCTCTGACACTTTCAGACACTCTCTATCACTCTCTATCACTCTCTGACACTGTCTGACACTCTCTGACACTCTCTGACACTCTCCGACACTCTCTATCACTCTCAGACACTCTCTGACACTTTCAGACACTCTCTGCCACTCTCTATCCCTCTCTGACACTCTCTGACACTCTCTGACACTCGCACACTCTCTGCCTCTCTCTGACACTCTTTCACACTCTCTGACACTCTCTGACCCTCTCTGATCCTCTCTGAACCTCTCAGACACTCTCTGGCACACTCTATCACTCTCTGACACTCTCTGACACTCTCTATCACTGTGAATCATTCTCAATCACTCTCGATTACTCTCTGACAGTCTCTGACACTCTCTATCACTCTCAGCCTTCTCTGTATCACTCTCTGACACTCTCTGACACTCTCTGACACTCTCTGACACTCTCTGACACTCGCACACTCTCTGACAACCTCTGACACTCTCTGGCACACTCTATCACTCTCTGACACTCTCTATCACTCTCTATCACTCTCTATCACTCTCTATCACTCTCTATCACTCTCTGACACTCTCTGACAAACTCTGGCACTCTCAGACACTCTCTGACACTCTCAAACACTCTCTGATGCACTCTGACACTCTCAGACAGTCTCAGACACTCTCTATCACTCTCTGACACTCTCTGACACTCTCTGAAACTCTCTGACACTCTCTGATACACTCTGACTCTCTCAGACACTCTCTGACACACTCAGACACTCTCTACCACTCTCATTCACTCTCTGACACTCTCTGATACACTCTAACACTCTCAGGCAATCTCTGACACTCTCTATCACTCTCTGACTCAATCTGACACTCTCAGACAGTCTCAGAGACTCTCTATCACTCTCTGACACTCTCTGACACCCTCTGACACTCTCTGATACTCTCTGACATTCTCAGACACACTCAGACACTCTGACACTCTCACACTCTCTCACACTCTCTCACACTCTCTGACACACTCTGACACACTCTGTCCCTCTCTGACACTACCTGATACTCTCAGACACTGTCACACTCTCTGACACTGTCACACTCTCTGACACTCTCTCACTCTCTCTGACATTCTCTGACACTCTCTATCACTCTCTGACACTTTCAGACACTCTCTGCCACTCTCTATCACACTATATCACTCTCTGACACTTTCAGATACTCTCTATCACTCTCTATCACTCTCTATCACTCTCTGAAGCTCTCTGACACTCTCTGACACTCTCTGACACTCTCTGACACTCTCTATCACTCTCTGACACTCTCTGACACTCTCTTACACTCTCTGACACACTCAGACACTCTCTATCACTCTCTGACACTTTCAGACACTCTCTGCCCTCTCTATAACTATCTCACACTCTCTGACACTCTCTGACACTCTCTGACACTCTCTGACACTCTCACCCTCTCTGACCCTCTCTGACACTCTTTTCACTCTCTGACACTCTCTGAACCTCTCTGAACCTCTCTGACCCTCTCGGACACTCTCAGAGACTCTCTGGCACACTCTATCACTCTCTGACACTCTCTATCACTGTCAATCATTCTCAATCACTCTCAATCACTCTCTGAACCTCTCTGACACTCTCTGGCACTTTCAGAAACTCTCAGACACACTCAGACACTCTCTCTCACTCTCCATCACTCTCTGACACTCTCTGATACACTGTGGCACTCTCAGACATTCTCTGACACACTCAGAACATTCTCTACCACTCTCTATCACTCTCTGACACTCTCTGATACACTCTAACACTCTCAGACACTCTCTGACACTCTCTGACACTCTCTATCACTCTCTGACTCAATCTGACACTCTCAGACAGTCTCAGACACTCTCTGACACTCTCTGACACTCTCTATCTCTCTCTGACACTCTCTGACACTTTCAGACACTCTCTGCCACTCTCTATCACTCTCTGACACTCTCTAACACTCTTTGACACTCTCTGACCCTCTCTATCACTCTCTGACCCTCTCTGGCACTCTCAGACCCACGCAGACACTCGCTCACACTCACTTTCACTCTCTGACACTCTCTGACACTTTCAGACATTCTCTGCCACTCTCTATTACTCTCTATCACTCGCTGACACTTCAAGACACTCTCTGCCACTCTCTTTCACTCTCTGTCACTCTCTGACACTCTCTGACACTCTCACACTCTCTGACACTCTCACACTCTCACACTCTCCGACACTCTCACACTCTCGGACCCTTTCTGACACTCTCTATCACTCTCTGACACTCTCTGACACTCTCTATCACTCTCTGACTCTCTCTATCACTCTCTGACACTCTCTGACAATCTCAGACACTCTCTGACACTCTCTGACACTCTATATCACTCTCTGACACTCTCTGACACTCTCTGACACTCTCTGCCACTCTCTCTCACTCTCTATCACTCTCTGACACTCTCTGACACTCTCACACTCTCTGACACTCTCACCCTCTCTGACCCTCTCTGACACTCTTTTCACTCTCTGACACTCTCTGAACCTCTCTGAACCTCTCTGACCCTCTCTGACACTCTCAGAGACTCTCTGGCACACTCTATCACTCTCTGACACTCTCTATCACTGTCAATCATTCTCAATCACTCTCAATCACTCTCTGAACCTCTCTGACACTCTCTGGCACTTTCAGAAACTCTCAGACACACTCCGACACTCTCTCTCACTCTCCATCACTCTCTGACACTCTCTGATACACTGTGGCACTCTCAGACATTCTCTGACACACTCAGAACATTCTCTACCACTCTCTATCACTCTCTGACACTCTCTGATACACTCTAACACTCTCAGACACTCTCTGACACTCTCTGACACTCTCTATCACTCTCTGACTCAATCTGACACTCTCAGACAGTCTCAGACACTCTCTGACACTCTCTGACACTCTCTATCTCTCTCTGACACTCTCTGACACTTTCAGACACTCTCTGCCACTCTCTATCACTCTCTGACACTCTCTAACACTCTTTGACACTCTCTGACCCTCTCTATCACTCTCTGACCCTCTCTGGCACTCTCAGACCCACGCAGACACTCGCTCACACTCACTTTCACTCTCTGACACTCTCTGACACTTTCAGACATTCTCTGCCGCTCTCTATTACTCTCTATCACTCGCTGACACTTCAAGACACTCTCTGCCACTCTCTTTCACTCTCTGTCACTCTCTGACACTCTCTGACACTCTCACACTCTCTGACACTCTCACACTCTCACACTCTCCGACACTCTCACACTCTCGGACCCTTTCTGACACTCTCTATCACTCTCTGACACTCTCTGACACTCTCTATCACTCTCTGACTCTCTCTATCACTCTCTGACACTCTCTGACAATCTCAGACACTCTCTGACACTCTCTGACACTCTATATCACTCTCTGACACTCTCTGACACTCTCTGACACTCTCTGCCACTCTCTCTCACTCTCTATCACTCTCTGACACTCTCTGACACTCTCACACTCTCTGACACTCTCACACAGTCTCACACAGTCTCACACAGTCTCTGACACTCTCTGACCCACTCTGACACTCTCTGTCACTGTCTGACACTCTCTGACACTCACTACCACTCTCTGGCACTCTCACTCTCTCTGACACTCTCTGACACTCTCTCACACTCTCTGACACTCTCTATCACTCTCTGACACTCTCTGATACTCTCTTGCACTCTCCATCACTCTCTGACACTCTCTGATACACTGTGACAAACTCAGACACACTCTGACACACTCAGACACTCTCTGCCACACTCTATCACTCTCTCACACTGTCTGACACTCTCTGATACACTCTAACACTCTCTGACACTCTCTATCACTATCTGACATTCGCTGACACTCTCAGACAGTCTCAGACACTCTCTATCACTATCTGACAATCTCTGACACTCTCTGACACTCTCTGATACTCTCTCATACACTCTGACACTCTCCATCTCTCTGTGACACTCTCTGAAAATCTCATACACACTCAGACACTCTCTGACACTCTCTATCACTCTCTGACACTCTCAGACAGTCTCAGACACTCTCTGACACTCTCTGATACTCTCTGACAATCTCAGACACACTCAGACACTCTCTGACACTTTCAGACACTCTCTGCCACTCTCTAACACTCTCTATCACTCTCTATCACTCTCTATCACTCTCTGAAACTCTCTGCCACTCTCTGACACTCTCTATCAGTATCTGACACTCTCTGACACTCTCTCTGACCCTCTCTCACACTCTCTGACACTCTCTGACCCTCCCTGACACTCGCTGAGACTCTCTGACACTCTCTATCACTCTCTGACACTCTCTGACAATCTCAGACACACTCAGAAACTCTCTGACACTCTCGATCACTCTCTCACTCTCCCTGACACTCTCTGACACTCTCTCACAATCTCTGACACTCTCTCACACTCTCTGACACTCTTTCACCTTCTCTGACACTCTCTGACACTCTCTATCACTCTCTGACACTCTCTGACACTCTTACACTTTCCATCACTCTCTGACACTCTCTGATACACTGTGACACTCTCAGACACACTCTGACACACTCAGATACTCTCTACCACACTCTATCACTCTCTCACACTGTCTGACACTCTCTGATACACCCTAACACGCTCACACACTCTCTGACGCTCTCTATCACTATCTGACACTCGCTGACACTCTCAGACAGTCTCAGACACTCTCTATCACTATCTGACAATCTCTGACACTCTCTGACACTCTCTGATACTCTCTAATACACTATGACACTCTCTATCTCTCTCTGACACTCTCTGACACTCTCTGACACTCTCTGAAACTCTCTATCACTCTCTGACACTCTCTATCGCTCTCTGACACTCTCTGACACACTCAATCGCTCTCTATCAATCTCTGACACACTCTGACTCTCTCTATCACTCAATGACACTCTCTGACACTCTTTATCACTCTCCGTCACTCTCTGACACACACTGACACTCTCTGACACTCTCTGTCACTCTCTATCACTCTCTGACACTCTCTATCACACTCTATCACTCTCTATCACTCTCAGACACTCTCTCTCACTCTCTTACACTCTCTGACACTCTCTGACACTCTCTATCACTCTCTGACACTCTCTATCGCTCTCTGACACTCTCTGACACACTCAATCGCTCTCTATCAATCTCTGACACACTCTGACTCTCTCTATCACTCAATGACACTCTCTGACACTCTTTATCACTCTCCGTCACTCTCTGACACACACTGACACTCTCTGACACTCTCTGTCACTCTCTATCACTCTCTGACACTCTCTATCACTCTCTATCACTCTCTATCACTCTCTGACACTCTCTATCACTATCTGACAATCTCTGACACTCTCTGACACTCTCTGATACTCTCTGATAATCTCTAATACACTCTGACACACTCTATCTCTCTCTGACACTCTCTGACTATCTCATACACACTCAGACACTCTCTGACACTCTCTATCACTCTCTGACACTTTCAGACACTCTCTACCACTCTCTATCACTCTCTATCACTCTCAGACACTCTCAGACACGCTCTGACACTTTCAGACACTCTCTGCCACTCTCTATCACTCTCTATCACTCTCTGAAACTCTCTGCCACTCTCTGACACTCTCTATCACTCTCTGACTCTCTCTGACACTCTCTTTCACTCTCTGACACTCTCTGACACTTTCAGGCACTCTCTGCCACTCTCTGCCACTCTCTATCACTCTCTATCACTCTCTGAATCTCTCTGCCACTCTCTGACACTCTCTATCACTCTCTGACACTCTCTGACACTCTCTGACCTTCTCTCTGACACTGTCTCACACTCTCTGACACTCTCTGACACTCTCTGACACTCTCTGACCCTCCCTGACACTCTCTGAGACTCTGACACTGTCTATCACTCTCTGCACTCTCTGACAATCTCAGACACAATCAGACACTCTCTTGCACTCTCGATCACTCTCTGAATCTCTCTGACACTTTCAGACACTCTCTGCCACTCACTCTCACTCTCTATCGCTCGCTGACACTTTCAGAAACTCTCTGTCACTCTCTGTCACTCTCTGACACTTTCAGACATTCTCTGCCACTCTCTATTACTCTCTATCACTCGCTGACACTTTCAGACACTCTCTGCCACTCTCTGTCACTCTCTGACACTCTCACACTCTCTGACACTCTCACACTCTCTGACACTCTCTATCACTCTCTGAAACTCTCTGACAGTCTCAGACACACTCAGACACTCTCTGACACTCTCTGTCACTCTCTGACACTCTCTGACACTTTCAGACACTCTCTGACACTTTCAGACACTCTCTGCCACTCTCTCTCACTCTCTATCACTCTCTGACACTCTGTGACACTCTCACACTCTCTGACAATCTCACACTCTCTCACACACTCTCTGACACTCTCTGACCCACTCAGACACTCTCTGTCACTGTCTGACACTTTCTGACACTCTCACACTCTCTGACACTCTCACTCTCCCTGACACTCTCTGACACTCTCTCACACTCTCTGACACTCTCTCACACTCTCTGACACTCTTTCACCCTCTCTGACACTCTCTGACACTCTCTATCACTCTCTGACACTCTCTGACACTCTCTTACACTTTCCATCACTCTCTGACACTCTCTGATACACTGTGACACTCTCAGACACACTCTGACACACTCAGACACTCTCTACCACACTCTATCACTCTCTCACACTGTCTGACACTCTCTGATACACCCTAACACTCTCACACACTCTCTGACGCTCTCTATCACTATCTGACACTCGCTGACACTCTCAGACAGTCTCAGACACTCTCTATCACTATCTGACAATCTCTGACACTCTCTGACACTCTCTGACACTCTCTGATTCTCTCTAATACACTCTGACACTCTCTATCTCTCTCTGACACTCTCTGACAATCTCATACACACTCAGACACTCTCTGACACTCTCTATCACTTTCTGACACTCTCTATCACTCTCTGAAACTCTCTGACACTCTCTGATACTCTCTGACACTCTCTTGCACTCTCTGACAATCTCAGACACACTCAGACACTCTCTGACACTTTCAGACACTCTCTGCCACTCTCTATCCCTCTCTATCACTCTCTGAAAATCTCTGCCACTCACTGACACTCTCTATGACTATCTGACACTCTCTGACACTCTCTCTGACCCTCTCTCACACTCTCTGACACTCTCTGACCCTCCCTGACACTCTCTGAGACTCTCTGACACTGTCTATCACTCTCTGCCACTCTCTGACAATCTCAGACACACTCAGACACTCTCTGACACTCTCGAACACTCTCTGACACTCTCTGACACTTGCACACACTCTCTATCACTCTATATCACTCGCTGACACTTTCAGACACTCTCTGCCACTCTCTATCACTTTCTATCACTCTCTGACACTCTCTGACACTTTCAGACACTCTCTGCTACTCTCTATCACTCTCTGACAGTCTCTGACACTCTCTGACACTCTCACACTCTCTCACACTCTCTGACACTCTCTGACACACTCTGTCCTTCTCTGACACTCTCTGACACTATCTGACACTCTCTGACACTATCACACTCTCTGACACTCTCTGACACTCTCTGACACTCTCTGACAAACTTTATCACTCTCTGACACTCTCTGAAACACTCAGACACTCTCTATCACTCTATGACACTTTCAGACACTCTCTGCCACTCTCTATCACTCTATATCACTCTCTGACACTTTCAGACACTCTCTATCACTCTCAGACACTCTCTGACACTTTCAGACACTCTCTGCCACTCTCTATCCCTCTCTGACACTCTCTGACACTCTCTGACACTCGCACACTCTCTGCCACTCTCTGACACTCTTTCACACTCTCTGACACTCTCTGACCCTCTCTGATCCTCTCTGAACCTCTCAGACACTCTCTGGCACACTCTATCACTCTCTGACACTCTCTGACACTCTCTAGCACTGTGAATCATTCTCAATCACTCTCAATTACTCTCTGACAGTCTCTGACACTCTCTATCACTCTCAGCCTTCTCTGTATCACTCTCTGACACTCTCTGACACTGTCTGACACTCTCTGACACTCTCTGACACTCTCCGACACTCTCTATCACTCTCAGACACTCTCTGACACTTTCAGACACTCTCTGCCACTCTCTATCCCTCTCTGACACTCTCTGACACTCTCTGACACTCGCACACTCTCTGCCACTCTCTGACACTCTTTCACACTCTCTGACACTCTCTGACCCTCTCTGATCCTCTCTGAACCTCTCAGACACTCTCTGGCACACTCTATCACTCTCTGACACTCTCTGACACTCTCTAGCACTGTGAATCATTCTCAATCACTCTCAATTACTCTCTGACAGTCTCTGACACTCTCTATCACTCTCAGCCTTCTCTGTATCACTCTCTGACACTCTCTGACACTCTCTGACACTCTCTGACACTCTCTGACACTCGCACACTCTCTGACATTCTCTGACACTCTCTGGCACACTCTATCACTCTCTGACACTCTCTATCACTCTCTATCACTCTCTGACACTCTCTGACACACTCTGGCACTCTCAGACACTCTCTGACACTCTCTAACACTCTCTGATGCACTCTGACACTCTCAGACAGTCTCAGACACTCTCTATCACTCTCTGACACTCTCTGACACTCTTTGAAACTCTCTGACACTCTCTGATACACTCTGACACTCTCAGACACTCTCTGACACACTCAGACACTCTCTTCCACTCTCATTCACTCTCTGACACTCTCTGACACACTCTAACACTCTCAGGCAATCTCTGACACTCTCTATCACTCTCTGACTCAATCTGACACTCTCAGACAGTCTCAGACACTCTCTATCACTCTCTGACACTCTCTGACACCCTCTGACACTCTCTGATACTCTCTGACATTCTCAGACACACTCAGACACTCAGACACTCTGACACACTCACACTCTCTCACACTCTCTCACACTCTCTGACACACTCTGACACACTCTGTCCCTCTCTGACACTACCTGATACTCTCAGACACTGTCACACTCTCTGACACTGTCACACTCTCTGACACTCTCTCACTCTCTCTGACATTCTCTGACACTCTCTGACACTCTCTGACACTCTCTATCACTCTCTATCACTCTCTGACTCAATCTGACACTCTCAGACAGTCTCAGACACTCTCTGACACTCTCTGACACTCTCTATCTCTCTCTGACACTCTCTGACACTTTCAGACACTCTCTGCCACTCTCTATCACACTCTGACACTCTCTAACACTCTTTGACACTCTCTGACCCTCTCTATCACTCTCTGACCCTCTCTGGCACTCTCAGACCCACGCAGACACTCGCTCACACTCACTTTCACTCTCTGACACTCTCTGACACTTTCAGACATTCTCTGCCACTCTCTATTACTCTCTATCACTCGCTGACACTTCAAGACACTCTCTGCCACTCTCTTTCACTCTCTGTCACTCTCTGACACTCTCTGACACTCTCACACTCTCTGACACTCTCACACTCTCCGACACTCTCACACTCTCGGACCCTTTCTGACACTCTCTATCACTCTCTGACACTCTCTGACACTCTCTATCACTCTCTGACTCTCTCTATCACTCTCTGACACTCTCTGACAATCTCAGACACTCTCTGACACTCTCTGACACTCTATATCACTCTCTGACACTCTCTGACACTCTCTGACACTCTCTGCCACTCTCTCTCACTCTCTATCACTCTCTGACACTCTCTGACACTCTCTGACACTCTCACACTCTCTGACACTCTCACACAGTCTCACACAGTCTCACACAGTCTCTGACACTCTCTGACCCACTCTGACACTCTCTGTCACTGTCTGACACTCTCTGACACTCACTACCACTCTCTGGCACTCTCACTCTCTCTGACACTCTCTGACACTCTCTCACACTCTCTGACACTCTCTATCACTCTCTGACACTCTCTGATACTCTCTTGCACTCTCCATCACTCTCTGACACTCTCTGATACACTGTGACAAACTCAGACACACTCTGACACACTCAGACACTCTCTGCCACACTCTATCACTCTCTCACACTGTCTGACACTCTCTGATACACTCTAACACTCTCTGACACTCTCTATCACTATCTGACATTCGCTGACACTCTCAGACAGTCTCAGACACTCTCTATCACTATCTGACAATCTCTGACACTCTCTGACACTCTCTGATACTCTCTCATACACTCTGACACTCTCCATCTCTCTCTGACACTCTCTGAAAATCTCATACACACTCAGACACTCTCTGACACTCTCTATCACTCTCTGACACTCTCAGACAGTCTCAGACACTCTCTGACACTCTCTGATACTCTCTGACACTCTCTGACAATCTCAGACACACTCAGACACTCTCTGACACTTTCAGACACTCTCTGCCACTCTCTAACACTCTCTATCACTCTCTGAAACTCTCTGCCACTTTCTGACACTCTCTATCAGTATCTGACACTCTCTGACACTCTCTCTGACCCTCTCTCACACTCTCTGACACTCTCTGACCCTCCCTGACACTCGCTGAGACTCTCTGACACTCTCTATCACTCTCTGACACTCTCTGACAATCTCAGACACACTCAGAAACTCTCTGACACTCTCGATCACTCTCTCACTCTCCCTGACACTCTCTGACACTCTCTCACACTCTCTGACACTCTCTCACACTCTCTGACACTCTTTCACCCTCTCTGACACTCTCTGACACTCTCTATCACTCTCTGACACTCTCTGACACTCTTACACTTTCCATCACTTTCTGACACTCTCTGATGCACTGTGACACTCTCAGACACACTCTGACAAACTCAGACACTCTCTACCACACTCTATCACTCTCTCACACTGTCTGACACTCTCTGATACACCCTAACACGCTCACACACTCTCTGACGCTCTCTATCACTATCTGACACTCGCTGACACTCTCAGACAGTCTCAGACACTCTCTATCACTATCTGACAATCTCTGACACTCTCTGACACTCTCTGATACTCTCTAATACACTATGACACTCTCTATCTCTCTCTGACACTCTCTGACAATCTCATACACACTCAGACACTCTCTGACACTCTCTATCACTTTCTGACACTCTCTATCACTCTCTGACACTCCCTGACACTCTCTGATACTCTCTGACACTCTCTGACACTCTCTGACAATCTCAGACACACTCAGACACTCTCTGACACTATCAGACACTCTCTGCCACTCTCTATCCCTCTCTATCACTCTCTGAAACTCTCTGCCACTCTCTGACACTCTCTATGACTATCTGACACTCTCTGACACTCTCTCTGACCCTCTCTCACACTCTCTGACACTCTCTGACCCTCCCTGACACTCTCTGAGACTCTCTGACACTCTCTATCACTCTCTGACACTCTCTGACAATCTCAGACACACTCAGACACTCTCGAACACTCTCTGACACTCTCTGACACTTTCACACTCTCTCTGCCACTCTCCATCTCTCTATATCACTCGCTGACACTTTCAGACACTCTCTGCCACTCTCTATCACTTTCGATCACTCTCTGACACTTTCAGACACTCTCTGCTACTCTCTATCACTCTCTGACAGTCTCTGACACTCTCTGACACTCTCACACTCTCTCACACTCTCTCACACTCTCTGACACTCTCTGACACACTCTGTCCTTCTCTGACACTCTCTGACACTATCTGACACTCTCTGACACTATCACACTCTCTGACACTCTCTGACACTCTCTCATACTCTCTGACATTCTCTCACACTCTCTGACACTCTCTGACACTCTCTGACAAACATTATCACTCTCTGACACTCTCTGACACACTCAGACACTCTCTATCACTCTATGACACTTTCAGACACTCTCTGCCACTCTCTATCACTCTATATCACTCTCTGACACTTTCAGACACTCTCTATCACTCTCTATCACTCTCTGACACTCTCTGACACTCTCTGACACTCTCCGACACTCTCTATCACTCTCAGCCACTCTCTGACACTTTCAGACACTCTCTGCCTCTCTCTATCCCTCTCTGACACTCTCTGACACTCGCACACTCTCTGCCACTCTCTGCCACTCTTTCACACTCTCTGACACTCTCTGACACTCTCTGACCCTCTCTGACCCTCTCTGACCCTCTCAGACACTCTCTGGCACACTCTATCACTCTCTGACACTCTCTGACACTCTCTATCACTGTGAATCATTCTCAATCACTCTCAATTACTCTCTGACAGTCTCTGACACTCTCTATCACTCTCAGCCTTCTCTGTATCACTCTCTGACTCTCTCTGACACTCTCTGACACTCGCACACTCTCTGACACTCTCTGACACTCTTTCACACTCTCTGACACTCTCTGACACTCTCTGGCACACTCTATCACTCTCTGACACTCTCTATCACTCTCTATCACTCTCTGACACTCTCTGACACACTCTGGCACTCTCAGACACTCTCTGACACTCTCTGACACTCTCTGATGCACTCTGACACTCTCAGACAGTCTCAGACACTCTCTATCACTCTCTGACACTCTCTGACACTCTCTGAAACTCTCTGACACTCTCTGATACACTCTGGCGCTCTCAGACACTCTCTGACACTCTCTGACACTCTCTGATACACTCTGACACTCTCAGACACTCTCTGACACACTCAGACACTCTCTACCACTCTCATTCACTCTCTGACACTCTCTGATACACTCTAACACTCTCAGGCAATCTCTGACACTCTCTATCACTCTCTGACTCAATCTGACACTCTCAGACAGTCTCAGACACTCTCTATCACTCTCTGACACTCTCTGACACCCTCTGACACTCTCTGATACTCTCTGACATGCTCAGACACACTCAGACACTCTGACACTCTGACACTCTCACACTCTCTCACACTCTTTGACACACTCTGTCCCTCTCTGACACTACCTGATACTCTCTGACACTGTCACACTCTCTGACACTGTCACACTCTCTGACACTCTCTCACTCTCTCTGACATTCTCTGACACTCTCTGACACTCTCTGACACACTCAGACACTCTCTATCACTCTCTGACACTTTCAGACACTCTCTGCCACTCTCTATCACACTATATCACTCTCTGACACTTTCAGATACTCTCTATCACTCTCTATCACTCTCTGAAGCTCTCTGACACTCTCTGACACTCTCTATCACTCTCTGACACTCTCTGACACTCTCTGACACACTCAGACACTCTCTATCACTCTCTGACACTTTCAGACACTCTCTGCCCTCTCTATAACTCTCTGACACTCTCTGACACTCTCTGACACTCTCTGACACTCTCTGACACTCGCACCCTCTCTGACCCTCTCTGACACTCTTTCACACTCTCTGACACTCTCTGAACCTCTCTGACCCTCTCTGACACTCTCAGAGACTCTCTGGCACACTCTATCACTCTCTGACACTCTCTATCACTGTCAATCATTCTCAATCACTCTCAATCACTCTCTGAACCTCTCTGACACTCTCTGGCACTTTCAGAAACTCTCAGACACACTCAGACACTCTCTCTCACTCTCCATCACTCTCTGACACTCTCTGATACACTGTGGCACTCTCAGACACTCTCTGACACACTCAGAACATTCTCTACCACTCTCTATCACTCTCTGACACTCTCTGATACACTCTAACACTCTCAGACACTCTCTGACACTCTCTATCACTCTCTGACTCAATCTGACACTCTCAGACAGTCTCAGACACTCTCTGACACTCTCTATCTCTCTCTGACACTCTCTGACACTTTCAGACACTCTCTGCCACTCTCTATCACTCTCTGACACTCTCTAACACTCTTTGACACTCTCTGACCCTCTCTATCACTCTCTGACCCTCTCTGGCACTCTCAGACCCACGCAGACACTCGCTCACACTCACTTTCACTCTCTGACACTTTCAGACATTCTCTGCCACTCTCTATTACTCTCTATCACTCGCTGACACTTTAAGACACTCTCTGCCACTCTCTTTCACTCTCTGTCACTCTCTGAAACTCTCTGACACTCTCACACTCTCACACTCTCCGACACTCTCACACTCTCCGACACTCTCACACTCTCGGACCCTTTCTGACACTCTCTATCACTCTCTGACACTCTCTGACACTCTCTATCACTCTCTGACACTACCTGATACTCTCTGACACTGTCACACTCTCTGACACTGTCACACTCTCTGACACTCTCTCACTCTCTCTGACATTCTCTGACACTCTCTGACACTCTCTGACACACTCAGACACTCTCTATCACTCTCTGACACTTTCAGACACTCTCTGCCACTCTCTATCACACTATATCACTCTCTGACACTTTCAGATGCTCTCTATCACTCTCTATCACTCTCTGAAGCTCTCTGACACTCTCTATCACTCTCTGACACACTCAGACACTCTCTATCACTCTCTGCCCTCTCTATAACTCTCTGACACTCTCTGACACTCTCTGACACTCTCTGACACTCGCACCCTCTCTGACCCTCTCTGACACTCTTTCACACTCTCTGACACTCTCTGAACCTCTCTGACCCTCTCTGACACTCTCAGAGACTCTCTGGCACACTCTATCACTCTCTGACACTCTCTATCACTGTCAATCATTCTCAATCACTCTCAATCACTCTCTGAACCTCTCTGACACTCTCTGGCACTTTCAGAAACTCTCAGACACACTCAGACACTCTCTCTCACTCTCCATCACTCTCTGACACTCTCTGATACACTGTGGCACTCTCAGACACTCTCTGACACACTCAGAACATTCTCTACCACTCTCTATCACTCTCTGACACTCTCTGATACACTCTCACACTCTCAGACACTCTCTGACACTCTCTATCACTCTCTGACTCAATCTGACACTCTCAGACAGTCTCAGACACTCTCTGACACTCTCTATCTCTCTCTGACACTCTCTGACACTTTCAGACACTCTCTGCCACTCTCTATAACTCTCTGACACTCTCTAACACTCTTTGACACTCTCTGACCCTCTCTATCACTCTCTGACCCTCTCTGGCACTCTCAGACCCACGCAGACACTCGCTCACACTCACTTTCACTCTCTGACACTCTCTGACACTTTCAGACATTCTCTGCCACTCTCTATTACTCTCTATCACTCGCTGACACTTTAAGACACTCTCTGCCACTCTCTTTCACTCTCTGTCACTCTCTGAAACTCTCTGACACTCTCACACTCTCACACTCTCCGACACTCTCACACTCTCCGACACTCTCACACTCTCGGACCCTTTCTGACACTCTCTATCACTCTCTGACAGTCTCTGACACTCTCTATCACTCTCTGACACTCTCTGACAATCTCAGACACTCTCTGACACTCTCTGACACTCTCTATCACTCTCTGACACTCTCTGACACTCTCTGACACTCTCTGCCACTCTCTCTCACTCTCTATCACTCTCTGACACTCTCACACTCTCTGACACTCTCACACAGTCTCACACAGTCTCTGACACTCTCTGACCCACTCTGACACTCTCTGTCACTGTCTGACACTCTCTGACACTCTCTATCACTCTCTGGCACTCTCACTCTCTCTGACACTCTCTGACACTCTCTCACACTCTCTGACACTCTCTATCACTCTCTGACACTCTCTGACACTCTCTTGCACTCTCCATCACTCTCTGACACTCTCTGATACACTGTGACAAACTCAGACACACTCTGACACACTCAGACACTCTCTGCCACACTCTATCACTCTCTCACACTGTCTGACACTATCTGATACACTCTAACACTCTCTGACACTCTCTATCACTATCTGACATTCGCTGACACTCTCTGACACTCTCTGATACTCTGTCATACACTCTGACACTCTCCATCTCTCTCTGACACTCTCCGAAAATCTCATACACACTCAGACACTCTCTGACACTCTCTGACACTCTCTATCACTCTCTATCACTCTCTGACACTCTCCATCTCTCTCTGACACTCTCTGAAAATCTCATACACACTCAGACACTCTCTGACACTCTCTGACACTCTCTATCACTCTCTGACACTCTCAGACAGTCTCAGACACTCTCTGACACTCTCTGATACTCTCTGACACTCTCTGACAATCTCAGACACACTCAGACACTCTCTGACACTTTCAGACACTCTCTGCCACTCTCTAACACTCTCTATCACTCTCTGAAACTCTCTGCCACTCTCTGACACTCTCTATCAGTATCTGACACTCTCTGACACTCTCCCTGACCCTCTGTCACAGTCTCTGACACTCTCTGACTCTAGCTGACACTCGCTGAGACTCTCTGACACTCTCTATCACTCTCTGACACTCTCTGACAATCTCAGACACACTCAGAAACTCTCTGACACTCTCGATCACTCTCTGACACTCTCTGACACTTTCAGACACTCTCTGCCACTCTCTATCACTCTATATAACTCGCTGACACTTTCAGACACTCTCTGCCACTCTCTATCACTCTCTGACACTCTCTGACACTCTCTGACAATCTCAGACACTCTCTGACACTCTCTGACACTCTCTATCACTCTCTGACACTCTCTGACACTCTCTGACACTCTCTGCCACTCTCTCTCACTCTCTATCACTCTCTGACACTCTCTGACACTCTCACACTCTCTGACACTCTCACACAGTCTCACACAGTCTCTGACACTCTCTGACCCACTCTGACACTCTCTGTCACTGTCTGACACTCTCTGACACTCTCTATCACTCTCTGGCACTCTCACTCTCTCTGACACTCTCTGACACTCTCTCACACTCTCTGACACTCTCTATCACTCTCTGACACTCTCTGACACTCTCTTGCACTCTCCATCACTCTCTGACACTCTCTGATACACTGTGACAAACTCAGACACACTCTGACACACTCAGACACTCTCTGCCACACTCTATCACTCTCTCACACTGTCTGACACTCTCTGATACACTCTAACACTCTCTGACACTCTCTATCACTATCTGACATTCGCTGACACTCTCTGACACTCTCTGATACTCTGTCATACACTCTGACACTCTCCATCTCTCTCTGACACTCTCCGAAAATCTCATACACACTCAGACACTCTCTGACACTCTCTGACACTCTCTATCACTCTCTGACACTCTCCATCTCTCTCTGACACTCTCTGAAAATCTCATACACACTCAGACACTCTCTGACACTCTCTGACACTCTCTATCACTCTCTGACACTCTCAGACAGTCTCAGACACTCTCTGACACTCTCTGATACTCTCTGACACTCTCTGACAATCTCAGACACACTCAGACACTCTCTGACACTTTCAGACACTCTCTGCCACTCTCTAACACTCTCTATCACTCTCTGAAACTCTCTGCCACTCTCTGACACTCTCTATCAGTATCTGACACTCTCTGACGCTCTCCCTGACCCTCTCTCACACTCTCTGACACTCTCTGACTCTAGCTGACACTCGCTGAGACTCTCTGACACTCTCTATCACTCTCTGACACTCTCTGACAATCTCAGACACACTCAGAAACTCTCTGACACTCTCGATCACTCTCTGACACTCTCTGACACTTTCAGACACTCTCTGCCACTCTCTATCACTCTATATAACTCGCTGACACTTTCAGACACTCTCTGCCACTCTCTATCACTCTCTGACACTCTCTGACACTCTGTGACACTCTCTGACACTCACTGACACTTTCAGACACTATCTGCTACTCTCTATCACTCTCTGACACTCTCTGACAAT
Organism: Heterodontus francisci; assembly: GCF_036365525.1. Classification (NCBI taxonomy): domain Eukaryota; kingdom Metazoa; phylum Chordata; class Chondrichthyes; order Heterodontiformes; family Heterodontidae; genus Heterodontus; species Heterodontus francisci. Next base: position 33,745,411 of record NC_090412.1, on the reverse strand, counting down.
CTCACACTCTCTGACACTCTCACACACACTCTGACACTCTCTGACACACTCTGTCCCTCTCTGACACTCTCTGACACTATCTGACACTCTCTGACACTCACACTCTCTGACACTCTCACACTCTCTGACACTCTCTGACACTCTCTCATACTCTCTGACATTCTCTCACACTCTCTGACACTCTCTGACCCTCTCTGACAATCTCTGATACTCTCTGATGAACTCTATCACTCTATGACACTTTTTGACAAACTCAGACACTCTCTATCACTCTCTGACACTTTCAGACACACTCAGACACTCTCTATCACTCTCTGACACTTTCAGACACTCTCTGCCACTCTCTATCACTCTATATCACTCTCTGACACTTTCAGACACTCTCTATCACTCTTTATCACTCTCTGACACACTCTGACACTCTCTGACACTCGCACACTCTCTGCCACTCTCTGACACTCTTTCACACTCTCTGACACTCTCTGACCCTCTCTGACCCTCTCTATCACTCTATATCACTCTCTGACACTTTCAGGCACTGTCTATCACTCTCTATCACTCTCTATCACTCTCTGACACTCTCTGACACTCTCTGACCCTCTCTATCACTCTCTATCACTCTCTGACACTTTCAGACACTCTCTGCAACTCTCTATCACTCTCTGACACTCTCTGACACTCGCACACTCTCTGCCACTCTCTGACACTCTTTCAACCTCTCTGACACTCTCTGACCCCCTCTGACCCTCTCTGACACACTCTATCAGTCTCTGACACTCTCTATCACTGTGAATCATTCTCAATCACTCTCAATCACTCACTGACTCTCTCTGACACTCTCTGACACTCTCTATCACTCTCAGCCACTCTCTATCACTCTCTGACACTCTCTGACACTCTCTGACACTCTCTGACACTCGCACACTCTCTGACACTCTCTGACACTCTTTCACACTCTCTGACACTCTCTGACCCTCTCTGAACCTCTCTGACCCTCTCTGACACTCTCAGACACTCTCTGGCACACTCTAACACTCTCTATCACTCTCTATCACTCTCTATCACTCTCTGACACTCTCTGATAGACTCTGGCACTCTCATACACTCTCTGACATTCTCTATCACTCTCTGACACTCTCTGATACACTCTGACACTCTCCGACACTCTCTGACACACTCAGACACTCTCTACCACTCTCATTCACTCTCTGACACTCTCTGATACACACTAACCCTCTCAGAGACTCTCCGACACTCTCTATCACTCTCTGAGTCAATCTGACACTCTCAGACAGTCTCAGACTACTCTCTAACCACCTCTCTGACCCCCTCCTACCACCTCTCACCCCCGATGACTCACTCTCCCCCCCTCGCCCCTATCACTCTCTGACACTCTCTCTGATACACTCTGATACTCTCTGATACACTCTGACACTCTCTGACACTCTCTGACACTCTCAGACACACTCAGACACTCTCTGACACTCTCTATCACTCTCTGACTCTCTCTGACACTTTCAGACACTCTCTGCCACTCTCTAACACTCTCTGACCCTCTCTATCACTCTCTGACCCTCTCTGACACTCTCAGACCCACACATCCACTCGCTGACACTCAATATCACTCTCTGACACTCTCTGACACTCACTGACACTCTCTACAACTCTCTGACACTCTCTATCACTCTCTGACACTCTCTATCACTCTCTGATACTCTCTGACACTTTCAGACACTCTCTGCCACTCACGATCACTCTCTGACACTCTCTGACACTTTCCGACATTCTCTGCCACTCTCGATCACTCGCTGACACTTTCAGACACTCTCAGCCACTCTCTATCACTCTCTGTCACTCTCTGACCCTCTCTGACACTCTCTGACAGTCTCTATCACTCTCTGACACTCTCTGACACTCTCAGACACACTCAGACACTCTCAGACACACTCAGACACACTCAGACACTCTCTGACACTCTCTATCCCTCTCTGACGCTCTCTAACAATTTCAGACACTCTCTGCAACTCTCTATCACTCTCTGACACTTTCACACACTCTTTATCACTCTCTGACACTCTCTGACACTCTCTGACACTCTGACACTCTCAGACACACTCAGACACTCTCTATCACTCTCTGTCACTCTCTGACCCTCTCTGACACTCTCTGACACTCTCTGACAGTCTCTATCAGTCTCTGACACTCTCTGACACTCTCAGACACACTCAGACACTCTCAGACACACTCAGACACTCTCTGACACTCTCTATCCCTCTCTGACGCACTCTAACAATTTCAGACACTCTCTGCAACTCTCTATCACTCTCTGACACTTTCACACACTCTTTATCACTCTCTGACACTCTCTGACACTCTCTGACACTCTCTGACACTCTCAAACTCTCTGACACTTTCAGACACTCTCTGCCACTCTATCACTCGCTGACACTCTCTATCACTCTCTGACACTCTAACACTCTCTGACACTCTCTCACACTCTCTGACACTCTCTGACCCTCTCGGACCCTCTCTGACCCTCTCTGACACTCTCTGAAAGTTTATATCACTCTCTGACACTCTGACACTCTCTGTCACTCTCTGACTCTGTCTGACACACTCTGACACTCGCAGGCACTCTCTGATACTTTTTATCACTTTCTGACACTCTCAGACACTCTCTGGCACCCTCTATCTCTCTCTGACACTCTCTATCACTCTCTGACACTCTCTATCACTCTCATACAATCCCTGACCCTCTCAGACACTCTCTGACACTCTCTATCACTCTCTGACACTCTCTATCACTCTCTGTCACTCTCTGACACTCTCTGACACTCTCTGGCACTCTCTATCACTCTCTGCCACTCTCTGACACTCTCTGGCACTCTCTGGCACTCTTTGACACTATCTGACACTCTCTGACACTCTCTTTCGCTCTCTGACACTCTCTAACTCTCTCTATCTCTCTCTATCACTCTCTATCACTCTCTATCACTCTCTATCACTCTCAGACATTTTCTGACACTCTCAGACACTCTCTGACACTCCGTATCACTATCACTCTGCATCTCTCTCAGTCTTTTTCTGACACTCTCAGACACTCTCTGATTCTCTCTGACTCTCTCTGTCTCTCTCTGACACTCTCTCACATTCTCTGTCACAGAGAGAGAGAGAACAGCGGGAGCAGAGCTTTGAAATGTGCGCCAAGAAGTCGGAAGCCACACAGAGAGAGAGAGAGAACAGCGGGAGCAGAGCTTTGAAAAGCGCACCAAGAAATGGGAAGCCACAGAGAGAGAGAGAGGGAGAACAGCGGCAGCACAGATTTGAATAGCGCGCCAATAAATCGGAAGCCACAGAGAGAGAGAGAGAGAGAGAGAACAGCGGGAACAAAGCTGTGAAAAGCGAGCCAAGAAATCGGATGTCACAGAGAGATAGAGAGAACAGCGGGAGCTGAGCTTGGAAAAGCGCGCCAAGAAATCGGATGTCACAGAGAGAGAGAGAGGGAACAGCGGGAGCTGAGCTTGGAAAAGCGCGCCAAGAAATCGGATGTCACAGAGAGAGAGAGAGAGAGAAAGAACAGCGGGAGCAGAGCTTTGAAATGCGCGCCAAGAAATGGGAAGCCACAGACAGAGAGAGAGAGAACAGCGGGAGCTGAGCTTGGAAAAGCGCGCCAAAAAAATCGGATGTCACAGAGAGAGAGAGAGAACAGCGGCAGCAGAGATTTGAAAAGCGCGCCAAGAAATCGGAAGCCACAGAGAGAGAGAGAGAGAGAGAACAGCGGGAGCTGAGCTTGGAAAAGCGCGCCAAGAAATCGGATGTCACAGAGAGAGAGAGAGAACAGCGGCAGCAGAGATTTGAAAAGCGCGCCAAGAAATCGGAAGCCACAGAGAAGAGAGAGAGAACAGCGGCAGCAGAGATTTGAAAAGCGCGCCAAGAAATCGGAAGCCACAGAGAGAGAGGGAGAGAGAGAACAGCGGGAGCTGAGCTTGGAAAAGCGCGCCAAGAAATCGGATGTCACAGAGAGAGAGCGAGAGAACAGCGGCAGCAGAGATTTGAAAAGCGTGGCAAGAAATCGGAAGCCACAGAGCCAGAGAGAGAACAGCGGGAGCTGAGCTTTGAAAAGTGTGCCAAGAAATCGGAAGCCATTTCTCGTGTGTCGGCGGAGCGCACGCGGGACTGCTGGGTAAGTGAGGTTACATATTTGGGCAGTTGCTTTCGTGTCCCTGCTGACTGCACCTACGGGAAGTGCACCCAACTCCAGCTCCTCGAGAATCGCGTTAGGGAACTGGAGCTGGATGAACTTCGGATCATTCGGGAGGCGGAGGGGGTTATTGACAGGAGTTATAGGGAGGTAGTCACACCTCAGGTAAAAGAAGTAGGTAGATGGGTTACCGTCAGGGGAAGAAGGAGAGGGAACCAGCAGGCAGTGCAGGGATCCCCTGTGGCCGTTTCCCTCAACAACAGGTATACCGTTTTGGATACTGTTGGGGGGGACGACTTACCAGGGGTAAGCAATGGGGTACAGGTCTCTGGCACAGAGTCTGTCCCTGTTGCTCAGAAGGGAAGGGGGAAGAGGAGCAGAGCATTAGTCATTGGGGACTCCATAGTTAGGGGAACAGATAGGAGGTTCTGTGGGAACGAGAGAGACTCATGGTTGGTGTGTTGCCTCCCAGGTTCGTGATGTCTCGGATCGTGTTTTTGGGATCCTTAAGGGGGAGGGGGAGCAGCCCCAAGTCGTGGTCCACATAGGCACCAACGACATAGGTAGGAAGAGAGATGGGGATTTAAGGCAGAAATTCAGGGAGCTAGGGTGGAAGCTTTGAGCGAGAACAAACAGAGTTGTTATCTCTGGGTTGTTGCCCGTGCCACGTGCGAGCGAAGCGAGGAATAGGGAGAGAGAGGAGTTGAACACGTGGCTGCAGGGATGGTGTAGGAGGGAGGGTTTTGGTTTCCTGGATAATTGGGGCTCTTTCTGGGGTAGGTGGGACCTCTACAAACAGGATGGTCTTCACCTGAACCAGAGGGGTACCAATATCCTGGGGGGCAGATTTGCTAGTGCTCTTCGGGGGGGCTTTAAATAATTCAGCAGGTGTTTGGGAACCTAAATTGTAGTTCCAGTGTACAGGATGTTGAGAGTAGTGAGGTCAGGGAAAAGGTTACAAGGACGCAAGAGGGCACTGGCAAGCAAGAACTTGGTTTAAAGTGTGTCTACTTCAAAGCCAGGAGCATCCGAAATAAGGTGGGCGAGCTTGCAGCATGGGCTGGAACCTGGGATCTCGATGTTGTGGCCATTTCAGAGACATGGGTGGAGCAGGGACAGGAATGGATGTTGCAGGTTCCGGGATTTAGATGTTTCAGTAAGAACAGAAAAGATGGTAAAAGAGAGGCGGGGGGAGGGGTGGCATTGTTAATCGAGGAGAGTATTATGGCGGCAGAAAGGACTTTTGAGGACTCGTCTACTGAGGTAGTATGGGCCGAGGTTAGAAACAGGAGAGGAGAGGTCACCCTGTTGGGAGTCTTCTATCGACCTCCGAATAGTTCCAGAGATGTAGAGGAAAGGATAGCGAAGATGATTCTCGACAGGAGCGAGAGTAACAGGGTAGTTGTTATGGGGGACTTTAACTTTCCAAATATTGACTGGAAATACTATAGTTCGAGTACTTTAGATGGGTCAGTTTTTGTCCAGTGTGTGCAGGAGGGTTTTCTGACACAGTATGTAGACTGGCCAACCAGGGGCGATGCCACATTGGATTTGGTACTGGGTAATGAACTCGGCCAGCTGTTAGATTTAGATGTTTAGTTTAGAGATACAGCACTGAAACAGGCCCTTCGGCCCACCGAGTCTGTGCCGACCATCAACCACCCATTTTATACTAATCCTACACCAATCCCCATATTCCCACCACATCCCCACCTGTCCCTATATTTCCCTACCACCGACCTATACTAGGGGCAATTTACAATGGCCAATTTACCTACCAACCTGCAAGTCTTTTGGCTTGTGGGAGGAAACCGGAGCACCCGGAGAAAACCCACGCAGACACAGGGAGAACTTGCAAACTCCACACAGGCAGTACCCAGAATTGAACCCGGGTCGCTGGAGCTGTGGTGCTGACCACTGCGCCACTGTGCCTTTGGTGATAGTGATCACAATTCGGTTAGGTTGACCTTAGCGATGGGCAGGGACAGGTATATACCGCAGGGCAAGAATTATAGCTGGGGGAAAGGAAATTATGATGCGATTAGGCAAGATTTAGGATGCGTAGGATGGGGAAGGAAACTGCAGGGGATGGGCACCATCGAAATGTGGAGCTTATTCAAGGAGCAGCTACTGCGTGTCCTTGATAAGTATGTACCTGTCAGGCAGGGAGGAAGTTGTCGGGCGAGGGAGCCGTGGTTTACTGAAGAAGTTGAAGCGCTTGTCAAGAGGAAGAAGAAGGCTTATGTTCGGATGAGACGTGAAGGCTCAGTTAGGGCGCTTGAGAGTTACAAGCTAGCCAGGAAGGATCTAAAGGGAGAGCTAAGAAGAGAGAGGAGAGGACACGAGAAGTCATTGGCAGATAGGATCAAGGAAATCCCTAAGGCTTTCTATAGGTATATCAGGAATAAAAGAATGACGAGAGTTAGATTAGGGCCAATCAAGGATAGTAGTGGGAAGTTGTGTGTGGAATCAGAGGAGATAGGGGAAGCGTTAAATGAATATGTTTCGTCAGTATTTACAGTAGAGAAAGAAAATGTTGTCGAGGAGAATACTGAGATACAGACTACTAGGCTAGATTGGATTGTGGTTCACAAGGAGGATCTGTTAGCAATTTTGGAAAGTGTGAAAATATATAAGTCCCCTGGGCCAGATTTATCCTAGGATTCTCTGGGAAGCCAGGGAGGAGATTGCAAAGCCTTTGTCCTTGATTATTATGTCGTCATTGTCGACAGGAATAGTGCCGGAAGACTGGAGGATAGCAAGTGTTGTCGCCTTGTTGAAGAAGGGGAGTAGAGACAGCCCTGGGAATTATAGACCTTTGAGCCTTACTTCGGTTGTGGGTAAAATGTTGGAAAAGGTTATAAGAGATAGGATTTATAATCATCTGGAAAAGAATAAATTCATTAGCGATGGTCAGCACGGTTTTGTGACGGGTATGTCGTGCCTCACAAACCTTATTGAGTTTTTTGAGAAGGTGAACAAACAGGTGGATGAGGGTAAAGCCGTGGATGTGGTGTATATGGATTTCAGTAAGGCGTTTGAATTAGAATTAGAACATTACAGCGCAGTACAGGCCCTTTGGCCCTCGATGTTGCGCCGACCTGTGAAACCATCTGACCGACACTATTCCATTTTCATCCATATGTCTATCCAATGACCACTTAAATACCCTTAAAGTTGGCGAGTCTACTACTGTTGCAGGCAGGGCGTTGCACGCCCCTACTACTCTCTGAATAATGAAACTACCTCTAACATCTGTCCGATATCTATCACCCCTCAACTTAAAGCTATGTCCCCTCGTGTTTGCCATCACCATCCGAGGAAAAAGACTCTCACTACCCACCCTATCTAACCCTCTGATTATCTTATATGTCTCTATTAAGTCACCTCTCCTCCTCCTTCTCTCCAACGAAAACAACCTCAAGTCCCTCAGCCTTTCCTCGTAAGACCTTCCCTCCATACCAGGCAACATCCTAGAAAATCTTCTCTGCACCCTTTCCAAAGCTTCCACATACATCCTATAATGCGGTGACCAGAACTGCACACAATACTCCAGGTGCGGTCTCACCAGAGTTTTGTACAGCTGCAGCATGACCTCGTGGTTCCGAAACTCGATCCCCCTACTAATAAAAGCTAACACACCATATGCCTTCTTAACAGCCCTATTAACCTGGGTGGCAACTTTCAGGGATTTATGTACCTGGACACCAAGATGTCTCTGTTCATCTAACACTACCAAGAATCTTCCCATTAGCTCAGTACTCTGCATTCCTGTCACTCCTTCCAAAGTGAATCACTTCACACTTTTCCGCATTAAACTCCATTTGCCATCTCTTAGCCCAGCTCTGCAGCCTATCTATGTACCTCTGTACCCTGCAACATCCTTCGGCACTATCCACAACTCCACCGACCTTAGTCTCATCCGCAAATTTACTAACCCACCCTTCTACACCCACATCCAGGTCATTTATAAAAATGACAAACAGCAGTGGCCCCAAAACAGATGCTTGCGGTACACCACTAGAAACAGAACTCCAGGATGAACATTTGCCATCAACCACCACCCTCTGTCTACTTTCAGCAAGCCAATTACTGATCCAAAGATCAAAGTAGCCTTCAACCACATACTTCCGTATTTTCAGACAGTCTCTGACACTCTCAGGCACGCTCAGAAAGTCTCTGACAAACTCTATCACTCTCTGACACTCTCAATCACTCTCTATCACTCTCAGACACTCTCGGACTCTCTCTGACACTCTCTATCACTCTCCATCACTCTCTGACACTCTCCATCACTCTCAGACACCCTCTCACACTCTCTGACACTCTCTGGCATTCTATATCACTCTCTAACACACTCTGACACTCACAGACACTCTCAGACACTCTCTGACACACTCTGACACTCTCTATCACTCTCTGATACTCTCTGACACTCTCAGACACTCTCTGACACTCTCTGGCACTCTCTCGCACTCTCTGACACTCTATATCACTCTCTGACACTCTCTATCTCTCTCTGACACTCTCTGAAACTCTCAATCACTCTCTGACACACTCTGACAATCTCTGACACTCTCTGTTGCTCTCGGATACACTCTGACACTCACTGACACTCTCAGACTCTCTCTGACACACTCTTTCACATGCTATCACACTCTGACACACTCTATCACACACTGACACTCGCTGACACTCTCTTACACCCTCTGGCACTCTCTGGCAGTCTCTGCAACTCTCCGGCACTCTATATCACTCTCTGACACTCTCTGACACTCTCTATCACTCTCTGACACTCTTGATCACTCTCTATCACTCTCTATCACTCTCTGACACACTCTGACCCACTCTGACACTCTCTGACACTCTCAGACACTCTCCATCACTCTATGACACTCTGTATAACTCTCTGACACTCTCTATCACTCTCTGACACTCACGGACACTCCCTGACACTATCTGTCGCTCTCGGACACTCTCAGACACTTTCCATCACTCTCTGACACTCTCAGATTCTCTCTGAAACTCTCTTTCACACTCTATCACTCTCAGACACACTCTCTCACTCTCTGACACACTTTGACACTCTCTATCACTCTCTTACAATCTCTGACACTCTCTGATAAACTCTGACACTCTCTTACACTCTCAGACAGTCTCAGACACTCTCTATCACTCTCTGAAACTCTCTACCATGCTGTGACTCTCTTTATCTCCCTCTATCACTCTCTGGCACTCTCTGACACTCTCGGATACACGCTGACACACCCTGACACTCTCTGACACTCTCTTTCACTCTCTGACACTCTCTGACAATCTCAGACACACTCAGACACTCTCTGACACTCTCTATCACTCTCTGACACTCTCTGACACATTCAGACACTCTCAGACAATCACTGCCACTCTCTACCACTCTCTGACACTCTCTGATACACTCTGACACAGCCTGACGCTCTCTGACACATTCTGTCACTCTCTGACAATCTCTGACAATCTCAGACACAATCAGAAACTCTCAGACACTCTCTGTCACCCTCTGACACTCTCTGACACTTTCAGACACTTTCAGACACTCTCATACACACTCAAACACACTCAGACACACTCTGGCACTCTCTGGCACTCTCTATCGCTCTCTGACACTCTCTGACAATCTCAGACACAATCAGACACTTTCTGGCACTCTCTGGCGGTCTCTATCACTCTCTGGCACTCTCTATCACTCTGTCTCACTCTCTGACACTCTCTGACACTCTCTGAATGTTTATATCACTCTCTGACACACTCTATCACTGCCTGACACTCCCTGACACTCTCAGACTCTCCCTGACACTCTCAGACTCTCTCTGACTCTCTCTATCACTCTCTGACACTCTCTGACACTCTCAGACACTCTCAGACACTCTCAGACACTCTCTGACACCCTCTGACGCTCTCAGACACTCTCTCTCACTCTCTATCGCTCTCTATAACTCTCTGACACTCTCCATCACTTTCTGACACTGCCTGACACACACTGACACATTCTATCAATTACTGACACTCTCAGACACTCTCAGACTTTTTCAGACACTCTCTGACAAACTTTGTCACTCTCTGACACTCGCTGACACTCTCTATCACTCTCTGACACTCTCTGATACACTCTGACACTCTCAGACGCTCTCTATCAATCTCAGACACTCTCTATCACTCTCTGACACTCACTGACACACTCTGAAACTCTCAGACACTCTCAGACAGTCTCAGACACTCTCTAGCACTCTCTGAAACTCTCTACCACGCTTTGACTCTCTCTATCTATCTCTATCTCTCTCTGGCACTCTCTGACACTCTCAGATACACTCTGACACTCCCTGACATTCTCTGACACTCTGTTTCACTTTCTGACACTCTCTGACAATCTCAGACACAATCAGACACTCTTTGGCACTCTCTATCACTCTCTGACATTCTCTGACAGTTTCAGACACTCTCAGACACTCTCTACCTCTCTCTACCACTCTCTACCACTCTCTGACACACTCTCACACACTCTGACACACTCTGACACTCTCTTATACACTCTGACACACCCTGACACTCTCTGACACTTTCTATCACTCTCAGACACTCTCTGACAATCTCAGACACTATCAGAAACTCTCAGACCCTCTATGTCACTCTCTGACACTCTCTGACACTTTCAGACACTTTCAGACATTCTCAGACACACTCAGACACTCTCTGGCACTCTCTGGCACACTCTAACACTCTCTGGCACTCTCTATCACTCTGTCTCACTCTCTGACACTCTCTGACACTCTCTGAATGTTTATATCACTCTCTGACACACTCTATCACTGTCTGACACTCCCTGACACTTTCTGAGTCTCCTTGACACTCTCAGAATCTCTCTGACTGTCTCTATCACTCTCTATCACTCTCTGACACTCTCTGACCCTCTAGGACATTCTCAGACACTCTCTGACCCTCTCTGACACTCTCTGAGGCTCGCAGACGCTCTCTATCACTCTCTATCACTCTCTATCACTCTCTGACACTCTGTATGACTTTCTGACACTGCCTGACACACACTGACACTCTCAGGCACTCTCTGAAGGTCTCTAACACTCTCTGAAACTCTCTGACACTGGCAGACACTCTCTGACACTTTCTATCACTTTCTATCACTTTCTGACACTCTCAGACACTCTCAGACATTTTCAGACACTCTCTGGCACTCTCTATCACTCTCTGACACTCCCTATCACTCTCATTCTCTCTCAGACACTCCCTGACACTCTCAGACACTCTCAGACACACTCTATCACTCTCTGACACACTCTATCACTCTCTGACACACTCTATCACTCTCTGAAACTCACTGAAACTCTCTGACACTCTCTGTCACTCTCTGATACACTCTGTCACTCTCTATTACTATCAGACACTCTCTATCACTCTCAGTCTCTCTCAGACACTCCCTGACACTCTCAGACACTCTCAGACAATCTCTATCACTCTCTGACACACTCTATCACTCTCTGAATCTCACGGAAACTCTCTGACACTCTCTGTCACTCTCTGTCACTCTCTGACATTCTCTACCACTCTATACCACGCTCTACAACTCTCTGTCACTCTCTGACACTCTCTGACACTCTCTATCACTCTCTATCACTCTCTGACACTCTCTGTCACTCTCTGATACACTCTGTCACTCTGTATCACTATCAGACACTCTCTATCACTCTCAGTCTCTCTCAGACACTCCCTGACACTCTCAGACACTCTCAGACAATCTCTATCACTCTCTGACACACTCTAACACTCTCTGAATCTCACGGAAACTCTCTGACACTCTCTGTCACTCTCTGTCACTCTCTGACATTCTCTACCACTCTATACCACGCTCTACAACTATCTGTCACTCTCTGACACTCTCTATCACTCTCTATCACTCTCTGACACTCTCTGACACTCTCAGACACTCTCTGACACGCTCAGACCCCCTCAGACACTCTTGATACTTTCTATCACTGTATGACACTCTCAGACACTCTCTGTCACTTTCTCTCACTCTCTGACGCTGTTTGACACTCTCTGACATTCTCTGACACTCTCAGACACTCTCTGACACTGTCTATCACTCTCTGACACTCTCAGAAACTCTCAGACAGTCTCAGACAATTTATATCACTCTCTGACACTGCCTGACACTCTCTGACACTCTCAGACAATCTCTTTCACTCTCTATTCCTCTATGACAGTCTCTGACACTCTCTGACACTCTCTGACACTCTCTATCACTCTCTATAACTCTCTGACACTCTCTGACACTCTCAGGCACTCTCTGACACTTTCTAACACTCTCTGAAACTCTCAGACACTTTTTATCACTCTCTCACACTCTCAGACGCTCTCTCACTCTCTCTATCACTCTCTGACACTGTTTGACACTCTCCGACACACTCTGACACTCTCTGTCCCTTTCTTTCACTCTCTGACACTCTCAGACACATTCTATCTCTCTTTGACACTCTCTGACACTCTCAGAGACTCTCAGGCAGTCTCAGACGCTCTCTATCACTCTCTGCCACTGTTTGACACTCTCTGACACTCTCAGACACTCTCAGACACTCCCTGACTCTCTCAGACACTTTCTAACACTCTCTGACACTGTCTGACACTCTCTGACACTCTCAGACACTCTCAGACACTCCCTGACACTCTCTGAGACTCTCTTCACTCTCACACCCTCTCTGAAAGACTCTGACACTCTCAGGCACTATCAGACACTCTCTATCACTCTCCATCACTCTCCGACACTCTCTCATTATCTCTATCACTCTCTGACACTCTCAGACAGTCTCTGGGACTCTCTGACACTCTCTATCACTTTCAGACACTCTCAGACACTCTCAGACACTCTCTGACACACTCTGACACTCTCTGACACTCTCAGACACTCTCTTTCGCTGTCTATCACTCTGTGACATTCCATATCACTCCCTGACACTCTCAGATTCTGTTGACAATCTCTTTCACTCTCCATGACTCTCTGACACTCCCTGACACTCTCAGACACTCTCTGACACCTCAGACATCTGTACAACTCTCTATCACGCTCTGATACTCTCTATCACTCTCTGAGACTCTCTGATACACTCTGAAACTCTCAGACACTCTCTGACACTCTCTGACACTCTCAGACACTCATTATCACTCTCTGATACACTCTGACACTCTCTAACACTCTGCATCACTCTCTGACATTCTCTGACACTCTCTATCACTCTCTGACACTCTCTGATACACTCTGAAACTCTCAGACAATCACTATCACTCTCTGACACTTTCTGATACTCTCTATCAATCTCAATCACTCTCTAACACTCTCTGACACTCTCTGACACTCTCAGACACTCACTATCACTCTCTGATACTCTCTGACACTCTCTGGCACTCACTATCACTCTCTGACACTCTCTGACACTCTCTGGCACTCACTATCACTCTCTGACACTCTCTCACACTCTCTGACACTCTCTGACACTCACTATCACTCTCAGACACTCACTATCACTCTCTGATACTCTCTGACACTCTCTGGCACTCAATAAAACTCTCTGACACTCTCTGACACTCTCTCACACTCTCTGACACTCTCTGACACTCTCTATCACTCTCAGACACTCTCAGACACTCTCTGACACTCTCTGACACTCTCTATCACTCTCTGACACTCTCTGACACTCTCTGACACTCTCAGACACTCATTATCACTCTCTGATACTCTCTGACACTCACTATCACTCTCTGACACACTCTGACACTCTCTGACACTCACTATCACTCTCTGACACTCCCTGACACTCACTATCACTCTCTGACACTCTCAGACACTTACTATCACTCTCTGACACTCTCAGACACTTACTATCACTCTCTGATACTCTCTGACACTCACTATCACTCTCTGATTCTCTCTGACACTCAGTATAACACACTGACACTCACCATCACTCTCTGACACTCTCTGACACTCTCTATCACTCTATGACACTCTCTGACACTCACTATCACTCTCTGACACTCTCTATCACTCTCTGACACTCTCAGACACTTACTATCACTCTCTGGCACTCTCAGACACTCACTATCACTCTCTGACACTCTCTGACAATCTCTATCACTCTCTGACACTCTCTGACACTCTCTGAAACTCTCAGACAATCACTATCACTCTCTGACACTCTCTGACACTCACTATCACTCTCTGACACTCTCTGAAACTCACTGTCACTCTCTGACACTCACTGTCACTCTCTGACACACTCAGACACTCACTTTCACTCTCTGACTCTCTCTGACATTCTCAGACACTCTCGGACACTCACTATCACTCTCTGACACTCTCTGACACTCACTAAAACTTTCTGACACTCTCTATCACTCTCTGACACTCTCTATCACTCTCTGACACTCTCCGCCACTCACTTTCACACTCTGACACTCTCTGACACTCTCGGACACTCACTATCACTCTCTGACACTCTCTGACACTCTCATGCACTCACTATCACTCTCTGACACTCTCTGACACTCTCTGACACTATCACTCTCTGATACTCTCTGACTCTCACTATCACACTCTGACAGTCTCGATAACTCTCTGACACTTTATATCACTCTCTGAAACTCTCTATCACTCTCTGACACTCTCTGACACTCTCTGACACTCCCTGACAATCTCTGACACTCTCGGACACTCACCATCACTCTCTGATACTCTCTGACTCTCACTATCACTCTCTGACACTCTCTATCAATCTCTGACACTCTCTGACACCTTCTGACACTCACTATCACTCTCTGACACTCTCGATCAATCTCTGACACCCTCAGACATTCTCATACACTCACTATCAATCTCTGACAACCTCTGACACTCTCTTCACTCTCTGACTCTCTCTGACATTCTCAGACACTCTCGGACACTCACTATCACTCTCTGACACTCTCTGACACTCACTAAAACTTTCTGACACTCTCTATCACTCTCTGACACTCTCTATCACTCTCCAACACTCTCCGACACTCACTTTCACACTCTGGCACACTCTGACACTCTCTGGTAGTCTCTGCAACTCTCCGGCACTCTATATCACTCTCTGACACTCTCTGACACTCTCTATCACTCTCTGACACTCTCTGACACTCTCGATCACTCTCTATCACTCTCTGACACACTCTGACCCTCTCTGACACTCTCTGACACTCTCAGACACTCTCCATCACTCTATGACACTCTCTATCACTCTCTGACACTCACGGACACTCCCTGACACTATCTGTCGCTCTCGGACACTCTCAGACACTTTCCATCACTCTCTGACACTCTCAGATTCTCTCTGAAACTCTCTTTCACTCTCTTACAATCTCTGACACTCTCTCACTCTCTGACACACTTTGACACTCTCAGACAGTCTCAGACACTCTCTATCACTCTCTGAAACTCTCTACCACGCTGTGACTCTCTCTATCTCCCTCTATCACTCTCTGGCACTCTCTGACACTCTCGGATACACGCTGACACTCCCTGACACTCTCTGACACTCTCTTTCACTCTCTTTCACTCTCTGACACTCTCTGACACTCTCTGACAATCTCAGACACACTCAGACACTCTCTGACACTCTCTGACACTCTCTGACACTCTCTGCCACTCTCTGATACTCTCTGGCACATTCAGACACTCTCAGACACTCAATGCCACTCTCTACCACTCTCTGACACTCTCTGATACACTCTGACACACCCTGACGCTCTCTGACACATTCTGTCACTCTCGGACAATCTCTGACAATCTCAGACACAATCAGAAACTCTCAGACACTCTCTGTCACCCTCTGACACTCTCTGACACTTTCAGACACTCTCATACACACTCAGACACACTCAGACACACTCTGGCACTCTCTGGCACTCTCTATCACTCTCTGACACTCTCTGACAATCTCAGACACAATCCGACAATCTCTGGAACTCTCTGGCGGTCTCTATCACTCTCTGGCACTCTCGATCACACTCTGACACTCTCTGACACTGTCTGAATGTTTATATCACTCTCTGACACACTCTATCACTGCCTGACACTCCCTGACACTCTCAGACTCTCCCTGACACTCTCAGACTCTCTCTGACTCTCTCTATCACTCTCTGACACTCTCTGACACTCTCAGACACTCTCTGACACTCTCTGACGCTCTCAGACACTCTCTCTCACTCTCTATCGCTCTCTATAACTCTCTGACACTCTCCATCACTTTCTGACACTGCCTGACACACACTAACACATTCTATCAATTACTGACACTCTCAGACACTCTCAGACTTTTTCAGACACTCTCTGACAAACTTTATCACTCTCTGACACTCTCTGACAATCTCAGACACACTCAGCCACACTCAGACACTCTCTATCACTCTCTGACACATTCAGACACTCTCAGACACTCACTGCCACTCTCTACCACTCTCTGACACTCTCTGATACACTCTGACACAGCCTGACGCTCTCTGACATTTTCTGTCACTCTCTGACAATCTCTGACAATCTCAGACACAATCAGAAACTCTCAGACACTCTCTGTCACCCTCTGACACTCTCGGACACTCTCAGACACTTTCCATCACTCTCTGACACTCTCAGATTCTCTCTGAAACTCTCTTTCACTCTCTTACAATCTCTGACACTCTCTCACTCTCTGACACACTTTGACACTCTCAGACAGTCTCAGACACTCTCTATCACTCTCTGAAACTCTCTACCACGCTGTGACTCTCTCTATCTCCCTCTATCACTCTCTGACACTCTCTGACAATCTCAGACACAATCAGACACTTTCTGGCACTCTCTGGCGGTCTCTATCACTCTCTGGCACTCTCGATCACACTCTGACACTCTCTGACACTCTCTGACACTCTCTGAATGTTTATATCACTCTCTGACATACTCTATCACTGCCTGACACTCCCTGACACTCTCAGACTCTCCCTGACACTCTCAGACTCTCTCTGACTCTCTCTATCACTCTCTGACACTCTCTGACACTCTCAGACACTCTCAGACACTCTCCGACACTCTCTGACACCCTCTGACGCTCTCAGACACTCTCTCTCACTCTCTATCGCTCTCTATAACTCTCTGACACTCTCCATCACTTTCTGACACTGCCTGACACACACTGACACATTCTATCAATTACTGACACTCTCAGACACTCTCAGACTTTTTCAGACACTCTCTGACAAACTTTGTCACTCTCTGACACTCTCTGACACTCTCTATCACTCTCTGACACTCTCTGATACACTCTGACACTCTCAGACGCTCTCTATCAATCTCAGACACTCTCCATCACTCTCTGACACTCACTGACACACTCTGAAACTCTCAGACACTCTCAGACAGTCTCAGACACTCTCTAGCACTCTCTGAAACTCTCTACCACGCTTTGACTCTCTCTATCTATCTCTATCTCTCTCTGGCACTCTCAGACACACTCAGCCACACTCAGACACTCTCTATCACTCTCTGACACATTCAGACACTCTCAGACACTCACTGCCACTCTCTACCACTCTCTGACACTCTCTGATACACTCTGACACAGCCTGACGCTCTCTGACATTTTCTGTCACTCTCTGACAATCTCTGACAATCTCAGACACAATCAGAAACTCTCAGACACTCTCTGTCACCCTCTGACACTCTCGGACACTCTCAGACACTTTCCATCACTCTCTGACACTCTCAGATTCTCTCTGAAGCTCTCTTTCACTCTCTTACAATCTCTGACACTCTCTCACTCTCTGACACACTTTGACACTCTCAGACAGTCTCAGACACTCTCTATCACTCTCTGAAACTCTCTACCACGCTGTGACTCTCTCTATCTCCCTCTATCACTCTCTGACACTCTCTGACAATCTCAGACACAATCAGACACTTTCTGGCACTCTCTGGCGGTCTCTATCACTCTCTGGCACTCTCGATCACACTCTGACACTCTCTGACACTCTCTGACACTCTCTGAATGTTTATATCACTCTCTGACATACTCTATCACTGCCTGACACTCCCTGACACTCTCAGACTCTCCCTGACACTCTCAGACTCTCTCTGACTCTCTCTATCACTCTCTGACACTCTCTGACACTCTCAGACACTCTCAGACACTCTCCGACACTCTCTGACACCCTCTGACGCTCTCAGACACTCTCTCTCACTCTCTATCGCTCTCTATAACTCTCTGACACTCTCCATCACTTTCTGACACTGCCTGACACACACTGACACATTCTATCAATTACTGACACTCTCAGACACTCTCAGACTTTTTCAGACACTCTCTGACAAACTTTGTCACTCTCTGACACTCTCTGACACTCTCTATCACTCTCTGACACTCTCTGATACACTCTGACACTCTCAGACGCTCTCTATCAATCTCAGACACTCTCCATCACTCTCTGACACTCACTGACACACTCTGAAACTCTCAGACACTCTCAGACAGTCTCAGACACTCTCTAGCACTCTCTGAAACTCTCTACCACGCTTTGACTCTCTCTATCTATCTCTATCTCTCTCTGGCACTCTCTGACACTCTCAGATACACTCTGACACTCCCTGACATTCTCTGACACTCTGTTTCACTTTCTGACACTCTCTGACAATCTCAGACACAATCAGACACTCTTTGGCACTCTCTATCACTCTCTGACATTCTCTGACACTTTCAGACACTCTCAGACACTCTCTACCTCTCTCTACCACTCTCTACCACTCTCTGACACACTCTGACACTCTCTTATACTCTCTGACACACCCTGACACTCTCTGACACTTTCTATCACTCTCAGACACTCTCTGACAATCTCAGACACTATCAGAAACTCTCAGACCCTCTATGTCACTCTCTGACACTCTCTGACACTTTCAGACACTTTCAGACATTCTCAGACACACTCAGACACTCTCTGGCACTCTCTGGCACACTCTAACACTCTCTGGCACTCTCTATCACTCTGTCTCACTCTCTGACACTCTCTGACACTCTCTGAATGTTTATATCACTCTCTGACACACTCTATCACTGTCTGACACTCCCTGACACTTTCTGAGTCTCCTTGACACTCTCAGACTCTCTCTGACTGTCTCTATCACTCTCTGACACTCTCTGACCCTCTAGGACACTCTCAGACACTCTCTGACACTCTCTGACACTCTCTGAGGCTCGCAGACGCTCTCTATCACTCTCTATCACTCTCTATCACTCTCTGACACTCTGTATGACTTTCTGACACTGCCTGACACACACTGACACTCTCAGGCACTCTCTGAAGGTCTCTAACACTCTCTGAAACTCTCTGACACTGGCAGACACTCTCTGACACTTTCTATCACTTTCTGACACTCTCAGACACTCTCAGACATTTTCAGACACTCTCTGGCACTCTCTATCACTCTCTGACACTCCCTATCACTCTCATTCTCTCTCAGACACTCCCTGACACTCTCAGACACTCTCAGACACACTCTATCACTCTCTGACACACTCTATCACTCTCTGACACACTCTATCACTCTCTGAAACTCACTGAAACTCTCTGACACTCTCTGTCACTCTCTGATACACTCTGTCACTCTCTATTACTATCAGACACTCTCTATCACTCTCAGTCTCTCTCAGACACTCCCTGACACTCTCAGACACTCTCAGACAATCTCTATCACTCTCTGACACACTCTATCACTCTCTAAATCTCACGGAAACTCTCTGACACTCTCTGTCACTCTCTGTCACTCTCTGACATTCTCTACCACTCTATACCATGCTCTACAACTCTCTGTCACTCTCTGACACTCTCTGACACTCTCTATCACTCTCTATCACTCTCTGACACTCTCTGTCACTCTCTGATACACTCTGTCACTCTGTATCACTATCAGACACTCTCTATCACTCTCAGTCTCTCTCAGACACTCCCTGACACTCTCAGACACTCTCAGACAATCTCTATCACTCTCTGACACACTCTAACACTCTCTGAATCTCACGGAAACTCTCTGACACTCTCTGTCACTCTCTGTCACTCTCTGACATTCTCTACCACTCTATACCACGCTCTACAACTCTCTGTCACTCTCTGACACTCTCTGACACTCTCTATCACTCTCTATCACTCTCTGACACTCTCTGACACTCTCAGACACTCTCTGACACGCTCAGACCCCCTCAGACACTCTTGATACTTTCTATCACTGTATGACACTCTCAGACACTCTCTGTCACTTTCTCTCACTCTCTGACGCTGTTTGACACTCTCTGACATTCTCTGACACTCTCAGACACTCTCTGACACTGTCTATCACTCTCTGACACTCTCAGAAACTCTCAGACAGTCTCAGACAATTTATATCACTCTCTGACACTGCCTGACACTCTCTGACACTCTCAGACAATCTCTTTCACTCTCTATTCCTCTATGACAGTCTCTGACACTCTCTGACACTCTCTGACACTCTCTATCACTCTCTATAACTCTCTGACACTCTCTGACACTCTCAGGCACTCTCTGACACTTTCTAACACTCTCTGAAACTCTCAGACACTTTTTATCACTCTCTCACACTCTCAGACGCTCTCTCACTCTCTCTATCACTCTCTGACACTGTTTGACACTCTCCGACACACTCCGACACTCTCTGTCCCTTTCTTTCACTCTCTGACACTCTCAGACACATTCTATCTCTCTTTGCCACTCTCTGACACTCTCAGAGACTCTCAGGCAGTCTCAGACGCTCTCTATCACTCTCTGCCACTGTTTGACACTCTCTGACACTCTCAGACACTCTCAGACACTCCCTGACTCTCTCAGACACTTTCTAACACTCTCTGACACTGTCTGACACTCTCTGACACTCTCTGACACTCTCAGACACTCTCAGACACTCCCTGACACTCTCTGAGACTCTCTGACACTCTCACACCCTCTCTGACAGACTCTGACACTCTCAGGCACTATCAGACACTCTCTATCACTCTCCATCACTCTCCGACACTCTCTCATTATCTCTATCACTCTCTGACACTCTCAGACAGTCTCTGGGACTCTCTGACACTCTCTATCACTTTCAGACACTCTCAGACACTCTCAGACACTCTCTGACACACTCTGACACTCTCTGACACGATCAGACACTCTCTTTCGCTGTCTATCAGTCTGTGACACTCCATATCACTCCCTGACACTCTCAGATTCTGTTGACAATCTCTTTCACTCTCCATGACTCTCTGACACTCCCTGACACTCTCAGACACTCTCTGACACCTCAGACATCTGTACAACTCTCTATCACGCTCTGATACTCTCTATCACTCTCTGACACTCTCTGATACACTCTGAAACTCTCAGACACTCTCTGACACTCTCTGACACTCTCAGACACTCATTATCACTCTCTGATACACTCTGACACTCTCTAACACTCTGCATCACTCTCTGACATTCTCTGACACTCTCTATTACTCTCTGACACTCTCTGATACACTCTGAAACTCTCAGACAATCACTATCACTCTCTGACACTTTCTGATACTCTCTATCAATCTCAATCACACTCTAACACTCTCTGACACTCTCTGACACTCTCAGACACTCACTATCACTCTCTGATACTCTCTGACACTCTCTGGCACTCACTATCACTCTCTGACACTCTCTGACACTCTCTGGCACTCACTATCACTCTCTGACACTCTCTCACACTCTCTGACACTCTCTGACACTCACTATCACTCTCAGACACTCACTATCACTCTCTGAAACTCTCTGACACTCTCTGGCACTCAATAAAACTCTCTGACACTCTCTGACACTCTCTCACACTCTCTGACACTCTCTGACACTCTCTATCACTCTCAGACACTCTCAGACACTCTCTGACACTCTCTATCACTCTCTGACACTCTCTGACACTCTCTGACACTCTCAGACACTCATTATCACTCTCTGATACTCTCTGACACTCACTATCACTCTCTGACACACTCTGACACTCTCTGACACTCACTATCACTCTCTGACACTCCCTGACACTCACTATCACTCTCTGACACTCTCAGACACTTACTATCACTCTCTGACACTCTCAGACACTTACTATCACTCTCTGATACTCTCTGACACTCACTATCACTCTCTGATTCTCTCTGACACTCAGTATAACACACTGACACTCACCATCACTCTCTGACACTCTCTGACACTCTCTATCACTCTATGACACTCTCTGACACTCACTATCACTCTCTGACACTCTCTATCACTCTCTGACACTCTCAGACACTTACTATCACTCTCTGGCACTCTCAGACACTCACTATCACTCTCTGACACTCTCTGACAATCTCTATCACTCTCTGACACTCTCTGACACTCTCTGAAACTCTCAGACAATCACTATCACTCTCTGACACTCTCTGACACTCACTATCACTCTCTGACACTCTCTGAAACTCACTGTCACTCTCTGACACTCACTGTCACTCTCTGACACACTCAGACACTCACTTTCACTCTCTGACTCTCTCTGACATTCTCAGACACTCTCGGACACTCACTATCACTCTCTGACACTCTCTGACACTCACTAAAACTTTCTGACACTCTCTATCACTCTCTGACACTCTCTATCACTCTCTGACACTCTCCGACACTCACTTTCACACTCTGACACTCTCTGACACTCTCGGACACTCTCTGACACTCTCTGACACTCTCTGACACTCTCTGTCACTCACTATCACTCTCTGACACTCTCTGACACTCTCTATCACTCTCTGACACTCTCTGACATTCTCAGGCACTCTCGGACACTCACTGTCACTCTCTGACACTCTCTGACACTCTCATGCACTCACTATCACTCTCTGACACTCTCTGACACTCTCTGACACTATCACTCTCTGATACTCTCTGACTCTCACTATCACACTCTGACAGTCTCGATAACTCTCTGACACTTTATATCACTCTCTGAAACTCTCTATCACTCTCTGACACTCTCTGACACTCTCTGACACTCCCTGACAATCTCTGACACTCTCGGACACTCACCATCACTCTCTGATACTCTCTGACACTCACTATCACTCTCTGACACTCTCTATCAATCTCTGACACTCTCTGACACCTTCTGACACTCACTATCACTCTCTGACACTCTCGATCAATCTCTGACACCCTCAGACATTCTCATACACTCACTATCAATCTCTGACAACCTCTGACACTCTCTTCACTCTCTGACTCTCTCTGACATTCTCAGACACTCTCGGACACTCACTATCACTCTCTGACACTCTCTGACACTCACTAAAACTTTCTGACACTCTCTATCACTCTCTGACACTCTCTATCACTCTCCGACACTCTCCGACACTCACTTTCACACTCTGGCACACTCTGACACTCTCTGGCAGTCTCTGCAACTCTCCGGCACTCTATATCACTCTCTGACACTCTCTGACACTCTCTATCACTCTCTGACACTCTCTGACACTCTCGATCACTCTCTATCACTCTCTGACACACTCTGACCCTCTCTGACACTCTCTGACACTCTCAGACACTCTCCATCACTCTATGACACTCTCTATCACTCTCTGACACTCACGGACACTCCCTGACACTATCTGTCGCTCTCGGACACTCTCAGACACTTTCCATCACTCTCTGACACTCTCAGATTCTCTCTGAAACTCTCTTTCACTCTCTTACAATCTCTGACACTCTCTCACTCTCTGACACACTTTGACACTCTCAGACAGTCTCAGACACTCTCTATCACTCTCTGAAACTCTCTACCACGCTGTGACTCTCTCTATCTCCCTCTATCACTCTCTGGCACTCTCTGACACTCTCGGATACACGCTGACACTCCCTGACACTCTCTGACACTCTCTTTCACTCTCTGACACTCTCTGACACTCTCTGACAATCTCAGACACACTCAGACACTCTCTGACACTCTCTGACACTCTCTGACACTCTCTGCCACTCTCTGATACTCTCTGGCACATTCAGACACTCTCAGACACTCAATGCCACTCTCTACCACTCTCTGACACTCTCTGATACACTCTGACACACCCTGACGCTCTCTGACACATTCTGTCACTCTCGGACAATCTCTGACAATCTCAGACACAATCAGAAACTCTCAGACACTCTCTGTCACCCTCTGACACTCTCTGACACTTTCAGACACTCTCATACACACTCAGACACACTCAGACACACTCTGGCACTCTCTGGCACTCTCTATCACTCTCTGACACTCTCTGACAATCTCAGACACAATCCGACAATCTCTGGAACTCTCTGGCGGTCTCTATCACTCTCTGGCACTCTCGATCACACTCTGACACTCTCTGACACTGTCTGAATGTTTATATCACTCTCTGACACACTCTATCACTGCCTGACACTCCCTGACACTCTCAGACTCTCCCTGACACTCTCAGACTCTCTCTGACTCTCTCTATCACTCTCTGACACTCTCTGACACTCTCAGACACTCTCTGACACTCTCTGACGCTCTCAGACACTCTCTCTCACTCTCTATCGCTCTCTATAACTCTCTGACACTCTCCATCACTTTCTGACACTGCCTGACACACACTAACACATTCTATCAATTACTGACACTCTCAGACACTCTCAGACTTTTTCAGACACTCTCTGACAAACTTTATCACTCTCTGACACTCTCTGACAATCTCAGACACACTCAGCCACACTCAGACACTCTCTATCACTCTCTGACACATTCAGACACTCTCAGACACTCACTGCCACTCTCTACCACTCTCTGACACTCTCTGATACACTCTGACACAGCCTGACGCTCTCTGACATTTTCTGTCACTCTCTGACAATCTCTGACAATCTCAGACACAATCAGAAACTCTCAGACACTCTCTGTCACCCTCTGACACTCTCGGACACTCTCAGACACTTTCCATCACTCTCTGACACTCTCAGATTCTCTCTGAAACTCTCTTTCACTCTCTTACAATCTCTGACACTCTCTCACTCTCTGACACACTTTGACACTCTCAGACAGTCTCAGACACTCTCTATCACTCTCTGAAACTCTCTACCACGCTGTGACTCTCTCTATCTCCCTCTATCACTCTCTGACACTCTCTGACAATCTCAGACACAATCAGACACTTTCTGGCACTCTCTGGCGGTCTCTATCACTCTCTGGCACTCTCGATCACACTCTGACACTCTCTGACACTCTCTGAATGTTTATATCACTCTCTGACATACTCTATCACTGCCTGACACTCCCTGACACTCTCAGACTCTCCCTGACACTCTCAGACTCTCGCTGACTCTCTCTATCACTCTCTGACACTCTCTGACACTCTCAGACACTCTCAGACACTCTCAGACACTCTCTGACACCCTCTGACGCTCTCAGACACTCTCTCTCACTCTCTATCGCTCTCTATAACTCTCTGACACTCTCCATCACTTTCTGACACTGCCTGACACACACTGACACATTCTATCAATTACCGACACTCTCAGACACTCTCAGACTTTTTCAGACACTCTCTGACAAACTTTGTCACTCTCTGACACTCTCTGACACTCTCTATCACTCTCTGACACTCTCTGATACACTCTGACACTCTCAGACGCTCTCTATCAATCTCAGACACTCTCCATCACTCTCTGACACTCACTGACACACTCTGAAACTCTCAGACACTCTCAGACAGTCTCAGACACTCTCTAGCACTCTCTGAAACTCTCTACCACGCTTTGACTCTCTCTATCTATCTCTATCTCTCTCTGGCACTCTCTGACACTCTCAGATACACTCTGACACTCCCTGACATTCTCTGACACTCTGTTTCACTTTCTGACACTCTCTGACAATCTCAGACACAATCAGACACTCTTTGGCACTCTCTATCACTCTCTGACATTCTCTGACACTTTCAGACACTCTCAGACACTCTCTACCTCTCTCTACCACTCTCTACCACTCTCTGACACACTCTGACACTCTCTTATACTCTCTGACACACCCTGACACTCTCTGACACTTTCTATCACTCTCAGACACTCTCTGACAATCTCAGACACTATCAGAAACTCTCAGACCCTCTATGTCACTCTCTGACACTTTCAGACACTTTCAGACATTCTCAGACACACTCAGACACTCTCTGGCACTCTCTGGCACACTCTAACACTCTCTGGCACTCTCTATCACTCTGTCTCACTCTCTGACACTCTCTGACACACTCTGAATGTTTATATCACTCTCTGACACACTCTATCACTGTCTGACACTCCCTGACACTTTCTGAGTCTCCTTGACACTCTCAGACTCTCTCTGACTGTCTCTATCACTCTCTGACACTCTCTGACCCTCTAGGACACTCTCAGACACTCTCTGACACTCTCTGACACTCTCTGAGGCTCGCAGACGCTCTCTATCACTCTCTATCACTCTCTATCACTCTCTGACACTCTGTATGACTTTCTGACACTGCCTGACACACACTGACACTCTCAGGCACTCTCTGAAGGTCTCTAACACTCTCTGAAACTCTCTGACACTGGCAGACACTCTCTGACACTTTCTATCACTTTCTGACACTCTCAGACACTCTCAGACATTTTCAGACACTCTCTGGCACTCTCTATCACTCTCTGACACTCCCTATCACTCTCATTCTCTCTCAGACACTCCCTGACACTCTCAGACACTCTCAGACACACTCTATCACTCTCTGACACACTCTATCACTCTCTGACACACTCTATCACTCTCTGAAACTCACTGAAACTCTCTGACACTCTCTGTCACTCTCTGATACACTCTGTCACTCTCTATCACTATCAGACACTCTCTATCACTCTCAGTCTCTCTCAGACACTCCCTGACACTCTCAGACACTCTCAGACAATCTCTATCACTCTCTGACACACTCTATCACTCTCTGAATCTCACGGAAACTCTCTGACACTCTCTGTCACTCTCTGTCACTCTCTGACATTCTCTACCACTCTATACCACGCTCTACAACTCTCTGTCACTCTCTGACACTCTCTGACACTCTCTATCACTCTCTATCACTCTCTGACACTCTCTGTCACTCTCTGATACACTCTGTCACTCTGTATCACTATCAGACACTCTCTATCACTCTCAGTCTCTCTCAGACACTCCCTGACACTCTCAGACACTCTCAGACAATCTCTATCACTCTCTGACACTCTCTGAGGCTCGCAGACGCTCTCTATCACTCTCTATCACTCTCTATCACTCTCTGACACTCTGTATGACTTTCTGACACTGCCTGACACACACTGACACTCTCAGGCACTCTCTGAAGGTCTCTAACACTCTCTGAAACTCTCTGACACTGGCAGACACTCTCTGACACTTTCTATCACTTTCTGACACTCTCAGACACTCTCAGACATTTTCAGACACTCTCTGGCACTCTCTATCACTCTCTGACACTCCCTATCACTCTCATTCTCTCTCAGACACTCCCTGACACTCTCAGACACTCTCAGACACACTCTATCACTCTCTGACACACTCTATCACTCTCTGACACACTCTATCACTCTCTGAAACTCACTGAAACTCTCTGACACTCTCTGTCACTCTCTGATACACTCTGTCACTCTCTATCACTATCAGACACTCTCTATCACTCTCAGTCTCTCTCAGACACTCCCTGACACTCTCAGACACTCTCAGACAATCTCTATCACTCTCTGACACACTCTATCACTCTCTGAATCTCACGGAAACTCTCTGACACTCTCTGTCACTCTCTGTCACTCTCTGACATTCTCTACCACTCTATACCACGCTCTACAACTCTCTGTCACTCTCTGACACTCTCTGACACTCTCTATCACTCTCTATCACTCTCTGACACTCTCTGTCACTCTCTGATACACTCTGTCACTCTGTATCACTATCAGACACTCTCTATCACTCTCAGTCTCTCTCAGACACTCCCTGACACTCTCAGACACTCTCAGACAATCTCTATCACTCTCTGACACACTCTATCACTCTCTGAATCTCACGGAAACACTCTGACACTCTCTGTCACTCTCTGTCACTCTCTGACATTCTCTACCACTCTATACCACGCTCTACAACTCTCTGTCACTCTCTGACACTCTCTGACACTCTCTATCACTCTCTATCACTCTCTGACACTCTCTGTCACTCTCTGATACACTCTGTCACTCTGTATCACTATCAGACACTCTCTATCACTCTCAGTCTCTCTCAGACACTCCCTGACACTCTCAGACAATCTCTATCACTCTCTGACACACTCTAACACTCTCTGAATCTCACGGAAACTCTCTGACACTCTCTGTCACTCTCTGTCACTCTCTGACATTCTCTACCACTCTATACCACGCTCTACAACTCTCTGTCACTCTCTGACACTCTCTGACACTCTCTATCACTC
This sequence comes from Heterodontus francisci, assembly GCF_036365525.1. Classification (NCBI taxonomy): domain Eukaryota; kingdom Metazoa; phylum Chordata; class Chondrichthyes; order Heterodontiformes; family Heterodontidae; genus Heterodontus; species Heterodontus francisci. The sequence goes on along the minus strand of NC_090412.1, from coordinate 33,716,611 downwards.
TCTATCACTCTCTGACACTCTCTGACACTCTCAGACACTCTCTGACACGCTCAGACCCCCTCAGACACTCTTGATACTTTCTATCACAGTATGACACTCTCAGACACTCTCTGTCACTTTCTCTCACTCTCTGACGCTGTTTGACACTCTCTGACATTCTCTGACACTCTCAGACACTCTCTGACACTGTCTATCACTCTCTGACACTCTCAGAAACTCTCAGACAGTCTCAGACAATTTATATCACTCTCTGACACTGCCTGACACTCTCTGACACTCTCAGACAATCTCTTTCACTCTCTATTCCTCTATGACAGTCTCTGACACTCTCTGACACTCTCTGACACTCTCTGACACTCTCTGACACTCTCTATCACTCTCTATAACTCTCTGACACTCTCTGACACTCTCAGGCACTCTCTGACACTTTCTAACACTCTCTGAAACTCTCAGACACTTTTTATCACTCTCTCACACTCTCAGACGCTCTCTCACTCTCTCTATCACTCTCTGACACTGTTTGACACTCTCCGACACACTCTGACACTCTCTGTCCCTTTCTTTCACTCTCTGACACTGTCAGACACATTCTATCTCTCTTTGACACTCTCTGACACTCTCAGAGACTCTCAGGCAGTCTCAGACGCTCTCTATCACTCTCTGCCACTGTTTGACACTCTCTGACACTCTCAGACACTCTCAGACACTCCCTGACTCTCTCAGACACTTTCTAACACTCTCTGACACTGTCTGACACTCTCTGACACTCTCAGACACTCTCAGACACTCCCTGACACTCTCTGAGACTCTCTTCACTCTCACACCCTCTCTGACAGACTCTGACACTCTCAGGCACTATCAGACACTCTCTATCACTCTCCATCACTCTCCGACACTCTCTCATTATCTCTATCACTCTCTGACACTCTCAGACAGTCTCTGGGACTCTCTGACACTCTCTATCACTTTCAGACACTCTCAGACACTCTCAGACACTCTCTGACACACTCTGACACACTCTGACACTCTCTGACACTCTCAGACACTCCCTTTCGCTGTCTATCACTCTGTGACACTCCATATCACTCCCTGACACTCTCAGATTCTGTCTGACAATCTCTTTCACTCTCCATGACTCTCTGACACTCCCTGACAGTCTCAGACACTCTCTGACACCTCAGACATCTGTACAACTCTCTATCACTCTCTGATACTCTCTATCACTCTCTGACACTCTCTGATACACTCTGAAACGCTCAGACACTCTCTGACACTCTCTGACACTCTCAGACACTCATTATCACTCTCTGATACACTCTGACACTCTCTAACACTCTGCATCACTCTCTGACATTCTCTGACACTCTCTATCACTCTCTGACACTCTCTGATACACTCTGAAACTCTCAGACAATCACTATCACTCTCTGACACTTTCTGATACTCTCTATCACTCTCTATCACTCTCAATCACTCTCTAACACTCTCTGACACTCACTGACACTCTCAGACACTCACTATCACTCTCTGATACTCTCTGACACTCTCTGGCACTCACTATCACTCTCTGACACTCTCTCACACTCTCTGACACTCTCTGACACTCACTATCACTCTCAGACACTCACTATCACTCTCTGATACTCTCTGACACTCTCTGGCACTCACTAAAACTCTCTGACACTCTCTCACACTCTCTGACACTCTCTGACACTCTCAGACACTCTCTGACACTCTCTGACACTCTCTATCACTCTCTGACACTCTCTGACACTCTCTGACACTCTCAGACACTCATTATCACTCTCTGATACTCTCTGACACTCACTATCACTCTCTGATTCTCTCTGACACTCACCATCACTCTCTGACACACTCTGACACTCTCTGACACTCACTATCACTCTCTGACACTCCCTGACACTCAATATCACTCTCTGACACTCTCAGACACTTACTAACACTCTCTGACACTCTCAGACACTTACTATCACTCTCTGATACTCTCTGACACTCACTATCACTCTCTGATTCTCTCTGACACTCAGTATAACACACTGACACTCACCATCACTCTCTGACACTCTCTGACACTCTCTATCACTCTATGACACTCTCTGACACTCACTATCACTCTCTGACACTCTCTATCACTCTCTGACACTCTCAGACACTTACTATCACTCTCTGGCACTCTCAGACACTCACTATCACTCTCTGACACTCTCTGACAATCTCTATCACTCTCTGACACTCTCTGACACTCTCTGAAACTCTCAGACAATCACTATCACTCTCTGACACTCTCTGACACTCACTATCACTCTCTGACACTCTCTGAAACTCACTGTCACTCTCTGACACTCACTGTCACTCTCTGACACACTCAGACACTCACTTTCACTCTCTGACACTCTCTGACACTCTCGGACACTCTCTGACACTCTCTGTCACTCACTATCACTCTCTGACACTCTCTGACACTCTCTGACACTCTCTTCACTCTCTGACTCTCTCTGACATTCTCAGACACTCTCGGACACTCACTATCACTCTCTGACACTCTCTGACACTCACTAAAACTTTCTGACACTCTCTATCACTCTCTGACACTCTCTATCACTCTCTGACACTCTCCGACACTCACTTTCACACTCTGACACTCTCTGACACTCTCGGACACTCTCTGACACTCTCTGACACTCTCTGACACTCTCTGTCACTCACTATCACTCTCTGACACTCTCTGACACTCTCTATCACTCTCTGACACTCTCTGACATTCTCAGACACTCTCGGACACTCACTATCACTCTCTGACACTCTCTGACACTTTCATGCACTCACTATCACTCTCTGACACTCTCTGACACTCTCTGACACTATCACTCTCTGATACTCTCTGACTCTCACTATCACACTCTGACAGTCTCGATAACTCTCTGACACTTTATATCACTCTCTGAAACTCTCTATCACTCTCTGACACTCTCTGACACTCTGTGACACTCTCTGACACTCCCTGACACTCTCTGACACTCTCGGACACTCACCATCACTCTCTGATACTCTCTGACACTCACTATCACTCTCTGACACTCTCTATCAATCTCTGACACTCTCTGACACCTTCTGACACTCACTATCACTCTCTGACACTCTCGATCAATCTCTGACACCCTCAGACATTCTCATACACTCACTATCAATCTCTGACAACCTCTGACACTCTCTTCACTCTCTGACTCTCTCTGACATTCTCAGACACTCTCGGACACTCACTATCACTCTCTGACACTCTCTGACACTCACTAAAACTTTCTGACACTCTCTATCACTCTCTGACACTCTCTATCACTCTCCGACACTCTCCGACACTCACTTTCACACTCTGACACTCTCTGACACTCTCTGGCAGTCTCTGCAACTCTCTGGCACTCTATATCACTCTCTGACACTCTCTGACACTCTCTATCACTCTCTGACACTCTCTGACACTCTCGATCACTCTCTATCACTCTCTGACACACTCTGACCCACTCTGACACTCTCCATCACTCTATGACACTCTCTATCACTCTCTGACACTCTCTATCACTCTCTGACACTCACGGACACTCCCTGACACTATCTGTCGCTCTCGGACACTCTCAGACACTTTCCATCACTCTCTGACACTCTCAGATTCTCTCTGAAACTCTCTTTCACTCTCTTACAATCTCTGACACTCTCTCACTCTCTGACACTCCCTGACACTCACTATCACTCTCTGACACTCTCAGACACTTACTATCACTCTCTGACACTCTCAGACACTTACTATCACTCTATGACACTCTCTGACACTCACTATCACTCTCTGACACTCTCTATCACTCTCTGACACACTCAGACACTTACTATCACTCTCTGACACTCTCTATCACTCTCTGACACTCTCAGACACTTACTATCACTCTCTGGCACTCTCAGACACTCACTATCACTCTCTGACACTCTCTGACAATCTCTATCACTCTCTGACACTCTCTGACACTCTCTGAAACTCTCAGACAATCACTATCACTCTCTGACACTCTCTGACACTCACTATCACTCTCTGACACTCTCTGAAACTCACTGTCACTCTCTGACACTCACTGTCACTCTCTGACACACTCAGACACTCACTTTCACTCTCTGACTCTCTCTGACATTCTCAGACACTCTCGGACACTCACTATCACTCTCTGACACTCTCTGACACTCACTAAAACTTTCTGACACTCTCTATCACTCTCTGACACTCTCTATCACTCTCTGACACTCTCCGACACTCACTTTCACACTCTGACACTCTCTGACACTCTCGGACACTCTCTGACACTCTCTGACACTCTCTGACACTCTCTGTCACTCACTATCACTCTCTGACACTCTCTATCACTCTCTGACACTCTCTGACATTCTCAGACACTCTCGGACACTCACTATCACTCTCTGACACTCTCTGACACTCTCATGCACTCACTATCACTCTCTGACACTCTCTGACACTCTCTGACACTATCACTCTCTGATACTCTCTGACTCTCACTATCACACTCTGACAGTCTCGATAACTCTCTGACACTTTATATCACTCTCTGAAACTCTCTATCACTCTCTGACACTCTCTGACACTCTCTGACACTCCCTGACACTCTCTGACACTCTCGGACACTCACCATCACTCTCTGATACTCTCTGACACTCACTATCACTCTCTGACACTCTCTATCAATCTCTGACACTCTCTGACACCTTCTGACACTCACTATCACTCTCTGACACTCTCGATCAATCTCTGACACCCTCAGACATTCTCATACACTCACTATCAATCTCTGACAACCTCTGACACTCTCTTCACTCTCTGACTCTCTCTGACATTCTCAGACACTCTCGGACACTCACTATCACTCTCTGACACTCTCTGACACTCACTAAAACTTTCTGACACTCTCTATCACTCTCTGACACTCTCCGACACTCTCCGACACTCACTTTCACACTCTGGCACTCTCTGACACTCTCTGGCAGTCTCTGCAACTCTCCGGCACTCTATATCACTCTCTGACACTCTCTATCACTCTCTGACACTCTCTGACACTCTCGATCACTCTCTATCACTCTCTGACACACTCTGACCCTCTCTGACACTCTCTGACACTCTCAGACACTCTCCATCACTCTATGACACTCTCTATCACTCTCTGACACTCTCTATCACTCTCTGACACTCACGGACACTCCCTGACACTATCTGTCGCTCTCGGACACTCTCAGACACTTTCCATCACTCTCTGACACTCTCAGATTCTCTCTGAAACTCTCTTTCACTCTCTTACAATCTCTGACACTCTCTCACTCTCTGACACACTTTGACACTCTCAGACAGTCTCAGACACTCTCTATCACTCTCTGAAACTCTCTACCACGCTGTGACTCTCTCTATCTCCCTCTATCACTCTCTGGCACTCTCTGACACTCTCGGATACACGCTGACACTCCCTGACACTCTCTGACACTCTCTTTCACTCTCTGACACTCTCTGACAATCTCTGACAATCTCAGACACACTCAGACACTCTCTGACACTCTCTGACACTCTCTGACACTCTCTGCCACTCTCTGACACTCTCTGACACATTCAGACACTCTCAGACACTCAATGCCACTCTCTACCACTCTCTGACACTCTCTGATACACTCTGACACACCCTGACGCTCTCTGACACATTCTGTCACTCTCGGACAATCTCTGACAATCTCAGACACAATCAGAAACTCTCAGACACTCTCTGTCACCCTCTGACACTCTCTGACACTTTCAGACACTCTCATACACACTCAGACACACTCAGACACACTCTGGCACTCTCTGGCACTCTCTATCACTCTCTGACACTCTCTGACAATCTCAGACACAATCCGACAATCTCTGGAACTCTCTGGCGGTCTCTATCACTCTCTGGCACTCTCGATCACACTCTGACACTCTCTGACACTCTCTGAATGTTTATATCACTCTCTGACACACTCTATCACTGCCTGACACTCCCTGACACTCTCAGACTCTCCCTGACACTCGCAGACTCTCTCTGACTCTCTCTATCACTCTCTGACACTCTCTGACACTCTCAGACACTCTCTGACACTCTCTGACGCTCTCAGACACTCTCTCTCACTCTCTATCGCTCTCTATAACTCTCTGACACTCTCCATCACTTTCTGACACTGCCTGACACACACTAACACATTCTATCAATCACTGACACTCTCAGACACTCTCAGACTTTTTCAGACACTCTCTGACAAACTTTATCACTCTCTGACACTCTCTGACAATCTCAGACACACTCAGACACACTCAGACACTCTCTATCACTCTCTGACACTCTCTGACACATTCAGACACTCTCAGACACTCACTGCCACTCTCTACCACTCTCTGACACTCTCTGATACACTCTGACACAGCCTGACGCTCTCTGACATTTTCTGTCACTCTCTGACAATCTCTGACAATCTCAGACACAATCAGAAACTCTCAGACACTCTCTGTCACCCTCTGACACTCTCGGACACTCTCAGACACTTTCCATCACTCTCTGACACTCTCAGATTCTCTCTGAAACTCTCTTTCACTCTCTTACAATCTCTGACACTCTCTCACTCTCTGACACACTTTGACACTCTCAGACAGTCTCAGACACTCTCTATCACTCTCTGAAACTCTCTACCACGCTGTGACTCTCTCTATCTCCCTCTATCACTCTCTGGCACTCTCTGACACTCTCGGATACACGCTGACACTCCCTGACACTCCCTGACACTCTCTGACACTCTCTTTCACTCTCTGACACTCTCTGACACTCTCTGACAATCTCAGACACACTCAGACACTCTCTGACACTCTCTGACACTCTCTGCCACTCTCTGACACTCTCTGACACATTCAGACACTCTCAGACACTCACTGCCACTCTCTACCACTCTCTGACACTCTCTGATACACTCTGACACACCCTGACGCTCTCTGACACATTCTGTCACTCTCGGACAATCTCTGACAATCTCAGACACAATCAGAAACTCTCAGACACTCTCTGTCACCCTCTGACACTCTCTGACACTCTCAGACACTCTCAGACACACTCAGACACACTCAGACACACTCTGGCACTCTCTGGCACTCTCTATCACTCTCTGACACTCTCTGACAATCTCAGACACAATCCGACAATCTCTGGAACTCTCTGGCGGTCTCGATCACTCTCTGGCACTCTCGATCACACTCTGACACTCTCTGACACTCTCTGAATGTTTATATCACTCTCTGACACACTCTATCACTGCCTGACACTCCCTGACACTCTCAGACTCTCCCTGACACTCTCAGACTCTCTCTGACTCTCTCTATCACTCTCTGACACTCTCTGACACTCTCAGACACTCTCTGACACTCTCTGACGCTCTCAGACACTCTCTCTCACTCTCTATCGCTCTCTATAACTCTCTGACACTCTCCATCACTTTCTGACACTGCCTGACACACACTAACACATTCTATCAATTACTGACACTCTCAGACACTCTCAGACTTTTTCAGACACTCTCTGACAAACTTTATCACTCTCTGACACTCTCTGACAATCTCAGACACACTCAGACACACTCAGACACTCTCTATCACTCTCTGACACTCTCTGACACATTCAGACACTCTCAGACACTCACTGCCACTCTCTACCACTCTCTGACACTCTCTGATACACTCTGACACAGCCTGACGCTCTCTGACATTTTCTGTCACTCTCTGACAATCTCTGACAATCTCAGACACAATCAGAAACTCTCAGACACTCTCTGTCACCCTCTGACACTCTCTGACACTTTCAGACACTCTCATACACACTCAGACACACTCAGACACACTCTGGCACTCTCTGGCACTCTCTATCACTCTCTGACACTCTCTGACAATCTCAGACACAATCAGACACTTTCTGGCACTCTCTGGCGGTCTCTATCACTCTCTGGCACTCTCTGACACTCTCTGAATTTTTATTTCACTCTCTGACACACTCTATCACTGCCTGACACTCCCTGACACTCTCAGCCTCTCCCTGACACTCTCAGACTCTCTCTGACTCTCTCTATCACTCTCTGACACTCTCTGACACTCTCAGACACTCTCAGACACTCTCTGACACTCTCTGACGCTCTCAGACACTCTCTCTCACTCTCTATCGCTCTCTATAACTCTCTGACACTCTCCATCACTTTCTGACACTGCCTGACACACACTGACACATTCTATCAATTACTGACACTCTCAGACACTCTCAGACTTTTTCAGACACTCTCTGACAAACTTTGTTACTCTCTGACACTCTCTGACACTCTCTATCACTCTCTGACACTCTCAGATACACTCTGACACTCTCAGATGCTCTCTATCAATCTCTGACACTCTCTATCACTCTCTGACACTCACTGGCACACTCTGAAACTCTCAGACACTCTCAGACAGTCTCAGACACTCTCTAGCACTCTCTGAAACTCTCTACCACGCTTTGACTCTCTCTATCTATCTCTATCTCTCTCTGGCACTCTCTGACACTCTCAGATACACTCTGACACTCCCTGAAATTCTCTGACACTCTGTTTCACTTTCTGACACTCTCTGACAATCTCAGACACAATCAGACACTCTTTGGCACTCTCTATCACTCTCTGACATTCTCTGACACTTTCAGACACTCTCAGACACTCTCTACCTCTCTCTACCACTCTCTACCACTCTCTGACACACTCTGACACTCTCTTATACACTCTGACACACCCTGACACTCTCTGACACTTTCTATCACTCTCAGACACTCTCTGACAATCTCAGACACAATCAGAAACTCTCAGACCCTCTATGTCACTCTCTGGCCCTCTCTGACACTTTCAGACTCTTTCAGACATTCTCAGACACACTCAGACACTCTCTGGCACTCTCTGGCACTCTCTAACACTCTCTGGCACTGTCTATCACTCTGTCTCACTCTCTGACACTCTCTGACACTCTCTGAATGTTTATATCACTCTCTGACAGACTCTATCACTGTCTGACACTCCCTGACACTTTCTGAGTCTCCTTGACACTCTCAGACTCTCTCTGACTGTCTCTATCACTCTCTGACACTCTCTGACCCTCTAGGACACTCTCAGACACTCTCTGACACTCTCTGAGGCTCGCAGATGCTCTCTATCACTATCACACTCTATCACTCTCTGACACTCTGTATGACTTTCTGACACTGCCTGACACACACTGACACTCTCAGGCACTCTCTGAAAGTCTCTAACACTCTCTGAATCTCTCTGACACTGGCAGACACTCTCTGACACTTTCTATCACTTTCTGACACTCTCAGACACTCTCAGACATTTTCAGACACTCTCTGGCACTCTCTATCACTCTCTGACGCTCCCTATCACTCTCATTCTCTCTCAGACACTCCCTGACACTCTCAGACACTCTCAGACACACTCTATCACTCTCGGACACACTCTATCACTCTCTGAAACTCACTGAAACTCTCTGACACTCTCTGTCACTCTCTGATACACTCTGTCACTCTCTATCACTATCAGACACTCTCTATCACTCTCAGTCTCTCTCAGACACTCCCTGACACTCTCAGACACTCTCAGACAATCTCTATCACTCTCTGACACACTCTATCACTCTCTGAATCTCACGGAAACTCTCTGACACTCTCTGTCACTCTCTGTCACTCTCTGACATTCTCTACCACTCTATACCACGCTCTACAACTCTATGTCACTCTCTGACACTCTCTGACACTCTCTATCACTCTCTATCACTCTCTGACACTCTCTGACACTCTCTGACACTCTCAGACACTCTCTTTCGCTGTCTATCACTCTGTGACACTCCATATCACTCCCTGACACTCTCAGATTCTGTCTGACAATCTCTTTCACTCTCCATGACTCTCTGACACTCCCTGACACTCTCAGACACTCTCTGACACCTCAGACATCTGTACAACTCTCTATCACTCTCTGATACTCTCTATCACTCTCTGACACTCTCTGATACACTCTGAAACTCTCAGACACTCTCTGACACTCTCTATCACTCTCCGACACTCTCTGAACCTCTCTGATACACTCTGACACTCTCTGACACTCTGCATCACTCTCTGACATTCTCTGACACTCTCTATCACTCTCTGACACTCTCAGATACACTCTGAAACTCTCAGACAATCACTATCACTCTCTGACACTTTCTGATACTCTCTATCACTCTCTATCACTCTCAATCACTCTCTAACACTCTCTGACACTCTCAGACACTCACTATCACTCTCTGATACTCTCTGACACTCTCTGGCACTCACTATCACTCTCTGACACTCTCTCACACTCTCTGACAGTCTCTGACACTCTCTATCACTCTCAGACACTCTCTGACGCTCTCTGACACTCTCTATCACTCTCGGACACTCTCTGACACTCTCTGACACTCTCAGACACTCATTATCACTCTCTGATACTCTCTGACACTCACTATCACTCTCTGATTCTCTCTGACACTCACGATCACTCTCTGACACTCACCATCACTCTCTGACACACTCTGACACTCTCTGACACTCACTATCACTCTCTGACACTCCCTGACACTCACTATCACTCTCTGACACTCTCAGACACTTACTATCACTCTCTGATACTCTCTGACACTCACTATCACTCTCTGACACTCACCATCACTCTCTGACACTCTCTGACACTCTCTGGCACTCTCTATCACTCTATGACACTCTCTGACACTCGCTATCACTCTCTGACACTCTCTATCACTCTCTGACACTCTCAGACACTTACTATCACTCTCTGACACTCTCAGACAATCACTATCACTCTCTGACACTCTCTGACAATCTCTATCACTCTCTGACACTCTCTGACACTCTCTGAAACTCTCAGACAATCACTATCACTCTCTGACACTCACTATCACTCTCTGACACTCTCTGAAACTCACTGTCACTCTCTGACACTCACAGTCACTCTCTGACACACTCAGACACTCACTTTCACTCTCTGACACTCTCTGACACTCTCGGACACTCTCGGACACTCTCTGGCACTCTCTGTCACTCACTATCACTCTCTGACACTCTCTGACACTCTCTTCACTCTCTGACTCTCTCTGACATTCTCAGGCACTCTCGGACACTCACGATCACTCTCTGGCACTCTCTGACACTCACTAAAAATTTCTGACACTCTCTATCACTCTCTGGCACTCTCTATCACTCTCCGACACTCTCCGACACTTACTTTCACACTCTGACACTCTCTGACACTCTCGGACACTCTCTGACACTCTCTGACACACTCTGTCACTCACTGTCACTCTCTGACACTCTCTGACACTCTCAATCACTCTCTGACACTCTCTGACATTCTCAGACACTCTCGGACACTCACTATCACTCTCTGACACTCTCTGACACTCTCATACACTCACTATCACTCTCTGACACTCTCTGACACTCTCTGACACCTTCACTCTCTGATACTCTCTGACTCTCACTATCACTCTCTGACAGTCTCGATAACTCTCTGACACTCTATATCACTCTCTGAAACTCTCTATCACTCTCTGACACTCTCTGACACTCTCTGACTCTCCCTGACACTCTCTGACACTCTCGGACACTCACCATCACTCTCTGATACTCTCTGACACTCACTATCACTCTCTGACACTCTCTATCAATCTCTGACACTCTCTGACACTCACTATCACTCTCTGACACTCTCTGACTCTCTCTGACACTCTCTATCACTCTCTATCACTCTGTGACACACTCTGACACTCTCAGACACTCAGTGTCACCCTCTGACACTCTCTGACACTCTCAGACAATCACTATCACTCTCTGACACTCTCAGACACTTACTATCACTCTCTGATACTCTCTGACACTCACTATCACTCTCTGATTCTCTCTGACACTCAGTATAACACTCTGACACTCACCATCACTCTCTGACACTCTCTGACACTCTCTGACACTCTCTGGCACTCTCTGGCACTCTCTATCACTCTATGACACTCTCTGACACTCACTATCACTCTCTGACACTCTCTATCACTCTCTGACAATCTCAGACACTTACTATCACTCTCTGACACTCTCAGACAATCACTATCACTCTCTGACACTCTCTGACAATCTCTATCACTCTCTGACATCTCTGACACTCTCTGAAACTCTCAGACAATCACTATCACTCTCTGACACTCTCTGACACTCACTATCACTCTCTGACACTCTCTGAAACTCACTGTCACTCTCTGACACTCACTGTCACTCTCTGACACACTCAGACACTCACTTTCACTCTCTGACACTCTCTGACACTCTCGGACACTCTCTGACACTCTCTGTCACTCACTATCACTCTCTGACACTCTCTGACACTCTCTTCACTCTCTGACTCTCTCTGACATTCTCAGACACTCTCGGACACTCACTATCACTCTCTGGCAATCTCTGACACTCACTAAATATTTCTGACACTCTCTATCACTCTCTGACACTCTCTATCACTCTCCGACACTCTCCGACACTCACTTTCACACTCTGACACTCTCTGGCACTCTCGGACACTCTCTGACACTCTCTGACACTCTCTGTCACTCACTATCACTTTCTGACACTCTCTGACACTCTCAATCACTCTCTGACACTCTCTGACTTTCTCAGACACTCTCGGACACTCACTATCACTCTCTGACACTCTCTGACACTCTCATACACTCACTATCACTCTCTGACACTCTCTGACACTCTCTGACACTATCACTCTCTGATACTCTCTGACTCTCACTATCACTCTCTGACAGTCTCGATAACTCTCTGACACTCTATATCACTCTCTGAAACTCTCTATCACTCTCTGACACTCTCTGACACTCTCTGACTCTCCCTGACACTCTCTGACACTCTCGGACACTCACCATCACTCTCTGATACTCTCTGACACTCACTATCACTCTCTGACACTCTCTATCAATCTCTGACACTCTCTGACACTCTCTGACACTCACTATCACTCTCTAACACTCTCTATCTCTCTCTGACACTCTCTGTCCCTCTCTAACACTCTCTGACTCTCTCTGACACTCTCTATCACTCTCTATCACTCTGTGAAACACTCTGACACTCTCAGACACTCAGTATCACCCTCTGACACTCTCTGACACTCTCAGACAATCACTATCACTCTCTGACACTCTCTGATACACTCTATCACTCTCTGACACTCTCTATCAATCTCTGACATACTCTGACACTCTCTGACACTCTCGGACACTCACTATCACTCTCTGACACTCCCTATCACTCTCTGACACTCTCTGACACTCTCTGACACACTCTAACACTCTCTGACACTCTCTGACACTCTCTGACACTCTCACTATCACTCTCTGACACTCTCTGACACTCTCTGACACTCACTATCACTCTCAGACACTCACTACAACTCTCTGATACTCTCTGACACTCACTATCACTCTCTGACACACTCTATCTATCTCTGACACTCTCTGAAACTCTCTATCACTTTCTGACACTCTCTGACTCTCTCTGACTCTCTCTGACATTCTCAGACACTCTCAGACACTCTCAGACACTCTCAGACACTCTCTGACACACTGTGACACTCTCTGACACTCTCAGACACTCTCTTTCGCTGTCTATCACTCTGTGACACTCCATATCACTCCCTGACACTTTCAGATTCTGTCTGACAATCTCTTTCACTCTCCATGACTCTCTGACACTCCCTGACACTCTCAGACACTCTCTGACACCTCAGACATCTGTACAACTCTCTATCACTCTCTGATACTCTCTGACTCTCACTATCACTCTCTGACAGTCTCGATAACTGTCTGACACTCTATATCACTCTCTGAAACTCTCTATCACTCTCTGACACTCTCTGACACTCTCTGACACTCTCTGACTCTCCCTGACACTCTCTGACACTCTCGGACACTCACCATCAATCTCTGATACTCTCTGACACTCACTATCACTCTCTGACACTCTCTATCAATCTCTGACACTCTCTGACACTCTCTGACACTCACTATCACTCTCTGACACTCTCTATCTCTCTCTGACACTCTCTGTCCCTCTCTAACACTCTCTGACTCTCTCTGACACTCTCTATCACTCTCTATCACTCTGTGAAACACTCTGAAACTCTCAGACACTCAGTGTCACCCTCTGACACTCTCTGACACTCTCAGACAATCACTATCACTCTCTGACACTCTCTGATACACTCTATCACTCTCTGACACTCTCTATCAATCTCTGACATACTCTGACACTCTCTGACACTCTCGGACACTCACTATCACTCTCTGACACTCCCTATCACTCTCTGACACTCTCTGACACACTCTAACACTCTCTGACACTCTCTGACACTCTCTGACACTCTCACTATCACTCTCTGACACTCTCTGACACTCTCTGACACTCACTATCACTCTCAGACACTCACTACAACTCTCTGATACTCTCTGACACTCACTATCACTCTCTGACACTCTCTATCTATCTCTGACACTCTCTGACACTCTCTATCACTTTCTGACACTCTCTGACTCTCTCTGACTCTCTCTGACATTCTCAGACACTCTCAGACACTCTCAGACACTCTCAGACACTCTCTGACACACTGTGACACTCTCTGAGACTCTCAGACACTCTCTTTCGCTGTCTATCACTCTGTGACACTCCATATCACTCCCTGACACTCTCAGATTCTGTCTGACAATCTCTTTCACTCTCCATGACTCTCTGACACTCCCTGACACTCTCAGACACTCTCTGACACCTCAGACATCTGTACAACTCTCTATCACTCTCTGATACTCTCTATCACTCTCTGACACTCTCTGATACACTCTGAAACTCTCAGACACTCTCTGACACTCTCTATCACTGTCCGACACTCTCTGAACCTCTCTGATACACTCTGACACTCTCTGACACTCTGCATCACTCTCTGACATTGTCTGACACTCTCTATCACTCTCTGACACTCTCTGATGCACTCTGAAACTCTCAGACAATCACTATCACTCTCTGACACTTTCTGATACTCTCTATCACTCTCTATCACTCTCAATCACTCTCTAACACTCTCTGACACTCTCTGACACTCTCAGACACTCACTATCACTCTCTGATACTCTCTGACACTCTCTGGCACTCACTATCACTCTCTGACACTCTCTGACACTCTCTGGCACTCACTATCACTCTCTGACACTCTCTCACACTCTCTGACACTCTCTATCACTCTCAGACACTCTCAGACACTCTCAGACACTCTCAGACACTCTCAGACACACTCTGACACTCTCTGACACTCTCAGACACTCTCTTTCGCTGTCTATCACTCTGTGACACTCCATATCACTCCCTGACACTCTCAGATTCTGTCTGACAATCTCTTTCACTCTCCATGACTCTCTGACACTCCCTGACACTCTCAGACACTCTCTGACACCTCACACATCTGTACAACCCTCTATCACTCTCTGATACTCTCTATCACTCTCTGACACTCTCTGATACACTCTGAAACTCTCAGACACTCTCTGACACTCTCTATCACTCTCCGACACTCTCTGAACCTCTCTGATACACTCTGACACTCTCTGACACTCTGCATCACTCTCTGACATTCTCTGACACTCTCTATCACTCTCTGACACTCTCTGATACACTCTGAAACTCTCAGACAATCACTATCACTCTCTGACACTTTCTGATACTCTCTATCACTCTCTATCACTCTCAATCACTCTCTAACACTCTCTGACACTCTCAGACACTCACTATCACTCTCTGATACTCTCTGACACTCTCTGGCACTCACTATCACTCTCTGACACTCTCTCACACTCTCTGACACTCTCTGACACTCTCTATCACTCTCAGACACTCTCTGACGCTCTCTGACACTCTCTATCACTCTCGGACACTCTCTGACACTCTCTGACACTCTCAGACACTCATTATCACTCTCTGATACTCTCTGACACTCACTATCACTCTCTGATTCTCTCTGACACTCACGATCACTCTCTGACACTCACCATCACTCTCTGACACACTCTGACACTCTCTGACACTCACTATCACTCTCTGACACTCCCTGACACTCACTATCACTCTCTGACACTCTCAGACACTTACTATCACTCTCTGATACTCTCTGACACTCACTATCACTCTCTGATTCTCTCTGACACTCAGTATAACACTCTGACACTCACCATCACTCTCTGACACTCTCTGACACTCTCTGACACTCTCTGGCACTCTCTATCACTCTATGACACTCTCTGACACTCACTATCACTCTCTGACACTCTCTATCACTCTCTGACACTCTCAGACACTTACTATCACTCTCTGACACTCTCAGACAATCACTATCACTCTCTGACACTCTCTGACAATCTCTATCACTCTCTGACACTCTCTGACACTCTCTGAAACTCTCAGACAATCACTATCACTCTCTGACACTCTCTGACACTCACTATCACTCTCTGACACTCTCTGAAACTCACTGTCACTCTCTGACACTCACTGTCACTCTCTGACACACTCAGACACTCACTTTCACTCTCTGACACTCTCTGACACTCTCGGACACTCTCTGACACTCTCTGTCACTCACCATCACTCTCTGATACTCTCTGACACTCACTATCACTCTCTGACACTCTCTATCAATCTCTGACACTCTCTGACACTCTCTGACACTCACTATCACTCTCTGACACTCTCTATCTCTCTCTGACACTCTCTGTCCCTCTCTAACACTCTCTGACTCTCTCTGACACTCTCTATCACTCTCTATCACTCTGTGACACACTCTGACACTCTCAGACACTCAGTGTCACCCTCTGACACTCTCTGACACTCTCAGACAATCACTATCACTCTTTGACACTCTCAGACACTTACTATCACTCTCTGATACTCTCTGACACTCACTATCACTCTCTGATTCTCTCTGACACTCAGTATAACACTCTGACACTCACCATCACTCTCTGAAACTCTCTGACACTCTCTGGCACTCTCTGGCAGTCTCTATCACTCTATGACACTCTCTGACACTCACTATCACTCTCTGACACTCTCTATCACTCTCTGACAATCTCAGACACTTACTATCACTCTCTGACACTCTCAGACAATCACTATCACTCTCTGACACTCTCTGACAATCTCTATCACTCTCTGACATCTCTGACACTCTCTGAAACTCTCAGACAATCACTATCACTCTCTGACACTCTCTGACACTCACTATCACTCTCTGACACTCTCTGAAACTCACTGTCACTCTCTGACACTCACTGTCACTCTCTGACACACTCAGACACTCACTTTCACTCTCTGACACTCTCTGACACTCTCGGACACTCTCTGACACTCTCTGTCACTCACTATCACTCTCTGACACTCTCTGACACTCTCCTCACTCTCTGACTCTCTCTGACATTCTCAGACACTCTCGGACACTCACTATCACTCTCTGGCACTCTCTGACACTCACTAAATATTTCTGACACTCTCTATCACTCTCTGACACTCTCTATCACTCTCCGACACTCTCCGACACTCACTTTCACACTCTGACACTCTCTGACACTCTCGGACACTCTCTGACACTCTCTGACACTCTCTGTCACTCACTATCACTTTCTGACACTCTCTGACACTCTCAATCACTCTCTGACACTCTCTGACTTTCTCAGACACTCTCGGACACTCACTATCACTCTCTGACACTCTCTGACACTCTCATACACTCACTATCACTCTCTGACACTCTCTGACACTCTCTGACACTATCACTCTCTGATACTCTCTGACTCTCACTATCACTCTCTGACAGTCTCGATAACTCTCTGACACTCTATATCACTCTCTGAAACTCTCTATCACTCTCTGACACTCTCTGACACTCTCTGACTCTCCCTGACACTCTCTGACACTCTCGGACACTCACCATCACTCTCTGATACTCTCTGACACTCACTATCACTCTCTGACACTCTCTATCAATCTCTGACACTCTCTGACACTCTCTGACACTCAATATCACTCTCTGACACTCTCTATCTCTCTCTGACACTCTCTGTCCCTCTCTAACACTCTCTGACTCTCTCTGACACTCTCTATCACTCTCTATCACTCTGTGACACACTCTGACACTCTCAGACACTCAGTGTCACCCTCTGACACTCTCTGACACTCTCAGACAATCACTATCACTCTCTGACACTCTCTGATACACTCTATCACTCTCTGACACTCTCCATCAATCTCTGACATACTCTGACACTCTCTGACACTCTCGGACACTCTCGGACACTCACTATCACTCTCTGACACTCCCTATCACTCTCTGACACTCTCTGACACTCTCTGACACACTCTAACACTCTCTGACACTCTCTGACACTCTCTGACACTCTCACTATCACTCTCTGACACTCTCTGACACTCTCTGACACTCACTATCACTCTCAGACACTCACTACAACTCTCTGATACTCTCTGACACTCACTATCACTCTCTGACACTCTCTATCTATCTCTGACACTCTCTGACACTCTCTATCACTTTCTGACACTCTGACTCTCTCTGACTCTCTCTGACATTCTCAGACACTCTCAGACACTCTCAGACACTCTCTGACACACTGTGACACTCTCTGACACTCTCAGACACTCTCTTTCGCTGTCTATCACTCTGTGACACTCCATATCACTCCCTGACACTCTCAGATTCTGTCTGACAATCTCTTTCACTCTCCATGACTCTCTGACACTCCCTGACACTCTCAGACACTCTCTGACACCTCAGACATCTGTACAACTCTCTATCACTCTCTGATACTCTCTATCACTCTCTGACACTCTCTGATACACTCTGAAACTCTCAGACACTCTCTGACACTCTCTATCACTGTCCGACACTCTCTGAACCTCTCTGATACACTCTGACACTCTCTGACACTCTGCATCACTCTCTGACATTGTCTGACACTCTCTATCACTCTCTGACACTCTCTGATGCACTCTGAAACTCTCAGACAATCACTATCACTCTCTGACACTTTCTGATACTCTCTATCACTCTCTATCACTCTCAATCACTCTCTAACACTCTCTGACACTCTCTGACACTCTCAGACACTCACTATCACTCTCTGATACTCTCTGACACTCTCTGGCACTCAATATCACTCTCTGACACTCTCTCACACTCTCTGACACTCTCTGACACTCTCTATCACTCTCAGACACTCTCAGACACTCTCAGACACTCTCTGACGCTCTCTGACACTCTCTATCACTCTCTGACACTCTCTGACACTCTCTGACACTCTCAGACACTCATTATCACTCTCTGATACTCTCTGACACTCACTATCACTCTCTGATTCTCTCTGACACTCACGATCACTCTCTGACACTCACCATCACTCTCTGACACACTCTGACACTCTCTGACACTCACTATCACTCTCTGACACTCCCTGACACTCACTATCAATCTCTGACTCTCTCAGACACATACTATCACTCTCTGACACTCTCAGACACTTACTATCACTCTCTGATACTCTCTGACACTCACTATCACTCTCTGATTCTCTCTGACACTCAGTATAACACTCTGACACTCACCATCACTCTCTGACGCTCTCTGACACTCTCTGACACTCTCTGGCACTCTCTATCACTCTATGACACTCTCTGACACTCACTATCACTCTCTGACACTCTCTATCACTCTCTGACACTCTCAGACACTTACTATCACTCTCTGACACTCTCAGACAATCACTATCACTCTCTGACACTCTCTGACAATCTCTATCACTCTCTGACACTCTCTGACACTCTCTGAAACTCTCAGACAATCACTATCACTCTCTGACACTCTCTGACACTCACTATCACTCTCTGACACTCTCTGAAACTCACTGTCACTCTCTGACACTCACTGTCACTCTCTGACACACTCAGACACTCACCTTCACTCTCTGACACTCTCTGACACTCTCGGACACTCTCTGACACTCTCTGTCACTCACTATCACTCTCTGACACTCTCTGACACTCTCTTCACTCTCTGACTCTCTCTGACATTCTCAGACACTCTCGGACACTCACTATCACTCTCTGACACTCTCTGACACTCACTAAAACTTTCTGACACACTCTATCACTCTCTGACACTCTCTATCACACTCTGACACTCTCTGACACTCTCGGACACTCTCTGTCACTCACTATCACTCTCTGACACTCTCTGACACTCTCAATCACTCTCTGACACTCTCTGACATTCTCAGACACTCTCGGACACTCACTATCACTCTCTGACACTCTCTGACACTCTCATACACTCACTATCACTCTCTGACACTCTCTGACACTCTCTGACGCTATCACTCTCTGATACTCTCTGACTCTCACTATCACTCTCTGACAGTCTCGATAACTCTCTGACACTCTATATCACTCTCTGAAACTCTCTACCACTCTCTGACACTCTCTGACACTCTCTGACACTCTCTGACTCTCCCTGACACTCTCTGACACTCTCGGACACTCACCATCACTCTCTGATACTCTCTGACACTCACTATCACTCTCTGACACTCTCTATCAATCTCTGACACTCTCTGACACTCTCTGACACTCACTATCACTCTCTGACACTCTCTATCTCTCTCTGACACTCTCTGTCCCTCTCTAACACTCTCTGACTCTCTCTGACACGCTCTATCACTCTCTATCACTCTGTGACACACTCTGACACTCTCAGACACTCAGTGTCACCCTCTGACACTCTCTGACACTCTCAGACAATCACTATCACTCTCTGACACTCTCTGACACACTCTATCACTCTCTGACACTCTCTATCAATCTCTGACATACTCTGACACTCTCTGACACTCTCGGACACTCACTATAACTCTCTGACACTCCCTATCACTCTCTGACACTCTCTGACACTCTCTGACACACTCTAACACACTCTAACACTCTCTGACACTCTCACGATCACTCTCTGACACTCTCTATCACTCTCTGACACTCTCTGACACTCACTATCACTCTCAGACACTCACTACAACTCTCTGATACTCTCTGACACTCACTATCACTCTCTGACACTCTCTATCTATCTCCGACACTCTCTGACACTCACTATCACTCTCTGACACTCACTATCACTCTCTGACTCTCTCTCACACTCTCTGAAACTCTCTATCTTTCTCTGACACTCTCTATCACTCTCTGACACTGTCTGACACTCTCTATCACTCTCTGACACTCTCAGACACTCACTATCACTCTCTGATACTCTCTGACGCTCACTATCACTCTCTGATACTCTCTGACACTCAATATCACTCTCTGACACTCTCTATCACTCTCTGACACTCTCTGACACTCTCTGACACTCTCTGACACTCACTGGCACTCACTATCACTCTCTGACACTCTCTATCACTCTCTGACACTCTCAGACACTCACTATCACTCTCTGACACTCTCTCACAGTCTCTGACACTCTCTGACACTCGCTGGCAATCACTATCACTCTCTGACTCTCTCTATCACTCTCTGACAATCTCTATCACTCTCTGACACTCTCAGGCACTCACTATCACTCTCTGACACTCTCTCACACTCTCTGACACTCTCTATCACTCTGTGACACTCTCTATCACTCTCATACACTCTCAGACACTCACTATCACTCTCTGACACTCTCTATCTCTCTCTGACACTCTCTCACACTCTCTGACACTCTCTATCACTCTCAGACACTCACTATCACTCTCTGACACTCACTATCACTCTCTGACACTCTCTCACACATTCTGACACTCTCTGAAACTCTCTATCTCTCTCTGACACTCTCTATCACTCTCTGACACTTTCTGACACTCTCTGACACTCTCTGACACTCTCTGTCACTCTCTGACACGCACTATCACACTCTGACACTCTCTGACACTCACTATCACTCACTATCACTCGCAATCACTCTGACACACTCTGACACTCTCAGACACTGAGTGTCACTCTCTGACTCTCTCTGACACTCTCTATTACTCTCTATCACTCTCTGACACACTCTGACGCTCTCAGACAGTCAGTGTCACCCTCTGACACTGTCTGACACTCTCAGACAATCACTATCACTCTCTGACACCCTCTGACACACTCTATCACTCTCTGACACTCTCTATCAATCTCTGACATACTCTGACACTCTCTGACACTCTTGGACACTCACTATCACTCTCTGACACTCCCTATCACTCTCTGACACTCTCTGACACTCTCTAACACTCTCTGACACTCTCTGACACTCTCTGACACTCTCTGACACTCTCACTATCACTCTCTGACACTCTCTGACACTCTCTGACACTCACTATCAGTCTCAGACAATCACTACAACTCTCTGATACTCTCTGACACTCACTATCACTCTCTGACACTCTCTATCTATCTCTGACACTCTCAGACACTCACTATCACTCTCTGACACTCACTATCACTCTCTGACACTCTCTCACACTCTCTGAAACTCTCTGTCTTCTCTGACACTCTCTATCACTCTCTGACACTGTCTGACACTGTCTATCACTCTCTGACACTCTCTGACACTCTCGGACACTCACTATCACTCTCTGATACTCTCTGACGCTCACTATCACTCTCTGATACTCTCTGACACTCTCTGACACTCGCTGGCACACACTATCACTCTCTGACACTCTCTATCACTCTCTGACACTCTCAGACACTCACTATCACTCTCTGACACTCTCTCACACTCTCTGACACTCTCTGACACTTGCTGGCACTCACTATCACTCTCTGACTCTCTCTATCACTCTCTGACAATCTCTATCACTCTCTGACACTCTCAGACACTCACTATCACTCTCTGACACTCTCTCACACTTTCTGACACTCTCTATCACTCTGTGACACTCTCTATCACTCTCAGACACTCACTATCACTCTCTGACACTCTCTATCTCTCTCTGACAATCTCTCACACTCTCTGACACTCTCTATCACTCTCAGACACTCACTATCACTCTCTGACACTCACTATCACTCTCTGACACTCTCTCACACTCTCTGAGATTCTCTGAAACTCTCTGTCTGTCTCTGAAACTCTCTATCACTCTCTGACACTCTCTGTCACTCTCTGACTCTCACTGACACTCTCTGACACTCTCGGACACTCACTACAACTCTCTGATACTCTCTGACACTCACTATCACTCTCTGACACTCTCTATCTATCTCCGACACTCTCTGACACTCACTATCACTCTCTGAAACTCACTATCACTCTCTGACTCTCTCTCACACTCTCTGAAACTCTCTATCTTTCTCTGACACTCTCTATCACTCTCTGACACTGTCTGACACTCTCTATCACTCTCTGACACTCTCAGACACTCACTATCACTCTCTGATACTCTCTGACGCTCACTATCACTCTCTGATACTCTCTGACACTCAATATCACTCTCTGACACTCTCTATCACTCTCTGACACTCTCTGACACTCTCTGACACTCTCTGACACTCACTGGCACTCACTATCACTCTCTGACACTCTCTATCACTCTCTGACACTCTCAGACACTCACTATCACTCTCTGACACTCTCTCACAGTCTCTGACACTCTCTGACACTCGCTGGCAATCACTATCACTCTCTGACTCTCTCTATCACTCTCTGACAATCTCTATCACTCTCTGACACTCTCAGGCACTCACTATCACTCTCTGACACTCTCTCACACTCTCTGACACTCTCTATCACTCTGTGACACTCTCTATCACTCTCATACACTCTCAGACACTCACTATCACTCTCTGACACTCTCTATCTCTCTCTGACACTCTCTCACACTCTCTGACACTCTCTATCACTCTCAGACACTCACTATCACTCTCTGACACTCACTATCACTCTCTGACACTCTCTCACACATTCTGACACTCTCTGAAACTCTCTATCTCTCTCTGACACTCT
This sequence comes from Heterodontus francisci, assembly GCF_036365525.1. Taxonomy (NCBI): domain Eukaryota; kingdom Metazoa; phylum Chordata; class Chondrichthyes; order Heterodontiformes; family Heterodontidae; genus Heterodontus; species Heterodontus francisci. Next base: position 33,692,332 of record NC_090412.1, on the reverse strand, counting down.
CTATCACTCTCTGACACTTTCTGACACTCTCTGACACTCTCTGACACTCTCTGTCACTCTCTGACACGCACTATCACACTCTGACACTCTCTGACACTCACTATCACTCACTATCACTCGCAATCACTCTGACACACTCTGACACTCTCAGACACTGAGTGTCACTCTCTGACTCTCTCTGACACTCTCTATTACTCTCTATCACTCTCTGACACACTCTGACGCTCTCAGACAGTCAGTGTCACCCTCTGACACTCTCTGACACTCTCAGACAATCACTATCACTCTCTGACACCCTCTGACACACTCTATCACTCTCTGACACTCTCTATCAATCTCTGACATACTCTGACACTCTCTGACACTCTTGGACACTCACTATCACTCTCTGACACTCCCTATCACTCTCTGACACTCTCTGACACTCTCTAACACTCTCTGACACTCTCTGACACTCTCTGACACTCTCTGACACTCTCACTATCACTCTCTGACACTCTCTGACACTCTCTGACACTCACTATCAGTCTCAGACAATCACTACAACTCTCTGATACTCTCTGACACTCACTATCACTCTCTGACACTCTCTATCTATCTCTGACACTCTCAGACACTCACTATCACTCTCTGACACTCACTATCACTCTCTGACACTCTCTCACACTCTCTGAAACTCTCTGTCTTCTCTGACACTCTCTATCACTCTCTGACACTGTCTGACACTGTCTATCACTCTCTGACACTCTCTGACACTCTCGGACACTCACTATCACTCTCTGATACTCTCTGACGCTCACTATCACTCTCTGATACTCTCTGACACTCTCTGACACTCGCTGGCACACACTATCACTCTCTGACACTCTCTATCACTCTCTGACACTCTCAGACACTCACTATCACTCTCTGACACTCTCTCACACTCTCTGACACTCTCTGACACTTGCTGGCACTCACTATCACTCTCTGACTCTCTCTATCACTCTCTGACAATCTCTATCACTCTCTGACACTCTCAGACACTCACTATCACTCTCTGACACTCTCTCACACTTTCTGACACTCTCTATCACTCTGTGACACTCTCTATCACTCTCAGACACTCACTATCACTCTCTGACACTCTCTATCTCTCTCTGACAATCTCTCACACTCTCTGACACTCTCTATCACTCTCAGACACTCACTATCACTCTCTGACACTCACTATCACTCTCTGACACTCTCTCACACTCTCTGAGATTCTCTGAAACTCTCTGTCTGTCTCTGAAACTCTCTATCACTCTCTGACACTCTCTGTCACTCTCTGACTCTCACTGACACTCTCTGACACTCTCGGACACTCACTATCACTCTCTGATACTCTCTGACACTCACTATCACTCTCTGATACTCTCTATCAATCTCTGACACTCTCTGACACTCTCTGACACTCGCTATCACTCTCTGAGATTCTCTGAAACTCTCTGTCTGTCTCTGAAACTCTCTATCACTCTCTGACACTCTCTGACACTCTCTGACTCTCCCTGACACTCTCTGACACTCTCGGACACTCACTATCACTCTCTGATACTCTCTGACACTCACTATCACTCTCTGATACTCTCTATCAATCTCAGACACTCTCTGACATTCTCTGACTCTCCCTGACACTCTCTGACACTCTCGGACACTCACTATCACTCTCTGATACTCTCTGACGCTCACTATCACTCTCTGATACTCTCTGACACTCTCTGACACTCGCTGGCACACACTATCACTCTCTGACACTCTCTATCACTCTCTGACACTCTCAGACACTCACTATCACTCTCTGACACTCTCTCACACTCTCTGACACTCTCTGACACTCGCTGGCACTCACTATCACTCTCTGACTCTCTCTATCACTCTCTGACAATCTCTATCACTCTCTGACACTCTCAGACACTCACTATCACTCTCTGACACTCTCTCACACTGTCTGACACTCTCTATCACTCTGTGACACTCTCTATCACTCTCAGACACTCTCAGACACTCACTATCACTCTCTGACACTCTCTATCTCTCTCTGACAATCTCTCACACTCTCTGACACTCTCTATCACTCTCAGACACTCACTATCACTCTCTGACACTCACTATCACTCTCAGACACTCTCAGACACTCACTATCACTCTCTGACACTCTCTATCTCTCTCTGACAATCTCTCACACTCTCTGACACTCTCTGACACTCTCGGACACTCACTATCACTCTCTGATACTCTCTATCACTCTCAGACACTCTCTATCACTCTCTGATACTCTCTGACACTCACTATCACTCTCTGATACTCTCTATCAATCTCTGACACTCTCTGACACTCTCTGACTCTCCCTGACACTCTGTGACACTCTCGGACACTCACTATCACTCTCTGATACTCTCTGACACTCACTATCACTCTCTGATACTCTCTATCAATCTCTGACACTCTCTGACACTCGCTATCACTCTCAGAAACTCTCCATCACTCTCAGACACTCTCAGACACTCACTATCACTCTCTGACACTCACTATCACTCTCTGACACTCTCTCAAACTCTCTGACACTCTCTGACACTCTCTGACACTCTCTGACACTCTCAGACACTCTTATCACTCTCTGATACTCTCTGACACTCTCTGACACGCACTATCACAGTCTGACACTCTCTGACACTCACTATCACTCACTATCACTCTCAATCACTCTCTGACACACTCTGATACTCTCAGACACTGAGTGTCACTCTCTGACTCTCTCTGACACTCTCTATCACTCTCTATCACTCTGTGACACACTCTGACACTCTCAAACACTCAGTGTCACCCTCTAACACTCTCTGACACTCTCAGACAATCACTATCACTCTCTGACACTCTCTGACACACTCTATCACTCTCTGACACTCTCTATCAATCTCTGACATACTCTGACACTCTCTGACACTCTCGGACACTCACTATCACTCTCTGACACTCCCTATCACTCTCTGACACTCTCCGACTCTCTCTGACACACTCTAACACTCTCTGACACTCTCTGACACTCTCACTATCACTCTCTGACACTCTCTGACACTCACTATCACTCTCAGACACTCACTACAACTCTCTGATACTCTCTGACACTCACTATCACCCTCTGACACTCTCTATCTATCTCTGACACTCTCTGACACTCACTATCACTCTCTGACAGTCTCTATCACTCTCAGACACTCTCTATCACTCTCAGACACTCTCAGACACTCACTAACACTCTCTGACACTCACTATCACTCTCTGACACTCTCTCACACTCTCTGAAACTCTCTATCTCTCTCTGACACTCTCTATCACTCTCTGACACTCTCTGACACTCTCTGACACTCACTATCACTCTCAGACACTCACTATCACTCTCTGATACTCTCTGACACTCACTATCACTCTCTGACACTCACTATCACTCTCTGACAGTCTCTATCACTCTCAGACACTCTCTATCACTCTCAGACACTCTCAGAAACTCACTATCACTCTCTGACACTCTCTATCTCTCTCTGACAATCTCTCACACTCTCTGACACTCTCTATCACTCTCAGACACTCACTATCAATCTCTGACACTCACTATCACTCTCTGATTCTCTCTGACACTCAGTATAACACTCTGACACTCACCATCACTCTTTGACACTCTCTGACACTCTCTGACACTCTCTGGCACTCTCTATCACTCTATGACACTCTCTGACACTCACTATCACTCTCTGACACTCTCTATCACTCTCTGACACTCTCAGACACTTACTATCACTCTCTGACACTCTCAGACAATCACTATCACTCTCTGACACTCTCTGAAAATCTCTATCACTCTCTGACACTCTCTGACACTCTCTGAAACTCTCAGACAATCACTATCACTCTCTGACACTCTCTGACACTCACTATCACTCTCTGACACTCTCTGACACTCTCTGACACTCTCTGACACTCTCTGACACTCTCTGACACTCTCTGACACTCACTATCACTCTCTGACACTCTCTGACACTCTCTTCACTCTCTGACTCTCTCTGACATTCTCAGACACTCTCGGACACTCACTATCACTCTCTGACACTCTCTGACACTCACTAAAAATTTCTGACACTCTCTATCACTCTCTGACACTCTCTATCACTCTCCGACACTCTCCGACACTCAATTTCACACTCTGACACTCTCTGACACTCTCGGACACTCTCTGACACTCTCTGACACTCTCTGTCACTCACTATCACTCTCTGACACTCTCTGACACTCTCAATCACGCTCTGACACTCTCTGACATTCTCAGACACTCTCGGACACTCACTATCACTCTCTGACACTCTCTGACACTCTCATACACTCACTATCACTCTCTGACACTCTCTGACACTCTCTGACACTATCACTCTCTGATACTCTCTGACTCTCACTATCACTCTCTGACAGTCTCGATAACTCTCTGACACTCTATATCAATCTCTGAAACTCTCTACCACTTTCTGACACTCTCTGACACTCTCTGACACTCTCTGACTCTCCCTGACGCTCTCTGACACTCTCGGACACTCACCATCACTCTCTGATACTCTCTGACACTCACTATCACTCTCTGACACTCTCTATCAATCTCTGACACTCTCTGACACTCTCTGACACTCACTATCACTCTCTGACACTCTCTATCTCTCTCTGACACTCTCTGTCCCTCTCTAACACTCTCTGACTCTCTCTGACACTCTCTATCACTCTCTATCACTCTGTGACACACTCTGACACTCTCAGACACTCAGTGTCACCCTCTGACACTCTCTGACACTCTCAGACAATCACTATCACTCTCTGACACTCTCTTACACACTCTATCACTCTCTGACTCTCTCTATCAATCTCTGACATACTCTGACACTCTCTGACACTCTCGGACACTCACTATAACTCTCTGACACTCCCTATCACTCTCTGACACTCTCTTACACTCTCTGACACACTCTAACACACTCTAACACTCTCTGACACTCTCTGACACTCTCTGACACTCTCACTATCACTCTCTGACAACCTCTGACACTCTCTGACACTCACTATCACTCTCAGACACTCACTACAACTCTCTGATACTCTCTGACACTCACTATCACTCTCTGACACTCTCTATCTATCTCTGACACTCTCTGACACTCACTATCACTCTCTGACAGTCTCTATCACTCTCAGACACTCTCTATCACTCTCAGACACTCTCAGACACTCACTATCAATCTCTGACACTCACTATCACTCTCTGACACTCTCTCACACTCTCTGAAACTCTCTATCTCTCTCTGACACACTCTATCACTCTCTGACACTCTCTGACACTCTCTGACACTCACTATCACTCTCAGACACTCACTACAACTCTCTGATACTCTCTGACACTCACTATCACTCTCTGACACTCTCTATCTATCTCCGACACTCTCTGACACTCACTATCACTCTCTGACAGTCTCTATCACTCTCAGACATTCTCTATCACTCTCAGACACTCTCAGACACTCACTATCACTCTCTGACACTCACTATCACTCTCTGACACTCTCTCACACTCTCTGAAACTCTCTATCTCTCTCTGACACTCTCTATCACTCTCTGACACTGTCTGACACCCTCTATCACTCTCTGACACTCTCTGACACTCTCAGACACTCACTATCACTCTCTGATACTCTCTGACGCTCACTATCACTCTCTGATACTCTCTGACAGTCAATATCACTCTCTGACACTCTCTATCACTCTCTGACACTCTCTGACACTCTCTGACTCTCGCTGGCACTCACTATCTCTCTCTGACACTCTCTATCACTCTCTGACACTCTCTGACACTCTCTGACACTCACTATCACTCTCAGACACTCACTACAACTCTCTGATACTCTCTGACACTCACTATCACTCTCTGACACTCTCTATCTATCTCTGACACTCTCTGACACTCACTATCACTCTCTGACAGTCTCGATCACTCTCAGACACTCTGTATCACTCTCAGACACTCTCAGAAACTCACTATCACTCTCTGACACTCTCTATCACTCTCTGACAATCTCTCACACTCTCTGACACTCTCTATCACTCTCAGACACTCACTATCACTCTCTGACACTCACTATCACTCTCTGATTCTCTCTGACACTCAGTATAACACTCTGACACTCACCATCACTCTCTGACACTCTCTGACACTCTCTGACACTCTCTGGCACTCTCTATCACTCTATGACACTCTCTGACACTCACTATCACTCTCTGACACTCTCTATCACTCTCTGACACTCTCAGACACTTACTATCACTCTCTGACACTCTCAGACAATCACTATCACTCTCTGACACTCTCTGACAATCTCTATCACTCTCTGACACTCTCTGACACTCTCTGAAACTCTCAGACAATCACTATCACTCTCTGACACTCTCTGACACTCTCTATCACTCTCTGACACTCTCAGACACTTACTATCACTCTCTGACACTCTCAGACAATCACTATCACTCTCTGACACTCTCTGACAATCTCTATCACTCTCTGACACTCTCTGACACTCTCAGACACTTACTATCACTCTCTGACACTCTCAGACAATCACTATCACTCTCTGACACTCTCTGACAATCTCTATCACTCTCTGACACTCTCTGACACTCTCTGAAACTCTCAGACACTCACTATCACTCTCTGACACTCACTATCACTCTCTGATTCTCTCTGACACTCAGTATAACACTCTGACACTCACCATCACTCTCTGACACTCTCTGACACTCTCTGACACTCTCTGGCACTCTCTATCACTCTATGACACTCTCTGACACTCACTATCACTCTCTGACACTCTCTATCACTCTCTGACACTCTCAGACACTTACTATCACTCTCTGACACTCTCAGACAATTACTGACACTCTCTGACACTCTCTGACAATCTCTATCACTCTCTGACACTCTCTGACACTCTCTGAAACTCTCAGACAATCACTATCACTCTCTGACACTCTCTGACACTCACTATCACTCTCTGACACTCTGACACTCTCTGACACTCTCGGACACTCTCTGACACTCACTATCACTCTCTGACACTCTCTGACACTCTCTTCACTCTCTGACTCTCTCTGACATTCTCAGACACTCTCGGACACTCACTATCACTCTCTGACACTCTCTGACACTCACTAAAAATTTCTGACACTCTCTATCACTCTCTGACACTCTCTATCACTCTCCGACACTCTCCGACACTCACTTTCACTCTCTGACACTCTCTGACACTCTCGGACACTCTCTGACACTCTCTGACACTCTCTGTCACTCACTATCACTCTCTGACACTCTCTGACACTCTCAATCACGCTCTGACACTCTCTGACATTCTCAGACACTCTCGGACACTCACTATCACTCTCTGACACTCTCTGACACTCTCATACACTCACTATCACTCTCTGACACTCTCTGACACTATCACTCTCTGATACTCTCTGACTCTCACGATCACTCTCTGACAGTCTCGATAACTCTCTGACAATCTATATCACTCTCTGAAACTCTCTACCACTTTCTGACACTCTCTGACACTCTCTGACACTCTCTGACTCTCCCTGACACTCTCTGACACTCTCGGACACTCACCATCACTCTCTGATACTCTCTGACACTCACTATCACTCTCTGAAACTCTCTATCAATCTCTGACACTCTCTGACACTCTCTGACACTCACTATCACTCTCTGACACTCTCTATCTCTCTCTGACACTCTCTGTCCCTCTCTAACACTCTCTGACTCTCTCTGACACTCTCTATCACTCTCTATCACTCTGTGACACACTCTGACACTCTCAGACACTCAGTGTCACCCTCTGACACTCTCTGACACTCTCAGACAATCACTATCACTCTCTGACACTCTCTGACACACTCTATCACTCTCTGACACTCTCTATCAATCTCTGACATACTCTGACACTCTCTGACACTCTCGGACACTCACTATAACACTCTGACACTCCCTATCACTCTCTGACACTCTCTGACACTCTCTGACACACTCTAACACACTCTAACACTCTCTGACACTCTCTGACACTCTCACTATCACTCTCTGACACTCTCTGACACTCTCTGACACTCACTATCACTCTCAGACACTCACTACAACTCTCTGATACTCTCTGACACTCACTATCACTCTCTGACACTCTCTATCTATCTCTGACACTCTCTGACACTCACTATCACTCTCTGACAGTCTCTATCACTTTCAGACACTCTCTATCACTCTCAGACACTCTCAGACACTCACTATCACTCTCTGACACTTACTATCACTCTCTGACACTCTCTCACACTCTCTGAAACTCTCTATCTCTCTCTGACACTCTCTATCACTCTCTGACACTCTCTGACACTCTCTGACACTCTCTGACACTCACTATCACTCTCAGACACTCACTACAACTCTTTGATACTCTCTGACACTCACTATCACTCTCTGACACTCTCTATCTATCTCCGACACTCTCTGACACTCACTATCACTCTCTGACAGTCTCTATCACTCTCAGACACTCTCTATCACTCTCAGACACTCTCAGACACTCACTATCACTCTCTGACACTCACTATCACTCTCTGACACTCTCTCACACTCTCTGAAACTCTCTATCTCTCTGACATTCTCTATCACTCTCTGACACTGTCTGACACTCTCTATCACTCTCTGACACTCTCTGACACTCTCAGACACTCACTATCACTCTCTGATACTCTCTGACGCTCACTATCAGTCTCTGATACTCTCTGACACTCAATATCACTCTCTGACACTCTCTATCACTCTCTGACACTCTCTGACACTCTCTGACACTCGCTGGCACTCACTATCACTCTCTGACACTCACTATCACTCTCTGACACTCTCTATCACTCTCTGACACTCTCAGACACTCACTATCACTCTCTGACACTCTCTCACAGTCTCTGACACTCTCTGACATTCGCTGGCAATCACTATCACTCTCTGACTCTCTCTATCACTCTCTGACAATCTCTATCACTCTCTGACACTCTCAGGCACTCACTATCACTCTCTGACACTCTCTCTCACTCTCTGACACTCTCTATCACTCTGTGACACTCTCTATCACTCTCAGACACTCTCAGACACTCACTATCACTCTCTGACACTCTCTATCTCTCTCTGACACTCTCTCACACTCTCTGACACTCTCTATCACTCTCAGACACTCACTATCACTCTCTGACACTCACTATCACTCTCTGACACTCTCTCACACATTCTGACACTCTCTGAAACTCTCTATCTCTCTCTGACACTCTCTATCACTCTCTGACACTTTCTGACAATCTCTGACACTCTCTGACACTCTCTGACACTCTCTGACACTCTCTGACACGCACTATCACACTCTGACACTCTCTGACACTCACTATCACTCACTATCACTCTCAATCACTCTCTGACACACTCTGACACTCTCAGACACTGAGTGTCACTCTCTGACTCTCTCTGACACTCTCTATTACTCGCTATCACTCTCTGACACACTCTGACGCTCTCAGACACTCAGTGTCACCCTCTGACACTCTCTGACACTCTCAGACAATCACTATCACTCTCTGACACTCTCTGACACACTCTATCACTCTCTGACACTCTCTATCAATCTCTGACATACTCTGACACTCTCTGACACTCTCGGACACTCACTATCACTCTCTGACACACCCTATCACTCTCTGACACTCTCTGACACTCTCTAACACTCTATAACACTCTCTGACACTCTCTGACACTCTCACTATCACTCTCTGACACTCTCTGACACTCTCTGACACTCAATATCACTCTCAGACAATCACTACAACTCTCTGATATGCTCTGACACTCACTATCACACTCTGACACTCTCTATCTATCTCTGACACTCTCTGACACTCACTATCACTCTCTGACAGTCTCTATCACTCTCAGACACTCTCTATCACTCTCAGACACTCTCAGACACTCACTATCACTCTCTGACACTCACTATCACTCTCTGACACTCTCTCACACTCTCTGAAACTCTCTATCTTCTCTGACACTCTCTATCACTCTCTGACACTGTCTGACACTGTCTATCACTCTCTGACACTCTCTGACACTCTCTGACACTCTCGGGCACTCACTATCACTCTCTGATACTCTCTGACGCTCACTATCACTCTCTGATACTCTCTGACACTCTCTGACACTCGCTGGCACTCACTATCACTCTCTGACACTCTCTATCACTCTCTGACACTCTCAGACACTCACTATCTCTCTCTGACACTCTCTCACACTCTCTGACACTCTCTGACACTCGCTGGCACTCACTATCACTCTCTGACTCTCTCTATCACTCTCTGACAATCTATATCACTCTCTGACACTCTCAGACACTCACTATCACTCTCTGACACTCTCTCACACTGTCTGACACTCTCTATCACTCTGTGACACTCTCTATCACTCTCAGACACTCTCAGACACTCACTATCACTCTCTGACACTCTCTATCTCTCTCTGACAATCTCTCACACTCTCTGACACTCTCTATAACTCTCAGACACTCACTATCACTCTCTGACACTCTCTCACACTCTCTGAGATTCTCCGAAACTCTCTGTCTGTCTCTGAAACTCTCTATCACTCTCTGACACTCTCTGACTCTCCCTGACACTCTCTGACACTCTCGGACACTCACTATCACTCTCTGATACTCTCTGACACTCACTATCACTCTCTGATACTCTCTATCAATCTCTGACACTCTCTGACACTCTCTGACACTCGCTATCACTCTCTGAGATTCTCTGAAACTCTCTGTCTGTCTCTGAAACTCTCTATCACTGTCTGACACTCTCTGACACTCTCTGACTCTCCCTGACACTCTCTGACACTCTCGGACACTCACTATCACTCTCTGATACTCTCTGACACACACTATCACTCTCTGATACTCTCTATCAATCTCTGACACTCTCTGACACTCTCTGACTCTCCCTGACACTCTCTGACACTCTCGGACACTCACTATCACTCTCTGATACTCTCTGACACTCACTATCACTCTCTGATACTCTCTATCAATCTCTGACACTCTCTGACACTCTCTGACACTCGCTATCACTCTCTGAAACTCTCTATCTCTCTCTAACACTCTCTGACACTCTCGGACACTCACTATCACTCTCTGATACTCTCTGACACTCACTATCACTCTCTGATACTCTCTATCAATCTCTGACACTCTCTGACACTCTCTGACACTCACTATCACTCTCTGACACTCTCGATCGATGTCTGACACTCTCTGACACTCACTATCACTCTCTGACAGTCTCTATCACTCTCAGACACTCTCTATCTCTCTCAGACACTCTCAGACACTCACTATCACTCTCTGACACTCTCTATCACTCTCTGACACTCTCTGACAATTTCTGACACTCGCTGGCACTCACTATCACTCTCTGACAATCTCTATCACTCTCTGACACTCTCTGACACTCTCAGACACTCTCTATCACTCTCTGACACTCTCTGACAATCTCTGACACTCGCTGGCACTCACTATCACTCTCTGACAATCTCTATCACTCTCTGACACTCTCTGACACTCTCAGACACTCACTATCACTCTCTGACTCTCTCTATCACTCTCTGACAATCTCTATCACTCTCTGACACTCTCAGGCACTCACTATCACTCTCTGACACTCTCTCTCACTCTCTGACACTCTCTATCACTCTGTGACACTCTCTATCACTCTCAGACACTCTCAGACACTCACTATCACTCTCTGACACTCTCTATCTCTCTCTGACACTCTCTCACACTCTCTGACACTCTCTATCACTCTCAGACACTCACTATCACTCTCTGACACTCACTATCACTCTCTGACACTCTCTCACACATTCTGACACTCTCTGAAACTCTCTATCTCTCTCTGACACTCTCTATCACTCTCTGACACTTTCTGACAATCTCTGACACTCTCTGACACTCTCTGACACTCTCTGACACTCTCTGACACGCACTATCACACTCTGACACTCTCTGACACTCACTATCACTCACTATCACTCTCAATCACTCTCTGACACACTCTGACACTCTCAGACACTGAGTGTCACTCTCTGACTCTCTCTGACACTCTCTATTACTCTCTATCACTCTCTGACACACTCTGACGCTCTCAGACACTCAGTGTCACCCTCTGACACTCTCTGACACTCTCAGACAATCACTATCACTCTCTGACACTCTCTGACACACTCTATCACTCTCTGACACTCTCTATCAATCTCTGACATACTCTGACACTCTCTGACACTCTCGGACACTCACTATCACTCTCTGACACACCCTATCACTCTCTGACACTCTCTGACACTCTCTAACACTCTATAACACTCTCTGACACTCTCTGACACTCTCACTATCACTCTCTGACACTCTCTGACACTCTCTGACACTCAATATCACTCTCAGACAATCACTACAACTCTCTGATATGCTCTGACACTCACTATCACACTCTGACACTCTCTATCTATCTCTGACACTCTCTGACACTCACTATCACTCTCTGACAGTCTCTATCACTCTCAGACACTCTCTATCACTCTCAGACACTCTCAGACACTCACTATCACTCTCTGACACTCACTATCACTCTCTGACACTCTCTCACACTCTCTGAAACTCTCTATCTTCTCTGACACTCTCTATCACTCTCTGACACTGTCTGACACTGTCTATCACTCTCTGACACTCTCTGACACTCTCTGACACTCTCGGGCACTCACTATCACTCTCTGATACTCTCTGACGCTCACTATCACTCTCTGATACTCTCTGACACTCTCTGACACTCGCTGGCACTCACTATCACTCTCTGACACTCTCTATCACTCTCTGACACTCTCAGACACTCACTATCTCTCTCTGACACTCTCTCACACTCTCTGACACTCTCTGACACTCGCTGGCACTCACTATCACTCTCTGACTCTCTCTATCACTCTCTGACAATCTATATCACTCTCTGACACTCTCAGACACTCACTATCACTCTCTGACACTCTCTCACACTGTCTGACACTCTCTATCACTCTGTGACACTCTCTATCACTCTCAGACACTCTCAGACACTCACTATCACTCTCTGACACTCTCTATCTCTCTCTGACAATCTCTCACACTCTCTGACACTCTCTATAACTCTCAGACACTCACTATCACTCTCTGACACTCTCTCACACTCTCTGAGATTCTCCGAAACTCTCTGTCTGTCTCTGAAACTCTCTATCACTCTCTGACACTCTCTGACTCTCCCTGACACTCTCTGACACTCTCGGACACTCACTATCACTCTCTGATACTCTCTGACACTCACTATCACTCTCTGATACTCTCTATCAATCTCTGACACTCTCTGACACTCTCTGACACTCGCTATCACTCTCTGAGATTCTCTGAAACTCTCTGTCTGTCTCTGAAACTCTCTATCACTGTCTGACACTCTCTGACACTCTCTGACTCTCCCTGACACTCTCTGACACTCTCGGACACTCACTATCACTCTCTGATACTCTCTGACACACACTATCACTCTCTGATACTCTCTATCAATCTCTGACACTCTCTGACACTCTCTGACTCTCCCTGACACTCTCTGACACTCTCGGACACTCACTATCACTCTCTGATACTCTCTGACACTCACTATCACTCTCTGATACTCTCTATCAATCTCTGACACTCTCTGACACTCTCTGACACTCGCTATCACTCTCTGAAACTCTCTATCTCTCTCTAACACTCTCTGACACTCTCGGACACTCACTATCACTCTCTGATACTCTCTGACACTCACTATCACTCTCTGATACTCTCTATCAATCTCTGACACTCTCTGACACTCTCTGACACTCACTATCACTCTCTGACACTCTCGATCGATGTCTGACACTCTCTGACACTCACTATCACTCTCTGACAGTCTCTATCACTCTCAGACACTCTCTATCTCTCTCAGACACTCTCAGACACTCACTATCACTCTCTGACACTCTCTATCACTCTCTGACACTCTCTGACAATCTCTGACACTCGCTGGCACTCACTATCACTCTCTGACAATCTCTATCACTCTCTGACACTCTCTGACACTCTCAGACACTCACTATCACTCTCTGACACTCTCTGACACTCTCTCACACTCTCTGACACTCTCTAATACTCTCTGACCCTCTCTGACACTCTCTATCACTCTCAGAAACTCTCTGACACTCGCTATCACTCTCTGACACTCTCTATCTCTCTCTAACACTCTCTGTCCCTCTCCAACTCTCTCTGACACTCTCTGACACTCTCAGACATTCTCATACACTCACTATCACTCTCTGACAACCGCTGACAACCTCTGACACTCTCTGACACTCTCAGACACTCACTATCACTCTCTGATACTCTCTGACACACACTATCACTCTCTGATACTCTCTATCAATCTCTGACACTCTCTATCACTCTCTATCACTCTCTATCACTCTCAGACACTCTCAGACACTCACTGTCACTCTCTGACACTCACTATCACTCTCCGACACTCTCTCACACTGTCTGACACTCTCTCACACTCTCTGACACTCTCTGAAACTCTCTATCTCTCTCTGACACTCTCTATCACTCTCTGACACTCTCTGACACTCTCTATCACTCTCTGACACTCTCTGACACTCTCAGACACTCTCAGCCACTCACTATCACTCTCTGATACTCTCTGACACTCACTATCACTCTCTGATACTCTCTGACACTCTCTGTCACTCGCTGACACACTCTGACACTCTCAGACAATCACTATCACTCTCTGACACTCTCTGACACACTCTATCACTCTCTATCACTCTCTGACACACTCTGACACTCCGAGACACTCACTGTCACTCTCAGACACTCTCTGACACTCACTATCACTCTCTGACACTCTCTATCACTCTCTGACACTCTCTATCAATATCTGACATACTCTGACACTCTCTGACACTCTCGGACACTCACTATCACTCTCTGACACTCTCTATCAATCTCTGACATACCTTGACACTCTCTGACACTCTCGGACAGTCACTATCACTCTCTGACACTCCCTATCACTCTCTGACTTTCTCTCACACTCTCCAACACTCTCTAACACTCTCTGACACTCTCTGACACTCTCTGACACTCTCACTATCACTCTCTGACACTCTCTCACACTCTCTGACACTCTCTGAAACTCTCTATCACTCTCTGACACTCTCTGACACTCTCTGACACTCTCAGACACTCTCAGCCACTCACTATCACTCTCTGATACTCTCTGACACTCACTATCACTCTCTGATACGCTCTGACACTCTCTGTCACTCTCTGACACACTCTGACACTCGCAGACACTCAGTGTCACTCTCTGACTCTCTCTGACACTCTCTATCAATGTCTATCGCTCTCTGACACACTCTGACACTCTCAGACACTCAGTGTCACTCTCTGACACTCTCTGACACTCTCAGACAATCACTATCACTCTCTGACACTCTCTGACACACTCTATCACTCTCTATCACTCTCTGACACACTCTGACACTCAGAGACACTCAGTGTCACTCTCTGTAACTCTCTATCACTCTCTGACACTCTCTGTAACTCTCTATCACTATCTGACACACTCTGACACTCAGAGACACTCAGTGTCACTCTCTGTAACTCTCTGACACTCTCTGACACTCACTATCACTCTCAGACAATCACTACAACTCTCTGATACTCTCTGACAATCACTATCACCTTCTGACACTCTCTGTCTATCTCTGACACTCTCTGACACTCACTATCACTCTCTGACAGTCTCTATCACTCTCAGACACTCTCTATCACTCTCAGACACTCTCAGACACTCACTATCACTCTCTGACACTCACTATCACTCTCTGACACTCTCTCACACTCTCTGAAACTCTCTATCTTCTCTGACACTCTCTATCACTCTCTGACACTGTCTGACACTGTCAATCACTCTCTGAAACTCTCTGACACTCTCGGACACTCACTATCACTCTCTGATACTCTCTGACGCTCACTATCACTCTCTGATACTCTCTGACACTCTCTGACACTCGCTGGCACTCACTATCACTCTCTGACACTCTCTATCACTCTCTGACACTCTCAGACATTCACTATCACTCTCTGACACTCTCTCACACTCTCTGACACTCTCTGACACTCGCTGGCACACACTATCACTCTCTGACTCTCTCTATCACTCTCTGACAATCTCTATCACTCTCAGACAATCTCAGACACTCACTATCACTCTTTGACACTCTCTATCTCTCTCTGACAATCTCTCACACTCTCTGACACTCTCTATCACTCTCAGACACTCACTATCACTCTCTGACACTCACTATCACTCTCTGACACTCTCTCACACTCTCTGAGATTCTCTGAAACTCTCTGTCTGTCTCTGAAACTCTCTATCACTCTCTGACACTCTCTGACACTCTCTGACTCTCCCTGACACTCTCTGACACTCTCGGACACTCACTATCACTCTCTGATACTCTCTGACACTCACTATCACTCTCTGATACTCTCTATCAATCTCTGACACTCTCTGACACTCTCTGACTTTCTCTCACACTCTCCAACACTCTCTAACACTCTCTGACACTCTCTGACACTCTCTGACACTCTCACTATCACTCTCTGACACTCTCTCACACTCTCTGACACTCTCTGAAACTCTCTATCACTCTCTGACACTCTCTGACACTCTCAGACACTCTCAGCCACTCACTATCACTCTCTGATACTCTCTGACACTCACTATCACTCTCTGATACGCTCTGACACTCTCTGTCACTCTCTGACACACTCTGACACTCGCAGACACTCAGTGTCACTCTCTGACTCTCTCTGACACTCTCTATCAATGTCTATCGCTCTCTGACACACTCTGACACTCTCAGACACTCAGTGTCACTCTCTGACACTCTCTGACACTCTCAGACAATCACTATCACTCTCTGACACTCTCTGACACACTCTATCACTCTCTATCACTCTCTGACACACTCTGACACTCAGAGACACTCAGTGTCACTCTCTGTAACTCTCTATCACTCTCTGACACTCTCTGTAACTCTCTATCACTATCTGACACACTCTGACACTCAGAGACACTCAGTGTCACTCTCTGTAACTCTCTGACACTCTCTGACACTCACTATCACTCTCAGACAATCACTACAACTCTCTGATACTCTCTGACAATCACTATCACCTTCTGACACTCTCTGTCTATCTCTGACACTCTCTGACACTCACTATCACTCTCTGACAGTCTCTATCACTCTCAGACACTCTCTATCACTCTCAGACACTCTCAGACACTCACTATCACTCTCTGACACTCACTATCACTCTCTGACACTCTCTCACACTCTCTGAAACTCTCTATCTTCTCTGACACTCTCTATCACTCTCTGACACTGTCTGACACTGTCTATCACTCTCTGAAACTCTCTGACACTCTCGGACACTCACTATCACTCTCTGATACTCTCTGACGCTCACTATCACTCTCTGATACTCTCTGACACTCTCTGACACTCGCTGGCACTCACTATCACTCTCTGACACTCTCTATCACTCTCTGACACTCTCAGACATTCACTATCACTCTCTGACACTCTCTCACACTCTCTGACACTCTCTGACACTGGCTGGCACTCACTATCACTCTCTGACTCTCTCTATCACTCTCTGACAATCTCTATCACTCTCAGACAATCTCAGACACTCACTATCACTCTTTGACACTCTCTATCTCTCTCTGACAATCTCTCACACTCTCTGACACTCTCTATCACTCTCAGACACTCACTATCACTCTCTGACACTCACTATCACTCTCTGACACTCTCTCACACTCTCTGAGATTCTCTGAAACTCTCTGTCTGTCTCTGAAACTCTCTATCACTCTCTGACACTCTCTGACACTCTCTGACTCTCCCTGACACTCTCTGACACTCTCGGACACTCACTATCACTCTCTGATACTCTCTGACACTCACTATCACTCTCTGATACTCTCTATCAATCTCTGACACTCTCTGACACTCTCTGACACTCGCTATCACTCTCTGAGATTCTCTGAAACTCTCTGTCTGTCTCTGAAACTCTCTATCACTGTCTGACACTCTCTGACACTCTCTGACTCTCCCTGACACTCTCTGACACTCTCGGACACTCACTATCACTCTCTGATACTCTCTGACACACACTATCACTCTCTGATACTCTCTATCAATCTCTGACACTCTCTGACACTCTCTGACTCTCCCTGACACTCTCTGACACTCTCGGACACTCACTATCACTCTCTGATACTCTCTGACACTCACTATCACTCTCTGATACTCTCTATCAATCTCTGACACTCTCTGACACTCTCTGACACTCGCTATCACTCTCTGAAACTCTCTATCTCTTTCTAACACTCTCTGACACTCTCGGAAACTCACTATCACTCTCTGATACTCTCTGACACTCACTATCATTCTCTGATACTCTCTGACACTCACTATCACTCTCTGATACTCTCTATCAATCTCTGACACTCTCTGACACTCTCTGACACTCGCTATCACTCTCTGAAACTCTCTATCTCTTTCTAACACTCTCTGACACTCTCGGAAACTCACTATCACTCTCTGATACTCTCTGACACTCACTATCACTCTCTGATACTCTCTATCAATCTCTGACACTCTCTGACACTCTCTGACACTCACTATCACTCTCTGACACTCTCGATCTATGTCTGACACTCTCTGACACTCACTATCACTCTCTGACAGTCTCTATCACTCTCAGACACTCTCTATCACTCTCTGACACTCTCTATCACTCTCTGACACTCTCTATCACTCTCTGACACTCTCTGACACTCTCTGACACTCGCTGGCACTCACTATCACTCTCTGACACTCTCTATCACTCTCTGACACTCTCTGACACTCTCAGACACTCACTATCACTCTCTGACACTCACTATCACTCTCTGACACTCTTTCACACTCTCTCACACTCTCTGACACTCTCTAATACTCTCTGACCCTCTCTGACACTCTCTATCACTCTCAGAAACTCTCTGACACTCGCTATCACTCTCTGACAATCTCTATCTCTCTCTCTAACACTCTCTGTCCCTCTCTAACTCTCTCTGACACTCTCTGACACTCTCAGACATTCTCATACACTCACTATCACTCTCTGACAACCGCTGACAACCTCTGACACTCTCTGACACTCTCAGACACTCACTATCACTCTCTGATACTCTCTGACACACACTATCACTCTCTGATACTCTCTATCAATCTCTGACACTCTCTATCACTCTCTATCACTCTCTATCACTCTCAGACACTCTCAGACACTCACTGTCACTCTCTGACACTCACTATCACTCTCCGACACTCTCTCACACTGTCTGACACTCTCTCACACTCTCTGACACTCTCTGAAACTCTCTATCTCTCTCTGACACTCTCTATCACTCTCTGACACTCTCTGACACTCTCTATCACTCTCTGACACTCTCTGACACTCTCAGACACTCTCAGCCACTCACTATCACTCTCTGATACTCTCTGACACTCACTATCACTCTCTGATACTCTCTGACACTCTCTGTCACTCTCTGACACACTCTGACACTCTCAGACACTCAGTGTCACTCTCTGACTCTCTCTGACACTCTCTATCACTCTCTGACACACTCTGACACTCTCAGACACTCAGTGTCACTCTCTGACACTCTCAGACAATCACTATCACTCTCTGACACTCTCTGACACACTCTATCACTCTCTATCACTCTCTGACACTCTCTGACACTCAGAGACACTCACTGTCACTCTCAGACACTCTCTGACACTCACTATCACTCTCTGACACTCTCTATCACTCTCTGACACTCTCTATCAATATCTGACATACTCTGACACTCTCTGACACTCTCGGACACTCACTATCGCTCTCTGACACTCTCTATCAATCTCTGACATACCTTGACACTCTCTGACACTCTCGGACAGTCACTATCACTCTCTGACACTCCCTATCACTCTCTGACTTTCTCTGACACTCTCCAACACTCTCTAACACTCTCTGACACTCTCTGACACTCTCTGACACTCTCTGACACTCTCACTATCACTCTCTGACACTCTCTCACACTCTCTGACACTCTCTGAAACTCTCTATCACTCTCTGACACTCTCTGACACTCTCAGACACTCTCAGCCACTCACTATCACTCTCTGATACTCTCTGACACTCACTATCACTCTCTGATACGCTCTGACACTCTCTGTCACTCTCTGACACACTCTGACACTCGCAGACACTCAGTGTCACTCTCTGACTCTCTCTGACACTCTCTATCATTGTCTATCGCTCTCTGACACACTCTGACACTCTCAGACACTCAGTGTCACTCTCTGACACTCTCTGACACTCTCAGACAATCACTATCACTCTCTGACACGCTCTGACACACTCTATCACTCTCGATCACTCTCTGACACACTCTGACACTCAGAGACACTCAGTGTCACTCTCTGTAACTCTCTATCACTCTCTGACACTCTCTGTAACTCTCTATCACTCTCTGACACTCTCTATCACTCTCTGACACACTCTGACACTCAGAGACACTCACTGTCACTCTCAGACACTCTCTGACACTCACTATCACTCTCTGAAACTCACTATCACTCTCTGACACTCTCTATCAATCTCTGACATACTCTGACACTTTCTGACACTCTCAGACACTCACTATCACTCTCTGACACTCTCTATCACTCTCTGATACTCTCTGACACTCTCTGACACTCGCTGGTACTCACTATCACTCTCTGACACTCTCCATCACTCTCTGACACTCTCTGACACTCTCAGACACTCACTATCAATCTCTGACACTCTCAGACACTCACTATCACTCTCTGACACTCTCTTACACTCTCTCACACTCTCTGACACTCTCTAATACTCTCTGACACTCTCTGACACTCTCTATCACTCTCAAACACTCGTAGACACTCACTATCACTCTCTGACACTCTCTATCTCTCTCTGACACTCTCTCACTCTCTCTGACACTCTCTGACACTCTACATCACTTTCAGACACTCACTATCACTCTCTGACACTCACTATCACTCTCTGACACTCTCTCACACTCTCTGACACTCACTATCTCTCTCTGAAACTCTCTCAAACTCTCTGACACTCTCTGACACTCTCTATCACTCTCAGTCACTCACTATCACTCTCTGACACTCACTATCACTCTCTGACACTCTCTCACACTCTCTGACACTCACTGAAACTCTCTATCTCTCTCTGACACTCTCTATCACTCTCTGACACCCGCTGACACTCTCTATCACTCTCTGACACTCTCTCACACTCTCTCACACTCTCTGACACTCTCTAATACTCTCTGACACTCTCTGACACTCTCTATCACTCCCTGATACTCTCTGACACTCACTATCACTCTCTGAAACTCTCGATCTATGTCTGACACTCTCTGACACTCACTATCACTCTCTGACAGTCTCTATCACTCTCAGACACTCTCTATCACTCTCAGACACCCTCAGACACTCACTATCACTCTCTGACACTCTCTATCACTCTCTGACACTCTCTGACACTCTCTGACACCCTCTGACACTCGCTGGCACTCACTATCACTCTCTGACACTCTCTATCATTCTCTGACACTCTCTGACACTCTTGGACACTCACTATCACTCTCTGACACTCTCTGACACTCTCTCACACTCTCTGATACTCTCTAATACTCTCTGACACTCTCTGACACTCTCTATCACTCTCAGAAACTCTCAGACACTCACTATCACTCTCTGACACTCTCTATCTCTCTCTCACAATCTCTCACACTCTCTGACACTCTCTGACAGTCTCTATCACTCTCAGACACTCACTATCAATCTCTGACACTCACTATCACTCTCTGACACTCTCTGACACTCACTGAAACTCTCTATCTCTCTCTGACACTCTCTATACTCTCTGACACTCTCTGACACTCTCTATCACTCTCTGACACTCTCTGATACTCTCTGACACTCTCTGTCACGCTCTGACACGCACTATCACATTCTGACACTCTCTGACACTCACTATCACTCTCAATCACTCTCTGACACACTCTGATACTCTCAGACACTGAGTGTCACTCTCTGACTCTCTCTGACACTCTCTATTACTCTCTATCACTCTCTGACACACTCTGACACTCTCAGACACTCAGTGTCACCCTCTGACACTCTCTGACACTCTCAGACAATCACTATCACTCTCTGACACTCTCTGACACACTCTATCACTCTCTGACACTCTCTATCAATCTCTGACATACTCTGACTCTCTCTGACACTCTCGGACACTCACTATCACTCTCTGACACTCCCTATCACTCTCTGACACTCTCTGACACTCTCTAACACTCTCTGACACTCTCTGACACTCTCTGACACTCTCTGACACTCACTATCACTCTCAGACACTCACTATCACTGTCTGACATTCTCTGACACACTCACTATCACTCTCTGACACTCTCTATCACTCTCTGACACTCTCTGACACTCTCTGACACTCTCAGACACTCACTATCACTCTCTGATACTCTCTGACGCTCACTATCACTCTCTGATACTCTCTGACACTCAATATCACTCTCTGACACTCTCTATCACTCATGACACTCTTTGACACTCTCTGACACTCGCTGGCACTCACTATCACTCTCTGACACTCTCTATCACTCTCTGACACTCTCTATCACTCTCTGACACTCTCAGACCCTCACTAACACTCTCTGACACTCTCTCACACACTCTGACACTCTCAGACACTCGATGGCACTCACTATCACTCTCTGACTCTCTCTATCACTCTCTGACAATCTCTATCACACTCTGACACTCTCAGACACTCACTATCACTCTCTGACACTCTCTCACACTGTCTGACACTCTCTATCACTCTGTGACACTCTCTATCACTCTCAGACACTCTCAGACACTCACTATCACTCTCTGACACTCTCTATCTCTCTCTGACACTCTCTCACACTCTCTGACACTCTCTATCACTCTCAGACACTCACTATCACTCTCTGACACTCACTATCACTCTCTGACACTCTCTCACACTCTCTGACACTCACTGAAACTCTCTATATCTCTCTGACACTCTCTATCACTCTCTGACACCCGCTGACACTCTCTATCACTCTCTGACACTCTCTCACACTCTCTCACACTCTCTGACACTCTCTAATACTCTCTGACACTCTCTGACACTCTCTATCACTCTCAGACACTCACTATCACTCTCTGACACCTCTGACACTCGCTGACACTCACTATCACTCTCAGACACTCACTATCACTCCCTGATACTCTCTGACACTCACTATCACTCTCTGACACTCTCGATCTATGTCTGACACTCTCTGACACTCACTATCACTCTCAGACACTCTCTATCACTCTCAGACACCCTCAGACACTCACTATCACTCTCTGACACTCTCTATCACTCTCTGACACTCTCTGACACTCTCAGACACTCACTATCACTCTCTGACACTCTCTGACACACTCTCACACTCTCTGACACTCTCTAATACTCTCTGACACTCTCTGACACTCTCTATCACTCTCAGAAACTCTCAGACACTCTCTATCACTCTCTGACACTCTCTGACACTCTCTGAAACTCTCTATCTCTCTCTGACACTCTCTATCACTCTCTGACACTCTCTGACACTCTCTATCACTCTCTGACACTCTCTGACACTCTCAGACACTCTCAGCCACTCACTATCACTCTCTGATACTCTCTGACACTCACTATCACTCTCTGATACTCTCTGACACTCTCTATCACTCTCTGACACTCTCAGACACTCAGTGTCACTCTCTGACTCTCTCTGACACTCTCTATCACTCTCTATCACTCTCTGACACACTCTGACACTCTCAGACACTCAGTGTCACTCTCTGACACACTCAGACAATCACTATCACTCTCTGACACTCTCTGACACACTCTATCACTCTCTATCACTCTCTGACACACTCTGACACTCAGAGACACTCACTGTCACTCTCAGACACTCTCTGACACTCACTATCACTCTCTGACACTCTCTATCACTCTCTGACACTCTCTATCAATATCTGACATACTCTGACACTCTCTGACACTCTCGGACACTCACTATCACTCTCTGACACTCTCTATCAATCTCTGACATACCTTGACACTCTCTGACACTCTCGGACAGTCACTATCACTCTCTGACACTCCCTATCACTCTCTGACTTTCTCTGACACTCTCCAACACTCTCTAACACTCTCTGACACTCTCTGACACTCTCTGACACTCTCTGACACTCTCTGACACTCTCTGACACTCTCTGACACTCTCACTATCACTCTCTATCACTCTCTGACACTCTCTGATACTCTCTGACACTCACTATCACTCTCTGATACGCTCTGACACTCTCTGTCACTCTCTGACACACTCTGACACTCGCAGACACTCAGTGTCACTCTCTGACTCTCTCTGACACTCAGTGTCACTCTCTGACTTTCTCTGACACTCTCTATCAATGTATATCGCTCTCTGACACACTCTGACACTCTCAGACACTCAGTGTCACTCTCTGACACTCTCTGACACTCTCAGACAATCACTATCACTCTCTGACACGCTCTGACACACTCTATCACTCTCGATCACTCTATGACACACTCTGACACTCAGAGACACTCAGTGTCACTCTCTGTAACTCTCTATCACTCTCTGACACTCTCTGTAACTCTCTATCACTCTCTGACACTCTCTATCACTCTCTGACACACTCTGACACTCAGAGACACTCACTGTCACTCTCAGATACTCTCTGACACTCACTATCACTCTCTGACACTCACTATCACTCTCTGACACTCTCTATCAATCTCTGACATACTCTGACACTTTCTGACACTCTCAGACACTCACTATCACTCTCTGACACTCTCTATCACTCTCTGATACTCTCTGACACTCTCTGACACTCGCTGGTACTCACTATCACTCTCTGACACTCTCTATCACTCTCTGACACTCTCTGACACTCTCAGACACTCACTATCACTCTCTGACACTCTCTATCACTCTCTGATACTCTCTGACACTCTCTGACACTCGCTGGTACTCACTATCACTCTCTGACACTCTCTATCACTCTCTGACACTCTCTATCAATATCTGACATACTCTGACACTCTCTGACACTCTCGGACACTCACTATCACTCTCTGACACTCTCTATCAATCTCTGACATACCTTGACACTCTCTAATACTCTCTGACACTCTCTATCACTCTCAGACACTCGTAGACACTCACTATCACTCTCTGACACTCTCTATCTCTCTCTGACACTCTCTCACTCTCTCTGACACTCTCTGACACTCTACATCACTCTCAGACACTCACTATCACTCTCTGACACTCACTATCACTCTCTGACACTCTCTCACACTCTCTGACACTCACTGAAACTCTCTATCACTCTCTGACACTCTCTATCACTCTCTGACACTCTCTATCACTCTCTGACACTCTCTGACACTCTCTATCACTCTCTGACACTCTCTGACACTCTCTCACACTCTCTGACACTCTCTAATACTCTCTGACACTCTCTGACACTCTCTATCACTCTCAGACACTCGTAGACACTCACTATCACTCTCTGACACTCTCTATCTCTCTCTGACACTCTCTCACTCTCTCTGACACTCTCTGACACTCTACATCACTCTCAGACACTCACTATCACTCTCTGACACTCACTATCACTCTCTGACACTCTCTCACACTCTCTGACACTCACTGAAACTCTCTATCTCTCTCTGACACTCTCTATCACTCTCTGACACTCTCTATCACTCTCTGACACGCTCAGACACTCTCAGACACTCACTATCACTCTCTGACACTCTCTATCTCTCTCTGACACTCTCTCACTCTCTCTGACACTCTCTGACACTCTCTATCACTCTCAGTGACTCACTATCACTCTCTGACACTCACTATCACTCTCTGACACTCTCTCACACTCTCTGACACTCACTGAAACTCTCTATCTCTCTCTGACACTCTCTATCACTCTCTGACACCCGCTGACACTCTCTATCACTCTCTGACACTCTCTCACACTCTCCCACACTCTCTGACACTCTCTAATACTCTCTGACACTCTCTGACACTCTCTATCACTCTCAGACACTCTCAGACACTCACTATCACTCTCTGACACCTCTGACACTCTCTGACACTCACTATCACTCTCAGACACTCACTATCACTCCCTGATACTCTCTGACACTCACTATCACTCTCTGACACTCTCGATCTATGTCTGACACTCTCTGACACTCACTATCACTCTCTGACAGTCTCTATCACTCTCAGACACTCTCTATCACTCTCAGACACCCTCAGACACTCACTATCACTCTCTGACACTCTCTATCACTCTCTGACACTCTCTGACACTCGCTGGCACTCACTATCACTCTCTGACACTCTCTATCACTCTCTGACACTCTCTGACACTCTCAGACACTCACTATCACTCTCTGACACTCTCTGACACTCTCTCACACTCTCTGACACTCTCTAATACTCTCTGACACTCTCAGAAACTCTCAGACACTCACTATCACTCTCTGACACTCTCTATCTCTCTCTGACACTCTCTCACACTCTCTGACACTCTCTGACAGTCTCTATCACTCTCAGACACTCACTATCACTCTCTGACACTCACTATCACTCTCTGACACTCTCTGACACTCACTGAAACTCTCTATCTCTCTCTGACACTCTCTATACTCTCTGACACTCTCTGACACTCTCTATCACTCTCTGACACTCTCTGATACTCTCTGACACTCTCTGTCACGCTCTGACACGCACTATCACATTCTGACACTCTCTGACACTCACTATCACTCTCAATCACTCTCTGACACACTCTGATACTCTCAGACACTGAGTGTCACTCTCTGACTCTCTCTGACACTCTCTATTACTCTCTATCACTCTCTGACAAACTCTGACACTCTCAGACACTCAGTGTCACCCTCTGACACTCTCTGACACTCTCAGACAATCACTATCACTCTCTGACACTCTCTGACACACTCTATCACTCTCTGACACTCTCTATCAATCTCTGACATACTCTGACTCTCTCTGACACTCTCGGACACTCCCTATCACTCTCTGACACTCTCTGACACTCTCTGACACTCTCTAACACTCTCTGACACTCTCTGACACTCACTATCACTTTCAGACACTCACTATCACTGTCTGACATTCTCTGACACACTCACTATCACTCTCTGACACTCTCTATCACTCTCTGACACTCTCTGACACTCTCAGACACTCGCTATCACTCTCTGATACTCTCTGACGCTCACTATCACTCTCTGATACTCTCTGACACTCAATATCACTCTCTGACACTCTCTATCACTCATGACACTCTTTGACACTCTCTGACACTCGCTGGCACTCACTATCACTCTGTGACACTCTCTATCACTCTCTGACACTCTCTATCACTCTCTGACACTCTCAGACCCTCACTAACACTCTCTGACACTCTCTCACACACTCTGACACTCTCAGACACTCGATGGCACTCACTATCACTCTCTGACTCTCTCTATCACTCTCTGACAATCTCTATCACTCTCTGACACTCTCAGACACTCACTATCACTCTCTGACACTCTCTCACACTGTCTGACACTCTCTATCACTCTGTGACACTCTCTATCACTCTCAGACACTCTCAGACACTCACTATCACTCTCTGACACTCTCTATCTCTCTCTGACACTCTCTCACACTCTCTGACACTCTCTATCACTCTCAGACACTCACTATCACTCTCTGACACTCACTATCACTCTCTGACACTCTCTCACACTCTCTGACACTCACTGAAACTCTCTATCTCTCTCTGACACTCTCTATCACTCTCTGACACCCGCTGACACTCTCTATCACTCTCTGACACTCTCTCACACTCTCTCACACTCTCTGACATTCTCTAATACTCTCTGACACTCTCTGACACTCTCTATCACTCTCAGACACTCTCAGACACTCACTATCACTCTCTGACACCTCTGACACTCTCTGACACTCACTATCACTCTCAGACACTCACTATCACTCCCTGATACTCTCTGACACTCACTATCACTCTCTGACACTCTCGATCTATGTCTGACACTCTCTGACACTCACTATCACTCTCTGACAGTCTCTATCACTCTCAGACACTCTCTATCACTCTCAGACAGCCTCAGACACTCACTATCACTCTCTGACACTCTCTATCACTCTCTGACACTCTCTGACACTCTCAGACACTCACTATCACTCTCTGACACTCTCTGAAACACTCTCACACTCTCTGACACTCTCTAATACTCTCTGACACTCTCTGACACTCTCTATCACTCTCAGAAACTCTCAGACACTCACTATCACTCTCTGACACTCTCTATCTCTCTCTCACACTCTCTCACACTCTCTGACAGTCTCTATGACTCTCTGACACTCACTATCACTCTCTGATACTCACTATCACTCTCTGACACTCTCTGACACTCACTGAAACTCTCTATCTCTCTCTGACACTCTCTATCACTCTCTGACACTCTCTGACACTCTCTATCACTCTCTGACACTCTCTGATACTCTCTGACAATCTCTGTCACGCTCTGACACGCACTATCACACTCTGACACTCTCTGACACTCACTATCACTCACTATCAATCTCAATCACTCTCTGACACACTCTGATACTCTCAGACACTGAGTGTCACTCTCTGACTCTCTCTGACACTCTCTATTACTCTCTATCACTCTCTGACACACTCTGACACTCTCAGACACTCAGTGTCACCCTCTGACACTCTCTGACACTCTCAGACAATCACTATCACTCTCTGACACTCTCTGACACACTCTATCACTCTCTGACACTCTCTATCAATCTCTGACATACTCTGACTCTCTCTGACACTCTCGGGCACTCACTATCACTCTCTGACACTCCCTATCAATCTCTGACACTCTCTGACACTCTCTGACACTCTCTGACACTTTCTAACACTCTCTGACACTCTCTGACACTCTCTGACACTCTCTGACACTCACTATCACTCTCAGACACTCACTATCACTGTCTGACATTCTATGACACACTCACTATCCCTCTCAGCCACTCACTATCACTCTCTGATACTCTCTGACGCTCACTATCACTCTCTGATACTCTCTGACACTCAATATCACTCTCTGACACTCTCTATCACTCATGACTCTCTTTGACACTCTCTGACACTCACTGGCACTCACTATCACTCTCTGACACTCTCTATCACACTCTGACACTCTCTATCACTCTCTGACACTCTCAGACCCTCACTAACACTCTCTGACACTCTCTCACACACTCTGACACTCTCAGACACTCGATGGCACTCACTATCACTCTCTGACTCTCTCTATCACTCTCTGACAATCTCTATCACTCTCTGACACTCTCAGACACTCACTATCACTCTCTGACACTCTCTCACACTTTCTGACACTCTCTATCACTCTGTGACACTCTCTATCACTCTCAGACACTCTCAGACACTCACTATCACTCTCTGACACTCTCTATCTCTCTCTGACACTCTCTCACACTCTCTGACACTCTCTATCACTCTCAGACACTCACTATCACTCTCTGACACTCACTATCACTCTCTGACACTCTCTCACACTCTCTGACACTCACTGAAACTCTCTATCTCTCTCTGACACTCTCTATCACTCTCTGACACCCGCTGACACTCTCTATCACTCTCTGACACTCTCTCACACTCTCTCACACTCTCTGACACTCTCTAATACTCTCTGACACTCTCTGAAACTCTCTATCACTCTCAGACACTCTCAGACACTCACTATCACTCTCTGACACCTCTGACACTCTCTGACACTCACTATCACTCTCAGACACTCACTATCACTCCCTGATACTCTCTGACACTCACTATCACTCTCTGACACTCTCGATCTATGTCTGACATTCTCTGACACTCACTATCACTCTCTGACAGTCTCTATCACTCTCAGACACTCTCTATCACTCTCAGACACCCTCAGACACTCACTATCACTCTCTGACACTCTCTATCACTCTCTGACACTCTCTGACACTCTCAGACACTCACTATCACTCTCTGACAGTCTCTGACACACTCTCACACTCTCTGACACTCTCTAATACTCTCTGACACTCTCTGACACTCTCTATCACTCTCAGAAACTCTCAGACACTCTCTATCACTCTCTGACACTCTCTGACACTCTCTGAAACTCTCTATCTCTCTCTGACACTCGCTATCACTCTCTGACACTCTCTGACACTCTCTATCACTCTCTGACACTCTCTGACACTCTCAGACACTCTCAGCCACTCACTATCACTCTCTGATACTCTCTGACACTCACTATCACTCTCTGATACTCTCTGACACTCTCTATCACTCTCTGACACACTCTGACACTCTCAGACACTCAGTGTCACTCTCTGACTCTCTCTGACACTCTCTATCACTCTCTATCACTCTCTGACACACTCTGACACTCTCTATCACTCTCTATCACTCTCTGACACACTCTGACACTCTCAGACACTCAGTGTCACTCTCTGACACTCTCAGACAATCACTATCACTCTCTGACACTCTCTGACACACTCTATCACTCTCTATCACTCTCTGACACACTCTGACAGTCAGAGACACTCACTGTCACTCTCAGACACTCTCTGACCCTCACTATCACTCTCTGACACTCTCTATCACTCTCTGACACTCTCTATCAATATCTGACATACTCTGACACTCTCTGACACTCTCGGACACTCACTATCACTCTCTGACACTCTCTATCAATCTCTGACATACCTTGACACTCTCTGACACTCTCGGACAGTCACTATCACTCTCTGACACTCCCTATCACTCTCTGACTTTCTCTGACACTCTCCAACACTTTCTAACACTCTCTGACACTCTCTGACACTCTCTGACACTCTCTGACACTCTCACTATCACTCTCTGACACTCTCTTACACTCTCTGACACTCTCTGAAACTCTCTATCACTCTCTGACACTCTCTGACACTCTCAGACACTCTCAGCCACTCACTATCACTCTCTGATACTCTCTGACACTCACTATCACTCTCTGATACGCTCTGACACTCTCTGTCACTCTCTGACACACTCTGACACTCGCAGACACTCAGTGTCACTCTCTGACTCTCTCTGACACTCTCTAACAATGTCTATCGCTCTCTGACACACTCTGACACTCTCAGGCACTCAGTGTCACTCTCTGACACTCACTGACACTCTCAGACAATCACTATCACTCTCTGACACGCTCTGACACACTCTATCACTCTCGATCACTCTCTGACACACTCTGACACTCAGAGACACACAGTGTCACTCTCTGTAACTCTCTATCACTCTCTGACACTCTCTGTAACTCTCTATCACACTCTGACACTCTCTATCACTCTCTATCACTCTCTGACACACTCTGACACTCTCAGACACTCAGTGTCACTCTCTGACACTCTCAGACAATCACTATCACTCTCTGACACTCTCTGACACACTCTATCACTCTCTATCACTCTCTGACACACTCTGACAGTCAGAGACACTCACTGTCACTCTCAGACACTCTCTGACCCTCACTATCACTCTCTGACACTCTCTATCACTCTCTGACACTCTCTATCAATATCTGACATACTCTGACACTCTCTGACACTCTCGGACACTCACTATCACTCTCTGACACTCTCTATCAATCTCTGACATACCTTGACACTCTCTGACACTCTCGGACAGTCACTATCACTCTCTGACACTCCCTATCACTCTCTGACTTTCTCTGACACTCTCCAACACTTTCTAACACTCTCTGACACTCTCTGACACTCTCTGACACTCTCTGACACTCTCACTATCACTCTCTGACACTCTCTTACACTCTCTGACACTCTCTGAAACTCTCTATCACTCTCTGACACTCTCTGACACTCTCAGACACTCTCAGCCACTCACTATCACTCTCTGATACTCTCTGACACTCACTATCACTCTCTGATACGCTCTGACACTCTCTGTCACTCTCTGACACACTCTGACACTCGCAGACACTCAGTGTCACTCTCTGACTCTCTCTGACACTCTCTAACAATGTCTATCGCTCTCTGACACACTCTGACACTCTCAGGCACTCAGTGTCACTCTCTGACACTCACTGACACTCTCAGACAATCACTATCACTCTCTGACACGCTCTGACACACTCTATCACTCTCGATCACTCTCTGAAACACTCTGACACTCAGAGACACACAGTGTCACTCTCTGTAACTCTCTATCACTCTCTGACACTCTCTGTAACTCTCTATCACTCTCTGACACTCTCTATCACTCTCTGACACACTCTGACACTCAGAGACACTCACTGTCACTCTCAGACAGCCTCAGACACTCACTATCACTCTCTGACACTCTCTATCACTCTCTGACACTCTCTGACACTCTCTGACACTCGCTGGCACTCACTATCACTCTCTGACACTCTCTATCACTCTCTGACACTCTCTGACACTCTCAGACACTCACTATCACTCTCTGACACTCTCTGACACTCTCTCACACTCTCTGACACTCTCTAATACTCTCTGACACTCTCTGACTCTCTCTATCACTCTCAGAAACTCTCAGACACTCACTATCACTCTCTGACACTCTCTATCTCTCTCTGACACTCTCTCACACTCTCTGACACTCTCTGACAGTCTCTATCACTCTCAGACACTCACTATCACTCTCTGACACTCACTATCACTCTCTGACACTCTCTGACACTCACTGAAACTCTCTATCTCTCTCTGACACTCTCTATACTCTCTGACACTCTCTGACACTCTCTATCACTCTCTGACACTCTCTGATACTCTCTGACACTCTCTGTCACACTCTGACACACTCTGATACTCTCAGACACTGAGTGTCACTCTCTGACTCTCTCTGACACTCTCTATTACTCTCTATCACTCTCTGACAAACTCTGACACTCTCAGACACTCAGTGTCACCCTCTGACACTCTCTGACACTCTCAGACAATCACTATCACTCTCTGACACTCTCTGACACACTCTATCACTCCCTGACACTCTCTATCAATCTCTGACATACTCTGACTCTCTCTGACACTCTCGGACACTCACTATCACTCTCTGACACTCCCTATCACTCTCTGACACTCTCTGACACTCTCTGACACTCTCTAACACTCTCTAACACTCTCTGACACTCTCTGACACTCTCTGACACTCACTATCACTCTCAGACACTCACTATCACTGTCTGACATTCTCTGACACACTCACTATCACTCTCTGACACTCTCTATCACTCTCTGACACTCTCTGACACTCTCAGACACTCACTATCACTCTCTGATACTCTCTGACGCTCACTATCACTCTCTGATACTCTCTGACACTCAATATCACTCTCTGACACTCTCTATCACTCATGACACTCTTTGACAATCTCTGACACTCGCTGGCACTCACTATCACTCTCTGACACTCTCTATCACTCTCTGACACTCTCTATCACTCTCTGACACTCTCAGACCCTCACTAACACTCTCTGACACTCTCTCACACACTCTGACACTCTCAGACACTCGATGGCACTCACTATCACTCTCTGACTCTCTCTATCACTCTCTGACAATCTCTATCACTCTCTGACACTCTCAGACACTCACTATCACTCTCTGACACACTCTCACACTGTCTGACACTCTCTATCACTCTGTGACACTCTCTATCACTCTCAGACACTCTCAGACACTCACTATCACTCTCTGACACTCTCTATCTCTCTCTCTGACACTCTCTCACGCTCTCTGACACTCTCTATCACTCTCAGACACTCACTATCACTCTCTGACACTCACTATCACTCTCTGACACTCTCTCACACTCTCTGACACTCACTGAAACTCTCTATCTCTCTCTGACACTCTCTATCACTCTCTGACACCCGCTGACACTCTCTATCACTCTCTGACACTCTCTCACACTCTCTCACACTCTCTGACACTCTCTAATACTCTCTGACACTCTCTGACACTCTCTATCACTCTCAGACACTCTCAGACACTCACTATCACTCTCTGACACCTCTGACACTCTCTGACACTCACTATCACTCTCAGACACTCACTATCACTCCCTGATACTCTCTGACACTCACTATCACTCTCTGACACTCTCGATCTATGTCTGACATTCTCTGACACTCACTATCACTCTCTGACAGTCTCTATCACTCTCAGACACTCTCTATCACTCTCAGACACCCTCAGACACTCACTATCACTCTCTGACACTCTCTATCACTCTCTGACACTCTCTGACACTCTCAGACACTCACTATCACTCTCTGACACTCTCTGACACACTCTCACACTCTCTGACACTCTCTAATACTCTCTGACACTCTCTGACACTCTCTATCACTCTCAGAAACTCTCAGACACTCACTATCACTCTCAGACACTCACTACCACTCTCTCACACTCTCTCACACTCTCTGACACTCTCTGACAGTCTCTATCACTCTCTGACACTCACTATCACTCTCTGACACTCACTATCACTCTCTGACACTCTCTGACACTCACTGAAACTCTCTATCTCTCTCTGACACTCTCAGACCCTCACTAACACTCTCTGACACTCTCTCACACACTCTGACACTCTCAGACACTCGATGGCACTCACTATCACTCTCTGACTCTCTCTATCACTCTCTGACAATCTCTATCACTCTCTGACACTCTCAGACACTCACTATCACTCTCTGACACTCTCTCACACTGTCTGACACTCTCTATCACTCTGTGACACTCTCTATCACTCTCAGACACTCTCAGACACTCACTATCACTCTCTGACACTCTCTATCACTCTCAGACACTCACTATCACTCTCTGACACTCACTATCACTCTCTGACACTCTCTCACACTCTCTGAGACTCACTGAAACTCTCTATCTCTCTCTGACACTCTCTATCACTCTCTGACACCCGCTGACACTCTCTATCACTCTCTGACACTCTCTGATACTCTCTGACACTCTCTGTCACGCTCTGACACGCACTATCACACTCTGACACTCTCTGACACTCACTATCACTCACTATCTATCTCAATCACTCTCTGACACACTCTGATACTCTCAGACACTGAGTGTCACTCTCTGACTCTCTCTGACACTCTCTATTACTCTCTATCACTCTCTGACACACTCTGACACTCTCAGACACTCAGTGTCACCCTCTGACACTCTCTGACACTCTCAGACAATCACTATCACTCTCTGACACTCTCTGACACACTCTATCACTCTCTGACACTCTCTATCAATCTCTGACATACTCTGACTCTCTCTGACACTCTCGGGCACTCACTATCACTCTCTGACACTCCCTATCAATCTCTGACACTCTCTGACACTCTCTGACACTCTCTAACACTCTCTAACACTCTCTGACACTCTCTGACACTCTCTGACACTCACTATCACTCTCAGACACTCACTATCACTGTCTGACATTCTATGACACACTCACTATCACTCTCTGACACTCTCTATCACTCTCTGACACTCTCTGACACTCTCAGACACTCACTATCACTCTCTGATACTCTCTGACGCTCACTATCACTCTCTGATACTCTCTGACACTCAATATCACTCTCTGACACTCTCTATCACTCATGACACTCTTTGACACTCTCTGACACTCGCTGGCACTCACTATCACTCTCTGACACTCTCTATCACTCTCTGACACTCTCTATCACTCTCTGACACTCTCAGACCCTCACTATCACTCTCTGATACTCTCTCACACACGCTGACACTCTCTGACACTCAATGGCACTCACTATCACTCTCTGACTCTCTCGATCACTCTCTGACACTCTCTCACACTCTCTGACACTCACTGAAACTCTCTATCTCTCTCTGACTCTCTCTATCACTCTCTGACACTCTCTGAAACTCTCTATCACTCTCTGACACTCTCTCACACTCTCTCACACTCTCTGACACTCTCTAATACTCTCTGACACTCTCTGACACTCTCTATCACTCTCAGACACTCTCAGACACTCACTATCACTCTCTGACACCTCTGACACTCTCTGACACTCACTATCACTCTCAGACACTCACTATCACTCCCTGATACTCTCTGACACTCACTATCACTCTCTGACACTCTCGATCTATGTCTGACACTCTCTGACACTCACTATCACTCTCTGACAGTCTCTATCACTCTCAGACACTCTCTATCACTCTCAGACACCCTCAGACACTCACTATCACTCTCTGACACTCTCTATCACTCTCTGACACTCTCTGACACTCTCAGACACTCACTATCACTCTCTGACACTCTCTGACACACTCTCACACTCTCTGACACTCTCTAATACTCTCTGACACTCTCTGACACTCTCTATCACTCTCAGAAACTCTCAGACACTCACTATCACTCTCTGACACTCTCTATCTCTCTCTCACACTCTCTCACACTCTCTGACACTCTCTGACAGTCTCTATCACTCTCAGACACTCACTATCACTCTCTGACACTCACTATCACTCTCTGACACTCTCTGACACTCACTGAAACTCTCTATCTCTCTCTGACACTCTCTATCACTCTCTGACACTCTCTGACACTCTCTATCACTCTCTGACACTCTCTGATACTCTCTGACACTCTCTGTCACGCTCTGACACGCAGTATCACACTCTGACACTCTCTGACACTCACTATCACTCACTATCAATCTCAATCACTCTCTGACACACTCTGATACTCTCAGACACTGAGTGTCACTCTCTGACTCTCTCTGACACTCTCTATTACTCTCTATCACTCTCTGACACACTCTGACACTCTCAGACACTCAGTGTCACCCTCTAACACTCTCTGACACTCTCAGACAATCATTATCACTCTCTGACACTCTCTGACACACTCTATCACTCTCTGACACTCTCTATCAATCTCTGACATACTCTGACTCTCTCTGACACTCTCGGGCACTCACTATCACTCTCTGACACTCCCTATCAATCTCTGACACTCTCTGACACTCTCTGAGACTCTCTAACACTCTCTTACACTCTCTGACACTCTCTGACACTCTCTGACAATCACTATCACTCTCAGACACTCACTATCACTGTCTGACATTCTGTGACACACTCACTATCACTCTCTGACACTCTCTATCACTCTCTGACACTCTCTGACACTCTCGGACACTCACTATCACTCTCTGATACTCTCTGACTCTCCCTGACACTCTCTGAAACTCTCGGACACTCACTATCACTCTCTGATACTCTCTGACACTCACTATCACTCTCTGATACTCTCTATCAATCTCTGACACTCTCTGACACTCTCTAACTCTCTCTGACACTCTCTGACACTCTCAGACATTCTCATACACTCACTATCACTCTCTGACAACCTCTGACAACCTCTGACACTCTCTGACACTCTCAGACACTCTCAGACACTCACTATCACTCTCTGATACTCTCTGACACACACTATCACTCTCTGATACTCTCTATCAATCTCTGACACTCTCTATCACTCTCTATCACTCTCAGACACTCTCAGACACTCACTGTCACTCTCTGACACTCACTGTCACTCTCTGACACTCGCTATCAATCTCTGACATACTCTGACATTTTCTGACACTCTCAGACACTCACTATCACTCTCTGACACTCTCAATCACTCTCTGTCACTCTCTGACACACTCTGACACTCGCAGACACTCAGTGTCACTCTCTGACTCTCTCTGACACTCTCTATCAATGTCTATCGCTCTCTGACACACTCTGACACTCTCAGACACTCAGTGTCACTCTCTGACACTCTCTGACACTCTCAGACAATCACTATCACTCTCTGACACTCGCTGGTACTCACTATCACTCTCTGACACTCTCTATCACTCTCTGACACTCTCTGACACTCTCAGACACTCACTATCACTCTCTGACTCTCTCTCACACTCTCTCACACTCTCTCACACTCTCTCACACTCTCTAATGCTCTCTGACACTCTCTGACACTCTCTATCACTCTCAGACACTCTCAGACACTCACTATCACTCTCTGACACTCTCTATCTCTCTCTGACACTCTCTCACTCTCTCTGACACTCTCTGACACTCTCTATCACTCTCAGACACTCACTATCACTCTCTGACACTCACTATCACTCTCTGACACTCTCTCACACTCTCTGACACTCACTGAAACTCTCTATCTCTCTCTGACACTCTCTATCACTCTCTGACACTCTCTATCACTCTCTGACACTCTCAGACACTCTCAGACACTCACTATCACTCTCTGACACTCTCTATCTCTCTCTGATACTCTCTCACTCTCTCTGACACTCTCTGACACTCTCTGACACTCTCTATCACTCTCAGACACTCACTATCACTCTCTGACACTCACTATCACTCTCTGACACTCTCTCACACTCTCTGACACTCACTGAAACTCTCTATCTCTCTCTGACACTCTCTATCACTCTCTGACACTCTCTATCACTCTCTCACACTCTCTCACACTCTCTGACACTCTCTAATACTCTCTGACACTCTCTGACACACTCTATCGCTCTCAGACACTCTCAGACACTCACTATCACTCTCTGACACCTCTGACACTCTCTGACACACACTATCACTCTCAGACACTCACTATCACTCCCTGATACTCTCTGACACTCACTATCACTCTCTGACACTCTCGATCTATGTCTGACACTCTCTGACACTCACTATCACTCTCTGACAGTCTCTATCACTCTCAGAAACTCTCTATCACTCTCAGACACCCTCAGAGACTCACTATCACTCTCTGACACTCTCTATCACTCTCTGACACTCTCTGACACTCTCTGACACTCTCTGACACTCGCTGGCACTCACTATCACTCTCTGACACTCTCTATCACTCTCTATCTCTCTCTGACACTCTCTGACACTCTCTCACACTCTCTGACACTCTCTAATACTCTCTGATACTCTCTGACACTCTCTATCACTCTCAGAAACTCTCAGACACTCACTATCACTCTCTGACACTCTCTATCTCTCTCTGACACTCTCTCACACTCTCTGACACTCTCTGACAGTCTCTATCACTCTCAGACACTCACTATCACTCTCTGACACTCACTATCACTCTCTGACACTCTCTGACAGTCACTGAAACGCTCTATCTCTCTCTGACACTCTCTATCACTCTCTGACACTCTCTGACACTCTCTATCACTCTCTGACACTCTCTGACACTCTCTGACACTCTCAGACACTCTCAGACACTCACTATCACTCTCTGATACTCTCTGACACTCTCTGTCACGCTCTGACACGCACTATCACACTCTGACACTCTCTGACACTCACTATCACTCACTATCACTCTCAATCACACTCTGACACACTCTGATACTCTCAGACACTGAGTGTCACTCTCTGACTCTCTCTGACACTCTCTATTACTCTCTATCACTCTCTGACACACTCTGACACTCTCAGACACTCAGTGTCACCCTCTGACACTCTCTGACACTCTCAGACAATCACTATCACTCTCTGACACTCTCTGACACACTCTATCACTCTCTGACACTCTCTATCAATCTCTGACATACTCTGACACTCTCTGACACTCTCGGACACTCACTATCACTCTCTGACACTCCCTATCACTCTCTGACACTCTCTGACACTCTCTAACACTCTCTAACACTCTCTGACACTCTCTGACACTCTCTGACACTCACTATCACTCTCAGACACTCACTATCACTGTCTGACATTCTCTGACACACTCACTATCACTCTCTGACACTCTCTATCACTCTCTGACACTCTCTGACACTCTCAGACACTCACTATCACTCTCTGATACTCTCTGACGCTCACTATCACTCTCTGATACTCTCTGACACTCAATATCACTCTCTGACACTCTCTATCACTCATGACACTCTCTGACACTCTCTGACACTCGCTGGCACTCACTATCACTCTCTGACACTCTCTATCACTCTCTGACACTCTCTATCACTCTCTGACACTCTCAGACCCTCACTATCACTCTCTGACACTCTCTCACACACTCTGACACTCGCTGGCACTCACTATCACTCTCTGACTCTCACTATCACTCTCTGACACTCTCTATCACTCTCTGACACTCTCTATCACTCTCTGACACTCTCAGACACTCACTATCACTCTCTGACACTCTCTCACACACTCTGACACTCTCTGACACTCGCTGGCACTCACTATCACTCTCTGACTCTCTCTATCACTCTCTGACAATCTCTATCACTCTCTGACACTCTCAGACACTCACTATCACTCTCTGACACTCTCTCACACTGTCTGACACTCTCTATCACTCTGTGACACTCTCTATCACTCTCAGACACTCTCAGACACTCACTATCACTCTCTGACACTCTCTATCTCTGACACTCTCTCACACTCTCTGACACTCTCTATCACTCTCAGACACTCACTATCACTCTCTGACACTCACTATCACTCTCTGACACTCTCTCACACTCTCTGAGATTCTCTGAAACTCTCTGTCTGTCTCTGAAACTCTCTATCACTCTCTGACACTCTCTGACACTCTCTGACTCTCCCTGACACACTCTCACACTCTCGGACACTCACTATCACTCTCTGATACTCTCTGACACTCACTATCACTCTCTGATACTCTCTATCAATCTCTGACACTCTCTGACACTCGCTATCACTCTCTGAGATTCTCTGAAACTCTCTGACACTCTCTCACACTCTCTCACACTCTCTGACACTATCTAATACTCTCTGACACACTCTGACACTCTCTATCACTCTCAGACACTCTCAGACACACACTATCACTCTCTGACACTCTCTATCTCTCTCTGACACTCTCTGACACTCTCTGACACTCTCTATCACTCTCAGATACTCACTATCACTCTCTGACACTCACTATCACTCTCTGACACTCTCTGACACTCGCTGGCACTCACTATCACTCTCTGACACTCTCTATCACTCTCTGACACTCTCTGACACTCTCAGACACTCACTATCACTCTCTGACTCTCTCTCACACTCTCTGACACTCTCTAATACTCTCTGACACTCTCTGACACTCTCTATCACTCTCAGACACTCTCAGACACTCACTATCACTCTCTGACACTCTCTATCTCTCTCTGACACCCTCTCACACTCTCTGGCACTCTCTGACACTCTCTATCACTCTCAGACACTCACTATCACTCTCTGACACTCACTATCACTCTCTGACACTCTCTCACACTCTCTGACACTCACTGGAACTCTCTATCACTCTCTGACACTCTCTATCGCTCTCTGACACTCTCTGACACTCTCTATCACTCTCTGACAATCTCTGACACTCTCAGACACTCTCAGACACTCACTATCACTCTCTGATACTCTCTGACACTCTCTGTCACTCTCTGACACGCACTATCACACTCTTACACTCTCTGACACTCACTATCACTCACTATCACTCTCAATCACTCTCTGACACACTCTGATACTCTCAGACACTGAGTGTCACTCTCTGACTCTCTCTGACACTCTCTATTACTCTCTATCACTCTCTGACACACTCTGACACTCTCAGACACTCAGTGTCACCCTCTGACACTCTCTGACACTCTCAGACAATCACTATCACTCTCTGACACTCTCTGACACACTCTATCACTCTCTGACACTCTCTATCTATCTCTGACATACTCTGACACTCTCTGCCACTCTCGGACACTCACTATCACTCTCTGACACTCCCTATCACTCTCTGACACACTCTGACACTCTCAAACACTCTCTAACACTCTCTGACACTCTCTGACACACTCTGACACTCTCACTATCACTCTCTGACACTCTCTGACACTCACTATCACTCTCAGACACTCACTATCACTGTCTGACACTCTCTGACACACTCACTATCACTCTCTGACACTCTCTATCACTCTCTGACTCTCTCTGACACTCTCAGACACTCACTATCACTCTCTGATACTCTCTGACGCTCACTATCACTCTCTGATACTCTCTGACGCTCACTATTACTCTCTGACACTCAATCTCACTCTCTGACACTCTCTATCACTCTCTGACACTCTCTGACACTCGCTGGCACTCACTATCACTCTCTGACACTCTCTATCACTCTCTGACACTCTCAGACACTCACTATCACTCTCTGATACTCTCTCACACACTCTGACACTCTCTGACACTCGCTGGCACTCACTATCACTCTCTGACTCTCTCTATCACTCTCTGACAATCTCTATCACTCTCTGACACTCTCAGACACTCACTATCACTCTCTGACACTCTCTATCACTCTCAGACACTCTCAGACACTCACTATCACACTCTGACACTCTCTATCTCTCTCTGACACTCTCTCACACTCTCTGACAGTCTCTATCACTCTCAGACACTCACTATCACTCTCTGACACTCACTATCACTCTCTGACACTCGCTCACACTCTCTGAGATTCTCTGAAACTCTCTGTCTGTCTCTGAAACTCTCTATCACTCTCTGACACTCTCTGACACTCTCTGACTCTCCCTGACACTCTCTGACACTCTCGGACACTCACAATCACTCTCTGATACTCTCTGACACTCACTATCACTCTCTGATACTCTCTATCAATCTCTGACACTCTCTGACACTCTCTGACA
The DNA here is from genome assembly GCF_036365525.1 of Heterodontus francisci. Taxonomy (NCBI): domain Eukaryota; kingdom Metazoa; phylum Chordata; class Chondrichthyes; order Heterodontiformes; family Heterodontidae; genus Heterodontus; species Heterodontus francisci. Next base: position 33,648,932 of record NC_090412.1, on the reverse strand, counting down.
CTCGCTATCACTCTCTGAGATTCTCTGAAACTCTCTGTCTGTCTCTGAAACTCTCTATCACTCTCTGACACTCTCTGACACTCTCTGACACTCTCTGACACTCTCTGACTCTCCCTGACACTCTCTGACACTCTCGGACACTCACTATTACTCTTTGATAATCTCTGACACTCACTATCACTCTCTGATACTCTCTATCAATCTCTGACACTCTCTGACACTCTCTGACACTCTCTGACACTCCCTGACACTCTCTGACACTCTCGGACACTCACTATCACTCTCTGATACTCTCTGACACTCACTATCACTCTCTGATACTCTCTATCAATCTCTGACACTCTCTGACACTCTCTGACTCTCCCTGACACTCTCTGACACTCTCTGACACTCTCTGACACTCTCTGACTCTCCCTGACACTCTCTGACACTCTCGGACACTCACTATTACTCTCTGAAACTCTCTGACACTCTCTGACACTCTCACTATCACTCTCTGACACTCTCTGACACTCTCTGACACTCACTATCACTCTCAGACACTCACTATCACTCCCTGATACTCTCTGACACTCACTATCACTCTCTGACACTCACTATCACTCTCTGACACTCTCTCACACTGTCTGACACTCTCTCACACACTCTGACACACTCTGAAACTCTCTATCTCTCTCTGACACTCTCTATCACTCTCTGACATTCTCTGACACTCTCTATCACTCTCTGACACTCTCAGACACTCTCAGACACTCTCTGACACTCTCTGACACTCTCACTATCACTCTCTGACACTCTCTGACACTCTCTATCACTCTCTGACACTCTCTGACACTCTCTGACACTCTCAGACACTCTCAGACACTCACTATCACTCTCTGATACACTCTGACACTCTCTGACAGTCTCAAATCACTCTCAGACACTCTCTATCACTCTCAGACACTCTCAGACACTCACTATCACTCTCTGACACTCTCTATCACTCTCTGACACTCTCTGACACTCTCTGACACTCGCTGGCACTCACTATCTCTCTCTGACACTCTCACTATCACTCTCTGACACTCTCTGACACTCTCAGACACTCTCTATCACTCTCAGACACTCTCAGACACTCACTATCACTCTCTGACACTCTCGATCTATGTCTGACACTCTCTGACACTCACTATCACTCTCTGACAGTCTCTATCACTTTCTGACACTCTCTATCACTCTCAGACACTCTCAGACACTCTCTATCACTCTCAGACACTCTCAGACACTCACTATCACTCACTGACACTCTCTATCACTCTCTGACACTCTCTGACACTTGCTGGCACTCACTATCACTCTCTGACACTCTCTATCACTCTCTGACACTCTCTGACACTCTCAGACACTCTCTATCACTCTCAGACACTCTCAGACACTCACTATCACCCTCTGACACTCTCTATCTCTCTCTGACACTCTCTCACACTCTCTGACACTCTCTTTCTCTCTCAGACACTCACTATCACTCTCTGACACTCTCTATCACTCTCTGACACTCTCTCACACTCTCTGACACTCACTGAAACTCTCTATCTCTCTCTGACACTCTCTATCACTCTCTGACACTCTCTGACACTCTCTGACACTCTCTGACACTCTCACTATCACTCTCTGACACTCTCTGACACTCTCTGACACTCACTATCACTCTCAGACACTCACTATCACTCCCTGATACTCTCTGACACTCACTATCACTCTCTGACACTCTCGATCTATGTCTGACACTCTCTGACACTCACTATCACTCTCTGACAGTCTCTATCACTCTCTGACACTCTCTATCACTCTCAGACACTCTCAGACACTCACTATCACTCTCTGACACTCTCTATCACTCTCTGACACTCTCTGACACTCTCTGACACTCGCTGGCACTCACTATCACTCTCTGACACTCTCTATCACTCTCTGACACTCTCTGACACTCACTATCACTCTCTGACACTCTCTCACACTCTCTCACACTCTCTGACACTCTCTAACACTCTCTAATACTCTCTGACACTCTCTGACACTCTCTATCACTCTCAGACACTCTCAGACACTCACTATCACTCTCTGACACTCTCTATCTCTCTCTGACACTCTCTGACACTCTCTGACACTCGCTATCACTCTCTGAGATTCTCTGAAACTCTCTGTCTGTCTCTGAAACTCTCTATCACTCTCTGACACTCTCTGACACTCTCTGACACTCTCTGACACTCTCTGACTCTCCCTGACACTCTCTGACACTCTCGGACACTCACTATTACTCTTTGATAATCTCTGACACTCACTATCACTCTCTGATACTCTCTATCAATCTCTGACACTCTCTGACACTCTCTGACACTCTCTGACACTCCCTGACACTCTCTGACACTCTCGGACACTCACTATCACTCTCTGATACTCTCTGACACTCACTATCACTCTCTGATACTCTCTATCAATCTCTGACACTCTCTGACACTCTCTGACTCTCCCTGACACTCTCTGACACTCTCTGACACTCTCTGACACTCTCTGACTCTCCCTGACACTCTCTGACACTCTCGGACACTCACTATTACTCTCTGAAACTCTCTGACACTCTCTGACACTCTCACTATCACTCTCTGACACTCTCTGACACTCTCTGACACTCACTATCACTCTCAGACACTCACTATCACTCCCTGATACTCTCTGACACTCACTATCACTCTCTGACACTCACTATCACTCTCTGACACTCTCTCACACTGTCTGACACTCTCTCACACACTCTGACACACTCTGAAACTCTCTATCTCTCTCTGACACTCTCTATCACTCTCTGACATTCTCTGACACTCTCTATCACTCTCTGACACTCTCAGACACTCTCAGACACTCTCTGACACTCTCTGACACTCTCACTATCACTCTCTGACACTCTCTGACACTCTCTATCACTCTCTGACACTCTCTGACACTCTCTGACACTCTCAGACACTCTCAGACACTCACTATCACTCTCTGATACACTCTGACACTCTCTGACAGTCTCAAATCACTCTCAGACACTCTCTATCACTCTCAGACACTCTCAGACACTCACTATCACTCTCTGACACTCTCTATCACTCTCTGACACTCTCTGACACTCTCTGACACTCGCTGGCACTCACTATCTCTCTCTGACACTCTCACTATCACTCTCTGACACTCTCTGACACTCTCAGACACTCTCTATCACTCTCAGACACTCTCAGACACTCACTATCACTCTCTGACACTCTCGATCTATGTCTGACACTCTCTGACACTCACTATCACTCTCTGACAGTCTCTATCACTTTCTGACACTCTCTATCACTCTCAGACACTCTCAGACACTCTCTATCACTCTCAGACACTCTCAGACACTCACTATCACTCTCTGACACTCTCTATCACTCTCTGACACTCTCTGACACTTGCTGGCACTCACTATCACTCTCTGACACTCTCTATCACTCTCTGACACTCTCTGACACTCTCAGACACTCTCTATCACTCTCAGACACTCTCAGACACTCACTATCACCCTCTGACACTCTCTATCTCTCTCTGACACTCTCTCACACTCTCTGACACTCTCTTTCTCTCTCAGACACTCACTATCACTCTCTGACACTCTCTATCACTCTCTGACACTCTCTCACACTCTCTGACACTCACTGAAACTCTCTATCTCTCTCTGACACTCTCTATCACTCTCTGACACTCTCTGACACTCTCTGACACTCTCTGACACTCTCACTATCACTCTCTGACACTCTCTGACACTCTCTGACACTCACTATCACTCTCAGACACTCACTATCACTCCCTGATACTCTCTGACACTCACTATCACTCTCTGACACTCTCGATCTATGTCTGACACTCTCTGACACTCACTATCACTCTCTGACAGTCTCTATCACTCTCTGACACTCTCTATCACTCTCAGACACTCTCAGACACTCACTATCACTCTCTGACACTCTCTATCACTCTCTGACACTCTCTGACACTCTCTGACACTCGCTGGCACTCACTATCACTCTCTGACACTCTCTATCACTCTCTGACACTCTCTGACACTCACTATCACTCTCTGACACTCTCTCACACTCTCTCACACTCTCTGACACTCTCTAACACTCTCTAATACTCTCTGACACTCTCTGACACTCTCTATCACTCTCAGACACTCTCAGACACTCACTATCACTCTCTGACACTCTCTATCTCTCTCTGACACTCTCTCACACTCTCTGACACTCTCTGACACTCTCTATTACTCTCAGATACTCACTATCACTCTCTGACACTCACTATCACTCTCTGACACTCTCACACACTCTCTGACACTCACTGAAACTCTCTATCTCTCTCTGACACTCTCTATCACTCTCTGACACTCTCTGTCACTCTCAGACAATCTCAGACACTCACTATCACACTCTGATACTCTCTGACACTCTCTGACAGTCTCAAATCACTCTCAGACACTCTCTATCACTCTCAGACACTCTCAGACACTCACTATCACTCTCTGACACTCTCTATCACTCTCTGACACTCTCTGACACTTGCTGGCACTCACTATCACTCTCTGACACTCTCTATCACTCTCTGACACTCTCTGACACTCTCAGACACTCTCTATCACTCTCAGACACTCTCAGACACTCACTATCACTCTCTGACACTCTCTATCTCTCTCTGACACTCTCTCACACTCTCTGACACTCTCTTTCTCTCTCAGACACTCACTATCACTCTCTGACACTCTCTATCACTCTCTGACACTCTCTCACACTCTCTGACACTCACTGAAACTCTCTATCTCTCTCTGACACTCTCTATCACTCTCTGACACTCTCTGACACTCTCTGACACTCTCAGACACTCTCAGACACTCACTATCACTCTCTGATACACTCTGACACTCTCTGACAGTCTCAAATCACTCTCAGACACTCTCTATCACTCTCAGACACTCTCAGACACTCACTATCACTCTCTGACACTCTCTATCACTCTCTGACACTCTCTGACACTCTCTGACACTCGCTGGCACTCACTATCTCTCTCTGACACTCTATATCACTCTCTGACACTCTCTGACACTCTCAGACACTCTCTATCACTCTCAGACACTCTCAGACACTCACTATCACTCTCTGACACGCTCTATCTCTCTCTGACACTCTCTCACTCTCTCTGACACTCTCTGACACTCTCTTTCTCTCTCAGACACTCACTATCACTCTCTGACACTCTCTATCACTCTCTGACACTCTCTCACACTCTCTGACACTCACTGAAACTCTCTATCTCTCTCTGACACTCTCTATCACACTCTGACACTCTCTGACACTCTCTGACACTCTCAGACACTCTCAGACACTCTCAGACACTCACTATCACTCTCTGATACACTCTGACACTCTCTGTCACTCTCTGACACGCACTATCACACTCTGACACTCTCTGACACTCACTATCACTCACTATCACTCTCGATCACTCTCTGACACACTCTGATACTCTCAGACACTGAGTGTCACTCTCTGACTCTCGCTGACACTCTCTATTACTCTCTTTCACTCTCTGACACACTCTGACACTCTCAGACACTCAGTGTCACCCTCTGACACTGTCTGACACTCTCAGACAATCACTATCACTCTCTGACACTCGCTGACACACTCTATCACTCTCTGACATACTCTGACACTCTCTGACACTCTCGGACACTCACTATCACTCTCTGACACTCCCTATCACACTCTGACACTCTCTGACACTCTCTAACACTCTCTAACACTCTCTGACACTCTCTGACACTCTCTGACACTCTCACTATCACTCTCTGACACTCTCTGACACTCACTATCTCTCTCAGACACTCACTATCACTGTCTGACACTCTCTGACACACTCACTATCACTCTCTGACACTCTCTGACACTCTCAGACACTCACTATCACTCTCTGATACTCTCTATCACTCTCTGACACTCTCTGACACTTGCTGGCACTCACTATCACTCTCTGACACTCTCTATCACTCTCTGACACTCTCTGACACTCTCAGACACTCTCTATCACTCTCAGACACTCTCAGACACTCACTATCACTCTCTGACACTCTCTATCTCTCTCTGACACTCTCTCACACTCTCTGACACTCTCTTTCTCTCTCAGACACTCACTATCACTCTCTGACACTCTCTATCACTCTCTGACACTCTCTCACACTCTCTGACACTCACTGAAACTCTCTATCTCTCTCTGACACTCTCTATCACTCTCTGACACTCTCTGACACTCTCTGACACTCTCAGACACTCTCAGACACTCACTATCACTCTCTGATACACTCTGACACTCTCTGACAGTCTCAAATCACTCTCAGACACTCTCTATCACTCTCAGACACTCTCAGACACTCACTATCACTCTCTGACACTCTCTATCACTCTCTGACACTCTCTGACACTCGCTGGCACTCACTATCTCTCTCTGACACTCTATATCACTCTCTGACACTCTCAGACACTCTCTATCACTCTCAGACACTCTCAGACACTCACTATCACTCTCTGACACGCTCTATCTCTCTCTGACACTCTCTCACACTCTCTGACACTCTCTGACACTCTCTTTCTCTCTCAGACACTCACTATCACTCTCTGACACTCTCTATCACTCTCTGACACTCTCTCACACTCTCTGACACTCACTGAAACTCTCTATCTCTCTCTGACACTCTCTATCACACTCTGACACTCTCTGACACTCTCTGACACTATCTGACACTCTCAGACACTCTCAGACACTCACTATCACTCTCTGATACACTCTGACACTCTCTGTCACTCTCTGACACGCACTATCACACTCTGACACTCTCTGACACTCACTATCACTCACTATCACTCTCGATCACTCTCTGACACACTCTGATACTCTCAGACACTGAGTGTCACTCTCTGACTCTCGCTGACACTCTCTATTACTCTCTTTCACTCTCTGACACACTCTGACACTCTCAGACACTCAGTGTCACCCTCTGACACTGTCTGACACTCTCAGACAATCACTATCACTCTCTGACACTCGCTGACACACTCTATCACTCTCTGACATACTCTGACACTCTCTGACACTCTCGGACACTCACTATCACTCTCTGACACTCCCTATCACTCTCTGACACTCTCTGACACTCTCTCACACTCTCTCACACTCTCTGACACTCTCTAACACTCTCTAATACTCTCTGACACTCTCTGACACTCTCTATCACTCTCAGACACTCTCAGACACTCACTATCACTCTCTGACACTCTCTATCTCTCTCTGACACTCTCTCACACTCTCTGACACTCTCTGACACTCTCTATTACTCTCAGATACTCACTATCACTCTCTGACACTCACTATCACTCTCTGACACTCTCACACACTCTCTGACACTCACTGAAACTCTCTATCTCTCTCTGACACTCTCTATCACTCTCTGACACTCTCTGACACTCTCAGACAATCTCAGACACTCACTATCACACTCTGATACTCTCTGACACTCTCTGACAGTCTCAAATCACTCTCAGACACTCTCTATCACTCTCAGACACTCTCAGACACTCACTATCACTCTCTGACACTCTCTATCACTCTCTGACACTCTCTGACACTTGCTGGCACTCACTATCACTCTCTGACACTCTCTATCACTCTCTGACACTCTCTGACACTCTCAGACACTCTCTATCACTCTCAGACACTCTCAGACACTCACTATCACTCTCTGACACTCTCTATCTCTCTCTGACACTCTCTCACACTCTCTGACACTCTCTTTCTCTCTCAGACACTCACTATCACTCTCTGACACTCTCTATCACTCTCTGACACTCTCTCACACTCTCTGACACTCACTGAAACTCTCTATCTCTCTCTGACACTCTCTATCACTCTCTGACACTCTCTGACACTCTCTGACACTCTCAGACACTCTCAGACACTCACTATCACTCTCTGATACACTCTGACACTCTCTGACAGTCTCAAATCACTCTCAGACACTCTCTATCACTCTCAGACACTCTCAGACACTCACTATCACTCTCTGACACTCTCTATCACTCTCTGACACTCTCTGACACTCGCTGGCACTCACTATCTCTCTCTGACACTCTATATCACTCTCTGACACTCTCAGACACTCTCTATCACTCTCAGACACTCTCAGACACTCACTATCACTCTCTGACACGCTCTATCTCTCTCTGACACTCTCTCACACTCTCTGACACTCTCTGACACTCTCTTTCTCTCTCAGACACTCACTATCACTCTCTGACACTCTCTATCACTCTCTGACACTCTCTCACACTCTCTGACACTCACTGAAACTCTCTATCTCTCTCTGACACTCTCTATCACACTCTGACACTCTCTGACACTCTCTGACACTATCTGACACTCTCAGACACTCTCAGACACTCACTATCACTCTCTGATACACTCTGACACTCTCTGTCACTCTCTGACACGCACTATCACACTCTGACACTCTCTGACACTCACTATCACTCACTATCACTCTCGATCACTCTCTGACACACTCTGATACTCTCAGACACTGAGTGTCACTCTCTGACTCTCGCTGACACTCTCTATTACTCTCTTTCACTCTCTGACACACTCTGACACTCTCAGACACTCAGTGTCACCCTCTGACACTGTCTGACACTCTCAGACAATCACTATCACTCTCTGACACTCGCTGACACACTCTATCACTCTCTGACATACTCTGACACTCTCTGACACTCTCGGACACTCACTATCACTCTCTGACACTCCCTATCACTCTCTGACACTCTCTGACACTCTCTAACACTCTCTAACACTCTCTGACACTCTCTGACACTCTCTGACACTCTCACTATCACTCTCTGACACTCTCTGACACTCACTATCTCTCTCAGACACTCACTATCACTGTCTGACACTCTCTGACACACTCACTATCACTCTCTGACACTCTCTGACACTCTCAGACACTCACTATCACTCTCTGATACTCTCTATCACTCTCTGACACTCTCTGACACTCTCGGACACTCACTATCACTCTCTGACACTCCCTATCACTCTCTGACACTCTCTGACACTCTCTAACACTCTCTAACACTCTCTGACACTCTCTGACACTCTCTGACAATCTCACTATCACTCTCTGACACTCTCTGACACTCACTATCTCTCTCAGACACTCACTATCACTGTCTGACACTCTCTGACACACTCACTATCACTCTCTGACACTCTCTGACACTCTCAGACACTCACTATCACTCTCTGATACTCTCTATCACTCTCAGACACTCTCAGACACTCACTATCACTCTCTGACACTCTCTATCTCTCTCTGACACCCGCTCACACTCTCTGACACTCTCTGACACTCTCTATCACTCTCAGGCACTCACTATCACTCTCTGACACTCACTATCACTCTCTGACACTCTCTGACAGTCTCAAATCACTCTCTGACACTCTCTATCACTCTCTGACACTCTCTGACACTTGCTGGCACTCACTATCACTCTCTGACACTCTCTATCACTCTCTGACACTCTCTGACACTCTCAGACACTCTCTATCACTCTCAGACACTCTCAGACACTCACTATCACTCTCTGACACTCTCTATCTCTCTCTGACACTCTCTCACACTCTCTGACACTCTCTTTCTCTCTCAGACACTCACTATCACTCTCTGACACTCTCTATCACTCTCTGACACTCTCACACTCTCTGACACTCACTGAAACTCTCTATCTCTCTCTGACACTCTCTATCACTCTCTGACACTCTCTGACACTCTCTGACACTCTCTGACACTCTCTGACATTCTCTGACACTCGCTGGCACTCACTATCACTCTCTGACACTCTCTATCACTCTCTGACACTCTCTGACACTCACTATCACTCTCTGACACTCTCTCACACTCTCTCACACTCTCTCACACTCTCTGACACTCTCTAACACTCTCTAATACTCTCTGACACTCTCTGACACTCTCTATCACTCTCAGACACTCTCAGACACTCACTATCACTCTCTGACACTCTCTATCTCTCTCTGACACTCTCTGACACTCACTATCACTCACTATCACTCTCGATCACTCTCTGACACACTCTGATACTCTCAGACACTGAGTGTCACTCTCTGACTCTCGCTGACACTCTCTATTACTCTCTTTCACTCTCTGACACACTCTGACACTCTCAGACACTCAGTGTCACCCTCTGACACTGTCTGACACTCTCAGACAATCACTATCACTCTCTGACACTCGCTGACACACTCTATCACTCTCTGACATACTCTGACACTCTCTGACACTCTCGGACACTCACTATCACTCTCTGACACTCCCTATCACACTCTGACACTCTCTGACACTCTCTAACACTCTCTAACACTCTCTGACACTCTCTGACACTCTCTGACACTCTCACTATCACTCTCTGACACTCTCTGACACTCACTATCTCTCTCAGACACTCACTATCACTGTCTGACACTCTCTGACACACTCACTATCACTCTCTGACACTCTCTGACACTCTCAGACACTCACTATCACTCTCTGATACTCTCTATCACTCTCTGACACTCTCTGACACTCTCTGACACTCTCGGACACTCACTATCACTCTCTGACACTCCCTATCACTCTCTGACACTCTCTGACACTCTCTAACACTCTCTAACACTCTCTGACACTCTCTGACACTCTCTGACACTCTCACTATCACTCTCTGACACACTCTGACACTCACTATCTCTCTCAGACACTCACTATCACTGTCTGACACTCTCTGACACACTCACTATCACTCTCTGACACTCTCTGACACTCTCAGACACTCACTATCACTCTCTGATACTCTCTATCACTCTCAGACACTCTCAGACACTCACTATCACTCTCTGACACTCTCTATCTCTCTCTGACACCCTCTCACACTCTCTGACACTCTCTGACACTCTCTATCACTCTCAGGCACTCACTATCACTCTCTGACACTCACTATCACTCTCTGACACTCTCTCACACTCTCTGACACTCACTGGAACTCTCGATCTCTTTCTGACACTCTCTATCACTCTCTGACACTCTCTGACACTCTCTATCACTCTCTTACAATCTCTGACACTCTCAGACACTCTCAGACACTCACTATCACTCTCTGATACTCTCTGACACTCTCTGTCACTCTCTGACACGCACTATCACACTCTTACACTCTCTGACACTCACTATCACTCACTATCACTCTCAATCACTCTCTGACACACTCTGATACTCTCAGACACTGAGTGTCACTCTCTGACTCTCCCTGACACTCTCTATTACTCTCTATCACTCTCTGACACACTCTGACACTCTCAGACACTCAGTGTCACCCTCTGACACTCTCTGACACTCTCAGACAATCACTATCACTCTCTGACACTCTCTGACACACTCTATCACTCTCTGACACTCTCTATCAATCTCTGACATACTCTGACACTCTCTGACACTCTCGGACACTCACTATCACTCTCTGACACTCCCTATCACTCTCTGACACTCTCTGACACTCTCAAACACTCACTGACACTCTCTGACACTCTCTGACACTCTCACTATCACTCTCTGACACTCTCTGACACTCACTATCACTCTCAGACACTCACTATCACTGTCTGACACTCTCTGACACACTCACTATCACACTCTGACACTCTCTATCACTCTCTGACACTCTCTGACACTCTCAGACACTCACTATCACTCTCTGATACTCTCTGACGCTCACTATCACTCTCTGATACTCTCTGACACTCAATATCACTCTCTGACACTCTCTGACACTCTCTGACACTCGCTGGCACTCACTATCACTCTCTGACACTCTCTGACACTCTCTATCACTCTCTGACACTCTCAGACACTCACTATCACTCTCTGACACTCTCTCACACACTCTGACACTCTCTGACACTCGCTGGCACTCACTATCACTCTCTGACTCTCTCTATCACTCTCTGACAATCTCTATCACTCTCTGACACTCTCAGACACTCACTATCACTCTCTGACACTCTCTCACACTGTCTGACACTCTCTATCACTCTGTGACACTCTCTATCACTCTCAGATACTCTCAGACACTCACTATTACTCTCTGATACTCTCTGACACTCACTATCACTCTCTGATAATCTCTATATCAATCTCTGACACTCTCTGACACTCTCTGACTCTCCCTGACACTCTCTGACACTCTCGGACACTCACTATCACTCTCTGATACTCTCTGACACTCACTATCACTCTCTGATACTCTCTATCAATCTCTGACACTCTCTGACACTCTCTAACTCTCTCTGACACTCTCTGACACTCTCAGACATTCTCATACACTCACTATCACTCTCTGACAACCTCTGACAACCTCTGACAACCTCTGACACTCTCTGACACTCTCAGACACTCTCAGACACTCACTATCACTCTCTGACACTCTCTGACACTCTCACTATCACTCTCTGACACTCTCTGACACTCTCTGTCACTCACTATCACTCTCAGACACTCACTATCACTCCCTGATACTCTCTGACACTCACTATCACTCTCTGACACTCTCGATCTATGTCTGACACTCTCTGACACTCACTATCACTCTCTGACAGTCTCTATCACTCTCTGACACTCTCTATCACTCTCAGACATTCTCAGACACTCACTATCACTCTCTGACACTCTCTATCACTCTCTGACACTCTCTGACATTCTCTGACACTCGCTGGCACTCACTATCACTCTCTGACACTCTCTATCACTCTCTGACACTCTCTGACACTCACTATCACTCTCTGACACTCTCTCACACTCTCTCACACTCTCTCACACTCTCTGACACTCTCTAACACTCTCTAATACTCTCTGACACTCTCTGACACTCTCTATCACTCTCAGACACTCTCAGACACTCACTATCACTCTCTGACACTCTCTATCTCTCTCTGACACTCTCTCACACTCTCTGACACTCTCTGACACTCTCTATTACTCTCAGATACTCACTATCACTCTCTGACACTCACTATCACTCTCTGACACTCTCACACACTCTCTGACACTCACTGAAACTCTCTATCTCTCTCTGACACTCTCTATCACTCTCTGACACTCTCTGACACTCTCAGACAATCTCAGACACTCACTATCACACTCTGATACTCTCTGACACTCTCTGACAGTCTCAAATCACTCTCAGACACTCTCTATCACTCTCAGACACTCTCAGACACTCACTATCACTCTCTGACACTCTCTATCACTCTCTGACACTCTCTGACACTTGCTGGCACTCACTATCACTCTCTGACACTCTCTATCACTCTCTGACACTCTCTGACACTCTCAGACACTCTCTATCACTCTCAGACACTCTCAGACACTCACTATCACTCTCTGACACTCTCTATCTCTCTCTGACACTCTCTCACACTCTCTGACACTCTCTTTCTCTCTCAGACACTCACTATCACTCTCTGACACTCTCTATCACTCTCTGACACTCTCTCACACTCTCTGACACTCACTGAAACTCTCTATCTCTCTCTGACACTCTCTATCACTCTCTGACACTCTCTGACACTCTCTGACACTCTCAGACACTCTCAGACACTCACTATCACTCTCTGATACACTCTGACACTCTCTGACAGTCTCAAATCACTCTCAGACACTCTCTATCACTCTCAGACACTCTCAGACACTCACTATCACTCTCTGACACTCTCTATCACTCTCTGACACTCTCTGACACTCTCTGACACTCGCTGGCACTCACTATCACTCTCTGACACTCTCTATCACTCTCTGACACTCTCTGACACTCACTATCACTCTCTGACACTCTCTCACACTCTCTCACACTCTCTGACACTCTCTAACACTCTCTAATACTCTCTGACACTCTCTGACACTCTCTATCACTCTCAGACACTCTCAGACACTCACTATCACTCTCTGACACTCTCTATCTCTCTCTGACACTCTCTCACACTCTCTGACACTCTCTGACACTCTCTATTACTCTCAGATACTCACTATCACTCTCTGACACTCACTATCACTCTCTGACACTCTCACACACTCTCTGACACTCACTGAAACTCTCTATCTCTCTCTGACACTCTCTATCACTCTCTGACACTCTCTGACACTCTCAGACAATCTCAGACACTCACTATCACACTCTGATACTCTCTGACACTCTCTGACAGTCTCAAATCACTCTCAGACACTCTCTATCACTCTCAGACACTCTCAGACACTCACTATCACTCTCTGACACTCTCTATCACTCTCTGACACTCTCTGACACTTGCTGGCACTCACTATCACTCTCTGACACTCTCTATCACTCTCTGACACTCTCTGACACTCTCAGACACTCTCTATCACTCTCAGACACTCTCAGACACTCACTATCACTCTCTGACACTCTCTATCTCTCTCTGACACTCTCTCACACTCTCTGACACTCTCTTTCTCTCTCAGACACTCACTATCACTCTCTGACACTCTCTATCACTCTCTGACACTCTCTCACACTCTCTGACACTCACTGAAACTCTCTATCTCTCTCTGACACTCTCTATCACTCTCTGACACTCTCTGACACTCTCTGACACTCTCAGACACTCTCAGACACTCACTATCACTCTCTGATACACTCTGACACTCTCTGACAGTCTCAAATCACTCTCAGACACTCTCTATCACTCTCAGACACTCTCAGACACTCACTATCACTCTCTGACACTCTCTATCACTCTCTGACACTCTCTGACACTCTCTGACACTCGCTGGCACTCACTATCTCTCTCTGACACTCTATATCACTCTCTGACACTCTCTGACACTCTCAGACACTCTCTATCACTCTCAGACACTCTCAGACACTCACTATCACTCTCTGACACGCTCTATCTCTCTCTGACACTCTCTCACTCTCTCTGACACTCTCTGACACTCTCTTTCTCTCTCAGACACTCACTATCACTCTCTGACACTCTCTATCACTCTCTGACACTCTCTCACACTCTCTGACACTCACTGAAACTCTCTATCTCTCTCTGACACTCTCTATCACACTCTGACACTCTCTGACACTCTCTGACACTATCTGACACTCTCAGACACTCTCAGACACTCACTATCACTCTCTGATACACTCTGACACTCTCTGTCACTCTCTGACACGCACTATCACACTCTGACACTCTCTGACACTCACTATCACTCACTATCACTCTCGATCACTCTCTGACACACTCTGATACTCTCAGACACTGAGTGTCACTCTCTGACTCTCGCTGACACTCTCTATTACTCTCTTTCACTCTCTGACACACTCTGACACTCTCAGACACTCAGTGTCACCCTCTGACACTGTCTGACACTCTCAGACAATCACTATCACTCTCTGACACTCGCTGACACACTCTATCACTCTCTGACATACTCTGACACTCTCTGACACTCTCGGACACTCACTATCACTCTCTGACACTCCCTATCACACTCTGACACTCTCTGACACTCTCTAACACTCTCTAACACTCTCTGACACTCTCTGACACTCTCTGACACTCTCACTATCACTCTCTGACACTCTCTGACACTCACTATCTCTCTCAGACACTCACTATCACTGTCTGACACTCTCTGACACACTCACTATCACTCTCTGACACTCTCTGACACTCTCAGACACTCACTATCACTCTCTGATACTCTCTATCACTCTCTGACACTCTCTGACACTCTCTGACACTCTCGGACACTCACTATCACTCTCTGACACTCCCTATCACTCTCTGACACTCTCTGACACTCTCTAACACTCTCTAACACTCTCTGACACTCTCTGACACTCTCTGACACTCTCACTATCACTCTCTGACACACTCTGACACTCACTATCTCTCTCAGACACTCACTATCACTGTCTGACACTCTCTGACACACTCACTATCACTCTCTGACACTCTCTGACACTCTCAGACACTCACTATCACTCTCTGATACTCTCTATCACTCTCAGACACTCTCAGACACTCACTATCACTCTCTGACACTCTCTATCTCTCTCTGACACCCTCTCACACTCTCTGACACTCTCTGACACTCTCTATCACTCTCAGGCACTCACTATCACTCTCTGACACTCACTATCACTCTCTGACACTCTCTCACACTCTCTGACACTCACTGGAACTCTCGATCTCTCTCTGACACTCTCTATCACTCTCTGACACTCTCTGACACTCTCTATCACTCTCTTACAATCTCTGACACTCTCAGACACTCTCAGACACTCACTATCACTCTCTGATACTCTCTGACACTCTCTGTCACTCTCTGACACGCACTATCACACTCTTACACTCTCTGACACTCACTATCACTCACTATCACTCTCAATCACTCTCTGACACACTCTGATACTCTCAGACACTGAGTGTCACTCTCTGACTCTCCCTGACACTCTCTATTACTCTCTATCACTCTCTGACACACTCTGACACTCTCAGACACTCAGTGTCACCCTCTGACACTCTCTGACACTCTCAGACAATCACTATCACTCTCTGACACTCTCTGACACACTCTATCACTCTCTGACACTCTCTATCAATCTCTGACATACTCTGACACTCTCTGACACTCTCGGACACTCACTATCACTCTCTGACACTCCCTATCACTCTCTGACACTCTCTGACACTCTCAAACACTCACTGACACTCTCTGACACTCTCTGACACTCTCACTATCACTCTCTGACACTCTCTGACACTCACTATCACTCTCAGACACTCACTATCACTGTCTGACACTCTCTGACACACTCACTATCACACTCTGACACTCTCTATCACTCTCTGACACTCTCTGACACTCTCAGACACTCACTATCACTCTCTGATACTCTCTGACGCTCACTATCACTCTCTGATACTCTCTGACACTCAATATCACTCTCTGACACTCTCTGACACTCTCTGACACTCGCTGGCACTCACTATCACTCTCTGACACTCTCTGACACTCTCTATCACTCTCTGACACTCTCAGACACTCACTATCACTCTCTGACACTCTCTCACACACTCTGACACTCTCTGACACTCGCTGGCACTCACTATCACTCTCTGACTCTCTCTATCACTCTCTGACAATCTCTATCACTCTCTGACACTCTCAGACACTCACTATCACTCTCTGACACTCTCTCACACTGTCTGACACTCTCTATCACTCTGTGACACTCTCTATCACTCTCAGATACTCTCAGACACTCACTATTACTCTCTGATACTCTCTGACACTCACTATCACTCTCTGATAATCTCTATATCAATCTCTGACACTCTCTGACACTCTCTGACTCTCCCTGACACTCTCTGACACTCTCGGACACTCACTATCACTCTCTGATACTCTCTGACACTCACTATCACTCTCTGATACTCTCTATCAATCTCTGACACTCTCTGACACTCTCTAACTCTCTCTGACACTCTCTGACACTCTCAGACATTCTCATACACTCACTATCACTCTCTGACAACCTCTGACAACCTCTGACAACCTCTGACACTCTCTGACACTCTCAGACACTCTCAGACACTCACTATCACTCTCTGACACTCTCTGACACTCTCACTATCACTCTCTGACACTCTCTGACACTCTCTGTCACTCACTATCACTCTCAGACACTCACTATCACTCCCTGATACTCTCTGACACTCACTATCACTCTCTGACACTCTCGATCTATGTCTGACACTCTCTGACACTCACTATCACTCTCTGACAGTCTCTATCACTCTCTGACACTCTCTATCACTCTCAGACATTCTCAGACACTCACTATCACTCTCTGACACTCTCTATCACTCTCTGACACTCTCTGACATTCTCTGACACTCGCTGGCACTCACTATCACTCTCTGACACTCTCTATCACTCTCTGACACTCTCTGACACTCACTATCACTCTCTGACACTCTCTCACACTCTCTCACACTCTCTCACACTCTCTGACACTCTCTAACACTCTCTAATACTCTCTGACACTCTCTGACACTCTCTATCACTCTCAGACACTCTCAGACACTCACTATCACTCTCTGACACTCTCTATCTCTCTCTGACACTCTCTCACACTCTCTGACACTCTCTGACACTCTCTATTACTCTCAGATACTCACTATCACTCTCTGACACTCACTATCACTCTCTGACACTCTCACACACTCTCTGACACTCACTGAAACTCTCTATCTCTCTCTGACACTCTCTATCACTCTCTGACACTCTCTGACACTCTCAGACAATCTCAGACACTCACTATCACACTCTGATACTCTCTGACACTCTCTGACAGTCTCAAATCACTCTCAGACACTCTCTATCACTCTCAGACACTCTCAGACACTCACTATCACTCTCTGACACTCTCTATCACTCTCTGACACTCTCTGACACTTGCTGGCACTCACTATCACTCTCTGACACTCTCTATCACTCTCTGACACTCTCTGACACTCTCAGACACTCTCTATCACTCTCAGACACTCTCAGACACTCACTATCACTCTCTGACACTCTCTATCTCTCTCTGACACTCTCTCACACTCTCTGACACTCTCTTTCTCTCTCAGACACTCACTATCACTCTCTGACACTCTCTATCACTCTCTGACACTCTTTCACACTCTCTGACACTCACTGAAACTCTCTATCTCTCTCTGACACTCTCTATCACTCTCTGACACTCTCTGACACTCTCTGACACTCTCTGACATTCTCTGACACTCGCTGGCACTCACTATCACTCTCTGACACTCTCTATCACTCTCTGACACTCTCTGACACTCACTATCACTCTCTGACACTCTCTCACACTCTCTCACACTCTCTCACACTCTCTGACACTCTCTAACACTCTCTAATACTCTCTGACACTCTCTGACACTCTCTATCACTCTCAGACACTCTCAGACACTCACTATCACTCTCTGACACTCTCTATCTCTCTCTGACACTCTCTCACACTCTCTGACACTCTCTGACACTCTCTATTACTCTCAGATACTCACTATCACTCTCTGACACTCACTATCACTCTCTGACACTCTCACACACTCTCTGACACTCACTGAAACTCTCTATCTCTCTCTGACACTCTCTATCACTCTCTGACACTCTCTGACACTCTCAGACAATCTCAGACACTCACTATCACACTCTGATACTCTCTGACACTCTCTGACAGTCTCAAATCACTCTCAGACACTCTCTATCACTCTCAGACACTCACTATCACTCTCTGACACTCTCTATCACTCTCTGACACTCTCTGACACTTGCTGGCACTCACTATCACTCTCTGACACTCTCTATCACTCTCTGACACTCTCTGACACTCTCAGACACTCTCTATCACTCTCAGACACTCTCTATCTCTCTCTGACACTCTCTCACACTCTCTGACACTCTCTTTCTCTCTCAGACACTCACTATCACTCTCTGACACTCTCTATCACTCTCTGACACTCTCTCACACTCTCTGACACTCACTGAAACTCTCTATCTCTCTCTGACACTCTCTATCACTCTCTGACACTCTCTGACACTCTCTGACACTCTCTGACACTCTCAGACACTCACTATCACTCTCTGATACACTCTGACACACTCTGACAGTCTCAAATCACTCTCAGACACTCTCTATCACTCTCAGACACTCTCAGACACTCACTATCACTCTCTGACACTCTCTATCACTCTCTGACACTCTCTGACACTCTCTGACACTCGCTGGCACTCACTATCTCTCTCTGACACTCTATATCACGCTCTGACACTCTCTGACACTCTCAGACACTCTCTATCACTCTCAGACACTCTCAGACACTCACTATCACTCTCTGACACTCTCTATCTCTCTCTGACACTCTCTCACACTCTCTGACACTCTCTGACACTCTCTTTCTCTCTCAGACACTCACTATCACTCTCTGACACTCTCTATCACTCTCTGACACTCTCTCACACTCTCTGACACTCACTGAAACTCTCTATCTCTCTCTGACACTCTCTATCACACTCTGACACTCTCTGACACTCTCTGACACTCTCTGACACTCTCAGACACTCTCAGACACTCACTATCACTCTCTGATACACTCTGACACTCTCTGTCACTCTCTGACACGCACTATCACACTCTGACACTCTCTGACACTCACTATCACTCACTATCACTCTCGATCACTCTCTGACACACTCTGATACTCTCAGACACTGAGTGTCACTCTCTGACTCTCGCTGACACTCTCTATTACTCTCTATCACTCTCTGACACACTATGACACTCTCAGACACTCAGTGTCACCCTCTGACACTGTCTGACACTCTCAGACAATCACTATCACTCTCTGACACTCTCTGACACACTCTATCACTCTCTGACATACTCTGACACTCTCTGACACTCTCGGACACTCACTATCACTCTCTGACACTCCCTATCACTCTCTGACACTCTCAGACACTCACTATCACTCTCTGACACTCTCTATCTCTCTCTGACACTCTCTCACACTCTCTGACACTCTCTGACACTCTCTATTACTCTCAGATACTCACTATCACTCTCTGACACTCACTATCACTCTCTGACACTCTCACACACTCTCTGACACTCACTGAAACTCTCTATCTCTCTCTGACACTCTCTATCACTCTCTGACACTCTCTGACACTCTCAGACAATCTCAGACACTCACTATCACACTCTGATACTCTCTGACACTCTCTGACAGTCTCAAATCACTCTCAGACACTCTCTATCACTCTCAGACACTCTCAGACACTCACTATCACTCTCTGACACTCTCTATCACTCTCTGACACTCTCTGACACTTGCTGGCACTCACTATCACTCTCTGACACTCTCTATCACTCTCTGACACTCTCTGACACTCTCAGACACTCTCTATCACTCTCAGACACTCTCAGACACTCACTATCACTCTCTGACACTCTCTATCTCTCTCTGACACTCTCTCACACTCTCTGACACTCTCTTTCTCTCTCAGACACTCACTATCACTCTCTGACACTCTCTATCACTCTCTGACACTCTCTCACACTCTCTGACACTCACTGAAACTCTCTATCTCTCTCTGACACTCTCTATCACTCTCTGACACTCTCTGACACTCTCTGACACTCTCTGACACTCTCACTATCACTCTCTGACACTCTCTGACACTCTCTGACACTCACTATCACTCTCAGACACTCACTATCACTCCCTGATACTCTCTGACACTCACTATCACTCTCTGACACTCTCGATCTATGTCTGACACTCTCTGACACTCACTATCACTCTCTGACAGTCTCTATCACTCTCTGACACTCTCTATCACTCTCAGACACTCTCAGACACTCACTATCACTCTCTGACACTCTCTATCACTCTCTGACACTCTCTGACACTCTCTGACACTCGCTGGCACTCACTATCACTCTCTGACACTCTCTATCACTCTCTGACACTCTCTGACACTCACTATCACTCTCTGACACTCTCTCACACTCTCTCACACTCTCTGACACTCTCTAACACTCTCTAATACTCTCTGACACTCTCTGACACTCTCTATCACTCTCAGACACTCTCAGACACTCACTATCACTCTCTGACACTCTCTATCTCTCTCTGACACTCTCTCACACTCTCTGACACTCTCTGACACTCTCTATTACTCTCAGATACTCACTATCACTCTCTGACACTCACTATCACTCTCTGACACTCTCACACACTCTCTGACACTCACTGAAACTCTCTATCTCTCTCTGACACTCTCTATCACTCTCTGACACTCTCTGACACTCTCAGACAATCTCAGACACTCACTATCACACTCTGATACTCTCTGACACTCTCTGACAGTCTCAAATCACTCTCAGACACTCTCTATCACTCTCAGACACTCTCAGACACTCACTATCACTCTCTGACACTCTCTATCACTCTCTGACACTCTCTGACACTTGCTGGCACTCACTATCACTCTCTGACACTCTCTATCACTCTCTGACACTCTCTGACACTCTCAGACACTCTCTATCACTCTCAGACACTCTCAGACACTCACTATCACTCTCTGACACTCTCTATCTCTCTCTGACACTCTCTCACACTCTCTGACACTCTCTTTCTCTCTCAGACACTCACTATCACTCTCTGACACTCTCTATCACTCTCTGACACTCTCTCACACTCTCTGACACTCACTGAAACTCTCTATCTCTCTCTGACACTCTCTATCACTCTCTGACACTCTCTGACACTCTCTGACACTCTCAGACACTCTCAGACACTCACTATCACTCTCTGATACACTCTGACACTCTCTGACAGTCTCAAATCACTCTCAGACACTCTCTATCACTCTCAGACACTCTCAGACACTCACTATCACTCTCTGACACTCTCTATCACTCTCTGACACTCTCTGACACTCGCTGGCACTCACTATCTCTCTCTGACACTCTATATCACTCTCTGACACTCTCAGACACTCTCTATCACTCTCAGACACTCTCAGACACTCACTATCACTCTCTGACACGCTCTATCTCTCTCTGACACTCTCTCACACTCTCTGACACTCTCTGACACTCTCTTTCTCTCTCAGACACTCACTATCACTCTCTGACACTCTCTATCACTCTCTGACACTCTCTCACACTCTCTGACACTCACTGAAACTCTCTATCTCTCTCTGACACTCTCTATCACACTCTGACACTCTCTGACACTCTCTGACACTATCTGACACTCTCAGACACTCTCAGACACTCACTATCACTCTCTGATACACTCTGACACTCTCTGTCACTCTCTGACACGCACTATCACACTCTGACACTCTCTGACACTCACTATCACTCACTATCACTCTCGATCACTCTCTGACACACTCTGATACTCTCAGACACTGAGTGTCACTCTCTGACTCTCGCTGACACTCTCTATTACTCTCTTTCACTCTCTGACACACTCTGACACTCTCAGACACTCAGTGTCACCCTCTGACACTGTCTGACACTCTCAGACAATCACTATCACTCTCTGACACTCGCTGACACACTCTATCACTCTCTGACATACTCTGACACTCTCTGACACTCTCGGACACTCACTATCACTCTCTGACACTCCCTATCACTCTCTGACACTCTCTGACACTCTCTAACACTCTCTAACACTCTCTGACACTCTCTGACACTCTCTGACACTCTCACTATCACTCTCTGACACTCTCTGACACTCACTATCTCTCTCAGACACTCACTATCACTGTCTGACACTCTCTGACACACTCACTATCACTCTCTGACACTCTCTGACACTCTCAGACACTCACTATCACTCTCTGATACTCTCTATCACTCTCTGACACTCTCTGACACTCTCGGACACTCACTATCACTCTCTGACACTCCCTATCACTCTCTGACACTCTCTGACACTCTCTAACACTCTCTAACACTCTCTGACACTCTCTGACACTCTCTGACAATCTCACTATCACTCTCTGACACTCTCTGACACTCACTATCTCTCTCAGACACTCACTATCACTGTCTGACACTCTCTGACACACTCACTATCACTCTCTGACACTCTCTGACACTCTCAGACACTCACTATCACTCTCTGATACTCTCTATCACTCTCAGACACTCTCAGACACTCACTATCACTCTCTGACACTCTCTATCTCTCTCTGACACCCGCTCACACTCTCTGACACTCTCTGACACTCTCTATCACTCTCAGGCACTCACTATCACTCTCTGACACTCACTATCACTCTCTGACACTCTCTGACAGTCTCAAATCACTCTCTGACACTCTCTATCACTCTCTGACACTCTCTGACACTTGCTGGCACTCACTATCACTCTCTGACACTCTCTATCACTCTCTGACACTCTCTGACACTCTCAGACACTCTCTATCACTCTCAGACACTCTCAGACACTCACTATCACTCTCTGACACTCTCTATCTCTCTCTGACACTCTCTCACACTCTCTGACACTCTCTTTCTCTCTCAGACACTCACTATCACTCTCTGACACTCTCTATCACTCTCTGACACTCTCACACTCTCTGACACTCACTGAAACTCTCTATCTCTCTCTGACACTCTCTATCACTCTCTGACACTCTCTGACACTCTCTGACACTCTCTGACACTCTCTGACATTCTCTGACACTCGCTGGCACTCACTATCACTCTCTGACACTCTCTATCACTCTCTGACACTCTCTGACACTCACTATCACTCTCTGACACTCTCTCACACTCTCTCACACTCTCTCACACTCTCTGACACTCTCTAACACTCTCTAATACTCTCTGACACTCTCTGACACTCTCTATCACTCTCAGACACTCTCAGACACTCACTATCACTCTCTGACACTCTCTATCTCTCTCTGACACTCTCTCACACTCTCTGACACTCTCTGACACTCTCTATTACTCTCAGATACTCACTATCACTCTCTGACACTCACTATCACTCTCTGACACTCTCACACACTCTCTGACACTCACTGAAACTCTCTATCTCTCTCTGACACTCTCTGACACTCTCTGACACTCTCTATCACTCTCAGACACTCTCAGACACTCACTATCACTCTCTGACACTCTCTATCTCTCTCTGACACTCTCTCACACTCTCTGACACTCTCTTTCTCTCTCAGACACTCACTATCACTCTCTGACACTCTCTATCACTCTCTGACACTCTCTCACACTCTCTGACACTCACTGAAACTCTCTATCTCTCTCTGACACTCTCTATCACTCTCTGACACTCTCTGACACTCTCTGACACTCTCTGACACTCTCAGACACTCTCAGACACTCACTATCACTCTCTGATACACTCTGACACTCTCTGACACTCTCTCACACTCTCTGACACTCACTGAAACTCTCTATCTCTCTCTGACACTCTCTATCACTCTCTGACACTCTCTGACACTCTCTGACACTCTCTGACACTCTCAGACACTCTCAGACACTCACTATCACTCTCTGATACACTCTGACACTCTCTGACAGTCTCAAATCACTCTCAGACACTCTCTATCACTCTCAGACACTCTCAGACACTCACTATCACTCTCTGACACTCTCTATCACTCTCTGACACTCTCTGACACTCTCTGACACTCGCTGGCACTCACTATCTCTCTCTGACACTCTATATCACTCTCTGACACTCTCTGACACTCTCAGACACTCTCTATCACTCTCAGACACTCTCAGACACTCACTATCACTCTCTGACACTCTCTATCTCTCTCTGACACTCTCTCACACTCTCTGACACTCTCTGACACTCTCTTTCTCTCTCAGACACTCACTATCACTCTCTGACACTCTCTATCACTCTCTGACACTCTCTCACACTCTCTGACACTCACTGAAACTCTCTATCTCTCTCTGACACTCTCTATCACACTCTGACACTCTCTGACACTCTCTGACACTCTCAGACACTCACTATCACTCTCTGATACACTCTGACACTCTCTGTCACTCTCTGACACGCACTATCACACTCTGACACTCTCTGACACTCACTATCACTCACTATCACTCTCGATCACTCTCTGACACACTCTGATACTCTCAGACACTGAGTGTCACTCTCTGACTCTCGCTGACACTCTCTATTACTCTCTATCACTCTCTGACACACTCTGACACTCTCAGACACTCAGTGTCACCCTCTGACACTGTCTGACACTCTCAGACAATCACTATCACTCTCTGACACTCTCTGACACACTCTATCACTCCCTGACATACTCTGACACTCTCTGACACTCTCGGACACTCACTATCACTCTCTGACACTCCCTATCACTCTCTGACACTCTCTGACACTCTCTAACACTCTCTAACACTCTCTGACACTCTCTGACAATCTCTGACACTCTCACTATCACTCTCTGACACTCTCTGACACTCACTATCTCTCTCAGACACTCACTATCACTGTCTGACACTCTCTGACACACTCACTATCACTCTCTGACACTCTCTGACACTCTCAGACACTCACTATCACTCTCTGATACTCTCTATCACTCTCTGACACTCTCTGTCACTCTCTGACACTCTCGGACACTCACTATCACTCTCTGACACTCCCTATCACTCTCTGACACTCTCTGACACTCTCTAACACTCTCCAACACTCTCTGACACTCTCTGACACTCTCTGACACTCTCACTATCACTCTCTGACACTCTCTGACACTCACTATCTCTCTCAGACACTCACTATCACTGTCTGACACTCTCTGACACACTCACTATCACTCTCTGACACTCTCTCACACTCTCTGACACTCACTGGAACTCTCGATCTCTCTCTGACACTCTCTATCACTCTCTGACACTCTCTATCACTCTCTGACAATCTCTGACACTCTCAGACACTCTCAGACACTCACTATCACTCTCTGATACACTCTGACACACACTATCACTCTCTGATACTCTCTATCAATCTCTGACACTCTCTATCACTCTCTATAACTCTCAGACACTCTCAGACACTCACTGTCACTCTCTGACACGCACTATCACACTCTTACACTCTCTGACACTCACTATCACTCTCAATCACTCTCTGACACACTCTGATACTCTCAGACACTGAGTGTCACTCTCTGACTCTCCCTGACACTCTCTATTACTCTCTATCACTCTCTGACACACTCTGACACTCTCAGACACTCAGTGTCACCCTCTGACACTCTCTGACACTCTCAGACAATCACTATCACTCTCTGACACTCTCTGACACACTCTATCACTCTCTGACACTCTCTATCAATCTCTGACATACTCTGACACTCTCTGACACTCTCGGACACTCACTATCACTCTCTGACACTCCCTATCACTCTCTGACACTCTCTGACACTCTCAAACACTCACTGACACTCTCTGACACTCTCTGACACTCTCACTATCACTCTCTGACACTCTCTGACACTCACTATCACTCTCAGACACTCACTATCACTGTCTGACACTCTCTGACACACTCACTATCACACTCTGACACTCTCTATCACTCTCTGACACTCTCTGACACTCTCAGACACTCACTATCACTCTCTGATACTCTCTGACGCTCACTATCACTCTCTGATACTCTCTGACACTCAATATCACTCTCTGACACTCTCTATCACTCTCTGACACTCTCTGACACTCTCTGACACTCGCTGGCACTCACTATCACTCTCTGACACTCTCTGACACTCTCTATCACTCTCTGACACTCTCAGACACTCACTATCACTCTCTGACACTCTCTCACACACTCTGACACTCTCTGACACTCGCTGGCACTCACTATCACTCTCTGACTCTCTCTATCACTCTCTGACAATCTCTATCACTCTCTGACACTCTCAGACACTCACTATCACTCTCTGACACTCTCCCACACTGTCTGACACTCTCTATCACTCTGTGACACTCTCTATCACTCTCAGACACTCTCGGACACTCACTATTACTCTCTGATACTCTCTGACACTCACTATCACTCTCTGATACTCTCTATCAATCTCTGACACTCTCTGACTCTCCCTGACACTCTCTGACACTCTCGGACACTCACTATCACTCTCTGATACTCTCTGACACTCACTATCACTCTCTGATACTCTCTATCAATCTCTGACACTCTCTGACACTCTCTAACTCTCTCTGACACTCTCTGACACTCTCAGACATTCTCATACACTCACTATCACTCTCTGACAACCTCTGACAACCTCTGACAACCTCTGACACTCTCTGACACTCTCAGACACTCTCAGACAATCACTATCACTCTCTGATACTCTCTGACACACACTATCACTCTCTGATACTCTCTGTCAATCTCTGACACTCTCTATCACTCTCTATCACTCTCAGACACTCTCAGACACTCACTGTCACTCTCTGACACTCACTATCACTCTCTGACACTCTCTTACACTGTCTGACACTCTCTGAAAGTCTCTATCTCTCTCTGTCACTCTATCACTCTCTGACACTCTCTGACACTCTCTATCACTGTCTGACACTCTCTGACACTCTCAGACACTCTCAGACACTCTCTGACACTCTCTGACACTCTCACTATCACTCTCTGACACTCTCTGACACTCTCTGACACTCAATATCACTCTCAGACACTCACTATCACTCCCAGATACTCTCTGACACTCACTATCAATCTCTGACACTCACTATCACTCTCTGACACTCTCTCACACTGTCTGAAACTCTCTATCTCTCTCTGACACTCTCTATCACTCTCTGACACTCTCTGACACTCTCTATCACTCTCTGACACTCTCAGACACTCTCAGACACTCTCTGACACTCTCTGACACTCTCACTATCACTCTCTGACACTCTCTGACACTCACTATCACTCTCAGACACTCACTATCACTCCCTGATACTCTCTGACACTCACTATCACTCTCTGACACTCTCGATCTATGTCTGACACTCTCTGACACTCACTATCACTCTCTGACAGTCTCTATCACTCTCTGACACTCTCTATCACTCTCAGACACTCTCAGACACTCACTATCACTCTCTGACACTCTCTATCACTCTCTGACACTCTCTGACACTCTCTGACACTCGCTGGCACTCACTATCACTCTCTGACACTCTCTATCACTCTCTGACACTCTCTGACACTCACTATCACTCTCTGACACTCTCTCACACTCTCTGACACTCTCTAATACTCTCTAATACTCTCTGACACTCTCTGACACTCTCTATCACTCTCAGACACTCTCAGACACTCACTATCACTCTCTGACACTATCTATCTCTCTCTGACACTCGCTCACACTCTCTGACACTCTCTGACACTCTCTATCACTCTCAGATACTCACTGTCACTCTCTTACACTCACTATCACTCTCTGACACTCTCACACACTCTCTGACACTCACTGAAACTCTCTATCTCTCTCTGACACTCTCTATCACTCTCTGACACTCTCTGACACTCTCTATCACTCTCTGACACTCTCTGACACTCTCAGACAATCTCAGACACTCACTATCACTCTCTGATACTCTCTGACACTCTCTGACAGTCTCAAATCACTCTCAGACACTCTCTATCACTCTCAGACACTCTCAGACACTCACTATCACTCTCTGACACTCTCTATCACTCTCTGACACTCTCTTACACTCTCTGACACTCGCTGGCACTCACTATCACTCTCTGACACTCTCTATCACTCTCTGACACTCTCTGACACGCTCAGACACTCACTATCACTCTCTGACACTCTCTGACACTCTCAGACACTCTCTATCACTCTCAGAGACTCTCAGACACTCACTATCACTCTCTGACACTCTCTATCTCTCTCTGACACTCTCTCACACTCTCTGACTCTCACTGACACTCTCTTTCTCTCTCAGACACTCACTATCACTCTCTGACACTCTCTATCACTCTCTGACACTCTCACACACTCTCTGACACTCACTGAAACTCTCTATCTCTCTCTGACACTCTCTATGACACTCTCTGACACTCTCTGACACTCTCTGACACTCTCAGACACTCTCAGACACTCACTATCACAATCTGATACACTCTGACACTCTCTGTCACTATCTGACATGCACTATCACACTCTGACACTCTCTGACACTCACTATCACTCACTATCACTCTCGATCACTCTCTGACACAGTCTGATAATCTCAGACACTGAGTGTCACTCTCTGACTCTCTCTGACACTCTCTATTACTCTCTATCACTCTCTGACACACTCTGACACTCTCAGACACTCAGTGTCACCCTCTGACACTCTCTGACACTCTCAGACAATCACTATCACTCTCTGACACTCTCTGACACACTCTATCACTCTCTGACACTCTCTATCAATCTCTGACATACTCTGACACTCTCTGACACTCTCGGACACTCACTATCACTCTCTGATACTCTCTGACACTCATTATCACTCTCTGATACTCTCTATCAATCTCTGACACTCTCTGACACTCTCAAACTCTCTCTGACAATCTCTGACACTCTCAGACATTCTCATACACTCACTATCACTCTCTGACATCCTCTGACAACCTCTGACACTCTCTGACACTCTCAGACACTCTCAGACACTCACTATCACTCTCTGACACTCACTATCACTCTCTGACACTCTCTTACACTGTCTGACACTCTCTGAAAATCTCAATCTCTCTCTGACACTCTCTATCACTCTCTGACACTCTCTGACACTCTCTATCACTGTCTGACACTCTCTGACACTCTCAGACACTCTCAGACACTCTCTGACACTCTCTGATACTCTCACTATCACTCTCTGACACTCTCTGACACTCTCTGACACTCACTATCACTCTCAGACACTCACTATCACTCCCAGATACTCTCTGACACTCACTATCAATCTCTGACACTCACTATCACTCTCTGACACTCTCTCACACTGTCTGACACTCTCTCAGACTCTCTGACACTCTCTGAAACTCTCTATCTCTCTCTGACACTCTCTATCACTCTCTGACACTCTCTGACACTCTCTATCACTCTCTGACACTCTCAGACACTCTCAGACACTCTCTGACACTCTCTGACACTCTCACTATCACTCTCTGACACTCTCTGACACTCTCTGACACTCACTATCACTCTCAGACACTCACTATCACTCCCTGATACTCTCTGACACTCACTATCACTCTCTGACACTCTCGATCTATGTCTGACACTCTCTGACACTCACTATCACTCTCTGACAGTCTCTATCACTCTCTGACACTCTCTGACACTCTCTGACACTCGCTGGCACTCACTATCACTCTCTGACACTCTCTATCACTCTCTGACACTCTCTGACACTCCCTATCACTCTCTGACACTCTCTCACACTCTCTCACACTCTCTGACACTCTCTAATACTCTCTAATACTCTCTGACACTCTCTGACACTCTCTATCACTCTCAGACACTCTCAGACACTCACTATCACTCTCTGACGCTCTCTATCTCTCTCTGACACTCTCTCACACTATCTGACACTCTTTGACACTCTCTATCACTCTCAGATACTCACTATCACTCTCTGACACTCACTATCACTCTCTGACACTCTCACACACTCTCTGACACTCACTGAAACTCTCTATCTCTCTCTGACACTCTCTATCACTCTCTGACACTCTCTGAAACTCTCTATCACTCTCTAGCACTCTCTGACACACTCTGACACTCACTATCACTCTCTGATACTCTCTGACACTCTCTGACAGTCTCAAATCACTCTCAGACACTCTCTATCACTCTCAGACACTCTCAGACACTCACTATCACTCTCTGACACTCTCTATCACTCTCTGACACTCTCTGACACTCTCAGACACTCGCTGGCACTCACTATCACTCTCTGACACTCTCTATCACTCTCTGACGCTCTCTGACATGCTCAGACACTCACTATCACTCTCTGACACTCTCTGACACTCTCAGACACTCTCTATCACTCTCAGACACTCTCAGACACTCACTATCACTCTCTGACACTCTCTATCTCTCTCTGACACTCTCTCACACTCTCTGACACTCTCTGACACTCTCTTTCTCTCTCAGACACTCACTATCACACTCTGACACTCTCTATCACTCTCTGACACTCTCTCACACTCTCTGACACTCACTGAAAATCTCTATCTCTCTCTGACAATTTCTATCACTCTCTGACACTCTCAGACACTCTCAGACACTCTCAGACACTCTCAGACACTCACTATCACTCTCTGATACTCTCTGACACTCTCTGTCACTCTCTGACACGCACTATCACACTCTGACACTTACTATCACTCACTATCACTCTCGATCACTCTCTGACACACTCTGATACTCTCAGACACTGAGTGTCACTCTCTGACTCTCTCTGACACTCTCTATTACTCTCTATCACTCTCTGACACACTCTGAAACTCTCAGACACTCAGTGTCACCCTCTGACACTCTCTGACACTCTCAGACAATCACTATCACTCTCTGACACTCTCTGACACACTATATCACTCTCTGACACTCTCTATCAATCTCTGACATACTCTGACACTCTCTGACACTCTCGGACACTCACTATCACTCTCTGACACTCCCTATCACTCTCTGACACTCTCTGACTCTCTCTAACACTCTCTAACACTCTCTGACACTCTCTGATACTCTCTGACACTCTATGACACTCTCACTATCACTCTCTGACACTCTCTGACACTCACTATCACTCTCAGACACTCACTATCACTGTCTGACACTCTCTGACACACTCACTGTCACTCTCTGACACTCTCTATCACTCTCTGGCACTCTCTGACACTCTCAGACACTCACTATCACTCTCTGATACTCTCTGACGCTCACTATCACTCTCTGATACTCTCTGACACTCAATATCACTCTCTGATACTCTCTATCACTCTCTGACACTCTCTGACACTCTCAGACACTCACTATCACTCTCTGACACTCTCTCACACACTCTGACACTCTCTGACACTCGCTGGCACTCACTATCACTCTCTGACTCTCTCTATCACTCTCTGACAATCTCTATCACTCTCTGACACTCTCAGACACTCACTATCACTCTCTGACACTCTCTCACACTGTCTGACACTCTCTATCACTCTGTGACACTCTCTATCATTCTCAGACACTCTCAGACACTCACTATCACTCTCTGACACTCTCTATCTCTCTCTGACACTCTCTCACACTCTCTGACACTCTCTATCACTCTCAGAATCTCACTATCACTCTCTGACACTCACTATCACTCTCTGACACTCTCTCACACTCTCTGAGATTCTCTGAAACTCTCTGTCTGTCTCTGAAACTCTCTATCACTCTCTGACACTCTCTGACACTCTCTGACTCTCCCTGACACTCTCTGACACTCTCGGACACTCACTATCACTCTCTGATACTCTCTGACACTCACTATCACTCTCTGATACTCTCTATCAATCTCTGACACTCTCTGACACTCGCTATCACTCTCTGAGATTCTCTGAAACTCTCTGTCTGTCTCTGAAACTCTCTATCACTCTCTGACACTCTCTGACACTCTCTGACACTCTCTGACTCTCTCTGACACTCTCTGATACTCTCTGACACTCACTATCACTGTCTGAAACTCTCCATCAATCTCTGACACTCTCTGACACTCTCTGACTCTCCCTGACACTCTCTGACACTCTCGGACATTCTCATACACTCACTATCACTCTCTGATACTCTCTATCAATCTCTGACACTCTCTGACACACTCTAACTCTCTCTGACACTCTCTGACACTCTCAGACATTCTCATACACTCACTATCACTCTCTGACACTCTCTTACACTCTCTGATACTCTCTGACACACACTATCACTCTCTGATACTCTCTATCAATCTCTGACACTCTATCTCACTCTCTATCACTCTCAGACACTCACTGTCACTCTCTGACACTCACTATCACTCTCTGACACTCTCTTACACTGTCTGACACTCTCTGAAACTCTCTATCTCTCTCTGACACTCTCTATCACTCTCTGACACTCTCTGACACTCTCTATCACTGTCTGACACTCTCTGACACTCTCTGACACTCTCAGACACTCTCTGACACTCTCTGTCACTCTCACTATCACTCTCTGACACTCTCTGACACTCTCTGACACTCACTATCACTCTCAGACACTCACTATCACTCCCAGATACTCTCTGACACTCACTATCACTCTCTGACACTCACTATCACTCTCTGACATCTCTCACACTGTCTGACACTCTCTCACACTCTCTGACACTCTCTGAAACTCTCTATCTCTCTCTGACACTCTCTATCACTCTCTGACATTCTCTGACACTCTCTATCACTCTCTGACACTCTCAGACACTCTCAGACACTCTCTGACACTCTCTGACACTCTCACTATCACTCTCTGACACTCTCTGACACTCTCTGACACTCTGTGACACTCACTATCACTCTCAGACACTCACTATCACTCCCTGATACTCTCTGACACTCACTATCACTCTCTGACACTCTCGATCTATGTCTGACACTCTCTGACACTCACTGTCACTCTCTGACAGTCTCTATCACTCTCTGACACTCTCTATCACTCTCAGACACTCTCAGACACACACTATCACTCTCTGACACTCTCTATCACTCTCTGACACTCTCTGACACTCTCTGACACTCGCTGGCACTCACTATCACTCTCTGACACTCTCTATCACTCTCTGACACTCTCTGACACTCACTATCACTCTCTGACACTCTCTCACACTCTCTCACACTCTCTGACACTCTCTAATACTCTCTAATACTCTCTGACACTCTCTGACACTCTCTATCTCTCTCTGACACTCTCTGACACTCTCTATCACTCTCAGATACTCACTATCACTCTCTGACACTCACTATCACTCTCTGACACTCTCAGACACTCACTATCATTCTCTGACACTCTCTATCTCTCTCTGACACTCTCTGACACTCTCTATCACTCTCAGATACTCACTATCACTCTCTGACACTCACTATCACTCTCTGACACTCTCACACACTCTCTGACACTCACTGAAACTCTCTATCTCTCTCTGACACTCTCTATCACTCTCTGACACTCTCTGACACTCTCTATCACTCTCTGACACTCTCTGACACTCTCAGACACTCTCAGACACTCACTATCACTCTCTGATACTCTCTGACAGTCTCAAATCACTCTCAGACACTCTCTATCACTCTCAGACACTCACTATCACTCTCTGACACTCTCTATCACTCTCTGACACTCTCTGACAATCGCTGGCACTCACTATCACTCTCTGACACTCTCTATCACTCTCTAATACTCTCTGACACTCTCAGACACTCTCTATCACTCTCAGACACTCTCAGACACTCACTATCACTCTCTGACACTCTCTATCTCTCTCTGACACTCTCTCACACTCTCTGACACTCTCTGACACTCTCTTTCTCTCTCAGACACTCACTATCACTCTCTGACACTCTCTATCACTCTCTGACACTCTCTCACACTCTCTGACACTCACTGAAACTCTCTATCTCTCTCCGACACTCTCTATCACTCTCTGACACTCTCTGACACTCTCAGACACTCTCAGACACTC
This sequence comes from Heterodontus francisci, assembly GCF_036365525.1. Taxonomy (NCBI): domain Eukaryota; kingdom Metazoa; phylum Chordata; class Chondrichthyes; order Heterodontiformes; family Heterodontidae; genus Heterodontus; species Heterodontus francisci. The sequence goes on along the minus strand of NC_090412.1, from coordinate 33,613,363 downwards.
ACTATCACTTTCTGATACTCTCTGACACTCTCTGTCACTCTCTGACACGCACTATCACACTCTGACACTCACTATCACTCACTATCACTCTCGATCACTCTCTGACACACTCTGATACTCTCAGACACTAAGTGTCACTCTCTGACTCTCTCTGACACTCTCTATTACTCTCTATCACTCTCTGACACACTCTGACACTCTCAGACACTCAGTGTCACCCTCTGACACTCTCTGACACTCTCAGACAATCACTATCACTCTCTGACACTCTCTGACACACTCTATCACTCTCTGACACTCTCTATCAATCTCTGACATACTCTGACACTCTCTGACACTCTCGGACACTCACTATCACTCTCTGACACTCCCTATCACTCTCTGACACTCTCTGACACTCTCTAACACACTCTGACACTCTCTGACACACTCTGACACTCTCACTATCACTCTCTGACACTCTCTGACACTCACTATCACTCTCAGACACTCACTATCACTGTCTGACACTCTCTGACACACTCACTATCACTCTATGACACTCTCTATCACTCTCTGACACTCTCTGACACTCTCAGACACTCACTATCACTCTCTGATACTCTCTGACGCTCACTATCACTCTCTGACACTCTCTGACACTCTCTGACACTCGCTGGCACTCACTATCACTCTCTGACACTCTCTATCACTCTCTGACACTCTCTATCACTCTCTGACACTCTCAGACACTCACTATCACTCTCTGACACTCTCTCACACACTCTGACACTCTCTGACACTCGCTGGCACTCACTATCACTCTCTGACTCTCTCTATCACTCTCTGACACTCTCAGACACTCACTATCACTCTCTGACACTCTCTCACACTGTCTGACACTCTCAATCACTCTGTGACACTCTCTATCACTCTCAGACACTCTCAGACACTCACTATCACTCTCTGACACTCTCTATCTCTCTCTGACACTCTCTGACACTCTCTGACACTCTCTATCACTCTCAGACACTCACTATCACTCTCTGACACTCACTATCACTCTCTAACACTCTCTCACAGTCTCTGAGATTCTCTGAAACTCTCTGTCTGTCTCTGAAACTCTCTATCACTCTCTATCACTCTCAGACACTCACTATCACTCTCTGACACTCTCTATCACTCTCTGACACTCTCTGACAATCGCTGGCACTCACTATCACTCTCTGACACTCTCTATCACTCTCTAATACTCTCTGACACTCTCAGACACTCTCTATCACTCTCAGACACTCTCAGACACACACTATCACTCTCTGACACTCTCTATCTCTCTCTGACACTCTCTCACACTCTCTGACACTCTCTGACACTCTCTTTCTCTCTCAGACACTCACTATCACTCTCTGACACTCTCTATCACTCTCTGACACTCTCTCACACTCTCTGACACTCACTGAAACTCTCTATCTCTCTCCGACACTCTCTATCACTCTCTGACACTCTCTGACACTCTCAGACACTCACTATCACTTTCTGATACTCTCTGACACTCTCTGTCACTCTCTGACACGCACTATCACACTCTGACACTCACTAACACTCACTATCACTCTCGATCACTCTCTGACACACTCTGATACTCTCAGACACTAAGTGTCACTCTCTGACTCTCTCTGACACTCTCTATTACTCTCTATCACTCTCTGACACACTCTGACACTCTCAGACACTCAGTGTCACCCTCTGACACTCTCTGACACTCTCAGACAATCACTATCACTCTCTGACACTCTCTGACACACTCTATCACTCTCTGACACTCTCTATCAATCTCTGACATACTCTGACACTCTCTGACACTCTCGGACACTCACTATCACTCTCTGACACTCCCTATCACTCTCTGACACTCTCTGACACTCTCTAACACACTCTGACACTCTCTGACACACTCTGACACTCTCACTATCACTCTCTGACACTCTCTGACACTCACTATCACTCTCAGACACTCACTATCACTGTCTGACACTCTCTGACACACTCACTATCACTCTATGACACTCTCTATCACTCTCTGACACTCTCTGACACTCTCAGACACTCACTATCACTCTCTGATACTCTCTGACGCTCACTATCACTCTCTGACACTCTCTGACACTCTCTGACACTCGCTGGCACTCACTATCACTCTCTGACACTCTCTATCACTCTCTGACACTCTCTATCACTCTCTGACACTCTCAGACACTCACTATCACTCTCTGACACTCTCTCACACACTCTGACACTCTCTGACACTCGCTGGCACTCACTATCACTCTCTGACTCTCTCTATCACTCTCTGACACTCTCAGACACTCACTATCACTCTCTGACACTCTCTCACACTGTCTGACACTCTCAATCACTCTGTGACACTCTCTATCACTCTCAGACACTCTCAGACACTCACTATCACTCTCTGACACTCTCTATCTCTCTCTGACACTCTCTGACACTCTCTGACACTCTCTATCACTCTCAGACACTCACTATCACTCTCTGACACTCACTATCACTCTCTAACACTCTCTCACAGTCTCTGAGATTCTCTGAAACTCTCTGTCTGTCTCTGAAACTCTCTATCACTCTCTATCACTCTCAGACACTCACTATCACTCTCTGACACTCTCTATCACTCTCTGACACTCTCTGACAATCGCTGGCACTCACTATCACTCTCTGACACTCTCTATCACTCTCTAATACTCTCTGACACTCTCAGACACTCTCTATCACTCTCAGACACTCTCAGACACACACTATCACTCTCTGACACTCTCTATCTCTCTCTGACACTCTCTCACACTCTCTGACACTCTCTGACACTCTCTTTCTCTCTCAGACACTCACTATCACTCTCTGACACTCTCTATCACTCTCTGACACTCTCTCACACTCCCTGACACTCACTGAAACTCTCTATCTCTCTCCGACACTCTCTATCACTCTCTGACACTCTCTGACACTCTCAGACACTCACTATCACTTTCTGATACTCTCTGACACTCTCTGTCACTCTCTGACACGCACTATCACACTCTGACACTCACTAACACTCACTATCACTCTCGATCACTCTCTGACACACTCTGATACTCTCAGACACTAAGTGTCACTCTCTGACTCTCTCTGACACTCTCTATTACTCTCTATCACTCTCTGACACACTCTGACACTCTCAGACACTCAGTGTCACCCTCTGACACTCTCTGACACTCTCAGACAATCACTATCACTCTCTGACACTCTCTGACACACTCTATCACTCTCTGACACTCTCTATCAATCTCTGACATACTCTGACACTCTCTGACACTCTCGGACACTCACTATCACTCTCTGACACTCCCTATCACTCTCTGACACTCTCTAACACTCTCTAACACACTCTGACACTCTCTGACACACTCTGACACTCTCACTATCACTCTCTGACACTCTCTGACACTCACTATCACTCTCAGACACTCACTATCACTGTCTGACACTCTCTGACACACTCACTATCACTCTATGACACTCTCTATCACTCTCTGACACTCTCTGACACTCTCAGACACTCACTATCACTCTCTGATACTCTCTGACGCTCACTATCACTCTCTGACACTCTCTGACACTCTCTGACACTCGCTGGCACTCACTATCACTCTCTGACACTCTCTATCACTCTCTGACACTCTCTATCACTCTCTGACACTCTCAGACACTCACTATCACTCTCTGACACTCTCTCACACACTCTGACACTCTCTGACACTCGCTGGCACTCACTATCACTCTCTGACTCTCTCTATCACTCTCTGACACTCTCAGACACTCACTATCACTCTCTGACACTCTCTCACACTGTCTGACACTCTCAATCACTCTGTGACACTCTCTATCACTCTCAGACACTCTCAGACACTCACTATCACTCTCTGACACTCTCTATCTCTCTCTGACACTCTCTGACACTCTCTGACACTCTCTATCACTCTCAGACACTCACTATCACTCTCTGACACTCACTATCACTCTCTAACACTCTCTCACACTCTCTGAGATTCTCTGAAACTCTCTGTCTGTCTCTGAAACTCTCTATCACTCTCTGACACTCTCTGACACTCTCTGACTCTCCCTGACACTCTCTGACACTCTCGGACACTCACTATCACTCTCTGATACTCTCTGACACTCACTATCACTCTCTGATACTCTCTATCAACCTCTGACACTCTCTGACACTCTCTGACACTCGCTATCACTCTCTGAGATTCTCTGAAACTCTCTGTCTGTCTCTGAAACTCTCTATCACTCTCTGACACTCTCTGACACTCTCTGACTCTCCCTGACACTCTCTGACACTCTCGGACACTCACTATTACTCTCTGATACTCTCTGACACTCACTATCATTCTCTGATACTCTCTATCAATCTCTGACACTCTCTGACACTCTCTGACTCTCCCTGACACTCTCTGACACTCTCGGACACTCACTATCACTCTCTGATACTCTCTGACACTCACTATCACTCTCTATCAATCTCTGACACTCTCTGACACTCTCTAACTCTCTCTGACACTCTCTGACACTCTCAGACATTCTCATGCACTCACTATCACTCTCTGACAACCTCTGACACTCTCTGACACTCTCAGACACTCTCAGACACTCACTATCACTCTCTGATACTCTCTGACACACACTATCACTCTCTGATACTCTCTATCAATCTCTGACACTCTCTATCACTTTCTATCACTCTCAGACACTCTCAGACACTCTCAGACACTCACTGTCACTCTCTGACACTCACTATCACTCTCTGACACTCTCTCACAATGTCTGACACTCTCTCACACTCTCTGACACTCTCTGAAACTCTCTTTCTCTCTCTGACACTCTCTATCACTCTCTGACACTCTCTGACACTCTCTATAACTCTCTGACACTCTCAGACACTCTCAGACACTCTCTGACACTCTCTGACACTCTCACTATCACTCTCTGACACTCTCTGACACTCTCTGACACTCACTATCACTCTCAGACACTCACTTCACTCCCTGATACTCTCTGACACTCACTATCACTCTCTGACACTCTCGATCTATGTCTGACACTCTCTGACACTCACTAACACTCTCTGACAGTCTCTATCACTCTCAGACACTCTCTATCACTCTCAGACACTCTCAGACACTCACTATCACTCTCTGACACTCTCTATCACTCTCTGACACTCTCTGACACTCTCTGACACTCGCTGGCACTCACTATCACTCTCTGACACTCTCTATCACTCTCTGACACTCTCTGACACTCACTATCACTCTCTGACTCTCTCTATCTCTCTCTGACACTCTCTCACACTCTCTGACACTCTCTGACACAGTCTGACACTCTCTATCACTCTCAGATACTCACTATCACTCTTTGACACTCACTATCACTCTCTGACACTCTCTATCACTCTCTGACACTCTCTGACACTCACAATCACTCTCTGACACTCTCTATCTCTCTCTGACACTCTCTATCTCTCTCTGACACTCTCTCACACTCTCTGACACTCTCTGACACTCTCTATCACTCTCAGATACTCACTATCACTCTCTGACACTCTCTCACACTCTCTGACACTCACTGAAACTCTCTATCTCTCTCTGACACTCTCGATCACTCTCTGACACTCTCTGACACTCTCTATCACTCTCTGACACTCTCTGTCACTCTCTGACACGCACTATCACACTCTGACACTCTCTGACACTCACTATCACTCACTATCACTCTCAATCACTCTCTGACACACTCTGACACTCTCAGACATTCAGTGTCACCCTCTGACACTCTCTGACACTCTCAGACAATCACTATCACTCACTGAAACTCTCTGACACACTCTATCACTCTCTGACACTCTCTATCAATCTCTGACATACTCTGACACTCTCTATCAATCTCTGACATACTCTGACACTCTCTGACACTCTCGGACACTCTCTGACACTCTCACTATCACTCTCTGACACTCTCTGACACTCTCTGACACTCACTATCACTCTCAGACACTCACTATCACTCTCTGACACTCTCTGACACACTCACTATCACTCTCTGACACTCTCTATCACTCTATGACACTCTCTGACACTCTCAGACTCTCACTATCACTCTCTGATACTCTCTGACGCTCACTATCACTCTCTGATACTCTCTGACACTCAATATCACTCTCTGACACTCTCTATCACTCTCTGACACTCTCTGACACTCGCTGGCACTCACTATCACTCTCTGACACTCTCTATCACTCTCTGACACTCTCTATAACTCTCTGACACTCTCAGACACTCACTTTCACTCTCTGACACTCTCTCACACTCTCTGACACTCTCTGACACTCGCTGGCACTCACTATCACTCTCTGACTCTCTCTATCACTCTCTGACAATCTCTGTCACTCTCTGACACTCTCAGACACTCACTATCACTCTCTGACACTCTCTCACACTGTCTGACACTCTCTATCACTCTGTGACACTCTCTATCACTCTCAGACACTCTCGGACACTCACTATCACTCTCTGACACTCACTATCACTCTCTGATACTCTCTATCAACCTCTGACACTCTCTGACACGCTCTGACACTGGCTATCACTCTCTGAGATTCTCTGAAACTCTCTGTCTGTCTATGAAACTCTCTATCACTCTCTGACACTCTCTGACACTCTCTGACTCTCCCTGACACTCTCTGACACTCTCGGACACTTACTATCACTCTCTGATACTCTCTGACACTCACTATCACTCTCTGATACTCTCTATCAATCTCTGACACTCTCTGACACTCTCTGACTCTCCCTGACACTCTCTGAAACTCTCAGACACTCACTATCACTCTCTGATACTCTCTGACACTCACTATCACTCTCTGATACTCTCTATCAATCTCTGACACTCTCTTACACTCTCTAACTCTCTCTGACACTCTCTGACACTCTCAGACATTCTCATACACTCACTATCACTCTCTGACAACCTCTGACAGCCTCTGACACTCTCTGACACTCTCAGACACTCTCAGACACTCACTATCACTCACTGATACACTCTGACACACACTATCAATCTCTGACTCTCTCTATCACTCTCTATCACTCTCAGACACTCTCAGACACTCACTGTCACTCTCTGACACTCACTATCACTCTCTGACACTCTCTCACACTGTCTGACACTCTCTCACACTCTCTGACACTCTCTGAAACTCTCCATCTCTCTCTGACACTCTCTATCACTCTCTGACACTCTCTGACACTCTCTATCACTCTCTGACACTCTCTGACACCTTCAGACACTCTCAGACACTCTCTGACACTCTCACTATCACTCTCTGACACTCTCTGACACTCACTACCACTCTCAGACACTCACTATCACTCCCTGATACTCTCTGACACTCACTATCACTCTCTGACACTCTCGATCTATGTCTGACACTCTCTGACACTCACTATCACTCTCTGACAGTCTCTATCACTCTCAGACACTCTCTATCACTCTCAGACACTCTCAGACACTCACTATCACTCTCTGACACTCTCTATCACTCTCTGACACTCTCTGACACTCTCTGACACTCTCTGACACTCGCTGGCACTCACTATCACTCTCCATCACTCTCTGACACTCTCAGACACTCACTATCACTCTCTGACACTCTCTGACTCTCTCTATCACTCTCAGACACTCTCAGACACTCACTATCACTCTCTGACACTCGCTATCTCTCTCTGACACTCTCTTACACTCTCTGACACTCTCTGACACTCTCTATCACACTCTATCACTCTCTCACACTGTCTGACACTCTCTGATACACTCTCACACTCTCAGACACTCTCTGACACTCTTTATCACTATCTGACATTCGCTGACACTCTCAGACAGTCTCAGACACTCTCTATCACTATCTGACAATCTCTGACAATCTCTGAACTCTCTGATACTCTCTAATACACTCTGACAGTCTCTATCTCTCTCTGACAATCTCATACACACTCAGACACTCTCTGACACTCTCTATCACTCTCTGACACTCTCTATCACTCTCTGACACTCTCTATCACTCTCTGACACTCTCAGACAGTCTCAGACACTCTCTGACACTCTCTGACAATCTCAGACACACTCAGACACTCTCTGACACTTTCAGACACTCTCTGCCACTCTCAGACAGTCTCAGACACTCTCTGAAACTCTCTGCCACTCTCTGACACTCTCTATCACTATCTGACGCTCGCTGACACTCTCTCTGACCCTCTGTCACACTCTCTGACACTCTCTGACCCTCCCTGATTTCTCTGAGACTCTCTGACACTCTCTATCACTCTCTGACACTGTCTGACAATCTCAGACACACTCAGACACTCTCTGACACTCTCGATCACTCTCTGGCGCTCTCTGACACTTTCAGACACTCTCTGCCACTCTCTATCACTCTATATCACTCGCTGACACTTTCAGACACTCTCTGCCACTCTCTGCCACTCTCTATCACTCTCTATCACTCTCTGACACTCTCTGACACTCTCTATCACTCTCTGACACTGTCTGACAATCTCAGACACACTCAGACACTCTCTGACACTCTCGATCACTCTCTGACACTCTCTGACACTTTCAGACACTCTCTGCCACTCTCTATCACTCTATATCACTCGCTGACACTTTCAGACACTCTCTGCCACTGTCTGTCACTCTCTATCACTCTCTGACACTCTCTATCACTCTCTGACACTCTCTGACACTTTCAGACACTCTCTGCTACTCTCCATCACTCTCTGACACTCTCTGACACTCTCTATCACTCTCTGACATCTCTGATACACTGTGACACTCTCAGACACACTCTGACACACTCAGACACTCTCTACCACACTCTATCACTCTCTCACACTGTCTGACACTCTCTGATACACTCTCACACTCTCAGACACTCTCTGACACTCTCTATCACTATCTGACATTCGCTGACACTCTCAGACAGTCTTAGACACTCTCTATCACTATCTGACAATCTCTGACACTCTCTGACAATCTCTGATACTCTCTAATACACTCTGACACTCTCTATCTCTCTCTGACACTCTCTGACAATCTCAGACACAATCAGACACTCTCTGACACTTTCAGACACTCTCTGCCACTCTCTATCACTCTCTATCACTCTCTGAAACTCTCTGCCACTCTCTGACACTCTCTATCACTATCTGACACTCTCTGACATTCTCACTGACCCTCTCTCACACTCTCTGAGACTCTCTGACACTCTCTGACACTCTCTGACACTCTCTGACAATCTCAGGCACCCTCAGACACTCTCTGACACTCTCTGACACTCTCTGACACTCTCTGACACTTTCAGACACTCTCTGCCACTCTCTACCACTCTATATAAATCGCTGACACTTTCAGACCCTCTCTGCCACTCTCTATCACTCTCTGACACTCTCTGACACTCTCTATCACTCTCTGACACTCTCTGACACTTTCAGACACTCTCTGCTACTCTCCATCACTCTCTGACACTCTCTGACACTTTCTGACACTCTCTGACACTCTCACACTCTCTGAAACTCTCTCACACTCTCTGACACTCTCTGACACACTTTGTCACTCTCAGACACCCTCTGACACTATCTGACACTCTCTGACACTCTCTGACACTCTCACACTCTCTGACACTCTCACACTCTCTGACACTCTCACACACTCTGACACTCTCTCATAATCTCTGACATTCTCTCACTCTCTCTGACCCTCTCTGACACTCTCTGACACTCTCTATCACTCTCTGACACTCTCTATCACTCTCTGACACTCTCTGACACTCTCTTACACTCTCCATCACTCTCTGACACTCTCTGATACACTGTGACACTCTCAGACACACTCTGACACACTCAGACACTCTCTACCACACTCTATCACTCTCTCACATTGTCTGACACTCTCTGATACACTCTCACACTCTCAGACACTCTCTGACACTCTCTATCACTATCTGACATTCGCTGACACTCTCAGACCGTCTCAGACACTCTCTAGCACTATCTGACAATCTCTGACTATCTCTGACACTCTCTGATACTCTCTAATACACTCTGACACTCTCTATCTCTCTCTGACAATCTCATACACACTCAGACACTCTCTGACACTCTCTATCACTCTCTGACACTCTCAGACCGTCTCAGACACTCTCTGACACTCCCTGGTACTCTCTGACACTTTCAGACACTCTCTGACAATCTCAGACACACTCAGACACTCTCTGACACTTTCAGACACTCTCTGCCACTCTCTATCACTCTCTATCACTCTCTGACACTCTCTATCACTATCTGACACTCTCTGACACTCTCTCTGACCCTCTCTCACACTCTCTGACTCTCTCTGACCCTCCCTGATACTCTCTGAGACTCTCTGACACTCTCTATCACTCTCTGACACTCTCTGACACTTTCAGACACTCTCTGCCACTCTCTATCACTCTACATCATTCGCTGACACTTTCAGACACTCTCTGCCACTCTCTATCACTCTCTATCACTCTCTGACACTCTCTGACACTCTCTGACACTCTCTATCACTCTCTGACACTCTCTGACACTTTCAGACACTCTCTGCTACTCTCCATCACTCTCAGACACTCTCTGACACTCTCTATCACTCTCTGACACTCTCTATCACTCTCTGACACTCTCTGACAATCTCTATCACTCTCTGACACTCTCTGACACTCTCTTACACTCTCCATCACTCTCTGACACTCTCTGATACACTGTGACACTCTCAGACACACTCTGACACACTCAGACACTCTCTACCACACTCTATCACTCTCTCACACTGTCTGACACTCTCTGATACACTCTCACACTCTCAGACACTCTCTGACACTCTCTATCACTATCTGACATTCGCTGACACTCTCAGACAGTCTCAGACACTCTCTATCACTATCTGACAATCTCTGACACTCTCTGACACTCTCTGATACTCTCTAATGCACTCTGACACTCTCTATTTCTCTCTGACACTCTCTGACAATCTCATACACACTCAGACACTCTCTGACACTCTCTATTACTCTCTGACACTCTCAGACAGTCTCAGACACTCTCTGAAACTCTCTGATACTCTCTGACACTCTCTGACAATCTCAGACACAATCAGACACTCTGACACTTTCAGACACTCTCTGCCACTCTCTATCACTCTCTATCACTCTCTGAAACTCTCTGCCACTCTCTGACACTCTCTATCACTATCTGACACTCTCTGACACTCTCTCTGACCCTCTCTCACACTCTCTGACACTCTCTGACACTCTCTGACCCTCCCTGACACTCTCTGAGACTCTCTGACACTCTCTGACACTCGCTGACACTTTCAGACACTCTCTGCCACTCTCTATCACTCTCTATCACTCTCTGACACTCTCTGACAGTCTCTCTCACTCTCTGACACTCTCTGACACTTTCAGACACTCTCTGCCACTCTCTACCACTCTATATAAATCGCTGACACTTTCAGACACTCTCTGCCACTCTCTGACACACTCTCACACTCTCTGACACTCTCTCACACTCTCTGACACTCTCTCACCCTCTCTGACCCTCTCTGACCCTCTCTGACCCTCTCTGACACTCTCTATCACTCTCTGACTCTCTCTGACACTCTCTTACACTTTCCATCACTCTCTGAAACTCTCTGATACACTGTGACACTCTCAGACACACTCTGACACACTCAGACACTCTCTCACACTCTATCACTCTCTCACACTGTCTGACACTCTCTGATACACTCTAACACTCTCAGACACTCTCTGACACTCTCTATCACTATCTGACACTCGCTGACACTCTCAGACAGTCTCAGACACTCTCTATCACTATCTGACAATCTCTGACACTCTCTGACACTCTCTGATACTCTCTAATACACTCTGACACTCTCTATCTCTCTCTGACACTCTCTGACAATCTCATACACACTCAGACACTCTCTGACACTCTCTATCACTCTCTGACACTCTCAGACAGTCTCAGACACTCTCTGACACTCTCTGATACTCTCTGACAATCTCTGACAATCTCAGACACACTCAGACACTCTCTGACACTTTCAGACACTCTCTGCCACTCTCTATCACTCTGTATCACTCTCTGAAACTCTCTGCCACTCTCTGACACTCTCTATGACTATCTGACACTCTCTGACAATCTCTCTGACCCTCTCTCACACTCTCTGACACTCTCTGACCCTCCCTGACACTCTCTGAGACTCTCTGACACTCTCTATCACTCTCTGACACTCTCTGACAATCTCAGACACACTCAGACACTCTGACACTCTCGAACACTCTCTGACACTCTCTGACACTTTCACACACTCTCTGCCACTCTCTATCACTCTCTGACACTCTCTGACACTTTCAGACACTCTCTGCTACTCTCTATCACTCTCTGACACTCTCTGACACTCTCTGACACTCTCTGACACACTCTGTCCCTCTCTGACACTCTCTGACACTATCTGACACTCTCTGACTCTATCACACTCTCTGACACTCTCTCATACTCTCTGACATTCTCTCACACTCTCTGACACTCTCTGACCCTCTCTGACAATCTCTGACACTCTCTGACAAACTCTATCACTCTCTGACACTCTCTGACACACTCAGACACTCTCTATCACTCTCTGACACTTTCAGACACTCTCTGCCACTCTCTATCACTCTATATCACTCTCTGGCACTTTCAGACACTCTCTATCACTCTCTATCACTCTCTGACACTCTCTGACACTCTCTGACATTCACTATCACTCTCAGACACTCTCTGACACTTTCAGACACTCTCTGCCACTCTCTGACACTCGTTCACACTCTGTGACACTCTCTGACCCTCTCTGACCCTCTCTGACACTCTCAGACACTCTCTGGCACACTCTATCACTGTCTGACACTCTCTGACACTCTCTATCACTGTGAATCATTCTCAATCACTCTCAATTACTCTCTGACACTCTCTGACACTCTCTATCGCTCTCTGACACTCGCACACTCTCTGACACTCTCTGACACTCTTTCACACTCTCTGCCACTCTCTGACACTCTTTCACACTCTCTGACACTCTCTGACCCTCTCTGACCCTCTCTGACACTCTCAGAAACTTTCTGGCACACTCTATCACTCTCTGACACTCTCTGTCACTCTCTATCACTCTCTGACGCTCTTTGATACACTCTGGCACTCTCAGACACTCTCTGACACTCTCTATCACACCTGACACTCTCTGATACACTCTGACACTCTCAGACAGTCTCAGACACTCTCTATCACTCTCTGACACTCTCTGACACTCTCTGACACTCTCTGACACTCTCTGATACACTCTGGCACTCTCAGACACACTCTGACACTCTCTATCACTCTCTGACACTCTCTGATACACTCTGACACTCTCAGACACTCTCTGACACACTCAGACACTCTCTACCACTCTCATTCACTCTCTGACACTCTCTGATACACTCTAACACTCTCAGACACTCTCTGACACTCTCTATCACTCTCTGACACTCTCAGACAGTCTCAGACACTCTCTGACACTCCCTGGTACTCTCTGACACTTTCAGACACTCTCTGACAATCTCAGACACACTCAGACACTCTCTGACACTTTCAGACACTCTCTGCCACTCTCTATCACTCTCTATCACTCTCTGACACTCTCTATCACTATCTGACACTCTCTGACACTCTCTCTGACCCTCTCTCACACTCTCTGACTCTCTCTGACCCTCCCTGATACTCTCTGAGACTCTCTGACACTCTCTATCACTCTCTGACACTCTCTGACACTTTCAGACACTCTCTGCCACTCTCTATCACTCTACATCATTCGCTGACACTTTCAGACACTCTCTGCCACTCTCTATCACTCTCTACCACTCTCTGACACTCTCTGACACTCTCTGACACTCTCTATCACTCTCTGCCACTCTCTGACACACTCTCACACTCTCTGACACTCTCTCACACTCTCTGACACTCTCTCACCCTCTCTGACCCTCTCTGACCCTCTCTGACACTCTCTATCACTCTCTGACTCTCTCTGACACTCTCTTACACTTTCCATCACTCTCTGAAACTCTCTGATACACTGTGACACTCTCAGACACACTCTGACACACTCAGGCACTCTCTCACACTCTATCACTCTCTCACACTGTCTGACACTCTCTGATACACTCTAACACTCTCAGACACTCTCTGACACTCTCTATCACTATCTGACACTCGCTGACACTCTCAGACAGTCTCAGACACTCTCTATCACTATCTGACAATCTCTGACACTCTCTGACACTCTCTGATACTCTCTAATACACTCTGACACTCTCTATCTCTCTCTGACACTCTCTGACAATCTCATACACACTCAGACACTCTCTGACACTCTCTATCACTCTCTGACACTCTCAGACAGTCTCAGACACTCTCTGACACTCTCTGATACTCTCTGACAATCTCTGACAATCTCAGACACACTCAGACACTCTCTGACACTTTCAGACACTCTCTGCCACTCTCTATCACTCTGTATCACTCTCTGAAACTCTCTGCCACTCTCTGACACTCTCTATGACTATCTGACACTCTCTGACAATCTCTCTGACCCTCTCTCACACTCTCTGACACTCTCTGACCCTCCCTGACACTCTCTGAGACTCTCTGACACTCTCTATCACTCTCTGACACTCTCTGACAATCTCAGACACACTCAGACACTCTGACACTCTCGAACACTCTCTGACACTCTCTGACACTTTCACACACTCTCTGCCACTCTCTATCACTCTCTGACACTCTCTGACACTTTCAGACACTCTCTGCTACTCTCTATCACTCTCTGACACTCTCTGACACTCTCTGACACTCTCTGACACACTCTGTCCCTCTCTGACACTCTCTGACACTATCTGACACTCTCTGACTCTATCACACTCTCTGACACTCTCTCATACTCTCTGACATTCTCTCACACTCTCTGACACTCTCTGACCCTCTCTGACAATCTCTGACACTCTCTGACAAACTCTATCACTCTCTGACACTCTCTGACACACTCAGACACTCTCTATCACTCTCTGACACTTTCAGACACTCTCTGCCACTCTCTATCACTCTATATCACTCTCTGACACTTTCAGACACTCTCTATCACTCTCTATCACTCTCTGACACTCTCTGACACTCTCTGACATTCTCTATCACTCTCAGACACTCTCTGACACTTTCAGACACTCTCTGCCACTCTCTGACACTCGTTCACACTCTGTGACACTCTCTGACCCTCTCTGACCCTCTCTGACACTCTCAGACACTCTCTGGCACACTCTATCACTGTCTGACACTCTCTGACACTCTCTATCACTGTGAATCATTCTCAATCACTCTCAATTACTCTCTGACACTCTCTGACACTCTCTATCGCTCTCTGACACTCGCACACTCTCTGACACTCTCTGACACTCTTTCACACTCTCTGCCACTCTCTGACACTCTTTCACACTCTCTGACACTCTCTGACCCTCTCTGACCCTCTCTGACACTCTCAGAAACTCTCTGGCACACTCTATCACTCTCTGACACTCTCTGTCACTCTCTATCACTCTCTGACGCTCTTTGATACACTCTGGCACTCTCAGACACTCTCTGACACTCTCTATCACACCTGACACTCTCTGATACACTCTGACACTCTCAGACAGTCTCAGACACTCTCTATCACTCTCTGACACTCTCTGACACTCTCTGACACTCTCTGACACTCTCTGATACACTCTGGCACTCTCAGACACACTCTGACACTCTCTATCACTCTCTGACACTCTCTGATACACTCTGACACTCTCAGACACTCTCTGACACACTCAGACACTCTCTACCACTCTCATTCACTCTCTGACACTCTCTGATACACTCTAACACTCTCAGACACTCTCTGACACTCTCTATCACTCTCAGACGCACTCAGACACTCTCTATCACTCTCTGACACTCTCTGATACACTCTGACACTCTCAGACACTCTCTGACACACTCAGACACTCTCTACCACTCTCATTCACTCTCTGACACTCTCTGATACACTCTAACACTCTCTCACACTCTCTGACACTCTCTGACACTATCTGATACTCTCTGACACTCTCTGACACACTCTGTCCCTCTCTGATACTCTCTGATACTCTCTGACACTCTCTGACACTCTCTGACACTCTCTGACAATCTCAGACACACTCAGACACTCTGACACTCTCGAACACTCTCTGACACTCTCTGACACTTTCACACACTCTCTGCCACTCTCTATCACTCTATATCACTCGCTGACACTTTCAGACACTCTCTGCCACTCTCTATCACTCTCTATCACTCTCTGACACTCTCTGACAGTCTCTGTCACTCTCTGACACTCTCTGACACTTTCAGACACTCTCTGCTACTCTCTATCACTCTCTGACACTCTCTGACACTCTCTGACACTCTCTGACACACTCTGTCCCTCTCTGTCCCTCTCTGACACTCTCTGACACTATCTGACACTATCTGACACGATCACACTCTCTGACACTCTCTGACACTCTCTCATACTCTCTGACATTCTCTCACACTCTCTGACACTCTCTGACCCTCTCTGACAATCTCTGACACTCTCTGACAAACTCTATCACTCTCTGACACTCTCTGACACACTCAGACACTCTCTATCACTCTCTGACACTTTCAGACACTCTCTGCCACTCTCTATCACTCTATATCACTCTCTGACACTTTCAGACACTCTCTATCACTCTCTATCACTCTCTGACACTCTCTGACACTCTCTGACATTCTCTATCACTCTCAGACACTCTCTGACACTTTCAGACACTCTCTGCCACTCTCTGCCACTCTCTGACACTCGTTCACACTCTGTGACACTCTCTGACCCTCTCTGACCCTCTCTGACACTCTCAGACACTCTCTGGCACACTCTATCACTCTCTGACACTCTCTGACACTCTCTATCACTGTGAATCATTCTCAATCACTCTCAATTACTCTCTGACACTCTCTGACACTCTCTATCACTCTCTGACACTCGCACACTCTCTGACACTCTCTGACACTCTTTCACACTCTCTGCCACTCTCTGACACTCTTTCACACTCTCTGACACTCTCTGACCCTCTCTGACCCTCTCTGACACTCTCAGAAACTCTCTGGCACACTCTATCACTCTCTGACACTCTCTATCACTCTCTATCACTCTCTGACGCTCTTTGATACACTCTGGCACTCTCAGACACTCTCTGACACTCTCTATCACACCTGACACTCTCTGATACACTCTGACACTCTCAGACACTCTCAGACACTCTCTATCACTCTCTGACACTCTCTGACACACTCTGACACTCTCTGACACTCTCTGATACACTCTGGCACTCTCAGACACACTCTGACACTCTCTATCACTCTCTGACACTCTCTGATACACTCTGACACTCTCAGACACTCTCTGACACACTCAGACACTCTCTACCACTCTCATTCACTCTCTGACACTCTCTGATACACTCTAACACTCTCTCACACTCTCTGACACACACTGTCCCTCTCTGACACTCTCTGACACTATCTGATACTCTCTGACACTCTCACACTCTCTGACACTCTCTGACACACTCTGTCCCTCTCTGATACTCTCTGATACTCTCTGACACTCTCTGACACTCTCTGACACTCTCTGACAATCTCAGACACACTCAGACACTCTCTGACACTTTTAGACACTCTCTGCCACTCTCTATCACTCTCTATCACTCTCTGAAACTCTCTGCCACTCTCTGACACTTTCTATCACTATCTGACACTCTCTGACACTCTCTCTGACCCACTCTCACACTCTCTGACACTCTCTGACCCTCTCTGACACTCTCAGACACTCTCTGGCACACTCTATCACTCTCTGACACTCTCTGACACTCTCTATCACTGTCAATTATTCTCAATCACTCTCAATCACTCTCTGAAACTCTCTGACACTCTCTGGCACTTTCAGATACTCTCAGACACACTCAGACACTCTCTACCACACTCTATCACTCTCTCACACTGTCTGACACTCTCTGATACACTCTCACACTCTCAGACACTCTCTGACACTCTTTATCACTATCTGACATTCGCTGACACTCTCAGACAGTCTCAGACACTCTCTATCACTATCTGACAATCTCTGACAATCTCTGAACTCTCTGATACTCTCTAATACACTCTGACAGTCTCTATCTCTCTCTGACAATCTCATACACACTCAGACACTCTCTGACACTCTCTATCACTCTCTGACACTCTCTATCACTCTCTGACACTCTCTATCACTCTCTGACACTCTCAGACAGTCTCAGACACTCTCTGACACTCTCTGACAATCTCAGACACACTCAGACACTCTCTGACACTTTCAGACACTCTCTGCCACTCTCAGACAGTCTCAGACACTCTCTGAAACTCTCTGCCACTCTCTGACACTCTCTATCACTATCTGACGCTCGCTGACACTCTCTCTGACCCTCTGTCACACTCTCTGACACTCTCTGACCCTCCCTGATTTCTCTGAGACTCTCTGACACTCTCTATCACTCTCTGACACTGTCTGACAATCTCAGACACACTCAGACACTCTCTGACACTCTCGATCACTCTCTGGCGCTCTCTGACACTTTCAGACACTCTCTGCCACTCTCTATCACTCTATATCACTCGCTGACACTTTCAGACACTCTCTGCCACTCTCTGCCACTCTCTATCACTCTCTATCACTCTCTGACACTCTCTGACACTCTCTATCACTCTCTGACACTGTCTGACAATCTCAGACACACTCAGACACTCTCTGACACTCTCGATCACTCTCTGACACTCTCTGACACTTTCAGACACTCTCTGCCACTCTCTATCACTCTATATCACTCGCTGACACTTTCAGACACTCTCTGCCACTGTCTGTCACTCTCTATCACTCTCTGACACTCTCTATCACTCTCTGACACTCTCTGACACTTTCAGACACTCTCTGCTACTCTCCATCACTCTCTGACACTCTCTGACACTCTCTATCACTCTCTGACATCTCTGATACACTGTGACACTCTCAGACACACTCTGACACACTCAGACACTCTCTACCACACTCTATCACTCTCTCACACTGTCTGACACTCTCTGATACACTCTCACACTCTCAGACACTCTCTGACACTCTCTATCACTATCTGACATTCGCTGACACTCTCAGACAGTCTTAGACACTCTCTATCACTATCTGACAATCTCTGACACTCTCTGACAATCTCTGATACTCTCTAATACACTCTGACACTCTCTATCTCTCTCTGACACTCTCTGACAATCTCAGACACAATCAGACACTCTCTGACACTTTCAGACACTCTCTGCCACTCTCTATCACTCTCTATCACTCTCTGAAACTCTCTGCCACTCTCTGACACTCTCTATCACTATCTGACACTCTCTGACATTCTCACTGACCCTCTCTCACACTCTCTGAGACTCTCTGACACTCTCTGACACTCTCTGACAATCTCAGGCACCCTCAGACACTCTCTGACACTCTCGATCACTCTCTGACACTCTCTGACACTTTCAGACACTCTCTGCCACTCTCTACCACTCTATATAAATCGCTGACACTTTCAGACCCTCTCTGCCACTCTCTATCACTCTCTGACACTCTCTGACACTCTCTATCACTCTCTGACACTCTCTGACACTTTCAGACACTCTCTGCTACTCTCCATCACTCTCTGACACTCTCTGACACTTTCTGACACTCTCTGACACTCTCACACTCTCTGAAACTCTCTCACACTCTCTGACACTCTCTGACACACTTTGTCACTCTCAGACACCCTCTGACACTATCTGACACTCTCTGACACTCTCTGACACTCTCACACTCTCTGACACTCTCACACTCTCTGACACTCTCACACACTCTGACACTCTCTCATAATCTCTGACATTCTCTCACTCTCTCTGACCCTCTCTGACACTCTCTGACACTCTCTATCACTCTCTGACACTCTCTATCACTCTCTGACACTCTCTGACACTCTCTTACACTCTCCATCACTCTCTGACACTCTCTGATACACTGTGACACTCTCAGACACACTCTGACACACTCAGACACTCTCTACCACACTCTATCACTCTCTCACATTGTCTGACACTCTCTGATACACTCTCACACTCTCAGACACTCTCTGACACTCTCTATCACTATCTGACATTCGCTGACACTCTCAGACCGTCTCAGACACTCTCTAGCACTATCTGACAATCTCTGACTATCTCTGACACTCTCTGATACTCTCTAATACACTCTGACACTCTCTATCTCTCTCTGACAATCTCATACACACTCAGACACTCTCTGACACTCTCTATCACTCTCTGACACTCTCAGACCGTCTCAGACACTCTCTGACACTCCCTGGTACTCTCTGACACTTTCAGACACTCTCTGACAATCTCAGACACACTCAGACACTCTCTGACACTTTCAGACACTCTCTGCCACTCTCTATCACTCTCTATCACTCTCTGACACTCTCTATCACTATCTGACACTCTCTGACACTCTCTCTGACCCTCTCTCACACTCTCTGACTCTCTCTGACCCTCCCTGATACTCTCTGAGACTCTCTGACACTCTCTATCACTCTCTGACACTCTCTGACACTTTCAGACACTCTCTGCCACTCTCTATCACTCTACATCATTCGCTGACACTTTCAGACACTCTCTGCCACTCTCTATCACTCTCTATCACTCTCTGACACTCTCTGACACTCTCTGACACTCTCTATCACTCTCTGACACTCTCTGACACTTTCAGACACTCTCTGCTACTCTCCATCACTCTCAGACACTCTCTGACACTCTCTATCACTCTCTGACACTCTCTATCACTCTCTGACACTCTCTGACAATCTCTATCACTCTCTGACACTCTCTGACACTCTCTTACACTCTCCATCACTCTCTGACACTCTCTGATACACTGTGACACTCTCAGACACACTCTGACACACTCAGACACTCTCTACCACACTCTATCACTCTCTCACACTGTCTGACACTCTCTGATACACTCTCACACTCTCAGACACTCTCTGACACTCTCTATCACTATCTGACATTCGCTGACACTCTCAGACAGTCTCAGACACTCTCTATCACTATCTGACAATCTCTGACACTCTCTGACACTCTCTGATACTCTCTAATACACTCTGACACTCTCTATTTCTCTCTGACACTCTCTGACAATCTCATACACACTCAGACACTCTCTGACACTCTCTATTACTCTCTGACACTCTCAGACAGTCTCAGACACTCTCTGAAACTCTCTGATACTCTCTGACACTCTCTGACAATCTCAGACACAATCAGACACTCTGACACTTTCAGACACTCTCTGCCACTCTCTATCACTCTCTATCACTCTCTGAAACTCTCTGCCACTCTCTGACACTCTCTATCACTATCTGACACTCTCTGACACTCTCTCTGACCCTCTCTCACACTCTCTGACACTCTCTGACACTCTCTGACCCTCCCTGACACTCTCTGAGACTCTCTGACACTCTCTGACACTCGCTGACACTTTCAGACACTCTCTGCCACTCTCTATCACTCTCTATCACTCTCTGACACTCTCTGACAGTCTCTCTCACTCTCTGACACTCTCTGACACTTTCAGACACTCTCTGCCACTCTCTACCACTCTATATAAATCGCTGACACTTTCAGACACTCTCTGCCACTCTCTATCACTCTCTATCACTCTCTGACACTCTCTGACAGTCTCTCTCACTCTCTGACACTCTCTGACACTTTCAGACACTCTCTGCCACTCTCTACCACTCTATATAAATCGCTGACACTTTCAGACACTCTCTGCCACTCTCTATCACTCTCTATCACTCTCTGACACTCTCTGACACTCTCTCACACTCTCTGACACTCTCTCACCCTCTCTGACCCTCTCTGACCCTCTCTGACACTCTCTATCACTCTCTGACTCTCTCTGACACTCTCTTACACTTTCCATCACTCTCTGAAACTCTCTGATACACTGTGACACTCTCAGACACACTCTGACACACTCAGACACTCTCTCACACTCTATCACTCTCTCACACTGTCTGACACTCTCTGACACTCTCTGACACTCTCTATCACTATCTGACACTCGCTGACACACTCAGACAGTCTCAGACACTCTCTATCACTATCTGACAATCTCTGACACTCTCTGACACTCTCTGATACTCTCTAATACACTCTGACACTCTCTATCTCTCTCTGACACTCTCTGACAATCTCATACACACTCAGACACTCTCTGACACTCTCTATCACTCTCTGACACTCTCAGACAGTCTCAGACACTCTCTGACACTCTCTGATACTCTCTGACAATCTCTGACAATCTCAGACACACTCAGACACTCTCTGACACTTTCAGACACTCTCTGCCACTCTCTATCACTCTGTATCACTCTCTGAAACTCTCTGCCACTCTCTGACACTCTCTATGACTATCTGACTCTCTCTGACAATCTCTCTGACCCTCTCTCACACTCTCTGACACTCTCTGACCCTCCCTGACACTCTCTGAGACTCTCTGACACTCTCTATCACTCTCTATCACTCTCTGACACTCTCTGACAATCTCAGACACACTCAGACACTCTGACACTCTCGTACACACTCTGACACTCTCTGACACTTTCACACACTCTCTGCCACTCTCTATCACTCTATATCACTCGCTGACACTTTCAGACACTCTCTGCCACTCTCTATCACTCTCTATCACTCTCTGACACTCTCTGACAGTCTCTATCACTCTTTGACACTCTCTGACACTTTCAGACACCCTCTGCTACTCTCTATCACTCTCTGACACTCTCTGACACTCTCTGACACTCTCTGACACACTCTGTCCCTCTCTGACACTCTCTGACACTATCTGACACTATCACACTCTCTGACACTCTCTGACACTCTCTCATACTCTCTGACATTCTCTCACACTCTCTGACACTCTCTGACCCTCTCTGACAATCTCTGACACTCTCTGACAAACTCTATCACTCTCTGACACTCTCTGACACACTCAGACACTCTCTATCACTCTCTGACACTTTCAGACACTCTCTGCCACTCTCTATCACTCTCTATCACTCTCTGACACTCTCTGACACTCTCTGACATTCTCTATCACTCTCAGACACTCTCTGACACTTTCAGACACTCTCTGCCACTCTCTGCCACTCTCTGACACTCTCTGACACTCGTTCACACTCTGTGACACTCTCTGACCCTCTCTGACCCTCTCTGACACTCTCAGACACTCTCTGGCACACTCTATCACTCTCTGACACTCTCTATCACTGTGAATCATTCTCAATCACTCTCAATTACTCTCTGACACTCTCTGACACTCTCTATCACTCTCTGACACTCGCACACTCTCTGACACTCTCTGACATTCTTTCACACTCTCTGCCACTCTCTGACACTCTTTCACACTCTCTGACACTCTCTGACCCTGTCTGACCCTCTCTGACACTCTCAGAAACTCTCTGGCACACTCTATCACTCTCTGACACTCTCTATCACTCTCTATCACTCTCTGACGCTCTTTGATACACTCTGGCACTCTCAGACACTCTCTGACACTCTCTATCACACCTGACACTCTCTGATACACTCTGACACTCTCAGACAGTCTCAGACACTCTCTGTCACTCTCTGACACTCTCTGACACTCTCTGACACTCTCTGACACTCTCTGATACACTCTGGCACTCTCAGACACACTCTGACACTCTCTATCACTCTCTGACACTCTCTGATACACTCTGACACTCTCAGACACTCTCTGACACACTCAGACACTCTCTACCACTCTCATTCACTCTCTGAAACTCTCTGATACACTCTAACACTCTCAGACACTCTCTGACACTCTCTATCACTCTCAGACGCACTCAGACACTCTCTATCACTCTCTGACACTCTCTGATACACTCTGACACTCTCAGACATTCTCTGACACACTCAGACACTCTCTACCACTCTCATTCACTCTCTGACACTCTCTGATACACTCTAACACTCTCTCACACTCTCTGACACTCTCTGACACACACTGTCCCTCTCTGACACTCTCTGACACTATCTGATACTCTCTGACACTCTCACACTCTCTGACACTCTCTGACACACTCTGTCCCTCTCTGATACTCTCTGATACTCTCTGACACTCTCTGACACTCTCTGACACTCTCTGACAATCTCAGACACACTCAGACACTCTCTGACACTTTCAGACACTCTCTGCCACTCTCTATCACTCTCTATCACTCTCTGAAACTATCTGCCACTCTCTGACACTCTCTATCACTATCTGACACTCTCTGACACTCTCTCTGTCCCTCTCTCACACTCTCTGACACTCTCTGACCCTCTCTGACACTCTCAGACACTCTCTGGCACACTCTATCACTCTCTGACACTCTCTGACACTCTCTATCACTGTCAATTATTCTCAATCACTCTCAATCACTCTCAATCACTCTCTGAAACTCTCTGACACTCTCTGGCACTTTCAGATACTCTCAGACACACTCAGACACTCTCTACCACACTCTATCACTCTCTCACACTGTCTGACACTCTCTGATACACTCTCACACTCTCAGACACTCTCTGACACTCTTTATCACTATCTGACATTCGCTGACACTCTCAGACAGTCTCAGACACTCTCTATCACTATCTGACAATCTCTGACAATCTCTGAACTCTCTGATACTCTCTAATACACTCTGACAGTCTCTATCTCTCTCTGACAATCTCATACACACTCAGACACTCTCTGAAACTCTCTATCACTCTCTGACACTCTCTATCACTCTCTGACACTCTCAGACAGTCTCAGACACTCTCTGACACTCTCTGATACTCTCTGACACTCTCTGACACTCTCTGACACTCTCTGACAATCTCAGACACACTCAGACACTCTCTGACACTTTCAGACACTCTCTGCCACTCTCAGACAGTCTCAGACACTCTCTGAAACTCTCTGCCACTCTCTGGCACACTCTATCACTCTCTGACACTCTCTGACACTCTCTATCACTGTGAATCATTCTCAATCACTCTCAATTACTCTCTGACACTCTCTGACACTCTCTATCACTCTCTGACACTCGCACACTCTCTGACACTCTCTGACACTCTTTCACACTCTCTGCCACTCTCTGACACTCTTTCACACTCTCTGACACTCTCTGACCCTCTCTGACCCTCTCTGACACTCTCAGAACTCTCTGGCACACTCTATCACTCTCTGACACTCTCTATCACTCTCTATCACTCTCTGACGCTCTTTGATACACTCTGGCACTCTCAGACACTCTCTGACACTCTCTATCACACCTGACACTCTCTGATACACTCTGACACTCTCAGACAGTCTCAGACACTCTCTATCACTCTCTGACACTCTCTGACACTCTCTGACACTCTCTGATACACTCTGGCACTCTCAGACACACTCTGACACTCTCTATCACTCTCTGACACTCTCTGATACACTCTGACACTCTCAGACATTCTCTGACACACTCAGACACTCTCTACCGCTCTCATTCACTCTCTGAAACTCTCTGATACACTCTAACACTCTCAGACACTCTCTGACGCTCTCGATCACTCTCAGACGCACTCAGACACTCTCTATCACTCTCTGACACTCTCTGATACACTCTGACACTCTCAGACACTCTCTGACACACTCAGACACTCTCTACCACTCTCATTCACTCTCTGACACTCTCTGATACACTCTAACACTCTCTCACACTCTCTGACACTCTCTGACACACACTGTCCCTCTCTGACACTCTCTGACACTATCTGATACTCTCTGACACTCTCACACTCTCTGACACTCTCTGACACAGTCTGTCCCTCTCTGATACTCTCTGATACTCTCTGACACTCTCTGACACTCTCTGACACTCTCTGACAATCTCAGACACACTCAGACACTCTCTGACACTTTTAGACACTCTCTGCCACTCTCTATCACTCTCTATCACTCTCTGAAACTCTCTGCCACTCTCTGACACTCTCTATGACTATCTGACACTCTCTGACAATCTCTCTGACCCTCTCTCACACTCTCTGACACTCTCTGACCCTCTCTGACACTCTCAGACACTCTCTGGCACACTCTATCACTCTCTGACACTCTCTGCCACTCTCTATCACTGTCAATTATTCTCAATCACTCTCAATCACTCTCTGAAACTCTCTGACACTCTCTGGCACTTTCAGATACTCTCAGACACACTCAGACACTCTCTACCACACTCTATCACTCTCTCACACTGTCTGACACTCTCTGATACACTCTCACACTCTCAGACACTCTCTGACACTCTTTATCACTATCTGACATTCGCTGACACTCTCAGACAGTCTCAGACACTCTCTATCACTATCTGACAATCTCTGACAATCTCTGAACTCTCTGATACTCTCTAATACACTCTGACAGTCTCTATCTCTCTCTGACAATCTCATACACACTCAGACACTCTCTGACACTCTCTATCACTCTCTGACACTCTCTATCACTCTCTGACACTCTCAGACAGTCTCAGACACTCTCTGACACTCTCTGATACTCTCTGACACTTTCAGACACTCTCTGCCACTCTCAGACAGTCTCAGACACTCTCTGAAACTCTCTGCCACTCTCTGACACTCTCTATCACTATCTGACACTCTCTGACACTCTCTCTGACCCTCTCTCACACTCTCTGACACTCTCTGACCCTCCCTGAGACTCTCTGAGACTCTCTGACACTCTCTATCACTCTCTGACACTGTCTGACAATCTCAGACACACTCAGACACTCTCTGACACTCTCGATCACTCTCTGACACTCTCTGACACTTTCAGACACTCTCTGCCACTCTCTATCACTCTATATCACTCGCTGACACTTTCAGACACTCTCTGCCACTCTTTATCACTCTCTATCACTCTCTGTCACTCTCTGACACTCTCTATCACTCTCTGACACTGTCTGACAATCTCAGACACACTCAGACACTCTCTGACACTCTCGATCACTCTCTGACACTCTCTGACACTTTCAGACACTCTCTGCCACTCTCTATCACTCTATATCACTCGCTGACACTTTCAGACACTCTCTGCCACTCTCTATCACTCTCTGTCACTCTCTGACACTCTCTGACACTCTCTATCACTCTCTGACACTCTCTGACACTTTCAGACACTCTCTGCTACTCTCCATCACTCTCTGACACTCTCTGACACTCTCTATCACTCTCTGACACTCTCTGACAATCTCTATCACTCTCTGACACTCTCTGACACTCTCTGATACACTGTGACACTCTCAGACACACTCTGACACACTCAGACACTCTCTACCACACTCTATCACTCTCTCACACTGTCTGACACTCTCTGATACACTCTCACACTCTCAGACACTCTCTGACACTCTCTATCACTATCTGACATTCGCTGACACTCTCAGACAGTCTTAGACACTCTCGATCACTATCTGACAATTTCTGACACTCTCTGACAATCTCTGATACTCTCTAATACACTCTGACACTCTCTATCTCTCTCTGACACTCTCTGACAATCTCCTACACACTCAGACACTCTCTGACACTCTCTATTACTCTCTGACACTCTCAGACAGTCTCAGACACTCTCTGAAACTCTCTGATACTCTCTGACACTCTCTGACACTCTCTGACACTCTGACAATCTCAGACACAATCAGACACTCTCTGACACTTTCAGACACTCTGTGCCACTCTCTATCACTCTCTATCACTCTCTGAAACTCTCTGCCACTCTCTGACACTCTCTATCACTATCTGACACTCTCTGACATTCTCTCTGACCCTCTCTCACACTCTCTGACACTCTCTGACACTCTGTGACCCTCCCTGACACTCCCTGACACTCTCTGACACTCTCTGAGACTCTCTGACACTCTCTGACAATCTCAGACACCCTCAGACACTCTCTGACACTCTCGATCACTCTCTGACACTCTCTGACACTTTCAGACACTCTCTGCCACTCTCTACCACTCTATATAAATCGCTGACACTTTCAGACACTCTCTGCCACTCTCTATCACTCTCTGACACTCTCTGACACTCTCTATCACTCTCTGACAATCTCTGACACTTTCAGACACTCTCTGCTACTCTCCATCACTCTCTGACACTCTCTGACACTTTCTGACACTCTCTGACACTCTCACACTCTCTGAAACTCTCTCACACTCTCTGACACTCTCTGACACACTTTGTCACTCTCTGACACCCTCTGACACTATCTGACACTCTCTGACACTCTCTGACACTCTCACACTCTCTGACACTCTCACACTCTCTGACACTCTCTGACACTCTCTCATAATCTCTGACATTCTCTCACACTCTCTGACACTCTCTGACCCTCTCTGACAATCTCTGACACTCTCTGACACTTTCAGACACACTCAGACACTCTCTATCACTCTCTGACACTTTCAGACACTCTCTGCCACTCTCTATCACTCTAGTCACTCTCTGAAACTTTCAGACACACTCTATCACTCTCGATCAGTCTCTATCACTCTCTGACACTCTCTGACAGTCTCTGACACTCTCTATCACTCTCAGACACTCTCTGACACTTTCAGACACTCTCTGCCACTCTCTATCACTCTCTGACACTCTCTGACACTCTCAGACACTCGCACACTCTCTGCCACTCTCTGACACTCTTTCACACTCTCTGACACTCTCTGACCCTCTCTGACCCTCTCTATCACTCTATATCACTCTCTGAAACTTTCAGACACTCTCTATCACTCTCCATCACTCTCTATCACTCTCTGACACTCTCTGACACTCTCCGACACTCTCCATCACTCTCTATCACTCTCTGACACTTTCAGACACTCTCTGCCACTCTCTATCACTCTCTGACACTCTCTGACTCTCGCACACTCTCTGCCACTCTCTGACACTCTTTCACACTCTCTGACACTCTCTGACCCTCTCTGACCCTCTCTGACACTCTCAGACACTCTCAGACACTCTCTGGCACTCTCTGACAATCTCAGACACAATCAGACACTCTCTGACACTCTCTATCACTTTCTGACACTCTCTGACACTTTCAGACACTCTCTGCCACTCTCTATCACTCTCTGACACTCTCTAACACTCTCTAACACTCTCTGACACTCTCTGACCCTCTCTATCACTCTCTGACACTCTCTAACACTCTCTGACACTCTCTGACCCTCTTTATCACTCTCTGACCCTCTCTGGCACTCTCAGACCTACGCAGATACTCGCTGACACTCACTTTCACTCTCTGACAGTCTCTGACGCTTTCAGACATTCTCTGCCACTCTCTACTACTCTCTATCACTCGCTGACACTTTCAGACACACTCTGCCACTCTCTATCACTCTCTGTCACTCTCTGACACTATCTGACACTCTCACACTCTCTGACACTCTCACACTCTCTGACACTCTAACACTCTCTATCACTCTCTGACACTCTGACACTCTCTATCTCTCTCTGACACTCTCTATCACTCTCTGACACTCTCTGACAATCTCAGACACACTCAGACACTCTCTGACACTCTCTGACAATCTCGATCACTCTCTGACACTCTCTGACACTTTCAGACACTCTCACACTCTCTGACACTCTCTGACACTCTCTGACACTCTCACACACTCTCACACACTCTCACACACTCTCTGACACTCTCTGACCCACTCTGACACTCTCTGTCACTGTCTGACACTCTCTGGCACTCTCACACTCTCTGACACTCTCACTCTCTCTGACACTCTCTGACACTCTCTCACACTCTCTGACACTCTCTCACACTCTCTGACACTCTCTCACCCTCTCTGACCCTCTCTGACCCTCTCTGACCCTCTCTGACACTCTCTGACACTCTCTATCACTCTCTGACACTCTCTTACACTCTCCATCACTCTCGGACACTCTCTGATACACTGTGACACTCTCAGACACACTCTGACACACTCAGACACTCTCTACCACACTCCATCAATCTCTCACACTGTCTAACACTCTCTGATACACTCTAACAATCTCAGACACTCTCTGACACTCTCTATCACCATCTGACACTCGCTGACACTCTCAGACAGTCTCAGACACTCTCTATCACTATCTGACAATCTCTGCCACTCCCTATCACTCTATATCACTCGCTGACACTTTCCGAAACTCTCTGCCACTCTCTATCACTCTCTATCACTCTCTGACGCTCTCTGACACTCTCTATCACTCTCTGACACTCTCTGACACTTTCAGACACTCTCTGCTACTCTCTGACACTCTCTGACACTCTCTGACACTCTCACACTCTCTCACACTCTCTGACACTCTCTGACACAATCTGTCCCTCTCTGACACTCTCTGACACTATCTCACACTCTCTGACATTATCACACTCTCTGACACTCTCACACTCTCTGACACTCTCACACTCTCTGACACTCTCTGACACTCTCTCATACTCTCTGACATTCTCTGACACTCTCTGAC
Organism: Heterodontus francisci; assembly: GCF_036365525.1. NCBI lineage: Eukaryota > Metazoa > Chordata > Chondrichthyes > Heterodontiformes > Heterodontidae > Heterodontus > Heterodontus francisci. The sequence continues at coordinate 33,582,431 of NC_090412.1, read as the reverse complement.
ACTCTCTGACCCTCTCTGACAATCTCAGACACTCTCTTTCACTCTCTGACACTTTCAGACACTCTCTGCCGCACTCTATCACTCTATATCACTCTCTGACACTTTCAGACACTCTCTATCACTCTCTATCACTCTCTATCACTCTCTGACACTCTCTGACACTCTCTGACACTCTCTATCTCTCTCTGACACTCTCTGACAATCTCATACACACTCAGACACTCTCTGACACTCTCTATCACTCACTGACACTCTCTGACACTCTCAGACAGTCTCAGACGCTCTCTGACACTCTCTGACACTCTCTGATACTCTCTGATACTCTCTGACACTCTCTGACACTCTCTGACAATCTCAGACACACTCAGACACTCTCTGACACTTTCAGACACTCTCTGCCACTCTGTATCAATCTCTGACGCTCTCTGACACTCTCTATCACTCTCTGACTCTCTCTGACACTTTCAGACACTCTCTGCTACTCTCTGACTCTCTCTGACACTCTCTGTCACTCTCTGACACTCTCACACTCTCTCACACTCTCTCACGCTCTCTGACACTCTCTGACACACTCTGACCCTCTCAGACACTCTCTGACACTATCTGACACTCTCTGACTCTCTCTGACACACTCTGTCCCTCTCTGACACTCTCTGACACTTTCAGACACTCTCTGCCACACTCTATCACTCTATATCACTCTCTGACACTTTCAGACACTCTCAATCACTCTCTATCACTCTCTATCTCTCTCTGACACTCTCTGACACTCTCTGACACTCTCTGACACTCTCTATCTCTCTCTGACAGTCTCTGACAATCTCAAACAAACTCAGACACTCTCTGACACTCTCTATCACTCTCTGACACTCTCAGACAGTCTCAGACGCTCTCTGACACTCTCTGATACTCTCTGACACTCTCTATCAATCTCTGACGCTCTCTGACACTCTCTATCACTCTCTGACACTTTCAGACACTCTCTGCTACTCTCTGACACTCTCTGACACTCTCTGACACTCTCTGACACTCTCACACTCTCTCAAACTCTCTCACACTCTCACACTCTCTGACACTCTCTGACACACTCTGTCCCTCTCTGACACTCTCTGACACTATCTGACACTCTCTGACACTCTCTGACACACTCTGTCCCTCTCTGACACTCTCTGACACTTTCAGACACTCTCTGCCACACTCTATCACTCTATATCACTCTCTGACACTTTCAGACACTCTCAGACACTCTCTGACACTATCTGACACTCTCTGACTCTCTCTGACACACTCTGTCCCTCTCTGACACTCTCTGACACTTTCAGACACTCTCTGCCACACTCTATCACTCTATATCACTCTCTGACACTTTCAGACACTCTCAATCACTCTCTATCACTCTCTATCTCTCTCTGACACTCTCTGACACTCTCTGACACTCTCTGACACTCTCTATCTCTCTCTGACAGTCTCTGACACTCTCCATCACTCTCTATCACTCTCTGACACTTTCAGACACTCTCTGCCACTCTCTATCACTCTCTGACACTCTCTGACTCTCGCACACTCTCTGCCACTCTCTGACACTCTTTCACACTCTCTGATACTCTCTGACCCTCTCTGACCCTCTCTGATACTCTCAGACACTCTCTGGCACTCTCTGACAATCTCAGACACAATCAGACACTCTCTGACACTCTCTATCACTTTCTGACACTCTCTGAAACTTTCAGACACTCTCTGCCACTCTCTATCACTCTCTGACACTCTCTAACACTCTCTAACACTCTCTGACACTCTCTGACCCTCTCTATCACTCTCTGACACTCTCTAACACTCACTGACACTCTCTGACCCTCTTTATCACTCTCTGACCCTCTCTGGCACTCTCAGACCTACGCAGATACTCGCTGACACTCACTTTCACTCTCTGACAGTCTCTGACGCTTTCAGACATTCTCTGCCACTCTCTACTACTCTCTATCACTCGCTGACACTTTCAGACACTCTCTGCCACTCTCTGACACTATCTGACACTCTCACACTCTCTGACACTCTCACACTCTCTGACACTCTGACACTCTCAATCACTCTCTGACACTCTCCATCACTCTCTGACACTCTTTGACAATCTCAGACACACTCAGACACTCTCTGACACTCTCTGACACTCTCGATCACTCTCTGACACTCTCTGACACTTTCAGACACTCTCTGACACTCTCTGACACTCTCACACACTCTCACACACTCTCACACACTCTCTGACACTCTCTGACCCACTCTGACACTCTCTGTCACTGTCTGACACTCTCTGGCACTCTCACACTCTCTGACACTCTCACTCTCTCTGACACTCTCTCACACTCTCTGACACTCTCACACTCTCTGACACTCTCTCACCCTCTCTGACCCTCTCTGACCCTCTCTGACCCTCTCTGACACTCTCTGACACTCTCTATCACTCTCTGACACTCTCTTACACTCTCCATCACTCTCTGACACTCTCTGATACACTGTGACACTCTCAGACACACTCTGACACACTCAGACACTCTCTACCACACTCTATCAATCTCTCACACTGTCTAACACTCTCTGATACACTCTAACAATCTCAGACACTCTCTGACACTCTCTATCACCATCTGACACTCGCTGACACTCTCAGACAGTCTCAGACACTCTCTATCACTATCTGAGAATCTCTGACACTCTCTGACACTCTCTGATACTCTCCAGTACACTCTGACACTCTCTATCTCTCTCTGGCACTCTCTGACAATCTCATACACACTCAGACACTCTCTGACACTCTCCATCACTCTCTGACACCCTCTCACACTCTCAGACAGTCTCAGACACGCTCTGACACTCTCTGATACTCTCTGACACTCTCTGACACTTTCAGACACTCTCTGCCACTCTCTATGACTATCTGACACTCTCTGACACTCTCTCTGACCCTCTCTCACACTCTCTGACACACTCTGACCCTCCCTGACACTCTCTGAGACTCTCGTACACTCTCTGACACTCTCTGACACTTTCACACACTCTCTGCCACTCCCTATCACTCTATATCGCTCGCTGACACTTTCAGACACTCTCTGCCACTCTCTATCACTCTCTATCACTCTCTGACGCTCTCTGACACTCTCTATCACTCTCTGACACTCTCTGACACTTTCAGACACTCTCTGCTACTCTCTGACACTCTCTGACACTCTCACACTCTCTCACACTCTCTGACACTCTCTGACACTCTCTGACACAATCTGTCCCTCTCTGACACTCTCTGACACTATCTCACACTCTCTGACACTATCTCACACTCTCTGACACTCTCACACTCTCTGACACTCTCACACTCTCTGACACTCTCTCACACTCTCTGACACTCTCTCACACTCTCTGACACTCTCTCACCCTCTCTGACCCTCTCTGACCCTCTCTGACACTCTCTGACACTCTCTATCACTCTCTGACACTCTCTTACACTCTCCATCACTCTCTGACACTCTCTGATACACTGTGACACTCTCAGACACACTCTGACACACTCAGACACTCTCTACCACACTCTATCAATCTCTCACACTGTCTAACACTCTCTGATACACTCTAACAATCTCAGACACTCTCTGACACTCTCTATCACCATCTGACACTCGCTGACATCCTCAGACAGTCTCAGACACTCTCTATCACTATCTGACAATCTCTGACACTCTCTGATACTCTCCAATACATTCTGACACTCTCCATCTCTCTCTGACACTCTCTGACAATCTCATACACACTCAGACACTCTCTGACACTCTCTATCACTCTCTGACACTCTCTCACACTCTCAGACAGTCTCAGACACTCTCTGACACTCTCTGATACTCTCTGACACTCTCTGACACTTTCAGACACTCTCTGCCACTCTCTATCACTCTCTATCACTCTCTGAAACTCTCTGCCACTCTCTGACACTCTCTAAGACTATCTGACACTCTCTGACACTCTCTCTGACCCTCTCTCACACTCTCTGACACACTCTGACCCTCCCTGACACTCTCTGAGACTCTCGTACACTCTCTGACACTCTCTGACACTTTCACACACTCTCTGCCACTCCCTATCACTCTATATCACTCGCTGACACTTTCAGACACTCTCTGCCACTCTCTATCACTCTCTGACGCTCTCTGACACTCTCGATCACTCTCTGACACTCTCTGACACTTTCAGACACTCTCTGCTGCTCTCTGACACTCTCTGACACTCTCTGACACTCTCTGACACTCTCACACTCTCTCACACTCTATGACACTCTCTGACACTCTCTGACACAATCTGTCCCTCTCTGACACTCTCTGACACTATCTCACACTCTCTGACACCATCACACCCTCTGACACTCTCACACTCTCTGACACTCTCACACTCTCTGACACTCTCTCATACTCTCTGACATTCTCTGACACTCTCTGACACTCTCTGACCCTCTCTGACAATCTCTGACACTCTCTGACAAACTCTGACACACTCAGACACTCTCTTTCACTCTCTGACACTTTCAGACACTCTCTGCTACTCTCTGACTCTCTCTGACACTCTCTGTCACTCTCTGACACTCTCACACTCTCTCACACTCTCTCACACTCTCTCACGCTCTCTGACACTCTCTGCTACTCTCTGACTCTCTCTGACACTCTCTGACACTCTCTGATACTCTCTGACACTCTCTGACACTCTCTGACAATCTCAGACACACTCAGACACTCTCTGACACTTTCAGACACTCTCTGCCACTCTCTATCAATCTCTGACGCTCTCTGACACTCTCTATCACTCTCTGACACTCTCTGACACTTTCAGACACTCTCTGCTACTCTCTGACACTCTCTGACACTCTCTGACACTCTCACACTCTCTCACACTCTCTCACACTTTCTCACACTCTCTGACACACTCTGACCCTCTCAGACACTCTCTGACACTATCTGACACTCTCTGACACTCTCTGACACTCTCTGACACACTCTGTCCCTCTCTGACACTCTCTGACACTTTCAGACACTCTCTGCCACACTGTATCACTCTATATCACTCTCTGACACTTTCAGACACTCTCTATCACTCTCTATCACTCTCTATCACTCTCTGACACTCTCTGACACTCTCTGACACTCTCTATCTCTCTCTGACACTCTCTGACAATCTGAAACAAACTCAGACACTCTCTGACACTCTCTATCACTCACTGACACTCTCTGACACTCTCAGACAGTCTCAGACGCTCTCTGACACTCTCTGATACTCTCTGACACTCTCTGACAATCTCAGACACACTCAGACACTCTCTGACACTTTCAGACACTCTCTGCCACTCTATATCAATCTCTGACGCTCTCTGACACTCTCTATCACTCTCTGACACTTTCCGACACTTTCAGACACTCTCTGCTACTCTCTGACACTCTCTGACACTCTCTGACACTCTCTGACACTCTCACACTCTCTCACACTCTCGCACACTCTCTGACACTCTCTGACACACTCTGTCCCTCTCTGACACTCTCTGACACTATCTGACACTCTCTGACACTCTCTGACACACTCTGTCCCTCTCTGACACTCTCTGACACTTTCAGACACTCTCTGCCACACTCTATCACTCTATATCACTCTCTGACACTTTCAGACACTCTCTATCACTCTCTATCACTCTCTATCACTCTCTATCACTCTCTGACACTCTCTGACACTCTCTGACACTCTCTATCTCTCTCTGACACTCTCTGACAATCTCAAACACACTCAGACACTCTCTGACACTCTCTATCACTCACTGACACTCTCTGACACTCTCAGACAGTCTCAGACACTCTCTGACTCTCTCTGATACTCTCTGACACTCTCTGACACTCTCTGACAATCTCAGACACACTCAGACACTCTCTGACACTTTCAGACACTCTCTGCCACACTCTATCACTCTCTATCACTCTCTGAAACTCTCTGCCACTCTCTGACACTCTCTTTGACCATCTGACACTCTCTGACACTCTCTCTGACCCTCTTTCACACTCTCTGACCCTCCCTGACACTCTCTGAGACTCTCTGCCACTCTCTATCACTCTCTGCCACTCTCTGTCAATCTCAGACACACTCAGACACTCTCTGACACTCTCGTACGCTCTCTGACACTTTCACACACTCTCTGCCACTCTCTATCACTCTATATCACTCGCTGACACTTTCAGACACTCTCTGCCACTCTCTATCACTCTCTATCACTCTCTGACGCTCTCTGACACTCTCTATCACTCTCTGACACTCTCTGACACTTTCAGACACTCTCTGCTACTCTCTGACACTCTCTGACACTCTCTGACACTCTCACACTCTCTCACACTCTCTGACACTCTCTGACCCTCTCTGACTCTTTCAGACACTCTCTGCCACTCTCTATCACTCTCTGACACTCTCTGACACTCTCTCACACTCTCTGACACTCTCTGACACACTCTGTCCCTCTCTGACACTCTCTGACACTATCTGACACTCTCTGACACTATCACACTCTCTGACACTCTCTGACACTCTCTCATACTCTCTGACATTCTCTCACACTCTCTGACACTCTCTGACCCTCTCTGACAATCTCTGACACTCACTGACAAACTCTATCACTCTCTGACACTCTCTGACACACTCAGACACTCTCTTTCTCTCTCTGACACTTTCAGACACTCTCTGCCACACTCTATCACTCTATATAAATCTCTGACACTTTCAGACACTCTCCATGACACTCTATCACTCGCTATCACTCTCTGACACTCTCTGACACTCTCTGACACTCTCTGACACTCTCTATCACTCTCAGACACTCTCTGACACTTTCAGACACTCTCTGCTACTCTCTGACACTCTCTGACACTCTCTGACACTCTCTGACACTCTCACACTCTCTCACACTCTCTCACACTCTCTGACACTCTCTGACACTCTCTGACACTCTCTGACACTCTCTGACACTCTCTATCTCTCTCTGACACTCTCTGACAATCTCAAACACACTCAGACACTCTCTGACACTCTCTATCACTCACTGACACTCTCTGACACTCTCAGACAGTCTCAGACACTCTCTGACACTCTCTGATACTCTCTGACACTCTCTGACACTCTCTGACAATCTCAGACACACTCAGACACTCTCTGACACTTTCAGACACTCTCTGCCACACTCTATCACTCTCTATCACTCTCTGAAACTCTCTGCCACTCTCTGACACTCTCTTTGACCATCTGACACTCTCTGACACTCTCTCTGACCCTCTCTCAGACTCTCTGACCCTCCCTGACACTCTCTGAGACTCTCTGCCACTCTCTATCACTCTCTGCCACTCTCTGTCAATCTCAGACACACTCAGACACTCTCTGACACTCTCGTACGCTCTCTGACACTTTCACACACTCTCTGCCACTCTCTATCACTCTATATCACTCGCTGACACTTTCAGACACTCTCTGCCACTCTCTATCACTCTCTATCACTCTCTGACCCTCTCTGACTCTTTCAGACACTCTCTGCCACTCTCTATCACTCTCTGACACTCTCTGACACTCTCTCACACTCTCTGACACTCTCTGACACACTCTGTCCCTCTCTGACACTCTCTGACACTATCTGACACTCTCTGACACTATCACACTCTCTGACACTCTCTGACACTCTCTCATACTCTCTGACATTCTCTCACACTCTCTGACACTCTCTGACCCTCTCTGACAATCTCTGACACTCACTGACAAACTCTATCACTCTCTGACACTCTCTGACACACTCAGACACTCTCTTTCTCTCTCTGACACTTTCAGACACTCTCTGCCACACTCTATCACTCTATATAACTCTCTGACACTTTCAGACACTCTCCATGACACTCTATCACTCGCTATCACTCTCTGACACTCTCTGACACTCTCTGACACTCTCTGACACTCTCTATCACTCTCAGACACTCTCTGACACTCTCTATCACTCTCAGCCTTCTCTGTATCACTCTCTGACTCTCTCTGACAGTCTCTGACACTCTCTGACACTTTCAGACACTCTCTGCCACTCTCTGTCACTCTCTGACACTCTCTTGCACTCTCTGACACTCGCACACTCTCTGACCCTCTCTGACACTCTTTCACACTCTCTGACACTCTCTGAACCTCTCTGACCTTCTCTGACACTCTCAGACACTCTCTGGCACACTCTATCACTCTCTGACACTCTCTATCACTGTCAATCATTCGCAATCACTCTCAATCACTCTCTGAACCTCTCTGACACACTCTGGCACTCTCTCTCACTCTCTATCACTCTCTGACCCTCTCTGACCCTCTCTGACACTCTCAGACACTCTCTGGCACACTCTATCACTCTCTGACACTCTCTGACACTCTCTATCACTGTGAATCATTCTCAATCACTCTCAATTGCTGTCTGACACTCTCTATCACTCTCAGCCTTCTCTGTATCACTCTATGACACTCTCTGACACTCTCTGACACTCTCTGACACTCTCTGACACTCGCACACTCGCACACTCTCTGACACTCTCTGACACTCTTTCACACTCTCTGACCCTCTCTGACACTCTCAGACACTCTCTGGCACACTCTATCACTCTCTGACACTCTCTATCACTCTCTATCACTCTCTGACACTCTCTGACACTCTCTGACACTTTCTGATACACTCTGGCACTCTCTGATACACTCTGACGCTCTCAGACACTCTCTGACACACTCAGACACTCTCTTCCACTCTCATTCACTCTCTGACACTCTTTAAACAATCTAACACTCTCAGACACTCTCTGACACTCTCTATCACTCTCTGACTCAATCTGACACTCTCAGACTGTCTCAGACACTCTCAATCATTCTCAGACACACTCAGACACTCTCTGACACTCTCACACTCTCTCACACTCTCTGACACTCTCTGACACACTCTGTCCCTCTCTGACACTCTCTGACACTATCTGATACTCTCTGACACTCTCACACTCTCTGACACTCTCACACTCTCTGACACTCTCTGACACTCTCTCACTCTCTCTGACATTCTCTCACACCCTCTGACACTCTCTGACCCTCTCGGACAATGTCTGACACTTTCTGACAAACTCTATCACTCTCTGACACTCTCTGACACACTCAGACACTCTCTATTACTCTCTGACACTTTCAGACACTCTCTGCCACTCTCTATCACTCTATATCACTCTCTGACACTTTCAGATACTCTCTATCACTCTCTATCACTCTCTGAAGCTCTCTGACACTCTCTGACACTCTCTATCACTCTCAGACACTCTCTGACACTTTCAGACACTCTCTGCCACTCTCTATCACTCTCTGACACTCTCTTGCTCTCTCTGACACTCGCACACTCTCTGACCCTCTCTGACACTCTTTCACCCTCTCTGACACTATCTGAACCTCTCTGACCTTCTCTGACACTCTCAGACACTCTCTGGCACACTCTATCACTCTCTGACACTCTCTATCACTGTCAATCATTCTCAATCACTCTCAATCACTCTCTGAACCTCTCTGACACACTCTGGCACTCTCTCTCACTCTCTATCACTCTCTGACCCTCTCTGACCCTCTCTGACACTCTCAGACACTCTCTGGCACACTCTATCACTCTCTGACACTCTCTGACACTCTCTATCACTGTGAATCATTCTCAATCACTCTCAATTGCTGTCTGACACTCTCTATCACTCTCAGCCTTCTCTGTATCACTCTATGACACTCTCTGACACTCTCTGACACTCTCTGACACTCTCTGACACTCGCACACTCGCACACTCTCTGACACTCTCTGACACTCTTTCACACTCTCTGACCCTCTCTGACACTCTCAGACACTCTCTGGCACACTCTATCACTCTCTGACACTCTCTATCACTCTCTATCACTCTCTGACACTCTCTGATGCACTCTGACACTCTCAGACAGTCTCAGACTCTCTCTATCACTCTCTGACACTCTCTGACACTTTCTGATACACTCTGGCACTCTCTGATACACTCTGACGCTCTCAGACACTCTCTGACACACTCAGACACTCTCTTACACTCTCATTCACTCTCTGACACTCTTTAAACAATCTAACACTCTCAGACACTCTCTGACACTCTCTATCACTCTCTGACTCAATCTGACACTCTCAGACTGTCTCAGACACTCTCAATCATTCTCAGACACACTCAGACACTCTCTGACACTCTCACACTCTCTCACACTCTCTGACACTCTCTGACACACTCTGTCCCTCTCTGACACTCTCTGACACTATCTGATACTCTCTGACACTCTCACACTCTCTGACACTCTCACACTCTCTGACACTCTCTGACACTCTCTCACTCTCTCTGACATTCTCTCACACCCTCTGACACTCTCTGACCCTCTCGGACAATGTCTGACACTTTCTGACAAACTCTATCACTCTCTGACACTCTCTGACACACTCAGACACTCTCTATTACTCTCTGACACTTTCAGACACTCTCTGCCACTCTCTATCACTCTATATCACTCTCTGACACTTTCAGATACTCTCTATCACTCTCTATCACTCTCTGAAGCTCTCTGACACTCTCTGACACTCTCTATCACTCTCAGACACTCTCTGACACTTTCAGACACTCTCTGCCACTCTCTATCACTCTCTGACACTCTCTTGCTCTCTCTGACACTCGCACACTCTCTGACCCTCTCTGACACTCTTTCACCCTCTCTGACACTATCTGAACCTCTCTGACCTTCTCTGACACTCTCAGACACTCTCTGGCACACTCTATCACTCTCTGACACTCTCTATCACTGTCAATCATTCTCAATCACTCTCAATCACTCTCTGAACCTCTCTGACACACTCTGGCACTCTCTCTCACTCTCTATCACTCTCTGACCCTCTCTGACCCTCTCTGACACTCTCAGAAACTCTCTGGCACACTCTATCACTCTCTGACACTCTCTGACACTCTCTATCACTGTGAAGCATTCTCAATCACTCTCAATTGCTCTCTGACACTCTCTATCACTCTCAGCCTTCTCTGTATCACTCTATGACACTCTCTGACACTCTCTGACACGCTCTGACACTCTCTGACACTCTTTCACACTCTCTGACCGTCTCTGACACTCTCAGACACTCTCTGGCACACTCGATCACTCTCTGACACTCTCTATCACTCTCTATCACTCTCTGACACTCTCTGATACACTCTGGCACTCTCAGACACTCTCTGACATTCTCTATCACTCTCTGACACTCTCTGATGCACTCTGACACTCTCAGACAGTCTCAGACACTCTCCATCACTCTCTGACACTCTCTGACACTCTCTGACACTCTCTGACACTTTCTGATACACTCTGGCACTCTCTGATACACTCTGACACTCTCAGACACTCTCTGACACACTCAGACACTCTCTACCACTCTCATTCACTCTCTGACACTCTTTAAACAATCTAACACTCTCAGACACTCTCTGACACTCTCTATCACTCTCTGACTCAATCTGACACTCTCAGACTGTCTCAGACACTCTCAATCACTCTCTGACACTCTCTGACACTCTCTGATACTCTCTGACATTCTCAGACACACTCAGACACTCTCTGACACTCTCACACTCTCTCACACTCTCTGACACTCTCTGACACACTCTGTCCCTCTCTGACACTCTCTGACACTATCTGATACTCTCTGACACTCTCACACTCTCTGACACTCTCACACTCTCTGACACTCTCTGACACTATCTCACTCTCTCTGACATTCTCTCACACTCTCTGACACTCTCTGACCCTCTCTGACAATGTCTGACACTTTCTGACAAACTCTATCACTCTCTGACACTCTCTGACACACTCAGACACTCTCTATTACTCTCTGACACTTTCAGACACTCTCTGCCACTCTCTATCACTCTATATCACTCTCTGACACTTTCAGATACTCTCTATCACTCTCTATCACTCTCTGAAGCTCTCTGACACTCTCTGACACTCTCTATCACTCTCAGACACTCTCTGACACTTTCAGACACTCTCTGCCACTCTCTATCACTCTCTGACACTCTCTTGCTCTCTCTGACACTCGCACACTCTCTGACCCTCTCTGACACTCTTTCACCCTCTCTGACACTATCTGAACCTCTCTGACCTTCTCTGACACTCTCAGACACTCTCTGGCACACTCTATCACTCTCTGACACTCTCTATCACTGTCAATCATTCTCAATCACTCTCAATCACTCTCTGAACCTCTCTGACACACTCTGGCACTCTCTCTCACTCTCTATCACTCTCTGACCCTCTCTGACCCTCTCTGACACTCTCAGAAACTCTCTGGCACACTCTATCACTCTCTGACACTCTCTGACACTCTCTATCACTGTGAATCATTCTCAATCACTCTCAATTGCTCTCTGACACTCTCTATCACTCTCAGCCTTCTCTGTATCACTCTATGACACTCTCTGACACTCTCTGACACGCTCTGACACTCTCTGACACTCTTTCACACTCTCTGACCCTCTCTGACACTCTCAGACACTCTCTGGCACACTCGATCACTCTCTGACACTCTCTATCACTCTCTATCACTCTCTGACACTCTCTGATACACTCTGGCACTCTCAGACACTCTCTGACATTCTCTATCACTCTCTGACACTCTCTGATGCACTCTGACACTCTCAGACAGTCTCAGACACTCTCTATCACTCTCTGACACTCTCTGACACTCTCTGACACTCTCTGACACTTTCTGATACACTCTGGCACTCTCTGATACACTCTGACACTCTCAGACACTCTCTGACACACTCAGACACTCTCTACCACTCTCATTCACTCTCTGACACTCTTTGAAACAATCTAACACTCTCAGACACTCTCTGACACTCTCTATCACTCTCTGACTCAATCTGACACTCTCAGACTGTCTCAGACACTCTCAATCACTCTCTGACACTCTCTGACACTCTCTGATACTCTCTGACATTCTCAGACACACTCAGACACTCTCTGACACTCTCACACTCTCTCACACTCTCTGACACTCTCTGACACACTCTGTCCCTCTCTGACACTCTCTGACACTATCTGATACTCTCTGACACTCTCACACTCTCTGACACTCTCACACTCTCTGACACTCTCTGACACTCTCTCACTCTCTCTGACATTCTCTCACACTCTCTGACACTCTCTAACCCTCTCTGACAATGTCTGACACTTTCTGACAAACTCTATCACTCTCTGACACTCTCTGACACTCTATATCACTCTCTGACACTTTCAGACACTCTCTGCCACTCTCTATCACTCTATATCACTCTCTGACACTTTCAGATACTCTCTATCACTCTCTATCACTCTCTGAAGCTCTCTGACACTCTCTGACACTCTCTATCACTCTCAGACACTCTCTGACACTTTCAGACACTCTCTGCCACTCTCTATCACTCTCTGACACTCTCTGACACTCTCTTGCTCTCTCTGACACTCGCACACTCTCTGACCCTCTCTGACACTCTTTCACCCTCTCTGACACTATCTGAACCTCTCTGACCTTCTCTGACACTCTCAGACACTCTCTGGCACACTCTATCACTCTCTGACACTCTCTATCACTGTCAATCATTCTCAATCACTCTCAATCACTCCCTGAACCTCTCTGACTCTCTCTGGCACTTTCAGATACTCTCAGACACACTCAGACACTCTCTCTCACTCTCTATCACTCTCTGACTCTCTCTGATACACTGTGGCACTCTCAGACGCTCTCTGACACTCTCTGATACTCTCTGACACTCTCTGACACTCTCTGACAATCTCAGACACACTCAGACACTCTCTGACACTTTCAGACACTCTCTGCCACTCTCTATCAATCTCTGACGCTCTCTGACACTCTCTATCACTCTCTGACACTCTCTGACACTTTCAGACACTCTCTGCTACTCTCTGACACTCTCTGACACTCTCTGACACTCTCACACTCTTTCACACTCTCTCACACTCTCTGACACTCTCTGACACTCTCTGACACTCTCTGACACACTCTGACCCTCTCAGACACTCTCTGACACTATCTGACACTCTCTGACACTCTCTGACACACTCTGTCCCTCTCTGACACTCTCTGACACTTTTAGACACTCTCTGCCACACTCTATCACTCTATATCTCTCTCTGACACTTTCAGACACTCTCTATCACTCTCTATCACTCTGTATCACTCTCTGACACTCTCTGACACTCTCTGACACTCTCTATCTCTCTCTGACACTCTCTGACAATCTCAAACAAACTCAGACACTCTCTGACACTCTCTATCACTCACTGACACTCTCTGACACTCTCAGACAGTCTCAGACGCTCTCTGACACTCTCTGATACTCTCTGACACTCTCTGACACTCTCTGACAATCTCAGACACACTCAGACACTCTCTGACACTTTCAGACACTCTCTGCCACTCTCTATCAATCTCTGACGCTCTCTGACACTCTCTATCACTCTCTGACACTCTCTGACACTCTCTGACACTCTCTGACACACTCACACTCTCTCACACTCTCTCACACTCTCTCACACTCTCTGACACTCTCTGACACACTCTGTCCCTCTCTGACACTCTCTGACACTATCTGACACTCTCTGACACTCTCGATCTCTCTCTGACACTCTCTGACAATCTCAAACACACTCAGACACTCTCTGACACTCTCTATCACTCACTGACACTCTCTGACACTCTCCGACAGTCTCAGACACTCTCTGACACTCTCTGATACTCTCTGACACTCTCTGACACTCTCTGACAATCTCAGACACACTCAGACACTCTCTGACACTTTCAGACACTCTCTGCCACACTCTATCACTCTCTATCACTCTCTGAAACTCTCTGCCACTCTCTGACACGCTCTTTGACCATCTGACACTCTCTGACACTCTCTCTGACCCTCTCTCACACACTCTGACCCTCCCTGACACTCTCTGAGACTCTCTGCCACTCTCTATCACTCTCTGCCACTCTCTGACAATCTCAGACACACTCAGACACTCTCTGACACTCTCGTACACTCTCTGACACTTTCACACACTCTCTGCCACTCTCTATCACTCTATATCACTCGCTGACACTTTGAGACACTCTCTGCCACTCTCTATCACTCTCTATCACTCTCTGACGCTCTCTGACACTCTCTATCACTCTCTGAATCTCTCTGACACTTTCAGACACTCTCTGCTACTCTCTGACACTCTCTGACACTCTCTGACACTTTCAGACACTCTCTATCACTCTCTATCACTCTCTATCACTCTCTATCACTCTCTGACACTCTCTGACACTCTCTATCTCTCTCTGACACTCTCTGACAATCTCAAACACACTCAGACACTCTCTGACACTCTCTATCACTCACTGACACTCTCTGACACTCTCAGACAGTCTCAGACACTCTCAGACACTCTCTGACACTCTCTGACACTCTCTGACACTCTCTGACAATCTCAGACACACTCAGACACTCTCTGACACTTTCGGACACTCTCTGCCACACTCTATCACTCTCTATCACTCTCTGAAACTCTCTGCCACTCTCTGACACTCTCTTTGACCATCTGACACTCTCTAACACTCTCTCTGACCCTCTCTCACACTCTCTGACCCTCCCTGACACTCTCTGAGACTCTCTGCCACTCTCTATCACTCTCTGCCACTCTCTGACAATCTCAGACACACTCAGACACTCTCTGACACTCTCGTACACTCTCTGACACTTTCACAAACTCTCTGCAACTCTCTATCACTCTATATCACTCGCTGACACTTTCAGACACTCTCTGCCACTCTCTATCACTCTCTATCACTCTCTGACGCTCTCTGACACTCTCTATCACTCTCTGACACTCTCTGACACTTTCAGACACTCTCTGCTACTCTCTGACACTCTCTGACACTCTCTGACACTCTCTGACAGTCTCTCACACTCTCTCACACTCTCTGACACACTCTGTCCCACTCTGACACTCTCTGACACTATCTGACACTCTCTGACACTATCACACTCTCTGACACTCTCTGACACTCTCTCATACTCTCTGACATTCTCTCACACTCTCTGACACTCTCTGACCCTCTCTGACAATCTCTGATCACTCACTGACAAACTCTATCACTCTCTGACACTCTCTGACACACTCAGACACTCTCTTTCTCTCTCTGACACTTTCAGACACTCTCTGCCACACTCTATCACTCTATATAACTCTCTGACACTTTCAGACACTCTCCATGACACTCTATCACTCGCTATCACTCTCTGACACTCTCTGACACTCTCTGACACTCTCTATCACTCTCAGACACTCTCTGACACTTTCAGACACTCTCTGCCACTCTCTATCCCTCTCTGACACTCTCTGACACTCGCACACTCTCTGCCACTCTCTGAAACTCTTTCACACTCTCTGACACTCTCTGACCCTCTCTGACGCTCTCTGACACTCTCAGACACTCTCTGGCACACTCTATCACTCTCTGACACTCTCTGACACTCTCTATCACTGTGAATCATTCTCAATCATTCTCAATTACTCTCTGACACTCTCTGACACTCTCTATCACTCTCAGCCTTCTCTGTATCACTCTCTGACTCTCTCTGACACTCTCTGACACTCTCTGACACTTTCAGACACTCTCTGCCACTCTCTGTCACTCTCTGACACTCTCTTGCACTCTCTGACACTCGCACACTCTCTGACCCTCTCTGACACTCTTTCACACTCTCTGACACTCTCTGAACCTCTCTGACCTTCTCTGACACTCTCAGACACTCTCTGGCACACTCTATCACTCTCTGACACTCTCTATCACTGTCAATCATTCTCAATCACTCTCTGAACCTCTCTGGCACACTCTGGCACTCTCTCTCACTCTCTATCACTCTCTGACCCTCTCTGACCCTCTCTGACACTCTCAGACACTCTCTGGCACACTCTATCACTCTCTCACACTCTCTGACACTCTCTGACCCTCTCTGACAATCTCTGATCACTCACTGACAAACTCTATCACTCTCTGACACTCTCTGACACACTCAGACACTCTCTTTCTCTCTCTGACACTTTCAGACACTCTCTGCCACACTCTATCACTCTATATAACTCTCTGACACTTTCAGACACTCTCCATGACACTCTATCACTCGCTATCACTCTCTGACACTCTCTGACACTCTCTGACACTCTCTGACACTCTCTATCACTCTCAGACACTCTCTGACACTTTCAGACACTCTCTGCCACTCTCTATCCCTCTCTGACACTCTCTGACACTCGCACACTCTCTGCCACTCTCTGAAACTCTTTCACACTCTCTGACACTCTCTGACCCTCTCTGACGCTCTCTGACACTCTCAGACACTCTCTGGCACACTCTATCACTCTCTGACACTCTCTGACACTCTCTATCACTGTCAATCATTCTCAATCACTCTCAATCACTCTCTGAACCTCTCTGACTCTCTCTGGCACTTTCAGATACTCTCAGACACACTCAGACACTCTCTCTCACTCTCTATCACTCTCTGACTCTCTCTGATACACTGTGGCACTCTCAGACGCTCTCTGACACTCTCTGATACTCTCTGACACTCTCTGACACTCTCTGACAATCTCAGACACACTCAGACACTCTCTGACACTTTCAGACACTCTCTGCCACTCTCTATCAATCTCTGACGCTCTCTGACACTCTCTATCACTCTCTGACACTCTCTGACACTTTCAGACACTCTCTGCTACTCTCTGACACTCTCTGACACTCTCTGACACTCTCACACTCTTTCACACTCTCTCACACTCTCTCACACTCTCTGACACTCTCTGACACTCTCTGACACTCTCTGACACACTCTGACCCTCTCAGACACTCTCTGACACTATCTGACACTCTCTGACACTCTCTGACACACTCTGTCCCTCTCTGACACTCTCTGACACTTTTAGACACTCTCTGCCACACTCTATCACTCTATATCTCTCTCTGACACTTTCAGACACTCTCTATCACTCTCTATCACTCTCTATCACTCTCTGACACTCTCTGACACTCTCTGACACTCTCTATCTCTCTCTGACACTCTCTGACAATCTCAAACAAACTCAGACACTCTCTGACACTCTCTATCACTCACTGACACTCTCTGACACTCTCAGACAGTCTCAGACGCTCTCTGACACTCTCTGATACTCTCTGACACTCGCTGACACTCTCTGACAATCTCAGACACACTCAGACACTCTCTGACACTTTCAGACACTCTCTGCCACTCTCTATCAATCTCTGACGCTCTCTGACACTCTCTATCACTCTCTGACACTCTCTGACACTCTCTGACACTCTCTGACACTCTCACACTCTCTCACACTCTCTCACACTCTCTCACACTCTCTGACACTCTCTGACACACTCTGTCCCTCTCTGACACTTTCAGACACTCTCTGCCACACTCTATCACTCTCTATCACTCTCTGACACTTTCAGACACTCTCTATCACTCTCTATCACTCTCTATCACTCTCTATCTCTCTCTATCTCTCTCTGACACTCTCTGACACTCTCTGACACTCTCGATCTCTCTCTGACACTCTCTGACAATCTCAAACACACTCAGACACTCTCTGACACTCTCTATCACTCACTGACACTCTCTGACACTCTCCGACAGTCTCAGACACTCTCTGACACTCTCTGATACTCTCTGACACTCTCTGACACTCTCTGACAATCTCAGACACACTCAGACACTCTCTGACACTTTCAGACACTCTCTGCCACACTCTATCACTCTCTATCACTCTCTGAAACTCTCTGCCACTCTCTGACACTCTCTTTGACCATCTGACACTCTCTGACACTCTCTCTGACCCTCTCTCACACACTCTGACCCTCCCTGACACTCTCTGAGACTCTCTGCCACTCTCTATCACTCTCTGCCACTCTCTGACAATCTCAGACACACTCAGACACTCTCTGACACTCTCGTACACTCTCTGACACTTTCACACACTCTCTGCCACTCTCTATCACTCTATATCACTCGCTGACACTTTGAGACACTCTCTGCCACTCTCTATCACTCTCTATCACTCTCTGACGCTCTCTGACACTCTCTATCACTCTCTGAATCTCTCTGACACTTTCAGACACTCTCTGCTACTCTCTGACACTCTCTGACACTCTCTGACACTTTCAGACACTCTCTATCACTCTCTATCACTCTCTATCACTCTCTGACACTCTCTGACACTCTCTATCTCTCTCTGACACTCTCTGACAATCTCAAACACACTCAGACACTCTCTGACACTCTCTATCACTCACTGACACTCTCTGACACTCTCAGACAGTCTCAGACACTCTCTGACACTCTCTGACACTCTCTGACACTCTCTGACAATCTCAGACACACTCAGACACTCTCTGACACTTTCGGACACTCTCTGCCACACTCTATCACTCTCTATCACTCTCTGAAACTCTCTGCCACTCTCTGACACTCTCTTTGACCATCTGACACTCTCTGACACTCTCTCTGACCCTCTCTCACACTCTCTGACCCTCCCTGACACTCTCTGAGACTCTCTGCCACTCTCTATCACTCTCTGCCACTCTCTGACAATCTCAGACACACTCAGACACTCTCTGACACTCTCGTACACTCTCTGACACTTTCACACACTCTCTGCCACTCTCTATCACTCTATATCACTCGCTGACACTTTCAGACACTCTCTGCCACTCTCTATCACTCTCTGACGCTCTCTGACACTCTCTATCACTCTCTGACACTCTCTGACACTTTCAGACACTCTCTGCTACTCTCTGACACTCTCTGACACTCTCTGACACTCTCTGACAGTCTCTCACACTCTCTCACACTCTCTGACACACTCTGTCCCCCTCTGACACTCTCTGACACTATCTGACACTCTCTGACACTATCACACTCTCTGACACTCTCTGACACTCTCTCATACTCTCTGACATTCTCTCACACTCTCTGACACTCTCTGACCCTCTCTGACAATCTCTGATCACTCACTGACAAACTCTATCACTCTCTGACACTCTCTGACACACTCAGACACTCTCTTTCTCTCTCTGACACTTTCAGACACTCTCTGCCACACTCTATCACTCTATATAACTCTCTGACACTTTCAGACACTCTCCATGACACTCTATCACTCGCTATCACTCTCTGACACTCTCTGACACTCTCTGACACTCTCTATCACTCTCAGACACTCTCTGACACTTTCAGACACTCTCTGCCACTCTCTATCCCTCTCTGACACTCTCTGACACTCGCACACTCTCTGCCACTCTCTGAAACTCTTTCACACTCTCTGACACTCTCTGACCCTCTCTGACGCTCCCTGACACTCTCAGACACTCTCTGGCACACTCTATCACTCTCTGACACTCTCTGACACTCTCTATCACTGTGAATCATTCTCAATCATTCTCAATTACTCTCTGACACTCTCTGACACTCTCTATCACTCTCAGCCTTCTCTGTATCACTCTCTGACTCTCTCTGACACTCTCTGACACTCTCTGACACTTTCAGACACTCTCTGCCACTCTCTGTCACTCTCTGACACTCTCTTGCACTTTCTGACACTCGCACACTCTCTGCCCCTCTCTGACACTCTTTCACACTCTCTGACACTCTCTGAACCTCTCTGACCTTCTCTGACACTCTCAGACACTCTCTGGCAGACTCTATCACTCTCTGACACTCTCTATCACTGTCAATCATTCTCAATCACTCTCTGAACCTCTCTGGCACACTCTGGCACTCTCTCTCACTCTCTATCACTCTCTGACCCTCTCTGACCCTCTCTGACATTCTCAGACACTCTCTGGCACACTCTATCACTCTCTCACACTCTCTGACGCTCTCTGACCCTCTCTGACAATCTCTGATCACTCACTGACAAACTCTATCACTCTCTGACACTCTCTGACACACTCAGACACTCTCTTTCTCTCTCTGACACTTTCAGACACTCTCTGCCACACTCTATCACTCTATATAACTCTCTGACACTTTCAGACACTCTCCATGACACTCTATCACTCGCTATCACTCTCTGACACTCTCTGACACTCTCTGACACTCTCTATCACTCTCAGACACTCTCTGACACTTTCAGACACTCTCTGCCACTCTCTATCCCTCTCTGACACTCTCTGACACTCGCACACTCTCTGCCACTCTCTGAAACTCTTTCACACTCTCTGACACTCTCTGACCCTCTCTGACGCTCTCTGACACTCTCAGACACTCTCTGGCACACTCTATCACTCTCTGACACTCTCTGACACTCTCTATCACTGTGAATCATTCTCAATCATTCTCAATTACTCTCTGACACTCTCTGACACTCTCTATCACTCTCAGCCTTCTCTGTATCACTCTCTGACTCTCTCTGACACTCTCTGACACTCTCTGACACTCTCTATCACTCTCAGACACTCTCTGACACTTTCAGACACTCCCTGCCACTCTCTGTCACTCTCTGACACTCTCTTGCACTCTCTGACACTCGCACACTCTCTGACCCTCTCTGACACTCTTTCACACTCTCTGACACTCTCTGAACCTCTCTGACCTTCTCTGACACTCTCAGACACTCTCTGGCACACTCTATCACTCTCTGACACTCTCTATCACTGTCAATCATTCTCAATCACTCTCTGAACCTCTCTGGCACACTCTGGCACTCTCTCTCACTCTCTATCACTCTCTGACCCTCTCTGACCCTCTCTGACACTCTCAGACACTCTCTGGCACACTCTATCACTCTCTGACACTCTCTGACACTCTCTATCACTGTGAATCATTCTCAATCACTCTCAATTGCTCTCTGACACTCTCTATCACTCTCAGCCTTCTCTGTATCACTCGATGACACTCTCTGACACTCTCTGACACTCTCTGACACTCTCTGACACTCGCACACTCGCACACTCTCTGACACTCTCTGACACTCTTTCACACTCTCTGACCCTCTCTGACACTCTCAGACACTCTCTGGCACACATTATCACTCTCTGACACTCTCTGACACTCTCTGATACACTCTGGCACTCTCAGACACTCTCTGACATTCTCTATCACTCTCTGACACTCTCTGATGCACTCTGACACTCTCAGACAGTCTCAGACACTCTCTATCACTCTCTGACACTCTCTGACACTCTCTGACACTCTCTGACACTTTCTGATACACTCTGGCACTCTCTGACACACTCTGTCCCTCTCTGACACTCTCTGACACTTTCAGACACTCTCTGCCACACTCTATCACTCTATATCACTCTCTGACACTTTCAGACACTCTCTATCACTCTCTATCACTCTCTATCACTCTCTATCACTCTCTGACACTCTCAGACACTCTCTGACACTCTCTATCTCTCTCTGACACTCTCTGACAATCTCAAACACACTCAGACACTCTCTGACACTCTCTATCACTCACTGACACTCTCTGACACTCTCAGACAGTCTCAGACACTCTCTGACACTCTCTGATACTCTCTGACACTCTCTGACAATCTCAGACACACTCAGACACTCTCTGACACTTTCAGACACTCTCTGCCACACTCTATCACTCTCTATCACTCTCTGAAACTCTCTGCCACTCTCTGACACTCTCTTTGACCATCTGACACTCTCTGACACTCTCTCTGACCCTCTCTCACACTCTCTGACCCTCCCTGACACTCTCTGAGACTCTCTGCCACTCTCTATCACTCTCTGCCACTCTCTGACAATCTCAGACACACTCGGACACTCTCTGACACTCTCGTACACTCTCTGACACTTTCACACACTCTCTGCCACTCTCTATCACTCTATATCACTCGCTGACACTTTCAGACACTCTCTGCCACTCTCTATCACTCTCTATCACTCTCTGACGCTCTCTGACACTCTCTATCATTCTCTGACACTCTCTGACACTTTCAGACACTCTCTGCTACTCTCTGACACTCTCTGACACTCTCTGACACTCTCTGACACTCTCACACTCTCTCACACTCTCTCACACTCTCTCACACTCTCTGACACACTCTGTCCCTCTCTGACACTCTCTGACACTATCTGACACTCTCTGACACTATCACACTCTCTGACACTCTCTGACACTCTCTCATACTCTCTGACATTCTCTCAAACTCTCTGACACTCTCTGACCCTCTCTGACAATCTCTGACACACTCAGACACTCTCTTTCTCTCTCTGACACTTTCAGACACTCTCTGCCACACTCTATCACTCTATATAACTCTCTGACACTTTCAGACACTCTCCATGACACTCTATCACTCGCTATCACTCTCTGACACTCTCTGACACTCTCTGACACTCTCTATCACTCTC
Source organism: Heterodontus francisci (assembly GCF_036365525.1). Lineage (NCBI taxonomy): Eukaryota > Metazoa > Chordata > Chondrichthyes > Heterodontiformes > Heterodontidae > Heterodontus > Heterodontus francisci. The sequence goes on along the minus strand of NC_090412.1, from coordinate 33,558,861 downwards.
AGACACTCTCTGACACTTTCAGACACTCTCTGCCACTCTCTATCCCTCTCTGACACTCTCTGACACTCGCACACTCTCTGCCACTCTCTGAAACTCTTTCACACTCTCTGACACTCTCTGACCCTCTCTGACGCTCTCTGACACTCTCAGACACTCTCTGGCACACTCTATCACTCTCTGACACTCTCTGACACTCTCTATCACTGTGAATCATTCTCAATCACTCTCAATTACTCTCTGACACTCTCTGACACTCTCTATCACTCTCAGCCTTCTCTGTATCACTCTCTGACTCTCTCTGACACTCTCTGACACTCTCTGACACTCTCTATCACTCTCAGACACTCTCTGACACTTTCAGACACTCTCTGCCACTCTCTGTCACTCTCTGACACTCTCTTGCACTCTCTGACACTCGCACACTCTCTGACACTCTCTGAACCTCTCTGACCTTCTCAGACACTCTCTGACACTCTCTGATACTCTCTGACACTCTCTGACAATCTCAGACACACTCAGACACTCTCTGACACTTTCAGACACTCTCTGCCACACTCTATCACTCTCTATCACTCTCTGAAACTCTCTGCCACTCTCTGACACTCTCTTTGACCATCTGACACTCTCTGACACTCTCTCTGACCCTCTCTCACACTCTCTGACCCTCCCTGACACTCTCTGAGACTCTCTGCCACTCTCTATCACTCTCTGCCACTCTCTGACAATCTCAGACACACTCGGACACTCTCTGACACTCTCGTACACTCTCTGACACTTTCACACACTCTCTGCCACTCTCTATCACTCTATATCACTCGCTGACACTTTCAGACACTCTCTGCCACTCTCTATCACTCTCTATCACTCTCTGACGCTCTCTGACACTCTCTATCATTCTCTGACACTCTCTGACACTTTCAGACACTCTCTGCTACTCTCTGACACTCTCTGACACTCTCTGACACTCTCTGACACTCTCACACTCTCTCACACTCTCTCACACTCTCTCACACTCTCTGACACACTCTGTCCCTCTCTGACACTCTCTGACACTATCTGACACTCTCTGACACTATCACACTCTCTGACACTCTCTGACACTCTCTCATACTCTCTGACATTCTCTCAAACTCTCTGACACTCTCTGACCCTCTCTGACAATCTCTGACACACTCAGACACTCTCTTTCTCTCTCTGACACTTTCAGACACTCTCTGCCACACTCTATCACTCTATATAACTCTCTGACACTTTCAGACACTCTCCATGACACTCTATCACTCGCTATCACTCTCTGACACTCTCTGACACTCTCTGACACTCTCTATCACTCTCAGACACTCTCTGACACTTTCAGACACTCTCTGCCACTCTCTATCCCTCTCTGACACTCTCTGACACTCGCACACTCTCTGCCACTCTCTGAAACTCTTTCACACTCTCTGACACTCTCTGACCCTCTCTGACGCTCTCTGACACTCTCAGACACTCTCTGGCACACTCTATCACTCTCTGACACTCTCTGACACTCTCTATCACTGTGAATCATTCTCAATCACTCTCAATTACTCTCTGACACTCTCTGACACTCTCTATCACTCTCAGCCTTCTCTGTATCACTCTCTGACTCTCTCTGACACTCTCTGACACTCTCTGACACTCTCTATCACTCTCAGACACTCTCTGACACTTTCAGACACTCTCTGCCACTCTCTGTCACTCTCTGACACTCTCTTGCACTCTCTGACACTCGCACACTCTCTGACACTCTCTGAACCTCTCTGACCTTCTCGGACACTCTCAGACACTCTCTGGCACACTCTATCACTCTCTGACACTCTCGATCACTGTCAATCATTCTCAATCACTCTCAATCACTCTCTGAACCTCTCTGACACATTCTGGCACTCTCTCACTCTCTATCACTCTCTGACCCTCTCTGACCCTCTCTGACACTCTCAGACACTCTCTGGCACACTCTATCACTCTCTGACACTCTCTGACACTCTCTATCACTGTGAATCATTCTCAATCACTCTCAATTGCTCTCTGACACTCTCTATCACTCTCAGCCTTCTCTGTATCACTCTATGACACTCTCTGACACTCTCTGACACTCTCTGACACTCGCACACTCGCACACTCTCTGACACTCTCTGACACTCTTTCACACTCTCTGACCCTCTCTGACACTCTCAGACACTCTCTGGCACACTCTATCACTCTCTGACACTCTCTATCACTCTCTATCACTCTCTGACACTCTCTGATACACTCTGGCACTCTCAGACACTCTCTGACATTCTCTATCACTCTCTGACACTCTCTGATGCACTCTGACACTCTCAGAGAGTCTCAGACACTCTCTATCATTCTCTGACACACTCTGACACTCTCTGACACTCTCTGACACTTTCTGATACACTCTGGCACTCTCTGACACACTCTGTCCCTCTCTGACACTCTCTGACACACTCAGACACTCTCTACCACTCTCATTCACTCTCTGACACTCTTTGAAACAATCTAACACTCTCAGACACTCTCTGACACTCTCTATCACTCTCTGACTCAATCTGACACTCGCAGACTGTCTCAGACACTCTCAATCACTCTCTGACACTCTCTGACACTCTCTGATACTCTCTGACATTCTCAGACACAATCAGACACTCTCTGACACTCTCACACTCTCTCACACTCTCTGACACTCTCTGACACACTCTGTCCCTCTCTGACACTCTCTGACACTATCTGATACTCTCTGACACTCTCACACTCTCTGACACTCTCACACTCTCTGACACTCTCTGACACTCTCTCACTCTCTCTGTCATTCTCTCACACTCTCTGACACTCTCTGACCCTCTCTGACAATGTCTGACACTTTCTGACAAACTCTATCACTCTCTGACACTCTCTGACACTCTCTGACACACTCAGACACTCTCTATTACTCTCTGAAGCTCTCTGACAATCTCTGACACTCTCTATCACTCTCAGACACTCTCTGACACTTTCAGACACTCTCTGCCACTCTCTATCCCTCTCTGACACTCTCTGACACTCGCACACTCTCTGCCACTCTCTGAAACTCTTTCACACTCTCTGACACTCTCTGACCCTCTCTGACGCTCTCTGACACTCTCAGACACTCTCTGGCACACTCTATCGCTCTCTGACACTCTCTATCACTGTGAATCATTCTCAATCACTCTCAATTACTCTCTGACACTCTCTGACACTCTCTATCACTCTCAGCCTTCTCTGCATCACTCTCTGACTCTCTCTGACACTCTCTGACACTCTCTGACACTCTCTATCACTCTCAGACACTCTCTGACACTTTCAGACACTCTCTGCCACTCTCTGTCACTCTCTGACACTCTCTTGCACTCTCTGACACTCGCACACTCTCTGACCCTCTCTGACACTCTTTCACACTCTCTGACACTCTCTGAACCTCTCTGACCTTCTCTGACACTCTCAGACACTCTCTGGCACACTCTATCACTCTCTGACACTCTCTATCACTGTCAATCATTCTCAATCACTCTCAATCACTCTCTGAACCTCTCTGACACACTCTGGCACTCTCAGACACTCTCTGGCACACTCTATCACTCTCTGACACTCTCTGACACTCTCTATCGCTGTGAATCATTCTCAATCACTCTCAATTGCTCTCTGACACTCTCTATCACTCTCAGCCTTCTCTGTATCACTCCATGACACTCTCTGACACTCTCTTTCACTCTCTGACACTCTTTCACACTCTCTGACCCTCTCTGACACTCTCAGACACTCTCTGGCACACTCTATCACTCTCTGACACTCTCTATCACTCTCTATCACTCTCTGACACTCTCTGATACACCACGGCACTCTCAGACACTCTCTGACATTCTCTATCACTCTCTGACACTCTCTGATGCACGCTATGACACTCTCTCACTCTCTCTGACATTCTCTCACACTCTCTGACACTCTCTGGCCCTCTCTGGCAATGTCTGACACTTTCTGACAAACTCTATCACTCTCTGACACTCTCTGACACACTCAGACACTCTCTATTACACTCTCACACTTTCAGACACTCTCTGCCACTCTCTATCACTCTATATCACTCTCTGACACTTTCAGATACTCTCTATCACTCTCTATCACTCTCTGAAGCTCTCTGACACTCTCTGACACTCTCTATCACTCTCAGACACTCTCTGACACTTTCAGACACTCTCTGCCACTCTCTATCACTCTCTGACACTCTCTTGCTCTCTCTGACACTCGCACACTCTCTGACCCTCTCTGACACTCTTTCACCCTCTCTGACACTATCTGAACCTCTCTGACCTTCTCTGACACTCTTAGACACTCTCTGGCACACTCTATCACTCTCTGACACTCTCTATCACTGTCAATCATTCTCAATCACTCTCAATCACTCTCTGAACCTCTCTGACACTCTCTGGCACTTTCAGATACTCTCAGACACACTCAGACACTCTCTCTCACTCTCTATCACTCTCTGACACTCTCTGATAAACTGTGGCACTCTCAGACACTCTCTGACTCTCTCTATCACTCTCTGACACTCTCTGATACACTCTGACACTCTCAGACACTCTCAGACACTCTCTGACACTCTCTATCACTCTCTGATTCAATCTGACACTCTCAGACAGTCTCAGACACTCTCTATCACTCTCTGACACTCTCTGACACTCTCTGATACTCTCTGATACACTGTGACACTCTCTGACACTCTCTATCATTCTCTGAGATTCTCTGACAATCTCAGACACAATCAGTCACTCTCTGACACTCTCTATCACTCTCTGACACTCTCTGACTCTTTCAGACACTCTCTGCCACTCTCTGACACTCTCTATCACTCTCTGACACTCTCTAACACTCTCTGACACTCTCTGACCCTCTCTATCACTCTCTGACCCTCTCTGGCACTCTCAGACCCACGCAGACACTCGCTGACACTCACTTTCACTCTCTGATGCTCTCTGACACTTTCAGACATTCTCTGCCACTCTCTATTACTCTCTATCACTCGCTGACACTTTCAGACACTCTCTGCCACTCTCTATCACTCTCTGTCACACTCTGACACTCTCTGACACTCTCTGACACTCTCACACTCTCTGACACTCTCACACTCTCGGACCCTTTCTGACACTCTCTATCACTCTCTGACACTCTCTGACACTCTCTATCAATCTCTGACACTCTCTATCACTCTCTGACACTCTCTGACAATCTCAGACACACTCAGACACTCTCTGACACTCTCTGACACTCTCTATCACTCTCTGACACTCTCTGACACTTTCGGACACTCTCTGCTACTCTCTCTCACTCTCTATCACTCTCTGACACTCTCTGACACTCTCTGACACTCTCACACTCTCTGACACTCTCACACACTCTCACACAGTCTCTGACACTCTCTGACCCACTCTGACACTCTCTGTCACTGTCTGACACTCTCTGACACTCTCATACTCTCTGGCACTCTCACTCTCTCTGACACTCTCAATCTCTCAGACACTCTCTCACACTCTCTGACACTCTCTCACACTCTCTGACATTCTCTGGCCCTCTCTGACACTCTCTGACACTCTCTGACACTCTCTATCACTCTCTGACACTCTCTGACACTCTCTGACACTCTCTATCACTCTCAGACACTCTCTGACACTTTCAGACACTCTCTGCCACTCTCTATCACTCTCTGACACTCTCTTGCTCTCTCTGACACTCGCACACTCTCTGACCCTCTCTGACACTCTTTCACCCTCTCTGACACTATCTGAACCTCTCTGACCTTCTCTGACACTCTCAGACACTCTCTGGCACACTCTATCACTCTCTGACACTCTCTATCACTGTCAATCATTCTCAATCACTCTCAATCACTCTCTGAACCTCTCTGACACTCTCTGGCACTTTCAGATACTCTCAGACACACTCAGACACTCTCTCTCACTCTCTATCACTCTCTGACTCTTTCTGATACACTGTGGCACTCTCAGACACTCTCTGACTCTCTCTATCACTCTCTCACACTCTCTGATACACTCTGACACTCTCAGACACTCTCAGACACTCTCTGACACTCTCTATCACTCTCTGACTCAATCTGACACTCTCAGACAGTCTCAGACACTCTCTATCACTCTCTGACACTCTCTGACACTCTCTGATACTCTCTGATACACTGTGACACTCTCTGACACTCTCTATCATTCTCTGAGACTCTCTGACAATCTCAGACACAATCAGTCACTCTATGACACTCTCTATCACTCTCTGACACTCTCTGACACTTTCAGACACTCTCTGCCACTCTCTATCACTCTCTGTCACACTCTGACACTCTCTGACACTCTCACACTCTCTGACACTCTCACACTCTCCGACACTCTCACACTCTCGGACCCTTTCTGACACTCTCTATCACTCTCTGACACTCTCTGACACTCTCTATCAATCTCTGACACTCTCTATCACTCTCTGACACTCTCTGACACTTTCAGACACTCTCTGCTACTCTCTCTCACTCTCTATCACTCTCTGACACTCTCTGACACTCTCTGACACTCTCACACTCTCTGACACTCTCACACACTCTCACACAGTCTCTGACACTCTCTGACCCACTCTGACACTCTCTGTCACTGTCTGACACTCTCTGACACTCTCATACTCTCTGGCACTCTCACTCTCTCTGACACTCTCAATCTCTCTGACACTCTCTCACACTCTCTGACACTCTCTCACACTCTCTGACATTCTCTGACCCTCTCTGACACTCTCTGACACTCTCTGACACTCTCTATCACTCTCTGACACTCTCTTACACTCTCCATCACTCTCTGAGACTCTCTGATACACTGTGACACTCTCAGACACACTCTGACACACTCAGACACTCTCTACCACGCTCTATCACTCTCTCACACTGTCTGACACTCTCTGATACACTCTAACACTCTCTGACACTTTCTATCACTATTTGACATTCGCTGACACTCTCAGACAGTCTCAGACACTCTCTATCACTTTCAGACACTCTCTGCCACTCTCTATCACTCTCTATCACTCTCTGAAACACTCTGACACTCGCTGACACTCTCTATCACTATCTGACACTCTCTGACACTCTCTCTGACCCTCTCTCACACTCTCTGACACTCTCTCACACTCTCTCTGACCCTCCCTGACACTCTCTGAGACTCTCTGACTCTCTCTATCACTCTCTGAAACTCTCTGACAATCTCAGACACACTCAGACACTCTCTGACACTCTCGATCACTCTCTGACACTTTCAGACACTCTCTGCCACTCTCTATCACTCTATAATCACTCGCTGACACTTTCAGACATTCTCTTCCACTCTCTATCACTCTCCATCACTCTCTATCACTCTCTATCACTCTCTGACACTCTCTGACACTCTCTGACACTTTCAGACACTCTCTGCTACTCTCTATCACTCTCTGACACTCTCTGACACTCTCTGACACTCTCTTTCTCTCTCTGACACTTTCAGACACTCTCTGCCACACTCTATCACTCTATATAACTCTCTGACACTTTCAGACACTCTCCATGACACTCAATCATTCGCTATCACTCTCTGACACTCTCTGACACTCTCTGACACTCTCTATCACTCTCAGACACTCTCTGACACTTTCAGACACTTTCAGAAACTCTCTGCCACTCTCTATCCCTCTCTGACACTCTCTGACACTCGCACACTCTCTGCCACTCTCACACACTCTCACACAGTCTCTGACACTCTCTGACCCACTCTGACACTCTCTGTCACTGTCTGACACTCTCTGACACTGTCATACTCTCTGGCACTCTCACTCTCTCTGACACTCTCAATCTCTCAGACACTCTCTCACACTCTCTGACACTCTCTCACACTCTCTGACATTCTCTGACCCTCTCTGACACTCTCTGACACTCTCTGACACTCTCTATCACTCTCTGACACTCTCTGACACTCTCTGACACTCTCTATCACTCTCAGACACTCTCTGACACTTTCAGACACTCTCTGCCACTCTCTATCACTCTCTGACACTCTCTTGCTCTCTCTGACACTCGCACACTCTCTGACCCTCTCTGACACTCTTTCACCCTCTCTGACACTATCTGAACCTCTCTGACCTTCTCTGACACTCTCAGACACTCTCTGGCACACTCTATCACTCTCTGACACTCTCTATCACTGTCAATCATTCTCAATCACTCTCAATCACTCTCTGAACCTCTCTGACACTCTCTGGCACTTTCAGATACTCTCAGACACACTCAGACACTCTCTCTCACTCTCTATCACTCTCTGACTCTTTCTGATACACCGTGGCACTCTCAGACACTCTCTGACTCTCTCTATCACTCTCTCACACTCTCTGATACACTCTGACACTCTCAGACACTCTCAGACACTCTCTGACACTCTCTATCACTCTCTGACTCAATCTGACACTCTCAGACAGTCTCAGACACTCTCTATCACTCTCTGACACACTCTGACACTCTCTGATACTCTCTGATACACTGTGACACTCTCTGACACTCTCTATCATTCTCTGAGACTCTCTTACAATCTCAGACACAATCAGTCACTCTATGACACTCTCTATCACTCTCTGACACTCTCTGACACTTTCAGACACTCTCTGCCACTCTCTATCACTCTCTGTCACACTCTGACACTCTCTGACACTCTCACACTCTCTGACACTCTCACACTCTCCGACACTCTCACACTCTCGGACCCTTTCTGACACTCTCTATCACTCTCTGACACTCTCTATCAATCTCTGACACTCTCTATCACTCTCTGACACTCTCTGACACTTTCAGACACTCTCTGCTACTCTCTCTCACTCTCTATCACTCTCTGACACTCTCTGACACTCTCTGACACTCTCACACTCTCTGACACTCTCACACACTCTCACACAGTCTCTGACACTCTCTGACCCACTCTGACACTCTCTGTCACTGTCTGACACTCTCTGACACTCTCATACTCTCTGGCACTCTCACTCTCTCTGACACTCTCAATCTCTCTGACACTCTCTCACACTCTCTGACACTCTCTCACACTCTCTGACATTCTCTGACCCTCTCTGACACTCTCTGACACTCTCTGACACTCTCTATCACTCTCTGACACTCTCTGACACTCTCTTACACTCTCCATCACTCTCTGAGACTCTCTGATACACTGTGACACTCTCAGACACACTCTGACACACTCAGACACTCTCTACCACGCTCTATCACTCTCTCACACTGTCTGACACTCTCTGATACACTCTAACACTCTCTGACACTTTCTATCATTATTTGACATTCGCTGACACTCTCAGACAGTCTCAGACACTCTCTATCACTTTCAGACACTCTCTGCCACTCTCTATCACTCTCTATCACTCTCTGAAACACTCTGACACTCGCTGACACTCTCTATCACTATCTGACACTCTCTGACACTCTCTCTGACCCTCTCTCACACTCTCTGACACTCTCTCACACTCTCTCTGACCCTCCCTGACACTCTCTGAGACTCTCTGACTCTCTCTATCACTCTCTGAAACTCTCTGACAATCTCAGACACACTCAGACACTCTCTGACACTCTCGATCACTCTCTGACACTTTCAGACACTCTCTGCCACTCTCTATCACTCTATAATCACTCGCTGACACTTTCAGACATTCTCTTCCACTCTCTATCACTCTCCATCACTCTCTATCACTCTCTATCACTCTCTGACACTCTCTGACACTCTCTGACACTTTCAGACACTCTCTGCTACTCTCTATCACTCTCTGACACTCTCTGACACTCTCTGACACTCTCTGACACACTCAGACACTCTCTTTCTCTCTCTGACACTTTCAGACACTCTCTGCCACACTCTATCACTCTATATAACTCTCTGACACTTTCAGACACTCTCCATGACACTCTATCACTCGCTATCACTCTCTGACACTCTCTGACACTCTCTATCACTCTCAGACACTCTCTGACACTTTCAGACACTTTCAGACACTCTCTGCCACTCTCTATCCCTCTCTGACACTCTCTGACACTCGCACACTCTCTGCCACTCTCTGAAACTCTTTCACACTCTCTGACACTCTCTGACCCTCTCTGACGCTCTCTGTCACTCTCAGACACTCTCTGGCACACTCTATCACTCTCTGACACTCTCTGACACTCTCTATCACTGTGAATCATTCTCAATCACTCTCAATTACTCTCTGACACTCTCTATCACTCTCAGCCTTCTCTGTATCACTCTCTGACTCTCTCTGACACTCTCTGACACTCTCTATCACTCTCAGACACTCTCTGACACTTGCAGACACTCTCTGCCACTCTCTGTCACTCTCTGACACTCTCTTGCACTCTCTGACACTCGCACACTCTCTGACCCTCTCTGACACTCTTTCACACTCTCTGACACTCTCTGAACCTCTCTGACCTTCTCTGACACTCTCAGACACTCTCTGGCACACTCTATCACTCTCTGACACTCTCGATCACTGTCAATCATTCTCAATCACTCTCAATCACTCTCTGAACCTCTCTGACACACTCTGGCACTCTCTCTCACTCTCTATCACTCTCTGACCCTCTCTGACCCTCTCTGACACTCTCAGACACTCTCTGGCACACTCTATCACTCTCTGACACTCTCTGACACTCTCTGTCACTGTGAATCATTCTCAATCACTCTCAATTGCTCTCTGACACTCTCTATCACTCTCAGCCTTCTCTGTATCACTCTATGACACTCTCTGACACTCTCTGACACTCTCTGACACTCTCTGACACTCTCTGACACTCTCTGACACTCGCACACTCTCTGACACTCTCTGACACTCTTTCACACTCTCTGACCCTCTCTGACACTCTCAGACACTCTCTGGCACACTCTATCACTCTCTGACACTCTCTATCACTCTCTATCACTCTCTGACACTCTCTGATACACTCTGGCACTCTCAGACACTCTCTGACATTCTCTATCACTCTCTGACACTCTCTGATGCACTCTGACACTCTCAGACAGTCTCAGACACTCTCTATCACTCTCTGACACTCTCTGACACTCTCTGACACTCTCTGACACTTTCTGATACACTCTGGCACTCTCTGATACACTCTGACACTCTCAGACACTCTCTGACACACTCAGACACTCTCTACCACTCTCATTCACTCTCTGACACTCTTTGAAACAATCTAACACTCTCAGACACTCTCTGACACTCTCTATCACTCTCTGACTCAATCTGACACTCTCAGACTTTCTCAGACACTCTCTGACACTCTCTGACACTCTCTGACACTCTCTGATACTCTCTGACATTCTCAGACACACTCAGACACTCTCTGACACTCTCACACTCTCTCACACTCTCTGACACTCTCTGACACACTCTGTCCCTCTCTGACACTCTCTGACACTATCTGATACTCTCTGACACTCTCACACTCTCTGACACTCTCACACTCTCTGACACTCTCTGACACTCTCTCACTCTCTCTGACATTCTCTCACACTCTCTGACACTCTCTGACCCTCTCTGACAATGTCTGACACTTTCTGACAAACTCTATCACTCTCTGACACTCTCTGACACCCTCTGACACACTCAGACACTCTCTATTACTCTCTGACACTTTCAGACACTCTCTGCCACTCTCTATCACTCTATATCACTCTCTGACACTTTCAGATACTCTCTATCACTCTCTATCACTCTCTGAAGCTCTCTGACACTCTCTGACACTCTCTATCACTCTCAGACACTCTCTGACACTTTCAGACACTCTCTGCCACTCTCTATCACTCTCTGACTCTCTCTTGCTCTCTCTGACACTCGCACACTCTCTGACCCTCTCTGACACTCTTTCACCCTCTCTGACACTATCTGAACCTCTCTGACCTTCTCTGACACTCTCAGACACTCTCTGGCACACTCTATCACTCTCTGACACTCTCTATCACTGTCAATCATTCTCAATCACTCTCAATCACTCTCTGAACCTCTCTGACACTCTCTGGCACTTTCAGATACTCTCAGACACACTCAGACACTCTCTCTCACTCTCTATCACTCTCTGACTCTCTCTGATACACTGTGGCACTCTCAGACACTCTCTGACTCTCTCTATCACTCTCTGACACTCTCTGATACACTCTGACACTCTCAGACACTCTCAGACACTCTCTGACACTCTCTATCACTCTCTGACTCAATCTGACACTCTCAGACAGTCTCAGACACTCTCTGACACTCTCTGACACTCTCTGATACTCTCTGATACACTGTGACACTCTCTGACACTCTCTGACAATCTCAGACACAATCAGTCACTCTCTGACACTCTCTATCACTCTCTGACACTCTCTGACTCTTTCAGACACTCTCTGCCACTCTCTGACACTCTCTATCACTCCATGACACTCTCTGATACTCTCTGTCACTCGCACACTCTCTGCCACTCTTTCACACTCTCTGACACTCTCTGACCCTCTCCATCACTCTATATCACTCTCTGACACTTTCAGACACTCTCTATCACTCTCTATCACTCTCTATCACTCTCTGACATTCTCTGACACTCTCTGACACTCTCTATCACTCTCGATCACTCTCTATAACTCTCTGACACTTTCAGACACTCTCTGCCACTCTCTATCACTCTCTGCCACTCTCTGACACTCGCACACTCTCTGCCACTCTCTGACACTCTTTCACACTCTCTGACACTCTTTCACACTCTCTGACACTCTCTGACACTCTCTGACACCCTCTGGCACACTCTAGCACTCTCTGACACTCTCTATCAATGGGAATCATTCTCAATCACTCTCAATCACTCTCTGACACTCTCTGACACTCTCTATCACTCTCCATCACTCTCTGACACTCTCTGACACTCTCTGACACTCGCACACTCTCTGACACTCTCTGACACTCTTTCACACTATCTGACACTCTCTGACACTCTTTCACACTCTCTGACACTCTCTGACCCTCTCTGACCCTCTCTGACACTCTCTGATACACTCTCACCCTCTCAGACATTCTCCGACACTCTCTATCACTCTCTGACTCAATCTGACACTCTCAGACAGTCTCATACACTCTCTATCACTCTCTGACACTCTCTGACACGCTCTGACACTCTCTGACACTCTCTGACACTCTCTGACATTCTCAGACACACTCAGACACTCTCTGACACTCTCTGACACTCTCTGACACTCTCTGCCACTTTCAGACACTCTCTGCCACTCTCTATCACTCTCTGACACTCTCTGACATTCTCTGACACTCTCTGACCCTCTCTATCACTCTCTGACCCTCTCTGACACTCTCAGACCCACACAGACACTCGCTGACACTCAATATCACTCTCTGACACTCTCTGCCACTCACTATCACTCTCTGACACTCTCTGACACTTTCAGACATTCTCTGCCACTCTCTATCACTCGCTGACACTTTCAGACACTCTCTGCCACTCTCTATCACTCTCTGTCACTCTCTGACCCTCTCTGACACAATCAGACACTCTCTGACACTCCCTATCACTCTCTGACACTTTCAGACACTCTCTGCCACTCTCTATCACTCTCTGACACTCTCTATCACTCTCTGACACTCTCTAACACTCTCTGACACTCTCTGACCCTCTCTATCACTCTCTGACCCTCTCTGGAACTCTCAGATCCACGCAGACACGCGCTGACACTCACTTTCACTCTCTGACACTCTCTGACACTTTCAGACATTCTCTGCCACTCTCTATTACTCTCTATCACTCGCTGACACTTTCAGACACTCTCTGCCACTCTCTATCACTCTCTGTCACACTCTGACACTCTCTGACACTCTCACACTCTCTGACACTCTCACACTCTCCGACACTCTCACACTCTCGGACCCTTTCTGACACTCTCTATCACTCTCTGACACTCTCTGACACTCTCTATCAATCTCTGACACTCTCTATCACTCTCCGACTCTCTCTGACAATCTCAGACACACACAGACACTCTCTGACACTCTCTGACACTCTCTATCACTCTCTGACACTCTCTGACTCTTTCAGACACTCTCTGCTACACTCTCTCACTCTCTATCACTCTCTGACACTCTCTGACACTCTCTGACACTCTCACACTCTCTGACACTCTCACACACTCTCACACAGTCTCTGACACTCTCTGACCCACTCTGACACTCTCTGTCACTGTCTGACACTCTCCGACACTCTCATACTCTCTCCCACTCTCACTCTCTCTGACACTCTCACTCTCTCTGACACTCTCTCACACTCTCTGACACTCTCTCACACTCTCTGACATTCTCTGACCCTCTCTGACACTCTCCGACACTCTCTATCACTCTCTGACACTCTCTTACACTCTCCATCACTCTCTGAGACTCTCTGATACACTGTGACACTCTCAGACACACTCTGACACACTCAGACACTCTCTACCACGCTCTATCACTCTCTCACACTGTCTGACACTCTCGGATACACTCTAATACTCTCTGACACTTTCTATCACTATTTGACATTCGCTGACACTCTCAGACAGTCTCAGACACTATCTATCACTTTCAGACGCTCTCTGCCACTCTCTATCACTCTCTATCACTCTCTGAAACTCTCTGCCACTCGCTGACACTCTCTATCACTATCTGACACTCTCTGACACTCTCTCTGACCCTCTCTCACACTCTCTGACACTCTCTCACACTCTCTTTGACCCTCCCTGACACTCTCTGAGACTCTCTGACACTCTCTATCACTCTCTGAAACTCTCTGACAATCTCAGACACACTCAGACACTCTCTGACACTCTCGATCACTCTCTGACACTTTCAGACACTCTCTGCCACTCTCGATCACTCTATATCACTCGCTGACACTTTCAGACATTCTCTGCCACTCTCTATCACTCTCTATCACTCTCTATCACTCTCTGACACTCTCTGACACTCTCTGACACTCTCTGACACTTTCAGACACTCTCTGCTACTCTCTATCACTCTCTGACACTCTCTGACACTCTCTGACACTCTCACACTCTCTCACACTCTCTCACACTCTCTGACACTCTCTGACACACTCTGTCCCTCTCTGACACTCTCTGACACTCTCTGACACTATCTGACACTATCTGACACTCTCACACTCTCTGACACTCTCACACTCTCTGACACTCTCTGACACTCTCTCATACTCTCTGACATTCTCTCACACTCTCTCACACTCTCTGACCCTCTCTGACCCTCTCTGACAATCTCTGACACTCTCTGACGAACTCTATCACTCTCTGACACTTTTTGACACTCTCAGACACTCTCTATCACTCTATGACACTTTCAGACACTCTCTGCCACTCTCTATCACTCTATGACACTTTCAGACACTCTCTATCACTCTCTATCACTCTCGATCACTCTCTGACACTCGCTGACACTCTCTGACACTCTCTGATACTCTCTGACACTCTCTATCACTCTCAGACACTCTCTGACACTTTCAGACACTCTCTGACACTCTCTGTCACTCTCTATCACTCCATGACACTCTCTGACACTCTCTGTCACTCGCACACTCTCTGCCACTCTTTCACACTCTCTGACACTCTCTGACCCTCTCTGACCCTCTCCATCACTCTATATCACTCTCTGACACTCTCTGACATTCTCTGACACTCTCTGACCCTCTCTATCACTCTCTGACCCTCTCTGACACTCTCAGACCCACACAGACACTCGCTGACACTCAATATCACTCTCTGACACTCTCTGCCACTCACTATCACTCTCTGACACTCTCTGACACTTTCAGACATTCTCTGCCACTCTCTATCACTCGCTGACACTTTCAGACACTCTCTGCCACTCTCTATCACTCTCTGTCACTCTCTGACCCTCTCTGACACAATCAGACACTCTCTGACACTCCCTATCACTCTCTGACACTTTCAGACACTCTCTGCCACTCTCTATCACTCTCTGACACTCTCTATCACTCTCTGACACTCTCTAACACTCTCTGACACTCTCTGACCCTCTCTATCACTCTCTGACCCTCTCTGGAACTCTCAGACCCACGCAGACACGCGCTGACACTCACTTTCACTCTCTGACACTCTCTGACACTTTCAGACATTCTCTGCCACTCTCTATTACTCTCTATCACTCGCTGACACTTTCAGACACTCTCTGCCACTCTCTATCACTCTCTGTCACACTCTGACACTCTCTGACACTCTCACACTCTCTGACACTCTGACACTCTCCGACACTCTCACACTCTCGGACCCTTTCTGACACTCTCTATCAATCTCTGACACTCTCTATCACTCTCTGACACTCTCTGACAATCTCAGACACACTCAGACACTCTCTGACACTCTCTGACACTCTCTATCACTCTCTGACACTCTCTGACACTTTCAGACACTCTCTGCTACACTCTCTCACTCTCTATCACTCTCTGACACTCTCTGACACTCTCTGACACTCTCACACTCTCTGACACTCTCACATACTCTCACACAGTCTCTGACACTCTCTGACCCACTCTGACACTCTCTGTCACTGTCTGACACTCTCTGACACTCTCATACTCTCTCCCACTCTCACTCTCTCTGACACTCTCACTCTCTCTGACACTCTCTCACACTCTCTGACACTCTCTCACACTCTCTGACATTCTCTGACCCTCTCTGACACTCTCTGACACTCTCTGACACTCTCTATCACTCTCTGACACTCTCTGACACTCTCTTACACTCTCCATCACTCTCTGAGACTCTCTGATACACTGTGACACTCTCAGACACACTCTGACACACTCAGACACTCTCTACCACGCTCTATCACTCTCTCACACTGTCTGACACTCTCTGATACACTCTAACACTCTCTGACACTTTCTATCACTATTTGACATTCGCTGACACTCTCAGACAGTCTCAGACACTCTCTATCACTTTCAGACACTCTCTGCCACTCTCTATCACTCTCTATCACTCTCTGAAAGTCTCTGCCACTCGCTGACACTCTCTATCACTATCTGACACTCTCTGACACTCTCTCTGACCCTCTCTCACACTCTCTGACACTCTCTCACACTCTCTTTGACCCTCCCTGACACTCTCTGAGAATCTCTGACACTCTCTATCACTCTCTGAAACTCTCTCACAATCTCAGACACACTCAGACACTCTCTGACACTCTCGATCACTCTCTGACACTTTCAGACACTCTCTGCCACTCTCTATCACTCTATATCACTCGCTGACACTTTCAGACATTCTCTGCCACTCTCTATCACTCTCTATCACTCTCTATCACTCTCTGACTCTCTCTGACACTCTCTGACACTTTCAGAAACTTTCAGACACTCTCTGCTACTCTCTATCACTCTCTGACACTCTCTGACACTCTCTGACACTCTCACACTCTCTCACACTCTGTCACACTCTCTGACACTCTCTGACACACTCTGTCCCTCTCTGACACTCTCTGACACTCTCTGACACTATCTGACACTATCTGACACTCTCACACTCTCTGACACTCTCTGACACTCTCTCATACTCTCTGACATTCTCTCACACTCTCTCACACTCTCTGACCCTCTCTGACCCTCTCTGACAATCTCTGACACTCTCTGACAAACTCTATCACTCTCTGACACTTTTTGACACTCTCAGACACTCTCTATCACTCTATGACACTTTCAGACACTCTCTGCCACTCTCTATCACTCTATGACACTTTCAGACACTCTCTATCACTCTCTATCACTCTCGATCACTCTCTGACACTCGCTGACACTCTCTGACACTCTCTGATACTCTCTGACACTCTCTATCACTCTCAGACACTCTCTGACACTTTCAGACACTCTCTGCAACTCTCTGTCACTCTCTATCACTCCATGACACTCTCTGACACTCTCTGTCACTTGCACACTCTCTGCCACTCTTTCACACTCTCTGACACTCTCTGACCCTCTCTGACCCTCTCCAACACTCTATATCACTCTCTGACACTTTCAGACACTCTCTATCACTCTCTATCACTCTCTATCACTCTGTGACATTCTCTGACACTCTCTGACACTCTCTATCACTCTCTATCACTCTCTATCACTCTCTATAACTCTCTGACACTTTCAGACACTCTCTGCCACTCTCTATCACTCTCTGCCACTCTCTGACACTCTCTGACACTCGCACACTCTCTGCCACTCTCTGACACTCTTTCACACTCTCTGACACTCTTTCACACTCTCTGACACTCTCTGACACTCTCTGACACCCTCTGGCACACTCTAGCACTCTCTGACACTCTCTATCAATGGGAATCATTCTCAATCACTCTCAATCACTCTCTGACGCTCTCTGACACTCTCTATCACTCTCCATCACTCTCTGACACTCTCTGACACTCTCTGACACTCGCACAGTCTCTGACACTCTCTGACACTCTTTCACACTATCTGACACTCTCTGACACTCTTTCACACTCTCTGACACTCTCTGACCCTCTCTGACCCTCTCTGACACTCTCTGATACACTCTCACCCTCTCAGACACTCTCCGACACTCTCTATCACTCTCTGACTCAATCTGACACTCTCAGACAGTCTCATACACTCTCTATCACTCTCTGACACTCTTGGACACTCTCTGATACTCTCTGATACACTCTGACACTCTCTGACACGCTCTGACACTCTCTGACACTCTCTGACATTCTCAGACACACTCAGACACTCTCTGACACTCTCTGACACTCTCTGACACTCTCTGACACTCTCTGCCACTTTCAGACACTCTCTGCCACTCTCTATCACTCTCTGACACTCTCTGCCACTCTCTGACACTCGCACACTCTCTGCCACTCTCTGACACTCTTTCACACTCTCTGACACTCTTTCACACTCTCTGACACTCTCTGACACTCTCTGACACCCTCTGGCACACTCTAGCACTCTCTGACACTCTCTATCAATGGGAATCATTCTCAATCACTCTCAATCACTCTCTGACACTCTCTGACACTCTCTATCACTCTCCATCACTCTCTGACACTCTCTGACACTCTCTGACACTCGCACACTCTCTGACACTCTCTGACACTCTTTCACACTATCTGACACTCTCTGACACTCTTTCACACTCTCTGACACTCTCTGACCCTCTCTGACCCTCTCTGACACTCTCTGATACACTCTCACCCTCTCAGACATTCTCCGACACTCTCTATCACTCTCTGACTCAATCTGACACTCTCAGACAGTCTCATACACTCTCTATCACTCTCTGACACTCTCTGACACGCTCTGACACTCTCTGACACTCTCTGACACTCTCTGACATTCTCAGACACACTCAGACACTCTCTGACACTCTCTGACACTCTCTGACACTCTCTGCCACTTTCAGACACTCTCTGCCACTCTCTATCACTCTCTGACACTCTCTGACATTCTCTGACACTCTCTGACCCTCTCTATCACTCTCTGACCCTCTCTGACACTCTCAGACCCACACAGACACTCGCTGACACTCAATATCACTCTCTGACACTCTCTGCCACTCACTATCACTCTCTGACACTCTCTGACACTTTCAGACATTCTCTGCCACTCTCTATCACTCGCTGACACTTTCAGACACTCTCTGCCACTCTCTATCACTCTCTGTCACTCTCTGACCCTCTCTGACACAATCAGACACTCTCTGACACTCCCTATCACTCTCTGACACTTTCAGACACTCTCTGCCACTCTCTATCACTCTCTGACACTCTCTATCACTCTCTGACACTCTCTAACACTCTCTGACACTCTCTGACCCTCTCTATCACTCTCTGACCCTCTCTGGAACTCTCAGATCCACGCAGACACGCGCTGACACTCACTTTCACTCTCTGACACTCTCTGACACTTTCAGACATTCTCTGCCACTCTCTATTACTCTCTATCACTCGCTGACACTTTCAGACACTCTCTGCCACTCTCTATCACTCTCTGTCACACTCTGACACTCTCTGACACTCTCACACTCTCTGACACTCTCACACTCTCCGACACTCTCACACTCTCGGACCCTTTCTGACACTCTCTATCACTCTCTGACACTCTCTGACACTCTCTATCAATCTCTGACACTCTCTATCACTCTCCGACTCTCTCTGACAATCTCAGACACACACAGACACTCTCTGACACTCTCTGACACTCTCTATCACTCTCTGACACTCTCTGACTCTTTCAGACACTCTCTGCTACACTCTCTCACTCTCTATCACTCTCTGACACTCTCTGACACTCTCTGACACTCTCACACTCTCTGACACTCTCACACACTCTCACACAGTCTCTGACACTCTCTGACCCACTCTGACACTCTCTGTCACTGTCTGACACTCTCCGACACTCTCATACTCTCTCCCACTCTCACTCTCTCTGACACTCTCACTCTCTCTGACACTCTCTCACACTCTCTGACACTCTCTCACACTCTCTGACATTCTCTGACCCTCTCTGACACTCTCCGACACTCTCTATCACTCTCTGACACTCTCTTACACTCTCCATCACTCTCTGAGACTCTCTGATACACTGTGACACTCTCAGACACACTCTGACACACTCAGACACTCTCTACCACGCTCTATCACTCTCTCACACTGTCTGACACTCTCGGATACACTCTAATACTCTCTGACACTTTCTATCACTATTTGACATTCGCTGACACTCTCAGACAGTCTCAGACACTATCTATCACTTTCAGACGCTCTCTGCCACTCTCTATCACTCTCTATCACTCTCTGAAACTCTCTGCCACTCGCTGACACTCTCTATCACTATCTGACACTCTCTGACACTCTCTCTGACCCTCTCTCACACTCTCTGACACTCTCTCACACTCTCTTTGACCCTCCCTGACACTCTCTGAGACTCTCTGACACTCTCTATCACTCTCTGAAACTCTCTGACAATCTCAGACACACTCAGACACTCTCTGACACTCTCGATCACTCTCTGACACTTTCAGACACTCTCTGCCACTCTCGATCACTCTATATCACTCGCTGACACTTTCAGACATTCTCTGCCACTCTCTATCACTCTCTATCACTCTCTATCACTCTCTGACACTCTCTGACACTCTCTGACACTCTCTGACACTTTCAGACACTCTCTGCTACTCTCTATCACTCTCTGACACTCTCTGACACTCTCTGACACTCTCTGACACTCTCACACTCTCTCACACTCTCTCACACTCTCTGACACTCTCTGACACACTCTGTCCCTCTCTGACACTCTCTGACACTCTCTGACACTATCTGACACTATCTGACACTCTCACACTCTCTGACACTCTCACACTCTCTGACACTCTCTGACACTCTCTCATACTCTCTGACATTCTCTCACACTCTCTCACACTCTCTGACCCTCTCTGACCCTCTCTGACAATCTCTGACACTCTCTGACGAACTCTATCACTCTCTGACACTTTTTGACACTCTCAGACACTCTCTATCACTCTATGACACTTTCAGACACTCTCTGCCACTCTCTATCACTCTATGACACTTTCAGACACTCTCTATCACTCTCTATCACTCTCGATCACTCTCTGACACTCGCTGACACTCTCTGACACTCTCTGATACTCTCTGACACTCTCTATCACTCTCAGACACTCTCTGACACTTTCAGACACTCTCTGACACTCTCTGTCACTCTCTATCACTCCATGACACTCTCTGACACTCTCTGTCACTCGCACACTCTCTGCCACTCTTTCACACTCTCTGACACTCTCTGACCCTCTCTGACCCTCTCCATCACTCTATATCACTCTCTGACACTCTCTGACATTCTCTGACACTCTCTGACCCTCTCTATCACTCTCTGACCCTCTCTGACACTCTCAGACCCACACAGACACTCGCTGACACTCAATATCACTCTCTGACACTCTCTGCCACTCACTATCACTCTCTGACACTCTCTGACACTTTCAGACATTCTCTGCCACTCTCTATCACTCGCTGACACTTTCAGACACTCTCTGCCACTCTCTATCACTCTCTGTCACTCTCTGACCCTCTCTGACACAATCAGACACTCTCTGACACTCCCTATCACTCTCTGACACTTTCAGACACTCTCTGCCACTCTCTATCACTCTCTGACACTCTCTATCACTCTCTGACACTCTCTAACACTCTCTGACACTCTCTGACCCTCTCTATCACTCTCTGACCCTCTCTGGAACTCTCAGACCCACGCAGACACGCGCTGACACTCACTTTCACTCTCTGACACTCTCTGACACTTTCAGACATTCTCTGCCACTCTCTATTACTCTCTATCACTCGCTGACACTTTCAGACACTCTCTGCCACTCTCTATCACTCTCTGTCACACTCTGACACTCTCTGACACTCTCACACTCTCTGACACTCTGACACTCTCCGACACTCTCACACTCTCGGACCCTTTCTGACACTCTCTATCACTCTCTGACACTCTCTGACACTCTCTATCAATCTCTGACACTCTCTATCACTCTCTGACACTCTCTGACAATCTCAGACACACTCAGACACTCTCTGACACTCTCTGACACTCTCTATCACTCTCTGACACTCTCTGACACTTTCAGACACTCTCTGCTACACTCTCTCACTCTCTATCACTCTCTGACACTCTCTGACACTCTCTGACACTCTCACACTCTCTGACACTCTCACATACTCTCACACAGTCTCTGACACTCTCTGACCCACTCTGACACTCTCTGTCACTGTCTGACACTCTCTGACACTCTCATACTCTCTCCCACTCTCACTCTCTCTGACACTCTCACTCTCTCTGACACTCTCTCACACTCTCTGACACTCTCTCACACTCTCTGACATTCTCTGACCCTCTCTGACACTCTCTGACACTCTCTGACACTCTCTATCACTCTCTGACACTCTCTGACACTCTCTTACACTCTCCATCACTCTCTGAGACTCTCTGATACACTGTGACACTCTCAGACACACTCTGACACACTCAGACACTCTCTACCACGCTCTATCACTCTCTCACACTGTCTGACACTCTCTGATACACTCTAACACTCTCTGACACTTTCTATCACTATTTGACATTCGCTGACACTCTCAGACAGTCTCAGACACTCTCTATCACTTTCAGACACTCTCTGCCACTCTCTATCACTCTCTATCACTCTCTGAAACTCTCTGCCACTCGCTGACACTCTCTATCACTATCTGACACTCTCTGACACTCTCTCTGACCCTCTCTCACACTCTCTGACACTCTCTCACACTCTCTTTGACCCTCCCTGACACTCTCTGAGAATCTCTGACACTCTCTATCACTCTCTGAAACTCTCTCACAATCTCAGACACACTCAGACACTCTCTGACACTCTCGATCACTCTCTGACACTTTCAGACACTCTCTGCCACTCTCTATCACTCTATATCACTCGCTGACACTTTCAGACATTCTCTGCCACTCTCTATCACTCTCTATCACTCTCTATCACTCTCTGACTCTCTCTGACACTCTCTGACACTTTCAGAAACTTTCAGACACTCTCTGCTACTCTCTATCACTCTCTGACACTCTCTGACACTCTCTGACACTCTCACACTCTCTCACACTCTGTCACACTCTCTGACACTCTCTGACACACTCTGTCTCTCTCTGACACTCTCTGACACTCTCTGACACTATCTGACACTATCTGACACTCTCACACTCTCTGACACTCTCTGACACTCTCTCATACTCTCTGACATTCTCTCACACTCTCTCACACTCTCTGACCCTCTCTGACCCTCTCTGACAATCTCTGACACTCTCTGACAAACTCTATCACTCTCTGACACTTTTTGACACTCTCAGACACTCTCTATCACTCTATGACACTTTCAGACACTCTCTGCCACTCTCTATCACTCTATGACACTTTCAGACACTCTCTATCACTCTCTATCACTCTCGATCACTCTCTGACACTCGCTGACACTCTCTGACACTCTCTGATACTCTCTGACACTCTCTATCACTCTCAGACACTCTCTGACACTTTCAGACACTCTCTGCAACTCTCTGTCACTCTCTATCACTCCATGACACTCTCTGACACTCTCTGTCACTTGCACACTCTCTGCCACTCTTTCACACTCTCTGACACTCTCTGACCCTCTCTGACCCTCTCCATCACTCTATATCACTCTCTGACACTTTCAGACACTCTCTATCACTCTCTATCACTCTCTATCACTCTGTGACATTCTCTGACACTCTCTGACACTCTCTATCACTCTCTATCACTCTCTATCACTCTCTATAACTCTCTGACACTTTCAGACACTCTCTGCCACTCTCTATCACTCTCTGCCACTCTCTGACACTCTCTGACACTCGCACACTCTCTGCCACTCTCTGACACTCTTTCACACTCTCTGACACTCTTTCACACTCTCTGACACTCTCTGACACTCTCTGACACCCTCTGGCACACTCTAGCACTCTCTGACACTCTCTATCAATGGGAATCATTCTCAATCACTCTCAATCACTCTCTGACGCTCTCTGACACTCTCTATCACTCTCCATCACTCTCTGACACTCTCTGACACTCTCTGACACTCGCACAGTCTCTGACACTCTCTGACACTCTTTCACACTATCTGACACTCTCTGACACTCTTTCACACTCTCTGACACTCTCTGACCCTCTCTGACCCTCTCTGACACTCTCTGATACACTCTCACCCTCTCAGACACTCTCCGACACTCTCTATCACTCTCTGACTCAATCTGACACTCTCAGACAGTCTCATACACTCTCTATCACTCTCTGACACTCTTGGACACTCTCTGATACTCTCTGATACACTCTGACACTCTCTGACACGCTCTGACACTCTCTGACACTCTCTGACATTCTCAGACACACTCAGACACTCTCTGACACTCTCTGACACTCTCTGACACTCTCTGACACTCTCTGCCACTTTCAGACACTCTCTGCCACTCTCTATCACTCTCTGACACTCTCTGACACTCTCTGACACTCTCTGACCCTCTCTATCACTCTCTGACCCTCTCTGACACTCTCAGACCCACACAGACACTCGCTGACACTCAATATCACTCTCTGACACTCTCTGCCACTCACTATCACTCTCTGACACTCTCTGACACTTTCAGACATTCTCTGCCACTCTCTATCACTCGCTGACACTTTCAGACACTCTCTGCCACTCTCTATCACTCTCTGTCACTCTCTGACCCTCTCTGACACAATCAGACACTCTCTGACACTCCCTATCACTCTCTGACACTTTCATACACTCTCTGCCACTCTCTATCACTCTCTGACTCTCTCTATCACTCTCTGACACTCTCTAACACTCTCTGACACTCTCTGACCCTCTCTATCACTCTCTGACCCTCTCTGGAACTCTCAGACCCACGCAGACACGCGCTGACACTCACTTTCACTCTCTGACACTCTCTGACACTTTCAGACATTCTCTGCCAGTCTCTATTACTCTCTGTCACACTCTGACACTCTCTGACACTCTCACACTCTCTGACACTCTCACACTCTCCGACACTCTCACATGCTCGGACCCTTTCTGACACTCTCTATCACTCTCTGACACTCTCTGACACTCTCTATCAATCTCTGACACTCTCTATCACTCTCTGACACTCTCTGACAATCTGAGACACGCTCAGACACTCTCTGACACTCTCTGACACTCTCTATCACTCTCTGACACACTCTGACACTCTCAGACTCTCTGACACTCTCACACACTCTCACACAGTCTCTGACACTCTCTGACCCACTCTGACACTTACTGTCACTGTCTGACACTCTCTGACACTCTCATACTCTCTGGCACTCTCACTCTCTCTGACACTCTCACTCTCTCTGACACTCTCTCCCACTCTCTGACACTCTCTCACACTCTCTGACACTCTCTGACCCTCTCTATCACTCTCTGTCACACTCTGACACTCTCTGACACTCTCTGACACTCTCACACTCTCCGACACTCTCACACTCTCGGACCCTTTCTAACACTCTCTATCACTCTCTGACACTCTCTGACACTCTCTATCAATCTCTGGCACTCTCTATCACTCTCTGACACTCTCTGACAATCTCAGACACACTCAGACACTCTCTGACACTCTCTGACACTCTCTATCACTCTCTGACACTCTCTGACACTCTCTATCAATCTCTGACACTCTCTATCACTCTCTGACACTCTCTGACAATCTCAGACACGCTCAGACACTCTCTGACACTCTCTGACACTCTCTATCACTCTCTGACACACTCTGACACTCTCATACTCTCTGGCACTCTCACTCTCTCTGACACTCTCACTCTCTCTGACACTCTCTCCCACTCTCTGACACTCTCTCACACTCTCTGACACTCTCTGACCCTCTCTATCACTCTCTGTCACACTCTGACACTCTCTGACACTCTCACACTCTCCGACACTCTCACACTCTCGGACCCTTTCTGACACTCTCTATCACTCTCTGACACTCTCTGACACTCTCTATCAATCTCTGGCACTCTCTATCACTCTCTGACACTCTCTGACAATCTCAGACACACTCAGACACTCTCTGACACTCTCTGACACTCTCTGACACTCTCTATCACTCTCTGACACACTCTGACACTTTCAGACACTCTCTGCTACTCTCTCTCACTCTCTATCACTCTCTGACACTCTCTGACAATCTCAGACACACTCAGACACTCTCTGACACTCTCTGACACTCTCTATCACTCTCTATCACTCTCTGACACTTTCAGACACTCTCTGCTACTCTCTCTCACTCTCTATCACTCTCTGACACTCTCTGACACTCTCTGACACTCTCACACTCTCTGACACTCTCACACATTCTCACACAGTCTCTGACACTCTCTGACACTCTCTGACACTCTCATACTCTCTGGCACTCTCTCACACTCTCTGACACTCTCTCACACTCTCTGACACTCTCTGACCCTCTCTGACACTCTCTGACACTCTCTGAAACTCTCTATCACTCTCTGACACTCTCTGACACTCTCTTACACTCTCCATCACTCTCTGAGACTCTCTGATACACTGTGACACTCTCAGACACACTCTGACACACTCAGACTCTCTCTACCACGCTCTATCACTCTCTCACACTGTCTGACACTCTCTGATACACTCTAACACTCTCAGACACTCTCTGACACTTTCTATCACTATTTGACATTCGCTGACACTCTCAGACAGTCTCAGAGACTCTCTATCACTTTCAGACACTCTCTGCCACTCTCTATCACTCTCTATCACTCTCTGAAACTCTCTGCCACTCGCTGACACTCTCTATCACAATCTGACACTCTCTGACACTCTCTCTGACCCTCTCTCACACTCTCTGACACTCTCTCACACTCTCTCTGACCCTCCCTGACACTCTCTGAGACTCTCTGACACTCTCTATCACTCTCTGACACTCTCTGACAATCTCAGACACACTCAGACACTCTCTGACACTCTCGATCACTCTCTGACATTTTCAGACACTCTCTGCCACTCTCTATCACTCTATATCACACACTGACACTTTCAGACATTCTCTGCCACTCTCTATCACTCTCTATCCCTCTCTATCACTCTCTGACACTCTCTGACACTCTCTGACACTTTCAGACACTCTCTGCTACTCTCTATCACTCTCTGACACTCTCTGACACTCTCTGACACTCTCACACTCTCTGTATTCTCTGACACTCTCTGACACTCTCTGACACTCTCTGACACACTCTGTCCCTCTCTGACACTCTCTGACACTCTCTGACACTCTCTGACACTATCTGACACTCTCACACTCTCTGACACTCTCACACTCTCTGACACTCTCTGACACTCTCTCATACTCTCTGACATTCTCTCACACTCTCTGACACTCTCTGACCCTCTCTGACAATCTCTGACACTCTCTGACGAACTCTATCACTCTCTGACACTTTTTGACACACTCAGACACTCTCTATCACTCTCTGACACTTTCAGACACACTCAGACACTCTCTATCACTCTCTGACACTTTCAGACACTCTCTGCCACTCTGTATCACTCTATATCACTCTCTGACACTTCCAGACACTCTCTATCACTCTCTATCACTCTCGATCACTCTCTGACACTCTCTGACACTCACTGACACTCTCTGACACTCTCTATCACTCTCAGACACTCTCTGATACTTTCAGACACTTTAAGACACTCTCTGCAACTCTCTGACACTCTTTCACACTCTCTGACACTCTCTGACACTCTCTGACACTCGCACACTCTCTGCCACTCTCTGACACTCTTTCACACTCTCTGACACTCTCTGACCCTCTCCATCACTCTATATCACTCTCTGACACTTTCAGACACTCTCTATCACTCTCTGACACGCTCTATCACTCTCTATCACTCTCTATAACTCTCTATAACTCTCTGACACTTTCAGACACTCTCTGCCACTCGCACACTCTCTGCCACTCTCTGACACTCTTTCACACTCTCTGACACTCTTTCACACTCTCTGACACTCTCTGACACTCTCTGACACCCTCTGGCACACTCTAGCACTCTCTGACACTCTCTATCACTGGGAATCATTCTCAATCACTCTCAATCACTCTCAATCACTCTCTGACACTCTCTGACACTCTCACACTCTCCGACACTCTCACACTCTCGGACCCTTTCTGACACTCTCTATCACTCTCTGACACTCTCTGACACTCTCTATCAATCTCTGGCACTCTCTATCACTCTCTGACACTCTCTGACAATCTCAGACACACTCAGACACTCTCTGACACTCTCTGACACTCTCTATCACTCTCTGACACACTCTGACACTTTCAGACACTCTCTGCTACTCTCTCTCACTCTCTATCACTCTCTGACACTCTCTGACAATCTCAGACACACTCAGACACTCTCTGACACTCTCTGACACTCTCTATCACTCTCTATCACTCTCTGACACTTTCAGACACTCTCTGCTACTCTCTCTCACTCTCTATCACTCTCTGACACTCTCTGACACTCTCTGACACTCTCACACTCTCTGACACTCTCACACATTCTCACACAGTCTCTGACACTCTCTGACACTCTCTGACACTCTCATACTCTCTGGCACTCTCTCACACTCTCTGACACTCTCTCACACTCTCTGACACTCTCTGACCCTCTCTGACACTCTCTGACACTCTCTGAAACTCTCTATCACTCTCTGACACTCTCTGACACTCTCTTACACTCTCCATCACTCTCTGAGACTCTCTGATACACTGTGACACTCTCAGACACACTCTGACACACTCAGACTCTCTCTACCACGCTCTATCACTCTCTCACACTGTCTGACACTCTCTGATACACTCTAACACTCTCAGACACTCTCTGACACTTTCTATCACTATTTGACATTCGCTGACACTCTCAGACAGTCTCAGAGACTCTCTATCACTTTCAGACACTCTCTGCCACTCTCTATCACTCTCTATCACTCTCTGAAACTCTCTGCCACTCGCTGACACTCTCTATCACAATCTGACACTCTCTGACACTCTCTCTGACCCTCTCTCACACTCTCTGACACTCTCTCACACTCTCTCTGACCCTCCCTGACACTCTCTGAGACTCTCTGACACTCTCTATCACTCTCTGACACTCTCTGACAATCTCAGACACACTCAGACACTCTCTGACACTCTCGATCACTCTCTGACATTTTCAGACACTCTCTGCCACTCTCTATCACTCTATATCACACACTGACACTTTCAGACATTCTCTGCCACTCTCTATCACTCTCTATCCCTCTCTATCACTCTCTGACACTCTCTGACACTCTCTGACACTTTCAGACACTCTCTGCTACTCTCTATCACTCTCTGACACTCTCTGACACTCTCTGACACTCTCACACTCTCTGTATTCTCTGACACTCTCTGACACTCTCTGACACTCTCTGACACACTATGTCCCTCTCTGACACTCTCTGACACTCTCTGACACTCTCTGACACTATCTGACACTCTCACACTCTCTGACACTCTCACACTCTCTGACACTCTCTGACACTCTCTCATACTCTCTGACATTCTCTCACACTCTCTGACACTCTCTGACCCTCTCTGACAATCTCTGACACTCTCTGACGAACTCTATCACTCTCTGACACTTTTTGACACACTCAGACACTCTCTATCACTCTCTGACACTTTCAGACACACTCAGACACTCTCTATCACTCTCTGACACTTTCAGACACTCTCTGCCACTCTGTATCACTCTATATCACTCTCTGACACTTCCAGACACTCTCTATCACTCTCTATCACTCTCGATCACTCTCTGACACTCTCTGACACTCACTGACACTCTCTGACACTCTCTATCACTCTCAGACACTCTCTGATACTTTCAGACACTTTAAGACACTCTCTGCAACTCTCTGACACTCTTTCACACTCTCTGACACTCTCTGACACTCTCTGACACTCGCACACTCTCTGCCACTCTCTGACACTCTTTCACACTCTCTGACACTCTCTGACCCTCTCCATCACTCTATATCACTCTCTGACACTTTCAGACACTCTCTATCACTCTCTGACACGCTCTATCACTCTCTATCACTCTCTATAACTCTCTATAACTCTCTGACACTTTCAGACACTCTCTGCCACTCGCACACTCTCTGCCACTCTCTGACACTCTTTCACACTCTCTGACACTCTTTCACACTCTCTGACACTCTCTGACACTCTCTGACACCCTCTGGCACACTCTAGCACTCTCTGACACTCTCTATCACTGGGAATCATTCTCAATCACTCTCAATCACTCTCTGACACTCTCTGACACTCTCTGACACTCTCTGACACTCTCTATCACTCTCCATCACTCTCTATCACTCTCAGCCACTCTCTATCACTTTCTGACACTCTCTGACACTCTCTGACACTCTCTGACACTCGCACACTCTCTGACACTCTCTGACACTCTTTCACACTATCTGACACTCTCTGACACTCTTTCACACTCTCTGACACTCTCTGACCCTCTCTGACCCTCTCTGACACTCTCTGATACACTCTCACCCTCTCAGACACTCTCCGACACTCTCTATCACTCTCTGACTCAATCTGACAATCTCAGACAGTCTCAGACACTCTCTATCACTCTCTGACACTCTCTGACACTCTCTGACACTCTCTGACACCCTCTGGCACACTCTAGCACTCTCTGACACTCTCTATCACTGGGAATCATTCTCAATCACTCTCAATCACTCTCTGACACTCTCTGACACTCTCTGACACTCTCTATCACTCTCCATCACTCTCTATCACTCTCAGCCACTCTCTATCACTCTCTGACACTCTCTGACACTCGCACACTCTCTGACACTCTCTGACACTCTTTCACACTATCTGAC
The DNA here is from genome assembly GCF_036365525.1 of Heterodontus francisci. NCBI lineage: Eukaryota > Metazoa > Chordata > Chondrichthyes > Heterodontiformes > Heterodontidae > Heterodontus > Heterodontus francisci. The sequence continues at coordinate 33,527,156 of NC_090412.1, read as the reverse complement.
ACTCTCTGACACTCTCTGACACTCTTTCACACTCTCTGACACTCTCTGACCCTCTCTTACCCTCTCTGACACTCTCTGATACACTCTCACCCTCTCAGACACTCTCCGACACTCTCTATCACTCTCTGACTCAATCTGACACTCTCAGACAGTCTCAGACACTCTCTATCACTCTCTGACTCTCTCGGACACTCTCTGATACTCTCTGATACACTCTGACACTCTCTGACACTCTCTGACATTCTCAGACACACTCAGACACACTCAGACACTCTCTGACACTCTCTATCACTCTCTGACACTCTCTGCCACTTTCAGAAACTCTCTGCCACTCTCTATCACTCTCTGACACTCTCTGACACTCTCTGACCCACACAGACACTCGCTGACACTCAATATCACTCTCTGACACTCTGACACTTTCAGACACTCTCTGCCACTCTCTATCACTCTCTGTCACTATCTGACACTCTCTGACACTCTCTGACACTCTCTGACACTCTCAGACACACTCAGACACTCTCTATCCCTCTCTGACACTCTCTGACAATTTCAGACACTCTCAGACACTCTCTATCCCTCTCTGACACTCTCTGACAATTTCAGACACTCTCTGCAACTCTCTATCACTCTCTGACACTTTCACACACTCTCTATCACTCTCTGACACTCTCTGACACTCTCTGGCACTCTGAAACTCTCTGACACTTTCAGACACTCTCTGCCACTCCATCACTCGCTGACACTCTCTATCACTCTCTGACACTCTCTCACACTCTCTGACACTCTCTCACACTCTCTGACGCTCTCTGACCCTCTCGGACCCTCTCTGACCCTCTCTGACATTCTCTGAAAGTTTATATCACTCTCTGAAACTGTGACACTCTCTATCACTCTCTGACTCATTCTGACACACTCTGACACTCTCAGGCACTCTCTGAAAATCTCTATCACTCTCTGAAACTCTCTGACACTCGCAGACACTCTCTGACACTTTCTATCACTTTCTGACACTCTCAGACACTCTCTGGCACTCTCTATCTCTCTCTGACACTCTCTATCACTCTCTGACACTCTCTACCACTCTCAGACAATCCCTGACCCTCTCAGACACTCTCTGACACTCTCTATCACTCTCTGTCACTCTCTGACACTCTCTGGCACTCTTTGACACTCTCTGACACTCTCTATCGCTCTCTGACACTCTCTAACTCTCTCTATCTCTCTCTATCACTCTGTATCACTCTCAGACATTTTCTGACACTCTCAGACACTCTCTGACACTCCGTATCACTGTCACTCTGTATCTCTCTCAGTCTTTTTCTGACACTCTCAGACACTCTCTGATTCTCTCTGACTCTCTCTGTCTCTCTCTGACACTCTCTCACATTCTCTGTCACAGAGAGAGAGAGAACAGCGGGAGCAGAGCTTTGAAATGTGCTCCAAGAATTCGGAAGCCACACAGAGAGAACAGCTGGAGCAGAGCTGTGAAAAGCGCACCAAGAAATGGGAAGCCACAGAGAGAGAGAGAGGGAGAACAGCGGCAGCACAGATTTGAAAAGCGCGCCACTAAATCGGAAGCCACAGAGAGAGAGAGAGAGAACAGCGGGAGCAAAGCTTTGAAAAGCGCGCCAAGAAATCGGATGTCACAGAGAGATAGAGAGAACAGCGGGAGCTGAGCTTGGAAAAGCGCGCCAAGAAATCGGATGTCACAGAGAGAGAGAGAGAGAGAACAGCGGGAGCTGAGCTTGGAAAAGCGCGCCAAAAAATCGGATGTCACAGAGAGAGAGAGAGAGAGAACAGCGGCAGCAGAGATTTGAAAAGCGCGCCAAGAAATCGGAAGCCACAGAGAGAGAGCGAGAGAACAGCGGCAGCAGAGATTTGAAAAGCGTGCCAAGAAATCGGAAGCCACAGAGCCAGAGAGAGAACAGCGGGAGCGGAGCTTTGAAAAGTGTGCCAAGAAATCGGAAGCCATTTCTCGTGTGTCGGCGGAGCGCACGCGGGACTGCTGGGTAAGTGAGGTTACATATTTGGGCAGTTGCTTTAGTGTCCCTGCTGACTGCACCTACGGGAAGTGCACCCAACTCCAGCTCCTCGAGAACCGCGTCAGGGAACTGGAGCTGGATGAACTTCGGATCATTCGGGAGGCGGAGGGGGTTATTGACAGGAGTTATAGGGAGGTAGTCACACCTCAGGTAAAAGAAGTAGGTAGATGGGTTACCGTCAGGGGAAGAAGGAGAGGGAACCAGCAGGCAGTGCAGGGATCCCCTGTGGCCGTTTCCCTCAACAACAGGTATACCGTTTTGGATACTGTTGGGGGGGACGACTTACCAGGGGTAAGCAATGGGGTACAGGTCTCTGGCACAGAGTCTGTCCCTGTTGCTCAGAAGGGAAGGGGGAAGAGGAGCAGAGCATTAGTCATTGGGGACTCCATAGTTAGGGGAACAGATAGGAGGTTCTGTGGGAACGAGAGAGACTCATGGTTGGTGTGTTGCCTCCCAGGTTCGTGATGTCTCGGATCGTGTTTTTGGGATCCTTAAGGGGGAGGGGGAGCAGCCCCAAGTCGTGGTCCACATAGGCACCAACGACATAGGTAGGAAGAGAGATGGGGATTTAAGGCAGAAATTCAGGGAGCTAGGGTGGAAGCTTCGAGCGAGAACAAACAGAGTTGTTATCTCTGGGTTGTTGCCCGTGCCACGTGCTAGCGAAGCGAGGAATAGGGAGAGAGAGGAGTTGAACACGTGGCTGCAGGGATGGTGTAGGAGGGAGGGTTTTGGTTTCCTGGATAATTGGGGCTCTTTCTGGGGTAGGTGGGACCTCTACAAACAGGGTGGTCTTCACCTGAACCAGAGGGGTACCAATATCCTGGGGGGCAGGTTTGCTAGTGCTCTTCGGGGGGGGGGGGGGGGGCTTAAAATAATTCAGCAGGTGTTTGGGAACCTAAATTGTAGTTCCAGTGTACAGGATGTTGAGAGTAGTGAGGTCAGGGATAAGGTTACAAGGACGCAAGAGGGCACTGGCAAGCAAGAACTTGGTTTAAAGTGTGTCTACTTCAAAGCCAGGAGCATCCGAAATAAGGTGGGCGAGCTTGCAGCATGGGTTGGTACCTGGGATCTCGATGTTGTGGCCATTTCAGAGACATGGGTGGAGCAGAGACAGGAATGGATGTTGCAGGTTCCGGGATTTAGATGTTTCAGTAAGAACAGAAAAGATGGTAAAAGAGAGGGGGGGGGGAGGGGTGGCATTGTTAATCAAGGAGAGTATTACGGTGGCAGAAAGGACGTTTGAGGACTCGTCTACTGAGGTAGTATGGGCCGAGGTTAGAAACAGGAGAGGAGAGGTCACCCTGTTGGGAGTCTTCTATAGACCTCCGAATAGTTCCAGAGATGTAGAGGAAAGGATAGCGAAGATGATTCTCGACAGGAGCGAGAGTAATAGGGTAGTTGTTATGGGGGACTTTAACTTTCCAAATATTGACTGGAAATACTATAGTTCGAGTACTTTAGATGGGTCAGTTTTTGTCCAGTGTGTGCAGGAGGGTTTTCTGACACAGTATGTAGACTGGCCAACCAGGGGCGATGCCACATTGGATTTGGTACTGGGTAATGAACTCGGCCAGCTGTTAGATTTAGATGTTTAGTTTAGAGATACAGCACTGAAACAGGCCCTTCGGCCCACCGAGTCTGTGCCGACCATCAACCACCCATTTTATACTAATCCTACACCAATCCCCATATTCCCACCACATCCCCACCTGTCCCTATATTTCCCTACCACCGACCTATACTAGGGGCAATTTACAATGGCCAATTTACCTACCAACCTGCAAGTCTTTTGGCTTGTGGGAGGAAACCGGAGCACCCGGAGAAAACCCACGCAGACACAGGGAGAACTTGCAAACTCCACACAGGCAGTACCCAGAATTGAACCCGGGTCGCTGGAGCTGTGGTGCTGACCACTGCGCCACTGTGCCTTTGGTGATAGTGATCACAATTCGGTTATGTTGACCTTGGCGATGGGCAGGGACAGGTATATACCGCAGGGCAAGAATTATAGCTGGGGGAAAGGAAATTTTGATGCGATTAGGCAAGATTTAAGATGCGTAGGATGGGGAAGGAAACTGCAGGGGATGGGCACCATCGAAATGTGGAGCTTATTCAAGGAGCAGCTACTGCGTGTCCTTGATAAGTATGTACCTGTCAGGCAGGGAGGAAGTTGTCGGGCGAGGGAGCCGTGGTTTTCAGTGCAGCAGCTTTTTCGGGAGCAGCGTGTGAGCGAGTGAGCAGCTGAGAAAGTCCGTTCTAAAGTAAATTTAATTTCCTTTTGTTTTTCGGTGGAGGCCAGGGGGCTGCTGGGTAAGTAAAACACTATATATTTGGGCGGTTTCTGAACCCGAGACACCACACTTGTAGTGTCTCCCACCCGCCCTCCTCCTCTAACCAAAAAAAAGGACTCGGTGGGGTGTTTATAAGGTAAGGCTTTTTCGATTTCTCTGGTTTTATTGTGATTGGTAAAAACTTTTCGTTCCTTTTTCATTTAACTAAGTTTAAACTTAAGATTAAAAATGGCAGGAGATCTCAGACCCGGATCATGCTCCTCTTGCTCAATGTGGGAGCTCAGGGACATGGCTGATGACCCTGACTCCTTCACGTGCAGGAAGTGTGTCCAGCTGCAGCTCTTGTTAGACCGCATGACGGCTCTCGAGCTGCGGATGGACTCACTTTGGAGCATGCGCGATGCTGAGGAGGTCGTGGATAGCACGGTTAGTGAATTGGTCACACCGCAGATTAGGATTGCTGAGGGAGAAAGGGAATGGGTGACCAAAAGGCAGGGAAAGAGCAGGAAGGCAGCGCAGGAGTCCCCTGCGGTCATCTCCCTCCAAAACAAGTATACCGTTTTGGATACTGTTGAGGGAGATGGCTCACCAGGGGAAGGCAGCAGTAGCCAGGTCCATGGCACCGTGGCTGGCTCTGCTGCTCAGAAGGGCGGGAAAACGAGTGGAAGGGCTATAGTCGTAGGGGATTCGATTGTAAGGGGAGCAGATAGGCGGTTCTGTGGTCGAAAACGAGGCTCCCGAATGGTATGTTGCCTCCCAGGTGCACGGGTCAGGGACGTCTCAGATCTGCTGCAGAACATTCTAAAGGGGGAGGGTGAACAGCCAGTTGTCATTGTGCACATAGGCACTAATGATATAGGTAAAAAACGGGATGAGGTCCTACATGCAGAGTTTAGGGAGTTAGGAGCCAAGTTAAAAAGTAGGACCTCAAAGGTAGTAATCTCAGGATTACTACCAGTGCCACGTGATAGCCAGAGTAAAAATGAAAGAATAGTCAGGATGAATGCGTGGCTTGAGAGATGGTGCAGGAAGGAGGGGTTCAGATTTTTGGGACATTGGGACCGGTTCTGGGGGAGGTGGGACTATTACAAATTGGACGGTCTACACTTGGGCCGGACTGGAACCAATGTCCTTGGAGGTGCTTTTGCTAACGCTGTTGGGGAGGGTTTAAACTAATGTGGCAGGGGGATGGGAACCAATTGAGGTCAGTTGACAGTAAGGAGGTAGTAACAAAAGCCTGTAAGGAACTAGATAATGAAGTCAGTGTGACTAAGGGGAAGAGCAGGCAGGGAGCAGATGATGAATATAAAGGGACTGGTGGTCTGAGGTGCATTTGTTTTAATGCAAGAAGTGTAGTAGGTAAGGCAGATGAACTTAGGGCTTGGATTAGTACCTGGGAGTATGATGTTATTGCTATTACTCAGACTTGGTTGAGGGAGGGGCATGATTGGCAACTAAATATCCCAGGATATCGATGCTTCAGGCGGGATAGAGAGGGAGGTAAAAGGGGTGGAGGAGTTGCATTACTGGTCAAAGAGGATATCACAGCTGTGCTGAAGGAGGGCACTATGGAGGACTCGAGCAGTGAGGCAATATGGACAGAACTCAGAAATAGGAAGGGTGCGGTAACAATGTTGGGGCTGTACTACAGGCCTCCCAACAGCGAGCGTGAGATAGAGGTACAAATATGTAAACAGATTATGGAAAGATGTAGGAGCAACAGGGTGGTGGTGATAGGAGATTTTAATTTTCCCAACATTGACTGGGATTCGCTTAGTGTTAGAGGTCCAGATGGAGCAGAATTTGTAAGGAGCATCCAGGAGGGTTTTCTAGAGCAGTATGTAAATAGTCCAACTCGGGAAGGGGCCATACTGGACCTGGTGTTGGGGAATGAGCCCGGCCAGGTTGTTGAAGTTTCAGTCGGGGACTACTTTGGGAATAGTGATCACAATTCCGTAAGCTTTAAAATACTCATGGACAAAGACGAGAGTGGTCCAAAAGGGAGAGTGCTAAATTGGGGGAAGGCCAACTACACCAAAATTCGGCAGGAGCTGGGAAATGTAGATTGGGAGCAGCTGTTTGAAGGTAAATCCACATGTGATATGTGGGAGGCTTTTAAAGAGAGGTTGATTAGCGTGCAGGAGAGACATGTTCCTGTGAAAATGAGGGATAGAAATGGCAAGATTAGGGAACCATGGATGACAGGTGAAATTGTGAGACTAGCTAAGAGGAAAAAGGAAGCATACATAAGGTCTAGGCGGCTGATGAAAGACGAAGCTTTGAAAGAATATCGGGAATGTAGGACCAACCTGAAACGAGGAATTAAGAGGGCTAAAAGGGGTCATGAAATATCTTTAGCAAACAGGGTTAAGGAAAATCCCAAAGCCTTTTATTCATATATAAGGAGAAAGAGGGGAACTAGAGAAAGGATTGGCCCACTAAAGGACAAAGGAGGAATGTTATGCTTGGACTCAGAGAAAATGGGTGAGATTCTAAACGAGTACTTTGCATTGGTATTCACCGAGGAGAGGGACATGACGGATGTTGAGGTTAGGAACAGATGTTTGATTACTCTAGGTCAAGTCGGCATAAGGAGGGAGGAAGTGTTGGGTATTCTAAAGGGCATTAAGGTGGACAAGTCCCCAGGTCTGGATGGGATCTATCCCAGGTTACTGAGGGAAGCGAGAGAGGAAATAGCTGGGGCCTTAACAGATATCTTTGCAGCATCCTTAAACACGGGTGAGGTCCCGGAGGACTGGAGAATTGCTAATGTTGTCCCCTTGTTTAAGAAGGGTAGCAGGGATAATCCAGGTAATTATAGACCGGTGAGCCTGACGTCAGTGGTAGGGAAGCTGCTGGAGAAGATACTGAGGGATAGGATCTATTCCCATTTGGAAGAAAATGGGCTCATCAGTGATAGGCAACATGGTTTTGTGCAGGGAAGGTCATGTCTTACCAACTTAATAGAATTCTTTGAGGAAGTGACAAAGTTGATTGATGAGGGAAGGGCTGTCGATGTCATATACATGGACTTCAGTAAGGCGTTTGATAAGGTTCCCCATGGCAGGCTGATGGAGAAAGTGAAGGCGCTTGGGGTCCAAGGTGTACTAGCTAGATGGATAAAGAACTGGCTGGGCAACAGGAGACAGAGAGTAGCAGTAGAAGGGAGTTTCTCAAAATGGAGACGTGTGACCAGTGGTGTTCCACAGGGATCCGTGCAGGGACCACTGTTGTTTGTGATATACATTAATGATTTGGAGGAAAGTATAGGTGGACTGATTAGCAAATTGGCAGACGACACTAAGATTGGTGGAGTAGCAGATAGTGAAGGGGACTGTCAGAGAATACAGCAGAATATAGATAGATTGGAGAGTTGGGCAGAGAAATGGCAGATGGAGTTCAATCAGGGCAAATGCGAGGTGAAGCATTTTGGAAGATCCAATTCAAGAGTGAACTATACAGTAAATGGAAAAGTCCTGGGGAAAATTGATGTCCAGAGAGATTTGGGTGTTCAGGTCCACTGTTCGCTGAAGGTGGCAACGCAGGTAAATAGAGTGGTCAAGAAGGCATACGGCATGCTTTCCTTCATCGGACGGGGCATTGAGTACAAGAGTTGGCAGGTCATGTTACAGTTGTATAGGACTTTGGTTCGGCCACATTTGGAATACTGCGTACAGTTCTGGTCGCCACATTATCAAAAGGATGTGGATGCTTTGGAGAGGGTGCAGAGGAGGTTCACCAGGATGTTGCCTGGTATGGAGGGCGCTAGCTATGAAGAGAGGTTGAGCAGATTAGGATTATTTTCATTAGAAAGACGGAGGTTGAGGGGGGACCTGATTGAGGTGTACAAAATCATGAGAGGTATAGACAGGGTGGATAGCAAGAGGCTTTTTCCCAGAGTGGGGTTTCAATTACTAGAGGACACGAGTTCAAAGTGAAAGGGGAAAAGTTTAGGGGGGATATGCGTGGAAAGTTCTTTACGCAGAGGGTGGTGGGCACCTGGAACGCATTGCCAGCGGAGGTGGTAGATGCGGGCACGATGGAGTCTTTTAAGATGTATCTAGATAGATACATGAATGGGCAGGAAGAAAAGAGATACAGAACCTTAGAAAATAGGCGACATGTTTAGAGAGAGGATCTGGATCGGCGCAGGCTTGGAGGGCCGAAGGGCCTGTTCCTGTGCTGTAATTATCTTTGTTCTTTGTTACTGAAGAAGTTGAAGCGCTTGTCAAGAGGAAGAAGAAGGCTTATGTTAGGATGAGACGTGAAGTCTCAGTTAGGGCGCTTGAGAGTTACAAGCTAGCCAGGAAGGATCTAAAGGGAGAGCAAAGAAGAGAGAGGAGAGGACACGAGAAGTCATTGGCGGATAGGATCAAGGAAATCCCTAAGGCTTTCTATCGGTATATCAGGAATAAAAGAATGACTAGAGTTAGATTAGGGCCAATCAAGGATAGTAGTGGGAAGTTGTGTGTGGAATCAGAGGAGATAGGGGAAGCGTTAAATGAATATTTTTCGTCAGTATTTACAGTAGAGAAAGAAAATGTTGTCGAGGAGAATACTGAGATACAGACTACTAGGCTAGATTGGATTGAGGTTCACAAGGAGGAGCTGTTAGCAATTTTGAAAAGTGTGAAAATAGATAAGTCCCCTGGGCCAGATTTATCCTAGGATTCTCTGGGAAGCCAGGGAGGAGATTGCAAAGCCTTTGTCCTTGATCTTTATGTCGTCATTGTCGACAGGAATAGTGCCGGAAGACTGGAGGATAGCAAGTGTTGTCGCCTTGTTGAAGAAGGGGAGTAGAGACAGCCCTGGTAATTATAGACCTTTGAGCCTTACTTCGGTTGTGGGTAAAATGTTGGAAAAGGTTATAAGAGATAGGATTTATAATCATCTGGAAAAGAAGAAGTTCATTAGCGATAGTCAGCACGGTTTTGTGACGGGGAGGTCGTGCCTCACAAACCTTATTGAGTTTTTTGAGAAGGTGAACAAACAGGTGGATGAGGGTAAAGCCGTGGATGTGGTGTATATGGATTTCAGTAAGGCGTTTGAATTAGAATTAGAACATTACAGCGCAGTACAGGCCCTTTGGCCCTCGATGTTGCGCCGACCTGTGAAACCATCTGACCTACACTATTCCATTTTCATCCATATGTCTATCCAATGACCACTTAAATACCCTTAAAGTTGGCGAGTCTACTACTGTTGCAGGCAGGGCGTTGCACGCCCCTACTACTCTCTGAATAATGAAACTACCTCTAACATCTGTCCGATATCTATCACCCCTCAACTGTAAGCTATGTCCCCTCGTGTTTGCCATCACCATCCGAGGAAAAAGACTCTCACTACCCACCCTATCTAACCCTCTGATTATCTTATATGACTCTATTAAGTCACCTCTCCTCCTCCTTCTCTCCAACGAAAACAACCTCAAGTCCCTCAGCCTTTCCTCGTAAGACCTTACCTCCATATCAGGCAACATCCTAGAAAATCTTCTCTGCACCCTTTCCAAAGCTTCCACATACATCCTATAATGCGGTGACCAGAACTGCACACAATACTCCAGGTGCGGTCTCACCAGAGTTTTGTACAGCTGCAGCATGACCTCGTGGTTCCGAAACTCGAACCCCCTACTAATAAAAGCTAACACACCATACGCCTTCTTAACAGCCCTATTAACCTGGGAGGCAACTTTCAAGGATTTATGTACCTGGACACCAAGATCTCTCTGTTCATCTACACTACCAAGAATCTTCCCATTAGCTCAGTACTCTGCATTCCTGTTACTCTTTCCAAAGTGAATCACCTCACACTTTTCCGCATTAAACTCCATTTGCCATCTCTTAGCCCAGCTCTTCAGCCTATCTATGTCCCTCTGTACCCTACAACATCCTTCGGCACTATCCACAACTCCACCGACCTTAGTGTCATCCGCAAATTTACTAACCCACCCTTCTACACCCACATCCAGGTCATTTATAAAAATGACAAACAGCAGTGGCCCCAAAACAGATGCTTGCGGTACACCACTAGAAACAGAATTCCAGGATGAACATTTGCCATCAACCACCACCCTCTGTCTACTTTCAGCAAGCCAATTACCGATCCAAAGATCTAAATAGCCTTCAACCACATACTTCCATATTTTCAGACAGTCTCTGACACTCTCAGGCACTGTCAGAAAGTCTCTGACAAACTCTATCACTCTCTGACACTCTCAATCACTCTCTATCACTCTCAGACACTCTCAGACTCTCTCTGACACTCTCTATCACTCTCCATCACTCTCTGAAACTCTCTATCACTCTCAGACACCCTCTCACACTCTCTGACACACTCTGGCATTCTATATCACTCTCTGACACTCTCTAACACACTCTGACACTCACAGACACTCACAGACACTCTCAGACACTCTCTGACACTCTCTGATACTCGCTATCACTCTCTGATACTCTCTGACACTCTCTGGCACTCTATCGCACTCTCTGACACTCTATATCACTCTCTGACACTCTCTATCTCTCTCTGACACTCTCTGAAACTCTCAATCACTCTCTGACACACTCTGACAATCTCTGACACTCTCTGTTGCTCTCGGATACACTCTGACACTCGCTGACACTCTCAGACTCTCTCTGACACACTCTTTCACACGCTATCACACTCTGACACACTCTATCACACACTGACACTCGCTGACACACTCTTACACCCTCTGACACTCTCTGGCAGTCTCTGCAACTCTCCGGCACTCTATATCACTCTATATCACTCTCTGACACTCTCTGACACTCTCTGTCACTCTCTGACACTCTCTGACACTCTCGATCACTCTCTGTCACTCTCTATCACTCTCTGACACACTCTGACCCTCTCTGACACTCTCAGACACTCTCCATCACTCTATGACACTCTCTATCACTCTCTGACACTCTCTATCACTCTCTGACACTCACGGACACTCCCTGACACTATCTATCGCTCTCGGACACTCTCAGACACTTTCCATCACTCTCTGACACTCTCAGATTCTCTCTGAAACTCTCTTTCACACTCTATCACTCTCTGAAACACTCTCTCACTTTCTGACACACTTTGACACTCTCTATCACTCTCTGACAATCTCTGACACTCTCAGACAGTCTCAGACACTCTCTATCACTCTCTGAAACTCTCTACCACGCTGTGACTCTCTCTAACTCTCTCTATCACTCTCTGGCACTCTCTGACACTCTCGGATACACGCTGACACTCTCTGACACTCTATATCACTCTCTGACACTCTCTGACACATTCAGACACTCTCAGACACTCACTGACACTCGCTGATACACTCTGACACACCCTGACGCTCTCTGACACATTCTGTCACTCTCTGACAATCTCAGACAATCTCAGACACAATCAGAAATTCTCAGACACTCTCTGTCACCCTCTGACACTCTCTGACACTTTCTGACACTTTCAGACACTCTCAGACACATTCAGACACACTCAGACACTCTCTGGCACTCTCTGGCACTCTCTATCACTCTCTGACACTCTCTGACAATCTCAGACACAATCAGACACTCTCTGGCACTCTCTGGCGGTCTCTATCACTCTCTGGCACTCTCTATCACACTCTGACACTCTCTGACACTCTCTGAATGTTTATATCACTCTCTGACACACCCTATCACTGCCGGACACTCCCTGACACTCTCAGACTCTCCCAGACACTCTCAGACTCTCTCGGACTCTCTCTATCACTCTCTGACACTCTCTGACACTCTCTGACACTCTCAGACACTCTCTGACACACTCTGACGCTCTCAGACACTCTCTCTCTCACTCTCTATCACTCTCTATCACTCTCTGACACTCTCTATCACTCTCTGACACTGTCTGACACTCTCTGACACACTCTATCACTCTCTGACACTCTCTGATACACTCTCAGACGCTCTCTATCACTCTCTGACACTCTCTATCACTCTCTGACACTCACTGACACACTCTGAAACTCTCTGATACACTGTGACACTCTCAGACAGTCTCAGACACTCTCTATCACTCTCTGAAACTCTCTACCACGCTTTGACTCTATCTATCTATCTCTATCACTCTCTGGCACTCTCTGACACTCTCAGATACACTCTGACATTCCCTGACATTCTCTGTCACTCTGTTTCACTCTCTGACACTCTCTGACAATCTCAGACACAATCAGACACTCTTTGGCACTCTCTATCACTCTCTATCACTCTCTGACATTCTCTGTCACTTTCAGACACTCTCAGACACTCTCTACCTCTCTCTACCACTCTCTACCACTCTCTGACACTCTCTGACACTCTCTTATACACTCTGACACACCCTGACACTCTCTGACACTTTCTATCACTCTCAGACACTCTCTGACAATCTCAGACACAATCAGAAACTCTCAGACACTCTATGTCACTCTCTGACACTCTCTGACACTTTCAGTCACTCTCAGACACACTCAGACACTCTCTGGCACACTCTGGCACTCTCTAACACTCTCTGGCACTCTCTATCACTCTGTCTCACTCTCTGACACTCTCTGACACTCTCTGAATGTTTATATCACTCTCTGACACACTCTATCACTGTCTGACACTCCCTGACACATTCTGAGTCTCCTTGACACTCTCAGACTCTCTCTGACTGTCTCTATCACTCTCTGACACTCTCTGACCCTCTAGGACACTCTCAGACACTCTCTGACACTCTCAGACACTCTCAGACACTCTCTGACACTCTCTGACACTCTCTGAGGCTCGCAGATACTCTCTTTCACTCTCTGACACTCTCTATCACTTTCTGACACTGCCTGGCACACACTGACACTCTCAGGCACTCTCTGAAAGTCTCTATCACTCTCTGAAACTCTCTGACACTGGCAGACACTCTCTGACCGTTTCTTTCACTTTCTGACACTCTCAGACATTTTCAGACACTCTCTGGCACTCTCTATCACTCTCTGACACTCCCTATCACTCTCAGTCTCTCTCAGACACTCCCTGACACTCTCAGGCACTCTCAGACACACTCTATCACTCTTTGACACACTCTATCACTCTCTGAAACACACTGAAAATCTCTGATACTCTCTGTCACTCTCTGATACACTCTGTCACTCTCTATCACTCTCAGACACTCTCTATCACTCTCAGTCTCTCTCAGACACTCCCTGACACTCTCAGACACTCTCAGACACTCTCTATCACTCTCTGACACACTCTATCACTCTCTGAAACTCACTGAAACTCTCTGACACTCTCTGTCACTCTCTGTCACTCTCTGACATTCTCTACCGCTCTATACCACTCTCTACAACTCTCTACAACTCTCTGTCACTCTCTGACACTCTCTATCACTCTCTGACACTCTCTGACACTCTCAGACACGCTCTGACACGCTCAGACCCCCTCAGACACTCTTGATACTTTCTTTCACTGTATGACACTCTCAGACACTCTCTGTCACTTTCTCTCACTCTCTGACACTGTTTGACACTCTCTGACATTCTCTAACACTCTCAGACACTCTCTGACACTTTCTATCACTCTCTGACACTCTCAGAAACTCTCAGACAGTCTCAGACAATTTATATCACTCTCTGACACTGCCTGACACTCTCTGACACTCTCAGACACTCTCTTTCACTCTCTATCCCTCTATGACACTCTGTGACACCCTCAGACACTCTCTGACACTCTCACACACAGTTTGACACTCTCTGACACTCTGAGACACTCTATGACAATCTCTGTCACTCTCTGACACTCTCTATCACTCTCTATAACTCTCTGACACTCTCAGGCACTCTCTGACACTTTCTAACACTCTCTGAAACTCTCAGTCACTTTTTATCACTCTCTCACACACTCAGACACTCTCTCACACTCTCTATCACTCTCTGACACTGTTTGACACTCTCCGACACATTCTATCTCTCTTTGACACACTCTGACACTCTCAGAGACTCTCAGGCAGTCTCAGAAGCTCTCTATCACTCTCTGCAACTGTTTGACACTCTCTGATACTCTCAGACACTCTCAGACACTCCCTGACACTCTCAGACACTTTCTAACACTCTCTGACACTGTCTGACACTCTCTGACACTCTCAGACACTCTCAGACACTCCCTGACACTCTCACACCCTCTCTGACAGACTCTGACACTCTCAGGCACTCTCAGACACTCACTATCACTCTCCATCACTCTCCGACACTCTCTAATAATCTATATCACTCTCTGACACTCTCAGACACTCTCTGGGACTCTCTGACACTCTCTATCTCTTTCTGACACCCTCTGACTCTGTCTGACTCTCTCTGACATTCTCAGACAGTCTCAGACACTCTCAGACACTCTCAGACACTCTCTGACACACTCTGACACTCTCTGACACTCTCAGACACTCTATTTCGCTGTCTATCACTCTATGACACTCCATATCACTCCCTGACACTCTCAGTTTCTGTCTGACAATCTCTTTCACTCTCCATCACTCTCTGACACTCCCTGACACTCTCTGACACTCTCTGACACTTCAGACATCTCTACAACTCTCTATCACTCTCTGATACTCTCTATCGCTCTCTGACACTCTCTGATACACTCTGAAACTCTCTGACACTCTCTATCACTCTCCGACACTCTCTGAAACTCTCTGATACACTCTGACACTCTCTGACACTCTGCATCACTCTCTGACATTCTCTGACACGCTCTATCACCCTCTGACACTCTCAGACAGTCCCTGACACTCTCTGAGACTCTCTGACACTCTCACACCCTCTCTGATACACTCTGACACTCTCAGACAGTCTCTGACACTTCTATCACTCTCTGACACACTCTGACACTCTCTATCACTCTCTGACAATCTCTGACACTCTCTGACACTCTCAGACACTCTCAGACAGTCCCTGACACTCTCTGAGACTCTCTGACACTCTCACACCCTCTCTGAAACTCTCAAACACTCTCTGGGACTCTCTGACACTCTCTATCACTTTCTGACACTCTCTGACTCTGTCTGACTCTCTCTGATACTCTAAGACAGTCTCAGACACTCTCAGACACTCTCTGACACACTCTGACACTCTCTGACACTCTCAGACACTCTCTTTCTCTCTCTATCACTCTAGGACACTCCCGATCACTCCCTGACACTCTCAGATTCTGTCTGACAATCTCTTTCGCTCTCCATCACTCTCTGACACTCTCTGCCACTCTCTGACATCTCAGACATCTCTACCACTCTCTATCACTCTCTGATAATCTATATCACTCTCTGACACTCTCTGATACACTCTGATACACTCTGAAACTCTCACATACTCTCTGACACTCTCTATCACTCTCCGACACTCTCTGAAACTCTCTGATACACTCTGACAATCTCAGACACTCTCTGACACACTGCATCACTCTCTGACACTCTCTGACACTCTCTATCACTCTCTAACACTCTCTGACACTCTCTGATACCTCAGACATCTCTACAACTCTCGATCACTCTCTGATACTCTCTATCACTCTCTGACACTATCTGATACACTCTGAAACTCTCAGACACTCTCTGACAGTCTCTATCACTCTCCGACACTCTCTGAAACTCTCTGATACACTCTGACACTCTCAGACACTCTCTGACACACTGCATCACTCTCAAACAATCTCTGGCACTTCTATCACTCTCTGACATAGTCTGACACACTCTATCACTCTCTGACATTCTCTGACACTCTCTGATACACTCTGAAACTCTCAGACACTCTCTGACACTCTCTATCACACTCTGACAATCTCTGAAACTCTCTGATACACTCTGACACTCTCAGACACTCTCTGATACTCTGTATCACTCTGTGACACTCTCTGACACTCTCTATCACTCTCTTACAATCTCTGACACTCTCTATCACTCTCAGACACCCTCTCACACTCTCTGACACTATCTGGCATTCTATATCACTCTCTGACACTCTCTAACACACTCTGACACTCACAGACACTCTCTGACACTCTCTGATACTCTCTATCACTCTCTGATACTCTCTGAAACTCTCAGACACTCTCTGACACTCTCTGGCACTCTCTCGCACTCTCTGACACGCTATGTCACTCTCTGACACTCTCTATCTCTCTCTGACACTCTCTGAAACTCTCTATCACTCTCTGACACACTCTGACACTCTCTGACACTCTCTGACACTCTCTGACATTCTCTGACACTCCCTGGCACTCTCTGTCGCTCTCGGATACACTCTGACACTCGCTGACACTCTCAGACTCTCTCTGACACTCTCTTTCACACGCTATCACTCTCTGACACACTCGATCACACACTGACACTCGCTGACACTCCCTTACACCCTCTGACACTCTCTGGCATTCTCTGGCACTCTCCAGCACTCTATATCACTCTCTGACACTCTCTATCACTCTCTGACACTCTCTATCACTCTCTGACACACTCTGACACTCTCTGACACTCTCAGACACTCTCCATCACTCTATGACACTCTCGATCACTCTCTGACACTCTTTATCACTCTCTGACACTCTCTGACACTCCCTGACACTCTCTGTCGCTCTCGGATACTCTCAGACACTTTCCATCACTCTCTGACACTCTCAGAATCTCTCTGAAACTCTCTTTCACACTCTATCACTCTCTGACACACTCTCTCACTCTCTGACACACTCTGACACTCTCTATCACTCTCTATCACTCTCTGACAATCTCTGACACTCTCTGACACACTCTGACACTCTCACACACTCTCACTCACTGACACACTCTGACACTCTCAGACACTCTCTTTCGCTCTCTACCACTCTATGACACTCCCTATCACTCCCTGACACTCTCAGATTCTGTCTGACAATCTCTTTCACTCTCCATCACTCTCTGACACTCTCTGACTCTCTCTGACACTCTCAGACACTCTCTGACACTCTCTGACACTCTCTGACACCTCAGACATCTCTACCACTCTCTATCACACTCTGATACACTCTATCACTCTCTGACACTCTCTGATTCGCTCTGAAACTCTCACATATTCTCTGACACTCTCTATCACTCTCCAACACTCTGTGAAACTCTCTGAAACTCTCTGACACTCGCAGACATTCTCTGACACTCCATATCACTTTCTGACACAGCCTGACACACACTGACACTCTCAGGCACTCTCTGAAACTCTCTACCACTCTCTGAAACTCTCTGACACTCGCAGACATTCTCTGACACTTCTTATCGCTTTCTGACACCCTCTATCACTCTCTGACACTCTCTATCACACTCTGACACTTTCTGTCACTCTCTGACACTCTCTGTCACTCTCTATCACTCCCAGTCACTCTCTATCACTCTCTGAAAATCTCTGACACCCTCTGACACTCTCTGTCACTCTCTGTCACTCTCTGACAATCTCTACCACTCTCTACCACTCTCTGTCCCTCTCTATCACTCTCTGACTCTCTCTGACACTCTCAGATACTCCCTGACGCTCTCAGACACTCTCAGACACTTTCTATCACTCTCTGACACTCTCAGACACTCTCTGACACATTCTATCACTCGCTGACACTCTCTGACACTCTCAGAGACTCTCAGACAGTCTCAGACACTTTCTATCACTCTCTGACACTGTCTGACAATCTCTGACACTGTCAGACACTCACTTCCACTCTCTATCCCTCTATGACACTCCCTATCTCTCCCTTACACTCTCAGATTCTCTATGACAATTTCTTTCACTCTCCATCACTCTCCATCACTCTCCATCACTCTCCATCACTCTCAGACACTCTCAGACACTCTCTGACACTCTCAGACACTCTCAGACACTCTCAGACACTCTCTATCACTCTCTGACACTCTCTGACACACTCTGACACTGTCTATAACTCTTTGACAATCTCTGACACTCACTATCACTCTCTATCACTCTCTGGCACACTCTGACACTCTCTGGCACTCTCAGACAGTCTCAGACACTCTCTATCACTCTCAGACACTCTCTATCACTCTCTATCACTCTCTGACACTCTCTGACACTCTCTGACACTCTCTGACACTCTCTATCACTCTCTGACACTCTCAGACACTCTCCATCACTCACTGACACTCTATCACTCTCTGACACTCTCTGACACAATCTGACACACTCAGACACGCTATCACTCTCTATCACTCTCTGTTACTCTCTGAAACACTCTGACACACTCTGAAACTATCTGTCAATCTCTGACACTCTATATCACTCTCTGAAACACTCTGTCACTTACAGACACTCTCAGACACTCTCAATCACTCTCTGACATTCTCTATCACTCTCTGACACTCAAAGACACTCTCTGTCACTCTCTGACACTCTCTGACACTCTCTGATACACTCTGACACTCTCACACAGTCCCTGACACTTCTATCACTCTCTGAAACACTCTGACACTCTCTATCACTCTCTGACAATCTCTAACACTCTCTGACACTCTCAGACACTCTCAGACACTCTCTGACACTCTCTGAGACTCTCTGAAACTCTGACACCCTCTCTGACACACTCTGACACCCTCAGGCAGTCTCAGACACTCTCTATCACTCTCCATCACTCTCCGACCCTCTCTCATACTCTCTATCACTCTCTGAAACTCTCAGGCACTCTCTGGGACTCTCTGACACTCTCTATCACTTTCTGACACACTCTGACTCTGTCTGACTCTCTCTGACATTCTCAGACACTCTCAGACACTCTCAGACACTCTCAGACACTCTCTGACACACTCTGACACTCTCTGACACTCTCAGACACTCTCTTTCGCTCTCTATCACTCCATGCCACTCACTAGCACTCCCTGACACTCTCAGATTCTGTCTGACAGTCTCTTTCACTCTCCATCACTTTCTGACACTCTCTGACACTCTCAGACACTCTCTGACACTCTCTGACACCACAGACATCTCTACAACTCTCTATCACTCTCTGATACTCTCTATCACTCTCTGACACTCTCTGATACACTCTGAAACTCTCAGACACTCTCTGACACTCTCTATCACTCTCCGACACTCTCTGAAACTCTCTGATACACTCTGACACTCTCAGACACTCTCTGACACTCTGCATCACTCTCTGACACTCTCTGACACTCTCTATCACTCTCTGACACTCTCTGACACTCTCTGACACTCTCTGATACACTCTATCACTCTCAGACAGGCTCTGACACTTCTATCACTCTCTGACACTCTCTATCACTCTCTGACAATCTCTGACACTCTCTGATACACTCTGAAACTCTCTGACTATTTCAGACACTCTCAGACACACTCAGACACTCTCTGGCATGCTCTGACTCCTTCAGACACTCTCAGACACACTCAGACACTCTCTGGCACTCTCTGGCACTCTCTGGCACTCTCTGACACTCTCTGACAATCTCAGGCACAATCAGACACTCTCTGGCACTCTCTGGCGCTCTCTATCACTCTCTGGCACTCTCTATCACTCTCTCACACTCGCTGACACTCTCTGACACTCTCTGACACTCTCTGACTCTTTCAGACACTCTCAGACACACTCGGACACTCTCTGGCACCTCTGGCACTCTCTGTCACTCTCTGACACTCTCTGACAATCTCAGACACAATCAGAAACTCTCAGACACTCTCTGTCACTCTCTGACACTCTCTGACTCTTTCAGACACTCTCAGACACACTCAGACACTCTCTGGCACTCTCTGGCACTCTCTGTCACTCTCTGACACTCTCTGACAATCTCAGACACAATCAGACAGTCTCTGGCACTCTCTGGCGGTCTCTATCACTCTCTGGCACTCTCTATCACTCTCTCACACTCTCTGACACTCTCTGACACTCTCTGACACTCTCTGAATGTTTATATCACTCTCTGACACACTCTATCACTGTCTGACACTGCCTGACACTCTCAGACTCTCCCTGACAATCTCAGACTCTCTCTGACTCTCTCTATCACTCTCTGACACTCTCTGACACTCTCTGTCACTCTCTGACACTCTCTGTCACTCTCTGACACTCTCAGACACTCTCAGAAACTCTCAGACACTCTCTGACATTCTCTCACACTCTCTCTCACTCTCTATCACTCTCTGACACTCTCTATCACTTTCTGACACTGCCTGACACACACTGACACTCTCAGGCACTCTCTGAAAGTCTCGATCACTGTCTGAAACTCTCTGACACTCGCAGACACTCTCTGACACATTCTATCAATTACTGACACTCTCAGACACACTCAGACATTTTCAGACACTCTCTGACACACTCTATCACTCTCTGACAATCTCTGACACTCTCTGACAATCTCTATCACTCGCTGACAATCTCTGACACTCTCTATCACTCTCTGACACTCTCTGATACACTCTGACACTCTCAGACAGACTCTGACACTTCTATCACTCTCTGACACTCTCTATCACTCTCTGACACTCTCTGAAAATCTCTGATACACTCTGACACTCTCAGACACTCTCTGTCACTCTGTATCACTCTCTGACACTCTCTGACACTCTCTATCACTCTCTGACAATCTCTGACACTCTCTGGTACACTCTGAAACTCTCAGACACTCTCTGACACTCTCGATCACTCTCAGACACTCTCTGACACTCTCTTTCGCTCTCTGACCCTCTCTGAAAATCTCTGATACACTCTGACACTCTCAGACACTCTCTGATACTCTGTATCACTCTGTGACACTCTCTGACACTCTCTATCACTCTCTTACAATCTCTGACACTCTCTATCACTCTCAGACACCCTCTCACACTCTCTGACACTATCTGGCATTCTATATCACTCTCTGACACTCCCTAACACACTCTGACACTCACAGACACTCTCTGACACTCTCTGATACTCTCTATCACTCTCTGATACTCTCTGAAACTCTCAGACACTCTCTGACACTCTCTGGCACTCTCTCGCACTCTCTGACACTCTATGTCACTCTCTGACACTCTCTATCTCTCTCTGACACTCTCTGAAACTCTCAATCACTCTCTGACACACTCTGACACTCTCTGACACTCTCTATCACTCTCTGACATTCTCTGACACTCCCTGGCACTCTCTGTCGCTCTCGGATACACTCTGACACTCGCTGACACTCTCAGACTCTCTCTGACACTCTCTTTCACACGCTATCACTCTCTGACACACTCGATCACACACTGACACTCGCTGACACTCCCTTACACCCTCTGACACTCTCTGGCATTCTCTGGCACTCTCCAGCACTCTATATCACTCTCTGACACTCTCTATCACTCTCTGACACTCTCTATCACTCTCTGACACACTCTGACACTCTCTGACACTCTCAGACACTCTCCATCACTCTATGACACTCTCGATCACTCTCTGACACTCTTTATCACTCTCTGACACTCTCTGACACTCCCTGACACTCTCTGTCGCTCTCGGATACTCTCAGACACTTTCCATCACTCTCTGACACTCTCAGAATCTCTCTGAAACTCTCTTTCACACTCTATCACTCTCTGACACACTCTCTCACTCTCTGACACACTCTGACACTCTCTATCACTCTCTATCACTCTCTGACAATCTCTGACACTCTCTGACACACTCTGACACTCTCACACACTCTCACTCACTGACACACTCTGACACTCTCAGACACTCTCTTTCGCTCTCTACCACTCTATGACACTCCCTATCACTCCCTGACACTCTCAGATTCTGTCTGACAATCTCTTTCACTCTCCATCACTCTCTGACACTCTCTGACACTCTCTGACACTCTCAGACACTCTCTGACACTCTCTGACACTCTCTGACACCTCAGACATCTCTACCACTCTCTATCACACTCTGATACACTCTATCACTCTCTGACACTCTCTGATTCGCTCTGAAACTCTCACATATTCTCTGACACTCTCTATCACTCTCCAACACTCTGTGAAACTCTCTGAAACTCTCTGACACTCGCAGACATTCTCTGACACTCCATATCACTTTCTGACACAGCCTGACACACACTGACACTCTCAGGCACTCTCTGAAACTCTCTACCACTCTCTGAAACTCTCTGACACTCGCAGACATTCTCTGACACTTCTTATCGCTTTCTGACACCCTCTATCACTCTCTGACACTCTCTATCACACTCTGACACTTTCTGTCACTCTCTGACACTCTCTGTCACTCTCTATCACTCCCAGTCACTCTCTATCACTCTCTGAAAATCTCTGACACCCTCTGACACTCTCTGTCACTCTCTGTCACTCTCTGACAATCTCTACCACTCTCTACCACTCTCTGTCCCTCTCTATCACTCTCTGACTCTCTCTGACACTCTCAGATACTCCCTGACGCTCTCAGACACTCTCAGACACTTTCTATCACTCTCTGACACTCTCAGACACTCTCTGACACATTCTATCACTCGCTGACACTCTCTGACACTCTCAGAGACTCTCAGACAGTCTCAGACACTTTCTATCACTCTCTGACACTGTCTGACAATCTCTGACACTGTCAGACACTCACTTCCACTCTCTATCCCTCTATGACACTCCCTATCTCTCCCTTACACTCTCAGATTCTCTATGACAATTTCTTTCACTCTCCATCACTCTCCATCACTCTCCATCACTCTCCATCACTCTCAGACACTCTCAGACACTCTCTGACACTCTCAGACACTCTCAGACACTCTCTATCACTCTCTGACACTCTCTGACACACTCTGACACTGTCTATAACTCTTTGACAATCTCTGACACTCACTATCACTCTCTATCACTCTCTGGCACACTCTGACACTCTCTGGCACTCTCAGACAGTCTCAGACACTCTCTATCACTCTCAGACACTCTCTATCACTCTCTATCACTCTCTGACACTCTCTGACACTCTCTGACACTCTCTGACACTCTCTATCACTCTCTGACACTCTCAGACACTCTCCATCACTCACTGACACTCTATCACTCTCTGACACTCTCTGACACAATCTGACACACTCAGACACGCTATCACTCTCTATCACTCTCTGTTACTCTCTGAAACACTCTGACACACTCTGAAACTATCTGTCAATCTCTGACACTCTATATCACTCTCTGAAACACTCTGTCACTCACAGACACTCTCAGACACTCTCAATCACTCTCTGACATTCTCTATCACTCTCTGACACTCAAAGACACTCTCTGTCACTCTCTGACACTCTCTGACACTCTCTGATACACTCTGACACTCTCACACAGTCCCTGACACTTCTATCACTCTCTGAAACACTCTGACACTCTCTATCACTCTCTGACAATCTCTAACACTCTCTGACACTCTCAGACACTCTCAGACACTCTCTGACACTCTCTGAGACTCTCTGAAACTCTGACACCCTCTCTGACACACTCTGACACCCTCAGGCAGTCTCAGACACTCTCTATCACTCTCCATCACTCTCCGACCCTCTCTCATACTCTCTATCACTCTCTGAAACTCTCAGGCACTCTCTGGGACTCTCTGACACTCTCTATCACTTTCTGACACACTCTGACTCTGTCTGACTCTCTCTGACATTCTCAGACACTCTCAGACACTCTCAGACACTCTCAGACACTCTCTGACACACTCTGACACTCTCTGACACTCTCAGACACTCTCTTTCGCTCTCTATCACTCCATGCCACTCACTAGCACTCCCTGACACTCTCAGATTCTGTCTGACAGTCTCTTTCACTCTCCATCACTTTCTGACACTCTCTGACACTCTCAGACACTCTCTGACACTCTCTGACACCACAGACATCTCTACAACTCTCTATCACTCTCTGATACTCTCTATCACTCTCTGACACTCTCTGATACACTCTGAAACTCTCAGAAACTCTCTGACACTCTCTATCACTCTCCGACACTCTCTGAAACTCTCTGATACACTCTGACACTCTCAGACACTCTCTGACACTCTGCATCACTCTCTGACACTCTCTGACACTCTCTATCACTCTCTGACACTCTCTGACACTCTCTGACACTCTCTGATACACTCTATCACTCTCAGACAGGCTCTGACACTTCTATCACTCTCTGACACTCTCTATCACTCTCTGACAATCTCTGACACTCTCTGATACACTCTGAAACTCTCTGACTATTTCAGACACTCTCAGACACACTCAGACACTCTCTGGCATGCTCTGACTCCTTCAGACACTCTCAGACACACTCAGACACTCTCTGGCACTCTCTGGCACTCTCTGGCACTCTCTGTCACTCTCTGACACTCTCTGACAATCTCAGGCACAATCAGACACTCTCTGGCACTCTCTGGCGCTCTCTATCACTCTCTGGCACTCTCTATCACTCTCTCACACTCGCTGACACTCTCTGACACTCTCTGACACTCTCTGACTCTTTCAGACACTCTCAGACACACTCGGACACTCTCTGGCACCTCTGGCACTCTCTGTCACTCTCTGACACTCTCTGACAATCTCAGACACAATCAGAAACTCTCAGACACTCTCTGTCACTCTCTGACACTCTCTGACTCTTTCAGACACTCTCAGACACACTCAGACACTCTCTGGCACTCTCTGGCACTCTCTGTCACTCTCTGACACTCTCTGACAATCTCAGACACAATCAGACAGTCTCTGGCACTCTCTGGCGGTCTCTATCACTCTCTGGCACTCTCTATCACTCTCTCACACTCTCTGACACTCTCTGACACTCTCTGAATGTTTATATCACTCTCTGACACACTCTATCACTGTCTGACACTGCCTGACACTCTCAGACTCTCCCTGACAATCTCAGACTCTCTCTGACTCTCTCTATCACTCTCTGACACTCTCTGACACTCTCTGTCACTCTCTGACACTCTCTGTCACTCTCTGACACTCTCAGACACTCTCAGAAACTCTCAGACACTCTCTGACATTCTCTCACACTCTCTCTCACTCTCTATCACTCTCTGACACTCTCTATCACTTTCTGACACTGCCTGACACACACTGACACTCTCAGGCACTCTCTGAAAGTCTCGATCACTGTCTGAAACTCTCTGACACTCGCAGACACTCTCTGACACATTCTATCAATTACTGACACTCTCAGACACACTCAGACATTTTCAGACACTCTCTGACACACTCTATCACTCTCTGACAATCTCTGACACTCTCTGACACTCTCTGACAATCTCTATCACTCGCTGACAATCTCTGACACTCTCTATCACTCTCTGACACTCTCTGATACACTCTGACACTCTCAGACAGACTCTGACACTTCTATCACTCTCTGACACTCTCTATCACTCTCTGACAATCTCTGACACTCTCTGATACACTCTGAAACTCTCAGACATTCTCTGACACTCTCTATCACTCTCTGACACTCTCTGAAAATCTCTGATACACTCTGACACTCTCAGACACTCTCTGTCACTCTGTATCACTCTCTGACACTCTCTGACACTCTCTATCACTCTCTGACAATCTCTGACACTCTCTGGTACACTCTGAAACTCTCAGACACTCTCTGACACTCTCGATCACTCTCTGACAATCTCTGACACTCTCTGATACACTCTGAAATTCTCAGACACTCTCTGACACTCTCTTTCGCTCTCTGACCCTCTCTGAAAATCTCTGATACACTCTGACACTCTCAGACACTCTCTGATACTCTGTATCACTCTGTGACACTCTCTGACACTCTCTATCACTCTCTTACAATCTCTGACACTCTCTGACACAGTCTGAAATTCTCAGACACACTCTGACACTCTCTGACACTCTCTATCACTCTCTGACACTCGCTGAAAATCTCTGATACACTCTGACACTCACAGACACTCTCAGACACTCTCTGACACTCTCTGATACCCTCTATCACTCTCTGATACACTCTGACACTCTCAGGCACTCTCTGACACTCTCTGGCACTCTCTCGCACTCTCTGACACTCTATATCTCTCTCTGACACTCTCTGAAACTCTCTATCACTCTCCGACACTCTCTTGACACTCTCTATCACTCTCTGACACTCTCTGACACTCTCTAACACTCTCTGTCGCTCTCGGATACACTCTGACACTCGCTGACACTCTCAGACTCTCTCTGACACTCTCTTACACACGCTATCACTCTCTGACACACTCTGTCACACACTGACACTCGCTGACACTCCCTTACACCCTCTGACACTCTCTGGCAGTCTCTGGCACTCTCCGGCACTCTATATCACTCTCTGACACTCTCTGACACTCTCTATCACTCTCTGACACTCTCTGACAATCTCAGACACACTCAGACACTCTCTGACACTCTCTATCACTCTCTGACACTCTCTGACACATTCAGACACTCTCAGACACTCACTACCACTCTCTACCACTCTCTGACACGCTCTGATACACCCTGACACTCTCTGACACATTCTCTCACTCTCTGATACACTCTGACACTCTCAGACAGTCTCAGACACTCTCTATCACTCTCTGAAACTCTCTACCACGCTTTGACTCTCTCTAACTCTCTCTATCACTCTCTGGCACTCTCTGAAACTCTCGGATACACTCTTACACTCCCTGACACTCCCTGACACTCTCTGACACTCTCTTTCACTCTCTGACACTCTCTGACAATCTCCGACACACTCAGACACTCTCTGACACTCTCTATCACTCTCTGACACTGTCTGACACATTCAGACACTCTCAGACACTCACTACCACTCTCTACCACTGTCTGACACTCTCTGATACACCCTGACACTCTCTGACACATTATCTCACTCTCTGACACTCTCTGACAATCACAGACACAATCAGAAACTCTCAGGCACTCTCTGTCACTCTCTGACACTCGCTGACTCTTTCAGACATTCTCAGACACACTCAGACACTCTCTGGCACTCTCTGGCACTCTCTGTCACTCTCTGACACTCTCTGACAATCTCAGACACAATCAGACACTCTCTGGCACTCTCTGGTGCTCTCTATCACTCTCTGGCACTCTCTATCACTCTCTCACACTTTCTGACACTCTCTGACATTCTCTGACACTCTCTGAATGTTTATATCACTCTCTGACACACTCTATCACTGTCTGACACTGCCTGACACTCTCAGACACTCCCTGACAATCTCAGACACTCTCTGACTCTCTCTATCACTCTCTGACACTCTCTGACACTCTCTGTCACTCTCTGACACTCTCAGACACTCTCAGACACTCTCAGACACACTCTGACATTCTCTGACGCTCTCAGACACTCTCTCTCACTCTCTATCACTCTCTATCACTCTCTGACACTCTCTATCACTTTCTGACACTGCCTGACACACACTGACACTCTCAGGCACTCTCTGAAAGTCTCTATCACTCTCTGAAACTCTCTGACACTCGCAGACACTCTCTGACACATTCTATCAATTACTGACACTCTCAGACACACTCAGACATTTTCAGACACTCTCTGACACACTCTATCACTCTCTGACAATCTCTGACACTCTCTGACACTCTCTGACACTCTCTATCACTCTCTGACAATCTCTGACACTCTCTATCACTCTCTGACACTCTCTGATACACTCTGACACTCTCAGACAGACTCTGACACTTCTATCACTCTCTGACACTCTCTGACACTCTCTATCACTCTCTGACACTCTCTATCACTCTCTGACACTCACTGTCGCTCTCGGATACACTCTGACACTCGCTGACACTCTCAGACTCTCTCTGACACTCTCTTACACACGCTATCACTCTCTGACACACTGTCACACACTGACACTCGCTGAAACTCTCTTACACCCAGTGACACTCTCTGGCAATCTCTGGCACTCTCCGGCACTCCATATCACTCTCTGACACTCTCTGACACTCTCTATCACTCTCTGACACACTGTGACACTCTCGATCACTCTCTATCACTCTCTGACACACTCTGACACTCTCTGACACTCTCTGACACTCTCAGACACTCTCCATCACTCTATGACACTCTCTATCACTCTCTGACACTCTCTGTCACTCTCTGACACTCTCTGACACTCCCTGACACTCTCTGTCGCTCTCGGACACTCTCAGACACTTTCTATCACTCTCTGACACTCTCATACTCTCTCTGAAACTCTCTTTCACACTCTATCACTCTCTGACACACTTTCTCACTCTCTGACACACTCTGACACTCTCTATCACTCTTTGACAATCTCTGACACTCTCTGATACACTCTGACACACTCACACACTATCACTCTCTGACATTCTCTATCACTCTCTGACACACATTGACACTCTCTGACACTCTCAGACAGTCTCAGACACTCGCTATTACTCTCTGAAACTCTCTACCACGCTTTGACTCTCTCGAACTCTCTCTATCACTCTCTGGCACTCTCTGACACTCTCGGATACACTCTGACACTCCCTGACTCTCTCTGACACTCTCTTTCACTCTCTGACACTCTCTGACAATCTCAGACACACTCAGACACTCTCTGAGACTCTCTGTCACTCTCTGACACTCTCTGACACATTCAGACACTCTCAGACACTCACTACCACTCTCTACCACTCTCTGACACTCTCTGATACACTCTGACAATCTCAGACACAATCAGAAACTCTCAGACACTCTCTGTCACTCTCTGACACTCTCTGGCACTCTCTATCACTCTCTCACACTCTCTGACACTTTCTGACACCCTCTGAATGTTTATATCACTCTCTGACACACTCTATCACTGTCTGACACTGCCTGACACTCTCAGACTCTGCCTGACAATCTCAGACTCTCTCTGACTCTCTCTATCACGCTCTGACACTCTCTGTCACTCTCTGTCACTCTCTGTCACTCTCTGTCACTCTCTGACACTCTCAGACACTCTCTGAGACTCTCTATCACTCTCTGACATTCTCTATCACTTTCTGACACTGCCTGGCACACACTGACACTCCCAGGCACTATCTGAAATTCTCTATTACTCTCTGAAACTCTCTGACACTCGCAGACACACTCTGACACATTCTATCAATTACTGACACTCTCAGACGCTCTCAGACATTTTCAGATACTCTCTGACACACTCTATCACTCTATGACGCTCTCTGACACTCTCTATCACTCTCTGACAATTTCTGACACTCTCTGATACTCTCTGACACTCTCTGACACTCTCTATCACTCTCTGACACTCTCTGATACACTCTGACACTCTCAGACAGTCTCTGACACTTCTATCACTCTCTGACACTCTCTATCACTCTCTGACAATCTCTGACACTCTCTGATACACTCTGAAACTCTCAGACACTCTCTGACACTCTCTATCACTCTCTGACACTCTCTGAAAATCTCTGATACACTCTGACACTCTCAGACACTCTCTGCCACTCTGTATCACTCTCTGACACTCTCTGACACTCTCTATCACTCTCTGACAATCTCTGACACTCTCTGGTACACTCTGAAACTCTCAGACACTCTCTGACACTCTCGATCACTCTCTGACAATCTCTGACACTCTCTGATACACTCTGAAACTCTCAGACACTCTCTGACACTCTCTTTCGCTCTCTGACCCTCTCTGAAAATCTCTGATACACTCTGACACTCTCAGACACTCTCTGATACTCTGTATCACTCTGTGACACTCTCTGACACTCACTATCACTCTCCTACAATCTCTGACACTCTCTGACACAGTCTGAAATTCTCAGACACACTCTGACACTCTCTGACACTCTCTATCACTCTCTGACACTCGCTGAAAATCTCTGATACACTCTGACACTCACAGACACTCTCAGGCATTCTCTGACACTCTCTGATACCCTCTATCACTCACTGATACACTCCGACACTCTCTTGACACTCTCTATCACTCTCTGACACTCTCTGACACTCTCTGACACTCTCTGTCGCTCTCGGATACACTCTGACACTCGCTGACACTCTCAGACTCTCTCTGACACTCTCTTACTCACGCTATCACTCTCTGACACACTCTGTCACACACTGACACTCGCTGACACTCCCTTACACCCTCTGACACTCTCTGGCACTCTCTGGCACTCTCCGGCACTCTATATCACTCTCTGACACTCTCTGACACTCTCTATCACTCTCTGACACTCTCTGACAATCTCAGACACACTCAGACACTCTCTGACACTCTCTATCACTCTCTGACACTCTCTGACACATTCAGACACTCTCAGACACTCACTACCACTCTCTACCACTCTCTGACACTCTCTGATACACCCTGACACTCTCTGACACATTCTCTCACTCTCTGATACACTCTGACACTCTCAGACAGTCTCAGACACTCTCTATCACTCTCTGAAACTCTCTACCACGCTTTGACTCTCTCTAACTCTCTCTATCACTCTCTGGCACTCTCTGAAACTCTCGGATACACTCTTACACTCCCTGACACTCCCTGAAACTCTCTGACACTCTCTTTCACTCTCTGACACTCTCTGACAATCTCAGACACACTCAGACACTCTCTGACACTCTCTATCACTCTCTGACACTCTCTGACACATTCAGACACTCTCAGACACTCACTACCACTCTCTACCACTGTCTGACACTCTCTGATACACCCTGACACTCTCTGACACATTCTCTCACTCTCTGACACTCTCTGACAATCTTAGACACAATCAGAAACTCTCAGACACTCTCTGTCACTCTCTGACACTCGCTAACTCTTTCAGACATTCTCAGACACACTCAGACACTCTCTGGCACTCTCTGTCACTCTCTGACACTCTCTGACAATCTTAGACACAATCAGACACTCTCCGGCACTCTCTGGTGCACTCTATCACTCTCTGGCACTCTCTATCACTCTCTCTCACTCTCTGACACTCTCTGACACTCTCTGACACTCTCTGAATGTTTATATCACTCTCTGACACACTCTATCACTGTCTGACACTGCCTGACACTCTCAGACTCTCCCTGACAATCTCAGACTCTCTCTGACTCTCTCTATCACTCTCTGACACTCTCTGACACTCTCTGTCACTCTCTGACACTCTCAGACACTCTCAGACACTCTCAGACACTCTCTGACATTCTCTGACGCTCTCAGACACTCTCTCTCACTCTCTATCACTCACTATCACTCTCTGACACTCTCTATCACTTTCTGACACTGCCTGACACACACTGACACTCTCAGGCACTCTCTGAAAGTCTCTATCACTCTCTGAAACTCTCTGACTTTCACAGACACTCTCTGACACATTCTATCAATTACTGACACTCTCAGACACACTCAGACATTTTCAGACACTCTCTGACACACTCTATCACTCTCTGACAATCTCTGACACTCTCTATCACTCTCTGACACTCTCTGATACACTCTGACACACTCTATCACTCTCTGATAATCTCTGACACTCTCTATCACTCTCTGACACTCTCTGATACACTCTGACACTCTCAGACAGCCTCTGACACTTCTATCACTCTCTGACACTCTCTATCACTCTCTGACAATCTCTGACACTCTCTGATACACTCTGAAACTCTCAGACACTCTCTGACGCTCTCTATCACTCTCTGACACTCTCTGAAAATCTCTGATACACTCTGACACTCTCAGACACTCTCTGTCACTCTGTATCACTCTCTGACACTCTCTGACACTCTCTGACACTCTCTATCACTCTCTGACAATCTCTGACACTCTCTGGTACACTCTGAAACTCTCAGACACTCTCTGACACTCTCGATCACTCTCTGACACTCTCTGAAAATCTCTGATACACTCTGACACTCACAGACACTCTCAGACACCCTCTGACACTCTCTGATACCCTCTATCACTCTCAGGCACTCTCTGACACTCTCAGGCACTCTCTGACACTCTCTGGCACTCTCTCGCACTCTCTGACACTCTATATCACTCTCTGACACTCTATATCACTCTCTGACACTCTCTGAAACACTCTATCACTCTCTGACACTCTCTGACACTCTCTATCACTCTCTGACACTCTCTATCACTCTCTGACACTCTCTATCACTCTCTGACACTCTCTGTCGCTCTCGGATACACTCTGACACTCGCTGACACTCTCAGACTCTCTCTGACACTCTCTTACACACGCTATCACTCTCTGACACACTGTCACACACTGACACTCGCTGAAACTCTCTTACACCCAGTGACACTCTCTGGCAATCTCTGGCACTCTCCGGCACTCCATATCAATCTCTGACACTCTCTGACACTCTATATCACTCTCTGACACACTGTGACACTCTCGATCACTCTCTATCACTCTTTGACACACTCTGACACTCTCTAACACTCTCTGACACTCTCAGACACTCTCCATCACTCTATGACACTCTCTATCACTCTCTGACACTCTCTGTCACTCTCTGACACTCTCTGACACTCCCTGACACTCTCTGTCGCTCTCGGACACTCTCAGACACTTTCTATCACTCTCTGACACTCTCTATCACTCTCTGACACTCTCTGTCACTCTCTGACACTCTCTGACACTCCCTGACACTCTCTGACACTCTCTGACACTCTCTGACACTCTCTGACACTCTCTGACACTCTCTGTCGCTCTCGGACACTCTCAGACACTTTCTATCACTCTCTGACACTCTCAGACTCTCTCTGAAACTCTCTTTCACACTCTATCACTCTCTGACACACTTTCTCACTCTCTGACACACTCTGACACTCTCTATCACTCTTTGACAATCTCTGACACTCTCTGATACACTCTGACACACTCACACACTATCACTCTCTGACATTCTCTATCACTCTCTGACACACATTGACACTCTCTGACACTCTCAGACAGTCTCAGACACTCGCTATTACTCTCTGAAACTCTCTACCACGCTTTGACTCTCTCGAACTCTCTCTATCACTCTCTGGCACTCTCTGACACTCTCGGATACACTCTGACACTCCCTGACTCTCTCTGACACTCTCTTTCACTCTCTGACACTCTCTGACAATCTCAGACACACTCAGACACTCTCTGAGACTCTCTGTCACTCTCTGACACTCTCTGACACATTCAGACACTCTCAGACACTCACTACCACTCTCTACCACTCTCTGACACTCTCTGATACACTCTGACACACCATGACACTCTCTGACACATTCTGTCACTCTCTGACACTCTCTGACAATCTCAGACACAATCAGAAACTCTCAGACACTCTCTGTCACTCTCTGACACTCTCTGGCACTCTCTATCACTCTCTCACACTCTCTGACACTTTCTGACACTCTCTGAATGTTTATATCACTCTCTGACACACTCTATCACTGTCTGACACTGCCTGACACTCTCAGACTCTGCCTGACAATCTCAGACTCTCTCTGACACTCTCTATCACGCTCTGAAACTCTCTGTCACTCTCTGTCACTCTCTGTCACTCTCTGTCACTCTCTGACACTCTCAGACACTCTCAGACACTCTCTGACACTCTCTGACGCTCTCAGACACTCTCTCTCTCACTCTCTATCACTCTCTGACATTCTCTATCACTTTCTGACACTGCCTGGCACACACTGACACTCCCAGGCACTATCTGAAATTCTCTATCACTCTCTGAAACTCTCTGACACTCGCAGACACTCTCTGACACATTCTATCAATTACTGACACTCTCAGACGCTCTCAGACATTTTCAGATACTCTCTGACACACTCTATCACTCTATGACACTGTCTGACACTCTCTATCACTCTCTGACAATTTCTGACACTCTCTGATACTCTCTGACACTCTCTGACACTCTCTATCACTTTCTGACACACTCTGACACTCTCTGATACACTCTGACACTCTCAGACAGTCTCTGACACTTCTATCACTCTCTGACACTCTCTATCACTCTCTGACAATCTCTGACACTCTCTGATACACTCTGAAACTCTCAGACACTCTCTGACACTCTCTATCACTCTCTGACACTCTCTGAAAATCTCTGATACACTCTGACACTCTCAGACACTCTCTGACACTCTGTATCACTCTCTGACACTCTCTGACACTCTCTATCACTCTCTGACAATCTCTGACACTCTCTGATACACTCTGAAACTCTCAGACACTCTCTGACACTCTCTATCACTCTCTGACACAATCTGAAAATCTCTGATACACTCTGACACTCACAGACACTCTCAGACACTCTCTGATACCCTCTATCACTCTCTGATACTCTCTGACACTCTCAGGCACTCTCTGACACTCTCTGGCATTCTCTCGCACTCTCTGACATTCTATATCACTCTCTGACACTCTCTGAAAATCTCTATCACTCTCTGACACTCTCTGACACTCTCTGACACTCTCTATCACACTCTGACACTCTCTGACACTCTCTGACAATCTCTGTCGCTCTCGGATACACTCTGACACTCGCTGACACTCTCAGACTCTCTCTGACACTCTCTTACACACGCTATCACTCTCTGACACACTCTGTCACACACTGACACTCGCTGACACTCCCTTACACCCTCTGACACTCTCTGGCACTCTCTGGCACTCCATATCACTCTCTGACACTCTCTGAGACTCTCTATCACTCTCTATCACTCTCTGACACTCTCTGACACTCTCGATCACTCTCTCTCACTCTCTATCACCCTCTGACACTCCCTGGCACTCTCTGGCACTCTCCGGCACTCTATATCACTCTCTGACACTCTCTGACACTCTCTATCACTCTCTGACGCTCTCTGACACACTCGATCACTGTCTACCACTCTCTGACACTCGCTGATACACTCTGACACACCCTGACACTCTCTGACACATTCTGTCACTCTCTGACACTCTCTGACAATCTCAGACACAATCAGAAACTCTCAGACACTCTCTGTCACTCTCTGACACTCTCTGACTCTTTCAGACACTTTCAGACACACTCAGACACTCTCTGGCACTCTGTATCACTCTCTGACACTCTCTGACAATCTCAGACACAATCAGACACTCTCTGGCACTCTCTGGCGCTCTCTATCACTCTCTGGCACTCTCTATTACTCTGTCACACTCTCTGACACTCTCTGACACTCTCTGAATGTTTATATCACTCTCTGACACTCTCTGGCACTCTCTGTCACTCTCTGTCACTCTCAGACACTCTCTGACACTCTCTGACGCTCTCAGACACACTCTCTCACTCTCTATCACTCTCTGACACTCTCGATCACTTTCTGACACTGCCTGACACACACTGACACTCTCAGACTCTCCCTGACAATCTCAGACTCTCTCTGACTCTCTCTATCACTCTCTGACACTCGCTGACTCTCTCCAGCACTCTCTGACACTCTCTGACACTCTCTGACATTCTCTGTCACTCTCAGACACTCTCAGACACTCTCTGACACTCTCTGACGCTCTCAGACACTCTCTCTCACTCTCTATCACTCTCTATCACTCTCTGACACTCTCTATCACTTTCTGACACTGCCTGACGCACACTGACACACTCAGGCACTCTCTGAAAGTCTCTATCACTCTCTGAAACTCTCTGACACTCGCAGACACTCTCTGACACATTCTATCAATTACTGACACTCTCAGACACACTCAGACATTTTCAGACACTCTCTGACACACTCTATCACTCTCTGACAATCTCTGACACTCTCTGACACTCTCTGACACTCTCTATCACTCTCTGACAATCTCTGACACTCTCTATCACTCTCTGACACTCTCTGATACACTCTGACACTCTCAGACAGCCTCTGACACTTCTATCACTCTCTGACACTCTCTATCACTCTCTGACAATCTCTGACACTCTCTGATACACTCTGAAACTCTCAGACACTCTCTGACGCTCTCTATCACTCTCTGACACTCTCTGAAAATCTCTGATACACTCTGACACTCTCAGACACTCTCTGTCACTCTGTATCACTCTCTGACACTCTCTGACACTCTCTGACACTCTCTATCACTCTCTGACAATCTCTGACACTCTCTGGTACACTCTGAAACTCTCAGACACTCTCTGACACTCTCGATCACTCTCTGACACTCTCTGAAAATCTCTGATACACTCTGACACTCACAGACACTCTCAGACACCCTCTGACACTCTCTGATACCCTCTATCACTCTCAGGCACTCTCTGACACTCTCAGGCACTCTCTGACACTCTCTGACACTCTCTCGCACTCTCTGACACTCTCTATCACTCTCTGACACTCTCTGTCGCTCTCGGATACACTCTGACACTCGCTGACTCTCTCAGACTCTCTCTGACACTCTCTTACACACGCTATCACTCTCTGACACACTGTCACACACTGACACTCGCTGAAACTCTCTTACACCCAGTGACACTCTCTGGCAATCTCTGGCACTCTCCGGCACTCCATATCACTCTCTGACACTCTCTGACACTCTCTATCACTCTCTGACACACTGTGACACTCTCGATCACTCTCTATCACTCTCTGACACACCCTGACACTCTCTGACACTCTCTGACACTCTCAGACACTCTCCATCACTCTATGACACTCTCTATCACTCTCTGACACTCTCTGTCACTCTCTGACACTCTCTGACACTCCCTGACACTCTCTGTCGCTCTCGGACACTCTCAGACACTTTCTATCACTCTCTGACACTCTCAGACTCTCTCTGAAACTCTCTTTCACACTCTATCACTCTCTGACACACTTTCTCACTCTCTGACACACTCTGACACTCTCTATCACTCTTTGACAAACTCTGACACTCTCTGATACACTCTGACACACTCACACACTATCACTCTCTGACATTCTCTATCACTCTCTGACACACATTGACACTCTCTGACACTCTCAGACAGTCTCAGACACTCGCTATTACTCTCTGAAACTCTCTACCACGCTTTGACTCTCTCGAACTCTCTCTATCACTCTCTGGCACTCTCTGACACTCTCGGATACACTCTGACACTCCCTGACTCTCTCTGACACTCTCTTTCACTCTCTGACACTCTCTGACAATCTCAGACACACTCAGACACTCTCTGAGACTCTCTGTCACTCTCTGACACTCTCTGACACATTCAGACTCTCTCAGACACTCACTACCACTCTCTACCACTCTCTGACACTCTCTGATACACTCTGACACACCATGACACTCTCTGACACATTCTGTCACTCTCTGACACTCTCTGACAATCTCAGACACAATCAGAAACTCTCAGACACTCTCTGTCACTCTCTGACACTCTCTGGCACTCTCTATCACTCTCTCACACTCTCTGACACTTTCTGACACTCTCTGAATGTTTATATCACTCTCTGACACACTCTATCACTGTCTGACACTGCCTGACACTCTCAGACTCTGCCTGACAATCTCAGACTCTCTGACTCTCTCTATCACGCTCTGACACTCTCTGTCACTCTCTGACACTCTCAGACACTCTCAGACACTCTCTGACACTCTCTGACGCTCTCAGACACTCTCTCTCTCACTCTCTATCACTCTCTATCACTCTCTGACATTCTCTATCACTTTCTGACACTTCCTGGCACACACTGACACTCCCAGGCACTATCTGAAATTCTCTATCACTCTCTGAAACTCTCTGACACTCGCAAACACTCTCTGACACATTCTATCAATTACTGACACTCTCAGACGCTCTCAGACATTTTCAGATACTCTCTGACACACTCTATCACTCTATGACACTCTCTGACACTCTCTATCACTCTCTGACAATTTCTGACACTCTCTGATACTCTCTGACACTCTCTGACACTCTCTATCACTCTCTGACACACTCTGACACTCTCTGATACACTCTGACACTCTCAGACAGTCTCTGACACTTCTATCACTCTCTGACACTCTCTATCACTCTCTGACAATCTCTGACACTCTCTGATACACTCTGAAACTCTCAGACACACACTGACACTCTCTATCACTCTCTGACACTCTCTGAAAATCTCTGATACACTCTGACACTCTCAGACACTCTCTGACACTCTGTATCACTCTCTGACACTCTCTGACACTCTCTGACAATCTCTGACACTCTCTGATACACTCTGAAACTCTCAGACACTCTCTGACACTCTCTATCACTCTCTGACACTCTCTGAAAATCTCTGATACACTCTGACACTCACAGACACTCTCAGACACTCTCTGATACCCTCTATCACTCTCTGATACTCTCTGACACTCTCAGGCACTCTCTGACACTCTCTGGCACTCTCTCGCACTCTCTGACACTCTATATCACTCTCTGACACTCTCTGAAAATCTCTATCACTCTCTGACACTCTCTGACACTCTCTATCACACTCTGACACTCTCTGACACTCTCTGACAATCTCTGTCGCTCTCGGATACACTCTGACACTCGCTGACACTCTCAGACTCTCTCTGACACTCTCTTGCACACGCTATCACTCTCTGACACACTCTATCACACACTGACACTCGCTGACACTCCCTTACACCCTCTGACACTCTCTGCCACTCTCTGGCACTCTATATCACTCTCTGACACTCTCTGAGACTCTCTATCACTCTCTATCACTCTCTGACACTCTCTGACACTCTCGATCACTCTCTATCACTCTCTATCACCCTCTGACACTCCCTGGCACTCTCTGGCACTCTCCGGCACTCTATATCACTCTCTGACACTCTCTGACACTCTCTATCACTCTCTGACGCTCTCTGACACACTCGATCACTGTCTACCACACTCTGACACTCTCTGATACACTCTGACACACCCTGACACTCTCTGACACATTCTGTCACTCTCTGACACTCTCTGACAATCTCAGACACAATCAGAAACTCTCAGACACTCTCTGTCACTCTCTGACACTCTCTGACTCTTTCAGACACTCTCAGACACACTCAGACACTCTCTGGCACTCTCTGGCACTCTGTATCACTCTCTGACACTCTCTGACAATCTCAGACACAATCAGACACTCTCTGGCACTCTCTGGCGCTCTCTATCACTCTCTGGCACTCTCTATCACTCTGTCACACTCTCTGACACTCTCTGACACTCTCTGTCACTCTCTGTCACTCTCAGACACTCTCAGACACTCTCTGACACTCTCTGACGCTCTCAGACACTCTCTCTCACTCTCTATCACTCTCTGACACTCTCTATCACTTTCTGACACTGCCTGACACACACTGACACTCTCAGACTCTCCCTGACAATCTCAGACTCTCTCTGACTCTCTCTATCACTCTCTGACACTCGCTGACTCTCTCCAGCACTCTCTGACACTCTCTGACACTCTCTGACACTCTCTGACATTCTCTGTCACTCTCAGACACTCTCAGACACTCTCTGACACTCGCTGACGCTCTCAGACACTCTCTCTCACTCTCTATCACTCTCTGACACTCTCTATCACTTTCTGACACTGCCTGACGCACACTGACACTCTCAGGCACTCTCTGAAAGTCTCTATCACTCTCTGAAACTCTCTGACACTCGCAGACACTCTCTGACACATTCTATCAATTACTTACACTCTCAGACACTCTCAGATTGTGTCAGAGAGTGTCTGAAAATGTCTATCAATCTATGACACTCTCTGACACTCTCTGTCACTCTCTGACAATCTCTGACACTATCTGATACACTCTGACACTCTCAGACACTCTCTATCACGCTCTGACACACTCTATCACTCTCTGACACTCACTGAAACACTCTGACACTCTCAGACACTCTCAGACAGTCTCAGACACTCTCTATCACTCTCTGAAACTCTCCACCACGCTTTGACTCTCTCTATCTATCTCTATCACTCTCTGGAACTCTCTGAAACTCGCAGATACACTCTGACACTCCCTGACACTCTCTGACACTCTCTTTCACTCTCTGACACTCTCTGACAATCTCAGACACAATCAGAAACTCTCAGACACTCTATGTCACTCTCTGACACTCTGTGACACTTTCAGACACTCTCAGACACTCTCAGACACTTTCTATCACTCTCTGACGCACTCTGACAGTCTCAGGCTCTCTCTGGCACTCTCTATCACTCTCTGGCAATCTATGTCACTCTCTCTCACTCTCTGACACTCTCTGAAACATTCTGACACTCTCTGACACTCTCTGAATGTTTATATCACTCTCTGACTCACTCTATCAATGTCTGACACTCCCTGACACTATCAGACTCTCTCTGACTCTGTCTATCACTCTCTGACACTCTCTGACACTCTCTGACACTCGAGGACAATCTCATACATTCTCTTACACTCTCTGACACTCTCTAACGCTCTCAGACACTCTCTATCACTCTCTGACACTCTCCATCACTTTCTGACACTGACTGACACACACTGACTCTCTCAGGCAGTTTTTGAAAGTCCCTGACACTCTCTATAACTCTTTGACACTCTTTGACAATCTCAGGCACTCTCTGACACTTGCTAACACTCTCTGAATCTACCAGACACTTTTTATCACTCTCCGACACACTCTGACACTCTCTGACACTTTCTATCACTCTCTGACACTTTCTATCACTCTCTGACACTCTCAGACACTCTCAGACACATTCTATCTCTCTTTGACACTCTCTGACACTCTCAGAGACTCTCAGGCACTCTCACAGGCTCTCTATCACTCTCTGCCACTGTTTGACACTCTCTGACACTCTCAGACACTCTCAGACACTCCCTCACACTCTCAGACACTTTCTATCACTCTCTGACACACTCTGACACTCTCTGGCACTCTCAGACACTCTCTATCACTCTCCATCACTCTCCAACACTCTCTCATACTCTCTATCACTCTCTGACACTCTCAGACACTGTCTGGGACTCTCTGACACTCTCTATCACTTTCTGACACTCTCTGACTCTGTCTGACTCTCTCTGACATTCTCAGACATACTCAGACACTCTCAGACACTCTCAGACACTCTCAGACACTCTCTGACACAGTCTGACACTCTCTGACACTCTCAGACACTCTCTTTCGCTCTCTATAACTCTATGACACTCCCTATCACTCCCTGACACTCTCAGATTCTGTCTGACAATCTCTTTCACTCTCCATCACTCTCTGACAATCTCTGACTCTCTCAGATACTCTCTGACACTCTCTGACACCTCAGACATCTCTGCCACTCTCTATCACTCTCTGATACTCTCTATCGCTCTCCGGCACTCTCTGAAACTCTCTGATACACTCTGACACTCTCAGACACTCTGCATCACTCTCTGACTCTCTCTGACACTCTCTATCACTCTCTGACACTCTCTGACACTCTCTGATACACTCTGACACTCTCAGACAGTCTCTGTCACTTCTATCACTCTCCAACACACTGACACTCTCTATCACTCTCCGACAATCTCTGACACTCTGTATCACTCTCTGACACTCTCTGACACTCTCGCATGCACTCTGACACTCTCAAACACTCTCTGACACTTATATCACTCTCTGACACACTCTGAAACTCTCTATCACTCTCTGACAATCTCTGACACTCTCTGACACTCTCAGACACTCTCAGACAGTCTCAGACACTCTCTATCACTCTCTGAAACAATCTACCACGCATTGACACCCTCTATCTCTCTCTATCACTCTCTATCACTCTCTGACACTCTCTGACACTTTCCGACACTCTCAGGCAATCTCTACCACTCTCTATCACTCACTGACACTCTCTGACACTCTCCATTACTCTCTGACACTCTCTGACAATCTCAGACACAATCTGACACCCTCTATGACTCTCTGACACTCTCTGACACTTTCAGACACTCTCAGACACACTCATACACTCTCTGACACTCTCTGACACTTTCAGACTGTCCATGTCACTCTCAGACTCTCTCTGACTCTCTCTACCAATCTCTGACACTCTCTGACTCTCTCAGACACTCTCTGACACTCTCTATCGCTCTCTGACACTCTATATCACTTTCTGACACTGCCTGACACACACTGACACTCTCAGGCACTCTCTGAAACTCTCTATCACTCTCTGAAACTCTCTGACACTCGCAGACACTCTCTGACACTTTTTATCACTTTCTGACAGCCTCAGACAATCTCAGACACTCTCTGGCATCCTCTATCTCTGTCTGACACTCTCTATCACTCTCTGACACTTTCTGTCAATCTCTGTCACTCTCAATCACTCTCAGCCTCTCTCTATCACTCTCTGACACTCTCTGACACTCTCTGTCACTCTCTGTCACTCTCTGTCACTCTCTACCACTCTCTACCACACTCTGTCACTCTCTGACACTCTCTGACACTCTCTGACACTCTCTGACACTCTCTATCACTCTATGACACTCTCTGACACTCTCAGACCCTCTCAGACACTCCCTGACACTTTCTATCACTCTCTGACTCTCTCAGACAATCTCTGTCACTTTCTATCACTCTCTGACACTGTTTGACACTCTGTGACACTCTCAGACAGTCTCTGACACTTTCTATCACGCGCTGACTCTCTCTGACACTCTCACAGACTCTCTGACAGTCTCAGACACTTTCAATCAATCTCTGACACTCTCAGACACACTCTTTCACTCTCTATCCCTCTATGACACTCCCTATCACTCCCCAACACTCTCAGATCCTTTATGGCACTCTCTTTCACTCTCCATCACTCTCTGACACTGTCAGACACTCTCTGACACTCTCAGATTCTCTCAGACACTATCTATCACTCTATGAAACTCCCGGACACTCTCTATCACTCTCTGGCACACTCAGACTCTCTCTGACACTCTCTGACACTCTCTATCACTCTCTGACACTCTCTGACACTTTCCGACACTCTCAGACATTCTCTACCACTCTCTATCACGCTCTGACACTCTCTGAGACTCTCTGATACACTCTGACACTCCCTGACACTCTCTGACACTCTACATCACTCTCTGACACTCTCTGACACTCTCTGACAATCTCAGACACTCTCTGACACTCTCTATGACTCTCTGACACTCTCTGACACTTTCAGACACTCTCAGACACACTCATAATCTCTCTCTGCCGCTCTCTGGCACTCTCTATCACTCTCTGGCACTCTCTATCATTCTCTGACACTCTCTGACACTCTCAGACTCTCCCTGACGCTCTCAGACTCTCTCTGACTCTCTGTATCACTCTCTGACACTCTCTGACACTCTCAGACAATCTCAGACACTCTCAGACACTCTCTGACACTCTCAGACGCTCTCTGACACTCTATATCACTCTCTGACATTCTATATCACTTACTGACACATCCTGACACACACTGACACTCTCAGGCACTCTCTGAAACTCTCTATCACTCTCTGTAACTCTCTGACACTCGCAGACACTCTCTGACACTTTTTATCACCTTCTGACACTCTCAGAAAATCTCAGACACTCTCAGACACTCTCTGGCACTCTCTATCACTCTCTGACACTCTCTATCACATTCTGACACTTTCTGTCACTCTCTGCCACTCTCTGTCACTCTCTATCACTCCCAGGCACTCTCTATTACT
Source organism: Heterodontus francisci (assembly GCF_036365525.1). Lineage (NCBI taxonomy): Eukaryota > Metazoa > Chordata > Chondrichthyes > Heterodontiformes > Heterodontidae > Heterodontus > Heterodontus francisci. The sequence goes on along the minus strand of NC_090412.1, from coordinate 33,483,168 downwards.
CTCTGACACTCTCTGACACTCTCTGTCACTCTCTGACTATCACTACCACTCTCTACCACTCTCTGTCACTCTCTATCACTCTCTGACTCTCTCTGACACTCTCAGACACTCTCTGACTCTCTCAGACCCTCTCAGAAACTCTCTGACACTTTCTATCACTCTCTGACACTCTCAGACACTCTCTGTCACTTTCTATCACTCTCTGACACTGTTTGACACTCTCTGACACTCTCAGACACTTTCTGTCACTCTCTGACACTCTCAGAGACTCTCAGACAGTCTCAGACACTTTCTATCACTCTCTGACACTGTCTGACAATCTCTGACACTCACTTTCACTCTCTATCCCTCTATGACATTACCTATCTCTCCCTTACACTCTCAGATTCCCTATGACAATCTCTTTCACTCTCCATCACTCTCAGACACTCTCAGACACACTCAGACACTCTCAGACTATCTCAGATACTCTCAGACACTCTCTATCACTCTCTGACACACTCTGACACTGTCTATCACTCTTTGACACTCTCTGACACTCATTATCACTCTCTATCACTCTCTGGCGCACTCTGACACTCTCTGGCACTCTCAGACACTCTCTATCACTCTCTATCAATCTCTATCACTCTGACACACTCTGACAGTCTCTGACACTCTCAGACAGTCTCAGACACTCTCTATCACTCTCAGACACTCTCTATCGCTCTCTATCACTCTCTGACACTCTCTGACACTCTCTGACACTCTCTATCAATCTCTGACACTCACAGACACTCTCTGTCACTCACTGACACTCTCTATCACTCTCTGACACTCTCTGACACAATCTGACACACTCAGACACTCTATAACTCTCGATCACTCTCAGTTCCTCTCTGACACACTCTGATACTCTCTGACATTCTCTGACAATCTCTGACACTCTATATCACTCTCTGAAACACTCCGTCACTCACAGACACTCTCAGACACTCTCGATCACTCTCTGACATTCTCTATCAATTTCTGACACTCAAAGACACTCAAGGACACTCTCTATCACTCTCTGACACTCTCTGACTCTCTCTGACTCTCTCAGACACTCTGTGACACTCCCTATCACTCCCTAACAATCTCAGATTCTCTATGACACTCCCTTTCACTCTCCAAGAATCTCTGACACTGTCAGACACTCTCTGACACTCTCAGACACTCTCGGACACTCTCAGACTCTCTCAGACACTCTCAGACACTCTTTATCACTCTATATCACTCTCTGACACTCTCTGACACTCTCTATCACTCTCTGACACTCTCTGACACTTTCTGACACTCTCAGACACTCTCTACCACTCTCCATCAATCTCTGACACTCGCTGACACTCTCTGATAAACTCTGACACTCACTGACACTCTCTGACACTCACTACCACTCACCATCACTCTCTGACACTCTCTGACAATCTCAGACACTCTCTGACACTCTCTATGACTCTCTGACACTCTCTGACACTTTCAGACACTCTCAGACACACTCATACACTCTCTGGCACACTCTGTCACTCTCTATCACTCTCTGACTCTCTCTGACACTCTCGGACACTCTCTGACACTTTCTATCACTCTCTGACACTCTCAGACACTCTCTGACACTTTCTGTCACTCGCTGACCGTCTCTGACACTCTCAGAGACTCTCAGACAGTCTCAGACACTTTCTATCACTCTCTGCCACTGTCTGACAATCTCTGACACTCTCAGACACTCACTTTCACTCTCTATCCCTCTATGACACTCCCTATCTCTCCCTTACACTCTCAGATTCCCTATGACAATCTCTTTCACTCTCCATCACTCTCAGACACTCTCAGACACTCTCAGACACTCTCTGACTCTCTCAGACTATCTCAGATACTCTCAGACACTCTCTATCACTCTCTATCACTCTCTGACACACTCTGACACTGTCTATCACACTTTGACACTCTCTGACACTCACTATCACTCTCTATCACTCTCTGGCGCACTCTGACACTCTCTGGCACTCTCAGACACTCTCTATCGCTCTCTATCACTCTGACACACTCTGAAAGTCTCTGACACTCTCAGACAGTCTCAGACACTCTCAATCACTCTCAGACACTCTCTATCGCTCTCTATCACTCTCTGACACTCTCTGACACTCTCTGACAATCTCTATCAATCTCTGACACTCTCAGACACTCTCTGTCACTCACTGACACTCTCTATCACTCTCTGACACTCTCTGACACAACCTGACACACTCAGACACTCTATCACTCTCTATCACTCTCTGTTACTCTCTGACACACTCTGACACTCTCTGACATTCTCTGACATTCACAGACACTCTCGATCACTCTCTGACATTCTCGATCACTCTCTGACACTCAAAGACACTCAAGGACACTCTCTATCACTCTCTGACACTCTCTGACTGTCTCTGACTCTCTCAGACACTCTGTGACACTTTCTATCACTCTCTGAAACTCTCAGACACTCTCTGACAATTTATATCACACTCTGAAACTCTCTGACACTCTCAGAGACTCTCAGACAGTCTCAAACACTTTCTATCACTCTCTGACACTGTCTGACAATCTCTGACACTCTCAGACACTCTCTTTCACTCTCTATCCCTCTATGACACTCCCTATCACTCCCTAACAATCTCAGATTCTCCATGACACTCTCTTTCACTCTCCATCAATCTCTGACACTCTCAGACACTCTCTGACACTCTCAGACACTCTCGGACACTCTCTATCACTCTATATCACTCTCTGACACTCTCTGACACTATCTATCACTCTATGAAACAGTCTGACACTCTCTATCACTCTCTATCACTCTCTGGCACACTCTGACTCTCTCTGACACTCTCTGACACTCTCTATCACTCTCTGACACTCTCTGACACTTTCCGACACTCTCAGACACTCTCTACCACACCCCATCAATCTCTGACACTCGCTGACACTCTATGATAAACTCTGACACTCACTGACACTCTCTGACACTCTCTACCACTCACCATCACTCTCTGACACTCTCTGACAATCTCAGACACTCTCTGACACTCTCTATGACTCTCTGACACTCTCTGACACTTTCAGACACTCTCAGACACACTCATACACTCTCTGGCACTCTCTGTCACTCTCTATCACTCTCTGGCACTCTCTATCACTCTCTGACACTCTCAGACTCTCCCTGACACTCTCAGACTCTCTCTGACTCTCTCTATCACTTTCTGACACTCTCTGACACTCTCAGACACTCTCAGACACTCTCTGACACTCTCAGACGCTCTCTGACAGTCTCTATCACTCTCTGACACTCTATATCACTTTCTGACTCTGCCTGACACACACTGACACTCTCAGGCACACTCTGAAACTCTCTATCACTCTCTGAAACTCTCAGACACTCTCTGTCACTCTCAGACACTCTCTATCACTCTCTGACACTCTCTGATACTCTCAGACTGTCTCTACCTCTCTCTGACACTCTCAGACACTCTCTATCACTCTCTGACACTCTCTATCACTCTCCATCACTCTCTATCACTCTGTGGCACGCTCTGGCACACTCTATCACTCTCTATCACTCTCTGACACTCTCTATCACTCTCTGCCACTCTCTGACACTCTCAGACACTCTCTATCACTCCCTATCACTCCTTGACACTCTCAGACAATCTCTGACACTCTCTGACACTCTCAGACACTCTCAGACACTCTCTGACACTCTCAGACGCTCTCTGACACTCTCTATCACTCTCTGACACTCTATATCACTCTCTGACTCTGCCTGACACACACTGACACTCTCAGGCACACTCTGAATCTCTCTATCACTCTCTGAAACTCTCTGACACTCGCAGGCACTCTCTGACACTTTGTATCACTTTCTGACACTCTCAGGCAATCTCAGACACTCCCTGGCACTCTCTCTCACTCTCTGACACTCTCTATCACACTCTGACACTTTCTGTCACTCTCTGACACTCTCTGTCACTCTCTGACACTCTCAGACTCTCCCTGACACTCTCAGACTCTCTCTGACTCTATTTATCACTCTCTGACACTCTCTGACACTCTCTGACACTCTCTGTCACTCTCTGAAACTCTCAGACGCTCTCTGACACTCTCTATCACTCTCTGACACACTATATCACTTTCTGACTCTGCCTGACACACAGTGACACTCTCAGGCATTCTCTGAAAATCTCTATCACTCGCTGAAACTCTCTGACACTCGCCGACACTCTCTGACACTTTTTATCACTTTCTGACACTCTCAGGCAATCTCAGACACTCCCTGGCACTCTCTATCACTCTCTGACACTCTCTATCACACTCTGACACTTTCTGTCACTCTCTGACACTCTCTGTCACTCTCTATCACTCTCAGGCTCTCTCTGTCACTCTCTGTCACTCTCTGACACTCTCTACCACTCTCTACCACTCTCTGTCACTCTCTGACACTCTCTGACGCTCTCTATCACTCTCTGACACTCTCTGACACTCTCAGACCCTCTCAGACACTCTCTGACACTCTCTATCACGCTCTGAAACTCTCTGACACTCTCTATCACTCTCGGACACTCTCTGACACTCTCAGACACTCTCAGACACTTTCTATCACTCTCTGACACTCTCTGACACTCTCAGACCCTCTCAGACACTCTCCATCACTCTCTGAAACTCTCAGACACTCTCTGTCACTTTCTATCACTCTCTGACACTTTTTGACTCTCTCTGACACTCTCAGACAATCTCAGACACTTTCTATCACTCACTGACACTCTCTGACACTCTCAGAGACTCTCAGACAGTCTCAGACACTTTCTATCACTCTCTGATACTGGATGACAATCTCTGACACTCTCAGACACTCACTTTCAATCCCTTTCCCTCTATGACACTCCCTATCACTCCCGAACACTCTCAGATTCTCTATGACAATCTCTTTCACTCTCCATCACTCTCAGACACTCTCTGACACTCTCAGACTCTCTCAGACACTCTCAGACGCTCTCAGACACTCTCTATCACTCTCTATCACTCTCTATCAGTCTCTGGCACACTCTGACATTCTCTGGCACTCTCTATCACTCTCTATCACTCTCTATCACACTCTGACACTCTCTGACAGTCTCAGACAGTCTCAGACACTCTCAGACAGTCTCAGACACTCTCAGACACTCTCAGACACTCTCGAACACTCTCTGACACTCTGTATCACTCTCTGACACTCTCAGACTCTCTCAGACACTCTCAGACACTCTCTGTAACTCTCATACACTCTCGATCGCTCTCTGACACTCTCTGACACTCTCAGACACTCTCTAACACTCTGTGACACTCTCAGACACTCTCTATCACTCTCTGACACTCTGTATCACTCTCTGACACTCTCTGACACTCTCTGACACTCTCTGACACTCTCTGACACACTCTGACACACTCAGAAACTCTATCACTCTCTATCACTCTCTGTTACTCTCTGACACACTCTGACACTCTCTGACACTCTCTGACACACTCTGTCACTCACAGAAACTCTCAGACACTCTCGATCACTCTCTGACATTCTCTATCACTCTCTGACACTCTCTGACACTCAAAGACACTCTCTGTATCACACTCTATCACTCTCTATCACTCTCTGACACTCTCAGACACTCTCTATCACTCTCTGTCTCTCATGACACTCTGAGACACTCTCTGACACTTTCTATCACTCTCTGAGTCTCTCAGACACTCTCTGACCCTTTCTATCACTCTCTGACACTCTCAGAGACTCTCAGACAGGCTCAGACACTTTCTATCACTCTCTGACACTGTCTGACAATCTCTGACACTCTCAGACACTCTCTTTCACTCTCTAACCCTCTATGACACTCCCTATCACTCCCTAACACTCACAGATTCTCTATGACACTCTCTTTCACTCTCCATCACTCTCTGACACTCTCAGACACTCTCTGACTCTCTCACTCTCAGACACTCTCTATCAATCTATATCACTCTCTGACACTATCTATCACTCTATGAAACTCTCTGACACTCTCTATCACTCTCTATCACTCTCTGGTACACTCTGACTCTCTCTGACTCTCTCAGACACTCTCTAAGACTCTCTGTCACTCTCTGACACACTCTGACAGTCTCAGACACTCTCAGACACTCTCTATCACTCTCTGACACTCTCTGACAATCTCTGACACTCGCAGACACTCTCTATCACTCTCTGACACTCTCTATCACTCTCTATCACTTTCTGACACTCTCTATTTCTCTCTGACACTCTCTGACACACTCTGCCACACCCAGACGCTCTCTATCACTCTCTGACACTCTCTGACACTCACTGACGCTCTCTATCACTCTCTATCTCTCTCTGACAGCCTCTGAAACTCTCAGACACTCTCTATAACTCTCAGACACTCACTATCACTCTCAGACACTCTCTTTCACTCTCTGACATTCTCTGAAACTCTCAGACACTCTCTATCACTCTCTATCACTCTCTGACAGCCTCTGAAACTCTCAGACACTCTCTATAACTCTCAGACACTCACGATTACTCTCAGACACACTCTATCACTCTCTGATATTTTCTGAAACTCTCAGACACTCTCTGACACTTTCTATCACTCGCTGACACTCTCTGACACTCTCAGAGACTCTCAGACAGTCTCAGACACTTTATATCACTCTCTGATACTTTCTGACAATCTCTGACACTCTCAGACACTCACTTTCAATCTCTATCCCTTTGTGACACTCCCTATCACTCCCTAACACTCTCGGATTCTCTATGACAATCTCTTTCACTCTCTGACACTCTCAGACACTCTCAGACACTTTCTATCACTCTCTGACACTCTCTGACACTCTCAGACCCTCTCAGACACTCTCCATCACTCTCTGAAACTCTCAGACACTCTCTGTCACTTTCTATCACTCTCTGACACTTTTTGACTCTCTCTGACACTCTCAGACAATCTCAGACACTTTATATCACTCACTGACACTCTCTGACACTCTCAGAGACTCTCAGACAGTCTCAGACACTTTCTATCACTCTCTGATACTGGATGACAATCTCTGACACTCTCAGACACTCACTTTCAATCCCTTTCCCTCTATGACACTCCCTATCACTCCCGAACACTCTCAGATTCTCTATGACAATCTCTTTCACTCTCCATCACTCTCAGACACTCTCTGACACTCTCAGACTCTCTCAGACACTCTCAGACGCTCTCAGACACTCTCTATCACTCTCTATCACTCTCTATCAGTCTCTGGCACACTCTGACATTCTCTGGCACTCTCTATCACTCTCTATCACTCTCTATCACACTCTGACACTCTCTGACAGTCTCAGACACTCTCAGACAGTCTCAGACACTCTCAGACAGTCTCAGACACTCTCAGACACTCTCAGACACTCTCGAACACTCTCTGACACTCTGTATCACTCTCTGACACTCTCAGACTCTCTCAGACACTCTCAGACACTCTCTGTAACTCTCATACACTCTCGATCGCTCTCTGACACTCTCTGACACACTCAGACACTCTCTAACACTCTGTGACACTCTCAGACACTCTCTATCACTCTCTGACACTCTGTATCACTCTCTGACACTCTCTGACACTCTCTGACACTCTCTGACACACTCTGACACACTCAGAAACTCTATCACTCTCTATCACTCTCTGTTACTCTCTGACACACTCTGACACTCTCTGACACTCTCTGACACACTCTGTCACTCACAGAAACTCTCAGACACTCTCGATCACTCTCTGACATTCTCTATCACTCTCTGACACTCTCTGACACTCAAAGACACTCTCTGTATCACACTCTATCACTCTCTATCACTCTCTGACACTCTCAGACACTCTCTATCACTCTCTGTCTCTCATGACACTCTGAGACACTCTCTGACACTTTCTATCACTCTCTGAGTCTCTCAGACACTCTCTGACCCTTTCTATCACTCTCTGACACTCTCAGAGACTCTCAGACAGGCTCAGACACTTTCTATCACTCTCTGACACTGTCTGACAATCTCTGACACTCTCAGACACTCTCTTTCACTCTCTAACCCTCTATGACACTCCCTATCACTCCCTAACACTCACAGATTCTCTATGACACTCTCTTTCACTCTCCATCACTCTCTGACACTCTCAGACACTCTCTGACTCTCTCACTCTCAGACACTCTCTATCAATCTATATCACTCTCTGACACTATCTATCACTCTATGAAACTCTCTGACACTCTCTATCACTCTCTATCACTCTCTGGTACACTCTGACTCTCTCTGACTCTCTCAGACACTCTCTAAGACTCTCTGTCACTCTCTGACACACTCTGACAGTCTCAGACACTCTCAGACACTCTCTATCACTCTCTGACACTCTCTGACAATCTCTGACACTCGCAGACACTCTCTATCACTCTCTGACACTCTCTATCACTCTCTATCACTTTCTGACACTCTCTATTTCTCTCTGACACTCTCTGACACACTCTGCCACACCCAGACGCTCTCTATCACTCTCTGACACTCTCTGACACTCACTGACGCTCTCTATCACTCTCTATCTCTCTCTGACAGCCTCTGAAACTCTCAGACACTCTCTATAACTCTCAGACACTCACTATCACTCTCAGACACTCTCTTTCACTCTCTGACATTCTCTGAAACTCTCAGACACTCTCTATCACTCTCTATCACTCTCTGACAGCCTCTGAAACTCTCAGACACTCTCTATAACTCTCAGACACTCACGATTACTCTCGGATTCTCTATGACAATCTCTTTCACTCTCCATCACTCTCAGACACTCTCAGACACTCTCTGACATTCTCAAACTCTCTCAGACACTCTCAGACACTCTCTGTCACTCTCTGTCACTCTCTATCACTCTCTATCAGTCTCTGGCACACTCTGACACTCTCTGGCACTCTCAGACACTCTCTATCACTCTCTATCACTCTCTGACACTCTCTGACAGTCTCAGACACTCTCAGACAGTCTCTGACACTCTCAGACACTCTCTATAACTCTCATGCACTCTCGATCGCTCTCAGACACTCTCTGACACTCTCAGACACTCTCTAACACTCTCTGACACTCTCAGACACTCTCTATCACTCTCTGACACACTCTGACACACTCAGACACTCTATCACTTTCTATCATTCTCTGTTACTCTCTGACACACTCTGACACTCTCTGACCCTCTCTGACACACTCTGTCACTCACAGAAACTCTCAGACACTCTCGATCACTCTCTGACATTCTCTATCACTCTCTGACACTCTCTGACACTCAAAGACACTCTCTATATCAAACTCTATCACTCTCGATCACTCTCTGACACTCTCAGACACTCTCTATCACTCTCTGACACTCTCTGTCTCTCTCTGACTCTCTAAGACACTCTCTGACACTTTCTATCACTCTCTGAAACTCTCAGACACTCTCTGACCCTTTCTATCACTCTCTGACACTCTCTGACACTCTCAGAGACTCTCAGACAGTCTCAGACACTTTCTATCACTCTCTGATACTGTCTGACAATCTCTGACACTCTCAGACACTCACTTTCAATCTCTATCCCTTTGTGACACTCCCTATCACTCCCTAACACTCTCGGATTCTCTATGACAATCTCTTTCACTCTCCACCACTCTCAGACACTCTCAGACACTCTCTGACATTCTCAAAGTCTCTCAGACACTCTCAGACACTCTCTGTCACTCTCTGTCACTCTCTATCACTCTCTATCAGTCTCTGGCACACTCTGACACTCTCTGGCACTCTCAGACACTCTCTATCACTCTCTATCTCTCTCTGACACTCTCTGACAGTATCAGACACTCTCAGACAGTCTCTGACACTCTCAGACACTCTCTGACACTCTCATACACTCTCGATCGCTCTCAGACACTCTCTGACACTCTCAGACACTCTCTAACACTCTCTGACACTCTCAGACACTCTCTATCACTCTCTGACACACTCTGACACACTCAGACACTCTATCACTTTCTATCATTCTCTGTTACTCTCTGACACTCTCTGACACTCTCTGACCCTCTCTGACACACTCTGTCACTCACAGAAGCTCTCAGACACTCTCGATCACTCTCTGACATTCTCTATCACTCTCTGACACTCTCTGACACTCAAAGACACTCTCCATATCACACTCTATCACTCTCTATCACTCTCTGACACTCTCAGACACTCTATATCACTCTCTGACACTCTCTGTCTCTCTCTGACTCTCTAAGACACTCTCTGACACTTTCTATCACTCTCTGAAGCTCTCAGACACTCTCTGACCCTTTCTATCACTCTCTGACACTCTCTGACACTCTCAGACAGTCTCAGACACTTTCTATCACTCTCTGACATTGTCTGACAATCTCTGACACTCTCTTTCACTCTCTAACCCTCTATGACACTCCCTATCACTCCCTGACACTCTCAGATTCTCTATGACACTCTCTTTCACTCTGCATCACTCTCTGACACTGTCAGACACTCTCTGACACTCTCAGACACTCTCTGACTCTCTCACTCTCAGACACTCACTATCAATCCATATCACTCTCTGACACTATCTATCACTCTTTGAAACTCTCTGACACTCTCTATCACTCTCTATCACTCTCTGGTACACTCTGACTCTCTCTGACTCTCTCAGACACTCTCTGTCACTCTCTGACACACTCTGACACTCTCTGACACTCTCAGACACTCTCTATCACTCTCTGACACACTCTGACAGTCGCTGATACTCTCAGACGTTCACAGCCACTCTCAGACACACTTTATCACTCTCTGACACTCACTGACACTCTCAGACACTCTCTGTCACTCTCAGAAACTCTGTATCACTCTCTGACACTCTCAGACATTCTCTATCTCTCTCTGACACTCTCTATCACTCTCTATCACTCTATGACACTCTCCGACTCTCTCTGACAATCTCTGACACTCTCTATCACTTGCTGACACTCTCAGACACTCTCTATCACTCTCTGACACTCTCTCACACTCTCTGACATTCTCTTTCACCCTCTGACACTCTCAGACACTGTCTTTCGCTCTCTGACACTCTCTGACAATCTCTGACACTCTCTATCACTCTATGACACTCTCAGACACTCTCTATCACTCTCTGACACTCTCTGACACTCTCCGACTCTCTCTGACAATCTCTATCACTCTCTATCACTCTCTGACACTCTCAGACATTCTCTATCACTCTCTGACACTCTCTATCACTCTCTATCACTCTATGACACTCTCAGACACTCTCTATCACTCTCTGACACTCTCTGACACTCTCCGACTCTCTCTGACAATCTCTATCACTCTCTATCACTCTATGACATTCTCAGACACTCTCGATCACACTCTATCACTCTCCATCACTCTCTGACACTCTCAGACACTCTCTATCACTCTCTGACACTCTCTGACACTCTCAGACACACGCTGACACTCTCTATCACGCTCTATCACTCTCTGACACTCACTGACACACTGACAGTCTCTGACAATCTCAGACACTCTCGATCACTCTCTTTCACTCTCTGACACACTCTGACAATCTCTGACAATCTCTGACACTCTCTGACACGCTCTGTCACTTTCTGACACTCTCAGACACTCTCTATCACTCTCTATCACGCTCTGTAACTCTCTGACACTCTCACACACTCTCTATCACTCTTTATCACTCAGTGACACTCGCAGACACTCTCAGAAACTCTCTATCACTCTCTGACACTCTCAGACACTCTCTATCACTCTCTGAATCGCTCTATCCCTCCCTGAGTCACTCTGACACTCTCTGACTCACTCTGAAACTCTCTATCACTCTCTGACACTCTCTATCACTCTCTATCACTCTCTGACACACTCTGACACACTCTGGCAATCTCTGACACTGTCAGACACTCTCTGTCACTTTCAGACACTCTCAGACACTCTCTATAACACTCTGACTCTCTCTATCATTCTCCGTCACTCTCTGACACTCTCTATCACTCTCTGACACTCTCTATCAATCTCTGACACTCTCTGAAACTCTCAGACACTCTCTATCACACTCTGACACACTCTGACAGTCTCTGACACTCTCTGACACTCTCTATCACACTCTATCACTCTCTGTTACTCTCTGACACACTCTGACATTCTCTGACACTCTCTGACACACTCTGACTTTATCTGACACTCTCTATCACTCTCTGACACTCTCTATCACTCTCTGAAACTCTCAGACACTCTCTATCAATCTCTGACACTCTCTGACACACTCAGACACTCTCTATCACTCTCTGACACTCTCCGACACACTCTGACACTCTCTGACACTCTCAGACACTCTCTGTCACTCTCTATCACTCTCTGACACACTCTGACAGTCGCTGATACTCTCAGACGCTCTCAGCCACTCTCAGACACTCTCTATCACTCTCTGACACTCACTGACACTCTCAGACACTCTCTGTCACTCTCAGAAACTCTCTATCACTCTCTGACACTCTCAGACAGTCTCTATCACTCTCTGACACTCTCTATCACTCTCTATCACACTCTGACACTCTCAGAAACTCTCTATCACTCTCTGACACTCTCTGACATTCTCTATCACTTGCTGACAATCTCAGACACTCTCTGACACTCTCAGACACTCTCTGACAATCTCTGACACTCTCAGACACTCTCTGACACTCTCTATCTCTCTCTATCACACTCTGATACTCTCTGACACACTGTGACACTCTCTGACACACTCTGACACACTCTGACACTCTCTATCACTCTTTATCACTCTTTATCACTCTCTGGCACTCTCAGACACACTCTGTCACTCTCAGACACTCTCAGACATTCTCTACCACTCTCTGACATTCTCTATCACTCTCTGACACTCTCTGAAACTCAAAGACACTCTCTATCACACTCTATCACTCTCCATCACTCTCTGACACTCTCAGACACTCTCTATCACTCTCTGACACTCTCTGACACTCTCAGACACACGCTGACACTCTCTATCACGCTCTATCACTTTCTGACACTCACTGACACACTGACAGTCTCTGACACTCTCAGACACTCTCTATCACTCTCTTTCACTCTCTGACACACTCTGACAGTCTCTGACACTCTCAGACACGCTCTGTCACACTCTGACACTCTCAGATACTCTCTATCACTCTCTATCACTCTCTGTAACTCTCTGACACTCTCAGACACTCTCTATCAATCTCTATCAATCGCTGACACTTGCAGACACTCTCAGGAACTCTTTATCACTCTCTGACACTCTCAGACACTCTCTATCGCTCTCTGAATCGCTCTATCCCTCCCTGACTCACTCTGACACTCTCTGACTCACTCTGAAACTCTCTATCACTCTCTGACACTCTCTATCACTCTCTATCACTCTCTGACACACTCTGACACACTCTGGCAATCTCTGACACTCTCAGACACTCTCTGTCACTTTCAGACACTCTCAGACACTCTCCATAACACTCTGACTCTCTCTATCATTCTCCGTCACTCTCTGACACTCTCTATCACTCTCTGACACTCTCTATCAATCTCTGACACTCTCTGAAACTCTCAGACACTCCCGATCACTCTCTGACACACTCTGACACTCTCTGACACACTCAGACACTCTCTGTCACTCTCTATCACTCTCTGACACACTCTGACTGTCGCTGAAACTCTCAGACGCTCTCAGACTCTCTCAGACACTCTCTATAAGTCTCTGACACTCTCTGTCACTCTCTGACACACTCTGACACTCTCTGACACTCTCGGACACTCTCTATCACTCTCTGACACACTCTGACAGTCACTGATACTCTCAGACGCTCTCAGCCACTCTCAGACACTCTCTATCACTCTCTGACACTCACTGACACTCTCAGACACTCTCTGTCACTCTCAGAAACTCTCTATCACTCTCTGACACTCTCAGACATTCTCTATCACTCTCTGACACTCTCTATCACTCTATGACACTCTCAGGCACTCTCTATCACTCTCTGACACTCTCTGACACTCTCTGACACTCTCTGACTCTCTCTGACAATCTCTGACACTCTCTATCACTTGCTGACACTCTCAGACACTCTCTATCACTCTCTGACACTCTCTCACACTCTCTGACATTCTCTTTCACCCTCTGACACTCTCAGACACTCTCTTTCGCTCTCTGACACTCTCTGACAATCTCTGACACTCTCAGACACTCTCTATCACTCTCTTTCACTCCCTCACACACTCCGACAATCTCTGACACTCTCAGACACGCTCTGACACACTCTGACACTCTCAGACACTCTCTATCACTCTCTATCACTCGCTGACACTCGCAGACACTCTCAGACAATCTCTATCACTCTCTGACACTCTCAGACACTCTCAGACAATCTCTGACAGTCTCAGACACTCTCTGACACTATCTCTCTCTATCACACTCTGATACTCTCTGACACACTATGACACACTCTGACACTCTCTATCACTCTTTATCACTCTTTATCACTCTCTGACACTCTCAGACACACTCTGTCACTCTTTTAAACTCTCAGACACTCTCTACCACTCTCTGACATTCTCTATCAATCTCTGACACTCTCTGAAACTCAAAGACACTCTCTATCACACTCTATCACTCTCCATCACTCTCTGACACTCTCAGACACTCTCTATCACTCTCTGACACTCTCTGACACTCTCAGACACACGCTGACACTCTCTATCACGCTCTATCACTCTCTGACACTCACTGACACACTGACAGTCTCTGACAATCTCAGACACTCTCGATCACTCTCTTTCACTCTCTGACACACTCTGACAATCTCTGACACTCTCTGACACGCTCTGTCACTCTCTGACACTCTCAGACACTCTCTATCACTCTCTATCACACTCTGTAACTCTCTGACACTCTCAGACACACTCTATCACTCTCTATCACTCAGTGACACTCGCAGACACTCTCAGAAACTCTCTATCACTCTCTGACACTCTCAGACACTCTCTATCACTCTCTGAATCGCTCTATCCCTCCCTGACTCACTCTGACACTCTCTGACTCACTCTGAAACTCTCTATCACTCTCTGACACTCTCTATCACTCTCTATCACTCTCTATCACTCTCTGACACACTCTGACACACTCTGGCAATCTCTGACACTGTCAGACACTCTCTGTCACTTTCAGACACTCTCAGACACTCTCTATAACACTCTGACTCTCTCTATCATTCTCCGTCACTCTCTGACACTCTCTATCACTCTCTGACACTCTCTGACTCACTCTGAAACTCTCTATCACTCTCTGACACTCTCTATCACTCTCTATCACTCTCTGACACACTCTGACACACTCTGGCAATCTCTGACACTCTCAGACACTCTCTGTCACTTTCAGACACTCTCAGACACTCTCCATAACACTCTGACTCTCTCTATCATTCTCCGTCACTCTCTGACACTCTCTATCACTCTCTGACACTCTCTATCAATCTCTGACACTCTCTGAAACTCTCAGACACTCCCGACCACTCTCTGACACACTCTGACACTCTCTGACACACTCAGACACTCTCTGTCACTCTCTGTCACTCTCTATCACTCTCTGACACACTTTGACTGTCGCTGAAACTCTCAGACGCTCTCAGACTCTCTCAGACACTCTCTATCAGTCTCTGACACTCTCTGTCACTCTCTGACACACTCTGACACTCTCTGACACTCTCGGACACTCTCTATCACTCTCTGACACACTCTGACAGTCGCTGATACTCTCAGACGCTCTCAGCCACTCTCAGACACTCTCTATCACTCTCTGACACTCACTGACACTCTCAGACACTCTCTGTCACTCTCAGAAACTCTCTATCACTCTCTGACACTCTCAGACATTCTCTATCACTCTCTGACACTCTCTATCACTCTCTATCACTCTATGACACTCTCAGGCACTCTCTATCACTCTCTGACACTCTCTGACACTCTCCGACTCTCTCTGACAATCTCTGACACTCTCTATCACTTGCTGACACTCTCAGACACTCTCTATCACTCTCTGACACTCTCTCACACTCTCTGACATTCTCTTTCACCCTCTGACACTCTCAGACACTCTCTTTCGCTCTCTGACACTCTCTGACAATCTCTGACACTCTCAGACACTCTCTATCACTCTCTTTCACTCCCTCACACACTCCGACAATCTCTGACACTCTCAGACACGCTCTGACACACTCTGACACTCTCAGACACTCTCTATCACTCTCTATCACTCGCTGACACTCGCAGACACTCTCAGACAATCTCTATCACTCTCTGACACTCTCAGACACTCTCAGACAATCTCTGACAGTCTCAGACACTCTCTGACACTATCTCTCTCTATCACACTCTGATACTCTCTGACACACTATGACACACTCTGACACTCTCTATCACTCTTTATCACTCTTTATCACTCTCTGACACTCTCAGACACACTCTGTCACTCTCAGAAACTCTCAGACACTCTCTACCACTCTCTGACATTCTCTATCAATCTCTGACACTCTCTGAAACTCAAAGACACTCTCTATCACACTCTATCACTCTCCATCACTCTCTGACACTCTCAGACACTCTCTATCACTCTCTGACACTCTCTGACACTCTCAGACACACGCTGACACTCTCTATCACGCTCTATCACTCTCTGACACTCACTGACACACTGACAGTCTCTGACAATCTCAGACACTCTCGATCACTCTCTTTCACTCTCTGACACACTCTGACAATCTCTGACACTCTCTGACACGCTCTGTCACTCTCTGACACTCTCAGACACTCTCTATCACTCTCTATCACACTCTGTAACTCTCTGACACTCTCAGACACTCTCTATCACTCTCTATCACTCAGTGACACTCGCAGACACTCTCAGAAACTCTCTATCACTCTCTGACACTCTCAGACACTCTCTATCACTCTCTGAATCGCTCTATCCCTCCCTGACTCACTCTGACACTCTCTGACTCACTCTGAAACTCTCTATCACTCTCTGACACTCTCTATCACTCTCTATCACTCTCTATCACTCTCTGACACACTCTGACACACTCTGGCAATCTCTGACACTGTCAGACACTCTCTGTCACTTTCAGACACTCTCAGACACTCTCTATAACACTCTGACTCTCTCTATCATTCTCCGTCACTCTCTGACACTCTCTATCACTCTCTGACACTCTCTGACTCACTCTGAAACTCTCTATCACTCTCTGACACTCTCTATCACTCTCTATCACTCTCTGACACACTCTGACACACTCTGGCAATCTCTGACACTCTCAGACACTCTCTGTCACTTTCAGACACTCTCAGACACTCTCCATAACACTCTGACTCTCTCTATCATTCTCCGTCACTCTCTGACACTCTCTATCACTCTCTGACACTCTCTATCAATCTCTGACACTCTCTGAAACTCTCAGACACTCCCGACCACTCTCTGACACACTCTGACACTCTCTGACACACTCAGACACTCTCTGTCACTCTCTGTCACTCTCTATCACTCTCTGACACACTTTGACTGTCGCTGAAACTCTCAGACGCTCTCAGACTCTCTCAGACACTCTCTATCAGTCTCTGACACTCTCTGTCACTCTCTGACACACTCTGACACTCTCTGACACTCTCGGACACTCTCTATCACTCTCTGACACACTCTGACAGTCGCTGATACTCTCAGACGCTCTCAGCCACTCTCAGACACTCTCTATCACTCTCTGACACTCACTGACACTCTCAGACACTCTCTGTCACTCTCAGAAACTCTCTATCACTCTCTGACACTCTCAGACATTCTCTATCACTCTCTGACACTCTCTATCACTCTCTATCACTCTATGACACTCTCAGGCACTCTCTATCACTCTCTGACACTCTCTGACACTCTCCGACTCTCTCTGACAATCTCTGACACTCTCTATCACTTGCTGACACTCTCAGACACTCTCTATCACTCTCTGACACTCTCTCACACTCTCTGACATTCTCTTTCACCCTCTGACACTCTCAGACACTCTCTTTCGCTCTCTGACACTCTCTGACAATCTCTGACACTCTCAGACACTCTCTATCACTCTCTTTCACTCCCTCACACACTCCGACAATCTCTGACACTCTCAGACACGCTCTGACACACTCTGACACTCTCAGACACTCTCTATCACTCTCTATCACTCGCTGACACTCGCAGACACTCTCAGACAATCTCTATCACTCTCTGACACTCTCAGACACTCTCAGACAATCTCTGACAGTCTCAGACACTCTCTGACACTATCACTCTCTATCACTCTCTTTCACTCCCTCACACACTCCGACAATCTCTGACACTCTCAGACACGCTCTGACACACTCTGACACTCTCAGACACTCTCTATCACTCTCTATCAATCGCTGACACTTGCAGACACTCTCAGGAACTCTTTATCACTCTCTGACACTCTCAGACACTCTCTATCACTCTCTGAATCGCTCTATCCCTCCCTGACTCACTCTGACACTCTGTGACTCACTCTGAAACTCTCTATCACTCTCTGACACTCTCTATCACTCTCTATCACTCTCTGACACACTCTGACACACTCTGGCAATCTCTGACACTCTCAGACACTCTCTGTCACTTTCAGACACTCTCAGACACTCTCCATAACACTCTGACTCTCTCTATCATTCTCCGTCACTCTCTGACACTCTCTATCACTCTCTGACACTCTCTATCAATCTCTGACACTCTCTGAAACTCTCAGACACTCCCGATCACTCTCTGACACACTCTGACACTCTCTGACACACTCAGACACTCTCTGTCACTCTCTATCACTCTCTGACACACTCTGACTGTCGCTGAAACTCTCAGACGCTCTCAGACTCTCTCAGACACTCTCTATAAGTCTCTGACACTCTCTGTCACTCTCTGACACACTCTGACACTCTCTGACACTCTCGGACACTCTCTATCACTCTCTGACACACTCTGACAGTCGCTGATACTCTCAGACGCTCTCAGCCACTCTCAGACACTCTCTATCACTCTCTGACACTCACTGACACTCTCAGACACTCTCTGTCACTCTCAGAAACTCTCTATCACTCTCTGACACTCTCAGACATTCTCTATCACTCTCTGACACTCTCTATCACTCTATGACACTCTCAGGCACTCTCTATCACTCTCTGACACTCTCTGACACTCTCCGACTCTCTCTGACAATCTCTGACACTCTCTATCACTTGCTGACACTCTCAGACACTCTCTATCACTCTCTGACACTCTCTCACACTCTCTGACATTCTCTTTCACCCTCTGACACTCTCAGACACTCTCTTTCGCTCTCTGACACTCTCTGACAATCTCTGACACTCTCAGACACTCTCTATCACTCTCTTTCACTCCCTCACACACTCCGACAATCTCTGACACTCTCAGACACGCTCTGACACACTCTGACACTCTCAGACACTCTCTATCACTCTCTATCACTCGCTGACACTCGCAGACACTCTCAGACAATCTCTATCACTCTCTGACACTCTCAGACACTCTCAGACAATCTCTGACAGTCTCAGACACTCTCTGACACTATCTCTCTCTATCACACTCTGATACTCTCTGACACACTATGACACACTCTGACACTCTCTATCACTCTTTATCACTCTTTATCACTCTCTGACACTCTCAGACACTTTCAGACATTCTCTATCACTCGCTGACACCCTCAGACACTCTCTTACACTCTCAAACACTCTCTATCACTCTCTGACACTCTCTGACACTCTCAGACACTCGCTGAAACTCTCTATCACGCTCTATCACTCTCTGACACTCTCTGACACTCTGACAATCTCTGACACTCTCAGACACTCTCTATCACTCTCTTTCACTCCCTCACACACTCCGACAATCTCTGACACTCTCAGACACGCTCTGACACACTCTGACACTCTCAGACACTCTCTATCACTCTCTATCACTCGCTGACACTCGCAGACACTCTCAGACAGTCTCTATCACTCTCTGACACTCTCAGACACTCTCAGACAATCTCTGACAGTCTCAGACACTCTCTGACACTATCACTCTCTATCACTCTCTTTCACTCCCTCACACACTCCGACAATCTCTGACACTCTCAGACACGCTCTGACACACTCTGACACTCTCAGACACTCTCTATCACTCTCTATCAATCGCTGACACTTGCAGACACTCTCAGGAACTCTTTATCACTCTCTGACACTCTCAGACACTCTCTATCACTCTCTGAATCGCTCTATCCCTCCCTGACTCACTCTGACACTCTGTGACTCACTCTGAAACTCTCTATCACTCTCTGACACTCTCTATCACTCTCTATCACTCTCTGACACACTCTGACACACTCTGGCAATCTCTGACACTCTCAGACACTCTCTGTCACTTTCAGACACTCTCAGACACTCTCCATAACACTCTGACTCTCTCTATCATTCTCCGTCACTCTCTGACACTCTCTATCACTCTCTGACACTCTCTATCAATCTCTGACACTCTCTGAAACTCTCAGACACTCCCGATCACTCTCTGACACACTCTGAAACTCTCTGACACACTCAGACACTCTCTGTCACTCTCTGTCACTCTCTGACACACTCTGACTGTCGCTGAAACTCTCAGACGCTCTCAGACTCTCTCAGACACTCTCTATAAGTCTCTGACACTCTCTGTCACTCTCTGACACACTCTGACACTCTCTGACACTCTCGGACACTCTCTATCACTCTCTGACACACTCTGACAGTCGCTGATACTCTCAGACGCTCTCAGCCACTCTCAGACACTCTCTATCACTCTCTGACACTCACTGACACTCTCAGACACTCTCTGTCACTCTCAGAAACTCTCTATCACTCTCTGACACTCTCAGACATTCTCTATCACTCTCTGACACTCTCTATCACTCTATGACACTCTCAGGCACTCTCTATCACTCTCTGACACTCTCTGACACTCTCCGACTCTCTCTGACAATCTCTGACACTCTCTATCACTTGCTGACACTCTCAGACACTCTCTATCACTCTCTGACACTCTCTCACACTCTCTGACATTCTCTTTCACCCTCTGACACTCTCAGACACTCTCTTTCGCTCTCTGACACTCTCTGACAATCTCTGACACTCTCAGACACTCTCTATCACTCTCTTTCACTCCCTCACACACTCCGACAATCTCTGACACTCTCAGACACGCTCTGACACACTCTGACACTCTCAGACACTCTCTATCACTCTCTATCACTCGCTGACACTCGCAGACACTCTCAGACAATCTCTATCACTCTCTGACACTCTCAGACACTCTCAGACAATCTCTGACAGTCTCAGACACTCTCTGACACTATCTCTCTCTATCACACTCTGATACTCTCTGACACACTATGACACACTCTGACACTCTCTATCACTCTTTATCACTCTTTATCACTCTCTGACACTCTCAGACACACTCTGTCACTCTCAGAAACTCTCAGACACTCTCTACCACTCTCTGACATTCTCTATCACTCTCTGACACTCTCTGAAACTCAAAGACACTCTCTATCACACTCTATCACTCTCCATCACTCTCTGACACTCTCAGACACTCTCTATCACTCTCTGACACTCTCTGACACTCTCAGACACACGCTGACACTCTCTATAACGCTCTATCACTCTCTGACACTCACTGACACACTGACAGTCTCTGACAATCTCAGACACTCTCGATCACTCTCTTTCACTCTCTGACACACTCTGACAATCTCTGACACTCTCTGACACGCTCTGTCACTCTCTGACACGCTCTGTCACTCTCTGACACTCTCAGACACTCTCTATCACTCTCTCTCACACTCTGTAACTCTCTGACACTCTCAGACACTCTCTACACTCTCTATCACTCAGTGACACTCGCAGACACTCTCAGAAACTCTCTATCACTCTCTGACACTCTCAGACACTCTCTATCACTCTCTGAATCGCTCTATCCCTCCCTGACTCACTCTGACACTCTCTGACTCACTCTGAAACTCTCTATCACTCTCTGACACTCTCTATCACTCTCTATCACTCTCTATCACTCTCTGACACACTCTGACACACTCTGGCAATCTCTGACACTGTCAGACACTCTCTGTCACTTTCAGACACTCTCAGACACTCTCTATAACACTCTGACTCTCTCTATCATCCTCCGTCACTCTCTGACACTCTCTATCACTCTCTGACACTCTCTATCAATCTCTGACACTCTCTGAAACTCTCAGACACTCTCTATCACTCTCTGACACACTCTGACAGTCTCTGACACTCTCTGACACTCTCTATCACACTCTATCACTCTCTGTTACTCTCTGACACACTCTGACATTCTCTGACACTCTCTGACACACTCTGACTATATCTGACACTCTCTAGCACTCTCTGACACTCTCTATCACTCTCTGACACTCTCAGACTCTCTCTATCAATCTCTGACACTCTCTGACACACTCAGACACTCTCTATCACTCTCTGACACTCTCCGACACACTCTGACACTCTCTGACACTCTCAGACACTCTCTGTCACTCTCTATCACTCTCTGACACACTCTGACAGTCGCTGATACTCTCAGACGCTCTCAGCCACTCTCAGACACTCTCTATCACTCTCTGACACTCACTGACACTCTCAGACACTCTCTGTCACTCTCAGACACTCTCTATCACTCTCTGACACTCTCTGATACTCTCAGACAGTCTCTATCACTCTCTGACACTCTCTATCACACTCTGACACTCTCAGAAACTCTCTACCAATCTCTGACACTCTCTGACATTCTCTATCACTTGCTGACACTGTCAGACACTCTCTATCACCTTCTGACACTCTCTCACACTCTCTGACATTCTCTTTCAGCCTCTGACACTCTCAGACACTCTCTTTCACTCTCTGACACTCTCTGACAATCTCTGACACTCTCAGACACTCTCTATCACTCTCTTTCACTCCCTCACACACTCCGACAATCTCTGACACTCTCAGACACGCTCTGTCACACTCTGACACTCTCAGTCACTCTCTATCACTCTCTATCACTCGCTGAGACTCGCAGACACTCTCAGACAATCTCTATCACTCTCTGACACTCTCAGACACTCTCTGACAATCTCTGACACTCTCAGACACTCTCTGACACACTCTGACTGTCGCTGAAACTCTCAGACGCTCTCAGACACTCTCAGGCACTCTCTATAACTCTCTGACACTCACTGACACTCTCAGACTCTCTCTGACACTCTCTATCACTCTCTATCACTCTCTGACACTCTCAGACACTCTCTATCACTCTCTGGCACTCTCTATCACTCTCCGACTCACTCTGACACTCACTATCACTCTCTGACACCCTCTATCACTCTCTATCACTCACTGACGCACTCTGACACACTCTGGCAATCTCTGACACTCTCAGACACTCTCTATTACTCTCTGACACTCAATGACACTCTCTGTCTCTTTCAGACACTCTCAGACACTCTGTATAACTCTCTGACTCTCTCTATCACTCTCGGTCACTCTCTGACACTCTCTGACTCTTTCAGACACTCTCTATCACTCTCTATCACTCTCTGACGCTCTCTGACACTCTCTATCACTCTCTGACACTCTCAGACTCTCTCTATCAATCTCTGACACTCTCTGACACTCTCAGACACTCTCAGACACTATCTGTCACTGTCTATCACTTTCTTACACACTCTGACAGTCGCTGATACTCCCAGACGCTCTCAGCCACTCTCAGACACTCTCTATCACTCTCTGACACTCACTGACACTCTCAGACACTCTCTGACACTCTCAGACACTCTCTATCACTCTCTGACACTCTCTGATACTCTCAGACAGTCTCTATCACTCTCTGACACTCTCTATCACTCTCTGACACTCTCAGACACTCTCTATCACTCTCTGACACTCTCTATCACTCTCTATCACTCTCTGGCACTCTCTGGCACTCTCTGGCACTCTCTGACACTCTCTACCACTCTCTGACATTCTCTATCACTCTCTGACACTCTCTGAAACTCAAAGACACTCTCTATCACACTCTATCACTCTCCATCACTCTCTGACACTCTCAGACACTCTCTATCACTCTCTGACACTCTCTGACACTCTCAGACACACGCTGACACTCTCTATCACGCTCTATCACTTTCTGACACTCACTGACACACTGACAGTCTCTGACACTCTCAGACACTCTCTATCACTCTCTTTCACTCTCTGACACACTCTGACAATCTCTGACACTCTCAGACACGCTCTGTCACACTCTGACACTCTCAGACACTCTCTATCACTCTCTATCACTCTCTATCACTCTCTGTAACTCTCTGACACTCTCAGACACTCTCTATCACTCTCTATCAATCGCTGACACTTGCAGACACTCTCAGGAACTCTTTATCACTCTCTGACACTCTCAGACACCCTCTATCACTCTCTGAATCGCTCTATCCCTCCCTGACTCACTCTGACACTCTCTGACTCACTCTGAAACTCTCTATCACTCTCTGACACTCTCTATCACTCTCTATCACTCTCTGACACACTCTGACACACTCTGGCAATCTCTGACACTCTCAGACACTCTCTGTCACTTTCAGACACTCTCAGACACTCTCCATAACACTCTGACTCTCTCTATCATTCTCCGTCACTCTCTGACACTCTCTATCACTCTCTGACACTCTCTATCAATCTCTGACACTCTCTGAAACTCTCAGACACTCCCGATCACTCTCTGACACACTCTGACACTCTCTGACACACTCAGACACTCTCTGTCACTCTCTGTCACTCTCTATCACTCTCTGACACACTCTGACTGTCGCTGAAACTCTCAGACGCTCTCAGACTCTCTCAGACACTCTCTATAAGTCTCTGACACTCTCTGTCACTCTCTGACACACTCTGACACTCTCTGACACTCTCGGACACTCTCTATCACTCTCTGACACACTCTGACAGTCGCTGATACTCTCAGACTCTCTCAGCCACTCTCAGACACTCTCTATCACTCTCTGACACTCACTGACACTCTCAGACACTCTCTGTCACTCTCAGAAACTCTCTATCACTCTCTGACACGCTCAGACATTCTCTATCACTCTCTGACACTCTCTATCACTCTCTATCACTCTATGACACTCTCAGGCACTCTCTATCACTCTCTGACTCTCTCTGACACTCTCTGACACTCTCCGACTCTCTCTGACAATCTCTGACACTCTCTATCACTTGCTGACACTCTCAGACACTCTCTATCACTCTCTGACACTCTCTCACACTCTCTGACATTCTCTTTCACCCTCTGACACTCTCAGACACTCTCTTTCGCTCTCTGACACTCTCTGACAATCTCTGACACTCTCAGACACTCTCTATCACTCTCTTTCACTCCCTCACACACTCCGACAATCTCTGACACTCTCAGACACGCTCTGACACACTCTGACACTCTCAGACACTCTCTATCACTCTCTATCACTCGCTGACACTCGCAGACACTCTCAGACAATCTCTATCACTCTCTGACACTCTCAGACACTCTCAGACAATCTCTGACAGTCTCAGACACTCTCTGACACTATCACTCTCTATCACTCTCTTTCACTCCCTCACACACTCCGACAATCTCTGACACTCTCAGACACGCTCTGACACACTCTGACACTCTCAGACACTCTCTATCACTCTCTATCAATCGCTGACACTTGCAGACACTCTCAGGAACTCTTTATCACTCTCTGACACTCTCAGACACTCTCTATCACTCTCTGAATCGCTCTATCCCTCCCTGACTCACTCTGACACTCTGTGACTCACTCTGAAACTCTCTATCACTCTCTGACACTCTCTATCACTCTCTGACACTCTCTATCACTCTCTGACACTCTCTATCAATCTCTGACACTCTCTGAAACTCTCAGACACTCCCGATCACTCTCTGACACACTCTGACACTCTCTGACACACTCAGACACTCTCTGTCACTCTCTATCACTCTCTGACACACTCTGACTGTCGCTGAAACTCTCAGACGCTCTCAGACTCTCTCAGACACTCTCTATAAGTCTCTGACACTCTCTGTCACTCTCTGACACACTCTGACACTCTCTGACACTCTCTGACACTCTCGGACACTCTCTATCACTCTCTGACACACTCTGACAGTCGCTGATACTCTCAGACGCTCTCAGCCACTCTCAGACACTCTCTATCACTCTCTGACACTCACTGACACTCTCAGACACTCTCTGTCACTCTCAGAAACTCTCTATCACTCTCTGACACTCTCAGACATTCTCTATCACTCTCTGACACTCTCTATCACTCTATGACACTCTCAGGCACTCTCTATCACTCTCTGACACTCTCTGACACTCTCCGACTCTCTCTGACAATCTCTGACACTCTCTATCACTTGCTGACACTCTCAGACACTCTCTATCACTCTCTGACACTCTCTCACACTCTCTGACATTCTCTTTCACCCTCTGACACTCTCAGACACTCTCTTTCGCTCTCTGACACTCTCTGACAATCTCTGACACTCTCAGACACTCTCTATCACTCTCTTTCACTCCCTCACACACTCCGACAATCTCTGACACTCTCAGACACGCTCTGACACACTCTGACACTCTCAGACACTCTCTATCACTCTCGATCACTCGCTGACACTCGCAGACACTCTCAGACAATCTCTATCACTCTCTGACACTCTCAGACACTCTCAGACAATCTCTGACAGTCTCAGACACTCTCTGACACTATCTCTCTCTATCACACTCTGATACTCTCTGACACACTATGACACACTCTGACACTCTCTATCACTCTTTATCACTCTTTATCACTCTCTGACACTCTCAGACACACGCTGTCACTCTCAGAAACTCTCAGACATTCTCTACCACTCTCTGACATTCTCTATCACTCTCTGACACTCTCTGAAACTCAAAGACACTCTCTATCACACTCTATCACTCTCCATCACTCTCCATCACTCTCTGACACTCTCAGACACTCTCTATCACTCTCTGACACTCTCTGACACTCTCAGACACACGCTGACACTCTCTATCACGCTCTATCACTCTCTGACACTCACTGACACACTGACAGTCTCTGACAATCTCAGACACTCTCGATCACTCTCTTTCACTCTCTGACACACTCTGACAATCTCTGACACACTCTGACACGCTCTGTCACTCTCTGACACTCTCAGACACTCTCTATCACTCTCCATCACACTCTGTAACTCTCTGACACTCTCAGACACTCTCTATCACTCTCTATCACTCAGTGACACTCGCAGACACTCTCAGAAACTCTCTATCACTCTCTGACACTCTCAGACACTCTCTATCACTCTCTGAATCGCTCTATCCCTCCCTGACTCACTCTGACACTCTCTGACTCACTCTGAAACTCTCTATCACTCTCTGACACTCTCTATCACTCTCTATCACTCTCTGACACACTCTGACACACTCTGGCAATCTCTGACACTGTCAGACACTCTCTGTCACTTTCAGACACTCTCAGACACTCTCTATAACACTCTGACTCTCTCTATCATTCTCCGTCACTCTCTGACACTCTCTATCACTCTCTGACACTCTCTATCAATCTCTGACACTCTCTGAAACTCTCTGACACTCTCTATCACTCTCTGACACACTCTGACAGTCTCTGACACTCTCTGACACTCTCTATCACACTCTATCACTCTCTGTTACTCTCTGACACACTCTGACATTCTCTGACACTCTCTGACACACTCTGACTATATCTGACACTCTCTATCACTCTCTGACACTCTCTATCACTCTCTGACACTCTCAGACTCTCTCTATCAATCTCTGACACACTCAGACACTCTCTATCACTCTCTGACACTCTCCGACACACTCTGACACTCTCTGACACTCTCAGACACTCTCAGACACTCTCTGTCACTCTCTATCACTCTCTGACACACTCTGACAGTCGCTGATACTCTCAGACGCTCTCAGCCACTCTCAGACACTCTCTATCACTCTCTGACACTCACTGACACTCTCAGACACTCTCTGTCACTCTCAGACACTCTCTATCACTCTCTGACACTCTCTGATACTCTCAGACAGTCTCTATCACTCTCTGACACTCTCTATCACACTCTGACACTCTCAGAAACTCTCTATCACTCTCTGACACTCTCTGACATTCTCTATCACTTGCTGACACTCTCAGATACTCTCTATCACCTTCTGACACTCTCTCACACTCTCTGACATTCTCTTTCAGCCTCTGACACTCTCAGACACTCTCTTTCGCTCTCTGACACTCTCTGACAATCTCTGACACTCTCAGACACTCTCTATCACTCTATTTCACTCCCTCACACACTCCGACAATCTCTGACACTCTCAGACACGCTCTGTCACACTCTGACACTCTCAGTCACTCTCTGACACTCTCTATCTCTCTCTATCACTCTCTACCACTCTCTATCACTCGCTGAGACTCGCAGACACTCTCAGACAATCTCTATCACTCTCTGACACTCTCAGACACTCTCTGACAATCTCTGACACTCTCAGACACTCTCTGACACTCTCTATCTCTCTCTATCACTCTCTACCACTCTCTGACACACTCTGACTGTCGCTGAAACTCTCAGACGCTCTCAGACACTCTCAGACACTCTCTATAACTCTCTGACACTCACTGACACTCTCAGACACTCTCTGACACTCTCTATCACTCTCTATCACTCTCTGACACTCTCAGACACTCTCTATCACTCTCTGGCACTCTCTATCACTCTCTGACTCACTCTGACACTCACTATCACTCTCTGACACCCTCTATCACTCTCTATCACTCACTGACGCACTCTGACACACTCTGGCAATCTCTGACACTCTCAGACACTCTCTATTACTCTCTGACACTCAATGACACTCTCAGACACTCTCTGTCTCTTTCAGACACTCTCAGACACTCTGTATAACTCTCTGACTCTCTCTATCACTCTCGGTCACTCTCTGACACTCTCTGACTCTTTCAGACACTCTCTATCACTCTCTATCACTCTCTGACGCTCTCTGACACTCTCTATCACTCTCTGACACTCTCAGACTCTCTCTATCAATCTCTGACACTCTCTGACACTCTCAGACACTCTCAGACACTATCTGTCACTGTCTATCACTTTCTTACACACTCTGACAGTCGCTGATACTCCCAGACGCTCTCAGCCACTCTCAGACACTCTCTATCACTCTCTGACACTCACTGACACTCTCAGACACTCTCTGACACTCTCAGACACTCTCAGACACTCTCTGACACTCTCTGACACTCTCAGACACACGCTGACACTCTCTATCACGCTCTATCACTTTCTGACACTCACTGACACACTGACAGTCTCTGACACTCTCAGACACTCTCTATCACTCTCTTTCACTCTCTGACACACTCTGACAGTCTCTGACACTCTCAGACACGCTCTGTCACACTCTGACACTCTCAGACACTCTCTATCACTCTCTATCACTCTCTGTAACTCTCTGACACTCTCAGACACTCTCTATCAATCTCTATCAATCGCTGACACTTGCAGACACTCTCAGGAACTCTTTATCACTCTCTGACACTCTCAGACACTCTCTATCACTCTCTGAATCGCTCTATCCCTCCCTGACTCACTCTGACACTCTCTGACTCACTCTGAAACTCTCTATCACTCTCTGACACTCTCTATCACTCTCTATCACTCTCTGACACACTCTGACACACTCTGGCAATCTCTGACACTCTCAGACACTCTCTGTCACTTTCAGACACTCTCAGACACTCTCCATAACACTCTGACTCTCTCTATCATTCTCCGTCACTCTCTGACACTCTCTATCACTCTCTGACACTCTCTATCAATCTCTGACACTCTCTGAAACTCTCAGACACTCCCGATCACTCTCTGACACACTCTGACACTCTCTGACACACTCAGACACTCTCTGTCACTCTCTATCACTCTCTGACACACTCTGACTGTCGCTGAAACTCTCAGACGCTCTCAGACTCTCTCAGACACTCTCTATAAGTCTCTGACACTCTCTGTCACTCTCTGACACACTCTGACACTCTCTGACACTCTCGGACACTCTCTATCACTCTCTGACACACTCTGACAGTCACTGATACTCTCAGACGCTCTCAGCCACTCTCAAACACTCTCTATCACTCTCTGACACTCACTGACACTCTCAGACACTCTCTGTCACTCTCAGAAACTCTCTATCACTCTCTGACACTCTCAGACATTCTCTATCACTCTCTGACACTCTCTATCACTCTATGACACTCTCAGGCACTCTCTATCACTCTCTGACACTCTCTGACACTCTCTGACACTCTCCGACTCTCTCTGACAATCTCTGACACTCTCTATCACTTGCTGACACTCTCAGACACTCTCTATCACTCTCTGACACTCTCTCACACTCTCTGACATTCTCTTTCACCCTCTGACACTCTCAGACACTCTCTTTCGCTCTCTGACACTCTCTGACAATCTCTGACACTCTCAGACACTCTCTATCACTCTCTTTCACTCCCTCACACACTCCGACAATCTCTGACACTCTCAGACACGCTCTGACACACTCTGACACTCTCAGACACTCTCTATCACTCTCTATCACTCGCTGACACTCGCAGACACTCTCAGACAATCTCTATCACTCTCTGACACTCTCAGACACTCTCAGACAATCTCTGACAGTCTCAGACACTCTCTGACACTATCTCTCTCTATCACACTCTGATACTCTCTGACACACTATGACACACTCTGACACTCTCTATCACTCTTTATCACTCTTTATCACTCTCTGACACTCTCAGACACACTCTGTCACTCTCAGAAACTCTCAGACACTCTCTACCACTCTCTGACATTCTCTATCAATCTCTGACACTCTCTGAAACTCAAAGACACTCTCTATCACACTCTATCACTCTCCATCACTCTCTGACACTCTCAGACACTCTCTATCACTCTCTGACACTCTCTGACACTCTCAGACACACGCTGACACTCTCTATCACGCTCTATCACTCTCTGACACTCACTGACACACTGACAGTCTCTGACAATCTCAGACACTCTCGATCACTCTCTTTCACTCTCTGACACACTCTGACAATCTCTGACACTCTCTGACACGCTCTGTCACTCTCTGACACTCTCAGACACTCTCTATCACTCTCTATCACACTCTGTAACTCTCTGACACTCTCAGACACTCTCTATCACTCTCTATCACTCAGTGACACTCGCAGACACTCTCAGAAACTCTCTATCACTCTCTGACACTCTCAGACACTCTCTATCACTCTCTGAATCGCTCTATCCCTCCCTGACTCACTCTGACACTCTCTGACTCACTCTGAAACTCTCTATCACTCTCTGACACTCTCTATCACTCTCTATCACTCTCTATCACTCTCTGACACACTCTGACACACTCTGGCAATCTCTGACACTGTCAGACACTCTCTGTCACTTTCAGACACTCTCAGACACTCTCTATAACACTCTGACTCTCTCTATCATTCTCCGTCACTCTCTGACACTCTCTATCACTCTCTGACACTCTCTGACTCACTCTGAAACTCTCTATCACTCTCTGACACTCTCTATCACTCTCTATCACTCTCTGACACACTCTGACACACTCTGGCAATCTCTGACACTCTCAGACACTCTCTGTCACTTTCAGACACTCTCAGACACTCTCCATAACACTCTGACTCTCTCTATCATTCTCCGTCACTCTCTGACACTCTCTATCACTCTCTGACACTCTCTATCAATCTCTGACACTCTCTGAAACTCTCAGACACTCCCGACCACTCTCTGACACACTCTGACACTCTCTGACACACTCAGACACTCTCTGTCACTCTCTGTCACTCTCTATCACTCTCTGACACACTTTGACTGTCGCTGAAACTCTCAGACGCTCTCAGACTCTCTCAGACACTCTCTATCAGTCTCTGACACTCTCTGTCACTCTCTGACACACTCTGACACTCTCTGACACTCTCGGACACTCTCTATCACTCTCTGACACACTCTGACAGTCGCTGATACTCTCAGACGCTCTCAGCCACTCTCAGACACTCTCTATCACTCTCTGACACTCACTGACACTCTCAGACACTCTCTGTCACTCTCAGAAACTCTCTATCACTCTCTGACACTCTCAGACATTCTCTATCACTCTCTGACACTCTCTATCACTCTCTATCACTCTATGACACTCTCAGGCACTCTCTATCACTCTCTGACACTCTCTGACACTCTCCGACTCTCTCTGACAATCTCTGACACTCTCTATCACTTGCTGACACTCTCAGACACTCTCTATCACTCTCTGACACTCTCTCACACTCTCTGACATTCTCTTTCACCCTCTGACACTCTCAGGCACTCTCTTTCGCTCTCTGACACTCTCTGACAATCTCTGACACTCTCAGACACTCTCTATCACTCTCTTTCACTCCCTCACACACTCCGACAATCTCTGACACTCTCAGACACGCTCTGACACACTCTGACACTCTCAGACACTCTCTATCACTCTCTATCACTCGCTGACACTCGCAGACACTCTCAGACAATCTCTATCACTCTCTGACACTCTCAGACACTCTCAGACAATCTCTGACAGTCTCAGACACTCTCTGACACTATCACTCTCTATCACTCTCTTTCACTCCCTCACACACTCCGACAATCTCTGACACTCTCAGACACGCTCTGACACACTCTGACACTCTCAGACACTCTCTATCACTCTCTATCAATCGCTGACACTTGCAGACACTCTCAGGAACTCTTTATCACTCTCTGACACTCTCAGACACTCTCTATCACTCTCTGAATCGCTCTATCCCTCCCTGACTCACTCTGACACTCTGTGACTCACTCTGAAACTCTCTATCACTCTCTGACACTCTCTATCACTCTCTATCACTCTCTGACACACTCTGACACACTCTGGCAATCTCTGACACTCTCAGACACTCTCTGTCACTTTCAGACACTCTCAGACACTCTCCATAACACTCTGACTCTCTCTATCATTCTCCGTCACTCTCTGACACTCTCTATCACTCTCTGACACTCTCTATCAATCTCTGACACTCTCTGAAACTCTCAGACACTCCCGATCACTCTCTGACACACTCTGACACTCTCTGACACACTCAGACACTCTCTGTCACTCTCTATCACTCTCTGACACACTCTGACTGTCGCTGAAACTCTCAGACGCTCTCAGACTCTCTCAGACACTCTCTATAAGTCTCTGACACTCTCTGTCACTCTCTGACACACTCTGACACTCTCTGACACTCTCGGACACTCTCTATCACTCTCTGACACACTCTGACAGTCGCTGATACTCTCAGACGCTCTCAGCCACTCTCAGACACTCTCTATCACTCTCTGACACTCACTGACACTCTCAGACACTCTCTGTCACTCTCAGAAACTCTCTATCACTCTCTGACACTCTCAGACATTCTCTATCACTCTCTGACACTCTCTATCACTCTATGACACTCTCAGGCACTCTCTATCACTCTCTGACACTCTCTGACACTCTCCGACTCTCTCTGACAATCTCTGACACTCTCTATCACTTGCTGACACTCTCAGACACTCTCTATCACTCTCTGACACTCTCTCACACTCTCTGACATTCTCTTTCACCCTCTGACACTCTCAGACACTCTCTTTCGCTCTCTGACACTCTCTGACAATCTCTGACACTCTCAGACACTCTCTATCACTCTCTTTCACTCCCTCACACACTCCGACAATCTCTGACACTCTCAGACACGCTCTGACACACTCTGACACTCTCAGACACTCTCTATCACTCTCTATCACTCGCTGACACTCGCAGACACTCTCAGACAATCTCTATCACTCTCTGACACTCTCAGACACTCTCAGACAATCTCTGACAGTCTCAGACACTCTCTGACACTATCTCTCTCTATCACACTCTGATACTCTCTGACACACTATGACACACTCTGACACTCTCTATCACTCTTTATCACTCTTTATCACTCTCTGACACTCTCAGACACTTTCAGACATTCTCTATCACTCGCTGACACCCTCAGACACTCTCTTACACACTCAAACACTCTCTATCACTCTCTGACACTCTCTGACACTCTCAGACACTCGCTGAAACTCTCTATCACGCTCTATCACTCTCTGACACTCTCTGACACTCTGACAATCTCTGACACTCTCAGACACTCTCTATCACTCTCTTTCACTCCCTCACACACTCCGACAATCTCTGACACTCTCAGACACGCTCTGACACACTCTGACACTCTCAGACACTCTCTATCACTCTCTATCACTCGCTGACACTCGCAGACACTCTCAGACAGTCTCTATCACTCTCTGACACTCTCAGACACTCTCAGACAATCTCTGACAGTCTCAGACACTCTCTGACACTATCACTCTCTATCACTCTCTTTCACTCCCTCACACACTCCGACAATCTCTGACACTCTCAGACACGCTCTGACACACTCTGACACTCTCAGACACTCTCTATCACTCTCTATCAATCGCTGACACTTGCAGACACTCTCAGGAACTCTTTATCACTCTCTGACACTCTCAGACACTCTCTATCACTCTCTGAATCGCTCTATCCCTCCCTGACTCACTCTGACACTCTGTGACTCACTCTGAAACTCTCTATCACTCTCTGACACTCTCTATCACTCTCTATCACTCTCTGACACACTCTGACACACTCTGGCAATCTCTGACACTCTCAGACACTCTCTGTCACTTTCAGACACTCTCAGACACTCTCCATAACACTCTGACTCTCTCTATCATTCTCCGTCACTCTCTGACACTCTCTATCACTCTCTGACACTCTCTATCAATCTCTGACACTCTCTGAAACTCTCAGACACTCCCGATCACTCTCTGACACACTCTGAAACTCTCTGACACACTCAGACACTCTCTGTCACTCTCTATCACTCTCTGACACACTCTGACTGTCGCTGAAACTCTCAGACGCTCTCAGACTCTCTCAGACACTCTCTATAAGTCTCTGACACTCTCTGTCACTCTCTGACACACTCTGACACTCTCTGACACTCTCGGACACTCTCTATCACTCTCTGACACACTCTGACAGTCGCTGATACTCTCAGACGCTCTCAGCCACTCTCAGACACTCTCTATCACTCTCTGACACTCACTGACACTCTCAGACACTCTCTGTCACTCTCAGAAACTCTCTATCACTCTCTGACACTCTCAGACATTCTCTATCACTCTCTGACACTCTCTATCACTCTATGACACTCTCAGGCACTCTCTATCACTCTCTGACACTCTCTGACACTCTCCGACTCTCTCTGACAATCTCTGACACTCTCTATCACTTGCTGACACTCTCAGACACTCTCTATCACTCTCTGACACTCTCTCACACTCTCTGACATTCTCTTTCACCCTCTGACACTCTCAGACACTCTCTTTCGCTCTCTGACACTCTCTGACACTCTCTGACACTCTCAGACACTCTCTATCACTCTCTTTCACTCCCTCACACACTCCGACAATCTCTGACACTCTCAGACACGCTCTGACACACTCTGACACTCTCAGACACTCTCTATCACTCTCTATCACTCGCTGACACTCGCAGACACTCTCAGACAATCTCTATCACTCTCTGACACTCTCAGACACTCTCAGACAATCTCTGACAGTCTCAGACACTCTCTGACACTATCTCTCTCTATCACACTCTGATACTCTCTGACACACTATGACACACTCTGACACTCTCTATCACTCTTTATCACTCTTTATCACTCTCTGACACTCTCAGACACACTCTGTCACTCTCAGAAACTCTCAGACACTCTCTACCACTCTCTGACATTCTCTATCACTCTCTGACACTCTCTGAAACTCAAAGACACTCTCTATCACACTCTATCACTCTCCATCACTCTCTGACACTCTCAGACACTCTCTATCACTCTCTGACACTCTCTGACACTCTCAGACACACGCTGACACTCTCTATAACGCTCTATCACTCTCTGACACTCACTGACACACTGACAGTCTCTGACAATCTCAGACACTCTCGATCACTCTCTTTCACTCTCTGACACACTCTGACAATCTCTGACACTCTCTGACACGCTCTGTCACTCTCTGACACGCTCTGTCACTCTCTGACACTCTCAGACACTCTCTATCACTCTCTTTCACACTCTGTAACTCTCAGACACTCTCTACACTCTCTATCACTCAGTGACACTCGCAGACACTCTCAGAAACTCTCTATCACTCTCTGACACTCTCAGACACTCTCTATCACTCTCTGAATCGCTCTATCCCTCCCTGACTCACTCTGACACTCTCTGACTCACTCTGAAACTCTCTATCACTCTCTGACACTCTCTATCACTCTCTATCACTCTCTATCACTCTCTGACACACTCTGACACACTCTGGCAATCTCTGACACTGTCAGACACTCTCTGTCACTTTCAGACACTCTCAGACACTCTCTATAACACTCTGACTCTCTCTATCATCCTCCGTCACTCTCTGACACTCTCTATCACTCTCTGACACTCTCTATCAATCTCTGACACTCTCTGAAACTCTCAGACACTCTCTATCACTCTCTGACACACTCTGACAGTCTCTGACACTCTCTGACACTCTCTATCACACTCTATCACTCTCTGTTACTCTCTGACACACTCTGACATTCTCTGACACTCTCTGACACACTCTGACTATATCTGACACTCTCTAGCACTCTCTGACACTCTCTATCACTCTCTGACACTCTCAGACTCTCTCTATCAATCTCTGACACTCTCTGACACACTCAGACACTCTCTATCACTCTCTGACACTCTCCGACACACTCTGACACTCTCTGACACTCTCAGACACTCTCTGTCACTCTCTATCACTCTCTGACACAATCTGACAGTCGCTGATACTCTCAGACGCTCTCAGCCACTCTCAGACACTCTCTATCACTCTCTGACACTCACTGACACTCTCAGACACTCTCTGTCACTCTCAGACACTCTCTATCACTCTCTGACACTCTCTGATACTCTCAGACAGTCTCTATCACTCTCTGACACTCTCTATCACACTCTGACACTCTCAGAAACTCTCTACCAATCTCTGACACTCTCTGACATTCTCTATCACTTGCTGACACTGTCAGACACTCTCTATCACCTTCTGACACTCTCTCACACTCTCTGACATTCTCTTTCAGCCTCTGACACTCTCAGACACTCTCTTTCGCTCTCTGACACTCTCTGACAATCTCTGACACTCTCAGACACTCTCTATCACTCTCTTTCACTCCCTCACACACTCCGACAATCTCTGACACTCTCAGACACGCTCTGTCACACTCTGACACTCTCAGTCACTCTCTATCACTCTCTATCACTCGCTGAGACTCGCAGACACTCTCAGACAATCTCTATCACTCTCTGACACTCTCAGACACTCTCTGACAATCTCTGACACTCTCAGACACTCTCTGACACACTCTATCTCTCTCTATCACTCTCTACCACTCTCTGACACACTCTGACTGTCGCTGAAACTCTCAGACGCTCTCAGACACTCTCAGGCACTCTCTATAACTCTCTGACACTCACTGACACTCTCAGACTCTCTCTGACACTCTCTATCACTCTCTATCACTCTCTGACACTCTCAGACACTCTCTATCACTCTCTGGCACTCTCTATCACTCTCCGACTCACTCTGACACTCACTATCACTCTCTGACACCCTCTATCACTCTCTATCACTCACTGACGCACTCTGACACACTCTGGCAATCTCTGACACTCTCAGACACTCTCTATTACTCTCTGACACTCAATGACACTCTCTGTCTCTTTCAGACACTCTCAGACACTCTGTATAACTCTCTGACTCTCTCTATCACTCTCGGTCACTCTCTGACACTCTCTGACTCTTTCAGACACTCTCTATCACTCTCTATCACTCTCTGACGCTCTCTGACACTCTCTATCACTCTCTGACACTCTCAGACTCTCTCTATCAATCTCTGACACTCTCTGACACTCTCAGACACTCTCAGACACTATCTGTCACTGTCTATCACTTTCTTACACACTCTGACAGTCGCTGATACTCCCAGACGCTCTCAGCCACTCTCAGACACTCTCTATCACTCTCTGACACTCACTGACACTCTCAGACACTCTCTGACACTCTCAGACACTCTCTATCACTCTCTGACACTCTCTGATACTCTCAGACAGTCTCTATCACTCTCTGACACTCTCTATCACTCTCTGACACTCTCAGACACTCTCTATCACTCTCTGACACTCTCTATCACTCTCTATCACTCTCTGGCACTCTCTGGCACTCTCTGGCACTCTCTGACACTCTCTACCACTCTCTGACATTCTCTATCACTCTCTGACACTCTCTGAAACTCAAAGACACTCTCTATCACACTCTATCACTCTCCATCACTCTCTGACACTCTCAGACACTCTCTATCACTCTCTGACACTCTCTGACACTCTCAGACACACGCTGACACTCTCTATCACGCTCTATCACTTTCTGACACTCACTGACACACTGACAGTCTCTGACACTCTCAGACACTCTCTATCACTCTCTTTCACTCTCTGACACACTCTGACAATCTCTGACACTCTCAGACACGCTCTGTCACACTCTGACACTCTCAGACACTCTCTATCACTCTCTATCACTCTCTATCACTCTCTGTAACTCTCTGACACTCTCAGACACTCTCTATCACTCTCTATCAATCGCTGACACTTGCAGACACTCTCAGGAACTCTTTATCACTCTCTGACACTCTCAGACACCCTCTATCACTCTCTGAATCGCTCTATCCCTCCCTGACTCACTCTGAAACTCTCTATCACTCTCTGACACTCTCTATCACTCTCTATCACTCTCTGACACACTCTGACACACTCTGGCAATCTCTGACACTCTCAGACACTCTCTGTCACTTTCAGACACTCTCAGACACTCTCCATAACACTCTGACTCTCTCTATCATTCTCCGTCACTCTCTGACACTCTCTATCACTCTCTGACACTCTCTATCAATCTCTGACACTCTCTGAAACTCTCAGACACTCCCGATCACTCTCTGACACACTCTGACACTCTCTGACACACTCAGACACTCTCTGTCACTCTCTGTCACTCTCTATCACTCTCTGACACACTCTGACTGTCGCTGAAACTCTCAGACGCTCTCAGACTCTCTC
Organism: Heterodontus francisci; assembly: GCF_036365525.1. Taxonomy (NCBI): domain Eukaryota; kingdom Metazoa; phylum Chordata; class Chondrichthyes; order Heterodontiformes; family Heterodontidae; genus Heterodontus; species Heterodontus francisci. Next base: position 33,443,487 of record NC_090412.1, on the reverse strand, counting down.
AGACACTCTCTATAAGTCTCTGACACTCTCTGTCACTCTCTGACACACTCTGACACTCTCTGACACTCTCGGACACTCTCTATCACTCTCTGACACACTCTGACAGTCGCTGATACTCTCAGACTCTCTCAGCCACTCTCAGACACTCTCTATCACTCTCTGACACTCACTGACACTCTCAGACACTCTCTGTCACTCTCAGAAACTCTCTATCACTCTCTGACACGCTCAGACATTCTCTATCACTCTCTGACACTCTCTATCACTCTCTATCACTCTATGACACTCTCAGGCACTCTCTATCACTCTCTGACTCTCTCTGACACTCTCTGACACTCTCCGACTCTCTCTGACAATCTCTGACACTCTCTATCACTTGCTGACACTCTCAGACACTCTCTATCACTCTCTGACACTCTCTCACACTCTCTGACATTCTCTTTCACCCTCTGACACTCTCAGACACTCTCTTTCGCTCTCTGACACTCTCTGACAATCTCTGACACTCTCAGACACTCTCTATCACTCTCTTTCACTCCCTCACACACTCCGACAATCTCTGACACTCTCAGACACGCTCTGACACACTCTGACACTCTCAGACACTCTCTATCACTCTCTATCACTCGCTGACACTCGCAGACACTCTCAGACAATCTCTATCACTCTCTGACACTCTCAGACACTCTCAGACAATCTCTGACAGTCTCAGACACTCTCTGACACTATCACTCTCTATCACTCTCTTTCACTCCCTCACACACTCCGACAATCTCTGACACTCTCAGACACGCTCTGACACACTCTGACACTCTCAGACACTCTCTATCACTCTCTATCAATCGCTGACACTTGCAGACACTCTCAGGAACTCTTTATCACTCTCTGACACTCTCAGACACTCTCTATCACTCTCTGAATCGCTCTATCCCTCCCTGACTCACTCTGACACTCTGTGACTCACTCTGAAACTCTCTATCACTCTCTGACACTCTCTATCACTCTCTGACACTCTCTATCACTCTCTGACACTCTCTATCAATCTCTGACACTCTCTGAAACTCTCAGACACTCCCGATCACTCTCTGACACACTCTGACACTCTCTGACACACTCAGACACTCTCTGTCACTCTCTATCACTCTCTGACACACTCTGACTGTCGCTGAAACTCTCAGACGCTCTCAGACTCTCTCAGACACTCTCTATAAGTCTCTGACACTCTCTGTCACTCTCTGACACACTCTGACACTCTCTGACACTCTCTGACACTCTCGGACACTCTCTATCACTCTCTGACACACTCTGACAGTCGCTGATACTCTCAGACGCTCTCAGCCACTCTCAGACACTCTCTATCACTCTCTGACACTCACTGACACTCTCAGACACTCTCTGTCACTCTCAGAAACTCTCTATCACTCTCTGACACTCTCAGACATTCTCTATCACTCTCTGACACTCTCTATCACTCTATGACACTCTCAGGCACTCTCTATCACTCTCTGACACTCTCTGACACTCTCCGACTCTCTCTGACAATCTCTGACACTCTCTATCACTTGCTGACACTCTCAGACACTCTCTATCACTCTCTGACACTCTCTCACACTCTCTGACATTCTCTTTCACCCTCTGACACTCTCAGACACTCTCTTTCGCTCTCTGACACTCTCTGACAATCTCTGACACTCTCAGACACTCTCTATCACTCTCTTTCACTCCCTCACACACTCCGACAATCTCTGACACTCTCAGACACGCTCTGACACACTCTGACACTCTCAGACACTCTCTATCACTCTCGATCACTCGCTGACACTCGCAGACACTCTCAGACAATCTCTATCACTCTCTGACACTCTCAGACACTCTCAGACAATCTCTGACAGTCTCAGACACTCTCTGACACTATCTCTCTCTATCACACTCTGATACTCTCTGACACACTATGACACACTCTGACACTCTCTATCACTCTTTATCACTCTTTATCACTCTCTGACACTCTCAGACACACGCTGTCACTCTCAGAAACTCTCAGACATTCTCTACCACTCTCTGACATTCTCTATCACTCTCTGACACTCTCTGAAACTCAAAGACACTCTCTATCACACTCTATCACTCTCCATCACTCTCCATCACTCTCTGACACTCTCAGACACTCTCTATCACTCTCTGACACTCTCTGACACTCTCAGACACACGCTGACACTCTCTATCACGCTCTATCACTCTCTGACACTCACTGACACACTGACAGTCTCTGACAATCTCAGACACTCTCGATCACTCTCTTTCACTCTCTGACACACTCTGACAATCTCTGACACACTCTGACACGCTCTGTCACTCTCTGACACTCTCAGACACTCTCTATCACTCTCCATCACACTCTGTAACTCTCTGACACTCTCAGACACTCTCTATCACTCTCTATCACTCAGTGACACTCGCAGACACTCTCAGAAACTCTCTATCACTCTCTGACACTCTCAGACACTCTCTATCACTCTCTGAATCGCTCTATCCCTCCCTGACTCACTCTGACACTCTCTGACTCACTCTGAAACTCTCTATCACTCTCTGACACTCTCTATCACTCTCTATCACTCTCTGACACACTCTGACACACTCTGGCAATCTCTGACACTGTCAGACACTCTCTGTCACTTTCAGACACTCTCAGACACTCTCTATAACACTCTGACTCTCTCTATCATTCTCCGTCACTCTCTGACACTCTCTATCACTCTCTGACACTCTCTATCAATCTCTGACACTCTCTGAAACTCTCTGACACTCTCTATCACTCTCTGACACACTCTGACAGTCTCTGACACTCTCTGACACTCTCTATCACACTCTATCACTCTCTGTTACTCTCTGACACACTCTGACATTCTCTAACACTCTCTGACACACTCTGACTATATCTGACACTCTCTATCACTCTCTGACACTCTCTATCACTCTCTGACACTCTCAGACTCTCTCTATCAATCTCTGACACACTCAGACACTCTCTATCACTCTCTGACACTCTCCGACACACTCTGACACTCTCTGACACTCTCAGACACTCTCAGACACTCTCTGTCACTCTCTATCACTCTCTGACACACTCTGACAGTCGCTGATACTCTCAGACGCTCTCAGCCACTCTCAGACACTCTCTATCACTCTCTGACACTCACTGACACTCTCAGACACTCTCTGTCACTCTCAGACACTCTCTATCACTCTCTGACACTCTCTGATACTCTCAGACAGTCTCTATCACTCTCTGACACTCTCTATCACACTCTGACACTCTCAGAAACTCTCTATCACTCTCTGACACTCTCTGACATTCTCTATCACTTGCTGACACTCTCAGATACTCTCTATCACCTTCTGACACTCTCTCACACTCTCTGACATTCTCTTTCAGCCTCTGACACTCTCAGACACTCTCTTTCGCTCTCTGACACTCTCTGACAATCTCTGACACTCTCAGACACTCTCTATCACTCTATTTCACTCCCTCACACACTCCGACAATCTCTGACACTCTCAGACACGCTCTGTCACACTCTGACACTCTCAGTCACTCTCTGACACTCTCTATCTCTCTCTATCACTCTCTACCACTCTCTATCACTCGCTGAGACTCGCAGACACTCTCAGACAATCTCTATCACTCTCTGACACTCTCAGACACTCTCTGACAATCTCTGACACTCTCAGACACTCTCTGACACTCTCTATCTCTCTCTATCACTCTCTACCACTCTCTGACACACTCTGACTGTCGCTGAAACTCTCAGACGCTCTCAGACACTCTCAGACACTCTCTATAACTCTCTGACACTCACTGACACTCTCAGACACTCTCTGACACTCTCTATCACTCTCTATCACTCTCTGACACTCTCAGACACTCTCTATCACTCTCTGGCACTCTCTATCACTCTCTGACTCACTCTGACACTCACTATCACTCTCTGACACCCTCTATCACTCTCTATCACTCACTGACGCACTCTGACACACTCTGGCAATCTCTGACACTCTCAGACACTCTCTATTACTCTCTGACACTCAATGACACTCTCAGACACTCTCTGTCTCTTTCAGACACTCTCAGACACTCTGTATAACTCTCTGACTCTCTCTATCACTCTCGGTCACTCTCTGACACTCTCTGACTCTTTCAGACACTCTCTATCACTCTCTATCACTCTCTGACACTCTCAGACTCTCTCTATCAATCTCTGACACTCTCTGACACTCTCAGACACTCTCAGACACTATCTGTCACTGTCTATCACTTTCTTACACACTCTGACAGTCGCTGATACTCCCAGACGCTCTCAGCCACTCTCAGACACTCTCTATCACTCTCTGACACTCACTGACACTCTCAGACACTCTCTGACACTCTCAGACACTCTCTATCACTCTCTGACACTCTCTGATACTCTCAGACAGTCTCTATCACTCTCTGACACTCTCTATCACTCTCTGACACTCTCTATCACTCTCTGACACTCTCAGACATTCTCTATCACTCTCTGACACTCTCTATCACTCTCTATCACTCTATGACACTCTCAGGCACTCTCTATCACTCTCTGACACTCTCTGACACTCTCCGACTCTCTCTGACAATCTCTGACACTCTCTATCACTTGCTGACACTCTCAGACACTCTCTATCACTCTCTGACACTCTCTCACACTCTCTGACATTCTCTTTCACCCTCTGACACTCTCAGGCACTCTCTTTCGCTCTCTGACACTCTCTGACAATCTCTGACACTCTCAGACACTCTCTATCACTCTCTTTCACTCCCTCACACACTCCGACAATCTCTGACACTCTCAGACACGCTCTGACACACTCTGACACTCTCAGACACTCTCTATCACTCTCTATCACTCGCTGACACTCGCAGACACTCTCAGACAATCTCTATCACTCTCTGACACTCTCAGACACTCTCAGACAATCTCTGACAGTCTCAGACACTCTCTGACACTATCACTCTCTATCACTCTCTTTCACTCCCTCACACACTCCGACAATCTCTGACACTCTCAGACACGCTCTGACACACTCTGACACTCTCAAACACTCTCTATCACTCTCTATCAATCGCTGACACTTGCAGACACTCTCAGGAACTCTTTATCACTCTCTGACACTCTCAGACACTCTCTATCACTCTCTGAATCGCTCTATCCCTCCTTGACTCACTCTGAAACTCTGTGACTCACTCTGAAACATCTATCACTCTCTGACACTCTCTATCACTCTCTATCACTCTCTGACACACTCTGACACACTCTGGCAATCTCTGACACTCTCAGACACTCTCTGTCACTTTCAGACACTCTCAGACACTCTCCATAACACTCTGACTCTCTCTATCATTCTCCGTCACTCTCTGACACTCTCTATCACTCTCTGACACTCTCTATCAATCTCTGACACTCTCTGAAACTCTCAGACACTCCCGATCACTCTCTGACACACTCTGACACTCTCTGACACACTCAGACACTCTCTGTCACTCTCTATCACTCTCTGACACACTCTGACTGTCGCTGAAACTCTCAGACGCTCTCAGACTCTCTCAGACACTCTCTATAAGTCTCTGACACTCTCTGTCACTCTCTGACACACTCTGACACTCTCTGACACTCTCGGACACTCTCTATCACTCTCTGACACACTCTGACAGTCGCTGATACTCTCAGACGCTCTCAGCCACTCTCAGACACTCTCTATCACTCTCTGACACTCACTGACACTCTCAGACACTCTCTGTCACTCTCAGAAACTCTCTATCACTCTCTGACACTCTCAGACATTCTCTATCACTCTCTGACACTCTCTATCACTCTATGACACTCTCAGGCACTCTCTATCACTCTCTGACACTCTCCGACTCTCTCTGACAATCTCTGACACTCTCTATCACTTGCTGACACTCTCAGACACTCTCTATCACTCTCTGACACTCTCTCACACTCTCTGACATTCTCTTTCACCCTCTGACACTCTCAGACACTCTCTTTCGCTCTCTGACACTCTCTGACAATCTCTGACACTCTCAGACACTCTCTATCACTCTCTTTCACTCCCTCACACACTCCGACAATCTCTGACACTCTCAGACACGCTCTGACACACTCTGACACTCTCAGACACTCTCTATCACTCTCTATCACTCGCTGACACTCGCAGACACTCTCAGACAATCTCTATCACTCTCTGACACTCTCAGACACTCTCAGACAATCTCTGACAGTCTCAGACACTCTCTGACACTATCTCTCTCTATCACACTCTGATACTCTCTGACACACTATGACACACTCTGACACTCTCTATCACTCTTTATCACTCTTTATCACTCTCTGACACTCTCAGACACACTCTGTCACTCTCTGACACTCTCAGACACTCTCTATCACTCTCTATCACACTCTGTAACTCTCTGTCACTCTCAGACACTCTCTGACACTCTCTGATACTCTCAGACAGTCTCTATCACTCTCTGACACTCTCTATCACACTCTGACACTCTCAGAAACTCTCTATCACTCTCTGACACTCGCTGACATTCTCTATCACTCACTGACGCACTCTGACACACTCTGGCAATCTCTGACACTCTCAGACACTCTCTATTACTCTCTGACACTCAATGACACTCTCAGACACTCTCTGTCTCTTTCAGACACTCTCAGACACTCTGTATAACTCTCTGACTCTCTCTATCACTCTCGGTCACTCTCTGACACTCTCTGACTCTTTCAGACACTCTCTATCACTCTCTATCACTCTCTGACACTCTCAGACTCTCTCTATCAATCTCTGACACTCTCTGACACTCTCAGACACTCTCAGACACTATCTGTCACTGTCTATCACTTTCTTACACACTCTGACAGTCGCTGATACTCCCAGACGCTCTCAGCCACTCTCAGACACTCTCTATCACTCTCTGACACTCACTGACACTCTCAGACACTCTCTGACACTCTCAGACACTCTCTATCACTCTCTGACACTCTCTGATACTCTCAGACAGTCTCTATCACTCTCTGACACTCTCTATCACTCTCTGACACTCTCTATCACTCTCTGACACTCTCAGACATTCTCTATCACTCTCTGACACTCTCTATCACTCTCTATCACTCTATGACACTCTCAGGCACTCTCTATCACTCTCTGACACTCTCTGACACTCTCCGACTCTCTCTGACAATCTCTGACACTCTCTATCACTTGCTGACACTCTCAGACACTCTCTATCACTCTCTGACACTCTCTCACACTCTCTGACATTCTCTTTCACCCTCTGACACTCTCAGGCACTCTCTTTCGCTCTCTGACACTCTCTGACAATCTCTGACACTCTCAGACACTCTCTATCACTCTCTTTCACTCCCTCACACACTCCGACAATCTCTGACACTCTCAGACACGCTCTGACACACTCTGACACTCTCAGACACTCTCTATCACTCTCTATCACTCGCTGACACTCGCAGACACTCTCAGACAATCTCTATCACTCTCTGACACTCTCAGACACTCTCAGACAATCTCTGACAGTCTCAGACACTCTCTGACACTATCACTCTCTATCACTCTCTTTCACTCCCTCACACACTCCGACAATCTCTGACACTCTCAGACACGCTCTGACACACTCTGACACTCTCAAACACTCTCTATCACTCTCTATCAATCGCTGACACTTGCAGACACTCTCAGGAACTCTTTATCACTCTCTGACACTCTCAGACACTCTCTATCACTCTCTGAATCGCTCTATCCCTCCTTGACTCACTCTGAAACTCTGTGACTCACTCTGAAACATCTATCACTCTCTGACACTCTCTATCACTCTCTATCACTCTCTGACACACTCTGACACACTCTGGCAATCTCTGACACTCTCAGACACTCTCTGTCACTTTCAGACACTCTCAGACACTCTCCATAACACTCTGACTCTCTCTATCATTCTCCGTCACTCTCTGACACTCTCTATCACTCTCTGACACTCTCTATCAATCTCTGACACTCTCTGAAACTCTCAGACACTCCCGATCACTCTCTGACACACTCTGACACTCTCTGACACACTCAGACACTCTCTGTCACTCTCTATCACTCTCTGACACACTCTGACTGTCGCTGAAACTCTCAGACGCTCTCAGACTCTCTCAGACACTCTCTATAAGTCTCTGACACTCTCTGTCACTCTCTGACACACTCTGACACTCTCTGACACTCTCGGACACTCTCTATCACTCTCTGACACACTCTGACAGTCGCTGATACTCTCAGACGCTCTCAGCCACTCTCAGACACTCTCTATCACTCTCTGACACTCACTGACACTCTCAGACACTCTCTGTCACTCTCAGAAACTCTCTATCACTCTCTGACACTCTCAGACATTCTCTATCACTCTCTGACACTCTCTATCACTCTATGACACTCTCAGGCACTCTCTATCACTCTCTGACACTCTCCGACTCTCTCTGACAATCTCTGACACTCTCTATCACTTGCTGACACTCTCAGACACTCTCTATCACTCTCTGACACTCTCTCACACTCTCTGACATTCTCTTTCACCCTCTGACACTCTCAGACACTCTCTTTCGCTCTCTGACACTCTCTGACAATCTCTGACACTCTCAGACACTCTCTATCACTCTCTTTCACTCCCTCACACACTCCGACAATCTCTGACACTCTCAGACACGCTCTGACACACTCTGACACTCTCAGACACTCTCTATCACTCTCTATCACTCGCTGACACTCGCAGACACTCTCAGACAATCTCTATCACTCTCTGACACTCTCAGACACTCTCAGACAATCTCTGACAGTCTCAGACACTCTCTGACACTATCTCTCTCTATCACACTCTGATACTCTCTGACACACTATGACACACTCTGACACTCTCTATCACTCTTTATCACTCTTTATCACTCTCTGACACTCTCAGACACACTCTGTCACTCTCTGACACTCTCAGACACTCTCTATCACTCTCTATCACACTCTGTAACTCTCTGTCACTCTCAGACACTCTCTGACACTCTCTGATACTCTCAGACAGTCTCTATCACTCTCTGACACTCTCTATCACACTCTGACACTCTCAGAAACTCTCTATCACTCTCTGACACTCGCTGACATTCTCTATCACTTGCTGACACTCTCAGACACTCTCTATCACCTTCTGACACTCTCTCACACTCTCTGACATTCTCTTTCAGCCTCTGACACTCTCAGACACTCTCTTTCGCTCTCTGACACTCTCTGACAATCTCTGACACTCTCAGACACTCTCTATCACTCTCTTTCACTCCCTCACACACTCCGACAATCTCTGACACTCTCAGACACGCTCTGTCACACTCTGACACTCTCAGTCACTCTCTATCACTCTCTATCACTCGCTGAGACTCGCAGACACTCTCAGACAATCTCTATCACTCTCTGACACTCTCAGACACTCTCTGACAATCTCTGACACTCTCAGACACTCTCTGACACTCTCTATCTCTCTCTATCACTCTCTACCACTCTCTGACACACTCTGACTGTCGCTGAAACTCTCAGACGCTCTCAGACACTCTCAGACACTCTCTATAACTCTCTGACACTCACTGACACTCTCAGACACTCTCTGACACTCTCTATCACTCTCTATCACTCTCTGACACTCTCAGACACTCTCTATCACTCTCTGGCACTCTCTATCACTCTCTGACTCACTCTGACACTCACTATCACTCTCTGACACCCTCTATCACTCTCTATCACTCACTGACGCACTCTGACACACTCTGGCAATCTCTGACACTCTCAGACACTCTCTATTACTCTCTGACACTCAATGACACTCTCAGACACTCTCTGTCTCTTTCAGACACTCTCAGACACTCTGTATAACTCTCTGACTCTCTCTATCACTCTCGGTCACTCTCTGACACTCTCTGACTCTTTCAGACACTCTCTATCACTCTCTATCACTCTCTGACACTCTCTGACACTCTCTATCACTCTCTGACACTCTCAGACTCTCTCTATCAATCTCTGACACTCTCTGACACTCTCAGACACTCTCAGACACTATCTGTCACTGTCTATCACTTTCTTACACACTCTGACAGTCGCTGATACTCCCAGACGCTCTCAGCCACTCTCAGACACTCTCTATCACTCTCTGACACTCACTGACACTCTCAGACACTCTCTGACACTCTCAGACACTCTCTATCACTCTCTGACACTCTCTGATACTCTCAGACAGTCTCTATCACTCTCTGACACTCTCTATCACTCTCTGACACTCTCTATCACTCTCTGACACTCTCAGACACTCTCTATCACTCTCTGACACTCTCTATCACTCTCTATCACTCTCTGGCACTCTCTGGCACTCTCTGGCACTCTCTGACACTCTCTGTCACTCTCTGCCACTCTCTGACACTCTCAGACACTCTCTATCACTCCCTATCACTCACTGACACTCTCAGACTATCTCTGACACTCTCAGACACTCTCAGACACTCTCGATCACTCCCTATCACTCCCTATCACTCTCTGACACTCTCTGACACACTCTGACACTCTCTGACACTCTCTGACACTCTCTATCACTCTCTGACACTCTCTGACACACTCTGACACTCTCTGACAATCTCAGACACTCTCAGACACTCTCTATCACTCCCTATCACTCTCTTACACACTCTGACACACTCTATCGCTCTCTGACACTCTCTGACACAATCTGACACTCTCTGACACTCTCAGACACTCTCTATCACTCTCTGACACACTCTGACACTTTCTATCACTCTCTGACACTCTCTGACTCACTCTGAAACTCTCTGACACTCTCTATCACTCTCTATCACTCTCTGACACTGACTTACACTCTCAGACACTCTCTGTCACTCTCAGACACTCTCAGACACTCTTTATCACTCTCTGACACTTTCTATCACTCTCTGACAATCTCTGACTCACTCTGAAACTCTCTGACTATCTCTGACATTCTCTATCACTCTCTGACACTGACTTACACTCTCAGACACTCTCTGTCACTCTCAGACACTCTCAGACACTCTCTATCACTAACTGACACTTTCTATCACTCTCGACACTCTCTGACTCACTCTGAAACTCTCTGACACTCTCTATCACTCTCTATCACTCTCTGATACAATTTGACACTCTGTCACTCTCTGACACTCTCAGACAATCTCTATCACTCTATGACAGTCTCTGACATTGTCTATCACTCTCTGACACACTCTGACACTCTCTGACACTCCCAGACACTCTCTATCACTCACTATCACTCATTGACACACTCTGACAGTCTCTGACAATCTCAGACACTCTCAGACACTCTCTATCACTCTCTGACACTCAATGACACTCTCAGACACTCTCTGTCACTCTCAGACACTCTGTATCACTCTCTATCACTCTCTATCACTCTCTGACACTCTCAGACACTCTCTATCACTGTCTATCACTCTCTGATACAATTTGACACTCTGTCACTCTCTGACAATCTCAGACAATCTCTATCACTCTATGACAGTCCCTGACATTGTCTATCACTCTCTGACACACTCTGACACACTCTGACACTCTCTGACACTCCCAGACACTCTCTATCACTCACTATCACTCTCTGACACACTCTGACAGTCTCTGACAATCTCAGACACTCTCAGACACTCTCTATCGCTCTCTGACACTCAATGACACACTCAGACACTCTCTGTCACTCTCAGACACTCTGTATCACTCTCTATCACTCTCTGACTCTCTCAGACACTCTCTATCACTATCTGACACTCTCTATCACTCTCTGACTCTCTCTGACACTCTCTGACTCTTTCAGACACTCTCTATCACTCTCTAACACTCTCTGACACTCTCTATCATCTCTGATTCTCTCAGAATCTCTCTGTCAATCTCTGACACTCTCAGACACTCTCTATCACTCTCTGACACACTCTGACACAATCTGACTATCTCTGACACTCTCTATCACTCTCTGACACTGACTGACACTCTCAGACACTCACTGACACTCTCAGACACTCTCTGTCACTCTCAGACACTCTCTATCAATCTCTGACACTCTCTGATACTCTCAGGCAGTCTCTACCACTCTCTGACACTCTCAGACACTCTCTATCACTCTCTGACACTCTCTATCACTCTCTGACACTCTCAGACATTCTCTATCACTCTCTGACACTCTCTATCACTCTCTATCACTCTATGACACTCTCAGGCACTCTCTATCACTCTCTGACACTCTCTGACACTCTCCGACTCTCTCTGACAATCTCTGACACTCTCTATCACTTGCTGACACTCTCAGACACTCTCTATCACTCTCTGACACTCTCTCACACTCTCTGACATTCTCTTTCACCCTCTGACACTCTCAGGCACTCTCTTTCGCTCTCTGACACTCTCTGACAATCTCTGACACTCTCAGACACTCTCTATCACTCTCTTTCACTCCCTCACACACTCCGACAATCTCTGACACTCTCAGACACGCTCTGACACACTCTGGCACTCTCAGACACTCTCTATCACTCTCTATCACTCGCTGACACTCGCAGACACTCTCAGACAATCTCTATCACTCTCTGACACTCTCAGACACTCTCAGACAATCTCTGACAGTCTCAGACACTCTCTGACACTATCACTCTCTATCACTCTCTTTCACTCCCTCACACACTCCGACAATCTCTGACACTCTCAGACACGCTCTGACACACTCTGACACTCTCAAACACTCTCTATCACTCTCTATCAATCGCTGACACTTGCAGACACTCTCAGGAACTCTTTATCACTCTCTGACACTCTCAGACACTCTCTATCACTCTCTGAATCGCTCTATCCCTCCCTGACTCACTCTGACACTCTGTGACTCACTCTGAAACATCTATCACTCTCTGACACTCTCTATCACTCTCTATCACTCTCTGACACACTCTGACACACTCTGGCAATCTCTGACACTCTCAGACACTCTCTGTCACTTTCAGACACTCTCAGACACTCTCCATAACACTCTGACTCTCTCTATAATTCTCCGTCACTCTCTGACACTCTCTATCACTCTCTGACACTCTCTATCAATCTCTGACACTCTCTGAAACTCTCAGACACTCCCGATCACTCTCTGACACACTCTGACACTCTCTGACACACTCAGACACTCTCTGTCACTCACTATCACTCATTGACACACTCTGACAGTCTCTGACAATCTCAGACACTCTCAGACACTCTCTATCACTCTCTGACACTCAATGACACTCTCAGACACTCTCTGTCACTCTCAGACACTCTGTATCACTCTCTATCACTCTCTATCACTCTCTGACACTCTCAGACACTCTCTATCACTGTCTATCACTCTCTGATACAATTTGACACTCTGTCACTCTCTGACAATCTCAGACAATCTCTATCACTCTATGACAGTCCCTGACATTGTCTATCACTCTCTGACACACTCTGACACACTCTGACACTCTCTGACACTCCCAGACACTCTCTATCACTCACTATCACTCTCTGACACACTCTGACAGTCTCTGACAATCTCAGACACTCTCAGACACTCTCTATCGCTCTCTGACACTCAATGACACACTCAGACACTCTCTGTCACTCTCAGACACTCTGTATCACTCTCTATCACTCTCTGACTCTCTCAGACACTCTCTATCACTATCTGACACTCTCTATCACTCTCTGACTCTCTCTGACACTCTCTGACTCTTTCAGACACTCTCTATCACTCTCTAACACTCTCTGACACTCTCTATCATCTCTGATTCTCTCAGAATCTCTCTGTCAATCTCTGACACTCTCAGACACTCTCTATCACTCTCTGACACACTCTGACACAATCTGACTATCTCTGACACTCTCTATCACTCTCTGACACTGACTGACACTCTCAGACACTCACTGACACTCTCAGACACTCTCTGTCACTCTCAGACACTCTCTATCAATCTCTGACACTCTCTGATACTCTCAGGCAGTCTCTACCACTCTCTGACACTCTCAGACACTCTCTATCACTCTCTGACACTCTCTATCACTCTCTGACACTCTCAGACATTCTCTATCACTCTCTGACACTCTCTATCACTCTCTATCACTCTATGACACTCTCAGGCACTCTCTATCACTCTCTGACACTCTCTGACACTCTCCGACTCTCTCTGACAATCTCTGACACTCTCTATCACTTGCTGACACTCTCAGACACTCTCTATCACTCTCTGACACTCTCTCACACTCTCTGACATTCTCTTTCACCCTCTGACACTCTCAGGCACTCTCTTTCGCTCTCTGACACTCTCTGACAATCTCTGACACTCTCAGACACTCTCTATCACTCTCTTTCACTCCCTCACACACTCCGACAATCTCTGACACTCTCAGACACGCTCTGACACACTCTGGCACTCTCAGACACTCTCTATCACTCTCTATCACTCGCTGACACTCGCAGACACTCTCAGACAATCTCTATCACTCTCTGACACTCTCAGACACTCTCAGACAATCTCTGACAGTCTCAGACACTCTCTGACACTATCACTCTCTATCACTCTCTTTCACTCCCTCACACACTCCGACAATCTCTGACACTCTCAGACACGCTCTGACACACTCTGACACTCTCAAACACTCTCTATCACTCTCTATCAATCGCTGACACTTGCAGACACTCTCAGGAACTCTTTATCACTCTCTGACACTCTCAGACACTCTCTATCACTCTCTGAATCGCTCTATCCCTCCCTGACTCACTCTGACACTCTGTGACTCACTCTGAAACATCTATCACTCTCTGACACTCTCTATCACTCTCTATCACTCTCTGACACACTCTGACACACTCTGGCAATCTCTGACACTCTCAGACACTCTCTGTCACTTTCAGACACTCTCAGACACTCTCCATAACACTCTGACTCTCTCTATAATTCTCCGTCACTCTCTGACACTCTCTATCACTCTCTGACACTCTCTATCAATCTCTGACACTCTCTGAAACTCTCAGACACTCCCGATCACTCTCTGACACACTCTGACACTCTCTGACACACTCAGACACTCTCTGTCACTCTCTATCACTCTCTGACACACTCTGACTGTCGCTGAAACTCTCAGACGCTCTCAGACTCTCTCAGACACTCTCTATAAGTCTCTGACACTCTCTGTCACTCTCTGACACACTCTGACACTCTCTGACACTCTCGGACACTCTCTATCACTCTCTGACACACTCTGACAGTCGCTGATACTCTCAGACGCTCTCAGCCACTCTCAGACACTCTCTATCACTCTCTGACACTCACTGACACTCTCAGACACTCTCTGTCACTCTCAGAAACTCTCTATCACTCTCTGACACTCTCAGACATTCTCTATCACTCTCTGACACTCTCTATCACTCTATGACACTCTCAGGCACTCTCTATCACTCTCTGACACTCTCCGACTCTCTCTGACAATCTCTGACACTCTCTATCACTTGCTGACACTCTCAGACACTCTCTATCACTCTCTGACACTCTCTCACACTCTCTGACATTCTCTTTCACCCTCTGACACTCTCAGACACTCTCTTTCGCTCTCTGACACTCTCTGACAATCTCTGACACTCTCAGACACTCTCTATCACTCTCTTTCACTCCCTCACACACTCCGACAATCTCTGACACTCTCAGACACGCTCTGACACACTCTGACACTCTCAGACACTCTCTATCACTCTCTATCACTCGCTGACACTCGCAGACACTCTCAGACAATCTCTATCACTCTCTGACACTCTCAGACACTCTCAGACAATCTCTGACAGTCTCAGACACTCTCTGACACTATCTCTCTCTATCACACTCTGATACTCTCTGACACACTATGACACACTCTGACACTCTCTATCACTCTTTATCACTCTTTATCACTCTCTGACACTCTCAGACACACTCTGTCACTCTCTGACACTCTCAGACACTCTCTATCACTCTCTATCACACTCTGTAACTCTCTGTCACTCTCAGACACTCTCTGACACTCTCAGACACTCTCTATCACCTTCTGACACTCTCTCACACTCTCTGACATTCTCTTTCAGCCTCTGACACTCTCAGACACTCTCTTTCGCTCTCTGACACTCTCTGACAATCTCTGACACTCTCAGACACTCTCTATGACTCTCTTTCACTCCCTCACACACTCCGACAATCTCTGACACTCTCAGACACGCTCTGTCACACTCTGACACTCTCAGTCACTCTCTATCACTCTCTATCACTCGCTGAGACTCGCAGACACTCTCAGACAATCTCTATCACTCTCTGACACTCTCAGACACTCTCTGACAATCTCTGACACTCTCAGACACTCTCTGACACTCTCTATCTCTCTCTATCACTCTCTACCACTCTCTGACACACTCTGACTGTCGCTGAAACTCTCAGACGCTCTCAG
Source organism: Heterodontus francisci (assembly GCF_036365525.1). NCBI lineage: Eukaryota > Metazoa > Chordata > Chondrichthyes > Heterodontiformes > Heterodontidae > Heterodontus > Heterodontus francisci. The sequence continues at coordinate 33,426,876 of NC_090412.1, read as the reverse complement.
ACACTCTCAGACACTCTCTATAACTCTCTGACACTCACTGACACTCTCAGACACTCTCTGACACTCTCTATCACTCTCTATCACTCTCTGACACTCTCAGACACTCTCTATCACTCTCTGGCACTCTCTATCACTCTCTGACTCACTCTGACACTCACTATCACTCTCTGACACCCTCTATCACTCTCTATCACTCACTGACGCACTCTGACACACTCTGGCAATCTCTGACACTCTCAGACACTCTCTATTACTCTCTGACACTCAATGACACTCTCAGACACTCTCTGTCTCTTTCAGACACTCTCAGACACTCTGTATAACTCTCTGACTCTCTCTATCACTCTCGGTCACTCTCTGACACTCTCTGACTCTTTCAGACACTCTCTATCACTCTCTATCACTCTCTGACACTCTCTGACACTCTCTATCACTCTCTGACACTCTCAGACTCTCTCTATCAATCTCTGACACTCTCTGACACTCTCAGACACTCTCAGACACTATCTGTCACTGTCTATCACTTTCTTACACACTCTGACAGTCGCTGATACTCCCAGACGCTCTCAGCCACTCTCAGACACTCTCTATCACTCTCTGACACTCACTGACACTCTCAGACACTCTCTGACACTCTCAGACACTCTCTATCACTCTCTGACACTCTCTGATACTCTCAGACAGTCTCTATCACTCTCTGACACTCTCTATCACTCTCTGACACTCTCTATCACTCTCTGACACTCTCAGACACTCTCTATCACTCTCTGACACTCTCTATCACTCTCTATCACTCTCTGGCACTCTCTGGCACTCTCTGGCACTCTCTGACACTCTCTGTCACTCTCTGCCACTCTCTGACACTCTCAGACACTCTCTATCACTCCCTATCACTCACTGACACTCTCAGACTATCTCTGACACTCTCAGACACTCTCAGACACTCTCGATCACTCCCTATCACTCCCTATCACTCTCTGACACTCTCTGACACACTCTGACACTCTCTGACACTCTCTGACACTCTCTATCACTCTCTGACACTCTCTGACACACTCTGACACTCTCTGACAATCTCAGACACTCTCAGACACTCTCTATCACTCCCTATCACTCTCTTACACACTCTGACACACTCTATCGCTCTCTGACACTCTCTGACACAATCTGACACTCTCTGACACTCTCAGACACTCTCTATCACTCTCTGACACACTCTGACACTTTCTATCACTCTCTGACACTCTCTGACTCACTCTGAAACTCTCTGACACTCTCTATCACTCTCTATCACTCTCTGACACTGACTTACACTCTCAGACACTCTCTGTCACTCTCAGACACTCTCAGACACTCTCTATCACTCTCTGACACTTTCTATCACTCTCTGACAATCTCTGACTCACTCTGAAACTCTCTGACTATCTCTGACATTCTCTATCACTCTCTGACACTGACTTACACTCTCAGACACTCTCTGTCACTCTCAGACACTCTCAGACACTCTCTATCACTAACTGACACTTTCTATCACTCTCGACACTCTCTGACTCACTCTGAAACTCTCTGACACTCTCTATCACTCTCTGATACAATTTGACACTCTGTCACTCTCTGACACTCTCAGACAATCTCTATCACTCTATGACAGTCTCTGACATTGTCTATCACTCTCTGACACACTCTGACACTCTCTGACACTCCCAGACACTCTCTATCACTCACTATCACTCATTGACACACTCTGACAGTCTCTGACAATCTCAGACACTCTCAGACACTCTCTATCACTCTCTGACACTCAATGACACTCTCAGACACTCTCTGTCACTCTCAGACACTCTGTATCACTCTCTATCACTCTCTATCACTCTCTGACACTCTCAGACACTCTCTATCACTGTCTATCACTCTCTGATACAATTTGACACTCTGTCACTCTCTGACAATCTCAGACAATCTCTATCACTCTATGACAGTCCCTGACATTGTCTATCACTCTCTGACACACTCTGACACACTCTGACACTCTCTGACACTCCCAGACACTCTCTATCACTCACTATCACTCTCTGACACACTCTGACAGTCTCTGACAATCTCAGACACTCTCAGACACTCTCTATCGCTCTCTGACACTCAATGACACACTCAGACACTCTCTGTCACTCTCAGACACTCTGTATCACTCTCTATCACTCTCTGACTCTCTCAGACACTCTCTATCACTATCTGACACTCTCTATCACTCTCTGACTCTCTCTGACACTCTCTGACTCTTTCAGACACTCTCTATCACTCTCTAACACTCTCTGACACTCTCTATCATCTCTGATTCTCTCAGAATCTCTCCGTCAATCTCTGACACTCTCAGACACTCTCTATCACTCTCTGACACACTCTGACACAATCTGACTATCTCTGACACTCTCTATCACTCTCTGACACTGACTGACACTCTCAGACACTCACTGACACTCTCAGACACTCTCTGTCACTCTCAGACACTCTCTATCAATCTCTGACACTCTCTGATACTCTCAGGCAGTCTCTACCACTCTCTGACACTCTCAGACACTCTCTATCACTCTCTGACACTCTCTATCACTCTCCATCACTCTCTATCACTCTGTGGCACGCTCTGGCACTCTCTATCACTCTCTATCACTCTCTGACACTCTCTATCACTCTCTGCCACTCTCTGACACTCTCAGACACTCTCTATCACTCCCTATCACTCTCTGACACTCTCAGACACTCTCTATCACTATCTATCACTCTCTGATACAATTTGACACTCTGTCACTCTCTGACACTCTCAGACAATCTCTATCACTCTATGACAGTCTCTGACATTGTCTATCACTCTCTGACACACTCTGACACACTCTGACACTCTCTGACACTCCCAGACACTCTCTATCACTCACTATCACTCTCTGACACACTCTGACAGTCTCTGACTATCTCAGACACTCTCAGACACTCTCTATCACTCTCTGACACTCAATGACACTCTCAGACACTCTCTGTCACTCTCAGACACTCTGTATCACTCTCTATCACTCTCTGACACTCTCAGACACTCTCTATCACTATCTGACACTCTCTATCACTCTCTGACACTCTCTATCACTATCTGACACTCTCTATCACTCTCTGACACTCTCTATCACTCTCCATCACTCTCTATCACTCTCTGGCACTCTCTATCACTCTCTATCACTCTCTATCACTCTCTGACACTCTCTATCACTCTCTGCCACTCTCTGCCACTCTCAGACACTCTCTATCACTCCCTATCACTCGCTGACACTCTCAGACAATCTCTGACACTCTCAGACAGTCTCAGACACTCTCGATCACTCCCTATCACTCTCTGACACTCTCTGAAACTCTCTGACACACTCACAATCCCTCTGACACTCTCTATCACTCTCTGACACTCTCTGACACACTCTGACACTCTCTGACACTCTCTATCACTCTCTGACACTCTCTGAAACTCTCTGACGCTCTCTTACACACTCTGACACACTCTATCGCTCTCTGACTCTCTCTGACACAATCTGACACAATCTGACACTCTCTGACACTCTCTGACACTCTCTATCACTCTCTGACACACTCTGACACAATCTGACTATCTCTGACACTCTCTATCACTCTCTGACACTGACTGACACTCTCAGACACTCTCTGTCACTCTCAGACACTCTCAGACACTCTCTATCACTCTCTGACACTTTCTATCACTCTCTGACACTCCCTGACTCACTCTGAAACTCTCTGACACTCTCTTTCACTCTCTATCACTCTCTGATACAATTTGACACTCTCTGTCACTCTCTGACACTCTCAGACAATCTCTATCACTATGACAGTCTCTGACATTGTCTATCACTCTCTGACAGCACTCTGACACTCTCTGATACTCCCAGACACTCTCTATCACTCTCTATCACTCTCTGACACTCAATGACACTCTCAGACACTCTCTGTCATTCTCAGACACTCTCTATCACTCTCTATGACACTCTATCACTCTCTGACACTCTCTGACACTCTCAGACACTCTTTATCTCTCTCTGACACTCTGTATCACTCTCTATCACGCTCTGACACTCTCAGACACTCTCTGTCACTATCTGACACTCTCGATCACTCTCTATCACTCTCTGAAACACTCTGACACACTCTGAAACTCTCTATCACTCTCTGACACTCTCAGTCACTCTCTATCACTCTCTATCACTCTCTATCACTCTCTGACACACTCTGACACTCTCTATCACTCTCACACACTCTGACACTCTCTATCACTCTCTGACACTCTCTGACACTCTCTATCATTCTCTATCACTTTCTACCACTCTCTGACACTCTCTGACACTCTCAGACACTTTCAGACATTATCTATCACTCGCTGAAACCCTCAGACACTCTCTTACACTCTCAGACACTCTCTATCACTCTCTGACACTCTCTGACACTCTCAGACACTCGCTGAAACTCTCTATCATGCTCTATCACTCTCTGACACTCTCTGACACTCTGACAGTCTCTGACACTCTCAGACACTCTCTATCACTCTCTTTCACTCTCTGACACACACTGACAATCTCTGACACTCTCAGACACTCTCAGACACACTCTAAACACTCTCTGACAATCACTGACACTCTCAGACACGCTCTGTCACTCTCTGACACTCTCAGACACTTTCTATCACTCTCTGACACTCTCTGACACTCTCTATCACTCTCTGACGCTCTCTATCATCTCTGATACTCTCAGAATCTCTCTATCAATCTCTGACACTCCCAGACACTCTCAGACACTCTCCATCACTCTCTGACACTCACTGACACTCTCAGACACTCTATGTCACTCTCAGACACTCTCTATCACTCTCTGACACTCTCTGATACTCTCAGACAGTCTCAATCACTCTCTGACACTCTCTATCACTCTCTGACACTCTCAGACACTCTCTATCACTCTCTGACACTCTCTATCACTCTCTGGCACTCTCTGGCACTCTCTATCACTCGCTGACACTCTCTATCACTCTCTGACACTCTCTATCATCTCTGATTCTCTCAGAATCTCTCTGTCAATCTCTGACACTCTCAGACACTCTCTATCACTCTCTGACACACACTGACACAATCTGACTATCTCTGACACTCTCTATCGCTCTCTGACACTGACTGACACTCTCAGACACTCACTGACACTCTCAGACACTCTCTGTCACTCTCAGACACTCTCTATCACTCTCTGACACTCTCTGATACTCTCAGACAGTCTCTACCACTCTCTGACACTCTCAGACACTCTCTATCACTCTCTGACACTCTCTGACACTCTCTATCACTCTCCATCACACTCTATCACTCTCTGGCACTCTCTATTACTCTCTATCACTCTCTGACACTCTCTATCACTCTCTGCCACTCTCTGACACTCTCAGACACTCTCTATCACTCCCTATCACTCTCTGACACTCTCAGACAATCTCTGAGACTCTCAGACACTCTCAGACACTCTCGATCACTCCCTATCACTCTCTGACACTCTCTGAAACTCTCTGACACACTCACAATCCCTCTGACACTCTCTATCACTCTCTGACACTCTCTGACACACTCTGACACTCTCTGACACTCTCTATCACTCTCTGACACTCTCTGAAACTCTCTGACGCTCTCTTACACACTCTGACACACTCTACCGCTCTCTGACCCTCTCTGACACAATCTGACACTCTCTGACACTCTCTGACTCACTCTGAAACTCTCTGACACTCTCTATCACTCTCTATCACTCTCTGACACTGACTTACACTCTCAGACACTCTCTGTCAATCTCAGACACTCTCAGACACTCTCCATCACTCTCTGACACTTTCTATCACTCTCTGACACTCTCTGACTCACTCTGAAACTCTCTGACTATCTCTGACACTATATATCACTCTCTGACACTGACTTACACTCTCAGACACTCTCTGTCACTCTCAGACACTCTCAGACACTCTCTATCACTCTCTGACACTTTCTATCACTCTCTGACACTCTCTGACTCGCTCTGAAACTCTCTGACACTCTCTATCACTCTGTATCACTCTCTGATACAATTTGACACTCTGTCACTCTCTGACACTCTCAGACAATCTCTATCACTCTATGACAGTCTCTGACATTGTCTATCACTCTCTGACACACTCTGACACACTCTGACACTCTCTGACACTCCCAGACACTCTCTATCACTCACTATCACTCTCTGACACACTCTGACAGTCTCTGACTATCTCAGACACTCTCAGACACTCTCTATCACTCTCTGACACTCAATGACACTCTCAGACACTCTCTGTCACTCTCTGACACTCTGTATCACTCTCTATCACTCTCTGACACTCTCAGACACTCTCTATCACTATCTGACACTCTCTATCACTCTCTGACACTCTCTATCACTATCTGACACTCTCTATCACTCTCTGACACTCTCTATCACTCTCCATCACTCTCTATCACTCTCTGGCACTCTCTATCACTCTCTATCACTCTCTATCACTCTCTGACACTCTATATCACTCTCTGCCACTCTGCCACTCTCAGACACTCTCTATCACTCCCTATCACTCTCTGACACTCTCAGACAATCTCTGACACTCTCAGACAGTCTCAGACACTCTCGATCACTCCCTATCACTCTCTGACACTCTCTGAAACTCTCTGACACACTCACAATCCCTCTGACACTCTCTATCACTCTCTGACACTCTCTGACACACTCTGACACTCTCTGACACTCTCTATCACTCTCTGACACTCTCTGAAACTCTCTGACGCTCTCTTACACACTCTGACACACTCTATCGCTCTCTGATACTCTCTGACACAATCTGACACTCTCTGACACTCTCTATCACTGTCAATCATTCTCAATCACTCTCTGACACTCTCTGACACTCTCTGACACTCTCTGACACTCTCTGACACTTTCAGACACTCTCTGCCACTCTCTATCACTCTCTGACACTCTCTGACACTCTCTGACACTCGCACACTCTCTGACACTCTCTGACACTCTTTCACACTCTCTGACACTCTCTGACCCTCTCTGACCCTCTCTGACACTCTCAGACACTTTCAGACACTCTCTGCCACTCTCTATCACTCTCTGACACTCTCTGACACTCTCTGACACTCGCACACTCTCTGACACTCTCTGACACTCTTTCACACTCTCTGACACTCTCTGACCCTCTCTGACCCTCTCTGACACTCTCAGACATTCTCTGGCACTCTCTGCCACTCTCTATCACTCTCTGACACTCTGTGACACTCTCTGACACTCTCAGACAATCACTGACACTCTCAGACACGCTCTGTCACTCTCTGACACTCTCAGACACTCTCTATCACTCTCTATCACTCTCTGACACTCTCAGACACTCTCTATCACTCTCTATCACTCGCTGAAACTCGCAGACACTCTCAGACACTCTCTGTCACTCTCTGACACTCTTAGACACTCTCTATCACTCTCTATCACTCTCTGACACACTCTGACACAATCTGACAATCTCTGACTCTCTCCATCAGTCTCTGACACTGACTGACACTCTCAGACACTCTCTGTCGCTCTAAGACACTCTCAGACACTCTCATTCACTCTTTGACACTCTCTATCACTCCCTATCACTCTCTGATACAATTTGACACTCTCTGTCACTCTCTGACACTCTCAGACAATCTCTATCACTCTATGACAGTCTCTGACATTGTCTATCACTCTCTGACACACTCTGACAGTCTCTGACAATCTCAGACACTCTCAGACACTCTCTATCTCTCTCTGACACTCAATGACACTCTCAGACAATCTCTGTCATTCTCAGGCACTCTCTATCACTCTCTATGACACTCTATCACTCTCTGACACTCTCTGACACTCTCAGACACTCTTTATCTCTCTCTGACACTCTGTATCACTCTCTATCACTCTCTGACACTCTCAGACACTCTCTATCACTATCTGACACTCTCTATCACTCTCTATCACTCTCTGACACACTCTGACACACTCTGAAACTCTCTATCACTCTCTGACACTCTCAGTCACTCTCTATCACTCTCTATCACTCTCTGACACACTCTGACACTCTCTATCACTCTCACACACTCTGACACTCTCTATCACTCTCTGAAACTCTCTGACACTCTCTATCAGTCTCTATCACTTTCTACCACTCTCTGACACTCTCTGACACTCTCAGACACTTTCAGACATTCTCTATCACTCGCTGAAACCCTCAGACACTCTCTTACACCCTCAGACACTCTCTATCACTCTCTGACACTCTCTGACACTCTCAGACACTCGCTGAAACTCTCTATCACGCTCTATCACTCTCTGACACTCTCTGACACTCTGACAGTCTCTGTCACTCTCAGACACTCTCTATCACTCTCTTTCACTCTCTGACACACTCTGACAATCTCTGACACTCTCAGACACTCTCAGACACTCTCTAAACACTCTCTGACAATCACTGACACTCTCAGACACGTTCTGTCACTCTCAGACACTCTCAGACACTCTCTATCACTCTCTATCACTCTCTGACACTCTCAGACACTCTCTATCACTCTCTATCACTCGCTGAAACTCGCAGACACTCTCAGACACTCTCTGTCAGTCTCTGTCACTCTCTGTCACTCTCTGACACTCTTAGACACTCTCTATCACTCTCTATCACTCTCTGACACACTCTGACACAATCTGACAATCTCTGACTCTCTCCATCAGTCTCTGACACTGACTGACACTCTCAGACACTCTCTGTCGCTCAAAGACACTCTCAGACACTCTCATTCACTCTTTGACACTCTCTATCACTCCCTATCACTCTCTGACACACTCTGACACACTCTGACACTCTCAGACACTCTCTATCACTCTCTGACACTCACTGAAACTCTCAGACACTCTCTGTCACTTTCAGACAATCTCAGACACTCTCTCTCAGTCTCTAACACTCTCTGAAACTCTCTGACACACTCACACTCTCTCTGACACTCTATCACTCTTCTACACTCTCTGACACACTCTGAAACTCTCTGACACTCTCTGTCACTCGCTGACACTCTCAGATACACTCTGACAAACTCTATCGTTCTCTGACACTCTCTGACACAATCTGACACTCTCTGACACTCTCAGACACTCTCTATCACTCTCTGACACTGACTGACACTCTCAACAATCTCTGTCACTCTCTGAATCGCTCTATCCCTCCCTGACTCACTCTGACACTCTCTGACTCACTCTGAAACTCTCTATCACTCTCTGACACTCTCTATCACTCTCTATCACTCTCTGACACACTCTGACACACTCTGGCAATCTCTGACACTGTCAGACACTCTCTGTCACTTTCAGACACTCTCAGACACTCTCTATAACACTCTGACTCTCTCTATCATTCTCCGTCACTCTCTGACACTCTCTATCACTCTCTGACACTCTCTATCACTCTCTGACTCTCTCTGACACTCTCTGACTCTTTCAGACACTCTCTATCACTCTCTAACACTCTCTGACACTCTCTATCATCTCTGATTCTCTCAGAATCTCTCTGTCAATCTCTGACACTCTCAGACACTCTCTATCACTCTCTGACACACTCTGACACAATCTGACTATCTCTGACACTCTCTATCACTCTCTGACACTGACTGACACTCTCAGACACTCACTGACACTCTCAGACACTCTCTGTCACTCTCAGACACTCTCTATCAATCTCTGACACTCTCTGATACTCTCAGGCAGTCTCTACCACTCTCTGACACTCTCAGACACTCTCTATCACTCTCTGACACTCTCTATCACTCTCTGACACTCTCAGACATTCTCTATCACTCTCTGACACTCTCTATCACTCTCTATCACTCTATGACACTCTCAGGCACTCTCTATCACTCTCTGACACTCTCTGACACTCTCCGACTCTCTCTGACAATCTCTGACACTCTCTATCACTTGCTGACACTCTCAGACACTCTCTATCACTCTCTGACACTCTCTCACACTCTCTGACATTCTCTTTCACCCTCTGACACTCTCAGGCACTCTCTTTCGCTCTCTGACACTGACTGACACTCTCAGACACTCACTGACACTCTCAGACACTCACTGACACTCTCAGACACTCTCTGTCACTCTCAGACACTCTCTATCACTCTCTGACACTCTCTGATACTCTCAGACAGTCTCTACCACTCTCTGACACTCTCAGACACTCTCTATCACTCTCTGACACTCTCTATCACTCTCCATCACTCTCTATCACTCTGTGGCACGCTCTGGCACCCTCCATCACTCTCTATCACTCTCTGACACTCTCTATAACTCTCTGCCACTCTCTGACACTCTCAGACACTCTCTATCACTCCCTATCACTCTCTGACACTCTCAGACAATCTCTGACACTCTCAGACACTCTCAGACACTCTCGATCACTCCCTATCACTCTCTGACACTCTCTGAAACTCTCTGACACACTCACACTCTCTCTGACACTCTCTATCACTCTCTGACACTCTCTGAGACACTCTGACACTCTCTGACACTCTCTATCACTCTCTGACAATCTCTGAAACTCTCTGACGCTCCCTTACACACTCTGACACACTCTATCGCTCTCTGACACTCTCTGACACTCTCTATCACTCTCTTTCACTCTCTGACATACTCTGACAATCTCTGTCACTCTCAGACACTCTCAGACACTCTCTAAACACTCTCTATCACTCGCTGAAACTCGCAGACACTCTCAGACACTCTCTGTCACTCTCTGACACTCTTAGACACTCTCTATCACTCTCTATCACTCTCTGACACACTCTGACACAATCTGACAATCTCTGACTCTCTCCATCAGTCTCTGACACTGACTGACACTCTCAGACACTCTCTGTCGCTCAAAGACACTCTCAGACACTCTCATTCACTCTTTGACACTCTCTATCACTCCCTATCACTCTCTGACACACTCTGACACACTCTGACACTCTCAGACACTCTCTATCACTCTCTGACACTCACTGAAACTCTCAGACACTCTCTGTCACTCTCAGACAATCTCAGACACTCTCTCTCAGTCTCTCACACTCTCTGAAACTCTCTGACACACTCACACTCTCTCTGACACACTATCACTCTTCTACACTCTCTGACACACTCTGACACTCTCTGATACACTCTGACAAACTCTATCGTTCTCTGACACTCTCTGACACAATCTGACACTCTCTGACACTCTCAGACACTCTCTATCACTCTCTGACACTGACTGACACTCTCAGACAATCTCTGTCACTCTCTATCACTCTCTATCACTCAGTGACACTCGCAGACACTCTCAGAAACTCTCTATCACTCTCTGACACTCTCAGACACTCTCTATCACTCTCTGAATAGCTCTATCCCTCCCTGACTCACTCTGACACTCTCTGACTCACTCTGAAACTCTCTATCACTCTCTGACACTCTCTATCACTCTCTATCACTCTCTGACACACTCTGACACACTCTGGCAATCTGTGACACTGTCAGACACTCTCTGTCACTTTCAGACACTCTCAGACACTCTCTATAACACTCTGACTCTCTCTATCATTCTCCGTCACTCTCTGACACTCTCTATCACTCTCTGACACTCTCTATCAATCTCTGACACTCTCTGAAACTCTCAGACACTCTCAATCACTCTCTGACACACTCTGACAGTCTCTGACACTCTCTGACACTCTCTATCACACTCTATCACTCTTTATCACTCTCTGACACTCTCTATCACTCTCTGACTCTCTCTATCAATCTCTGACACTCTCTGACACACTCAGACACTCTCTATCACTCTCTGACACTCTCCGACACACTCTGACACTCTCTGACACTCTCAGACACTCTCTGTCACTCTCTATCACTCTCTGACTCACTCTGACAGTCGCTGATACTCTCAGACGCTCTCAGCCACTCTCAGACACTCTCTATCACTCTCTGACACTCACTGACACTCTCAGACACTCTCTGTCACTCTCAGAAACTCTCTATCACACTCTGACACTCTCAGACAGTCTCTATCACTCTCTGACACTCTCTATCACTCTCTATCACACTCTGACACTCTCAGAAACTCTCTATCACACTCTGACACTCTCTGACATTCTTTCTCACTTGCTGACACTCTCAGACACTCTCTATCACTCTCTGACACTCTCTCACACTCTCTGACATTCTCTTTCACCCTCTGACACTCTCAGACACTCTCTTTCGCTCTCTGAAACTCTCTGACAATCTCTGACACTCTCAGACACTCTCTTTCACTCTCTTTCACTCCCTCACACACTCCGACAATCTCTGACATTCTCAGACACGCTCTGTCACACTCTGACACTCTCAGACAATCTCTATCACTCTCTGACACTCTCAGACATTCTCTGACAATCTCTGACACTCTCAGACACTCTCTGACACTCTCTATCTCTCTCTATCACACTCTGATACTCTCTGACACACAGTGACACACTCTGACACACTCTGACACTCTCTATCACTCTTTATCACTCTTTATCACTCTCTGGCACTCTCAGACACACTCTGTCACTCTCAGACACTCTCAGACACTCTCTACCACTCTCTGACATTCTCTATCACTCTCTGACACTCTCTGAAACTCAAAGACACTCTCTATCACACTCTATCACTCTCCATCACTCTCTGACACTCTCAGACACTCTCTATCACTCTCTGACACTCTCTGACACTCTCAGACACACGCTGACACTCTCTATCACGCTCTATCACTCTCTGACACTCACTGACACACTGAAGGTCTCTGGCACTCTCAGACACTCTCTATCACTCTATTTCACTCTCTGACACACTCTGACAGTCTCTGACACTCTCAGACACGCTCTGTCACACTCTGACACTCTCAGACACTCTCTATCACTCTCTATCACTCTCTGTAACTCTCTGACACTCTCAGACACTCTCTATCACTCTCTATCAATCGCTGAAACTTGCAGACACTCTCAGAAACTCTTTATCACTCGCTGACACTCTCACACACTCTCTATCACTCTCTGAATCGCTCTATCCCTCCCTGACTCACTCTGACACTCTCTGACACACTCTGAAACTCTCTATCACTCTCTGACACTCTCTATCACTCTCTATCACTCTCTGACACACTCTGACACACTCTGGCAATCTCTGACACTCTCAGACACTCTCTGTCACTTTCAGACACTCTCAGACACTCTCTATAACACTCTGACACTCTCTATCATTCTCCGTCACTCTCTGACCCTCTCTATCACTCTCTGACACTCTCTATCAATCTCTGACACTCTCTGAAACTCTCAGACACTCCCGATCACTCTCTGACACACTCTGACACTCTCTGACACTCTGAGACACTCTCAGACTCTCTCTATCAATCTCTGACACTCTCTGACACTCGCAGACACTCTCAGACACTCTCTGTCACTGTCTATCACTTTCTTACACACTCTGACAGTCGCTGATACTCCCAGACGCTCTCAGCCACTCTCAGACACTCTCTATCACTCTCTGACACTCACTGACACTCTCTGACACTCTCAGACACTCTTTGACACTCTCTATCACTCCCTATCACTCAATGACACACTCTGACACACTCTGACACACTCTGACACTCTCAGACACTCTCTATCACTCTCTGACACTCTCTGATACTCTCAGACTGTCTCTATCACTCTCTGACACTCTCTATCACTCTCTGACACTCTCTATCACTCTCTGACACTCTCAGACACTCTCTATCACTCTCTGACACTCTCTCTCACTCTCTATCACTCTCTGGCACTCTCTGGCACTCTCTGACACTCTCTGACTCTCTCTATCACTCTCTGCCACTCTCTGACACTCTCAGACACTCTCTATCACTCCCTATCACTCTCTGACACTCTCAGACAATCTCTGACCCTCTCAGACACTCTCAGACACTCTCTATCACTCCCTATCACTCTCTGACACTCTCTGACACTCTCTGACACACTCTGACACTCTCTGACACTCTCTGACACTCTCTATCACTCTCTGACACTCTCTGAAACTCTCTGACGCTCTCTTATACACTCTGACACACTCTATCGCTCTCTGACACTCTCTGACACAATCTGACACTCTCTGACACTCTCAGACACTCTCTATCAATCTCTGACACACTCTGACACTTTCTATCACTCTCTGACACCCTCTGACTCACTCTGAAACTCTCTGACACTCTCTATCACTCTCTATCACTCTCTGACACTGGCTTACACTCTCAGACACTCTCTGTCACTCTCAGACACTCTCAGACACTCTCTATCACTCTCTGACACTTTCTATCACTCTCTGACACTCTCTGACTCACTCTGAAACTCTCTGACTATCTCTGACACTCTCTATCACTCTCTGACACTGACTTACACTCTCAGACACTCTCTGTCACTCTCAGACACTCTCAGACACTCTCTATCACTCTCTGACACTTTCTATCACTCTCTGACACTCTCTGACACTCTCTGACTCACTCTGAAACTCTCTGACACTCTCGATCACTCTCGATCACTCTCTATCACTCTCTGATACAATTTGACACTCTGTCACTCTCTGACACTCTCAGACAATCTCTATCACTCTATGACAGTCTCTGACATTGTCTATCACTCTCTGACACACTCTGACACACTCTGACACTCTCTGACACTCGCAGACACTCTCTATCAATCACTATCACTCTCTGACACACTCTGACAGTCTCTGACACTCCCAGACACTCTCTATCACTCTCTATCACTCTCTGACACACTCTGACAGTCTCTGACAATCTCAGACACTCTCAGACACTCTCTATCTCTCTCTCACACTCTCAGACACTCTCTATCACTCTCTGACACACTCTGACACAATCTGACTATCTCTGACACTCTCTATCACTCTCTGACACTGACTGACACTCTCAGACACTCTCTGTCAATCTCAGACACTCTCAGACACTCTCTATCACTCTCTGACACTTTCTACCACTCTCTGACACTCCCTGACTCACTCTGAAACTCTCTGACACTCTCTATCACTCTCTATCACTCTCTGATACAATTTGACACTCTCTGTCACTCTCTGACACTCTCAGACAATCTCTATCACTCTATGACAGTCTCTGACATTGTCTATCACTCTCTGACACACTCTGACACTCTCTGACACTCCCAGACACTCTCTATCACTCTCTATCACTCTCTGACACACTCTGACAGTCTCTGACAATCTCAGACACTCTCAGGCACTCTCTATCTCTCTCTGACACTCAATGACACTCTCAGACACTCTCTGTCATTCTCAGACACTCTCTATCA
The DNA here is from genome assembly GCF_036365525.1 of Heterodontus francisci. Taxonomy (NCBI): domain Eukaryota; kingdom Metazoa; phylum Chordata; class Chondrichthyes; order Heterodontiformes; family Heterodontidae; genus Heterodontus; species Heterodontus francisci. The sequence continues at coordinate 33,411,397 of NC_090412.1, read as the reverse complement.
CTCTCTATGACACTCTATCACTCTCTGACACTCTCTGACACTCTCAGACACTCTTTATCTCTCTCTGACACTCTGTATCACTCTCTATCACTCTCTGACATTCTCAGACACTCTCTGTCACTATCTGACACTCTCGATTACTCTCTACCACTCTCTGAAACACTCTGACACACTCTGAAACTCTCTATCACTCTCTGACACTCTCAGTCACTCTCTATCACTCTCTATCAATCTCTATCACTCTCTGACACACTCTGACACTCTCTATCACTCTCACACACTCTGACACTCTCTATCACTCTCTGACTCTCTCTATCATTCTCTATCACTTTCTACCACTCTCTGACACTCTCTGACACTCTCAGACACTTTCAGACATTCTCTATCACTCGCTGAAACCCTCAGACACTCTCTTACACTCTCAGACACTCTCTATCACTCTCTGACACTCTCTGACTCTCAGACACTCGCTGAAACTCTCTATCACGCTCTATCACTCTCTGACACTCTCTGACACTCTGACAGTCTCTGGCACTCTCAGACACTCTCTATCACTCTCTTTCACTCTCTGACACACTCTGACAATCTCTGACACTCTCAGACACTCTCAGACACTCTCTAAACACTCTCTGACAATCACTGACACTCTCAGACACGCTCTGTCACTCTCTGACACTCTCAGACACTTTCTATCACTCTCTGACACTCTCTGACACTCTCTATCACTCTCTGACGCTCTCTGTCATCTCTGATACTCTCAGAATCTCTCTATCAATCTCTGACACTCCCAGACACTCTCAGACACTCTCTATCACTCTCTGACACTCACTGACACTCTCAGACACTCTCTGTCACTCTCAGACACTCTCTATCACTCTCTGACACTCTCTGATACTCTGAGACAGTCTCTATCACTCTCTGACACTCTCTATCACTCTCTGACACTCTCAGACACTCTCTATCACTCTCTGACACTCTCTATCACTCTCCGGCACTCTCTGGCACTCTCTATCACTCTCTGACACTCTCTATCACTCTCTGACACTCTCTATCATCTCTGATTCTCTCAGAATCTCTCTGTCAATCTCTGACACTCTCAGACACTCTCTTTCACTCTCTGACACACTCTGACACAATCTGACTATCTCTGACACTCTCTATCACTCTCTGACACTGACTGACACTCTCAGACACTCTCTATCACTCTCTGACACTCTCTGATACTCTCAGACAGTCTCTACCACTCTCTGACACTCTCAGACACTCTCTATCACTCTCTGACACTCTCTATCACTCTCCATCACTCTCTATCACTCTCTGACACTCTCTATCACTCTCTGCCACTCTCTGACACTCTCAGACACTCTCTATCACTCCATATCACTCTCTGACACTCTCAGACAATCTCTGACACTCTCAGACACTCTCAGACACTCTCGATCACTCCCTATCACTCTCTGACACTCTCTGAAACTATCTGACACACTCACACTCTCTCTGACACTCTCTATCACTCTCTGACACTCTCTGACACTCTCTATCACTCTCTGACACTCTCTGAAACTCTCTGACGCTCTCTTACACACTCTGACACACACTATCGCTCTCTGACACTCTCTGACACAATCTGACACTCTCTGACACTCTCAGACACTTTCTATCACTCTCTGACACACTCTGACACAATCTGACTATCTCTGACACTCTCTATCACTCTCTGACACTGACTGACACTCTCAGACACTCTCTATCACTCTCTGACACTCTCTGATACTCTCAGACAGTCTCTACCACTCTCTGACACTCTCAGACACTCTCTATCACTCTCTGACACTCTCTATCACTCTCCATCACTCTCTATCACTCTCTGACACTCTCTATCACTCTCTGCCACTCTCTGACACTCTCAGACACTCTCTATCACTCCATATCACTCTCTGACACTCTCAGACAATCTCTGACACTCTCAGACACTCTCAGACACTCTCGATCACTCCCTATCACTCTCTGACACTCTCTGAATCTATCTGACACACTCACACTCTCTCTGACACTCTCTATCACTCTCTGACACTCTCTGACACTCTCTATCACTCTCTGACACTCTCTGAAACTCTCTGACGCTCTCTTACACACTCTGACACACACTATCGCTCTCTGACACTCTCTGACACAATCTGACACTCTCTGACACTCTCAGACACTCTCTATCACTCTCTGACACACTCTGACACAATCTGACTATCTCTGACACTCTCTATCACTCTCTGACACTCGCAGACACTCTCAGACACTCTCTATCACTCTCCGACACTCACTGACACTCTCAGACACTCTCAGACACTCTCTTTCACTCTCTGACACTCTCTGATACTATCAGACAGTCTCTATCACTCTCTGACACTCTCTATCACTCTCTGACACTCTCTATCACTCTCTATCACTCTCTGACACTCTCTATCACTCTTGATCACTCTCTATCACTCTCTGGCACTCTCTGGCACCCTCTATCACTCTCTGACACTCTCTATCACTCTCTGCCACTCTCTGACACTCTCAGACACTCTTTATCACTCCCTATCACTCTCTGACACTCTCAGACAATCTCTGACACTCTCAGACACTCTCAGTCACTCTTGATCACTCCCTATCACTCTCTGACACTCTCTGAATTTCTCTGACACACTCACACTCTCTCTGACACTCTCTATCACTTTCCATCACTCTCTATCACTCTCTGGCACTCTCTATCACTCTCTATCACTCTCTGACACTCTCTATCACTCTCGATCACTCTCGATCACTCTCTATCACTCTCTGGCACTCTCTGGCACTCTCTATCACTCTCTGACACTCTCTATCACTCTCTGCCACTCTCTGACACTCTCAGACACTCTCTATCACTCCCTATCACTCTCTGACACTCTCTGACACTCTCAGACAATCTCTGACACTCTCAGGCACTCTCAGACACTCTCTATCACTCTCTGACACTCTCTGACACTCTCAGACACTCGCTGAAACTCTCTATCACGCTCTATCACTCTCTGACACTCTCTGACACTCTGACAGTCTCTGACACTCTCAGACACTCTCTATCACTCTCTTTCACTCTCTGACACACTCTGATAATCTCTGACACTCTCAGACACTTTCAGACACTCTCTAAACACTCTCTGACAATCACTGACACTCTCAGACACGCTCTGTCACTCTCTGACACTCTCAGACACTTTCTATCACTCTCTGACACTCTCTGAAACTCTCTGACACACTCACACTCTCTCTGACACTCTCTATCACTCTCTGACACTCTCTGACACACTCTGACACTCTCTGACACTCTCTATCACTCTCTGGCGCTCTCTGAAACTCTCTGACGCTCTCTTACACACTCTGACACACTCTATCGCTCTCTGACACTCTCTGACACAATCTGACACGCTCTGACACTCTCAGACACTCTCTATCACTCTCTGACACACTCTGACACAATCTGAATATCTCTGACACTCTATATCACTCTCTGACACTGACTGACACTCTCAGACACTCTCTGTCACTCTCAGACACTCTCAGACACTCTCTATCACTCTCTGACCCTTTTTATCACTCTCTGACACTCTCTGACTCACTCTGAATCTCTCTGACACTCTCTATCAATCTCTATCACTCTCTGATACAATTTGACACTCTCTGTCACTCTCTGACACTCTCAGACAATCTCTATCACTCTATGACAGTCTCTGACTCACTCTGAATCTCTCTGACACTCTCTATCAATCTCTATCACTCTCTGATACAATTTGACACTCTCTGTCACTCTCAGACACTCTCAGACACTCTCTAAACACTCTCTGACAATCACTGACACTCTCAGACACGCTCTGTCACTCTCTGACACTCTCAGACACTCTCTATCACTCTCTGACACTTTCTACCACTCTCTGACACTCCCTGACTCACTCTGAAACTCTCTGACACTCTCTATCACTCTCTATCACTCCCTGATACAATTTGACACTCTCTGTCACTCTCTGACACTCTCAGACAATCTCTATCACTCTATGACAGTCTCTGACATTGTCTATCACTCTCTGACACACTCTGACACTCTCTGACACTCCCAGACACTCTCTATCACTCTCTATCACTCTCTGACACACTCTGACAGTCTCTGACAATCTCAGACACTCTCAGACACTCTCTATCTCTCTCTGACACTCAATGACACTCTCAGACACTCTCTGTCATTCTCAGACACTCTCTATCACTCTCTATGACACTCTATCACTCTCTGACACTCTCTGACACTCTCTGACACTCTCAGACACTCTTTATCTCTCTCTGACACTCTGTATCACTCTCTATCACTCTCTGACACTCTCAGACACTCTCTGTCACTATCTGACACTCTCGATCACTCTCTACCACTCTCTGAAACACTCTGACACACTCTGAAACTCTCTATCACTCTCTGACACTCTCAGTCACTCTCTATCACTCTCTATCAATCTCTATCACTCTCTGACACACTCTGACACTCTCTATCACTCTCACACACTCTGACACTCTCTATCACTCTCTGACACTCTCTATCATTCTCTATCACTTTCTACCACTCTCTGACACTCTCTGACACTCTCAGACACTTTCAGACATTCTCTATCACTCGCTGAAACCCTCAGACACTCTCTTACACTCTCAGACACTCTCTATCACCCTCTGACACTCTCTGACTCTCTCAGACACTCGCTGAAACTCTCTATCACGCTCTATCACTCTCTGACACTCTCTGACACTCTGACAGTCTCTGGCACTCTCAGACACTCTCTATCACTCTCTTTCACTCTCTGACACACTCTGACAATCTCTGACACTCTCAGACACTCTCTAAACACTCTCTGACAATCACTGACACTCTCAGACACGCTCTGTCACTCTCTGACACTCTCAGACACTTTCTATCAATCTCTGACACTCTCTGACACTCTCTATCACTCTCTGACGCTCTCTGTCATCTCTGATACTCTCAGAATCTCTCTATGAATCTCTGACACTCCCAGACACTCTCAGATACTCTCTATCACTCTCTGACACTCACTGACACTCTCAGACACTCTCTGTCACTCTCAGACACTCTCTATCACTCTCTGACACTCTCTGATACTCTCAGACAGTCTCTACCACTCTCTGACACTCTCAGACACTCTCTATCACTCTCTGACACTCTCTATCACTCTCCATCACTCTCCATCACTCTCTATCACTCTCTGGCACTCTCTATCACTCTCTATCACTCTCTGACACTCTCTATCACTCTCTGCCACTCTCTGACACTCTCAGACACTCTCTATCACTCCATATCACTCTCGGACACTCTCAGACAATCTCTGACACTCTCAGACACTCTCAGAGACTCTCGATCACTCCCTATCACTCTCTGACACTCTCTGAAACTATCTGACACACTCACACTCTCTCTGACACTCTCTATCACTCTCTGACATTCTCTGACACTCTCTATCACTCTCTGACACTCTCTGAAACTCTCTGACGCTCTCTTACACACTCTGACACACACTATCGCTCTCTGACACTCTCTGACACAATCTGACACTCTCTGACACTCTCAGACACTCTCTATCACTCTCTGACACACTCTGACACAATCTGACTATCTCTGACACTCTCTATCACTCTCTGACACTCTCAGAAACTCTCAGACACTCTCTATCACTCTCCGACACTCACTGACACTCTCAGACACTCTCAGACACTCTCTATCACTCTCTGACACTCTCTGATACTATCAGACAGTCTCTATCACTCTCTGACACTCTCTATCACTCTCTGACACTCTCTATCACTCTCTATCACTCTCTGACACTCTCTATCACTCTTGATCACTCTCTATCACTCTCTGGCACTCTCTGGCACCCTCTATCACTCTCTGACACTCTCTATCACTCTCTGCCACTCTCTGACACTCTCAGACACTCTTTATCACTCCCTATCACTCTCTGACACTCTCAGACAATCTCTGACACTCTCAGACACTCTCAGTCACTCTTGATCACTCCCTATCACTCTCTGACACTCTCTGAATTTCTCTGACACACTCACACTCTCTCTGACACTCTAACACTTTCCATCACTCTCTATCACTCTCTGGCACTCTCTGGCACTCTCTATCACTCTCTGACACTCTCTATCACTCTCTGACACTCTCAGTCACTCTCTATCACTCTCTATCACTCTCTGACACATTCTGACACTCTCTATCACTCTCACACACTCTGACACTCTCTATCACTCTCTGACACTCTCTGACACTCTCTATTATTCTCTATCACTTTCTACCACTCTCTGACACTCTCTGACACTCTCAGACACTTTCAGACATTCTCTATCACTCGCTGAAACCCTCAGACACTCTCTTACACTCTCAGACACTCTCTATCACTCTCTTACACTCTCTGACTCTCTCAGACACTCGCTGAAACTCTCTATCACTCTCTATCACTCTCTGACACTCTCTGACACTCTGACAGTCTCTGACACTCTCAGACACTCTCTATCACTCTCTTTCACTCTCTGACACACTCTGACAATCTTTGACACTCTCAGACACTCTCAGACACTCTCTAAACACTCTCTGACAATCACTGACACTCTCAGACACGCTCTGTCACTCTCTGACACTCTCAGACACTTTCTATCACTCTCTGACACTCTCTGACACTCTCTATCACTCTCTGACGCTCTCTGTCATCTCTGATACTCTCAGAATCTCTCTATCAATCTCTGACACTCTCAGACACTCTCAGACACTCTCTATCACTCTCTGACACTCACTGACACTCTCAGACACTCTCTGTCACTCTCAGACACTCTCTATCACTCTCTGACACTCTCTGACACATTCTGACACTCTCTATCACTCTCACACACTCTGACACTCTCTATCACTCTCTGACACTCTCTGACACTCTCTATTATTCTCTATCACTTTCTACCACTCTCTGACACTCTCTGACACTCTCAGACACTTTCAGACATTCTCTATCACTCGCTGAAACCCTCAGACACTCTCTTACACTCTCAGACACTCTCTATCACTCTCTTACACTCTCTGACTCTCTCAGACACTCGCTGAAACTCTCTATCACTCTCTATCACTCTCTGACACTCTCTGACACTCTGACAGTCTCTGACACTCTCAGACACTCTCTATCACTCTCTTTCACTCTCTGACACACTCTGACAATCTTTGACACTCTCAGACACTCTCAGACACTCTCTAAACACTCTCTGACAATCACTGACACTCTCAGACACGCTCTGTCACTCTCTGACACTCTCAGACACTTTCTATCACTCTCTGACACTCTCTGACACTCTCTATCACTCTCTGACGCTCTCTGTCATCTCTGATACTCTCAGAATCTCTCTATCAATCTCTGACACTCTCAGACACTCTCAGACACTCTCTATCACTCTCTGACACTCACTGACACTCTCAGACACTCTCTGTCACTCTCAGACACTCTCTATCACTCTCTGACACTCTCTGACACATTCTGACACTCTCTATCACTCTCACACACTCTGACACTCTCTATCACTCTCTGACACTCTCTGACACTCTCTATTATTCTCTATCACTTTCTACCACTCTCTGACACTCTCTGACACTCTCAGACACTTTCAGACATTCTCTATCACTCGCTGAAACCCTCAGACACTCTCTTACACTCTCAGACACTCTCTATCACTCTCTTACACTCTCTGACTCTCTCAGACACTCGCTGAAACTCTCTATCACTCTCTATCACTCTCTGACACTCTCTGACACTCTGACAGTCTCTGACACTCTCAGACACTCTCTATCACTCTCTTTCACTCTCTGACACACTCTGACAATCTTTGACACTCTCAGACACTCTCAGACACTCTCTAAACACTCTCTGACAATCACTGACACTCTCAGACACGCTCTGTCACTCTCTGACACTCTCAGACACTTTCTATCACTCTCTGACACTCTCTGACACTCTCTATCACTCTCTGACGCTCTCTGTCATCTCTGATACTCTCAGAATCTCTCTATCAATCTCTGACACTCTCAGACACTCTCAGACACTCTCTATCACTCTCTGACACTCACTGACACTCTCAGACACTCTCTGTCACTCTCAGACACTCTCTATCACTCTCTGACACTCTCTGATACTCTCAGACAGTCTCTATCACTCTCTGACACTCTCTATCACTCTCTGACAATCTCAGACACTCTCTATCACTCTCTGACACTCTCTATCACTCTCTATCACTCTTTATCACTCTCTGGTACTCTCTGGCACTCCCTATCACTCTCTGACACTCTCAGACAATCTCTGACACTCTCAGACACTCTCAGACACTTTCGATCACTCCCTATCACTCTCTGACACTCTCTGAAACTCTCTGACACACTCACACTCTCTCTGACACTCTCTATCACTCTCTGACACTCTCTGACACTCTCTGACACTCTCTGACACTCTCTATCACTCTCTGACACTCTCTGAAACTCTCTGACGCTCTCTTACACACTCTGACACACTCTATCGCTCTCTGACACTCTCTGACACAATCTGACACTCTCTGACACTCTCAGACACTCTCTATCACTCTCTGACACACTCTGACACAATCTGACTATCTCTGACACTCTCTATCACTCTCTGACACTGACTGACACTCTCAGACACTCTCTGTCACTCTCAGACACTCTCAGACACTCTCTATAACTCTCTGACACTTTCTATCACTCTCTGACACTCTCTGACTCACTCTGAAACTCTCTGACACTCTCCATCACTCTCTATGACTCTCTGATACAATTTGACACTCTCTGTCACTCTCTGACACTCTCAGACAATCTCTATCACTCTTTGACACTCTCTATCACTCTCTATCACTCTTTGACACACTCTGACAGTCTCTGACAATCTCAGACACACTCAGACACTCTCTATCTCTCTCTGACACTCAATGACACTCTCAGACACTCTCTGTCATTCTCAGACACTCTCTATCACTCTCTATGACACTCTATCACTCTCTGACACTCTCTGACACTCTCTGAAACTCTCAGACACTCTTTATCTCTCTCTGACACTCTGTATCACTCTCTATCACTCTCTGACACTCTCAGACACTCTCTATCACTATCTGACACTCTCAGACACTCTCTATCACTCTCTGACACACTCTGACACACTCTGAAACTCTCTATCACTCTCTGACACTCTCAGTCACTCTCTATCACTCTCTATCACTCTCTGACACACTCTGACACTCTCTATCACTCTCACACACTCTGACACTCTCTATCACTCTCTGACACTCTCTGACACTCTCTATCATTCTCTATCACTTTCTACCACTCTCTGACACTCTCTGACACTCTCAGACACTTTCAGACATTCTCTATCACTCGCTGAAACCCTCAGACACTCTCTTACACTCTCAGACACTCTCTATCACTCTCTGACACTCTCTGACACTCTCAGACACTCGCTGAAAGTCTCTATCACGCTCTATCACTCTCTGACACTCTCTGACACTCTGACAGTCTCTGACACTCTCAGACACTCTCTATCACTCTCTTTCACTCTCTGACACTCTCTGACAATCTCTGACACTCTCAGACACTCTCAGACACACTCTAAACACTCTCTGACAATCACTGACACTCTCAGACAGGCTCTGTCATTCTCTGACACTCTCAGACACTCTCTATCACTCTCTATCACTCTCTGACACTCTCAGACACTCTCTATCACTCCCCATCACTCGCTGACACTCGCAGACACTCTCAGACATTCTCTGTCACTCTCTGACACTCTTAGACACTCTCGATCACTCTCTATCACTCTCTGACACACTCTGACACAATCTGACAATCTCTGACTCTCTCCATCAGTCTCTGACACTGACTGACACTCTCAGACACTCTCTGTCGCTCTAAGACACTCTCAGACACTCTCATTCACTCTTTGACACTCTCTATCACTCCCTATCACTCTCTGACACACTCTGACACACTCTGACACTCTCAGACACTCTCTATCACTCTCTGACACTCACTGAAACTCTCAGACACTCTCTGTCACTCTCAGACAATCTCAGACACTCTCTCTCAGTCTCTCACACTCTCTGAAACTCTCTGACACACTCACACTCTCTCTGACACTCTATCACTCTTCTACACTCTCTGACACACTCTGACACTCTCTGACACTCTCTATCACTCTCTGACACTCTCTGCTACACTCTGACAAACTCTATCGTTCTCTGACACTCTCTGACACAATCTGACACTCTCTGACACTCTCAGACACTCTCTATCACTCTCTGACACTGACTGACACTCTCAGACAATCTCTGTCACTCTCTATCACTCTCTGACACACTCTGACAATCTCTGAGACTCTCAGATACTCTCAGACACGCTCTGTCACTTTCAGACACTCTCAGACACTCTATCACTCTCTGACATTCTCTATCACTCTCTGACACTCTCTGACACTCAAAGACACTCTCTATCACACTCTATCACTCTCCATCACTCTCTTACACTCTCAGACACTCTCTATCACTCTCACACACTCTGACACTCTTTATCACTCTCTGACACTCTCTTACACACTCTGACAATCTCTGAGACTCTCAGATACTCTCAGACACGCTCTGTCACTCTCAGACACTCTCAGTCTCTCTCTATCACTCTCTGACATTCTCTATCACTCTCTGACACTCTCTGACACTCAAAGACACACTCTATCATACTCTATCACTCTCCATCACTCTCTTACACTCTCAGACACTCTCTAACACTCTCTGACACTCTCTGACACTCTCAGACACTCGCTGAAACTCTCTATCACTCTCTATCACTCTCTGACTCTCTCTGACTCACTCTGACACACTCTATCACTCTCTGAAACTCTCTATCACTCTCTATTACTCTCTGACACTCTCTGACTCTTTCAGACACTCCCTATCACTCTCTGTCACTCTCTGACACTCTGTGACACTCTCTATCACTCTCTGACACTCTCTATCATCTCTGACACTCTCAGACTCTCTCTATCAATCTCTGACACTCTCAGACACTCTCTTTCATTCTCTGCCACACTCTGACAACCTCTGACACTCTCAGACACTCTCTGTCACTCTCTATCACTCTCTGACACACTCTGACTGTCGCTGACACTCTCAGACGCTCTCAGACACTCTCAGACACACTTTATCACTCACTGACTCTCTCTATCACTCTCTAACACTCTCTGACACTCAATGACACTCTCAGACACTCTCTGTCACTTTCAGACACTCTCAGAAACTCTATAACTCTCTGACTCTCTCTATCACTCTCTGACACTCTCAGAATCTCTCAGAATCTCTCTATCACTCTCTGACACGCTCAGACCCTCTCTATCACTCTCTGAATCGCTCTCCCACTCTCTGACTCTCTCTGACAATCTCTGACTCACTCTGACACTCTCCATCACTCTCTGATACTCTCTATCACTCACTGACACACTCTGACACACTCTGGCAATCTCTGATGCTCTCAGACGCTCTCTATCACTCTCTGACACTCACTGACACTCTCAGACACTCTCTGTCACTTTCAGACACTCTCAGACACTCTCTATAACTCTCTGACTCTCTCTATCACTCTCTGACACTCTCTGACACACTCTGACACTCTCTGACTCTTTCAGACTCTCTCTACCACTCTCTAACACTCTCTGACACTCTCTGACACTCTCTATCACTCTCTGACACTCTCTATCATCTCTGATACTCTCAGAATCTCGCTATCAATCTCTGAAACTCTCAGAAACTCTCAGACACTCTCTATCACTCTCTGACACTCACTGACACTCTCAGACACTCTCTGTCACTCTCAGACACTCTCTATCACTCTCTGACACTCTCTGATACTCTCAGACAGTCTCTACCACTCTCTGACACTCTCTAACACTCTCTGACACTCTCTAGCACTCTCTGACACTCTCAGACACTCTCTATCACTATCTGACACTCTCTATCACTCTCTATCACTCTCTGGCACTCTCTGGCACTCACTGGCACTCTCTATCACTCTCTGACACTCTCATGCACTCTCTATCACTCCCTATCACTCTCTGACACTCTCAGACAATCACTGACACTCTCAGACACTCTCAGACACTCTCTATCACTCCCTATCACTCTCTGACACTCTCTGAAACTCTCTGACACACTCACACTCTCTCTGACACTCTCTATCACTCTCTGACACACTCTGACACTCTCTGACACTCTCTATCACTCTCTGACACTCTCTGAAACTCTCTGACGCTCTCTTACATACTCTGACACACTCTATCGCTCTCTGACACGCTCTGACACAATTTGACACTCTGACAATCTCAGACACTCTCTATCACTCTCTATCACTCTCTATCATTCTCTGACACACTCTGACACAATCTGACAATCTCTGACACTCTCCGACACTCTCTATCACTCTCTGACACTGACTGACACTCTCAGACACTCTCTGTCACTCTCTATCACTCTCTGACACACTCTGACAATCTCTGAGACTCTCAGATACTCTCAGACACGCTCTGTCACTCTCAGACACTCTCAGACACTCTATCACTCTCTGACATTCTCTATCACTCTCTTACACTCTCTGACACTCAAAGACACTCTCTATCACACTCTATCACTCTCCATCACTCTCTTACACTCTCAGACACTCTCTATCACTCTCACACACTCTGACACTCTTTATCACTCTCTGACACTCTCTTACACACTCTGACAATCTCTGAGACTCTCAGTTTCTCACAGACAAGCTCTGTCACTCTCAGACTCTCTCAGTCTCTCTCTATCACTCTCTGACATTCTCTATCACTCTCTGACACTCAAAGACACACTCTATCATACTCTATCATACTCTATCACTCTCTATCACTCTCTGACACTCTCAGACACTCGCTATCACTCTCTGACACTCTCTATTACTCTCTATCACTCTCTATCACTCTCTGACACACTATGACACTCTCTGACACTCTCACACACTCTCTATCACTCTCAGACACTCTCTATCACTCTCTGACACTCTCAGACACTCACTGACACTCTCAGTCACTCTCTGTCACTCTCAGACACTCTCTATCACTCTCTGACACTCTCTGATACTCTCAGACAGTCTCTACCACTCTCTGACACTCTCAGACACTCTCTATCACTCTCTGACACTCTCTATCACTCTCCATCACTCTCTATCACTCTCTGGCACTCTCTATCACTCTCTGACACTCTCTATCACTCTCTGCCACTCTCTGACACTCTCAGACACTCTCTATCACTCCCTATCACTCTCTGACACTCTCTGAAAATCTCTGACACACTCACACTCTCTCTGACACTCTCTATCACTCTCTGACACTCTCTGACACTCTCTGACACACTCTGACACTCTCTGACACTCTCTATCACTCTCTGACACTCTCTGAAACTCTCTGACGCTCTCCTACACACTCTGACACACTCTATCGCTCTCTGACACTCTCTGACACAATCTGACACTCTCTGACACTCTCAGACACTCTCTATCACTCTCTGACACACTCTGACACAATCTGACTATCTCTGACACTCTCTATCACTCTCTGACACTGACTGACACTCTCAGACACTCTCTGTCACTCTCAGACACTCTCAGACGCTCTCTATCACTCTCTGACACTTTCTATCACTCTCTGACACTCTCTGACTCACTCTGAAACTCTCTGACACTCTCTATCACTCTCTATCACTCTCTGATACAATTTGACACTCTCTGTCACTCTCTGACACTCTCAGACAATCTCTATCACTCTATGACAGTCTCTGACATTGTCTATCACTCTCTGACACACTCTGACACTCTCTGACACTCCCAGACACTCTCTATCACTCTCTATCACTCTCTGACACACTCTGACAGTCTCTGACACTCTCAGACACTCTCTGTCATTCTCAGACACTCTCTATCACTCTCTATGACACTCTATCACTCTCTGACACTCTCTGACACTCTCTGACACTCTCAGACACTCTTTATCTCTCTCTGACACTCTGTATCACTCTCTGTCACTCTCTGACACTCTCAGACACTCTCTGTCACTATCTGACACTCTCGATCACTCTCTATCACTCTCTGAAACACTCTGACACACTCTGAAACTCTCTATCACTCTCTGACACTCTCAGTCACTCTCTATCACTCTCTATCACTCTCTGACACACTCTGACACTCTCTATCACTCTCTGACACTCTCTGACACTCTCTATTATTCTCTATCACTTTCTACCACTCTCTGACACTCTCTGACACTCTCAGACACTTTCAGACATTCTCTATCACTCGCTGAAACCCTCAGACACTCTCTTACACTCTCTATCACTCTCTGACACTCTCTTACACACTCTGACAATCTCTGAGACTCTCAGATACTCTCAGACACGCTCTGTCACTCTCAGACACTCTCAGTCTCTCTCTATCACTCTCTGACATTCTCTATCACTCTCTGACACTCTCTGACACTCAAAGACACACTCTATCATACTCTATCACTCTCCATCACTCTCTTACACTCTCAGACACTCTCTAACACTCTCTGACACTCTCTGACACTCTCAGACACTCGCTGAAACTCTCTATCACGCTCTATCACTCTCTGACTCTCTCTGACTCACTCTGACACACTCTATCACTCTCTGAAACTCTCTATCACTCTCTATTACTCTCTGACACTCTCTGACTCTTTCAGACACTCCCTATCACTCTCTGTCACTCTCTGACACTCTGTGACACTCTCTATCACTCTCTGACACTCTCTATCATCTCTGACACTCTCAGACTCTCTCTATCAATCTCTGACACTCTCAGACACTCTCTTTCATTCTCTGCCACACTCTGACAACCTCTGACACTCTCAGACACTCTCTGTCACTCTCTATCACTCTCTGACACACTCTGACTGTCGCTGACACTCTCAGACGCTCTCAGACACTCTCAGACACACTTTATCACTCACTGACTCTCTCTATCACTCTCTATCACTCTCTGACACTCAATGACACTCTCAGACACTCTCTGTCACTTTCAGACACTCTCAGAAACTCTATAACTCTCTGACTCTCTCTATCACTCTCTGACACTCTCAGAATCTCTCAGAATCTCTCTATCACTCTCTGACACGCTCAGACCCTCTCTATCACTCTCTGAATCGCTCTCCCACTCTCTGACTCTCTCTGACAATCTCTGACTCACTCTGACACTCTCCATCACTCTCTGATACTCTCTATCACTCACTGACACACTCTGACACACTCTGGCAATCTCTGATGCTCTCAGACGCTCTCTATCACTCTCTGACACTCACTGACACTCTCAGACACTCTCTGTCACTTTCAGACACTCTCAGACACTCTCTATAACTCTCTGACTCTCTCTATCACTCTCTGACACTCTCTGACACACTCTGACACTCTCTGACTCTTTCAGACTCTCTCTACCACTCTCTAACACTCTCTGACACTCTCTGACACTCTCTATCACTCTCTGACACTCTCTATCATCTCTGATACTCTCAGAATCTCGCTATCAATCTCTGAAACTCTCAGAAACTCTCAGACACTCTCTATCACTCTCTGACACTCACTGACACTCTCAGACACTCTCTGTCACTCTCAGACACTCTCTATCACTCTCTGACACTCTCTGATACTCTCAGACAGTCTCTACCACTCTCTGACACTCTCTAACACTCTCTGACACTCTCTAGCACTCTCTGACACTCTCAGACACTCTCTATCACTATCTGACACTCTCTATCATTCTCTATCACTCTCTGGCACTCTCTGGCACTCACTGGCACTCTCTATCACTCTCTGACACTCTCATGCACTCTCTATCACTCCCTATCACTCTCTGACACTCTCAGACAATCACTGACACTCTCAGACACTCTCAGACACTCTCTATCACTCCCTATCACTCTCTGACACTCTCTGAAACTCTCTGACACACTCACACTCTCTCTGACACTCTCTATCACTCTCTGACACACTCTGACTCTCTGACACTCTCTATCACTCTCTGACACTCTCTGAAACTCTCTGACGCTCTCTTACATACTCTGACACACTCTATCGCTCTCTGACACGCTCTGACACAATTTGACACTCTGACAATCTCAGACACTCTCTATCACTCTCTATCACTCTCTATCATTCTCTGACACACTCTGACACAATCTGACAATCTCTGACACTCTCCGACACTCTCTATCACTCTCTGACACTGACTGACACTCTCAGACACTCTCTGTCACTCTCTATCACTCTCTGACACACTCTGACAATCTCTGAGACTCTCAGATACTCTCAGACACGCTCTGTCACTCTCAGACACTCTCAGACACTCTATCACTCTCTGACATTCTCTATCACTCTCTTACACTCTCTGACACTCAAAGACACTCTCTATCACACTCTATCACTCTCCATCACTCTCTTACACTCTCAGACACTCTCTATCACTCTCACACACTCTGACACTCTTTATCACTCTCTGACACTCTCTTACACACTCTGACAATCTCTGAGACTCTCAGTTTCTCACAGACAAGCTCTGTCACTCTCAGACTCTCTCAGTCTCTCTCTATCACTCTCTGACATTCTCTATCACTCTCTGACACTCAAAGACACACTCTATCATACTCTATCATACTCTATCACTCTCTATCACTCTCTGACACTCTCAGACACTCGCTATCACTCTCTGACACTCTCTATTACTCTCTATCACTCTCTATCACTCTCTGACACACTATGACACTCTCTGACACTCTCACACACTCTCTATCACTCTCAGACACTCTCTATCACTCTCTGACACTCTCAGACACTCACTGACACTCTCAGTCACTCTCTGTCACTCTCAGACACTCTCTATCACTCTCTGACACTCTCTGATACTCTCAGACAGTCTCTACCACTCTCTGACACTCTCAGACACTCTCTATCACTCTCTGACACTCTCTATCACTCTCCATCACTCTCTATCACTCTCTGGCACTCTCTGGCACTCTCTATCACTCTCTGACACTCTCTATCACTCTCTGCCACTCTCTGACACTCTCAGACACTCTCTATCACTCCCTATCACTCTCTGACACTCTCTGAAAATCTCTGACACACTCACACTCTCTCTGACACTCTCTATCACTCTCTGACACTCTCTGACACTCTCTGACACACTCTGACACTCTCTGACACTCTCTATCACTCTCTGACACTCTCTGAAACTCTCTGACGCTCTCCTACACACTCTGACACACTCTATCGCTCTCTGACACTCTCTGACACAATCTGACACTCTCTGACACTCTCAGACACTCTCTATCACTCTCTGACACACTCTGACACAATCTGACTATCTCTGACACTCTCTATCACTCTCTGACACTGACTGACACTCTCAGACACTCTCTGTCACTCTCAGACACTCTCAGACGCTCTCTATCACTCTCTGACACTTTCTATCACTCTCTGACACTCTCTGACTCACTCTGAAACTCTCTGACACTCTCTATCACTCTCTATCACTCTCTGATACAATTTGACACTCTCTGTCACTCTCTGACACTCTCAGACAATCTCTATCACTCTATGACAGTCTCTGACATTGTCTATCACTCTCTGACACACTCTGACACTCTCTGACACTCCCAGACACTCTCTATCACTCTCTATCACTCTCTGACACACTCTGACAGTCTCTGACACTCTCAGACACTCTCTGTCATTCTCAGACACTCTCTATCACTCTCTATGACACTCTATCACTCTCTGACACTCTCTGACACTCTCTGACACTCTCAGACACTCTTTATCTCTCTCTGACACTCTGTATCACTCTCTATCACTCTCTGACACTCTCAGACACTCTCTGTCACTATCTGACACTCTCGATCACTCTCTATCACTCTCTGAAACACTCTGACACACTCTGAAACTCTCTATCACTCTCTGACACTCTCAGTCACTCTCTATCACTCTCTATCACTCTCTGACACACTCTGACACTCTCTATCACTCTCACACACTCAGACACTCTCTATCATTCTCTATCACTTTCTACCACTCTCTGACACTCTCTGACACTCTCTGACACTCTCCATCACTCTCTTACACTCTCAGACACTCTCTAACACTCTCTGACACTCTCTGACACTCTCAGACACTCGCTGAAACTCTCTATCACTCTCTATCACTCTCTGACTCTCTCTGACTCACTCTGACACACTCTATCACTCTCTGAAACTCTCTATCACTCTCTATTACTCTCTGACACGCTCTGACTCTTTCAGACACTCCCTATCACTCTCTGTCACTCTCTGACACTCTGTGACACTCTCTATCACTCTCTGACACTCTCTATCATCTCTGACACTCTCAGACTCTCTCTATCAATCTCTGACACTCTCAGACACTCTCTTTCATTCTCTGCCACACTCTGACAATCTCTGACACTCTCAGACACTCTCTGTCACTCTCTATCACTCTCTGACACACTCTGACTGTCGCTGACACTCTCAGATGCTCTCAGACACTCTCAGACACACTTTATCACTCACTGACTCTCTCTATCACTCTCTATCACTCTCTGACACTCAATGACACTCTCAGACACTCTCTGTCACTTTCAGACACTCTCAGAAACTCTATAACTCTCTGACTCTCTCTATCACTCTCTGACACTCTCAGAATCTCTCAGAATCTCTCTATCACTCTCTGACACGCTCAGACCCTCTCTATCACTCTCTGAATCGCTCTCCCACTCTCTGACTCTCTCTGACAATCTCTGACTCACTCTGACACTCTCCATCACTCTCTGATACTCTCTATCACTCACTGACACACTCTGACACACTCTGGCAATCTCTGATACTCTCAGACACTCTCTATAACTCTCTGACTCTCTCTATCACTCTCTGACACTCTCTGACACACTCTGACACTCTCTGACTCTTTCAGACTCTCTCTACCACTCTCTAACACTCTCTGACACTCTCTGACACTCTCTATCACTCTCTGACACTCTCTATCATCTCTGATACTCTCAGAATCTCGCTATCAATCTCTGAAACTCTCAGAAACTCTCAGACACTCTCTATCACTCTCTGACACTCACTGACACTCTCAGACACTCTCTGTCACTCTCAGACACTCTCTATCACTCTCTGACACTCTCTGATACTCTCAGACAGTCTCTACCACTCTCTGACACTCTCTAACACTCTCTGACACTCTCTAGCACTCTCTGACACTCTCAGACACTCTCTATCACTATCTGACACTCTCTATCACTCTCTATCACTCTCTGGCACTCTCTGGCACTCACTGGCACTCTCTATCACTCTCTGACTCTCTCATACACTCTCTATCACTCCCTATCACTCTCTGACACTCTCAGACAATCACTGACACTCTCAGACACTCTCAGACACTCTCTATCACTCCCTATCACTCTCTGACACTCTCTGAAACTCTCTGACACACTCACACTCTCTCTGACACTCTCTATCACTCTCTGACACACTCTGACACTCTCTGACACTCTCTATCACTCTCTGACACTCTCTGAAACTCTCTGACGCTCTCTTACATACTCTGACACACTCTATCGCTCTCTGACACGCTCTGACACAATTTGACACTCTCTGACACTCTCAGACACTCTCTATCACTCTCTATCACTCTCTATCATTCTCTGACACACTCTGACACAATCTGACAATCTCTGACACTCTCCGACACTCTCTATCACTCTCTGACACTGACTGACACTCTCAGACACTCTCTGTCACTCTCTATCACTCTCTGACACACTCTGACAATCTCTGAGACTCTCAGATACTCTCAGACACGCTCTGTCACTCTCAGACACTCTCAGACACTCTATCACTCTCTGACATTCTCTATCACTCTCTTACACTCTCTGACACTCAAAGACACTCTCTATCACACTCTATCACTCTCCATCACTCTCTTACACTCTCAGACACTCTCTATCACTCTCACACACTCTGACAGTCTTTATCACTCTCTGACACTCTCTTACACACTCTGACAATCTCTGAGACTCTCAGATTCTCTCAGACAAGCTCTGTCACTCTCAGACTCTCTCAGTCTCTCTCTATCACTCTCTGACATTCTCTATCACTCTCTGACACTCAAAGACACACTCTATCATACTCTATCATACTCTATCACTCTCTATCACTCTCTGACACTCTCAGACACTCACTATCACTCTCTGACACTCTCTATTACTCTCTATCACTCTCTATCACTCTCTGACACACTATGACACTCTCTGACACTCTCAGACACTCTCTATCACTCTCAGACACTCTCTATCACTCTCTGACACTCTCAGACACTCACTGACACTCTCAGTCACTCTCTGTCACTCTCAGACACTCTCTATCACTCTCTGACACTCTCTGATACTCTCAGACAGTCTCTACCACTCTCTGACACTCTCAGACACTCTCTATCACTCTCTGACACTCTCTATCACTCTCCATCACTCTCTATCACTCTCTGGCACTCTCTGGCACTCTCTATCACTCTCTGACACTCTCTATCACTCTCTGCCACTCTCTGACACTCTCAGACACTCTCTATCACTCCCTATCACTCTCTGACACTCTCAGACAATCTCTGACACTCTCAGACACTCTCAGACACTCTCGATCACTCCCTATCACTCTCTGACACTCTCTGAAACTCTCTGACACACTCACACTCTCTCTGACACTCTCTATCACTCTCTGACACTCTCTGACACACTCTGACACTCTCTGACACTCTCTATCACTCTCTGACACTCTCTGAAACTCTCTGACGCTCTCCTACACACTCTGACACACTCTATCGCTCTCTGACACTCTCTGACACAATCTGACACTCTCTGACACTCTCAGACACTCTCTATCACTCTCTGACACACTCTGACACAATCTGACTATCTCTGACACTCTCTATCACTCTCTGACACTGACTGACACTCTCAGACACTCTCTGTCACTCTCATACACTCTCAGACACTCTCTATCACTCTCTGACACTTTCTATCACTCTCTGACACTCTGTATCACTCTCTATCACTCTCTGACACTCTCAGACACTCTCTGTCACTATCTGACACTCTCGATCACTCTCTATCACTCTCTGAAACACTCTGACACACTCTGAAACTCTCTATCACTCTCTGACACTCTCAGTCACTCTCTATCACTCTCTATCACTCTCTGACACACTCTGACACTCTCTATCACTCTCACACACTCAGACACTCTCTATCATTCTCTATCACTTTCTACCACTCTCTGACACTCTCTGACACTCTCTGACACTCTCCATCACTCTCTTACACTCTCTGACACTCTCTGACACTCTCAGACACTCGCTGAAACTCTCTATCACGCTCTATCACTCTCTGACTCTCTCTGACTCACTCTGACACACTCTATCACTCTCTGAAACTCTCTATCACTCTCTATTACTCTCTGACACGCTCTGACTCTTTCAGACACTCCCTATCACTCTCTGTCACTCTCTGACACTCTGTGACACTCTCTATCACTCTCTGACACTCTCTATCATCTCTGACACTCTCAGACTCTCTCTATCAATCTCTGACACTCTCAGACACTCTCTTTCATTCTCTGCCACACTCTGACAATCTCTGACACTCTCAGACACTCTCTGTCACTCTCTATCACTCTCTGACACACTCTGACTGTCGCTGACACTCTCAGATGCTCTCAGACACTCTCAGACACACTTTATCACTCACTGACTCTCTCTATCACTCTCTATCACTCTCTGACACTCAATGACACTCTCAGACACTCTCTGTCACTTTCAGACACTCTCAGAAACTCTATAACTCTCTGACTCTCTCTATCACTCTCTGACACTCTCAGAATCTCTCAGAATCTCTCTATCACTCTCTGACACGCTCAGACCCTCTCTATCACTCTCTGAATCGCTCTCCCACTCTCTGACTCTCTCTGACAATCTCTGACTCACTCTGACACTCTCCATCACTCTCTGATACTCTCTATCACTCACTGACACACTCTGACACACTCTGGCAATCTCTGATACTCTCAGACACTCTCTATAACTCTCTGACTCTCTCTATCACTCTCTGACACTCTCTGACACACTCTGACACTCTCTGACTCTTTCAGACTCTCTCTACCACTCTCTAACACTCTCTGACACTCTCTGACACTCTCTATCACTCTCTGACACTCTCTATCATCTCTGATACTCTCAGAATCTCGCTATCAATCTCTGAAACTCTCAGAAAATCTCAGACACTCTCTATCACTCGCTGACACTCACTGACACTCTCAGACACTCTCTGTCACTCTCAGACACTCTCTATCACTCTCTGACACTCTCTGATACTCTCAGACAGTCTCTACCACTCTCTGACACTCTCTAACACTCTCTGACACTCTCTAGCACTCTCTGACACTCTCAGACACTCTCTATCACTATCTGACACTCTCTATCACTCTCTATCACTCTCTGGCACTCTCTGGCACTCACTGGCACTCTCTATCACTCTCTGACTCTCTCATACACTCTCTATCACTCCCTATCACTCTCTGACACTCTCAGACAATCACTGACACTCTCAGACACTCTCAGACACTCTCTATCACTCCCTATCACTCTCTGACACTCTCTGAAACTCTCTGACACACTCACACTCTCTCTGACACTCTCTATCACTCTCTGACACACTCTGACACTCTCTGACACTCTCTATCACTCTCTGACACTCTCTGAAACTCTCTGACGCTCTCTTACATACTCTGACACACTCTATCGCTCTCTGACACGCTCTGACACAATTTGACACTCTCTGACACTCTCAGACACTCTCTATCACTCTCTATCACTCTCTATCACTCTCTATCATTCTCTGACACACTCTGACACAATCTGACAATCTCTGACACTCTCCGACACTCTCTATCACTCTCTGACACTGACTGACACTCTCAGACACTCTCTGTCACTCTCTATCACTCTCTGACACACTCTGACAATCTCTGAGACTCTCAGATACTCTCAGACACGCTCTGTCACTCTCAGACACTCTCAGACACTCTATCACTCTCTGACATTCTCTATCACTCTCTTACACTCTCTGACACTCAAAGACACTCTCTATCACACTCTATCACTCTCCATCACTCTCTTACACTCTCAGACACTCTCTATCACTCTCACACACTCTGACAGTCTTTATCACTCTCTGACACTCTCTTACACACTCTGACAATCTCTGAGACTCTCAGATTCTCTCAGACAAGCTCTGTCACTCTCAGACTCTCTCAGTCTCTCTCTATCACTCTCTGACATTCTCTATCACTCTCTGACACTCAAAGACACACTCTATCATACTCTATCATACTCTATCACTCTCTATCACTCTCTGACACTCTCAGACACTCACTATCACTCTCTGACACTCTCTATTACTCTCTATCACTCTCTATCAATCTCTGACACACTATGACACTCTCTGACACTCTCAGACACACTCTATCACTCTCAGACACTCTCTATCACTCTCTGACACTCTCAGACACTCACTGACACTCTCAGTCACTCTCTGTCACTCTCAGACACTCTCTATCACTCTCTGACACTCTCTGATACTCTCAGACAGTCTCTACCACTCTCTGACACTCTCAGACACTCTCTATCACTCTCTGACACTCTCTATCACTCTCCATCACTCTCTATCACTCTCTGGCACTCTCTATCACTCTCTGACACTCTCTATCACTCTCTGCCACTCTCTGACACTCTCAGACACTCTCTATCACTCCCTATCACTCTCTGACACTCTCAGACAATCTCTGACACTCTCAGACACTCTCAGACACTCTCGATCACTCCCTATCACTCTCTGACACTCTCTGAAACTCTCTGACACACTCACACTCTCTCTGACACTCTCTATCACTCTCTGACACTCTCTGACACACTCTGACACTCTCTGACACTCTCTATCACTCTCTGACACTCTCTGAAACTCTCTGACGCTCTCCTACACACTCTGACACACTCTATCGCTCTCTGACACTCTCTGACACAATCTGACACTCTCTGACACTCTCAGACACTCTCTATCACTCTCTGACACACTCTGACACAATCTGACTATCTCTGACACTCTCTATCACTCTCTGACACTGACTGACACTCTCAGACACTCTCTGTCACTCTCAGACACTCTCAGACACTCTCTATCACTCTCTGACACTTTCTATCACTCTCTGACACTCTCTGACTCACTCTGAAACTCTCTGACACTCTCTATCACTCTCTATCACCCTCTGATACAATTTGACACTCTCTGTCACTCTCTGACACTCTCAGACAATCTCTATCACTCTATGACAGTCTCTGACATTGTCTATCACTCTCTGACACACTCTGACACTCTCTGACACTCCCAGACACTCTCTATCACTCTCTGACACACTCTGACAGTCTCTGACAATCTCAGACACTCTCAGACACTCTCTATCTCTCTCTGACACTCAATGAAACTCTCAGACACTCTCTGTCATTCTCAGACACTCTCTATCACTCTCTATGACACTCTATCACTCTCTGACACTCTCTGACACTCTCAGACACTCTTTATCTCTCTCTGACACTCTGTATCACTCTCTATCACTCTCTGACACTCTCAGACACTCTCTGTCACTATCTGACACTCTCGATCACTCTCTATCACTCTCTGAAACACTCTGACACACTCTGAAACTCTCTATCACTCACTGACACTCTCAGTCACTCTCTATCACTCTCTATCACTCTCTGACACACTCTGACACTCTCTATCACTCTCACACACTCTGACACTCTCTATCATTCTCTATCACTTTCTACCACTCTCTGACACTCTCTGACACTCTCAGACACTCTCAGACACTCTCTGACACTCTCAGACACTCGCTGAAACTCTCTATCACGCTCTATCACTCTCTGACACTCTCTGACACTCTGACAGTCTCTGACACTCTCTATCACTCTCTTTCACTCTCTGACACACTCTGACAATCTCTGACACTCTCAGACACTCTCAGACACTCTCTAAACACTATCTGACAATCACTGACACTCTGTATCACTCTCTATCACTCTCTGACACTCTCAGACACTCTCTATCACTCTCTGACACTCTCTGACACTCTATATCACTCTCTGACGCTCACTATCATCTCCGATACTCTCAGAATCTCTCTATCAATCTCTGACACTCTCAGACACTCTCTGACACTCTCTATCACTCTCTGACACTCACTGACACGCTCAGACACTCTCTGTCACTCTCAGACACTCTCTACCACTCTCTGACACTCTCTGATACTCTCAGACAGTCTCTATCACTCTCCGACACTCTCTATCACTCTCTGACACTCTCAGACACTCTCTATCACTCTCTGACACTCTCTATCACTCTCTATCACTATATATCACTCTCTGGCACTCTCTGGCACTCTCTATCACTCTCTGACACTCTCTATCACTCTCTGCCACTCTCTGACACCCTCAGACACTCTCTATCACTCCCTATCACTCTCTGACAGTCTCAGACAATCTCTGACACTCTCAGACACTCTCAGACACTCTTGATCACTCCCTATCACTCTCTGACACTCTCTGACACACTCTGACACTCTCTGACACTCTCTATCACTCTCTGACACTCTCTGAAACTCTCTGACGCTCTCCTACACACTCTGACACACTCTATCGCTCTCTGACACTCTCTGACACAATCTGACACTCTCTGACACTCTCAGACACTCTCTATCACTCTCTGACACACTCTGACACAATCTGACTATCTCTGACACTCTCTATCACTCTCTGACACTGACTGACACTCTCAGACACTCTCTGTCACTCTCAGACACTCTCAGACACTCTCTATCACTCTCTGACACTTTCTATCACTCTCTGACACTCTCTGACTCACTCTGAAACTCTCTGACACTCTCTATCACTCTCTATCACCCTCTGATACAATTTGACACTCTCTGTCACTCTCTGACACTCTCAGACAATCTCTATCACTCTATGACAGTCTCTGACATTGTCTATCACTCTCTGACACACTCTGACACTCTCTGACACTCCCAGACACTCTCTATCACTCTCTGACACACTCTGACAGTCTCTGACAATCTCAGACACTCTCAGACACTCTCTATCTCTCTCTGACACTCAATGAAACTCTCAGACACTCTCTGTCATTCTCAGACACTCTCTATCACTCTCTATGACACTCTATCACTCTCTGACACTCTCTGACACTCTCAGACACTCTTTATCTCTCTCTGACACTCTGTATCACTCTCTATCACTCTCTGACACTCTCAGACACTCTCTGTCACTATCTGACACTCTCGATCACTCTCTATCACTCTCTGAAACACTCTGACACACTCTGAAACTCTCTATCACTCACTGACACTCTCAGTCACTCTCTATCACTCTCTATCACTCTCTGACACACTCTGACACTCTCTATCACTCTCACACACTCTGACACTCTCTATCATTCTCTATCACTTTCTACCACTCTCTGACACTCTCTGACACTCTCAGACACTCTCAGACACTCTCTGACACACTCTGACACTCTCTGACACTCTCAGACACTCTCTGTCACTCTCTATCACTCTCTGACACACTCTGACTGTCGCTAACACTCTCAGACGCTCTCAGACACTCTCTGTCACTTTCAGACACTCTCTATAACTCTCTGACTCTCTCTATCACTCTCTGACACTCTCTGACACTCTCTGACTCTTTCAGACACTCTCTATCACTCTCTAACACTCTCTGACACTCTCTGACACTCTCTATCACTCTCTGACACTCTCTATCATCTCTGATACTCTCAGAATCTCTCTATCAATCTCTGACACTCTCAGACACTCTCAGACACTCTCTATCACTCTCTGACACTCACTGACACTCTCAGACACTCTCAGACACTCTCTGTCACTCTCAGACACTCTCTATCACTCTCTGACACTCTCTGATACTCTCAGACAGTCTCTACCACTCTCTGACACTCTCTATCACTCTCTGAGACTCTCTATCACTCTCTGACACTCTCAGACACTCTCTATCACTCTCTGACACTCTCTATCACTCTCTATCACTCTCTGGCACTCTCTGTCACTCTCTGGCACTCTCTATCACTCTCTGACACTCTCATACACTCTCTGTCACTCCCTATCACTCTCTGACACTCTCTGACAATCTCTGACACTCTCAGACACTCTCAGACTCTCTCTATCACTCCCTATCACTCTCTGACATTCTCTGAAACTCACTGACACACTCACACTCTCTCTGACACTCTCTATCACTCTCTGACACTCTCTGACACACTCTGACACTCTCTGACACTCTCTATCACTCTCTGACACTCTCTGAAACTCTCTGACGCTCTCTTACATACTCTGACACACTCTATCGCTCTCTGACACAATCTGACACTCTCTGACACTCTCAGAGACTCTCTGTCACTCTCTGACACACTCTGACGCAATCTGACTATCTCTGACACTCTCAGACACTCTCAGACACTCTCTATCACTCTCTGACACTTTCTATCACTCTCTGACACTCTCTGACTCACTCTGAAACTCTCTGACACTCTCTATCACTCTCGATCACTCTCTGATACAATTTGACACTCTCTGTCACTCTCTGACACTCTCAGCCAATCTCTATCACTCTATGACACTCTCTGACATTGTCTATCACTCTCTGACACACTATGACACTCTCTGACACTCCCAGACACTCTCTATCACTCTCTATCACTCTCTGACACACTCTGACAGTCTCTGACAATCTCAGACACCGTCTATCACTCTCTGACACTCAATGACACTCTCAGACACTCTCTGTCACTCTCAGACCCTCTCTATGACACTCTATCACTCTCTGACTCTCTCTGACACTCTCAGACACTCTTTATCTCTCTCTGACACTCTCTATCACTCTCTGACACTCTCAGACACTCTCCATCACTATCTGACACTCTCTATCACTCTCTATCACTCTCTGACACACTCTGCAACTTTCTATCACTCTCTGACACTCTCAGTCACTCTCTATCACTCTCTATCACTCTCTGACACACTCTGACACTCTCTATCACTCTCACACACTCTGACACTCTCTATCACTCTCTGACACTCTCTGACACTCTCTATCATTCTCTATCACTTTCTACCACTCTCTGACACTCTATGACACTCTCAGACACTTTCAGACATTCTCTATCACTCGCTGAAACCCTCAGACACTCTCTTGCACTCTCAGACATTCTCTATCAATCTCTGACACTCTCTGACACTCTCAGACACTCGCTGAAACTCTCTATCACGCTCTATCACTCTCTGACACTCTCTGACAATCTGACAGTCTCTGACACTCTCAGACACTCTCTATCACTCTCTTTCTCTCTCTGACACACTCTGACAATCTCTGACACTCTCAGACACACTCAGACACTCTCTAAACACTCTCTGACAATCACTGACACTCTCCGACGCTCTCAGACACTCTCAGACACGCTCTGTCACTCTCAGACACTCTCAGACACTCTCTATCACTCTCTGACATTCTCTGACACTCTCAGACACTCTCTATCACTCTCTATCACTCGCTGACACTCACAGACACTCTCTGACACAATCTGACAATCTCTGACTCTCTCTATCACTCTCTGACACTGACTGACACTCTCAGACACTCTCTGTCGCTGTTAGACATTCTCAGACACTCTCTATCACTCTCTGACACTTTCTATCACTCTCTGACACTCTCTGACACACTCTGAAACTCTCTGACACTCTCTCTCACTCTCTATCACTCTCTGAAACAATTTGACACTCTCTATCACTATCTGACACTCTCAGACACTCTCTATGACACTCTATCACTCTCTGACACTCTCTGACACTCTCAGACACTCTTTATCTCTCTCTGACACTCTGTATCACTCTCTGACACTCTCAGACACTCTCCATCACTATCTGACACTCTCTATCACTCTCTATCACTCTCTGACACACTCTGCAACTCTCTATCACTCTCTGACACTCTTAGTCACTCTCTATCACTCTCTATCACTCTCTGACACACTCTGACACTCTCTATCACTCTCACACACTCTGACACTCTCTATCACTCTCTGACACTCTCTGACACTCTCTATCATTCTCTATCACTTTCTACCACTCTTTGACACTCTATGACACTCTCAGACACTTTCAGACATTCTCTATCACTCGCTGAAACCCTCAGACACTCTCTTGCACTCTCAGACATTCTCGATCACTCTCTGACACTCTCTGACACTCTCAGACACTCGCTGAAACTCTCTATCACGCTCTATCACTCTCTGACACTCTCTGACAATCTGACAGTCTCTGACACTCTCAGACACTCTCTATCACTCTCTTTCTCTCTCTGACACACTCTGACAATCTCTGACACTCTCAGACACACTCAGACACTCTCTAAACACTCTCTGACAATCACTGACACTCTCCGACGCTCTCAGACACTCTCAGACACGCTCTGTCACTCTCAGACACTCTCAGACACTCTCTATCACTCTCTGACATTCTCTGACACTCTCAGACACTCTCTATCACTCTCTATCACTCGCTGACACTCACAGACACTCTCTGACACAATCTGACAATCTCTGACTCTCTCTATCACTCTCTGACACTGACTGACACTCTCAGACACTCTCTGTCGCTGTTAGACATTCTCAGACACTCTCTATCACTCTCTGACACTTTCTATCACTCTCTGACACTCTCTGACACACTCTGAAACTCTCTGACACTCTCTCTCACTCTCTATCACTCTCTGAAACAATTTGACACTCTCTATCACTATCTGACACTCTCAGACACTCTCTATGACACTCTATCACTCTCTGACACTCTCTGACACTCTCAGACACTCTTTATCTCTCTCTGACACTCTGTATCACTCTCTGACACTCTCAGACACTCTCCATCACTATCTGACACTCTCTATCACTCTCCATCACTCTCTGACACACTCTGCAACTCTCTATCACTCTCTGACACTCTCAGTCACTCTCTATCACTCTCTATCACTCTCTGACACACTCTGACACTCTCTATCACTCTCACACACTCTGGCACTCTCTATCACTCTCTGACACTCTCTATCATTCTCTATCACTTTCTACCACTCTCTGACACTCTCTGACACTCTCAGTCACTCTCTATCACTCTCTATCACTCTCTGACACACTCTGACACTCTCTATCACTCTCACACACTCTGACACTCTCAGACACTCTCTATAACTCTCTGACTCTCTCTATCACTCTCTGACAATCTCTGACACTCTCTGACACTCTCTGACTCTTTCAGACACTCTCTACCACTCTCTAACACTCTCTGACACTCTCTATCACTCTCTGTCACTCTCTATCATCTCTGATACTCTCAGAATCTCTCTATCAATCTCTGAAACTCTCAGACACTCTCAGACACTCTCTATCACTCTCTGACACTCTCTGATACTCTCAGACAGTCTCTACCACTCTCTGACACTCTCTATCACTCTCTGACACTCTCTATCACTCTCTGAGACTCTCAGACACTCTCTATCTCTATCTGACACTCTCTATCACTCTCTATCACTCTCTGGCACTCTCTGGCACTCTCTGGCACTCTCTATCACTCTCTGACACTCTCATACACTCACTATCACTCCCTACCACTCTCTGACACTCTCAGACAATCACTGACACTCTCAGACACTCTCAGACACTCTCTATCACTCCCTATCACTCTCTGACACTCTCTGAAACTCTCTGACACACTCACACTCTCTCTGACACTCTCTATCACTCTCTGACACACTCTGTCACTCTCTGACACTCTCTATCACTCTCTGACACTCTCTGACGCTCTCTTACATACTCTGACACACTCTATCGCTCTCTGACACGCTCTGACACAATTTGACACTCTCTGACACTCTCAGACACTCTCTATCACTCTCTATCATTCTCTGACACACTCTGACACAATCTGACAATCTCTGACAATCTCTGACACTCTCCGACACTCTCTATCACTCTCTGACACTGACTGACACTCTCAGACACTCTCTGTCACTCTCTATCACTCTCTGACACACTCTGACAATCTCTGAGACTCTCAGATACTCTCAGACACGCTCTGTCACTCTCAGACACTCTCAGACACTCTATCACTCTCTGACATTCTCTATCACTCTCTTACACTCTCTGACACTCAAAGACACTCTCTATCACACTCTATCACTCTCCATCACTCTCTTACACTCTCAGACACTCTCTATCACTCTCACACACTCTGACACTCTTTATCACTCTCTGACACTCTCTTACACACTCTGACAATCTCTGAGACTCTCAGATACTCTCAGACAAGCTCTGTCACTCTCAGACTCTCTCAGTCTCTCTCTATCACTCTCTGACATTCTCTATCACTCTCTGACACTCAAAGACACACTCTATCATACTCTATCATACTCTATCACTCTCCATCACTCTCTAACACTCTCTGACACTCTCTAACACTCTCTGACACTCTCAGACACTCGCTGAAACTCTCTGTCACGCTCTATCACTCTCTGACTCTCTCTGACTCACTCTGACACACTCTATCACTCTCTGAAACTCTCTATCACTCTCTATCACTCTCTGACACTCACTGACACTCTCAGACACCCTCTGTCACTTTCAGACACTCTCAGACACTCTATAACTCTCTGACTCTCTCTATCACTCGCTGACACTCTCACACTCTCTGACACTCTCTGACTCTTTCCGACACTCTCTATCACTCTCTGTCACTCTCTGACACTCTGTGACACTCTCTATCACTCTCTGACACTCTCTATCATCTCTGACACTCTCAGACTCTCTCTATCAATCTCTGACATTCTCAGACACTCTCTTTCACTCTCTGACACACTCTGACACTCTCTGACACTCTCAGACACTCTCTGTCACTCTCTATCACTCTCTGACACACTCTGACTGTCGCTGACACTGTCAGACGCTCTCAGACACTCTCTGTCACTTTCAGACACTCTCTATCACTCTCTAACACTCTCTGACACTCTCTGACACTCTCTATCACTCTCTGACGATCTCTATCATCTCTGATACTCTCAGAATCTCTCTATCAATCTCTGACACTCTCAGACACTCTCTATCACTCTCTGACACTCACTGACACTCTCAGACAGTCTCTATCACTCTCTGACACTCTCTGATACTCTCAGACAGTCTCTATCACTCTCTGAGACTCTGTCACTCTCTGACACTCTCAGACACTCTCTATCACTCTCTGACACTCTCTATCACTCTCTATCACTCTCTGGCACTCTCTGTCACTCTCTGGCACTCTCTATCACTCTCTGACACTCTCATACACTCTCTGTCACTCCCTATCACTCTCTGACACTCTCTGACAATCTCTGACACTCTCAGACACTCTCAGACTCTCTCTATCACTCCCTATCACTCTCTGACATTCTCTGAAACTCACTGACACACTCACACTCTCTCTGACACTCTCTATCACTCTCTGACACTCTCTGACACACTCTGACACTCTCTGACACTCTCTATCACTCTCTGACACTCTCTGAAACTCTCTGACGCTCTCTTACATACTCTGACACACTCTATCGCTCTCTGACACAATCTGACACTCTCTGACACTCTCAGAGACTCTCTGTCACTCTCTGACACACTCTGACACAATCTGACTATCTCTGACACTCTCAGACACTCTCAGACACTCTCTATCACTCTCTGACACTTTCTATCACTCTCTGACACTCTCTGACTCACTCTGAAACTCTCTGACACTCTCTATCACTCTCGATCACTCTCTGATACAATTTGACACTCTCTGTCACTCTCTGACACTCTCAGCCAATCTCTATCACTCTATGACACTCTCTGACATTGTCTATCACTCTCTGACACACTATGACACTCTCTGACACTCTCAGACTCTCTCTATCAATCTCTGACACTCTCAGACACTCTCTTTCACTCTCTGACACACTCTGACAACCTCTGACACTCTCAGACTCTCTCTGTCACTCTCTATCACTCTCTGACACACAATGACACTCTCAGACACTCTCTGTCACTTTCAGACACTCTCAGAAACTCTATAGCTCTCTGACTCTCTCTATCACTCTCTGAAACTCTCAGAATCTCTCAGAATCTATCTATCACTCTCTGACACTCTCAGACCCTCTCTATCACTCTCTGAATCGCTCTCCCACTCTCTGACACTCTCTGACAATCTCTGACTCACTCTGACACTCTCCATCACTCTCTGATACTCTCTATCACTCACTGACACACTCTGACACACTCTGGCAATCTCTGATACTCTCAGACGCTCTCTATCACTCTCTGACACTCACTGACACTCTCAGACACTCTCTGTCACTTTCAGACACTCTCAGACACTCTTTATAACTCTCTGACTCTCTCTATCACTCTCTGACAATCTCTGACACTCTCTGACACTCTCTGACTCTTTCAGACACTCTCTACCACTCTCTAACACTCTCTGACACTATCTATCATCTCTGATACTCTCAGAATCTCTCTATCAATCTCTGAAACTCTCAGACACTCTCAGACACTCTCTATCACTCTCTGACACTCTCTGATACTCTCAGACAGTCTCTACCACTCTCTGACACTCTCTATCACTCTCTGACACTCTCTATCACTCTCTGAGACTCTCAGACACTCTCTATCACTATCTGACACTCTCTATCACTCTCTATCACTCTCTGGCACTCTCTGGCACTCTCTGGCACTCTCTATCACTCTCTGACACTCTCATACACTCTCTATCACTCCCTACCACTCTCTGACACTCTCAGACAATCACTGACACTCTCAGACACTCTCAGACACTCTCTATCACTCCCTATCACTCTCTGTCACTCTCTGAAACTCTCTGACACACTCACACTCTCTCTGACACTCTCTATCACTCTCTGACACACTCTGTCACTCTCTGACACTCTCTATCACTCTCTGACACTCTCTGAAACTCTCTGACGCTCTCTTACATACTCTGACACACTCTATCGCTCTCTGACACGCTCTGACACAATTTGACACTCTCTGACACTCTCAGACACTCTCTATCACTCTCTATCATTCTCTGACACACTCTGACACAATCTGACAATCTCTGACACTCTCCGACACTCTCTATCACTCTCTGACACTGACTGACACTCTCAGACACTCTCTGTCACTCTCTATCACTCTCTGACACACTCTGACAATCTCTGAGACTCTCAGATACTCTCAGACACGCTCTGTCACTCTCAGACACTCTCAGACACTCTATCACTCTCTGACATTCTCTATCACTCTCTTGCACTCTCTGACACTCAAAGACAATCTCTATCACACTCTATCACTCTCCATCACTCTCTTACACTCTCAGACACTCTCTATCACTCTCACACACTCTGACACTCTTTATCACTCTCTGACACTCTCTTACACACTCTGACAATCTCTGAGACTCTCAGATACTCTCAGACAAGCTCTGTCACTCTCAGACTCTCTCAGTCTCTCTCTATCACTCTCTGACATTCTCTATCACTCTCTGACACTCAAAGACACACTCTATCATTCTCTATCATACTCTATCACCCTCCATCACTCTCTTACACTCTCAGACACTCTCTAACACTCTCTGACACTCTCAGACACTCGCTGAAACTCTCTGTCACGCTCTATCACTCTCTGACTCTCTCTGACTCACTCTGACACACTCTATCACTCTCTGAAACTCTCTATCACTCTCTATCACTCTCTGACACTAACTGACACTCTCAGACACCCTCTGTCACTTTCAGACACTCTCAGACACTCTATAACTCTCTGACTCTCTCTATCACTCGCTGACACTCTCACACTCTCTGACACTCTCTGACTCTTTCAGACACTCTCTATCACTCTCTGTCACTCTCTGACACTCTGTGACACTCTCTATCACTCTCTGACACTCTCTATCATCTCTGACACTCTCAGACTCTCTGTATCAATCTCTGACATTCTCAGACACTCTCTTTCACTCTCTGACACACTCTGACACTCTCTGACACTCTCTGACACTCTCAGACACTCTCTGTCACTCTCTATCACTCTCTGACACACTCTGACTGTCGCTGACACTCTCAGACGCTCTCAGACACTCTCTGTCACTTTCAGACACTCTCTATAACTCTCTGACTCTCTCTATCACTCTCTGACACTCTCTGACACTCTCTGACTCTTTCAGACACTCTCTATCACTCTCTAACACTCTCTGACACTCTCTGACACTCTCTATCACTCTCTGACACTCTCTATCATCTCTGATACTCTCAGAATCTCTCTATCAATCTCTGACACTCTCAGACACTCTCAGACACTCTCTATCACTCTCTGATACTCACTGACACTCTCAGACACTCTTAGACACTCTCTGTCACTCTCAGACACTCTCTATCACTCTTTGACACTCTCTGATACTCTCAGACAGTCTCTACCACTCTCTGACACTCTCTATCACTCTCTGAGACTCTCTATCACTCTCTGACACTCTCAGACACTCTCTATCACTCTCTGACACTCTCTATCACTCTCTATCACTCTCTGGCACTCTCTGTCACTCTCTGGCACTCTCTATCACTCTCTGACACTCTCATACACTCTCTGTCACTCCCTATCACTCTCTGACACTCTCTGACAATCTCTGACACTCTCAGACACTCTCAGACTCTCTCTATCACTCCCTATCACTCTCTGACATTCTCTGAAACTCACTGACACACTCACACTCTCTCTGACACTCTCTATCACTCTCTGACACTCTCTGACACACTCTGACACTCTCTGACACTCTCTATCACTCTCTGACACTCTCTGAAACTCTCTGACGCTCTCTTACATACTCTGACACACTCTATCGCTCTCTGACACAATGTGACACTCTCTGACACTCTCAGAGACTCTCTGTCACTCTCTGACACACTCTGACACAATCTGACAATCTCTGACACTCTCAGACACTCTCAGACACTCTCTATCACTCTCTGACACTTTCTATCACTCTCTGACACTCTCTGACTCACTCTGAAACTCTCTGACACTCTCTATCACTCTCGATCACTCTCTGATACAATTTGACACTCTCTGTCACTCTCTGACACTCTCAGCCAATCTCTATCACTCTATGACACTCTCTGACATTGTCTATCACTCTCTGACACACTATGACACTCTCTGACACTCCCAGACACTCTCTATCACTCTCTATCACTCTCTGACACACTCTGACAGTCTCTGACAATCTCAGACACCGTCTATCACTCTCTGACACTCAATGACACTCTCAGACACTCTCTGTCACTCTCAGACACTCTCTATGACACTCTATCACTCTCTGACACTCTCTGACACTCTCAGACACTCTTTATCTCTCTCTGACACTCTGTATCACTCTCTGACACTCTCAGACACTCTCCATCACTATCTGACACTCTCTATCACTCTCTATCACTCTCTGACACACTCTGCAACTTTCTATCACTCTCTGACACTCTCAGTCACTCTCTATCACTCTCTGACACACTCTGACACTCTCTATCACTCTCACACACTCTGACACTCTCTATCACTCTCTGACACTCTCTGACACTCTCTATCATTCTCTATCACTTTCTACCACTCTCTGACACTCTATGACACTCTCAGACACTTTCAGACATTCTCTATCACTCGCTGAAACCCTCAGACGCTCTCTTGCACTCTCAGACATTCTCTATCACTCTCTGACACTCTCTGACACTCTCAGACACTCGCTGAAACTCTCTATCACGCTCTATCACTCTCTGACACTCTCTGACAATCTGACAGTCTCTGACACTCTCAGACACTCTCTATCACTCTCTTTCTCTCTCTGACACACTCTGACAATCTCTGACACTCTCAGACACTCTCAGACACTCTCTAAACACTCTCTGACAATCACTGACACTCTCAGACGCTCTCAGACACTCTCTGTCACTCTCAGACACTCCCAGACACTCTCTATCACTCTCTGACATTCTCTGACACTCTCAGACACTTTCTATCACTCTCTATCACTCGCTAACACTCACAGACACTCTCTGACACAATCTGACAATCTCTGACTCTCTCTATCACTCTCTGACACTGACTGACACTCTCAGACACTCTCTGTCGCTGTTAGACATTCTCAGACACTCTCTATCACTCTCTGACACTTTCTATCACTCTCTGACACTCTCTGACACACTCTGAAACTCTCTGACACTCTCTCTCACTCTCTATCACTCTCTGAAACAATTTGACACTCTCTATCACTATCTGACACTCTCAGACACTCTCTATGACACTCTATCACTCTCTGACACTCTCTGACACTCTCAGACACTCTTTATCTCTCTCTGACACTCTGTATCAATCTCTGACACTCTCAGACACTCTCCATCACTATCTGACACTCTCTATCACTCTCTATCACTCTCTGACACACTCTGCAACTCTCTATCACTCTCTGACACTCTCAGTCACTCTCTATCACTCTCTATCACTCTCTGACACACTCTGAC
Source organism: Heterodontus francisci (assembly GCF_036365525.1). Classification (NCBI taxonomy): domain Eukaryota; kingdom Metazoa; phylum Chordata; class Chondrichthyes; order Heterodontiformes; family Heterodontidae; genus Heterodontus; species Heterodontus francisci. The sequence goes on along the minus strand of NC_090412.1, from coordinate 33,373,420 downwards.
ACTCTCTATCACTCTCACACACTCTGACACTCTCTATCACTCTCTGACACTCTCTGACACTCTCTATCATTCTCTAACACTTTCTACCACTCTCTGACACTCTCTGACACTCTCATTCACTCTCTATCACTCTCTATCACTCTCTGACACACTCTGACACTCTCTATCACTCTCACACACTCTGACACTCTCTATCACTCTCTGACACTCTCTGACACTCTCTATCATTCTCTATCACTTTCTACCACTCTCTGACACTCTCTGACACTCACAGACACTTTCAGACATTCTCTATCACTCGCTGAAACCCTCAGACACTCTCTTGCACTCTCAGACATTCTCTATCACTCTCTGACACTCTCTGACACTCTCAGACACTCGCTGAAACTCTCTATCACGCTCTATCACGCTCTATCACTCTCTGACACTCTCTGACAATCTGACAGTCTCTGACACTCTCAGACACTCTCTATCACTCTCTTTCTCTCTCTGACACACTCTGACAATCTCTGACACTCTCAGACACACTCAGACACTCTCTAAACACTCTCTGACAATCACTGACACTCTCAGACGCTCTCAGACACTCTCAGACATGCTCTGTCACTCTCTGACATTCTCAGACACTCTCTATCACTCTCTGACATTCTCTGACAATCTCAGACACTCTCTATCACTCTCTATCACTCGCTGACACTCACAGACACTCTCTGACACAATCTGACAATCTCTGACTCTCTCTATCACTCTCTGACACTGACTGACACTCTCAGACACTCTCTGTCGCTGTTAGACATTCTCAGACACTCTCTATCACTCTCTGACACTTTCTATCACTCTCTGACACACTCTGAAACTCTCTGACACTCTCTATCACTCTCTATCACTCTCTGAAACAATTTGACACTCTCTATCACTATCTGACACTCTCAGACAATCTCTATCACTCTATGACACTCTCTGACATTGTCTATCACTCTCTGACACAGTCTGACACTCTCTGACACTCCCAGACACTCTCTATCACTCTCTATCACTCTCTTACACACTCTGAAAGTCTCTGACACTCTCTATCACTCTCTATCACTCTCTGAAACAATTTGACACTCTCTATCACTATCTGACACTCTCAGACAATCTCTATCACTCTATGACACTCTCTGACATTGTCTATCACTCTCTGACACAGTCTGACACTCTCTGACACTCCCAGACACTCTCTATCACTCTCTATCACTCTCTTACACACTCTGAAAGTCGCTGACACTCTCAGACACTCTCTAACACTCTCTGACACTCATTAACACTCTCAGACACTCTCTTTTCTCTCAGACACTCTCAGACACTCTCTATCACTCCCTATCACTATCAGACACACTCTGAAACTCTCTGACACTCTCTGACACTCTCCGACAATCTCTGAGACTCTCAGACACTCTCAGACACTCTCTATCACTCCCTATCACTCTCTGACACTCTCTGACAGTCTCTGACAATCTCAGACACTCTCAGACACTCTCTATCACTCTCTGACACTCAATGACACTCTCAGACACTCTCTGTCACTCTCAGACACTCTCTATCACTCTCTATGACACTCTATCACTCTCTGACACTCTCTGACACAATCTGACACTCTCTGACACTCTCAGACACTCTCTGACACTCTCTGACACACTCTGACACAATCTGACTATCTCTGACACTCTCTATCACTCTCTGACACACTCTGACAATCTCTGACACTCTCAGACACTCTCAGACACTCTCAGACACTCTCTATCACTCTCTGACACTTTCTATCACTCTCTGACACTCTCTGACTCACTCTGAAACTCTCTGACACTCTCTATCACTCTCTATCACTCTCTGATACAATTTGACACTCTCTGTCACTCTCTGACACTCTCAGACAATCTCTATCACTCTATGATACTCTCTGACATTGTCTATCACTCTCTGACACTCTCTGACACTCCCAGACACTCTCTATCACTCTCTATCACTCTCTGACACACTCTGACAGTCTCTGACAATCTCAGACACTCTCAGACACTCTCTATCACTCTCTGACACTCAATGACACTCTCAGACACTCTCTGTCACTCTCAGACACTCTTTATCACTCTCTATGACACTCTATCACTCTCTGACACTCTCTGACACACTCAGACACTCTTTATCTCTCTCTGACACTCTGTATCACTCTCTATCACTCTCTGACACTCTCAGACACTCTCAGACACTCTTTATCTCTCTCTGACACTCTGTATCACTCTCTATCACTCTCTGACACTCAATGACACTCTCAGACACTCTCTGTCACTCTCAGACACTCTCTATCACTCTCTATGACACTCTATCACTCTCTGACACTCTCTGACACACTCAGACACGCTTTATCTCTCTCTGACACTCTGTATCACTCTGTATCACTCTCTGACACTCTCAGACACTCTCTATCACTATCTGACACACTCTATCACTCTCTATCACTCTCTGACACACTCTGACACACTCTGAAACTCTCTATCACTCTCTGACACTCTCAGTCACTCTCTATCACTCTCTATCACTCTCTGACACACTCTGACACTCTCTATCACTCTCACACACTCTGTCACTCTCCATCACTCTCTGACACTCTCTGACACTCTCTATCATTCTCTATCACTTTCTACCACTCTCTGACACTCTCTGACACTCTCAGACACTTTCAGACATTCTCTATCACTCGCTGAAACCCTCAGACACTCTCTTACACTCTCAGACACTCTCTATCACTCTCTGACACTCTCTGACACTCGCTGAAACTCTCTTTCACGCTCTATCACTCTCTGACACTCTCTGACACTCTGACAGTCTCTGACACTCTCAGACACTCTCTATCTCTCTCTATCACTCTCTATCACTCTTTGACACTCTCTGACACTCTCTATCACTCTCTATCACTCGCTGACACTCGCAGACACTCTCAGACCCTCTGAGACACTCTCCATCAATCTCTATCACTCTCTGACACACTCTGACACAATCTGACAATCTCTGACTCTCTGTATCACTCTCTGACACTGACTGACACTCTCAGACACTCTCTGTCGCTCTAAGACACTCTCAGACACTCTCTATCACTCTCTGACACTTTCTATCACTCTCTGACACTCTCTGACACACTCTGAAACTCTCTGACACTCTCTATCACTCTCTGAAACAATTTGACACTCTCTATCACTATCTGACACTCTCAGAAATCTCTATCACTCTATGACACTCTCTGACATTGTCTATCACTCTCTGACACAGTCTGACACTCTCTGACACTCCCAGACACTCTCTATCACTCTCTTACACACTCTGAAAGTCTCTGACACTCTCAGACACTCTCTATCACTCTCTGACACACTCTGACACACTCTATCACTCTCTATCACTTTCTATCACTCTCTGACACCCTCAGACACTCTCTGACACTCTCAGACACTCTCTATCACTCTCAGACACTCTCAGACACTCTCTATCACTCTCTGACACTTTCTATGACTCTCTGACACCCTCAGACACTCTCTGACACTCTCAGACACTCTCTATCACTCTCAGACACTCTCTGACTCACTCTGAAACTCTCTGACACTCTCTATCACTCTATCACTCTCTGATACAATTTGACACTTTCTGTCACTCACTGACACTCTCAGACAATCTCTATCATCGATGACAGTCTCTGACATTGTCCAACACTCTCTGACACACTCTGACACTCGCTGACTCTCCCAGACACTCTCTATCACTTTCTATCACTCTCTGACACACTCTGACAGTCTCTGACACTCTCAGACACTCTCAGACACTCTCTATCACTCTCTGACACTCAATGACACTCTCAGACACTCTCTGTCACTCTCAGACACTCTCTATCACTCTCTATGACACTATCACTCTCTGACACTCTCTGACACTCTCAGACACTCTTTATCTCTCTCTGACACTCTGTATCACTCTCTATCACTCTGACACTCTCAGACACTCTCTATCACTATCTGACATTCTCTATCACTCTCTATCAGTCTCTGACGCACTCTGACACACTCTGAAACTCTCTATCACTCTCTGACACTCTCAGTCACTCTCTATCACTCTCTGACACACTCTGACACTCTCTATCACTCTCACACACTCTGACACTCTCGATCACTCTCTGACACTCTCTGACACTCTCTATCATTCTCTATCACTTTCTACCACTCTCTGACTCTTTCTGACACTCTCAGACACTTTCAGACATTCTCTATCACTCTCTTACACTCTCAGACACTCTCTTACACTCTCAGACACTCTCTATCACTCTCTGACACTCTCAGACACTCGCTGAAACTCTCCATCACGCTCTATCACTTTCTGACACTCTCTGACACTCTGACAGTCTCTGACACTCTCAGACACTCTCTATCCCTCTCTTTCACTCTCTGACACACTCTGACAATCTCTGACACTCTCAGACAATCTCAGACACTCTCTAAACACTCTCTGACAATCACTGACACTCTCAGACACGCTCTGTCACTCTCTGACACTCTCAGACACTCTCTATCACTCTCTGACACTCTCTGACACTCTCAGACACTCTCTATCACACTCTATCACTCGCTGGCACTCGCAGACACTCTCAGGCACTCTCTATCACTCTCTGACACTCTTAGACACTCTATATCACTCTCTATCACTCTCTGACACACTCTGACACAATCTGACAATCTCTGACTCTCTCGATCACTCTCTGACACTGACTGACACTCTCAGGCACTCTCTGTCACTCTACGACACTCTCAGACACTCTCTATCACTCTCTATCACTCTCTGACACTCTTAGACACTCTATATCACTCTCTATCACTCTCTGACACACTCTGACACACTCTGAAACTCTCTGACACTCTCTATCACTCTCTAACTCTCTGAAACAATTTGACACTCTCTATCACTATCTGACACTCTCAGACAATCTCTCTCACTCTATGACACTCTCTGACATTGTCTATCACTCTCTGACACACTCTGACACTCCCAGACACTCTCTATCACTCTCCATCACTCTCTATCACTCTCTTACACACTCTGAAAGTCTCTGACACTCTCAGACACTCTCAGACACTCTCTATCACTCTCTGACACTCTCTGACACTCTCAGACACTCTTGATCTCTCTCTGACACTCTGTATCACTCTCTATCACTCTCTGACACTCTCAGACACTCACTATCACTCTCTGACACTCTCTATCACTCTCTATCACTCTCTGACACACGATGACAGACTCTGAAACTCTCTATCACTCTCTGACACTCTCAGTCACTCTCTATCTCTCTCTATCACTCTCTGACACACTCTGACACTCTCTATCACTCTCACACACTCTGAAACTCTCTATCACTCTCTGACGCACTCTTACACACTCTATCACTCTCTATCACTTTCTATCACTCTCTGACACCCTCAGACCCTCTCTGACCCTCTCAGACACTCTCTATCACTCTCTGACACTGTCAGACACTCTCTGACAATCTCAGACGTTCTCAGACTCTCTGTATCACTCTCTGACACTCTCTGTCACTCTCTATCGCATTCTGACATTCTCAGACACTCTCTATCACTCTCTGACACTCTCTATCACTCTCTGACACTCTCAGAAACTCTCTATCACTCTCTGACACTCTCTCACACTCTCTGACATTCTCTTTCATCCTCTGACAATGTCAGACACTCTCTATCGCCCTCTGACACTCTCTGACAATCTCTGACACTCTCAGAAACTCTCTATCACTCTCAGACACTCTCTATCAGTCTCTGACACATTCTATCACTCTCTGACACTCTCTGACACACTCTGAAACTCTCTGACACTCTCCATCACTCTTTATCACTCTCTGACACAATTTGACACTCTCTATCACTCTCTGACACTCTCAGACACTCTCTATCACTCTGTGACACTCTCTGACATTGTCTATCACTCTCTGACACACTCTGACACTCTCTGACACTCTCAGACACTCTCTATCACCCTCTATCACTCTCTGACACACTCTGACAGTCTCTGACACTCTCAGACACTCGCAGACACTCTCTATCACTCTCTGACACTCCCTGACACTCTCAGACACTCTCTGTCACTCTCAGACACTCTGTATCACTCTCTATCACTCTCTGACACTCTCTGATTCTCTCTGACACACTCTGAAACTCTCTGACATTCTCTATCACTCTTTATCGCTCTCTGACACACTCAGACACGCTCTATCACTCTCTGACACTCTCTGACACTCTCAGGCACTCTCTGACACTCTCAGACACTCGCTATCACTCTATGACACACTCTGACATTGTCCATCACTCTCTGACACACTCTGACACTCTCAGACACTCTCAGACACTCTCTATCACTCTCCGACACTCACTGACACTCTCAGACAATCTCTGTCACTCTCAGACACTCTCTATCACTCTCTGACACTCTCTGACACTCTCTGACTCTCTCTGACACTCTCAGACACTCTCTATCACTCTCTGACACTCTCTATCACTCTCTATCAATCTCTGAAACTCTCAGACACTGTCTATCACTCTCTGACACTCTCTGACACTCTCTGACACTCTCTGACACTCTCAGACACTCTCTATCACTCTCTGACACTCTCTATCACTCTCTATCAATCTCTGAAACTCTCAGACACTGTCTATCACTCTCTGACACTCTCTCTCACTCTCTCTCACTCTCTGACACACTCTGACAATCTCTGACTCTCTCAGACACTCTCTACCACTGTCTGAAACTCACTGACACTCTCAGACACTCTCTGTCACTTTCAGACACTCTCAGACAGTCTCTATCACTCTCTGACTCTCTTAATCACTCTCTGTCACTCTAAGACACTCTCAGACACTCTCTATCACTCTCTATCACTCTCTGACACTCTTAGACACACTATATCACTCTCTATCACTCTCTGACACACTCTGACACACTCTGAAACTCTCTGACACTCTCTATCACTCTCTATCACTCTGAAACAATTTGACACTCTCTATCACTATCTGACACTCTCAGACAATCTCTCTCACTCTATGACACTCTCTGACATTGTCTATCACTCTCTGACACACTCTGACACTCCCAGACACTCTCTATCATTCTCCATCACTCTCTATCACTCTCTTACACACTCTGAAAGTCTCTGACACTCTCAGACACTCGCAGACACTCTCTATCACTCTCTGACACTCTCTGACACTCTCAGACACTCTTGATCTCTCTCTGACACTCTGTATCACTCTCTATCACTCTCTGACACTCTCAGACACTCACTATCACTCTCTGACACTCTCTATCACTCTCTATCACTCTCTGACACACGATGACAGACTCTGAAACTCTCTATCACTCTCTGACACTCTCAGTCACTCTCTATCTCTCTCTATCACTCTCTGACACACTCTGACACTCTCTATCACTCTCACACACTCTGAAACTCTCTATCACTCTCTGACACACTCTTACACACTCTATCACTCTCTATCACTTTCTATCACTCTCTGACACCCTCAGACACTCTCTGACCCTCTCAGACACTCTCTATCACTCTCACACACTCTGAAACTCTCTATCACTCTCTGACACACTCTTACACACTCTATCACTCTCTATCACTTTCTATCACTCTCTGACACCCTCAGACACTCTCTGACCCTCTCAGACACTCTCTATCACTCTCTGACACTGTCAGACACTCTCTGACAATCTCAGACGTTCTCAGACACTCTGTATCACTCTCTGACACTCTCTGTCACTCTCTATCGCATTCTGACATTCTCAGACACTCTCTATCACTCTCTGACACTCTCTATCACTCTCTGACACTCTCAGAAACTCTCTATCACTCTCTGACACTCTCTCACACTCTCTGACATTCTCTTTCATCCTCTGACAATGTCAGACACTCTCTATCGCCCTCTGACACTCTCTGACAATCTCTGACACTCTCAGAAACTCTCTATCACTCTCAGACACTCTCTATCAGTCTCTGACACATTCTATCACTCTCTGACACTCTCTGACACACTCTGAAACTCTCTGACACTCTCCATCACTCTTTATCACTCTCTGACACAATTTGACACTCTCTATCACTCTCTGACACTCTCAGACACTCTCTATCACTCTGTGACACTCTCTGACATTGTCTATCACTCTCTGACACACTCTGACACTCTCTGACACTCTCAGACACTCTCTATCACCCTCTATCACTCTCTGACACACTCTGACAGTCTCTGACACTCTCAGACACTCGCAGACACTCTCTATCACTCTCTGACACTCCCTGACACTCTCAGACACTCTCTGTCACTCTCAGACACTCTGTATCACTCTCTATCACTCTCTGACACTCTCTGACTCTCTCTGACACACTCTGAAACTCTCTGACACTCTCTATCACTCTTTATCGCTCTCTGACACACTCAGACACGCTCTATCACTCTCTGACACTCTCTGACACTCTCAGGCACTCTCTGACACTCTCAGACACTCGCTATCACTCTATGACACACTCTGACATTGTCCATCACTCTCTGACACACTCTGACACTCTCAGACACTCTCAGACACTCTCTATCACTCTCCGACACTCACTGACACTCTCAGACAATCTCTGTCACTCTCAGACACTCTCTATCACTCTCTGACACTCTCTGACACTCTCTGACTCTCTCTGACACTCTCAGACACTCTCTATCACTCTCTGACACTCTCTATCACTCTCTATCAATCTCTGAAACTCTCAGACACTGTCTATCACTCTCTGACACTCTCTGACACTCTCTGACACTCTCAGACACTCTCTTTCACTCTCTGACACTCTCTATCACTCTCTATCAATCTCTGAAACTCTCAGACACTGTCTATCACTCTCTGACACTCTCTCTCACTCTCTCTCACTCTCTGACACACTCTGACAATCTCTGACTCTCTCAGACACTCTCTATCACTGTCTGAAACTCACTGACACTCTCAGACACTCTCTGTCACTTTCAGACACTCTCAGACAGTCTCTATCACTCTCTGACTCTCTTAATCACTCTCTGACACTCTCTGACACTCACTATCACTCTCTGACACTCTCTGACACGCTCTATCACTCTCTGACTCTCTTAATCACTCTCTGACACTCTCTGACACTCACTATCACTCTCTGACACTCTCTGACACTCTCTATCACTCTCTGACACACTCAGACACGCTCTATCACTCTCTGACACTCTCTGACACTCTCAGGCACTCTCTGTCATTCTCTGACACACTCTGGCACTCTCTGGCACTCTCTGACACTCTCTGTCACTCTCTGTCACTCTCTGACACACGCTGAACGTCGCTGGCACTCTCAGACACTCTCTATCACTCGCTATCACTCTCTGACACACTCTGACACACTCTGACACTCTCAGACACTCTCTTTCACTCTCTGACACTCTCTGACACTCTCTGACTCTCTCTGACACTCTCAGACACTCTCTATCACTCTCTGCCACTCTCTATCACTCTCTATCAATCTCTGAAACTCTCAGACACTGTCTATCACTCTCTGACACTCTCTGACACTCTCTGACACTCTCTGACACTCTCAGACACTCTCTTTCACTCTCTGACACTCTCTATCACTCTCTATCAATCTCTGAAACTCTCAGACACTGTCTATCACTCTCTGACACTCTCTCTCACTCTCTCTCACTCTCTGACACACTCTGACAATCTCTGACTCTCTCAGACACTCTCTATCACTGTCTGAAACTCACTGACACTCTCAGACACTCTCTGTCACTTTCAGACACTCTCAGACAGTCTCTATCACTCTCTGACTCTCTTAATCACTCTCTGACACTCTCTGACACTCACTATCACTCTCTGACACTCTCTGACACGCTCTATCACTCTCTGACTCTCTTAATCACTCTCTGACACTCTCTGACACTCACTATCACTCTCTGACACTCTCTGACACTCTCTATCACTCTCTGACACACTCAGACACGCTCTATCACTCTCTGACACTCTCTGACACTCTCAGGCACTCTCTGTCATTCTCTGACACACTCTGGCACTCTCTGGCACTCTCTGACACTCTCTGTCACTCTCTGTCACTCTCTGACACACGCTGAACGTCGCTGGCACTCTCAGACACTCTCTATCACTCGCTATCACTCTCTGACACACTCTGACACACTCTGACACTCTCAGACACTCTCTTTCACTCTCTGACACTCTCTGAAAATCTCTGACACACTCACACTCTCTCTGACACAGTCTAGCACTCCCTGACACTCTCTATCACTCTCTGACACACTCTGACAATCTCTGACTCTCTCAGACACTCTCTATCACTGTCTGAAACTCACTGACACTCTCAGACACTCTCTGTCACTTTCAGACACTCTCAGACACTCTCTATCACTCTCTGACACTCTCTGATTCTCTCTGACACACTCTGAAACTCTCTGACACTCTCTATCACTCTTTATCGCTCTCTGACACAATTTGACACTCTCTATCACTCTCTGACACTCTCAGACACTCGGTATCACTCTATGACACACTGTGACATTGTCCATCACTCTCTGACACACTCTGACACAATCTGACAATCTCTGACACTCTCAGAAACTCTCTATCACTCTCAGACACTCTCTATCAGTCTCTGATACATTCTATCACTCTCTGACACTCTCTGACACACTCTGAAACTCTCTGACACTCTCTATCACTCTTTATCACTCTCTGACACAATTTGACACTCTCTATCACTCTGCGACACTCTCAGACACTCTCTATTACTCTGTGACATTCTCTGACAGTGTCTGTCACTCTCAGACACTCTCTGACACTCTCAGACACTCTCTATCACCCTCCATCACTCTCTGACACACTCTGACAGTCTCTGACACTCTCAGACACTCGCAGACACTCTCTATCACTCTCTGACACTCCCTGACACTCTCAGACACTCTCTGTCACTCTCAGACACTCTGTATCACTCTCTACCACTCTCTGACACTCTCTGATTCTCTCTGACACACTCTGAAACTCTCTGACACTCTCTATCACTCTTTATCGCTCTCTGACACACTCAGAAACGCTCTATCACTCTCTGACACTCTCTGACACTCTCAGGCACTCTCTGACACTCTCAGACACTCGCTATCACTCTATGACACACTCTGACATTGTCCATCACTCTCTGACACACTCTGACACTCTCAGACACTCTCAGACACTCTCTATCACTCTCCGACACTCACTGACACTCTCAGACAATCTCTGTCACACTCAGACACTCTCTATCACTCTCTGACACTCTCTGACCCTCTCTGACACTCTCAGACACTGTCTATCACTCTCTGACACTCTCTATCACTCTCTATCAATCTCTGAAACTCTCAGACACTGTCTATCACTCTCTGACACTCTCTGACACTCTCTGACACTCTCAGACACTCTCTATCACTCTCTGACACTCTCTATCACTCTCTCTCACTCTCTGACACACTCTGACAATCTCTGACTCTCTCAGACACTCTCTACCACTGTCTGAAGCTCACTGACACTCTCAGACACTCTCTGTCACTTTCAGACACTCTCAGACACTCTCTATCACTCTCTGACTCTCTTAATCACTGTCTGACACTCTCTGACACTCACTATCACTCTCTGACACTCTCTGACACTCTCTATCACTCTCTGACACACTCAGACACGCTCTATCACTCTCTGACACTCTCTGACACTCTCAGGCACTCTCTGTCATTCTCTGACACACTCTGGCACTCTCTGACACTCTCTGTCACTCTCTGTCACTCTCTGACACACGCTGAACGTCGCTGGCACTCTCAGACACTCTCTATCACTCGCTATCACTCTCTGACACACTCTGACACACTCTGACACTCTCAGACACTCTCTTTCACTCTCTGGCACTCACTGCAACTCTCACAAACCCTCTGTCACTCTCAGACACTCCCAGACACTCTCTCTCACTCTCTGACACTCTCTGAAAATCTCTGACACACTCACACTCTCTCTGACACACTCTATCACTCCCTGACACTCTCTATCACTCTATGACACACTCTGACAATCTCTGACTCTCTCAGACACTCTCTATCACTGTCTGAAACTCACTGACACTCTCAGACACTCTCTGTCACTTTCAGACACTCTCAGACACTCTCTATCACTCTCTGACACTCTCTGATTCTCTCTGACACACTCTGAAACTCTCTGACACTCTCTATCACTCTTTATCGCTCTCTGACACAATTTGACCCTCTCTATCACTCTCTGACACTCTCAGACACTCGCTATCACTCTATGACACACTCTGACATTGTCCATCACTCTCTGACACACTCTGACACTCTGAGACACTCTCAGACACTCTCTATCACTCTCCGACACTCACTGACACTCTCAGACAATCTCTGTCACTCTCAGACACTCTCTATCACTCTCTGACACTCTCTGACACTCTCTGACACTCTCTATCACTCTCTGACACTCTCTATCACTCTCTATCAATCTCTGAAACTCTCAGACACTGTCCATCACTCTCTGACACTCTCTATCACTCTCTCTCACTCTCTGACACACTCTGACACTCTCACACACTCAGACACTCTCTATCACTCTCTATCACTCTCTATCACTCTCTATCACTCTCCGACACTCTCTGACACTCTCTGACACACTCAGACACTCTCTATCACTCTCTGACACACTCTGACAGTCTCTGAAACTCTCTGACACTCTCTATCACTCTGTGAAACTCTCTGACACTCTCTATCACTCTCTATCACTCTCTGACACACTCAGACACTCTCTATCACTCTCTATCACTCTCTGACACACTCTAACTGTCTCTGACACTCTCAGACACTCTCAGACTCTCTCAGACACTCTCTGACACTCTCAGACACTCTCTTTCACTCTCAGACACTCTCTGACACTCTCTGACACTCTCTGACACTCTCTGACACTCTCAGACACTCTCAATCACTCTCTGACACTCTCTATCACTCTGTATCACTCTCTGACACTCACAGACACTCTCTGACACTCTCAGACACTCTCTGACACTCTCAGACACTCACAATCACTCTCTGACACTCTCTATCACTCTGTATCACTCTCTGACTCTCTCTATCACTCTCTGACACTCTCAGATATCTCTGACACTCTCAGACACTCTCTGACACTCTCAGATACTCTCAATCACTCTCTGACACTCTGACACTCTCTGACAATCTCTGACACTCTCAGACACTCTCAGACACTCTCTGACACTCTCAGACACTCTCTTTCACTCTAAGACACTCTCCATCACTCTCTGACACTCTCTGACACTCTCAGACACTCTGTGACACTCTCAGACACTCTCCATCACTCTCTATCACTCTCTGACACTCTCTGACACACTCAGACACTCTCTATCACTCTCCATCACTCTCTGACTCACTCAGACCCTCTCTGACAATCTCAGACACTCTCTATCACTCTCTGACACTCTCAGACGCTCTCTATCACTCTCTGACATTCTCTATCACTCTCTATCACTCTCTGACACTCTCTATCACTCTCTGAAACTCTCTGACACTCTCTATCACTCAATGACACTCTCAGACACTCTCTATCACTCTCTGACACTCTCTGACACACTCTGACACTCTCAGACATTCTCTATCACTCTTTATCACTCTCTGGCACGCTCTGACACTCTCTGACACTCTCTGACACTCTCTATCACTCTCTATCACTCTCTATTGCTCTCTGAAACACTCTGACACACTCTGATACTCTCAGACACTCTCTATCAATCTCTGACACTCTCTGACACTCTCTGACACTCTCAGTCACTATCTGACACTCTCAGACACTCTCTATCACTCTGTATCACTCTCTGACACTCTCTATCACTCTCTGACACTCTCTATCATTCTCTATCACATTCTGAATCTCTCTATCACTCTCTATCACTCTCTGACACTCTCTATCACTCTCTGAAACTCTCTGACACTCTCTGACACTCAATGACACTCTCTGACTCTCCCTATGACACTCTATCACTCTCTGAAACTCTCTGACACTCTCTGACACTCTCAGACGCTCTCTATCACGCTCTGAGATTCTATATCACTCTCTATCACTTTCCGACACTCTCTATCACTCTCTGACACTCTCTATCACTCTCTGAAACTCTCTGACACTCTCGATCACTCAATCACACTCTCTGACACTCTCTATCACTCTCTGACACACTCTGACACTCTCTGACACTCTCAGACACTCTCTATCACTCTTTATCACTTTCTGGCACTCTCTGACACTCTCTGACACTCTCAGACACATTCAATCACTTTCTATCACTCAATGACACTCTTTGACACTCTCTATCACTCTATGACACTCTCTGACACTCCCTATCACTCTCTATTACTCTCTGACACACTCTCACACTCTCAGACACTCTCTTTCACTCTCAGACACTCTCTATCACTGTCTGAAATTCACTGACACTCTCAGACACTCTCTGTCACTTTCAGACACTCTCATACACTCTCTATCACTCTCTGACACTCTCTGATTCTCTCTGACACACTCTGAAACTCTCTGACACTCTCTATCACTCTTTATCGCTCTCTGACACAATTTGACACTCTCTATCACTCTCTGACACTCTCAGACACTAGCTATCACTCTATGACACACTCTGACATTGTCCATCACTCTCTGACACACTCTGACACAATCTGACAATCTCTGACACTCTCAGAAACTCTCTATCACTCTCAGACACTCTCTATCAGTCTCTGACACATTCCATCACTCTCTGACACTCTCTGACACACTCTGAAACTCTCTGACAATCTCTATCACTCTTTATCACTCTCTGACACAATTTGACACTCTCTATCACTCTCCGAAACTCTCAGACACTCTCTATCACTCTGTGACATTCTCCGACATTGTCTATCACTCTCTGACACACTCTGACACTCTCTGACACTCTCAGACACTCTCTATCACCCTCTATCACTCTCTGACACACTCTGACAGTCTCTGACACTCTCAGACACTCGCAGACACTCTCTATCACTCTCTGACACTCCCTGACACTCTCAGACACTCTCTGTCACTCTCAGACACTCTGTATCACTCTCTATCACTCTCTGACACTCTCTGATTGTCTCTGACACACTCTGAAACTCTCTGACACTCTCTATCACTCTTTATCGCTCTCTGACACACTCAGACACGCTCTATCACTCTCTGACACTCTCTGACACTCTCTGACACTCTCTGACACTCTCAGATACTCTCTATCACTCTCTGACACTCTCTATCACTCTCTATCAATCTCTGAAACTCTCAGACACTGTCTATCACTCTCTGACACTCTCTGACACTCTCTGACACTCTCAGACACTCTCTATCACTCTCTGACACTCTCTATCACTCTCTATCAATCTCTGAAACTCTCAGACACTGTCTATCACTCTCTGACACTCTCTATCACTCTCTCTCACTCTCTGACACACTCTGACAATCTCTGACTCTCTCAGACACTCTCTACCACTGTCTGAAACTCACTGACACTCTCTGTCACTTTCAGACACTCTCAGACAGTCTCTATCACTCTCTGACTCTCTTAATCACTCTCTGACACTCTCTGACACTCACTATCACTCTCTGACACTCCCTGACACTCTCATACACTCTCTGTCACTCTCAGACACTCTGTATCACTCTCTATCACTCTCTGACACTCTCTGATTGTCTCTGACACACTCTGAAACTCTCTGACACTCTCTATCACTCTTTATCGCTCTCTGACACACTCAGACACGCTCTATCACTCTCTGACACTCTCTGACACTCTGACACTCTCAGGCACTCTCTGTCATTCTCTGACACACTCTGGCACTCTCTGACACTCTCTGTCACTCTCTGTCACTCTCTGACACACGCTGAACGTCGCTGGCACTCTCAGACACTCTCTATCACTCGCTATCACTCTCTGACACACTCTGACACTCTCAGACACTCTCTTTCACTCTCTGGCACTCACTGAAACTCTCAGAAACCCTCTGTCTTTCTCAGACACTCCCAGACACTCTCTCTCACTCTCTGACGCTCTCTGAAAATCTCTGACACACTCACACTCTCTCTGACACACTCTATCACTCCCTGAAACTCTCTATCACTCTCTGACACACTCTGACAATCTCTGACTCTCTCAGACACTCTCTATCACTGTCTGAAACTCACTGACACTCTCTGATTCTCTCTGACACACTCTGAAACTCTCTGAAACTCTCTATCACTCTTTATCGCTCTCTGACACAATTTGACACTCTCTATTACTCTCAGACACTCTCTATCACTCTGACACTCTCTGATTCTCTCTGACACACTCTGAAACTCTCTGACACTCTCTATCACTCTTTATCGCTCTCTGACACAATTTGACACTCTCTATCACTCTCTGACACTCTCAGACACTCGCTATCACTCTATGACACACTCTGACATTGTCCATCACTCTCTGACTTCTCTGACACTCTGGGACACTCTCAGACACTCTCTATCACTCTCCGACACTCACTGACACTCTCAGACAATCTCTGTCACTCTCAGACACTCTCTATCACTCTCTGACACTCTCTGACACTCTCTGACACTCTCAGACACTCTCTATCACTCTCTGACACTCTCTATCACTCTCTATCAATCTCTGAAACTCTCAGACACTGTCCATCACTCTCTGACACTCTCTATCACTCTCTCTCACTCTCTGACACACTCTGACACTCTCACACTCTCAGAAACTCTCTATCACTCTCTATCACTCTCTATCACTCTCTGACACTCTCTGACACTCTCTGGCACACTCAGACACTCTCTATCACTCTCTGACACACTCTGACAGTCTCTGAAACTCTCTGACACTCTCTATCACTCTGTGAAACTCTCTGACACTCTCTATCACTCTCTATCACTCTCTGACACTCTCTGACACACTCAGACACTCTCTATCACTCTCTGACACACTCTAACTGTCTCTGACACTCTCAGACTCTCTCAGACACTCTCTGACACTCTCAGACACTCTCTTTCACTCTCAGACACTCTCCATCACTCTCTGACACTCTCTGACACTCTCTGACACTCTCAGACACTCTCTGACACTCTCAGACACTCTCAATCACTCTCTGACACTCTCTATCACTCTGTATCACTCTCTGACACTCTCAGACACTCTCTGACACTCTCAGACACTCACAATCACTCTCTGACACTCTCTATCACTCTCTGACACTCTCTATCACTCTCTGACACTCTCTGATAGCTCTGACACTCTCAGACACTCTCTGACACTCTCAGATACTCTCAATCACTCTCTGACACTCTGACACTCTCTGACAATCTCTGACACTCTCAGACACTCTCAGACACTCTCTTTCACTCTAAGACACTCTCCATCACTCTCTGACACTCTCAGACACTCTCTGACACTCTCTGACACTCTCCATCACTCTCTATCACTCTCTGACACTCTCTGACACACTCAGACACTCTCTATCACTCTCTGACACTCTCTATCACTCTCTGACACTCTCAGACACTCTCTATCACTCTCTGACACTCTCTATCACTCTCTGACACTCTCTGATATCTCTGACACTCTCAGACACTCTCTGACACTCTCAGATACTCTCAATCACTCTCTGACACTCTGACACTCTCTGACAATCTCTGACACTCTCAGACACTCTCAGACACTCTCTGACACTCTAAGACACTCTCCATCACTCTCTGACACTCTCCATCACTCTCTGACACTCTCCATCACTCTCTGACACTCTCAGACACTCTCTGACACTCTCAGACACTCTCCATCACTCTCTATCACTCTCTGACACTCTCTGACACACTCAGACACTCTCTATCACTCTCTGACACACTCTGACAGTCTCTGACACTCTCAGACTCTCTCAGACAATCTCTGACACTCTCTGACACTCTGTGACACACTCAGACCCTCTCTGACAATCTCAGACACTCTCTATCAATCTCTGACACTCTCTGACACTCTCAGACGCTCTCTATCACTCTCTGACATTCTCTATCACTCTCCATCACTTTCTGACACTCTATCACTCTCTGAAACTCTCTGACACTCTCTATCACTCAATGACACTCTCAGACACTCTCTATCACTCTCTGACACTCTCTGACACACTCTGACACTCTCAGACATTCTCTATCACTCTTTATCACTCTCTGGCACTCTCTGACACTCTCTGACACTCTCTGACACTCTCTATCACTCTCTATCACTCTCTATTGCTCTCTGACACACTCTGACACTCTCTGACACTCTCAGACACTCTCTATCAATCTCTGACACTCTCTGACACTCTCAGTCACTATCTGACACTCTCAGACACTCTCTATCACTCTGTATCACTCTCTGACACTCTCTATCACTCTCTGACACTCTCTATCATTCTCTATCACATTCTGAATCTCTCTATCACTCTCTATCACTCTCTGACACTCTCTATCACTCTCTGAAACTCTCTGACACTCTCTGACACTCAATGACACTCTCTGACTCTCACTATCACACTCTATCACTCTCTGAAACTCTCTGACACTCTCTGACACTCTCAGACGCTCTCTATCACTCTCTGAGATTCTATATCACTCTCTATCACTTTCCGGCACTCTCTATCACTCTCTGACACTCTCTATCACTCTCTGAAACTCTCTGACACTCTCGATCACTCAATCGCACTCTCTGACACTCTCTATCACTCTCTGACACACTCCGACACTCTCTGACACTCTCAGACACTCTCTATCACTCTTTATCACTTTCTGGCACTCTCTGACACTCTCTGACACTCTCTGACACTCTCAGACACATTCAATCACTTTCTATCACTCAATGACACTCTTTGACACACTCTATCACTCGATGACACTCTCTGACACTCCCTATCACTCTCTATTACTCTCTGACACACTCTCACACTCTCACACTCTCAGACACTCTCTTTCACTCTCAGACACTCTCTTTCACTCTCAGACACTCTCTGTCACTCTGTATCACTCTCTGACACTCTCTATCACTCTCTGACACTCTCTGACACTCTCTGACACTCTCAGACACTCTCTGAGACTCTCAGACACTCTCAATCACTCTCTGACTTTCTCTGACACTCTCTGACACTCTCTCACACTCTCAGACACTCTCTTTCACTCTCAGACACTCTCTTTCACTCTCAGACACTCTCTCTCACTCTCTGACACTCTCTGACACTATCAGACTCTCTCTATCAATCTCTATCACTCTCTGACACACTCTACACACTCTGACACTCTCTGACAGTCTCAGACACTCTCAGACACTCTATATCACTCTCTGACACTCACTGACACTCACAGACACTCTCTGTCACTCTCAGACACCTCAGACACTCTCTATCACTCTCAGAAACTCTCTGACACACTCTGATGCTCTCTGACACTCTCTGACACTCTCTATACAATAGCGGGAGACTGTGTGTTGAGCCGGAAGAGATAAGTGAGGTTTTGAATGAGTACTTCTCTTCGGTATTTACGAATGAGAAGGGGTGTATTACTGAAGAGGACGGTGTGAAACAGACTGGTAAGCTCGAGGAAGTGCTCGTTAGGAGGGAAGATGTGTTGGGGTTTTTGAATAACTTGAAGATAGACAAGTCTCCCGGGCCTGACGGGGTATATCCAAGGATGTTATGGGGAGCAAGGGATGAAATTGCAGAGCCGTTGGCAATGATCTTTTCATCTTCTCTGCTGACGGGGGTGGTACCAGGTGATTGGAGGGTGGCAAATGTTGTGCCCCTGTTCAAGAAAGGGAATAGGAACAACCCTGGGAATTACAGGCCAGTTAGTCTTACTTCGGTGGTAGGCAAGTTGATGGAAAAGGTGCTGAGGGATAGGATTTCTGAGCATCTGGAAAGACACTGCTTGATTCGGGACAGTCAGCACGGTTTTGTGAGGGGTAGGTCTTGCCTCACAAGCCTGATTGAATTCTTTGAGCAGGTAACCAAGCAAGTGGATGAGGGTAAACCAGTGGATGTGGTGTACATGGATTTTAGTAAGGCATTTGATAAGGTCCCCCATGGTAGACTTATGGAGAAAGTCAGGAGGCATGGGATAGTGGGGAATGTGGCCAGTTGGATTAAGAATTGGCTAACTGATAGAAGGCAGAGAGTGGTCTTAGATGGTAAATACTCAGCCTGGAGCCCAGTTACCAGTGGCGTGCCGCAGGGATCAGTTCTGGGTCCTCTCCTGTTTGTGATTTTTATTAACGACTTGGATGAGGAAGTCGAAGGGTGGGTCAGTAAATTTGCAGATGATACAAAGGTTGGTGGAGTTGTGGATACCGAGGAGGGCTATTGTCGTCTGCAAAGGGACTTGGATAGGTTGCAGTGCTGGGCTGAAAAGTGGCAGATGGAGTTTAACCCTGAAAAGTGTGAGGTCGTCCATTTTGGAAGGACAAACATGAATGCAAAATACTTGGTTAACGGTAGGGTTCTTGGGCATGTGGAGGAGCAGAGAGACCTTGGGGTCTATGTGCATAGATCATTGAAAGTTGCAACTCAAGTGGATAGGGCTGTGAAGAAGGCATATGGGGTGTTAGCGTTCATTAGCAGAGGGATTGAATTTAAGAGCCGTGAGGTGATGATGCAGCTGTACAGGACCTTGGTAAGGCCTCATTTGGAGTACTGTGTGCAGTTCTGGTCGCCTCATTTTAGGAAGGATGTGGAAGCCTTGGAGAGGGTGCAGAGGAGATTTACCAGGATGTTGCCTGGAATGGAGAATAAGTCTTACGAGGAAAGGCTGAACATTCTAGGCCTCTTCTCATTAGAAAGGAGAAGGATGAGGGGTGACATGATAGAGGTTTATAAGATGATCAGGGGAATAGATAGGGTAGACAGTCAGAAACTTTTTCCCCGGGTGGAGCAAAGCGTTACAAGGGGTCATAAATTTAAGGTGAAGGGTGGGAGATATAAGGGGGATGTCAGGGGAAGGTTCTTTACCCAGAGAGTGGTCGAGGCATGGAATGCCTTGCCCGGGGAAGTTGTTGAGTCAGAAACTTTAGGGACTTTCAAAAGGCTTTTGGATAGGTATATGGATAAAGGAGAATGATGGGGTATAGATTAAATTGTCCTTGACAGAGGACAAAGGATCGGCACAACATTGTGGGCCGAAGGGCCTGTTCTGTGCTGTATGTTCTATGTTCTATGTTCTATGTTCTATCAGTCTCTGACACTCTCTGACACTCTCTATCACTCTCTATCACTCTCTGACACTCTCTGACACTCTCTGACACACTCAGACACTCTCTATCACTCTCTATCACTCTCTGACATACTCTGACAGTCACTGAAACTCTCTGACACTCTCTCTCACTCTATGAAACTCTCTGACACTCTCTATCACTCTCTATCACTCTCTGACACTCTCTGACACACTCAGACACTCTCTATCACTCTCCATCACTCTCTGACACACTCTGACAGTCTCTGACACTCTCAGACTCTCTCAGACCCTCTCTGACAATCTCAGACACTCTCTATCACTCTCTGACTCTCTCTGACACTCAGACAATCTCTGACACTCTCATACACTCTCTATCAATCTCTATCACTCTCTGACACACTCAGACACTCTCAGACACTCTGCATCACTCACTGACACTCGCAGACACTCTCTGTCACTCTCATACACCTCAGACACTCTCTATCACTCTCTGACACTCTCTGACACTCTCTGACACTCTCTGATGCTCTCTGACGCTCTCTGACAATCTCTATCACTCAATGACACTCTCTGACACTCTCGTCAATCTATATCACTCTCTGACACTCTCTGACACACTCAGACACTCTCTGACACTCTCAGACACTCTCTCTCACTCTGTATCACTCACTGACACTCTCTATCACTCTCTGACACTCTCTGACACTCTCTGACACTCTCTGACACTCTCTCACACTCTCAGACACTCTCTTTCACTCTCAGACACTCTCTTTCACTCTCAGACACTCTCTATCACTCTCTGACACTCTCAGACTCTCTCTGACACTCTCAGACACTCTCTATCACTCAGACACTCTAGATCACTCTCTGACACTCACTGACACTCACAGACACTCTCTATCAATCTCTGACACTCTCTGACACACTCTGATGCTCTCTGACACTCTCTGACACTCTCTATCACTCTGTGACACTCTCTGACACTCTCTATCACTCTCTATCACTCTCTATCACTCTCTGACACTCTCTATCACGCTCTGACACTCTCTAACACCCTCTGACACACTCAGACCCTCTCTGACACTCTCAGACACTCTCTATCACCCTCTGACACTCTCTGACACTCAGACAATCTCTGACACTCTCATACACTCTCTATCAATCTCTATCACTCTCTGACACACTCAGACACTCTCAGACACTCTGCATCACTCACTGACACTCGCAGACACTCTCTGTCACTCTCAGACACCTCAGACACTCTCTATCACTCTCTGACACTCTCTGACACTCTCTGACACTCTCTGATGCTCTCTGACACTCTCCATCACTCTCCATCACTCTCTGACACACTCTGACAGTCTCTGACACTCTCAGACTCTCTCAGACCCTCTCTGACAATCTCAGACACTCTCTATCACTCTCTGACTCTCTCTGACACTCAGACAATCTCTGACACTCTCATACACTCTCTATCAATCTCTATCACTCTCTGACACACTCAGACACTCAGACACTCTGCATCACTCACTGACACTCGCAGACACTCTCTGTCACTCTCAGACACCTCAGACACTCTCTATCACTCTCTGACACTCTCTGACACTCTCTGACACTCTCTGATGCTCTCTGACACTCTCTGACAATCTCTATCACTCAATGACACTCTCTGACACTCTCGTCAATCTATATCACTCTCTGACACTCTCTGACACTCTCTGACACACTCAGACACTCTCTGACACTCTCGGACACTCTCTCTCACTCTGTATCACTCTCTGACACTCTCAGACACTCTCTGACTCTCTCTGACAGTCTCTGACACTCTCTCACACTCTCAGACACTCTCTTTCACTCTCAGACACTCTCTTTCACTCTCAGACACTCTCTATCACTCTCTGACACTCTCAGACTCTCTCTGACACTCTCAGACACTCTCTATCACTCTCTGACACTCTAGATCACTCTCTGGCACTCACTGACACTCACAGACACTCTCTGTCACTCTCAGACACCTCAGACACTCTCTATCAATCTCTGACACTCTCTGACACACTCTGATGCTCTCTGACACTCTCTGACACTCTCTATCACTCTGTGACACTCTCTGACACTCTCTATCACTCTCTGACACTCTCTATCACGCTCTGACACTCTCTGACACCCTCTGACACACTCAGACCCTCTCTGACACTCTCAGACACTCTCTATCACCCTCTGACACTCTCTGACACTCAGACAATCTCTGACACTCTCATACACTCTCTATCAATCTCTATCACTCTCTGACACACTCTGACACACTCTTACACTCTGTGACAGTCTCAGACTCTCTCAGACACTCTATATCACTCTCTGACACTCACTGACACTCGCAGACACTCTCTGTCACTCTCAGACACCTCAGACACTCTCTGTCACTCTCTGACACTCTCTGACACTCTCTGACACCCTCTGACACTCTCTATCACTCTATGAGACTCTCTGACACACTCAGACACTCTCTATCACTCTCTGACACACTCTGACGGTCTCTGACACTCTCTGACACTCTCTATCACTCTATGAGACTCTCTGACACAATCAGACACTCTCTATCACTCTCTATCACTCTCTGACACACTTTGACGGTCTCTGACACTCTCTGACACCCTCTATCACTCTATGACACTCTCTGAAACTCTCTATCACTCTCTATCACTCTCTGACACTCTATGAGACTCTCTGACACACTCAGACACTCTCTATCACTCTCTATCACTCACTGACACACTCTGACGGTCTCTGACACTCTCTGGCACTCTCTGACACTCTCTGACACTCTCAGACACATTCAATCACTTTCTATCACTCAATGACACTCTTTGACACTCTCTATCACTCTGTGACACTCTCTGACACTCCCTATCACACTCTATTACTCTCTGACACACTCTGACACTCTCTGACACTCTCAGACACTCTCTATCACTCTGTATAACTCTCTGACACTCTCTATCACTCTCTGACACTCTCTATCACTCTCTGACACTCTCTGACACTCTCTGACACTCTCTATCACTCTCTGACACTCTCTATCACTCTCTATCAATCTCTGAAACTCTCAGACACTGTCTATCACTCTCTGACACTCTCTATCACTCTCTCTCACTCTCTGACACACTCTGACAATCTCTGACTCTCTCAGACACTCTCTACCACTGTCTGAAACTCACTGACACTCTCAGACAGTCTCTGTCACTTTCAGACACTCTCAGACACTCTCTATCACTCTCTGACTCTCTTAATCACTCTCTGACACTCTCTGACACTCACTATCACTCTCTGACACTCTCTGACACTCTCAATCACACTCTGTCATTCTCTGACACACTCTGGCACTCTCTGACACTCTCTGTCACTCTCTGTCACTCTCTGTCACTCTCTGACACACGCTGAACGTCGCTGGCACTCTCAGACACTCTCTATCACTCGCTATCACTCTCTGACACACTCTGACACACTCTGACACACTCTGACACACTCTGACACTCTCAGACACTCTCTTTCACTCTCTGGCACTCACTGAAACTCTCAGAAACCCTCTGTCACTCTCAGACACTCCCAGACACTCTCTCTCACTCTCTGACACTCTCTGAAAATCTCTGACACACTCACACTCTCTCTGACACACTCTATCACTCCCTGAAACTCTCTATCACTCTCTGACACACTCTGACAATCTCTGACTCTCTCAGACACTCTCTATCACTGTCTGAAACTCACTGACACTCTCAGACACTCTCTGTCACTTTCAGACACTCTCAGACACTCTCTATCACACTCTGACACTCTCTGATTCTCTCTGACACACTCTGAAACTCTCTGACACTATCTATCGCTCTTTATCGCTCTCTGACACAATTTGACACTCTCTATCACTCTCTGACACTCTCAGACACTCGCTATCACTCTATGACACACTCTGACACTCTCTATCACTCTCCGACACTCACTGTCACTCTCAGACAATCTCTGTCACTCTCAGACACTCTCTATCACTCTCTGACACTGTGTGACACTCTCTGACACTCTCTGACACTCTCAGACACTCTCTATCACTCTCTGACACTCTCTATCACTCTCTATCAATCTCTGAAACTCTCAGACACTGTCCATCACTCTCTGACACTCTCTATCATTCTCTCTCACTGTTTGACACACTCTGACACTCTCACACTCTCAGACACTCTCTATCACTCTCTATCACTCTCTATCACTCTCTGACTCTCTCTGACACTCTCTGGCACACTCAGACACTCTCTATCACTCTCTGACACACTCTGACAGTCTCTGAAACTCTCTGACACTCTCTATCACTCTGTGAAACTCTCTGACACTCTCTATTACTCTCTATCACTCTCTGACACTCTCTGACACACTCTAACTGTCTCTGACACTCTCAGACTCTCTCAGACACTCTCTGACACTCTCAGACACTCTCTTTCACTCTCAGAAACTCTCCATCCCTCTCTGACACTCTCTGACACTCTCTGACACGCGCAGACACTCTCTGACACTCTCAGACACTCTCAATCACTCTCTGACACTCTCTATCACTCTGTATCGCTCTCTGACACTCTCAGACACTCTCTGACACTCTCTGACACTCTCTGATATCTCTGACACTCTCAGACACTCTCTGACACTCTCAGATACTCTCAATCACTCTCTGACACTCTGACACTCTCTGACAATCTCTGACACTCTCAGACACACTCAGACACTCTCTGACACTCTCAGACACTCTCTTTCTCTCTAAGACACTCTCCATCACTCTCTGACACTCTCTGACACTCTCAGACACTCTCTGAGACTCTCAGACACTCTCCATCACTCTCTATCACTCTCTGACACTCTCTGACACACTCAGACCCTCTCTATCACTCTCCATCACTCTCTGACACACTCTGAAACTCTCTGACACTCTCAGACGCTCTCTATCACTCTCTGAGATTCTATATCACTCTCTATCACTTTCCGGCACTCTCTATCACTCTCTGACACTCTCTATCACTCTCTGAAACTCTCTGACACTCTCGATCACTCAATCACACTCTCTGACACTCTCTATCACTCTCTGACACACTCTGACACTCTCTGACACTCTCAGACACTCTCTATCACTCTTTATCACTTTCTGGCACTCTCTGACACTCTCTGACACTCTCAGACACATTCAATCACTTTCTATCACTCAATGACACTCTTTGACACTCTCTATCACTCTATGACACTCTCTGACACTCCCTATCACTCTCTATTACTCTCTGACACACTCTCACACTCTCAGACACTCTCTTTCACTCTCAGACACTCTCTATCACTCTGTATCACTCTCTGACACTCTCTATCACTCTCTGACACTCTCTGACACTCTCAGACACTCTCTGACTCTCTCAGACACTCTCAATCACTCTCTGACATTCCCTGACACTCTCTGACACTCTCTCACACTCTCAGACACTCTCTTTCACTCTCAGACACTCTCTTTCACTCTCAGACACTCTCTATCACTCTCTGATACTCTCTGACACTATCAGACTCTCTCTGACACTCTCAGACACTCTCTATCACTCTTTGACACTCTCAGACACTCTCATACACTCTCTATCAATCTCTATCACTCTCTGACACACTCTACACACTCTGACACTCTCTGACAGTCTCAGACACTCTCAGACACTCTATATCACTCTCTGACACGCACTGACACTCTCAGACACTCTCTATCACTCTTTGACATTCTCAGACACTCTCATACACTCTCTATCAATCTCTATCACTCTCTGACACACTCTACACACTCTGACAATCTTTGACACTCTCAGACACTCTCATACACTCTCGATCAATCTCTATCACTCTCTGACACACTCTACACACTCTGACACTCTCTGTCACTCTCAGACACCTCAGACACTCTCTATCACTCTCAGAAACTCTCTGCCACACTCTGATGCTCTCTGACACTCCCTATCACTCTCTGACACTCTCTGACACTCTCTATCAATCTCTATCACTCTCTGACACTCTCTGACACTCTCTGACACACTCAGACACTCTCTATCACTCTCTATCATTCTCTGACACACTCTGACAGTCTCTGAAACTCTCTGACACTCTCTATCACTCTATGAAACTCTCTGACACTCTCAATCACTATCTATCACTCTCTGACACTCTCTAACACACTCAGCCACTCTCTATCACTCTCTGACACTCTCTGACACTCTCTGACAGTCTCTGACACTCTCAGACTCTCTCAGACACTCTCTGACACTCTCTGACACTCTCTGACACACTCAGACACTCTCTGACAATCTCAGACACTCTCTATCACTCTCTGACACTCTCTGACACTCAGACAATCTCTGACACTCTCATACACTCTCTATCAATCTCTATCACTCTCTGACACACTCAGACACTCTCAGACACTCTGCATCACTCACTGACACTCGCAGACACTCTCTGTCACTCTCAGACACCTCAGACACTCTCTATCACTCTCTGACACTCTCTGACACTCTCTGACACTCTCTGATGCTCTCTGACACTCTCTGACAATCTCTATCACTCAATGACACTCTCTGACACTCTCATCAATCTATATCACTCTCTGACACTCTCTGACACTCTCTGACACACTCAAACACTCTCTGACACTCTCAGACACTCTCTCTCACTCTGTATCACTCTCTGACACTCTCTATCACTCTCTGACACTCTCTGACACTCTCTGACACTCTGACACTTATAGACACACTCAAACACTCTCTGACACTCTCAGACACTCTCTCTCACAATGTATCACTCTCTGACACTCTCTATCACTCTCTGACACTCTCTGACACTCTCTGACACTCTGACACTTATAGACACTCTGCATCACTCACTGACACTCGCAGACACTCTCTGTCACTCTCAGACACCTCAGACACTCTCTATCACTCTCTGACACTCTCTGACACACTCTGATGCTCTCTGACACTCTCTGACACTCTCTATCACTCTGTGACACTCTCAGACACTCTCAATCACTCTCTGACAGTCTCTGACACTCTCTCACACTCTCAGACACTCTCTTTCCCTCTCAGACACTCTCTATCACTCTCTGACACTCTCAGACTCTCTCTGACACTCTCAGACACTCTCTATCACTCTCTGACACTCTAGACACTCTCTGTCACTCTCAGACACCTCAGACACTCTCTATCACTCTCTGACACTCTCTGACACACTCTGATGCTCTCTGACACTCTCTGACACTCTCTATCACTCTGTGACACTCTCTGACACTCTCTATCACTCTGTGACACTCTCTGACACTCTCTATCACTCTCTATCACTCTCTATCACTCTCTGACACTCTCTATCACGCTCTGACACTCTCTGACACCCTCTGACACACTCAGACCCTCTCTGACACTCTCAGACACTCTCTATCACCCTCTGACACTCTCTGACACTCAGACAATCTCTGACACTCTCATACACTCTCTATCAATCTCTATCACTCTCTGACACACTCTGACACACTCTGACACACTCTGAAACACTCTGACACTCTGTGACAGTCTCAGACTCTCTCAGACACTCTATATCACTCTCTGACACTCACTGACACTCGCAGACACTCTCTGTCACTCTCTGACACTCTCTGACACTCTCTGACACCCTCTGATGCTCTCTGACACGCTCTGACACTCTCTATCACTCTATGACACTCTCTGAAACTCTCTATCACTCACTATCACTCTCTGACACTCTATGAGACTCTCTGACACACTCAGACACTCTCTATCACTCTCTGACACACTCTGACGGTCTCTGACACTCTCTGACATTCTCTATCACTCTATGACACTCTCTGAAACTCTCTATAACTCTCTATCACTCTCTGACACTCTATGAGACTCTCTGACACACTCAGACACTCTCTATCACTCTCTATCACTCTCTGACACACTCTGAAGGTCTCTGACACTCTCTGGCACTCTCTGGCACTCTCTGACACTCTCTGACACTCTCAGACACATTCAATCACTTTCTATCACTCAATGAAACTCTTTGACACTCTCTATCACTCTGTGACACTCTCTGACACTCCCTATCACTCTCTATTACTCTCTGACACACTCTGACACTCTCTGACACTCTCAGACACTCTCTATCACTCTGTATCACTCTCTGACACTCTCTATCACTCTCTGACACTCTGACACTCTCAGACACTCTCTGACACTCTCAGACGCTCTCAATCACTCTCTGACTCTCTCTGACACTCTCTGACACTCTCTCACACTCTCAGACACTCTCTTTCACTCTCAGACACTCTCTATCACTCTCTGACACTCTCTGACACTATCAGACTCTCTCTGACACTCTCTGACACTCTCAGACACTCTCTATCACTCTCTGACACTCTCTGACACTCTCTGACACTCTCTGACACTCTCTATCAATCTCTATCACTCTCTGACACACTCTACACACTCTGACACTCTCTGACAGTCTCAGACACTCTCAGACACTCTATATCACTCTCTGACACTCACTGACACTCACAGACTCTCTCTATCACTCTCAGACACTCTCTGACTGTCTCTATCACTCTATGACACTCTCTGACACTCTCTATCACTCTCTATCACTCTCTGACACTCTCTGACACACTCAGACACTCTCTATCACTCTCGATCACTCTCTGACACACTCTGATAGTCTCTGACACTCTCTGACACTCTCTAACTCTCTATGAAACTCTCTGATACTCTATATCACTCTCTATCACTCTCTGACACTCTCTGACACACTCAGACACTCTCTATCACTCTCCATCACTCTCTGACACACTCTGACAGTCTCTGACACTCTCAGACTCTCTCAGACACTCTCTGACACTCTCTATCACTCTCTGACATTCTCTGACACTCAGACAATCTCTGACACTCTCATACACTCTCTATCAATCTCTATCACTCTCTGACACACTCTGACAGACTCTGATACACTCTGACACTCTCTGACAGTCTCAGACACTCTCTGACATTCTGCATCACTCACTGACACTCGCAGACACTCTCTGTCACTCTCAGACACCTCAGACACTCTCTATCACTCTCTGACACTCTCTGACACTCTCTGATGCTCTCTGACACTCTCTGACAATCTCTATCACTCAATGACACTCTCTGACACTCTCTATCAATCTCTATCACTCTCTGACACTCTCTGACACTCTCTGACACACTCAGACACTCTCTGACACTCTCAGACACTCTCTCTCACTCTGTATCACTCTCTGACACTCTCTTTCACTCTCTGACACTCTCTGACACTCTCAGACACTCTCTGACACTCTCAGACACTCTCAATCACTCTCTGACTCTCTCTGACAGTCTCTGACACTCTCTCACACTCTCAGACACTCTCTTTCACTCTCAGACACTCTCTATCACTCTCTGACACTCTCTATCATTCTCTGACACTCTCAGACACTCTCTATCACTCTCTGACACTCTCTCACACTCTCAGACACTCTCTGACACTCTCATACACTCTCTACCAATCTCTATCACTCTCTGACTCACTCTGACACTCTCTGACAGTCTCAGACACTCTCAGACACTCTAGATCACTCTCTGACACTCACTGACACTCACAGACACTCTCTGTCACTCTCAGACACCTCAGACACTCTCTATCACTCTCTGACACTCTCTGACACACTCTGATGCTCTCTGACACTCTCTGACACTCTCTCTCACTCTGTGACACTCTCTGACACTCTCTATCACTCTCTATCACTCTCTGATACTCTCTGACACTCTCTATCACGCTCTGACACTCTCTGACACCCTCTGACACACTCAGACCCTCTCTGAAACTCTCAGACACTCTCTATCACTCTCTGACACTCTCTGACACTCAGACAATCTCTGACACTCTCATACACTCTCTATCAATCTCTATCACTCTCTGCCACACTCTGAAACACTCTGACACTCTGTGACAGTCTCAGACTCTCTCAGACACTCTATATCACTCTCTGACACTCACTGACACTCGCAGACACTCTCTGTCACTCTCTGACACCTCAGACACTCTCTGTCACTCTCTGACACTCTCTGACACACTCTGACACCCTCTGATGCTCTCTGACACTCTCTGACACTCTCTGAAACTCTATGACACTCTCTGAAACTCTCTATCACTCTCTATCACTCTCTGACACTCTATGAGACTCTCTGACACACTCAGACACTCTCTATCACTCTCTATCACTCTCTGACACACTCTGACGGTCTCTGACACTCTCTGACACTCTCTATCACTCTATGACTCTCTCTGACACTCTCTATCACTCTCTATCACTCTCTATCACTCTCTGACACTCTCTGACACACTCAGACACTCTCTATCACTCTCGATCACTCTCTGACACACTCTGACAGTCTCTGACACTCTCAGACTCTCTCAGACACTCTCTGACACTCTCTGACACACTATGACACTCACTATCTCTCTCCATCACATTCTGACACTCGCTGACACTCTCTATCACTCTATGACACTCTCTGAAACTCTCTATCACTCTCTATCACTCTCTGACACTCTATGAGACTCTCTGACACACTCAGCCACTCTCTATCACTCTCTATCACTCTCTGACACACTCTGACGGTCTCTGACACTCTCTGACACTCTATATCAAACTATGACGCTCTCTGACACTCTCTATCACTCTCTATCACTCTCTGACACTCTCTGACACACTCAGACACTCTCTATCACTCTCTATCACTCTCCGACACACTCTGACAGTCTCTGACACTCTCAGACTCTCTCAGACACTCTCTGACACTCTCTGACACGCCCTATCACTCTCCATCACTCTCTGACAATCTCTGACACTCTCTGACTCTCTCAGACGCTCTCTATCACTCTCTGACATTCTCGATCACTATCTATCACTTTCTGACACTCTATCACTCTCTGACACTCTCTATCACTCTCTGAAACTCTCTGACACTCTCTATCACTCAATGACATTCTCAGACACTCTCTATCACTCTCTGACACTCTCTGACACACTCTGAAACTCTGTGACACTCTCTATCACTCTCTATCACTCTCTATCACTCTCTGGCACTCTCTGACACTCTCTGACACTCTCAGACACTCTCAGACACTTTCTATCACTCTTTATCACTCTCTGGCACTCTCTGACACTCTCTGACACTCTCAGACCCATTCAATCACTTTCTATCACTCAATGACACTCTTTGACACTCTCTATCACTCTATGACACTCTCTGACACTCTCTATCACTCTTTATTACTCTCAGACACACTCTGACACTCTCTGAAACTCTGAGACACTCTCTCTCACTCTCTGACACTCTCTGACACCCTCAGACACTATCTGACACTCTCAGACACTCTCTATCACTCTGTATCACACTCTGACACTCTCTATCACTCTCTATCACATTCTGACACTCTCTATCACTCTCTATCACTCTCTGACACTCTCTATCACTCTCTGAAACTCTCTGACACTCGCTGACACTCAATGACACTCTCTGAAACTCCCTATCACACTCTATAACTCTCTGACACTCTCTGACACTCTCTATCACTCTCTGAAACTCGCTGACACACTCTATCACTCAATCACACTCTCTGACACTCTCTATCACTCTCTGACACTCTCTGACACACTCTGACACTCTCTGACACTCTCAGACACTCTCTATCACTCTTTATCACTCTCTGGCACTCTCAGACACATTCAATCACTTTCTATCACTCAATGACACTCTTTGACACTCTATCACTCTCTATCACTCTCTGACACTCTCTGACACACTCAGACACTCTCTATCACTCTCTATCACTTTCTGACACTCAATCACTCTCTGACACTCTCGATCACTCTCTGAAACTCTCTGACACTCTCTATCACTCAATGACACTCTCAGACACTCTCTATCACTCTCTGAAACTCTCTGACACACTCTGACACTCTCTGACACTCTCAGACACTCTCTATCACTCTTTATCACTCTCTGGCACTCTCTGACACTCTCTGACACTCTCAGACACATTCAATCACTTTCTAACACTCAATGACACTCTTTGACACTCTCCATCAATCTATGACACTCTCTGACACTCTCTGACACTCTCTATTACTCTCTGACACACTCTGACACTCTCTGACACACTCTGACACTCTCTGACACTCTCTATCACTCTCTGACACTCTCAGACACTATCTGACACTCTCAGACACTCTCTATCACTCTGTGTCACTCTCTGACACTCTCTATCACTCTATGACACTCTCTATCACTCTCTATCACATTTTGACACTCTCTATCACTCTCTATCACTCTCTGAAACTCTCTGACACTCTCTGACACTCAATGACACTCTCTGACACTCCCTATCTCACTCTATCACTCTCTGAAACTCTCTGACACTCTCAGACGCTCTCTATCACTCTCTGAGATTCTTTATCACTCTCTATCACTTTCTGGCACTCTCTATCACTCTCTGACACTCTCTATCACACTCTGAAACTCTCTGACACTCTCTATCACTCAATCACTCTCTCTGAAACTCTCTATCACTCTCTGACACTCTCTGAACACTCTGAGACTCTCTGACCCTCTCAGACACACTCAATCACTTTCTATCACTCAATGTCACTCTTTGACACTCTCTATAACTCTCTGACTCTCCCTATCACTCTCTATTACTCTCTGACACGCTCTGACACTCTCTGAGACTCTCAGACACTCTCGATCACTCTCTGACACTCTCTGACACTCTCAGACACTATCTGACACTCTCTGACACTCTCTATCACTCAATGACACTCTCTGACACTCTCTATCACTCTCTGACACTCTCTGACACACTCTATCAATCTCTATTACTCTCTGACACACTCTGACACTCTGTGACACACTCTGACAATCTCAGACACTCTCTATCACTCTATGACACTCTCTGACACTCTCTGACACTGTCAGACACTCTCTGACACTCTCAGACACTCTCTATCACTCTGTATCACTCTCTGACACTCTCTATCACTCTCTGACACTCTCTGACACTCTCTGATACTCTCAGACACTCTCTGACACTCTCAGACACTCTCAATCACTCTCTGACTCTCTCTGACACTCTCTGACACTCTCTCACACTCTCTTTCACTCTCAGACACTCTCTATCACTCTCTGACTCTCTCTGACACTCTCTCACGCTCTCTTTCACTCTCAGACACTCTCTATCACTCTCTGACTCTCTCTGACACTCTCTCACACTCTCTTTCACTCTCAGACACTCTCTATCACTCTCTGACACTCTCTGACACTCTCCGACACTCTCTGACACACTCTGACACTCTCAGACACTCTCAGACACTCTCTATCACTCTTTCTCACTCTCTGACACTCTCTGACACTCTCAGACACTCACTATCACTCTCTATCACTCTCTATCACTCTCTATCACTCTCTGACACTCTCTATCACTCTCTATCACTCTCTGATATTTTCTATCACTCTCTGACACTCTCTGACAATCAATGACACTCTCTGACACTCCCTATCACTCTCTATCACTCTCTGACACTCTCTGACACTCTCAGACGCTCTCTATCACTCTATATCACTCTCTGACACTCTCTATCACTCTCTATCACTTTCTGACACTCTCAATCACTCTCTGACACTCTCTATCACTCTCTGAAACTCTCTGACACTCTCTATCACTCTCAGACACTCTCCCTAACACTCTTTATCACTCTCTGGCACTCTCTGACACTCTCAGACACATTCAATCACTTTCTATCACTCTCTGACAATCTTTGACACTCTCTACCACTCTATGGCACTCTCTGACACTCTCATACACTCTCTATCAATCTCTATCACTCTCTGACACACTCTGACACACTCTGACACTCTCTGACAGTCTCAGACACTCTCAGACACTCTCAGACACTCTATATCACTCTCTGACACTCACTGGCACTCACAGACACTCTCTGTCACTCTCAGACACCTCAGACACTCTCTATCACTCTCTGACACTCTCTGACACACTCTGATGCTCTCTGACACTCTCTGACACTCTCTATCACTCTATGACACTCTCTGACACTCTCCATCACTCTCCATCACTCTCTGACACTCTCTGACACACTCAGACACTCTCTATCACTCTCTATCACTCTCTGACACACTCTGTCAGTCTCTGAAACTCTGTGACACTCTCTATCACTGTATGAATCTCTCTGACACTCTCTATCACTCTCTTTCACTCTCTGACACTCTCTGACACACTCAGACACTCTCTTACACTCTCTATCACTCTCTGACACTCTCTGACACTCTCTGACACTCTCTGACACTCTCTGACACACTCAGACCCTCTCTGACACTTTCAGACACTCTCTATCACTCTCTGACACTCTCTGACACTCAGACAATCTCTGACACTCTCATACACTCTCTATCAATCTCTATCACTCTCTGACATACTCTGACACACTCTGATACACTCTGACACTCTCTGACAGTCACTGACACTCGCAGACACTCTCTGTCACTCTCAGACTCCTCAGACAATCACTATCACTCTCTGACACTCTCTGGTGCTCTCTGACACTCTCTGACACTCTATATCACTCTATGACACTCTCTGACACTCTCCATCACTCTCTATCGCTCTCTGACACTCTCTGACACACTCAGACACTCTCTATCACTCTCTAACACTCTCTGACACACGCTGACGGTCTCTGACGGTCTCTGACACTCTCTGACACTCTCTATCACTCTCTGACACTCTCTGACACACTCAGACACTCTCTATCACTCTCTACCACTCTCTGACACACTCTGACAGTCTCTGACACTCTCAGACTCTCTCAGACACTCTCAGACACTCTCTGACACTCTCTGACACTGTCTATCACGCTCTGACACTCTCTGACACTCTCTGACACTCTCTGACACTCTCTGACACTCTCTGACACTCTGACACTCTCTGACAGTCTCAGACACTCTCTATGACTCTCTGACACCCTCTGACAATCTCTGACACTCTCATACACTCTCATACACTCTCAGACACTCTCAGACACTCTCAGACACTCTATATCACTCTCTGACACTCACTGACACTTGCAGACACTCTCTGTCACTCTCAGACACCTCAGACACTCTCTATCAGTCTCTGACACTCTCTGACACTCTCTGACGCTCTCTGACACTCACTATCACTCTCTATCACTCTCTGACACTCTCTATCACTCTCTATCAATCTCTGACACTCTCTATCACTCTCTGTCAATCTCTGACACTCTCGATCACTCTCTGAAACTCTCTGACACTCAATGACACTCACTGAAACTCCCTATCACTCTTAATCACTCTCTGACACTCACTATCACTCTCTATCACTCTCTGACACTCTATCACTCTAAATCACTCTCTGACACTTTCTGACAATCTCTATCACTCTCTGACAATCTCTATCACTCTCGGAAACTCTCTGACACTGCCTATCACTCAATGCCACTCTCTGACACTCTCTATCACTCTCTATCACTCTCCGACTCTCTCTGACACACTCTGACACTCTCAGACACTCTCAGACACTCTCAGACACTCTCTATCACTCTTTCTCACTCTCTGACACTCTCTGACACTCTCAGACACTCACTATCACTCTCTATCACTCTCTATCACTCTCTGATACTCTCTATCACTCTCTATCACTCTCTGATATTTTCTATCACTCTCTGAAACTCTCTGACACTCTCTGACAATCAATGACACTCTCTGACACTCCCTATCACTCTCTATCACTCTCTGACACTCTCTGACACTCTCAGATGCTCTCTATCACTCTCTATCACTCTCTGACACTCTCTATCACTCTCTATCACTTTCTGACACTCTCAGACACTCTCTGACACTCTCTATCACTCTCTGAAACTCTCTGACACTCTCTATCACTCAATGACACTCTCTGACACTCTCAATCACTCTCTATCACTCTCTGACACTCTCTGACACTCTCTGACACTCTCAGACACTCTCTAACACTCTTTATCACTCTCTGACAGTCTCTGACACTCTCAGACACATTCAATCACTTTCTATCACTCTCTGACAATCTTTGACACTCTCTACCACTCTATGACACTCTCTGACACTCTCTATCACTCTCTATTACTCTCTGACACACTCTGACACTCTCTGACACTCTCTGACACTCTCTATCACTCTCTGACACTCTCAGACACTCTCAATCACTCTCTATTACTCTCTGACACACTCTGACACTCTCTGACACTCTCTGACACTCTCTATCACTCTCTGACACTCTCAGACACTCTCAATCACTCTCTGACTCTCTCTGACACTCTCAGACACTCTCGGACGGCACAGTGGCGCAGTGGTTAGCACCGCAGCCTCACAGCTCCAGGGACCCGGGTTCGATTCCGGGTACTGCCTGTGTGGAGTTTGCAAGTTCTCCCTGTGTCTGCGTGGGTTTTCTCCGGGTGCTCCGGTTTCCTCCCACAAGCCAAAAGACTTGCAGGTTGATAGGTAAATTGGCCATTATAAATTGTCACTAGTATAGGTAGGTGATAGGGAAATATAGGGACAGGTGGGGATGTTTGGTAGGAATATGGGATTAGTGTAGGATTAGTATAAATGGGTGGTTGATGTTCGGCACCGACTCGGTGGGCCGAAGGGCCTGTTTCAGTGCTGTATCTCTAATCTAATCTAATCTTTCACTCTCAGACACTCTCCATCACTCTCTGACACTCTCAGACACTCTCAATCACTCTCTGACACTATCGATCACTATGTATCACTCTCAGACACTCTCAACCACTCTTTGACACTCTCGATCACTCTCTGACACTCTGACACTCTCAGACACTCTCAGACACTCTCTGAAACTCTCAGACACTCTCAATCACTCTCTGACACACTCAGACACTCTCTATCACTCTCTGACACACTCAGACATTCTCTATCACTCTCTACCACTCTCTGACACACTCTGACACTCTCTGACACTCTCTATCACTCTATGACACTCTCTATCACTCTCTGACACACTCTATCACTCTCATACAATCTCTATCACTCTCTGACACACTCTGACAATCTCTGACACTCTCAGACACTCTCAGACACGCTTTATCAATCTCTGACACTCTCAGACACTCTCAAACACTCTCAGACACTCTCAATCACTCTCTGACACTCTCAGACACTCTCTTTCACTCTCAGACACTCTCCATCACTCTCTGACACTCTGAGACACTCTCAGACACTCTGAGACACTCTCAGACACTCTCAATCACTCTCTGACACTCTCTGACACTCTATCACTCTGTATCACTCTCTATCACTCTCTGACACTCTCAATAACTCTCTGACACTCTCAGACACTCTCTTTCACTCTCAGACACTCTCCATCACTCTCTGACACTCTCTGACACTCTCAGACACTCTCTGACACTCTCAGACACTCTCAATCACTCCCTGACACTCTCTATCACTCTGTATCACTCTCTGACACACTCCATCACACTCTGACACTCTCTGACACTCTCAGACACTCTCTGACACTCTCAGACACTCTCTATCACTCTCTGACACTCTCTGACACTCTCAGACACTCTCAGACACTCTCTAACACTCTTTATCACTCTCTGGCACTCTCTGACAGTCTCTGACACTCTCAGACACATTCAATCACTTTCTATCACTCTCTGACAATCTTTGACACTCTCTACCACTCTATGACACTCTCTGACACTCTCTATCACTCTCTATTACTCTCTGACACACTCTGACACTCTCTGACACTCTCTGACACTCTCTATCACTCTCTGACACTCTCAGACACTCTCAATCACTCTCTATTACTCTCTGACACACTCTGACACTCTCTGACACTCTCTATCACTCTCTGACACTCTCAGACACTCTCAATCACTCTCTGACTCTCTCTGACACTCTCAGACACTCTCGGACGGCACAGTGGCGCAGTGGTTAGCACCGCAGCCTCACAGCTCCAGGGACCCGGGTTCGATTCCGGGTACTGCCTGTGTGGAGTTTGCAAGTTCTCCCTGTGTCTGCGTGGGTTTTCTCCGGGTGCTCCGGTTTCCTCCCACAAGCCAAAAGACTTGCAGGTTGATAGGTAAATTGGCCATTATAAATTGTCACTAGTATAGGTAGGTGATAGGGAAATATAGGGACAGGTGGGGATGTTTGGTAGGAATATGGGATTAGTGTAGGATTAGTATAAATGGGTGGTTGATGTTCGGCACAGACTCGGTGGGCCGAAGGGCCTGTTTCAGTGCTGTATCTCTAATCTAATCTAATCTAATCTAATCTTTCACTCTCAGACACTCTCCATCACTCTCTGACACTCTCAGACACTCTCAATCACTCTCTGACACTATCGATCACTATGTATCACTCTCAGACACTCTCAATCACTCTCTGACACTCTCGATCACTCTCTGACACTCTCTGACACTCTCAGACACTCTCTGAAACTCTCAGACACTCTCAATCACTCTCTGACACTCTCTGACACACTCAGACACTCTCTATCACTCTCTGACACACTCAGACATTCTCTATCACTCTCTACCACTCTCTGACACACTCTGACGGTCTCTGACACTCTCTGACACTCTCTATCACTCTATGACACTCTCTATCACTCTCTGACACACTCTATCACTCTCATACACTCTCTATCAATCTCTATCACTCTCTGACACACTCTGACAATCTCTGACACTCTCAGACACTCTCAGACACGCTTTATCAATCTCTGACACTCTCAGACACTCTCAAACACTCTCAGACACTCTCAATCACTCTCTGACACTCTCAGACACTCTCTTTCACTCTCAGACACTCTCCATCACTCTCTGACACTCTCAGACACTCTCAGACACTCTCAATCACTCTCTGACACTCTCTGACACTCTATCACTCTCTATCACTCTGTATCACTCTCTGACACTCTCTATCACTCTCTGACACTCTCAATAACTCTCTGACACTCTCAGACACTCTCTTTCACTCTCAGACACTCTCCATCACTCTCTGACACTCTCTGACACTCTCAGACACTCTCTGACACTCTCAGACACTCTCAATCACTCCCTGACACTCTCTATCACTCTGTATCACTCTCTGACACTCTCCATCACACTCTGACACTCTCTGACACTCTCAGACACTCTCTGACACTCTCAGACACTCTCTATCACTCTCTGACACTCTCTGACACTCTCAGACACTCTCAGACACTCTCAGACACTCTCAATCACTCTCTGACTCTCTCTGACAGTCTCAGACAATCTCTGACACTCAATGACACTCTCTGACACTCTTAGACACTCCCTATCACACTCTATCGCTCTCTGAAACTCTCTGACACTCTCTATCAATCTCTATCACTCTCTGATATTTTCTATCACTCTCTGAAACTCTCTGACACTCTGTGACAATCAATGACACTCTCTGACACTCCCTATCACTCTCTATCACTCTCTGACACTCTCTGACACTCTCAGATGCTCTCTATCACTCTCTATCACTCTCTGACACTCTCTATCACTCTCTATCACTTTCTGACACTCTCCATCACTCTCTGACACTCTCTATCACTCTCTGAAACTCTCTGACACTCTCTATCACTCAATGACACTCTCTGACACTCTCAATCACTCTCTATCACTCTCTGACACTCTCTGACCCTCTCAGACACTCTCTAACACTCTTTATCACTCTCTGGCACTCTCTGACAGTCTCTGACACTCTCAGACACATTCAATCACTTTCTATCACTCTCTGACAAACGTTGACACTCTCTACCACTCTATGACACTCTCTGACACTCTCTATCACTCTCTATTACTCTCTGACACACTCTGACACTCTCTGACACTCTCAGACACTCTCTATCACTCTCTGACACTCTCAGACATTCTCAATCACTCTCTGACCCGCTCTGACACTCTCAGACACTCTCTTTCACTCTCAGACACTCTCCATCTCTCTCTGACACTCTCTGACACTCTCTGACACTCTCAGACTCTCTCAATCACTCTCTGACACTCTCGATCACTATGTATCACTCTCAGACACTCTCTTTCACTCTCAGACACTCTCCATCACTCTCTGACACTCTCTGACACTCTCAGACACTCTCTGACACTCTCAGACACTCTCAATCACTCTCTGACACTCTCTGACACACTCAGACACTCTCGATCACTCTCTACCACTCTCTGACACACTCTGACGGTCTCTGACACTCTCTATCACTCTATGACACTCTCTATCAATCTCTGACACACTCTGACACACTCAGACACTCTCTATCACTCTCGACCACTCTCTGACACACTCTGACACTCTCTGACACTCTCAGACACTCTCAATAACTCTCTGACTCTCTCTGAAACTCTCAGACACTCTCCATCACTCTCTGACACTCTCTGACACTCTCTGACACTCTCTATCACTTTGTATCACTCTCTGACACACTCTGACACTCTCTATCACTCTCTACCACTCTCTGACACACTCTGACGGTCTCTGACACTCTCTGACACTCTCTATCACTCTATGACACTCTCTATCACTCTCTGGCACTCTCTGACACACTCAGACACTCACTATCACTCTCTACCACTCTCTGACTCTCTGACACTCTCTGACACTCTCTGACACTCTCAGACACTCTCAATCACTCTCTGACTCTCTCTGACACTCTCAGACACTCTCTGACACGCTCTATCACTATGTATCACTCTCTGACACTCTCTATCACTCTCTGACAGTCTCAGACACTCTCTGACACTCTCTGACACTCTCAGACACTCTCAATCATTCTCTGACTCTCTCTGACACTCTCAGACACTCTCTTTCACTCTCAGACACTCTCCATCACTCTCTGACACTCTCTGACACTCTCTGACACTCTCAGACACTCTCTATCACTCTCTGCCACTCTCTGACACACTCAGACACTCTCTATCACTCTCTGACACTCTCATACACTCTCTATCAATCTCTATCACTCTCTGACACACTCTGACAATCACTGACACTCTCAGACACTCTCAGACACGCTTTATCAATCTCTGACACTCTCTGACACTCTCAGACACTCTCAGACACTCTCAGACACTCTCAGACACTCTCAATCACTCTCTGACTCTCTCTGACACTCTCAGACACTCTCAGACACTCTCTTTCACTCTCAGACACTCTCCATCACTCTCTGACACTCTCTGACACTCTCAGACACTCTCAGACACTCTCAGACACTCTCAATCACTCTCTGACACTCTCTGACACTCTCTATCACTCTCTATCACTCTGTATCACTCTCTGACACTCTCTATCACGCTCTGACACTCTCAATAACTCTCTTACTCTCTCTGACACTCTCAGACACACTCTTTCACTCTCAGACACACTCCATCACTCTCTGACACTCTCTGGCACTCTCAGACACTCTCTGACACTCTCAGACACTCTCAATCGCTC
Source organism: Heterodontus francisci (assembly GCF_036365525.1). Lineage (NCBI taxonomy): Eukaryota > Metazoa > Chordata > Chondrichthyes > Heterodontiformes > Heterodontidae > Heterodontus > Heterodontus francisci. The sequence goes on along the minus strand of NC_090412.1, from coordinate 33,330,335 downwards.
TCTGACACTCTCTATCACTCTGTATCACTCTCTGACACTCTCCATCACACTCTGACACTGTCTGACACTCTCTGACACTCTCAGACACTCTCTGACACTCTCTGACATTCTCAGACACTCTCAGACACTCTCAATCACTCTCTGACACTCTCTGACAATCTCTATCACTCTCTATTACTCTCTATCACTCTGTATCACTCTCTGACACTCTCTACCACTCTCTGACACTCTCAATAACTCTCTTACTCTCTCTGACACTCTCAGACACTCTCTTTCACTCTCAGACACTCTCCATCACTCTCTGACACTCTCTGACACTCTCAGACACTCTCTGACACTCTCAGACACTCTCAATCACTCTCTGACACTCTCTATCACTCTGTATCACTCTCTGACACTCTCCATCACACTCTGACACTCTCTGACACTCTCAGACACTCTCTGACACTCTCAGACACTCTCAATCACTCTCTGACTCTCTCTGACACTCTCAGACAATCTCCGACACTCAATGACACTCTCTGACACTCTCTGACACTCCCTATCACACTCTATCACTCTCTGAAACTCTCTGACACTCTCTGATACTCTCAGACGCTCTATATCACTCTCTGAGATTCTCTAGCACTCTCTATCACTTTCTGGCACTCTCTATCACTCTCTGACACTCTCTATCACACTCTGAAACTCTCTGACACTCTCTATCACTCAATCACACTCTCTGACACTCTCTATCACTCTCTGACACTCTCTGACACACTCTGACACTCTCTGACACTCTCAGACACTCTCTATCACTCTTTATCACTCTCTGGCACTCGCTGGCACTCTCTGACACTCTCAGACACATTCAATCACTTTCTATCACTTAATGACACTCTTTGACTCTCTCTATCTCTCTATGACACTCTCTGACACTCTCTATCACTCTCTATTACTCTCTGACACACTCTGACACTCTCTGACACTCTCTGACACTCTCAGACACTCTCTAGCACTCTCTGCCACTGTCTGACACTGTCTGACACTCTCAGACACTATCTGTCACTCTCAGACACTCTCTATCACACTGTATCACTCCCTGACACTCTCTATCACTCTCTGACACTCTCTGACACTCTCAGACACTCTCTGACACTCTCAGACACTCTCAATCACTCTCTGAATCTATCTGACACACTCTGACACTCTCTCACACTCTCAGACACTCTCTTTCACTCTCAGACACTCTCTATCACACTCTGACACTCTCTGACACTCTCAGACTCTCTCTGACACTCTCAGACACTCTCTGACACTCTCTGACACTCTCAGACACTCTCTGACACTCTCATACTCTCTCTATCAATCTCTATCACTCTCTGACACACTCTGACACACTGTGACACTCTCTGACAGTCTCAGACACTCTCAGACACTCTTTGTCACTCTCTGACACTCACTGACACTCGCAGACACTCTCTGTCACTCTCTGACACACTCTGAAAGTCTCTGACACTCTCAGACTCTCTCAGACACTCTCTGACACTCTCTGACAGTCTCTATCACGCTCTGACACTCTCTGACACTCTCTGACACTCTCTGACACACTCTGACACTCTCTGACAGTCTCAGAAACACTCTATCACTCTCTGACACCCTCTGACAATCTCTGACTCTCTCATACACTCTCAGACACACTATATCACTCTCTGACACTCACTGACACTCGCAGACACTCTCTCTCACTCTCAGACACCTCAGACACTCTCTATCACTCTCTGATACTCTCTGACACTCTCTGACACTCTCAGGCACTCACTATCACTCTCTAAAACTCTCTATCACTCTCTGACACTCTCTGACACTCTCAGACACTCTCAATCACTCTCTGACTCTCTCTGACACTCTCAGACAATCTCTGACACTCAATGACACTCTCTGACACTCTCTGACACTCCCTATCACACTCTATCACTCTCTGAAACTCTCTGACACTCTCTGATACTCTCAGACGCTCTATATCACTCTCTGAGATTCTCTAGCACTCTCTATCACTTTCTGGCACTCTCTATCACTCTCTGACACTCTCTATCACACTCTGAAACTCTCTGACACTCTCTATCACTCAATCACACTCTCTGACACTCTCTATCACTCTCTGACACTCTCTGACACTCTCTGACACTCTCAGACACTCTCTATCACTCTTTATCACTCTCTGGCACTCGCTGGCACTCTCTGACACTCTCAGACACATTCAATCACTTTCTATCACTTAATGACACTCTTTGACTCTCTCTATCTCTCTATGACACTCTCTGACACTCTCTATCACTCTCTATTACTCTCTGACACACTCTGACACTCTCTGACACTCTCTGACACTCTCAGACACTCTCTAGCACTCTCTGCCACTGTCTGACACTGTCTGACACTCTCAGACACTATCTGTCACTCTCAGACACTCTCTATCACACTGTATCACTCTCTGACACTCTCTATCACTCTCTGACACTCTCTGACACTCTCAGACACTCTCTGACACTCTCAGACACTCTCAATCACTCTCTGAATCTATCTGACACACTCTGACACTCTCTCACACTCTCAGACACTCTCTTTCACTCTCAGACACTCTCTATCACACTCTGACACTCTCTGACACTCTCAGACTCTCTCTGACACTCTCAGACACTCTCTGACACTCTCTGACACTCTCAGACACTCTCTGACACTCTCATACTCTCTCTATCAATCTCTATCACTCTCTGACACACTCTGACACACTGTGACACTCTCTGACAGTCTCAGACACTCTCAGACACTCTTTGTCACTCTCTGACACTCACTGACACTCGCAGACACTCTCTGTCACTCTCTGACACACTCTGAAAGTCTCTGACACTCTCAGACTCTCTCAGACACTCTCTGACACTCTCTGACAGTCTCTATCACGCTCTGACACTCTCTGACACTCTCTGACACTCTCTGACACACTCTGACACACTCTGACAGTCTCAGAAACACTCTATCACTCTCTGACACCCTCTGACAATCTCTGACTCTCTCATACACTCTCAGACACACTATATCACTCTCTGACACTCACTGACACTCGCAGACACTCTCTCTCACTCTCAGACACCTCAGACACTCTCTATCACTCTCTGATACTCTCTGACACTCTCTGACACTCTCAGGCACTCACTATCACTCTCTAAAACTCTCTATCACTCTCTGACACTCTCTATCACTCTCTATCACTCTGTGATATTTTCTATCACTCTCTGAAACTCTCTGACACTCTCTGACAATCAATGACACTCTCTGACACTCCCTATTACTCTCTATCACTCTCTGACACTCTCTGACACTCTCTGACACACTCAGACACTCTCTATCACTCTCTATCATTCTCTGACACACTCTGACAGTCTCTGAAACTCTCTGACACTCTCTATCACTCTATGAAACTCTCTGACACTCACAATCACTCTCTATCACTCTCTGACACTCTCTAACACACTCAGCCACTCTCTATCACTCTCTGACACTCTCTGACACTCTCTGACACTCTCTATCACTCTCTGACACTCTCTGATATCTCTGACACTCTCAGACACTCTCTGACACTCTCAGATACTCTCAATCACTCTCTGACACACTCTGACAGTCTCTGACACTCTCAGACTCTCTCAGACAATCTCTGACACTCTCTGACACTCTGTGACACACTCAGACCCTCTCTGACAATCTCAGACACTCTCTATCAATCTCTGACACTCTCTGACACTCTCAGACGCTCTCTATCACTCTCTGACATTCTCTATCACTCTCCATCACTTTCTGACACTCTATCACTCTCTGACACTCTCTATCACTCTCTGAAACTCTCTGACACTCTCTATCACTCAATGACACTCTCAGACACTCTCTATCACTCTCTGACACTCTCTGACACACTCTGACACTCTCAGACATTCTCTATCACTCTTTATCACTCTCTGGCACTCTCTGACACTCTCTGACACTCTCTGACACTCTCTATCACTCTCTATCACTCTCTATTGCTCTCTGACACACTCTGACACTCTCTGACACTCTCAGACACTCTCTATCAATCTCTGACACTCTCTGACACTCTCAGTCACTATCTGACACTCTCAGATACTCTCTATCACTCTGTATCACTCTCTGACACTCTCTATCACTCTCTGACACTCTCTATCATTCTCTATCACATTCTGAATCTCTCTATCACTCTCTATCACTCTCTGACACTCTCTATCACTCTCTGAAACTCTCTGACACTCTCTGACACTCAATGACACTCTCTGACTCTCACTATCACACTCTATCACTCTCTGAAACTCTCTGACACTCTCTGACACTCTCAGACGCTCTCTATCACTCTCTGAGATTCTATATCACTCTCTATCACTTTCCGGCACTCTCTATCACTCTCTGACACTCTCTATCACTCTCTGAAACTCTCTGACACTCTCGATCACTCAATCACACTCTCTGACACTCTCTATCACTCTCTGACACACTCTGACACGCTCTGACACTCTCAGACACTCTCTATCACTCTTTATCACTTTCTGGCACTCTCTGACTCTCTCTGGCACTCTCTGACACTCTCAGACACATTCAATCACTTTCTATCACTCAATGACACTCTTTGACACTCTCTATCACTCGATGACACTCTCTGACACTCCCTATCACTCTCTATTACTCTCTGACACACTCTCACACTCTCAGACACTCTCTTTCACTCTCAGACACTCTCTGTCACTCTGTATCACTCTCTGACACTCTCTATCACTCTCTGACACTCTCTGACACTCTCAGACACTCTCTGAGACTCTCAGACACTCTCAATCACTCTCTGACTTTCTCTGACACTCTCTGACACTCTCTCACACTCTCAGACACTCTCTTTCACTCTCAGACACTCTCTTTCACTCTCAGACACTCTCTATCACTCTCTGACACTCTCTGACACTATCAGACTCTCTCTATCAATCTCTATCACTCTCTGACACACTCTACACACTCTGACACTCTCTGACAATCTCTGACACTCTCATACACTCTCTATCAATCTCTATCACTCTCTGACACACTCAGACACTCTCAGAAACTCTGCATCACTCACTGACACTCGCAGACACTCTCTGTCACTCTCAGACACCTCAGACACTCTCTATCACTCTCTATCACTCTCTATCACTCTCTGACACTCTCTATCACGCTCTGACACTCTCTAACACCCTCTGACACACTCAGACCCTCTTTGGCACTCTCAGACACTCAGACAATCTCTGACACTCTCATACACTCTCTATCAATCTCTATCACTCTCTGACACACTCTGACACACTCTGACACACTCTTACACTCTGAGACAGTCTCAGACTCTCTCAGACACTCTATATCACTCTCTGACACTCACTGACACTCGCAGACACTCTCTGTCACTCTCAGACACCTCAGACACTCTCTGTCACTCTCTGACACTCTCTGACACTCTCTGACACCCTCTGACACTCTCTATCACTCTATGAGACTCTCTGACACACTCAGACACTCTCTATCACTCTCTGACACACTCTGACGGTCTCTGACACTCTCTGACACTCTCTATCACTCTATGAGACTCTCTGACACAATCAGACACTCTCTATCACTCTCTATCACTCTCTGACACACTCTGACGGTCTCTGACGGTCTCTGACACTCTCTGACACTCTCTATCACTCTATGAGACTCTCTGACACACTCAGACACACTCTATCACTCTCTGACACACTCTGACTGTCTCTGAAACTCTCTGACACTCTCTATCACTCTATGACACTCTCTGAAACTCTCTATCACTCTCTATCACTCTCTGACACTCTATGAGACTCTCTGACACACTCAGACACTCTCTATCACTCTCTATCACTCACTGACACACTCTGACGGTCTCTGACACTCTCTGGCACTCTCTGACACTCTCTGACACTCTCAGACACATTCAATCACTTTCTATCACTCAATGACACTCTTTGACACTCTCTATCACTCTGTGACACTCTCTGACACTCCCTATCACTCTCTATTACTCTCTGACACACTCTGACACTCTCTGACACTCTCAGACACTCTCTATCACTCTGTATCACTCTCTGACACTCTCTATCACTCTCTGACACTCTCTATCACTCTCTGACACTCTCTGACACTCTCTGACACTCTCTATCACTCTCTGACACTCTCTATCACTCTCTATCAATCTCTGAAACTCTCAGACACTGTCTATCACTCTCTGACACTCTCTATCACTCTCTCTCACTCTCTGACACACTCTGACAATTTCTGACTCTCTCAGACACTCTCTACCACTGTCTGAAACTCACTGACACTCTCAGACACTCTCTGTCACTTTCAGACACTCTCAGACACTCTCTATCACTCTCTGACTCTCTTAATCACTCTCTGACACTCTCTGACACTCACTATCACTCTCTGACACTCTCTGACACTCTCAATCACTCTCTGTCATTCTCTGACACACTCTGGCACTCTCTGACACTCTCTGTCACTCTCTGTCACTCTCTGTCACTCTCTGACACACGCTGAACGTCGCTGGCACTCTCAGACACTCTCTATCACTCGCTATCACTCTCTGACACACTCTGACACACTCTGACACACTCTGACACACTCTGACACTCTCAGACACTCTCTTTCACTCTCTGGCACTCAATGAAACTCTCAGAAACCCTCTGTCACTCTCAGACACTCCCAGACACTCTCTCTCACTCTCTGACACTCTCTGAAAATCTCTGACACACTCACACTCTCTCTGACACACTCTATCACTCCCTGAAACTCTCTGTCACTCTCTGTCACTCTCTGACACACGCTGAACGTCGCTGGCACTCTCAGACACTCTCTATCACTCGCTATCACTCTCTGACACACTCTGACACACTCTGACACACTCTGACACTCTCAGACACTCTCTTTCACTCTCTGGCACTCACTGAAACTCTCAGAAACCCTCTGTCACTCTCAGACACTCCCAGACACTCTCTCTCACTCTCTGACACTCTCTGAAAATCTCTGACACACTCACACTCTCTCTGACACACTCTATCAATCCCTGAAACTCTCTATCACTCTCTGACACACTCTGACAATCTCTGACTCTCTCAGACACTCTCTATCACTGTCTGAAACTCACTGACACTCTCAGACACTCTCTGTCACTTTCAGACACTCTCAGACACTCTCTATCACACTCTGACACTCTCTGATTCTCTCTGACACACTCTGAAACTCTCTGACACTATCTATCACTCTTTATCGCTCTCTGACACAATTTGACACTCTCTATCACTCTCTGACACTCTCAGACACTCGCTATCACTCTATGACACACTCTGACACTCTCTATCACTCTCCGACACTCACTGTCACTCTCAGACAATCTCTGTCACTCTCAGACACTCTCTATCACTCTCTGACACTGTGTGACACTCTCTGACACTCTCTGACACTCTCTGACACTCTCAGACACTCTCTATCACTCTCTGACACTCTCTATCACTCTCAATCAATCTCTGAAACTCTCAGACACTGTCCATCACTCTCTGACACTCTCTATCATTCTCTCTCACTCTTTGACACACTCTGACACTCTCACACTCTCAGACACTCTCTATCACTCTCTATCACTCTCTATCACTCTCTGACTCTCTCTGACACTCTCTGGCACACTCAGACACTCTCTATCACTCTCTGACACACTCTGACAGTCTCTGAAACTCTCTGACACTCTCTATCACTCTGTGAAACTCTCTGACACTCTCTATTACTCTCTATCACTCTCTGACACTCTCTGACACACTCTAACTGTCTCTGACACTCTCAGACTCTCTCAGACACTCTCTGACACTCTCAGACACTCTCTTTCACTCTCAGAAACTCTCCATCCCTCTCTGACACTCTCTGACACTCTCTGACACGCGCAGACACTCTCTGACACTCTCAGACACTCTCAATCACTCTCTGACACTCTCTATCACTCTGTATCACTCTCTGACACTCTCAGACACTCTCTGACACTCTCAGACACTCACAATCACTCTCTGACACTCTCTATCACTCTGTATCACTCTGTATCACTCTCTGACACTCTCTATCACTCTCTGACACTCTCTGATATCTCTGACACTCTCAGACACTCTCTGACACTCTCAGATACTCTCAATCACTCTCTGACACTCTGACACTCTCTGACAATCTCTGACACTCTCAGACACACTCAGACACTCTCTGACACTCTCTATCACTCTGTATCACTCTGTATCACTCTCTGACACTCTCTATCACTCTCTGACACTCTCTGATATCTCTGACACTCTCAGACACTCTCTGACACTCTCAGATACTCTCAATCACTCTCTGACACTCTGACACTCTCTGACAATCTCTGACACTCTCAGACACACTCAGACACTCTCTGACACTCTCAGACACTCTCTTTCTCTCTAAGACACTCTCCATCACTCTCTGACACTCTCTGACACTCTCAGACACTCTCTGACACTCTCAGACACTCTCCATCACTCTCTATCACTCTCTGACACTCTCAGACACTCTCTTTCTCTCTAAGACACTCTCCATCACTCTCTGACACTCTCTGACACACTCAGACACTCTCTGACACTCTCAGACACTCTCTTTCTCTCTAAGACACTCTCCATCACTCTCTGACACTCTCTGACACTCTCAGACACTCTCTGACACTCTCAGACACTCTCCATCACTCTCTATCACTCTCTGACACTCTCTGACACTCTCAGACACTCTCTTTCTCTCTAAGAAACTCTCCATCACTCTCTGACACTCTCTGACACTCTCAGACACTCTCTGACACTCTCAGACACTCTCCATCACTCTCTATCACTCTCCGACACTCACTGTCACTCTCAGACAATCTCTGTCACTCTCAGACACTCTCTATCACTCTCTGACACTGTGTGACACTCTCTGACACTCTCTGACACTCTCTGACACTCTCAGACACTCTCTATCACTCTCTGACACTCTCTATCACTCTCAATCAATCTCTGAAACTCTCAGACACTGTCCATCACTCTCTGACACTCTCTATCATTCTCTCTCACTCTTTGACACACTCTGACACTCTCACACTCTCAGACACTCTCTATCACTCTCTATCACTCTCTATCACTCTCTGACTCTCTCTGACACTCTCTGGCACACTCAGACACTCTCTATCACTCTCTGACACACTCTGACAGTCTCTGAAACTCTCTGACACTCTCTATCACTCTGTGAAACTCTCTGACACTCTCTATTACTCTCTATCACTCTCTGACACTCTCTGACACACTCTAACTGTCTCTGACACTCTCAGACTCTCTCAGACACTCTCTGACACTCTCAGACACTCTCTTTCACTCTCAGAAACTCTCCATCCCTCTCTGACACTCTCTGACACTCTCTGACACGCGCAGACACTCTCTGACACTCTCAGACACTCTCAATCACTCTCTGACACTCTCTATCACTCTGTATCACTCTCTGACACTCTCAGACACTCTCTGACACTCTCAGACACTCACAATCACTCTCTGACACTCTCTATCACTCTGTATCACTCTGTATCACTCTCTGACACTCTCTATCACTCTCTGACACTCTCTGATATCTCTGACACTCTCAGACACTCTCTGACACTCTCAGATACTCTCAATCACTCTCTGACACTCTGACACTCTCTGACAATCTCTGACACTCTCAGACACACTCAGACACTCTCTGACACTCTCTATCACTCTGTATCACTCTGTATCACTCTCTGACACTCTCTATCACTCTCTGACACTCTCTGATATCTCTGACACTCTCAGACACTCTCTGACACTCTCAGATACTCTCAATCACTCTCTGACACTCTGACACTCTCTGACAATCTCTGACACTCTCAGACACACTCAGACACTCTCTGACACTCTCAGACACTCTCTTTCTCTCTAAGACACTCTCCATCACTCTCTGACACTCTCTGACACTCTCAGACACTCTCTGACACTTTCAGACACTCTCCATCACTCTCTATCACTCTCTGACACTCTCTGACACACTCAGACCCTCTCTATCACTCTCCATCACTCTCTGACACACTCTGACAGTCTCTGACACTCTCGGACTCTCTCAGACACTCTCTGACACTCTCTGACACTCTCTGACACACTCAGACCCTCTCTGACACTCTCAGACGCTCTCTATCACTCTCTGACATTCTCGATCACTCTCTATCACTTTCTGACACTCTATCACTCTCTGACACTCTCTATCACTCTCTGACACTCTCTATCACTCTCTGACACTCTCTATCACTCAATGACACTCTCAGACACTCTCTATCACTCTCTGACACTCTCTGACACACTCTGACACTCTCAGACATTCTCTATCACTCTTTATCACTCTCTGGCACTCTCTGACACTCTCTGACACTCTCTGACACTCTCTATCACTCTCTATCACTCTCTATTGCTCTCTGACACACTCTGACACTCTCTGACACTCTCAGACACTCTCTATCAATCTCTGACACTCTGACACTCTCTGACACTCTCAGTCACTATCTGACACTCTCAGACACTCTCTATCACTCTGTATCACTCTCTGACACTCTCTATCACTCTCTGACACTCTCTATCATTCTCTATCACATTCTGAATCTCTCTATCACTCTCTATCACTCTCTGACACTCTCTATCACTCTCTGAAACTCTCTGACACTCTCTGACACTCAATGACACTCTCTGACTCTCCCTATCACACTCTATCACTCTCTGAAACTCTCTGACACTCTCTGACACTCTCAGACGCTCTCTATCACTCTCTGAGATTCTATATCACTCTCTATCACTTTCCGGCACTCTCTATCACTCTCTGACACTCTCTATCACTCTCTGAAACTCTCTGACACTCTCGATCACTCAATCACACTCTCTGACACTCTCTATCACTCTCTGACACACTCTGACACTCTCTGACACTCTCAGACACTCTCTATCACTCTGTATCACTCTCTGACACTCTCTATCACTCTCTGACACTCTCTATCATTCTCTATCACATTCTGAATCTCTCTATCACTCTCTATCACTCTCTGACACTCTCTATCACTCTCTGAAACTCTCTGACACTCTCTGACACTCAATGACACTCTCTGACTCTCCCTATCACACTCTTATCACTCTCTGAAACTCTCTGACACTCTCTGACACTCTCAGACGCTCTCTATCACTCTCTGAGATTCTATATCACTCTCTATCACTTTCCGGCACTCTCTATCACTCTCTGACACTCTCTATCACTCTCTGAAACTCTCTGACACTCTCGATCACTCAATCACACTCTCTGACACTCTTTATCACTTTCTGGCACTCTCTGACACTCTCTGACACTCTCAGACACATTCAATCACTTTCTATCACTCAATGACACTCTTTGACACTCTCTATCACTCTATGACACTCTCTGACACTCCCTATCACTCTCTATTACTCTCTGACACACTCTCACACTCTCAGACACTCTCTTTCACTCTCAGACACTCTCTATCACTCTGTATCACTCTCTGACACTCTCTATCACTCTCTGACACTCTCTGACACTCTCAGACACTCTCAGACACTCTCAATCACTCTCTGACATTCCCTGACACTCTCTGACACTCTCTCACACTCTCAGACACTCTCTTTCACTCTCAGACACTCTCTTTCACTCTCAGACACTCTCTATCCCTCTCTGATACTCTCTGACACTATCAGACTCTCTCTGACACTCTCAGACACTCTCTATCACTCTTTGACACTCTCAGACACTCTCATACACTCTCTATCAATCTCTATCACTCTCTGACACACTCTACACACTCTGACACTCTCTGACAGTCTCAGACACTCTCAGACACTCTATATCACTCTCTGACACTCACTGACACTCTCAGACACTCTCTATCACTCTTTGACACTCTCAGACACTCTCATACACTCTCTATCAAAGTCTATCACTCTCTGACACACTCTACACACTCTGACACTCTTTGACACTCTCAGACACTCTCATACACTCTCGATCAATCTCTATCACTCTCTGACACACTCTACACACTCTGACACTCTCTGTCACTCTCAGACACCTCAGACACTCTCTATCACTCTCTATCACTCACTGACACACTCTGACGGTCTCTGACACTCTCTGGCACTCTCTGACACTCTCTGACACTCTCAGACACATTCAATCACTTTCTATCACTCAATGACACTCTTTGACACTCTCTATCACTCTGTGACACTCTCTGACACTCCCTATCACTCTCTATTACTCTCTGACACACTCTGACACTCTCTGACACTCTCAGACACTCTCTATCACTCTGTATCACTCTCTGACACTCTCTATCACTCTCTGACACTCTCTATCACTCTCTGACACTCTCTGACACTCTCTGACACTCTCTATCACTCTCTGACACTCTCTATCACTCTCTATCAATCTCTGAAACTCTCAGACACTGTCTATCACTCTCTGACACTCTCTATCACTCTCTCTCACTCTCTGACACACTCTGACAATTTCTGACTCTCTCAGACACTCTCTACCACTGTCTGAAACTCACTGACACTCTCAGACACTCTCTGTCACTTTCAGACACTCTCAGACACTCTCTATCACTCTCTGACTCTCTTAATCACTCTCTGACACTCTCTGACACTCACTATCACTCTCTGACACTCTCTGACACTCTCAATCACTCTCTGTCATTCTCTGACACACTCTGGCACTCTCTGACACTCTCTGTCACTCTCTGTCACTCTCTGTCACTCTCTGACACACGCTGAACGTCGCTGGCACTCTCAGACACTCTCTATCACTCGCTATCACTCTCTGACACACTCTGACACACTCTGACACACTCTGACACACTCTGACACTCTCAGACACTCTCTTTCACTCTCTGGCACTCAATGAAACTCTCAGAAACCCTCTGTCACTCTCAGACACTCCCAGACACTCTCTCTCACTCTCTGACACTCTCTGAAAATCTCTGACACACTCACACTCTCTCTGACACACTCTATCACTCCCTGAAACTCTCTGTCACTCTCTGTCACTCTCTGACACACGCTGAACGTCGCTGGCACTCTCAGACACTCTCTATCACTCGCTATCACTCTCTGACACACTCTGACACACTCTGACACACTCTGACACTCTCAGACACTCTCTTTCACTCTCTGGCACTCACTGAAACTCTCAGAAACCCTCTGTCACTCTCAGACACTCCCAGACACTCTCTCTCACTCTCTGACACTCTCTGAAAATCTCTGACACACTCACACTCTCTCTGACACACTCTATCACTCCCTGAAACTCTCTATCACTCTCTGACACACTCTGACAATCTCTGACTCTCTCAGACACTCTCTATCACTGTCTGAAACTCACTGACACTCTCAGACACTCTCTGTCACTTTCAGACACTCTCAGACACTCTCTATCACACTCTGACACTCTCTGATTCTCTCTGACACACTCTGAAACTCTCTGACACTATCTATCACTCTTTATCGCTCTCTGACACAATTTGACACTCTCTATCACTCTCTGACACTCTCAGACACTCGCTATCACTCTATGACACACTCTGACACTCTCTATCACTCTCCGACACTCACTGTCACTCTCAGACAATCTCTGTCACTCTCAGACACTCTCTATCACTCTCTGACACTGTGTGACACTCTCTGACACTCTCTGACACTCTCTGACACTCTCAGACACTCTCTATCACTCTCTGACACTCTCTATCACTCTCAATCAATCTCTGAAACTCTCAGACACTGTCCATCACTCTCTGACACTCTCTATCATTCTCTCTCACTCTTTGACACACTCTGACACTCTCACACTCTCAGACACTCTCTATCACTCTCTATCACTCTCTATCACTCTCTGACTCTCTCTGACACTCTCTGGCACACTCAGACACTCTCTATCACTCTCTGACACACTCTGACAGTCTCTGAAACTCTCTGACACTCTCTATCACTCTGTGAAACTCTCTGACACTCTCTATTACTCTCTATCACTCTCTGACACTCTCTGACACACTCTAACTGTCTCTGACACTCTCAGACTCTCTCAGACACTCTCTGACACTCTCAGACACTTTCTTTCACTCTCAGAAACTCTCCATCCCTCTCTGACACTCTCTGACACTCTCTGACACGCGCAGACACTCTCTGACACTCTCAGACACTCTCAATCACTCTCTGACACTCTCTATCACTCTGTATCACTCTCTGACACTCTCAGACACTCTCTGACACTCTCAGACACTCACAATCACTCTCTGACACTCTCTATCACTCTGTATCACTCTGTATCACTCTCTGACACTCTCTATCACTCTCTGACACTCTCTGATATCTCTGACACTCTCAGACACTCTCTGACACTCTCAGATACTCTCAATCACTCTCTGACACTCTGACACTCTCTGACAATCTCTGACACTCTCAGACACACTCAGACACTCTCTGACACTCTCTATCACTCTGTATCACTCTGTATCACTCTCTGACACTCTCTATCACTCTCTGACACTCTCTGATATCTCTGACACTCTCAGACACTCTCTGACACTCTCAGATACTCTCAATCACTCTCTGACACTCTGACACTCTCTGACATTCTCTGACACTCTCAGACACACTCAGACACTCTCTGACACTCTCAGACACTCTCTTTCTCTCTAAGACACTCTCCATCACTCTCTGACACTCTCTGACACTCTCAGACACTCTCTGACACTCTCAGACACTCTCCATCACTCTCTATCACTCTCTGACACTCTCTGACACACTCAGACCCTCTCTATCACTCTCCATCACTCTCTGACACACTCTGACAGTCTCTGACACTCTCGGACTCTCTCAGACACTCTCTGACACTCTCTGACACTCTCTGACACACTCAGACCCTCTCTGACACTCTCAGACGCTCTCTATCACTCTCTGACATTCTCGATCACTCTCTATCACTTTCTGACACTCTATCACTCTCTGACACTCTCTATCACTCTCTGACACTCTCTATCACTCTCTGACACTCTCTATCACTCAATGACACTCTCAGACACTCTCTATCACTCTCTGACACTCTCTGACACACTCTGACACTCTCAGACATTCTCTATCACTCTTTATCACTCTCTGGCACTCTCTGACACTCTCTGACACTCTCTGACACTCTCTATCACTCTCTATCACTCTCTATTGCTCTCTGACACACTCTGACACTCTCTGACACTCTCAGACACTCTCTATCAATCTCTGAAGCTCTGACACTCTCTGACACTCTCAGTCACTATCTGACACTCTCAGACACTCTCTATCACTCTGTATCACTCTCTGACACTCTCTATCACTCTCTGACACTCTCTATCATTCTCTATCACATTCTGAATCTCTCTATCACTCTCTATCACTCTCTGACACTCTCTATCACTCTCTGAAACTCTCTGACACTCTCTGACACTCAATGACACTCTCTGACTCTCCCTATCACACTCTATCACTCTCTGAAACTCTCTGACACTCTCTGACACTCTCAGACGCTCTCTATCACTCTCTGAGATTCTATATCACTCTCTATCACTTTCCGGCACTCTCTATCACTCTCTGACACTCTCTATCACTCTCTGAAACTGTCTGACACTCTCGATCACTCAATCACACTCTCTGACACTCTCTATCACTCTCTGACACACTCTGACACTCTCTGACACTCTCAGACACTCTCTATCACTCTGTATCACTCTCTGACACTCTCTATCACTCTCTGACACTCTCTATCATTCTCTATCACATTCTGAATCTCTCTATCACTCTCTATCACTCTCTGACACTCTCTATCACTCTCTGAAACTCTCTGACACTCTCTGACACTCAATGACACTCTCTGACTCTCCCTATCACACTCTATCACTCTCTGAAACTCTCTGACACTCTCTGACACTCTCAGACGCTCTCTATCACTCTCTGAGATTCTATATCACTCTCTATCACTTTCCGGCACTCTCTATCACTCTCTGACACTCTCTATCACTCTCTGAAACTCTCTGACACTCTCGATCACTCAATCACACTCTCTGACACTCTTTATCACTTTCTGGCACTCTCTGACACTCTCTGACACTCTCAGACACATTCAATCACTTTCTATCACTCAATGACACTCTTTGACACTCTCTATCACTCTATGACACTCTCTGACACTCCCTATCACTCTCTATTACTCTCTGACACACTCTCACACTCTCAGACACTCTCTTTCACTCTCAGACACTCTCTATCACTCTGTATCACTCTCTGACACTCTCTATCACTCTCTGACACTCTCTGACACTCTCAGACACTCTCAGACACTCTCAATCACTCTCTGACATTCCCTGACACTCTCTGACACTCTCTCACACTCTCAGACACTCTCTTTCACTCTCAGACACTCTCTTTCACTCTCAGACACTCTCTATCCCTCTCTGATACTCTCTGACACTATCAGACTCTCTCTGACACTCTCAGACACTCTCTATCACTCTTTGACACTCTCAGACACTCTCATACACTCTCTATCAATCTCTATCACTCTCTGACACACTCTACACACTCTGACACTCTCTGACAGTCTCAGACACTCTCAGACACTCTATATCACTCTCTGACACTCACTGACACTCTCAGACACTCTCTATCACTCTTTGACACTCTCAGACACTCTCATACACTCTCTATCAAAGTCTATCACTCTCTGACACACTCTACACACTCTGACACTCTTTGACACTCTCAGACACTCTCATACACTCTCGATCAATCTCTATCACTCTCTGACACACTCTACACACTCTGACACTCTCTGTCACTCTCAGACACCTCAGACACTCTCTATCACTCTCAGAAACTCTCTGCCACACTCTGATGCTCTCTGACACTCCCTATCACTCTCTGACACTCTCTGACACTCTCTATCACTCTCTATCACTCTCTGACACTCTCTGACACTCTCTGACACTCTCTGACACACTCAGACACTCTATATCACTCTCTATCATTCTCTGACACACTCTGACAGTCTCTGAAACTCTCTGACACTCTCTATCACTCTATGAAACTCTCTGACACTCTCAATCACTCTCTATCACTCTCTGACACTCTCTAACACACTCAGCCACTCTCTATCACTCTCTGACACTCTCTGACACTCTCTGACACACTCTGACAGTCTCTGACACTCTCAGACTCTCTCAGACACTCTCTGACACTCTCTGACACTCTCTGACACACTCAGACCCTCTCTGACAATCTCAGACACTCTCTATCACTCTCTGACACTCTCTGACACTCAGACAATCTCTGACACTCTCATACACTCTCTATCAATCTCTATCACTCTCTGACACACTCAGACACTCTCAGACACTCTGTATCACTCACTGACACTCGCAGACACTCTCTGTCACTCTCAGACACCTCAGACACTCTCTATCACTCTCTGACACTCTCTGACACTCTCTGACACTCTCTGATGCTCTCTGACACTCTCTGACAATCTCTATCACTGAATGACACTCTCTGACACTCTCATTAATCTATATCACTCTCTGACACTCTCTGAAACTCTCTGACACACTCAAACACTCTCTGACACTCTCAGACACTCTCTCTCACTCTGTATCACTCTCTGACACTCTCTATCACTCTCTGACACTCTCTGACACTCTCTGACACTCTCTGACACTTATAGACACTCTCAATCACTCTCTGACTCTCTCTGACTCTCTCTGACAGTCTCTGACACTCTCTCACACTCTCAGACACTCTCTTTCACTCTCAGACACTCTCTATCACTCTCTGACACTCTCAGACTCTCTCTGACACTCTCAGACACTCTCTATCACTCTCTGACACTCTAGATCACTCTCTGACACTCACTGACACTCACAGACACTCTCTATCACTCTCTGACACTCTCTATCACTCAATGACACTCTCAGACACTCTCTATCACTCTCTGACACTCTCTGACACACTCTGACACTCTCAGACATTCTCTATCACTCTTTATCACTCTCTGGCACTCTCTGACACTCTCTGACACTCTCTGACACTCTCTATCACTCTCTATCACTCTCTATTGCTCTCTGACACACTCTGACACTCTCTGACACTCTCAGACACTCTCTATCAATCTCTGACACTCTGACACTCTCTGACACTCTCAGTCACTATCTGACACTCTCAGACACTCTCTATCACTCTGTATCACTCTCTGACACTCTCTATCACTCTCTGACACTCTCTATCATTCTCTATCACATTCTGAATCTCTCTATCACTCTCTATCACTCTCTGACACTCTCTATCACTCTCTGAAACTCTCTGACACTCTCTGACACTCAATGACACTCTCTGACTCTCCCTATCACACTCTATCACTCTCTGAAACTCTCTGACACTCTCTGACACTCTCAGACGCTCTCTATCACTCTCTGAGATTCTATATCACTCTCTATCACTTTCCGGCACTCTCTATCACTCTCTGACACTCTCTATCACTCTCTGAAACTGTCTGACACTCTCGATCACTCAATCACACTCTCTGACACTCTCTATCACTCTCTGACACACTCTGACACTCTCTGACACTCTCAGACACTCTC
Organism: Heterodontus francisci; assembly: GCF_036365525.1. NCBI lineage: Eukaryota > Metazoa > Chordata > Chondrichthyes > Heterodontiformes > Heterodontidae > Heterodontus > Heterodontus francisci. Next base: position 33,311,518 of record NC_090412.1, on the reverse strand, counting down.
TATCACTCTGTATCACTCTCTGACACTCTCTATCACTCTCTGACACTCTCTATCATTCTCTATCACATTCTGAATCTCTCTATCACTCTCTATCACTCTCTGACACTCTCTATCACTCTCTGAAACTCTCTGACACTCTCTGACACTCAATGACACTCTCTGACTCTCCCTATCACACTCTATCACTCTCTGAAACTCTCTGACACTCTCTGACACTCTCAGACGCTCTCTATCACTCTCTGAGATTCTATATCACTCTCTATCACTTTCCGGCACTCTCTATCACTCTCTGACACTCTCTATCACTCTCTGAAACTCTCTGACACTCTCGATCACTCAATCACACTCTCTGACACTCTTTATCACTTTCTGGCACTCTCTGACACTCTCTGACACTCTCAGACACATTCAATCACTTTCTATCACTCAATGACACTCTTTGACACTCTCTATCACTCTATGACACTCTCTGACACTCCCTATCACTCTCTATTACTCTCTGACACACTCTCACACTCTCAGACACTCTCTTTCACTCTCAGACACTCTCTATCACTCTGTATCACTCTCTGACACTCTCTATCACTCTCTGACACTCTCTGACACTCTCAGACACTCTCAGACACTCTCAATCACTCTCTGACATTCCCTGACACTCTCTGACACTCTCTCACACTCTCAGACACTCTCTTTCACTCTCAGACACTCTCTTTCACTCTCAGACACTCTCTATCCCTCTCTGATACTCTCTGACACTATCAGACTCTCTCTGACACTCTCAGACACTCTCTATCACTCTTTGACACTCTCAGACACTCTCATACACTCTCTATCAATCTCTATCACTCTCTGACACACTCTACACACTCTGACACTCTCTGACAGTCTCAGACACTCTCAGACACTCTATATCACTCTCTGACACTCACTGACACTCTCAGACACTCTCTATCACTCTTTGACACTCTCAGACACTCTCATACACTCTCTATCAAAGTCTATCACTCTCTGACACACTCTACACACTCTGACACTCTTTGACACTCTCAGACACTCTCATACACTCTCGATCAATCTCTATCACTCTCTGACACACTCTACACACTCTGACACTCTCTGTCACTCTCAGACACCTCAGACACTCTCTATCACTCTCAGAAACTCTCTGCCACACTCTGATGCTCTCTGACACTCCCTATCACTCTCTGACACTCTCTGACACTCTCTATCACTCTCTATCACTCTCTGACACTCTCTGACACTCTCTGACACTCTCTGACACACTCAGACACTCTATATCACTCTCTATCATTCTCTGACACACTCTGACAGTCTCTGAAACTCTCTGACACTCTCTATCACTCTATGAAACTCTCTGACACTCTCAATCACTCTCTATCACTCTCTGACACTCTCTAACACACTCAGCCACTCTCTATCACTCTCTGACACTCTCTGACACTCTCTGACACACTCTGACAGTCTCTGACACTCTCAGACTCTCTCAGACACTCTCTGACACTCTCTGACACTCTCTGACACACTCAGACCCTCTCTGACAATCTCAGACACTCTCTATCACTCTCTGACACTCTCTGACACTCAGACAATCTCTGACACTCTCATACACTCTCTATCAATCTCTATCACTCTCTGACACACTCAGACACTCTCAGACACTCTGTATCACTCACTGACACTCGCAGACACTCTCTGTCACTCTCAGACACCTCAGACACTCTCTATCACTCTCTGACACTCTCTGACACTCTCTGACACTCTCTGATGCTCTCTGACACTCTCTGACAATCTCTATCACTCAATGACACTCTCTGACACTCTCATTAATCTATATCACTCTCTGACACTCTCTGACACTCTCTGACACACTCAAACACTCTCTGACACTCTCAGACACTCTCTCTCACTCTGTATCACTCTCTGACACTCTCTATCACTCTCTGACACTCTCTGACACTCTCTGACACTCTCTGACACTTATAGACACTCTCAATCACTCTCTGACTCTCTCTGACTCTCTCTGACAGTCTCTGACACTCTCTCACACTCTCAGACACTCTCTTTCACTCTCAGACACTCTCTATCACTCTCTGACACTCTCAGACTCTCTCTGACACTCTCAGACACTCTCTATCACTCTCTGACACTCTAGATCACTCTCTGACACTCACTGACACTCACAGACACTCTCTGTCACTCTCAGACACCTCAGACACTCTCTATCACTCTCTGACACTCTCTGACACACTCTGATGCTCTCTGACACTCTCTGACACTCTCTATCACTCTGTGACACTCTCAGACACTCTCAATCACTCTCTGACAGTCTCTGACACTCTCTCACACTCTCAGACACTCTCTTTCACTCTCAGACACTCTCTATCACTCTCTGACACTCTCAGACTCTCTCTGACACTCTCAGACACTCTCTATCACTCTCTGACACTCTAGATCACTCTCTGACACTCACTGACACTCACAGACACTCTCTGTCACTCTCTGTCACTCTCAGACACCTCAGACACTCTCTATCACTCTCTGACACTCTCTGACACACTCTGATGCTCTCTGACACTCTCTGACACTCTCTATCACTCTGTGACACTCTCTGACACTCTCTATCACTCTCTATCACTCTCTATCACTCTCTGACACTCTCTATCACGCTCTGGCACTCTCTGACACCCTCTGACACACTCAGACCCTCTCTGACACTCTCAGACACTCTCTATCACCCTCTGACACTCTCTGACACTCAGACAATCTCTGACACTCTCATACACTCTCTATCAATCTCTATCACTCTCTGACACACTCTGACACACTCTGACACACTCTGAAACACTCGGACACTCTGTGACAGTCTCAGACTCTCTCAGACACTCTATATCACTCTCTGACACTCACTGACACTCGCAGACACTCTCTGTCACTCTCTGACACTCTCTGACACTCTCTGACACCCTCTGATGCTCTCTGACACGCTCTGACACTCTCTATCACTCTATGACACTCTCTGAAACTCTCTATCACTCTCTATCACTCTCTGACACTCTATGAGACTCTCTGACACACTCAGACACTCTCTATCACTCTCTGACACACTCTGACGGTCTCTGACACTCTCTGACACTCTCTATCACTCTATGACACTCTCTGAAACTCTCTATAACTCTCTATCACTCTCTGACACTCTATGAGACTCTCTGACACACTCAGACACTCTCTATCACTCTCTATCACTCTCTGACACACTCTGACGGTCTCTGACACTCTCTGGCACTCTCTGCCACTCTCTGACACTCTCTGACACTCTCAGACACATTCAATCACTTTCTATCACTCAATGAAACTCTTTGACACTCTCTATCACTCTGTGACACTCTCTGACACTCCCTATCACTCTCTATTACTCTCTGACACACTCTGACACTCTCTGACACTCTCAGACACTCTCTATCACTCTGTATCACTCTCTGACACTCTCTATCACTCTCTGACACTCTCTGACACTCTCAGACACTCTCTGACACTCTCAGACGCTCTCAATCACTCTCTGACTCTCTCAATCACTCTCTGACACTCTCAATCACTCTCTGACACTCTCTTTCACTCTCAGACACTCTCTATCACTCTCTGACACTCTCTGACACTATCAGACTCTCTCTGACACTCTCAGACACTCTCTATCACTCTCTGACACTCTCTGACACTCTCTGACACTCTCTGACACTTATAGACACTCTCAATCACTCTCTGACTTTCTCTGACAGTCTCTGACACTCTCTCACACTCTCAGACACTCTCTTTCACTCTCAGACACTCTCTATCACTCTCTGACACTCTCAGACTCTCTCTGACACTCTCAGTCACTCTCTATCACTCTCTGACACTCTAGATCACTCTCTGACACTCACTGACACTCACAGACACTCTCTGTCACTCTCAGACACCTCAGACACTCTCTATCACTCTCTGACACTCTCTGACACACTCTGATGCTCTCTGACACTCTCTGACACTCTCTATCACTCTGTGACACTCTCAGACACTCTCACTCACTCTCTGACAGTCTCTGACACTCTCTCACACTCTCAGACACTCTCTTTGAATCTCAGACACTCTCTATCACTCTCTGACACTCTCAGACTCTCTCTGACACTCTCAGACACTCTCTATCACTCTCTGACACTCTAGATCACTCTCTGACACTCACTGACACTCACAGACACTCTCTGTCACTCTCAGACACCTCAGACACTCTCTATCACTCTCTGACACTCTCTGACACACTCTGATGCTCTCTGACACTCTCTGACACTCTCTATCACTCTGTGACACTCTCTGACACTCTCTATCACTCTCTATCACTCTCTATCACTCTCTGACACTCTCTATCACGCTCTGACACTCTCTGACACCCTCTGACACACTCAGACCCTCTCTGACACTCTCAGACACTCTCTATCACCCTCTGACACTCTCTGACACTCAGACAATCTCTGACACTCTCATACACTCTCTATCAATCTCTATCACTCTCTGACACACTCTGACACACTCTGACACTCTCTATCAATCTCTATCACTCTCTGACACACTCTACACACTCTGACACTCTCTGACAGTCTCAGACACTCTCAGACACTCTATATCACTCTCTGACACTCACTGACACTCACAGACTCTCTCTGTCACTCTCAGACACCTCAGAAACTCTCTATCACTCTCAGACACTCTCTGACTGTCTCTATCACTCTATGACACTCTCTGACACTCTCTATCACTCTCTATCACTCTCTGACACTCTCTGACACACTCAGACACTCTCTATCACTCTCGATCACTCTCTGACACACTCTGATAGTCTCTGACACTCTCTGACACTCTCTAACCCTCTATGAAACTCTCTGATACTCTATATCACTCTCTATCACTCTCTGACACTCTCTGACACACTCAGACACTCTCTATCACTCTCCATCACTCTCTGACACACTCTGACAGTCTCTGACACTCTCAGACTCTCTCAGACACTCTCTGACACTCTCTATCACTCTCTGACATTCTCTGACACTCAGACAATCTCTGACACTCTCATACACTCTCTATCAATCTCTATCACTCTCTGACACACTCTGACAGACTCTGATACACTCTGACACTCTCTGACAGTCTCAGACACTCTCTGACATTCTGCATCACTCACTGACACTCGCAGACACTCTCTGTCACTCTCAGACACCTCAGACACTCTCTATCACTCTCTGACACTCTCTGACAGTCTCTGATGCTCTCTGACACTCTCTGACAATCTCTATCACTCAATGACACTCTCTGACACTCTCTATCAATCTCTATCACTCTCTGACACTCTCTGACACTCTCTGACACACTCAGACATTCTCTGACACTCTCAGACACTCTCTCTCACTCTGTATCACTCTCTGACACTCTCTATCACTCTCTGACACTCTCTGGCACTCTCAGACACTCTCTGACACTCTCAGACACTCTCAATCACTCTCTGACTCTCTCTGACACTCTCTCACACTCTCAGACACTCTCTGACACTCTCATACACTCTCTATCAATCTCTATCACTCTCTGACTCACTCTGACACTCTCTGACAGTCTCAGACACTCTCAGACACTCTAGATCACTCTCTGACACTCACTGACACTCACAGACACTCTCTGTCACTCTCAGACACCTCAGACACTCTCTATCACTCTCTGACACTCTCTGACACACTCTGATGCTCTCTGACACTCTCTGACACTCTATCACTCTGTGACACTCTCTGACACTCTCTATCACTCTCTATCACTCTCTGATACTCTCTGACACTCTCTATCACGCTCTGACACTCTCTGACACCCTCTGACACACTCAGACCCTCTCTGACACTCTCAGACACTCTCTATCACTCTCTGACACTCTCTGACACTCAGACAATCTCTGACACTCTCATACACTCTCTATCAATCTCTATCACTCTCTGCCACACTCTGACACACTCTGACACACTCTGAAACACTCTGACACTCTGTGACAGTCTCATTCTCTCTCAGACACTCTATATCACTCTCTGACACTCACTGACACTCGCAGACACTCTCTGTCACTCTCAGACACCTCAGACACTCTCTGTCACTCTCTGACACTCTCTGACACACTCTGACACCCTCTGATGCTCTCTGACACTCTCTGACACTCTCTGAAACTCTATGACACTCTCTGAAACTCTCTATCACTCTCTATCACTCTCTGACACTCTATGAGACTCTCTGACACACTCAGACACTCTCTATCACTCTCTATCACTCTCTGACACACTCTGACGGTCTCTGACACTCTCTGACACTCTCTATCACTCTATGACTCTCTCTGACACTCTCTATCACTCTCTATCACTCTCTATCACTCTCTGACACTCTCTGACACACTCAGACACTCTCTATCACTCTCGATTACTCTCTGACACACTCTCACAGTCTCTGACACTCTTAGACTCTCTCAGACACTCTCTGACACTCTCTGACACTCTCTGACACTCACTATCTCTCTCCATCACATTCTGACACTCTCTGACACTCTCTATCACTCTATGACACTCTCTGAAACTCTCTATCACTCTCTATCACTCTCTGACACTCTATGAGACTCTCTGACACACTCAGCCACTCTCTATCACTCTCTATCACTCTCTGACACACTCTGACGGTCTCTGACACTCTCTGACACTCTATATCAATCTATGACGCTCTCTGACACTCTCTATCACTCTCTATCACTCTCTGACACTCTCTGACACACTCAGACACTCTCTGTCACTCTCTATCACTCTCCGACACACTCTGACAGTCTCTGACACTCTCAGACTCTCTCAGACACTCTCTGACACTCTCTGACACGCCCTATCACTCTCCATCACTCTCTGACAATCTCTGACACTCTCTGACTCTCTCAGACGCTCTCTATCACTCTCTGACATTCTCGATCACTATCTATCACTTTCTGACACTCTATCACTCTCTGACACTCTCTATCACTCTCTGAAACTCTCTGACACTCTCTATCACTCAATGACATTCTCAGACACTCTCTATCACTCTCTGACACTCTCTGACACACTCTGAAACTCTGCGACACTCTCTATCACTCTCTATCACTCTCTATCACTCTCTGGCACTCTCTGACACTCTCTGACACTCTCAGACACTCTCAGACACTTTCTATCACTCTTTATCACTCTCTGGCACTCTCTGACACTCTCTGACACTCTCAGACCCATTCAATCACTTTCTATCACTCAATGACACTCTTTGACACTCTCTATCACTCTATGACACTCTCTGACACTCTCTATCACTCTTTATTACTCTCAGACACACTCTGACACTCTCTGAAACTCTGAGACACTCTCTCTCACTCTCTGACACTCTCTGACACTCTCAGACACTATCTGACACTCTCAGACACTCTCTATCACTCTGTATCACACTCTGACACTCTCTATCACTCTCTATCACATTCTGACACTCTCTATCACTCTCTATCACTCTCTGACTCTCTCTGACACTCTCTCACACTCTCAGACACTCTCTGACACTCTCATACACTCTCTATCAATCTCTATCACTCTCTGACTCACTCTGACACTCTCTGACAGTCTCAGACACTCTCAGACACTCTAGATCACTCTCTGACACTCACTGACACTCACAGACACTCTCTGTCACTCTCAGACACCTCAGACACTCTCTATCACTCTCTGACACTCTCTGACACACTCTGATGCTCTCTGACACTCTCTGACACTCTCTATCACTCTGTGACACTCTCTGACACTCTCTATCACTCTCTATCACTCTCTGATACTCTCTGACACTCTCTATCACGCTCTGACACTCTCTGACACCCTCTGACACACTCAGACCCTCTCTGACACTCTCAGACACTCTCTATCACTCTCTGACACTCTCTGACACTCAGACAATCTCTGACACTCTCATACACTCTCTATCAATCTCTATCACTCTCTGCCACACTCTGACACACTCTGACACACTCTGAAACACTCTGACACTCTGTGACAGTCTCAGACTCTCTCAGACACTCTATATCACTCTCTGACACTCACTGACACTCGCAGACACTCTCTGTCACTCTCAGACACCTCAGACACTCTCTGTCACTCTCTGACACTCTCTGACACACTCTGACACCCTCTGATGCTCTCTGACACTCTCTGACACTCTCTGAAACTCTATGACACTCTCTGAAACTCTCTATCACTCTCTATCACTCTCTGACACTCTATGAGACTCTCTGACACACTCAGACACTCTCTATCACTCTCTATCACTCTCTGACACACTCTGACGGTCTCTGACACTCTCTGACACTCTCTATCACTCTATGACTCTCTCTGACACTCTCTATCACTCTCTATCACTCTCCATCACTCTCTGACACTCTCTGACACACTCAGACACTCTCTATCACTCTCGATTACTCTCTGACACACTCTGACAGTCTCTGACACTCTCAGACACTCTCAGACACTCTCAGACACTCTCTGACACTCTCTGACACTCTCTGACACTCACTATCTCTCTCCATCACATTCTGACACTCTCTGACACTCTCTATCACTCTATGACACTCTCTGAAACTCTCTATCACTCTCTATCACTCTCTGACACTCTATGAGACTTTCTGACACACTCAGCCACTCTCTATCACTCTCTATCACTCTCTGACACACTCTGACGGTCTCTGACACTCTCTGACACTCTATATCAATCTATGACGCTCTCTGACACTCTCTATCACTCTTTATCACTCTCTGACACTCTCTGACACACTCAGACACTCTCTGTCACTCTCTATCACTCTCCGACACACTCTGACAGTCTCTGACACTCTCAGACGCTCTCAGACACTCTCTGACACTCTCTGACACGCCCTATCACTCTCCATCACTCTCTGACAATCTCTGACACTCTCTGACTCTCTCAGACGCTCTCTATCACTCTCTGACATTCTCGATCACTATCTATCACTTTCTGACACTCTATCACTCTCTGACACTCTCTATCACTCTCTGAAACTCTCTGACACTCTCTATCACTCAATGACATTCTCAGACACTCTCTATCACTCTCTGACACTCTCTGACACACTCTGAAACTCTGCGACACTCTCTATCACTCTCTATCACTCTCTATCACTCTCTGGCACTCTCTGACACTCTCTGACACTCTCAGACACTCTCAGACACTTTCTATCACTCTTTATCACTCTCTGGCACTCTCTGACACTCTCTGACACTCTCAGACCCATTCAATCACTTTCTATCACTCAATGACACTCTTTGACACTCTCTATCACTCTATGACACTCTCTGACACTCTCTATCACTCTTTATTACTCTCAGACACACTCTGACACTCTCTGAAACTCTGAGACACTCTCTCTCACTCTCTGACACTCTCTGACACTCTCAGACACTATCTGACACTCTCAGACACTCTCTATCACTCTGTATCACACTCTGACACTCTCTATCACTCTCTATCACATTCTGACACTCTCTATCACTCTCTATCACTCTCTGACACTCTCTATCACTCTCTGAAACTCTCTGACACTCTCTGACACTCAATGACACTCTCTGAAACTCCCTATCACACTCTATAACTCTCTGACACTCTCTGACACTCTCTATCACTCTCTGAAAATCGCTGACACTCTCTATCACTCAATCACACTCTCTGACACTCTCTATCACTCTCTGACACTCTCTGACACACTCTGACACTCTCTGACACTCTCAGACACTCTCTATCACTCTCTGACACACTCTGACACTCTCAGACACTCTCAGACACTCTCTAACACTCTTTATCACTCTCTGGCACTCTCTGACACTCTCAGACACTCTCAGACACTCACTATCTCTCTCCATCACATTCTGACACTCTCTGACACTCTCTATCACTCTATGACACTCTCTGAAACTCTCTATCACTCTCTATCACTCTCTGACACTCTATGAGACTCTCTGACACACTCAGCCACTCTCTATCACTCTCTATCACTCTCTGACACACTCTGACGGTCTCTGACACTCTCTGACACTCTATATCAATCTATGACGCTCTCTGACACTCTCTATCACTCTCTATCACTCTCTGACACTCTCTGACACACTCAGACACTCTCTGTCACTCTCTATCACTCTCCGACACACTCTGACAGTCTCTGACACTCTCAGACTCTCTCAGACACTCTCTGACACTCTCTGACACGCCCTATCACTCTCCATCACTCTCTGACAATCTCTGACACTCTCTGACTCTCTCAGACGCTCTCTATCACTCTCTGACATTCTCGATCACTATCTATCACTTTCTGACACTCTATCACTCTCTGACACTCTCTATCACTCTCTGAAACTCTCTGACACTCTCTATCACTCAATGACATTCTCAGACACTCTCTATCACTCTCTGACACTCTCTGACACACTCTGAAACTCTGCGACACTCTCTATCACTCTCTATCACTCTCTATCACTCTCTGGCACTCTCTGACACTCTCTGACACTCTCAGACACTCTCAGACACTTTCTATCACTCTTTATCACTCTCTGGCACTCTCTGACACTCTCTGACACTCTCAGACCCATTCAATCACTTTCTATCACTCAATGACACTCTTTGACACTCTCTATCACTCTATGACACTCTCTGACACTCTCTATCACTCTTTATTACTCTCAGACACACTCTGACACTCTCTGAAACTCTGAGACACTCTCTCTCACTCTCTGACACTCTCTGACACTCTCAGACACTATCTGACACTCTCAGACACTCTCTATCACTCTGTATCACACTCTGACACTCTCTATCACTCTCTATCACATTCTGACACTCTCTATCACTCTCTATCACTCTCTGACTCTCTCTGACACTCTCTCACACTCTCAGACACTCTCTGACACTCTCATACACTCTCTATCAATCTCTATCACTCTCTGACTCACTCTGACACTCTCTGACAGTCTCAGACACTCTCAGACACTCTAGATCACTCTCTGACACTCACTGACACTCACAGACACTCTCTGTCACTCTCAGACACCTCAGACACTCTCTATCACTCTCTGACACTCTCTGACACACTCTGATGCTCTCTGACACTCTCTGACACTCTCTATCACTCTGTGACACTCTCTGACACTCTCTATCACTCTCTATCACTCTCTGATACTCTCTGACACTCTCTATCACGCTCTGACACTCTCTGACACCCTCTGACACACTCAGACCCTCTCTGACACTCTCAGACACTCTCTATCACTCTCTGACACTCTCTGACACTCAGACAATCTCTGACACTCTCATACACTCTCTATCAATCTCTATCACTCTCTGCCACACTCTGACACACTCTGACACACTCTGAAACACTCTGACACTCTGTGACAGTCTCAGACTCTCTCAGACACTCTATATCACTCTCTGACACTCACTGACACTCGCAGACACTCTCTGTCACTCTCAGACACCTCAGACACTCTCTGTCACTCTCTGACACTCTCTGACACACTCTGACACCCTCTGATGCTCTCTGACACTCTCTGACACTCTCTGAAACTCTATGACACTCTCTGAAACTCTCTATCACTCTCTATCACTCTCTGACACTCTATGAGACTCTCTGACACACTCAGACACTCTCTATCACTCTCTATCACTCTCTGACACACTCTGACGGTCTCTGACACTCTCTGACACTCTCTATCACTCTATGACTCTCTCTGACACTCTCTATCACTCTCTATCACTCTCCATCACTCTCTGACACTCTCTGACACACTCAGACACTCTCTATCACTCTCGATTACTCTCTGACACACTCTGACAGTCTCTGACACTCTCAGACACTCTCAGACACTCTCAGACACTCTCTGACACTCTCTGACACTCTCTGACACTCACTATCTCTCTCCATCACATTCTGACACTCTCTGACACTCTCTATCACTCTATGACACTCTCTGAAACTCTCTATCACTCTCTATCACTCTCTGACACTCTATGAGACTTTCTGACACACTCAGCCACTCTCTATCACTCTCTATCACTCTCTGACACACTCTGACGGTCTCTGACACTCTCTGACACTCTATATCAATCTATGACGCTCTCTGACACTCTCTATCACTCTTTATCACTCTCTGACACTCTCTGACACACTCAGACACTCTCTGTCACTCTCTATCACTCTCCGACACACTCTGACAGTCTCTGACACTCTCAGACGCTCTCAGACACTCTCTGACACTCTCTGACACGCCCTATCACTCTCCATCACTCTCTGACAATCTCTGACACTCTCTGACTCTCTCAGACGCTCTCTATCACTCTCTGACATTCTCGATCACTATCTATCACTTTCTGACACTCTATCACTCTCTGACACTCTCTATCACTCTCTGAAACTCTCTGACACTCTCTATCACTCAATGACATTCTCAGACACTCTCTATCACTCTCTGACACTCTCTGACACACTCTGAAACTCTGCGACACTCTCTATCACTCTCTATCACTCTCTATCACTCTCTGGCACTCTCTGACACTCTCTGACACTCTCAGACACTCTCAGACACTTTCTATCACTCTTTATCACTCTCTGGCACTCTCTGACACTCTCTGACACTCTCAGACCCATTCAATCACTTTCTATCACTCAATGACACTCTTTGACACTCTCTCTCACTCTCTGACACTCTCTGACACTCTCAGACACTATCTGACACTCTCAGACACTCTCTATCACTCTGTATCACACTCTGACACTCTCTATCACTCTCTATCACATTCTGACACTCTCTATCACTCTCTATCACTCTCTGACACTCTCTATCACTCTCTGAAACTCTCTGACACTCTCTGACACTCAATGACACTCTCTGAAACTCCCTATCACACTCTATAACTCTCTGACACTCTCTGACACTCTCTATCACTCTCTGAAAATCGCTGACACTCTCTATCACTCAATCACACTCTCTGACACTCTCTATCACTCTCTGACACTCTCTGACACACTCTGACACTCTCTGACACTCTCAGACACTCTCTATCACTCTTTATCACTCTCTGGCACTCTCAGACACATTCAATCACTTTCTATCACTCAATGACACTCTTTGACACTCTATCACTCTCTATCACTCTCTGACACTCTCTGACACACTCAGACACTCTCTATCACTCTCTATCACTTTCTGACACTCTATCACTCTCTGACACTCTCGACCACTCTCTGAAACTCTCTGACACTCTCTATCACTCAATGACACTCTCAGACACTCTCTATCACTCTCTGAAACTCTCTGACACACTCTGACACTCTCTGACACTCTCAGACACTCTCTATCACTCTTTATCACTCTCTGGCACTCTCTGACACTCTCTGACACTCTCAGACACATTCAATCACTTTCTAACACTCAATGACACTCTTTGACATTCTCCATCAATCTATGGCACTCTCTGACACTCTCTGACACTCTCTATTACTCTCTGACACACTCTGACACTCTCTGACACACTCTGACACTCTCTGACACTCTCTATCACTCTCTGACACTCTCAGACACTATCTGACACTCTCAGACACTCTCTATCACTCTGTGTCACTCTCTGACACTCTCTATCACTCTCTGACACTCTCTATCACTCTCTATCACATTCTGACACTCTCTATCACTCTCTATCACTCTCTGAAACTCTCTGACACTCTCTGACACTCTCAGACACTCTCTATCACTCTTTATCACTCTCTGGCACTCTCAGACACATTCAATCACTTTCTATCACTCAATGACACTCTTTGACACTCTATCACTCTCTATCACTCTCTGACACTCTCTGACACACTCAGACACTCTCTATCACTCTCTATCACTTTCTGACACTCTATCACTCTCTGACACTCTCGACCACTCTCTGAAACTCTCTGACACTCTCTATCACTCAATGACACTCTCAGACACTCTCTATCACTCTCTGAAACTCTCTGACACTCTCTATCACTCAATGACACTCTCAGACACTCTCTATCACTCTTTATCACTCTCTGGCACTCTCTGACACTCTCTGACACTCTCAGACACATTCAATCACTTTCTAACACTCAATGACACTCTTTGACATTCTCCATCAATCTATGGCACTCTCTGACACTCTCTGACACTCTCTATTACTCTCTGACACACTCTGACACTCTCTGACACACTCTGACACTCTCTGACACTCTCTATCACTCTCTGACACTCTCAGACACTATCTGACACTCTCAGACACTCTCTATCACTCTGTGTCACTCTCTGACACTCTCTATCACTCTCTGACACTCTCTATCACTCTCTATCACATTCTGACACTCTCTATCACTCTCTATCACTCTCTGAAACTCTCTGACACTCTCTGACACTCAATGACACTCTCTGACACTCCCTATCTCACTCTATCACTCTCTGAAACTCTCTGACACTCTCAGACGCTCTCTATCACTCTCTGAGATTCTTTATCACTCTCTATCACTTTCTGGCACTCTCTATCACTCTCTGACACTCTCTATCACACTCTGAAACTCTCTGACACTCTCTATCACTCAATCACTCTCTCTGAAACTCTCTATCACTCTCTGACACTCTCTGAACACTCTGAGACTCTCTGACACTCTCAGACACACTCAATCACTTTCTATCACTCAATGACACTCTTTGACACTCTCTATAACTCTCTGACTCTCCCTATCACTCTCTATTACTCTCTGACACGCTCTGACACTCTCTGAGACTCTCAGACACTCTCGATCACTCTCTGACACTCTCTGACACTCTCAGACACTATCTGACACTCTCTGACACTCTCTATCACTCAATGACACTCTCTGACACTCTCTATCACTCTCTGACACTCTCTGACACACTCTATCAATCTCTATTACACTCTGACACACTCTGACACTCTCTGACACACTCTGACAATCTCAGACACTCTCTATCACTCTATGACACTCTCTGACACTCTCTGACACTGTCAGACACTCTCTGACACTCTCATACACTCTCTATCACTCTGTATCACTCTCTGACACTCTCTATCACTCTCTGACACTCTCTATCACTCTCTGACACTCTCTGACACTCTCTGACACTCTCAGACACTCTCTGACACTCTCAGACACTCTCAATCACTCTCTGACTCTCTCTGACACTCTCTGACACTCTCTCACACTCTCTTTCACTCTCAGACACTCTCTATCACTCTCTGACTCTCTCTGACACTCTCTGACACTCTCTCACACTCTCTTTCACTCTCAGACACTCTCTATCACTCTCTGACTCTCTCTGACACTCTCTCACACTCTCTTTCACTCTCAGACACTCTCTATCACTCTCTGACACTCTCTGACACTCTCTGACACTCTCCGACACTCTCTGACACACTCTGACACTCTCAGACACTCTCTGACACTCTCTATCACTCTCTGACACTCTCTGACACACTCTGACACTCTCTGACACTCTCAGACACTCTCTATCACTCTTTATCACTCTCTGGCACTCTCAGACACATTCAATCACTTTCTATCACTCAATGACACTCTTTGACACTCTATCACTCTCTATCACTCTCTGACACTCTCTGACACACTCAGACACTCTCTATCACTCTCTATCACTTTCTGACACTCTATCACTCTCTGACACTCTCGACCACTCTCTGAAACTCTCTGACACTCTCTATCACTCAATGACACTCTCAGACACTCTCTATCACTCTCTGAAACTCTCTGACACACTCTGACACTCTCTGACACTCTCAGACACTCTCTATCACTCTTTATCACTCTCTGGCACTCTCTGACACTCTCTGACACTCTCAGACACATTCAATCACTTTCTAACACTCAATGACACTCTTTGACATTCTCCATCAATCTATGGCACTCTCTGACACTCTCTGACACTCTCTATTACTCTCTGACACACTCTGACACTCTCTGACACACTCTGACACTCTCTGACACTCTCTATCACTCTCTGACACTCTCAGACACTATCTGACACTCTCAGACACTCTCTATCACTCTGTGTCACTCTCTGACACTCTCTATCACTCTCTGACACTCTCTATCACTCTCTATCACATTCTGACACTCTCTATCACTCTCTATCACTCTCTGAAACTCTCTGACACTCTCTGACACTCAATGACACTCTCTGACACTCCCTATCTCACTCTATCACTCTCTGAAACTCTCTGACACTCTCAGACGCTCTCTATCACTCTCTGAGATTCTTTATCACTCTCTATCACTTTCTGGCACTCTCTATCACTCTCTGACACTCTCTATCACACTCTGAAACTCTCTGACACTCTCTATCACTCAATCACTCTCTCTGAAACTCTCTATCACTCTCTGACACTCTCTGAACACTCTGAGACTCTCTGACACTCTCAGACACACTCAATCACTTTCTATCACTCAATGACACTCTTTGACACTCTCTATAACTCTCTGACTCTCCCTATCACTCTCTATTACTCTCTGACACGCTCTGACACTCTCTGAGACTCTCAGACACTCTCGATCACTCTCTGACACTCTCTGACACTCTCAGACACTATCTGACACTCTCTGACACTCTCTATCACTCAATGACACTCTCTGACACTCTCTATCACTCTCTGACACTCTCTGACACACTCTATCAATCTCTATTACACTCTGACACACTCTGACACTCTCTGACACACTCTGACAATCTCAGACACTCTCTATCACTCTATGACACTCTCTGACACTCTCTGACACTGTCAGACACTCTCTGACACTCTCATACACTCTCTATCACTCTGTATCACTCTCTATCACTCTCTATCACTCTCTGACACTCTCTATCACTCTCTGACACTCTCTGACACTCTCAGACACTCTCTGACACTCTCAGACACTCTCAATCACTCTCTGACTCTCTCTGACACTCTCTGACACTCTCTCACACTCTCTTTCACTCTCAGACACTCTCTATCACTCTCTGACTCTCTCTGACACTCTCTGACACTCTCTCACACTCTCTTTCACTCTCAGACACTCTCTATCACTCTCTGACTCTCTCTGACACTCTCTCACACTCTCTTTCACTCTCAGACACTCTCTATCACTCTCTGACACTCTCTGACACTCTCTGACACTCTCCGACACTCTCTGACACACTCTGACACTCTCAGACACTCTCAGACACTCTCTATCACTCTTTCTCACTCTCTGACACTCTCTGACACTCTCAGACACTCACTATCACTCTCTATCACTCTCTATCACTCTCTATCACTCTCTGACACTCTCTATCACTCTCTATCACTCTCTGATATTTTCTATCACTCTCTGACACTCTCTGACAATCAATGACACTCTCTGACACTCCCTATCACTCTCTATCACTCTCTGACACTCGCAGACGCTCTCTATCACTCTATATCACTCTCTGACACTCTCTATCACTCTCTATCACTTTCTGACACTCTCAATCACTCTCTGACACTCTCTATCACTCTCTGACACTCTCTGACAGTCTCAGACACTCTCAGACACTCTCAGACACTCTATATCACTCTCTGACACTCACTGGCACTCACAGACACTCTCTGTCACTCTCAGAAACCTCAGACACTCTCTATCACTCTCTGACACTCTCTGACACACTCTGATGCTCTCTGACACTCTCTGACACTCTCTATCACTCTATGACACTCTCTGACACTCTCCATCACTCTCCATCACTCTCTGACACTCTCTGACACACTCAGACACTCTCTATCACTCTCTATCACTCTCTGACACACTCTGTCAGTCTCTGAAACTCTGTGACACTCTCTATCACTGTATGAATCTCTCTGACACTCTCTATCACTCTCTTTCACTCTCTGACACTCTCTGACACACTCAGACACTCTCCTACACTCTATATCACTCTCTGACACTCTCTGACACTCTCTGACACTCTCTGACACACTCAGACCCTCTCTGACACTTTCAGACACTCTCTATCACTCTCTGACACTCTCTGACACTCAGACAATCTCTGACACTCTCATACACTCTCTATCAATCTCTATCACTCTCTGACATACTCTGACACACTCTGATACACTCTGACACTCTCTGACAGTCTCAGACTCTCTCAGACACTCTATATCACTCTCTGACAGTCACTGACACTCGCAGACACTCTCTGTCACTCTCAGACTCCTCAGACAATCACTATCACTCTCTGACACTCTCTGGTGCTCTCTGACACTCTATATCACTCTATATCACTCTATGACACTCTCTGACACTCTCCATCACTCTCTATCGCTCTCTGACACTCTCTGACACACTCAGACACTCTCTATCACTCTCTAACACTCTCTGACACACTCTGACGGTCTCTGACGGTCTCTGACACTCTCTGACACTCTCTATCACTCTCTGACACTCTCTGACACACTCAGACACTCTCTATCACTCTCTACCACTCTCTGACACACTCTGACAGTCTCTGACACTCTCAGACTCTCTCAGACACTCTCAGACACTCTCAGACACTCTCTGACACTCTCTGACACTCTCTGACACTGTCTATCACTCTCTATCACTCTCTATCACGCTCTGACACTCTCTGACACTCTCTGACACTCTCTGACACTCTGACACTCTCTGACAGTCTCAGACACTCTCTATGACTCTCTGACACCCTCTGACAATCTCTGACACTCTCATACACTCTCATACACTCTCAGACACTCTCAGACACTCTCAGACACTCTATATCTCTCTCTGACACTCACTGACACTTGCAGACACTCTCTGTCACTCTCAGACACCTCAGACACTCTCTATCAGTCTCTGACACTCTCTGACACTCTCTGACGCTCTCTGACACTCACTATCACTCTCTATCACTCTCTGACACTCTCTATCACTCTCTATCAATCTCTGACACTCTCTATCACTCTCTGTCAATCTCTGACACTCTCGATCACTCTCTGAAACTCTCTGACACTCAATGACACTCTCTGAAACTCCCTATCACTCTTAATCACTCTCTGACACTCACTATCACTCTCTATCACTCTCTGACACTCTCTATCACTCTAAATCACTCTCTGACACTTTCTGACAATCTCTATCACTCTCTGACAATCTCTATCACTCTCGGAAACTCTCTGACACTGCCTATCACTCAATGCCACTCTCTGACACTCTCTATCACTCTCTATCACTCTCCGACTCTCTCTGACACACTCTGACACTCTCAGACACTCTCAGACACTCTCAGACACTCTCTATCACTCTTTCTCACTCTCTGACACTCTCTGACACTCTCAGACACTCACTATCACTCTCTATCACTCTCTATCACTCTCTGATACTCTCTATCACTCTCTATCACTCTCTGATATTTTCTATCACTCTCTGAAACTCTCTGACACTCTCTGACAATCAATGACACTCTCTGACACTCCCTATCACTCTCTATCACTCTCTGACACTCTCTGACACTCTCAGATGCTCTCTATCACTCTCTATCACTCTCTGACACTCTCTATCACTCTCTATCACTTTCTGACACTCTCCATCACTCTCTGACACTCTCTATCACTCTCTGAAACTCTCTGACACTCTCTATCACTCAATGACACTCTCTGACACTCTCAATCACTCTCTATCACTCTCTGACACTCTCTGACACTCTCTGACACTCTCAGACACTCTCTAACACTCTTTATCACTCTCTGACAGTCTCTGACACTCTCAGACACATTCAATCACTTTCTATCACTCTCTGACAATCTTTGACACTCTCTACCACTCTATGACACTCTCTGACACTCTCTATCACTCTCTATTACTCTCTGACACACTCTGACACTCTCTGACACTCTCTGACACTCTCTATCACTCTCTGACACTCTCAGACACTCTCAATCACTCTCTATTACTCTCTGACACACTCTGACACTCTCTGACACTCTCTGACACTCTCTATCACTCTCTGACACTCTCAGACACTCTCAATCACTCTCTGACTCTCTCTGACACTCTCAGACACTCTCGGACGGCACAGTGGCGCAGTGGTTAGCACTGCAGCCTCACAGCTCCAGGGACACGGGTTCGATTCCGGGTACTGCCTGTGTGGAGTTTGCAAGTTCTCCCTGTGTCTGCGTGGGTTTTCTCCGGGTGCTCCGGTTTCCTCCCACAAGCCAAAAGACTTGCAGGTTGATAGGTAAATTGGCCATTATAAATTGTCACTAGTATAGGTAGGTGATAGGGAAATATAGGGACAGGTGGGGATGTTTGGTAGGAATATGGGATTAGTGTAGGATTAGTATAAATGGGTGGTTGATGTTCGGCACCGACTCGGTGGGCCGAAGGGCCTGTTTCAGTGCTGTATCTCTAATCTAATCTAATCTAATCTTTCACTCTCAGACACTCTCCATCACTCTCTGACACTCTCAGACACTCTCAATCACTCTCTGACACTATCGATCACTATGTATCACTCTAAGACACTCTCAATCACTCTCTGACACTCTCGATCACTCTCTGACACTCTCTGACACTCTCAGACACTCTCAGACACTCTCTGAAACTCTCAGACACTCTCAATCACTCTCTGACACTCTCTGACACACTCAGACACTCTCTATCACTCTCTGACACACTCAGACATTCTCTATCACTCTCTGACACACTCTGACGGTCTCTGACACTCTCTGACACTCTCTATCACTCTATGACTCTCTCTATCACTCTCTGACACACTCTATCACTCTCATACACTCTCTATCAATCTCTATCACTCTCTGACACACTCTGACAATCTCTGACACTCTCAGACACTCTCAGACACGCTTTATCAATCTCTGACACTCTCAGACACTCTCAAACACTCTCAGACACTCTCAATCACTCTCTGACACTCTCAGACACTCTCTTTCACTCTCAGACACTCTCCATCACTCTCTGACACTCTCAGACACTCTCTGACACTCTCTGACACTCTCAGACACTCTCAATCACTCTCTGACACTCTCTGACACTCTATCACTCTCTATCACTCTGTATCACTCTCTATCACTCTCTGACACTCTCAATAACTCTCTTACTCTCTCTGACACTCTCAGACACTCTCTTTCACTCTCAGACACTCTCCATCACTCTCTGACACTCTCAGACACTCTCTGACACTCTCAGACACTCTCAATCACTCCCTGACACTCTCTATCACTCTGTATCACTCTCTGACACTCTCCATCACACTCTGACACTCTCTGACACTCTCAGACACTCTCTGACACTCTCAGACACTCTCTATCACTCTCTGACACACTCTGACACTCTCAGACACTCTCAGACACTCTCTAACACTCTTTATCACTCTCTGGCACTCTCTGACAGTCTCTGACACTCTCAGACACATTCAATCACTTTCTATCACTCTCTGACAATCTTTGACACTCTCTACCACTCTATGACACTCTCTGACACTCTCTATCACTCTCTGACACACTCTGACACTCTCTGACACTCTATGACACTCTCTATCACTCTCTGACACTCTCAGACACTCTCAATCACTCTCTATTACTCTCTGACACACTCTGACACACTCTGACACTCTCTGACACTCTCTGACACTCTCTATCACTCTCTGACACTCTCAGACACTCTCTATCACTCTCTGACTCTCTCTGACACTCTCTCACACTCTCTTTCACTCTCAGACACTCTATATCACTCTCTGACACTCTCTGACACTCTCTGACACTGTCAGACACTCTCTGACACTCTCATACACTCTCTATCACTCTGTATCACTCTCTGACACTCTCTATCACTCTCTGACACTCTCTGACACTCTCAGACACTCTCTGACACTCTCAGACACTCTCAATCACTCTCTGACTCTCTCTGACACTCTCTGACACTCTCTCACACTCTCTTTCACTCTCAGACACTCTCTATCACTCTCTGACTCTCTCTGACACTCTCTGACACTCTCTCACACTCTCTTTCACTCTCAGAAACTCTCTATCACTCTCTGACTCTCTCTGACACTCTCTCACACTCTCTTTCACTCTCAGACACTCTCTATCACTCTCTGACACTCTCTGACACTCTCTGACACTCTCCGACACTCTCTGACACACTCTGACACTCTCAGACACTCTCAGACACTCTCTATCACTCTTTCTCACTCTCTGACACTCTCTGACACTCTCAGACACTCACTATCACTCTCTATCACTCTCTATCACTCTCTATCACTCTCTGACACTCTCTATCACTCTCTATCACTCTCTGATATTTTCTATCACTCTCTGACACTCTCTGACAATCAATGACACTCTCTGACACTCCCTATCACTCTCTATCACTCTCTGACACTCTCAGACGCTCTCTATCACTCTATATCACTCTCTGACACTCTCTATCACTCTCTATCACTTTCTGACACTCTCAATCACTCTCTGACACTCTCTATCACTCTCTGAAACTCTCTGACACTCTCTATCACTCTCAGACACTCTCCCTAACACTCTTTATCACTCTCTGGCACTCTCTGACACTCTCAGACACATTCAATCACTTTCTATCACTCTCTGACAATCTTTGACACTCTCTACCACTCTATGGCACTCTCTGACACTCTCATACACTCTCTATCAATCTCTATCACTCTCTGACACACTCTGACACACTCTGACACTCTCTGACAGTCTCAGACACTCTCAGACACTCTCAGACACTCTATATCACTCTCTGACACTCACTGGCACTCACAGACACTCTCTGTCACTCTCAGACACCTCAGACACTCTCTATCACTCTCTGACACTCTCTGACACACTCTGATGCTCTCTGACACTCTCTGACACTCTCTATCACTCTATGACACTCTCTGACACTCTCCATCACTCTCCATCACTCTCTGACACTCTCTGACACACTCAGACACTCTCTATCACTCTCTATCACTCTCTGACACACTCTGTCAGTCTCTGAAACTCTGTGACACTCTCTATCACTGTATGAATCTCTCTGACACTCTCTATCACTCTCTTTCACTCTCTGACACTCTCTGACACACTCAGACACTCTCCTACACTCTATATCACTCTCTGACACTCTCTGACACTCTCTGACACTCTCTGACACACTCAGACCCTCTCTGACACTTTCAGACACTCTCTATCACTCTCTGACACTCTCTGACACTCAGACAATCTCTGACACTCTCATACACTCTCTATCAATCTCTATCACTCTCTGACATACTCTGACACACTCTGATACACTCTGACACTCTCTGACAGTCTCAGACTCTCTCAGACACTCTATATCACTCTCTGACAGTCACTGACACTCGCAGACACTCTCTGTCACTCTCAGACTCCTCAGACAATCACTATCACTCTCTGACACTCTCTGGTGCTCTCTGACACTCTATATCACTCTATATCACTCTATGACACTCTCTGACACTCTCCATCACTCTCTATCGCTCTCTGACACTCTCTGACACACTCAGACACTCTCTATCACTCTCTAACACTCTCTGACACACTCTGACGGTCTCTGACGGTCTCTGACACTCTCTGACACTCTCTATCACTCTCTGACACTCTCTGACACACTCAGACACTCTCTATCACTCTCTACCACTCTCTGACACACTCTGACAGTCTCTGACACTCTCAGACTCTCTCAGACACTCTCAGACACTCTCAGACACTCTCTGACACTCTCTGACACTCTCTGACACTGTCTATCACTCTCTATCACTCTCTATCACGCTCTGACACTCTCTGACACTCTCTGACACTCTCTGACACTCTGACACTCTCTGACAGTCTCAGACACTCTCTATGACTCTCTGACACCCTCTGACAATCTCTGACACTCTCATACACTCTCATACACTCTCAGACACTCTCAGACACTCTCAGACACTCTATATCTCTCTCTGACACTCACTGACACTTGCAGACACTCTCTGTCACTCTCAGACACCTCAGACACTCTCTATCAGTCTCTGACACTCTCTGACACTCTCTGACGCTCTCTGACACTCACTATCACTCTCTATCACTCTCTGACACTCTCTATCACTCTCTATCAATCTCTGACACTCTCTATCACTCTCTGTCAATCTCTGACACTCTCGATCACTCTCTGAAACTCTCTGACACTCAATGACACTCTCTGAAACTCCCTATCACTCTTAATCACTCTCTGACACTCACTATCACTCTCTATCACTCTCTGACACTCTCTATCACTCTAAATCACTCTCTGACACTTTCTGACAATCTCTATCACTCTCTGACAATCTCTATCACTCTCGGAAACTCTCTGACACTGCCTATCACTCAATGCCACTCTCTGACACTCTCTATCACTCTCTATCACTCTCCGACTCTCTCTGACACACTCTGACACTCTCAGACACTCTCAGACACTCTCAGACACTCTCTATCACTCTTTCTCACTCTCTGACACTCTCTGACACTCTCAGACACTCACTATCACTCTCTATCACTCTCTATCACTCTCTGATACTCTCTATCACTCTCTATCACTCTCTGATATTTTCTATCACTCTCTGAAACTCTCTGACACTCTCTGACAATCAATGACACTCTCTGACACTCCCTATCACTCTCTATCACTCTCTGACACTCTCTGACACTCTCAGATGCTCTCTATCACTCTCTATCACTCTCTGACACTCTCTATCACTCTCTATCACTTTCTGACACTCTCCATCACTCTCTGACACTCTCTATCACTCTCTGAAACTCTCTGACACTCTCTATCACTCAATGACACTCTCTGACACTCTCAATCACTCTCTATCACTCTCTGACACTCTCTGACACTCTCTGACACTCTCAGACACTCTCTAACACTCTTTATCACTCTCTGACAGTCTCTGACACTCTCAGACACATTCAATCACTTTCTATCACTCTCTGACAATCTTTGACACTCTCTACCACTCTATGACACTCTCTGACACTCTCTATCACTCTCTATTACTCTCTGACACACTCAGACACTCTCTGACACTCTCTGACACTCTCTATCACTCTCTGACACTCTCAGACACTGTCAATCACTCTCTATTACTCTCTGACACACTCTGACACTCTCTGACACTCTCTGACACTCTCTATCACTCTCTGACACTCTCAGACACTCTCAATCACTCTCTGACTCTCTCTGACACTCTCAGACACTCTCGGACGGCACAGTGGCGCAGTGGTTAGCACTGCAGCCTCACAGCTCCAGGGACACGGGTTCGATTCCGGGTACTGCCTGTGTGGAGTTTGCAAGTTCTCCCTGTGTCTGCGTGGGTTTTCTCCGGGTGCTCCGGTTTCCTCCCACAAGCCAAAAGACTTGCAGGTTGATAGGTAAATTGGCCATTATAAATTGTCACTAGTATAGGTAGGTGATAGGGAAATATAGGGACAGGTGGGGATGTTTGGTAGGAATATGGGATTAGTGTAGGATTAGTATAAATGGGTGGTTGATGTTCGGCACCGACTCGGTGGGCCGAAGGGCCTGTTTCAGTGCTGTATCTCTAATCTAATCTAATCTAATCTTTCACTCTCAGACACTCTCCATCACTCTCTGACACTCTCAGACACTCTCAATCACTCTCTGACACTATCGATCACTATGTATCACTCTAAGACACTCTCAATCACTCTCTGACACTCTCGATCACTCTCTGACACTCTCTGACACTCTCAGACACTCTCTGAAACTCTCAGACACTCTCAATCACTCTCTGACACTCTCTGACACACTCAGACACTCTCTAT
This sequence comes from Heterodontus francisci, assembly GCF_036365525.1. Classification (NCBI taxonomy): domain Eukaryota; kingdom Metazoa; phylum Chordata; class Chondrichthyes; order Heterodontiformes; family Heterodontidae; genus Heterodontus; species Heterodontus francisci. The sequence continues at coordinate 33,285,514 of NC_090412.1, read as the reverse complement.
CACTCTCTGACACACTCAGACATTCTCTATCACTCTCTGACACACTCTGACGGTCTCTGACACTCTCTGACACTCTCTATCACTCTATGACTCTCTCTATCACTCTCTGACACACTCTATCACTCTCATACACTCTCTATCAATCTCTATCACTCTCTGACACACTCTGACAATCTCTGACACTCTCAGACACTCTCAGACACGCTTTATCAATCTCTGACACTCTCAGACACTCTCAAACACTCTCAGACACTCTCAATCACTCTCTGACACTCTCAGACACTCTCTTTCACTCTCAGACACTCTCCATCACTCTCTGACACTCTCAGACACTCTCTGACACTCTCTGACACTCTCAGACACTCTCAATCACTCTCTGACACTCTCTGACACTCTATCACTCTCTATCACTCTGTATCACTCTCTATCACTCTCTGACACTCTCAATAACTCTCTTACTCTCTCTGACACTCTCAGACACTCTCTTTCACTCTCAGACACTCTCCATCACTCTCTGACACTCTCAGACACTCTCTGACACTCTCAGACACTCTCAATCACTCCCTGACACTCTCTATCACTCTGTATCACTCTCTGACACTCTCCATCACACTCTGACACTCTCTGACACTCTCAGACACTCTCTGACACTCTCAGACACTCTCTATCACTCTCTGACACACTCTGACACTCTCAGACACTCTCAGACACTCTCTAACACTCTTTATCACTCTCTGGCACTCTCTGACAGTCTCTGACACTCTCAGACACATTCAATCACTTTCTATCACTCTCTGACAATCTTTGACACTCTCTACCACTCTATGACACTCTCTGACACTCTCTATCACTCTCTATTACTCTCTGACACACTCTGACACTCTCTGACACTCTATGACACTCTCTATCACTCTCTGACACTCTCAGACACTCTCAATCACTCTCTATTGCTCTCTGACACACTCTGACACTCTCTGACACTCTCTGACACTCTCTATCACTCTCTGACACTCTCAGACACTCTCAATCACTCTCTGACTCTCTCTGACACTCTCAGACACTCTCGGACGGCACAGTGGCGCAGTGGTTAGCACCGCAGCCTCACAGCTCCAGGGACCCGGGTTCGATTCCGGGTACTGCCTGTGTGGAGTTTGCAAGTTCTCCCTGTGTCTGCGTGGGTTTTCTCCGGGTGCTCCGGTTTCCTCCCACAAGCCAAAAGACTTGCAGGTTGATAGGTAAATTGGCCATTATAAATTGTCACTAGTATAGGTAGGTGATAGGGAAATATAGGGACAGGTGGGGATGTTTGGTAGGAATATGGGATGAGTGTAGGATTAGTATAAATGGGTGGTTGATGTTCGGCACAGACTCGGTGGGCCGAAGGGCCTGTTTCAGTGCTGTATCTCTAATCTAATCTAATCTAATCTTTCACTCTCAGACACTCTCCATCACTCTCTGACACTCTCAGACACTCTCAATCACTCTCTGACACTATCGATCACTATGTATCACTCTCAGACACTCTCAATCACTCTCTGACACTCTCGATCACTCTCTGACACTCTCTGACACTCTCAGACACTCTCTGAAACTCTCAGACACTCTCAATCGCTCTCTGACACTCTCTGACACACTCAGACACTATCACTCTCTGACACACTCAGACATTCTCTATCACTCTCTACCACTCTCTGACACACTCTGACGGTCTCTGACACTCTCTGACACTCTCTATCACTCTATGACACTCTCTATCACTCTCTGACACACTCTATCACTCTCATACACTCTCTATCAATCTCTATCACTCTCTGACACACTCTGACAATCTCTGACACTCTCAGACACTCTCAGACACGCTTTATCAATCTCTGACACTCTCAGACACTCTCAAACACTCTCAGACACTCTCAATCACTCTCTGACACTCTCAGACACTCTCTTTCACTCTCAGACACTCTCCATCACTCTCTGACACTCTCAAACACTCTCAGACACTCTCTGACACTCTCAGACACTCTCAGACACTCTCTGAAACTCTCTGACACTCTCTATCACTCTCAGACACTCTCCCTAACACTCTTTATCACTCTCTGGCACTCTCTGACACTCTCAGACACATTCAATCACTTTCTATCACTCTCTGACAATCTTTGACACTCTCTACCACTCTATGGCACTCTCTGACACTCTCTGACACTCTCTATCAATCTCTATCACTCTCTGACACACTCTGACACACTCTGACACTCTCTGACAGTCTCAGACACTCTATATCACTCTATATCACTCTATATCACTCTCTGACACTCACTGGCACTCACAGACACTCTCTGTCACTCTCAGACACCTCAGACACTCTCTATCACTCTCAGACACCTCAGACACTCTCTATCACTCTCTGACACTCTCTGACACACTCTGATGCTCTCTGACACTCTCTGACACTCTCTATCACTCTATGACACTCTCTGACACTCTCCATCACTCTCCATCACTCTCTGACACTCTCTGACACACTCAGACACTCTCTATCACTCTCTATCACTCTCTGACACACTCTGTCAGTCTCTGAAACTCTGTGACACTCTCTATCACTGTATGAATCTCTCTGACACTCTCTATCACTCTCTTTCACTCTCTGACACTCTCTGACACACTCAGACACTCTCCTACACTCTATATCACTCTCTGACACTCTCTGACACTCTCTGACACTCTCTGACACACTCAGACCCTCTCTGACACTTTCAGACACTCTCTATCACTCTCTGACACTCTCTGACACTCAGACAATCTCTGACACTCTCATACACTCTCTATCAATCTCTATCACTCTCTGACATACTCTGACACACTCTGATACACTCTGACACTCTCTGACAGTCTCAGACTCTCTCAGGCACTCTATATCACTCTCTGACAGTCACTGACACTCGCAGACACTCTCTGTCACTCTCAGACTCCTCAGACAATCACTATCACTCTCTGACACTCTCTGGTGCTCTCTGACACTCTATATCACTCTATATCACTCTATGACACTCTCTGACACTCTCCATCACTCTCTATCGCTCTCTGACACTCTCTGACACACTCAGACACTCTCTATCACTCTCTAACACTCTCTGACACACTCTGACGGTCTCTGACGGTCTCTGACACTCTCTGACACTCTCTATCACTCTCTGACACTCTCTGACACACTCAGACACTCTCTATCACTCTCTACCACTCTCTGACACACTCTGACAGTCTCTGACACTCTCAGACTCTCTCAGACACTCTCAGACACTCTCAGACACTCTCTGACACTCTCTGACACTCTCTGACACTGTCTATCACTCTCTATCACTCTCTATCACGCTCTGACACTCTCTGACACTCTCTGACACTCTCTGACACTCTGACACTCTCTGACAGTCTCAGACACTCTCTATGACTCTCTGACACCCTCTGACAATCTCTGACACTCTCATACACGCTCATACACTCTCAGACACTCTCAGACACTCTATATCTCTCTCTGACACTCACTGACACTTGCAGACACTCTCTGTCACTCTCAGACACCTCAGACACTCTCTATCAGTCTCTGACACTCTCTGACACTCTCTGACGCTCTCTGACACTCACTATCACTCTCTATCACTCTCTGACACTCTCTATCACTCTCTATCAATCTCTGACACTCTCTATCACTCTCTGTCAATCTCTGACACTCTCGATCACTCTCTGAAACTCTCTGACACTCAATGACACTCTCTGAAACTCCCTATCACTCTTAATCACTCTCTGACACTCACTATCACTCTCTATCACTCTCTGACACTCTCTATCACTCTAAATCACTCTCTGACACTTTCTGACAATCTCTATCACTCTCTGACAATCTCTATCACTCTCGGAAACTCTCTGACACTGCCTATCACTCAATGCCACTCTCTGACACTCTCTATCACTCTCTATCACTCTCCGACTCTCTCTGACACACTCTGACACTCTCAGACACTCTCAGACACTCTCAGACACTCTCTATCACTCTTTCTCACTCTCTGACACTCTCTGACACTCTCAGACACTCACTATCACTCTCTATCACTCTCTATCACTCTCTGATACTCTCTATCACTCTCTATCACTCTCTGATATTTTCTATCACTCTCTGAAACTCTCTGACACTCTCTGACAATCAATGACACTCTCTGACACTCCCTATCACTCTCTATCACTCTCTGACACTCTCTGACACTCTCAGATGCTCTCTATCACTCTCTATCACTCTCTGACACTCTCTATCACTCTCTATCACTTTCTGACACTCTCCATCACTCTCTGACACTCTCTATCACTCTCTGAAACTCTCTGACACTCTCTATCACTCAATGACACTCTCTGACACTCTCAATCACTCTCTATCACTCTCTGACACTCTCTGACACTCTCTGACACTCTCTGACACTCTCAGACACTCTCTAACACTCTTTATCACTCTCTGACAGTCTCTGACACTCTCAGACACATTCAATCACTTTCTATCACTCTCTGACAATCTTTGACACTCTCTACCACTCTATGACACTCTCTGACACTCTCTATCACTCTCTATTACTCTCTGACACACTCTGACACTCTCTGACACTCTCTGACACTCTCTATCACTCTCTGACACTCTCAGACACTCTCAATCACTCTCTATTACTCTCTGACACACTCTGACACTCTCTGACACTCTCTGACACTCTCTGACACTCTCAGACACTCTCAATCACTCTCTGACTCTCTCTGACACTCTCAGACACTCTCGGACGGCACAGTGGCGCAGTGGTTAGCACTGCAGCCTCACAGCTCCAGGGACACGGGTTCGATTCCGGGTACTGCCTGTGTGGAGTTTGCAAGTTCTCCCTGTGTCTGCGTGGGTTTTCTCCGGGTGCTCCGGTTTCCTCCCACAAGCCAAAAGACTTGCAGGTTGATAGGTAAATTGGCCATTATAAATTGTCACTAGTATAGGTAGGTGATAGGGAAATATAGGGACAGGTGGGGATGTTTGGTAGGAATATGGGATTAGTGTAGGATTAGTATAAATGGGTGGTTGATGTTCGGCACCGACTCGGTGGGCCGAAGGGCCTGTTTCAGTGCTGTATCTCTAATCTAATCTAATCTAATCTTTCACTCTCAGACACTCTCCATCACTCTCTGACACTCTCAGACACTCTCAATCACTCTCTGACACTATCGATCACTATGTATCACTCTAAGACACTCTCAATCACTCTCTGACACTCTCGATCACTCTCTGACACTCTCTGACACTCTCAGACACTCTCAGACACTCTCTGAAACTCTCAGACACTCTCAATCACTCTCTGACACTCTCTGACACACTCAGACACTCTCTATCACTCTCTGACACACTCAGACATTCTCTATCACTCTCTGACACACTCTGACGGTCTCTGACACTCTCTGACACTCTCTATCACTCTATGACTCTCTCTATCACTCTCTGACACACTCTATCACTCTCATACACTCTCTATCAATCTCTATCACTCTCTGACACACTCTGACAATCTCTGACACTCTCAGACACTCTCAGACACGCTTTATCAATCTCTGACACTCTCAGACACTCTCAAACACTCTCAGACACTCTCAATCACTCTCTGACACTCTCAGACACTCTCTTTCACTCTCAGACACTCTCCATCACTCTCTGACACTCTCAGACACTCTCTGACACTCTCTGACACTCTCAGACACTCTCAATCACTCTCTGACACTCTCTGACACTCTATCACTCTCTATCACTCTGTATCACTCTCTATCACTCTCTGACACTCTCAATAACTCTCTTACTCTCTCTGACACTCTCAGACACTCTCTTTCACTCTCAGACACTCTCCATCACTCTCTGACACTCTCAGACACTCTCTGACACTCTCAGACACTCTCAATCACTCCCTGACACTCTCTATCACTCTGTATCACTCTCTGACACTCTCCATCACACTCTGACACTCTCTGACACTCTCAGACACTCTCTGACACTCTCAGACACTCTCTATCACTCTCTGACACACTCTGACACTCTCAGACACTCTCAGACACTCTCTAACACTCTTTATCACTCTCTGGCACTCTCTGACAGTCTCTGACACTCTCAGACACATTCAATCACTTTCTATCACTCTCTGACAATCTTTGACACTCTCTACCACTCTATGACACTCTCTGACACTCTCTATCACTCTCTATTACTCTCTGACACACTCTGACACTCTCTGACACTCTATGACACTCTCTATCACTCTCTGACACTCTCAGACACTCTCAATCACTCTCTATTACTCTCTGACACACTCTGACACTCTCTGACACTCTCTGACACTCTCTATCACTCTCTGACACTCTCAGACACTCTCAATCACTCTCTGACTCTCTCTGACACTCTCAGACACTCTCGGACGGCACAGTGGCGCAGTGGTTAGCACCGCAGCCTCACAGCTCCAGGGACCCGGGTTCGATTCCGGGTACTGCCTGTGTGGAGTTTGCAAGTTCTCCCTGTGTCTGCGTGGGTTTTCTCCGGGTGCTCCGGTTTCCTCCCACAAGCCAAAAGACTTGCAGGTTGATAGGTAAATTGGCCATTATAAATTGTCACTAGTATAGGTAGGTGATAGGGAAATATAGGGACAGGTGGGGATGTTTGGTAGGAATATGGGATGAGTGTAGGATTAGTATAAATGGGTGGTTGATGTTCGGCACAGACTCGGTGGGCCGAAGGGCCTATTTCAGTGCTGTATCTCTAATCTAATCTAATCTAATCTTTCACTCTCAGACACTCTCCATCACTCTCTGACACTCTCAGACACTCTCAATCACTCTCTGACACTATCGATCACTATGTATCACTCTCAGACACTCTCAATCACTCTCTGACACTCTCGATCACTCTCTGACACTCTCTGACACTCTCAGACACTCTCTGAAACTCTCAGACACTCTCAATCGCTCTCTGACACTCTCTGACACACTCAGACACTCTCTATCACTCTCTGACACACTCAGACATTCTCTATCACTCTCTACCACTCTCTGACACACTCTGACGGTCTCTGACACTCTCTGACACTCTCTATCACTCTATGACACTCTCTATCACTCTCTGACACACTCTATCACTCTCATACACTCTCTATCAATCTCTATCACTCTCTGACACACTCTGACAATCTCTGACACTCTCAGACACTCTCAGACACGCTTTATCAATCTCTGACACTCTCAGACACTCTCAAACACTCTCAGACACTCTCAATCACTCTCTGACACTCTCAGACACTCTCTTTCACTCTCAGACACTCTCCATCACTCTCTGACACTCTCAAACACTCTCAGACACTCTCTGACACTCTCAGACACTCTCAGACACTCTCTGACACTCTCTGACACTCTATCACTCTCTATCACTCTGTATCACTCTCTGACACTCTCTATCACTCTCTGACACTCTCAATAACTCTCTGACACTCGCAGACACTCTCTTTCACTCTCAGACACTCTCCATCACTCTCTGACACTCTCTGACACTCTCAGACACTCTCTGACACTCTCTGACACTCTCTGACACTCTCTGACACTCTCAGACACTCTCAATCACTCTCTGACTCTCTCTGACACTCTCAGACAATCTCTGACACTCAATGACACTCTCTGACACTCTTAGACACTCCCTATCACACTCTATCGCTCTCTGAAACTCTCTGACACTCTCTATCAATCTCTATCACTCTCTGATATTTTCTATCACTCTCTGAAACTCTCTGACACTCTGTGACAATCAATGACACTCTCTGACACTCCCTATCACTCTCTATCACTCTCTGACACTCTCTGACACTCTCAGATGCTCTCTATCACTCTCTATCACTCTCTGACACTCTCTATCACTCTCTATCACTTTCTGACACTCTCCATCACTCTCTGACACTCTCGATCACTCTCTGAAACTCTGTGACACTCTCTATCACTCAATGACACTCTCTGACACTCTCAATCACTCTCTATCACTCTCTGACACTCTCTGACACTCTCAGACACTCTCTAACACTCTTTATCACTCTCTGGCACTCTCTGACTTTCTCTGACACTCTCAGACACATTCAATCATTTTCTATCACTCTCTGACAAACTTTGACACTCTCTACCACACTATGACACTCTCTGACACTCTCTATCACTCTCTATTACTGTCTGACACACTCTGACACTCTCTGACACTCTCTATCACTCTCTGACACTCTCAGACATTCTCAATCACTCTCTGACCCGCTCTGAAACTCTCAGACACTCTCTTTCACTCTCAGACACTCTCCATCTCTCTCTGACACTCTCTGACACTCTCAGACACTCTCAATCACTCTCTGACACTCTCGATCACTATGTATCACTCTCAGACACTCTCTTTCACTCTCAGATACTCTCCATCACTCTCTGACACTCTCTGACACTCTCAGACACTCTCTGACACTCTCAGACACTCTCAATCACTCTCTGACACTCTCTGACACACTCAGACACTCTCGATCACTCTCTACCACTCTCTGACACACTCTGACGGTCTCTGACACTCTCTGACACTCTCTATCACTCTATGACACTCTCTATCAATCTCTGACACACTCTGACACACTCAGACACTCTCTATCACTCTCTACCACTCTCTGACACACTCTGACACTCTCTGACACTCTCAGACACTCTCAATCACTCTCTGACTCTCTCTGAAACTCTCAGACACTCTCCATCACTCTCTGACACTCTCTGACACTCTCTGACACTCTCTATCACTTTGTATCACTCTCTGACACACTCTGACACTCTCTATCACTCTCTACCACTCTCTGACACACTCTGACGGTCTCTGACACTCTCTATCACTCTATGACACTCTCTATCACTCTCTGGCACTCTCTGACACACTCAGACACTCACTATCACTCTCTACCACTCTCTGACTCTCTGACACTCTCTGACACTCTCTGACACTCTCAGACACTCTCAATCACTCTCTGACTCTCTCTGACACTCTCAGACACTCTCTGACACGCTCTATCACTATGTATCACTCTCTGACACTCTCTATCACTCTCTGACAGTCTCAGACACTCGCTGACACTCTCTGACACTCTCAGACACTCTCAATCATTCTCTGACTCTCTCTGACACTCTCAGACACTCTCTTTGACTCTCAGACACTCTCCATCACTCCCTGACACTCTCTGACACTCTCTGACACTCTCAGACACTCTCTATCACTCTCTGACACTCTCAGACATTCTCAATCACTCTCTGACCCGCTCTGACACTCTCAGACACTCTCTTTCACTCTCAGACACTCTCCATCACTCTCTGACACTCTCTGACACTCTCTGACACTCTCAGACACTCTCAATCACTCTCTGACACTCTCTGACACTCTCTGACAATCTCAGACACTCTCTATCACTCTCTGACACTCTCATACACTCTCTATCAATCTCTATCACTCTCTGACACACTCTGACAATCTCTGACACTCTCAGACACTCTCAGACACGCTTTATCAATCTCTGACACTCTCTGACACTCTCAGACACTCTCAGACACTCTCAGACACTCTCAATCACTCTCTGACTCTCTCTGACACTCTCAGACACTCTCTTTCACTCTCAGACACTCTCCATCACTCTCTGACACTCTCTGACACTCTCAGACACTCTCAGGCACTCTCTGACACTCTCAGACACTCTCAGACACTCTCAATCACTCTCTGACACTCTCTGGCACTCTCTATCACTCTCTATCACTCTGTATCACTCTCTGACACTCTCTATCACTCTCTGACACTCTCAATAACTCTCTTACTCTCTCTGACACTCTCAGACACACTCTTTCACTCTCAGACACACTCCATCACTCTCTGACACTCTCTGGCACTCTCAGACACTCTCTGACACTCTCAGACACTCTCAATCGCTCTCTGACACTCTCTATCACTCTGTATCACTCTCTGACACTCTCCATCACACTCTGACACTCTCTGACACTCTCAGACACTCTCTGACACTCTATGACATTCTCAGACACTCTCAGACACTCTCAATCACTCTCTGACACTCTCTGACACTCTCTATCACTCTCTATCACTCTCTATCACTCTGTATCACTCTCTGACACTCTCTACCACTCTCTGACACTCTCAATAACTCTCTTACTCTCTCTGACACTCTCAGACACTCTCTTTCACTCTCAGACACTCTCCATCACTCTCTGACACTCTCTGACACTCTCAGACACTCTCTGACACTCTCAGACACTCTCAATCACTCTCTGACACTCTCTATCACTCTGTATCACTCTCTGACACTCTCCATCACACTCTGACACTCTCTGACACTCAGACACTCTCTGACACTCTCAGACACTCTCTATCACTCTCAGACACTCTCAGACACTCTCAATCACTCTCTGACTCTCTCTGACACTCTCAGACAATCTCTGACACTCAATGACACTCTCTGACACTCTCTGACACTCCCTATCACACTCTATCACTCTCTGAAACTCTCTGACACTCTCTGATACTCTCAGACGCTCTATATCACTCTCTGAGATTCTCTAGCACTCTCTATCACTTTCTGGCACTCTCTATCACTCTCTGACACTCTCTATCACACTCTGAAACTCTCTGACACTCTCTATCACTCAATCACACTCTCTGACACTCTCTATCACTCTCTGACACTCTCTGACACACTCTGACACTCTCTGACACTCTCAGACACTCTCTATCACTCTTTATCACTCTCTGGCACTCGCTGGCACTCTCTGACACTCTCAGACACATTCAATCACTTTCTATCACTTAATGACACTCTTTGACTCTCTCTATCTCTCTATGACACTCTCTGACACTCTCTATCACTCTCTATTACTCTCTGACACACTCTGACACTCTCTGACACTCTCTGACACTCTCAGACACTCTCTATCACTCTCTGACACTGTCTGACACTGTCTGACACTCTCAGACACTATCTGTCACTCTCAGACACTCTCTATCACACTGTATCACTCTCTGACACTCTCTATCACTCTCTGACACTCTCTGACACTCTCTGACACTCTCTGACACTCTCAGACACTCTCAATCACTCTCTGAATCTATCTGAAACACTCTGACACTCTCTCACACTCTCAGACACTCTCTTTCACTCTCAGACACTCTCTATCACACTCTGACACTCTCTGACACTCTCAGACTCTCTCTGACACTCTCAGACACTCTCTGACACTCTCTGACACTCTCAGACACTCTCTGACACTCTCATACTCTCTCTATCAATCTCTATCACTCTCTGACACACTCTGACACACTGTGACACTCTCTGACAGTCTCAGACACTCTCAGACACTCTTTGTCACTCTCTGACACTCACTGACACTCGCAGACACTCTCTGTCACTCTCTGACACACACTGAAAGTCTCTGACACTCTCAGACTCTCTCAGACACTCTCTGACACTCTCTGACAGTCTCTATCACGCTCTGACACTCTCTGACACTCTCTGACACTCTCTGACACACTCTGACACTCTCTGACAGTCTCAGAAACACTCTATCACTCTCTGACACCCTCTGACAATCTCTGACTCTCTCATACACTCTCAGACACACTATATCACTCTCTGACACTCACTGACACTCGCAGACACTCTCTCTCACTCTCAGACACCTCAGACACTCTCTATCACTCTCTGATACTCTCTGACACTCTCTGACACTCTCAGACACTCACTATCACTCTCTAAAACTCTCTATCACTCTCTGACACTCTCTATCACTCTCTATCACTCTGTGATATTTTCTATCACTCTCTGAAACTCTCTGACACTCTCTGACAATCAATGACACTCTCTGACACTCTCTGACACACTCTGACACTCTCTGACAGTCTCAGAAACACTCTATCACTCTCTGACACCCTCTGACAATCTCTGACTCTCTCATACAATCTCAGACACACTATATCACTCTCTGACACTCACTGACACTCGCAGACACTCTCTCTCACTCTCAGACACCTCAGACACTCTCTATCACTCTCTGATACTCTCTGACACTCTCTGACACTCTCAGACACTCACTATCACTCTCTAAAACTCTCTATCACTCTCTGAAACTCTCTATCACTCTCTATCACTCTGTGATATTTTCTATCACTCTCTGAAACTCTCTGACACTCTCTGACAATCAATGACACTCTCTGACACTCGCTATCACTCTCTATCACTCTCTGACACTCTCTGACACTCTCAGACGCTCTCTATCACTCTCTGACACTCTCTATCACTCTCTATAACTTTCTGACATTCTCTAACACTCTCTGACACTCTCTATCACTCTCTGAAACTCTCTGACACTCTCTGACAATCATTGACACTCTCAGACGCTCTCAATCACTCTCTATCGCTCTCTGACACACTCTGACACTCTCTGACACTCTCAGACACTCTCAGACACTCTCGATCACTCTCTAGCACTCTCTGACACACTCTGACACTCTCTAACACTCTCTGACACTCTCTATCACTCTCTGAAACTCTCTGACACTCTCTATCACTCAATGACACTCTCTGACACTCTCAATCAGTCTCTGAAACTCTCTGACACTCTCTATCACTCTCTGACACTCTCTGACACTCTCAGACACTCTCTAACACTCTTTATCACTCTCTGGCACTCTCTGACAGTCTCTGACACTCTCTACCACTCTATGACACTCTCTGACACTCTCTATCACTCTCTATTACTCTCTGACATACTCTGACACTCTTCGACACTCTCAGATACTCTCTATCACTCCCTGACACTCTCTGACACTTTCAGACACTCTTTGACACGCTCAGACACTCTCTATCACTCTGTATCACTCTTTGACACTCTCTATCACTCTCTGACACTCTCTGACAATCAATGACACTCTCAGACACTCTCGATCACTCTCGAAAACTCTCTATCACTCTCTGACACACTCTGACACTCTCTGACACTCTCAGACACTCTCAGACACTCTCGATCACTCTCTAGCACTCTCTGACACACTCTGACACCCTCTAACACTCTCTGACACTCTCTATCACTCTCTGAAACTCTCTGACACTGTCTATCACTCAATGACACTCTCTGACACTCTCAATCACTCTCTATCACTCTCTGACACTCTCTGATACTCTCAGACACTCTCAGACACTCTCTAACACTCTTTATCACTCTCTGGCACTCTCTGACAGTCTCTGACACTCTCTACCACTCTATGACACTCTCTGACACTCTCTATCGCTCTTTATTACTCTCTGACACTCTCTGACACTCGCAGACACTCTCTGAAACTCTCAGACACTCTCAAACACTCTCAGACACTCTCTGTCACTCTCAATCACTCTCTGACACTCTCAATCACTCTCTGACACTCTCAGACACTCTCAGATACTCTCTAACACTCTTTATCACTCTCTGGCACTCTCTGACAGTCTCTGACACTCTCTACCACACTATGACACTCTCTGACACTCTCTATCACTCTCTATTACTCTCTGACATACTCTGACACTCTTCGACACTCTCAGACACTCTCTATCACTCCCTGACAATCTCTGACACTTTCAGACACTCTTTGACATGCTCAGACACTCTCTATCACTCTGTATCACTCTTTGACACTCTCTATCACTCTCAGACACTCTTTGACACTCTCTGACACTCTCAGACACTCTCTGACACTCTCAGACACTCTCAATCACTCTCTGACTCTATCTGACACACTCTGACACTCTCTGACACTCTCAGACACTCTCGATCACTCTTTCTCACTCTTTATTACTCTCTGACACTCTCTGACACTCGCAGACACTCTCTGAAACTCTCAGACACTCTCAAACACTCTCAGACACTCTCTATCACTCTCAATCACTCTCTGACACTCTCAATCACTCTCTGACACTCTCTGACATTCTCTTACACTCTTAGACACTCTCTGACACTCTCAGACACTCTCTGACACTCTCTGACACTCTCAGACACTCTCAATCACTCTCTGACACTCTCTATCACTCTGTATCACTCTCTGACACTCTCCATCACACTCTGACACTCTCTGACACTCAGACACTCTCTGACACTCTCAGACACTCTCTATCACTCTCAGACACTCTCAGACACTCTCAATCACTCTCTGACTCTCTCTGACACTCTCAGACAATCTCTGACACTCAATGACACTCTCTGACACTCTCTGACACTCCCTATCACACTCTATCACTCTCTGAAACTCTCTGACACTCTCTGATACTCTCAGACGCTCTATATCACTCTCTGAGATTCTCTAGCACTCTCTATCACTTTCTGGCACTCTCTATCACTCTCTGACACTCTCTATCACACTCTGAAACTCTCTGACACTCTCTATCACTCAATCACACTCTCTGACACTCTCTATCACTCTCTGACACTCTCTGACACACTCTGACACTCTCTGACACTCTCAGACACTCTCTATCACTCTTTATCACTCTCTGGCACTCGCTGGCACTCTCTGACACTCTCAGACACATTCAATCACTTTCTATCACTTAATGACACTCTTTGACTCTCTCTATCTCTCTATGACACTCTCTGACACTCTCTATCACTCTCTATTACTCTCTGACACACTCTGACACTCTCTGACACTCTCTGACACTCTCAGACACTCTCTATCACTCTCTGACACTGTCTGACACTGTCTGACACTCTCAGACACTATCTGTCACTCTCAGACACTCTCTATCACACTGTATCACTCTCTGACACTCTCTATCACTCTCTGACACTCTCTGACACTCTCTGACACTCTCTGACACTCTCAGACACTCTCAATCACTCTCTGAATCTATCTGAAACACTCTGACACTCTCTCACACTCTCAGACACTCTCTTTCACTCTCAGACACTCTCTATCACACTCTGACACTCTCTGACACTCTCAGACTCTCTCTGACACTCTCAGACACTCTCTGACACTCTCTGACACTCTCAGACACTCTCTGACACTCTCATACTCTCTCTATCAATCTCTATCACTCTCTGACACACTCTGACACACTGTGACACTCTCTGACAGTCTCAGACACTCTCAGACACTCTTTGTCACTCTCTGACACTCACTGACACTCGCAGACACTCTCTGTCACTCTCTGACACACACTGAAAGTCTCTGACACTCTCAGACTCTCTCAGACACTCTCTGACACTCTCTGACAGTCTCTATCACGCTCTGACACTCTCTGACACTCTCTGACACTCTCTGACACACTCTGACACTCTCTGACAGTCTCAGAAACACTCTATCACTCTCTGACACCCTCTGACAATCTCTGACTCTCTCATACACTCTCAGACACACTATATCACTCTCTGACACTCACTGACACTCGCAGACACTCTCTCTCACTCTCAGACACCTCAGACACTCTCTATCACTCTCTGATACTCTCTGACACTCTCTGACACTCTCAGACACTCACTATCACTCTCTAAAACTCTCTATCACTCTCTGACACTCTCTATCACTCTCTATCACTCTGTGATATTTTCTATCACTCTCTGAAACTCTCTGACACTCTCTGACAATCAATGACACTCTCTGACACTCTCTGACACACTCTGACAATCTCTGACTCTCTCATACAATCTCAGACACACTATATCACTCTCTGACACTCACTGACACTCGCAGACACTCTCTCTCACTCTCAGACACCTCAGACACTCTCTATCACTCTCTGATACTCTCTGACACTCTCTGACACTCTCAGACACTCACTATCACTCTCTAAAACTCTCTATCACTCTCTGAAACTCTCTATCACTCTCTATCACTCTGTGATATTTTCTATCACTCTCTGAAACTCTCTGACACTCTCTGACAATCAATGACACTCTCTGACACTCGCTATCACTCTCTATCACTCTCTGACACTCTCTGACACTCTCAGACGCTCTCTATCACTCTCTATCACTCTCTGACACTCTCTATCACTCTCTATAACTTTCTGACATTCTCTAACACTCTCTGACACTCTCTATCACTCTCTGAAACTCTCTGACACTCTCTGACAATCATTGACACTCTCAGACGCTCTCAATCACTCTCTATCGCTCTCTGACACACTCTGACACTCTCTGACACTCTCAGACACTCTCAGACACTCTCGATCACTCTCTAGCACTCTCTGACACACTCTGACACTCTCTAACACTCTCTGACACTCTCTATCACTCTCTGAAACTCTCTGACACTCTCTATCACTCAATGACACTCTCTGACACTCTCAATCAGTCTCTGAAACTCTCTGACACTCTCTATCACTCTCTGACACTCTCTGACACTCTCAGACACTCTCTAACACTCTTTATCACTCTCTGGCACTCTCTGACAGTCTCTGACACTCTCTACCACTCTATGACACTCTCTGACACTCTCTATCACTCTCTATTACTCTCTGACATACTCTGACACTCTTCGACACTCTCAGATACTCTCTATCACTCCCTGACACTCTCTGACACTTTCAGACACTCTTTGACACGCTCAGACACTCTCTATCACTCTGTATCACTCTTTGACACTCTCTATCACTCTCTGACACTCTCTGACAATCAATGACACTCTCAGACACTCTCGATCACTCTCGAAAACTCTCTATCACTCTCTGACACACTCTGACACTCTCTGACACTCTCAGACACTCTCAGACACTCTCGATCACTCTCTAGCACTCTCTGACACACTCTGACACCCTCTAACACTCTCTGACACTCTCTATCACTCTCTGAAACTCTCTGACACTGTCTATCACTCAATGACACTCTCTGACACTCTCAATCACTCTCTATCACTCTCTGACACTCTCTGATACTCTCAGACACTCTCAGACACTCTCTAACACTCTTTATCACTCTCTGGCACTCTCTGACAGTCTCTGACACTCTCTACCACTCTATGACACTCTCTGACACTCTCTATCACTCTTTATTACTCTCTGACACTCTCTGACACTCGCAGACACTCTCTGAAACTCTCAGACACTCTCAAACACTCTCAGACACTCTCTGTCACTCTCAATCACTCTCTGACACTCTCAATCACTCTCTGACACTCTCAGACACTCTCAGATACTCTCTAACACTCTTTATCACTCTCTGGCACTCTCTGACAGTCTCTGACACTCTCTACCACTCTATGACACTCTCTGACACTCTCTATCACTCTCTATTACTCTCTGACATACTCTGACACTCTTCGACACTCTCAGACACTCTCTATCACTCCCTGACAATCTCTGACACTTTCAGACACTCTTTGACATGCTCAGACACTCTCTATCACTCTGTATCACTCTTTGACACTCTCTATCACTCTCAGACACTCTTTGACACTCTCTGACACTCTCAGACACTCTCTGACAATCTCAGACACTCTCAATCACTCTCTGACTCTATCTGACACACTCTGACACTCTCTGACACTCTCAGACACTCTCGATCACTCTTTCTCACTCTTTATTACTCTCTGACACTCTCTGACACTCGCAGACACTCTCTGAAACTCTCAGACACTCTCAAACACTCTCAGACACTCTCTATCACTCTCAATCACTCTCTGACACTCTCAATCACTCTCTGACACTCTCTGACATTCTCTTACACTCTTAGACACTCTCTGACACTCTCAGACACTCTCTGACACTCTCTGACACTCTCAGACACTCTCAGACACTCTCTATCACTCTCTATCACTCTCTGACATTCATTGACACTCTTAATCACTCTCTGACACTCTCTATCAATCACTGACACTCTATCACTCTCTGACACTCTCGATCACACTCTATCGCTGTCTGACACTCTCTGACACTCTCAGACACTCTCAGTCACTCTTTATCACTCTCTGACACTCTCTGACACTCTCAGACATTCTGTGACACACTCTGACACTCTCTATCACTCTATGACACTCTCTGACGCTCTCTAACACTCTCTATCACTCTCTGACACTCTCTGACACACTCTGACACTCTCTATCACGCTCTATCACTCTCTGAAACTCTCTGACAATCTCTGAAACTCTCACACACTCTCTATCACTCTCTATCACTCTCTGACACTCTCTATCACTCTCTGACCCTCTCTATCACTCTCTGAAACTCTCTGACTTTCTCGGACACTCAATGACACTCTCTGACACTCCCTATCACTCTCTATCATTCTCTGACACTCTTAATCACTCTCTGACATTCTCTATCACTCTCTATCACTCTCTGACACTCTCTATCATTCTCTGACACTCTCTATCACTCTCTGACACTCTCGATCACTCTCTGATGCTCTCTGAGACTCTCTATCACTCTGACACTCTCTGACACTCTCAGACACTCTCTATCACTCTTCATCACTCTAAATTACTCTCTGACACTCTCTGACACTCGCAGACACTCTCTGACACTCTCAGACACTCTCAGACACTCTCGATCACTCTCTATCAATCTCTGACACACTCTGACACTCTCTGACACTCTCAGACACTCTCAATCACTCTCTATCACTCAATGCCACTCTCTGACACTCTCTATCACACTCTGACCATCTCTATCACTCTCGGAAACTCTCTGACACTCTCTATCACTCAATGCCACTCTCTGACACTCTCTATCACTCTCTATCACTCTCTGACACTCTCTGACACTCTCTGACACTTTCAGACACTGTCTACCTCTCTTTAATTTCCTTTTGTTCTTCGGCGGAGGCCAGGGGGCTGCTGGGTAAGTAAAACACTATATATTTGGGCGGTTTCTGAACCCGAGACACCACACTTGTCGTGTCTCCCAACCGCCCTCCTCCTCTAACCAAAAAAAAAGGACTCGGTGGGGTGTTTATAAGGTAAGGCTTTTTCGATTTCTCTGGTTTATTGTGATTGGTAAAAACTTTTCGTTCCTTTTTCATTTAACTAAGTTAAGCTTAAGATTAAAAATGGCAGGAGATCTCAGACCCGTGTCATGCTCCTCTTGCTCAATGTGGGAGCTCAGGGACATGGCTGATGTCCCTGACTCCTTCACGTGCAGGAAGTGTGTCCAACTGCAGCTCTTGTTAGACCGTATGACGGCTCTCGAGCTGCGGATGGACTCACTTTGGAGCATGCGCGATGCTGAGGAGGTCGTGGATAGCACGTTTCGTGAATTGGTCACACCGCAGATTAGGATTGCTGAGAGAGAAAGGGAAAGGGTGACCAAAAGGCAGAGAAAGAGCAGGAAGGCAGCGCAGCAGTCCCCTGCGGTCATCTCCCTCCAAAACAAGTATACCGTTTTGGATACTGTTGGCGGAGATGGCTCACCAGGGGAAGGCAGCAGTAGCCAGGTCCATGGCACCGTGGCTGGCTCTGCTGTTCAGAAGGGCGGGAAAAAGAGTGGAAGGGCTATAGTCGTAGGGGATTCGATTGTAAGGGGAGTAGATAGGCGGTTCTGTGGTCGAAAACGAGGCTCCCGAATGGTATGTTGCCTCCCAGGTGCACGGGTCAGGGATGTATCAGATCGGCTGCAGAACATTCTAAAGGGGGAGGGTGAACAGCCAGTTGTCATTGTGCACATAGGCACTAATGATATCGGTAAAAAACGGGATGAGGTCCTACAAGCAGAGTTTAGGGAGTTAGGAGCCAAGTTAAAAAGTAGGACCTCAGAGGTAGTAATCTCAGGATTACTACCAGTGCCACGTGATAGTCAGAGCAAAAATGAAAGAATAGTCAGGATGAATGTGTGGCTTGAGAGATGGTGCAGGAAGGAGGGGTTCAGATTTTTGGGACATTGGGACCGGTTCTGGGGGAGGTGGGACTATTACAAATTGGACGGTCTACACCTGGGCCGGACTGGAACCAATGTCCTTGGAGGTGCTTTTGCTAACGCTGTTGGGGAGGGTTTAAAGTAATGTGGCAGGGGGATGGGAACCAATTGAGGTCAGTTGACAGGAAGGAGGTAGTAACAAAAGCCTGTAAGGAACTAGATAATGAAGTCAGTGTGACTAAGGGGAAGAGCAGGCAGGGAGCAGATGATGAATATAAAGGGACTGGTGGTCTGAGGTGCATTTGTTTTAATGCAAGAAGTGTAGTAGGTAAGGCAGATGAACTTAGGGCTTGGATTAGTACCTGGGAGTATGATGTTATTGCTATTACTGAGACTTGGTTGAGGGAAGGGCATGATTGGCAACTAAATATCCCAGGATATCGATGCTTCAGGCGGGATAGAGAGGGAGGTAAAAGGGGTGGAGGAGTTGCATTACTGGTC
This sequence comes from Heterodontus francisci, assembly GCF_036365525.1. Taxonomy (NCBI): domain Eukaryota; kingdom Metazoa; phylum Chordata; class Chondrichthyes; order Heterodontiformes; family Heterodontidae; genus Heterodontus; species Heterodontus francisci. Next base: position 33,265,100 of record NC_090412.1, on the reverse strand, counting down.
AAAGAGGATATCACAGCTGTGCTGAAGGAGGGCACTATGGAGGACTCGAGCAGTGAGGCAATATGGACAGAACTCGGAAATAGGAAGGGTGCGGTAACAATGTTGGGGCTGTACTACAGGCCTCCCAACAGCGAGCGTGAGATAGAGGTACAAATATGTAAACAGATTATGGAAAGATGTAGGAGCAACAGGGTGGTGGTGATAGGAGATTTTAATTTTCCCAACATTGACTGGGATTCGCTTAGTGTTAGAGGTCCAGATGGAGCAGAATTTGTAAGGAGCATCCAGGAAGGTTTTCTAGAGCAGTATGTAAATAGTCCAACTCGGGAAGGGGCCAAACTGGACCTGGTGTTGGGGAATGAGCCCGGCCAGGTTGTTGAAGTTTCAGTAGGGGACTACTTTGGGAATAGTGATCACAATTCCGTAAGCTTTAAAATACTCATGGACAAAGACGAGAGTGGTCCGAAAGGAAGAGTGCTAAATTGGGGAAAGGCCAACTATACCAAAATTCGGCAGGAGCTGGGAAATGTAGATTGGGAGCAGCTGTTTGAAGGTAAATCCACATGTGATATGTGGGAGGCTTTTAAAGAGAGGTTGATTAGCGTTCAGGAGAGACATGTTCCTGTGAAAATGAGGGATAGAAATGGCAAGATTAGGGAACCATGGATGACAGGTGAAATTGTGAGACTAGCTAAGAGGAAAAAGGAAGCATACATAAGGTGTAGGCGGCTGATGAAAGACGAAGCTTTGAAAGAATATCGGGAATGTAGGACCAATCTGAAACGAGGAATTAAGAGGGCTAAAAGGGGTCATGAAATATCTTTAGCAAACAGGGTTAAGGAAAATTCCAAAGCCTTTTATTCATATATAAGGAGAAAGAGGGTAACTTGAGAAGGGATTGGCCCACTAAAGGACAAAGGAGGAATGTTATGCTTGGACTCAGAGAAAACGGGTGAGATTCTAAACGAGTACTTTGCATCGGTATTCACCGAGGAGAGGGACATGACGGATGTTGAGGTTAGGAACAGATGTTTGATTACTCTAGGTCAAGTCGGCATAAGGAGGGAGGAAGTGTTGGGTATTCTAAAGGGCATTAAGGTGGACAAGTCCCCAGGTCCGGATGGGATCTATCCCAGGTTACTGAGGGAAGCGAGAGAGGAAATAGCTGGGGCCTTAACAGATATCTTTGCAGCATCCTTAAACACGGGTGAGGTCCCGGAGGACTGGAGAATTGCTAATGTTGTCCCCTTGTTTAAGAAGGGTAGCAGGGATAATCCAGGTAATTATAGACCGGTGAGCCTGACGTCAGTGGTAGGGAAGCTGCTGGAGAAGATACTGAGGGATAGGATCTATTCCCATTTGGAAGAAAATGGGCTCATCAGTGATAGGCAACATGGTTTTGTGCAGGGAAGATCATGTCTTACCAACTTAATAGAATTCTTTGAGGAAGTGACAAAGTTGATTGATGAGGGAAGGGCTTTCGATGTCATATACATGGACTTCAGTAAGGCGTTTGATAAGGTTCCCCATGGCAGGCTGATGGAGAAAGTGAAGGCGCTTGGGGTCCAAGGTGTACTAGCTAGATGGATAAAGAACTGGCTGGGCAACAGGAGACAGAGAGTAGCAGTGGAGGGGAGTTTCTCAAAATGGAGACGTGTGACCAGTGGTGTTCCACAGGGATCCGTGCTGGGACCACTGTTGTTTGTGATATACATTGGGAGGAAAGTATAGGTGGACTGATACGCAAGTTTGCAGACGACACTAAGATTGGTGGAGTAGCAGATAGTGAAGGGGACTGTCAGAGAATACAGCAGAATATAGATATATTAGAGAGTTGGGCAGAGAAATGGCAGATGGAGTTCAATCAGGGCAAATGCGAGGTGATGCATTTTGGAAGATCCAATTCAAGAGTGAACTATACAGTAAATGGAAAAGTCCTGGGGAAAATTGATGTCCAGAGAGATTTGGGTGTTCAGGTCCACTGTTCCCTGAAGGTGGCAACGCAGGTAAATAGAGTGGTCAAGAAGGCATACGGCATGCTTTCCTTCATCGGACGGGGCATTGAGTACAAGAGTTGGCAGGTCATGTTACAGTTGTATAGGACTTTGGTTCGGCCACATTTGGAATACTGCGTACAGTTCTGGTCGCCACATTATCAAAAGGATGTGGATGCTTTGGAAAGGGTGCAGAGGAGGTTCACCAGGATGTTGCCTGGTATGGAGGGCGCTAGCTATGAAGAGAGGTTGAGTAGATTAGGATTATTTTCATTAGAAAGACGGAGGTTGAGGGGGGACCTGATAGAGGTGTACAAAATCATGAGAGGTATAGACAGGGTGGACAGCAAGAGGCTTTTTCCCAGAGTAGGGGTTTCAATTACTAGAGGACACGAGTTCAAAGTGAAAGGGGAAATGTTTCGGGGGGATATGCGTGGAAAGTTCTTTACGCAGAGGGTGGTGGGCACCTGGAACGCGTTGCCAGCGGAGGTGGTAGACGCGGGCACGATGGAGTCTTTTAAGATGTATCTAGACAGATACATGAATGGGCAGGAAGAAAAGAGATACAGAACATAAGAAAATAGGCGACATGTTTAGAGAGAGGATCTGGATCGGCGCAGGCTTGGAGGGCCGAAGGGCCTGTTCCTGTGCTGTAATTATCTTTGTTCTTTGTTCTTTGTTTTATCACTCTCTGACACTCTCTGACACTCTCAGAAACTCTCAGAAACTCTCTGCCACCCTCAGACGCTCTCTGACACTCTCTATCACTCTCTATCACTCTCTGACACTCTTAATCACTCTCTGACGCTCTCTATCACTCTCTGACACTCTCTGACACTCTCTGACACTCTCAGACACTCTCTATCACTCTTTATCACTCTTTATTACTCTCTGACACTCTCTGACACTCGCAGACACTCTGACACTCTCAGACACTCTCAAACACTCTCAGACACTCACTATCACTCTCTATCACTCTCTATCAATCAATGCCACTCTATGACACTCTCTATCACTCTCTATCACTCTGACACTCTCTGACACACTCTGACACTCTCTGACACTCTCAGACACTCTCTATCACTCTTTATCACTCTTTATTACTCTCTGACACTCTCTGACACTCGCAGACACTCTCTGACACTCTCAGACACTCTCAAACACTCTCAGACACTCACTATCACTCTCTATCACTCTCTGACACTCTCAATCACTCTCTGACACTCTCTGACACTCTCTTACACTCTTAGACACTCTCTGAAACTCTCTGACACTCTCTGAAACTCTCTGACACTCTCTGACACTCTCAGACACTCTCTATCACTCTCTGACACTCATTGACACTCTTAATCACTCTCTGACACTCTCTATCAATCACTGACACTCTATCACTCTCTGACACTCTCGATCACACTCTGACAATCTCTATCACTCTCTTACACTCTTAGACACTCTCTGAAACTCTCTATCACTCTCTATCGCTCTCTGACACTCTCTGACACTCTCAGACACTCTCAGTCACTCTTTATCACTCTCTGACACTCTCGGACACTCTCAGACATTCTGTGACACACTCTGACACTCTCTATCATTCTATGACACTCTCTGACGCTCTCTATCACTCTCTATCACTCTCTGACACACTCTGACACTCACTATCACGCTCTATCACTCTTTGAAACGATCTGACACTCTCTGACACTCTCAGACACTCTCTATCACTCTCTATCCCTCTCTGACACTCTCTATCACTCTCTATCACTTTCTGACACTCTCTATCACTCTCTGACACTCTCTATCACTATCTGAAACTCTCTGACACTCTCGGACACTCAATGACACTCTCTGACACTCCCTATCACTCTCGATCATTCTCTGACACTCTTAATCACTCTCTAACATTCTCTATCACTCTCTATCACTCTCTGACACTCTCTATCATTCTCTGACACTCTCTATCACTCTCTGACACTCTCGATCACTCTCTGATGCTCTCTGATACTCTCTATCACTCTCTATCACTCTGACACTCTCTGACACTCTCTGACACTCTCAGACACTCTCTATCACTCTTTATCACTCTTAATTACTCTCTGACACTCTCTGACACTCGCAGACACTCTCTGACACTCTCAGACACTCTCAGACACTCTCTATCACTCTCTATCACTCTCTATCACTCTCTGACACTCTCTGACACTCTCTGACACTCTCAGACACTCTCTATCACTCTCTATCACTCAATGCGACTCTCTGACAGTCTCTATCACTCTCTATCACTCTCTGACACTCTCGATCACTCTCTGACGCTCTCTGATACTCTCTATCACTCAATGACACTCAATGACACTCTCTATCACTCTCTATCACTCTCTGACACTCTTAATCACTCTCTGACACTCTCTATCACACTCTGACACTCTCTGACACTCTCTGACACTCTCTATCACTCTCTATCAATCAATGCCACTCTCTGACACTCTCTATCACTCTCTATCACTCTCTATCACTCTCTGACACTCTCTGACACACTCTGACACTCCCTGACACTCTCAGACACTCTCAGACACTCTCTATCACTCTCTATCACTGACTGACACTCTCAATCACTCACTGACACTCTCTGACACTCTCTGACACTCTCAGACACTCTCTATCACTCTCTATCACTCAATGCCTCTCTCTGACACTCTCTATCACACTCTATCACTCTCTGACACTCTCGATCACTCTCTGACGCTCTCTGATACTCTCTATCACTCAATGACACTCTATGACACTCTCTTTCACTCTCTCTCTCACTCTCTGACACTCTCAGACACACTCTATCACTCTTTATCACTCTCTGACACAATCAGACACACTCTATCAGTCTTTATCACTCTCTGACATGCTCTATCAATCAATGCCACTCTCTGACACTCTCTATCACTCTCTATCACTCTCTGACACTCTCTGACACACTCTGACACTCTCAGACACTCTCAGACACTCTCTATCACTCTTTATCACTCTCTGACACTCTCTATCACTCTCTGACACTCTCTATCACTCTCTATCACTTTCTGACACTCTCTATCACTCTCTAACCATCTCTATCACTCTCGGAAACTCTCCGACACTCTCTAACACTCAATGCCACTCTCTGACACTCTCTATCACTCTCTATCACTCTCTGACACTCTCTGACACTCTCTGACACTCTCAGAAACTCTCTGACACCCTCAGACACTCTCTATCACTCTCTATCACTCTCTGACACTCCCTGACACTCTCTGACACTCTCTATCACTCTCTGACACTCTCTGACACTCTCTATCACTCTCTATCACTCAATGCCACTCTCTGACACTCTCTATCACTCTCTATCACTCTGACACTCTCTGACACACTCTGACACTCTCTGACACTCTCTATCACTCTTTATCACACTTTATTACTCTTTATTACTCTCTGACACTCTCTGACACTCGCAGACACTGTCTGACACTCTCGATCACTCTCGATCACTCTCGATCGCTCTCTGACACTCATTGACACTCTTAATCACTCTCTGACACTCTCTATCAATCTCTGACACACTCTATCACTCTCTGACACTCTCGATCACTCTCTGATGCTCTCTGATACTCTCTATCACTCTCTATCACTCTGACACTCTCTGACACTCTCTGACACTCTCTATCACTCTTTAACACTCTAAATTACACTCTGACACTCTCTGACACTCGCAGACACTCTCAGACACTCTCAGACACTATCTATCACTCTCTATCACTCTCTGACACTCTCTGACACTCTCAGACACTCTCTATCACTCAATGACACTCGATGACACTCTCTATCACTCTCTATCACTCTCTGACACTCTCAGACACTCTCTATCACTCTCTATCACTCAATGACACTCGATGACACTCTCTATCACTCTCTATCACTCTCTGACACTCTCAGACACACTCTATCACTCTCTGACACTCTCAGACACACTCTGTCACTCTTTATCACTCTCTGACACTCTCTGACACTATCTGACACTCTCAGAAACTCTCTGACACCCTCGGACGCTCTCAGGCGCTCTCTATCACTCTCCATCACTCTCTGACACTCTTAATCACTCTCTGACACTCTCTCTCACACTCTGACACTCTCTGACACTCTCTGACACTCTCTGACACTCTCTATCACTCTCTATCAATCAATGCCACTCTCTGACACTCTCTATCACTCTCTATCACTGTCTGACACTCTCTGACACACTCTGACACTCCCAGACACTCTCAGACACTCTCTTTCACTCTCTATCACTGTCTGACACTCTCACTCACTCTCTGACACTCTCAGACACTCTCTATCACTCTCCATCACTCAATGCCTCTCTCTGACACTCTCTATCACTCTCTATCACTCTCTGACACTCTCGATCACTCTCTGACGCTCTCTGATACGCTCGATCACTCAATGACACTCTATGACACTCTCTATCACTCTCTGACACTCTCTGACACTCTCTGACACTTTCAGACACTCTCTATCTCTCTTTATCACTCTCTGACACTCTCTTGCACTCTCAGAAACTCTCTGACACCCTCAGACACTCTCTATCACTCTCTATCACTCTCTGACACTCTCTGACACTCTCTGACTCTCTCTATCACTCTCTGAAACTCTCTGACACTCTCTGACACACTCTATCACTCTCTATCACTCAATGCCACTCTCTGACACTCTCTATCACTCTCTATCACTCTGACACTCTCTGACACACTCTGACACTCTCTGAAACTCTCAGACACTCTCTATCACTCTTTATCACTCTTTATTACTCTTTATTACTCTCTGACACTCTCTGACACTCTCTGACACTCGCAGACACTCTCAGACACTCTCAGACACTCTCTATCACTCTTTATCACTCTCTGACACTCTCTATCACTCTCTGACACTCTCTATCACTCTCTATCACTTTCTGACACTCTCTATCACTCTCTAACCATCTCTATCACTCTCGGAAACTCTCCGACACTCTCTAACACTCAATGCCACTCTCTGACACTCTCTATCACTCTTTATCACTCTCTGACACTCTCTGACACTCTCTGACACTCTCAGAAACTCTCTGACACCCTCAGACACTCTCTATCACTCTCTATCACTCTCTGACACTCCCTGACACTCTCTGACACTCTCTATCACTCTCTGACACTCTCTGACACTCTCTATCACTCTCTATCACTCAATGCCACTCTCTGACACTCTCTATCACTCTCTATCACTCTGACACTCTCTGACACACTCTGACACTCTCTGACACTCTCTATCACTCTTTATCACTCTTTATTACTCTTTATTACTCTCTGACACTCTCTGACACTCGCAGACACTGTCTGACACTCTCGATCACTCTCGATCACTCTCTGACACTCATTGACACTCTTAATCACTCTCTGACACTCTCTATCAATCTCTGACACACTCTATCACTCTCTGACACTCTCGATCACTCTCTGATGCTCTCTGATACTCTCTATCACTCTCTATCACTCTGACACTCTCTGACACTCTCTGACACTCTCTATCACTCTTTAACACTCTAAATTACACTCTGACACTCTCTGACACTCTCTGACACTCGCAGACACTCTCTGACACTCTCAGACACTCTCAGACACTATCTATCACTCTCTATCACTCTCTGACACTCTCTGACACTCTCAGACACTCTCTAAGACTCTCTATCACTCAATGACACTCGATGACACTCTCTATCACTCTCTATCACTCTCTGACACTCTCAGACACTCTCTATCACTCTCTATCACTCAATGACACTCGATGACACTCTCTATCACTCTCTATCACTCTCTGACACTCTCAGACACACTCTATCACTCTCTGACACTCTCAGACACACTCTGTCACTCTTTATCACTCTCTGACACTCTCTGACACTATCTGACACTCTCAGAAACTCTCTGACACCCTCAGACGCTCTCAGGCGCTCTCTATCACTCTCCATCACTCTCTGACACTCTTAATCACTCTCTGACACTCTCTCTCACACTCTGACACTCTCTGACACTCTCTGACACTCTCTGACACTCTCTATCACTCTCTATCAATCAATGCCACTCTCTGACACTCTCTATCACTCTCTATCACTGTCTGACACTCTCTGACACACTCTGACACTCCCAGACACTCTCAGACACTCTCTTTCACTCTCTATCACTGTCTGACACTCTCACTCACTCTCTGACACTCTCAGACACTCTCTATCACTCTCCATCACTCAATGCCTCTCTCTGACACTCTCTATCACTCTCTATCACTCTCTGACACTCTCGATCACTCTCTGACGCTCTCTGATACGCTCGATCACTCAATGACACTCTATGACACTCTCTATCACTCTCTGACACTCTCTGACACTCTCTGACACTTTCAGACACTTTCTATCTCTCTTTATCACTTTCTGACACTCTCTGACAATCTCAGAAACTCTCTGACACCCTCAGACACTCTCTATCACTCTCTATCACTCTCTGACACTCTCTGACACTCTCTGACTCTCTCTATCACTCTCTGACACTCTCTGACACTCTCTGACACTCTCTATCACTCTCTATCACTCAATGCCACTCTCTGACACTCTCTATCACTCTCTGTCACTCTGACACTCTCTGACACACTCTGACACTCTCTGACACTCTCAGACACTCTCTATCACTCTTTATCACTCTTTATTACTCTTTATTACTCTCTGACACTCTCTGACACTCGCAGACACTCTCTGACACTCTCTGACACTCTCAAACACTCTCAGACACTCTCTATCACTCTCTATCACTCTCTGACACGCTCTGACACTCTTAATCACTCTCTGACACTCTCTATCAATCACTGACACACTCTATCACTCTCTGACACTCTCGATCACTCTCTGATGCTCTCTGATACTCTCTATCACTCTCTATCACTCTGACACTCTCTGACACTCTCTGACACTCTCTATCACTCTTTAACACTCTAAATTACACTCTGACACTCTCTGACACTCGCAGACACTCTCTGACACTCTCAGACACTCTGAGACACTATCTATCATTCTCTATCACTCTCTGACACTCTCTGACACTCTCAAACACTCTCTATCACTCTCTATCCCTCAATGACACTCGATGACACTCTCTATCACTCTCTATCACTCTCTGACACTCTCAGACACTCTCTATCACTCTCTATCACTCTCTGACACTCTCAGACACTCTCTATCACTCTCTATCACTCAATGACACTCGATGACACTCTCTATCACTCTCTATCACTCTCTGACACTCTCAGACACACTCTATCACTCTCTGACACTCTCAGACACACTCTGTCACTCTTTATCACTCTCTGACACTATCTGACACTCTCAGAAACTCTCTGACACCCTCAGACGCTCTCAGGCGCTCTCTATCACTCTCCATCACTCTCTGACACTCTCAATCACTCTCTATCACTCTCCATCACTCAATGCCTCTCTCTGACACTCTCTATCACTCTCTATCACTCTCTGACACTCTCGATCACTCTCTGACGCTCTCTGATACTCTCGATCACTCAATGACACTCTATGACACTCTCTATCACTCTCTCTCACTCTCTGACACTCTCAGACACACTCTGACACTCTCAGACGCTCTCAACACTCTCTATCACTCTTTAACACTCTCTGACAATCTCTATCACTCTCTGACACTCTCTAACACTCTCTATCACTCAATGCCACTCTCTGACACTCGCTATCACTCTTTATCACTTCTTGACACTCTCAGACACACTCTATCACTCTTTATCACTCTCTGACACTCTCTAACACTCTCTATCACTCAATGCCACTCTCTGACACTCTCTATCACTCTCTATCACTCTCTGACACACTCTGACACTCTCAGACGCTCTCAGACACTCTCTATCACTCTTTATCACTCTCTGACACTCTCTATCACTCTCTGGCACTCTCTATCACTCTCTATCACTTTCTGACACTCTCTATCACTCTCTGACCATCTCTATCACTCTCGGAAACTCTCTGACACTCTCTATCACTCAATGCCACTTTCGGACACTCTCTATCACTCTCTATCACTCTCTGACACTCTCTGACACTTTCCGACACTCTCTGTCTCTCTTTATCACTCTCTGACACTCTCTGACACTCTCTGACACTCTCAGAAACTCTATGACACCCTCAGACGCTCTCAGACACTCTCTATCACTCTCTATCACTCTCTGACACTCTCTGACACTCTCTGACACTCTCTGACACTCTCTATCACTCTCTATCACTCAATGCCACTCTCTGACACTCTCCATCACTCTCTGTCACTCTGAAACTCTCTGACACACTCAGACACTCTATGACAATCTCAGACACTCTCCATCACTCTTTATCACTCTTTATTACTCTCTGACACTCTCTGACACTCGCAGACACTCTCTGACACTCTCAAACACTCTCAGACACTCTCTATCACTCTCTATCACTCTCTGACTCTCTCAATCACTCTCTGACACTCTCTGACACTCTCTTACACTCTTAGACACTCTCTGACACTCTCTGACACTCTTTATCACTCTTTATTACTCTCTGACACTCTCTGACACTCGCAGACACTCTCTGACACTCTCAGACACTCTCAAACACTCTCAGACACACTCTATCACTCTCTATCACTCTCTGACACTCTCAATCACTCTCTGACACTCTCTTACACTCTTAGACACTCTCTGACAATCTCTGACGCTCTCTGATACTCTCTATCACTCAATGACACTCTATGACACTCTCTATCACTCTCTATCACTCTCTGACACTCTCAGACACACTCTATCACTCTTTATCACTCTCTGGCACTCTCAGACACACACTGTCACTCTTTATCACTCTCTGACACTCTCTGACACTATCTGACACTCTCTGACACTCTCTGACACTCGCTATCACTCTCTATCACTCTCTGACACACTCTGACACTCCCTGACACTCTCAGACACTCTCAGACACTCTCTATCACTCTCTATCACTGTCTGACACTCTCAGACACTCTCTATCACTCTCCATCACTCAATGCCTCTCTCTGACACTCTCTATCACTCTCTATCACTCTCTATCACTCTCTGACACTCTCTGACACTCTCTGACACACGCTGACACTCTCAGACACTCTCAGACACTCTCTATCACTCTTTATCACTCTCTGACACTCTCTATCACTCTCTGACACTCTCTATCACTCTCTGACACTCTCGATAACTCTCTGACGCTCTCTGATACTCTCGATCACTCAATGACACTCTATGACACTCTCTATCACTCTCTCTCACTCTCTGACACTCGCAGACACACTCTGACACTCTCAGACGCTCTCAACACTCTCTATCACACTTTAACACTCTCTGACACTCTCTATCACTCTCTGACACTCTCTAACACTCTCCATCACTCAATGCCACTCTCTGACACTCGCTATCACTCTTTATCACTTCTTGACACTCTCAGACGCTCTCAACACTCTCTATCACTCTTTATCACTCTCTGACACTCTCTATCACTCTCTGGCACTCTCTATCACTCTCTATCACTTTCTGACACTCTCTATCACTCTCTGACCATCTCTATCACTCTCGGAAACTCTCTGACACTCTCTATCACTCAATGCCACTCTCTGACACTCTCTATCACTCTCTATCACTCTCTGACACTCTCTGACACTCTCTGACACTTTCAGACACTCTCTATCTCTCTTTATCACTCTCTGACACTCTCTGACACTCTCTGACACTCTCAGAAACTCTCTGACACCCTCAGACGTTCTCAGACACTCTCTATCACTCTCTATCACTCTCTGACACTCTCTGACACTCTCTGACACTCTCTGACACTCTCAGACACTCTCTATCACTCTCTATCACTCAATGCCACTCTCTGACACTCTCCATCACTCTCTGTCACTCTGACACTCTCTGACACACTCAGACACTCTATGACACTCTCAGACACTCTCCATCACTCTTTATCACTCTTTATTACTCTCTGACACTCTCTGACACTCGCAGACACTCTCTGACACTCTCAGACACTCTCAAACATTCTCAGACACTCTCTATCACTCTCTATCACTCTCTGACTCTCTCAATCACTCTCTGACACTCTCTTACACTCTTAGACACTCTCTGACACTCTCTGACACTCTTTATCACTCTTTATTACTCTCTGACACTCTCTGACACTCGCAGACACTCTCTGACACTCTCAGACACTCTCAAACACTCTCAGACACACTCTATCACTCTCTATCACTCTCTGACACTCTCAATCAGTCTCTGACACTCTCTTACACTCTTAGACACTCTCTGACACTCTCTGACGCTCTCTGATACTCTCTATCACTCAATGACACTCTATGACACTCTCTATCACTCTCTATCACTCTCTGACACTCTCAGACACACTCTATCACTCTTTATCACTCTCTGGCACTCTCAGACACACTCTGTCACTCTTTATCACTCTCTGACACTCTCTGACACTATCTGACACTCTCAGAAACTCTCTGACACCCTCAGACGCTCTCAGACGCTCTCTATCACTCTCCATCACTCTCTGACACTCTTAATCACTCTCTGACAATCTCTCTCACACTCTGACACTCTCTGACACTCTCTGACACTCTCTATCACTCTCTATCACTCTCTGACACACTCTGACACTCCCTGACACTCTCAGACACTCTCAGACACTCTCTATCACTCTCTATCACTGTTTGACACTCTCAGACACTCTCTATCACTCTCCATCACTCAATGCCTCTCTCTGACACTCTCTATCACTCTCTATCACTCTCTGACACTCTCTGACACACGCTGACACTCTCAGACACTCTCAGACACTCTCTATCACTCTTTATCACTCTCTGACACTCTCTATCACTCTCTGACACTCTCTATCACTCTCTATCACTTTCTGACACTCTCTATCACTCTCTGACCATCTCTATCACTCTCGGAAACTCTCTGACACTATCTATCACTCATTGCCACTCTCTGACACTCTCTATCACTCTCTATCACTCTCTGACACTCTCGATCACTCTCTGACGCTCTCTGATACTCTCGATCACTCAATGACACTCTATGACACTCTCTATCACTCTCTCTCACTCTCTGACACTCTCAGACACACTCTATCTCTCTTTATCACTCTCTGACACTCTCTGACACTCTCAGACACACTCTATCACTCTTTATCACTCTCTGACACTCTCAGACACTCTCTATCACTCTCTATCACTCTCTGACACTCTCGATCACTCTCTGACGCTCTCTGATACTCTCGATCACTCAATGACACTCTATGACACTCTCTATCACTCTCTCTCACTCTCTGACACTCTCAGACACTCTCTATCACGCAATGCCACTCTCTGACACTCTCTATCACTCTCTATCACACTCTGACACTCTCAGACACTCTCAGACACTCTCTATCACTCTTTATCACTCTCTGACACTCTCTATCACTCTCTGACACTCTCTATCACTCTCTATCACTTTCTGACACTCTCTATCAATCTCTGACCATCTCTATCACTCTCGGAAATTCTCTGACACTCTCAATCACTCACTGACACTCTCTGACACTCTCTGACACTCTCAGACACTCTCTATCACTCTCTATCACTCAATGCCTCTCTCTGACACTCTCTATCCCTCTCTATCACTCTCTGACACTCTCGATCACTCTCTGACGCTCTCTGATACTCTCTATCACTCAATGACACTCTATGACACACTCTTTCACTCTCTCTCTCACTCTCTGACACTCTCAGACACACTCTATCACTCTTTATCACTAACTGACACAATCAGACACACTCTATCACTCTTTATCACTCTCTGACACTCTCTATCAATCAATGCCACTCTCTGACACTCTCTGACACTCTCTATCACTCTCTATCACTCTCTGACACTCTCTGACACACTCTGACACTCTCAGACACTCTCAGACACTCTCTATCACTCTTTATCACTCTCTGACACTCTCTATCACTCTCTGACACTCTCTATCACTCTCTATCACTTTCTGACACTCTCTATCACTCTTTAACCATCTCTATCACTCTCGGAAACTCTCCGACACTCTCTACCACTCAATGCCACTCTCTGACACTCTCTATCACTCTCTATCACTCTCTGACACTCTCTGACACTCTCTGACACTTTCAGACACTCTCTACCTCTCTTTATCACTCTCTGACACTCTCTGACACTCTCAGAAACTCTCTGACACCCTCAGACACTCTCTATCACTCTCTATCACTCTCTGACACTCCCTGACACTCTCTGACACTCTCTATCACTCTCTGACACTCTCTGACACTCTCTATCACTCTCTATCACTTAATGCCACTCTCTGACACTCTCTATCACTCTCTATCACTCTGACACTCTCTGACACACTCTGACGCTCTCTATCACTCTTTATCACTCTTTATTACTCTTTATTACTCTCTGACACTCGCAGACACTGTCTGACACTCTCGATCACTCTCGATCACTCTCGATCACTCTCTGACACTCATTGACACTCTTAATCACTCTCTGACACTCTCTATCAATCTCTGACACACTCTATCACTCTCTGACACTCTCGATCACTCTCTGATCCTCTCTGATACTCTCTATCACTCTCTATCACTCTGACACTCTCTGACACTCTCTATCACTCTTTAACACTCTAAATTACACTCTGACACTCTGACACTCGCAGACACTCTCTGACACTCTCAGACACTCTCAGACACTATCTATCACTCTCTATCACTCTCTGACAATCTCTGACACTCTCAGACACTCTCTATCACTCTCTATCACTCAATGACACTCGATGACACTCTCTATCACTCTCTATCACTCTCTGACACTCTCAGACACACTCTATCACTCTCTGACACTCTCAGACACACTCTGTCACTCTTTATCACTCTCTAACACTCTCTGACACTATCTGACACTCTCAGAAACTCTCTATCACTCTCTATCACTCAATGACACTCGATGACACTCTCTATCACTCTCTATCACTCTCTGACACTCTCAGACACACTCTATCACTCTCTGACACTCTCAGACACACTCTGTCACTCTTTATCACTCTCTGACACTCTCTGACACTATCTGACACTCTCAGAAACTCTCTGACACCCTCAGACGCTCTCAGGCGCTCTCTATCACTCTCCATCACTCTCTGACACTCTTAATCACTCTCTGACACTCTCTCTCACACTCTGACACTCTCTGACACTCTCTGACACTCTCTGACACTCTCTATCACTCTCTATCAATCAATGCCACTCTCTGACACTCTCTATCACTCTCTATCACTGTCTGACACTCTCTGACACACTCTGACACTCCCAGACACTCTTAGACACTCTCTTTCATTCTCTATCACTGTCTGACACTCTCACTCACTCTCTGACACTCTCAGACACTCTCTATCACTCTCCATCACTCAATGCCTCTCTCTGACACTCTCTATCACTCTCTATCACTCTCTGACACTCTCGATCACTCTCTGACGCTCTCTGATACGCTCGATCACTCAATGACACTCTATGACACTCTCTATCACTCTCTGACACTCTCTGACACTCTCTGACACTTTCAGACACTCTCTATCTCTCTTTATCACTCTCTGACACTCTCTGACACTCTCAGAAACTCTCTGACACCCTCAGACAATCTCTATCACTCTCTATCACTCTCTGACACTCTCTGACACTCTCTGACTCTCTCTATCACTCTCTGACACTCTCTGACACTCTCTATCACTCTCTATCACTCAATGCCACTCTCTGACACTCTCTATCACTCTCTATCACTCTGACACTCTCTGACACACTCTGACACTCTCTGACACTCTCAGACACTCTCTATCACTCTTTATCACACTTTATTACTCTTTATTACTCTCTGACACTCTCTGACACTCGCAGACACTCTCTGACACTCTCAGACACTCTCAAACACTCTCAGACACTCTCTATCACTCTCTATCACTCTCTGACACGCGCTGACACTCTCTGACACTCTCAGACACTCTCAGACACTCTCTATCACTCTCGATCACTCTCGATCACTCTCTGACACTCATTGACACTCTTAATCACTCTCTGACACTCTCTATCAATCACTGACACACTCTATCACTCTCTGACACACTCGATCACTCTCTGATGCTCTCTGATACTCTCTATCACTCTCTATCACTCTGACACTCTCTGACACTCTCTGACAGTCTCTGTCACTCTTTAACACTCTAAATTACACTCTGACACTCTCTGACACTCGCAGACACTCTCTGACACTCTCAGACACTCTGAGACACTATCTATCACTCTCTATCACTCTCTGACACTCTCTGACACTCTCTGACACTCTCAAACACTCTCTATCACTCTCTATCCCTCAATGACACTCGATGAAACTCTCTATCACTCTCTATCACTCTCTGACACTCTCAGACACTCTCTATCACTCTCTATCACTCAATGACACTCGATGACACTCTCTATCACTCTCTATCACTCTCTGACACTCTCTGACACTCTCAGACACTCTCTATCACTCTCTATCACTCAATGACACTCGATGACACTCTCTATCACTCTCTATCACTCTCTATCACTCTCTATCACTCTCTGACACTCTCAGAAACTCTCTATCACTCTCTATCACTCAATGACACTCGATGACACTCTCTATCACTCTCTATCACTCTCTGACACTCTCAGACACACTCTATCACTCTCTGACACTCTCAGACACACTCTGTCACTCTTTATCACTCTCTGACACTCTCTGACACTATCTGACACTCTCAGAAACTCTCTGACACCCTCAGACGCTCTCAGGCGCTCTCTATCACTCTCCATCACTCTCTGACACTCTTAATCACTCTCTGACACTCTCTCTCACACTCTGACACTCTCTGACACTCTCTGACACTCTCTGACACTCTCTATCACTCTCTATCAATCAATGCCACTCTCTGACACTCTCTATCACTCTCTATCACTGTCTGACACTCTCTGACACACTCTGACACTCCCAGACACTCTCAGACACTCTCTTTCACTCTCTATCACTGTCTGACACTCTCACTCACTCTCTGACACTCTCAGACACTCTCTATCACTCTCGATCACTCAATGCCTCTCTCTGACACTCTCGATCACTCTCTGACGCTCTCTGATACGCTCGATCACTCAATGACACTCTATGACACTCTCTATCACTCTCTGACACTCTCTGACACTCTCTGACACTTTCAGACACTCTCTATCTCTCTTTATCACTCTCTGACACTCTCTGACACTCTCAGAAACTCTCTGACACCCTCAGACACTCTCTATCACTCTCTATCACTCTCTGACACTCTCTGACACTCTCTGACTCTCTCTATCACTCTCTGACACTCTCTGACACTCTCTATCACTCTCTATCACTCAATGCCACTCTCTGACACTCTCTATCACTCTCTATCACTCTGACACTCTCTGACACTCTCTGACACTCTCAGACACTCTCTATCACTCTTTATCACTCTTTATTACTCTTTATTACTCTCTGACACACTCTGACACTCGCAGACACTCTCTGACACTCTCAGACACTCTCAAACACCCTCAGACACTCTCTATCACTCTCTATCACTCTCTGACACTCTCTGACACTCTCTGACTCTCTCTATCACTCTCTGACACTCTCTGACACTCTCTATCACTCTCTATCACTCAATGCCACTCTCTGACACTCTCTATCACTCTCTATCACTCTGACACTCTCTGACACTCTCTGACACTCTCAGACACTCTCTATCACTCTTTATCTCTCTTTATTACTCTTTATTACTCTCTGACACTCTCTGACACTCGCAGAAACTCTCTGACACCCTCAGACGCTCTCAGGCGCTCTCTATCACTCTCCATCACTCTCCGACACTCTTAATCACTCTCTGACACTCTCTCTCACACTCTGACACTCTCTGACACTCTCTGACACTCTCTGACACTCTCTATCACTCTCTATCAATCAATGCCACTCTCTGACACTCTCTATCACTCTCTATCACTGTCTGACACTCTCTGACACACTCTGACACTCCCAGACACTCTCAGACACTCTCTTTCACTCTCTATCACTGTCTGACACTCTCACTCACTCTCTGACACTCTCAGACACTCTCTATCACTCTCGATCACTCAATGCCTCTCTCTGACACTCTCGATCACTCTCTGACGCTCTCTGATACGCTCGATCACTCAATGACACTCTATGACACTCTCTATCACTCTCTGACACTCTCTGACACTCTCTGACACTTTCAGACACTCTCTATCTCTCTTTATCACTCTCTGACACTCTCTGACACTCTCAGAAACTCTCTGACACCCTCAGACACTCTCTATCACTCTCTATCACTCTCTGACACTCTCTGACACTCTCTGACTCTCTCTATCACTCTCTGACACTCTCTGACACTCTCTATCACTCTCTATCACTCAATGCCACTCTCTGACACTCTCTATCACTCTCTATCACTCTGACACTCTCTGACACTCTCTGACACTCTCAGACACTCTCTATCACTCTTTATCACTCTTTATTACTCTTTATTACTCTCTGACACTCTCTGACACTCGCAGACACTCTCTGACACTCTCAGACACTCTCAAACACTCTCAGACACTCTCTATCACTCTCTATCACTCTCTGACACGCGCTGACACTCTCTGACACTCTCAGACACTCTCAGACACTCTCTATCACTCTCGATCACTCTCTGACACTCATTGACACTCTTAATCACTCTCTGACACTCTCTATCAATCACTGACACACTCTATCACTCTCTGACACTCTCGATCACTCTCTGATGCTCTCTGATACTCTCTATCACTCTCTATGACTCTGACACTCTCTGACACTCTCTGACACTCTCTATCACTCTTTAACACTCTAAATTACACTCTGACACTCTCTGACACTCGCAGACACTCTCTGACACTCTCAGACACTCTGAGACACTATCTATCACTCTCTATCACTCTCTGACACTCTCTGACACTCTCTGACACTCTCAAACACTCTCTATCACTCTCTATCCCTCAATGACACTCGATGACACTCTCTATCACTCTCTATCACTCTCTGACACTCTCAGACACTCTCTATCACTCTCTATCACTCAATGACACTGGATGACACTCTCTATTACTCTCTATCACTCTCTGACACTCTCAGACACACTCTATCACTCTCTGACACTCTCAGACACACTCTGTCACTCTTTATCACTCTCTGACACTCTCTGACACTATCTGACACTCTCAGAAACTCTCTGACACCCTCAGACGCTCTCAGGCGCTCTCTATCACTCTCCATCACTCTCTGACACTCTTAATCACTCTCTATCACTCTCCATCACTCAATGCCTCTCTCTGACACTCTCTATCACTCTCTATCACTCTCTGACACTCTCGATCACTCTCTGACGCTCTCTGATACTCTCGATCACTCAATGACACTCTATGACACTCTCTATCACTCTCTCTCACTCTCTGACACTCTCAGACACACTCTGACACTCTCTGACACTCTCAGACACTCTCTATCACTCTCTATCACTCTCTATCACTCTCTATCACTCTCTGACACTCTCTGACACTCTCAGACACTCTCTATCACTCTCTATCACTCAATGCCACTCTCTGACACTCTCCATCACTCTCTGTCACTCTGACACTCTCTGACACTCTCTGACACACTCACACACTCTATGACACTCTCAGACACTCTCCATCACTCTTTATTACTCTTTATTACTCTCTGACACTCTCTGACACTCGCAGACACTCTCTGACACTCTCAGACACTCTCAAACACTCTCAGACACTCTCTATCACTCTCTATCACTCTCTGACTCTCTCAATCACTCTCTGACACTCTCTGACACTCTCATACACTCTTAGACACTCTCTGACACTCTCTGACACTCTTCATCACTCTTTATTACTCTCTGACACTCTCTGACACTCGCAGACACTCTCTGACACTCTCAGACACTCTCAAACACTCTCAGACACACTCTATCACTCTCTATCACTCTCTGACACTCTCAATCACTCTCTGACACTCTCTTACACTCTTAGACACTCTCTGACACTCTCTGACGCTCTCTGATACTCTCTATCACTCAATGACACTCTATGACACTCTCTATCACTCTCTATCACTCTGTGACACTCTCAGACACACTCTATCACTCTTTATCACTCTCTGACACTCTCAGACACACTCTGACACTCTCTGACACTCTCAGACACTCTCTATCACTCTCTATCACTCTCTATCACTCTCTATCACTCTCTGACACTCTCTGACACTCTCTGACACTCTCAGACACTCTCTATCACTCTCTATCACTCAATGCCACTCTCTGACACTCTCCATCACTCTCTGTCACTCTGACACTCTCTGACACTCTCTGACACACTCAGACACTCTATGACACTCTCAGACACTCTCCATCACTCTTTATCACTCTTTATTACTCTCTGACACTCTCTGACACTCGCAGACACTCTCTGACACTCTCAGACACTCTCAAACACTCTCAGACACTCTCTATCACTCTCTATCACTCTCTGACTCTCTCAATCACTCTCTGACACTCTCTGACACTCTCTTACACTCTTAGACACTCTCTGACACTCTCTGACACTCTTCATATCTCTTTATTACTCTCTGACACTCTCTGACACTCTCTGACACTCGCAGACACTCTCTGACACTCTCAGACACTCTCAAACACTCTCAGACACACTCTATCACTCTCTATCACTCTCTGACACTCTCAATCACTCTCTGACACTCTCTTACACTCTTAGACACTCTCTGACACTCTCTGACGCTCTCTGATACTCTCTATCACTCAATGACACTCTATGACACTCTCTATCACTCTCTATCACTCTCTGACACTCTCAGACACACTCTATCACTCTTTATCACTCTCTGGCACTCTCAGACACACTCTGTCACTCTTTATCACTCTCTGACACTATCTGACACTCTCAGAAACTCTCTGACACCCTCAGACGCTCTCAGACGCTCTCTATCACTCTCCATCACTCTCTGACACTCTTAATCACTCTCTGACAATCTCTCTCACACTCTGACACTCTCTGACACTCTCTATCACTCTCTATCACTCTCTGACACACTCTGACACACTCTGACACTCCCTGACACTCTCAGACACTCTCAGACACTCTCTATCACTCTCTATCACTGTCTGACACTCTCAGACACTCTCTATCACTCTCCATCACTCAATGCCTCTCTCTGACACTCTCTATCACTCTCTGACACTCTCTGACACACGCTGACACTCTCAGACACTCTCAGACACTCTCTATCACTCTTTATCACTCTCTGACACTCTCTATCACTCTCTGACACTCTCAATCACTCTCTATCACTTTCTGACACTCTCTATCACTCTCTGACCATCTCTATCACTCTCGGAAACTCTCTGACACTATCTATCACTCAATGCCACTCTCTCACACTCTCTATCACTCTCTATCACTCTCTGACACTCTCGATCACTCTCTGACGCTCTCTGATACTCTCGATCACTCAATGACACTCTATGACACTCTCTATCACTCTCTCTCACTCTCTGACACTCTCAGACACACTCTATCTCTCTTTATCACTCTCTGACACTCTCTGACACTCTCAGACACACTCTATCACTCTATATCACTCTCTGACACTCTCAGACACTCTCTATCACTCTCTATCACTCTCTGACACTCTCGATCACTCTCTGACGCTCTCTGATACTCTCGATCACTCAATGACACTCTATGACACTCTCTATCGCTCTCTCTCACTCTCTGACACTCTCTATCACTCAATGCCACTCTCAGACACTCTCTATCACTCTTTATCACTCTCTGACACTCTCTATCACTCTCTGACACTCTCTATCACTCTCTATCACTTTCTGACACTCTCTATCAATCTCTGACCATCTCTATCACTCTCGGAAATTCTCTGACACTCTCTATCACTCAATGCCACTCTCTGACACTCTCTATCACTCTCTATCACTCTCTGACACTCTCTGACACTCTCTGACACTTTCAGACACTCTCTATCTCTCTTTATCACTCTCTGACACTCTCTGACACTTTCTGACACTCTCAGAAACTCTCTGACACCCTCAGACGCTCTCAGACCATCTCTATCACTCTCTATCACTCTCTGACACTCTCTGACACTCTATCACTCTCTGACACTCTCTGACACTCTCTGACACTCTCAGACAATCTCAGACACTCTCTATCACTCTCTATCACTCAATGCCACTCTCTGACACTCTCTATCACTCTCTGACGCTCTCTGATACTCTCGATCACTCAATGACACTCTATGAGACTCTCTATCACTCTCTATCACTTTCTGACACTCTCTATCACTCTCTGACCATCTCTATCACTCTCGGAAACTCTCTGACACTCTCTATCACTCAATGCCACTCTCTGACACTCTCTGACACTCTCTATCACTCTCTGACACTCTCTGACACTCTCTGACACTCTCTATCACTCTCTATCATTCAATGCCACTCTCTGACACTCTCTATCACTCTTTATCACTCTGACTCTCTCTGACACTCTCTGACACACTCAGACACTCTCCTGACACTCTAAGGCACTCTCTATCACTCATTATCACTCTTTATTACTCTCTGACACTCTCTGACACTCTCTGACACTCGCAGACACTCTCTGACACTCTCAGACACTCTCAGACACTCTCTGACACTCTCTGACACTCTCTTACACTCTTAGACACTCTCTGACACTCTCTGACACTCTTTATCACTCTTTATTTCTCTCTGACACTCTCTGACACTCTCTGACACTCGCAGACACTCTCTGACTCTCTCAGACACTCTCAAACACTCTCAGACACTCTCTATCACTCTCTATCACTCAATGCCACTCTCTGACACTCTCTATCACTCTCTATCACTCTCTATCACTCTGACACTCTCTGACACACTCAGACACTCTCTGACACACTCAGACACTCTCTGACACTCTCAGACACTCTCTGACTCTCTCAGACACTCTCAAACACTCTCAGACACTCTCTATCACTCTCTATCACTCAATGCCACTCTCTGACACTCTCTATCACTCTCTATCACTCTCTATCACTCTGACACTCTCTGACACACTCAGACACTCTCTGACACTCTCAGACACTCTCTATCACTCTTTATCAATCTTTATTACTCTCTGACACTCTCTGACACTCGCAGTCACTCTCTGACACTCTCTGACACTCTCAAACACTCTCAGACACTCTCAAACACTCTCAGACAATCTCTATCACTCTCTATCACTCTCTATCACTCTCTGACACTCTCAATCACTCTCTGACACTCTCTGACACTCTCTTACACTCTTAGACACTCTCTGACACTCTAGAACACTCTTTATCACTCTTTATTACTCTCTGACACTCTCTGACACTCGCAGACACTCTCTGACTCTCTCAGACACTCTCAAACACTTTCCGACACTCTCTATCTCTCTTTATCACTCTCTGACACTCTCTGACACTCTCAGAAACTCTCTGACACCCTCAGACGCTCTCATACACTCTCTGTCACTCTCTATCACTATCTGACACTCTCTGACACTCTCTGACACTCTCAGACACTCTCTATCGCTCTCTATCACTCTCTGAGACTCATTGACACTCTTAATCACTCTCTGACACTCTCTATCAATCACTGACACTCGCTATCACTCTCTGACACTCTCGATCTCACTCTGACAATCTCAATCACTCTATGACACTCTATGACACTCTCTATCACTCTCTATCGCTCTCTGACACTCTCTGACACTCTCTGACACTCTCAAACACTCTCAGACACTCTCTATCACTCTCTGACACTCTCAATCACTCTCTGACACTCTCTGACACTCTCTTACACTCTTAGACACTCTCTGACACTCTCTGACACTCTTTATCACTCTTTATTACTCTCTGACACTCTCTGACAATCGCAGACACTCTCAAACACTCTCAGACACTCTCAAACACTCTCAGACACTCTCTATCACTCAATGCCACTCTCTGACACTCTCTATCACTCTCTATCACTCTGACTCTCTCTGACACACTCAGACACTCTCTGACACTCTCAGACACTCTCTATCACTCTTTATCACTCTTTATTACTCTCTGACACTCTCTGACACTCTCAGACACTCTCCATCACTCTCGATCACTCAATGCCACTCTCTGACACTCTCTATCACTCTCTATCACTCTGACACACTCAAACACTCTCTGACACTCTCAGACACTCTCTATCACTCTGTATCACTCTTTATTACTCTCTGACACTCTCTGACACTCTCAGACACTCTTAAACAATCTCTGACACTCTCAATCACTCTCTATCACTCTCTGACTCTCTCTTACACTCTCTGAGACTCTCAGACACTCTCTATCACTCTCTATCACTCAATTCCACTCTCTGATACACTCTATCACTCTCTATCACTCTGACACTCTCTGACACACTCAGACACTCTCTGACACTCTCAGACACTCTCAGACACTCTTTATCACTCTTTATTACTCTCTGACACTCTCTGACACTCGCAGACACTCTCTGACACTCTCAGACACTCTCAAACACTCTCAGACACTCTCTATCACTCTCTATCACTCTCTGACACTCTCAATCACTCTCTGACACTCTCTGACACTCTCTTACTCTCTTAGACACTCTCTTACACTCTGAGACACTCTCTGACACTCTCTGACACTCTCAGACACTCTCTGACACTCGCTGACACTCTCAGACACTCTCAGACACTCTCAGACACTCTCTATCACTCTCTATCACTCTCTGACACTCATTGACACTCTTAATCACTCTCTGACACTCTCAATCAATCACTGACACTCGCTATCACTCTCTGACACTCTCGATCACACTCTGACAATCTCTATCACTCGATGACACTCTATGACACTCTCTATCACTCTCTATCGCTCTCTGACACTCTCTGACACTCCCTGACACTCTCAGACACTCTCAGTCTCTCTTTCTCTCTCTCTGACACTCTCTGACACTCTCAGACATTCTGTGACACACTCTGACACTCTCTATCACTCTATGACACTCTCTGACGCTCTCGAACACTCTCTATCACTCTCTGACAGTCTCTGACACACTCTGACACTCTCTATCACGCTCTATCACTCTCTGAAACGCTCTGACACTCTCTGACATTCCCTATCACTCTCTATCATTCTCTGACACTCTTAATCACTCTCTAACACTCTCTATCACTCTCTAACACTCTCTGACGCTCTCTATCATTCTCTGACACTCTCTATCACTCTCTGACACTCTCTGACACTCTCTGACACTCAATGACACTCTCTGACACTCCCTATCACTCTTAACCACGCTCTGACACTCACTATCACTCTATATCACTCTCTGACACGCTCTATCACTATCTATCACTCTCTATTACTCTCTGACACACTCTATCACTCTCTATCACTCTCTATCACTCTCTATCACTCTCTGACACACTCTATCACACTCTGAAACTCTCTGACACTCTCTGACAATCAATGACAATCTCTGACACTCCCTATCACGCTCTATGACTCTCTGACACTCTCTGACACTCTCTGGCACTCTCAGACACTCTCTATCACACTCTGACACTCTCTATCACTCTCTGACACTCTCTGGCACTCTCAGACACTCTCTATCACTCTCTATCACTCTCTATCACTCTCTGACACTCTCTATCACTCTCTATCACTCTCTATCACTTTCTGACACTCTCTGACACTCTCAATCACTCTCTGAAACTCTCTGACACTCAATGACACTCTCTGACACTCCCTATCACTCTCTATCACTCTCTGCCACACTCTGACACTCTCTATCACTCTCTATCAATCTCTGACACCCTCTATCACTCTCTGAAACTCTCTGCCACTCTCTGACACTCACTGACACTCTCTGACACTCACTATCACTCCATTACACTCTCTGACACGCTCTATCACTCTCGATCACACTCTATCACTCTCTGACACTCTCGATCACTCTCTGAAACTCTCTGACACTCAAGGACACTCTCTGACACTCCCTATCACTCCTAAACACACTCTGACACTCACTATCACACTATTACACTCTCTGACACGCTCTATCACTCTCGATCACACTCTATCACTCTCTGACACTCTCTATCACTCTCTATCATTCTCTATCACTCTCTGACACTCTCTATCACTATCTATCACTCTCTGACACTCTCTGTCACTCTCAGACACTCTCTGACACTCTCTGACACTCACTATTACTCTCTGAAACTCTCTGGCACTCTCAGACACTCCCTATCACTCTCTGACCCTCTCTGACACTCTCTATCACTCTCTATCTCTCTCTGACACTCTCTATCACTCTCTATCACTCTCTATCACTTTCTGACACTCTCTGACACTCTCAATCACTCTCTGAAACTCTCTGACACTCTCTGACACTCAATGAAACTCTCTGACACTCCCTATCACTCTCTGACACTCTCTCTCACTCTCTATCACTCTCTGACACTCTCTGACTCTCTCTGACAGTCTCAGACACTCTCTAACACTCTTTATCACTCTCTGGCACTCTCTGACAGTCTCTGACACTCTCAGACACATTCAATCACTTTCCATCACTCTCTGACACACTCTGACACTCTCTGACACTCTCTGACACTCTCTGACTCTCTCAGACACTCTCTATCACTCTCTGACACTCTCTATCACTCTCTATCACTCTCTATCACTCTCTGACACTCTCTATCACTCTCTATCACTCTCTATCACTCTCTGAAACTCTCTGCCACTCTCTGACACTCACTGACACTCTCTGACACTCCCTATCACTCTTAACCACTCTCTGACACTCACTATCACTCCATTACACTCTCTGACACGCTCTATCACTCTCGATCACACTCTATCACTCTCTGACACTCTCGATCACTCTCTGAAACTCTCTGACACTCAAGGACACTCTCTGACACTCCCTATCACTCTTAAACACACTCTGACACTCACTATCACTCTATTACACTCTCTGACACGCTCTATCACTCTCGATCACACTCTATCACTCTCTGACATTCTCTATCACTCTCTATCATTCTCTATCACTCTCTGACACTCTCTATCACTATCTATCACTCTCTGACACTCTCTGTCACTCTCAGACACTCTCTGACACTCTCTGACACTCACTATTACTCTCTGAAACTCTATGACACTCTCAGACACTCCCTATCACTCTCTGACCCTCTCTGACACTCTCTATCACTCTCTATCACTCTCTATCACTCTCTATCACTTTCTGACACTCTCTGACACTCTCAATCACTCTCTGAAACTCTCTGACACTCTCTGACACTCAATGAAACTCTCTGACACTCCCTATCACTCTCTGACACTCTCTCTCACTCTCTATCACTCTCTGACACTCTCTGACTCTCTCTGACAGTCTCAGACACTCTCTAACACTCTTTATCACTCTCTGGCACTCTCTGACAGTCTCTGACACTCTCAGACACATTCAATCACTTTCCATCACTCTCTGACACACTCTGACACTCTCTGACACTCTCTGACACTCTCTGACTCTCTCAGACACTCTCTGACTCTCTCTGACACTCTCTATCACTCTCTGACACTCTCTATCACTCTCTATCACTCTCTGACACTCTCTATCACTCTCTATCACTCTCTATCACTCTCTGAAACTCTCTGCCACTCTCTGACACTCACTGACACTCTCTGACACTCCCTATCACTCTTAACCACTCTCTGACACTCACTATCACTCCATTACACTCTCTGACACGCTCTATCACTCTCGATCACACTCTATCACTCTCTGACACTCTCTATCACTCTCTATCATTCTCTATCACTCTCTGACACTCTCTA
This sequence comes from Heterodontus francisci, assembly GCF_036365525.1. NCBI lineage: Eukaryota > Metazoa > Chordata > Chondrichthyes > Heterodontiformes > Heterodontidae > Heterodontus > Heterodontus francisci. Next base: position 33,236,922 of record NC_090412.1, on the reverse strand, counting down.
TCACTATCTATCACTCTCTGACACTCTCTGTCACTCTCAGACACTCTCTGACACTCTCTGACACTCACTATTACTCTCTGAAACTCTCTGACACTCTCAGACACTCCCTATCACTCTCTGACCCTCTCTGACACTCTCTATCACTCTCTATCTCTCTCTGACACTCTCTATCACTCTCTATCACTCTCTATCACTTTCTGACACTCTCTGACACTCTCAATCACTCTCTGAAACTCTCTGACACTCTCTGACACTCAATGAAACTCTCTGACACTCCCTATCACTCTCTGACACTCTCTCTCACTCTCTATCACTCTCTGACACTCTCTGACTCTCTCTGACAGTCTCAGACACTCTCTAACACTCTTTATCACTCTCTGGCACTCTCTGACAGTCTCTGACACTCTCAGACACATTCAATCACTTTCCATCACTCTCAGACACACTCTGACACTCTCTGACACTCTCTGACACTCTCTGACTCTCTCAGACGCTCTCTATCACTCTCTGACAATCTCTGACACTCTCAGACACTCTCTGACACTCTCTATCAATCTCTATTATTCTCTGCCACTCTCTGACACTCACTGACACTCTCTGACACTCCCTATCACTCTTAACCACTCTCTGACACTCACCATCACTCTATATCACTCTCTGACACTCTCTATCACTCTTTGAAACTCTCTGACACTCTCTGACACTCAATGACACTCTCTGACACTCACTATCACTCTTAACCACGCTCTGACACTCACTATCACTCTATATCACTCTCTGACACGCTCTATCACTATCTATCACTCTCTATTACTCTCTGAAAAACTCTATCACTCTCTATCACTCTCTATCACTCTCTATCACTCTCTGACACACTCTATCACACTCTGAAACTCTCTGACACTCTCTGACAATCAATGACAATCTCTGACACTCCCTATCACGCTCTATGACTCTCTGACACTCTCTGTCACTCTCAGACACTCTCTATCACTCTCTGACACTCTCTATCACTCTCTGACACTCTCTGGCACTCTCAGACACTCTCAGACACTCTCTATCACTCTCTATCACTCTCTATCACTCTCTGACACTCTCTATCACTCTCTATCACTCTCGATCACTTTCTGACACTCTCTGACAGTCTCAATCACTCTCTGAAACTCTCTGACACTCAATGACACTCTCTGACATCCCTATCACTCTCTATCACTCTCTGCCACTCTCTGACACTCTCAGACACTCTCTAACACTCTTTATCACTCTCTAGCACTCTCTGACAGTCTCTGACACTCTCAGACACATTCAATCACTTTCTATCACTCTCTGACACTCTTTGACACTCTCTTTCAGTCTCTGACACTCTCTGACACTCTCTAACACTCTCGATCACTCTCTGACACTCTCTGAAGCTCTCTATCACTCTCTATCACTTTCTGACACTCCCTATCACTCTCTGACAATCTCTATCACTCTCGATCACTCTCTGACACTCTCTGACACTCTATATCACTCCCTATCACTCTCTGACACTCTCTATCACTCAATGACACTCTGTGACACTCTCTATAACTCTCCATCACACTCTGACACTCTCTATCACTCTCTGACATTCTCAGACACTCTCCATCACTCTCTGACACTCTCTATCTATTTCTGACACTCACTGACACTCTCAGACACTCTCTGTCACTCTCAGACACTCTCAGACACTCTCTCTCACACTCTAACGCTCTTTGACGCTCTCAGACACTCTCTGACGCTCTCAGACACTCTCTGACACTCTCTGACGCTCTCAGACACTCCCAGACACTCTCTATCACTCTCAGACACTCTCTATCACTCTCTGAAACTCTCTGACGCTCTCAGACACACTCAATCACTCTATGACACTCTCTGAGACGCTCTAACACTCTATATCACTCTCCGACACTCTCTGACAGTCTCTGACACACTCTATAACTCTCTGACACTCAATGACACTCTCTGACACTCCCGAGCACTCTCCATCACTCTCTGTCACTCTCTGACACTCTCTGACGCTCTCAGACACACTCAGGCACTCTCTATCACTCTCCGACACTCTCCATCACTCTCTGACACTCTCTGACGCTCTCAGACACACTCAATCTCTCTCTATCACTCTCTAACACTCTTTATCACTCTCTGACACTCTCTGACACTCTCTGATACTCTCAGACACTCTCTATCACTCAATGACACACTCTGAAAATCTCTATCACACTCTATCACTCTCTGACACTCTCTGACACTCTCTGACACTCTCTAGCACTCAATGACACTCTGTGACACTCTCGAAAACTCTCCATCACTCTCTGACACTCTCTATCACTCTCTGACATTCTCAGACACTCTCTATCACTCTCTGACACTCTCCATCAATCTCTGACACTCACTGACACTCTCAGACACTCTCTGTCACTCTCAGACACTCTCAGACACTCTCTATCGCACTCTAACGCTCTTTGACGCTCTCAGACACTCTCTGACGCACTTTGACACTCTCTGACACTCTCTGACGCTCTCAGACACTCTCTGACACTCTCTGACGCTCTCAGACACTCCCAGACACTCTCTATCACTCTCAGACACTCTCTATCACTCTCTGAAACTCTCTGACGCTCTCAGACACACTCAATCACTCTATGACACTCTCTGAGACGCTCTATCACTCTATATCACTCTCCGACACTCTCTGACAGTCTCTGACACACTCTATCACTCTCTGACACTCAATGACACTCTCTGACACTCCCTAGCACTCTCCATCACTCTCTGACACTCTCTGACACTCTCTGACGCTCTCAGACAGTCTCAGGCACTCTCTATCACTCTCCGACACTATCCATCACTCTCTGACACTCTCTGACGCTCTCAGACACACTCGATCTCTCTCTATCACTCTCTAACACTCTTTATCACTCTCTGACACACGCTGACACTCTCTGACACTCTCAGACACTCTCTATCACTCTCTATCACTCCCTGACACTCTCTATCACTCAATGACGCACTCTGAAAATCTCTATCACTCTCTATCACTCTCTGACACTCTCTGAGACACTCTGACACTCTCAGACACTCTCTGACACTCTCAGCTACTCTCAGCTACTCTCTGTCAATCTTTATCACTCTCTGACACTCTCTGACGCTCTCTGACACTCTCTATCACTCTCTCACACTCTCTATCACTCTCTATCACTCTCTGACACTCTCTGACACTCTCTGACACTCTCAGCTACTCTCTATCAATCTTTATCACTCTCTGACACTCTCTGACGCTCTCTGACACTCTATATCACTCTCTCACAAACTCTATCACTCTCTATCACTCTCTGACACTCTCTGACACTCTCTGACACTCTCTATCACTCCCTATCACTCTCTGACACTCTCTATTACTCCCTATCACTCTCTGACACTCTCTGACAATCTCTATCACTCTCTATCACTCTCTGACACTGTCTGACACACTCCAATACTCTGTGACACACTCTGACACTCTCTATCACTCTATGACACTCTCTGACGCTCTCTATCACTCTCTAACACTCTCTGACACTCTCCATCACTCTCTGACACTCTCTATCACTCTCTGACACTCTCTGACACTCTAGATCACTCTCTATCACACTCTGACACTCTCTATTACTCTCTATCACTTTCTGACACTCTCTATCACTCTATGACACTCTCTATCACTCTCTATCACTCAATGACACTCTCTGACACCTTCTATCACTCTCTATCACTCTCTGACACACTCTGACACGCTCAGACACTCTCTGACACTCTCAGATACACTCTATCACTCTTTATCACTCTCTGACACTCTCTGACACTCTCTGACACTCACAGACACTCTCAGATACTCTCTATCACTCTGTATCACTCTCTAACACTCTCTGACACTCACTGACACTCACTGACACTCTCAGACACTCTCTGTCACTCTCTGTCACTCTCAGAAATGCTCAGACATTCTCTATCACTCTCTGACACTCTCTATCGCTCTCTGAAACTTTCACACACTCTGACACTCTCTGACAATCTCTATCACTCTCTGACACTCTCCAAATCTCTCTGTGACACTCTCTGACACTCTCTATCAATCTCTATCACTCTCTGACACTCTCAGACAATCTCTATCACTCTCTGACAATCTCTGACACTCTCAGACATTCTGTTACACACTCTGACACTCTCTATCACTCTATGACACTTTCTGACACACTCTGACACTCTCTATCACTCTCTGACACTCTCTGACACTCTCTGACACCCTCTATCACTCTCTGACACTCTCTGACACTCTCCATCACTCAATGACACACTCTGAAAATCTCTATCACTCTCTATCACTCTCTGACACTCTCAGACACTCTCTGAAACTCTCTGACACTCTCAGACACTCTCTGACAGTCTCAGACACTCTCTATCATTCTTTATCACTCTCTGACACTCTCTGACACTCTCTGACTCTCTCTCACACTCTCTATCACTCGCTATCACTCTCTGACACTCTCTGACACTCTCTATCACTCTCTAGCACTCTCTATCACTCTCTGACACTCTCTGACAATCTCTGACACTATCTGACACTCTCTGACACTCTCTATCACTCTCTGACACTCTCTGACACTCTCTATCGCTCTCTATCACACTCTGACACTCTCTGAAGCTCTCTATCACTCTGTATCACTCTCTGACACTCCCTATCACTCTCTGACTATCTCTATCACTCTCTATCACTCTCTGACACTCTCTGACACTCTATATCACTCTCTATCACTCTCTGACACACTCTGACACTCTCTATCACTGAATGAAACTCTGTGACACTCTCTATAACTCTCCACCACTCTCTGACACTCTCTATCTCTCCCTGACATTCTCAGACACTCTCTGTCACTCTCTGACACTCTCTATCAATCTCTGACACTCTCTGACACTCTCTGACACTCTCTATCACTCTCTGTCACTCTCTATCACTCTCCAAAACTCTCTGACACTCTCTGACACTCTCGATCACTCTCGATCACTCTCTGACACTCTCTGACACTCTCTGACACTCTCTATCACTCTCTGACACTCTCTGAAGCTCTCTGACAATCTCTATCACTCTCTGACACTCTCTGACACTCTATATCACTCTCTATCACTCTCTATCAATCTCTGACACTCTCTATCAATCTCTGACACTCACTGATTCTCTCAGACACTCGCTGTCACTCTCAGAGACTCTCAGACACTCTCTATCAGTCTCATCACTCTCTAAAGCTCTTTGACGCTCTCAGACACTCTCTGACGCACTCTGACACTCTCTGAGGCTCTCAAACACTGTCTGACACTCTCTATCACTCTCAGACACTCTCTATCACTCTCTGTCACACTCTGACACTCTCTGACAATCTCTATCACTCTCTGACACTCTCCAAAACTCTCTGTGACACTCTCTGACACTCTCTATCAATCTCTATCACTCTCTGACACTCTCTGACACTCGCTATCACTCTCTATCACTCTCTGACACTCCAAGAAGCTCTCTTTCACTCTCTATCACTCTCTGACACTCTCTATCACTCTCAAACGCTCTCTATCACTCTCTGACACTCTCTGACATCTCTGACACTCTCTATCATTCTCTGACACTCTCTGACACTCTCTGACACTCTCTATCACTCTCTATCACTCTCTGACACTCTCTGACACTCTCTATCGCTCTCTATCACACTCTGACACTCTCTGAAGCTCTCTATCACTCTGTATCACTCTCTGACACTCCCTATCACTCTCTAACTATCTCTATCACTCTCTATCACTCTCTGACACTCTCTGACACTCTATATCACTCTCTATCACTCTCTGACACACTCTGACACTCTCTATCACTCAATGAAACTCTGTGAAAATCTCTATAACTCTCCATCACTCTCTGACACTCTCTATCACTCCCTGACATTCTCCGACACTCTCTGTCACTCTCTGACACTCTCTATCAATCTCTGACACTCTCTGACACTCTCTGACAGTCTCTATCACTCTCTGACACTCTCTATCACTCTCCAAAACTCTCTGACACTCTCTGACACTCTCGATCACTCTCGATCACTCTCTGACACTCTCTGACACTCTCTATCACTCTCTGACACTCTCTGAAGCTCTCTGACAATCTCTATCACTCTCTGACACTCTCTGACACTCTATATCACTCTCTATCACTCTCTATCAATCTCTGACACTCTCTATCAATCTCTGACACTCACTGACACTCTCAGACACTCGCTGTCACTCTCAGAGACTCTCAGACACTCTCTATCAGTCTCATCACTCTCTAAAGCTCTTTGACGCTCTCAGACACTCTCTGACGCACTCTGACACTCTCTGACGCTCTCAGACACTGTCTGACACTCTCTGTCACACTCCGACACTCTCTGACAATCTCTATCACTCTCTGACACTCTCCAAAACTCTCTGTGACACTCTCTGACACTCTCTATCAATCTCTATCACTCTCTGACACTCTCTGACACTCGCTATCACTCTCTATCACTCTCTGACACTCCAAGAAGCTCTCTTTCACTCTCTATCACTCTCTGACACTCTCTATCACTCTCAAACGCTCTCTATCACTCTCTGACACTCTCTGACATCTCTGACACTCTCTATCATTCTCGGACACTCTCTGACACTCTCTGACACTCTCTATCACTCTCTATCACTCTCTGACACTCTCTGACACTCTCTATCGCTCTCTATCACACTCTGACACTCTCTGAAGCTCTCTATCACTCTGTATCACTCTCTGACACTCCCTATCACTCTCTGATTATCTCTATCACTCTCTATCACTCTCTGACACTCTCTGACACTCTATATCACTCTCTATCACTCTCTGACACACTCTGACACTCTCTATCACTCAATGAAACTCTGTGACACTCTCTATAACTCTCCATCACTCTCTGACACTCTCTATCACTCCCTGACATTCTCAGACACTCTCTGTCACTCTCTGACACTCTCTATCAATCTCTGACACTCTCAGACACTTGCTATCACTCTCTGATACTATCTATCAATCTCTGACACACACTGACAGTCTCAGACACTCTCCGTCACTCTCAGACACTCTCAGACACTCTCGATCACACTCTATCACACTCTAACGCTCTTTGACGCTCTTAGACACTCTCTGACGCACTCAGACACTCCCTGACAGTCTCTGCTGCTCTCAGACACTCTCTGACACTGTCTGACGCTCTCAGACACTCTCAGACACTCTCGATCACTCTCAGACACTTTCTATCACTCTCTGACACTCTCTGACGCTCTCAGACACACTCAATCACTCTCTATCACTCTCTGACACTCTCTATCACTCAATGACACTCTCTGACACTCTCAGAGACTCTCTGACACACTCAGACACTCTCTATCACTCTTTATCACTCTCTGACACTCTCTGATACTCTCTATCACTCTCTGACACTCTCTATCACACTCTATCACACTCTGACACTCTCTGACACTCTCAAACGCTGTCTATCTGTCTCTGACACTCTCTGACACTCTCTATCACTCTCTGTCACTCTCTGACACTCTGTGAAGCCCTCTATAACTCTCTATCACTCACTGACACTCTCTGTCACTCTCTGACATTCTCTATCACTCTCTGACACTCTCTATCCCTCTCTATCAATCTCTGACGCTCTCTGACACACTCCATCACTCTCTGACACTCTCTGACACTCTAAGTCACTCTCTTTCACACTCCGTATCACTCTCTGACACTCTCTGACACTCTCTATCTCTCTCTGAAACTCTCTACAACTCTCTATCACTCTCTGACACTCTCTGTCACTCTCTATCACTCTCTGACACTCTCTGACCCTCTCTCTTATTCAATGACTCTCTGTGACACTCTCTATCCCTCTCTATCACTCTATGACACTCTCTGACGCTCTCTATCACTCTCTATCACTCTATGACACTCTCTGACACTCTCTATCACTCTCGATCACTCTCTGACACTCTCTGACACTCTCTGACACTCTCTATCACTCTCTGACACTCTCTGACACTCTCTGACACTCTATATCACTCTCTATCACTCTCTGACACTCTCTGACACTCTCTATCACTCAATGACACTCTGTGACTCTATCTATCACTCTCCATCAATCTCTGACACTCTCTATCAATCTCTGACACTCACTGACACTCTCAGACACTCGCTGTCACTCTCAGAGACTCTCAGACACTCTCTATCACTCTCATCACTCTCTGATACTCTCTGACACTCTCTATCACTCTCTGACACTCTCTGACACTCTCTATCACTCTCTGAAACTCTCTGAAACTCTCAGACACTCTCTGACACTCTCTATCACTCTCTATCCCTCTCTGACACTCTCTGACACTCTCTGACGTTCTCAGACAATCTCAGACACTCTCTATCACTCTCCGACACTCTCTATCACTCTCTGACACTCTCTGACGCTCTCAGACACACTCAATCACTCTCTATCACTCTCTGACACTCTCTGACACTCTCTGACACTCTTTATCACTCTCTGACATACTCTGACACTCTCTGACACTCTCAGACATTCCCTATCACTCTCTATCACTCTCTGACACTCTCCATCACTCAATGACACACTCTGAAAATCTCTATCACTCTCTATCACTCTCTGACACTCTCAGACACTCTCTGAAACTCTCTGACACTCTTTATCACTCTCTGACATACTCTGACACTCTCTGACACTCTCAGACATTCCCTATCACTCTCTATCACTCTCTGACACTCTCCATCACTCAATGACACACTCTGAAAATCTCTATCACTCTCTATCACTCTCTGACACTCTCAGACACTCTCTGAAACTCTCTGACACTCTCAGACACTCTCTGACACTCTCAGACACTCTCTATCTCATTTTTTCAGTGCAGCAGCTTTTTCGGGAGCAGCGTGTGAGCGAGGGAGCAGCTGGGAAAGTCAGTTTGAAAGTAAATTTAATTTCCTTTTGTTTTTCGGCGGAGGCCAGGGGGCTGCTGGGTAAGTAAAACACTATATATTTGGGCGGTTTAAAATAACTTTCCTTTCAGTGCAGCAGCTTTTTCGGGAGCAGCGTGTGAGCAGCTGGGAAAGTCAGTTTGAAAGTAAATTTAATTTCCTTTTGTTTTTCGGCGGAGGCCAGGGGGCTGCTGGGTAAGTAAAACACTATATATTTGGGCGGTTTCTGAACCCGAGACACCACACTTGTAGTGTCTCCCACCCGCCCTCCTCCTCGAACCAAAAAAAAAAGGACTCGGTGGGGTGTTTATAAGGTAAGGCTTTTTCGATTTCTCTGGTTTTATTGTGATTGGTAAAAACTTTTCGTTCCTTTTTCATTTAACTAAGTTTAAACTTAAGATTAAAAATGGCAGGAGATCTCAGACCCGTATCATGCTCCTCTTGCTCAATGTGGGAGCACAGGGACATGGCTGATGACCCTGTCTCCTTCACGTGCAGGAAGTGTGTCCAGCTGCAGCTCTTGTGAGACCGCATGACGGCTCTCGAGCTGCGGATGGACTCACTTTGGAGCATGCGCGATGCTGAGGAGGTCGTGGATAGCACGTTTAGTGAATTGGTCACACCGCAGATTAGGATTGCTGAGGGAGAAAGGGAATGGGTGACCAAAAGGCAGAGAAAGAGCAGGAAGGCAGCGCAGGAGTCCCCTGCGGTCATCTCCCTCCAAAACAAGAATACCGTTTTGGATACTGTTGAGGGAGATGGCTCACCAGGGGAAGGCAGCAGTCGCCAGGTCCATGGCACCATGGCTGGCTCTGCTGCTCAGAAGGGCGGGAAAAAGAGTGCAAGGGCTATAGTCGTAGGGGATTCGATTGTAAGGGGAGTAGACAGGCGGTTCTGTGGTCGAAAACGAGGCTCCCGAATGGTATGTTGCCTCCCAGGTGCACGGGTCAGGGATGTCTCAGATCGGCTGCAGAACATTCTAAAGGGGGAGGGTGAACAGCCAGTTGTCATTGTGCACATAGGCACTAATGATATAGGTAAAAAACGGGATGAGGTCCTACAAGCAGAGTTTAGGGAGTTAGGAGCCAAGTTAAAAAGTAGGACCTCAGAGGTAGTAATCTCAGGATTACTACCAGTGCCACGTGATAGTCAGAGTAAAAATGAAAGAATAGTCAGGATGAATGCGTGGCTTGAGAGATGGTGCAGGAAGGAGGGGTTCCGATTTTTGGGACATTGGGACCGGTTCTGGGGGAGGTGGGACTATTACAAATTGGACGGTCTACACCTGGGCCGGACTGGAACCAATGTCCTTGGAGGTGCTTTTGCTAACTCTGTTGGGGAGGGTTTAAACTAATGTGGCAGGGGGATGGGAACCAATTGAGGTCAGTTGACAGTGAGGAGGTAGTAACAAAAGCCTGTAAGAAACTAGATCATGAAGTCAGTGTGACTAAGGGGAAGAGCAGGCAGGGAGCAGATGATGAATATAAAGGGACTGGTGGTCTGAGGTGTATTTGTTTTAATGCAAGAAGTGTAGTTGGTAAGACAGATGAACTTAGGGCTTGGATTAGTACCTGGGAGTATGATGTTATTGCTATTACTGAGACTTGGTTGAGGGAAGGGCATGATTGGCAACTAAATATCCCAGGATATCGATGCTTCAGGCGGGATAGAGAGGGAGGTAAAAGGGGTGGAGGAGTTGCATTACTGGTCAAAGAGGATATCACAGCTGTGCTGAAGGAGGGCACTATGGAGGACTCGAGCAGTGAGGCAATATGGACAGAACGCAGAAATAGGAAGGGTGCGGTAACAATGTTGGGGCTGTACTACAGGCCTCCCAACAGCGAGCGTGAGATAGAGGTACAAATATGTAAACAGATTATGGAAAGATGTAGGAGCAACAGGGTGGTGGTGATAGGAGATTTTAATTTTCCCAACATTGACTGGGATTCGCTTAATGTTAGAGGTCCAGATGGAGCAGAATTTGTAAGGAGCATCCAGGAGGGTTTTCTAGAGCAGTATGTAAATAGTCCAACTCGGGAAGGGGCCATACTGGACCTGGTGTTGGGGAATGAGCCCGGCCAGGTTGTTGAAGTTTCAGTAGGGGACTACTTTGGGAATAGTGATCACAATTCCGTAAGCTTTAAAATACTCATGGACAAAGACGAGAGTGGTCCAAAAGGAAGAGTGCTAAATTGGGGGAAGGCCAACTATACCAAAATTCGGCAGGAGCTGGGAAATGTAGATTGGGAGCAGCTGTTTGAAGGTAAATCCACATGTGATATGTGGGAGGCTTTTAAAGAGAGGTTGATTAGCGTGCAGGAGAGACATGTTCCTGTGAAAATGAGGGATAGAAATGGCAAGATTAGGGAACCATGGACGACAGGTGAAATTGTGAGACTAGCTAAGAGGAAAAAGGAAGCATACATAAGGTCTAGGCGGCTGATGAAAGACGAAGTTTTGAAAGAATATCGGGAATGTAGGACCAATCTGAAACGAGGAATTAAGAGGGCTTAAAGGGGTCATGAAATATCTTTAGCAAACAGGGTTAAGGAAAATCCCAAAGCCTTTTATTCATAGATAAGGAGAAAGAGGGTAACTAGAGAAAGGATTGGCCCACTAAAGGACAAAGGAGGAGTGTTATGCTTGGACTCAGAGAAAATGGGTGAGATTCTAAATGAGTACTTTGCATCAGTATTCACCGAGGAGAGGGACATGACGGATGTTGAGGTTAGGAACAGATGTTTGATTACTCTAGGTCAAGTCAGCATAAGGAGGGAGGAAGTGTTGGGTATTCTAAAGGGCATTAAGGTGGACAAGTCCCCAGGTCCGGATGGGATCTATCCCAGGTTACTGAGAGAAGCGAGAGAGGAAATAGCTGGGGCCTTAACAGATATCTTTGCAGCATCCTTAAACACGGGTGAGGTCCCGGAGGACTGGAGAATTGCTAATGTTGTCCCCTTGTTTAAGAAGGGTAGCAGGGATAATCCAGGAAATTATAGACCGGTGAGTCTGACGTCAGTGGTAGGGAAGCTGCTGGAGAAGATACTGAGGGATAGGATCTATTCCCATTTGGAAGAAAATGGGCTCATCAGTGATAGGCAACATGGTTTTGTGCAGGGAAGGTCATGTCTAACCAACTTAATATAATTCTTTGAGGAAGTGACAAAGTTGATTGATGACGGAAGGGCTGTCGATGTCATATACATGGACTTCAGTAAGGCGTTTGATAAGGTTCCCCATGGAAGGCTGATGGAGAAAGTGAAGGCGCTTGGGTTCCAAGGTGTACTAGCTAGATGGATAAAGAACTGGCTGGGCAACAGGAGACAGAGAGTAGCAGTAGAAGGGAGTTTCTCAAAATGGAGACGTGTGACCAGTGGTGTTCCACAGGGATCCGTGCTGGGACCACTGTTGTTTGTGATATACATTAATGATTTGGAGGAAAGTATAGGTGGACTGATTAGCAAATTTGCAGACGACACTAAGATTGGTGGAGTAGCAGATAGTGAAGGGGACTGTCAGAGAATACAGCAGAATATAGATAGATTGGAGAGTTGGGCAGAGAAATGGCAGATGGAGTTCAATCAGGGCAAATGCGAGGTGATGCATTTTGGAAGATCCAATTCAAGAGTGAACTATACAGTAAATGGAAAAGTCCTGGGGAAAATTGATGTCCAGAGAGATTTGGGTGTTCAGGTCCACTGTTCCCTGAAGGTGGCAACGCAGGTAAATAGAGTGGTCAAGAAGGCATACGGCATGCTTTCCTTCATCGGACAGGGCATTGAGTACAAGAGTTAGCAGGTCATGTTACAGTTGTATAGGACTTTGGTTCGGCCACATTTGGAATACTGCGTACAGTTCTGGTCGCCACATTATCAAAAGGATGTGGATGCTTTGGAAAGGGTGCAGAGGAGGTTCACCAGGATGTTGCCTGGTATGGAGGGCGCTAGCTATGAAGAGAGGTTGAGTAGATTAGGATTATTTTCATTAGAAAGACGGAAGTTGAGGGGGGACCTGATTGAGGTGTACAAAATCATGAGAGGTATAGACAGGGTGGACAGCAAGAGGCTTTTTCCCAGAGGGGTTTCAATTACTAGAGGACACGAGTTCAAAGTGAAAGGGGAAAAGTTTAGGGGGGATATGCGTGGAAAGTTCTTTACGCAGAGGGTGGTGGGCACCTGGAACGCATTGCCAGCGGAGGTGGTAGATGCGGGCACGATGGAGTCTTTTAAGATGTATCTAGACAGATACATGAATGGGCAGGAAGAAAAGAGATACAGAAGCTTAGAAAATAGGCGACATGTTTAGAGAGAGGATCTGGATCGGCGCAGGCTTGGAGGGCTGAAGGGCCTGTTCCTGTGCTGTAATTATCTTTGTTCTTTGTTCTTTGTTCTATCACTCTCTATCACTCTCTGACACACTCTGACAATCTCTGACACTCTCAGACACTCTCTAAACACTCTCTGACACTCACTGACACTCTCAGACACGCTCTGTCACTCTCTGACAATCTCAGACACTCTCTATCAATCTCTATCACTCTCTGACATTCTCAGACACTCTCTAACTCTCTCTATCACTCGCTGACACTCTCTGACACTCTCTGACACTCTCTATCACTCTCTATCACTCTCTATCACTCTCTGACACTCTCTGACAATCTCTGACACTATCTGACACTCTCTCACACTCTCTATCACTCGCTATCACTCTCTGACACTCTCTGACACTCTCTATCACTCTCTATCACTCTCTATCACTCTCTATCACTCTCTGACACTCTCTGACAATCTCTGACACCATCTGACACTCTCTGACACTCTCTATCACTCTCTGACACTATCTGACACTCTCAGAAACTCTCTCTCACTCTCTGAGACTCTCGGACACTCTCTATCACTCTCTGACACTCTGTATCACTCTCTGACATTCTCAGACACTCTCTATCACTCTCTGACACTCTCCATCACTCTCCATCACTCTCTGACACTCTCTGACACTCTCTGACACTCTCAGACACTCTCTGTCACTCTCAGACACTCGCTATCACTCTCTGACACTCTATCACTCTCTGACACTCACTGACACTCTCTATCACTCTCAGACACTATCACTCTCTGTCACTCTCTATCACTCTCTGACACTCTCTATCACTCTCCAAAACTCTTTGTGACACTCTCTGACACTCTCTATCACTCTCCATCACTCTCTGACACTCTCTGACACTCTCTGACGCTCTCAGACACTCTCTATCACTCTCTGACTCTCTCTATCACTCTCTGACACTCTCTGACGCTCTCAGATGCACTCAATCACTCTCTATCACTCTCTGACACTCTCTGACACTCTTTATCACTCTCTGACATACTCTGACACTCTCTGACACTCTCAGACATTCCCTATCACTCTCTATCACTCTCTGACACTCTCGATCACTCAATGACTCACTCTGAAAATCTCTATCACTCTCTATCACTCTCTGACACTCTCTGACACTCTCTATCACTCTCTATCACTCTCTCACACTATCTGACACTCTCAGAAACTCTCTCTCACTCTCTGAGACTCTCGGACACTCTCTATCACTCTCTGACACTCTCCATCACTCTCTGACACTCTCTGACACTCTCTGACACTCTCAGACACTCTCTGTCACTCTCAGACACTCGCTATCACTCTCTGACACTCTATCACTCTCTGACACTCACTGACACTCTCAGACACTCTCTATCACTCTCAGACACTCTCTATCACTCTCTGTCACTCTCTATCACTCTCTGACACTCTCTATCACTTTCTATCACTCTCACTCACACTCTGACACTCTCTATCACTCTGTGACATTCTCAGACACTCTCTATCACTCTCTGACACTCTCTATCACTCTCTGACACTCTCTGACACTCTCTATCACTCTCTATCAATCTCTGACGCTCTCTGACACGCTCTATCACTCAATGACACTCTGTAACACTCGCTATCACTCTCCATCACTCTCTGACACTCTCTGACACTCTAAGACACTCTCTTTCACACTCCGTATCACTCTCTGACACTCTCTGACACTCTCTATCTCTCTCTGAAACTCTCTACAACTCTCTATCACTCTCTGACACTCTCTATCACTCTCTCTTACTCAATGACACTCTGTGACACCCTCTATCCCTCTCTATCACTCTATGACACTCTCTGACGCTCTCTATCACTCTCTATCATTCTCTGACACTCTCTGACACACTCTGACACTCTCTATCACTCTATGACACTCTCTGACACTCTCTATCACTCTCTATCACTCTCTGACACTCTCTGACACCCTCTGACACTCTCTGACACACTCTGAAACTCTCTGACACTATCTGACACACTCTGACACTCTCAGAGGCTCTCTATCACTCTATATCACTCTCTGACACTCTCTATCACTCTCTGACACTCTCTATCACTCTCTGACACTCTCTGACACTCTCAGAGGCTCTCTATCACTCTCTATCACTCACTGACACTCTCAGAGACTCTCTATCACTCTCTGACACTCACTGACACTCTCAAACACTCTCTTTCACTCTCTGTCACTCTCTGTCACTCTCAGACACTCTCAGACACTCTCTAACACTCTCTGAAACTCTCCATCACTCTCTGACACTCTCTATCGCTCTCTGACACTCTCTGACATAATCAATCACTTTCTATCACTCTCTGAATCACTCTGACATCTCTATCAATCAATGACACTCTCTGACTGTCTCTATCACTCTCTATCAATCTCTGACACACTCTGACACTCTCTGACACTCTGTGAAGCTCTCTATCAATCTCTATCACTCTCTGACACTCTCTATCACTCTCTGACACTCTCTATCACTCTCCAAAACTCTTTGTGACACTCTCTATCACTCTCTGACACTCTCTATCACTCTCTGACACTCTCTGACGCTCTCAGACGCACTCAATCACTCTCTATCACTCTCTGACACTCTCTGACACTCTTTATCACTCTCTGACATACTCTGACACTCTCTGACACTCTCAGACATTCCCTATCACTCTCTATCACTCTCTGACACTCTCGATCACTCAATGACACACTCTGAAAATCTCTATCACTCTCTATCACTCTCTGACACTCTGTGACACTCTCTATCACTCTCTATCACTCTCTCACACTATCTGACACTCTCAGAAACTCTCTCTCACTCTCTGAGACTCTCGGACACTCTCTATCACTCTCTGACACTCTGTATCACTCTCTGACAGTCACAGACACTCTCTATCACTCTCTGACACTCTCCATCACTCTCTGACACTCTCTGACACTCTCTGACACTCTCAGACACTCTCTGTCACTCTCAGACACTCGCTATCACTCTCTGACACTCTATCACTCTCTGACACTCACTGACACTCTCAGACACTCTCTATCACTCTCAGACACTCTCTATCACTCTCTGTCACTCTCTATCACTCTCTGACACTCTCTATCACTTTCTATCACTCTCACTCACTCTCTGACACTCTCTATCACTCTGTGACATTCTCAGACACTCTCTATCACTCTCTGACACTCTCTGTCACTCTCTGACACACTCCGACACTCTCTGTCACTCTCAGACACTCTCTGTCACTCTCAGACACTCGCTATCACTCTCTGATACTATCTATCAATCTCTGACACACACTGACACTCTCAGACACTCTCCGTCACTCTCAGACACTCTCAGACACTCTCGATCACACTCTATCACACTCTAACGCTCTTTGACGCTCTTAGACACTCTCTGACGCACTCAGACACTCCCTGACAGTCTCTGCTGCTCTCAGACACTCTCTGACACTGTCTGACGCTCTCAGACACTCTCAGACACTCTCGATCACTCTCAGACACTTTCTATCACTCTCTGACACTCTCTGACGCTCTCAGACACACTCAATCACTCTCTATCACTCTCTGACACTCTCTATCACTCAATGACACTCTCTGACACTCTCAGAGACTCTCTGACACACTCAGACACTCTCTATCACTCTTTATCACTCTCTGACACTCTCTGATACTCTCTATCACTCTCTGACACTCTCTATCACACTCTATCACACTCTGACACTCTCTGACACTCTCAAACGCTGTCTATCTGTCTCTGACACTCTCTGACACTCTCTATCACTCTCTGTCACTCTCTGACACTCTGTGAAGCTCTCTATAACTCTCTATCACTCACTGACACTCTCTGTCACTCTCTGACATTCTCTATCACTCTCTGACACTCTCTATCCCTCTCTATCAATCTCTGACGCTCTCTGACACACTCCATCACTCTCTGACACTCTCTGACACTCTAAGACACTCTCTTTCACACTCCGTATCACTCTCAGACACTCTCTGAAACTCTCTGACACTCTCAGACACTCTCTGACACTCTCAGACACTCTCTATCTCATTTTTTCAGTGCAGCAGCTTTTTCGGGAGCAGCGTGTGAGCGAGGGAGCAGCTGGGAAAGTCAGTTTGAAAGTAAATTTAATTTCCTTTTGTTTTTCGGCGGAGGCCAGGGGGCTGCTGGGTAAGTAAAACACTATATATTTGGGCGGTTTAAAATAACTTTCCTTTCAGTGCAGCAGCTTTTTCGGGAGCAGCGTGTGAGCAGCTGGGAAAGTCAGTTTGAAAGTAAATTTAATTTCCTTTTGTTTTTCGGCGGAGGCCAGGGGGCTGCTGGGTAAGTAAAACACTATATATTTGGGCGGTTTCTGAACCCGAGACACCACACTTGTAGTGTCTCCCACCCGCCCTCCTCCTCGAACCAAAAAAAAAAGGACTCGGTGGGGTGTTTATAAGGTAAGGCTTTTTCGATTTCTCTGGTTTTATTGTGATTGGTAAAAACTTTTCGTTCCTTTTTCATTTAACTAAGTTTAAACTTAAGATTAAAAATGGCAGGAGATCTCAGACCCGTATCATGCTCCTCTTGCTCAATGTGGGAGCACAGGGACATGGCTGATGACCCTGTCTCCTTCACGTGCAGGAAGTGTGTCCAGCTGCAGCTCTTGTGAGACCGCATGACGGCTCTCGAGCTGCGGATGGACTCACTTTGGAGCATGCGCGATGCTGAGGAGGTCGTGGATAGCACGTTTAGTGAATTGGTCACACCGCAGATTAGGATTGCTGAGGGAGAAAGGGAATGGGTGACCAAAAGGCAGAGAAAGAGCAGGAAGGCAGCGCAGGAGTCCCCTGCGGTCATCTCCCTCCAAAACAAGAATACCGTTTTGGATACTGTTGAGGGAGATGGCTCACCAGGGGAAGGCAGCAGTCGCCAGGTCCATGGCACCATGGCTGGCTCTGCTGCTCAGAAGGGCGGGAAAAAGAGTGCAAGGGCTATAGTCGTAGGGGATTCGATTGTAAGGGGAGTAGACAGGCGGTTCTGTGGTCGAAAACGAGGCTCCCGAATGGTATGTTGCCTCCCAGGTGCACGGGTCAGGGATGTCTCAGATCGGCTGCAGAACATTCTAAAGGGGGAGGGTGAACAGCCAGTTGTCATTGTGCACATAGGCACTAATGATATAGGTAAAAAACGGGATGAGGTCCTACAAGCAGAGTTTAGGGAGTTAGGAGCCAAGTTAAAAAGTAGGACCTCAGAGGTAGTAATCTCAGGATTACTACCAGTGCCACGTGATAGTCAGAGTAAAAATGAAAGAATAGTCAGGATGAATGCGTGGCTTGAGAGATGGTGCAGGAAGGAGGGGTTCCGATTTTTGGGACATTGGGACCGGTTCTGGGGGAGGTGGGACTATTACAAATTGGACGGTCTACACCTGGGCCGGACTGGAACCAATGTCCTTGGAGGTGCTTTTGCTAACTCTGTTGGGGAGGGTTTAAACTAATGTGGCAGGGGGATGGGAACCAATTGAGGTCAGTTGACAGTGAGGAGGTAGTAACAAAAGCCTGTAAGAAACTAGATCATGAAGTCAGTGTGACTAAGGGGAAGAGCAGGCAGGGAGCAGATGATGAATATAAAGGGACTGGTGGTCTGAGGTGTATTTGTTTTAATGCAAGAAGTGTAGTTGGTAAGGCAGATGAACTTAGGGCTTGGATTAGTACCTGGGAGTATGATGTTATTGCTATTACTGAGACTTGGTTGAGGGAAGGGCATGATTGGCAACTAAATATCCCAGGATATCGATGCTTCAGGCGGGATAGAGAGGGAGGTAAAAGGGGTGGAGGAGTTGCATTACTGGTCAAAGAGGATATCACAGCTGTGCTGAAGGAGGGCACTATGGAGGACTCGAGCAGTGAGGCAATATGGACAGAACGCAGAAATAGGAAGGGTGCGGTAACAATGTTGGGGCTGTACTACAGGCCTCCCAACAGCGAGCGTGAGATAGAGGTACAAATATGTAAACAGATTATGGAAAGATGTAGGAGCAACAGGGTGGTGGTGATAGGAGATTTTAATTTTCCCAACATTGACTGGGATTCGCTTAATGTTAGAGGTCCAGATGGAGCAGAATTTGTAAGGAGCATCCAGGAGGGTTTTCTAGAGCAGTATGTAAATAGTCCAACTCGGGAAGGGGCCATACTGGACCTGGTGTTGGGGAATGAGCCCGGCCAGGTTGTTGAAGTTTCAGTAGGGGACTACTTTGGGAATAGTGATCACAATTCCGTAAGCTTTAAAATACTCATGGACAAAGACGAGAGTGGTCCAAAAGGAAGAGTGCTAAATTGGGGGAAGGCCAACTATACCAAAATTCGGCAGGAGCTGGGAAATGTAGATTGGGAGCAGCTGTTTGAAGGTAAATCCACATGTGATATGTGGGAGGCTTTTAAAGAGAGGTTGATTAGCGTGCAGGAGAGACATGTTCCTGTGAAAATGAGGGATAGAAATGGCAAGATTAGGGAACCATGGACGACAGGTGAAATTGTGAGACTAGCTAAGAGGAAAAAGGAAGCATACATAAGGTCTAGGCGGCTGATGAAAGACGAAGTTTTGAAAGAATATCGGGAATGTAGGACCAATCTGAAACGAGGAATTAAGAGGGCTTAAAGGGGTCATGAAATATCTTTAGCAAACAGGGTTAAGGAAAATCCCAAAGCCTTTTATTCATAGATAAGGAGAAAGAGGGTAACTAGAGAAAGGATTGGCCCACTAAAGGACAAAGGAGGAGTGTTATGCTTGGACTCAGAGAAAATGGGTGAGATTCTAAATGAGTACTTTGCATCAGTATTCACCGAGGAGAGGGACATGACGGATGTTGAGGTTAGGAACAGATGTTTGATTACTCTAGGTCAAGTCAGCATAAGGAGGGAGGAAGTGTTGGGTATTCTAAAGGGCATTAAGGTGGACAAGTCCCCAGGTCCGGATGGGATCTATCCCAGGTTACTGAGAGAAGCGAGAGAGGAAATAGCTGGGGCCTTAACAGATATCTTTGCAGCATCCTTAAACACGGGTGAGGTCCCGGAGGACTGGAGAATTGCTAATGTTGTCCCCTTGTTTAAGAAGGGTAGCAGGGATAATCCAGGAAATTATAGACCGGTGAGTCTGACGTCAGTGGTAGGGAAGCTGCTGGAGAAGATACTGAGGGATAGGATCTATTCCCATTTGGAAGAAAATGGGCTCATCAGTGATAGGCAACATGGTTTTGTGCAGGGAAGGTCATGTCTAACCAACTTAATATAATTCTTTGAGGAAGTGACAAAGTTGATTGATGACGGAAGGGCTGTCGATGTCATATACATGGACTTCAGTAAGGCGTTTGATAAGGTTCCCCATGGAAGGCTGATGGAGAAAGTGAAGGCGCTTGGGTTCCAAGGTGTACTAGCTAGATGGATAAAGAACTGGCTGGGCAACAGGAGACAGAGAGTAGCAGTAGAAGGGAGTTTCTCAAAATGGAGACGTGTGACCAGTGGTGTTCCACAGGGATCCGTGCTGGGACCACTGTTGTTTGTGATATACATTAATGATTTGGAGGAAAGTATAGGTGGACTGATTAGCAAATTTGCAGACGACACTAAGATTGGTGGAGTAGCAGATAGTGAAGGGGACTGTCAGAGAATACAGCAGAATATAGATAGATTGGAGAGTTGGGCAGAGAAATGGCAGATGGAGTTCAATCAGGGCAAATGCGAGGTGATGCATTTTGGAAGATCCAATTCAAGAGTGAACTATACAGTAAATGGAAAAGTCCTGGGGAAAATTGATGTCCAGAGAGATTTGGGTGTTCAGGTCCACTGTTCCCTGAAGGTGGCAACGCAGGTAAATAGAGTGGTCAAGAAGGCATACGGCATGCTTTCCTTCATCGGACAGGGCATTGAGTACAAGAGTTAGCAGGTCATGTTACAGTTGTATAGGACTTTGGTTCGGCCACATTTGGAATACTGCGTACAGTTCTGGTCGCCACATTATCAAAAGGATGTGGATGCTTTGGAAAGGGTGCAGAGGAGGTTCACCAGGATGTTGCCTGGTATGGAGGGCGCTAGCTATGAAGAGAGGTTGAGTAGATTAGGATTATTTTCATTAGAAAGACGGAAGTTGAGGGGGGACCTGATTGAGGTGTACAAAATCATGAGAGGTATAGACAGGGTGGACAGCAAGAGGCTTTTTCCCAGAGGGGTTTCAATTACTAGAGGACACGAGTTCAAAGTGAAAGGGGAAAAGTTTAGGGGGGATATGCGTGGAAAGTTCTTTACGCAGAGGGTGGTGGGCACCTGGAACGCATTGCCAGCGGAGGTGGTAGATGCGGGCACGATGGAGTCTTTTAAGATGTATCTAGACAGATACATGAATGGGCAGGAAGAAAAGAGATACAGAAGCTTAGAAAATAGGCGACATGTTTAGAGAGAGGATCTGGATCGGCGCAGGCTTGGAGGGCTGAAGGGCCTGTTCCTGTGCTGTAATTATCTTTGTTCTTTGTTCTTTGTTCTATCACTCTCTATCACTCTCTGACACACTCTGACAATCTCTGACACTCTCAGACACTCTCTAAACACTCTCTGACACTCACTGACACTCTCAGACACGCTCTGTCACTCTCTGACAATCTCAGACACTCTCTATCAATCTCTATCACTCTCTGACATTCTCAGACACTCTCTAACTCTCTCTATCACTCGCTGACACTCTCTGACACTCTCTGACACTCTCTATCACTCTCTATCACTCTCTATCACTCTCTGACACTCTCTGACAATCTCTGACACTATCTGACACTCTCTCACACTCTCTATCACTCGCTATCACTCTCTGACACTCTCTGACACTCTCTATCACTCTCTATCACTCTCTATCACTCTCTATCACTCTCTGACACTCTCTGACAATCTCTGACACCATCTGACACTCTCTGACACTCTCTATCACTCTCTGACACTATCTGACACTCTCAGAAACTCTCTCTCACTCTCTGAGACTCTCGGACACTCTCTATCACTCTCTGACACTCTGTATCACTCTCTGACATTCTCAGACACTCTCTATCACTCTCTGACACTCTCCATCACTCTCCATCACTCTCTGACACTCTCTGACACTCTCTGACACTCTCAGACACTCTCTGTCACTCTCAGACACTCGCTATCACTCTCTGACACTCTATCACTCTCTGACACTCACTGACACTCTCTATCACTCTCAGACACTATCACTCTCTGTCACTCTCTATCACTCTCTGACACTCTCTATCACTCTCCAAAACTCTTTGTGACACTCTCTGACACTCTCTATCACTCTCCATCACTCTCTGACACTCTCTGACACTCTCTGACGCTCTCAGACACTCTCTATCACTCTCTGACTCTCTCTATCACTCTCTGACACTCTCTGACGCTCTCAGATGCACTCAATCACTCTCTATCACTCTCTGACACTCTCTGACACTCTTTATCACTCTCTGACATACTCTGACACTCTCTGACACTCTCAGACATTCCCTATCACTCTCTATCACTCTCTGACACTCTCGATCACTCAATGACTCACTCTGAAAATCTCTATCACTCTCTATCACTCTCTGACACTCTCTGACACTCTCTATCACTCTCTATCACTCTCTCACACTATCTGACACTCTCAGAAACTCTCTCTCACTCTCTGAGACTCTCGGACACTCTCTATCACTCTCTGACACTCTCCATCACTCTCTGACACTCTCTGACACTCTCTGACACTCTCAGACACTCTCTGTCACTCTCAGACACTCGCTATCACTCTCTGACACTCTATCACTCTCTGACACTCACTGACACTCTCAGACACTCTCTATCACTCTCAGACACTCTCTATCACTCTCTGTCACTCTCTATCACTCTCTGACACTCTCTATCACTTTCTATCACTCTCACTCACACTCTGACACTCTCTATCACTCTGTGACATTCTCAGACACTCTCTATCACTCTCTGACACTCTCTATCACTCTCTGACACTCTCTGACACTCTCTATCACTCTCTATCAATCTCTGACGCTCTCTGACACGCTCTATCACTCAATGACACTCTGTAACACTCGCTATCACTCTCCATCACTCTCTGACACTCTCTGACACTCTAAGACACTCTCTTTCACACTCCGTATCACTCTCTGACACTCTCTGACACTCTCTATCTCTCTCTGAAACTCTCTACAACTCTCTATCACTCTCTGACACTCTCTATCACTCTCTCTTACTCAATGACACTCTGTGACACCCTCTATCCCTCTCTATCACTCTATGACACTCTCTGACGCTCTCTATCACTCTCTATCACTCTCTGACACTCTCTGACACACTCTGACACTCTCTATCACTCTATGACACTCTCTGACACTCTCTATCACTCTCTATCACTCTCTGACACTCTCTGACACCCTCTGACACTCTCTGACACACTCTGAAACTCTCTGACACTATCTGACACACTCTGACACTCTCAGAGGCTCTCTATCACTCTATATCACTCTCTGACACTCTCTATCACTCTCTGACACTCTCTATCACTCTCTGACACTCTCTGACACTCTCAGAGGCTCTCTATCACTCTCTATCACTCACTGACACTCTCAGAGACTCTCTATCACTCTCTGACACTCACTGACACTCTCAAACACTCTCTTTCACTCTCTGTCACTCTCTGTCACTCTCAGACACTCTCAGACACTCTCTAACACTCTCTGAAACTCTCCATCACTCTCTGACACTCTCTATCGCTCTCTGACACTCTCTGACATAATCAATCACTTTCTATCACTCTCTGAATCACTCTGACATCTCTATCAATCAATGACACTCTCTGACTGTCTCTATCACTCTCTATCAATCTCTGACACACTCTGACACTCTCTGACACTCTGTGAAGCTCTCTATCAATCTCTATCACTCTCTGACACTCTCTATCACTCTCTGACACTCTCTATCACTCTCCAAAACTCTTTGTGACACTCTCTATCACTCTCTGACACTCTCTATCACTCTCTGACACTCTCTGACGCTCTCAGACGCACTCAATCACTCTCTATCACTCTCTGACACTCTCTGACACTCTTTATCACTCTCTGACATACTCTGACACTCTCTGACACTCTCAGACATTCCCTATCACTCTCTATCACTCTCTGACACTCTCGATCACTCAATGACACACTCTGAAAATCTCTATCACTCTCTATCACTCTCTGACACTCTGTGACACTCTCTATCACTCTCTATCACTCTCTCACACTATCTGACACTCTCAGAAACTCTCTCTCACTCTCTGAGACTCTCGGACACTCTCTATCACTCTCTGACACTCTGTATCACTCTCTGACAGTCACAGACACTCTCTATCACTCTCTGACACTCTCCATCACTCTCTGACACTCTCTGACACTCTCTGACACTCTCAGACACTCTCTGTCACTCTCAGACA
Source organism: Heterodontus francisci (assembly GCF_036365525.1). NCBI lineage: Eukaryota > Metazoa > Chordata > Chondrichthyes > Heterodontiformes > Heterodontidae > Heterodontus > Heterodontus francisci. Next base: position 33,212,013 of record NC_090412.1, on the reverse strand, counting down.
CTCGCTATCACTCTCTGACACTCTATCACTCTCTGACACTCACTGACACTCTCAGACACTCTCTATCACTCTCAGACACTCTCTATCACTCTCTGTCACTCTCTATCACTCTCTGACACTCTCTATCACTTTCTATCACTCTCACTCACTCTCTGACACTCTCTATCACTCTGTGACATTCTCAGACACTCTCTATCACTCTCTGACACTCTCTGTCACTCTCTGACACACTCCGACACTCTCTGTCACTCTCAGACACTCTCTGTCACTCTCAGACACTCGCTATCACTCTCTGATACTATCTATCAATCTCTGACACACACTGACACTCTCAGACACTCTCCGTCACTCTCAGACACTCTCAGACACTCTCGATCACACTCTATCACACTCTAACGCTCTTTGACGCTCTTAGACACTCTCTGACGCACTCAGACACTCCCTGACAGTCTCTGCTGCTCTCAGACACTCTCTGACACTGTCTGACGCTCTCAGACACTCTCAGACACTCTCGATCACTCTCAGACACTTTCTATCACTCTCTGACACTCTCTGACGCTCTCAGACACACTCAATCACTCTCTATCACTCTCTGACACTCTCTATCACTCAATGACACTCTCTGACACTCTCAGAGACTCTCTGACACACTCAGACACTCTCTATCACTCTTTATCACTCTCTGACACTCTCTGATACTCTCTATCACTCTCTGACACTCTCTATCACACTCTATCACACTCTGACACTCTCTGACACTCTCAAACGCTGTCTATCTGTCTCTGACACTCTCTGACACTCTCTATCACTCTCTGTCACTCTCTGACACTCTGTGAAGCTCTCTATAACTCTCTATCACTCACTGACACTCTCTGTCACTCTCTGACATTCTCTATCACTCTCTGACACTCTCTATCCCTCTCTATCAATCTCTGACGCTCTCTGACACACTCCATCACTCTCTGACACTCTCTGACACTCTAAGACACTCTCTTTCACACTCCGTATCACTCTCAGACACTCTCTGAAACTCTCTGACACTCTCAGACACTCTCTGACACTCTCAGACACTCTCTATCTCATTTTTTCAGTGCAGCAGCTTTTTCGGGAGCAGCGTGTGAGCGAGGGAGCAGCTGGGAAAGTCAGTTTGAAAGTAAATTTAATTTCCTTTTGTTTTTCGGCGGAGGCCAGGGGGCTGCTGGGTAAGTAAAACACTATATATTTGGGCGGTTTAAAATAACTTTCCTTTCAGTGCAGCAGCTTTTTCGGGAGCAGCGTGTGAGCAGCTGGGAAAGTCAGTTTGAAAGTAAATTTAATTTCCTTTTGTTTTTCGGCGGAGGCCAGGGGGCTGCTGGGTAAGTAAAACACTATATATTTGGGCGGTTTCTGAACCCGAGACACCACACTTGTAGTGTCTCCCACCCGCCCTCCTCCTCGAACCAAAAAAAAAAGGACTCGGTGGGGTGTTTATAAGGTAAGGCTTTTTCGATTTCTCTGGTTTTATTGTGATTGGTAAAAACTTTTCGTTCCTTTTTCATTTAACTAAGTTTAAACTTAAGATTAAAAATGGCAGGAGATCTCAGACCCGTATCATGCTCCTCTTGCTCAATGTGGGAGCACAGGGACATGGCTGATGACCCTGTCTCCTTCACGTGCAGGAAGTGTGTCCAGCTGCAGCTCTTGTGAGACCGCATGACGGCTCTCGAGCTGCGGATGGACTCACTTTGGAGCATGCGCGATGCTGAGGAGGTCGTGGATAGCACGTTTAGTGAATTGGTCACACCGCAGATTAGGATTGCTGAGGGAGAAAGGGAATGGGTGACCAAAAGGCAGAGAAAGAGCAGGAAGGCAGCGCAGGAGTCCCCTGCGGTCATCTCCCTCCAAAACAAGAATACCGTTTTGGATACTGTTGAGGGAGATGGCTCACCAGGGGAAGGCAGCAGTCGCCAGGTCCATGGCACCATGGCTGGCTCTGCTGCTCAGAAGGGCGGGAAAAAGAGTGCAAGGGCTATAGTCGTAGGGGATTCGATTGTAAGGGGAGTAGACAGGCGGTTCTGTGGTCGAAAACGAGGCTCCCGAATGGTATGTTGCCTCCCAGGTGCACGGGTCAGGGATGTCTCAGATCGGCTGCAGAACATTCTAAAGGGGGAGGGTGAACAGCCAGTTGTCATTGTGCACATAGGCACTAATGATATAGGTAAAAAACGGGATGAGGTCCTACAAGCAGAGTTTAGGGAGTTAGGAGCCAAGTTAAAAAGTAGGACCTCAGAGGTAGTAATCTCAGGATTACTACCAGTGCCACGTGATAGTCAGAGTAAAAATGAAAGAATAGTCAGGATGAATGCGTGGCTTGAGAGATGGTGCAGGAAGGAGGGGTTCCGATTTTTGGGACATTGGGACCGGTTCTGGGGGAGGTGGGACTATTACAAATTGGACGGTCTACACCTGGGCCGGACTGGAACCAATGTCCTTGGAGGTGCTTTTGCTAACTCTGTTGGGGAGGGTTTAAACTAATGTGGCAGGGGGATGGGAACCAATTGAGGTCAGTTGACAGTGAGGAGGTAGTAACAAAAGCCTGTAAGAAACTAGATCATGAAGTCAGTGTGACTAAGGGGAAGAGCAGGCAGGGAGCAGATGATGAATATAAAGGGACTGGTGGTCTGAGGTGTATTTGTTTTAATGCAAGAAGTGTAGTTGGTAAGGCAGATGAACTTAGGGCTTGGATTAGTACCTGGGAGTATGATGTTATTGCTATTACTGAGACTTGGTTGAGGGAAGGGCATGATTGGCAACTAAATATCCCAGGATATCGATGCTTCAGGCGGGATAGAGAGGGAGGTAAAAGGGGTGGAGGAGTTGCATTACTGGTCAAAGAGGATATCACAGCTGTGCTGAAGGAGGGCACTATGGAGGACTCGAGCAGTGAGGCAATATGGACAGAACGCAGAAATAGGAAGGGTGCGGTAACAATGTTGGGGCTGTACTACAGGCCTCCCAACAGCGAGCGTGAGATAGAGGTACAAATATGTAAACAGATTATGGAAAGATGTAGGAGCAACAGGGTGGTGGTGATAGGAGATTTTAATTTTCCCAACATTGACTGGGATTCGCTTAATGTTAGAGGTCCAGATGGAGCAGAATTTGTAAGGAGCATCCAGGAGGGTTTTCTAGAGCAGTATGTAAATAGTCCAACTCGGGAAGGGGCCATACTGGACCTGGTGTTGGGGAATGAGCCCGGCCAGGTTGTTGAAGTTTCAGTAGGGGACTACTTTGGGAATAGTGATCACAATTCCGTAAGCTTTAAAATACTCATGGACAAAGACGAGAGTGGTCCAAAAGGAAGAGTGCTAAATTGGGGGAAGGCCAACTATACCAAAATTCGGCAGGAGCTGGGAAATGTAGATTGGGAGCAGCTGTTTGAAGGTAAATCCACATGTGATATGTGGGAGGCTTTTAAAGAGAGGTTGATTAGCGTGCAGGAGAGACATGTTCCTGTGAAAATGAGGGATAGAAATGGCAAGATTAGGGAACCATGGACGACAGGTGAAATTGTGAGACTAGCTAAGAGGAAAAAGGAAGCATACATAAGGTCTAGGCGGCTGATGAAAGACGAAGTTTTGAAAGAATATCGGGAATGTAGGACCAATCTGAAACGAGGAATTAAGAGGGCTTAAAGGGGTCATGAAATATCTTTAGCAAACAGGGTTAAGGAAAATCCCAAAGCCTTTTATTCATAGATAAGGAGAAAGAGGGTAACTAGAGAAAGGATTGGCCCACTAAAGGACAAAGGAGGAGTGTTATGCTTGGACTCAGAGAAAATGGGTGAGATTCTAAATGAGTACTTTGCATCAGTATTCACCGAGGAGAGGGACATGACGGATGTTGAGGTTAGGAACAGATGTTTGATTACTCTAGGTCAAGTCAGCATAAGGAGGGAGGAAGTGTTGGGTATTCTAAAGGGCATTAAGGTGGACAAGTCCCCAGGTCCGGATGGGATCTATCCCAGGTTACTGAGAGAAGCGAGAGAGGAAATAGCTGGGGCCTTAACAGATATCTTTGCAGCATCCTTAAACACGGGTGAGGTCCCGGAGGACTGGAGAATTGCTAATGTTGTCCCCTTGTTTAAGAAGGGTAGCAGGGATAATCCAGGAAATTATAGACCGGTGAGTCTGACGTCAGTGGTAGGGAAGCTGCTGGAGAAGATACTGAGGGATAGGATCTATTCCCATTTGGAAGAAAATGGGCTCATCAGTGATAGGCAACATGGTTTTGTGCAGGGAAGGTCATGTCTAACCAACTTAATATAATTCTTTGAGGAAGTGACAAAGTTGATTGATGACGGAAGGGCTGTCGATGTCATATACATGGACTTCAGTAAGGCGTTTGATAAGGTTCCCCATGGAAGGCTGATGGAGAAAGTGAAGGCGCTTGGGTTCCAAGGTGTACTAGCTAGATGGATAAAGAACTGGCTGGGCAACAGGAGACAGAGAGTAGCAGTAGAAGGGAGTTTCTCAAAATGGAGACGTGTGACCAGTGGTGTTCCACAGGGATCCGTGCTGGGACCACTGTTGTTTGTGATATACATTAATGATTTGGAGGAAAGTATAGGTGGACTGATTAGCAAATTTGCAGACGACACTAAGATTGGTGGAGTAGCAGATAGTGAAGGGGACTGTCAGAGAATACAGCAGAATATAGATAGATTGGAGAGTTGGGCAGAGAAATGGCAGATGGAGTTCAATCAGGGCAAATGCGAGGTGATGCATTTTGGAAGATCCAATTCAAGAGTGAACTATACAGTAAATGGAAAAGTCCTGGGGAAAATTGATGTCCAGAGAGATTTGGGTGTTCAGGTCCACTGTTCCCTGAAGGTGGCAACGCAGGTAAATAGAGTGGTCAAGAAGGCATACGGCATGCTTTCCTTCATCGGACAGGGCATTGAGTACAAGAGTTAGCAGGTCATGTTACAGTTGTATAGGACTTTGGTTCGGCCACATTTGGAATACTGCGTACAGTTCTGGTCGCCACATTATCAAAAGGATGTGGATGCTTTGGAAAGGGTGCAGAGGAGGTTCACCAGGATGTTGCCTGGTATGGAGGGCGCTAGCTATGAAGAGAGGTTGAGTAGATTAGGATTATTTTCATTAGAAAGACGGAAGTTGAGGGGGGACCTGATTGAGGTGTACAAAATCATGAGAGGTATAGACAGGGTGGACAGCAAGAGGCTTTTTCCCAGAGGGGTTTCAATTACTAGAGGACACGAGTTCAAAGTGAAAGGGGAAAAGTTTAGGGGGGATATGCGTGGAAAGTTCTTTACGCAGAGGGTGGTGGGCACCTGGAACGCATTGCCAGCGGAGGTGGTAGATGCGGGCACGATGGAGTCTTTTAAGATGTATCTAGACAGATACATGAATGGGCAGGAAGAAAAGAGATACAGAAGCTTAGAAAATAGGCGACATGTTTAGAGAGAGGATCTGGATCGGCGCAGGCTTGGAGGGCTGAAGGGCCTGTTCCTGTGCTGTAATTATCTTTGTTCTTTGTTCTTTGTTCTATCACTCTCTATCACTCTCTGACACACTCTGACAATCTCTGACACTCTCAGACACTCTCTAAACACTCTCTGACACTCACTGACACTCTCAGACACGCTCTGTCACTCTCTGACAATCTCAGACACTCTCTATCAATCTCTATCACTCTCTGACATTCTCAGACACTCTCTAACTCTCTCTATCACTCGCTGACACTCTCTGACACTCTCTGACACTCTCTATCACTCTCTATCACTCTCTATCACTCTCTGACACTCTCTGACAATCTCTGACACTATCTGACACTCTCTCACACTCTCTATCACTCGCTATCACTCTCTGACACTCTCTGACACTCTCTATCACTCTCTATCACTCTCTATCACTCTCTATCACTCTCTGACACTCTCTGACAATCTCTGACACCATCTGACACTCTCTGACACTCTCTATCACTCTCTGACACTATCTGACACTCTCAGAAACTCTCTCTCACTCTCTGAGACTCTCGGACACTCTCTATCACTCTCTGACACTCTGTATCACTCTCTGACATTCTCAGACACTCTCTATCACTCTCTGACACTCTCCATCACTCTCCATCACTCTCTGACACTCTCTGACACTCTCTGACACTCTCAGACACTCTCTGTCACTCTCAGACACTCGCTATCACTCTCTGACACTCTATCACTCTCTGACACTCACTGACACTCTCTATCACTCTCAGACACTATCACTCTCTGTCACTCTCTATCACCCTCTGACACTCTCTATCACTCTCCAAAACTCTTTGTGACACTCTCTGACACTCTCTATCACTCTCCATCACTCTCTGACACTCTCTGACACTCTCTGACGCTCTCAGACACTCTCTATCACTCTCTGACTCTCTCTATCACTCTCTGACACTCTCTGACGCTCTCAGATGCACTCAATCACTCTCTATCACTCTCTGACACTCTCTGACACTCTTTATCACTCTCTGACATACTCTGACACTCTCTGACACTCTCAGACATTCCCTATCACTCTCTATCACTCTCTGACACTCTCGATCACTCAATGACTCACTCTGAAAATCTCTATCACTCTCTATCACTCTCTGACACTCTCTGACACTCTCTATCACTCTCTATCACTCTCTCACACTATCTGACACTCTCAGAAACTCTCTCTCACTCTCTGAGACTCTCGGACACTCTCTATCACTCTCTGACACTCTCCATCACTCTCTGACACTCTCTGACACTCTCTGACACTCTCAGACACTCTCTGTCACTCTCAGACACTCGCTATCACTCTCTGACACTCTATCACTCTCTGACACTCACTGACACTCTCAGACACTCTCTATCACTCTCAGACACTCTCTATCACTCTCTGTCACTCTCTATCACTCTCTGACACTCTCTATCACTTTCTATCACTCTCACTCACACTCTGACACTCTCTATCACTCTGTGACATTCTCAGACACTCTCTATCACTCTCTGACACTCTCTATCACTCTCTGACACTCTCTGACACTCTCTATCACTCTCTATCAATCTCTGACGCTCTCTGACACGCTCTATCACTCAATGACACTCTGTAACACTCGCTATCACTCTCCATCACTCTCTGACACTCTCTGACACTCTAAGACACTCTCTTTCACACTCCGTATCACTCTCTGACACTCTCTGACACTCTCTATCTCTCTCTGAAACTCTCTACAACTCTCTATCACTCTCTGACACTCTCTATCACTCTCTCTTACTCAATGACACTCTGTGACACTCTCTATCCCTCTCTATCACTCTATGACACTCTCTGACGCTCTCTATCACTCTCTATCACTCTCTGACACTCTCTGACACCCTCTGACACTCTCTATCACTCTATGACACTCTCTGACACTCTCTATCACTCTCTATCACTCTCTGACACTCTCTGACACCCTCTGACACTCTCTGACACACTCTGAAACTCTCTGACACTATCTGACACACTCTGACACTCTCAGAGGCTCTCTATCACTCTATATCACTCTCTGACACTCTCTATCACTCTCTGACACTCTCTATCACTCTCTGACACTCTCTGACACTCTCAGAGGCTCTCTATCACTCTCTATCACTCACTGACACTCTCAGAGACTCTCTATCACTCTCTGACACTCACTGACACTCTCAAACACTCTCTTTCACTCTCTGTCACTCTCTGTCACTCTCAGACACTCTCAGACACTCTCTAACACTCTCTGAAACTCTCCATCACTCTCTGACACTCTCTATCGCTCTCTGACACTCTCTGACATAATCAATCACTTTCTATCACTCTCTGAATCACTCTGACATCTCTATCAATCAATGACACTCTCTGACTGTCTCTATCACTCTCTATCAATCTCTGACACACTCTGACACTCTCTGACACTCTGTGAAGCTCTCTATCAATCTCTATCACTCTCTGACACTCTCTATCACTCTCTGACACTCTCTATCACTCTCCAAAACTCTTTGTGACACTCTCTATCACTCTCTGACACTCTCTATCACTCTCTGACACTCTCTGACGCTCTCAGACGCACTCAATCACTCTCTATCACTCTCTGACACTCTCTGACACTCTTTATCACTCTCTGACATACTCTGACACTCTCTGACACTCTCAGACATTCCCTATCACTCTCTATCACTCTCTGACACTCTCGATCACTCAATGACACACTCTGAAAATCTCTATCACTCTCTATCACTCTCTGACACTCTGTGACACTCTCTATCACTCTCTATCACTCTCTCACACTATCTGACACTCTCAGAAACTCTCTCTCACTCTCTGAGACTCTCGGACACTCTCTATCACTCTCTGACACTCTGTATCACTCTCTGACAGTCACAGACACTCTCTATCACTCTCTGACACTCTCCATCACTCTCTGACACTCTCTGACACTCTCTGACACTCTCAGACACTCTCTGTCACTCTCAGACACTCGCTATCACTCTCTGACACTCTATCACTCTCTGACACTCACTGACACTCTCAGACACTCTCTATCACTCTCAGACACTCTCTATCACTCTCTGTCACTCTCTATCACTCTCTGACACTCTCTATCACTTTCTATCACTCTCACTCACTCTCTGACACTCTCTATCACTCTGTGACATTCTCAGACACTCTCTATCACTCTCTGACACTCTCTGTCACTCTCTGACACACTCCGACACTCTCTGTCACTCTCAGACACTCTCTGTCACTCTCAGACACTCGCTATCACTCTCTGATACTATCTATCAATCTCTGACACACACTGACACTCTCAGACACTCTCCGTCACTCTCAGACACTCTCAGACACTCTCGATCACACTCTATCACACTCTAACGCTCTTTGACGCTCTTAGACACTCTCTGACGCACTCAGACACTCCCTGACAGTCTCTGCTGCTCTCAGACACTCTCTGACACTGTCTGACGCTCTCAGACACTCTCAGACACTCTCGATCACTCTCAGACACTTTCTATCACTCTCTGACACTCTCTGACGCTCTCAGACACACTCAATCACTCTCTATCACTCTCTGACACTCTCTATCACTCAATGACACTCTCTGACACTCTCAGAGACTCTCTGACACACTCAGACACTCTCTATCACTCTTTATCACTCTCTGACACTCTCTGATACTCTCTATCACTCTCTGACACTCTCTATCACACTCTATCACACTCTGACACTCTCTGACACTCTCAAACGCTGTCTATCTGTCTCTGACACTCTCTGACACTCTCTATCACTCTCTGTCACTCTCTGACACTCTGTGAAGCTCTCTATAACTCTCTATCACTCACTGACACTCTCTGTCACTCTCTGACATTCTCTATGACTCTCTGACACTCTCTATCCCTCTCTATCAATCTCTGACGCTCTCTGACACACTCCATCACTCTCTGACACTCTCTGACACTCTAAGACACTCTCTTTCACACTCCGTATCACTCTCTGACACTCTCTGACACTCTCTATCTCTCTCTGAAACTCTCTACAACTCTCTATCACTCTCTGACACTCTCTGTCACTCTCTATCACTCTCTGACACTCTCTGACCCTCTCTCTTATTCAATGACTCTCTGTGACACTCTCTATCCCTCTCTATCACTCTATGACACTCTCTGACGCTCTCTATCACTCTCTATCACTCTATGACACTCTCTGACACTCTCTATCACTCTCTATCACTCTCTGACACTCTCTGACTCCCTCTGACACTCTCTGACACACTCTGAAACTCTCTGACACTATCTGACACACTCTGACACTCTCAGAGGCTCACTATCACTCTCTATCACTCTCTGACACTCTCCATCACTCTCTGACACTCTCTATCACTCTCTGACACTCTCTGACACTCTCAGAGGCTCTCTATCACTCTCTATCACTCACTGAGACTCTCAGAGACTCTCTATCACTCTCTGACACTCACTGACACTCTCAGACACTCTCTTTCACTCTCTGTCACACTCTGTCACTCTCAGACACTCTCAGACACTCTCTAACACTCTCTGAAACTCGCTATCACTCTCTGACACTCTCTATCGCTCTCTGACACTCTCTGACATAATCAATCACTTTCTATCACTCTCTGAATCACTCTGACACTCTCTATCAATCAATGACACTCTCTGACAGTCTCTATCACTCTCTATCACTCTCTGACACACTCTGACACTCTCTGACACTCTGTGAAGCTCTCTATCAATCTCTATCACTCTCTGACACTCTCTATCACTCTCTGAAACTCTCTATCACTCTCCAAAACTCTCTGTGACACTCTCTGACACTCTCTATCACTCTCTATCACTCTCTATCACTCTCTGACACTCTCTGACACTCTCTGTCACTCTCTATCACTCTCTGACACTCTCTGAAGCTCTCTATCACTCTCTATCACTCTCTGACGCACTCTATCACTCTCTGCCGATCTCTATCACTCTCTGTCAATCTCTGACACTCTCTGACACTCTATATCACTCTCTGACACTCTCTGACACTCTCTATCACTCAATGACACTCTGTGACACTCTCTATCACTCTCCAGCACTCTCTGACACTCTCTGACACACTCAGCTACTCTGTGACACACTCTGACACTCTCTATCACTCTCTGACACTCTATGACGCTCTCTATCACTCTCTATCACTCTCTGACACCCTCTATCACTCTCTGACACGCTCTTTCACTCCATATCACTTTCTGACACTCTCTGACACTCTCTATCACTCTCTATCAATCTCTGACACGCTCTGACACTCTCTATCACTCTCTGACACTCTCTGACACTCTCGATCACTCTCTGAAACTCTCTGACACACTCTGACACTCAATGAAACTCTCTGACACTCTCTATCACTCTCTATCACTCTCTGAAACTCTCTATCACTCTCTATCACTTTCTGACACTCTCTATCACTCTCTGACACTCTCTATCGCTCTCTGACACTCTCTATCACTCAATGACACTCTCTGACACTCTCTATCACTCTCTGAAACTCTCTATCACTCTCTGAAACTCTCTATCACTCTCTGACACTCTCTATCGCTCTCTGACACTCTCTGACATAATCAATCACTTTCTATCACTCTCTGACACACTCTGACACTCTCTATCAATCTATGACACTCTCTATCACTCTCTATCACTCTCTATCACTCTCTGACACACTCTGACACACTGTGAAGCTCTCTATCAATCTATATCACTCTCTGACACTCTCTATCACTCTCTGACACTCTCTATCACTCTCCAAAACTCTCTGTGACACTCTCTGACAATCTCTGTCACTTTCTGTCACTCTCTGACACTCTCTGACACTCTCTGTCACTCTCTATCACTCTCTGACACTCTCTGAAGCTCTCTATCACTCTCTATCACTCTCTGGCACACTCTATCACTCTCTGCCAATCTCTATCACTCTGCAGCACTCTCTGACACTCTCTGACACACTCAGATACTCTGTGACACACTCTGACACTCTCTATCACTCTCTGACACTCTCTGACACTCTCTATCACTCTATATCACTCTCTGACACTCTCTGAAGCTCTCTATCACTCTCTGACACACTCTATCACTCTCTGCCAATCTCTATCACTCTCTATCAATGTATGACACTCTCTATCACTCTCTATCACTCTCTGACACTCTCTGACACTCTCTATCACTCAATTACACTCTGTGACACTCTCTACCACTCTCCATCACTCTCTGACACTCTCTGACACACTCAGATACTCTGTGACACTCTGTGAAGCTCTCTATCACTCTCTATCACTCTCTGACACTCTCTATCACACTCTGACACTCTCTATCACTCTCCAAAACACTCTGTGACACTCTGTGACACTCTCTATCACTCTCTATCACTCTCTGACACTCTCTGACACACTCTGACACTCTATCACTCACTGACACTCGATGACGCTCTCTATCACTCTCTATCACTCTCTCACACTCTCTATCAATCTCTGACACGGTCTGACACTCTCTATCACTCTCTGACACTCTCTGACACTCTCTATCACTCTCTGACACACTCTGACACTCAATGAAACTCTCTGACACTCCCTATCACTCTCCATCACTCTCTGCCACTCTGACACTCTCTATCACTCTCTATCACTCTCTGAAACTCTCTATCACTCTCTATCACTTTCTGACACTCTCTATCACTCTCTGACACTCTCTATCACTCTCTGACACTCTCTATCACTCAATGACACTCTCTGACACTCTCTATCACTCTCTGAAAGTCTCTATCACTCTCTGACACTCTCTGTCGCTCTCTGACACTCTCTGACATAATCAATCACTTACTATCACTCTCTGACACACTCTGACACTCTCTATCAATCTATGACACTCTCTGAAAGTCTCTATCACTCTCTATCACTCTCTGACACACTCTGACACTCTCTATCACACTCTGACACTCTCTATCACTATCCAAAACTCTCTGTGACACTCTCTGACACTCTCTATCACTCTTTATCAATCTCTGACACTCTCTATCACTCTCTATCACTCTCTATCACTCTCTGACACTCTCTGACACTCTCCATCAGTCTCTGCCAATCTCTATCACTCTCTATAAATTTCTGACACTCTCTGACACTCTATATCACTCTCTATCACTCTCTGACACTCTGACACTCTCTATCACTCAATGACACTCTGTGACACTCTCTATCACTCTCCATCACTCTCTGACACTCTCTGACACACTCAGATACTCTGTGACACACTCTGACACTCTCTATCACTCTATGACACTCTATGATGCTCTCCATCACTCTATATCACTCTCTGACACCCTCTATCACTCTCTGACACTCTCTATCACTCCATATCACTTTCTGACACTGTCTGACACTCTCTATCACTCTCTATCAATCTCTGACACGCTCTGACACTCTCTATCACTCTCTGACACTCTCTATCACTCTCTGAAACTCTCTGACACTCTCTGACACTCAATGACACTCTCTGACACTCCCTATCGCTCTCTATCACTCTCTATCACTTTCTGACACTCTCTATCACTTTCTGACACTCTCTATCACTCTCTGACACTCTGACACTCTCTATCACTCTCTGAAACTCCCTATCACTCTCTATCACTTTCTGACTCTCTCTATCACTCTCTGACACTCTCTATCACTCTCTGAAACTCTCTGAAACTCTCTATCACTCAATGACACTCTCTGACACTCTCTATCACTCTCTATCACTCTCTGACACTCTCTGACACTCTCTGACACTCTTTATCACTCTCTGATACTCTCTGACACTCTCAGACACTCTCAGATACTCTCTATCACTCTGTATCACTCTCTAACACTCTCTGACACTTTTAATCACTCTCTGACACACACTATCACTCTCTGACACTCTCGATCACTCTCTGACACTCTCTGACACTCTCTATCACTCAATGAAACTATGACATTCTCTATCACTCACTATCACTCTCTGACACTCTCTGACACACTCTGACACTCTCAGACAATCTCTATCACTCTCTGACAATCTCTGACACACTCAGACATTCTGTGGCACACGCTGACACTCTCTATCACTCTCTATCTCTCTCTGACACTCTCTGACACTCTCTGACACTCTCTATCACTCTCTGACACTCTCTGACACTCTCTGACACTCTCTGACACTCTCTATCACTCTCTATCACTCTCGGACACTCTCAGACACTCTCTATCACTCTCTGACACTCACTGACCCTCTCAGACACTCTCTGTCACTCTCTGAAACTCTCTGACACTCTCTATCGCTCTTTATCACTCTCTGACACTCTCTGACACTCTCTGTCACACTCTGACAGTCTCTATCACTCTCTATCACTCTCTGACACTCTCTGACACTCTCTGACACTCTCTATCGCTCTCTATCACTCTCAGACACTCTCTATCTCTCAATGACACTCTGTGACACTCTCTCTCACTCTCCATCACTCTCTGACACTCTCTGACACACTCAGATACTCTGTGACACACTCTGAAACTCTCTATCACTCTCTGACACTCTATGACGCTCTCTATCACGCTCTATCACTCTCTGACACCCTCTGTCACTCTCTGACACGCTCTATCACTCCATATCACTTTCTGACACTCTCTGACACTGTCTATCACTCTCCATCAATCTCTGACACGCTCTGACACTCCCTATCACTCTCTGACACTCTCTGACACTCTCTATCACTCTCTGAAACTCTCTGACACACTCTGACACTCAATGAAACTGTCTGACACTCCCTATCACTCACCATCACTCTCTGACACTCTGACACTCTCTATCACTCTCTATCACTCTCTGAAACTCTCTATCACTCTCTATCACTTTCTGACACTCTCTATCACTCTCTATCACTTTCTGACACTCTCTATCACTCTCTGACACTCTCCATCACTCTCTGACACTCTGACACTCTCTATCACTCTCTATCACTCTCTGAAACTCTCTATCACTCTCTATCACTTTCTGACACTCTCTATCACTCTCTGACACTCTCGATCACTCTCTGACACTCTCTGATTCTCTCTATCACTCAATGAAACTATGACATTCTCTATCACTCACTATCACTCTCTATTTCTCTCTGACACTCTCTGACACTCTCTGACACTCTCTATCACTCTCTGACACTCTCTGACACTCTCAGACACTCTCTGACACACTCTGACACTCTCTATCACCTTCTGACACTCTCTGACACTCTCTGACACTCTCTATCACTCTCCATCACTCTCTGACACTCTCTGACACACTCAGATACTCTGTGACACACTCTGACACTCTCTATCACTCTCTGACACTCTATGACGCTCTCTATCACTCTCTATCACTCTCTGACACCCTCTATCACTCTCTGACACGCTCTATCACTCCATATCACTTTCTGACACTCTCTGACACTGTCTATCACTCTCCATCAATCTCTGACACGCTCTGACACTCCCTATCACTCTCTGACACTCTCTGACACTCTCTATCACTCTCTGAAACTCTCTGACACACTCTGACACTCAGTGAAACTCTCTGACACTCCCTATCACTCTCCATCACTCTCTGACACCCTGACACTCTCTATCACTCTCTGAAACTCTCTATCACTCTCTATCACTTTCTGACACTCTCTATCACTCTCTGACACTCTCTATCACTCTCTGACACTCTCTATCACTCTCTATCACTCAATGACACTCTCTGACACTCTCTATCACTCTCTGAAACTCTCTATCACTCTCTGACACTCTCTATCGCTCTCTGATACTCTCTGACATAATCAATCACTTTCTATCACTCTCTGACACACTCTGACACTCTCTATCAATCTATGACACTCTCTGAAAGTCTCTATCACTCTCTATCACTCTCTGACACACTCTGACACTCTCTGACACTCTGTGAAGCTCTCTATCAATCTCTATCACTCTCTGACACTCTCTATCACACTCTGACACTCTCTATCACTCTCCAAAACTCTCTGTGACACTCTCTGACACTCTCTATCACTCTCTATCACTCTCTGACACTCTCTATCACTCTCTATCAATCTCTGACACTCTCTGACACTCTATATCACTCTCTATCACTCTCTGACACTCTCTGACACTCTGACACTCTCTATCACTTTATGACAGTCTGTGACGCTCTCTATCACTCTCTATCACTCTCTGACACCCTCTATCACTCTCTGACACGCTCTATCACTCCATATCACCTTCTGACACTCTCTGACACTCTCTATCACTCTGTATCAATCTCTGACACGCTCTGACACTCTCTATCACTCTCTGACACTCTCTATCACTCTCTGAAACTCTCTGACACTCTCTGACACTCAATGACACTCTCTGACACTCCCTATCACTCTCCATCACTCTCTGACACTCTGACACTCTCTATCACTCTCTATCACTCTCTGAAACTCTCTATCACTCTCTATCACTTTCTGACAGTCTCTATCACTCTCTGACACTCTCTATCACTCTCTGAAACTCTCTGAAACTCTCTATCACTCTCTGACACTCTCTATCACTCTCTGACACTCTCTGAAACTCTTTATCACTCTCTGATACTCCCTGACACTCTCTGACACTCTCAGACACTCTCAGATACACACTATCACTCTGTATCACTCTCTAACACTCTCTGACACTTTTAATCACTCTCTGACACACTCTATCACTCTCGATCACTCTCTGACACTCTCTGACACTCTCCATCCCTCAATGAAACTATGACATTCTCTATCACTCACTGACACTCTCTGACACACTCTGACACTCTCAGACTATCTCTATCACTCTCTATCACTCCATGACACTATCTGACACACTCTGACACTCTCTATCACTCTCTGACACTCTCTGACACTCTCTATCACTCTCTGACACTCTCTGAACCTCTCTATCACTCTCTATCACTTTCTGACACTCTCTATCACTCTCTGACACTCTCTATCACTCTCTGACACTCTCTATCACTCAATGACACTCTCTGACACTCTCTATCACTCTCTGAAAGTCTCTATCACTCTCTGACACTCTCTATCGCTCTCTGACACTCTCTGACATAATCAATCACTTACTATCACTCTCTGACACACTCTGACACTCTCTATCAATCTATGACACTCTCTGAAAGTCTCTATCACTCTCTATCACTCTCTATCACTCTCTATCACTCTCTGACACACTCTGACAATCTCTGACACTCTGTCAAGTTCTCTATCACTCTCTATCACTCTCTGACACTCTCTATCACTCTCTATCACTCTCTATCACTCTCTGACACTCTCTGACACTCTCTGACACTCTCCATCACTCTCTGCCAATCTCTATCACTCTCTATAAATCTCTGACACTCTCTGACACTCTATATCACTCTCTATCACTCTCTGACACTCTGACACTCTCTATCACTCAATGACACTCTGTGACACTCTCTATCACTCTCCATCACTCTCTGACACACTCAGATACTCTGTGACACACTCTGACACTCTCTATCACTCTCTGACACTCTCTGACACTCTCTATCACTCTCTGACACCCTCTATCACTCTCTGACACTCTCTATCACTCCATATCACTTGCTGACACTCTCTGACACTCTCTATCACTCTCTATCAATCTCTGACACGCTCTGACACTCTCTATCACTCTCTGACACTCTCTATCACTCTCTGACACTCTCTATTACTCTCTGAAACTCTCTGAAACTCTCTATCACTCAATGACACTCTCTGACACTCTCTATCACTCTCTATCACTCTCTGACACTCTCTGACACTCTTTATCACTCTCTGATACTCTCTGACACTCTCTGACACTCTCAGACACTCTCAGATACTCTCTATCACTCTGTATCAATCTATAACACTCTCTGACACTTTTAATCACTCTCTGACACACTCTATCACTCTCTGACACTCTCGATCACTCTCTGACACTCTCTGACACTCTCTGACAATCTCTGACACTCTGTCAAGTTCTCTATCACTCTCTATCACTCTCTGACACTCTCTATCACTCTATCACTCTCTATCACTCTCTGACACTCTCTGACACTCTCTGACACTCTCCATCACTCTCTGCCAATCTCTATCACTCTCTATAAATCTCTGACACTCTCTGACACTCTATATCACTCTCTATCACTCTCTGACACTCTGACACTCTCTATCACTCAATGACACTCTGTGACACTCTCTATCACTCTCCATCACTCTCTGACACACTCAGATACTCTGTGACACACTCTGACACTCTCTATCACTCTCTGACACTCTCTGACACTCTCTATCACTCTCTGACACCCTCTATCACTCTCTGACACTCTCTATCACTCCATATCACTTGCTGACACTCTCTGACACTCTCTATCACTCTCTATCAATCTCTGACACCCTCTGACACTCTCTATCACTCTCTGACACTCTCTATCACTCTCTGACACTCTCTATTACTCTCTGAAACTCTCTGAAACTCTCTATCACTCAATGACACTCTCTGACACTCTCTATCACTCTCTATCACTCTCTGACACTCTTTGACACTCTATCACTCTCTGATACTCTCTGACACTCTCTGACACTCTCAGACACTCTCAGATACTCTCTATCACTCTGTATCAATTTATAACACTCTCTGACACTTTTAATCACTCTCTGACACACTCTATCACTCTCTGACACTCTCGATCACTCTCTGACACTCTCTGACACTCTCTATCACTCAATGAAACTATGACATTCTCTATCACTCACTATCACTCTCTGACACTCTCTGACACACTCTGACACTCTCAGACAATCTCTATCACTCTCTGACAATCTCTGACACTCTCAGACATTCTGTGGCACACTCTGACACTCTCTATCACTCTCTATCTCTCTCTGACACTCTGACACTCTCTATCACTCTCTATCACTCTCTGAAACTCCCTATCACTCTCTATCACTTTCTGACACTCTCTATCACTCTCTGACACTCTCTATCACTCTCTGACACTCTCTATCACTCTCTGACACTCTCTGACACTCTCTATCACTCTCTGACACTCTCTGAAACTCTCTATCACTCTCTATCACTTTCTGACACGCTCTATCACTCTCTGACACTCTCTATCACTCTCTGACACTCTCTATCACTCAATGACACTCTCTGACACTCTCTATCACTCTCTGAAAGTCTCTATCGCTCTCTGACACTCTCTGACATAATCAATCACTTACTATCACTCTCTGACACACTCTGACACTCTCTATCAATCTATGACACTCTCTGAATGTCTCTATCACTCTCTATCACTCTCTGACACACTCTGACAATCTCTGACACTCTGTCAAGCTCTCTATCACTCTCTATCACTCTCTATCACTCTCTGACACTCTCTATCACACTCTGACACTCTCTATCACTCTCCAAAACTCTCTGTGACACTCTCTGACACTCTCTATCACTCTCTGAAACTCCCTATCACTCTCTATCACTTTCTGACACTCTCTATCACTCTCTGACACTCTCTATCACTCTCTGACACTCTCTAACTCTCTCTGAAACTCTCTGAAACTCTCTATCACTCAATGACACTCTCTGACACTCTCTATCACTATCTATCACTCTCTGACACTCTGTGACACTCTCTGACACTCTTTATCACTCTCTGATACTCTCTGACACTCTCTGACACTCTCTGACACTCTCAGACACTCTCAGATACTCTCTATCACTCTGTATCACTCTCTAACACTCTCTGACACATTTAATCTCTCTCTGACACACTCTATCACTCTCTGACACTCTCGATCACTCTCTGAAAGTCTCTATCGCTCTCTGACACTCTCTGACATAATCAATCACTTACTATCACTCTCTGACACACTCTGACACTCTCTATCAATCTATGACACTCTCTGAATGTCTCTATCACTCTCTATCACTCTCTGACACACTCTGACAATCTCTGACACTCTGTCAAGCTCTCTATCACTCTCTATCACTCTCTATCACTCTCTGACACTCTCTATCACACTCTGACACTCTCTATCACTCTCCAAAACT
This sequence comes from Heterodontus francisci, assembly GCF_036365525.1. Taxonomy (NCBI): domain Eukaryota; kingdom Metazoa; phylum Chordata; class Chondrichthyes; order Heterodontiformes; family Heterodontidae; genus Heterodontus; species Heterodontus francisci. Next base: position 33,192,342 of record NC_090412.1, on the reverse strand, counting down.
CTCTGTGACACTCTCTATCACTCTCTATCACTCTCTGAAACTCCCTATCACTCTCTATCACTTTCTGACACTCTCTATCACTCTCTGACACTCTCTATCACTCTCTGACACTCTCTAACTCTCTCTGAAACTCTCTGAAACTCTCTATCACTCAATGACACTCTCTGACACTCTCTATCACTATCTATCACTCTCTGACACTCTGTGACACTCTCTGACACTCTTTATCACTCTCTGATACTCTCTGACACTCTCTGACACTCTCTGACACTCTCAGACACTCTCAGATACTCTCTATCACTCTGTATCACTCTCTAACACTCTCTGACACATTTAATCTCTCTCTGACACACTCTATCACTCTCTGACACTCTCGATCACTCTCTGACACTCTCTGACACTCTCTATCACTCAATGAAACTATGACATTCTCTATCACTCACTATCACTCTCTGACACTCTCTGACACAATCTGACACTCTCAGACAATCTCTATCACTCTCTGACAATCTCTGACACTCTCAGACATTCTGTGGCACACTCTGACACTCTCTATCACTCTCTATCTCTCTCTGACACTCTCTGACACTCTCTGACACTCTCTATCACTCTCTGACACTCTCTGACACTCTCAGACACTCTCTGACACACTCTGACACTCTATCACCTTCTGACACTCTCTGACACTCTCTATCACTCTCTATCAGTCTCTGACACTCTCAGACACTCTCTATCACTCTCTGACACTCACTGACCCTCTCAGACACTCTCAGACACTCTCTGTCACTCTCTGACACTCTCTGACACTCTCTATCGCTCTTTATCACTCTCTGACACTCTCTCACACTCTCTGACACTCTCTGTCACACTCTGACACTCTCTATCACTCTCTATCACTCTCTGACACTCTCTGACATTCTCTATCGCTCTCTATCACTCTCTGACACTCTCTGACACTCTCTATCACTCAATGACACTCTGTGACACTCTCTGTCACTCTCCAGCACTCTCTGACACTCTCTGACACACTCAGATACTCTGTGACACACTCTGACACTCTCTATCACTCTCTGACACTCTATGACGCTCTCTTTCACTCTCTATCACTCTCTGACACCCTCTATCACTCTCTGACACGCTCTATCACTCCATATCACTTTCTGACACTCTCTGACACTGTCTATCACACTCCATCAATCTCTGACACGCTCTGACACTCCCTATCAGTCTCTGACACTCTCTGACACTCTCTATCACTCTCTGAAACTCTCTGACACACTCTGACACTCAATGAACCTCTATGACACTCCCTATCACTCTCCATCACTCTCTGACACTCTGACACTCTCTATCACTCTCTATCACTCTCTGAAACTCTCTATCACTCTCTATCACTTTCTGACACTCTCTATCACTCTCTGACACTCTCTATCACTCTCTGACACTCTCTATCACTCAATGACACTCTCTGACACTCTCTATCACTCTCTGAAACTCTCTATCACTCTCTGACACTCTCTATCGCTCTCTGACACTCTCTGACATAATCAATCACTTTCTATCAATCTCTGACACACTCTGACACTCTCTATCAATCTATGACACTCTCTGAAAGTCTCTATATCTCTCTATCAATGTCTGACACACTCTGACACACTCTGACACTCTCTGACACTAAGTGAAGCTCTCTATCACTCTCTATCACTCTCTGACACTCTCTATCACACTCTGACACTCTCTACCACTCTCCAAAACTCTCTGTGACACTCTCTGACACTCTCTATCACTCTCTATCACTCTCTGACACTATCTGACACTCTCTATCACTCTCTATCAATCTCTGACACTCTCTGACACTCTATATCACTCTCTATCACTCTCTGACACTCTGACACTCTCTTTCACTCTATGACAGTCTATGACGCTCTCTATCACTCTCTCTCACTCTCTGACACCCTCTATCACTCTCTGACACTCTCTATCACTCCATATCACTTTCTGACACTCTCTGACACTCTCTATCACTCTCTATCAATCTCTGATACGCTCTGACACTCTCTATCACTCTCTGAAACTCTCTGACACTCTCTGACACTCAATGACACTCTCTGACACTCCCTATCACTCTCCATCACTCTCTGACACTCTGACACTCTCTAACACTCTCTATCACTCTCTGAAACTCTCTATCACTCTCTATCACTTTCTGACACTCTCTATCACTCTCTGACACTCTCTATCACTCTCTGAAACTCTCTGAAACTCTCTATCACTCTCTGACAATCCATGACGCTCTCTATCACTCTCTATCACTCTCTGACACCCTCTATCACTCTCTGACACGCTCTATCACTCCATATCACTTTCTGACACTCTCTGACACTGTCTATCACTCTCCATCAATCTCTGACACTCTCTGACACTCTCTATCACTCTCTGAAACTCTCTGAAACACTCTGACACTCAATGAAACTCTCTGACACTCCCTATCACTCTCCATCACTCTCTGACACTCTGACACTCTCTATCACTCTCTATCACTCTCTGAAACTCTCTATCACTCTCTATCACTTTTTGACACTCTCTATCACTCTCTGACACTCTCTATCACTCTCTGACACTCTCTATCACTCTCTATCACTCTCTGACACTCTCTGACACTCTTTATCACTCTCTGATACTCCCTGACACTCTCTGACACTCTCAGACACTCTCAGATACTCACTATCACTCTGTATCACTCTCTAACACTCTCTGACACTTTTAATCACTCTCTGACACACTCTATCACTCTCTGACACTCTCGATCACTCTCTGACACTCTCTGACACTCTCCATCACTCAATGAAACTATGACATTCTCTATCACTCACTATCACTCTCTGACACTCTCTGACACACTCTGACACTCTCAGACTATCTCTACCACTCTCTATCACTCCATGACACTCTCTGACACACTCTGACACTCTCTATCAATCTCTGACACTCTCTGACACTCTCTGACACTCTCTATCACTCTCTGACAGTCTCTGACACACTCTGACACTCTCAGACATTCTGTGACACACTCTGACACTCTCTATCACTCTATGACACTCTCTGACACACTCTGACACTCTCTATCACCTTCTGACACTCTCTGACACTCTCTGACACTCTCTATCACTCTCTATCACTCTCTGACACTCACTGACACTCTCAGACACTCTCTGAGACTCTCTGACTCTCTCAGACACTCTCTATCCATCTCTATCACTCTCTGAAACTCTCTGACACTCTCAGACACTCTCTATCACTCCCTATCTCTCTCTGGCACACTGACTCTCTCAGACACTCTCTATCGATCTCTGGCACTCACTGAAACTCTCAGACACTCTCTGTCGCTCTCAGACACTCGAAGACACTCTCTATCACTCTCTGACACTTTCTGACACTCTCTATCACTCTCTGACACACTCTGACACTGTCTGACACTCTCAGACACTCTCTATCACTCTCTGACACTCTCTGACAATCTCTGACACACTCTGACACACGCTATCGCTCTCTGACACTCTCGGACACAGTCTGACACACTCTGACACAATCTGACAGTCTCTGACACTCGCAGAAACTCTCTTTCACTCTCTGACACTCACTGACACTCTCAGACACTCTCTATCACTCTCAGACACTCTCTATCACTCTCTATCAGTCTCTGACACATTCTATCACTCTCTGACACTCTCTGACACACTCTGAAACTCTCTGACACTCTCTATCACTCTTTATCACTCTCTGACACAATTTGACACTCTCTATCACTCTCTGACACTCTCAGACACTCTCTATCACTCTCTGACACTCTCCGACACTCTCAGGCACTCTCTATCACTCTCTATCACTCTCTGACACACTCTGACTTTCTCTGACTTTCTCTGACACTCTCAGACACTCTCAGACACTCTCTATCACTCTCTGACACTCTCTATCACTCTCTGACACTCACTGACACTCTCAGACAATCTCTGTCACTCTCAGACATTCTCTATCACTCTCTATCACTCTCTGACCCTCTCTGACACTCTCTGACACTCTCTGACACTCTCAGACACTCTCTATCACTCTCTGAAACTCTATATCACTCTCTATCAGTCTCTGACACTCTCAGAAACTGTCTATCACTCTCTGACACTCTCTATCACTCTCTGACACACTCTGACAATCTCTGACTCTCTCAGACACTCTCTATCACTCTCTGACACTCACTGACACTCTCAGACACTCTCTGACACTCTCTGACACTCTCTGAGACTCTCTGACTCTCTCAGACACTCTCGATCCATCTCTATCACTCTCTGAAACTCTCTGACACTCTCAGACACTCTCTATCACTCCCTATCTCTCTCTGGCACACTGACTCTCTCAGACACTCTCTATCAATCTCTGGCACTCAGTGAAACTCTCAGACACTCTCTGTTGCTCTCAGACACTCGAAAACACTCTCTCTCACTCTCTGGCACTATCTGACACTCTCTGACACACGCTGACACTCTCTATCGCTCTCTGACACTCTCTATCGCTCTCTGACACTCTCTGACACACTCTGACACTCTCTGTCACTCTCAGATACTCTCAGACACTCTCTATCACTGTCTGACACTTTCTATCACTGTCTGACACTCTCTATCACTCTCTGACACTCGCCATCACTCTCTGACACTCTCTATCCATCTCTATCACTCTCTGACACAATTTGACACTCTTATCACCCTCCGACAATCTCAGACACTCTCTATCACTCTATGACACTGTCTGACACTCTCTACCACTCTCTGACACACTCTGACACTGTCTGACACTCTCAGACACTCTCTATCACTCTCTGACACTCTCTGACAATCTCTGACACACTCTGACACACGCTATCGCTCTCTGACACTCTCGGACACAGTCTGACACTCTCTGACACTCTCTGACACTCTCTATCACACTTTATCACTCTCTGACACAATCTGACAGTCTCTGACACTCGCAGAAACTCTCTTTCACTCTCTGACACTCACTGACACTCTCAGACACTCTCTATCCCTCTCAGACACTCTCTATCAGTCTCTGACACATTCTATCACTCTCTGACACTCTCTGACACACTCTGAAACTCTCTGACACTCCCTATCACTCTTTATCACTCTCTGACACAATTTGACACTCTCCATCACTCTTTGACACACTCAGACACTCTCTATCACTCTCTGACACTCTCCGACACTCTCAGGCACTCTCTATCACTCTCTATCACTCTCTGACACACTCTGACTTTCTCTCACACTCACTGAAACTCTCAGACAATCTCTGTCACTCTCAGACACTCTCTATCGCTCTCTATCGCTCTCTATCACTATCTGACACTCTCTGACACTCTCTGACACTCTCTGACACTCTCAGATACTCTCTATCACTCTCTGAAACTCTCTATCACTCTCTATCAGTCTCTGACACTCTCAGAAACTGTCTATCACTCTCTGACACTCTCTATCACTCTCTATCACTCTCTGACACACTCTGACAATCTCTGACTCTCTCAGACACTCTCTATCACTCTCTGACACTCACTGACAATCTCAGACACTCTCTGTCACTTTCAGACACTGTCAGACACTCTCTATCACTCTCTGACTCTCTCTATCTCTCTCTGACACTCTCTGACACTCTCTGAGACTCTCTGACTCTCTCAGACTCTCTCTATCACACTCTGACGCTCTCTGACACTCTCTATCACTCTCTGACACTCTCTGACACTCTCTATCACTCTCTGACACTCTCTATCACTCTCTGACACTCTCCGACACTCTCAGGCACTCTCTATCACTCTCTATCACTCTCTGACACACTCTGAATTTCTCTGACACTCACTGAAACTCTCAGACAATCTCTGTCACTCTCAGACACTCTCTATCGCTCTCTATCACTCTCTATCACTATCTGCCACTCTCTGACACTCTCTGACACTCTCAGACACTCTCTATCACTCTCTGAAACTCTCTATCACTCTCTATCACTATCTGACACTCTCTGACACTGTCTATCACTCTCTGACACTCTATATCACTCTCTATCACTCTCTGACACACTCTGACAATCTCTGACTCTCTCAGACACTCTCTATCACTCTCTATCACTCTCTGACACTCACTGACACTCTCAGACACTCTCTGTCACTCTTAGACACTCTTTATCACTCTCTGACACTCTCTATCACTCTCTGACACTCTCTATAACACTCTATCACTCACTGACACACTCTGGCACACTCTGGCAATCTCTGAAACTCTCAGACACTCTCTATCACTCTCTGACAGTCACTGACACTCTCAGACACTCTCTGTCACTTTCAGACACTGTCAGACACTCTCTATCACTCTCTGACTCTCTCTATCTCTCTCTGACACTCTCTGACACTCTCTGAGACTCTCTGACACTCTCAGACTCTCTCTATCACACTCTGACGCTCTCTGACACTCTCTGACACTCTCTATCACTCTCTGACACTCTCTGACACTCTCTATCACTCTCTGACACTCTCTGACACTCACAGACTCTCTCTATCACTCTCCAGAACTCTCTGACACTCTCTGACACTCTCCGACAATCTCAGACACTCTCTATCACTCTATGACACTGTCTGACACTCTCTATCACTCTCTGACACACTCTGACACACTCTGACACTGTCTGAAACTCTCAGACACTCTCTATCACTCTCTGACACTCTCTGACAATCTCTGACACTCTCTGACACACTCACACACGCTCTATCACTCTCTGACACTCTCTGACACTCACAGACTCTCTCTATCACTCTCCAGAACTCTCTGACACTCTCTGACACTCTCAGACAGTCTCTATCACTCTCTGACACTCTCTATCACTCTCTATCACTCTCTGACACTCTCCGAGACTCTCTATCACTCTCTGAATTTCTATATCACTCTCTATCACTCTCTGACACACTCAGACACGCTCTATCACTCTCGGACACTCTCTGACACTCTCAGACACTCTGTATCACTCTCTGACACTCTCTATCATTCTCTATCACTCTCTATCACTCTCTGACAATCTCTGACACTTTCTATCACTCTCTATCACTCTCTGACACTCTCAGACACTCTCTATCACTCACAGACATTCTCTATCACTCTCTGACACTCTCAGACACTCTCTATCACTCTCTGACACTCTCTATCCATCTCTATCACTCTCTGAAACTCTCTGACACTCTCAGACACTCTCTATCACTCCCTATCTCTCTCTGGCACACTGACTCTCTCAGACACTCTCTATCAATCTCTGGCACTCACTGAAACTCTCAGACACTCTCTGTCGCTCTCAGACACTCGAAGACACTCTCTCTCACTCTCTGGCACTCTATGAAACTCTCTGACACACTCACACTCTCTCTGACACTCTCTATCACTCTCTGACACTATCTGACACTCTCTGACACACGCTGACACTCTCTATCGCTCTCTGACACTCTCTATCGCTCTCTGACACTCTCTGACACACTCTGACACTCTCTGACACACTCAGACACTCTCTATCACTCTCTGTCACTTTCTGACACACTCTGACACAATCCGACAATCTCTGACAATCTCAGACACTCTCTTACACTCTCTGACACTGACTGACACTCTCAGGCACTCTCTGTCACTCTCAGATACTCTCAGACACTCTCTATCACTCTCTGACATTTTCTATCACTGTCTGACACTCTCCATCACTCTCTGACACTCTCCATCACTCTCTGACACTCTCTATCCATCTCTATCACTCTCTGACACAATTTGACACTCTCTATCACTCTCCGACAATCTCAGACACTCTCTATCACTCTATGACACTGTCTGACACTCTCTATCACTCTCTGACACTCTCTGACAATCTCTGACACACTCTGACACACGCTATCGCTCTCTGACACTCTCGGACACAGTATGACACTCTCTGACACTCTCTGACACTCTCTTACACACTTTATCACTCTCTGACACACTCTGACACAATCTGACAGTCTCTGACACTCGCAGAAACTCTCTTTCACTCTCTGACACTCACTGACACTCTCAGACACTCTCTATCACTCTCAGACACTCTCTATCAGTCTCTGACACATTCTATCACTCTCTGACACTCTCTGACACACTCTGAAAGTCTCTGACACTCTCTATCACTCTTTATCACTCTCTGACACAATTTGACACTCTCTATCACTCTCTGAAACTCTCAGACACTCTCTATCACTCTCTGACACTCTCCGACACTCTCAGGCACTCTCTATCACTCTCTATCACTCTCAGACACTCTCTATCACTCTCTGACACTCACTATCCATCTCTATCACTCTCTGAAACTCTCTGACACTCTCAGACACTCTCTATCACTCCCTATCTATCTCTGGCACACTGACCCTCTCAGACACTCTCTATCAATCTCTGGCACTCAGTGAAACTCTCAGACACTCTCTGTCGCTCTCAGACACTCGAAGACACTCTCTCTCACTCTCTGGCACTCTACGTAACTCTCTGACACACGCACACTCTGTCTGACACTCTCTATCACTCTCTGACATTATCTGACACTCTCTGACACACGCTGACACTCTCTATCGCTCTCTGACACTCTCTATCGCTCTCTGACACACTCTGACACTCTCTGACACACTCTGACACTCTCTGACACACTCAAACACTCTCTATCACTCTCTGTCACTTTCTGACACACTCTGACACAATCCGACAATCTCTGACAATCTCAGACACTCTCTTACACTCTCTGACACTGACTGACACTCTCAGGCACTCTCTGTTACTCTCAGATACTCTCAGACACTCTCTATCACTCTCTGACACTATCTATCACTGTCTGACACTCTCTATCACTCTCTGACACTCTCCATCACTCTCTGACACTCTCTATCCATCTCTATCACTCTCTGACACAATTTGACACTCTCTATCACTCTCTGACACACTCTGACACTGTCTGACACTCTCAGACACTCTCTATCACTCTCTGACACTCTCTGACAATCTCTGACACACTCTGACACACGCTATCGCTCTCTGACACTCTCTGACACTCTCTGACACTCTCTATCACACTTTATCACTCTCTGACACAATCTGACAGTCTCTGACACTCGCAGAAACTCTCTTTCACTCTCTGACACTCACTGACACTCTCAGACACTCTCTATCACTCTCTATCACTCTCTGACACACTCTGAATTTCTCTGACACTCACTGAAACTCTCAGACAATCTCTGTCACTCTCAGACACTCTCTATCGCTCTCTATCACTCTCTATCACTATCTGACACTCTCTGACACTCTCTGACACTCTCAGACACTCTCTATCACTCTCTGAAACTCTCTATCACTCTCTATCAGTCTCTGACACTCTCAGAAACTGTCTATCACTCTCTGACACTCTATATCACTCTCTATCACTCTCTGACACACTCTGACAATCTCTGACTCTCTCAGACACTCTCTATCACTCTCTATCACTCTCTGACACTCACTGACACTCTCAGACACTCTCTGTCACTCTTAGACACTCTTTATCACTCTCTGACACTCTCTATCACTCTCTGACACTCTCTATAACACTCTATCACTCACTGACACACTCTGGCACACTCTGGCAATCTCTGAAACTCTCAGACACTCTCTATCACTCTCTGACAGTCACTGACACTCTCAGACACTCTCTGTCACTTTCAGACACTGTCAGACACTCTCTATCACTCTCTGACTCTCTCTATCTCTCTCTGACACTCTCTGACACTCTCTGAGACTCTCTGACACTCTCAGACTCTCTCTATCACACTCTGACGCTCTCTGACACTCTCTGACACTCTCTATCACTCTCTGACACTCTCTGACACTCTCTATCACTCTCTGACACTCTCTGACACTCACAGACACTCTCTATCACTCTCCAGAACTCTCTGACACTCTCTGACACTCTCCGACAATCTCAGACACTCTCTATCACTCTATGACACTGTCTGACACTCTCTATCACTCTCTGACACACTCTGACACACTCTGACACTGTCTGAAACTCTCAGACACTCTCTATCACTCTCTGACACTCTCTGACAATCTCTGACACTCTCTGACACACTCACACACGCTCTATCACTCTCTGACACTCTCTGACACTCACAGACTCTCTCTATCACTCTCCAGAACTCTCTGACACTCTCTGACACTCTCAGACAGTCTCTATCACTCTCTGACACTCTCTATCACTCTCTATCACTCTCTGACACTCTCCGAGACTCTCTATCACTCTCTGACTTTCTATATCACTCTCTATCACTCTCTGACACACTCAGACACGCTCTATCACTCTCTGACACTCTCTGACACTCTCAGACACTCTGTATCACTCTCTGACACTCTCTATCATTCTCTATCACTCTCTATCACTCTCTGACAATCTCTGACACTCTCTATCACTCTCTGACACTCTCAGACACTCTCTATCACTCTCTGACACTCTCTATCCATCTCTATCACTCTCTGAAACTCTCTGACACTCTCAGACACTCTCTATCACTCCCTATCTCTCTCTGGCACACTGACTCTCTCAGACACTCTCTATCAATCTCTGGCACTCACTGAAACTCTCAGACACTCTCTGTCGCTCTCAGACACTCGAAGACACTCTCTCTCACTCTCTGGCACTCTATGAAACTCTCTGACACACTCACACTCTCTCTGACACTCTCTATCACTCTCTGACACTATCTGACACTCTCTGACACACGCTGACACTCTCTATCGCTCTCTGACACTCTCTATCGCTCTCTGACACTCTCTGACACACTCTGACACTCTCTGACACACTCAGACACTCTCTATCACTCTCTGTCACTTTCTGACACACTCTGACACAATCCGACAATCTCTGACAATCTCAGACACTCTCTTACACTCTCTGACACTGACTGACACTCTCAGGCACTCTCTGTCACTCTCAGATACTCTCAGACACTCTCTATCACTCTCTGACATTTTCTATCACTGTCTGACACTCTCCATCACTCTCTGACACTCTCCATCACTCTCTGACACTCTCTATCCATCTCTATCACTCTCTGACACAATTTGACACTCTCTATCACTCTCCGACAATCTCAGACACTCTCTATCACTCTATGACACTGTCTGACACTCTCTATCACTCTCTGACACACTCTGACACTGTCTGACACTCTCAGACACTCTCTATCACTCTCTGATACTCTCTGACAATCTCTGACACACTCTGACACACGCTATCGCTCTCTGACACTCTCGGACACAGTATGACACTCTCTGACACTCTCTGACACTCTCTTACACACTTTATCACTCTCTGACACACTCTGACACAATCTGACAGTCTCTGACACTCGCAGAAACTCTCTTTCACTCTCTGACACTCACTGACACTCTCAGACACTCTCTATCACTCTCAGACACTCTCTATCAGTCTCTGACACATTCTATCACTCTCTGACACTCTCTGACACTCTCTGAAAGTCTCTGACACTCTCTATCACTCTTTATCACTCTCTGACACAATTTGACACTCTCTATCACTCTCTGAAACTCTCAGACAATCTCTATCACTCTCTGACACTCTCCGACACTCTCAGGCACTCTCTATCACTCTCTATCACTCTCAGACACTCTCTATCACTCTCTGACACTCTCTATCCATCTCTATCACTCTCTGAAACTCTCTGACACTCTCAGACACTCTCTATCACTCCCTATCTATCTCTGGCACACTGACCCTCTCAGACACTCTCTATCAATCTCTGGCACTCAGTGAAACTCTCAGACACTCTCTGTCGCTCTCAGACACTCGAAGACACTCTCTCTCACTCTCTGGCACTCTACGTAACTCTCTGACACACGCACACTCTGTCTGACACTCTCTATCACTCTCTGACATTATCTGACACTCTCTGACACACGCTGACACTCTCTATCGCTCTCTGACACTCTCTATCGCTCTCTGACACACTCTGACACTCTCTGACACACTCTGACACTCTCTGACACACTCAAACACTCTCTATCACTCTCTGTCACTTTCTGACACACTCTGACACAATCCGACAATCTCTGACAATCTCAGACACTCTCTTACACTCTCTGACACTGACTGACACTCTCAGGCACTCTCTGTTACTCTCAGATACTCTCAGACACTCTCTATCACTCTCTGACACTATCTATCACTGTCTGACACTCTCTATCACTCTCTGACACTCTCCATCACTCTCTGACACTCTCTATCCATCTCTATCACTCTCTGACACAATTTGACACTCTCTATCACTCTCTGACACACTCTGACACTGTCTGACACTCTCAGACACTCTCTATCACTCTCTGACACTCTCTGACAATCTCTGACACACTCTGACACACGCTATCGCTCTCTGACACTCTCTGACACTCTCTGACACTCTCTATCACACTTTATCACTCTCTGACACAATCTGACAGTCTCTGACACTCGCAGAAACTCTCTTTCACTCTCTGACACTCACTGACACTCTCAGACACTCTCTATCACTCTCAGACACTCTCTATCAGTCTCTGACACATTCTATCACTCTCTGACACTCTCTGACACACTCTGAAACTCTCTGACACTCTCTATCACTCTCTATCACACTTTATCACTCTCTGACACACTTTGACACTCTCTATCACTCTCTGACACACTCTGACTTTCTCTGACACTCACTGAAACTCTCAGACAATCTCTGTCACTCTCAGACACTCTCTATCGCTCTCTGACACTCTCTGACACTCTCTGACACTCTCAGACACTCTCTATCACTCTCTGAAACTCTCTATCACTCTCTATCAGTCTCTGACACTCTCAGAAACTGTCTATCACTCTCTGACACTCTCTATCACTCTCTATCACTCTCTGACACACTCTGACAATCTCTGACTCTCTCAGACACTCTCTATCACTCTCTGACACTCACTGACACTCTCAGACACTCTCTGTCACTTTCAGACACTGTCAGACACTCTCTATCACTCTCTGACACTCTCTATCTCTCTCTGACACTCTCTGAGACTCTCTGACTCTCTCAGACTCTCTCTATCACACTCTGACGCTCTCTGACACTCTCTATCACTCTCTGACACTCTCTGAGACTCTCTGACTCTCTCAGACTCTCTCTATCACACTCTGACGCTCTCTGACACTCTCTATCACTCTCTGACACTCTCTGACACTCTCTATCACTCTCTGACACACTCACACACGCTCTATCACTCTCTGACACTCTCTGACACTCACAGACTCTCTCTATCACTCTCCAGAACTCTCTGACACTCTCTGACACTCTCAGACAGTCTCTATCACTCTCTGACACTCTCTATCACTCTCTGACACTTTCCGAGACTCTCTATCACTCTCTGACTTTCTATATCACTCTCTATCACTCTCTGACACACTCAGACACGCTTTATCACTCTCTGACACTCTCTGACACTCTCAGACACTCTGTATCACTCTCTGACACTCTCTATCATTCTCTATCACTCTCTATCACTCTCTGACAATCTCTGACACTTTCTATCACTCTCTATCACTCTCTGACACTCTCTGACACTCTCAGACACTCTCAGACACTCTCTATCACTCTTTGACACTCTCTATCCATCTCTATCACTCTCTGAAACTCTCTGACACTCTCAGACACTCTCTATCACTCCCTATCTCTCTCTGGCACACTGACTCTCTCAGACACTCTCTATCAATCTCTGGCACTCACTGAAACTCTCAGACACTCTCTGTCGCTCTCAGACACTCGAAGACACTCTCTCTCACTCTCTGGCACTCTATGAAACTCTCTGACACACTCATACTCTCTCTGACACTCTCTATCACTCTCTGACACTATCTGACACTCTCTGACACACGCTGACACTCTCTATCGCTCTCTGACACTCTCTATCGCTCTCTGACACTCTCTGACACACTCTGACACTCTCTGACACACTCAGACACTCTCTATCACTCTCTGTCATTTTCTGACACACTCTGACACAATCCGACAATCTCTGACAATCTCAGACACTCTCTTACACTCTCTGACACTGACTGACACTCTCAGGCACTCTCTGTCACTCTCAGATACTCTCAGACACTCTCTATCACTCTCTGACACTTTCTATCACTGTCTGACACTCTCTATCACTCTCTGACACTCTCCATCACTCTCTGACACTCTCTATCCATCTCTATCACTCTCTGACACAATTTGACACTCTCTATCACTCTCCGACAATCTCAGACACTCTCTATCACTCTATGACACTGTCTGACACTCTCTATCACTCTCTATCACTCTCTGACACACTCTGACACACTCTGACACTGTCTGAAACTCTCAGACACTCTCTATCACTCTCTGACACTCTCTGACAATCTCTGACACTCTCTTACACACTCACACATGCTCTATCACTCTCTGACACTCTCTGACACTCACAGACTCTCTCTATCACTCTCCAGAAATCTCTGACACTCTCTGACACTCTCAGACAGTCTCTATCACTCTCTGACACTCTCTATCTCTCTCTGTCACTCTCTGACACTCTCCGAGACTGTCTATCACTCTCTGACTTTCTATATCACTCTCTATCACTCTCTGACACACTCAGACACGCTCTATCACTCTCTGACACTCTCTGACACTCTCAGACACTCTGTATCACTCTCTGACACTCTCTATCATTCTCTATCATTCTCTATCACTCTCTATCACTCTCTGACACAATTTGACACTCTCTATCACTCTCTGAAACTCTCAGACACTCTCTATCACTCTCTGACACTCTCTGACACTCTCTGAAAGTCTCTGACACTCTCTATCACTCTTTATCACTCTCTGACACAATTTGACACTCTCTATCACTCTCTGAAATTCTCAGACACTCTCTATCACTCTCTGACACTCTCCGACACTCTCAGGCACTCTCTATCACTCTCTATCACTCTCAGACACTCTCTATCACTCTCTGACACTCTCTATCCATCTCTATCACTCTCTGAAACTCTCTGACACTCTCAGACACTCTCTATCACTCCCTATCTATCTCTGGCACACTGACCCTCTCAGACACTCTCTATCAATCTCTGGCACTCAGTGAAACTCTCAGACACTCTCTGTCGCTCTCAGACACTCGAAGACACTCTCTCTCACTCTCTGGCACTCTACGTAACTCTCTGACACACGCACACTCTGTCTGACACTCTCTATCACTCTCTGACATTATCTGACACTCTCTGACACACGCTGACACTCTCTATCGCTCTCTGACACTCTCTATCGCTCTCTGACACACTCTGACACTCTCTGACACACTCTGACACTCTCTGACACACTCAAACACTCTCTATCACTCTCTGTCACTTTCTGACACACTCTGACACAATCCGACAATCTCTGACAATCTCAGACACTCTCTTACACTCTCTGACACTGACTGACACTCTCAGGCACTCTCTGTTACTCTCAGATACTCTCAGACACTCTCTATCACTCTATGACACTATCTATCACTGTCTGACACTCTCTATCACTCTCTGACACTCTCCATCACTCTCTGACACTCTCTATCCATCTCTATCACTCTCTGACACAATTTGACACTCTCTATCACTCTCTGACACACTCTGACACTGTCTGACACTCTCAGACACTCTCTATCACTCTCTGACACTCTCTGACAATCTCTGACACACTCTGACACACGCTATCGCTCTCTGACACTCTCTGACACTCTCTGACACTCTCTATCACACTTTATCACTCTCTGACACAATCTGACAGTCTCTGACACTCGCAGAAACTCTCTTTCACTCTCTGACACTCACTGACACTCTCAGACACTCTCTATCACTCTCAGACACTCTCTATCAGTCTCTGACACATTCTATCACTCTCTGACACTCTCTGACACACTCTGAAACTCTCTGACACTCTCTATCACTCTCTATCACACTTTATCACTCTCTGACACACTTTGACACTCTCTATCACTCTCTGACACACTCTGACTTTCTCTGACACTCACTGAAACTCTCAGACAATCTCTGTCACTCTCAGACACTCTCTATCGCTCTCTGACACTCTCTGACACTCTCTGACACTCTCAGACACTCTCTATCACTCTCTGAAACTCTCTATCACTCTCTATCAGTCTCTGACACTCTCAGAAACTGTCTATCACTCTCTGACACTCTCTATCACTCTCTATCACTCTCTGACACACTCTGACAATCTCTGACTCTCTCAGACACTCTCTATCACTCTCTGACACTCACTGACACTCTCAGACACTCTCTGTCACTTTCAGACACTGTCAGACACTCTCTATCACTCTCTGACACTCTCTATCTCTCTCTGACACTCTCTGAGACTCTCTGACTCTCTCAGACTCTCTCTATCACACTCTGACGCTCTCTGACACTCTCTATCACTCTCTGACACTCTCTGAGACTCTCTGACTCTCTCAGACTCTCTCTATCACACTCTGACGCTCTCTGACACTCTCTATCACTCTCTGACACTCTCTGACACTCTCTATCACTCTCTGACACACTCACACACGCTCTATCACTCTCTGACACTCTCTGACACTCACAGACTCTCTCTATCACTCTCCAGAACTCTCTGACACTCTCTGACACTCTCAGACAGTCTCTATCACTCTCTGACACTCTCTATCACTCTCTGACACTTTCCGAGACTCTCTATCACTCTCTGACTTTCTATATCACTCTCTATCACTCTCTGACACACTCAGACACGCTTTATCACTCTCTGACACTCTCTGACACTCTCAGACACTCTGTATCACTCTCTGACACTCTCTATCATTCTCTATCACTCTCTATCACTCTCTGACAATCTCTGACACTTTCTATCACTCTCTATCACTCTCTGACACTCTCTGACACTCTCAGACACTCTCAGACACTCTCTATCACTCTTTGACACTCTCTATCCATCTCTATCACTCTCTGAAACTCTCTGACACTCTCAGACACTCTCTATCACTCCCTATCTCTCTCTGGCACACTGACTCTCTCAGACACTCTCTATCAATCTCTGGCACTCACTGAAACTCTCAGACACTCTCTGTCGCTCTCAGACACTCGAAGACACTCTCTCTCACTCTCTGGCACTCTATGAAACTCTCTGACACACTCATACTCTCTCTGACACTCTCTATCACTCTCTGACACTATCTGACACTCTCTGACACACGCTGACACTCTCTATCGCTCTCTGACACTCTCTATCGCTCTCTGACACTCTCTGACACACTCTGACACTCTCTGACACACTCAGACACTCTCTATCACTCTCTGTCATTTTCTGACACACTCTGACACAATCCGACAATCTCTGACAATCTCAGACACTCTCTTACACTCTCTGACACTGACTGACACTCTCAGGCACTCTCTGTCACTCTCAGATACTCTCAGACACTCTCTATCACTCGCTGACACTTTCTATCACTGTCTGACACTCTCTATCACTCTCTGACACTCTCCATCACTCTCTGACACTCTCTATCCATCTCTATCACTCTCTGACACAATTTGACACTCTCTATCACTCTCCGACAATCTCAGACACTCTCTATCACTCTATGACACTGTCTGACACTCTCTATCACTCTCTATCACTCTCTGACACACTCTGACACACTCTGACACTGTCTGAAACTCTCAGACACTCTCTATCACTCTCTGACACTCTCTGACAATCTCTGACACTCTCTTACACACTCACACATGCTCTATCACTCTCTGACACTCTCTGACACTCACAGACTCTCTCTATCACTCTCCAGAAATCTCTGACACTCTCTGACACTCTCAGACAGTCTCTATCACTCTCTGACACTCTCTATCTCTCTCTGTCACTCTCTGACACTCTCCGAGACTGTCTATCACTCTCTGACTTTCTATATCACTCTCTATCACTCTCTGACACACTCAGACACGCTCTATCACTCTCTGACACTCTCTGACACTCTCAGACACTCTGTATCACTCTCTGACACTCTCTATCATTCTCTATCATTCTCTATCACTCTCTATCACTCTCTGACACAATTTGACACTCTCTATCACTCTCTGAAACTCTCAGACACTCTCTATCACTCTCTGACACTCTCTGACACTCTCTGAACGTCTCTGACACTCTCTATCACTCTTTATCACTCTCTGACACAATTTGACACTCTCTATCACTCTCTGAAATTCTCAGACACTCTCTATCACTCTCTGACACTCTCCGACACTCTCAGGCACTCTCTATCACTCTCTATCACTCTCAGACACTCTCTATCACTCTCTGACACTCTCTATCCATCTCTATCACTCTCTGAAACTCTCTGACACTCTCAGACACTCTCTATCACTCCCTATCTATCTCTGGCACACTGACCCTCTCAGACACTCTCTATCAATCTCTGGCACTCAGTGAAACTCTCAGACACTCTCTGTCGCTCTCAGACACTCGAAGACACTCTCTCTCACTCTCTGGCACTCTACGTAACTCTCTGACACACGCACACTCTGTCTGACACTCTCTATCACTCTCTGACATTATCTGACACTCTCTGACACACGCTGACACTCTCTATCGCTCTCTGACACTCTCTATCGCTCTCTGACACACTCTGACACTCTCTGACACACTCTGACACTCTCTGACACACTCAAACACTCTCTATCACTCTCTGTCACTTTCTGACACACTCTGACACAATCCGACAATCTCTGACAATCTCAGACACTCTCTTACACTCTCTGACACTGACTGACACTCTCAGGCACTCTCTGTTACTCTCAGATACTCTCAGACACTCTCTATCACTCTATGACACTATCTATCACTGTCTGACACTCTCTATCACTCTCTGACACTCTCCATCACTCTCTGACACTCTCTATCCATCTCTATCACTCTCTGACACAATTTGACACTCTCTATCACTCTCTGACACACTCTGACACTGTCTGACACTCTCAGACACTCTCTATCACTCTCTGACACTCTCTGACAATCTCTGACACACTCTGACACACGCTATCGCTCTCTGACACTCTCTGACACTCTCTGACACTCTCTATCACACTTTATCACTCTCTGACACAATCTGACAGTCTCTGACACTCGCAGAAACTCTCTTTCACTCTCTGACACTCACTGACACTCTCAGACACTCTCTATCACTCTCAGACACTCTCTATCAGTCTCTGACACATTCTATCACTCTCTGACACTCTCTGACACACTCTGAAACTCTCTGACACTCTCTATCACTCTCTATCACACTTTATCACTCTCTGACACACTTTGACCCTCTCTATCACTCTCTGACACACTCTGACTTTCTCTGACACTCACTGAAACTCTCAGACAATCTCTGTCACTCTCAGACACTCTCTATCGCTCTCTGACACTCTCTGACACTCTCTGACACTCTCAGACACTCTCTATCACTCTCTGAAACTCTCTATCACTCTCTATCAGTCTCTGACACTCTCAGAAACTGTCTATCACTCTCTGACACTCTCTATCACTCTCTATCACTCTCTGACACACTCTGACAATCTCTGACTCTCTCAGACACTCTCTATCACTCTCTGACACTCACTGACACTCTCAGACACTCTCTGTCACTTTCAGACACTGTCAGACACTCTCTATCACTCTCTGACACTCTCTATCTCTCTCTGACACTCTCTGAGACTCTCTGACTCTCTCAGACTCTCTCTATCACACTCTGACGCTCTCTGACACTCTCTATCACTCTCTGACACTCTCTGAGACTCTCTGACTCTCTCAGACTCTCTCTAACACACTCTGACGCTCTCTGACACTCTCTATCACTCTCTGACACTCTCTGACACTCTCTATCACTCTCTGACACACTCACACACGCTCTATCACTCTCTGACACTCTCTGACACTCACAGACTCTCTCTATCACTCTCCAGAACTCTCTGACACTCTCTGACACTCTCAGACAGTCTCTATCACTCTCTGACACTCTCTATCACTCTCTGACACTTTCCGAGACTCTCTATCACTCTCTGACTTTCTATATCACTCTCTATCACTCTCTGACACACTCAGACACGCTTTATCACTCTCTGACACTCTCAGACACTCTGTATCACTCTCTGACACTCTCTATCATTCTCTATCACTCTCTATCACTCTCTGACAATCTCTGACACTTTCTATCACTCTCTATCACTCTCTGACACTCTCTGACACTCTCAGACACTCTCAGACACTCTCTATCACTCTTTGACACTCTCTATCCATCTCTATCACTCTCTGAAACTCTCTGACACTCTCAGACACTCTCTATCACTCCCTATCTCTCTCTGGCACACTGACTCTCTCAGACACTCTCTATCAATCTCTGGCACTCACTGAAACTCTCAGACACTCTCTGTCGCTCTCAGACACTCGAAGACACTCTCTCTCACTCTCTGGCACTCTATGAAACTCTCTGACACACTCATACTCTCTCTGACACTCTCTATCACTCTCTGACACTATCTGACACTCTCTGACACACGCTGACACTCTCTATCGCTCTCTGACACTCTCTATCGCTCTCTGACACTCTCTGACACACTCTGACACTCTCTGACACACTCAGACACTCTCTATCACTCTCTGTCATTTTCTGACACACTCTGACACAATCCGACAATCTCTGACAATCTCAGACACTCTCTTACACTCTCTGACACTGACTGACACTCTCAGGCACTCTCTGTCACTCTCAGATACTCTCAGACACTCTCTATCACTCGCTGACACTTTCTATCACTGTCTGACACTCTCTATCACTCTCTGAAACTCTCCATCACTCTCTGACACTCTCTATCCATCTCTATCACTCTCTGACACAATTTGACACTCTCTATCACTCTCCGACAATCTCAGACACTCTCTATCACTCTATGACACTGTCTGACACTCTCTATCACTCTCTATCACTCTCTGACACACTCTGACACACTCTGACACTGTCTGAAACTCTCAGACACTCTCTATCACTCTCTGACACTCTCTGACAATCTCTGACACTCTCTTACACACTCACACATGCTCTATCACTCTCTGACACTCTCTGACACTCACAGACTCTCTCTATCACTCTCCAGAAATCTCTGACACTCTCTGACACTCTCAGACAGTCTCTATCACTCTCTGACACTCTCTATCTCTCTCTGTCACTCTCTGACACTCTCCGAGACTGTCTATCACTCTCTGACTTTCTATATCACTCTCTATCACTCTCTGACACACTCAGACACGCTCTATCACTCTCTGACACTCTCTGACACTCTCAGACACTCTGTATCACTCTCTGACACTCTCTATCATTCTCTATCATTCTCTATCACTCTCTATCACTCTCTGACAATCTCTGACACTTTCTATCACTCTCTACCACTCTCTGACACTCTCAGACACTCTCTATCACTCTCAGACACTCTCTATCACTTTCTGACACTCTCTATCACTCTCTATCACTCTCAGACACTCTCTATCACTCTCTGACACTCTCTATCCATCTCTATCACTCTCTGAAACTCTCTGACACTCTCAGACACTCTCTATCACTCCCTATCTCTCTCTGGCACACTGACTCTCTCAGACACTCTCTTTCAATCTCTGGCACTCAGTGAAACTCTCAGCACACTCTCTGTCGCTCTCAGACACTCGAAGACACTCTCTCTCACTCTCTGGCACTCTATGAAACTCTCTGACACACTCACACTCTCTCTGACACTCTCTATCACTCTCTGACACTATCTGACACTCTCTGACACACGCTGACACTCTCTATCGCTCTCTGACACTCTCTATCGCTCTCTGACACTCTCTGACACTCTCTGACACTCTCTGACACACTCTGACACACTCTGACACTGTCTGACACTCTCAGACACTCTCTATCTCTCTCTGACACTCTCTGACAATCTCTGACACACTCTGACACACACTATCGCTCTCTGACACTCTCAGACACAGTCTGACACTCTCTGACACTCTCTGACACAATCTGACAGTCTCTGACACTCGCAGAAACTCTCTTTCACTCTCTGACACTCACTGACACTCTCAGACACTCTCTATCACTCTCAGACAATCTCTGACACAATTTGACACTCTCTATCACTCTCTGAAACTCTCAGACACTCTCTATCACTCTCTGACACTCTCCGACACTCTCAGGCACTCTCTATCACTCTCTATCACTCTCTGACACACTCTGACTTTCTCTGACACTCTCAGACACTCTCAGACACTCTCAGACACTCTCTATCACTCTCTGACACTCAGTGACACTCTCAGACACTCTCTATCACTCTCTGAAACTCTCTATCACTCTCTATCAGTCTCTGACACTCTCAGAAACTGTCTATCACTCTCTGACACTCTCTATCACTCTCTGACACACTCTGACAATCTCTGACTCTCTCAGACACTCTCTATCACTCTCTGACACTCACTGACACTCTCAGACACTCTCTGTCACTTTCAGACACTGTCAGACACTCTCTATCACACTCTATCTCTCTCTGACTCTCTCTATCTCTCTCTGACACTCTCTGACACTCTCTGACACTCTCTGAGACTCTCTGACTCTCTCAGACTCTCTCTATCACACTCTGACGCTCTCTGACACTCTCTATCACTCTCTGACACTCTCTGACACTCACAGACTCTCTCTATCACTCTCCAGAACTCTCTGACACTCTCAGACAGTCTCTATCACTCTCTGACACTCTCTATCACTCTCTATCACTCTCTGACACTCTCCGAGACTCTCTATCACTCTCTGACTTTCTATATCACTCTCTATCACTCTCTGACACTCTCTGACACTCTCTGACACTCACAGACACTCTCTAGAACTCTCTGACACCCTCTGACACTCTCTGACACTCTCAGACACTCTCAGACACTCTCTCTGACACTCTCTCTCACTCTCTGACACCCTCTGACAAACTCACACTCTCTCTGACACTTTCTATCACTCTCTGACACTCTCTGACACAATCTGACACTCTCTATCGCTCTCTGACACTGTCTATCGCTCTCTGACACTCTTTGAAACTCTCTGACACTCTCTGACACACTCAGACACTCTCTGACACTCTCTATCGCTCTCTATCACTTTCTGACACAATCTGACAATCTCTGACAATCTCAGACACTCTCTATCCCTCTCTGACACTCTCAGACACTCTCTGTCACTCACAGACACTCTCTGACACTCTCTATCTTTCTCTATCAATCTCTGACGCACTTTGACACACTCTGACACTTTCTATCACTCTGACACTCTCTGACACACTCTGACACTTTCTATCACTCTCTATCACTCTCTATCACTCTCTGAAACTCTCAGACACTCTCTATCACTCTCAGACACTCTCTATCACTCTCAGACACTCTCTATCACTCTCTGACACTCTCTATCACTCTCTGACACTCTCTATCACTCGCTATCACTCTCAGAAACTCTCTATCACTCTCTGACACTCTCTATCCATCTCTACAACTCTCTGAAAATCTCTTACACTCTCAGACACTCTCTATCACTCCCTATCTCTCTCTGACACACTCTGACACACTCTGACCCTCTCAGAAACTCTCTATCACTCTCTGACACTCACTGACACTCTCAGACACTCTCTGTCACTCTCTGACACTCTCTATCACTCTCTGACACACTCAAACACGCTCTATCACTCTCTGACACTCTCTGACACTCTCAGACACTCTCTGACACTCTCTATCTTTCTCTATCACTCTCTGACGCACTTTGACACACTCTGACACTTTCTATCACTCTGACACTCTCTGACACACTCTGACACTTTCTATCACTCTCTATCACTCTCTATCACTCTCTGAAACTCTCAGACACTCTCTATCACTCTCAGACACTCTCTATCACTCTCAGACACTCTCTATCACTCTCTGACACTCTCTATCACTCTCTGACACTCTCTATCACTCGCTATCACTCTCAGAAACTCTCTATCACTCTCTGACACTCTCTATCCATCTCTACAACTCTCTGAAAATCTCTTACACTCTCAGACACTCTCTATCACTCCCTATCTCTCTCTGACACACTCTGACACACTCTGACCCTCTCAGAAACTCTCTATCACTCTCTGACACTCACTGACACTCTCAGACACTCTCTGTCACTCTCTGACACTCTCTATCACTCTCTGACACACTCAAACACGCTCTATCACTCTCTGACACTCTCTGACACTCTCAGACACTCTCTGACACTCTCTATCTTTCTCTATCACTCTCTGACGCACTTTGACACACTCTGACACTTTCTATCACTCTGACACTCTCTGACACACTCTGACACTTTCTATCACTCTCTATCACTCTCTATCACTCTCTGAAACTCTCAGACACTCTCTATCACTCTCAGACACTCTCTATCACTCTCAGACACTCTCTATCACTCTCTGACACTCTCTATCACTCTCTGACACTCTCTATCACTCGCTATCACTCTCAGAAACTCTCTATCACTCTCTGACACTCTCTATCCATCTCTACAACTCTCTGAAAATCTCTTACACTCTCAGACACTCTCTATCACTCCCTATCTCTCTCTGACACACTCTGACACACTCTGACCCTCTCAGAAACTCTCTATCACTCTCTGACACTCACTGACACTCTCAGACACTCTCTGTCACTCTCTGACACTCTCTATCACTCTCTGACACACTCAAACACGCTCTATCACTCTCTGACACTCTCTGACACTCTCAGACAATCTCTATCACACTCTAGCACTCTCTGACATTCTCTGACACTCTCAGACACTCTCTATCACTCTCTGACTTTCTATATAACTCTCTATCACACTCTGACACTCTCAGACACTCTCTATCACTCTCTATCACTCTCAGACACTCTCTATCACTCTCTGACACTCTCTATCCATCTCTATCACTCTCTGAAACTCTCTTACACTCTCAGACACTCTCTATCACTCCCGATCACTCTCTGACACACTCTGACACACTCTGACACTCTCAGACACTCTCTATCACTCTCTGGCACTCAGTGAAACTCTCAGACACTCTCTCTCAATCTCTGACACTCTCTGAAACTCTCTGACACACTCACACTCTCTCTGACACTCTCTATCGCTCTCTGACACTCTCTGACACTCTCTGACACAATCTGACACTCTCTATCGCTCTCTGACCCTCTCTATAGCTCTCTGACACTCTTTGACATACTCTGACACTCTCTGACACACTCAGACATTCTCTATCGCTCTCTATCAATTTCTGACACAATCTGACAATCTCTGACAATCTCAGACACTCTCTATCACTCTCTGACACTGACTGACACTCTCAGACACTCTCTGACACTCTCAGACACTCTCAGACACTCTTCATCACTCTCTGACACTTTCTATTTCTCTCTGACACTCTCTGACACACTCTGACACTCTCTGACACTCTCTATCACTCTCTATCACTCTCTATCACGCTTTGACACAATTTGACACTCTCTATCACTCTCCGACAATCTCAGACACTCTCTATCACTCTATGACACTCTCTGATACTCTCTATCACACTCTATCACTCTCTGACACACTCTGACACACTCTGACACTCTCTGACACTCTCTGACACTCTCATACACTCTCATACACTCTCTATCGCTCTCTGACACTCTCTGACACAATCTGACAATCTCTGACACTCTCAGACACTCTCTTTCACTCTCTGACACTCACTGACTCTCTCAGACACTCTCTATCATTCTCTGACACTTTCTATCACTCTCTGACACTCTCTGACACACTCTGAAACTCTCTGACACTCTATATCACTCTCTATCAATCTCTGACACAATTTGACACTCTCTATCACTCTCTGACACTCTCTGACACTCTCTATAACTCTCTGACACACTCAGATACGCTCTATCACTCTCTGACACTCATAGACATTCTCTAGCACTCTCCAGCACTCTCTGACACTCTCTGACACTCTCAGACAGTCTCTATCACTCTCTGACACTCTCTATCACTCTCTATCACTCTCTAACACTCTCAGAGACTCTCTATCACTCTCTGACTTTCCAAATCACTCTCTATCACTCTCTGACACTCTCAGACACTCACTATCACTCTCTGACACTCTCTATCAATCTCTATCACTCTCTGACACTCTCTGACACTCTCAGGCACTCTCTATCACTCTCTATCACTCTCTGACACACTCTGACACAATCTGACAATCTCTGACACTCTCAGACACTCTCAGACACTCTCTATCACTCTCTATCAATCTCTGACACAATTTGACACTCTCTATCACTCTCTGACAATCTCTGACACTCTCTATCGCTCTTTGACACTCTCTGACACTCTCTGACACACTCTGACACAATCTGACACTCTCTGACACTCTCAGACACTCTATATCACTCTATATCACTCTCTGACACACTCTGACACTATCTGACAATCTCTGACACTCTCAGACACTCTCTATCACTCTCTGATAATCTCTGACACTCTCAGACACTCTCTATCACTCTCTATCACTCTCTGACACTCTCTATAAATCGTTATCACTCTCTGACACTCTCAGACACTCTCTAAAACTCTTTCTCACTCTCTGACGCTCTCTGACACTCTCTGACACTCTCTGACACTCTCAGACACTCTCTGACACTCTCAGACACTCTCTATCACTCTCTGTCACTCTCTGTCAATCTCAGACACCTCAGAAACTTTCTATCACTCTCTGACACTCTCTGACACTCCCTATCAATCTCTATCACTCTCTATCACTCTCTGACACTCTCTGACACTCTCAGACAATCACTATCACTGTCTATCGCTCTCTAACACTCTATATCAATCTTTGAATCTCTCTGACACTCAATGACACTCTCTATCAATCTCTATCACTCTCTGACACACTCTGACACACTCTGACACACTCTGACACTCTCTGACAGTCTCAGACACTCTCTGACACACTCAGACACTCTCTGACACTCTCAGACACTCGCTATAACTCTCTGACACACTCTGACACACTCTGACACTCTCTGACAGTCTCAGACACTCTCTATCACTCTCTGACACACTCTGACAATCTCTGACACTCTCAGACACTCTCTGTCCATCTCAGACACCTCAGAAACTCTCTATCACTCTCTGAAACTCTCTGACGCTCTCTGACAGTCTCGGACACTCCCTATCACTCTATGACACTCTCTGACACTCTCTATCACTCTCTATCACTCTCTGACACTGTCTGACACACTCAGACACTCTCTATCACTCTCTGTCACTCTCAGACACCTCAGAAGCTCTCTATCACTCTCTGACACTCTCTGACACTCTCAGACACTCTCTATCATTCTCTGACACACTCTGACACACTCTGACACTCTCTGACACTCTCTGTCACTCTCTGTCACTCTCTGTCACTCTCTGTCACTCTCTGACACACGCTGACAGTCGCTGGCACTCTCAGACACTCTCTATCACTCTCCAGCACTCTCTGACGCTCTCTGACACTCTCAGACAATCTCTATCAATCTCTGACACTCTCTATCACTCTCTATCACTCTCTGACACTCTCAGAGACTCTCTATCCCTCTCTATCACTCCCTATCACTCTCTGACACAGTCTGACACTCTCAGACACTCTCCATCACTCTCTGGCACTCACTGAAATCTCAGACACTCTCTGGCACTCTCAGACACTCCCAGACACTCTCTCTCATTCTCTGACACTCTCTGACACTCTCTGACACACTCTGACACTCTCAGACACTCTCTATCACTCTCTGACACTGACTGACACTCTCCGACACTCTCTGACACTCTCTGACACTCTCAGACACTCTCTATCACTCTCTGACACTTTCTATTTCTCTCTGACACTCTCTGACGCACTCTGACACTCTCTGACACTCTCTATCACTCTCCAACAATCTCTGACACAATTTGACACTCTCTATCACTCTCTGACAATCTCAGACACTCTCTATCACTCTATGACACTCTCTGATACTCTCTATCACTCTCTATCACTCTCTGACACACGCTGACACTCTCTGACACTCTCAGACACTCTCTATCACTCTCTATCGCTCTCTGACTCTCTCTGACACAATCTGACAATCTCAGACACTCTCAGACACTCTCTTTCACTCTCTGACACTCACTGTCACTATCAGACACTCTCTACCACTCTCTGACACTTTCTATCACTCTCTGACACTCTCTATCACTCTCTATCAATCTCTGACACAATTGGACAATCTCTGACACTCTCTGTCTATCTCTGACACAATTTGACACTCTCTGACACTCTCTGACACTCTCAGGCACTCTCTATCAATCTATGACTCTCTCTGATACTCTCTATCACTCTATATCACTCTCTGGCACACGCTGACACTCTCTGACACTCTCAGACACTCTCTATCACTCTCTATCGCTCTCTGACACTCTCTGACACAATCTGACAATCTCAGACACTCTTTATCACTCTCAATCACACTCTGACACTCTCTGACACTCTCAGACACTCTCTCTCTCACTCTCTATAACTCTGTGACACTCTCTGACACACTCTGACACACTCTATCGCTCTCTGACACTCTCTGACAATCTCTGACACTCTCAGGCACTCTCTATCACTCTCTATCACTCTCTGACACACTGTGACACAATCTGACAATCTCTGACACTCTCAGACACTCTCTATCACTCTCTGAACCTTTCTATCACTCTCTGACGCTCTCTGACACACTCTGAAACACTCTGACACTCTCTATCACTCTCTATCAATCTCTGACACAATTTGACACTCTCTATCACTCTCTGACACTCTCTGACTCTCTCTGACATTCTCTATCGCTCTCTGACACTCTCTGACACTCTCTGACACTCTCTGACACTCTCTGACACTCTCTATCGCTCTCTGACACTCTCTGACACTCTCTGACGCTCTCTGACGCTCTCTGACACTCTCTGACACTCTCTGACACACTCTGACACAATCTGACAGTCTCTGACACTCTCAGACACTCTGTATCACTCTATATCACTCTCTGACACACTCTGACACTATCTGACAATCTCTGACACTCTCAGACACTCTCTATCACTCTCTGATAATCTCTGACACTCTCAGACACTCTCTATCACTCTATATCACTCTCTGACACACTCTGACACTATCTGACAATCTCTGACACTCTCAGACACTCTCTATCACTCTCTGATAATCTCTGACACTCTCAGACACTCTCTATCACTCTCTATCACTCTCTGACACTCTCTATAAATCGTTATCACTCTCTGACACTCTCAGACACTCTCTAAAACTCTTTCTCACTCTCTGACGCTCTCTGACACTCTCTGACAATCTCAGAAACTCTCAGACACTCTCTATCACTCTCTGTCACTCTCTGACACTCTCTGACACTCTCAGACAATCACTATCACTGTCTATCACTCTCTGACACTCTCTGACACAATCTGACAATCTCAGACACTCTTTATCACTCTCAATGACACTCGGACACTCTCTGACACTCTCGGACACTCTCTCTCTCACTCTCTATCACTCTGTGACACTCTCTGACACACTCTGACACACTCTATCGCTCTCTGACACTCTCTGACACAATCTGACAATCTCTGACACTCTCAGGCATTCTCTATCACTCTCTGACACACTCTGACACAATCTGACAATCTCTGGCACTCTCAGACACTCTCTGTCACTCTCTGAACCTTTCTATCACTCTCTGACGCTCTCTGACACACTCTAAAACACTCTGACACTCTCTATCACTCTCTATCAATCTCTGACACAATTTGACACTCTCTATCACTCTCTGACACTCTCTGACACTCTCTATCGCTTTCTGAAACTCTCTGACACTCTCTGACACACTCCTACACTCTCTGACACACTCTGACACAATCTGACACTCTCTGACACTCTCAGACACTCTCTATCACTCTATATCACTCTCTGACACACTCTGACACACTCTGACACATTCTGACAATCTCTGACGCTCTCAGACACTCTCTATCACTCTCTGATAATCACTGACACTCTCAGACACTCTCTATCACTCTCTATCACTCTCCGACACTCTCTATAAATCGCTATCACTCTCTGATACTCTCAGACACTCTCTAAACCTCTTTCTCACTCTCTGACGCTCTCTGACACTCTCTGACAATCTCAGACACTCTCAGACACTCTCTATCACTCTCTGTCACTCTCTGTCACTCTCTGTCACTCTCAGACACCCCAGAAACTCTCTATCACTCTCTGACACTCTCTGACACTCTCTGAAACTCTCAGACAATCACTATCACTGTCTATCACTCTCTAACACTCTATATCAATCTTTGAATCTCTCTGACACTCAATGACACTCTCTATCAATCTCTATCAATCTCTATCAATCTCTATCACTCTCTGACACACTCTGACACACTCTGACACTCTCTGACACTCTCAGACACTCTCAGACACTCTCAGACACTCTCTATCACTCTCAGACACTCTCTATCACTCTATGACACTCTCTGACACACTCAGACACTCGCTATAACTCTCTGACACACTCTGACACACTCTGACACTCTCTGACAGTCTCAGACACTCTCTATCACTCTCTGACACACTCTGACAATCTCTGACACTCTCAGACACTCTCTGTCAATCTCAGACACATCAGAAACTCTCTATCACTCTCTGAAACTCTCTGACACTCTCTGACACTCTCTGACGCTCTCTGACACTCTCGGACACTCCCTATCACTCTAAGACACTCTGACACTCTCTATCACTCTCTATCACTCTCTGACACTGTCTGACACACTCAGACACTCTCTATCACTCTCTGTCACTCTCAGACACCTCACAAGCTCTCTATCACTCTCTGACACTCTCTGACACTCTCTATCACTCTCTGACACACTCAGACACGCTCTATCACTCTCTGACACTCTCAGACACTCTCGATCACTCTCGATCACTCTCTGTCACTCTCTGACACACGCTGACAGTCGCTGGCACTCTCAGAAACTCTCTATCACTCTCTAGCACTCTCTGATGCTCTCTGACACTCTCAGACAATCTCTATCACTCTCTGACACTCTCAGAGACTCTCTATCCCTCTCTATCACTCCCTATCACTCTCTGACACACTCTGACACACTCTGACACTCTCAGACACTCTCCATCACACTCTGGTACTCACTGAAATCTCAGACACTCTCTGGCACTCTCAGACACTCCCAGACACTCTCTCTCTCACTCTCTGACACTCTCTGAAACTCTCTGACGCACTCACACTCTCTCTGACACTCTCTATCGCTCTCTGACCCTCTTTGACACACTCAGACACTCTCTGACACACTCATACACTCTCTATCGCTCTCTAGCACTTTCTGACACAATCTGACACAATCTGACAATCTCTGACAATCTCTGACAATCTCAGACACTCTCTATCACTCTCTGACACTGACTGACACTGACTGACACTCTCAGACACTCTCTGTCACTCTCAGACACTCTCAGACACTCTCTATCGCTCTCTGACACTTTCTATCTCTCTCTGACCCACTCTGACACTCTCTGACACTCTCTCTCTCACTCTCTGTCACTCTCTGACACAATTTGACACTCTCCATCACTCTCTGACAATCTCAGACACTCTCTATCACTCGATGACACTCTCTGATACTCTCCATCACTCTCTACCACTCTCTGACACACTCTGACACTCTCTGACACTCTCAGACACTCTCTCTCACTCTCTATCACTCTCTGACACTGACTGACAATCTCAGACACTCTCAATCACTCGATGACACTCTCTGATACTCTCTGACACAATCTGACAATCTCTGACTCTCTCAGACACTCTTCATCACTCTCTATCACTCTCTGGCACACTCTGACACAATCTGACAATCTCTGACACTCTCAGACACTCTCTATCGCTCTCTGACACTTTCTATCTCTCTCTGACCCACTCTGACACTCTCTGACACTCTCTCTCTCACTCTCTGTCACTCTCTGACACAATTTGACACTCTCCATCACTCTCTGACAATCTCAGACACTCTCTATCACTCGATGACACTCTCTGATACTCTCCATCACTCTCTACCACTCTCTGACACACTCTGACACTCTCTGACACTCTCAGACACTCTCTCTCACTCTCTATCACTCTCTGACACTGACTGACAATCTCAGACACTCTCAATCACTCGATGACACTCTCTGATACTCTCTGACACAATCTGACAATCTCTGACTCTCTCAGACACTCTTCATCACTCTCTATCACTCTCTGGCACACTCTGACACAATCTGACAATCTCTGACACTCTCTGACACTCTCTTTCACTCTCTGACACTCAGTGACTCTCTCAGACACTCTCTATCATTCTCTGACACTTTCTATCACTCTCTGACACTCTTTGACACACTCTGAAACTCTCTGACACTCTATATCACTCTCTATCAATCTCTGACACAATTTGACACTCTCTATCACTCTCTGACACTCTCTGACACTCTCTATCACTCTCTGACACACTCAGATACGCTCTATCACTCTCTGACACTCGCAGCCATTCTCTATCACTCTCTAGCACTCTCTATCACTCTCTATCACTCTCTGACACTCTCAGAGACTCTCTATCACTCTATGACTTTCTATATCACTCTCTATCACTCTCTGACACTCTCAGACACTCACTATCACTCTCTGACACTCTCTATCAATCTCTCTCACTCTCTGACACTCTCTGACACTCTCAGACACTCTCTATCACTCTCTGACACTGACTGACACTCTCTGACACACTCTGACACTCTCTGACACTCTCTATCACTCTCTATCACTCTCCAACACTCTCTGACACAATTTGACACACTCTATCACTCTCTGACAATCTCAGACACTCTCTATCACTCTATGACACTCTCTGATACTCTCTATCACTCTCTGTCACTCTCTGACACACGCTGACACTCTCTGACACTCTCAGACACTCTCTATCACTCTCTATCGCTCTCTGACTCTCTCTGACACAATCTGACAATCTCAGACACGCTTTATCACTCTCTATCACTCTCTGGCACACTCTGACACAATCTGACAATCTCTGACACTCTCAGACACTCTCAGACACTCTCTTTCAATCTGTGACACTCACTGACACTATCAGACACTCTCTACCACTCTCTGACACTTTATATCACTCTCTGACACAATCTGACAATCTCTGACACTCTCAGACACTCTCTATCACTCTCTATCACTCTCTGACACACTCTGACACAATCTGACAATCTCTGACACTCTGAGACACTCTCTATCACTCTCTGACACTCACTGACACTCTCAGACACTCTCTATCACTCTCTGAACCTTTCTATCACTCTCTGACGCTCTCTGACACACTCTGAAACTCTCTGACACTCTCTATCACTCTCTATCAATCTCTGACACAATTTGACACTCTCTATCACCCTCTGACACTCTCTGACACTCTCTATCGCTCTCTGACACTCTCTGACACACTCTGACACACTCTGACACAATCTGACACTCTCTGACACTCTCAGACACTCTCTATCACTCTATATCACTCTCTGACACACTCTGACACTATCTGACAATCTCTGACGCTCTCAGACACTCTCTATCACTGTCTATCACTCTCTGACACTCTCTATAAATCGTTATCACTCACTGACACTCTCAGACACTCTCTAAAACTCTTTCTCACTCTCTGACGCTCTCTGACACTCTCTGACAATCTCTGACAATCTCAGACATTCTCAGACACTCTCAGACACTCTCTATCACTCTCTGTCACTCTCTGTCACTCTCAGACACCTCAGAAACTCTCTATCACTCTCTGACACTCTCTGACACTCTCTGACACTCCCTATCAATCTCTATCACTCTCTATCACTCTCTGACACTCTCTGACACTCTCAGACAATCACTATCACTGTCTATCACTCTCTAACAATCTATATCAATCTTTGAATCTCTCTGACACTCAATGACGCTCTCGATCAATCTCTATCACTCTCTGACACACTCAGACACTCTCTGACACTCTCTATCACTCTCTGACACTCTCGGACACACTCAGACACTCTCAGACACTCTCAGACACTCGCTATAACTCTCTGACACTCTCTGACACTCTCTGACACTCTCTGACACTCTCATACACTCTCTATCAATCTCTGACACACTCTGACACACTCTGACACTCTCTGACAGTCTCAGACACTCTCTATCACTCTCTGACACTGACAATCTCTGACACTCTCAGACACTCTCTGTCAATCTCAGACACCTCAGAAACTCTCTGACACTCTCTGACACTCTCTGACACTCTCTGCCGCTCTCTGACACTCTCGGACACTCTCGGACACACTCAGACACTCTCTGACACTCTCAGACACTCGCTATAAATCTCTGACACTCTCTGACACTCTCAGACACTCTCTGACACTCTCTGACACTCTCTGACACTCTCATACACTCTCTATCAATCTCTGACACACTCTGACACTCTCTGACAGTCTCAGACTCTCTCTATCACTCTCTGACACACTCTGACAATCTCTGACACTCTCAGACACTCTCATACACTCTCTATCAATCTCTGACACACTCTGACACTCTCTGACAGTCTCAGACTCTCTCTATCACTCTCTGACACACTCTGACAATCTCTGACACTCTCAGACACTCTCTGTCAATCTCAGACACCTCAGAAGCTCTCTATCACTCTATGACACTCTCTGACACTCTCTATCACTCTCTATCACTCTCTGACACTGTCTGACACACTCAGACACTCTCTATCACTCTCTGACACACTCAGACACGCTCTATCATTCTCTGACACACTCTGACACTCTCTGACACTCTCTGACACTCTCTGTCACTCTCTGACACTCTCTGTCACTCTCTGTCACTCTCTGTCACTCTCGGTCATTCTCTGTCACTCTCTGACACTCGCTGACAGTCGCTGGCACTCTCAGACACTCTCTATCACTCTCTAGCACTCTCTGACGCTCTCTGACACTCTCAGACAGTGTCTATCACTCTCTGACACTCTCTGACACTCTCTATCACTCTCTATCACTCCCTATCACTCTCTGACACACTCTGACACTCTCAGACACTCTCCATCGCTCTCTGGCTCTCACTGAAATCTCAGACACTCTCTGGCACTCTCAGACACTCCCAGACACTCTCTCTCACTCTCTGAAACTCTCTGAAACTCTCTGACGCACTCACACTCTCTCTCTGACACTCTCTATCACTCTCTGACACTCTCTGACACTCTCTGACACACTCTGACACTCTCTATCGCTCTCTGACCCTCTCTATCGCTCTCTGACACTCTTTGACACACTCTGACACTCTCTGACACACTCAGACACTCTCTATCGCTCTCTAGCACTTTCTGACACAATCTGACACAATCTGACAATCTCTGACAATCTCAGACACTCTCTATCACTCTCTGACACTGACTGACACTCTCAGACACTCTCTGTCACTCTCAGACACTCTCAGACACTCTCTATCAATCTCTGACACTTTCTATCTCTCTCTGACCCACTCTGACACTCTCTGACACTCTCTCTCTCACTCTCTATCACTCTCTGACACAATTTGACACTCTCTAACACTCTCTGACAATCTCAGACACTCTCAATCACTCGATGACACTCTCTGATACTCTCTGACACAATCTGACAATCTCTGACTCTCTCAGACACTCTTCATCACTCTCTATCACTCTCTGGCACACTCTGACACAATCTGACAATCTCTGACACTCTCTGACACTCTCTTTCACTCTCTGACACTCACTGACTCTCTCAGACACTCTCTATCATTCTCTGACACTTTCTATCACTCTCTGACACTCTTTGACACACTCTGAAACTCTCTGACACTCTATATCACTCTCTATCAATCTCTGACACAATTTGACACTCTCTATCACTCTCTGACACTCTCTGACACTCTCTATCACTCTCTGACACACTCAGATACGCTCTATCACTCTCTGACACTCGCAGCCATTCTCTATCACTCTCTAGCACTCTCTATCACTCTCTATCACTCTCTGACACTCTCAGAGACTCTCTATCACTCTATGACTTTCTATATCACTCTCTATCACTCTCTGACACTCTCAGACACTCACTATCACTCTCTGACACTCTCTATCAATCTCTATCACTCTCTGACACTCTCTGACACTCTCAGACACTCTCTATCACTCTCTATCACTCCCTATCACTCTCTGACACACTCTGACACACTCTGACACTCTCAGACACTCTCTATCACTCTCTGACACTGACTGACACTCTCTGACACACTCTGACACTCTCTGACACTCTCTATCACTCTCTATCACTCTCCAACACTCTCTGACACAATTTGACACACTCTATCACTCTCTGACAATCTCAGACACTCTCTATCACTCTATGACACTCTCTGATACTCTCTATCACTCTCTGTCACTCTCTGACACACGCTGACACTCTCTGACACTCTCAGACACTCTCTATCACTCTCTATCGCTCTCTGACTCTCTCTGACACAATCTGACAATCTCAGACACGCTTTATCACTCTCTATCACTCTCTGGCACACTCTGACACAATCTGACAATCTCTGACACTCTCAGACACTCTCAGACACTCTCTTTCAATCTGTGACACTCACTGACACTATCAGACACTCTCTACCACTCTCTGACACTTTCTATCACTCTCTGACACTCTCTGACACACTCTGAAACTCTCTGAGACTCTCTATCACTCTCTATCAATCTCTGACACAATTGGACAATCTCTATCACTCTCTGACACTCTCTATCACTCTCTGACACTCTCTGACACTCTCTGACACTCTCTGTCTATCTCTGACACAATTTGACACTCTCTGACACTCTCAGACACTCTCAGGCACTCTCTATCACTCTATGACTATCTCTGATACTCTCTATCACTCTATATCACTCTCTGACACACGCTGACACTCTCTGACGCTCTCAGACACTCTCTATCACACTCTATCGCTCTCTGACACGCTCTGACACAATCTGACAATCTCAGACACTCACTCTCTCACTCTCTATCACTCTGTGACACTCTCTGACACACTCTGACACACTCTATCGCTCTCTGACACTCTCTGACACAATCTGACAATCTCTGACACTCTCAGGCACTCTCTATCACTCTCTATCACTCTCTGACACACTGTGACACAATCTGACAATCTCTGACACTC
The DNA here is from genome assembly GCF_036365525.1 of Heterodontus francisci. Taxonomy (NCBI): domain Eukaryota; kingdom Metazoa; phylum Chordata; class Chondrichthyes; order Heterodontiformes; family Heterodontidae; genus Heterodontus; species Heterodontus francisci. The sequence continues at coordinate 33,154,751 of NC_090412.1, read as the reverse complement.
TCTGAACCTTTCTATCACTCTCTGATGCTCTCTGACACACTCTGAAACTCTCTGACACTCTCTATCACTCTCTATCAATCTCTGACACAATTTGACACTCTCTATCACTCTCTGACACTCTCTGACACTCTCTGACACTCTCTATCGCTCTCTGACACTCTCTGACACTCTCTGACACTCTCTGACACTATCTGACAATCTCTGACACTCTCAGACACTCTCCATCACTCTCTATCACTCTCTGACACTCTCTATAAATCGTTATCACTCTCTGACACTCTCAGACACTCTCTAAAACTCTTTCTCACTCTCTGACGCTCTCTGACACTCTCTGACAATCTCAGACACTCTCAGACACTCTCTATCACTCTCTGTCACTCTCTGACACTCTCTGACACTCTCAGACAATCACTATCACTGTCTATCACTCTCTGACACTCTCTGACACAATCTGACAATCTCAGACACTCTTTATCACTCTCAATCACACTCGGACACTCTCTGACACTCTCAGACACTCTCTCTCTCACTCTCTATCACTCTGTGACACTCTCTGACACACTCTGACACTCTCAGGCACTCTCTATCACTCTCTGACACACTCTGACACAATCAGACAATCTCTGACACTCTCAGACACTCTCTATCACTCTCTGAACCTTTCTATCACTCTCTGACGCTCTCTGACACACTCTGAAACACTCTGACACTCTCTTACACTCTCTATCAATCTCTGACACAATTTGACACTCTCTATCACTCTCTGACACTCTCTGACACTCTCTATCGCTCTCTATCGCTCTCTGACACTCTCTGACACTCTCTGACACACTCTGACACAATCTGACACTCTCTGACACTCTCAGACACTCTCTATCACTCTATATCACTCTCTGAAACACTCTGACACACTCTGACACACACTGACACAATCTGACAATCTCTGACGCTCTCAGACACTCTCTATCACTCTCTGACACTCTCTATAAATCGTTATCACTCTCTGACACTCACAGACACTCTCTAAAACTCTTTCTCACTCTCTGACGCTCTCTGACTCTCTCTGACAATCTCAGACACTCTCAGACACTCTCTATCACTCTCTATCACTCTCTGTCACTCTCTGTCACTCTCAGACACCTCAGAAACTCTCTATCACTCTCTGACACTCTCTGACACTCTCTGACACTCTCAGACAATCACTATCACTGTCTATCACTCTCTAACACTCAATATCAATCTTTGAATCTCTCTCACACTCAATGACACTCTCTATCAATCTCTATCAATCTCTATCACTCTCTGACACTCACTGACACACTCAGACACTCTCTGACACTCTCAGACACTCGCTATAACTCTCTGACACACTCTGACACACTCTGACACTCTCTGACACTCTCAGACACTCTATCACTCTCTGACACACTCTGACAATCTCTGACACTCTCAGACACTCTGTGTCAATCTCAGACACCTCAGAAACTCTCTATCACTCTCTGAATCTCTCTGAATCTCTCTGACACTCTCTGATACTCTCTGACGCTCTCTGACACTCTCGGACACTCCCTATCACTCTATGACACTCTCAGACACTCTCTATCACTCTCTATCACTCTCTGACACTGTCTGACACACTCAGACACTCTCTATCACTCTCTGTCACTCTCAGACACCTCAGAAGCTCCCTATCACTCTCTGACACTCTCTATCACTCTCTGACACACTCAGACACGCTCTATCACTCTCTGACACTCTCTGACACTCTCAGACACTCTCTATCATTCTCTGACACACTCTGACACTCTCTGACACTCTCTGTCACTCTCTGTCACTCTCTGTCACTCTCTGTCACACTCTGACACACGCTGACAGTCGCTGGCACTCTCAGACACTCTCTATCACTCTCTAGCACTCTCTGACGCTCTCAGAGACTCTCTATCCCTCTCTATCACGCCCTATCGCTCTCTGGCGCTCACTGAAATCTCAGACACTCTCTGGCACTCTCAGACACTCCCAGACACTCTCTCTCACTCTCTGAAACACTCTGAAACTCTCTGACGCACTCACACTCTCTCTCTGACACTCTCTATCACCCTCTGACACTCTCTGACACTCTCTGACACTCTCTGACACACTCTGGCACTCTCTATCGCTCTCTGACCCTCTCTATCGCTCTCTGACACTCTTTGACACACTCTGACACTCTCTGACACACTCAGAGACTCTCTATCGCTCTCTAGCACTTTCTGACACAATCTGACACAATCTGACAATCTCTGACAATCTCAGACACTCTCTATCTCTCTCTGACACTGACTGACACTCTCAGACACTCCCAGACACACTCTCTCACTCTCTGACACTTTCTATCTCTCTCTGACCCACTCTGACACTCTCTGTCACTCTCTCTCTCACTCTCTATCACTCTCTGACACAATTTGACACTCTCTATCACTCTCTGACAATCTCAGACACTCTCTATCACTCGATGACACTCTCTGATACTCTCCATCCATCTCTATCACTCTCTGACACACTCTGACACTCTCTGACACTCTCAGACACTCTCTCTCACTCTCTATCACTCTGTGACACTCTCTGACACTCTCTGACACACTCTATCGCTCTCTGACACTCTCTGACACAATCTGACAATCTCTAACACTCTCAGACACTCTCTATCACTCTCTATCACTCTCTGACACTCACTGACACTCTCAGACACTCTCTATCACTCTCTGAACCTTTCTATCACTCTCTGACGCTCTCTGACACACTCTGAAACTCTCTGACACTCTCTATCACTCTCTATCAATCTCTGACACAATTTGACACTCTCTATCACTCTCTGACACTCTCTGACACTCTCTATCGCTCTCTGACACTCTCTGACACTCTCTGACACACTCTGACACAATCTGACACTCTCTGACACTCTCAGACACTCTCTATCACTCTATATCACTCTCTGACACACTCTGACACTATCTGACAATCTCTGACGCTCTCAGACACTCTCTATCACTCTCTGATAATCTCTGACACTCTCAGACACTCTCTATCACTCTCTATCACTCTCTGACACTCTCTATAAATCGTTATCACTCTCTGACACTCTCAGACACTCTCTAAAACTCTTTCTCACTCTCTGACGCTCTCTGACACTCTCTGACAATCTCAGACACTCTCAGACACTCTCTGTCACTCTCTGTCACTCTCAGACACCTCAGAAACTCTCTATCACTCTCTGACACTCTCTGACACTCTCTGACACTCTCTGACACTCCCTATCAATCTCTATCACTCTCTATCACTCTATATCTATCTTTGAATCTCTCTGACACTCAATGACACTCTCTATCAATCTCTATCACTCACTGACACACTCTGACACACTCTGACACTCTCTGACAGTCTCAGACACTCTCTATCACTCTCAGACAGTCTCTATCACTCTCAGACACTCTCTATCACTCTCTGACACTCTCTGACACACTCAGACACTCTCTGACACTCTCATACACTGTCTATCAATCTCTATCAATCTCTATCACTCTCTGACACACTCTGACACTCTCTGACAGTCTCAGACACTCTCTATCACTCTCTGACACACTCTGACAATCTCTGACACTCTCAGACACTCTCTGTCAATCTCAGACAACTCAGAAACTCTCTGTCACTCTCTGACACACTCTGACACTCTCTGACACTCTCTGACACTCTCGGACACTCTCTGACGCTCTCTGAAACTCTCGGACACTCCCTATCACTCTATGACACTCTCTGACACTCTCTATCACTCTCTATCACTCTCTATCACTCTCTGACACTGTCTGACACACTCAGACACTCTCTATCACTCTCTGTCACTCTCAGACACCTCAGAAGCTCTCTAACACTCTCTGACACTGACTGACACACGCAGACACTCTCTGACACTCTCTATCACTCTCTGACGCTGTCTGACAAAATCTGACAATCTCTGACACTCTTAGACACTCTCTATCACTCTCTGATACTCTCTGACACTCTCAGACACTATCTATCACTCTCTATCACTCTCTGACACTCTCTATAAATCTTTATCACTCTCTGACACTCTCTGACACTCTCTAAAACTCTTTCTCACTCTCAGACGCTCTTTGACACTCTATGACAATCTCAGACACTCTCAGACACCCTCTATCACTCTCTGTCACTCTCAGACACCTCAGAAACTCTCTATCACTCTCTGACACTCTCTGACACTCCCTATCAATCTCTATCACTCTCTATCACTCTCTGACACTCTCTGACACTCTCAGACAATCACTATCACTGTCTATCACTCTCTAACACTCTATATCAATCTTTGAATCTCTCTGACACTCAATGACACTCTCTATCAATCTCTATCACTGTCTGACACACTCTGACACACTCTGACACTCATGAAAGTCTCAGACACTCTCTATCACTCTCAGACACTCTCTATCACTCTCAGACAGTCTCTATCACTCTCTGACACTCTCTGACACACTCAGACACTCTCTGACACTCTCAGACACTCGCTATAACTCTCTGGCACTCTCTGGCACTCTCTGACACTCCCTATCAATCTCTATCACTCTCTATCACTCTCTGACACTCTCTGACACTCTCAGACAATCACTATCACTGTCTATCACTCTCTAACACTCTATATCAATCTTTGAATCTCTCTGACACTCAATGACACTCTCTATCAATCTCTATCACTCTCTGACACACTCTGACACACTCTGACACTCATGACAGTCTCAGACACTCTCTATCACTCTCAGACACACTCTATCACTCTCAGACAGTCTCTATCACTCTCTGACACTCTCTGACACACTCAGACACTCTCTGACACTCTCAGACACTCGCTATAACTCTCTGGCACTCTCTGGCACTCTCTGACACTCTCAGACACTCTCTGACCATCTCAAACACTCTCTATCAATCTCTATCACTCTCTGACACACTCTGACACACTCTGACACACTCTGACACTCTCTGACAGTCTCAGACACTCTCTATCACTCTCTGACACACTCTGACAATCTCTGACACTCTCAGACACTCTCTATCACTCTCTGAAACGCTTTGACACTCTCTGACACTCTCTGATGCTCTCTGACACTCTCGGACACTCCCTATCACTCTATGACACTCTCTGACACTCTATATCACTCTCTATCACTCTCTGACACTGTCTGACGCACTCAGGCACTCTCTATCACTCTCTGTCACTCTCAGACACCTCAGAAGCTCTCTATTACTCTCTGACACTCACAGACACTCTTTGACACTCTCTGACACTCTCAGACACTCTCTATCACTCTCTGATACTCTCTGACACTCTCAGACACTCTTTTTAAATCTTTATCAATCTCTGACACTCTCTGACACTCTCTAAAACTCTTTCTCACTCTCTGACGCTCTCTGACACTCTCTGACAATCTCAGACACTCTCAGACACCCTCTATCACTCTCTGTCACTCTCAGACACCTCAGAAACTCTCTATCACTCTCTGACACTCTCTGACACTCCCTATCAATCTCTATCACTCTCTATCACTCTCTGACACTCTCTGACACTCTCTGACACTCTCTGACACTCAATGACACTCTCTATCAATCTCTATCACTCTCTGACACACTCTGACACACTCTGGCACTCTCTGACAGTCTCAGACACTCTCTATCATTCTCAGACACTCTCTGTCACTCTCAGACACTCTCAGACACTCGCTATAACTCTCTGACACTCTCTGACACTCTCAGACACTCTCTGACACTCTCATACACTCTCTGACACACTCTGACACACTCTGACACACTCTGACAATCTCTGACAGTCTCAGACACTCTCTGTCACTCTCTGACAAACTCTGACACTCTCAGACACTCTCAGACACTCTCAGACACTCTCAGACACTCTATATCACTCTCTGACACTCACTGACACTCGCAGACACTCGCAGACACTCGCAGACACTCTCTGTCACTCTCAGACACCTCAGAAACTCTCTATCACTCTCTGACAATCTCTGACACTCTCTGACACTCTCTGACGCTCTCTGACACTCTCTGACACTCTCTATCACTCTATGACACTCTCTGACACTCTCTATCACTCTATGACACTCTCTGACACTCTCTGACACACTCCGCCACTCTCTATCACTCTCTGTCACTCTCAGACACCTCAGGAACTCTCTATCACTCTCTGACACTCACTGACACTCGCAGACAATCTCTGTCACTCTCAGACATCTCAGAAACTCTCTATCACTCTCTGACACTCTCTGACACTCTCTGACACACTCTGACGCTCTCTGACTCTCTCTGACACTCTCTATCACTCTATGACAATCTCAGGCACTCTCTATCACTCTCTATCACTCTATGACACTCTCTGACACTCTCTGACACACTCCGACACTCTCTATCACTCTCTGTCACTCTCAGACACCTCAGGAACTCTCTATCACTCTCTGACACTCACTGACACTCGCAGACAATCTCTGTCACTCTCAGACATCTCAGGAACTCTCTATCACTCTCTGACACTCACTGACACTCGCAGACAATCTCTGTCACTCTCAGACATCTCAGAAACTCTCTATCACTCTCTGACACTCTCTGACGCTCTCTGACACTCTCTGACATTCTCTGACACTCTCTGACACTCTCTGACACTCTCTGACGCTCTCTGACTCTCTCCGACACTCTCTATCACTCTATGACACTCTCAGGCACTCTCTATCACTCTCTATCTCTCTCTGACACTCTCTATCAATCTTTATCACTCTCTGACACTCTCTGACACTCTCTATCACTCTCTCTCACTCTCTGACGCTCTCTGACACTCTCTATCACTCTCTATCTCTCTCTGACACTCTCTATCAATCTTTATCACTCTCTGACTCTCTCTGACACTCTCTATCACTCTATGACAATCTCTGACACTCTCTATCACTCTCTATCACTCTCAGACATCTCAGAAACTCTCTATCACTCTCTGACACTCTCTGACGCTCTCTGACACTCTCTGACACTCTCTGACGCTCTCTGACTCTCTCTGACACTCTCTATCACTCTATGACACTCTCAGGCACTCTCTATCACTCTCTATCTCTCTCTGGCACTCTCTATCAATCTTTATCACACGCTGACACTCACTGACACTCTCAGACATTCTCTGTCACTCTCAGACACTCTCTGTCACTCTCTATCACTCTCTGACACTCTGACACTCTCTGGCACTCTGACACTCTCAGACACTCTCCGTCACTCTCAGACACTCTCTGTCAATCTCAGACACTCTCAGACACTCTCTATCAAACTCTGAAACTCTCTATCACTCCCTGACACTCTCTTTCGCTCTCTGACACACTCTGACACTCTCAGACACTCTCTATCACTCTCTGACACTCTCTGACACTCTCAGAATCTCTCTCTCACTCTCTGAAACTCTCAGACACTCTCTATCACTCTCTGACACTCTCTATCACTCTCTGACATTCTCAGACACTCTCTATCACTCTCTGAAACTCTCTATCACTCTCTGACACTCTCTGACACTCTCTATCACTCTCTGACACTCACTGAAACTCTCAGACACTCTCTGTCACTCTCAGACACTCTCTATCACACTCTGAAGCTCTCTGACACTCTCAGACACTCTCTATCACTCTCTGACACTCTCTGTCACTCTCTGACACTCTCTGACAATCTCTGAAACTCTCTGACACTCACTGAAACTCTCAGACACACTCATTCACTCTCTATCACGCTCTGACACTCTCTGAGACTCTCAGACTCTCTCTATCACTCTCTGACACTCTCTGACACTCTCTGTCAATCTACGATTCTCTCTGACACTCTCTATCACTCTATCACTCTCTGACACTCTCTGACACTCTCCGACGCTCTCAGACACTCTCCATCACTCTCAATCACACTCTGACCCTCTCTGACACTCTCTGAAACACTCAGACACTCTCTATCACTCTCTATCACTCTCTTTCACTCTCTGACATTCTCAGACACTCTCAGACACTCTCTATCATTCTCTGGCACTCTCTGACAATCTCTGACACTCTCAGACTCACTCAATCACTCTCTATCACTCTCTGACACTCTTTGACACTCTCTATCACTCTGTGACACTCTGACACACTCTAACACACTGTGACACACTCTGAGACTCTCTGACACTCTCAGACACTCTCTATCACTCTCAGACACTCTCTATCACTCTCAGACACTCTCTGACACTCTCAGACACTCTCTATCACTCTCTGACACTCTCTGACACTCTCAGACACTCTCTGACACTCTCTGACACTCTCTGACACTCTCATGCACTCTCCATCAATCTCTATCACTCTCTGACACACTCTGACACTCCCTGACAGTCTCAGACACTCTCTATCACTCTCTGACACACTCTGACAATCTCTGACACTCCAAGACACTCTCAGACACACTCAGACACTCTATATCACTCTCTGACACTCACTGACACCTCACAAACTCTCTATCAGTGTCTGACACTCTCTGACGCTCTCTGACACTCTCTGAAGCTCTCTGACGCTCTCTGACACTCTCTATCACCCTATGACACTCTCTTTCAGTCTCTATCACTCTCTGACACTGTCTGACACACTCAGACACTCTCCATCACTCTCTGTCATCTCGGACACCTCAGAAACTCTCTATAACTCTCTGACACTCTCTGACACTCTCTGACACTCTCTATCAATCTCCATCAATCTCTATCACTCTCTGACACTCTCTGACACTCGCTGACTCTCTCAGACAATCACTATCACTCTCTATCACTCTCTATCATTGTCTGACACTATATATCACTCTCTGAAACTCTCTGACACTCTCTGACACTCAATGAAACTCTCTATCAAACTCTATCACTCTCTGACACACTCTGACACTCTCTGACAGTCTCAGACACTCTTTATCACTCTCAGACACTCTCAGACACTCTCTGACACTCTCTGACACTCTCAGACACTCTCTGACACTCTCAGACACTCTATATCACTCTCTGACACTCACTGACACTCAGAGACACTCTCTGTCACTCTCAGACACTCTCTATCACTCTCTGACACACTCTGACAATCTCTGACACTCTCAGACACTCTCAGACACTCTCAGACACTCTATATCACTCTCTGACACTCACTGACACTCAGAGACACTCTCTGTCACTCTCAGACACCTCCGAAACTCTCTATCACTCTATGACACTCTCTGACACTCTCTATCACTCTCTGACACTGTCTGACACACTCAGACACTCTCTATCACTCTCTGTCACTCTCAGACACCTCAGGAACTCTCTATCACTCTCTGACACTCACTGACACTCGCAGACAATCTCTGTCACTCTCAGACATCTCAGAAACTCTCTATCACTCTCTGACACTCTCTGACACTCTCTGACACACTCTGACGCTCTCTGACTCTCTCTGACACTCTCTATCACTCTATGACAATCTCTGACACTCTCTATCACTCTCTATCACTCTCAGACATCTCAGAAACTCTCTATCACTCTCTGACACTCTCTGACGCTCACTGACACTCTCTGACACTCTCTGACGCTCTCTGACTCTCTCTGACACTCTCTATCACTCTATGACACTCTCAGGCACTCTCTATCACTCTCTATCTCTCTCTGACACTCTCTATCAATCTTTATCACTCTCTGACACTCTCTGACACTCGCTATCACTCTCTCTCACTCTCTGACGCTCTCTGACACTCTCTATCACTCTCTATCTCTCTCTGACACTCTCTATCAATCTTTATCACTCTCTGACTCTCTCTGACACTCTCTATCACTCTATGACAATCTCTGACACTCTCTATCACTCTCTATCACTCTCAGACATCTCAGAAACTCTCTATCACTCTCTGACACTCTCTGACGCTCTCTGACACTCTCTGACACTCTCTGACGCTCTCTAACTCTCTCTGACACTCTCTATCACTCTATGACACTCTCAGGCACTCTCTATCACTCTCTATCTCTCTCTCACACTCTCTATCAATCTTTATCACACTCTGACACTCACTGACACTCTCAGACATTCTCTGTCACTCTCAGACACTCTCTGTCACTCTCTATCACTCTCTGACACTCTGACACTCTCACACTCTCAGACACTCTCCGTCACTCTCAGACACGCTCTGTCACTCTCAGACACTCTCAGACACTCTCTATCAAACTCTGAAACTCTCTATCACTCCCTGACACTCTCTTTCGCTCTCTGACACTCTCTGACACTCTCAGACACTCTCTATCACTCTCTGACACTCTCTGACACTCTCAGAATCTCTCTCTCACTCTCTGAAACTCTCAGACACTCTCTATCACTCTCTGACACTCTCTATCACTCTCTGACATTCTCAGACACTCTCTATCACTCTCTGAAACTCTCTATCACTCTCTGACACTCTCTGACACTCTCTATCACTCTCTGACACTCACTGACACTCTCTGACACTCACTGACACTCTCAGACATTCTCTGTCACTCTCAGACACTCTCTATCACACTCTGAAGCTCTCTGACACTCTCAGACACTCTCTATCACTCTCTGACACTCTCTGTCACTCTCTGACACTCTCTGACAATCTCTGAAACTCTCTGACACTCACTGACACTCTCAGACACAGTCAATCACTCTCTATCACTCTCTGACACTCTCTGACACTCTCTGTCAATCTACGATTCTCTCTGACACTCTCTATCACTCTATCACTCTCTATCACTCTCTGACACTCTCTGACACTCTCTGACACTCTCCGACGCTCTCAGACACTCTCTATCACTCTCTTTCACACTCTGACCCTCTCTGACACTCTCAGACACTCTATATCATTCTCTGGCACTCTCTGACAATCTCTGACACTCTCAGACACACTCAATCACTCTCTATCACTCTCTGACACTCTTTGACACTCTCTATCACTCTGTGACACTCTCTGACACACTCTAACACACTGTGACACACTCTGAAACACTCTGACACTCTCAGACACTCTCTGTCACTCTCAGACACTCTCTATCACTCTCAGACACTCTCTATCACTCTCAGACACTCTATATCACTCTCAGACACTCTCAGACACTCTCTATCACTCTCTGACACTCTCTGACACTCTCAGACACTCTCAGACACTCTCTGACACTCTCTGACTCTCTCTGACACTCTCATGCACTCTCCATCAATCTCTATCACTCTCTGACACACTCTGACACTCCCTGACAGTCTCAGACACTCTCTATCACTCTCTGACACACTCTGACAATCTCTGACACTCCAAGACACTCTCAGACACACTCAGACACTCTATATCACTCTCTGACACTCACTGACACTCGCACACACTCTCTGTCACTCTCAGACACCTCACAAACTCTCTATCACTCTCTGACACTCTCTGACGCTCTCTGACACTCTCTGAAGCTCTCTGACGCTCTCTGACACTCTCTATCACCCTATGACACTCTCTTTCAGTCTCTATCACTCTCTGACACTGTCTGACACACTCAGACACTCTCCATCACTCTCTGTCATCTCGGACACCTCAGAAACTCTCTATAACTCTCTGACACTCTCTGACACTCTCTGACACTCTCTATCAATCTCCATCAATCTCTATCACTCTCTGACACTCTCTGACACTCGCTGACACTCTCAGACAATCACTATCACTCTCTATCACTCTCTATCATTGTCTGACACTATATATCACTCTCTGACACTCAATGACACTCTCTATCAATCTCTATCACTCTCTGACACACTCTGACACTCTCTGAGAGTCTCAGACACTCTTTATCACTCTCAGACACTCTCTAACACTCTCTATCACTCTCTATCACTCTCTGACACTCTCTGACACTCTCTGACACTCTCAGACACTCTCAGACACTCTCAGACACTCTCTGACACTCTCTATCACTCTCTGACACTCTCTGACACTCTCAGACACTCTCTGACACTCTCAGACACTCTATATCACTCTCTGACACTCTCAGACACTCTCTGACACTCTCAGACACTCTATATCACTCTCTGACACTCACTGACACTCAGAGACACTCTCTGTCACTCTCTGTCACTCTCAGACACTCTCTATCACTCTCTGACACACTCTGACAATCTCTGACACTCTCAGACACTCTCAGACACTCTCAGACCCTCTCAGACACTCTCTATCACTCTCTGTCACTCTCAGACACCTCCGAAACTCTCTATCACTCTATGACACTCTCTGACACTCTCTATCACTCTCTGACACTGTCTGACACACTCAGACACTCTCCATCACTCTCTGTCACTCTCAGACACCTCAGAAACGCTCTATCACTCTCTGAAACTCTCTGACACTCTCTGACACTCTCTATCAATCTCTATCAATCGCTATCACTCTCTGACACTCTCTGACACTCTCTGACACTCTCAGACAATCACTAACACTCTCTATCACTCTCTATCACTCTCTATCACTCTCTATCACTCTCTGACACTCTATGTCACTCTCTGAAATTCTCTGACACTCTCTGACACTCAATGACACACTCTATCAATCTCTATCACTCTCTGACACACTCTGACACTCTCTGACAGTCTCAGACACTCTCTGTCACTCTCTGTCACTCTCTGTCACTCTCTGTCACTCTCTGTCACTCTCTGACACTCTCTGACACTCTCAGACACTCTCCATCACTCTCTGACACTCTCTGAGACTCTCAGACAATTTCTGACACTCTCATACACTCTCTAAAAATCTCTATCACTCTCTGACACACTCTGACACACTCTGACACTCTCTGACAGTCTCAGACACTCTCTATCACTCTCTGACACACTCTGACAATCTCTGACACTCTCAGACACTCTCAGACACTCTATATCACTCTCTGACACTCACTGGCACTCGCAGACACTCTCTGTCACTCTCTGTCACTCACAGACTCCTCAGAAACTCTCTATCACTCTCTGACACTCTCTGACACTCTCTGACACTCTCTATCAATCTCTATCACTCTCTATCACTCTCTGACACTCTCTGACACTCTCTGACACTCTCAGACAATCACTATCACTCTCTATCACTGTCTATCACTCTCTGACACTCTATATCACTCTCTGAAACTCTATGACATTCTCTGACACTCAATGACACTCTCTGACGCTCCCTATCACTCTCTATCACTCTCTATCACTCTCTGATACTCTCTGACACTCTCAGACACTCTCTATCACTCTCTGACACTCTCTATCAAACTTTATCACTCTGACACTCTCTGACACTCTCTATCACTCTCTGACACTCTCTATCACTCTCTGACACTCTCTGAGACTCTCAGACACTCTCTACCACTCTCCGACACTCTCATTCACTCGTCATCACTCTCTATCACTCTATGACACTCTCTGACACTCTCAGACACCCTCTATCACTCTCTCTCACTCTCTGACGCTCTCTGACACTCTCTGACAATCTCAGACACACTCAGACACTCTCTATCACTCTCTGTCACTCTCAGACACCTCAGAAACTCTCTATCACTCTCAGACACTCTCTATCACTCTCTAACACTCTATATCAATCTTTGAATCTCTCTGACACTCAATGACACTCTCTATCAATCTCTATCACTCTCTGACACACTCTGACACTCTCTGAAAGTCTCCGACACTCTCTGACAGTCTCAGACACTCTCTATCACACTCAGACACTCTCTATCACTCTCAGACACTCTCTATCACTCTCAGACACTCTCTGACACACTCAGACACTCTCTGACACTCTCAGACACTCGCTATAACTCTCTGACACTCTCTGACACTCTCAGACACTCTCTGACACTCTCTGACACTCTCTGACACTCTCTATCAATCTCTATCACTCTCTGACACACTCTGACGCTCTCTGACACTCTCGGACACTCCCTATCACTCTATGACACTCTCGGACACTCCCTATCACTCTATGACACTCTCTGACACTCTATCACTCTCTATCACTCTCTGACACTGTCTGACACACTCAGACACTCTCTAACACTCTCTGTCACTCTCAGACACCTCAGAAGCTCTCTATCACTCTCTGACACTCACTGACACTCTCTGACACTCTCTGACACTCTCAGACACCCTCTCTCACTCTCTCTCACTCTCTGAAGCTCTCTGACACTCTCAGACACTCTCAGACACTCTCAGACACTCTCAGACACTCTCTGTCACTCTCTGTCACTCTCAGACACCTCAGAAACTCTCTATCACTCTCAGACACTCTCTATCACTCTCTAACACTCTATATCAATCTTTGAATCTCTCTGACACTCAATGACACTCTCTATCAATCTCTATCGCTCTCTGACACACTCTGATACACTCTGACACTCTCTGACAGTCTCAGACACTCTCTATCACTCTCAGGCACTCTCTATCACTCTCAGACACTCTCTATCACTCTCTGACACTCTCTGACACACTCAGACACTCTCTGACACTCTCAGACACTCGCTATAACTCTCTGACACTCTCTGACACTCTCAGACACTCTCTGACACTCTCATACACTCTCTATCAATCTCTATCACTCTCTGACACACTCTGACACTCTGACACACTCTGACACTCTCTGACGCTCTCTGACGCTCTCTGACACTCTCGGACACTCCCTTTCACTCTATGACACTCTCTGACACTCTCTATCACTCTCTATCACTCTCTGACACTGTCTGACACACTCAGACACTCTCTATCACTCTCTGTCACTCTCAGACACCTCAGAAGCTCTCTATCACTCTCTGACACTCACTGAAACTCGCAGACACTCTCTGACACTCTCAGACAATCTCTATCACTCTCTCTCACTCTCTGACGCAGTCTGACACAATCTGACAATCTCAGACACTCTCTATCACTCCCTGACACTCTCTATCACTCTCTGACACTCTCTGACACTCTCTGTCAATCTACGATTCTCTCTGACACTCTCTATCACTCTATCACTCTCTGACACTCTCTGACACTCTCTGACACTCTCCGACGCTCTCCGACGCTCTCAGACACTCTCTATCACTCTCAATCACACTCTGACCCTCTCTGATACTCTCAGACACACTCAATCACTCTCTATCACTCTCTGACACTCTTTGACACTCTCTATCACTCTATGACACTCTCTGACACACTCTAACAGACTGTGACACACTCTGAAACTCTCTGACACTCTCAGACACTCTCTATCACTCTCTGACACTCTCTGACACTCTCAGACACTCTCAGACACTCTCAATCACTCTCAGACACTCTCTATCACTCTCTGACACTCTCTGACACTCTCAGACACTCTCAGACACTCTATATCACTCTCTGACACTCACTGACACTCGCAGACACTCTCTGTCACTCTCAGACACCTCACAAACTCTCTATCACTCTCTGACGCTGTCTGACACACTCAGACACTCTCCATCATTCTCTGTCATCTCGGACACCTCAGAAACTCTCTATAACTCTCTGACACTCTCTGACACTCTCTGACACTCGCTGACGCTCTCAGACAATCACTATCACTCTCTATCACTCTCTATCATTGTCTGACACTATATATCACTCTCTGAAACTCTCTGACACTCTCTGACACTCAATGACACTCTCTATCAATCTCTATCACTCTCTATCACTCTCTGACACACTCTGACACACTCTGACACTCTCTGACAGTCTCAGACACTCTTTATCACTCTCAGACACTCTCTATCACTCTCTGACACACTCTGACACTCTCTGACACACTCTGACACTCTCTGACAGTCTCAGACACTCTCTATCACTCTCTGACACACTCTGACAATCTCTGACACTCTCAGACACTCTCAGACACTCTCAGACACTCTATATCACTCTCTGACACTCACTGACACTCAGAGACACTCTCTGTCACTCTCAGACACCTCAGAAACTCTCTATCACTCTCTGAAACTCTCTGACACTCTCTGACACTCTCTGACACTCTCTATCACTCTCTGACACTGTCTGACACACTCAGACACTCTCCATCACTCTCTGTCACTCTCAGACACCTCAGAAACGCTCTATCACTCTCTGAAACTCTCTGACACTCTCTGACACTCTCTATCAAGCTCTATCAATCGCTATCACTCTCTGACACTCTCTGACACTCTCTGACACTCTCAGACAATCTCTATCACTCTCTGACACTCTATATCACTCTCTGAAACTCTCTGACACTCTCTGACACTCAATGACACACTCTATCAATCTCTAACACACTCTGACACTCTCTGACACTCTCTGACAGTCTCAGACACTCTCTGACACTCTCTGACACTCTCAGACACTCTCTGACACTCTCAGAAACTCTCTGACACTCTCAAACACTCTCTAAAATCTCTATCACTCTCTGACACACTCTGACACACTCTGACACTCCCTGACACTCTCAGACACTCTATATCACTCTCTGACACTCACTGACACTCGCAGACACTCTCTGTCACTATCTGACATTCTCAGACACTCGCTATAACTCTCTGACACTCTCTGACACTCTCTGACACTCTCAGACACCCTCTATCACGCTCTCTCACTCTCTGACGCTCTCTGACACTCTCTGACAATCTCAGACACTCTCAGACACTCTCTATCACTCTCTGTCACTCACTGACACTCGCAGACACTCTCTTTCACTCTCTGACACTCTCAGACACTCGCTATAACTCTCTGACACTCTCTGACACTCTCTGACACTCTCAGACACCCTCTATCACTCTCTCTCACTCTCTGACGCTCTCTGACACTCTCTGACAATCTCAGACACTCTCAGACACTCTCTATCACTCTCTGTCACTCTCAGACACCTCAGAAACTCTCTATCACTCGCAGACACTCTCTATCACTCTCTAACACTCTATATCAATCTTTGAATCTCTCTGACACTCAATGACACTCTCTATCAATCTCTATCACTCTCTGACACACTCTGACACTCTCTGACAGTCTCAGACACTCTCTATCACTCTCAGACACTCTTTATCACTCTCAGACACTCTCAGACACTCGCTATAACTCTCTGACACTCTCTGACACTCTCTGACACTCTCAGACACTCTCTGACACTCTCAGACACTCGCTATAACTCTCTGACACTCTCTGACACTCTCAGACACTCTCTGACACTCTCATACACGCTCTATCAATCTCTATCACTCTCTGACACACTCTGACACACTCTGACACTCTCTGACAGTCTCAGATACTCTCTATCACTCTCAGACACACTCTGACAATCTCTGACACTCTCAGACACTCTCTGTCAATCTCAGACACCTCAGAAACTCTCTATCACTCTCTGAAACTCTCTGACACTCTCTGACACTCTCTGACGCTCTCTGACGCTCTCTGACACTCTCGGACACTCCCTATCACTCTATGACACTCTCTGACACTCTCTATCACTCTCTATCACTCTCTGACACTGTCTGACACACCAGACACTCTCTATCACTCTCTGTCACTCTCAGACACCTCAGAAGCTCTCTATCACTCTCTGACACTCACTGACACTCGCAGACACTCTCTGACACTCTCAGACACTCTCTATCACTCTCTGACACACTCTGACACACTCTGACACTCTCTGACAGTCTCAGACACTCTCTATCACTCTCTGACACACTCTGACAATCTCTGACACTCTCAGACACTCTCAGAAACTCTCTATCACTCTCTGACACTCTCTGACACTCTCTGACACTCTCTGACACTCTCTATCAATCTCTATCAATCTCTATCACTCTCTATCACTCTCTGACACTCTCTGACACTCTCTGACACTCTCTGACACTCTCAGACAATCACTATCACTCTCTATCACTGTCTATCACTCTCTGACACTCTATATCACTCTCTGAAACTCTATGACATTCTCTGACACTCAATGACACTCTCTGACGCTCCCTATCACTCTCTATCACTCTCTATCACTCTCTGATACTCTCTGACACTCTCAGACACTCTCTATCACTCTCTGACACTCTCTATCAAACTTTATCACTCTGACACTCTCTGACACTCTCTATCACTCTCTGACACTCTCTATCACTCTCTGACACTCTCTGAGACTCTCAGACACTCTCTATCACTCTCCGACACTCTCATTCACTCTTCATCACTCTCTATCACTCTCTGACACACTCTGACACTCTCAGACACCCTCTATCACTCTCTCTCACTCTCTGACGCTCTCTGACACTCTCTGACAATCTCAGACACTCTCAGACACTCTCTATCACTCTCTGTCACTCTCAGACACCTCAGAAACTCTCTATCACTCTCAGACACTCTCTATCACTCTCTAACACTCTATATCAATCTTTGAATCTCTCTGACACTCAATGACACTCTCTATCAATCTCTATCACTCTCTGACACACTCTGACACTCTCTGAAAGTCTCCGACACTCTCTGACAGTCTCAGACACTCTCTATCACTCTCAGACACTCTCTATCACTCTCAGACACTCTCTGACACACTCAGACACTCTCTGACACTCTCAGACACTCGCTATAACTCTCTGACACTCTCTGACACTCTCAGACACTCTCTGACACTCTCTGACACTCTCTGACACTCTCTATCAATCTCTATCACTCTCTGACACACTCTGACGCTCTCTGACACTCTCGGACACTCCCTATCACTCTATGACACTCTCGGACACTCCCTATCACTCTATGACACTCTCTGACACTCTATCACTCTCTATCACTCTCTGACACTGTCTGACACACTCAGACACTCTCTAACACTCTCTGTCACTCTCAGACACCTCAGAAGCTCTCTATCACTCTCTGACACTCACTGACACTCTCTGACACTCTCTGACACTCTCAGACACCCTCTCTCACTCTCTCTCACTCTCTGACGCTCTCTGACACTCTCTGACAATCTCAGACACTCTCAGACACTCTCAGACACTCTCAGACACTCTCTGTCACTCTCAGACACCTCAGAAACTCTCTATCACTCTCAGACACTCTCTATCACTCTCTAACACTCTATATCAATCTTTGAATCTCTCTGACACTCAATGACAATCTCTATCAATCTCTATCGCTCTCTGACACACTCTGACACACTCTGACACTCTCTGACAGTCTCAGACACTCTCTATCACTCTCAGGCACTCTCTATCACTCTCAGACACTCTCTATCACTCTCTGACACTCTCTGACACACTCAGACACTCTCTGACACTCTCAGACACTCGCTATAACTCTCTGACACTCTCTGACACTCTCAGACACTCTCTGACACTCTCATACACTCTCTATCAATCTCTATCACTCTCTGACACACTCTGACACACTCTGACACACTCTGACACTCTCTGACACTCTCTGACGCTCTCTGACGCTCTCTGACACTCTCGGACACTCCCTTTCACTCTATGACACTCTCTGACACTCTCTATCACTCTCTATCACTCTCTGACACTGTCTGACACACTCAGACACTCTCTATCACTCTCTGTCACTCTCAGACACCTCAGAAGCTCTCTATCACTCTCTGACACTCACTGAAACTCGCAGACACTCTCTGACACTCTCAGACACTCTCTATCACTCTCTCTCACTCTCTGACGCAGTCTGACACAATCTGACAATCTCAGACACTCTCTATCACTCCCTGACACTCTCTATCACTCTCTGACACTCTCTGACACTCTCTGTCAATCTACGATTCTCTCTGACACTCTCTATCACTCTATCACTCTCTGACACTCTCTATCACTCTATCACTCTCTGACACTCTCCGACGCTCTCCGACACTCTCAGACACTCTCTATCACTCTCAATCACACTCTGACCCTCTCTGATACTCTCAGACACACTCAATCACTCTCTATCACTCTCTGACTCTCTTTGACACTCTCTATCACTCTATGACACTCTCTGACACACTCTAACAGACTGTGACACACTCTGAAACTCTCTGACACTCTCAGACACTCTCTATCACTCTCTGACACTCTCTGACACTCTCAGACACTCTCAGACACTCTCAATCACTCTCAGACACTCTCTATCACTCTCTGACACTCTCTGACACTCTCAGACACTTTCAGACACTCTATATCACTCTCTGACACTCACTGACACTCGCAGACACTCTCTGTCACTCTCAGACACCTCACAAACTCTATATCACTCTCTGTCACTCTCTGTCACTCTCTGACACTCTCTGACACTCTCAGACACTCTCCATCACTCTCTGACACTCTCTGAGACTCTCAGACAATTTCTGACACTCTCATACACTCTCTAAAAATCTCTATCACTCTCTGACACACTCTGACACACTCTGACACTCTCTGACAGTCTCAGACACTCTCTATCACTCTCTGACACACTCTGACAATCTCTGACACTCTCAGACACTCTCAGACACTCTATATCACACTCTGACACTCACTGGCACTCGCAGACACTCTCTGTCACTCTCTGTCACTCACAGACTCCTCAGAAACTCTCTATCACTCTCTGACACTCTCTGACACTCTCTGACACTCTCTGACACTCTCTATCAATCTCTATCACTCTCTATCACTCTCTGACACTCTCTGACACTCTCTGACACTCTCTGACACTCTCAGACAATCACTATCACTCTCTATCACTGTCTATCACTCTCTGACACTCTATATCACTCTCTGAAACTCTATGACATTCTCTGACACTCAATGACACTCTCTGACGCTCCCTATCACTCTCTATCACTCTCTATCACTCTCTGATACTCTCTGACACTCTCAGACACTCTCTATCACTCTCTGACACTCTCTATCAAACTTTATCACTCTGACACTCTCTGACACTCTCTATCACTCTCTGACACTCTCTATCACTCTCTGACACTCTCTGAGACTCTCAGACACTCTCTATCACTCTCCGACACTCTCATTCACTCTTCATCACTCTCTATCACTCTCTGACACTCTCTGACACTCTCAGACACCTTCTATCACTCTCTCTCACTCTCTGACGCTCTCTGACACTCTCTGACAATCTCAGACACTCTCAGACACTCTCTATCACTCTCTGTCACTCTCAGACACCTCAGAAACTCTCTATCACTCTCAGACACTCTCTATCACTCTCTAACACTCTATATCAATCTTTGAATCTCTCTGACACTCAATGACACTCTCTATCAATCTCTATCACTCTCTGACACACTCTGACACTCTCTGAAAGTCTCCGACACTCTCTGACAGTCTCAGACACTCTCTATCACTCTCAGACACTCTATATCACTCTCAGACACTCTCTGACACACTCAGACACTCTCTGACACTCTCAGACACTCGCTATAACTCTCTGACACTCTCTGACACTCTCAGACACTCTCTGACACTCTCTGACACTCTCTGACACTCTCTATCAATCTCTATCACTCTCTGACACACTCTGACGCTCTCTGACACTCTCGGACACTCCCTATCACTCTATGACACTCTCGGACACTCCCTATCACTCTATGACACTCTCTGACACTCTATCACTCTCTATCACTCTCTGACACTGTCTGACACACTCAGACACTCTCTAACACTCTCTGTCACTCTCAGACACCTCAGAAGCTCTCTATCACTCTCTGACACTCACTGACACTCTCTGACACTCTCTGACACTCTCAGACACCCTCTCTCACTCTCTCTCACTCTCTGACGCTCTCTGACACTCTGTGACAATCTCAGACACTCTCAGACACTCTCAGACACTCTCAGACACTCTCTGTCACTCTCAGACACCTCAGAAACTCTCTATCACTCTCAGACACTCTCTATCACTCTCTAACACTCTATATCAATCTTTGAATCTCTCTGACACTCAATGACACTCTCTATCAATCTCTATCGCTCTCTGACACACTCTGACACACTCTGACACTCTCTGACAGTCTCAGACACTCTCTATCACTCTCAGGCACTCTCTATCACTCTCAGACACTCTCTATCACTCTCTGACACTCTCTGACACACTCAGACACTCTCTGACACTCTCAGACACTCGCTATAACTCTCTGACACTCTCTGACACTCTCAGACACTCTCTGACACTCTCATAAACTCTCTATCAATCTCTATCACTCTCTGACACACTCTGACACACTCTGACACACTCTGACACTCTCTGACGCTCTCTGACGCTCTCTGACACTCTCGGACACTCCCTTTCACTCTATGACACTCTCTGACACTCTCTATCACTCTCTATCACTCTCTGACACTGTCTGACACACTCAGACACTCTCTATCACTCTCTGTCACTCTCAGACACCTCAGAAGCTCTCTATCACTCTCTGACACTCACTGAAACTCGCAGACACTCTCTGACACTCTCAGACACTCTCTATCACTGTCTCTCACTCTCTGACGCAGTCTGACACAATCTGACAATCTCAGACACTCTCTATCACTCCCTGACACGCTCTATCACTCTCTGACACTCTCTGACACTCTCTGTCAATCTACGATTCTCTCTGACACTCTCTATCACTCTATCACTCTCTGACACTCTCCGACGCTCTCCGACGCTCTCAGACACTCTCTATCACTCTCAATCACACTCTGACCCTCTCTGATACTCTCAGACACACTCAATCACTCTCTATCACTCTCTGACACTCTTTGACACTCTCTATCACTCTATGACACTCTCTGACACACTCTAACAGACTGTGACACACTCAAACTCTCTGACACTCTCAGACACTCTCTATCACTCTCTGACACTCTCTGACACTCTCAGACACTCTCAGACACTCTCAATCACTCTCAGACACTCTCTATCACTCTCTGACACTCTCTGACACTCTCAGACACTCTCAGACACTCTATATCACTCTCTGACACTCACTGACACTCGCAGACACTCTCTGTCACTCTCAGACACCTCACAAACTCTCTATCACTCTCTGACACTGTCTGACACACTCAGACACTCTCCATCACTCTCTGTCATCTCGGACACCTCAGAAACTCTCTATAACTCTCTGACACTCTCTGACACTCTCTGACACTCGCTGACGCTCTCAGACAATCACTATCACTCTCTATCACTCTCTATCATTGTCTGACACTATATATCACTCTCTGAAACTCTCTGACACTCTCTGACACTCAATGACACTCTCTATCAATCTCTGTCACTCTCTGACACACTCTGACACACTCTGACACTCTCTGACAGTCTCAGACACTCTTTATCACTCTCAGACACTCTCTATCACTCTCTGACACACTCTGACACTCTCTGACAGTCTCAGACACTCTCTATCACTCTCTGACACACTCTGACAATCTCTGACACTCTCAGACACTCTCAGACACTCTCAGACACTCTATATCACTCTCTGACACTCACTGACACTCAGAGACACTCTCTGTCACTCTCAGACACCTCAGAAACTCTCTATCACTCTCTGAAACTCTCTGACACTCTCTGACACTCTCTGACACTCTCTATCACTCTCTGACACTGTCTGACACACTCAGACACTCTCCATCACTCTCTGTCACTCTCAGACACCTCAGAAACGCTCTATCACTCTCTGAAACTCTCTGACACTCTCTGACACTCTCTATCAAGCTCTATCAATCGCTATCACTCTCTGACACTCTCTGACACTCTCTGACACTCTCAGACAATCTCTATCACTCTCTGACACTCTATATCACTCTCTGAAACTCTCTGACACTCTCTGACACTCAATGACACACTCTATCAATCTCTAACACACTCTGACACTCTCTGACACTCTCTGACAGTCTCAGACACTCTCTGACACTCTCTGACACTCTCAGACACTCTCTGACACTCTCAGAAACTCTCTGACACTCTCAAACACTCTCTAAAATCTCTATCACTCTCTGACATACTCTGACACACTCTGACACTCCCTGACACTCTCAGACACTCTATATCACTCTCTGACACTCACTGACACTCGCAGACACTCTCTGTCACTATCTGACATTCTCAGACACTCGCTATAACTCTCTGACACTCTCTGACACTCTCAGACACCCTCTATCACTCTCTCTCACTCTCTGACGCTCTCTGACACTCTCTGACAATCTCAGACACTCTCAGACACTCTCTATCACTCTCTGTCACTCACTGACACTCGCAGACACTCTCTTTCACTCTCTGACACTCTCAGACACTCGCTATAACTCTCTGACACTCTCTGACACTCTCTGACACTCTCAGACACCCTCTATCACTCTCTCTCACTCTCTGACGCTCTCTGACACTCTCTGACAATCTCAGACACTCTCAGACACTCTCTATCACTCTCTGTCACTCTCAGACACCTCAGAAACTCTCTATCACTCGCAGACACTCTCTATCACTCTCTAACACTCTATATCAATCTTTGAATCTCTCTGACACTCAATGACACTCTCTATCAATCTCTATCACTCTCTGACACACTCTGACACACTCTGACACTCTCTGACAGTCTCAGACACTCTCTATCACTCTCAGACACTCTTTATCACTCTCAGACACTCTCAGACACTCGCTATAACTCTCTGACACTCTCTGACACTCTCAGACACTCTCTGACACTCTCAGACACTCGCTATAACTCTCTGACACTCTCTGACACTCTCAGACACTCTCTGACACTCTCATAAACACTCTATCAATCTCTATCACTCTCTGACACACTCTGACACACTCTGACACTCTCTGACAGTCTCAGATACTCTCTATCACTCTCAGACACACTCTGACAATCTCTGACACTCTCAGACACTCTCTGTCAATCGCAGACACCTCAGAAACTCTCTATCACTCTCTGACACTCTCTGACACTCTCTCACACTCTCTGACGCTCTCTGACACTCTTGGACACTCCCTATCACTCTATGACACTCTCTGACACTCTCTATCACTCTCTATCACTCTCTGACACTGTCTGACACACCAGACACTCTCTATCACTCTCTGTCACTCTCAGACACCTCAGAAGCTCTCTATCACTCTCTGACACTCACTGACACTCGCAGACACTCTCTGACACTCTCAGACACTCTCTATCACTCTCTCTCACTCTCTGACGCTGTCTGACACAATCTGACAATCTCTGACACTCTCAGACACTCTCTATCACTCTCTGATACTCTCTGACACTCTCAGAAACTCTCTATCACTCTCTATCACTCTCTCTCACTCTCTGACGCAGTCTGACACAATCTGACAATCTCAGACACTCTCTATCACTCCCTGACACTCTCTATCACTCTCTGACACTCTCTGACACTCTCTGTCAATCTACGATTCTCTCTGACACTCTCTATCACTCTATCACTCTCTGACACTCTCCGACGCTCTCCGACGCTCTCAGACACTCTCTATCACTCTCAATCACACTCTGACCCTCTCTGATACTCTCAGACACACTCAATCACTCTCTATCACTCTCTGACACCCTTTGACACTCTCTATCACTCTATGACACTCTCTGACACACTCTAACAGACTGTGACACACTCAAACTCTCTGACACTCTCAGACACTCTCTATCACTCTCTGACACTCTCTGACACTCTCAGACACTCTCAGACACTCTCAATCACTCTCAGACACTCTCTATCACTCTCTGACACTCTCTGACACTCTCAGACACTCTCAGACACTCTATATCACTCTCTGACACTCACTGACACTCGCAGACACTCTCTGTCACTCTCAGACACCTCACAAACTCTCTATCACTCTCTGACACTGTCTGACACACTCAGACACTCTCCATCACTCTCTGTCATCTCGGACACCTCAGAAACTCTCTATAACTCTCTGACACTCTCTGACACTCTCTGACACTCGCTGACGCTCTCAGACAATCACTATCACTCTCTATCACTCTCTATCATTGTCTGACACTATATATCACTCTCTGAAACTCTCTGACACTCTCTGACACTCAATGACACTCTCTATCAATCTCTATCACTCTCTGACACACTCTGACACACTCTGACACTCTCTGACAGTCTCAGACACTCTTTATCACTCTCAGACACTCTCTATCACTCTCTGACACACTCTGACACTCTCTGACAGTCTCAGACACTCTCTATCACTCTCTGACACACTCTGACAATCTCTGACACTCTCAGACACTCTCAGACACTCTCAGACACTCTATATCACTCTCTGACACTCACTGACACTCAGAGACACTCTCTGTCACTCTCAGACACCTCAGAAACTCTCTATCACTCTCTGAAACTCTCTGACACTCTCTGACACTCTCTATCACTCTCTGACACTGTCTGACACACTCAGACACTCTCCATCACTCTCTGTCACTCTCAGACACCTCAGAAACGCTCTATCACTCTCTGAAACTCTCTGACACTCTCTGACACTCTCTATCAAGCTCTATCAATCGCTATCACTCTCTGACACTCTCTGACACTCTCTGACACTCTCAGACAATCTCTATCACTCTCTGACACTCTATATAACTCTCTGAAACTCTCTGACACTCTCTGACACTCAATGACACACTCTATCAATCTCTAACACACTCTGACACTCTCTGACACTCTCTCACAGTCTCAGACACTCTCTGACACTCTCTGACACTCTCAGACACTCTCTGACACTCTCAGAAACTCTCTGACACTCTCAAACACTCTCTAAAATCTCTATCACTCTCTGACACACTCTGACACACTCTGACACTCCCTGACACTCTCAGACACTCTATATCACTCTCTGACACTCACTGACACTCGCAGACACTCTCTGTCACTATCTGACATTCTCAGACACTCGCTATAACTCTCTGACACTCTCTGACACTCTCAGACACCCTCTATCACTCTCTCTCACTCTCTGACGCTCTCTGACACTCTCTGACAATCTCAGACACTCTCAGACACTCTCTATCACTCTCTGTCACTCACTGACACTCGCAGACACTCTCTTTCACTCTCTGACACTCTCAGACACTCGCTATAACTCTCTGACACTCTCTGACACTCTCTGACACTCTCAGACACCCTCTATCACTCTCTCTCACTCTCTGACGCTCTCTGACACACTCTGACAATCTCAGACACTCTCAGACACTCTCTATCACTCTCTGTCACTCTCAGACACCTCAGAAACTCTCTATCAGTCGCAGACACTCTCTATCACTCTCTAACACTCTATATCAATCTTTGAATCTCTCTGACACTCAATGACACTCTCTATCAATCTCTATCACTCTCTGACACACTCTGACACACTCTGACACTCTCTGACAGTCTCAGACACTCTCTATCACTCTCAGACACTCTTTATCACTCTCAGACACTCTCAGACACTCGCTATAACTCTCTGACACTCTCTGACACTCTCAGACACTCTCTGACACTCTCAGACACTCGCTATAACTCTCTGACACTCTCTGACACTCTCAGACACTCTCTGACACTCTCATAAACACTCTATCAATCTCTATCACTCTCTGACACACTCTGACACACTCTGACACTCTCTGACAGTCTCAGATACTCTCTATCACTCTCAGACACACTCTGACAATCTCTGACACTCTCAGACACTCTCTGTCAATCTCAGACACCTCAGAAACTCTCTATCACTCTCTGACACTCTCTGACACTCTCTGACACTCTCTGACGCTCTCTGACACTCTCGGACACTCCCTATCACTCTATGACACTCTCTGACACTCTCTATCACTCTCTATCACTCTCTGACACTGTCTGACACACCAGACACTCTCTATCACTCTCTGTCACTCTCAGACACCTCAGAAGCTCTCTATCACTCTCTGACACTCACTGACACTCGCAGACACTCTCTGACACTCTCAGACACTCTCTATCACTCTCTCTCACTCTCTGACGCTGTCTGACACAATCTGACAATCTCTGACACTCTCTATCACTCTCTATCACTCTCTGACACTCTCTATAAATCTTTATCACTCTCTGACACTCTCTGACACTCTCTAAAACTCTTTCTCACTCTCTGACGCTCTCTGACACTCTATGACAATCTCAGACACTCTCAGACACCCTCTATCACTCTCTGTCACTCTCAGACACCTCAGAAACTCTCTATCACTCTCTGACACTCTCTGACACTCTCTGACACTCTCAGACAATCACTATCACTCTCCATCACTCTCTATCACTCTCTAACACTCTATATCACTCTCTGAAACTCTCTGACACTCAATGACACTCTCTATCACTCTCTGACACTCTCTGACACTCCCTATCAATCTCTATCACTCTCTATCAGTCTCAGACACTCTCTATCACTCTCTGACACTCTCTGACACTCTCAGACACTCTCTGACACTCTCAGACACTCACTATAACTCTCTGACACTCTCTATAAATCTTTATCACTCTCTGACACTCTCTGACACTCTCTAAAACTCTTTCTCACTCTCTGACGCTCTCTGACACTCTATGACAATCTCAGACACTCTCAGACACCCTCTATCACTCTCTGTCACTCTCAGACACCTCAGAAACTCTCTATCACTCTCTGACACTCTCTGACACTCCCTATCAATCTCTATCACTCTCTATCACTCTCTGACACTCTCTGACAGTCTCTGACACTCTCTGACACTCTCTGACACTCTCAGACAATCACTATCACTCTCCATCACTCTCTATCACTCTCTAACACTCTCTAACACTCTATATCACTCTCTGAAACTCTCTGACACTCTCTGACACTCTCAGACACTCTCTGACACTCTCAGACACTCACTATAACTCTCTGACACTCTCTGACACTCTCAGACACTCTCTGACACTCTCATACACTCTCTATCAGTCTCTGACACACTCTGACACACTCTGACAAACTCTGACAATCTCTGACAGTCTCAGACACTCTCTGTCACTCTCTGACACACTCTGACAATCTCTGACACTCTCAGACACTCTCTGACACACTCTGAAACTCTCTGACACTCTCTATCACTCTCTATCAATCTCTGACACAATTTGACACTCTCTATCACTCTCTGACACTCTCTGACACTCTCTATCGCTCTCTGACACTCTCTGACACTCTCTGACACACTCTGACACTATCTGACAATCTCTGACACTCTCAGACACTCTCTATCACTCTCTGATAATCTCTGACACTCTCAGACACTCTCTATCACTCTCTATCACGCTCTGGCACTCTCCATAAATCTTTATCACTCTCTGACACTCTCTGACACTCTCTGACAATCTCAGACACTCTCAGAGACTCTCTATCACTCTCTGTCACTCTCAGACACCTCAGAAACTCTCTATCACTCTCTGACACTCTCTGACACTCCCTATCACTCTCTATCACTCTCTATCGCTCTCTATCACTCTCTATCACTCTCTGACACTCTCTGACACTCTCTGACACTCTCAGACAATCACTATCACTGTCTATCACTCTCTAACACTCTATATCAATCTTTGAATCTCTCTGACACACTCTGACACACTCAGACACTCTCTATCACTCTCTATCACTCTCTATCACTCTCTGATACTCTCTGACACTTTCAGACACTCTCTATCACTCTCTATCACTCTCTGACACTCTCTATAAATCTTTATCACTCTCTGACACTCTCTGACACTCTCTAAAACTCTTTCTCACTCTCTGACACTCTCTATCACTCTCTGACACTCTCTGACACTTCCTATCAATCTCTATCACTCTCTATCACTCTCTGACACTCTCTGACACTCTCTGACACTCTCAGACAATCTCTATCACTCTCTGACACACTCTGAAACACTCTGACACTCTCTGACAGTCTCAGACACTCTCTATCACTCTCAGACACTCTCTGTCACTCTCAGACACTCGCTGACACTCTCTGACACTCTCAGACACTCTCAGACACTCTCTGACACTCTCTGACACTCGCTATAACTCTCTGACACTCTCAGACACTCTCAGACACTCTCTGACACTCTCAGACACTCTCTGACACTCTCATACACTCTCTATCACTCTCTGACAATCTCTGACAGTCTCAGACACTCTCTGTCACTCTCTGACACTCTCTGACACTCTCAGACACTCTCTGACACTCTCATACACTCTCTATCACTCTCTGACACACTCTGACAATCTCTGACAGTCTCAGACACTCTCTGACACTCTCAGACACCTCAGAAACTCTCTATCTCTCTCTGACACTCTCTGACACTCTGACGCTCTCTGACGCTCTCTGACGCTCTCTGACACTCTCTGACACTCTCTATCACTCTATGATACTCTCTAACACTCGATATCACTCTCTGAAACTCTCTGACACTCAATGACACTCTCTATCAATCTCTATCACTCTCTGACACACTCTGAAACACTCTGACACTCTCTGACAGTCTCAGACACTCTCTATCACTCTCAGACACTCTCTGTCACTCTCTGACACACTCTGACAATCTCTGACACTCTCAGACACTCTCTGACACACTCTGAAACTCTCTGACACTCTCTATCACTCTCTATCAATCTCTGACACAATTTGACACTCTCTATCACTCTCTGACACTCTCTGACACTCTCTATCGCTCTCTGACACTCTCTGACACTCTCTGACACTCTCTGACACTCTCTGACACACTCTGACACAATCTGACACTCTCTGACACTCTCAGACGCTCTCTCTCTCTCTATATCACTCTCTGACACACTCTGACACTATCTGACAATCTCTGACACTCTCAGACACTCTCTATCACTCTCTGATAATCTCTGACACTCTCAGACACTCTCTATCACTCTCTATCACGCTCTGGCACTCTCCATAAATCTTTATCACTCTCTGACACTCTCTGACAATCTCAGACACTCTCAGACACCTCAGAAACTCTCTATCACTCTCTGACACTCTCTGACACTCCCTATCAATCTCTATCACTCTCTATCACTCTCTGACACTCTCTGACACTCTCTGACACTCTCTGACACTCTCTGACACTCTCAGACAATCACTATCACTGTCTATCACTCTCTAACACTCTATATCAATCTTTGAATCTCACTGACACACTCCGACACACTCTGACACTCTCTGACAGTCTCAGACACTCTCTATCACTCTCAGACACTCTCTATCACTCTCTGACACTCTCTGACACTCTCAGACACTCTCTGACACTCTCATACACTCTCTATCAATCTCTATCACTCACTATCACTCTCTGACACTCCCTGACTCTCTCCTTCGCTCTCTGACACTCTCTGACACTCTCTGACACTCTCAGACACTCTCTATCACTCTCTGACACTCTCAGACTCTCTCTATCACTCTCTGACACTCTCTGACACTCTCTGACAATCTCAGACACTCTCAGACACTCTCTATCACTCTCTGTCACTCTCAGACACCTCAGAAACTCTCTATCACTCTCTGACACTCTCTGACACTCCCTATCAATCTCTATCACTCTCTATCACTCTCTATCACTCTCTATCACTCTCTATCACTCTCTATCACTCTCTGACACTCTCTGACACTCTCTGACACTCTCAGACAATCACTATCACTGTCTATCACTCTCTAACACTCTATATCAATCTTTGAATCTCTCTGACACACTCTGACACACTCAGACACTCTCTATCACTCTCTATCACTCTCTATCACTCTCTGACACTGTCTGACACTCGCAGACACTCTCTGACACTCTCAGACACTCTCTATCACTCTCTCTCACTCTCTGACGCTGTCTGACACAATCTGACAATCTCGGACACTCTCAGACACTCTCTATCACTCTCTGATACTCTCTGACACTCTCAGACACTCTCTATCACTCTCTATCACTCTCTGACACTCTCTATAAATCTTTATCACTCTCTGACACTCTCTGACACTCTCTAAAACTCTTTCTCACTCTCTGACACTCTCTATCAGTCTCTGACAGTCTCTGACACTCCCTATCAATCTCTATCACTCTCTATCACTCTCTGACACTCTGACACTCTCTGACACTCTCAGACAATCTCTATCACTCTCTGACACACACTGAAACACTCTGACACTCTCTGACACTCTCAGACACTCTCTATCACTCTCTGACACTCTCAGACACTCTCTATCACTCTCTGACACTCTCTGACACTCTCTGACAATCTCAGACACTCTCAGACACTCTCTATCACTCTCTGTCACTCTCAGACACCTCAGAAACTCTCTATCACTCTCTGACACTCTCTGACACTCCCTATCAATCTCTATCACTCTCTATCACTCTCTATCACTCTCTATCACTCTCTATCACTCTCTGACACTCTCTGACACTCTCTGACACTCTCAGACAATCACTATCACTGTCTATCACTCTCTAACACTCTATATCAATCTTTGAATCTCTCTGACACACTCTGACACACTCAGACACTCTCTATCACTCTCTATCACTCTCTATCACTCTCTGACACTGTCTGACACTCGCAGACACTCTCTGACACTCTCAGACACTCTCTATCACTCTCTCTCACTCTCTGACGCTGTCTGACACAATCTGACAATCTCGGACACTCTCAGACACTCTCTATCACTCTCTGATACTCTCTGACACTCTCAGACACTCTCTATCACTCTCTATCACTCTCTGACACTCTCTATAAATCTTTATCACTCTCTGACACTCTCTGACACTCTCTAAAACTCTTTCTCACTCTCTATCACTCTCTGACACTCTCTGACACACCCTATCAATCTCTATCACTCTCTATCACTCTCTGACACTCAATGACACTCTCTGACACTCTCAGACAAACTCTATCACTCTCTGACACACTCTGAAACACTCTGACACTCTCTGACAGTCTCAGACATTCTCTATCACTCTCAGACACTCTCTGTTACTCTCAGACACTCGCTGACACTCTCTGACAATCTCAGACACTCTCAGACACTCTCTGACACTCTCTGACACTCGCTATAACTCTCTGACACTCTCAGACACTCTCAGACACTCTCTGACACTCTCAGACACTCTCTGACACTCTCATACACTCTCTATCACTCTCTGACAATCTCTGACAGTCTCAGACACTCTCTGTCACTCTCTGACAGTCTCTGACACTCTCAGACACTCTCTGACACTCTCATACACTCTCTATCACTCTCTGACACACTCTGACAATCTCTGACAGTCTCAGACACTCTCTGACACTCTCAGACACCTCAGAAACTCTCTATCTCTCTCTGACACTCTCTGACACTCTGACGCTCTCTGACGCTCTCTGACGCTCTCTGACACTCTCTGACACACTCTATCACTCTATGACACTCTCTAACACTCGATATCACTCTCTGAAACTCTCTGACACTCAATGACACTCTCTATCAATCTCTATCACTCTCTGACACACTCTGAAACACTCTGACACTCTCTGACAGTCTCAGACACTCTCTATCACTCTCAGACACTCTCTGTCACTCTCTGACACACTCTGACAATCTCTGACACTCTCAGACACTCTCTGACACACTCTGAAACTCTCTGACACTCTCTATCACTCTCTATCAATCTCTGACACAATTTGACACTCTCTATCACTCTCTGACACTCTCTGACACTCTCTATCGCTCTCTGACACTCTCTGACACTCTCTGACACTCTCTGACACTCTCTGACACACTCTGACACAATCTGACACTCTCTGACACTCTCAGACGCTCTCTCTCACTCTATATCACTCTCTGACACACTCTGACACTATCTGACAATCTCTGACACTCTCAGACACTCTCTATCACTCTCTGATAATCTCTGACACTCTCAGACACTCTCTATCACTCTCTATCACGCTCTGGCACTCTCCATAAATCTTTATCACTCTCTGACACTCTCTGACAATCTCAGACACTCTCAGACACCTCAGAAACTCTCTATCACTCTCTGACACTCTCTGACACTCCCTATCAATCTCTATCACTCTCTATCACTCTCTGACACTCTCTGACACTCTCTGACACTCTCTGGCACTCTCTGACACTCTCAGACAATCACTATCACTGTCTATCACTCTCTAACACTCTATATCAATCTTTGAATCTCACTGACACACTCCGACACACTCTGACACTCTCTGACAGTCTCAGACACTCTCTATCACTCTCAGACACTCTCTATCACTCTCTGACACTCTCTGACACTCTCAGACACTCTCTGACACTCTCATACACTCTCTATCAATCTCTATCACTCACTATCACTCTCTGACACTCCCTGACTCTCTCCTTCGCTCTCTGACACTCTCTGACACTCTCTGACACTCTCTGACACTCTCAGACACTCTCTATCACTCTCTGACACTCTCAGACACTCTCTGACACTCTCTGACACTCTCTGACAATCTCAGACACTCTCAGACACTCTCTATCACTCTCTGTCACTCTCAGACACCTCAGAAACTCTCTATCACTCTCTGACACTCTCTGACACTCCCTATCAATCTCTATCACTCTCTATCACTCTCTATCACTCTCTATCACTCTCTATCACTCTCTGACACTCTCTGACACTCTCTGACACTCTCAGACAATCACTATCACTGTCTATCACTCTCTAACACTCTATATCAATCTTTGAATCTCTCTGACACACTCTGACACACTCAGACACTCTCTATCACTCTCTCTCACTCTCTATCACTCTCTGACACTGTCTGACACTCGCAGACACTCTCTGACACTCTCAGACACTCTCTATCACTCTCTCTCACTCTCTGACGCTGTCTGACACAATCTGACAATCTCGGACACTCTCAGACACTCTCTATCACTCTCTGATACTCTCTGACACTCTCAGACACTCTCTATCACTCTCTATCACTCTCTGACACTCTCTATAAATCTTTATCACTCTCTGACACTCTCTGACACTCTCTAAAACTCTTTCTCACTCTCTGACACTCTCTATCACTCTCTGACACTCTCTGACACTCCCTATCAATCTCTATCACTCTCTATCACTCTCTGACACTCTCTGACACTCTCTGACACTCTCAGACAATCTCTATCACTCTCTGACACACTCTGAAACACTCTGACACTCTCAGACACTCTCTGACACTCTCAGACACTCTATATCACTCTCTGACACTCTCTGACACTCTCTGACACTCTCTGGCACTCTCTGACACTCTCAGACAATCACTATCACTGTCTATCACTCTCTAACACTCTATATCAATCTTTGAATCTCACTGACACACTCCGACACACTCTGACACTCTCTGACAGTCTCAGACACTCTCTATCACTCTCAGACACTCTCTATCACTCTCTGACACTCTCTGACACTCTCAGACACTCTCTGACACTCTCATACACTCTCTATCAATCTCTATCACTCACTATCACTCTCTGACACTCCCTGACTCTCTCCTTCGCTCTCTGACACTCTCTGACACTCTCTGACACTCTCTGACACTCTCAGACACTCTCTATCACTCTCTGACACTCTCAGACACTCTCTGACACTCTCTGACACTCTCTGACAATCTCAGACACTCTCAGACACTCTCTATCACTCTCTGTCACTCTCAGACACCTCAGAAACTCTCTATCACTCTCTGACACTCTCTGACACTCCCTATCAATCTCTATCACTCTCTATCACTCTCTATCACTCTCTATCACTCTCTATCACTCTCTGACACTCTCTGACACTCTCTGACACTCTCAGACAATCACTATCACTGTCTATCACTCTCTAACACTCTATATCAATCTTTGAATCTCTCTGACACACTCTGACACACTCAGACACTCTCTATCACTCTCTATCACTCTCTATCACTCTCTGACACTGTCTGACACTCGCAGACACTCTCTGACACTCTCAGACACTCTCTATCACTCTCTCTCACTCTCTGACGCTGTCTGACACAATCTGACAATCTCGGACACTCTCAGACACTCTCTATCACTCTCTGATACTCTCTGACACTCTCAGACACTCTCTATCACTCTCTATCACTCTCTGACACTCTCTATAAATCTTTATCACTCTCTGACACTCTCTGACACTCTCTAAAACTCTTTCTCACTCTCTGACACTCTCTATCACTCTCTGACACTCTCTGACACTCCCTATCAATCTCTATCACTCTCTATCACTCTCTGACACTCTCTGACACTCTCTGACACTCTCAGACAATCTCTATCACTCTCTGACACACTCTGAAACACTCTGACACTCTCTGACAGTCTCAGACATTCTCTATCACTCTCAGACACTCTCTATCACTCTCAGACACTCGCTGACACTCTCTGACAATCTCAGACACTCTCAGACACTCTCTGACACTCTCTGACACTCTCTGACACTCGCTATAACTCTCTGACACTCTCAGACACTCTCAGACACTCTCTGACACTCTCAGACACTCTCTGACACTCTCATACACTCTCTATCACTCTCTGACAATCTCTGACAGTCTCAGACACTCTCTGTCACTCTCTGACAGTCTCTGACACTCTCAGACACTCTCTGACACTCTCATACACTCTCTATCATTCTCTGACACACTCTGACAATCTCTGACAGTCTCAGACACTCTCTGACACTCTCAGACACCTCAGAAACTCTCTATCTCTCTCTGACACTCTCTGACACTCTGACGCTCTCTGACGCTCTCTGACGCTCTCTGACACTCTCTGACACTCTCTATCACTCTATGACACTCTCTAACACTCGATATCACTCTCTGAAACTCTCTGACACTCAATGACACTCTCTATCAATCTCTATCACTCTCTGACACACTCTGAAACACTCTGACACTCTCTGACAGTCTCAGACACTCTCTATCACTCTCAGACACTCTCTGTCACTCTCTGACACACTCTGACAATCTCTGACACTCTCAGACACTCTCTGACACACTCTGAAACTCTCTGACACTCTCTATCACTCTCTATCAATCTCTGACACAATTTGACACTCTCTATCACTCTCTGACACTCTCTGACACTCTCTATCGCTCTCTGACACTCTCTGACACTCTCTGACACTCTCTGACACTCTCTGACACACTCTGACACAATCTGACACTCTCTGACACTCTCAGACGCTCTCTCTCACTCTATATCACTCTCTGACACACTCTGACACTATCTGACAATCTCTGACACTCTCAGACACTCTCTATCACTCTCTGATAATCTCTGACACTCTCAGACACTCTCTATCACTCTCTATCACGCTCTGGCACTCTCCATAAATCTTTATCACTCTCTGACACTCTCTGACAATCTCAGACACTCTCAGACACCTCAGAAACTCTCTATCACTCTCTGACACTCTCTGACATTCCCTATCAATCTCTATCACTCTCTATCACTCTCTGACACTCTCTGACACTCTCTGACACTCTCTGACACTCTCAGACAATCACTATCACTGTCTATCACTCTCTAACACTCTATATCAATCTTTGAATCTCACTGACACACTCCGACACACTCTGACACTCTCTGACAGTCTCAGACACTCTCTATCACTCTCAGACACTCTCTATCACTCTCTGACACTCTCTGACACTCTCAGACACTCTCTGACACTCTCATACACTCTCTATCAATCTCTATCACTCACTATCACTCTCTGACACTCTCTGACTCTCTCCTTCGCTCTCTGACACTCTCTGACACTCTCTGACACTCTCAGACACTCTCTATCACTCTCTGACACTCTCAGACACTCTCTATCACTCTCTGACACTCTCTGACACTCTCTGACAATCTCAGACACTCTCAGACACTCTCTATCACTCTCTGTCACTCTCAGACACCTCAGAAACTCTCTATCACTCTCTGACACTCTCTGACACTCCCTATCAATCTCTATCACTCTCTATCACTCTCTATCACTCTCTATCACTCTCTATCACTCTCTATCACTCTCTGACACTCTCTGACACTCCCTGACACTCTCAGACAATCACTATCACTGTCTATCACTCTCTAACACTCTATATCAATCTTTGAATCTCTCTGACACACTCTGACACACTCAGACACTCTCTATCACTCTCTATCACTCTCTATCACTCTCTGACACTGTCTGACACTCGCAGACACTCTCTGACACTCTCAGACACTCTCTATCACTCTCTCTCACTCTCTGACGCTGTCTGACACAATCTGACAATCTCGGACACTCTCAGACACTCTCTATCACTCTCTGATACTCTCTGACACTCTCAGACACTCTCTATCACTCTCTATCACTCTCTGACACTCTCTATAAATCTTTATCACTCTCTGACACTCTCTGACACTCTCTAAAACTCTTTCTCACTCTCTGACACTCTCTATCACTCTCTGACAGTCTCTGACACTCCCTATCAATCTCTATCACTCTCTATCACTCTCTGACACTCTCTGACACTCTCTGACACTCTCAGACAATCTCTATCACTCTCTGACACACACTGAAACACTCTGACACTCTCTGACAGTCTCAGACATTCTCTATCACTCTCAGACACTCTCTGTCACTCTCAGACACTCGCTGACACTCTCTGACACTCTCAGACACTCTCAGACACTCTCAGACACTCTCTGACACTCTCTGACACTCGCTATAACTCTCTGACACTCTCAGACACTCTCAGACACTCTCTATCACTCTCTGACAATCTCTGACACTCTCTGTCACTCTCTGTCACTCTCTGACACTCTCTGACACTCTCAGACACTCTCTGACACTCTCATACACTCTCTATCACTCTCTGACAC
The DNA here is from genome assembly GCF_036365525.1 of Heterodontus francisci. NCBI lineage: Eukaryota > Metazoa > Chordata > Chondrichthyes > Heterodontiformes > Heterodontidae > Heterodontus > Heterodontus francisci. The sequence goes on along the minus strand of NC_090412.1, from coordinate 33,115,820 downwards.
ACTCTGACAATCTCTGACAGTCTCAGACACTCTCTGACACTCTCAGACACCTCAGAAACTCTCTATCTCTCTCTGACACTCTCTGACACTCTGACGCTCTCTGACGCTCTCTGACGCTCTCTGACACTCTCTGACACTCTCTATCACTCTATGACACTCTCTAACACTCGATATCACTCTCTGAAACTCTCTGACACTCAATGACACTCTCTATCAATCTCTATCACTCTCTGACACACTCTGAAACACTCTGACACTCTCTGACAGTCTCAGACACTCTCTATCACTCTCAGACACTCTCTGTCACTCTCTGACACACTCTGACAATCTCTGACACTCTCAGACACTCTCTGACACACTCTGAAACTCTCTGACACTCTCTATCACTCTCTATCAATCTCTGACACAATTTGACACTCTCTATCACTCTCTGACACTCTGTGACACTCTCTATCGCTCTCTGACACTCTCTGACACTCTCTGACACTCTCTGACACTCTCTGACACACTCTGACACAATCTGACATTCACTGACACTCTCAGACGCTCTCTCTCACTCTATATCACTCTCTGACACACTCTGACACTATCTGACAATCTCTGACACTCTCAGACACTCTCTATCACTCTCTGATAATCTCTGACACTCTCAGACACTCTCTATCACTCTCTATGACGCTCTGGCACTCTCCATAAATCTTTATCACTCTCTGACACTCTCTGACAATCTCAGACACTCTCAGACACCTCAGAAACTCTCTATCACTCTCTGACACTCTCTGACACTCCCTATCAATCTCTATCACTCTCTATCACTCTCTGACACTCTCTGACACTCTCTGACACTCTCTGACACTCTCAGACAATCACTATCACTGTCTATCACTCTCTAACACTCTATATCAATCTTTGAATCTCACTGACACACTCCGACACACTCTGACACTCTCTGACAGTCTCAGACACTCTCTATCACTCTCAGACACTCTCTATCACTCTCTGACACTCTCTGACACTCTCAGACACTCTCTGACACTCTCATACACTCTCTATCAATCTCTATCACTCACTATCACTCTCTGACACTCCCTGACTCTCTCCTTCGCTCTCTGACACTCTCTGACACTCTCTGACACTCTCAGACACTCTCTATCACTCTCTGACACTCTCTGACACTCTCTATCACTCTCTGACACTCTCTGACACTCTCTGACAATCTCTGACAATCTCAGACACTCTCAGACACTCTCTATCACTCTCTGTCACTCTCAGACACCTCAGAAACTCTCTATCACTCTCTGACACTCTCTGACACTCCCTATCAATCTCTATCACTCTCTATCACTCTCTATCACTCTCTATCACTCTCTATCACTCTCTATCACTCTCTGACACTCTCTGACACTCTCAGACAATCACTATCACTGTCTATCACTCTCTAACACTCTATATCAATCTTTGAATCTCTCTGACACACTCTGACACACTCAGACACTCTCTATCACTCTCTATCACTCTCTATCACTCTCTGACACTGTCTGACACTCGCAGACACTCTCTGACACTCTCAGACACTCTCTATCACTCTCTCTCACTCTCTGACGCTGTCTGACACAATCTGACAATCTCGGACACTCTCAGACACTCTCTATCACTCTCTGATACTCTCTGACACTCTCAGACACTCTCTATCACTCTCTATCACTCTCTGACACTCTCTATAAATCTTTATCACTCTCTGACACTCTCTGACACTCTCTAAAACTCTTTCTCACTCTCTGACACTCTCTATCACTCTCTGACACTCTCTGACACTCCCTATCAATCTCTATCACTCTCTATCACTCTCTGACACTCTCTGACACTCTCAGACAATCTCTATCACTCTCTGACACACTCTGAAACACTCTGACACTCTCTGACAGTCTCAGACATTCTCTATCACTCTCAGACACTCTCTGTCACTCTCAGACACTCGCTGACACTCTCTGACAATCTCAGACACTCTCTATCACTCTCTCTCACTCTCTGACGCTGTCTGACACAATCTGACAATCTCGGACACTCTCAGACACTCTCTATCACTCTCTGATACTCTCTGACACTCTCAGACACTCTCTATCACTCTCTGACACTCTCTATAAATCTTTATCACTCTCTGACACTCTCTGACACTCTCTAAAACTCTTTCTCACTCTCTGACACTCTCTATCACTCTCTGACACTCTCTGACACTCCCTATCAATCTCTATCACTCTCTATCACTCTCTGACACTCTCTGACACTCTCAGACAATCTCTATCACTCTCTGACACACTCTGAAACACGCTGACACTCTCTGACAGTCTCAGACATTCTCTATCACTCTCAGACACTCTCTGTCACTCTCAGACACTCTCAGACACTCTCTGACACTCTCTGACACTCGCTATAACTCTCTGACACTCTCTGACACTCGCTATAACTCTCTGACACTCTCAGACACTCTCAGACACTCTCTGACACTCTCAGATACTCTCTGACACTCTCATACACTCTCTATCACTCTCTGACAATCTCTGACAGTCTCAGACTCTCTCTGTCACTCTCTGACACTCTCTGACACTCTCAGACACTCTCTGACACTCTCATACACTCTCTATCACTCTCTGACACACTCTGACAATCTCTGACAGTCTCAGACACTCTCTGACACTCTCAGACACCTCAGAAACTCTCTATCTCTCTCTGACACTCTCTGACACTCTGACACTCTCTGACGCTCTCTGACGCTCTCTGACACTCTCTATCACTCTATGACACTCTCTAACACTCGATATCACTCTCTGAAACTCTCTGACACTCAATGACACTCTCTATCAATCTCTATCACTCTCTGACACACTCTGAAACACTCTGACACTCTCTGACAGTCTCAGACACTCTCTATCACTCTCAGACACTCTCTGTCACTCTCTGACACACTCTGACAATCTCTGACACTCTCAGACACTCTCTGACACACTCTGAAACTCTCTGACACTCTCTATCACTCTCTATCAATCTCTGACACAATTTGACACTCTCTATCACTCTCTGACACTCTCTGACACACTCTGACACTATCTGACAATCTCTGACACTCTCAGACACTCTCTATCACTCTCTGATAATCTCTGACACTCTCAGACACTCTCTATCACTCTCTATCACGCTCTGGCACTCTCCATAAATCTTTATCACTCTCTGACACTCTCTGACAATCTCAGACACTCTCAGACACCTCAGAAACTCTCTATCACTCTCTGACACTCTCTGACACTCCCTATCAATCTCTATCACTCTCTATCACTCTCTGACACTCTCTATCACTCTCTGACACTCTCTGACACTCTCAGACACTCTCTGACACTCTCATACACTCTCTATCAATCTCTATCACTCACTATCACTCTCTGACACTCCCTGACTCTCTCCTTCGCTCTCTGACACTCTCTGACACTCTCTGACACTCTCAGACACTCTCTATCACTCTCTGACACTCTCAGACACTCTCTATCACTCTCTGACACTCTCTGACACTCTCTGACACTCTCAGAATCTCTCTCTCACTCTCTGAAACTCTCAGACACTCTCTATCACTCTCTGACACTCTCTATCACTCTCTGACACTCTCTGACACTCTCTGACACTCTCAGACACTCTCTGTCACTCTCAGACACTCTCTATCACACTCTGAAGCTCTCTGACGCTCTCAGACACTCTCTATCACTCTCAGCCACTCTCTATCACTCTCAGACACTCTCTATCACTCTCTGACACTCTCAGACACTCTCTATCACTCTCTGACACTCTCTGACACTCTCTGACACTCTCTGACACTCTTTAACACTCTCACACTCTCTATCACTCTCTATCACTCTCTGACACTCTATATCACTCTCTGACACTCAATGAAACTCTCTGACACGCCCTATCACTCTCTATCACTCTCTGACACTCTCTATCAATCTTTATCACTCTCTGACACTCTCAGAAACTCTCTATCACTCTCTCTCACTCTCTGACGCTCTCTGACACTCTCTGACAATCTCAGACACTCTCAGACTCTCTCTGTCACTCTCTATCACTCTCTGAACCTCTGACACTCTCTATCACTCTCTGACACTCTGACACTCTCAGACACTCTCCGTCACTCTCAGACACTCTCAGACACTCTCAGAAACTCTCTATCACACTCTGAAACTCTCTGACACTCTCTGACACTCTCAGTATCTCTCTCTCACTCTCTTAACTCTCTGACACTCTCTGACACTCTCTATCACTCTCTGACATTCACTGACACTCTCTGACACTCTCCATCACTCTCTGACACTCACTGACACTCTCAGACACTCTCTGTCACTCTCAGACACTCTCGATCACACTCTGAAGCTCTCTGACACTCTCAGACACTCTCTATCACTCTCAGCCACTCTCTATCACTCTCTGACACTCCCTGACACTCTCTTTCACTCTCTGGCACACTCTGACACTCTCAGACACTCTCTATCACTCTCAGCCACTCTCTATAACTCTCTGACACTCTCTGACACTCTCAGACACTCTCAGACACTCTCAGACACTCTCTATCACTCTCTGACACTCTCTGACACTCTCAGACACACTCTGACACTCTCTGACACTCTCTGACAGTCTCAGACACTCTCTATCACTCTCTGTCACTCTCAGACACCTCAGAAACTCTCTATCAAGCTCTGACACTCTCTCTTACACTCTCTGACACTCTCTGACACTCTCAGACGCTCTCTGACACACTCTGACACTCTCTGACACTCTCTGACAGTCTCAGACACTCTCTATCACTGTCTGTCACTCTCAGACACCTCAGAAACTTTCTGTCAAGCTCTGACACTCTCTGCCTCTCTCTCACACTCTCTGACACTCAATGACACTCTCTGACACTCCCTATCAATCTCTATCACTCTCTGACATTCTCTGACACTCTCTGACACTCTCAGACAATCACTATCACTCTCTATCACTCTCTGATACTCTATGACACTCTCTGACACTCTCATACACTCTCTATCACTCTCTGACACACTCTGACACACTCTGACAATCTCTGACAGTCTCAGACACTCTCTGTCACTCTCTGACACTCTCTGACACTCTCAGACACTCTCTGACACTCTCATACACTCTCTATCACTCTCTGACACACTCTGACAATCTCTGACACTCTCAGACACTCTCTGACACTCTCAGACACCTCAGAAACTCTCTATATCTCTCTGACACTCTCTGACACTCTCTGACACTCTCTGAAGCTCTCTGACGCTCTCTGACGCTCTCTGACACTCTCTGACACTCTCTATCACTCTATGACACTCTCTAACACTCGATATCACTCTCTGAAACTCTCTGACACTCAATGACACTCTCTATCAATCTCTATCACTCTCTGACACACTCTGAAACACTCTGACACTCTCTGACAGTCTCAGACACTCTCTATCACTCTCTGACACTCCCTGACACTCTCTTTCACTCTCTGACACTCTCTGACACTCTCAGACACTCTCTATCACTCTCTGACACTCTCAGACACTCTCTGACACTCTCAGACACTCTCTATCACTCTCTGACACTCTCTGACACTCTCAGACGCTCTCTGACACACTCTGACACTCTCTGACACTCTATGACAGTCTCAGACACTCTCTATCACTCTCTGTCACTCTCAGACACCTCAGAAACTCTCTATCAAGCTCTGACACTCTCTGCCTCTCTCTTTCACTCTCTGACACTCAATGACACTCTCTGACACTCCCTATCAATCGCTATCACTCTCTATCACTCTCTGACATTCTCTGACACTCTCTGACACTCTCAGACAATCACTATCACTCTCTATCACTCTCTGACACTCAATGACACTCTCTGACACTCCCTATCACTCTCTATCACTCTCTGATTCTCTATGACACTCTCTGACACTCTCATACACTCTCTATCACTCTCTGACACACTCTGACACACTCTGACAATCTCTGACAGTCTCAGACACTCTCTGTCACTCTCTGAAACTCTCTGACACTCTCAGACACTCTCTGACACTCTCATACACTCTCTATCACTCTCTGACACACTCTGACAATCTCTGACAGTCTCAGACACTCTCTGACACTCTCAGACACCTCAGAAACTCTCTATCTCTCTCTGACACTCTCTGACACTCTCTGACGCTCTCTGACGCTCTCTGACGCTCTCTGACGCTCTCTGACACTCTCTATCACTCTATGACACTCTCTAACACTCGATATCACTCTCTGAAACTCTCTGACACTCAATGACACTCTCTATCAATCTCTATCACTCTCTGACACACTCTGAAACACTCTGACAATCTCTGACAGTCTCAGACACTCTCTATCACTCTCAGACACTCTCTGTCACTCTCTGACAATCTCTGACACTCTCAGACACTCTCTGACACACTCTGAAACTCTCTGACACTCTCTATCACTCTCTATCAATCTCTGACACAATTTGACACTCTCTATCACTCTCTGACACTCTCTGACACTCTCTATCGCTCTCTGACACTCTCTGACACTCTCTGACACACTCTGACACAATCTGACACTCTCAGACGCTCTCTCTCACTCTATATCACTCTCTGACACACTCTGACACTATCTGACAATCTCTGACACTCTCAGACACTCTCTATCACTCTCTGATAATCTCTGACACTCTCAGACACTCTCTATCACTCTCTATCACGCTCTGGCACTCTCCATAAATCTTTATCACTCTCTGACACTCTCTGACACTCTCTGATAATCTCAGACACTCTCAGACACTCTCTATCACTCTCTGTCACTCTCTGTCACTCTCAGACACCTCAGAAACTCTCTATCACTCTCTGACACTCTCTGACACTCCCGATCAATCTCTATCACTCTCTATCACTCTCTGACACTCTCTGACACTCTCTGACACTCTCTGACACTCTCAGACAATCACTATCACTGTCTATCACTCTCTAAAACTCTATATCAATCTTTGAATCTCACTGACACACTCTGACACACTCTGACACTCTCTGACAGTCTCAGACACTCTCTATCACTCTCAGACACTCTCTATCACTCTCTGACACTGTCTGACACTCTCAGACACTCTCTGACACTCTCATACACTCTCTATCAATCTCTATCACTCACTATCACTCTCTGACACTCCCTGACTCTCTCCTTCGCTCTCTGACACTCTCTGACACTCTCTGACACTCTCAGACACTCTCTATCACTCTCTGACACTCTCGGACACTCTCTATCACTCTCTGACACTCTCTGACACTCTCTGACACTCTCAGAATCTCTCTCTCACTCTCTGAAACTCTCAGACACTCTCTATCACTCTCTGACACTCTCTGACACTCTCTGACATTCGCAGACACTCTCTCTCACTCTCTGAAACTCTCAGACACTCTCTATCACTCTCTGACACTCTCTGACACTCTCTGACACTCTCTGTCACTCTCAGACACTCTCTATCACACTCTGAAGCTCTCTGACACTCTCAGACACTCTCTATCACTCTCTGACACTCTCTGACACTCTCAGACACTCTCTATCAATCTCTATCACTCTCTGACACACTCTAACACACTCCGACACTCTCTGACAGTCTCAGACACTCTCAGACACTCCATATCAATCTCTGACACTCACTGACACTCGCAGACACTCTCTGACACTCTCATACACTTTCTATCAATCTCTATCACTCTCTGACACACTCTAACACTCTCCGACACACTCCGACACTCTCTGACAGTCTCTGACAGTCTCAGACACACTCTATCACTCTCTGTCACTCTCAGACACCTCAGAAACTCTCTGTCAAGCTCTGACACTCTCTGCCTCTCTCTCACACTCTCTGACACTCAATGACACTCTCTGACACTCCCTATCAATCTCTATCACTCTCAGACACTCTCTGTCACTCACTGACACTCTCTGACACTCTCAGACACTCTCTGACACTCTCATACACTCTCTATCACTCTCTGACACACTCTGACAATCTCTGACAGTCTCAGACACTCTCTGACACTCTCAGACACCTCAGAAACTCTCTATCTCTCTCTGACACTCTCTGACACTCTCTGACAATCTCTGAAGCTCTCTGACGCTCTCTGACACTCTCTGACACTCTCTATCACTCTATGACACTCTCTAACACTCGATATCACTCTCTGAAACTCTCTGACACTCAATGACACTCTCTATCAATCTCTATCACTCTCTGACACACTCTGAAACACTCTGACACTCTCTGACAGTCTCTATCACTCTCAGCCACTCTCTATCACTCTCTGACACTCCCTGACACTCTCTTTCACTCTCTGACACTCTCTGACACTCTCAGACACTCTCTATCACTCTCTGACACTCTCAGACACTCTCTGACACTCTCAGACACTCTCTATCACTCTCTGACACTCTCTGACACTCTCAGACGCTCTCTGACACACTCTGACACTCTCTGACACTCTATGACAGTCTCAGACACTCTCTATCACTCTCTGTCACTCTCAGACACCTCAGAAACTCTCTATCAAGCTCTGACACTTTCTGCCTCTCTCTTACACTCTCTGACACTCAATTACACTCTCTGACACTCCCTATCAATCGCTATCACTCTCTATCACTCTCTGACATTCTCTGACACTCTCTGACACTCTCAGACAATCACTATCACTCTCTATCACTCTCTGACACTCAATGACACTCTCTGACACTCCCTATCACTCTCTATCACTCTCTGATACTCTATGACACTCTCTGACACTCTCATACACTCTCTATCACTCTCTGACACACTCTGACAATCTCTGACAGTCTCAGACACTCTCTGTCACTCTCTGAAACTCTCTGACACTCTCAGACACTCTCTGACACTCTCATACACTCTCTATCACTCTCTGACACACTCTGACAATCTCTGACAGTCTCAGACACTCTCTGACACTCTCAGACACCTCAGAAACTCTCTATCTCTCTCTGACACTCTCTGACACTCTCTGACGCTCTCTGACGCTCTCTGACGCTCTCTGACGCTCTCTGACACTCTCTATCACTCTATGACACTCTCTAACACTCGATATCACTCTCTGAAACTCTCTGACACTCAATGACACTCTCTATCAATCTCTATCACTCTCTGACACACTCTGAAACACTCTGACAATCTCTGACAGTCTCAGACACTCTCTATCACTCTCAGACACTCTCTGTCACTCTCTGACAATCTCTGACACTCTCAGACACTCTCTGACACACTCTGAAACTCTCTGACACTCTCTATCACTCTCTATCAATCTCTGACACAATTTGACACTCTCTATCACTCTCTGACACTCTCTGACACTCTCTATCGCTCTCTGACACTCTCTGACTCTCTCTGACACTCTCTGACACACTCTGACACAATCTGACACTCTCTGACACTCTCAGACGCTCTCTCTCACTCTATATCACTCTCTGACACACTCTGACACTATCTGACAATCTCTGACACTCTCAGACACTCTCTATCACTCTCTGATAATCTCTGACACTCTCAGACACTCTCTATCACTCTCTATGACGCTCTGGCACTCTCCATAAATCTTTATCACTCTCTGACACTCTCTGACACTCTCTGATAATCTCAGACACTCTCAGACACTCTCTATCACTCTCTGTCACTCTCTGTCACTCTCAGACACCTCAGAAACTCTCTATCACTCTCTGACACTCTCTGACACTCCCTATCAATCTCTATCACTCTCTATCACTCTCTGACACTCTCTGACACTCTCTGACACTCTCTGACACTCTCAGACAATCACTATCACTGTCTATCACTCTCTAAAACTCTATATCAATCTTTGAATCTCACTGACACACTCTGACACACTCTGACACTCTCTGACAGTCTCAGACACTCTCTATCACTCTCAGACACTCTCTATCACTCTCTGACACTGTCTGACACTCTCAGACACTCTCTGACACTCTCATACACTCTCTATCAATCTCTATCACTCACTGTCACTCTCTGACACTCCCTGACTCTCTCCTTCGCTCTCTGACACTCTCTGACACTCTCAGACACTCTCTATCACTCTCTGACACTCTCAGACACTCTCTATCACTCTCTGACACTCTCTGACACTCTCTGACACTCTCAGAATCTCTCTCTCACTCTCTGAAACTCTCAGACACTCTCTATCACTCTCTGACACTCTCTGACACTCTCTGACATTCGCAGACACTCTCTCTCACTCTCTGAAACTCTCAGACACTCTCTATCACTCTCTGACACTCTCTGACACTCTCTGACACTCTCTGTCACTCTCAGACACTCTCTATCACACTCTGAAGCTCTCTGACACTCTCAGACACTCTCTATCACTCTCTGACACTCTCTGACACTCTCAGACACTCTCTATCAATCTCTATCACTCTCTGACACACTCTAACACACTCCGACACTCTCTGACAGTCTCAGACACTCTCAGACACTCCATATCACTCTCTGACACTCACTGACACTCGCAGACACTCTCTGACACTCTCATACACTCTCTATCAATCTCTATCACTCTCTGACACACTCTAACACTCTCCGACACACTCCGACACTCTCTGACAGTCTCTGACAGTCTCAGACACTCTCAGACACTCCGTATCACTCTCTGACACTCACTGACACTCGCAGACACTCTCTGTCACTCTCAGACACCTCAGAAACTCTCTTTCACTCTCTGACACTCTCTGAAACTCTCTGACGCTCTCTGACACTCTCTGACACTCTCAGACACTCTCTATCACTCTCTGACACTCTCTGACACTCTCTATCACTCTCTATCACTCTCTGTCACTGTCTGACACTCTCAGATACTCTGTATCACTCTCGGTCCCTCTCAGACACCTCAGAAACTCTCTATCACTCTCTGACACTCTCTGACACTCTCTGACACTCTCAGACACTCTCAGACACTCTCTATCACTCTCTGACACTCTCTGACACTCTCTGACACTCTCTGACACTCTCAGACACTCTCTGACACTCTCACATTCTCTATCACTCTCTCTCACTCTCTGACACTCTATATCACTCTCTGAAACTCTCTGACTCTCTCTGACACTCAATGACACTCTCTGACACTCCCTATCACTCTCTATCACTCTCTGACACTCTCTGACACTCTCAGACACTCTCTATCACTCTCTATCACTCTCTGACACTCTCCATCAATCTTTATCACTCTCTGACACTCTCAGAAACACTCTATCACTCTCTCCCACTCTCTGACGCTCTCTGACACTCTCTGACAATCTCAGACACTCTCAGACACTCTCTATCACACTCTGACACTAACTGACACTCTCACACATTCTCTGTCACTCTCAGACACTCTCTGTCACTCTCTATCACTCTCTGACACTCTGACACTCTCAGACACTCTCCGTCACTCTCAGACACTCTCTGTCACTCTCAGACACTCTCAGACACTCTCAGAAACTCTCTATCACACTCTGAAACTCTCAGACATTCTCTGTCACTCTCAGACATTCTCTGTCACTCTCAGACACTCTCTGTCACTCTCTGACACTCTGACACTCTCAGTCACTCTCCGTCGCTCTCAGACACTCTCTGTCACTCTCTATCACTCTCTGACACTCTCTATCACTCTCTGACACTCCCTGACTCTCTATTTCGCTCTCTGACACTCTCTAAAACTCTCTGAAACTCTCTGACACTCTCAGACACTCTCTGACACTGTCTGACACTCTCAGAATCTCTCTATCACTCTCTGAAACTCTCAGACACTCTCTATCACTCTCTGACACTCCCTGACTCTGTCTTTCGCTCTCTGACACTCTCTGAAACTCTCTGACACTCTCTGACACTCTCTGAAACTCTCTGACACTCTCAGACACTCTCTATCACTCTCTGACACTCTCTGAAACTCTCAGAATCTCTCTCTCACTCTCTGAAACTCTCAGACACTCTCTATCACTCTCTATCACTCTCTGACACTCTCTGACACTCTCTGACACTCTCTGACATTCTCAGACACTCTCTATCACTCTCTGAAACTCTCAATCACTCTCTGACACTCTCTGACACTCTCCATCACTCTCTGACATTCAGTAACACTCTCAGATACTCTCTGTCACTCTCAGACACTCTCTATCACATCCTGAAGTTCTCTGACACTCTCAGACACTCTCTATCTCTCTCAGCCACTCTCTATCACTCTCTGACTCTCTCTGACTCTCTCTGACACTCTCTGACACTCTCTGACTCTCTCTGACACTCAATGACACTCTCTGACACTCCCTATCACTCTCTATCACTCTCTGACACTCTCTGACAATCTCAGACACTCTAAGATACTCTCTATCACACTCTGACACTAACTGACACTCTCACACATTCTCTGTCACTCTCAGACACTCTCTGTCACTCTCTGTCACTCTCTGTCACTCTCTATCACTCTCTGACACTCTGACACTCTCAGACACTCTCAGACACTCTCCGTCACTCTCAGACACTCTCTGTCACTCTCAGACACTCTCAGACACTCTCAGAAACTCTCTATCACACTCTGAAACTCTCTGACACTCTCTGACACTCTCAGAATCTCTCTCTCACTCTCTGAAACTCTCAGACACTCTCTATCACTCTCTGACACTCTCTATCACTCTCTGACATTCTCAAACACTCTCTATCACTCTGTGAAACTCTCTATCAATCTCTGACACTCTCTATCACTCTCAGACTCTCTCTGTCACTCTCAGACTCTCTCTGTCACTCTCAGACACTCTCTATCACACTCTGAAGCTCTCTGACACTCTCAGACACTCTCTATCACTCTCAGCCACTCTCTATCACTCTCAGCCACTCTCTATCACTCTCTGACACTCTGACACTCTCAGACACTCTCAGACACTCTCAGACACTCTCAGACACTCTCTGACACTCTCAGACACTCTCTATCACTGTATGACACTCTCTGACACTCTCAGACACTCTCTGACACTCTCATACACTCTCTATCAATCTCTATCACTCTCAGACACCTCAGAAACTCTCTATCACTCTCTGACACTCTCTGACACTCTCTGACACTCTCTGACGCTCTCTGACACTCTCTATCACTCTCTGACACTCTCTATCACTCTCTGACACTCTCTGACACTCTCTATCACTCTCAGACACTCTCTGACACTCTCAGAATCTCTCTATCACTCTCTGACACTCTCTGACACTCTCAGAATCTCTCTATCACTCTCTGAATCTCTCAGACACTCTCTATCACTCTCTGACACTCCCTGACTCTCTCTTTCGCTCTCTGACATTCTCTGAAACTCTCTGACACTCTCTGACACTCTCTGAAACTCTCTGACACTCTCAGAGACTCTCTATCACTCTCTGACACTCTCTGAAACTCTCAGACACTCTCAGACACTCTCTATCACTCTCTGACACTCTCTGACACTCTCTGACACTCTCAGACACTCTCTATCACTCTCTGACACTCTCTGACACTCTCTGACACTCTCTATCACTCTCTATCACTCTCTGTCACTGTCTGACACTCTCAGATACTCTGTATCACTCTCGGTCCCTCTCAGACACCTCAGAAACTCTCTATCACTCTCTGACACTCTCTGACACTCTCTGACACTCTCAGACACTCTCAGACACTCTCTATCACTCTCTGACACTCTCTGACACTCTCTGACACTCTCTGACACTCTCTGACACTCTCTGACACTCTCACATTCTCTATCACTCTCTCTCACTCTCTGACACTCTATATCACTCTCTGAAACTCTCTGACTCTCTCTGACACTCAATGACACAGTCTCTGACACTCCCTATCACTCTCTATCACTCTCTGACACTCTCTGACACTCTCAGACACTCTCTATCACTCTCTATCACTCTCTGACACTCTCCATCAATCTTTATCACTCTCTGACACTCTCAGAAACACTCTATCACTCTCTCCCACTCTCTGACAATCTCAGACACTCTCAGACACTCTCTATCACACTCTGACACTAACTGACACTCTCACACATTCTCTGTCACTCTCAGACACTCTCTGTCACTCTCTATCACTCTCTGACACTCTGACACTCTCAGACACTCTCCGTCACTCTCAGACACTCTCTGTCACTCTCAGACACTCTCAGAAACTCTCTATCACACTCTGAAACTCTCAGACATTCTCTGTCACTCTCAGACATTCTCTGTCACTCTCAGACACTCTCTGTCACTCTCTATCACTCTCTGACACTCTGACACTCTCAGTCACTCTCCGTCGCTCTCAGACACTCTCTGTCACTCTCTATCACTCTCTGACACTCTCTATCACTCTCTGACACTCCCTGACTCTCTATTTCGCTCTCTGACACTCTCTAAAACTCTCTGAAACTCTCTGACACTCTCAGACACTCTCTGACACTCTCTGACACTCTCAGAATCTCTCTATCACTCTCTGAAACTCTCAGACACTCTCTATCACTCTCTGACACTCCCTGACTCTGTCTTTCGCTCTCTGACACTCTCTGAAACTCTCTGAAACTCTCTGACACTCTCTGACACTCTCTGAAACTCTCTGACACTCTCAGACACTCTCTATCACTCTCTGACACTCTCTGAAACTCTCAGAATCTCTCTCTCACTCTCTGAAACTCTCAGACACTCTCTATCACTCTCTATCACTCTCTGACACTCTCTGACACTCTCTGACACTCTCTGACATTCTCAGACACTCTCTATCACTCTCTGAAACTCTCAATCACTCTCTGACACTCTCTGACACTCTCCATCACTCTCTGACATTCAGTAACACTCTCAGATACTCTCTGTCACTCTCAGACACTCTCTATCACATCCTGAAGTTCTCTGACACTCTCAGACACTCTCTATCTCTCTCAGCCACTCTCTATCACTCTCTGACTCTCTCTGACTCTCTCTGACACTCTCTGACACTCTCTGACACTCTCTGACTCTCTCTGACACTCTCTGACACTCTCTGACACTCTCTGACATTCTCAGACACTCTCTATCACTCTCTGAAACTCTCAATCACTCTCTGACACTCTCTGACACTCTCCATCACTCTCTGACATTCAGTAACACTCTCAGACACTCTCTATCTCTCTCAGACACTCTCTATCACACTCTGACACTAACTGACACTCTCACACATTCTCTGTCACTCTCAGACACTCTCTGTCACTCTCTGTCACTCTCTGTCACTCTCTATCACTCTCTGACACTCTGACACTCTCAGACACTCTCAGACACTCTCCGTCACTCTCAGACACTCTCTGTCACTCTCAGACACTCTCAGACACTCTCAGAAACTCTCTATCACACTCTGAAACTCTCTGACACTCTCTGACACTCTCAGAATCTCTCTCTCACTCTCTGAAACTCTCAGACACTCTCTATCACTTTCTGACACTCTCTATCACTCTCTGACATTCTCAAACACTCTCTATCACTCTGTGAAACTCTCTATCAATCTCTGACACTCTCTATCACTCTCAGACTCTCTCTGTCACTCTCAGACTCTCTCTGTCACTCTCAGACACTCTCTATCACACTCTGAAGCTCTCTGACACTCTCAGACACTCTCTATCACTCTCAGCCACTCTCTATCACTCTCAGCCACTCTCTATCACTCTCTGACACTCTGACACTCTCAGACACTCTCAGACACTCTCAGACACTCTCTGACACTCTCTATCACTCTCTATCACTCTCTGACACTGTCTGACACACTCAGACACTCTCTATCACTCTCTGTCACTCTCAGACACCTCAGAAGCTCTCTATCACTCTCTGACACTCACTGAAACTCGCAGACACTCTCTGACACTCTCAGACACTCTCTATCACTCTCTCTCACTCTCTGACGCAGTCTGACACAATCTGACAATCTCAGACACTCTCTATCACTCCCTGACACTCTCTATCACTCTCTGACACTCTCTGACACTCTCTGTCAATCTACGATTCTCTCTGACACTCTCTATCACTCTATCACTCTCTGACACTCTCTATCACTCTATCACTCTCTGACACTCTCCGACGCTCTCCGACACTCTCAGACACTCTCTATCACTCTCAATCACACTCTGACCCTCTCTGATACTCTCAGACACACTCAATCACTCTCTATCACTCTCTGACTCTCTTTGACACTCTCTATCACTCTATGACACTCTCTGACACACTCTAACAGACTGTGACACACTCTGAAACTCTCTGACACTCTCAGACACTCTCTATCACTCTCTGACACTCTCTGACACTCTCAGACACTCTCAGACACTCTCAATCACTCTCAGACACTCTCTATCACTCTCTGACACTCTCTGACACTCTCAGACACTTTCAGACACTCTATATCACTCTCTGACACTCACTGACACTCGCAGACACTCTCTGTCACTCTCAGACACCTCACAAACTCTATATCACTCTCTGTCACTCTCTGTCACTCTCTGACACTCTCTGACACTCTCAGACACTCTCCATCACTCTCTGACACTCTCTGAGACTCTCAGACAATTTCTGACACTCTCATACACTCTCTAAAAATCTCTATCACTCTCTGACACACTCTGACACACTCTGACACTCTCTGACAGTCTCAGACACTCTCTATCACTCTCTGACACACTCTGACAATCTCTGACACTCTCAGACACTCTCAGACACTCTATATCACACTCTGACACTCACTGGCACTCGCAGACACTCTCTGTCACTCTCTGTCACTCACAGACTCCTCAGAAACTCTCTATCACTCTCTGACACTCTCTGACACTCTCTGACACTCTCTGACACTCTCTATCAATCTCTATCACTCTCTATCACTCTCTGACACTCTCTGACACTCTCTGACACTCTCTGACACTCTCAGACAATCACTATCACTCTCTATCACTGTCTATCACTCTCTGACACTCTATATCACTCTCTGAAACTCTATGACATTCTCTGACACTCAATGACACTCTCTGACGCTCCCTATCACTCTCTATCACTCTCTATCACTCTCTGATACTCTCTGACACTCTCAGACACTCTCTATCACTCTCTGACACTCTCTATCAAACTTTATCACTCTGACACTCTCTGACACTCTCTATCACTCTCTGACACTCTCTATCACTCTCTGACACTCTCTGAGACTCTCAGACACTCTCTATCACTCTCCGACACTCTCATTCACTCTTCATCACTCTCTATCACTCTCTGACACTCTCTGACACTCTCAGACACCTTCTATCACTCTCTCTCACTCTCTGACGCTCTCTGACACTCTCTGACAATCTCAGACACTCTCAGACACTCTCTATCACTCTCTGTCACTCTCAGACACCTCAGAAACTCTCTATCACTCTCAGACACTCTCTATCACTCTCTAACACTCTATATCAATCTTTGAATCTCTCTGACACTCAATGACACTCTCTATCAATCTCTATCACTCTCTGACACACTCTGACACTCTCTGAAAGTCTCCGACACTCTCTGACAGTCTCAGACACTCTCTATCACTCTCAGACACTCTATATCACTCTCAGACACTCTCTGACACACTCAGACACTCTCTGACACTCTCAGACACTCGCTATAACTCTCTGACACTCTCTGACACTCTCAGACACTCTCTGACACTCTCTGACACTCTCTGACACTCTCTATCAATCTCTATCACTCTCTGACACACTCTGACGCTCTCTGACACTCTCGGACACTCCCTATCACTCTATGACACTCTCGGACACTCCCTATCACTCTATGACACTCTCTGACACTCTATCACTCTCTATCACTCTCTGACACTGTCTGACACACTCAGACACTCTCTAACACTCTCTGTCACTCTCAGACACCTCAGAAGCTCTCTATCACTCTCTGACACTCACTGACACTCTCTGACACTCTCTGACACTCTCAGACACCCTCTCTCACTCTCTCTCACTCTCTGACGCTCTCTGACACTCTGTGACAATCTCAGACACTCTCAGACACTCTCAGACACTCTCAGACACTCTCTGTCACTCTCAGACACCTCAGAAACTCTCTATCACTCTCAGACACTCTCTATCACTCTCTAACACTCTATATCAATCTTTGAATCTCTCTGACACTCAATGACACTCTCTATCAATCTCTATCGCTCTCTGACACACTCTGACACACTCTGACACTCTCTGACAGTCTCAGACACTCTCTATCACTCTCAGGCACTCTCTATCACTCTCAGACACTCTCTATCACTCTCTGACACTCTCTGACACACTCAGACACTCTCTGACACTCTCAGACACTCGCTATAACTCTCTGACACTCTCTGACACTCTCAGACACTCTCTGACACTCTCATAAACTCTCTATCAATCTCTATCACTCTCTGACACACTCTGACACACTCTGACACACTCTGACACTCTCTGACGCTCTCTGACGCTCTCTGACACTCTCGGACACTCCCTTTCACTCTATGACACTCTCTGACACTCTCTATCACTCTCTATCACTCTCTGACACTGTCTGACACACTCAGACACTCTCTATCACTCTCTGTCACTCTCAGACACCTCAGAAGCTCTCTATCACTCTCTGACACTCACTGAAACTCGCAGACACTCTCTGACACTCTCAGACACTCTCTATCACTGTCTCTCACTCTCTGACGCAGTCTGACACAATCTGACAATCTCAGACACTCTCTATCACTCCCTGACACGCTCTATCACTCTCTGACACTCTCTGACACTCTCTGTCAATCTACGATTCTCTCTGACACTCTCTATCACTCTATCACTCTCTGACACTCTCCGACGCTCTCCGACGCTCTCAGACACTCTCTATCACTCTCAATCACACTCTGACCCTCTCTGATACTCTCAGACACACTCAATCACTCTCTATCACTCTCTGACACTCTTTGACACTCTCTATCACTCTATGACACTCTCTGACACACTCTAACAGACTGTGACACACTCAAACTCTCTGACACTCTCAGACACTCTCTATCACTCTCTGACACTCTCTGACACTCTCAGACACTCTCAGACACTCTCAATCACTCTCAGACACTCTCTATCACTCTCTGACACTCTCTGACACTCTCAGACACTCTCAGACACTCTATATCACTCTCTGACACTCACTGACACTCGCAGACACTCTCTGTCACTCTCAGACACCTCACAAACTCTCTATCACTCTCTGACACTGTCTGACACACTCAGACACTCTCCATCACTCTCTGTCATCTCGGACACCTCAGAAACTCTCTATAACTCTCTGACACTCTCTGACACTCTCTGACACTCGCTGACGCTCTCAGACAATCACTATCACTCTCTATCACTCTCTATCATTGTCTGACACTATATATCACTCTCTGAAACTCTCTGACACTCTCTGACACTCAATGACACTCTCTATCAATCTCTGTCACTCTCTGACACACTCTGACACACTCTGACACTCTCTGACAGTCTCAGACACTCTTTATCACTCTCAGACACTCTCTATCACTCTCTGACACACTCTGACACTCTCTGACAGTCTCAGACACTCTCTATCACTCTCTGACACACTCTGACAATCTCTGACACTCTCAGACACTCTCAGACACTCTCAGACACTCTATATCACTCTCTGACACTCACTGACACTCAGAGACACTCTCTGTCACTCTCAGACACCTCAGAAACTCTCTATCACTCTCTGAAACTCTCTGACACTCTCTGACACTCTCTGACACTCTCTATCACTCTCTGACACTGTCTGACACACTCAGACACTCTCCATCACTCTCTGTCACTCTCAGACACCTCAGAAACGCTCTATCACTCTCTGAAACTCTCTGACACTCTCTGACACTCTCTATCAAGCTCTATCAATCGCTATCACTCTCTGACACTCTCTGACACTCTCTGACACTCTCAGACAATCTCTATCACTCTCTGACACTCTATATCACTCTCTGAAACTCTCTGACACTCTCTGACACTCAATGACACTCTCTATCAATCTCTAACACACTCTGACACTCTCTGACACTCTCTGACAGTCTCAGACACTCTCTGACACTCTCTGACACTCTCAGACACTCTCTGACACTCTCAGAAACTCTCTGACACTCTCAAACACTCTCTAAAATCTCTATCACTCTCTGACACACTCTGACACACTCTGACACTCCCTGACACTCTCAGACACTCTATATCACTCTCTGACACTCACTGACACTCGCAGACACTCTCTGTCACTATCTGACATTCTCAGACACTCGCTATAACTCTCTGACACTCTCTGACACTCTCAGACACCCTCTATCACTCTCTCTCACTCTCTGACGCTCTCTGACACTCTCTGACAATCTCAGACACTCTCAGACACTCTCTATCACTCTCTGTCACTCACTGACACTCGCAGACACTCTCTTTCACTCTCTGACACTCTCAGACACTCGCTATAACTCTCTGACACTCTCTGACACTCTCTGACACTCTCAGACACCCTCTATCACTCTCTCTCACTCTCTGACGCTCTCTGACACTCTCTGACAATCTCAGACACTCTCAGACACTCTCTATCACTCTCTGTCACTCTCAGACACCTCAGAAACTCTCTATCACTCGCAGACACTCTCTATCACTCTCTAACACTCTATATCAATCTTTGAATCTCTCTGACACTCAATGACACTCTCTATCAATCTCTATCACTCTCTGACACACTCTGACACACTCTGACACTCTCTGACAGTCTCAGACACTCTCTATCACTCTCAGACACTCTTTATCACTCTCAGACACTCTCAGACACTCGCTATAACTCTCTGACACTCTCTGACACTCTCAGACACTCTCTGACACTCTCAGACACTCGCGATAACTCTCTGACACTCTCTGACACTCTCAGACACTCTCTGACACTCTCATAAACACTCTATCAATCTCTATCACTCTCTGACACACTCTGACACACTCTGACACTCTCTGACAGTCTCAGATACTCTCTATCACTCTCAGACACACTCTGACAATCTCTGACACTCTCAGACACTCTCTGTCAATCGCAGACACCTCAGAAACTCTCTATCACTCTCTGACACTCTCTGACACTCTCTCACACTCTCTGACGCTCTCTGACACTCTTGGACACTCCCTATCACTCTATGACACTCTCTGACACTCTCTATCACTCTCTATCACTCTCTGACACTGTCTGACACACCAGACACTCTCTATCACTCTCTGTCACTCTCAGACACCTCAGAAGCTCTCTATCACTCTCTGACACTCACTGACACTCGCAGACACTCTCTGACACTCTCAGACACTCTCTATCACTCTCTCTCACTCTCTGACGCTGTCTGACACAATCTGACAATCTCTGACACTCTCAGACACTCTCTATCACTCTCTGATACTCTCTGACACTCTCAGAAACTCTCTATCACTCTCTATCACTCTCTCTCACTCTCTGACGCAGTCTGACACAATCTGACAATCTCAGACACTCTCTATCACTCCCTGACACTCTCTATCACTCTCTGACACTCTCTGACACTCTCTGTCAATCTACGATTCTCTCTGACACTCTCTATCACTCTATCACTCTCTGACACTCTCCGACGCTCTCCGACGCTCTCAGACACTCTCTATCACTCTCAATCACACTCTGACCCTCTCTGATACTCTCAGACACACTCAATCACTCTCTATCACTCTCTGACACCCTTTGACACTCTCTATCACTCTATGACACTCTCTGACACACTCTAACAGACTGTGACACACTCAAACTCTCTGACACTCTCAGACACTCTCTATCACTCTCTGACACTCTCTGACACTCTCAGACACTCTCAGACACTCTCAATCACTCTCAGACACTCTCTATCACTCTCTGACACTCTCTGACACTCTCAGACACTCTCAGACACTCTATATCACTCTCTGACACTCACTGACACTCGCAGACACTCTCTGTCACTCTCAGACACCTCACAAACTCTCTATCACTCTCTGACACTGTCTGACACACTCAGACACTCTCCATCACTCTCTGTCATCTCGGACACCTCAGAAACTCTCTATAACTCTCTGACACTCTCTGACACTCTCTGACACTCGCTGACGCTCTCAGACAATCACTATCACTCTCTATCACTCTCTATCATTGTCTGACACTATATATCACTCTCTGAAACTCTCTGACACTCTCTGACACTCAATGACACTCTCTATCAATCTCTATCACTCTCTGACACACTCTGACACACTCTGACACTCTCTGACAGTCTCAGACACTCTTTATCACTCTCAGACACTCTCTATCACTCTCTGACACACTCTGACACTCTCTGACAGTCTCAGACACTCTCTATCACTCTCTGACACACTCTGACAATCTCTGACACTCTCAGACACTCTCAGACACTCTCAGACACTCTATATCACTCTCTGACACTCACTGACACTCAGAGACACTCTCTGTCACTCTCAGACACCTCAGAAACTCTCTATCACTCTCTGAAACTCTCTGACACTCTCTGACACTCTCTATCACTCTCTGACACTGTCTGACACACTCAGACACTCTCCATCACTCTCTGTCACTCTCAGACACCTCAGAAACGCTCTATCACTCTCTGAAACTCTCTGACACTCTCTGACACTCTCTATCAAGCTCTATCAATCGCTATCACTCTCTGACACTCTCTGACACTCTCTGACACTCTCAGACAATCTCTATCACTCTCTGACACTCTATATAACTCTCTGAAACTCTCTGACACTCTCTGACACTCAATGACACACTCTATCAATCTCTAACACACTCTGACACTCTCTGACACTCTCTCACAGTCTCAGACACTCTCTGACACTCTCTGACACTCTCAGACACTCTCTGACACTCTCAGAAACTCTCTGACACTCTCAAACACTCTCTAAAATCTCTATCACTCTCTGACACACTCTGACACACTCTGACACTCCCTGACACTCTCAGACACTCTATATCACTCTCTGACACTCACTGACACTCGCAGACACTCTCTGTCACTATCTGACATTCTCAGACACTCGCTATAACTCTCTGACACTCTCTGACACTCTCAGACACCCTCTATCACTCTCTCTCACTCTCTGACGCTCTCTGACACTCTCTGACAATCTCAGACACTCTCAGACACTCTCTATCACTCTCTGTCACTCACTGACACTCGCAGACACTCTCTTTCACTCTCTGACACTCTCAGACACTCGCTATAACTCTCTGACACTCTCTGACACTCTCTGACACTCTCAGACACCCTCTATCACTCTCTCTCACTCTCTGACGCTCTCTGACACACTCTGACAATCTCAGACACTCTCAGACACTCTCTATCACTCTCTGTCACTCTCAGACACCTCAGAAACTCTCTATCAGTCGCAGACACTCTCTATCACTCTCTAACACTCTATATCAATCTTTGAATCTCTCTGACACTCAATGACACTCTCTATCAATCTCTATCACTCTCTGACACACTCTGACACACTCTGACACTCTCTGACAGTCTCAGACACTCTCTATCACTCTCAGACACTCTTTATCACTCTCAGACACTCTCAGACACTCGCTATAACTCTCTGACACTCTCTGACACTCTCAGACACTCTCTGACACTCTCAGACACTCGCTATAACTCTCTGACACTCTCTGACACTCTCAGACACTCTCTGACACTCTCATAAACACTCTATCAATCTCTATCACTCTCTGACACACTCTGACACACTCTGACACTCTCTGACAGTCTCAGATACTCTCTATCACTCTCAGACACACTCTGACAATCTCTGACACTCTCAGACACTCTCTGTCAATCTCAGACACCTCAGAAACTCTCTATCACTCTCTGACACTCTCTGACACTCTCTGACACTCTCTGACGCTCTCTGACACTCTCGGACACTCCCTATCACTCTATGACACTCTCTGACACTCTCTATCACTCTCTATCACTCTCTGACACTGTCTGACACACCAGACACTCTCTATCACTCTCTGTCACTCTCAGACACCTCAGAAGCTCTCTATCACTCTCTGACACTCACTGACACTCGCAGACACTCTCTGACACTCTCAGACACTCTCTATCACTCTCTCTCACTCTCTGACGCTGTCTGACACAATCTGACAATCTCTGACACTCTCTATCACTCTCTATCACTCTCTGACACTCTCTATAAATCTTTATCACTCTCTGACACTCTCTGACACTCTCTAAAACTCTTTCTCACTCTCTGACGCTCTCTGACACTCTATGACAATCTCAGACACTCTCAGACACCCTCTATCACTCTCTGTCACTCTCAGACACCTCAGAAACTCTCTATCACTCTCTGACACTCTCTGACACTCTCTGACACTCTCAGACAATCACTATCACTCTCCATCACTCTCTATCACTCTCTAACACTCTATATCACTCTCTGAAACTCTCTGACACTCAATGACACTCTCTATCACTCTCTGACACTCTCTGACACTCCCTATCAATCTCTATCACTCTCTATCAGTCTCAGACACTCTCTATCACTCTCTGACACTCTCTGACACTCTCAGACACTCTCTGACACTCTCAGACACTCACTATAACTCTCTGACACTCTCTATAAATCTTTATCACTCTCTGACACTCTCTGACACTCTCTAAAACTCTTTCTCACTCTCTGACGCTCTCTGACACTCTATGACAATCTCAGACACTCTCAGACACCCTCTATCACTCTCTGTCACTCTCAGACACCTCAGAAACTCTCTATCACTCTCTGACACTCTCTGACACTCCCTATCAATCTCTATCACTCTCTATCACTCTCTGACACTCTCTGACAGTCTCTGACACTCTCTGACACTCTCTGACACTCTCAGACAATCACTATCACTCTCCATCACTCTCTATCACTCTCTAACACTCTCTAACACTCTATATCACTCTCTGAAACTCTCTGACACTCTCTGACACTCTCAGACACTCTCTGACACTCTCAGACACTCACTATAACTCTCTGACACTCTCTGACACTCTCAGACACTCTCTGACACTCTCATACACTCTCTATCAGTCTCTGACACACTCTGACACACTCTGACAAACTCTGACAATCTCTGACAGTCTCAGACACTCTCTGTCACTCTCTGACACACTCTGACAATCTCTGACACTCTCAGACACTCTCTGACACACTCTGAAACTCTCTGACACTCTCTATCACTCTCTATCAATCTCTGACACAATTTGACACTCTCTATCACTCTCTGACACTCTCTGACACTCTCTATCGCTCTCTGACACTCTCTGACACTCTCTGACACACTCTGACACTATCTGACAATCTCTGACACTCTCAGACACTCTCTATCACTCTCTGATAATCTCTGACACTCTCAGACACTCTCTATCACTCTCTATCACGCTCTGGCACTCTCCATAAATCTTTATCACTCTCTGACACTCTCTGACACTCTCTGACAATCTCAGACACTCTCAGAGACTCTCTATCACTCTCTGTCACTCTCAGACACCTCAGAAACTCTCTATCACTCTCTGACACTCTCTGACACTCCCTATCACTCTCTATCACTCTCTATCGCTCTCTATCACTCTCTATCACTCTCTGACACTCTCTGACACTCTCTGACACTCTCAGACAATCACTATCACTGTCTATCACTCTCTAACACTCTATATCAATCTTTGAATCTCTCTGACACACTCTGACACACTCAGACACTCTCTATCACTCTCTATCACTCTCTATCACTCTCTGATACTCTCTGACACTTTCAGACACTCTCTATCACTCTCTATCACTCTCTGACACTCTCTATAAATCTTTATCACTCTCTGACACTCTCTGACACTCTCTAAAACTCTTTCTCACTCTCTGACACTCTCTATCACTCTCTGACACTCTCTGACACTTCCTATCAATCTCTATCACTCTCTATCACTCTCTGACACTCTCTGACACTCTCTGACACTCTCAGACAATCTCTATCACTCTCTGACACACTCTGAAACACTCTGACACTCTCTGACAGTCTCAGACACTCTCTATCACTCTCAGACACTCTCTGTCACTCTCAGACACTCGCTGACACTCTCTGACACTCTCAGACACTCTCAGACACTCTCTGACACTCTCTGACACTCGCTATAACTCTCTGACACTCTCAGACACTCTCAGACACTCTCTGACACTCTCAGACACTCTCTGACACTCTCATACACTCTCTATCACTCTCTGACAATCTCTGACAGTCTCAGACACTCTCTGTCACTCTCTGACACTCTCTGACACTCTCAGACACTCTCTGACACTCTCATACACTCTCTATCACTCTCTGACACACTCTGACAATCTCTGACAGTCTCAGACACTCTCTGACACTCTCAGACACCTCAGAAACTCTCTATCTCTCTCTGACACTCTCTGACACTCTGACGCTCTCTGACGCTCTCTGACGCTCTCTGACACTCTCTGACACTCTCTATCACTCTATGATACTCTCTAACACTCGATATCACTCTCTGAAACTCTCTGACACTCAATGACACTCTCTATCAATCTCTATCACTCTCTGACACACTCTGAAACACTCTGACACTCTCTGACAGTCTCAGACACTCTCTATCACTCTCAGACACTCTCTGTCACTCTCTGACACACTCTGACAATCTCTGACACTCTCAGACACTCTCTGACACACTCTGAAACTCTCTGACACTCTCTATCACTCTCTATCAATCTCTGACACAATTTGACACTCTCTATCACTCTCTGACACTCTCTGACACTCTCTATCGCTCTCTGACACTCTCTGACACTCTCTGACACTCTCTGACACTCTCTGACACACTCTGACACAATCTGACACTCTCTGACACTCTCAGACGCTCTCTCTCTCTCTATATCACTCTCTGACACACTCTGACACTATCTGACAATCTCTGACACTCTCAGACACTCTCTATCACTCTCTGATAATCTCTGACACTCTCAGACACTCTCTATCACTCTCTATCACGCTCTGGCACTCTCCATAAATCTTTATCACTCTCTGACACTCTCTGACAATCTCAGACACTCTCAGACACCTCAGAAACTCTCTATCACTCTCTGACACTCTCTGACACTCCCTATCAATCTCTATCACTCTCTATCACTCTCTGACACTCTCTGACACTCTCTGACACTCTCTGACACTCTCTGACACTCTCAGACAATCACTATCACTGTCTATCACTCTCTAACACTCTATATCAATCTTTGAATCTCACTGACACACTCCGACACACTCTGACACTCTCTGACAGTCTCAGACACTCTCTATCACTCTCAGACACTCTCTATCACTCTCTGACACTCTCTGACACTCTCAGACACTCTCTGACACTCTCATACACTCTCTATCAATCTCTATCACTCACTATCACTCTCTGACACTCCCTGACTCTCTCCTTCGCTCTCTGACACTCTCTGACACTCTCTGACACTCTCAGACACTCTCTATCACTCTCTGACACTCTCAGACTCTCTCTATCACTCTCTGACACTCTCTGACACTCTCTGACAATCTCAGACACTCTCAGACACTCTCTATCACTCTCTGTCACTCTCAGACACCTCAGAAACTCTCTATCACTCTCTGACACTCTCTGACACTCCCTATCAATCTCTATCACTCTCTATCACTCTCTATCACTCTCTATCACTCTCTATCACTCTCTATCACTCTCTGACACTCTCTGACACTCTCTGACACTCTCAGACAATCACTATCACTGTCTATCACTCTCTAACACTCTATATCAATCTTTGAATCTCTCTGACACACTCTGACACACTCAGACACTCTCTATCACTCTCTATCACTCTCTATCACTCTCTGACACTGTCTGACACTCGCAGACACTCTCTGACACTCTCAGACACTCTCTATCACTCTCTCTCACTCTCTGACGCTGTCTGACACAATCTGACAATCTCGGACACTCTCAGACACTCTCTATCACTCTCTGATACTCTCTGACACTCTCAGACACTCTCTATCACTCTCTATCACTCTCTGACACTCTCTATAAATCTTTATCACTCTCTGACACTCTCTGACACTCTCTAAAACTCTTTCTCACTCTCTGACACTCTCTATCAGTCTCTGACAGTCTCTGACACTCCCTATCAATCTCTATCACTCTCTATCACTCTCTGACACTCTGACACTCTCTGACACTCTCAGACAATCTCTATCACTCTCTGACACACACTGAAACACTCTGACACTCTCTGACACTCTCAGACACTCTCTATCACTCTCTGACACTCTCAGACACTCTCTATCACTCTCTGACACTCTCTGACACTCTCTGACAATCTCAGACACTCTCAGACACTCTCTATCACTCTCTGTCACTCTCAGACACCTCAGAAACTCTCTATCACTCTCTGACACTCTCTGACACTCCCTATCAATCTCTATCACTCTCTATCACTCTCTATCACTCTCTATCACTCTCTATCACTCTCTGACACTCTCTGACACTCTCTGACACTCTCAGACAATCACTATCACTGTCTATCACTCTCTAACACTCTATATCAATCTTTGAATCTCTCTGACACACTCTGACACACTCAGACACTCTCTATCACTCTCTATCACTCTCTATCACTCTCTGACACTGTCTGACACTCGCAGACACTCTCTGACACTCTCAGACACTCTCTATCACTCTCTCTCACTCTCTGACGCTGTCTGACACAATCTGACAATCTCGGACACTCTCAGACACTCTCTATCACTCTCTGATACTCTCTGACACTCTCAGACACTCTCTATCACTCTCTATCACTCTCTGACATTCTCTATAAATCTTTATCACTCTCTGACACTCTCTGACACTCTCTAAAACTCTTTCTCACTCTCTATCACTCTCTGACACTCTCTGACACTCCCTATCAATCTCTATCACTCTCTATCACTCTCTGACACTCTCTGACACTCTCTGACACTCTCAGACAAACTCTATCACTCTCTGACACACTCTGAAACACTCTGACACTCTCTGACAGTCTCAGACATTCTCTATCACTCTCAGACACTCTCTGTTACTCTCAGACACTCGCTGACACTCTCTGACAATCTCAGACACTCTCAGACACTCTCTGACACTCTCTGACACTCGCTATAACTCTCTGACACTCTCAGACACTCTCAGACACTCTCTGACACTCTCAGACACTCTCTGACACTCTCATACACTCTCTATCACTCTCTGACAATCTCTGACAGTCTCAGACACTCTCTGTCACTCTCTGACAGTCTCTGACACTCTCAGACACTCTCTGACACTCTCATACACTCTCTATCACTCTCTGACACACTCTGACAATCTCTGACAGTCTCAGACACTCTCTGACACTCTCAGACACCTCAGAAACTCTCTATCTCTCTCTGACACTCTCTGACACTCTGACGCTCTCTGACGCTCTCTGACGCTCTCTGACACTCTCTGACACTCTCTATCACTCTATGACACTCTCTAACACTCGATATCACTCTCTGAAACTCTCTGACACTCAATGACACTCTCTATCAATCTCTATCACTCTCTGACACACTCTGAAACACTCTGACACTCTCTGACAGTCTCAGACACTCTCTATCACTCTCAGACACTCTCTGTCACTCTCTGACACACTCTGACAATCTCTGACACTCTCAGACACTCTCTGACACACTCTGAAACTCTCTGACACTCTCTATCACTCTCTATCAATCTCTGACACAATTTGACACTCTCTATCACTCTCTGACACTCTCTGACACTCTCTATCGCTCTCTGACACTCTCTGACACTCTCTGACACTCTCTGACACTCTCTGACACACTCTGACACAATCTGACACTCTCTGACACTCTCAGACGCTCTCTCTCACTCTATATCACTCTCTGACACACTCTGACACTATCTGACAATCTCTGACACTCTCAGACACTCTCTATCACTCTCTGATAATCTCTGACACTCTCAGACACTCTCTATCACTCTCTATCACGCTCTGGCACTCTCCATAAATCTTTATCACTCTCTGACACTCTCTGACAATCTCAGACACTCTCAGACACCTCAGAAACTCTCTATCACTCTCTGACACTCTCTGACACTCCCTATCAATCTCTATCACTCTCTATCACTCTCTGACACTCTCTGACACTCTCTGACACTCTCTGGCACTCTCTGACACTCTCAGACAATCACTATCACTGTCTATCACTCTCTAACACTCTATATCAATCTTTGAATCTCACTGACACACTCCGACACACTCTGACACTCTCTGACAGTCTCAGACACTCTCTATCACTCTCAGACACTCTCTATCACTCTCTGACACTCTCTGACACTCTCAGACACTCTCTGACACTCTCATACACTCTCTATCAATCTCTATCACTCACTATCACTCTCTGACACTCCCTGACTCTCTCCTTCGCTCTCTGACACTCTCTGACACTCTCTGACACTCTCTGACACTCTCAGACACTCTCTATCACTCTCTGACACTCTCAGACACTCTCTGACACTCTCTGACACTCTCTGACAATCTCAGACACTCTCAGACACTCTCTATCACTCTCTGTCACTCTCAGACACCTCAGAAACTCTCTATCACTCTCTGACACTCTCTGACACTCCCTATCAATCTCTATCACTCTCTATCACTCTCTATCACTCTCTATCACTCTCTATCACTCTCTGACACTCTCTGACACTCTCTGACACTCTCAGACAATCACTATCACTGTCTATCACTCTCTAACACTCTATATCAATCTTTGAATCTCTCTGACACACTCTGACACACTCAGACACTCTCTATCACTCTCTCTCACTCTCTATCACTCTCTGACACTGTCTGACACTCGCAGACACTCTCTGACACTCTCAGACACTCTCTATCACTCTCTCTCACTCTCTGACGCTGTCTGACACAATCTGACAATCTCGGACACTCTCAGACACTCTCTATCACTCTCTGATACTCTCTGACACTCTCAGACACTCTCTATCACTCTCTATCACTCTCTGACACTCTCTATAAATCTTTATCACTCTCTGACACTCTCTGACACTCTCTAAAACTCTTTCTCACTCTCTGACACTCTCTATCACTCTCTGACACTCTCTGACACTCCCTATCAATCTCTATCACTCTCTATCACTCTCTGACACTCTCTGACACTCTCTGACACTCTCAGACAATCTCTATCACTCTCTGACACACTCTGAAACACTCTGACACTCTCAGACACTCTCTGACACTCTCAGACACTCTATATCACTCTCTGACACTCTCTGACACTCTCTGACACTCTCTGGCACTCTCTGACACTCTCAGACAATCACTATCACTGTCTATCACTCTCTAACACTCTATATCAATCTTTGAATCTCACTGACACACTCCGACACACTCTGACACTCTCTGACAGTCTCAGACACTCTCTATCACTCTCAGACACTCTCTATCACTCTCTGACACTCTCTGACACTCTCAGACACTCTCTGACACTCTCATACACTCTCTATCAATCTCTATCACTCACTATCACTCTCTGACACTCCCTGACTCTCTCCTTCGCTCTCTGACACTCTCTGACACTCTCTGACACTCTCTGACACTCTCAGACACTCTCTATCACTCTCTGACACTCTCAGACACTCTCTGACACTCTCTGACACTCTCTGACAATCTCAGACACTCTCAGACACTCTCTATCACTCTCTGTCACTCTCAGACACCTCAGAAACTCTCTATCACTCTCTGACACTCTCTGACACTCCCTATCAATCTCTATCACTCTCTATCACTCTCTATCACTCTCTATCACTCTCTATCACTCTCTGACACTCTCTGACACTCTCTGACACTCTCAGACAATCACTATCACTGTCTATCACTCTCTAACACTCTATATCAATCTTTGAATCTCTCTGACACACTCTGACACACTCAGACACTCTCTATCACTCTCTATCACTCTCTATCACTCTCTGACACTGTCTGACACTCGCAGACACTCTCTGACACTCTCAGACACTCTCTATCACTCTCTCTCACTCTCTGACGCTGTCTGACACAATCTGACAATCTCGGACACTCTCAGACACTCTCTATCACTCTCTGATACTCTCTGACACTCTCAGACACTCTCTATCACTCTCTATCACTCTCTGACACTCTCTATAAATCTTTATCACTCTCTGACACTCTCTGACACTCTCTAAAACTCTTTCTCACTCTCTGACACTCTCTATCACTCTCTGACACTCTCTGACACTCCCTATCAATCTCTATCACTCTCTATCACTCTCTGACACTCTCTGACACTCTCTGACACTCTCAGACAATCTCTATCACTCTCTGACACACTCTGAAACACTCTGACACTCTCTGACAGTCTCAGACATTCTCTATCACTCTCAGACACTCTCTATCACTCTCAGACACTCGCTGACACTCTCTGACAATCTCAGACACTCTCAGACACTCTCTGACACTCTCTGACACTCTCTGACACTCGCTATAACTCTCTGACACTCTCAGACACTCTCAGACACTCTCTGACACTCTCAGACACTCTCTGACACTCTCATACACTCTCTATCACTCTCTGACAATCTCTGACAGTCTCAGACACTCTCTGTCACTCTCTGACAGTCTCTGACACTCTCAGACACTCTCTGACACTCTCATACACTCTCTATCATTCTCTGACACACTCTGACAATCTCTGACAGTCTCAGACACTCTCTGACACTCTCAGACACCTCAGAAACTCTCTATCTCTCTCTGACACTCTCTGACACTCTGACGCTCTCTGACGCTCTCTGACGCTCTCTGACACTCTCTGACACTCTCTATCACTCTATGACACTCTCTAACACTCGATATCACTCTCTGAAACTCTCTGACACTCAATGACACTCTCTATCAATCTCTATCACTCTCTGACACACTCTGAAACACTCTGACACTCTCTGACAGTCTCAGACACTCTCTATCACTCTCAGACACTCTCTGTCACTCTCTGACACACTCTGACAATCTCTGACACTCTCAGACACTCTCTGACACACTCTGAAACTCTCTGACACTCTCTATCACTCTCTATCAATCTCTGACACAATTTGACACTCTCTATCACTCTCTGACACTCTCTGACACTCTCTATCGCTCTCTGACACTCTCTGACACTCTCTGACACTCTCTGACACACTCTGACACAATCTGACACTCTCTGACACTCTCAGACGCTCTCTCTCACTCTATATCACTCTCTGACACACTCTGACACTATCTGACAATCTCTGACACTCTCAGACACTCTCTATCACTCTCTGATAATCTCTGACACTCTCAGACACTCTCTATCACTCTCTATCACGCTCTGGCACTCTCCATAAATCTTTATCACTCTCTGACACTCTCTGACAATCTCAGACACTCTCAGACACCTCAGAAACTCTCTATCACTCTCTGACACTCTCTGACATTCCCTATCAATCTCTATCACTCTCTATCACTCTCTGACACTCTCTGACACTCTCTGACACTCTCTGACACTCTCAGACAATCACTATCACTGTCTATCACTCTCTAACACTCTATATCAATCTTTGAATCTCACTGACACACTCCGACACACTCTGACACTCTCTGACAGTCTCAGACACTCTCTATCACTCTCAGACACTCTCTATCACTCTCTGACACTCTCTGACACTCTCAGACACTCTCTGACACTCTCATACACTCTCTATCAATCTCTATCACTCACTATCACTCTCTGACACTCTCTGACTCTCTCCTTCGCTCTCTGACACTCTCTGACACTCTCTGACACTCTCAGACACTCTCTATCACTCTCTGACACTCTCAGACACTCTCTATCACTCTCTGACACTCTCTGACACTCTCTGACAATCTCAGACACTCTCAGACACTCTCTATCACTCTCTGTCACTCTCAGACACCTCAGAAACTCTCTATCACTCTCTGACACTCTCTGACACTCCCTATCAATCTCTATCACTCTCTATCACTCTCTATCACTCTCTATCACTCTCTATCACTCTCTATCACTCTCTGACACTCTCTGACACTCCCTGACACTCTCAGACAATCACTATCACTGTCTATCACTCTCTAACACTCTATATCAATCTTTGAATCTCTCTGACACACTCTGACACACTCAGACACTCTCTATCACTCTCTATCACTCTCTATCACTCTCTGACACTGTCTGACACTCGCAGACACTCTCTGGCACTCTCAGACACTCTCTATCACTCTCTCTCACTCTCTGACGCTGTCTGACACAATCTGACAATCTCGGACACTCTCAGACACTCTCTATCACTCTCTGATACTCTCTGACACTCTCAGACACTCTCTATCACTCTCTATCACTCTCTGACACTCTCTATAAATCTTTATCACTCTCTGACACTCTCTGACACTCTCTAAAACTCTTTCTCACTCTCTGACACTCTCTATCACTCTCTGACAGTCTCTGACACTCCCTATCAATCTCTATCACTCTCTATCACTCTCTGACACTCTCTGACACTCTCTGACACTCTCAGACAATCTCTATCACTCTCTGACACACACTGAAACACTCTGACACTCTCTGACAGTCTCAGACATTCTCTATCACTCTCAGACACTCTCTGTCACTCTCAGACACTCGCTGACACTCTCTGACACTCTCAGACACTCTCAGACACTCTCAGACACTCTCTGACACTCTCTGACACTCGCTATAACTCTCTGACACTCTCAGACACTCTCAGACACTCTCTATCACTCTCTGACAATCTCTGACACTCTCTGTCACTCTCTGTCACTCTCTGACACTCTCTGACACTCTCAGACACTCTCTGACACTCTCATACACTCTCTATCACTCTCTGACACACTCTGACAATCTCTGACAGTCTCAGACACTCTCTGACACTCTCAGACACCTCAGAAACTCTCTATCTCTCTCTGACACTCTCTGACACTCTGACGCTCTCTGACGCTCTCTGACGCTCTCTGACACTCTCTGACACTCTCTATCACTCTATGACACTCTCTAACACTCGATATCACTCTCTGAAACTCTCTGACACTCAATGACACTCTCTATCAATCTCTATCACTCTCTGACACACTCTGAAACACTCTGACACTCTCTGACAGTCTCAGACACTCTCTATCACTCTCAGACACTCTCTGTCACTCTCTGACACACTCTGACAATCTCTGACACTCTCAGACACTCTCTGACACACTCTGAAACTCTCTGACACTCTCTATCACTCTCTATCAATCTCTGACACAATTTGACACTCTCTATCACTCTCTGACACTCTGTGACACTCTCTATCGCTCTCTGACACTCTCTGACACTCTCTGACACTCTCTGACACTCTCTGACACACTCTGACACAATCTGACATTCACTGACACTCTCAGACGCTCTCTCTCACTCTATATCACTCTCTGACACACTCTGACACTATCTGACAATCTCTGACACTCTCAGACACTCTCTATCACTCTCTGATAATCTCTGACACTCTCAGACACTCTCTATCACTCTCTATGACGCTCTGGCACTCTCCATAAATCTTTATCACTCTCTGACACTCTCTGACAATCTCAGACACTCTCAGACACCTCAGAAACTCTCTATCACTCTCTGACACTCTCTGACACTCCCTATCAATCTCTATCACTCTCTATCACTCTCTGACACTCTCTGACACTCTCTGACACTCTCTGACACTCTCAGACAATCACTATCACTGTCTATCACTCTCTAACACTCTATATCAATCTTTGAATCTCACTGACACACTCCGACACACTCTGACACTCTCTGACAGTCTCAGACACTCTCTATCACTCTCAGACACTCTCTATCACTCTCTGACACTCTCTGACACTCTCAGACACTCTCTGACACTCTCATACACTCTCTATCAATCTCTATCACTCACTATCACTCTCTGACACTCCCTGACTCTCTCCTTCGCTCTCTGACACTCTCTGACACTCTCTGACACTCTCAGACACTCTCTATCACTCTCTGACACTCTCTGACACTCTCTATCACTCTCTGACACTCTCTGACACTCTCTGACAATCTCTGACAATCTCAGACACTCTCAGACACTCTCTATCACTCTCTGTCACTCTCAGACACCTCAGAAACTCTCTATCACTCTCTGACACTCTCTGACACTCCCTATCAATCTCTATCACTCTCTATCACTCTCTATCACTCTCTATCACTCTCTATCACTCTCTATCACTCTCTGACACTCTCTGACACTCTCAGACAATCACTATCACTGTCTATCACTCTCTAACACTCTATATCAATCTTTGAATCTCTCTGACACACTCTGACACACTCAGACACTCTCTATCACTCTCTATCACTCTCTATCACTCTCTGACACTGTCTGACACTCGCAGACACTCTCTGACACTCTCAGACACTCTCTATCACTCTCTCTCACTCTCTGACGCTGTCTGACACAATCT
Source organism: Heterodontus francisci (assembly GCF_036365525.1). Taxonomy (NCBI): domain Eukaryota; kingdom Metazoa; phylum Chordata; class Chondrichthyes; order Heterodontiformes; family Heterodontidae; genus Heterodontus; species Heterodontus francisci. The sequence goes on along the minus strand of NC_090412.1, from coordinate 33,079,032 downwards.
GACAATCTCGGACACTCTCAGACACTCTCTATCACTCTCTGATACTCTCTGACACTCTCAGACACTCTCTATCACTCTCTATCACTCTCTGACACTCTCTATAAATCTTTATCACTCTCTGACACTCTCTGACACTCTCTAAAACTCTTTCTCACTCTCTGACACTCTCTATCACTCTCTGACACTCTCTGACACTCCCTATCAATCTCTATCACTCTCTATCACTCTCTGACACTCTCTGACACTCTCAGACAATCTCTATCACTCTCTGACACACTCTGAAACACTCTGACACTCTCTGACAGTCTCAGACATTCTCTATCACTCTCAGACACTCTCTGTCACTCTCAGACACTCGCTGACACTCTCTGACAATCTCAGACACTCTCTATCACTCTCTCTCACTCTCTGACGCTGTCTGACACAATCTGACAATCTCGGACACTCTCAGACACTCTCTATCACTCTCTGATACTCTCTGACACTCTCAGACACTCTCTATCACTCTCTGACACTCTCTATAAATCTTTATCACTCTCTGACACTCTCTGACACTCTCTAAAACTCTTTCTCACTCTCTGACACTCTCTATCACTCTCTGACACTCTCTGACACTCCCTATCAATCTCTATCACTCTCTATCACTCTCTGACACTCTCTGACACTCTCAGACAATCTCTATCACTCTCTGACACACTCTGAAACACGCTGACACTCTCTGACAGTCTCAGACATTCTCTATCACTCTCAGACACTCTCTGTCACTCTCAGACACTCTCAGACACTCTCTGACACTCTCTGACACTCGCTATAACTCTCTGACACTCTCTGACACTCGCTATAACTCTCTGACACTCTCAGACACTCTCAGACACTCTCTGACACTCTCAGATACTCTCTGACACTCTCATACACTCTCTATCACTCTCTGACAATCTCTGACAGTCTCAGACTCTCTCTGTCACTCTCTGACACTCTCTGACACTCTCAGACACTCTCTGACACTCTCATACACTCTCTATCACTCTCTGACACACTCTGACAATCTCTGACAGTCTCAGACACTCTCTGACACTCTCAGACACCTCAGAAACTCTCTATCTCTCTCTGACACTCTCTGACACTCTGACACTCTCTGACGCTCTCTGACGCTCTCTGACACTCTCTATCACTCTATGACACTCTCTAACACTCGATATCACTCTCTGAAACTCTCTGACACTCAATGACACTCTCTATCAATCTCTATCACTCTCTGACACACTCTGAAACACTCTGACACTCTCTGACAGTCTCAGACACTCTCTATCACTCTCAGACACTCTCTGTCACTCTCTGACACACTCTGACAATCTCTGACACTCTCAGACACTCTCTGACACACTCTGAAACTCTCTGACACTCTCTATCACTCTCTATCAATCTCTGACACAATTTGACACTCTCTATCACTCTCTGACACTCTCTGACACACTCTGACACTATCTGACAATCTCTGACACTCTCAGACACTCTCTATCACTCTCTGATAATCTCTGACACTCTCAGACACTCTCTATCACTCTCTATCACGCTCTGGCACTCTCCATAAATCTTTATCACTCTCTGACACTCTCTGACAATCTCAGACACTCTCAGACACCTCAGAAACTCTCTATCACTCTCTGACACTCTCTGACACTCCCTATCAATCTCTATCACTCTCTATCACTCTCTGACACTCTCTATCACTCTCTGACACTCTCTGACACTCTCAGACACTCTCTGACACTCTCATACACTCTCTATCAATCTCTATCACTCACTATCACTCTCTGACACTCCCTGACTCTCTCCTTCGCTCTCTGACACTCTCTGACACTCTCTGACACTCTCAGACACTCTCTATCACTCTCTGACACTCTCAGACACTCTCTATCACTCTCTGACACTCTCTGACACTCTCTGACACTCTCAGAATCTCTCTCTCACTCTCTGAAACTCTCAGACACTCTCTATCACTCTCTGACACTCTCTATCACTCTCTGACACTCTCTGACACTCTCTGACACTCTCAGACACTCTCTGTCACTCTCAGACACTCTCTATCACACTCTGAAGCTCTCTGACGCTCTCAGACACTCTCTATCACTCTCAGCCACTCTCTATCACTCTCAGACACTCTCTATCACTCTCTGACACTCTCAGACACTCTCTATCACTCTCTGACACTCTCTGACACTCTCTGACACTCTCTGACACTCTTTAACACTCTCACACTCTCTATCACTCTCTATCACTCTCTGACACTCTATATCACTCTCTGACACTCAATGAAACTCTCTGACACGCCCTATCACTCTCTATCACTCTCTGACACTCTCTATCAATCTTTATCACTCTCTGACACTCTCAGAAACTCTCTATCACTCTCTCTCACTCTCTGACGCTCTCTGACACTCTCTGACAATCTCAGACACTCTCAGACTCTCTCTGTCACTCTCTATCACTCTCTGAACCTCTGACACTCTCTATCACTCTCTGACACTCTGACACTCTCAGACACTCTCCGTCACTCTCAGACACTCTCAGACACTCTCAGAAACTCTCTATCACACTCTGAAACTCTCTGACACTCTCTGACACTCTCAGTATCTCTCTCTCACTCTCTTAACTCTCTGACACTCTCTGACACTCTCTATCACTCTCTGACATTCACTGACACTCTCTGACACTCTCCATCACTCTCTGACACTCACTGACACTCTCAGACACTCTCTGTCACTCTCAGACACTCTCGATCACACTCTGAAGCTCTCTGACACTCTCAGACACTCTCTATCACTCTCAGCCACTCTCTATCACTCTCTGACACTCCCTGACACTCTCTTTCACTCTCTGGCACACTCTGACACTCTCAGACACTCTCTATCACTCTCAGCCACTCTCTATAACTCTCTGACACTCTCTGACACTCTCAGACACTCTCAGACACTCTCAGACACTCTCTATCACTCTCTGACACTCTCTGACACTCTCAGACACACTCTGACACTCTCTGACACTCTCTGACAGTCTCAGACACTCTCTATCACTCTCTGTCACTCTCAGACACCTCAGAAACTCTCTATCAAGCTCTGACACTCTCTCTTACACTCTCTGACACTCTCTGACACTCTCAGACGCTCTCTGACACACTCTGACACTCTCTGACACTCTCTGACAGTCTCAGACACTCTCTATCACTGTCTGTCACTCTCAGACACCTCAGAAACTTTCTGTCAAGCTCTGACACTCTCTGCCTCTCTCTCACACTCTCTGACACTCAATGACACTCTCTGACACTCCCTATCAATCTCTATCACTCTCTGACATTCTCTGACACTCTCTGACACTCTCAGACAATCACTATCACTCTCTATCACTCTCTGATACTCTATGACACTCTCTGACACTCTCATACACTCTCTATCACTCTCTGACACACTCTGACACACTCTGACAATCTCTGACAGTCTCAGACACTCTCTGTCACTCTCTGACACTCTCTGACACTCTCAGACACTCTCTGACACTCTCATACACTCTCTATCACTCTCTGACACACTCTGACAATCTCTGACACTCTCAGACACTCTCTGACACTCTCAGACACCTCAGAAACTCTCTATATCTCTCTGACACTCTCTGACACTCTCTGACACTCTCTGAAGCTCTCTGACGCTCTCTGACGCTCTCTGACACTCTCTGACACTCTCTATCACTCTATGACACTCTCTAACACTCGATATCACTCTCTGAAACTCTCTGACACTCAATGACACTCTCTATCAATCTCTATCACTCTCTGACACACTCTGAAACACTCTGACACTCTCTGACAGTCTCAGACACTCTCTATCACTCTCTGACACTCCCTGACACTCTCTTTCACTCTCTGACACTCTCTGACACTCTCAGACACTCTCTATCACTCTCTGACACTCTCAGACACTCTCTGACACTCTCAGACACTCTCTATCACTCTCTGACACTCTCTGACACTCTCAGACGCTCTCTGACACACTCTGACACTCTCTGACACTCTATGACAGTCTCAGACACTCTCTATCACTCTCTGTCACTCTCAGACACCTCAGAAACTCTCTATCAAGCTCTGACACTCTCTGCCTCTCTCTTTCACTCTCTGACACTCAATGACACTCTCTGACACTCCCTATCAATCGCTATCACTCTCTATCACTCTCTGACATTCTCTGACACTCTCTGACACTCTCAGACAATCACTATCACTCTCTATCACTCTCTGACACTCAATGACACTCTCTGACACTCCCTATCACTCTCTATCACTCTCTGATTCTCTATGACACTCTCTGACACTCTCATACACTCTCTATCACTCTCTGACACACTCTGACACACTCTGACAATCTCTGACAGTCTCAGACACTCTCTGTCACTCTCTGAAACTCTCTGACACTCTCAGACACTCTCTGACACTCTCATACACTCTCTATCACTCTCTGACACACTCTGACAATCTCTGACAGTCTCAGACACTCTCTGACACTCTCAGACACCTCAGAAACTCTCTATCTCTCTCTGACACTCTCTGACACTCTCTGACGCTCTCTGACGCTCTCTGACGCTCTCTGACGCTCTCTGACACTCTCTATCACTCTATGACACTCTCTAACACTCGATATCACTCTCTGAAACTCTCTGACACTCAATGACACTCTCTATCAATCTCTATCACTCTCTGACACACTCTGAAACACTCTGACAATCTCTGACAGTCTCAGACACTCTCTATCACTCTCAGACACTCTCTGTCACTCTCTGACAATCTCTGACACTCTCAGACACTCTCTGACACACTCTGAAACTCTCTGACACTCTCTATCACTCTCTATCAATCTCTGACACAATTTGACACTCTCTATCACTCTCTGACACTCTCTGACACTCTCTATCGCTCTCTGACACTCTCTGACACTCTCTGACACTCTCTGACACACTCTGACACAATCTGACACTCTCAGACGCTCTCTCTCACTCTATATCACTCTCTGACACACTCTGACACTATCTGACAATCTCTGACACTCTCAGACACTCTCTATCACTCTCTGATAATCTCTGACACTCTCAGACACTCTCTATCACTCTCTATCACGCTCTGGCACTCTCCATAAATCTTTATCACTCTCTGACACTCTCTGACACTCTCTGATAATCTCAGACACTCTCAGACACTCTCTATCACTCTCTGTCACTCTCTGTCACTCTCAGACACCTCAGAAACTCTCTATCACTCTCTGACACTCTCTGACACTCCCGATCAATCTCTATCACTCTCTATCACTCTCTGACACTCTCTGACACTCTCTGACACTCTCTGACACTCTCAGACAATCACTATCACTGTCTATCACTCTCTAAAACTCTATATCAATCTTTGAATCTCACTGACACACTCTGACACACTCTGACACTCTCTGACAGTCTCAGACACTCTCTATCACTCTCAGACACTCTCTATCACTCTCTGACACTGTCTGACACTCTCAGACACTCTCTGACACTCTCATACACTCTCTATCAATCTCTATCACTCACTATCACTCTCTGACACTCCCTGACTCTCTCCTTCGCTCTCTGACACTCTCTGACACTCTCTGACACTCTCAGACACTCTCTATCACTCTCTGACACTCTCGGACACTCTCTATCACTCTCTGACACTCTCTGACACTCTCTGACACTCTCAGAATCTCTCTCTCACTCTCTGAAACTCTCAGACACTCTCTATCACTCTCTGACACTCTCTGACACTCTCTGACATTCGCAGACACTCTCTCTCACTCTCTGAAACTCTCAGACACTCTCTATCACTCTCTGACACTCTCTGACACTCTCTGACACTCTCTGTCACTCTCAGACACTCTCTATCACACTCTGAAGCTCTCTGACACTCTCAGACACTCTCTATCACTCTCTGACACTCTCTGACACTCTCAGACACTCTCTATCAATCTCTATCACTCTCTGACACACTCTAACACACTCCGACACTCTCTGACAGTCTCAGACACTCTCAGACACTCCATATCAATCTCTGACACTCACTGACACTCGCAGACACTCTCTGACACTCTCATACACTTTCTATCAATCTCTATCACTCTCTGACACACTCTAACACTCTCCGACACACTCCGACACTCTCTGACAGTCTCTGACAGTCTCAGACACACTCTATCACTCTCTGTCACTCTCAGACACCTCAGAAACTCTCTGTCAAGCTCTGACACTCTCTGCCTCTCTCTCACACTCTCTGACACTCAATGACACTCTCTGACACTCCCTATCAATCTCTATCACTCTCTGTCACTGTCTGACACTCTCAGATACTCTGTATCACTCTCGGTCCCTCTCAGACACCTCAGAAACTCTCTTTCACTCTCTGACACTCTCTGAAACTCTCTGACGCTCTCTGACACTCTCTGACACTCTCAGACACTCTCTATCACTCTCTGACACTCTCTGACACTCTCTATCACTCTCTATCACTCTCTGTCACTGTCTGACACTCTCAGATACTCTGTATCACTCTCGGTCCCTCTCAGACACCTCAGAAACTCTCTATCACTCTCTGACACTCTCTGACACTCTCTGACACTCTCAGACACTCTCAGACACTCTCTATCACTCTCTGACACTCTCTGACACTCTCTGACACTCTCTGACACTCTCAGACACTCTCTGACACTCTCACATTCTCTATCACTCTCTCTCACTCTCTGACACTCTATATCACTCTCTGAAACTCTCTGACTCTCTCTGACACTCAATGACACTCTCTGACACTCCCTATCACTCTCTATCACTCTCTGACACTCTCTGACACTCTCAGACACTCTCTATCACTCTCTATCACTCTCTGACACTCTCCATCAATCTTTATCACTCTCTGACACTCTCAGAAACACTCTATCACTCTCTCCCACTCTCTGACGCTCTCTGACACTCTCTGACAATCTCAGACACTCTCAGACACTCTCTATCACACTCTGACACTAACTGACACTCTCACACATTCTCTGTCACTCTCAGACACTCTCTGTCACTCTCTATCACTCTCTGACACTCTGACACTCTCAGACACTCTCCGTCACTCTCAGACACTCTCTGTCACTCTCAGACACTCTCAGACACTCTCAGAAACTCTCTATCACACTCTGAAACTCTCAGACATTCTCTGTCACTCTCAGACATTCTCTGTCACTCTCAGACACTCTCTGTCACTCTCTGACACTCTGACACTCTCAGTCACTCTCCGTCGCTCTCAGACACTCTCTGTCACTCTCTATCACTCTCTGACACTCTCTATCACTCTCTGACACTCCCTGACTCTCTATTTCGCTCTCTGACACTCTCTAAAACTCTCTGAAACTCTCTGACACTCTCAGACACTCTCTGACACTGTCTGACACTCTCAGAATCTCTCTATCACTCTCTGAAACTCTCAGACACTCTCTATCACTCTCTGACACTCCCTGACTCTGTCTTTCGCTCTCTGACACTCTCTGAAACTCTCTGACACTCTCTGACACTCTCTGAAACTCTCTGACACTCTCAGACACTCTCTATCACTCTCTGACACTCTCTGAAACTCTCAGAATCTCTCTCTCACTCTCTGAAACTCTCAGACACTCTCTATCACTCTCTATCACTCTCTGACACTCTCTGACACTCTCTGACACTCTCTGACATTCTCAGACACTCTCTATCACTCTCTGAAACTCTCAATCACTCTCTGACACTCTCTGACACTCTCCATCACTCTCTGACATTCAGTAACACTCTCAGATACTCTCTGTCACTCTCAGACACTCTCTATCACATCCTGAAGTTCTCTGACACTCTCAGACACTCTCTATCTCTCTCAGCCACTCTCTATCACTCTCTGACTCTCTCTGACTCTCTCTGACACTCTCTGACACTCTCTGACTCTCTCTGACACTCAATGACACTCTCTGACACTCCCTATCACTCTCTATCACTCTCTGACACTCTCTGACAATCTCAGACACTCTAAGATACTCTCTATCACACTCTGACACTAACTGACACTCTCACACATTCTCTGTCACTCTCTGTCACTCTCTGTCACTCTCTATCACTCTCTGACACTCTGACACTCTCAGACACTCTCAGACACTCTCCGTCACTCTCAGACACTCTCTGTCACTCTCAGACACTCTCAGACACTCTCAGAAACTCTCTATCACACTCTGAAACTCTCTGACACTCTCTGACACTCTCAGAATCTCTCTCTCACTCTCTGAAACTCTCAGACACTCTCTATCACTCTCTGACACTCTCTATCACTCTCTGACATTCTCAAACACTCTCTATCACTCTGTGAAACTCTCTATCAATCTCTGACACTCTCTATCACTCTCAGACTCTCTCTGTCACTCTCAGACTCTCTCTGTCACTCTCAGACACTCTCTATCACACTCTGAAGCTCTCTGACACTCTCAGACACTCTCTATCACTCTCAGCCACTCTCTATCACTCTCAGCCACTCTCTATCACTCTCTGACACTCTGACACTCTCAGACACTCTCAGACACTCTCAGACACTCTCAGACACTCTCTGACACTCTCAGACACTCTCTATCACTGTATGACACTCTCTGACACTCTCAGACACTCTCTGACACTCTCATACACTCTCTATCAATCTCTATCACTCTCAGACACCTCAGAAACTCTCTATCACTCTCTGACACTCTCTGACACTCTCTGACACTCTCTGACGCTCTCTGACACTCTCTATCACTCTCTGACACTCTCTATCACTCTCTGACACTCTCTGACACTCTCTATCACTCTCAGACACTCTCTGACACTCTCAGAATCTCTCTATCACTCTCTGACACTCTCTGACACTCTCAGAATCTCTCTATCACTCTCTGAATCTCTCAGACACTCTCTATCACTCTCTGACACTCCCTGACTCTCTCTTTCGCTCTCTGACATTCTCTGAAACTCTCTGACACTCTCTGACACTCTCTGAAACTCTCTGACACTCTCAGAGACTCTCTATCACTCTCTGACACTCTCTGAAACTCTCAGACACTCTCAGACACTCTCTATCACTCTCTGACACTCTCTGACACTCTCTGACACTCTCAGACACTCTCTATCACTCTCTGACACTCTCTGACACTCTCTGACACTCTCTATCACTCTCTATCACTCTCTGTCACTGTCTGACACTCTCAGATACTCTGTATCACTCTCGGTCCCTCTCAGACACCTCAGAAACTCTCTATCACTCTCTGACACTCTCTGACACTCTCTGACACTCTCAGACACTCTCAGACACTCTCTATCACTCTCTGACACTCTCTGACACTCTCTGACACTCTCTGACACTCTCTGACACTCTCTGACACTCTCACATTCTCTATCACTCTCTCTCACTCTCTGACACTCTATATCACTCTCTGAAACTCTCTGACTCTCTCTGACACTCAATGACACAGTCTCTGACACTCCCTATCACTCTCTATCACTCTCTGACACTCTCTGACACTCTCAGACACTCTCTATCACTCTCTATCACTCTCTGACACTCTCCATCAATCTTTATCACTCTCTGACACTCTCAGAAACACTCTATCACTCTCTCCCACTCTCTGACAATCTCAGACACTCTCAGACACTCTCTATCACACTCTGACACTAACTGACACTCTCACACATTCTCTGTCACTCTCAGACACTCTCTGTCACTCTCTATCACTCTCTGACACTCTGACACTCTCAGACACTCTCCGTCACTCTCAGACACTCTCTGTCACTCTCAGACACTCTCAGAAACTCTCTATCACACTCTGAAACTCTCAGACATTCTCTGTCACTCTCAGACATTCTCTGTCACTCTCAGACACTCTCTGTCACTCTCTATCACTCTCTGACACTCTGACACTCTCAGTCACTCTCCGTCGCTCTCAGACACTCTCTGTCACTCTCTATCACTCTCTGACACTCTCTATCACTCTCTGACACTCCCTGACTCTCTATTTCGCTCTCTGACACTCTCTAAAACTCTCTGAAACTCTCTGACACTCTCAGACACTCTCTGACACTCTCTGACACTCTCAGAATCTCTCTATCACTCTCTGAAACTCTCAGACACTCTCTATCACTCTCTGACACTCCCTGACTCTGTCTTTCGCTCTCTGACACTCTCTGAAACTCTCTGAAACTCTCTGACACTCTCTGACACTCTCTGAAACTCTCTGACACTCTCAGACACTCTCTATCACTCTCTGACACTCTCTGAAACTCTCAGAATCTCTCTCTCACTCTCTGAAACTCTCAGACACTCTCTATCACTCTCTATCACTCTCTGACACTCTCTGACACTCTCTGACACTCTCTGACATTCTCAGACACTCTCTATCACTCTCTGAAACTCTCAATCACTCTCTGACACTCTCTGACACTCTCCATCACTCTCTGACATTCAGTAACACTCTCAGATACTCTCTGTCACTCTCAGACACTCTCTATCACATCCTGAAGTTCTCTGACACTCTCAGACACTCTCTATCTCTCTCAGCCACTCTCTATCACTCTCTGACTCTCTCTGACTCTCTCTGACACTCTCTGACACTCTCTGACACTCTCTGACTCTCTCTGACACTCAATGACACTCTCTGACACTCCCTATCACTCTCTATCACTCTCTGACACTCTCTGACAATCTCAGACACTCTAAGACACTCTCTATCACACTCTGACACTAACTGACACTCTCACACATTCTCTGTCACTCTCAGACACTCTCTGTCACTCTCTGTCACTCTCTGTCACTCTCTATCACTCTCTGACACTCTGACACTCTCAGACACTCTCAGACACTCTCCGTCACTCTCAGACACTCTCTGTCACTCTCAGACACTCTCAGACACTCTCAGAAACTCTCTATCACACTCTGAAACTCTCTGACACTCTCTGACACTCTCAGAATCTCTCTCTCACTCTCTGAAACTCTCAGACACTCTCTATCACTTTCTGACACTCTCTATCACTCTCTGACATTCTCAAACACTCTCTATCACTCTGTGAAACTCTCTATCAATCTCTGACACTCTCTATCACTCTCAGACTCTCTCTGTCACTCTCAGACTCTCTCTGTCACTCTCAGACACTCTCTATCACACTCTGAAGCTCTCTGACACTCTCAGACACTCTCTATCACTCTCAGCCACTCTCTATCACTCTCAGCCACTCTCTATCACTCTCTGACACTCTGACACTCTCAGACACTCTCAGACACTCTCAGACACTCTCTGACACTCTCAGACACTCTCTATCACTGTATGACACTCTCTGACACTCTCAGACACTCTCTGACACTCTCATACACTCTCTATCAATCTCTATCACTCTCAGACACCTCAGAAACTCTCTATCACTCTCTGACACTCTCTGACACTCTCTGACACTCTCTGACGCTCTCTGACACTCTCTATCACTCTCTGACACTCTCTATCACTCTCTGACACTCTCTGACACTCTCTATCACTCTCTGACACTCTCTGACACTCTCAGAATCTCTCTATCACTCTCTGACACTCTCTGACACTCTCAGAATCTCTCTATCACTCTCTGAATCTCTCAGACACTCTCTATCACTCTCTGACACTCCCTGACTCTCTCTTTCGCTCTCTGTCATTCTCTGAAACTCTCTGACACTCTCTGACACTCTCTGAAACTCTCTGACACTCTCAGACACTCTCTATCACTCTCTGACACTCTCTGAAACTCTCAGAATCTCTCTCTCACTCTCTGAAACTCTCAGACACTCTCTATCACTCTCTGACACTCTCTGACACTCTCTGACATTCTCAGACACTCTCTATCACTCTCTGAAACTCTCTATCACTCTCTGACACTCTCTGACACTCTCTATCACTCTCTGACATTCAGGGACACTCTCAGACACTCTCTGTCACTCTCAGACACTCTCTATCGCACTCTGAAGCTCTCTGACACTCTCAGACACTCTCTATCACTCTCAGCCACTCTCTATCACTCTCTACCACTCTCAGACACTCTCAGACACTCTCTGACACTCTCAGACACTCTCTATCAAACTCTGACACTCTCTGACTCTCTCTGACACTCTCTGACTCTCTCTCTGACACTCAATGACACTCAATGACACTCTCAGACACTCCCTATCACTCTCTATCACTCTCTGACACTCTCTGACACTCTCAGACACTCCCTATCACTCTCAGACACTCCCTATCACTCTCAGACACTCTCTATCACTCTCTATCACTCTCTGACTCTCTCTGACTCTCTCTGACACTCTCTGACACTCTCTGACTCTCTCTCTGACACTCAATGACACTCTCTGACACTCCCTATCACTCTCTATCACTCTCTGACACTCTCTGACACTCTCAGACACTCTCTATCACTCTCTATCACTCTCTGACACTCTCCATCAATCTTTATCACTCTCTGACACTCTCAGAAACACTCTATCACTCTCTCCCACTCTCTGACGCTCTCTGACACTCTCTGACAATCTCAGACACTCTCAGACACTCTCTATCACACTCTGACACTAACTGACACTCTCACACATTCTCTGTCACTCTCAGACACTCTCTGTCACTCTCTATCACTCTCTGACACTCTGACACTCTCAGACACTCTCCGTCACTCTCAGACACTCTCTGTCACTCTCAGACACTCTCAGACACTCTCAGAAACTCTCTATCACACTCTGAAACTCTCAGACATTCTCTGTCACTCTCAGACATTCTCTGTCACTCTCAGACACTCTCTGTCACTCTCTATCACTCTCTGACACTCTGACACTCTCAGTCACTCTCCGTCGCTCTCAGACACTCTCTGTCACTCTCTATCACTCTCTGACACTCTCTATCACTCTCTGAAACTCTCTGACACTCTCAGACACTCTCTGACACTCTCTGACACTCTCAGAATCTCTCTATCACTCTCTGAAACTCTCAGACACTCTCTATCACTCTCTGACACTCCCTGACTCTGTCTTTCGCTCTCTGACACTCTCTGAAACTCTCTGAAACTCTCTGACACTCTCTGACACTCTCTGAAACTCTCTGACACTCTCAGACACTCTCTATCACTCTCTGACACTCTCTGAAACTCTCAGAATCTCTCTCTCACTCTCTGAAACTCTCAGACACTCTCTATCACTCTCTATCACTCTCTGACACTCTCTGACACTCTCTGACACTCTCTGACATTCTCAGACACTCTCTATCACTCTCTGAAACTCTCAATCACTCTCTGACACTCTCTGACACTCTCCATCACTCTCTGACATTCAGTAACACTCTCAGATACTCTCTGTCACTCTCAGACACTCTCTATCACATCCTGAAGTTCTCTGACACTCTCAGACACTCTCTATCTCTCTCAGCCACTCTCTATCACTCTCTGACTCTCTCTGACTCTCTCTGACACTCTCTGACACTCTCTGACACTCTCTGACTCTCTCTGACACTCAATGACACTCTCTGACACTCCCTATCACTCTCTATCACTCTCTGACACTCTCTGACAATCTCAGACACTCTAAGACACTCTCTATCACACTCTGACACTAACTGACACTCTCACACATTCTCTGTCACTCTCAGACACTCTCTGTCACTCTCTGTCACTCTCTGTCACTCTCTATCACTCTCTGACACTCTGACACTCTCAGACACTCTCAGACACTCTCCGTCACTCTCAGACGCTCTCTGTCACTCTCAGACACTCTCAGACACTCTCAGAAACTCTCTATCACACTCTGAAACTCTCTTACACTCTCTGACACTCTCAGAATCTCTCTCTCACTCTCTGAAACTCTCAGACACTCTCTATCACTCTCTGACACTCTCTATCACTCTCTGACATTCTCAAACACTCTCTATCACTCTGTGAAACTCTCTATCAATCTCTGACACTCTCTATCACTCTCAGACTCTCTCTGTCACTCTCAGACTCTCTCTGTCACTCTCAGACACTCTCTATCACACTCTGAAGCTCTCTGACACTCTCAGACACTCTCTATCACTCTCAGCCACTCTCTATCACTCTCAGCCACTCTCTATCACTCTCTGACACTCTGACACTCTCAGACACTCTCAGACACTCTCAGACACTCTCTGACACTCTCAGACACTCTCTATCACTGTATGACACTCTCTGACACTCTCAGACACTCTCTGACACTCTCATACACTCTCTATCAATCTCTATCACTCTCAGACACCTCAGAAACTCTCTATCACTCTCTGACACTCTCTGACACTCTCTGACACTCTCTGACGCTCTCTGACACTCTCTATCACTCTCTGACACTCTCTATCACTCTCTGACACTCTCTGACACTCTCTATCACTCTCTGACACTCTCTGACACTCTCAGAATCTCTCTATCACTCTCTGACACTCTCTGACACTCTCAGAATCTCTCTATCACTCTCTGAATCTCTCAGACACTCTCTATCACTCTCTGACACTCCCTGACTCTCTCTTTCGCTCTCTGACATTCTCTGAAACTCTCTGACACTCTCTGACACTCTCTGAAACTCTCTGACACTCTCAGACACTCTCTATCACTCTCTGACACTCTCTGAAACTCTCAGAATCTCTCTCTCACTCTCTGAAACTCTCAGACACTCTCTATCACTCTCTGACACTCTCTGACACTCTCTGACATTCTCAGACACTCTCTATCACTCTCTGAAACTCTCTATCACTCTCTGACACTCTCTGACACTCTCTATCACTCTCTGACATTCAGTGACACTCTCAGACACTCTCTGTCACCATCAGACACTCTCTATCACACTCTGAAGCTCTCTGACAATCTCAGACACTCTCTATCACTCTCAGCCACTCTCTATCACTCTCTACCACTCTCAGACACTCTCAGACACTCTCTGACACTCTCAGACACTCTCTATCAAACTCTGACACTCTCTGACTCTCTCTGACACTCTCTGACTCTCTCTCTGACACTCAATGACACTCAATGACACTCTCTGACACTCCCTATCACTCTCTATCACTCTCTGACACTCTCTGACACTCTCAGACACTCCCTATCACTCTCAGACACTCCCTATCACTCTCAGACACTCTCTATCACTCTCTATCACTCTCTGACTCTCTCTGACTCTCTCTGACACTCTCTGACACTCTCTGACTCTCTCTCTGACACTCAATGACACTCTCTGACACTCCCTATCACTCTCTATCACTCTCTGACACTCTCTGACACTCTCAGACACTCCCTATCACTCTCTATCACTCTCTGACACTCTCCATCAATCTTTATCACTCTCTGACACTCTCAGAAACACTCTATCACTCTCTCCCACTCTCTGACGCTCTCTGACGCTCTCTGACGCTCTCTGACGCTCTCTGACACTCTCTGACAATCTCAAACACTCTAAGACACTCTCTATCACACTCTGACACTAACTGACACTCTCACACATTCTCTGTGACTCTCAGACACTCTCTGTCACTCTCTATCACTCGCTGACACTCTGACACTCTCAGAAACTCTCTGTCACACTCTGAAACTCTCTGACACTCTCTGACACTCTCAGAATCTCTCTCTCACTCTCTGAAACTCTCAGACACTCTCTATCACTCTCTGACACTCTCTATCACTCTCTGACATTCTCAAACAATCTCTATCACTCTCTGAAACTCTCTATCACTCTCTGACACTCTCTATCACTCTCTGACATTCACTGACACTCTCACACATTCTCTGTCACTCTCAGACACTCTCTGTCACTCTCTATCACTCTCTGACACTCTGACACTCTCAGAAACTCTCTGTCACACTCTGAAACTCTCTGACACTCTCTGACACTCTCAGAATCTCTCTCTCACTCTCTGAAACTCTCAGACACTCTCTATCACTCTCTGACACTCTCTATCACTCTCTGACATTCTCAGACACTCTCTATCACTCTCTGAAACTCTCAATCACTCTCTGACACTCTCTGACACTCTCCATCACTCTCTGACATTCAGTAACACTCTCAGATACTCTCTGTCACTCTCAGACACTCTCTATCACATCCTGAAGTTCTCTGACACTCTCAGACACTCTCTATCTCTCTCAGCCACTCTCTATCACTCTCTGACTCTCTCTGACTCTCTCTGACACTCTCTGACACTCTCTGACACTCTCTGACTCTCTCTGACACTCAATGACACTCTCTGACACTCCCTATCACTCTCTATCACTCTCTGACACTCTCTGACAATTTCAGACACTCTAAGACACTCTCTATCACACTCTGACACTAACTGACACTCTCACACATTCTCTGTCACTCTCAGACACTCTCTGTCACTCTCTGTCACTCTCTGTCACTCTCTATCACTCTCTGACACTCTGACACTCTCAGACACTCTCAGACACTCTCCGTCAATCTCAGACACTCTCTGTCACTCTCAGACACTCTCAGACACTCTCAGAAACTCTCTATCACACTCTGAAACTCTCTGACACTCTCTGACACTCTCAGAATCTCTCTCTCACTCTCTGAAACTCTCAGACACTCTCTATCACTCTCTGACACTCTCTATCACTCTCTGACATTCTCAAACACTCTCTATCACTCTGTGAAACTCTCTATCAATCTCTGACACTCTCTATCACTCTCAGACTCTCTCTGTCACTCTCAGACTCTCTCTGTCACTCTCAGACACTCTCTATCACACTCTGAAGCTCTCTGACACTCTCAGACACTCTCTATCACTCTCAGCCACTCTCTATCACTCTCAGCCACTCTCTATCACTCTCTGACACTCTGACACTCTCAGACACTCTCAGACACTCTCAGACACTCTCTGACACTCTCAGACACTCTCTATCACTGTATGACACTCTCTGACACTCTCAGACACTCTCTGACACTCTCATACACTCTCTATCAATCTCTATCACTCTCAGACACCTCAGAAACTCTCTATCACTCTCTGACACTCTCTGACACTCTCTGACACTCTCTGACGCTCTCTGACACTCTCTATCACTCTCTGACACTCTCTATCACTCTCTGACACTCTCTGACACTCTCTATCACTCTCTGACACTCTCTGACACTCTCAGAATCTCTCTATCACTCTCTGACACTCTCTGACACTCTCAGAATCTCTCTATCACTCTCTGAATCTCTCAGACACTCTCTATCACTCTCTGACACTCCCTGACTCTCTCTTTCGCTCTCTGACATTCTCTGAAACTCTCTGACACTCTCTGACACTCTCTGAAACTCTCTGACACTCTCAGACACTCTCTATCACTCTCTGACACTCTCTGAAACTCTCAGAATCTCTCTCTCACTCTCTGAAACTCTCAGACACTCTCTATCACTCTCTGACACTCTCTGACACTCTCTGACATTCTCAGACACTCTCTATCACTCTCTGAAACTCTCTATCACTCTCTGACACTCTCTGACACTCTCTATCACTCTCTGACATTCAGTGACACTCTCAGACACTCTCTGTCACTCTCAGACACTCTCTATCACACTCTGAAGCTCTCTGACACTCTCAGACACTCTCTATCACTCTCAGCCACTCTCTATCACTCTCTACCACTCTCAGACACTCTCAGACACTCTCTGACACTCTCAGACACTCTCTATCAAACTCTGACACTCTCTGACTCTCTCTGACACTCTCTGACTCTCTCTCTGACACTCAATGACACTCAATGACACTCTCTGACACTCCCTATCACTCTCTATCACTCTCTGACACTCTCTGACACTCCCTATCACTCTCAGACACTCCCTATCACTCTCAGACACTCTCTATCACTCTCTATCACTCTCTGACTCTCTCTGACTCTCTCTGACACTCTCTGACACTCTCTGACTCTCTCTCTGACACTCAATGACACTCTCTGACACTCCCTATCACTCTCTATCACTCTCTGACACTCTCTGACACTCTCAGACACTCCCTATCACTCTCTATCACTCTCTGACACTCTCCATCAATCTTTATCACTCTCTGACACTCTCAGAAACACTCTATCACTCTCTCCCACTCTCTGACGCTCTCTGACGCTCTCTGACGCTCTCTGACACTCTCTGACAATCTCAAACACTCTAAGACACTCTCTATCACACTCTGACACTAACTGACACTCTCACACATTCTCTGTGACTCTCAGACACTCTCTGTCACTCTCTATCACTCTCTGACACTCTGACACTCTCAGAAACTCTCTGTCACACTCTGAAACTCTCTGACACTCTCTGACACTCTCAGAATCTCTCTCTCACTCTCTGAAACTCTCAGACACTCTCTATCACTCTCTGACACTCTCTATCACTCTCTGACATTCTCAAACAATCTCTATCACTCTCTGAAACTCTCTATCACTCTCTGACACTCTCTGACACTCTCTATCACTCTCTGACATTCACTGACACTCTCACACATTTTCTGTCACTCTCAGACACTCTCTGTCACTCTCTATCACTCTCTGACACTCTGACACTCTCAGAAACTCTCTGTCACACTCTGAAACTCTCTGACACTCTCTGACACTCTCAGGATCTCTCTCTCACTCTCTGAAACTCTCAGACACTCTCTATCACTCTCTGACACTCTCTATCACTCTCTGACATTCTCAGACACTCTCGATCACTCTCTGAAACTCTCTATCAATCTCTGACACTCTCTATCACTCTCAGCCACTCTCTATCACTCTCTGACATTCTCAAACACTCTCTATCACTCTCTGAAACTCTCTATCACTCTCTGAAACTCCCAGACACTCTCTATCACTCTCTGACACTCTCTATCACTCTCTGACACTCTCTATCACTCTCTGACACTCTCTATCACTCTCTGACATTCACTGACACTCTCAGACACTCTCTGTCACTGTCAGACGCTCTCTATCACACTCTGAATCTCTCTGACACTCTCAGACGCTCTCCATCACTCTCTATCACTCTCTATCACTCTCTATCACTCTCTATCACTCTCTGACACTCTCTGACACTCTCAGACACTCTCAGACACTCTCTGACACTCTCTGACACTCTCAGACACTCTCTATCACTGTATGACACTCTCTGACACTCTCAGACACTCTCTGACACTCTCATACACCCACTATCAATCTCTATCACTCTCAGACACCTCAGAACCTCTCTATCACTCTCTGACACTCTCTGTCACTCTCTGACGCTCTCTGACACTCTCTATCACTCTCTATCACTCTCTGACACTCTCTGAAGCTCTCTGACGCTCTCTGACACTCTCTGACACTCTCTGAAACTCTCTGACACTCTCTATCACTCTCTGAAACTCTCTGACACTCTCTATCACTCTCTGACATTCACTGACACTCTCTGACACTCTCTATCACTCTCAGACATTCTCAGACACTCTCTATCACTCTCTGAAACTCTCTATCACTCTATGACACTCTCTGACACGCTCTATCACTCTCGATCGCTCTCTGACACTGTCTGACACACTCAGACACTCTCTATCACTCTCTGTCACTCTCAGACTCCTCAGAAACTCTCGATCACTCTCTGACACTCTCTGACACTCTCTGACACTCTCAGAATCTCTCTCTCACTCTCTGAAACTCCCAGCCACTCTCTATCACTCTCTGACACTCTCTATCACTCTCTGACATTCTCAAACAATCTCTATCACTCTCTGAAACTCTCTATCACTCTCTGACACTCTCTGACACTCTCTATCACTCTCTGACATTCACTGACACTCTCACACATTCTCTGTCACTCTCAGACACTCTCTGTCACTCTCTATCACTCTCTGACACTCTGACACTCTCAGAAACTCTCTGTCACACTCTGAAACTCTCTGACACTCTCTGACACTCTCAGAATCTCTCTCTCACTCTCTGAAACTCTCAGACACTCTCTATCACTCTCTGACACTCTCTATCACTCTCTGACATTCTCAGACACTCTCGATCACTCTCTGAAACTCTCTATCAATCTCTGACACTCTCTATCACTCTCAGCCACTCTCTATCACTCTCTGACATTCTCAAACACTCTCTATCACTCTCTGAAACTCTCTATCACTCTCTGAAACTCCCAGACACTCTCTATCACTCTCTGACACTGTCTATCACTCTCTGACAGTCTCTATCACTCTCTGACACTCTCTATCACTCTCTGACATTCACTGACACTCTCAGACACTCTCTGTCACTCTCAGACGCTCTCTATCACACTCTGAATCTCTCTGACACTCTCAGACGCTCTCCATCACTCTCTATCACTCTCTATCACTCTATCACTCTCTATCACTCTCTGACACTCTCTGACACTCTCAGACACTCTCAGACACTCTCAGACACTCTCTGACACTCTCTGACACTCTCAGACACTCTCTATCACTGTATGACACTCTCTGACACTCTCAGACACTCTCTGACACTCTCATACACTCTCTATCAATCTCTATCACTCTCAGACACCTCAGAACCTCTCTATCACTCTCTGACACTCTCTGACACTCTCTGACGCTCTCTGACACTCTCTATCACTCTCTATCACTCTCTGACACTCTCTGAAGCTCTCTGACGCTCTCTGACACTCTCTGACACTCTCTATCACTCTCTGAAACTCTCTGACACTCTCTATCACTCTCTGAAACTCTCTGACACTCTCTATCACTCTCTGACATTCACTGACACTCTCTGACACTCTCTATCACTCTCAGACATTCTCAGACACTCTCTATCACTCTCTGAAACTCTCTATCACTCTATGACACTCTCTGACACGCACTATCACTCTCGATCGCTCTCTGACACTGTCTGACACACTCAGACACTCTCTATCACTCTCTGTCACTCTCAGACTCCTCAGAAACTCTCTATCACTCTCTGACACTCTCTGACACTCTCTGACACTCTCTGACACTCTCAGAATCTCTCTCTCACTCTCTGAAACTCCCAGACACTCTCTATCACTCTCTGACACTCTCTATCACTCTCTGACATTCTCAAACAATCTCTATCACTCTCTGAAACTCTCTATCACTCTCTGACACACTCTGACACTCTCTATCACTCTCTGACATTCACTGACACTCTCAGACACTCTCTGTCACTCTCAGACGCACTCTATCACACTCTGAATCTCTCTGACACTCTCAGACGCTCTCCATCACTCTCAGCCACTCTCTATCACTCTCTGACACTCTCAGACACTCTCAGACACTCTCAGACACTCTCTGACACTTTCTGACACTCTCAGACACTCTCATACACTCTCTATCAATCTCTATCACTCTCAGACACCTCAGAAACTCTCTATCACTCTCTGACACTCTCTGACACTCTCTGACGCTCTCTGACACTCTCTATCACTCTCTGACACTCTCTATCACTCTCTGACAATCTCTGACACTCTCTATCACTCTCTGACACTCTCTGACACTCTCAGAATCTCTCTATTACTCTCTGACACTCCCTGACTCTCTCTGACTCTCTCTGACACTCTCTGACACTCTCTGACTCTCTCTCTGACACTCAATGACACTCTCTGACACTCCCTATCACTCTCTATCACTCTCTGACACTCTCTGACACACTCAGACACTCCCTATCACTCTCTAAAACTCTCTGACACTCTCCATCAATCTTTTTCACTCTCTGACACTCTCAGAAACACTCTATCACTCTCTCCCACTCTCTGACGCTCTCTGACGCTCTCTGACGCTCTCTGACACTCTCTGACAATCTCAGACACTCTAAGACACTCTCTATCACACTCTGACACTAACTGACACTCTCACACATTCTCTGTCACTCTCAGACACTCTCTGTCACTCTCTATCACTCTCTGACACTCTGACACTCTCAGAAACTCTCTATCACACTCTGAAAGTCTCTGACACTCTCTGAAACTCTCAGAATCTCTCTCTCACTCTCTGAAACTCTCAGACACTCTCTATCACTCTCTGACACTCTCTATCACTCTCTGACATTCTCAGACACTCTCTATCACTCTCTGAAACTCTCTATCAATCTCTGACACTCTCTATCACTCTCAGCCACTCTCTATCACTCTCTGACATTCTCAAACACTCTCTATCACTCTCTGAAACTCTCTATCACTCTCTGAAACTCCCAGACACTCTCTATCACTCTCTGACACTCTCTATCACTCTCTGACACTCTCTATCACTCTCTGACACTCTCTATCACTCTCTGACATTCTCAAACACTCTCTATCACTCTCTGAAACTCTCTATCACTCTCTGACACTCTCTATCACTCTCTGACATTCACTGACACTCTCAGACACTCTCTGTCACTCTCAGACGCTCTCTATCACACTCTGAATCTCTCTGACACTCTCAGACGCTCTCCATCACTCTCAGCCACTCTCTATCACTCTCTATCACTCTCTATCACTCTCTATCACTCTCTGACACTCTCTGACACTCTCAGACACTCTCAGACACTCTCTGACACTCTCTGACACTCTCAGACACTCTCTATCACTGTACGACACTCTCTGACACTCTCAGACACTCTCTGACACTCTCATACACTCTCTATCAATCTCTATCAGTCTCAGACACCTCAGAACCTCTCTATCACTCTCTGACACTCTCTGACACTCTCTGACGCTCTCTGACACTCTCTATCACTCTCTGACACTCTCTGACGCTCTCTGACACTCTCTATCACTCTCTGACACTCTCTATCACTCTCTGAAACTCTCTGACACTCTCTATCACTCTCTGAAACTCTCTGACACTCTCTATCACTCTCTGACATTCACTGACACTCTCTGACACTCTCTATCACTCTCAGACATTCTCAGACACTCTCTATCACTCTCTGAAACTCTCTATCACTCTATGACACTCTCTGACACGCTCTATCACTCTCGATCGCTCTCTGACATTCACTGACACTCTCAGACACTCTCTGTCACTCTCAGACGCACTCTATCACACTCTGAATCTCTCTGACACTCTCAGACGCTCTCCATCACTCTCAGCCACTCTCTATCACTCTCTGACACTCTCTGATACTCTCAGACACTCTCAGACACTCTCAGACACTCTCTGACTCTCTCTGACACTCTCAGAATCTCTCTATTACTCTCTGACACTCCCTGACTCTCTCTGACTCTCTCTGACACTCTCTGACACTCTCTGACTCTCTCTCTGACACTCAATGACACTCTCTGACACTCCCTATCACTCTCTATCACTCTCTGACACTCTCTGACACTCTCAGACACTCCCTATCACTCTCTATCACTCTCTGACACTCTCCATCAATCTTTTTCACTCTCTGACACTCTCAGAAACACTCTATCACTCTCTCCCACTCTCTGACGCTCTCTGACGCTCTCTGACGCTCTCTGACACTCTCTGACAATCTCAGACACTCTAAGACACTCTCTATCACACTCTGACACTAACTGACACTCTCACACATTCTCTGTCACTCTCAGACACTCTCTGTCACTCTCTATCACTCTCTGACACTCTGACACTCTCAGAAACTCTCTATCACACTCTGAAAGTCTCTGACACTCTCTGAAACTCTCAGAATCTCTCTCTCACTCTCTGAAACTCTCAGACACTCTCTATCACTCTCTGACACTCTCTATCACTCTCTGACATTCTCAGACACTCTCTATCACTCTCTGAAACTCTCTATCAATCTCTGACACTCTCTATCACTCTCAGCCACTCTCTATCACTCTCTGACATTCTCAAACACTCTCTATCACTCTCTGAAACTCTCTATCACTCTCTGAAACTCCCAGACACTCTCTATCACTCTCTGACACTCTCTATCACTCTCTGACACTCTCTATCACTCTCTGACACTCTCTATCACTCTCTGACATTCTCAAACACTCTCTATCACTCTCTGAAACTCTCTATCACTCTCTGACACTCTCTATCACTCTCTGACATTCACTGACACTCTCAGACACTCTCTGTCACTCTCAGACGCTCTCTATCACACTCTGAATCTCTCTGACACTCTCAGACGCTCTCCATCACTCTCAGCCACTCTCTATCACTCTCTATCACTCTCTATCACTCTCTATCACTCTCTGACACTCTCTGACACTCTCAGACACTCTCTGACACTCTCTGACACTCTCAGACACTCTCTATCACTGTATGACACTCTCTGACACTCTCAGACACTCTCTGACACTCTCATACACTCTCTATCAATCTCTATCAGTCTCAGACACCTCAGAACCTCTCTATCACTCTCTGACACTCTCTGACACTCTCTGACGCTCTCTGACACTCTCTATCACTCTCTGACACTCTCTGACGCTCTCTGACACTCTCTATCACTCTCTGACACTCTCTATCACTCTCTGAAACTCTCTGACACTCTCTATCACTCTCTGAAACTCTCTGACACTCTCTATCACTCTCTGACATTCACTGACACTCTATGACACTCTCTATCACTCTCAGACATTCTCAGACACTCTCTATCACTCTCTGAAACTCTCTATCACTCTATGACACTCTCTGACACGCTCTATCACTCTCGATCGCTCTCTGACATTCACTGACACTCTCAGACACTCTCTGTCACTCTCAGACGCACTATATCACACTCTGAATCTCTCTGACACTCTCAGACGCTCTCCATCACTCTCAGCCACTCTCTATCACTCTCTGACACTCTCTGATACTCTCAGACACTCTCAGACACTCTCAGACACTCTCAGACACTCTCTGACACTCTCTGACACTCTCTATCACTGTATGACACTCTCTGACACTCTCAGACACGCTCTGACACTCTCATACACTCTCTATCAATCTCTATCACTCTCAGACACCTCAGAAACTCTCTATCACTTTCTGACGCTCTCTGACACTCTCTGACGCTCTCTGACACTCTCTATCACTCTCTGACACTCTCTATCACTCTCTGACACTCTCTGACACTCTCTATCACTCTCTGACACTCTCTGACACTCTCAGAATCTCTCTATCACTCTCTGACACTCCCTGACTCTCTCTTTCGCTCTCTGACACTCTCTGAAACTCTCTGACACTCTCTGACACTCTCTGAAACTCTCTGACACTCTCAGACACTCTCTATCACACTCTGACACTCTCTGAAACTCTCAGAATCTCTCTCTCACTCTCTGAAACTCTCAGACTCTCTCTATCACTCTCTGACACTCTCTGACACTCTCTGACATTCTCAGACACTCTCTATCACTCTCTGACACTCTCTGACACTCTCTATCACTCTCAGCCACTCTCTATCACTCTCTATTACTCTCTATCACTCTCAGACACTCTCAGACACTCTCTATCACTCTCTGACACTCTCTATCACTCTCTGACACTCTCTGACTCTCTCTGACACTCACTGACACTCTCTGACTCTCTCTCTGACACTCAATGACACTCTCTGACACTCCCTATCACTCTCTATCACTCTCTGACACTCTCTGACACTCTCAGACACTCCCTATCACTCTCTGACACTCTCAGAAACACTCTATCACTCTCTCCCACTCTCTGACGCTCTCTGACACTCTCTGACAATCTCAGACACCTTAAGACACTCTCTATCACACTCTGACACTAACTGACACTCTCACACATTTTCTGTCACTCTCAGACACTCTCTGTCACTCTCTATCACTCTCTGACACTCTGACACTCTCAGAAACACTCTATCACACTCTGAAAGTCTCTGACACTCTCTGACACTCTCAGAATCTCTCTCTCACTCTCTGAAACTCTCAGACACTCTCTATCACTCTCTGACACTCTCTATCACTCTCTGACATTCTCAGACACTCTCTATCACTCTCTGAAACTCTCTATCAATCTCTGACACTCTCTATCACTCTCTGACACTCAATGACACTCTCAGACTCTCTCTGTCACTCTCAGACACTCTCTATCACACTCTGAAGGTCTCTGACACTCTCAGACACTCTCTATCACTCTCAGCCACTCTCTATCACTCTCTGACATTCTCAAACACTCTCTATCACTCTCTGAAACTCTCTATCACTCTCTGAAACTCCCAGACACTCTCTATCACTCTCTGACACTCTCTATCACTCTCTGACATTCTCAAACACTCTCTGTCACTCTCTGAAACTCTCTATCACTCTCTGACACTCTCTATCACTCTCTGACATTCACTGACACTCTCAGACACTCTCTGTCACTCTCAGACGCTCTCTATCACACTCTGAATCTCTCTGACACTCTCAGACGCTCTCCATCACTCTCAGCCACACTCTATCACTCTCTATCACTCTCTATCACTCTCTATCACTCTCAGACACTCTCAGACTGTCTCAGACACTCTCTGACACTCTCTGACACTCTCAGACACTCTCTATCACTGTATGACACTCTCTGACACTCTCAGACACTCTCTGACGCTCTCTGACACTCTCTATCACTCTCTGACACTCTCTATCACTCTCTGAAACTCTCTGACACTCTATGACACTCTCTGACACGCTCTATCACTCTCGATCGCTCTCTGACACTGTCTGACACACTCAGACACTCTCTATCACTCTCTGTCACTCTCAGACTCCTCAGAAAATCTCTATCACTCTCTGACAGTCTCTGACACTCTCTGACACTCTCTGACACTCTCTGACACTCTCAGACAATCACTATCACTCTCTACAACTCTCTATCACTCTCTGACACTTCATATTACTCTCTGAAACTCTCTGACACTCTCTGACACTCATTGACACTCTCTGATACTCCCTATCACTCTCTATCACTCTCTGACACTCTCTGACACTCTCAGACACTCTATACCACTCTCTATCACTCTCTGACACTCTCTATCAATCGTTATCACTCTCTGACACTCTCAGAAACTCTCTATCACTCTCTCTCACTCTCTGACGCTCTCTGACGCTCTCTGACACTCTCTGACATTCTCAGACACTCTCTATCACTCTCTGAAACTCTCTATCACTCTCTGACACTCTCTGACACTCTCTATCACTCTCTGACATTCAGTGACACTCTCAGACACTCTCTGTCACTCTCAGACACTCTCTATCACACTCTGAAGCTCTCTGACACTCTCAGACACTCTCTATCACTCTCAGCCACTCTCTATCACTCTCTATCACTCTCAGACACTCTCTGACACTCTCAGACACTCTCTGACACTCTCTATCACTCTCTATCACTCTCTGACACTCTCTATCACTCTCTATCACTCTCTGACACTCTCTATCACTCTCTGACACTCTCTGACTCTCTCTGACTCTCTCTGACACTCTCTGACACTCTCTGACTCTCTCTCTGACACTCAATGACACTGTCTGACACTCCCTATCACTCTCTGACACTCTCTGACACTCTCAGACACTCTCAGACACTACCTATCACTCTCTGACACTCTCAGAAACACTCTATCACTCTCTCCCATTCTCTGACGCTCTCTGACGCTCTCTGACACTCTCTGACATTCTCAGACACTCTCTATCACTCTCTGAAACTCTCTATCACTCTCTGACACTCTCTGACACTCTCTATCACTCTCTGACATTCAGTGACACTCTCAGACACTCTCTGTCACTCTCAGACACTCTCTATCACACTCTGAAGCTCTCTGACACTCTCAGACACTCTCTATCACTCTCAGCCACTCTCTCTCACTCTCTATCACTCTCAGACACTCTCTGACACTCTCAGACACTCTCTGACACTCTCTATCACTCTCTATCACTCTCTGACACTCTCTATCACTCTCTATCACTCTCTGACACTCTCTATCACTCTCTGACACTCTCTGACACTCTCTGACTCTCTCTGACACTACCTATCACTCTCTGACACTCTCAGAAACACTCTATCACTCTCTCCCACTCTCTGACGCTCTCTGACACTCTCTGACAATCTCAGACATTCTCTGTCACTCTCAGACACTCTCTGTCACTCTCTATCACTCTCTGACACTCTGACACTCTCAGAAACTCTCTATCACACTCTGAAACTCTCTGACACTCTCTGACACTCTCAGAATCTCTCTCTCACTCTCTGAAACTCTCAGACACTCTCTATCACTCTCTGACACTCTCTATCACTCTCTGACATTCTCAGACACTCTCTATCACTCTCTGAAACTCTCTATCAATCTCTGACACTCTCTATCACTCTCTGACACTCACTGACACTCTCAGACTCTCTCTGTCACTCTCAGACACTCTCTATCACACTCTGAAGCTCTCTGACACTCACAGACACTCTCTATCACTCTCAGCCACTCTCTATCACTCTCTGACATTCTCAAACACTCTCTATCACTCTCTGAAACTCTCTATCACTCTCTGAAACTCCCAGACACTCTCTATCACTCTCTGACACTCTCTATCACTCTCTGACATTCTCAAACACTCTCTATCACTCTCTGAAACTCTCTATCACTCTCAGACGCTCTCTATCACACTCTGAATCTCTCTGACACTCTCAGACGCTCTCCATCACTCTCAGCCACTCTCTATCACTCTCTATCACTCTCTATCACTCTCTATCACTCTCTGACACTCTCTGACACTCTCTGACACTCTCAGACACTCTCAGACACTCTCAGACACTCTCAGACACTCTCTATCACTGTATGACACTCTCTGACACTCTCAGACACTCTCTATCACTCTCAGACACCTCAGAACCTCTCTATCACTCTCTGACACTCTCTGACACTCTTTGACGCTCTCTGACACTCTCTGACACTCTCTGACACTCTCTATCACTCTCTGAAACTCTCTGACACTCTCTATCACTCGCTGACATTCTCAGACACTCTCTATCACTCTCTGAAACTCTCTATCACTCTATGACACTCTCTGACACGCTCTATCACTCTCGATCGCTCTCTGACACTGTCTGACACACTCAGACACTCTCTATCACTCTCTGTCACTCTCAGACTCCTCAGAAAATCTCTATCACTCTCTGACACTCTCTGACACTCTCAGACAATCACTATCACTCTCTACCACTCTCTATCACTCTCTGACACTCCATATCACACTCTGAAACTCTCTGACACTCTCTGACACTCTCTGGCACTCATTGACACTCTCTGATACTCCCTATCACTCTCTATCACTCTCTGACACTGTCTGACACTCTCAGACACTCTCTATCACTCTCTATCACTCTCAGACACTCTCTATCACTCTCTATCACTCTCTATCACTCTCTATCACTCTCTATCACTCTCTGACACTCTCTGACACTCTCAGACACTCTCAGACACTCTCTGACACTCTCTGACACTCTCAGACACTCTCTATCACTGTACGACACTCTCTGACACTCTCAGACACTCTCTGACACTCTCATACACTCTCTATCAATCTCTATCAGTCTCAGACACCTCAGAACCTCTCTATCACTCTCTGACACTCTCTGACACTCTCTGACGCTCTCTGACACTCTCTATCACTCTCTGACACTCTCTGACGCTCTCTGACACTCTCTATCACTCTCTGACACTCTCTATCACTCTCTGAAACTCTCTGACACTCTCTATCACTCTCTGAAACTCTCTGACACTCTCTATCACTCTCTGACATTCACTGACACTCTCTGACACTCTCTATCACTCTCAGACATTCTCAGACACTCTCTATCACTCTCTGAAACTCTCTATCACTCTATGACACTCTCTGACACGCTCTATCACTCTCGATCGCTCTCTGACATTCACTGACACTCTCAGACACTCTCTGTCACTCTCAGACGCACTCTATCACACTCTGAATCTCTCTGACACTCTCAGACGCTCTCCATCACTCTCAGCCACTCTCTATCACTCTCTGACACTCTCTGATACTCTCAGACACTCTCAGACACTCTCAGACACTCTCTGACTCTCTCTGACACTCTCAGAATCTCTCTATTACTCTCTGACACTCCCTGACTCTCTCTGACTCTCTCTGACACTCTCTGACACTCTCTGACTCTCTCTCTGACACTCAATGACACTCTCTGACACTCCCTATCACTCTCTATCACTCTCTGACACTCTCTGACACTCTCAGACACTCCCTATCACTCTCTATCACTCTCTGACACTCTCCATCAATCTTTTTCACTCTCTGACACTCTCAGAAACACTCTATCACTCTCTCCCACTCTCTGACGCTCTCTGACGCTCTCTGACGCTCTCTGACACTCTCTGACAATCTCAGACACTCTAAGACACTCTCTATCACACTCTGACACTAACTGACACTCTCACACATTCTCTGTCACTCTCAGACACTCTCTGTCACTCTCTATCACTCTCTGACACTCTGACACTCTCAGAAACTCTCTATCACACTCTGAAAGTCTCTGACACTCTCTGAAACTCTCAGAATCTCTCTCTCACTCTCTGAAACTCTCAGACACTCTCTATCACTCTCTGACACTCTCTATCACTCTCTGACATTCTCAGACACTCTCTATCACTCTCTGAAACTCTCTATCAATCTCTGACACTCTCTATCACTCTCAGCCACTCTCTATCACTCTCTGACATTCTCAAACACTCTCTATCACTCTCTGAAACTCTCTATCACTCTCTGAAACTCCCAGACACTCTCTATCACTCTCTGACACTCTCTATCACTCTCTGACACTCTCTATCACTCTCTGACACTCTCTATCACTCTCTGACATTCTCAAACACTCTCTATCACTCTCTGAAACTCTCTATCACTCTCTGACACTCTCTATCACTCTCTGACATTCACTGACACTCTCAGACACTCTCTGTCACTCTCAGACGCTCTCTATCACACTCTGAATCTCTCTGACACTCTCAGACGCTCTCCATCACTCTCAGCCACTCTCTATCACTCTCTATCACTCTCTATCACTCTCTATCACTCTCTGACACTCTCTGACACTCTCAGACACTCTCTGACACTCTCTGACACTCTCAGACACTCTCTATCACTGTATGACACTCTCTGACACTCTCAGACACTCTCTGACACTCTCATACACTCTCTATCAATCTCTATCAGTCTCAGACACCTCAGAACCTCTCTATCACTCTCTGACACTCTCTGACACTCTCTGACGCTCTCTGACACTCTCTATCACTCTCTGACACTCTCTGACGCTCTCTGACACTCTCTATCACTCTCTGACACTCTCTATCACTCTCTGAAACTCTCTGACACTCTCTATCACTCTCTGAAACTCTCTGACACTCTCTATCACTCTCTGACATTCACTGACACTCTATGACACTCTCTATCACTCTCAGACATTCTCAGACACTCTCTATCACTCTCTGAAACTCTCTATCACTCTATGACACTCTCTGACACGCTCTATCACTCTCGATCGCTCTCTGACATTCACTGACACTCTCAGACACTCTCTGTCACTCTCAGACGCACTATATCACACTCTGAATCTCTCTGACACTCTCAGACGCTCTCCATCACTCTCAGCCACTCTCTATCACTCTCTGACACTCTCTGATACTCTCAGACACTCTCAGACACTCTCAGACACTCTCAGACACTCTCTGACACTCTCTGACACTCTCTATCACTGTATGACACTCTCTGACACTCTCAGACACGCTCTGACACTCTCATACACTCTCTATCAATCTCTATCACTCTCAGACACCTCAGAAACTCTCTATCACTTTCTGACGCTCTCTGACACTCTCTGACGCTCTCTGACACTCTCTATCACTCTCTGACACTCTCTATCACTCTCTGACACTCTCTGACACTCTCTATCACTCTCTGACACTCTCTGACACTCTCAGAATCTCTCTATCACTCTCTGACACTCCCTGACTCTCTCTTTCGCTCTCTGACACTCTCTGAAACTCTCTGACACTCTCTGACACTCTCTGAAACTCTCTGACACTCTCAGACACTCTCTATCACACTCTGACACTCTCTGAAACTCTCAGAATCTCTCTCTCACTCTCTGAAACTCTCAGACTCTCTCTATCACTCTCTGACACTCTCTGACACTCTCTGACATTCTCAGACACTCTCTATCACTCTCTGACACTCTCTGACACTCTCTATCACTCTCAGCCACTCTCTATCACTCTCTATTACTCTCTATCACTCTCAGACACTCTCAGACACTCTCTATCACTCTCTGACACTCTCTATCACTCTCTGACACTCTCTGACTCTCTCTGACACTCACTGACACTCTCTGACTCTCTCTCTGACACTCAATGACACTCTCTGACACTCCCTATCACTCTCTATCACTCTCTGACACTCTCTGACACTCTCAGACACTCCCTATCACTCTCTGACACTCTCAG
The DNA here is from genome assembly GCF_036365525.1 of Heterodontus francisci. NCBI lineage: Eukaryota > Metazoa > Chordata > Chondrichthyes > Heterodontiformes > Heterodontidae > Heterodontus > Heterodontus francisci. Next base: position 33,046,596 of record NC_090412.1, on the reverse strand, counting down.
AAACACTCTATCACTCTCTCCCACTCTCTGACGCTCTCTGACACTCTCTGACAATCTCAGACACCTTAAGACACTCTCTATCACACTCTGACACTAACTGACACTCTCACACATTTTCTGTCACTCTCAGACACTCTCTGTCACTCTCTATCACTCTCTGACACTCTGACACTCTCAGAAACACTCTATCACACTCTGAAAGTCTCTGACACTCTCTGACACTCTCAGAATCTCTCTCTCACTCTCTGAAACTCTCAGACACTCTCTATCACTCTCTGACACTCTCTATCACTCTCTGACATTCTCAGACACTCTCTATCACTCTCTGAAACTCTCTATCAATCTCTGACACTCTCTATCACTCTCTGACACTCAATGACACTCTCAGACTCTCTCTGTCACTCTCAGACACTCTCTATCACACTCTGAAGGTCTCTGACACTCTCAGACACTCTCTATCACTCTCAGCCACTCTCTATCACTCTCTGACATTCTCAAACACTCTCTATCACTCTCTGAAACTCTCTATCACTCTCTGAAACTCCCAGACACTCTCTATCACTCTCTGACACTCTCTATCACTCTCTGACATTCTCAAACACTCTCTGTCACTCTCTGAAACTCTCTATCACTCTCTGACACTCTCTATCACTCTCTGACATTCACTGACACTCTCAGACACTCTCTGTCACTCTCAGACGCTCTCTATCACACTCTGAATCTCTCTGACACTCTCAGACGCTCTCCATCACTCTCAGCCACACTCTATCACTCTCTATCACTCTCTATCACTCTCTATCACTCTCAGACACTCTCAGACTGTCTCAGACACTCTCTGACACTCTCTGACACTCTCAGACACTCTCTATCACTGTATGACACTCTCTGACACTCTCAGACACTCTCTGACGCTCTCTGACACTCTCTATCACTCTCTGACACTCTCTATCACTCTCTGAAACTCTCTGACACTCTATGACACTCTCTGACACGCTCTATCACTCTCGATCGCTCTCTGACACTGTCTGACACACTCAGACACTCTCTATCACTCTCTGTCACTCTCAGACTCCTCAGAAAATCTCTATCACTCTCTGACAGTCTCTGACACTCTCTGACACTCTCTGACACTCTCTGACACTCTCAGACAATCACTATCACTCTCTACAACTCTCTATCACTCTCTGACACTTCATATTACTCTCTGAAACTCTCTGACACTCTCTGACACTCATTGACACTCTCTGATACTCCCTATCACTCTCTATCACTCTCTGACACTCTCTGACACTCTCAGACACTCTATACCACTCTCTATCACTCTCTGACACTCTCTATCAATCGTTATCACTCTCTGACACTCTCAGAAACTCTCTATCACTCTCTCTCACTCTCTGACGCTCTCTGACGCTCTCTGACACTCTCTGACATTCTCAGACACTCTCTATCACTCTCTGAAACTCTCTATCACTCTCTGACACTCTCTGACACTCTCTATCACTCTCTGACATTCAGTGACACTCTCAGACACTCTCTGTCACTCTCAGACACTCTCTATCACACTCTGAAGCTCTCTGACACTCTCAGACACTCTCTATCACTCTCAGCCACTCTCTATCACTCTCTATCACTCTCAGACACTCTCTGACACTCTCAGACACTCTCTGACACTCTCTATCACTCTCTATCACTCTCTGACACTCTCTATCACTCTCTATCACTCTCTGACACTCTCTATCACTCTCTGACACTCTCTGACTCTCTCTGACTCTCTCTGACACTCTCTGACACTCTCTGACTCTCTCTCTGACACTCAATGACACTGTCTGACACTCCCTATCACTCTCTGACACTCTCTGACACTCTCAGACACTCTCAGACACTACCTATCACTCTCTGACACTCTCAGAAACACTCTATCACTCTCTCCCATTCTCTGACGCTCTCTGACGCTCTCTGACACTCTCTGACATTCTCAGACACTCTCTATCACTCTCTGAAACTCTCTATCACTCTCTGACACTCTCTGACACTCTCTATCACTCTCTGACATTCAGTGACACTCTCAGACACTCTCTGTCACTCTCAGACACTCTCTATCACACTCTGAAGCTCTCTGACACTCTCAGACACTCTCTATCACTCTCAGCCACTCTCTCTCACTCTCTATCACTCTCAGACACTCTCTGACACTCTCAGACACTCTCTGACACTCTCTATCACTCTCTATCACTCTCTGACACTCTCTATCACTCTCTATCACTCTCTGACACTCTCTATCACTCTCTGACACTCTCTGACACTCTCTGACTCTCTCTGACACTACCTATCACTCTCTGACACTCTCAGAAACACTCTATCACTCTCTCCCACTCTCTGACGCTCTCTGACACTCTCTGACAATCTCAGACATTCTCTGTCACTCTCAGACACTCTCTGTCACTCTCTATCACTCTCTGACACTCTGACACTCTCAGAAACTCTCTATCACACTCTGAAACTCTCTGACACTCTCTGACACTCTCAGAATCTCTCTCTCACTCTCTGAAACTCTCAGACACTCTCTATCACTCTCTGACACTCTCTATCACTCTCTGACATTCTCAGACACTCTCTATCACTCTCTGAAACTCTCTATCAATCTCTGACACTCTCTATCACTCTCTGACACTCACTGACACTCTCAGACTCTCTCTGTCACTCTCAGACACTCTCTATCACACTCTGAAGCTCTCTGACACTCACAGACACTCTCTATCACTCTCAGCCACTCTCTATCACTCTCTGACATTCTCAAACACTCTCTATCACTCTCTGAAACTCTCTATCACTCTCTGAAACTCCCAGACACTCTCTATCACTCTCTGACACTCTCTATCACTCTCTGACATTCTCAAACACTCTCTATCACTCTCTGAAACTCTCTATCACTCTCAGACGCTCTCTATCACACTCTGAATCTCTCTGACACTCTCAGACGCTCTCCATCACTCTCAGCCACTCTCTATCACTCTCTATCACTCTCTATCACTCTCTATCACTCTCTGACACTCTCTGACACTCTCTGACACTCTCAGACACTCTCAGACACTCTCAGACACTCTCAGACACTCTCTATCACTGTATGACACTCTCTGACACTCTCAGACACTCTCTATCACTCTCAGACACCTCAGAACCTCTCTATCACTCTCTGACACTCTCTGACACTCTTTGACGCTCTCTGACACTCTCTGACACTCTCTGACACTCTCTATCACTCTCTGAAACTCTCTGACACTCTCTATCACTCGCTGACATTCTCAGACACTCTCTATCACTCTCTGAAACTCTCTATCACTCTATGACACTCTCTGACACGCTCTATCACTCTCGATCGCTCTCTGACACTGTCTGACACACTCAGACACTCTCTATCACTCTCTGTCACTCTCAGACTCCTCAGAAAATCTCTATCACTCTCTGACACTCTCTGACACTCTCAGACAATCACTATCACTCTCTACCACTCTCTATCACTCTCTGACACTCCATATCACACTCTGAAACTCTCTGACACTCTCTGACACTCTCTGGCACTCATTGACACTCTCTGATACTCCCTATCACTCTCTATCACTCTCTGACACTGTCTGACACTCTCAGACACTCTCTATCACTCTCTATCACTCTCTGACACTCTCTATCAATCGTTATCACTCTCTGACACTCTCAGAAACTCTCGATCACTCTCTCTCACTCTCTGACGCTCTCTGACACTCTCTGACACTCTCTGACAATCTCAGACACTCTCAGACACTCTCTATCACACTCTGTCACTCTCAGACACTCTCTGTCACTCCCTATCACTCTCTGACACTCTGACACTCTCAGACACTCTCCGTCACTCTCAGACACTCTCTGTCACTCACAGATACTCTCAGAAACTCTCAGAAACTCTCTATAACTCTCTGACACTCTCCATCACTCTCTGACATTCTCAGACACTCTCTATCACTCTCTGAAACTCTCTATCACTCTCTGACACTCTCTGACACTCTCAGAATCTCTCTCTCACTCTCTGAAACTCTCAGAAACTCTCTATCACTCTCTGACACTCTCTATCACTCTCTGACACTCACTGACACTCTCAGACACTCTCTGTCACTCTCAGACTCTCTCTATCACACTCTGAAGCTCTCTGACACTCTCAGACACTCTCTATCACTCTCTATCATTCTCTGACACTCTCTGACACTCTCAGAATCTCTCTCTCACTCTCTGAAACTCTCAGACACTCTCTATCACTCTCTGACACTCTCTATCACTCTCTGACATTCTCAGACTCTCTCTATCACTCTCTGAAACTCTCTATCACTCTCTGACACTCTCTGACACTCTCTGACACTCTCTGACACTCTCTGACACTCTGAGACACTCTCTGACACACTCAGACACTCTCTATCACTCTCTGACACTCTCTGACACTCTCAGACACTCTCTGACACTCTCATACACTCTCTATCAATCTATATCTCTCTGACACACTCTGACACACTCTGACACTCTCTGACAGTCTCAGACACTCTCTATCACTCTCTGACAAACTCTGACAATCTCTGACACTCTCAGACACTCTCAGACACTCTCAGACACTCTATATCACTCTCTGACACTCTCTGACAGTCTCAGACACTCTCTATCACTCTCTGACACACTCTGACACTCGCAGACACTCTCTGTCACTCTCAGACCCCTCACAAACTCTCTATCACTCTCTGACACTCTCTGACGCTCTCTGACACTCTCTGACGCTCTCTGACGCTCTCTGACACTCTCTGACACTCTCTATCACTCTATGACACTCTCTGACACTCTCTATCACTCTCTGACACTCTCTATCACTCTCTATCACTCTCTGACACTGTCTGACACACTCAGACGCTCTCTATCAATCTCTATCACTCTCTGACATTCTCTGACATTCTCTGACACTCTCTGACACTCTCAGACAATCACTATCACTCTTTATCACTCTCTATCACTCTCTGACACTCTATATCACACTCTGAAACTCTCTGACACTCTCTGACACTCAATGACACTCTCTGACACTCCCTATCACTCTCTATCACTCTCTGATACTCTATGACACTCTCAGACACTCTCTATCACTCTCTATCATTATCTGACAATCTCTATCAATCTTTATCACTCTCTGACACTCTCAGACACTCTCTATCACTCTCTCTCACTCTTTGATGCTCTCTGACACTCTCTGACAATCTCAGACACTCTCAGACACTCTCTATCACTCTCTGTCACTCTCAGACACCTCAGAAACTCTCTATCACTCTCTGACACTCTCTGACACTCTCTGACACTCTCTGACGCTCTCTGACACTCTCTATCACTCTCTGACACTCTCTGACGCTCTCTGACACTCTCTATCACTCTCTGACACTCTCTATCACTCTCTGAAACTCTCTGACACTCTCTATCACTCTCTGAAACTCTCTGACACTCTCTATCACTCTCTGACATTCACTGACACTCTCTGACACTCTCTATCACTCTCAGACATTCTCAGACACTCTCTATCACTCTCTGAAACTCTCTATCACTCTATGACAATCTCTGACACGCTCTATCACTCTCGATCGCTCTCTGACATTCACTGACACTCTCAGACACTCTCTGTCACTCTCAGACGCACTCTATCACACTCTGAATCTCTCTGACACTCTCAGACGCTCTCCATCACTCTCAGCCACTCTCTATAACTCTCTGACACTCTCTGATACTCTCTGACACTCTCTGACACTCTCTGACACTCTGAGACACTCTCTGACACTCTCAGACACTCTCTATCACTCTCTGACACTCTCTGACACTCTCAGACACTCTCTGACACTCTCATACACTCTCTATCAATCTATATCTCTCTGACACACTCTGACACACTCTGACACTCTCTGACAGTCTCAGACACTCTCTATCACTCTCTGACAAACTCTGACAATCTCTGACACTCTCAGACACTCTCAGACACTCTCAGACACTCTATATCACTCTCTGACACTCTCTGACAGTCTCAGACACTCTCTATCACTCTCTGACACACTCTGACACTCGCAGACACTCTCTGTCACTCTCAGACCCCTCACAAACTCTCTATCACTCTCTGACACTCTCTGACGCTCTCTGACACTCTCTGACGCTCTCTGACGCTCTCTGACACTCTCTGACACTCTCTATCACTCTATGACACTCTCTGACACTCTCTATCACTCTCTGACACTCTCTATCACTCTCTATCACTCTCTGACACTGTCTGACACACTCAGACGCTCTCTATCAATCTCTATCACTCTCTGACATTCTCTGACATTCTCTGACACTCTCTGACACTCTCAGACAATCACTATCACTCTTTATCACTCTCTATCACTCTCTGACACTCTATATCACACTCTGAAACTCTCTGACACTCTCTGACACTCAATGACACTCTCTGACACTCCCTATCACTCTCTATCACTCTCTGATACTCTATGACACTCTCAGACACTCTCTATCACTCTCTATCATTATCTGACAATCTCTATCAATCTTTATCACTCTCTGACACTCTCAGACACTCTCTATCACTCTCTCTCACTCTTTGATGCTCTCTGACACTCTCTGACAATCTCAGACACTCTCAGACACTCTCTATCACTCTCTGTCACTCTCAGACACCTCAGAAACTCTCTATCACTCTCTGACACTCTCTGACACTCTCTGACACTCTCTGACGCTCTCTGACACTCTCTATCACTCTCTGACACTCTCTGACGCTGTCTGACACTCTCTATCACTCTCTGACACTCTCTATCACTCTCTGAAACTCTCTGACACTCTCTATCACTCTCTGAAACTCTCTGACACTCTCTATCACTCTCTGACATTCACTGACACTCTCTGACACTCTCTATCACTCTCAGACATTCTCAGACACTCTCTATCACTCTCTGAAACTCTCTATCACTCTATGACACTCTCTGACACGCTCTATCACTCTCGATCGCTCTCTGACATTCACTGACACTCTCAGACACTCTCTGTCACTCTCAGACGCACTCTATCACACTCTGAATCTCTCTGACACTCTCAGACGCTCTCCATCACTCTCAGCCACTCTCTATCACTCTCTGACACTCTCTGATACTCTCAGACACTCTCAGACACTCTCAGACACTCTCTGACACTCTCTGACACTCTCAGAATCTCTCTATTACTCTCTGACACTCCCTGACTCTCTCTGACTCTCTCTGACACTCTCTGACACTCTCTGACTCTCTCTCTGACACTCAATGACACTCTCTGACACTCCCTATCACTCTCTATCACTCTCTGACTCTCTCTGACACTCTCAGACACTCCCTATCACACTCTATCACTCTCTGACACTCTCCATCAATCTTTCTCACTCTCTGACACTCTCAGAAACACTCTATCACTCTCTCCCACTCTCTGACGCTCTCTGACGCTCTCTGACGCTCTCTGACACTCTCTGACAATCTCAGACACTCTAAGACACTCTCTATCACACTCTGACACTAACTGACACTCTCACACATTCTCTGTCACTCTCAGACACTCTCTGTCACTCTCTATCACTCTCTGACACTCTGACACTCTCAGAAACTCTCTATCACACTCTGAAAGTCTCTGACACTCTCTGAAACTCTCAGAATCTCTCTCTCACTCTCTGAAACTCTCAGACACTCTCTATCACTCTCTGACACTCTCTATCACTCTCTGACATTCTCAGACACTCTCTATCACTCTCTGAAACTCTCTATCAATCTCTGACACTCTCTATCACTCTCAGCCACTCTCTATCACTCTCTGACATTCTCAAACACTCTCTATCACTCTCTGAAACTCTCTATCACTCTCTGAAACTCCCAGACACTCTCTATCACTCTCTGACACTCTCTATCACTCTCTGACACTCTCTATCACTCTCTGACACTCTCTATCACTCTCTGACATTCTCAAACACTCTCTATCACTCTCTGAAACTCTCTATCACTCTCTGACACTCTCTATCACTCTCTGACATTCACTGACACTCTCAGACACTCTCTGTCACTCTCAGACGCTCTCTATCACACTCTGAATCTCTCTGACACTCTCAGACGCTCTCCATCACTCTCAGCCACTCTCTATCACTCTCTATCACTCTCTATCACTCTCTGACACTCTCTGACACTCTCAGACACTCTCAGACACTCTCTGACACTCTCTGACACTCTCAGACACTCTCTATCACTGTATGACACTCTCTGACACTCTCAGACACTCTCTGACACTCTCATACACTCTCTATCAATCTCTATCAGTCTCAGACACCTCAGAACCTCTCTATCACTCTCTGACACTCTCTGACACTCTCTGACGCTCTCTGACACTCTCTATCACTCTCTGACACTCTCTGACGCTCTCTGACACTCTCTATCACTCTCTGACACTCTCTATCACTCTCTGAAACTCTCTGACACTCTCTATCACTCTCTGAAACTCTCTGACACTCTCTATCACTCTCTGACATTCACTGACACTCTCTGACACTCTCTATCACTCTCAGACATTCTCAGACACTCTCTATCACTCTCTGAAACTCTCTATCACTCTATGACACTCTCTGACACGCTCTATCACTCTCGATCGCTCTCTGACATTCACTGACACTCTCAGACACTCTCTGTCACTCTCAGACGCAACTATCACACTCTGAATCTCTCTGACACTCTCAGACGCTCTCCATCACTCTCAGCCACTCTCTATCACTCTCTGACACTCTCTGATACTCTCAGACACTCTCAGACACTCTCAGACACTCTCTGACACTCTCTGACACTCTCTATCACTGTATGACACTCTCTGACACTCTCAGACACTCTCTGACACTCTCATACACTCTCTATCAATCTCTATCACTCTCAGACACCTCAGAAACTCTCTATCACTCTCTGACGCTCTCTGACACTCTCTGACGCTCTCTGACACTCTCTATCACTCTCTGACACTCTCTATCACTCTCTGACACTCTCTGACACTCTCTATCACTCTCTGACACTCTCTGACACTCTCAGAATCTCTCTATCACTCTCTGACACTCCCTGACTCTCTCTTTCGCTCTCTGACACTCTCTGAAACTCTCTGACACTCTCTGACACTCTCTGAAACTCTCTGACACTCTCAGACACTCTCTATCACACTCTGACACTCTCTGAAACTCTCAGAATCTCTCTCTCACTCTCTGAAACTCTCTGACACTCTCTATCACTCTCAGCCACTCTCTATCACTCTCTATTACTCTCTATCACTCTCAGACACTCTCAGACACTCTCTATCACTCTCTGACACTCTCTATCACTCTCTGACACTCTCTGACTCTCTCTGACACTCACTGACACTCTCTGACTCTCTCTCTGACACTCAATGACACTCTCTGACACTCCCTATCACTCTCTATCACTCTCTGACACTCTCTGACACTCTCAGACACTCCCTATCACTCTCTGACACTCTCAGAAACACTCTATCACTCTCTCCCACTCTCTGACGCTCTCTGACACTCTCTGACAATCTCAGACACTCTAAGACACTCTCTATCACACTCTGACACTAACTGACACTCTCACACATTTTCTGTCACTCTCAGACACTCTCTGTCACTCTCTATCACTCTCTGACACTCTGACACTCTCAGAAACTCTCTATCATACTCTGAAAGTCTCTGACACTCTCTGACACTCTCAGAATCTCTCTCTCACTCTCTGAAACTCTCAGACACTCTCTATCACTCTCTGACACTCTCTATCACTCTCTGACATTCTCAGACACTCTCTATCACTCTCTGAAACTCTCTATCAATCTCTGACACTCTCTATCACTCTCTGACACTCAATGACACTCTCAGACTCTCTCTGTCACTCTCAGACACTCTCTATCACACTCTGAAGGTCTCTGACACTCTCAGACACTCTCTATCACTCTCAGCCACTCTCTATCACTCACTGACATTCTCAAACACTCTCTATCACTCTCTGAAACTCTCTATCACTCGCTGAAACTCCCAGACACTCTCTATCACTCTCTGACACTCTCTATCACTCTCTGACATTCTCAAACACTCTCTGTCACTCTCTGAAACTCTCGATCACTCTCTGACACTCTCTATCACTCTCTGACATTCACTGACACTCTCAGACACTCTCTGTCACTCTCAGACGCTCTCTATCACACTCTGAATCTCTCTGACACTCTCAGACGCTCTCCATCACTCTCAGCCACTCTCTATCACTCTCTATCACTCTCTATCACTCTCTATCACTCTCTATCACTCTCAGACACTCTCAGACTGTCTCAGACACTCTCTGACACTCTCTGACACTCTCAGACACTCTCTATCACTGTATGACACTCTCTGACACTCTCAGACACTCTCTGACGCTCTCTGACACTCTCTATCACTCTCTGACACTCTCTATCACTCTCTGAAACTCTCTGACACTCTATGACACTCTCTGACACGCTCTATCACTCTCGATCGCTCTCTGACACTGTCTGACACACTCAGACACTCTCTATCACTCTCTGTCACTCTCAGACTCCTCAGAAAATCTCTATCACTCTCTGACACTCTCTGACACTCTCTGACACTCTCTGACACTCTCTGACACTCTCAGACAATCACTATCACTCTCTACAACTCTCTATCACTCTCTGACACTTCATATCACTCTCTGAAACTCTCTGACACTCTCTGACACTCGTTGACACTCTCTGATACTCCCTATCACTCTCTATCACTCTCTGACACTCTCTGACACTCTCAGACACTCTCTACCACTCTCTATCACTCTCTGACACTCTCTATCAATCGTTATCACTCTCTGACACTCTCAGAAACTCTCTATCACTCTCTCTCACTCTCTGACGCTCTCTGACGCTCTCTGACACTCTCTGACATTCTCAGACACTCTCTATCACTCTCTGAAACTCTCTATCACTCTCTGACACTCTCTGACACTCTCTATCACTCTCTGACATTCAGTGACACTCTCAGACACTCTCTGTCACTCTCAGACACTCTCTATCACACTCTGAAGCTCTCTGACACTCTCAGACACTCTCTATCACTCTCAGCCACTCTCTATCACTCTCTATCACTCTCAGACACTCTCTGACACTCTCAGACACTCTCTGACACTCTCTATCACTCTCTATCACTCTCTGACACTCTCTATCACTCTCTATTACTCTCTGACACTCTCTATCACTCTCTGACACTCTCTGACTCTCTCTGACTCTCTCTGACACTCTCTGACACTCTCTGACTCTCTCTCTGACACTCAATGACACTGTCTGACACTCCCTATCACTCTCTGACACTCTCTGACACTCTCAGACACTCTCAGACACTACCTATCACTCTCTGACACTCTCAGAAACACTCTATCACTCTCTCCCATTCTCTGACGCTCTCTGACGCTCTCTGACACTCTCTGACATTCTCAGACACTCTCTATCACTCTCTGAAACTCTCTATCACTCTCTGACACTCTCTGACACTCTCTATCACTCTCTGACATTCAGTGACACTCTCAGACACTCTCTGTCACTCTCAGACACTCTCTATCACACTCTGAAGCTCTCTGACACTCTCAGACACTCTCTATCACTCTCAGCCACTCTCTATCACTCTCTATCACTCTCAGACACTCTCTATCACTCTCAGCCACTCTCTATCACTCTCTATCACTCTCAGACACTCTCTGACACTCTCAGACACTCTCTGACACTCTCTATCACTCTCTATCACTCTCTGACACTCTCTATCACTCTCTATCACTCTCTGACACTCTCTATCACTCTCTGACACTCTCTGACTCTCTCTGACTCTCTCTGACACTCTCTGACACTCTCTGACTCTCTCTCTGACACTCAATGACACTGTCTGACACTCCCTATCACTCTCTGACACTCTCAGAAACACTCTCAGACACTCTCAGACACTACCTATCACTCTCTGACACTCTCAGAAACACTCTATCACTCTCTCCCACTCTCTGACGCTCTCTGACACTCTCTGACAATCTCAGACATTCTCTGTCACTCTCAGACACTCTCTGTCACTCTCTATCACTCTCTGACACTCTGACACTCTCAGAAACTCTCTATCACACTCTGAAACTCTCTGACACTCTCTGACACTCTCAGAATCTCTCTCTCACTCTCTGAAACTCTCAGACACTCTCTATCACTCTCTGACACTCTCTATCACTCTCTGACATTCTCAGACACTCTCTATCACTCTCTGAAACTCTCTATCAATCTCTGACACTCTCTATCACTCTCTGACACTCACTGACACTCTCAGACTCTCTCTGTCACTCTCAGACACTCTCTATCACACTCTGAAGCTCTCTGACACTCTCAGACACTCTCTATCACTCTCAGCCACTCTCTATCACTCTCTGACATTCTCAAACACTCTCTATCACTCTCTGAAACTCTCTATCACTCTCTGAAACTCCCAGACACTCTCTATCACTCTCTGACACTCTCTATCACTCTCTGACATTCTCAAACACTCTCTATCACTCTCTGAAACTCTCTATCACTCTCAGACGCTCTCTATCACACTCTGAATCTCTCTGACACTCTCAGACGCTCTCCATCACTCTCAGCCACTCTCTATCACTCTCTATCACTCTCTATCACTCTCTATCACTCTCTGACACTCTCTGACACTCTCAGACACTCTCAGACACTCTCAGACACTCTCTATCACTGTATGACACTCTCTGACACTCTCAGACACTCTCTATCACTCTCAGACACCTCAGAACCTCTCTATCACTCTCTGACACTCTCTGACACTCTCTGACGCTCTCTGACACTCTCTGACGCTCTCTGACACTCTCTATCACTCTCTGAAACTCTCTGACACTCTCTATCACTCGCTGACATTCTCAGACACTCTCTATCACTCTCTGAAACTCTCTATCACTCTATGACACTCTCTGACACGCTCTATCACTCTCGATCGCTCTCTGACACTGTCTGACACACTCAGACACTCTCTATCACTCTCTGTCACTCTCAGACTCCTCAGAAAATCTCTATCACTCTCTGACACTCTCTGACACTCTCAGACAATCACTATCACTCTCTACCACTCTCTATCACTCTCTGACACTCCATATCACACTCTGAAACTCTCTGACACTCTCTGACACTCATTGACACTCTCTGATACTCCCTATCACTCTCTATCACTCTCTGACACTGTCTGACACTCTCAGACACTCTCTATCACTCTCTATCACTCTCTGACACTCTCTATCAATCGTTATCACTCTCTGACACTCTCAGAAACTCTCGATCACTCTCTCTCACTCTCTGACGCTCTCTGACACTCTCTGACACTCTCTGACAATCTCAGACACTCTCAGACACTCTCTATCACACTCTGTCACTCTCAGACACTCTCTGTCACTCCCTATCACTCTCTGACACTCTGACACTCTCAGACACTCTCCGTCACTCTCAGACACTCTCTGTCACTCACAGATACTCTCAGAAACTCTCAGAAACTCTCTATAACTCTCTGACACTCTCCATCACTCTCTGACATTCTCAGACACTCTCTATCACTCTCTGAAACTCTCTATCACTCTCTGACACTCTCTGACACTCTCAGAATCTCTCTCTCACTCTCTGAAACTCTCAGAAACTCTCTATCACTCTCTGACACTCTCTATCACTCTCTGACACTCACTGACACTCTCAGACACTCTCTGTCACTCTCAGACTCTCTCTATCACACTCTGAAGCTCTCTGACACTCTCAGACACTCTCTATCACTCTCTATCATTCTCTGACACTCTCTGACACTCTCAGAATCTCTCTCTCACTCTCTGAAACTCTCAGACACTCTCTATCACTCTCTGACACTCTCTATCACTCTCTGACATTCTCAGACACTCTCTATCACTCTCTGAAACTCTCTATCAATCTCTGACACTCTCTATCACTCTCTGACACTCACTGACACTCTCAGACTCTCTCTGTCACTCTCAGACACTCTCTATCACACTCTGAAGCTCTCTGACACTCTCAGACACTCTCTATCACTCTCAGCCACTCTCTATCACTCTCTGACATTCTCAAACACTCTCTATCACTCTCTGAAACTCTCTATCACTCTCTGAAACTCCCAGACACTCTCTATCACTCTCTGACACTCTCTATCACTCTCTGACATTCTCAAACACTCTCTATCACTCTCTGAAACTCTCTATCACTCTCAGACGCTCTCTATCACACTCTGAATCTCTCTGACACTCTCAGACGCTCTCCATCACTCTCAGCCACTCTCTATCACTCTCTATCACTCTCTATCACTCTCTATCACTCTCTGACACTCTCTGACACTCTCAGACACTCTCAGACACTCTCAGACACTCTCTATCACTGTATGACACTCTCTGACACTCTCAGACACTCTCTATCACTCTCAGACACCTCAGAACCTCTCTATCACTCTCTGACACTCTCTGACACTCTCTGACGCTCTCTGACACTCTCTGACGCTCTCTGACACTCTCTATCACTCTCTGAAACTCTCTGACACTCTCTATCACTCGCTGACATTCTCAGACACTCTCTATCACTCTCTGAAACTCTCTATCACTCTATGACACTCTCTGACACGCTCTATCACTCTCGATCGCTCTCTGACACTGTCTGACACACTCAGACACTCTCTATCACTCTCTGTCACTCTCAGACTCCTCAGAAAATCTCTATCACTCTCTGACACTCTCTGACACTCTCAGACAATCACTATCACTCTCTACCACTCTCTATCACTCTCTGACACTCCATATCACACTCTGAAACTCTCTGACACTCATTGACACTCTCTGATACTCCCTATCACTCTCTATCACTCTCTGACACTGTCTGACACTCTCAGACACTCTCTATCACTCTCTATCACTCTCTGACACTCTCTATCAATCGTTATCACTCTCTGACACTCTCAGAAACTCTCGATCACTCTCTCTCACTCTCTGACGCTCTCTGACACTCTCTGACACTCTCTGACAATCTCAGACACTCTCAGACACTCTCTATCACACTCTGTCACTCTCAGACACTCTCTGTCACTCCCTATCACTCTCTGACACTCTGACACTCTCAGACACTCTCCGTCACTCTCAGACACTCTCTGTCACTCACAGATACTCTCAGAAACTCTCAGAAACTCTCTATAACTCTCTGACACTCTCCATCACTCTCTGACATTCTCAGACACTCTCTATCACTCTCTGAAACTCTCTATCACTCTCTGACACTCTCTGACACTCTCAGAATCTCTCTCTCACTCTCTGAAACTCTCAGAAACTCTCTATCACTCTCTGACACTCTCTATCACTCTCTGACACTCACTGACACTCTCAGACACTCTCTGTCACTCTCAGACTCTCTCTATCACACTCTGAAGCTCTCTGACACTCTCAGACACTCTCTATCACTCTCTATCATTCTCTGACACTCTCTGACACTCTCAGAATCTCTCTCTCACTCTCTGAAACTCTCAGACACTCTCTATCACTCTCTGACACTCTCTGACATTCTCAGACACTCTCTATCACTCTCTGAAACTCTCTATCACTCTCTGACAATCTCTGACACTCTCTGACACTCTCTGACACTCTGAGACACTCTCTGACACTCTCAGACACTCTCTATCACTCTCTGACACTCTCTGACACTCTCAGACACTCTCTGACACTCTCATACACTCTCTATCAATCTATATCTCTCTGACACACTCTGACACACTCTGACACTCTCTGACAGTCTCAGACACTCTCTATCACTCTCTGACAAACTCTGACAATCTCTGACACTCTCAGACACTCTCAGACACTCTCAGACACTCTATATCACTCTCTGACACTCTCTGACAGTCTCAGACACTCTCTATCACTCTCTGACACACTCTGACAATCGCAGACACTCTCTGTCACTCTCAGACCCCTCACAAACTCTCTATCACTCTCTGACACTCTCTGACGCTCTCTGACACTCTCTGACGCTCTCTGACGCTCTCTGACACTCTCTGACACTCTCTATCACTCTATGACACTCTCTGACACTCTCTATCACTCTCTGACACTCTCTATCACTCTCTATCACTCTCTGACACTGTCTGACACACTCAGACACTCTCTATCAATCTCTGACACTCTCTGACTCTCTCTGACGCTCTCTATCAATCTCTATCACTCTCTGACATTCTCTGACATTCTCTGACACTCTCTGACACTCTCAGACAATCACTATCACTCTTTATCACTCTCTATCACTCTCTGACACTCTATATCACACTCTGAAACTCTCTGACACTCTCTGACACTCAATGACACTCTCTGACACTCCCTATCACTCTCTATCACTCTCTGATACTCTATGACACTCTCAGACACTCTCTATCACTCTCTATCATTATCTGACAATCTCTATCAATCTTTATCACTCTCTGACACTCTCAGACACTCTCTATCACTCTCTCTCACTCTTTGATGCTCTCTGACACTCTCTGACAATCTCAGACACTCTCAGACACTCTCTATCACTCTCTGTCACTCTCAGACACCTCAGAAACTCTCTATCACTCTCTGACACTCTCTGACACTCTCTGACACTCTCTATCAATCTCTATCACTCTCTATCACTCTCTGACACTCTCTGACACTCTCTGCACTCTCAGACAATCACTATCACTCTCTATCACTCTCTATCACTCTCTATCACTCTCTGACACTCTATATCACTCTCTGAAACTCTCTGACACTCTCTGACACTCAATGACACTCTCTATCAATCTCTATCACTCTCTGACACACTCTGACACTCTCTGACAGTCTCAGACACTCTCTATCAAGCTCAGATACTCTCTATCACTCTCAGACACTCTCTATCACTCTCTGACACTCTCTGACACTCTCAGACACTCTCAGACACTCTCTGACACTCTCATACACTCTCATACACTCTCTATCAATCTCTATCACTCTCTGACACACTCTGACACACTCTGACACACTCTGACACACTCTGACACACTCTGACACTCTCTGACAGTCTCAGACACTCTCTATCACTCTCTGACACACTCTGACAATCTCTGACACTCTCAGACACTCTCAGACACTCTATATCACTCTCTGAAACTCACTGACACTCGCAGACACTCTCTTTCACTCTCAGACACCTCAGAAACTCTCTTTCACTCTCTTTCACTCTCTGACACTCTCTGACGCTCTCTGACGCTCTCTGACACTCTCTGACACTCTCTGACACTCTCAGACACTCTCAGACACTCTCTGACGCTCTCTGACACTCTATGACACTCTCTGACACTCTCTATCACTCTCTGACACTGTCTGATACACTCAGACACACTCTAACACTCTCTATCACTCTCAGACACTCTCAGACACTCTCTATCACTCTCAATCACTCTCTGACACTCTCTGACACTCTCTGACACTCTCAGACACTCTCTGACACTCTCTAACACTCTGTATCACTCTGTATCACTCTCTGACACTCTCAGACACTCTCAGACACTCTCTGACACTCTCAGACACTCTCTGACACTCTCAGACACTCTCTAACACTCTGTATCACTCTCTATCACTCTCTGACACTCTCAGACACTCGCAGACACTCTCAATCACACTCAGACACTCTCAGACACTCTCTGAAACTCTCAGACGCTTTCTGACACTCTCAGACACTGTCTATCACTCTCTGACACTCTCTATCACTCTGTGACACTCTCAGACACTCTCAGACACTCTCTGACACTCTCAGACACTCTCAGACACTCTCTGACTCTCTCTGATACACTCTGACACTCTCTGACACTCTCTGACACTCTCTATCACTCTCAGACACTCTCTGTCACTGTCTGACACACTCAGACACTCTCAATCACACTCTGACTCTCTCTGACACACTCTGACACTCTCTGACACTCTCTGAAACTCTCTATCAATCTCTATCACTCTCTATCACTCTCTAACACTCTCTGACACTCTCTGACACTCTCAGACAATCACTATCACTCTCTGACACTCTCTGACACTCTCTGACACTCTCTGACACTCAATGACACTCTGACACTCCCTATCACTCTCTATCACTCTCTGACACTCTCTGACACTCTCTGACACTCTCAGACAATCACTATCACTCTCTATCACTCTCTATCACTCTCTATCACTCTCTGACACTCTCTGACACTCTCTGACACTCTCTGACACTCAATGACACTCCCTATCACTCTCTATCACTCTCTGACACTCTCTGACACTCTCTGACACTCTCAGACACTCTCTATCACTCTCTATCACGCTCTGACATCTCTATCAATCTTTATCACTCTCTGACGACTCTCAGACACTCCCTATCACTCTCTATCACTCTCTCTCACTCTCTGACGCTCTCTGACACTCTCTGACAATCTCTATCACACTCTGACACTCACTGACACTCTCAGACATTCTCTGTCACTCTCAGACACTCTCTGTCACTCTCTATCACTCTCTGACACTCTGACACTCTCAGATACTCTCTATCACTCTCAGACACTCTCTATCACTCTCTGACACTCTCTGACACTCTCATACACTCTCATACACTCTCTATCAATCTCTATCACTCTCTGACACACTCTGACACACTCTGACACACTCCGACACTCTCTGACAGTCTCAGACACTCTCTATCACTCTCTGACACACTCTGACAATCTCTGACACTCTCAGACACTCTATATCACTCTCTGAAACTCACTGACACTCGCAGACACTCTCTTTCACTCTCAGACACCTCAGAAACTCTCTTTCACTCTCTGACACTCTCTGACACTCTCTGACGCTCTCTGACGCTCTCTGACACTCTCTGACACTCTCAGACACTCTCAGACACTCTCTGACGCTCTCTGACACTCTCTGACACTCTCAGACACTCTATATCACTCTCTGAAACTCACTGACACTCGCAGACACTCTCTTTCACTCTCAGACACCTCAGAAACTCTCTTTCACTCTCTGACACTCTCTGACACTCTCTGACGCTCTCTGACGCTCTCTGACACTCTCTGACACTCTCAGACACTCTCAGACACTCTCTGACGCTCTCTGACACTCTCTGACACTCTCTATCACTCTATGACACTCTCTGACACTCTCTATCACTCTCTGACACTCTATATCACTCTCTATCACTCTCTGACACTGTCTGACACACTCAGACACACTCTAACACTCTCTATCACTCTCAGACACTCTCAGACACTCTATCACTCTCAATCACTCTCTGACACTCTCTGACACTCTCTGACACTCTCAGACACTCTCTGACACTCTCATACACTCTCTAACACTCTGTATCACTCTGTATCACTCTCTGACACTCTCAGACACTCTCAGACACTCTCAGACACTCTCAGACACTCTCTATCACTCTCAGACTCTCTCAGACACTCTATCACTCTCAATCACTCTCTGACACTCTCTGACACTCTCTGACACTCTCAGACACTCTCTGACACTCTCATACACTCTCTAACACTCTGTATCACTCTGTATCACTCTCTGACACTCTCAGACACTCTCAGACACTCTCTGACACTCTCAGACACTCTCTTTCACTCTCAGACACCTCAGAAAATCTCTTTCACTCTCTGACACTCTCTGACACTCTCTGACGCTCTCTGACACTCTCTGACACTCTCAGACACTCTCAGACACTCTCTGACGCTCTCTGACACTCTCTGACACTCTCTATCACTCTATGACACTCTCTGACACTCTCTATCACTCTCTGACACTCTATATCACTCTCTATCACTCTCTGACACTGTCTGACACACTCAGACACACTCTAACACTCTCTATCACTCTCAGACACTCTCAGACACTCTATCACTCTCAATCACTCTCTGACACTCTCTGACACTCTCTGACATTCTCAGACACTCTCTGACACTCTCATACACTCTCTAACACTCTGTATCACTCTGTATCACTCTCTGACACTCTCAGACACTCTCAGACACTCTCAGACACTCTCAGACACTCTCTATCACTCTCAGACACTCTCAGACACTCTATCACTCTCAATCACTCTCTGACACTCTCTGACACTCTCTGACACTCTCAGACACTCTCTGACACTCTCATACACTCTCTAACACTCTGTATCACTCTGTATCACTCTCTGACACTCTCAGACACTCTCAGACACTCTCTGACACTCTCAGACACTCTCTTTCACTCTCAGACACCTCAGAAACTCTCTTTCACTCTCTGACACTCTCTGACACTCTCTGACGCTCTCTGACGCTCTCTGACACTCTCTGACACTCTCAGACACTCTCAGACACTCTCTGACGCTCTCTGACACTCTCTGACACTCTCTATCACTCTATGACACTCTCTGACACTCTCTATCACTCTCTGACACTCTATATCACTCTCTATCACTCTCTGACACTGTCTGACACACTCAGACACACTCTAACACTCTCTATCACTCTCAGACACTCTCAGACACTCAATCACTCTCAATCACTCTCTGACACTCTCTGACACTCTCTGACACTCTCAGACACTCTCTGACACTCTCATACACTCTCTAGCACTCTGTATCACTCTGTATCACTCTCTGACACTCTCAGACACTCTCAGACACTCTCTGACACTCTCAGACACTCTCTGACACTCTCAGACACTCTCTAAAACTCTGTATCACTCTCTATCACTCTCTGACACTCTCAGACACTCTCAGACACTCTCAATCACACTCAGACACTCTCAGACACTCTCTGAAACTCTCAGACGCTTTCTGACACTCTCAGACACTGTCTATCACTCTCTGACACTCTCTATCACTCTGTGACACTCTCAGACACTCTCAGACACTCTCTGACACTCTCAGACACTCTCAATCACTCTCTGACTCTCTCTGATACACTCTGACACTCTCTGACACTCTCTATCACTCTCAGACACTCTCTGTCACTGTCTGACACACTCAGACACTCTCAATCACACTCTGACTCTCTCTGACACACTCTGACACTTTCTGAAACTCTCTATCAATCTCTATCACTCCCTATCACTCTCTGACACTCTCTGACACTCTCTGACACTCTCAGACAATCACTATCACTCTCTGACACTCTCTGACACTCTCTGACACTCTCTGACACTCTCAGACAATCACTATCACTCTCTATCACTCTCTATCACTCTCTGACACTCTCTGACACTCTCTGACACTCTCTGACACTCAATGACACTCCCTATCACTCTCTATCACTCTCTATCACTCTCTGACACTCTCTGACACTCTCTGACACTCTCAGACACTCTCTATCACTCTCTATCACGCTCTGACATCTCTATCAATCTTTATCACTCTCTGACGACTCTCAGACACTCCCTATCACTCTCTATCACTCTCTCTCACTCTCTGACTCTCTCTGACACTCTCTGACAATCTCTATCACACTCTGACACTCACTGACACTCTCAGACATTCTCTGTCACTCTCAGACACTCTCTGTCACTCTCTATCACTCTCTGACACTCTGACACTCTCAGACATTCTCTGTCACTCTCAGACACTCTCTGTCACTCTCTACCACTCTCTGACACTCTCTATCACTCTCTATCACTCTCTGACACTCTCTATCACTCTCTGACACTCCCTGACTCTCTCTTTCGCTCTCTGACACTCTCTGAAACTCTCTGACACTCTCAGACACTCTCTATCACTCTCTGACACTCTCCGAAACGCTCTGAAACTCTCAGAATCTCTCTCTCACTCTCTGAATCTCTCAGACACTCTCTATCACTCTCTGACACTCTCTGACATTCTCAGACACTCTCTATCACTCTTTGAAACTCTCTATCACTCTCTGACACTCTCTGACACTCTCTATCACTCTCTGACATTCACTGACACTCTCAGACACTCTATGTCACTCTCAGACACTCTCTATCACACTCTGAAGCTCTCTGACACTCTCAGACACTCTCTATCACTCTCTGACATTCACTGACACTCTCAGACACTCTCTGTCACTCTCAGACACTCTCTGACACTCATTGACACTCTCTGATACTCCCTATCACTCTCTATCACTCTCTGACACTGTCTGACAATCTCAGACACTCTCTATCACTCTCTATCACTCTCTGACACTCTCTATCAATCGTTATCACTCTCTGACACTCTCAGAAACTCTCTATCACTCTCTCTCACTCTCTGACGCTCTCTGACACTCTCTGACACTCTCTGACAATCTCAGACACTCTCAGACACTCTCTATCACACTCTGACACTCACTGACACTCTCACACATTCTCTGTCACTCTCAGACACTCTCTGTCACTCCCTATCACTCTCTGACACTCTGACACTCTCAGACACTCTCCGTCACTCTCAGACACTCTCTGTCACTCACAGATACTCTCAGAAACTCTCAGAAACTCTCTATCACTCTCTGACACTCTCCATCACTCTCTGACATTCTCAGACACTCTCTATCACTCTCTGAAACTCTCTATCACTCTCTGACACTCTCTGACACTCTCAGAATCTCTCTCTCACTCTCTGAAACTCTCAGAAACTCTCTATCACTCTCTGACACTCTCTATCACTCTGACACTCACTGACACTCTCAGACACTCTCTGTCACTCTCAGACTCTCTCTATCACACTCTGATACTCCCTGACTCTCTCTTTCGCTCTCTGACACTCTCTGACACTCTCTGACACTCTCAGACACTCTCTATCACTCTCTATCATTCTCTGACACTCTCTGACACTCTCAGAATCTCTCTCTCACTCTCTGAAACTCTCAGACACTCTCTATCACTCTCTGACACTCTCTATCACTCTCTGACATTCTCAGACACTCTCTATCACTCTCTGACACTCTCTGACTCTCTCTATCACTCTCTGACACTCTCTGACACTCTCAGACACTCTCTGACACTCTCAGACACTCTCTATCACTCTCTATCACTCTCTGACACACTCTGACACACTCTGACACACTCCGACACTCTCTGACAGTCTCAGACACTCTCTATCACTCTCTGACACACTCTGACAATCTCTGACACTCTCAGACACTCTATATCACTCTCTGAAACTCACTGACACTCGCAGACACTCTCTTTCACTCTCAGACACCTCAGAAACTCTCTTTCACTCTCTGACACTCTCTGACACTCTCTGACGCTCTCTGACGCTCTCTGACACTCTCTGACACTCTCAGACACTCTCAGACACTCTCTGACGCTCTCTGACACTCTCTGACACTCTCAGACACTCTATATCACTCTCTGAAACTCACTGACACTCGCAGACACTCTCTTTCACTCTCAGACACCTCAGAAACTCTCTTTCACTCTCTGACACTCTCTGACACTCTCTGACGCTCTCTGACGCTCTCTGACACTCTCTGACACTCTCAGACACTCTCAGACACTCTCTGACGCTCTCTGACACTCTCTGACACTCTCTATCACTCTATGACACTCTCTGACACTCTCTATCACTCTCTGACACTCTATATCACTCTCTATCACTCTCTGACACTGTCTGACACACTCAGACACACTCTAACACTCTCTATCACTCTCAGACACTCTCAGACACTCTATCACTCTCAATCACTCTCTGACACTCTCTGACACTCTCTGACACTCTCAGACACTCTCTGACACTCTCATACACTCTCTAACACTCTGTATCACTCTGTATCACTCTCTGACACTCTCAGACACTCTCAGACACTCTCAGACACTCTCAGACACTCTCTATCACTCTCAGACTCTCTCAGACACTCTATCACTCTCAATCACTCTCTGACACTCTCTGACACTCTCTGACACTCTCAGACACTCTCTGACACTCTCATACACTCTCTAACACTCTGTATCACTCTGTATCACTCTCTGACACTCTCAGACACTCTCAGACACTCTCTGACACTCTCAGACACTCTCTTTCACTCTCAGACACCTCAGAAAATCTCTTTCACTCTCTGACACTCTCTGACACTCTCTGACGCTCTCTGACACTCTCTGACACTCTCAGACACTCTCAGACACTCTCTGACGCTCTCTGACACTCTCTGACACTCTCTATCACTCTATGACACTCTCTGACACTCTCTATCACTCTCTGACACTCTATATCACTCTCTATCACTCTCTGACACTGTCTGACACACTCAGACACACTCTAACACTCTCTATCACTCTCAGACACTCTCAGACACTCTATCACTCTCAATCACTCTCTGACACTCTCTGACACTCTCTGACACTCTCAGACACTCTCTGACACTCTCATACACTCTCTAACACTCTGTATCACTCTGTATCACTCTCTGACACTCTCAGACACTCTCAGACACTCTCAGACACTCTCAGACACTCTCTATCACTCTCAGACACTCTCAGACACTCTATCACTCTCAATCACTCTCTGACACTCTCTGACACTCTCTGACACTCTCAGACACTCTCTGACACTCTCATACACTCTCTAACACTCTGTATCACTCTGTATCACTCTCTGACACTCTCAGACACTCTCAGACACTCTCTGACACTCTCAGACACTCTCTTTCACTCTCAGACACCTCAGAAACTCTCTTTCACTCTCGGACACTCTCTGACACTCTCTGACGCTCTCTGACGCTCTCTGACACTCTCTGACACTCTCAGACACTCTCAGACACTCTCTGACGCTCTCTGACACTCTCTGACACTCTCTATCACTCTATGACACTCTCTGACACTCTCTATCACTCTCTGACACTCTATATCACTCTCTATCACTCTCTGACACTGTCTGACACACTCAGACACACTCTAACACTCTCTATCACTCTCAGACACTCTCAGCTACTCAATCACTCTCAATCACTCTCTGACACTCTCTGACACTCTCTGACACTCTCAGACACTCTCTGACACTCTCATACACTCTCTAGCACTCTGTATCACTCTGTATCACTCTCTGACACTCTCAGACACTCTCAGACACTCTCTGACACTCTCAGACACTCTCTGACACTCTCAGACACTCTCTAAAACTCTGTATCACTCTCTATCACTCTCTGACACTCTCAGACACTCTCAGACACTCTCAATCACACTCAGACACTCTCAGACACTCTCTGAAACTCTCAGACGCTTTCTGACACTCTCAGACACTGTCTATCACTCTCTGACACTCTCTATCACTCTGTGACACTCTCAGACACTCTCAGACACTCTCTGACACTCTCAGACACTCTCAATCACTCTCTGACTCTCTCTGATACACTCTGACACTCTCTGACACTCTCTATCACTCTCAGACACTCTCTGTCACTGTCTGACACACTCAGACACTCTCAATCACACTCTGACTCTCTCTGACACACTCTGACACTTTCTGAAACTCTCTATCAATCTCTATCACTCCCTATCACTCTCTGACACTCTCTGACACTCTCTGACACTCTCAGACAATCACTATCACTCTCTGACACTCTCTGACACTCTCTGACACTCTCTGACACTCTCAGACAATCACTATCACTCTCTATCACTCTCTATCACTCTCTGACACTCTCTGACACTCTCTGACACTCTCTGACACTCAATGACACTCCCTATCACTCTCTATCACTCTCTATCACTCTCTGACACTCTCTGACACTCTCTGACACTCTCAGACACTCTCTATCACTCTCTATCACGCTCTGACATCTCTATCAATCTTTATCACTCTCTGACGACTCTCAGACACTCCCTATCACTCTCTATCACTCTCTCTCACTCTCTGACTCTCTCTGACACTCTCTGACAATCTCTATCACACTCTGACACTCACTGACACTCTCAGACATTCTCTGTCACTCTCAGACACTCTCTGTCACTCTCTATCACTCTCTGACACTCTGACACTCTCAGACATTCTCTGTCACTCTCAGACACTCTCTGTCACTCTCTACCACTCTCTGACACTCTCTATCACTCTCTATCACTCTCTGACACTCTCTATCACTCTCTGACACTCCCTGACTCTCTCTTTCGCTCTCTGACACTCTCTGAAACTCTCTGACACTCTCAGACACTCTCTATCACTCTCTGACACTCTCCGAAACGCTCTGAAACTCTCAGAATCTCTCTCTCACTCTCTGAATCTCTCAGACACTCTCTATCACTCTCTGACACTCTCTGACATTCTCAGACACTCTCTATCACTCTTTGAAACTCTCTATCACTCTCTGACACTCTCTGACACTCTCTATCACTCTCTGACATTCACTGACACTCTCAGACACTCTATGTCACTCTCAGACACTCTCTATCACACTCTGAAGCTCTCTGACACTCTCAGACACTCTCTATCACTCTCTGACATTCACTGACACTCTCAGACACTCTCTGTCACTCTCAGACACTCTCTGACACTCATTGACACTCTCTGATACTCCCTATCACTCTCTATCACTCTCTGACACTGTCTGACAATCTCAGACACTCTCTATCACTCTCTATCACTCTCTGACACTCTCTATCAATCGTTATCACTCTCTGACACTCTCAGAAACTCTCTATCACTCTCTCTCACTCTCTGACGCTCTCTGACACTCTCTGACACTCTCTGACAATCTCAGACACTCTCAGACACTCTCTATCACACTCTGACACTCACTGACACTCTCACACATTCTCTGTCACTCTCAGACACTCTCTGTCACTCCCTATCACTCTCTGACACTCTGACACTCTCAGACACTCTCCGTCACTCTCAGACACTCTCTGTCACTCACAGATACTCTCAGAAACTCTCAGAAACTCTCTATCACTCTCTGACACTCTCCATCACTCTCTGACATTCTCAGACACTCTCTATCACTCTCTGAAACTCTCTATCACTCTCTGACACTCTCTGACACTCTCAGAATCTCTCTCTCACTCTCTGAAACTCTCAGAAACTCTCTATCACTCTCTGACACTCTCTATCACTCTGACACTCACTGACACTCTCAGACACTCTCTGTCACTCTCAGACTCTCTCTATCACACTCTGATACTCCCTGACTCTCTCTTTCGCTCTCTGACACTCTCTGACACTCTCTGACACTCTCAGACACTCTCTATCACTCTCTATCATTCTCTGACACTCTCTGACACTCTCAGAATCTCTCTCTCACTCTCTGAAACTCTCAGACACTCTCTATCACTCTCTGACACTCTCTATCACTCTCTGACATTCTCAGACACTCTCTATCACTCTCTGACACTCTCTGACTCTCTCTATCACTCTCTGACACTCTCTGACACTCTCAGACACTCTCTGACACTCTCAGACACTCTCTATCACTCTCTGTCACTCTCTGACACTCTCAGACACTCTCTGACACTCTCATACACTCTCTATCAATCTCTATCTCTCTGACACACTCTGACACACTCTGACACTCTCTGACAGTCTCAGACACTCTCTATCACTCTCTGACAAACTCTGACAATCTCTGACACTCTCAGACACTCTCAGACACTCTCAGACACTCTATATCACTCTCTGACACTCTCTGACAGTCTCAGACACTCTCTATCACTCTCTGACACACTCTGACACTCGCAGACACTCTCTGTCACTCTCAGACCCCTCACAAACTCTCTATCACTCTCTGACACTCTCTGACGCTCTCTGACACTCTCTGACGCTCTCTGACGCTCTCTGACACTCTCTGACACTCTCTATCACTCTATGACACTCTCTGACACTCTCTATCACTCTCTGACACTCTCTATCACTCTCTATCACTCTCTGACACTGTCTGACACACTCAGACACTCTCTATCAATCTCTGACACTCTCTGACTCTCTCTGACGCTCTCTATCAATCTCTATCACTCTCTGACATTCTCTGACATTCTCTGACACTCTCTGACACTCTCAGACAATCACTATCACTTTTTATCACTCTCTATCACTCTCTGACACTCTATATCACACTCTGAAACTCTCTGACACTCTCTGACACTCAATGACACTCTCTGACACTCCCTATCACTCTCTATCACTCTCTGATACTCTATGACACTCTCAGACACTCTCTATCACTCTCTATCATTATCTGACAATCTCTATCAATCTTTATCACTCTCTGACACTCTCAGACACTCTCTATCACTCTCTCGCACTCTTTGATGCTCTCTGACACTCTCTGACAATCTCAGACACTCTCAGACACTCTCTATCACTCCATGTCACTCTCAGACACCTCAGAAACTCTCTATCACTCTCTGACAATCTCTGACACTCTCTGACACTCTCTATCAATCTCTATCACTCTCTATCACTCTCTGACACTCTCTGACACTCTCTGCACTCTCAGACAATCACTATCACTCTCTATCACTCTCTATCACTCTCTATCACTCTCTGACACTCTATATCACTCTCTGAAACTCTCTGACACTCTCTGACACTCAATGACACTCTCTATCAATCTCTATCACTCTCTGACACACTCTGACACTCTCTGACAGTCTCAGACACTCTCTATCAAGCTCAGATACTCTCTATCACTCTCAGACACTCTCTATCACTCTCTGACACTCTCTGACACTCTCTGACACTCTCAGACACTCTCAGACACTCTCTGACACTCTCATACACTCTCATACACTCTCTATCAATCTCTATCACTCTCTGACACACTCTGACACACTCTGACACACTCTGACACACTCCGACACTCTCTGACAGTCTCAGACACTCTCTATCACTCTCTGACACACTCTGACAATCTCTGACACTCGCAGACACTCTCTTTCACTCTCAGACACCTCAGAAACTCTCTTTAACTCTCTGACACTCTCTGACACTCTCTGACGCTCTCTGACGCTCTCTGACACTCTCGGACACTCTCAGACACTCTCAGACACTCTCTGACGCTCTCTGACACTCTCTGACACTCTCTATCACTCTATGACACTCTCTGACACTCTCTATCACTCTCTGACACTGTCTGACACTCTCTGACACTCTCTGACACTCTCAGACACTCTCTGACACTCTCTAACACTCTGTATCACTCTGTATCACACTCTGACACTCTCAGACACTCTCAGACACTCTCTGACAATCTCAGACACTCTCTGACACTCTCAGACACTCTCTAACACTCTGTATCACTCTCTATCACTCTCTGACACTCTCAGACACTCTCAGACACTCTCAATCACACTCAGACACTCTCAGACACTCTCTGAAACTCTCAGACGC
Organism: Heterodontus francisci; assembly: GCF_036365525.1. NCBI lineage: Eukaryota > Metazoa > Chordata > Chondrichthyes > Heterodontiformes > Heterodontidae > Heterodontus > Heterodontus francisci. The sequence continues at coordinate 33,017,151 of NC_090412.1, read as the reverse complement.
TTTCTGACACTCTCAGACACTGTCTATCACTCTCTGACACTCTCTATCACTCTGTGACACTCTCAGACACTCTCAGACACTCTCTGACACTCTCAGACACTCTCAATCACTCTCTGACTCTCTCTGATACACTCTGACACTCTCTGATACACTCTGACACTCTCTGACACTCTCTGACACTCTCTGTCACTGTCTGACACACTCAGACACTCTCAATCACACTCTGACTCTCTCTGACACACTCTGACACTCTCTGACACTCTCTGAAACTCTCTATCAATCTCTATCACTCTCTATCACTCTCTGACACTCTCTGACACTCTCTGACACTCTCAGAAAATCACTATCACTCTCTGACACTCTCTGACACTCTCTGACACTCTCTGACACTCTCTGACACTCAATGACACTCTCTGACACTCAATGACACTCTCTGACACTCCCTATCACTCTCTATCACTCTCTGACACTCTCTGACACTCTCTGACACTCTCAGACAATCACTATCACTCTCTATCACTCTCTATCACTCTCTGACACTCTCTGACACTCTCTGACACTCAATGACACTCCCTATCACTCTCTGACACTCTCTGACACTCTCTGACACTCTCAGACACTCTCTATCACTCTCTATCACGCTCTGACATCTCTATCAATCTTTATCACTCTCTGACGACTCTCAGACACTCCCTATCACTCTCTATCACTCTCTCTCACTCTCTGACGCTCTCTGACACTCTCTGACAATCTCTATCACACTCTGACACTCACTGACACTCTCAGACACTCTCTGTCACTCTCTAACACTCTCTGACACTCTGACACTCTCAGATACTCTCTATCACTCTCTATCACTCTCAGACACTCTCTATCACTCTCTGACACTCTCATACACTCTCATACACTCTCTATCAATCTCTATCACTCTCAGACACTCTCTGACGCTCTCTGACACTCTCTGACACTCTCTATCAATCTCTATCACTCTCTGACACACTCTGACACTCTCTGACAGTCTCAGACACTCTCTATCAAGCTCAGATACTCTCTATCACTCTCAGACACTCTCTATCACTCTCTGACACTCTCTGACACTCTCAGACACTCTCTGACACTCTCATACACTCTCATACACTCTCTAACAATCTCTATCACTCTCTGACACACTCTGACACACTCTGACACACTCTGACACACTCCGACACTCTCTGACAGTCTCAGACACTCTCTATCACTCTCTGACACACTCTGACAATCTCTGACACTCTCAGACACTCTCAGACACTCTATATCACTCTCTGAAACTCACTGACACTCGCAGACACTCTCTTTCACTCTCAGACACCTCAGAAACTCTCTTTCACTCTCTGACACTCTCTGACACTCTCTGACGCTCTCTGACGCTCTCTGACACTCTCTGACACTCTCTGACACTCTCAGACACTCTCAGACACTCTCTGACGCTCTCTGACACTCTCTGACACTCTCTATCACTCTATGACACTCTCTGACACTCTCTATCACTCTCTGACACTGTCTGACACACTCAGACACACTCTAACACTCTCTATCACTCTCAGACACTCTCAGACACTCTCTATCACTCTCAATCACTCTCTGACACTCTCTGACACTCTCTGACACTCTCAGACACTCTCTGACACTCTCATACACTCTCTAACACTCTGACACTCTGTATCACTCTCTGACACTCTGACACTCTCAGACACTCTCTGACATTCTCAGACACTCTCTGACACTCTCAGACACTCTCTAACACTCTGTATCACTCTCTATCACTCTCTGACACTCTCAGACACTCTCAGACACTCTCAATCACACTCAGACACTCTCAGACACTCTCTGAAACTCTCAGACGCTTTCTGACACTCTCAGACACTGTCTATCACTCTCTGACACTCTCTATCACTCTGTGACACTCTCAGACACTCTCAGACACTCTCTGACACTCTCAGACACTCTCTGACACTCTCAGACACTCTCAATCACTCTCTGACTCTCTCTGATACACTCTGACACTCTCTGACACTCTCTGACACTCTCTATCACTCTCAGACACTCTCTGTCACTGTCTGACACACTCAGACACTCTCAATCACACTCTGACACTCTCTGACACACTCTGACACTCTCTGACACTCTCTGACACTCTCTGACACTCTCTGACACTCAATGACACTCTCTGACACTCCCTATCACTCTCTATCACTCTCTGACACTCTCTGACACTCTCTGACACTCTCAGACTATCACTATCACTCTCTATCACTCTCTATCACTCTCTATCACTCTCTGACACTCTCTGACACTCTCTGACACTCTCTGACACTCAATGACACTCCCTATCACTCTCTATCACTCTCTGACACTCCCTGACACTCTCTTACACTCTCAGACACTCTCTATCACTCTCTATCACGCTCTGACATCTCCATCAATCTTTATCACTCTCTGACGACTCTCAGACACTCCCTATCGCTCTCTATCACTCTCTCTCACTCTCTGACGCTCTCTGACACTCTCTGACAATCTCTATCACACTCTGACACTCCCTGACACTCTCAGACATTCTCTGTCACTCTCAGACACTCTCTGTCACTCTCTATCGCTCTCTGACACTCTGACACTCTCAGATACTCTCTATCACTCTCAGACACTCTCTATCACTCTCTGACACTCTCATACACTCTCATACACTCTCTATCAATCTCTATCAATCTCTGACACACTCTGGCACACTCTGACACACTCTGACACACTCCGACACTCTCTGACAGTCTCAGACACTCTCTATCACTCTCTGACACACTCTGACAATCTCTGACACTCTCAGACACTCTCAGACACTCTATATCACTCTCTGAAACTCACTGACACTCGCAGACACTCTCTTTCACTCTCAGACACCTCAGAAACTCTCTTTCACTCTCTGACGCTCTCTGACACTCTCTGGCACTCTCTGACACTCTCAGACACTCTCAGACACTCTCTGACGCTCTCTGACACTCTCTGACACTCTCTATCACTCTATGACACTCTCTGACACTCTCTATCACTCTCTGACACTCTATATCACTCTCTATCACTCTCTGACACTGTCTGACACACTCAGACACACTCTAACACTCTCTATCCCTCTCAGACACTCTCAGACACTCTCTATCACTCTCAATCACTCTCTGACACTCTCTGACACTCTCTGACACTCTCTGACACTCTCAGACACTCTCTGACACTCTCATACACTCTCTAACACTCTGTATCACTCTGTATCACTCTCTGACACTCTCAGACACTCTCAGACACTCTCTGACACTCTCAGACACTCTCTGACACTCTCAGACAATCTCTAACACTCTGTATCACTCTCTATCACTCTCTGACACTCTCAGACACTCTCAGACACTCTCAATCACACTCAGACACTCTCAGACACTCTCTGAAACTCTCAGACGCTTTCTGACACTCTCAGACACTGTCTATCACTCTCTGACACTCTCTATCACTCTGTGACACTCTCAGACACTCTCAGACACTCTCTGACACTCTCAGACACTCTCAATCACTCTCTGACTCTCTCTGATACACTCTGACACTCTCTGACACTCTCTGACACTCTCTATCACTCTCAGACACTCTCTGTCACTGTCTGACACACTCAGACACTCTCAATCACACTCTGACTCTCTCTGACACACTCTGACACTCTCTGACGCTCTCTGACACTCTCTGGCACTCTCTGACACTCTCAGACACTCTCAGACACTCTCTGACGCTCTCTGACACACTCTGACAATCTCTGACACTCTCAGACACTCTCAGACACTCTATATCACTCTCTGAAACTCACTGACACTCGCAGACACTCTCTTTCACTCTCAGACACCTCAGAAACTCTCTTTCACTCTCTGACACTCTCTGACACTCTCTGACGCTCTCTGACACTCTCTGACACTCTCTGACACTCTCAGACACTCTCAGACACTCTCTGACGCTCTCTGACACTCTCTGACACTCTCTGACAGTCTCAGACACTCTCTATCAAGCTCAGATACTCTCTATCACTCTCAGACACTCTCTATCACTCTCTGACACTCTCTGACACTCTCAGACACTCTCAGACACTCTCTGACACTCTCATACACTCTCATACACTCTCTATCAATCTCTATCACTCTCTGACACTCTCTGACACACTCTGACACACTCCGACACTCTCTGACAGTCTCAGACACTCTCTATCACTCTCTGACACACTCTGACAATCTCTGACACTCTCAGACACTCTCAGACACTCTATATCACTCTCTGAAACTCACTGACACTCGCAGACACTCTCTTTCACTCTCAGACACCTCAGAAACTCTCTTTCACTCTCTGACACTCTCTGACACTCTCTGACGCTCTCTGACGCTCTCTGACACTCTCTGACACTCTCTGACACTCTCAGACACTCTCAGACACTCTCTGACGCTCTCTGACACTCTCTATCACTCTATGACACTCTCTGACACTCTCTATCACTCTCTGACACTGTCTGACACACTCAGACACACTCTAACACTCTCTATCACTCTCAGACACTCTCAGACACTCTCTATCACTCTCAATCACTCTCTGACACTCTCTGACACTCTCTGACACTCTCTGACACTCTCATACACTCTCTAACACTCTGACACTCTGTATCACTCTCTGACACTCTGACACTCTCAGACACTCTCTGACATTCTCAGACACTCTCTGACACTCTCAGACACTCTCTAACACTCTGTATCACTCTCTATCACTCTCTGACACTCTCAGACACTCTCAGACACTCTCAATCACACTCAGACACTCTCAGACACTCTCTGAAACTCTCAGACGCTTTCTGACACTCTCAGACACTGTCTATCACTCTCTGACACTCTCTATCACTCTGTGACACTCTCAGACACTCTCAGACACTCTCTGACACTCTCAGACACTCTCTGACACTCTCAGACACTCTCAATCACTCTCTGACTCTCTCTGATACACTCTGACACTCTCTGACACTCTCTGACACTCTCTATCACTCTCAGACACTCTCTGTCACTGTCTGACACACTCAGACACTCTCAATCACACTCTGACACTCTCTGACAAACTCTGACACTCTCTGACACTCTCTGACACTCTCTGACACTCTCTGACACTCAATGACACTCTCTGACACTCCCTATCACTCTCTATCACTCTCTGACACTCTCTGACACTCTCTGACACTCTCAGACAATCACTATCACTCTCTATCACTCTCTATCACTCTCTATCACTCTCTGACACTCTCTGACACTCTCTGACACTCTCTGACACTCAATGACACTCCCTATCACTCTCTATCACTCTCTGACACTCCCTGACACTCTCTTACACTCTCAGACACTCTCTATCACTCTCTATCATGCTCTGACATCTCCATCAATCTTTATCACTCTCTGACGACTCTCAGACACTCCCTATCGCTCTCTATCACTCTCTCTCACTCTCTGACGCTCTCTGACACTCTCTGACAATCTCTATCACACTCTGACACTCACTGACACTCTCAGACATTCTCTGTCACTCTCAGACACTCTCTGTCACTCTCTATCGCTCTCTGACACTCTGACACTCTCAGATACTCTCTATCACTCTCAGACACTCTCTATCACTCTCTGACACTCTCATACACTCTCATACACTCTCTATCAATCTCTATCAATCTCTGACACACTCTGGCACACTCTGACACACTCTGACACACTCCGACACTCTCTGACAGTCTCAGACACTCTCTATCACTCTCTGACACACTCTGACAATCTCTGACACTCTCAGACACTCTCAGACACTCTATATCACTCTCTGAAACTCACTGACACTCGCAGACACTCTCTTTCACTCTCAGACACCTCAGAAACTCTCTTTCACTCTCTGACACTCTCTGACACTCTCTGACACTCTCTGACGCTCTCTGACACTCTCTGGCACTCTCTGACACTCTCAGACACTCTCAGACACTCTCTGACGCTCTCTGACACTCTCTGACACTCTCTATCACTCTATGACACTCTCTGACACTCTCTATCACTCTCTGACACTCTATATCACTCTCTATCACTCTCTGACACTGTCTGACACACTCAGACACACTCTAACACTCTCTATCCCTCTCAGACACTCTCAGACACTCTCTATCACTCTCAATCACTCTCTGACACTCTCTGACACTCTCTGACACTCTCTGACACTCTCAGACACTCTCTGACACTCTCATACACTCTCTAACACTCTGTATCACTCTGTATCACTCTCTGACACTCTCAGACACTCTCAGACACTCTCTGACACTCTCAGACACTCTCTGACACTCTCAGACAATCTCTAACACTCTGTATCACTCTCTATCACTCTCTGACACTCTCAGACACTCTCAGACACTCTCAATCACACTCAGACACTCTCAGACACTCTCTGAAACTCTCAGACGCTTTCTGACACTCTCAGACACTGTCTATCACTCTCTGACACTCTCTATCACTCTGTGACACTCTCAGACACTCTCAGACACTCTCTGACACTCTCAGACACTCTCAATCACTCTCTGACTCTCTCTGATACACTCTGACACTCTCTGACACTCTCTGACACTCTCTATCACTCTCAGACACTCTCTGTCACTGTCTGACACACTCAGACACTCTCAATCACACTCTGACTCTCTCTGACACACTCTGACACTCTCTGACACTCTCTGAAACGCTCTATCAATCTCTATCACTCCCTATCACTCTCTGACCCTCTCTGACACTCTCAGACAATCACTATCACTCTCTGACACTCTCTGACACTCTCTGACACTCTCTGACACTCAATGACACTCTCTGACACTCCCTATCACTCTCTATCACTCTCTGACACTCTCTGACACTCTCAGACAATCACTATCACTCTCTATCACTCTCTATCACTCTCTGACACTCTCTGACACTCTCTGACACTCTCTGACACTCAATGACACTCCCTATCACTCTCTATCACTCTCTATCACTCTCTGACACTCTCTGACACTCTCTGACACTCTCAGACACTCTCTATCACTCTCTATCACGCTCTGACATCTCTATCAATCTTTATCACTCTCTGACGACTCTCAGACACTCCCTATCACTCTCTATCACTCTCTCTCACTCTCTGACGCTCTCTGACACTCTCTGACAATCTCTATCACACTCTGACACTCACTGACACTCTCAGACATTCTCTGTCACTCTCAGACACTCTCTGTCACTCTCTATCACTCTCTGACACTCTGACACTCTCAGACATTCTCTTTCACTCTCAGACACTCTCTGTCACTCTCTACCACTCTCTGACACTCTCTATCACTCTCTATCACTCTCTGACACTCTCTATCACTCTCTGACACTCCCTGACTCTCTCTTTCGCTCTCTGACACTCTCTGAAACTCTCTGACACTCTCAGAAACTCTCTATCACTCTCTGACACTCTCTGAAACGCTTTGAAACTCTCAGAATCTCTCTCTCACTCTCTGAATCTCTCAGACACTCTCTATCACTCTCTGACACTCTCTGACATTCTCAGACACTCTCTATCACCCTTTGAAACTCTCTATCACTCTCTGACACTCTCTGACACTCTCTATCACTCTCTGACATTCATTGACACTCTCAGACACTCTCTGTCACTCTCAGACACTCTCTATCACACTCTGAAGCTCTCTGACACTCTCAGACACTCTCTATCACTCTCTGACATTCACTGACAACCTCAGACACTCTCTGTCACTCTCAGACACTCTCTATCACTCTCTGACACTCACTATCACTCTGTGACACTCTCAGACACTCTCAGACACTCTCTGACACTCTCAGACACTCTCAATCACTCTCTGACTCTCTCTGATACACTCTGACACTCTCTGACACTCTCTGAAACTCTCTATCAATCTCTATCACTCTCTATCACTCTCTGACACTCTCTGACACTCTCAGACAATCACTATCACTCTCTGACACTCTCTGACACTCTCTGACACTCTCTGACACTCAATGACACTCTCTGACACTCCCTATCACTCTCTATCACTCTCTGACACTCTCTGACACACTCTGACACTCTCAGACAATCACTATCACTCTCTATCACTCTCTATCACTCTCTATCACTCTCTGACACTCTCTGACACTCTCTGACACTCAATGACACTCCCTATCACTCTCTATCACTCTCTGACACTCTCTGACACTCTCTGACACTCTCAGACACTCTCTATCACTCTCTATCACGCTCTGACATCTCTATCAATCTTTATCACTCTCTGACGACTCTCAGACACTCCCTATCACTCTCTATCACTCTCTCTCACTCTCTGATGCTCTCTGACACTCTCTAGACAATCTCTATCACACTCTGACACTCACTGACACTCTGAGACATCCTCTGTCACTCTCAGACACTCTCTGTCACTCTCTATCACTCTCTGACACTCTGACACTCTCAGATACTCTCTATCACTCTCAGACACACTCTGTCACTCTCTGACACTCTCTGACACTCTCAGACACTCTCATACACTCTCTATCAATCTCTATCACTCTCTGACACACTCTGACACACTCTGACACACTCCGACACTCTCTGACAGTCTCAGACACTCTCTATCACTCTCTGACACACTCTGACAATCTCTGACACTCTCAGACACTCTCAGACACCCTATATCACTCTCTGAAACTCACTGACACTCGCAGACACTCTCTTTCACTCTCAGACACCTCAGAAACTCTCTTTCACTCTCTGACACTCTCTGACACTCTCTGACGCTCTCTGACGCTCTCTGACACTCTCTGACACTCTCAGACACTCTCAGACACTCTCTGACGCTCTCTGACACTCTCTATCACTCTATGACACTCTCTGACACTCTCTATCACTCTCTGACACTCTATATCACTCTCTGACACTCTATATCACTCTCTATCACTCTCTGACACTGTCTGACACACTCAGACACACTCTAACACTCTCTATCACTCTCAGACACTCTCAGACACTCTCTATCACTCTCAATCACTCTCTGACACTCTCTGACACTCTCTGACACTCTCAGACACTCTCTATCAATCTCTATCACTCTCTGACACACTCTGACACACTCTGACACACTCTGACACACTCCGACACTCTCTGACAGTCTCAGCCACTCTCTATCACTCTCTGACACACTCTGACAATCTCTGACACTCTCAGACACTCTCAGACACTCTATATCACTCTCTGAAACTCACTGACACTCGCAGACACTCTCTTTCACTCTCAGACACCTCAGAAACTCTCTTTCACTCTCTGACACTCTCTGACACTCTCTGACACTCTCTGACGCTCTCTGACACTCTCTGACACTCTCTGACACTCTCAGACACTCTCTGACGCTCTCTGACACTCTCTGACACTCTCTATCACTCTATGACACTCTCTGACACTCTCTATCACTCTCTGACACTCTATATCACTCTCTGACACTCTATATCACTCTCTATCACTCTCTGACACTGTCTGACACACTCAGACACACTCTAACACCCTCTATCACTCTCAGACACTCTCAGACACTCTCTATCACTCTCAATCACTCTCTGACACTCTCTGACACTCTCTGACACTCTCTGACACTCTCAGACACTCTCTGACACTCTCATACACTCTCTAACACTCTGTATCACTCTGTATCACTCTCTGACACTCTCAGACACTCTCAGACACTCTCTGACACTCTCAGACACTCTCTGACACTCTCAGACACTCTCTAACACTCTGTATCACTCTCTATCACTCTCTGACACTCTCAGACACTCTCGGACACTCTCAATCACACTCAGACACTCTCAGACACTCTCTGAAACTCTCAGACGCTTACTGACACTCTCAGACACTGTCTATCACTCTCTGACACTCTCTATCACTCTGTGACACTCTCAGACACTCTCAGACACTCTCTGACACTCTCAGACACTCTCAATCACTCTCTGACTCTCTCTGATACACTCTGAAACTCTCTGACACTCTCTGACACTCTCTATCACTCTCAGACACTCTCTGTCACTGTCTGACACACTCAGACACTCTCAATCACACTCTGACTCTCTCTGACACACTCTGACACTCTCTGACACTCTCTGAAACTCTCCATCAATCTCTATCACTCCCTATCACTCTCTGACACTCTCTGACACTCTCTGACACTCTCAGACAATCACTATCACTCTCTGACACTCTCTGACACTCTCTGACACTCTCTGACACTCAATGACACTCTCTGACACTCCCTATCAGTCTCTATCACTCTCTGACACTCTCTGACACTCTCTGACACTCTCAGACAATCACTATCACTCTCTATCACTCTCTATCACTCTCTGACACTCAATGACACTCCCTATCACTCTCTATCACTCTCTATCACTCTCTGACACTCTCTGACACTCTCTGACACTCTCAGACACTCTCTATCACTCTCTATCACGCTCTGACATCTCTATCAATCTTTATCACTCTCTGACGACTCTCAGACACTCCCTATCACTCTCTATCACTCTCTCTCACTCTCTGACGCTCTCTGACACTCTCTGACAATCTCTATCACACTCTGACACTCACTGACACTCTCAGACATTCTCTGTCACTCTCAGACACTCTCTGTCACTCTCTATCACTCTCTGACACTCTGACACTCTCAGACATTCTCTGTCACTCTCAGACACTCTCTGTCACTCTCTACCACTCTCTGACACTCTCTATCACTCTCTATCACTCTCTGACACTCTCTATCACTCTCTGACACTCCCTGACTCTCTCTTTCGCTCTCTGACACTCTCTGAAACTCTCTGAAACTCTCAGACACTCTCTATCACTCTCTGACACTCTCTGAAACGCTCTGAAACTCTCAGAATCTCTCTCTCACTCTCTGAATCGCTCAGACACTCTCTATCACTCTCTGACACTCTCTGACATTCTCAGACACTCTCTATCACTCTTTGAAACTCTCTATCACTCTCTGACACTCTCTGACACTCTCTATCACTCTCTGACATTCACTGACACTCTCAGACACTCTCTGTCACTCTCAGACACTCTCTATCACACTCTGAAGCTCTCTGACACTCTCTATCACTCTCTGACATTCACTGACAGTCTCAGACACTCTCTGTCACTCTCAGACACTCTCTATCACACTCTGAAGCTCTCTGACACTCTCAGACACTCTCTATCACTCTCAGCCACTCTCTATCACTTTCTGACACTCTCTGACACTCTCAGACACTCTCTGACAATCTCAGACACTCTCTATCACTCTCTGACACTCTCTGACACTCTCAGACGCTCTCTGACACTCTCACATTCTCCATCACTCTCTATCACTCTCTGACACTCTATATCACTCTCTGAAACTCTCTGACTCTCTCTGACACTCAATGACACTCTCTGACACTCCCTATCACTCTCTGACACTCTCTGACACTCTCAGACACTCTCAGACACTCTCTATCACTCTATATCACTCTCTGACACTCTCCATCAATCTTTATCACTCTCTGACACTCTCAGAAACTCTCTATCACTCTCTCCCACTCTCTGATGCTCTCTGACACTCTGACACTCACTGACACTCTAACACATTCTCTGTCACACTCAGACACTCTCAGACACTCTCTGTCACTCTCTATCACTCTCTGACACTCTGACACTCTCAGACACTCTCCGTCACTCTCAGACACTCTCTGTCACTCTCAGACACTCTCTGTCACTCTCAGACACTCTCAGACACTCTCAGAAACTCTCTATCACACTCTGAAACTCTCTGACACTCTCTGACACTATCATAATCTCTCTCTCACACTCTGAAACTCTCAGACACTCTCTATCACTCTCTGACACTCTCTATCACTCTCTGACATTCTCAGACACTCTCTATCACTCTCTGAAACTCTCTATCACTCTCTGACATTCTCAGACACTCTCTATCACTCTCTGAAACTCTCTATTACTCTCCGACACTCTCTATCACTCTCTGACACTCACTGACACTCTCAGACACTCTCTGTCACTCTCAGACACTCTCAGACACTCTATATCACTCTCTGACACTCACTGACACTCGCAGACACTCTCAGACACTCTATATCACTCTCTGACACTCACTGACACTCGCAGACACTCTGTCACTCTCAGACACCTCAGAAACTCTCTTTCACTCTCTGACACTCTCTGACACTCTCTGAGGCTCTCTGACACTCTCTGACACTCTCAGACACTCTCAGACACTCTCTGTCACTCTCAGACACTCTCTGACACTCTCAGACACTCTCAGACATACTCAGTCACTCTCTAACACTCTCTATCACTCTCAGACACTCTCTATCACTCTCAATCACTCTCTGACACTCTCTGACAGTCTCAGACACTCTCAGACACTCTCTGACACTCTCATACACTCTCTAACACTCTGTATCACTCTCTATCACTCTCTGACACTCTCAGAAACTCTCTGACACTCTGAGACACTCTCTGACACTCTCTGACACTCTCTGACACTCTCAGACACTCTCAGACACTCTCAGACACTCTCTGACACTCTCAGACACTCTCTAACACTCTGTATCACTCTATCACTCTCTGACACTCTCAGACACTCTCAATCACTCTCTGACTCTCTCTGACACACTCTGACACTCTCTGGCACTCTGTGACACTCTCTGACACTCTCAGACAATCTCTATCACTCTCAGACACTCTCTGACACACTCTGACACTCTCAGACACTCTCTATCACTCTCAGACACTCTCTGTCACTGTCTGACACACTCAGACACTCTCAATCACACTCTGACTCTCTCTATCACTCTCTGACACTCTCAATCACTCTGTGACACTCTGTGACACTCTCAGACACTCTCAGACACTCTCTGACACTCTCAGACACTCTCAATCACTCTCTGACTCTCTCAGAGAGTGTCTGACACTCTCTGAAACTCTCTATCAATCTCTATCACTCTCTATCACTCTCTGACACTCTCTGACACTCTCAGACAATCACTATCACTCTCTATCACTCTCTATCACTCTCTATCACTCTCTGACACTCTCTGACACTCAATGACACTCTCTGACACTCCCTATCACTCTCTATCACTCTCTGACACTCTCTGACACTCTCTATCACACACTATCACTCTCTATCACTCTCTATCACTCTCTATCACTCTCTGACACTCTCTGACACTCAATGACACTCTCTGACACTCCCTATCACTCTCTATCACTCTCTGACACTCTCTATCAATCTTTATCACTCTCTGACACTCTCAGAAACTCTCTATCACTCTCTCTCACTCTCTGACGCTCTCTGACACTCTCTGACAATCTCAGACACTCTCAGACACTCTCTATCACACTCTGACACTCACTGACACTCTCACACATTCTCTGTCACTCTCAGACACTCTCTGTCACTCTCTATCACTCTCTGACACTCTGACAATGTCAGACACTCTCCGTCACTCTCAGACACTCTCTCTCACTCACAGATACTCTCAGAAACTCTCAGAAACTCTCTATCAATCTCTATCACTCTCTAACACTCTCTGACATTCTCTGACACTCTCTGACACTCTCAGACAATCACTATCACTCTTTATCACTCTCTATCACTCTCTGACACTCTATATCACTCTCTGAAACTCTCTGACACTCTCTGACACTCAATGACACTCTCTGACACTCCCTATCACTCTCTATCACTCTCTGATACTCTATGACACTCTCTGACAATCTCAGACACTCTCAGACACTCTCTATCACTCTGTGTCACTCTCTATCACTCTCTATCACTCTCTGACACTGTCTGACACACTCAGACACCTCAGAAACTCTCTATCACTCTCTGACACTTTTAGACACTCTCTATCAATCTCTATCATTATCTGACAATCTCTATCAATCTTTATCACTCTCTGACACTCTCAGACACTCTCTATCACTCTCTCTCACTCTCTGATGCTCTCTGACACTCTCTGACAATCTCAGACACTCTCAGACACTCTCTATCACTCTCTGTCACTCTCAGACACCTCTGAAACTCTCTGTCACTCTCTGACACTCTCTGACACTCTCTATCAATCTCTATCACTCTCTATCACTCTCTGACACTCTCTGACACTCTCTGCACTCTCAGACACTCACTATCACTCTCTATCACTCTCTGAAACTCTGTATCACTCTCTGAAACTCTCTGACACTCTCTGACACTCTCTATCAATCTCTATCACTCTCTGACACACTCTGACACACTCTGACACTCTCTGACAGTCTCAGGCACTCTCTATCAAGCTCAGATACTCTCTATCACTCTCTGACACTCTCTGACACTCTCTGACACTCTCAGACACTCTCATACACGCTCTATCAATCTCTATCACTCTCTGACACACTCTGACACACTCCGACACTCTCTGACAGCCTCAGACACTCTCTATCACTCTCTGACACTCATTGACACTCCCAGACACTCTCTGTCTCTCTCAGACACCTCAGAAACTCTCTTTCACTCTCTGACACTCTCTGACACTCTCTGACGCTCTCTGACACTCTCTGACAATCCCTATCACTCTATGACACTCTCTGACACTCTCTATCACTCTCTATCACTCTCTGTCACGGTCTGACACACTCAGACACTCTCTATCACTCTCTGTCCCTCTCAGACACATCAGAAACTTTCTATCACTCTCTGACACTCTCAGACAATCACTATCACTCTCTATCACTCTCTATCACTCTCTGACACTCTATATCACTCTCTGAAACTCTCTGACACTCTCTGACACTCTCTGACACTCAATGACACTCTCTGACACTCCCTATCACTCTCTATCACTCTCTGACACTCTCTGACACTCTCAGACACTCTCTATCACTCTATCTCACTCTCTGACGCTCTCTGACACTCTCTGACAATCTCAGACACTCTCAGACATTCTCTGTCACTCTCAGACACTCTCTGTCACGCTCTATCACTCTCTGACACTCTGACACTCTCAGACACTCTCCGTCACACTCAGACACTCTCTGTCACTCTCAGAAACTGTCGTACACTCTCAGAAACTCTCTATCACACTATGAAACTCTCTATCACTCCCTGACACTCTCTTTCACTCTCTGAAACTCTCTGACACTCTCTGACACTCTCTGACACTCTCTGACACTCTCAGACACTCTCTCTCACTCTCTATCACTCTCTGACACTCCCTATCACTCTCTGACATTCTCAGATACTCTCTAACACTCTCTGAATCTCTCTATCACTCTCTGACACTCTCTGACACTCTCTGTCACTCTCTGACACTCACTGACACTCTCAGACATTCTCTGACACTCTCAGACACACTCAGACACTCTCTAACACCCTCTATCACTCTCAGACACTATCAGACACTCTGTCACTCTCAATCACTCTCTGACACTCTCAGACTCGCTCTAACACTCTGTCTCACTCTCTATCACTCTCTGACACTCTCAGACACTCTCAATCACACTCAGACACTCTCTGACACTCTCTATCACTCTCAGACACTCTCTATCAATCTGTGACACTCTCTGAAACTCTCAGACGCTTTCTGAAACTCTCAGACACTCTCTGTCACTCTCTGACACTCTCAGACACTCTCTGACACTCTCTGACACTCTCTGACACTTTGACACTCTCAGACACTCTCCGTCACTCTCAGACACTCTCTGTCACTCTCAGACACTCTCAGACACTCTTAGAAACTCTCTATCACACTCTGAAACTCTCTATCACTCCCTGACACTCTCTTTCGCTCTCTGAAACTCTCTGACACTCTGTGACACTCTCAGACACTCTCTATCACTCTCTATCACTCTCTGACACTCCCTATCACTCTATGACATTCTCAGATACTCCCTATCACTCTCTGAAACTCTCTATCACTCTCTGACACTCTGTGACACTCTCTGACACTCTCTGTCACTCTCTGACACTCTCAGACACTCTCTATCACTCTCTATCACTCTCTGACATCTCTATCAATCTTTATCACTCCTTGACCACTCTCAGACACTCTCTATCACTCTCTATCACTCTCTCTCACTCTCTGACGCTCTCTGACACTCTCTGACAATCTCAGACACTCTCAGACACTCTCTATCACACTCTGACACTCACTGACACTATCAGACATTCTCTTTCACTCTCAGACACTCTCTGTCACTCTCTCTCACTCTCTGACACTCTGACACTCTCAGACACTCTCCGTCACTCTCAGACACTCTCTGTCACTCTCTATCACTCTCTGACACTCTCTATCACTCTCTGACACTCCCTGACTCTCTCTTTCGCTCTCTGACACTCTCTGAAACTCTCTGACACTCTCAGACACACTCTATCACTCTCTGACACTCTCACACTCTCAGAATCTTTCTCTCACTCTCTGAAACTCTCAGACACTCTCTATCACTCTCTGACACTCCCTGACTCTCTCTTTCGCTCTCTGACACTCTCTGACACTCTCTGAAACTCTCTGACACTCTCAGACACTCTCTATCACTCTCTGAGACTCTCTGACACTCTCAGAATCTCTCTCTCACTCTCTGAAACTCTCAGACACTCTCTATCACTCTCTGACACTCTCTGACACTCTCAGAATCTCTCTCTCACTCTCTGAAACTCTCAGACACTCTCTATCACTCTCTGACAGTCTCTGACACTCTCTGACATTCTCAGACACTCTCTATCACTCTCTGAATCTCTCTATCACTCTCTGACACTCTCTGACACTCTCTATCACTCTCTGACATTCACTGACACTCTCTATCACTCTCTGAGACTCTCTGACACTCTCTATCACTCTCTGACACTCTCAGAATCTCTCTCTCACTCTCTGAAACTCTCAGACACTCTCTATCACGCTCTGACAGTCTCTGACACTCTCTGACATTCTCAGACACTCTCTATCACTCTCTGAAGCTCTCTATCACACTCTGACACTCTCTGACACTCTCTATCACTCTCTGACATTCACTGACACTCTCAGACACTCTCAGACACTCTCTGTCACTCTCAGACACTCTCTATCACACTCTGAAGCTCTCTGACACTCTCAGACACTCTCTGACACTCTCAGACACTCTCTGACACTCTCACATTCTCTATCACTCTCTATCACTCTCTGAAACTCTCTGACTCTCTCTGACACTCAATGACACTCTCTGACACTCCCTATCACTCTCTATCACTCTCTGACACTCTCAGACACTCTCTGACACTCTCACATTCTCTATCACTCTCTATCACTCTCTGAAACTCTCTGACTCTCTCTGACACTCAATGACACTCTCTGACACTCCCTATCACTCTCTATCACTCTCTGACACTCTCTGACACTCTCAGACACTCTCTATCACTCTCTATCACTCTCTGACACTCTCCATCATTCTTTATCACTCTCTGACACTCTCAGAAACTCTCTATCACTCTCTCTCACTCTCTGACGCTCTCTGACACTCTCTGACAATCTCAGACACTTTCTATCACACTCTGACACTCACTGACACTCTCACACATTCTCTGTCACTCTCTATCACACTCTCTGTCACTCTCTATCACTCTCTGACACTCTGACACTCTGACACTCTCAGACACTCTCTGTCACTCTCTGTCATTCTCTGTCACTCTCTGTCACTCTCAGACACTCTCAGACACTCTCAGAAACTCTATATGACTCTCTGACATTCTAAGACACTCTCTATCACTCTCTGAAACTCTCTATCACTCTCTGACACTCTCTGACACTCTCTGACACTCTCTATCTCTCTCTGACACTCACTGACACTCTCAGACACTCTCTGTCACTCTCAGACACTCTCTATCACACTCTGAAGCTTTCTGACACTCTAAGACACTCTCTATCACTCTCAGCCACTCTCTATCACTCACTGACACTCCCTGACACACTCTTTCGCTCTCTGACACTCTCTGACACTCTCAGACGCTCTCTATCACTCTCTATCACTCTCTGACACTCTCTGACATTCTCAGAATCTCTCTCTCACTCTCTGAAACTCTCAGACACTCTCTGTCACTCTCTGACACTCTCTATCACTCTCTGACATTCTCAAACACTCTCTATCACTCTGTGACGCTCTCTGACACTCTCAGACACTCTCTATCACTCTCAGCAACTCTCTGACACTCTCTGTCACTCTCAGACACTCTCTGTCACTCTCTGTCACTCTCAGACACTCTCAGACACTCTCAGAAACTCTCTATGACTCTCTGACATTCTAAGACACTCTCTATCACTCTCTGAAACTCTCTATCACTCTCTGAAACTCTCTATCACTCTCTGACACTCTCTGACACTCTCTGACACTCTCTGACACTCTCTGACACTCTCACATTCTCTATCACTCTCTATCACTCTCTGAAACTCTCTGACTCTCTCTGACACTCAATGACACTCTCTGACACTCCCTATCACTCTCTATCACTCTCTGACACTCTCTGACACTCTCTGACACTCTCTGACACTCTCAGACACTCTCTATCACTCTCTATCACTCTCTGACACTCTCCATCATTCTTTATCACTCTCTGACACTCTCAGAAACTCTCTATCACTCTCTCTCACTCTCTGACGCTCTCTGACACTCTCTGACAATCTCAGACACTTTCTATCACACTCTGACACTCACTGACACTCTCACACATTCTCTGTCACTCTCTATCACACTCTCTGTCACTCTCTATCACTCTCTGACACTCTGACACTCTGACACTCTCAGACACTCTCTGTCACTCTCTGTCATTCTCTGTCACTCTCTGTCACTCTCAGACACTCTCAGACACTCTCAGAAACTCTATATGACTCTCTGACATTCTAAGACACTCTCTATCACTCTCTGAAACTCTCTATCACTCTCTGACACTCTCTGACACTCTCTGACACTCTCTATCTCTCTCTGACACTCACTGACACTCTCAGACACTCTCTGTCACTCTCTATCACTCTCTATCACACTCTGAAGCTTTCTGACACTCTAAGACACTCTCTATCACTCTCAGCCACTCTCTATCACTCACTGACACTCCCTGACACACTCTTTCGCTCTCTGACACTCTCTGACACTCTCAGACGCTCTCTATCACTCTCTATCACTCTCTGACACTCTCTGACATTCTCAGAATCTCTCTCTCACTCTCTGAAACTCTCAGACACTCTCTGTCACTCTCTGACACTCTCTATCACTCTCTGACATTCTCAAACACTCTCTATCACTCTGTGACGCTCTCTGACACTCTCAGACACTCTCTATCACTCTCAGCCACTCTCTGACACTCTCTGTCACTCTCAGACACTCTCTGTCACTCTCTGTCACTCTCAGACACTCTCAGACACTCTCAGAAACTCTCTATGACTCTCTGACATTCTAAGACACTCTCTATCACTCTCTGAAACTCTCTATCACTCTCTGAAACTCTCTATCACTCTCTGACACTCTCTGACACTCTCTGACACTCTCTGACACTCTCTGACACTCTGACACTCTCTATCACTCTCTGACACTCACTGACACTCTCAGACACTCTCTGTCACTCTCAGACACTCTCTATCACACTCTGAAGCTTTCTGACACTCTAAGACACTCTCTATCACTCTCAGCCACTCTCTATCACTCACTGACACTCCCTGACACTCTCTTTCGCTCTCTGACACCCTCTGACACTCTCAGACACTCTCTATCACTCTCTATCCCTCTCTGACACTCTCTGACACTCTCAGAATCTCTCTCTCACTCTCTGAAACTCTCAGACACTCTCTGTCACTCTCTGACACTCTCTATCACTCTCTGACATTCTCAAACACTCTCTATCACTCTGTGACATTCACTGACACTCTCAGACACTCTCTGTCACTCTCAGACACTCTCTATCACACTCTGAAGCTCTCTCTCACTCTCTGACGCTTTCTGACACTCTCTGACAATCACAGACACTCTCAGACACTCTCTATCACACTCTGACACTCACTGACACTATCAGACATTCTCTGTCACTCTCAGACACTCTCTTTCACTCACTATCACTCTCTGACACTCTGACACTCTGACACTCTCAGACACTCTCAGACACTCTCTGTCACTCTCTACCACTCTCTGACACTCTCTATCACTCTCTGACACTCCCTGACTCTCTCTTTCGCTCTCTTTCGCTCTCTGACACTCTCTGAAACTCTCTGACACTCTCAGATACACTCTATCACTCTCTGACACTCTCTGACACTCTCAGAATCTTTCTCTCACTCTCTGAAACTCTCAGACACTCTCTATCACTCTCTGACACTCCCTGACTCTCTCTTTCGCTCTCTGACACTCTCTGAAACTCTCTGACACTCTCTGAAACTCTCTGAAACTCTCTGACACTCTCAGACACTCTCTATCACTCTCTGACAGTTTCTGACACTCTCAGAATCTCTCTCTCACTCTCTGAAACTCTCAGACACTCTCTATCACTCTCTGACAGTCTCTGACACTCTCTGACATTCTCAGACACTCTCTATCACTCTGTGAAACTCTCTATCACTCTCTGACACTCTCTGACACTCTCTATCACTCTCTGACATTCACTGACACTCTCTGAGACTCTTTGACACTCTCAGAATCTCTCTCTCACTCTCTGAAACTCTCAGACACTCTCTATCACTCTCTGACACTCTCAGAATCTCTGTCTCACTCTCTGAAACTCTCTATCACTCTCTGACATTCACTGACACTCTCAGACACTCTCTGTCACTCTCAGACACTCTCTATCACACTCTGAAGCTCTCTGACACTCTCAGACACTCTCTATCACTCTCAGCCACTCTCTATCACTCTCTGACACTCTCTGACACTCTCTGACACTCTCTGACACTCTCTATCACTCTCTGACACTCTCTGACACTCTCAGACTCTCTCTGACACTCTCACATTCTCTATCACTCTCTATCACTCTCTATCACTCTCTGACGCTCTCTGACACTCAATGACACTCTCAGACACTCTCTATCACTCTCTGACACTCTCTGACACTCTCAGACACTCTCTGACACTCTCACATTCTCTATCACTCTCTATCACTCTCTATCACTCTCTGAAACTCTCTGACTCTCCCTGACACTCAATTACACTCTCTGACACTCCCTATCACTCTCTATCTCTCTCTGACACTCTCTGACACTCTCAGACACTCTCTATCACTCTCTATCACTCTCTGACACTCTCCATCAATCTTTATCACTCTCTGACACTCTCAGAAACTCTCTATCACTCTCTCTCACTCTCTGACGCTCTCTGACACACTCTGACAATCTCAGACACTCTCAGACACTCTCTATCACACTCTGACACTCACTGACACTCTCACACATTCTCTGTCACTCTCTATCACACTCTCTGTCACTCTCCGTCACTCTCAGACACTCTCTGTCACTCTCTGTCACTCTCTGTCACTCTCAGACACTCTCAGAAACTCTCTATCACACTCTGAAACTCTCTGACACTCTCTAACACTCTCAGAATCTCTCTCTCACTCTCTGAAACTCTCAGACACTCTCTATCACTCTCTGACACTCTCTATCACTCTCTATCACTCTCTGACATTCTCAGACACTCTCTATCACTCTCTGAAACTCTCTATCACTCTCTGACACTCTCTGACACTCACTGACACTCTCTGACACTCACTGACACTCTCAGACACTCTCTGTCACTCTCAGACACTCTCTATCACACTCTGAAGCTTTCTGACACTCTCAGACACTCTCTATCACTCTCAGCCACTCTCTATCACTCTCTGACACTCCCTGACTCTCTCTTTCGCTCTCTCTCACTCTCTGACACTCTGACACTCTCAGACACTCTCCGTCACTCTCAGACACTCTCTGTCACTCTCTATCACTCTCTGACACTCTCTATCACTCTCTGACACTCCCTGACTCTCTCTTTCGCTCTCTGACACTCTCTGAAACTCTCTGACACTCTCAGACACACTCTATCACTCTCTGACACTCTCACACTCTCAGAATCTTTCTCTCACTCTCTGAAACTCTCAGACACTCTCTATCACTCTCTGACACTCCCTGACTCTCTCTTTCGCTCTCTGACACTCTCTGAAACTCTCTGACACTCTCAGACACTCTCTATCACTCTCTGAGACTCTCTGACACTATCAGAATCTCTCTCTCACTCTCTGAAACTCTCAGACACTCTCTATCACTCTCTGACACTCTCTGACACTCTCAGAATCGCTCTCTCACTCTCTGAAACTCTCAGACACTCTCTATCACTCTCTGACAGTCTCTGACACTCTCTGACATTCTCAGACACTCTCTATCACTCTCTGAATCTCTCTATCACTCTCTGACACTCTCTGACACTCTCTATCACTCTCTGACATTCACTGACACTCTCTATCACTCTCTGAGACTCTCTGACACTCTCTATCACTCTCTGACACTCTCAGAATCTCTCTCTCACTCTCTGAAACTCTCAGACACTCTCTATCACGCTCTGACAGTCTCTGACACTCTCTGACATTCTCAGACACTCTCTATCACTCTCTGAAGCTCTCTATCACTCTCTGACACTCTCTGACACTCTCTATCACTCTCTGACATTCACTGACACTCTCAGACACTCTCAGACACTCTCTGTCACTCTCAGACACTCTCTATCACACCCTGAAGCTCTCTGACACTCTCAGACACTCTCTGACACTCTCAGACACTCTCTGACACTCTCACATTCTCTATCACTCTCTATCACTCTCTGAAACTCTCTGACTCTCTCTGACACTCAATGACACTCTCTGACACTCCCTATCACTCTCTATCACTCTCTGACACTCTCAGACACTCTCTGACACTCTCACATTCTCTATCACTCTCTATCACTCTCTGAAACTCTCTGACTCTCTCTGACAGTCAATGACACTCTCTGACACTCACTATCACTCTCTATCACTCTCTGACACTCTCTGACACTCTCTGACACTCTCAGACACTCTCTATCACTCTCTATCACTCTCTGACACTCTCCATCATTCTTTATCACTCTCTGACACTCTCAGTAACTCTCTATCACTCTCTCTCACTCTCTGACGCTCTCTGACACTCTCTGACAATCTCAGACACTCTCTATCACACTCTGACACTCACTGACACTCTCACACATTCTCTGTCACTCTCTATCACACTCTCTGTCACTCTCTATCACTCTCTGACACTCTGACACTCTGACACTCTCAGACACTCTCTGTCACTCTCTGTCACTCTCTGTCACTCTCTGTCACTCTCAGACACTCTCAGACACTCTCAGAAACTCTCTATGACTCTCTGACATTCTAAGACACTCTCTATCACTCTCTGAAACTCTCTATCACTCTCTGACACTCTCTGACACTCTCAGACACTCTCTATCACTCTCAGAAACTCTCTATCATTCTATGACACTCTCTGACACTCTCTATCACTCTCTATCACTCTCTGACACTGTCTGACACACTCAGACACTCTCAATCACTCTCTATCACTCTCAGACACCTCAGAAACTATCTATCACTCTCTCTCACTCTCTGACGCTCACTGACACTCTCACACATTCTCTGTCACTCTCAGACACTCTCTGTCACTCTCTATCACTCTCTGACACTCTGACACTCAGACACTCTCCGTCACTCTCAGACACTCTCTGTCACTCACAGATGCTCTCAGAAACTCTCTATCACACTCTGAAACTCTCAGACACTCTCTGACACTCTCAGAATCTCTCTCTCACTCTCTGAAACTCTCAGACACTCTATCACTCTCTGACACTCTCCATCACTCTCTGACATTCTCAGACACTCTCTATCACTCTCTATCACTCTCTGACACTCTCTGACACTCTCTATCACTCTCTGACACTCACTGACACTCACTGACACTCTCAGACACTCTCTGTCACTCTCAGACACTCTCTATCACTCTCAGCCACTCTCTATCACTCTCTGACACTCCCTGACTCTCTCTTTCGCTCTCTGACACTCTCTGACACTCTCTGACACTCTCTGACACTCTCTATCACTCTCTATCATTCTCTGACACTCTCTGACACTCTCAGAATCTCTCTCTCACTCTCTGAAACTCTCAGACACTCTCTATCACTCTCTATCACTCTCTGAAACTCTCTATCACTCTCTGACACTCTCTGACACTCTCTATCATTCTCTGACATTCACTGTCACTCTCAGACACTCTCTGTCACTCTCAGACACTCTCTATCACACTCTGAAGCTCTCTGACACTCTCAGACACTCTCTGACACTCTCACATTCTCTATCACTCTCTATCACTCTCTGAAACTCTCTGACTCTCTCTGACACTCAATGACTCTCTCTGACACTCCCTATCACTCTCTATCACTCTCTGACACTCCATATCACTCTCTGAAACTCTCTGACACTCTCTGACACTCAATGACACTCTCTGACACTCCCTATCACTCTCTGACACTCCTTATCACTCTCTATCACTCTCTGACACTCTCTGACACTCTCAGACACTCTCTCTCACTCTCTGACGCTCTCTGACACTCTCTGACAATCTCAGACACTCTCAGACACTCTCTATCACACTCTGACACTCACTGACACTCTCACACATTCTCTGTCACTCTCTATCACTCTCTATCACTCTCTGACACTCTCTGACACTCTCTATCACTCTCAGCCACTCTCTGACATTCTCTGTCACTCTCAGACACTCTCTGTCACTCTCTGTCACTCTCAGACACTCTCAGACACTCTCAGAAACTCTCTATGACTCTTTGACATTCTAAGACTCTCTCTGTCACTCTCTGAAACTCTCAGAATCTCTCTCTCACTCTCTGACACTCTCTATCATTCTCTGACACTCTGACACTTTCAGACACTCTCTGTCACTCTCTGTCACTCTCTATCACTCTCTGTCACTCTCAGACACTCTCAGAAACTCTCTATCACACTCTGAAACTCTCTGACACTCTCTGACTCTCTCAGAATCTCTCTCTCACTCTCTATCACTCTGTGGCACTCTATATCACTCTCTGACACTCTCTATCACTCTCTGACATTCTCAGACACTCTCTATCACTCTCTGAAACTCTCTATCACTCTCTGACACTCTCTGACACTCTCTATCACTCTCTGACACTCACTGACACTCTCAGACACTCTCTGTCACTCTCAGACACTCTCTATCACACACTGAAGCTTTCTGACACTCTCAGACACTCTCTATCACTCTCAGCCACTCTCTATCACGCTCTGACACTCCCTGACACTCTCTTTCGCTCTCTGACACTCTCTGACACTCTCAGACACTCTCTATCACTCTCAATCACTCTCTGACACTCTCTGACACTCTCAGAATCTCTCTCTCACTCTCTGAAACTCTCAGACACTCTCTGTCACTCTCTGACACTCTCTATCACTCTCTGACATTCTCAAACACTCTCTATCACTCTCTGACATTCACTGACACTCTCAGACACTCTCAGTCACTCTCAGACACTCTCTATCACACTCTGAAGCTCTCTGACACTCTCAGACACTCTCTATCACTCTCAGCCACTCTCTGACACTCTCAGACACTCACTATCACTCTCTTTCTCTCTCTGACACTCTCTATCACTCTCTGACACTCTCAGACACTCTCTATCACTCTCTGACACTCTCAGACACTCTCTGACACTCTCAGACACTCTCTGACACTCTCTGACACTCTCAGACACTCTCTGACACTCTCATACACTCTCTATCAATCTCTCTCACTCTCTGACACACTCTGACACACTCTGACACTCTCTGACAGTCTCTATCACTCTCTGTCATTCTCAAACACTCTCTATCACTCTCTGACATTCACTGACACTCTCAGACACTCTCTGTCACTCTCAGACACTCTCTATCACACTCTGAAGCTCTCTGAAACTCTCAGACACTCTCTATCACTCTCAGCCACTCTCTGACACTCTCTGACACTCTCTGACACTCTCAGACACTCTCAGACACTCTCAGACACTCTCTGACAATCTCAGACACTCTCTATCACTCTATGACACTCTCAGACACTCTCTGACACTCTCATACACTCTCTATCAATCTCTATCAATCTCTATCACTCTCTGACACACTCTGACACACTCTGACACACTCTGACACTCTCTGACAGTCTCAGACACTCTCTATCACTCTTTGACACACTCTGACAATCTCTGACACTCTCAGACAATCTATATCACTCTCTGACACTCACTGACACTCGCAGACACTCTCTGTCACTCTCAGACACCTCAGAAACTCTCTATCATTCTATGACACTCTCTGACACTCTCTATCACTGTCTATCACTCTCTGACACTGTCTGACACACTCAGACACTCTCAATCACTCTCTGTCACTCTCAGACACCTCAGAAATTCTCTATCACTCTCTGACACTCTCTGAAACTCTCTGACACTCTCTGACACTCAATGACACTCTCTGACACTCCCTATCACTCTCTACCACTCTCTGACACTCTCTGACACTCTCAGACACTCTCTATCACTCTCAGAAACTCTCTATCATTCTATGACACTCTCTGACACTCTCTGACACACTCTGAAACTCTCTGACACTCTCTGACACTCAATGAAACTCTCTGACACTCCCTATCACTCTCTACCACTCTCTGACACTCTCTGACACTCTCAGAAACTCTCTATCACTCTCTCTCTCACTCTCTGACGCTCACTGACACTCTCACACATTCTCTGTCACTCTCAGACACTCTCTGTCACTCTCTATCACTCTCTGACACTCTGACTCTCAGACACTCTCCGTCACTCTCAGACACTCTCTGTCACTCACAGATGCTCTCAGAAACTCTCTATCACACTCTGAAACTCTCTGACACTCTCTGACACTCTCAGAATCTCTCTCTCACTCTCTGAAACTCTCAGACACTCTATCACTCTCTGGCACTCTCCATCACTCTCTGACATTCTCAGACACTCTCTATCACTCTCTGACACTCTCTGACACTCTCTATCACTCTCTGACACTCACTGACACTCACTGACACTCTCTATCACTCTCTATCACTCTCTGACACTCCATATCACTCTCTGAAATTCTTTGACACTCTCTGACACTCAATGACACTCTCTGACACTCCCTATCACTCTCTATCACTCTCTGACACTCTCTGACACTCTCAGACACTCTCTATCACTCTCTGACACTCTCCATCAATCTTTATCAGTCTCTGACTCTCTCTGACACTCAATGACACTCTCTGACACTCCCTATCACTCTCTATCACTCTCTGACACTCTCTGACACTCTCTGACACTCTCTGACACTCTCTGACACTCCATATCACTCTCTGACGCTCTCTGACACTCTCTGACAATCTCAGACACTCTCTGACAATCTCAGACACTCTCAGACACTCTCTATCACACTCTGACACTCACTGACACTCTCACACATTCTCTGTCACTCTCTATCACACTCTCTGTCACTCCCTATCACTCTCTGACACTCTGACACTTTCAGACACTCTCCGTCACTCTCAGACACTCTCTGTCACTCTCTGTCACTCTCAGACACTCTCAGAAACTCTCTATCACACTCTGAAACTCTCTGACACTCTCTGACTCTCTCAGAATCTCTCTCTCACTCTCTGAAACTCTCAGACACTCTCTATCACTCTCTGACACTCTCTATCACTCTCTGACATTCTCAGACACTCTCTATCACTCTCTGAAACTCTCTATCACTCTCTGACACTCTCTATCACTCTCTGACACTCACTGACACTCTCAGACACTCTCTGTCACTCTCAGACACTCTCTATCACACACTGAAGCTTTCTGACACTCTCAGACACTCTCTATCACTCTCAGCCACTCTCTATCACGCTCTGACACTCCCTGACACTCTCTTTCGCTCTCTGACACTCTCTGACACTCTCAGACACTCTCTATCACTCTCTGACACTCTCTGACACTCTCAGAATCTCTCTCTCACTCTCTGAAACTCTCAGACACTCTCTGACACTCTCTATCACTCTCTGACATTCTCAAACACTCTCTATCACTCTCTGACATTCACTGACACTCTCAGACACTCTCTGTCACTCTCAGACACTCTCTATCACACTCTGAAGCTCTCTGACACTCTCAGACACTCTCTATCACTCTCAGCCACTCTCTGACACTCTCTGACAATCTCAGACACTCTCTATCACTCTCTGACACTCTCTGACACTCACAGACACTCTCTGACACTCTCATACACTCTCTATCAATCTCTCTCACTCTCTGACACACTCTGACACACTCTGACACTCTCAGACACTCTCTATCACTCTTTGACACACTCTGACAATCTATGACACTCTCAGACACTCTATATCACTCTTTGACACTCACTGACACTCTCTGTCACTCTCAGACACCTCAGAAACTCTCTATCACTCTCTGACACTCTCTGACCCTCTCTGACACTCTCTATCACTCTCTGACACTGTCTGACACACTCAGACACTCTCTATCACTCTCTGTCACTCTCAGACAACTCAGAAATTCTCTATCACACTCTGACACTCTCTGACACTCTCTGACACTCTCTGACGCTCTCTGACACTCTCTGACACTCCCTATCACTCTATGACACTCTCTGACACTCTCTATCACTCTCTATCACTCTCTGTCCCTCTCAGACTCCTCAGAAACTCTCTATCACTCTCTGACACTCTCTGACACTCTCTCTCAATCTCTATCACTCTCTATGACTCTCTGACACTCTCTGACACTCTCTGACACTCTCAGAGAATCACTATCACTCTCTATCACTCTCTATCACTCTCTGACACTCTATATCACTCTCTGAAACTCTCTGACACTCTCTGACACTCAATGACACTCTCTGACACTACCTATCACTCTCTATCACTCTCTGAAACTCTCTGACACTCTCAGACACTCTCTATCACTCTCAGACACACTCTATCACTCGCTGACACTCTCTGACACTCTCTGACACTCAATGACACTCTCTGACACTACCTATCACTCTCTATCACTCTCTGAAACTCTCAGACACTCTCAGACACTCTCTGACACTCTCACACACTCTCTATCACTCTCTGACACTCTCTGACACTCTCAGAAACTCTCTGACACTCTCATACACTCTCTATCACTCTCTGACACACTCTGACACACTCTGACACACTCTGACACTCTCTGACACTCTCTGACAGTCTCAGACACTCTCCATCACTCTCTGACACACTCTGACAATCTCTGACACTCTCAGACACTCTATATCACTCTCTGACACTCACTGACACTCGCAGACACTCTCAGACACTCTATATCACTCTCTGACACTCACTGACACTCGCAGACACTCTCTGTCACTCTCAGACACCTCAGAAACTCTCTATCACTCTCTGACACTCTCTGACACTCTCTGACACTCTCTGACGCTCTCTGACACTCTCTGACACTCCCTATCACTCTATGACACTCTCTGACACTCTCTATCACTCTCTATCACTCTCTGTCACTCTCAGACACCTCAGAAACTCTCTATCACTCTCTGACACTCTCTGACACTCTCTGACACTCTCTGACGCTCTCTGACACTCTCTGACACTCCCTATCACTCTATGACACTCTCTGACACTCTCTATCACTCTCTATCACTCTCTGTCACTCTCAGACACCTCAGAAATTCTCTATCACTCTCTGACACTCTCTGACACTCTCTGACACTCTCTGAAACTCTCTGACACTCTCTGACACTCAATGACACTCTCTGACACTCCCTATCACTCTCTACCACTCTCTGACACTCTCAGACACTCTCAGACACTCTCTATCACTCTCTGACACTCTCTATCAATCTTTATCACTCTCTGACACTCTCAGAAACTCTCTATCATTCTCTCTCACTCTCTGACGCTCACTGACCCTCTCACACATTCTCTGTCACTCTCAGACACTCTCTGTCATTCTCTATCACTCTCTGACACTCTGACTCTCAGACACTCTCCGTCACTCTCAGACACTCTCTGTCACTCACAGATGCTCTCAGAAACTCTCTATCACACTCTGAAACTCTCTGACACTCTCTGACACTCTCAGAATCTCTCTCTCACTCTCTGAAACTCTCAGACACTCTCTATCACTCTCTGACACTCTCCATCACTCTCTGACATTCTCAGACACTCTCTATCACTCTCTGAAACTCTCTATCACTCTCTGACACTCTCAGACACTCTCTTTCACTCTCTGACACTCTCCATCACTCTCTGTCACTCTCAGACACTCTCTATCACACTCTGAACCTCTCTGACACTCTCAGACACTCTCTATCACTCTCAGCCACTCTCTATCACTCTCTGACACTCCCTGACTCTCTCTTTCGCTCTCTGACACTCTCTGACACTCTCTGACACTCTCTGACACTCTCAGACACTCTCTATCACTCTCTATCATTCTCTGACACTCTCTGACACTCTCAGAATTTCTCTCTCACTCTCTGAAACTCTCAGACACTCTCTATCACTCTCTGATAGTCTCTGACAGTCTATGACACTCTCTGACATTCTCAGACACTCTCTATCACTCTCTGAAACTCTCTATCACTCTCTGACACTCTCTATCACTCTCTGACATTCACTGACACTCTCAGACACTCTCTGTCACTCTCAGACACTCTCTATCACACTCTGAAGCTCTCTGAAGCTCTCTGACACTCTCAGACACTCTCTGACACTCTCACATTCTCTATCACTCTCTATCACTCTCTGAAACTCTCTGACTCTCTCTGACACTCAATGACTCTCTCTGACACTCCCTATCACTCTCTATCACTCTCTATCAATCTCTGACACTCTCCATCAATCTTTATCACTCTCTGACACTCTCAGAAACTCTCTATCACTCTCTCTCACTCTCTGACTCTCTCTGACACTCTCTGACAATCTCAGACACTCTCAGACACTCTCTATCACACTCTGACACTCACTGACAATCTCACATTCTCTGTCACTCTCTATCACTCTCTGACACTGACACTCTCAGACACTCTCCGTCACTCTCAGACACTCTCCGTCACTCTCAGACACACTCTGTCACTCTCTGTCACTCTCAGACACTCTCAGACACTCTCAGAAACTCTCTATCACACTCTGAAACTCTCTGACACTCTCTGACACTCTCAGAATCTCTCTCTCACTCTCTGAAACTCTCAGACACTCTCTATCACTCTCTGACAATCTCTATCACTCTCTGACACTCACTGACACTCTCAGACACTCTCTGTCACTCTCAGACACTCTCTATCACACTCTGAAGCTTTCTGACACTCTCAGACACTCTCTATCACTCTCAGCCACTCTCTATCACTCTCTCACACTCCCTGACACTCTCTTTCGCTCTCTGACACTCTGTGACACTCTCAGACACTCTCTACAACTCTCAATAGCTCTCTGACACTCTCTGACACTCTCAGAATCTCTCTCTCACTCTCTGAAACTCTCAGACACTCTCTGACACTCTCTGACACTCACTATCACTCTCTGAAGCTCTCTGACACTCTCAGACACTCTCTATCACTCTCAGACACTCTCTATCACTCTCAGCCACTCTCAGCCACTCTCTGACACTCTCAGACACTCTCAGACACTCTCAGACACTCTCTGACAATCTCAGACACTCTCTATCACTCTATGACACTCTCTGACACTCTCAGACTCTTTCTGACACTCTCATACACTCTCTATCAATCTCTATCACTCTCTGACACACTCTGACACTCTCTGACACTCTCAGACACTCTATATTACTCTCTGACACTCACTGACACTCGCAGACACTCTCTGTCACTCTCAGACACCTCAGAAACTCTCTATCACTCTCTGAAACTCTCTGACACTCTCTGACGCTCTCTGACACTCTCTGACACTCTCTATCACTCTATGACACTCTCTGACACTCTCTATCAATCTCTATCACTCTCTGACAATGTCTGACACTCTCTGACACTTTCTATCAATCTCTATCACTCTCTGATACTGTCTGACACACTCTGACACTCTCAATCACTCTCTGTCACTCTCAGACACCTCAGAAAATCTCTATCACTCTCTGACACTCTCTGAAACTCTCTGACACTCTCTGACACTCAATGACACTCTCTGACACTCCCTATCACTCTCTACCACTCTCTGACACTCTCTGACACTCTCAGACACTCTCTATCACTCTCAGAAACTCTCTATCATTCTATGACACTCTCTGACACTCTCTATCACTCTCTATCACTCTCAGACACCTCAGAAATTCTCTATCACTCTCTGACACTCTCTGACACTCTCTGACACACTCTGAAACTCTCTGACACTCTCTGACACTCAATGACACTCTCTGACACTCCCTATCACTCTCTACCACTCTCTGACACTCTCTGACACTCTCAGAAACTCTCTATCACTCTCTCTCTCACTCTCTGACGCTCACTGACACTCTCACACATTCTCTGTCACTCTCAGACACTCTCTGTCACTCTCTATCACTCTCTGACACTCTGACTCTCAGACACTCTCCGTCACTCTCAGACACTCTCTGTCACTCACAGATGCTCTCAGAAACTCTCTATCACACTCTGAAACTCTCTGACACTCTCTGACACTCTCAGAATCTCTCTCTTACTCTCTGAAACTCTTAGACACTCTATCACTCTCTGGCACTCTCCATCACTCTCTGACATTCTCAGACACTCTCTATCACTCTCTGACACTCTCTGACACTCTCTATCACTCTCTGACACTCACTGACACTCACTGACACTCTCTATCACTCTCTATCACTCTCTGACACTCCATATCACTCTCTGAAATTCTTTGACACTCTCTGACACTCAATGACACTCTCTGACACTCCCTATCACTCTCTATCACTCTCTGACACTCTCTGACACTCTCAGACACTCTCTATCACTCTCTGACACTCTCCATCAAACTTTATCAGTCTCTGACTCTCTCTGACAATCAATGACACTCTCTGACACTCCCTATCACTCTCTATCACTCTCTGACACTCTCTGACACTCTCTGACACTCTCTGACACTCTCTGACACTCCATATCACTCTCTGACGCTCTCTGACACTCTCTGACAATCTCAGACACTCTCTGACAATCTCAGACACTCTCAGACACTCTCTATCACACTCTGACACTCACTGACACTCTCACACATTCTCTGTCACTCTCTATCACACTCTCTGTCACTCCCTATCACTCTCTGACACTCTGACACTTTCAGACACTCTCCGTCACTCTCAGACACTCTCTGTCACTCTCTGTCACTCTCAGACACTCTCAGAAACTCTCTATCACACTCTGAAACTCTCTGACACTCTCTGACTCTCTCAGAATCTCTCTCTCACTCTCTGAAACTCTCAGACACTCGCTATCACTCCCTATCACTCTCTACCACTCTCTGACACTCTCAGACACTCTCAGACACTCTCTATCACTCTCTGACACTCTCTATCAATCTTTATCACTCTCTGACACTCTCAGAAACTCTCTATCACTCTCTCTCTCACTCTCTGACGCTCACTGACCCTCTCACACATTCTCTGTCACTCTCAGACACTCTCTGTCATTCTCTATCACTCTCTGACACTCTGACTCTCAGACACTCTCCGTCACTCTCAGACACTCTCTGTCACTCACAGATGCTCTCAGAAACTCTCTATCACACTCTGAAACTCTCTGACACTCTCTGACACTCTCAGAATCTCTCTCTCACTCTCTGAAACTCTCAGACACTCTCTATCACTCTCTGACACTCTCCATCACTCTCTGACATTCTCAGACACTCTCTATCACTCTCTGAAACTCTCTATCACTCTCTGACACTCTCAGACACTCTCTTTCACTCTCTGACACTCTCAATCACTCTCTGTCACTCTCAGACACTCTCTATCACACTCTGAAGCTCTCTGACACTCTCAGACACTCTCTATCACTCTCAGCCACTCTCTATCACTCTCTGACACTCCCTGACTCTCTCTTTCGCTCCCTGACACTCTCTGACACTCTCTGACACTCTCTGACACTCTCAGACACTCTCTATCACTCTCTATCATTCTCTGACACTCTCTGACACTCTCAGAATTTCTCTCTCACTCTCTGAAACTCTCAGACACTCTCTATCACTCTCTGACAGTCTCTGACAGTCTATGACACTCTCTGACATTCTCAGACACTCTCTATCACACTCTGAAACTCTCTGACACTCTCTGACACTCTCAGAATCTCTCTCTCACTCTCTGAAACTCTCAGTCACTCTATCACTCTCTGGCACTCTCCATCACTCTCTGACATTCTCAGACACTCTCTATCACTCTCTGACACTCTCTGACACTCTCTATCACTCTCTGACACTCACTGACACTCACTGACACTCTCTATCACTCTCTGACACTCCATATCACTCTCTGAAATTCTTTGACACTCTCTGACACTCAATGACACTCTCTGACACTCCCTATCACTCTCTATCACTCTCTGACACTCTCTGACACTCTCAGACACTGTCTATCACTCTCTGACACTCTCCATCAATCTTTATCAGTCTCTGACTCTCTCTGACACTCAATGACACTCTCTGACACTCCCTATCACTCTCTATCACTCTCTGACACTCTCTGACACTCTCTGACACTCTCTGACACTCTCTGACACTCCATATCACTCTCTGACGCTCTCTGACACTCTCTGACAATCTCAGACACTCTCTGACAATCTCAGACACTCTCAGACACTCTCTATCACACTCTGACACTCACTGACACTCTCACACATTCTCTGTCACTCTCTATCACACTCTCTGTCACTCCCTATCACTCTCTGACACTCTGACACTTTCAGACACTCTCCGTCACTCTCAGACACTCTCTGTCACTCTCTGTCACTCTCAGACAATCTCAGAAACTCTCTATCACACTCTGAAACTCTCTGACACTCTCTGACTCTCTCAGAATCTCTCTCTCACTCTCTGAAACTCTCAGACACTCTCTATCACTCCCTATCACTCTCTACCACTCTCTGACACTCTCAGACACTCTCAGACACTCTCTATCACTCTCTGACACTCTCTATCAATCTTTATCACTCTCTGACACTCTCAGAAACTCTCTATCACTCTCTCTCTCACTCTCTGACGCTCACTGACCCTCTCACACATTCTCTGTCACTCTCAGAAACTCTCTGTCATTCTCTATCACTCTCTGACATTCTGACTCTCAGACACTCTCCGTCACTCTCAGACACTCTCTGTCACTCACAGATGCTCTCAGAAACTCTCTATCACACTCTGAAACTCTCTGACACTCTCTGACACTCTCAGAATCTCTCTCTCACTCTCTGAAACTCTCAGACACTCTCTATCACTCTCTGACACTCTCCATCACTCTCTGACATTCTCAGACACTCTCTATCACTCTCTGAAACTCTCTATCACTCTCTGACACTCTCAGACACTCTCTTTCACTCTCTGACACTCTCCATCACTCTCTGTCACTCTCAGACACTCTCTATCACACTCTGAAGCTCTCTGACACTCTCAGACACTCTCTATCACTCTCAGCCACTCTCTATCACTCTCTGACACTCCCTGACTCTCTCTTTCGCTCTCTGACACTCTCTGACACTCTCTGACACTCTCAGACACTCTCTATCACTCTCTATCATTCTCTGACACTCTCTGACACTCTCAGAATTTCTCTCTCACTCTCTGAAACTCTCAGACACTCTCTATCACTCTCTGACAGTCTCTGACAGTCTATGACACTCTCTGACATTCTCAGACACTCTCTATCACTCTCTGAAACTCTCTATCACTCTCTGACACTCTCTATCACTCTCTGACATTCACTGACACTCTCAGACACTCTCTGTCACTCTCAGACACTCTCTATCACACTCTGAAGCTCTCTGAAGCTCTCTGACACTCTCAGACACTCTCTGACACTCTCACATTCTCTATCACTCTCTATCACTCTGAAACTCTCTGACTCTCTCTGACACTCAATGACTCTCTCTGACACTCCCTATCACTCTCTATCACTCTCTATCAATCTCTGACACTCTCCATCAATCTTTATCACTCTCTGACACTCTCAGAAACTCTCTATCACTCTCTCTCACTCTCTGACTCTCTCTGACACTCTGACAATCTCAGACACTCTCAGACACTCTCTATCACACTCTGACACTCACTGACAATCTCACGCATTCTCTGTCACTCTCTATCACTCTCTGACACTCTGACACTCTCAGACACTCTCCGTCACTCTCAGACACTCTCCGTCACTCTCAGACACTCTCTGTCACTCTCAGACACTCTCAGACACTCTCAGAAACTCTCTATCACACTCTGAAACTCTCTGACACTCTCTGACACTCTCAGAAACTCTCTCTCACTCTCTGAAACTCTCAGACACTCTCTATCACTCTCTGACAATCTCTATCACTCTCAGACATTCTCAGACACTCTCTATCACTCTCAGACACTCTCTATCACTCTCTGACACTCTCTGACACTCTCTATCACTCTCTGACACTCACTGACACTCTCAGACACTCTCTGTCACTCTCAGACACTCTCTATCACACTCTGAAGCTTTCTGACACTCTCAGACACTCTCTATCACTCCCAGCCACTCTCTATCACTCTCTCACACTCCCTGACACTCTCTTTCGCTCTCTGACACTCTGTGACACTCTCAGACACTCTCTACAACTCTCAATAGCTCTCTGACACTCTCTGACACTCTCAGAATCTCTCTCTCACTCTCTGAAACTCTCAGACACTCTCTGCCACTCTCTGACACTCTCTATCACTCTCTGAAGCTCTCTGACACTCTCAGACACTCTCTATCACTCTCAGACACTCTCTATCACTCTCAGCCACTCTCTGACACTCTCAGACACTCTCAGACACTCTCAGACACTCTCTGACAATCTCAGACACTCTCTATCACTCTATGACACTCTCTGACACTCTCAGACTCTTTCTGACACTCTCATACACTCTCTATCAATCTCTATCACTCTCTGACACACTCTGACACTCTCTGACACTCTCAGACACTCTATATCACTCTCTGACACTCACTGACACTCGCAGACACTCTCTGTCACTCTCAGACACCTCAGAAACTCTCTATCACTCTCTGAAACTCTCTGACACTCTCTGACGCTCTCTGACACTCTCTGACACTCTCTATCACTCTATGACACTCTCTGACACTCTCTATCAATCTCTATCACTCTCTGACAATGTCTGACACTCTCTGACACTCTCTATCAATCTCTATCACTCTCTGACACTGTCTGACACACTCAGACACTCTCTATCACTCTCTATCACTCTCTGTCACTCTCAGACACCTCAGAAATTCTCTATCACACTCTGACACTCTCTGACACTCTCTGACACTCTCAGACAATCACTATCACTCTCTTCCACTCTCTATCACTCTCTGACGCTCCATATCACTCTCTGAAACTCTCTGACACTATCTGACACTCAATGACACTCTCTGACACTCCCTATCACTCTCTACCATTCTCTGACACTCTCTGACACTCTCAGACACTCTCTATCACTCTTTGACACTCTCTATCAATCTTTATCACTCTCTGACACTCTCAGAAACTTTCTATCACTCTCTCTCACTCTCTGACGCTCTCTGACAGTCTCTGACACTCTCTATCACTCTATGACACTCTCTGACACTCTCTATCACTCTCTATCACTCTGAATCACTCTCTGACACTGTCTGACACACTCTGACACTCTCTGACACTCTCTGACACTCTCTGACACTCTCAGACACTCTCTGACACTCTCAGACAATCACTATCACTCTCTTCCACTCTCTATCACTCTCTGACACTCCATATCACTCTCTGAAACTCTCTGACACTCTCTGACACACAATGACACTCTCTGACACTCCCTATCACTCTCTATCACTCTCTGACACTCTCAGAACCTCTCTATCACTCTGAGACACTCTCTATCACACTCTGAAGCTCTCTGACACTCTCAGACACTCTCTATCACTCTCAGCCACTCTCTGAAACTCTCAGACACTCTCAGACACTCTCTGTCACTCTCAGACACTCTCTGACAATCTCAGACACTCTCTATCACTCTATGACACTCTCTGACACTCTCAGACACTCTCTGACACTCTCATACACTCTCTATCAATCTCTCTCACTCTCTGACACACTCTGACACACTCTGACACTCTCTGACAGTATCAGACACTCTCTATCACTCTTTGACACACTCTGACAATCTCTGACACTCTCAGACACTCTCAGACACTCTATATCTCTCTCTGACACTCTCTGACACTCTCTGACGCTCTCTGACACTCTCTGACACTCTCTATCACTCTATGACACTCTCTGACACTCTCTATCACTCTCTATCACTCTCTGACACTGTCTGACACACTCAGACACTCTCTATCACTCTCTGTCACTCTCAGACACCTCAGAAATTCTCTATCACACTCTGATACTCTCTGACACTCTCAGACAATCACTATCACTCTCTTCCACGCTCTATCACTCTCTGACACTCCATATCACTCTCTGAAACTCTCTGACACTCAATGACACTCTCTGACACTCCCTATCACTCTCTACCACTCTCTATCAATCTTTATCACTCTCTGACACTCTCAGAAACTTTCTATCACTCTCTCTCACTCTCTGACGCTCACTGACACTCTCACACATTCTCTGTCACTCTCAGACACTCTCTGTCACTCTCTATCACTCTCTGACACTCTGACTCTCAGACACTCTCTGTCACTCACAGATACTCTCAGAAACTCTCGATCACACTCTGAAACTCTCTGACACTCTCTGACACTCTCAGAATCTCTCTCTCACTCTCTGAAACTCTCAGACACTCTCTATCACTCTCTGACACACTCTATCAATCTTTATCACTCTCTGACACTCTCTGACACTCCCTATCACTCTCTACCACTCTCTGACACTCTCTGACACTCTCAGACACTCTCTATCACTCTCTGACACTCTCTATCAATCTTTATCACTCTCTGACATTCTCAGACACTCTCTATCACTCTCTGAAACTCTCTATCACTCTCTGACACTCTCTGACACTCTCTATCACTCTCTGACACTCACTGACACTCTCAGCCTCTCTCTATCACTCTCTGACACTCCCTGACTCTCTCTTTTTCTCTCTGACACTCTCTGACACTCTCTGACACTCTCTGACACTCTCTGACACTCTCAGACACTCTCTATCACTCTCTATCATTCTCTGACACTCTCTGACACTCTCAGAATCTCTCTCTCACTCTCTGATACTCTCAGACACTCTCTATCACTCTCTGAAACTCTCTATCACTCTCTGACATTCTCAAACACTCTCTATCACTCTCTGACACTCTCAGGCAATCTCTATCACTCTCAACCACTCTCAACCACTCTCCATCACTCTCTGACACTCTCTGACACTCTCTGACACACTCTGACACTCTCAGACACTCTCTGACACTCTCAGACCCTCTCTGACACTCTCTATCACTCTCTATCACTCTCTGACACTCTCTGACACTCTCTGACAGTCTCAGACACACTCTATCACTCTCAGACACTCTCTATCACTCTCTGACACTCTCAGATTCTCTCTGACACTCTCACACACTCTCTCACTCTCTGACACTCTCTGACACTCTCTGACACTCTCAGAAACTCTCTGACACTCTCATACACTCTCTGACACACTCTGACAGACTCTGAAACACTCTGACACACTCTGACACACTCCGACACTCTCTGACAGTCTCAGACACTCTCTATCACTCTCTGACACACTCTGACAATCTCTGACTCTCTCAGACACTCTATATCACTCTCTGACACTCACTGACACTCGCAGACACTCTCTGACACTCTCAGACACCTCAGAAACTCTCTGACACTCTCTGACACTCTCTGACACTCTCTGACACTCTCTGACGCTCTCTGACACTCTCTGACACTCCATATCACTCTCTGAAACTCTCTGACCCTCAATGACACTCTGTGACACTCCCTATCACTCTCTACCACTCTCTATCAATCTTTATCACTCTCTGACACTCTCAGAAACTTTCTATCACTCTCTCTCACTCTCTGACGCTCACTG
This sequence comes from Heterodontus francisci, assembly GCF_036365525.1. Taxonomy (NCBI): domain Eukaryota; kingdom Metazoa; phylum Chordata; class Chondrichthyes; order Heterodontiformes; family Heterodontidae; genus Heterodontus; species Heterodontus francisci. The sequence goes on along the minus strand of NC_090412.1, from coordinate 32,976,703 downwards.
ACACTCTCACACATTCTCTGTCACTCTCAGACACTCTCTGTCACTCTCTATCACTCTCTGACACTCTGACTCTCAGACACTCTCTGTCACTCACAGATACTCTCAGAAACTCTCAGAAACTCTCGATCACACTCTGAAACTCTCTGACACTCTCTGACACTCTCAGAATCTCTCTCTCACTCTCTGAAACTCTCAGACACTCTCTATCACTCTCTGACACACTCTATCAATCTTTATCACTCTCTGACACTCTCTGACACTCCCTATCACTCTCTGCCACTCTCTGACACTCTCAGACACTCTCTATCACTCTCTGAAACTCTCTATCACTCTCTGACACTCTCTGACACTCTCTATCACTCTCTGACACTCACTGACACTCTCAGCCTCTCTCTATCACTCTCTGACACTCCCTGACTCTCTCTTTTGCTCTCTGACACTCTCTGACACTCTCTGACACTCTCAGACACTCTCTATCACTCTCTATCATTCTCTGACACTCTCTGACACTCTCAGAATCTCTCTCTCACTCTCTGAAACTCTCAGACACTCTCTATCACTCTCTGAAACTCTCTATCACTCTCTGACATTCTCAAACACTCTCTATCACTCTCTGACACTCTCAGGCAATCTCTATCACTCTCAACCACTCTCAACCACTCTCCATCACTCTCTGACACTCTCTGACACTCTCTGACACTCTCTGACACTCTCTGACACTCTCTATCACTCTCTGACACTCTCTGACACTCTCTGACAGTCTCAGACACACTCTATCACTCTCAGACACTCTCTATCACTCTCTGACACTCTCAGATTCTCTCTGACACTCTCACACACTCTCTCACTCTCTGACACTCTCTGGCACTCTCTGACACTCTCAGAAACTCTCTGACACTCTCATACACTCTCTGACACACTCTGACAGACTCTGAAACACTCTGACACACTCTGACACACTCCGACACTCTCTGACAGTCTCAGACACTCTCTATCACTCTCTGACACACTCTGACAATCTCTGACTCTCTCAGACACTCTATATCACTCTCTGACACTCACTGACACTCGCAGACACTCTCTGTCACTCTCAGACACCTCAGAAACTCTCTATCACTCTCTGACACTCTCTGACACTCTCTGACACTCTCTGACACTCTCTGACGCTCTCTGACACTCTCTGACACTCCCTATCACTCTATGACACTCTCTGACACTCTCTATCACTCTCTATCACTCTCTATCACTCTCTGTCACTGTCTGACACACTCAGACACTCTCTATCACTCTCTGTCACTCTCAGACACTCTCTATCACTCTCTGACACTCTCTATCACTCTCTGACACTCTCTGACGCTCTCTGACACTCTCTGACACTCCCTATCACTCTATGACACTCTCTGACACTCTCTATCACTCTCTATCACTCTCTATCACTCTCTGTCACTGTCTGACACACTCAGACACTCTCTATCACTCTCTGTCACTCTCAGACACTCTCTATCACTCTCTGACACTCTCTATCACTCTCTGACACTCTCTGACACACTCTGACACTCTCAGACACTCTCTATCACTCTCTGACACACTCTGACAGTCTCTGACACTCTCAGACACTCTCACACACTCTCAGACACTCTCTATCACTCTCTATCACTCTCTATCACTCTCTGACACTATCTATCACTCTATTAAATTCTCTGACACTCTCTGAAACTCTCTGACACTATCTGACACTCTCTGATACACTCTGACACTCTCTGACACTCTCAGACACTCTCAATCACTCTCTACCTCTCTGACACACTCTGACTGTTTCCGACACTCTCTGACACTCTCTATCACTCTCTGACACTATCTATCACTTTCTGACACTCTCAGACACTCTCTATCACTCTCTGACACTCTCTATCACTCACTGACACTCTCTGACACTTTCAGACACTCGCTCTCATTCTCCATCACTCACTGAAAGTATCAGACACTCTCTGTCACTCTGACACTCTCAGACGCTCTCTGACCCTCTCTATCACTCTCTGACACTCTATATCACTTTCTGACTCTGCCTGACACACACTGACACTCTCAGGCACTCTCTGAAACTCTCTGACACACTCTGACAATCCCTGACACCCTCTGTCAATCTCCATCTCTCTCTGACACTCTGACAATTTCAGACACTCTCAGACACACTCATAGACTCTCTGGCACACTCTGGCACTCTCTAAAACTCTCTGGCACTCTCCATCACTCTCTGAAACTCTCTATCACTCTCTGACACTCTCTGACACTCTCTATCACTCTCTGACACTCACTGACACTCTCAGCCTCTCTCTATCACTCTCTGACACTCCCTGACTCTCTCTTTTGCTCTCTGACACTCTCTGACACTCTCTGACACTCTCAGACACTCTCTATCACTCTCTATCATTCTCTGACACTCTCTGACACTCTCAGAATCTCTCTCTCACTCTCTGAAACTCTCAGACACTCTCTATCACTCTCTGAAACTCTCTATCACTCTCTGACATTCTCAAACACTCTCTATCACTCTCTGACACTCTCAGGCAATCTCTATCACTCTCAACCACTCTCAACCACTCTCCATCACTCTCTGACACTCTCTGACACTCTCTGACACTCTCTGACACTCTCTGACACTCTCTATCACTCTCTGACACTCTCTGACACTCTCTGACAGTCTCAGACACACTCTATCACTCTCAGACACTCTCTATCACTCTCTGACACTCTCAGATTCTCTCTGACACTCTCACACACTCTCTCACTCTCTGACACTCTCTGGCACTCTCTGACACTCTCAGAAACTCTCTGACACTCTCATACACTCTCTGACACACTCTGACAGACTCTGAAACACTCTGACACACTCTGACACACTCCGACACTCTCTGACAGTCTCAGACACTCTCTATCACTCTCTGACACACTCTGACAATCTCTGACTCTCTCAGACACTCTATATCACTCTCTGACACTCACTGACACTCGCAGACACTCTCTGTCACTCTCAGACACCTCAGAAACTCTCTATCACTCTCTGACACTCTCTGACACTCTCTGACACTCTCTGACACTCTCTGACGCTCTCTGACACTCTCTGACACTCCCTATCACTCTATGACACTCTCTGACACTCTCTATCACTCTCTATCACTCTCTATCACTCTCTGTCACTGTCTGACACACTCAGACACTCTCTATCACTCTCTGTCACTCTCAGACACTCTCTATCACTCTCTGACACTCTCTATCACTCTCTGACACTCTCTGACGCTCTCTGACACTCTCTGACACTCCCTATCACTCTATGACACTCTCTGACACTCTCTATCACTCTCTATCACTCTCTATCACTCTCTGTCACTGTCTGACACACTCAGACACTCTCTATCACTCTCTGTCACTCTCAGACACTCTCTATCACTCTCTGACACTCTCTATCACTCTCTGACACTCTCTGACACACTCTGACACTCTCAGACACTCTCTATCACTCTCTGACACACTCTGACAGTCTCTGACACTCTCAGACACTCTCACACACTCTCAGACACTCTCTATCACTCTCTATCACTCTCTATCACTCTCTATCACTCTCTGACACTATCTATCACTCTATTAAATTCTCTGACACTCTCTGAAACTCTCTGACACTATCTGACACTCTCTGATACACTCTGACACTCTCTGACACTCTCAGACACTCTCAATCACTCTCTACCTCTCTGACACACTCTGACTGTTTCCGACACTCTCTGACACTCTCTATCACTCTCTGACACTATCTATCACTTTCTGACACTCTCAGACACTCTCTATCACTCTCTGACACTCTCTATCACTCACTGACACTCTCTGACACTTTCAGACACTCGCTCTCATTCTCCATCACTCACTGAAAGTATCAGACACTCTCTGTCACTCTGACACTCTCAGACGCTCTCTGACCCTCTCTATCACTCTCTGACACTCTATATCACTTTCTGACTCTGCCTGACACACACTGACACTCTCAGGCACTCTCTGAAACTCTCTGACACACTCTGACAATCCCTGACACCCTCTGTCAATCTCCATCACTCTCTGACACTCTGACAATTTCAGACACTCTCAGACACACTCATAGACTCTCTGGCACACTCTGGCACTCTCTAAAACTCTCTGGCACTCTCCATCACTCTCTGGCACTCTCTATCACTCTCTGACACTCTCTGACACTCTCTGACACTCTCAGACTCTCCCTGACAATCTCAGACTCTCTCTGACTCTCTCTATCACTCTCTGACACTCTCTGACACTCTCCGACACTCACCGACACTCTCAGAAACTCTCTGACACTCTCAGACACTCTCTATCACTCTCAGACACTCTCTATCACTCTCTGACACTCTCTGACACTCTCAGACACTCTGACGCTCTCACACACTCTCTATCACTCTCTGACACTCTCAGAAACTCTCACACACTCTCTATCACTCTCTGACACACTCTCACACTCTCAGAAACTCTCTGACACTCTCTGACACTCTCATACACTCTCTATCACTCTCTGACACACTCTGACACACTCCGACACTCTCTGACAGTCTCAGACACTCTCTATCACTCTCTGACACACTCTGACAATCTCTGACACTCTCAGACACTCTATATCACTCTCTGACACTCACTGACACTCGCAGACAATCTCTGTCACTCTCAGACACCTCAGAAACTCTCTATCACTCTATGACACTCTCTGACACTCTCTATCACTCTCTATCACTCTCTGTCACTGTCTGACACACTCAGACACTCTCTATCTCTCTCTGTCCCTCTCAGACTCCTCAGAAACTCTCTATCACTCTCTGACACTCTCTATCACTCTCTATCACTCTCTGACACTCTCTGTCTCTCTCTGACAGTCTCTACCACTCTCTACCACTCTCTGTCACTCTCTGACACTCTCTGACACTCTCTATCACTCACTGACACTCTCTGACACTCTCTGACACTCTCAGACACTCTCTGGCACATTCTATCACTCTCTGACACTCTCAGACACTCTCTGTCACTTTCTATCACTCTCTGACACTGTGTGACACTTTCTGATACTCTCAGACACTCTCATACACTTTCTATCACTCTCTGACACTCTCTGACACTTTCTATCACTCGCTGACACTCTCTGACACTCTCAGAGACACTCAGACAGTCTCACACACTATCTATCACTCCCTGATACTGTCTGACAATCTCTAACACTCTCAGGCACTCACTTTCACTCTCTATCTCTCTATGACACTCCCTATCACTCCCTAACACTCTCAGATTCTCTATGACCATCTATTTCACTCTCCATCACTCTCTGACACTCTCAGACATTCTCAGACACTCTCTGACACTCTCTGACACTCTCAGACACTCTCAGACACTCTCAGACACTCTCAGACAATCTCTATCACTCTCAGACACTCTCTATCACTCTCCATCACTCTCTGACAACACTCTGACACTATCTATCATTCTTTGACAGTCTGAGACACTCTCTATCACTCTCAGGCACTCTCGATCGCTCTCAGACACTTTCTGACACTGTCTGACACTCTCAGACACTCTCTAACACTCTCTGACACTCTCAGACACTCTCTATCACTCTCTGACACTCTCTATCACTCTCTGACACTCTCTGACACACTCTGACACACTCAGACACTCTTTCACTCTCTATCACTCACTGTTACTCTCTGACACACTCTGACACTCTCTGACACTCTCTGTCACTCTCTCACACTCTCTATCACTCTCTGACACTCTCTGACACTCTCAATCACTCTCTGATACACTCTGTCACTCACAGACACTCTCAGACACTCTCGATCACTCTCTGTCATTCTCTATCACTCTCTGACACTCTCTGACTCTCAAAGACACTCTCTATATCACACTCTATCACTCTCTATCACTCACTGACACTCTCAGACAATCTCTATCACTCTCTGACACTCTCTGACTCTCTCTGACTCTCTGAGACACTCTCTGACACTTTCTGTCACTCTCTGAAACTCTCTGACACTCTCTGACGCTTTCTATCACTCTCTGACACTCTCTGACACTCTCAGAGACTCTCTGACAGTCTCAGACACTTTCTATCACTCTGACACTGTCTGACGATCTCTGACACTCTCAGACACTCTCTATCACTCTCTGACACTTTCTATCACTCTCTGTCACTCTCTGACACACTCTGACTCTTTCAGACACTCTCAGACACTCTCTCACTCTCTATCAATCTCTGACACACTCTGACACTCTCTGACACTCTCTATCACTCTCTATCACACTCTGTTACTCTCTGACACACTCTGACATTCTCTGACACTCTCTGACATACTCTGACAATCTCTGACACTTTCTATCACTCTCTGACACTCTCTATCACTCTCTGAAACTCTCAGTCACTCTCTATCAATCTCTGACACTCTCAGACACGCTCTATCACTCACTGACACTCTCTATCAGTCTCTGACAGTCTCTGACACATTCTGACACTCTCAGACACTCTCTATCACTCTCTATCACTCCCTGACACACTCTGACACTTTGTGACAATCTCAGACACTCTCTATCACTCTCTATCCCTCTCTGTTACTCTCTGACACACTCTGACACACTCTGACACACTCTGACACTCTCTGACACTTTATATCACTCTCTGAATCTCTCAGACACTCTCTGACACTTTCTATCACACTCTGACCCTCTCTGACACTCTCAGATAATCTCAGACAGTCTCAGACACTTTCTATCACTCTCTGACACTGTCTGACAATCTCTGACACTCTCAGACACTCTCTTTCACTCTCTATCCCTCGATGACACTCCCTATCACTCCCTAACACTCTCAGATTCTCTATGACACTCTTTTTCAATCTCCATCACTCTCTGACACTGTCAGACACTCTCTGACACTCTCAGACACTCTCTGACTATCTCAGACACTCTCAGACACTCTCTATCACTCTATATCAATCTCTGACACTATATATCACTCTATTAAACTATCTGACACTCTCCGTCACTCTCTATCACTCTCTGGCACACTCTGACTCACTCTGACACTCTCAGACACTCTCTATCACTCTCTGACACACTCTGACAGTCTCTGACACTCTCAGACACTCTCACACACTCTCAGACACTCTCTATCACTCTCTATCACTCTCTATCACTCTCTATCACTCTCTGACACTATCTATCACTCTATTAAATTCTCTGACACTCTCTGAAACTCTCTGACACTATCTGACACTCTCTGATACACTCTGACACACTCAGACACTCTCTATCACTCTCTATCACTGCCTATCACTCTCCATCACTCTCTGACACACTCTGACACTCTCTGACACTCTCAGACACTCTCAATCACTCTCTACCTCTCTGACACACTCTGACTGTTTCCGACACTCTCTGACACTCTCTATCACTCTCTATCACACTCTGTTACTCTCTGACACACTCTGACATTCTCTGACACTCTCTGACATACTCTGACAATCTCTGACACTTTCTATCACTCTCTGACACTCTCTATCACTCTCTGAAACTCTCAGTCACTCTCTATCAATCTCTGACACTCTCAGACACGCTCTATCACTCACTGACACTCTCTATCAGTCTCTGACAGTCTCTGACACATTCTGACACTCTCAGACACTCTCTATCACTCTCTATCACTCCCTGACACACTCTGACACTTTGTGACAATCTCAGACACTCTCTATCACTCTCTATCCCTCTCTGTTACTCTCTGACACACTCTGACACACTCTGACACACTCTGACACTCTCTGACACTTTATATCACTCTCTGAATCTCTCAGACACTCTCTGACACTTTCTATCACACTCTGACCCTCTCTGACACTCTCAGATAATCTCAGACAGTCTCAGACACTTTCTATCACTCTCTGACACTGTCTGACAATCTCTGACACTCTCAGACACTCTCTTTCACTCTCTATCCCTCGATGACACTCCCTATCACTCCCTAACACTCTCAGATTCTCTATGACACTCTTTTTCAATCTCCATCACTCTCTGACACTGTCAGACACTCTCTGACACTCTCAGACACTCTCTGACTATCTCAGACACTCTCAGACACTCTCTATCACTCTATATCAATCTCTGACACTATATATCACTCTATTAAACTATCTGACACTCTCCGTCACTCTCTATCACTCTCTGGCACACTCTGACTCACTCTGACACTCTCAGACACTCTCTATCACTCTCTGACACACTCTGACAGTCTCTGACACTCTCAGACACTCTCACACACTCTCAGACACTCTCTATCACTCTCTATCACTCTCTATCACTCTCTGACACTATCTATCACTCTATTAAATTCTCTGACACTCTCTGAAACTCTCTGACACTATCTGACACTCTCTGATACACTCTGACACACTCAGACACTCTCTATCACTCTCTATCACTGCCAATCACTCTCCATCACTCTCTGACACACTCTGACACTCTCTGACACTCTCAGACACTCTCAATCACTCTCTACCTCTCTGACACACTCTGACTGTTTCCGACACTCTCTGACACTCTCTATCACTCTCTGACACTATCTATCACTTTCTGACACTCTCAGACACTCTCTATCACTCTCTGACACTCTCTATCACTCACTGACACTCTCTGACACTTTCAGACACTCGCTCTCATTCTCCATCACTCACTGAAAGTATCAGACACTCTCTGTCACTCTGACACTCTCAGACGCTCTCTGACCCTCTCTATCACTCTCTGACACTCTATATCACTTTCTGACTCTGCCTGACACACACTGACACTCTCAGGCACTCTCTGAAACTCTCTGACACACTCTGACAATCCCTGACACCCTCTGTCAATCTCCATCACTCTCTGACACTCTGACAATTTCAGACACTCTCAGACACACTCATAGACTCTCTGGCACACTCTGGCACTCTCTAAAACTCTCTGGCACTCTCCATCACTCTCTGGCACTCTCTATCACTCTCTGACACTCTCTGACACTCTCTGACACTCTCAGACTCTCCCTGACAATCTCAGACTCTCTCTGACTCTCTCTATCACTCTCTGACACTCTCTGACACTCTCCGACACTCACCGACACTCTCAGAAACTCTCTGACACTCTCTGACACTCTCTGAAACTCTCAGACGCTCTCTGACATTCTCTATCACTCTCTGACACTCTATATCACTTTCTGACTCTGCCTGACACACTGTCACTCTCAGGCACTCTCTGAAACTCTCTATCACTCGCTGAAACGCTCTGACACTCGCAGACACTCTCTGACACTTTTTATCACTTTCTGACACTCTCTATCGCACTCTGACACTTTCTGTCACTCTCTGACACTCTCTGTCACTCTCTATCACTCTCAGGCATTCTCTATCACTCTCTGACACTCTCTGTCACTCTCTCACACTCTCTATCACTCTCTGACACTCTCTGACACTCTCTGACACTCTCAGACGCTCTCAGACACTCTCTGACACTTTCTATCACTCTCTGACACTCTCTATCACTCTCTGACACTCTCTATCGCACTCTGACACTTTATGTAACTCTCTGACACTCTCTGTCACTCTCTATCAGTCTCAGGCATTCTCTATCACTCTCTGACACTCTCTGTCACTCTCTCACACTCTCTACCACTCTCTCCCACTCTCTGACACTCTCTGTCACTCTCTCACACTCTCTATCACTCTCTGACACTCTCTGACACTCTCTGACACTCTCTGACACTCTCAGACGCTCTCAGACACTCTCTGACACTTTCTATCACTCTCTGGCACTCTCTATCACTCTCTGACACTCTCTATCGCACTCTGACACTTTATGTAACTCTCTGACACTCTCTGTCACTCTCGATCACTCTCATGCACTGTCTATCACTCTCTGACACTCCCTGTCACTCTCTGACACTCTCTACCACTCTCTACCACTCTCTGTCACTCTCTGACACGCCCTGACACTCTCTATCACTCTATGGCACTCTCTTAGACTCTCAGACCCTCTCAGACACTCTCTGACACTCTCTATCACTCTCTATCACTCTCTATCACTCTCTGACACTCTCTGACACTCTCAGACACTCTCTATCACTCTATGGCACTCTCTTAGACTCTCAGACCCTCTCAGACACTCTCTGACACTCTCTATCACTCTCTATCACTCTCTATCACTCTCTGACACTCTCTGACACTCTCAGACACTCTCTGACTCTCTCAGACCCTCTCAGACACTCTCTCAATTTTTCTATCACTCTCTGACACTCTCAGACACTCTCTGTCACTTTCTATCACACTGTGACACTGTTTGACACTGTCTGACACTCTCAGACACTCTCTGACACTTTCTATCACTAGCTGACACTCTCTGACACTCTCAGAGACACTCAGACAGTCTCAGACACTCTCTATCCCTCTGTGACACTCCCTATCACTCCCTAACACTCTCCGATTATCTATGACAATCTCTTTCACTCTCCATCACTCTCAGACACTCTCAGACACTCTCTGACACTCTCAGACTCTCTCAGACACTCTCAATTTTTCTATCACTCTCTATCACTCTCTATCACTCTCTATCAATCTCTGACACACTCTGACACTCTCTGGCACTCTCTATCACTCTCTGACACTCTCTGACACTCTCTGACACTCTCAGACTCTCCCTGACAATCTCAGACTCTCTCTGACTCTCTCTATCACTCTCTGACACTCACTGACACTCTCCGACACTCTCCGACACTCTCAGAAACTCTCTGACACTCTCTGACACTCTCTGAAACTCTCAGACCCTCTCTGATATTCTCAGACACTCTCTGTCACTCTCTCACACTCTCTATCACTCTCTGACACTCTCTGACACTCTCTGACACTCTCTGACACTCTCAGACTCTCCCTGACAATCTCAGACTCTCTCTGACTCTCTCTATCACTCTCTGACACTCACTGACACTCTCCGACACTCTCCGACACTCTCAGAAACTCTCTGACACTCTCTGACACTCTCTGAAACTCTCAGACACTCTCTGACACTCTCAGACACTCTCTGACACTCTCTGACACTCTCTATCACTCTCTGACACTCTCTGACACTCTCTGACACTCTCTACCACTCTCTACCACTCTCTGTCACTCTCTGACACGCCCTGACACTCTCTATCACTCTATGGCACTCTCTTAGACTCTCAGACCCTCTCAGACACTCTCTGACACTCTCTATCACTCTCTATCACTCTCTATCACTCTCTGACACTCTCTGACACTCTCAGACACTCTCTGACTCTCTCAGACCCTCTCAGACACTCTCTCAATTTTTCTATCACTCTCTGACACTCTCAGACACTCTCTGTCACTTTCTATCACACTGTGACACTGTTTGACACTGTCTGACACTCTCAGACACTCTCTGACACTTTCTATCACTAGCTGACACTCTCTGACACTCTCAGAGACACTCAGACAGTCTCAGACACTCTCTATCCCTCTGTGACACTCCCTATCACTCCCTAACACTCTCCGATTATCTATGACAATCTCTTTCACTCTCCATCACTCTCAGACACTCTCAGACACTCTCTGACACTCTCAGACTCTCTCAGACACTCTCAATTTTTCTATCACTCTCTATCACTCTCTATCAATCTCTGACACACTCTGACACTCTCTGGCACTCTCTATCACTCTCTGACACTCTCTGACACTCTCTGACACTCTCTGACACTCTCAGACTCTCCCTGACAATCTCAGACTCTCTCTGACTCTCTCTATCACTCTCTGACACTCACTGACACTCTCCGACACTCTCCGACACTCTCAGAAACTCTCTGACACTCTCTGACACTCTCTGAAACTCTCAGACACTCTCTGACACTCTCAGACACTCTCTGACACTTTCTATCACTAGCTGACACTCTCTGACACTCTCAGAGACACTCAGACAGTCTCAGACACTCTCTATCCCTCTGTGACACTCCCTATCACTCCCTAACACTCTCCGATTATCTATGACAATCTCTTTCACTCTCCATCACTCTCAGACACTCTCAGACACTCTCTGACACTCTCAGACTCTCTCAGACACTCTCAATTTTTCTATCACTCTCTATCACTCTCTATCAATCTCTGACACACTCTGACACTCTCTGGCACTCTCTATCACTCTCTGACACTCTCTGACACTCTCTGACACTCTCTGACACTCTCAGACTCTCCCTGACAATCTCAGACTCTCTCTGACTCTCTCTATCACTCTCTGACACTCACTGACACTCTCCGACACTCTCCGACACTCTCAGAAACTCTCTGACACTCTCTGACACTCTCTGAAACTCTCAGACGCTCTCTGATATTCTCTGTCACTCTCTGACACTCTTTATCACTTTCTGACTCTGCCTGACACACTGTCACTCTCAGGCACTCTCTGAAACTCTCTATCACTCGCTGAAACGCTCTGACACTCGCAGACACTCTCTGACACTTTTTATCACTTTCTGACACTCTCAGACAATCTCAGACACCCATCAGACACTCTCAGACACTCTCTGGCACTCTCTATCACTCTCTGACACTCTCTATCGCACTCTGACACTTTCTGTCACTCTCTGACACTCTCTGTCACTCTCTATCACTCTCAGGCATTCTCTATCACTCTCTGACACTCTCTGACACTCTCTGACACTCTCTGACACTCTCAGACGCTCTCAGACACTCTCTGACACTTTCTATCACTCTCTGGCACTCTCTAACCCTCTCTGACACTCTCTATCGCACTCTGACACTTTATGTAACTCTCTGACACTCTCTGTCACTCTCTATCAGTCTCAGGCATTCTCTATCACTCTCTGACACTCTCTGTCACTCTCTCACACTCTCTACCACTCTCTCCCACTCTCTGTCACTCTCTGACACTCTCTGTCACTCTCTGACACTCTCTGACACTCTCTGACACTCTCTGACACTCTCTGGCACTCTCTGGCACTCTCTATCACTCTCTGACAGTCTCTATCACACTCTGACACTTTCTGTCACTCTCTGACACTCTCTGTCACTCTCGATCACTCTCATGCACTGTCTATCACTCTCTGACACTCCCTGTCACTCTCTGACACTCTCTACCACTCTCTACCACTCTCTGACACGCCCTGACACTCTCTATCACTCTATGGCACTCTCTTAGACTCTCAGACCCTCTCAGACACTCTCTGACACTCTCTATCACTCTCTGACACTCTCTGACACTCTCAGACACTCTCTGACACTTTCTATCACTAGCTGACACTCTCTGACACTCTCAGAGACACTCAGACAGTCTCAGACACTCTCTATCCCTCTGTGACACTCCCTATCACTCCCTAACACTCTCCGATTATCTATGACAATCTCTTTCACTCTCCATCACTCTCAGACACTCTCAGACACTCTCTGACACTCTCAGACTCTCTCAGACACTCTCAATTTTTCTATCACTCTCTATCACTCTCTATCACTCTCTATCACTCTCTATCAATCTCTGACACACTCTGACACTCTCTGGCACTCTCTATCACTCTCTGACACTCTCTGACACTCTCTGACACTCTCAGACTCTCCCTGACAATCTCAGACTCTCTCTGACTCTCTCTATCACTCTCTGACACTCACTGACACTCTCCGACACTCTCCGACACTCTCAGAAACTCTCTGACACTCTCTGACACTCTCTGAAACTCTCAGACCCTCTCTGATATTCTCAGACACTCTCTGTCACTCTCTCACACTCTCTATCACTCTCTGACACTCTCTGACACTCTCTGACACTCTCTGACACTCTCAGACTCTCCCTGACAATCTCAGACTCTCTCTGACTCTCTCTATCACTCTCTGACACTCACTGACACTCTCCGACACTCTCCGACACTCTCAGAAACTCTCTGACACTCTCTGACACTCTCTGAAACTCTCAGACACTCTCTGACACTCTCAGACACTCTCTGACACTCTCTGACACTCTCTATCACTCTCTGACACTCTCTGACACTCTCTGACACTCTCTACCACTCTCTACCACTCTCTGTCACTCTCTGACACGCCCTGACACTCTCTATCACTCTATGGCACTCTCTTAGACTCTCAGACCCTCTCAGACACTCTCTGACACTCTCTATCACTCTCTATCACTCTCTATCACTCTCTGACACTCTCTGACACTCTCAGACACTCTCTGACTCTCTCAGACCCTCTCAGACACTCTCTCAATTTTTCTATCACTCTCTGACACTCTCAGACACTCTCTGTCACTTTCTATCACACTGTGACACTGTTTGACACTGTCTGACACTCTCAGACACTCTCTGACACTTTCTATCACTAGCTGACACTCTCTGACACTCTCAGAGACACTCAGACAGTCTCAGACACTCTCTATCCCTCTGTGACACTCCCTATCACTCCCTAACACTCTCCGATTATCTATGACAATCTCTTTCACTCTCCATCACTCTCAGACACTCTCAGACACTCTCTGACACTCTCAGACTCTCTCAGACACTCTCAATTTTTCTATCACTCTCTATCACTCTCTATCAATCTCTGACACACTCTGACACTCTCTGGCACTCTCTATCACTCTCTGACACTCTCTGACACTCTCTGACACTCTCTGACACTCTCAGACTCTCCCTGACAATCTCAGACTCTCTCTGACTCTCTCTATCACTCTCTGACACTCACTGACACTCTCCGACACTCTCCGACACTCTCAGAAACTCTCTGACACTCTCTGACACTCTCTGAAACTCTCAGACACTCTCTGACACTCTCAGACACTCTCTGACACTTTCTATCACTAGCTGACACTCTCTGACACTCTCAGAGACACTCAGACAGTCTCAGACACTCTCTATCCCTCTGTGACACTCCCTATCACTCCCTAACACTCTCCGATTATCTATGACAATCTCTTTCACTCTCCATCACTCTCAGACACTCTCAGACACTCTCTGACACTCTCAGACTCTCTCAGACACTCTCAATTTTTCTATCACTCTCTATCACTCTCTATCAATCTCTGACACACTCTGACACTCTCTGGCACTCTCTATCACTCTCTGACACTCTCTGACACTCTCTGACACTCTCTGACACTCTCAGACTCTCCCTGACAATCTCAGACTCTCTCTGACTCTCTCTATCACTCTCTGACACTCACTGACACTCTCCGACACTCTCCGACACTCTCAGAAACTCTCTGACACTCTCTGACACTCTCTGAAACTCTCAGACGCTCTCTGATATTCTCTGTCACTCTCTGACACTCTTTATCACTTTCTGACTCTGCCTGACACACTGTCACTCTCAGGCACTCTCTGAAACTCTCTATCACTCGCTGAAACGCTCTGACACTCGCAGACACTCTCTGACACTTTTTATCACTTTCTGACACTCTCAGACAATCTCAGACACCCATCAGACACTCTCAGACACTCTCTGGCACTCTCTATCACTCTCTGACACTCTCTATCGCACTCTGACACTTTCTGTCACTCTCTGACACTCTCTGTCACTCTCTATCACTCTCAGGCATTCTCTATCACTCTCTGACACTCTCTGACACTCTCTGACACTCTCTGACACTCTCAGACGCTCTCAGACACTCTCTGACACTTTCTATCACTCTCTGGCACTCTCTAACCCTCTCTGACACTCTCTATCGCACTCTGACACTTTATGTAACTCTCTGACACTCTCTGTCACTCTCTATCAGTCTCAGGCATTCTCTATCACTCTCTGACACTCTCTGTCACTCTCTCACACTCTCTACCACTCTCTCCCACTCTCTGTCACTCTCTGACACTCTCTGTCACTCTCTGACACTCTCTGACACTCTCTGACACTCTCTGACACTCTCTGGCACTCTCTGGCACTCTCTATCACTCTCTGACAGTCTCTATCACACTCTGACACTTTCTGTCACTCTCTGACACTCTCTGTCACTCTCGATCACTCTCATGCACTGTCTATCACTCTCTGACACTCCCTGTCACTCTCTGACACTCTCTACCACTCTCTACCACTCTCTGTCACTCTCTGACACGCCCTGACACTCTCTATCACTCTATGGCACTCTCTTAGACTCTCAGACCCTCTCAGACACTCTCTGACACTCTCTATCACTCTCTGACACTCTCTGACACTCTCAGACACTCTCTGACTCTCTCGGACCCTCTCAGACACTCTCTCAATTTTTCTATCACTCTCTGACACTCTCAGACACTCTCTGTCACTTTCTATCACACTGTGACACTGTTTGACACTGTCTGACACTCTCAGACACTCTCTGACACTTTCTATCACTCGCTGACACTCTCTGACACTCTCAGAGACACTCAGACATTCTCAGACACTCTCTATCCCTCTGTGACACTCCCTATCACTCCCTAACACTCTCCGATTATCTATGACAATCTCTTTCACTCTCCATCACTCTCAGACACTCTCAGACACTCTCTGACACTCTCAGACTCTCTCAGACACTCTCAATTTTTCTATCACTCTCTATCACTCTCTATCAATCTCTGACACACTCTGACACTCTCTGGCACTCTCAGACACTCTATCACTCTCTATCACTCTCTGACACACTCTGACAGTCTCAGACACTCTCAGACAGTCTCAGACACTCTCAGACACTCTTTATCACTCTCAGACACTCTCGATCGCTCTCAGACACTCTCTGACACTCTCAGACACTCTCGAACACTCTCTGACACTCTCTGACACTCTCAGACACTCTCTATCACTCTCTGACACTCTCTATCACTCTCTGACACACTCTAACACACTGAGACACTCTATCACTCTCTCTCACTCTCTGACACTCTCTGACACACTCTGATACTCTCTGACACTCTCTGACACACTCTGACAATCTCTGACACTCTCAATCACTGTCTGACACACTCTGTCAATCACAGACACTCTCAGAGCCTCTCGATCACTCTAAGACATTCTCTATCACTCTCTGACAC
Source organism: Heterodontus francisci (assembly GCF_036365525.1). Taxonomy (NCBI): domain Eukaryota; kingdom Metazoa; phylum Chordata; class Chondrichthyes; order Heterodontiformes; family Heterodontidae; genus Heterodontus; species Heterodontus francisci. The sequence continues at coordinate 32,959,608 of NC_090412.1, read as the reverse complement.
TCTCTGACACTCTCGGACACTCTCTATCACTCTCTGACACTCTCGGACAATCTCTATCACTCTCTGACACTCTCTGACTCTCTCTGACTCTCTGATACACTCTCTGACACTTTATATCACTCTCTGAAACTCTCAGAGACTCTCTGACACTTTCTATCACTCTCTGACACTCTCTGACACTCTCAGAGCCTCTCAGACAGTCTCAGACACTTTCTACCACTCTCTGACACTGTCTGACAAACTCTGACACTCTCAGACACTCTCTTTCACTCTCTATCCCTCAATGACACTCACTATCACTCCCTAACACTCTCAGATTCTCTATGACACCCTATTTCACTCTCCATCACTCTCTGACACTGTCAGACACTCTCTGACACTCTCAGATACTCTCTCACACTCTCAGACTCTCTCAGAGACTCTCAGACACTCTCTATCACTCTATTTCACTCTCTGACACTCTCTGACACTATCTATCACTCTATGAAACTCTCTGACACTCTCTATCACTCTCTGGTACACTCTGACTCTCTCTGACACTCACAGACACTCTCTATCACTCTCTATCACTCTCTGACACACTCTGACATTCTCAGACACTCTCAGACACTCTCAGACACTCTCAGACACTCTCAGACACTCTCAGACACTCTCTGACACTCTCTGACAATCTCTGACAATCTCTATCACTCTCTGACACTCTCAGACACTCTCTACCACTCTTTGACACTCTCTATCACTCTCGGACACTCTCTGACACACTCTGACACACTCAGACATTCTCTATCACTCTCTGACTCTCTCTGACACGCTCTGACACTCTCTGACAATCTCTGTCACTCTCTGACAGTCTCTGACACTCTCAGTCACCCTCTATCACTCTCAGACCCTCTCTATCACTCTCTGACATTCTCTGAAACTCTCAGACACTCTCTATCACTCTCTGACACTCTCAGACACTCTCTCTCACTCTCTATCAAACTCTGACACACTCTGACAGTCTCTGACACTCTCTGACACTCTCTATCACTCTCTGTTACTCTCTGACACGCTCTGACATTCTCTGAAACTCTCTGACACACTCTGACAATCTCTGACACTTTCTATCACTTTCTGACACTCTCTATCACTCTCTTACACTCTCAGACACTCTCTATCAATCTCTGACACTCGCAAACACTCTCTATCACTCGCTGACACTCTATATCACTCTCTGACACACTCCGACACACTCTGACAATCTCAGACACTCTCTATCACTCTCTGACACACTCTGGCACTTTCTGACACTCTCAGACACTCTCTATCACTCTCTATCCCTCTCTGTTACTCTCTGTTACTCTCTGACACACTCTGACACTCTCTGACACTCTCTGAGACTCTCTGACACACTCTGACAATCTCTGACACTCCCTATCACTCTCTGACATACTCTGTCACTCACAGACACTCTCAGACACTCTCGATCATTCTCTGACATTCTCTATCACTCTCTGACACTCTCTGACACTCAAATACACTCTCTATCACACTCTATCACTCTCTCTGAGTCTCTCAGACACTCTCTGACACATTATATCACTCTCTGAATCTCTCAGACACTCTCTGACACTTTCTATCACACTCTAACACTCTCTGACAATCTCTGACACTCTCAGACATTCTCTTTCACTCTCTATCCCTCTATGACGCTACCTATCACGCCCTAACACTCTCAGATTCTCTATGGCGCTCTCTTTCACTCTCCATCACTCTCTGACACTGTCAGACACTCTCTGACACTCTCAGACACTCTCTGGCTCTCTCTGACACTCTCAGACACACGCTATCACTCTATATCACTCTCCGACAATATCTTTCAATCTATGAAACTCTCTGACACTCTCCATCACTCTCTATCACTCTCTGGCACTCTCTGACTCACTCTGACACTCTCAGACACTCTCAGACACTCTCTATCACTCTCTTTCACTCTCTGACACACTCTGACAGTCTCAGACACTCTCAGACACTCTCTAAACACTCTCTGACACTCACTGACACTCTCAGAGACGCTCTGTTACTCTTTGACACTCTCAGACACTCTCTTTCACTCTCTTTCACTCTCTATCACTCTCTGACACTCTCTGACATTCTCAGAAACTCTCTATAACTCTCTATCACTCGCTGACACTCTCAGACACTCTCATACACTATCTATCTCTCGCTGACACTCTCTGTCACTCTCAGACACTCTCAGACACTCTCAGACACTCTCTCTCACTCTCTGACACACTCTGAAACTCTCTGACACACTCACACTCTCTCTGACACTCTCTATCACTCTCTGACACACTCTGACACTCTCTGACACTCTCTATCACTCTCTATCTCTCTCTGACATTCTCTGACACTCTCAGACACTCTCAGACACTCTCAGACACTCTCTATCACTCTCTATCACTCTCTTTCACTCTCTGACACACTCTGACACACTCTGACACTCTCAGACACTCTCACACCCTCTCAGACACTCTCTATCACTCTCCGACACTCTCTATCACTCTATATCACTCTCTATCACTCTCTATCACTCTCTGAAATTCTCTGACACTCTCTGACACTCTCTGACACTATCTGACACTCTCTGACACACTCTGACACACTCTGACACTCTCTATCTCTCACTATCACTGTCTATCACTCTCTATCACTCTCTGACACACTCTGACACTCTCTGACACTCTCAGACACTCTCTATAACTCTCTATCACACTTTGACACACTCTGACTGTCTCTGACACTCTCTGACACTCTCGATCACTCTCTGACACTCTCTATCACTTTCTGACACTCTCTATCACTCTCTGACACTCTCTATCACTCACTGACACTCTCTGACACAATCTGACACTCTCAGACACTCTCAGACACTCTCTAAACACTCTCTGACACTCACTGACACTCTCAGACACGCTCTGTCACACTTTGACACTCTCAGACACTCTCTTTCACTCTCTATCACTCTCTGACTCTCTCTGACCTTCTCAGAAACTCTCTATCACTCTCTATCACTCGCTGACACTCTCAGACACTCTCTATCTCTCGCTGACACTCTCTGACACTCTCAGACACTCTCTATCACTCTCTGACACAGACTGAAACTCTCAGACACTCTCTGTCACTCTCAGACACTCTCAGACACTCTCTCTCACTCTCTGACACTCTCTGAAACTCTCTGACACACTCACACTCTCTCTGACACTCTCTATCACTCTCTGACACACTCTGACACTCTCTGACACTCTCTATCACTCTCTGACTGTCTCTGACACACTCTGACACACTCTATCTCTCTCTGACATTCTCTGACACTCTCAGACACTCTCTATCACTCTCTTTCACTCTCTGACACACTCTGACAGTCTCTGACACTCTCAGACACTCTCACACCCTCTCAGACACTCTCGATCACTCTCCGACACTCTCTATCACTCTCTGAAATTCTCTGACACTCTCTGACACTATCTGACACTCTCTGACACACTCTGACACACTCTGACTGTCACTGACACTCTCTGACACTCTCTGACACTCTCTGACACTCTCTATCACTCTCTGACACTCTCTATCACTTTCTGACACTCTCTATCACTTTCTGACACTCTCCATCACTCTCTGACACTCTCTATCACTCACTGACACTGTCTGACACAATCTGACACTCTCAGACACTCTCAGACACTCTCTAAACACTCTCTGACACTCACTGACACTCTCAGACACGCTCTGTCACTCTTTGACACTCTCAGACACTCTCTTTCACTCTCTATCACTCTCTGACACTCTCTGACATTCTCAGAAACTCTCTATCAAACTCTATCACTCGCTGACACTCTCAGACACTCTCAGACACACTCTATCACTCGCTGACATTCTCAGACACTCTCTCTCACTCTCTGACACTGACTGAAACTCTCAGACACTCTCTGTCACTCTCAGACACTCTCAGACACTCTCTCTCACTCTCTGACACTCTCTGAAACTCTCTGACACACTCACACTCTCTCTGACACTCTCTATCACTCTCTGACACACTCTATCTCTCTCTGACACACTCTGACACTCTCTGACACTCTCTATCACTCTCTGACACTGACTGACACCCTCAGACACTCTCTGTCACTCTCAGACACTCTCTATCACTCTCTGACACTTTCTATCACTCTCTGACTCTCTCTGACACTCTCCATCACTCTCTGTCACTCTCTGTAACTCTCTGACACTCTCAGACACTCTCAGACAATCTCTATCACTCTCTGACACTCTCAGACACTCTCTGACAATCTCTGACACACTCAGACACTCTCTGACACTCTCTATCTCTCTCTAACAAACTCTGATACTCTCTGACACACTATGACACACTCTGACACTCTCTATCACTCTTTATCACTCTTTATCACTCTCTGACACTCTCAGACACACTCTGTCACTCTCAGACACTCTCAGACACTCTCTATCACTCTCTGACATTCTCTATCACTCTCTGACACTCTGAAACTCAAAGACACTCTCTATCACACTCTATCACTCTCCATCACTCTCCATCACTCTCTGACACTCTCTGACACTCTCAGACACACGCTGACACTCTCTATCACACTCTATCACTCTCTGACACTCTCTGACACACTGAAAGTCTCTGACACTCTCAGACACGCTCTGTCACTCTCTATCACTCTCACACACTCTGACACTCTCTGACACTCTCAGACACTCTCAGACATTCTCTATCACTCTCTGACACCCTCAGACACTCTCTGACACTCTCAGACACTCTCTATCACTCTCTGACTGTCTCAGACACTCTCTGACACGCTCAGACACTCTCTACCACTTTCTGACACTCTCAGCCACTCTCTATCACTCTCAGACACTCACTGACACTCTCAGACACTCTCTGTCACTCTCAGAAACTCTCTATCACACTCTGACACTCTCAGACAGTCTCTATCACTCTCTGACACTCTCTATCTCTCTCTATCACTCTGTGACACTCTCAGACACTCTCTATCACTCTCTGACACTCTCTGACACGCTCTGACACTCTCTATCACTCTCCGACTCTCTCTCTCCCTCTCTGACACTCTCTATCACTTGCTGACACTCTCAGACACTCTCCATCACTCTCTGACACTCTCTCACACTCTCTGACATTCTCTTTCACCCTCTGACACTCTCAGACACTCTCTTTCGCCCTCTGACACTCTCTGACAATCTCTGACACTCTCAGACACTCTCAGACGATCTCTATCACTCTCTGACACTCTCAGACACTCTCTGACAATCTCTGACACTCTCAGACACTCTCTGACAATCTCTGACACTCTCAGACACTCTCTGACACTCTCTATCTCTCTCTATCAAACTCTGATACTCTCTGACACACTATGACACACTCTGACACTCTCTATCACTCTTTATCACTCTGTATCACTCTTTATCACTCTCTGACACTCTCAGACGCACTCTGTCACTCTCAGACACTCTCAGACACTCTCTATCACTCTCTGACACTCTCTGACACTCTCAGACACACGCTGACACTCTCTATCACACTCTATCACTCTCTGACACTCTCTGACACACTGAAAGTCTCTGACACTCTCAGACACTCTCTATCACTCTCTTTCACTCTCTGACACACTCTGACAATCTCTGACACTCTCAGACACGCTCTGTCACTCTCTATCAAACTCACACACTCTGACACTCTCAGACACTCTCAGACATTCTCTATCACTCTCTGACTCCCTCAGACACTCTCTGACACTCTCAGACACTCTCTATCACTCTCTGACTGTCCCAGACACTCTCTGACACACTCAGACACTCTCTACCGCTTTCTGACACTCTCAGACACTCTCTATCACTCTCAGACATTCTCTATCACTCTCTGACACTCACTGACACTCTCAGACACTCTCTGTCACTCTCAGAAACTCTCTATCACACTCTGACACTCTCAGACAGTCTCTATCACTCTCTGACACTCTCTATCTCTCTCTATCACTCTGTGACACTCTCAGACACTCTCTATCACTCTCTGACACTCTCTGACACGCTCTGACACTCTCTATCACTCTCCGACTCTCTCTCTCCCTCTCTGACACTCTCTATCACTTGCTGACACTCTCAGACACTCTCTATCACTCTCTGACACTCTCTCACACTCTCTGACATTCTCTTTCACCCTCTGACACTCTCAGACACTCTCTTTCTCTCTCTGACACTCTCTGACAATCGCTGACACTCTCAGACACTCTCTATCACTCTCTTTCACTCTCTCACACACTCTGACAATCTCTGACACTCTCAGACACGCTCTGTCACGCTCTGACAATCTCAGACACTCTCTATCACTCTCGATCACTCTCTGTAACTCTCTGACACTCTCAGACACTCTCTATCACTCTCTATCACTCGCTGACACTCGCAGACACTCTCAGACAATCTCTATCACTCTCTGACACTCTCAGACACTCTCTGACAATCTCTGACACTCTCAGACACTCTCTGACACGCTCTATCTCTCTCTGTCAAACTCTGATACTATCTGACACACTATGACACACTCTGACACACTCTGACACTCTCTATCACTCTTTATCACTCTTTATCACTCTCTGACACTCTCAGACACACTCTGTCACTCTCAGACTCTCTCAGGCACTCTCTATCACTCTCTGACATTCTCTATCACTCTCTGACACTCTCTGAAACTCAAAGACACTCTCTATCACACTCTATCACTCTCCATCACTCTCTGACACTCTCAGACACTATCTATCACTCTCTTTCACCCTCTGACACTCTCAGACACTATCTATCACTCTCTTTCACCCTCTGACACTCTCTGACACTCTCAGACACTCTCTATCACTCTCTTTCACTCTCTGACACACTTTGACAATCTCTGACACTCAGACACGCTTTGTCACGCTCTGACACTCTCAGACACTCTCTGTCACTCTCTATCACTCTCTGTAACTCTCTGACACTCTCAGACACTCTCTATCACACTCTATCACTCGCTGACACTCGCAGACACTCTCAGACAATCTCTATCACTCTCTGACACTCTCAGACACTCTCTGACACACTCTGACACTCTCTGACTCCTTCAGACACTCTCTATCACTCTCTATCACTCTCTGACAGTCTCTGACACTCTCTATCACTCTCTGACACTCTCTATCGCTCTCTGACACTCTCAGACTCTCTCTATCAATCTCTGACACTCTCTGACAATCTCAGACACTCTCTCTCACTCTCTGACACACTCTGACACTCTCTGACACTCTCAGACACTCTCTGTCACTCTCTATCACTCTGTGACACACTCAGACGCTCTCAGCCACTCTCAGACACTCTCTATCATTCTCTGACACTCACTGACACTCTCAGACACTCTCTGTCACTCTCAGAATCTCTCTATCACTCTCTGACACTCTCAGACAGTCTCTATCAATCTCTGACACTCTCTATCACTCTCTGACACTCTCTGACACTCTCTATCACTCTCCGAATCTCTCTCACACTCTCTGACACTCTCTATCACTTGCTGACACTCTCAGACACTCTCTATCACTCTCTGACACTCTCAGACACTCTCTGACATTCTCTTTCACCCTCTGACACTCTCAGACACTCTCTTTCGCTCTCTGACACTCTCTATCACTCTCTTTCAATCTCTCACACACTCCGACAATCTCTGACACTCTCAGACACGCTCTGTCACGTTCTGACACTCTCAGACACTCTCTATCACTCTCTGTCACTCTCTGTAACTCTCTGACACTCTCAGACACTCTCAGACAATCTCTACCACTCTCTGACACTCTCAGACACTCTCTGACAATTTCTGACACTCTCAGACACTCTCTGACACTCTCTATCTCTCTCTATCAAACTCTGATACTCTCTGACACACGATGACACACGCTGACACACTCTGACAGTCTCTATCGCTCTTTATCACTCTTTATCACTCTCTGACACTCTCAGACACACTCTGTCACTCTCAGACACACTCAGACACTCTCTATCACTCTCTGACATTCTCTATCACTCTCTGACACTCTCTGAAACTCAAAGACACTCTCTATCACACTCTATCACTCTCCATCACTCTCTGACACTCTCCTACACTCTCTATCACTCTCTGACACTCTCTGACACTCTCTGACACTCTCAGACACACGCTGACACTCTCTATCACACTCTATCACTCCCTGACACTCTCTGACACACTGAAAGTCTCTGACACTCTCAGACACTCTCTATCACTCTCTTTCACTCTCTGACACACTTTGACAATCTCTGACACTCAGACACGCTCTGTCACGCTCTGTCACGCTCTGTCACGCTCTGACACTCTCAGACACTCTCTGTCACTCTCTATCACTCTCTGACACTCTCAGACACTCTCTATCACACTCTATCACTCGCTGACACTCGCAGACACTCTCAGACAATCTCTATCACTCTCTGACACTCTCAGACACTCTCTGACACTCTCTGACACTCTCTGACTCCTTCAGACACTCTCTATCAATCTCTATCACTCTCTGACAGTCTCTGACACTCTCTATCACTCTCTGACCCTCTCTATCACTCTCTGACACTCTCAGACTCTCTCTATCAATCTCTGACACTCTCTGACAATCTCAGACACTCTCTCTCACTCTCTGACACACTCTGACACTCTCTGACACTCTCAGACACTCTCTGACACTCTCTATCACTCTCTGACACACTCTGACAGTCGCTGATATTCTCAGACGCTCTCAGCCACTCTCAGACACTCTCTATCATTCTCAGACACTCTCTGTCACTCTCAGAATCTCTCTATCACTCTCTGACACTCTCAGACAGTCTCTATAAATCTCTGACACTCTCTATCACTCTCTGACACTCTCTGACACTCTCTATCACTCTCTGACTCTCTCTCACACTCTCGGACACTCTCTATCACTTGCTGACACTCTCAGACACTCTCCATCACTCTCTGACACCATCAGACACTCTCTGACATTCTCTTTCACCCTCTGACACTCTCAGACACTCTCTTTCGCTCTCTGACACTCTTTGACACTCTCTGACTCTCTCTGACAATCTCTGACACTCTCAGACACTCTCTATCACTCTCTTTCAATCTCTCACACACTCCGACAATCTCTGACACTCTCAGACACGCTCTGTCACGCTCTGGCACTCTCAGACACTCTCTATCACTCTCTGTCACTCTCTGTAACTCTCTGTAACTCTCTGACACTCTCAGACACTCTCAGACAATCTCTATCACTCTCTGACACTCTCAGACACTCTCTGACAATCTCTGACACTCTCAGACACTCTCTTTCGCCCTCTGACACTCTCTGACAATCTCTGACACTCTCAGACACTCTCAGACGATCTCTATCACTCTCTGACACTCTCAGACACTCTCTGACAATCTCTGACACTCTCAGACACTCTCTGACAATCTCTGACACTCTCAGACACTCTCTGACACTCTCTATCTCTCTCTATCAAACTCTGATACTCTCTGACACACTATGACACACTCTGACACTCTCTATCACTCTTTATCACTCTGTATCACTCTTTATCACTCTCTGACACTCTCAGACACACTCTGTCACTCTCAGACACTCTCAGACACTCTCTATCACTCTCTGACACTCTCTGACACTCTCAGACACACGCTGACACTCTCTATCACACTCTATCACTCTCTGACACTCTCTGACACACTGAAAGTCTCTGACACTCTCAGACACTCTCTATCACTCTCTTTCACTCTCTGACACACTCTGACAATCTCTGACACTCTCAGACACGCTCTGTCACTCTCTATCAAACTCACACACTCTGACACTCTCAGACACTCTCAGACATTCTCTATCACTCTCTGACTCCCTCAGACACTCTCTGACACTCTCAGACACTCTCTATCACTCTCTGACTGTCCCAGACACTCTCTGACACACTCAGACACTCTCTACCGCTTTCTGACACTCTCAGACACTCTCTATCACTCTCAGACATTCTCTATCACTCTCTGACACTCACTGACACTCTCAGACACTCTCTGTCACTCTCAGAAACTCTCTATCACACTCTGACACTCTCAGACAGTCTCTATCACTCTCTGACACTCTCTATCTCTCTCTATCACTCTGTGACACTCTCAGACACTCTCTATCACTCTCTGACACTCTCTGACACGCTCTGACACTCTCTATCACTCTCCGACTCTCTCTCTCCCTCTCTGACACTCTCTATCACTTGCTGACACTCTCAGACACTCTCTATCACTCTCTGACACTCTCTCACACTCTCTGACATTCTCTTTCACCCTCTGACACTCTCAGACACTCTCTTTCTCTCTCTGACACTCTCTGACAATCGCTGACACTCTCAGACACTCTCTATCACTCTCTTTCACTCTCTCACACACTCTGACAATCTCTGACACTCTCTGACACGCTCTGTCACGCTCTGACAATCTCAGACACTCTCTATCACTCTCGATCACTCTCTGTAACTCTCTGACACTCTCAGACACTCTCTATCACTCTCTATCACTCGCTGACACTCGCAGACACTCTCAGACAATCTCTATCACTCTCTGACACTCTCAGACACTCTCTGACAATCTCTGACACTCTCAGACACTCTCTGACACGCTCTATCTCTCTCTATCAAACTCTGATACTATCTGACACACTCTGACACACTCTGACACACTCTGACACTCTCTATCACTCTTTATCACTCTTTATCACTCTCTGACACTCTCAGACACACTCTGTCACTCTCAGACTCTCTCAGGCACTCTCTATCACTCTCTGACATTCTCTATCACTCTCTGACACTCTCTGAAACTCAAAGACACTCTCTATCACACTCTATCACTCTCCATCACTCTCTGACACTCTCAGACACTATCTATCACTCTCTTTCACCCTCTGACACTCTCAGACACTATCTATCACTCTCTTTCACCCTCTGACACTCTCTGACAATCTCTGACACTCTCAGACACTCTCTATCACTCTCTTTCACTCTCTGACACACTTTGACAATCTCTGACACTCAGACACGCTTTGTCACGCTCTGACACTCTCAGACACTCTCTGTCACTCTCTATCACTCTCTATCACTCTCTGTAACTCTCTGACACTCTCAGACACTCTCTATCACACTCTATCACTCGCTGACACTCGCAGACACTCTCAGACAATCTCTATCACTCTCTGACACTCTCAGACACTCTCTGACACACTCTGACACTCTCTGACTCCTTCAGACACTCTCTATCACTCTCTATCACTCTCTGACAGTCTCTGACACTCTCTATCACTCTCTGACACTCTCTATCGCTCTCTGACACTCTCAGACTCTCTCTATCAATCTCTGACACTCTCTGACAATCTCAGACACTCTCTCTCACTCTCTGACACACTCTGACACTCTCTGACACTCTCAGACACTCTCTGTCACTCTCTATCACTCTGTGACACACTCAGACGCTCTCAGCCACTCTCAGACACTCTCTATCATTCTCTGACACTCACTGACACTCTCAGACACTCTCTGTCACTCTCAGAATCTCTCTATCACTCTCTGACACTCTCAGACAGTCTCTATCAATCTCTGACACTCTCTATCACTCTCTGACACTCTCTGACACTCTCTATCACTCTCCGAATCTCTCTCACACTCTCTGACACTCTCTATCACTTGCTGACACTCTCAGACACTCTCTATCACTCTCTGACACTCTCAGACACTCTCTGACATTCTCTTTCACCCTCTGACACTCTCAGACACTCTCTTTCGCTCTCTGACACTCTCTATCACTCTCTTTCAATCTCTCACACACTCCGACAATCTCTGACACTCTCAGACACGCTCTGTCACGTTCTGACACTCTCAGACACTCTCTATCACTCTCTGTCACTCTCTGTAACTCTCTGACACTCTCAGACACTCTCAGACAATCTCTACCACTCTCTGACACTCTCAGACACTCTCTGACAATTTCTGACACTCTCAGACACTCTCTGACACTCTCTATCTCTCTCTATCAAACTCTGATACTCTCTGACACACGATGACACACGCTGACACACTCTGACAGTCTCTATCGCTCTTTATCACTCTTTATCACTCTCTGACACTCTCAGACACACTCTGTCACTCTCAGACACACTCAGACACTCTCTATCACTCTCTGACATTCTCTATCACTCTCTGACACTCTCTGAAACTCAAAGACACACTCTATCACACTCTATCACTCTCCATCACTCTCTGACACTCTCCTACACTCTCTATCACTCTCTGACACTCTCAGACACTCTCTGACACTCTCAGACACACGCTGACACTCTCTATCACACTCTATCACTCCCTGACACTCTCTGACACACTGAAAGTCTCTGACACTCTCAGACACTCTCTATCACTCTCTTTCACTCTCTGACACACTTTGACAATCTCTGACACTCAGACACGCTCTGTCACGCTCTGTCACGCTCTGTCACGCTCTGACACTCTCAGACACTCTCTGTCACTCTCTATCACTCTCTGACACTCTCAGACACTCTCTATCACACTCTATCACTCGCTGACACTCGCAGACACTCTCAGACAATCTCTATCACTCTCTGACACTCTCAGACACTCTCTGACACTCTCTGACACTCTCTGACTCCTTCAGACACTCTCTATCAATCTCTATCACTCTCTGACAGTCTCTGACACTCTCTATCACTCTCTGACCCTCTCTATCACTCTCTGACACTCTCAGACTCTCTCTATCAATCTCTGACACTCTCTGACAATCTCAGACACTCTCTCTCACTCTCTGACACACTCTGACACTCTCTGACACTCTCAGACACTCTCTGACACTCTCTATCACTCTCTGACACACTCTGACAGTCGCTGATATTCTCAGACGCTCTCAGCCACTCTCAGACACTCTCTATCATTCTCAGACACTCTCTGTCACTCTCAGAATCTCTCTATCACTCTCTGACACTCTCAGACAGTCTCTATAAATCTCTGACACTCTCTGTCACTCTCTGACACTCTCTGACACTCTCTATCACTCTCTGACTCTCTCTCACACTCTCGGACACTCTCTATCACTTGCTGACACTCTCAGACACTCTCCATCACTCTCTGACACCATCAGACACTCTCTGACATTCTCTTTCACCCTCTGACACTCTCAGACACTCTCTTTCGCTCTCTGACACTCTTTGACACTCTCTGACTCTCTCTGACAATCTCTGACACTCTCAGACACTCTCTATCACTCTCTTTCAATCTCTCACACACTCCGACAATCTCTGACACTCTCAGACACGCTCTGTCACGCTCTGACACTCTCAGACACTCTCTATCACTCTCTGTCACTCTCTGTAACTCTCTGTAACTCTCTGACACTCTCAGACACTCTCAGACAATCTCTATCACTCTCTGACACTCTCAGACACTCTCTGACAATCTCTGACACTCTCAGACACTCTCTTTCGCCCTCTGACACTCTCTGACAATGTCTGACACTCTCAGACACTCTCAGACGATCTCTATCACTCTCTGACACTCTCAGACACTCTCTGACAATCTCTGACACTCTCAGACACTCTCTGACAATCTCTGACACTCTCAGACACTCTCTGACACTCTCTATCTCTCTCTATCAAACTCTGATACTCTCTGACACACTATGACACACTCTGACACTCTCTATCACTCTTTATCACTCTGTATCACTCTTTATCACTCTCTGACACTCTCAGACACACTCTGTCACTCTCAGACACTCTCAGACACTCTCTACCGCTTTCTGACACTCTCAGACACTCTCTATCACTCTCAGACATTCTCTATCACTCTCTGACACTCACTGACACTCTCAGACACTCTCTGTCACTCTCAGAAACTCTCTATCACTCTCTGACTCTCTCTGACAATCTCTATCACTCTCTGTCACTCTCTATCACTCTCTGACACTCTCAGACACTCTCTGACACTCTCTGAAACTCTCTATCACTCTCTATCCCTCTCTGACACTCTCTGACACTCTCTGACACTCTCTATCACTCGCTATCACTCTCTGACACTCTCTGACACTCTCTGAAACTCTCTGACACTCTCTATCACTCTCTATCACTCTCTGACACTCTCAGACACTCTCAGACACTCACTATCACTCTCTGACACTCTCTGACACTCTCTATCACTCTCTGACACTCTCTATCAGTCTCTGACACTCTCTATCACTCTCTGACACTCTCTGAAACTCTCTATCACTCTCTATCCCTCTCTGACACTCTCTGACACTCTCTGACACTCTCTATCACTCGCTATCACTCTCTGACACTCTCAGACACTCTCTGACACTCTCTGACACTCTCTGAAACTCTCTGACACTCTCTATCACTCTCTATCAGTCTCTGACACTCTCAGACACTCTCAGACACTCACTATCACTCTCTGACACTGTCTGACACTCTCTGACACTCTCTGACACTCTCTATCACTCTCTGACACTTTCTGACACTCTCTGACACTCTCTATCACTCTCTATCACTCTCTGACACTCTCAGACACTCTCTGACACTCTCTGAAACTCTCTATCACTCTCTATCACTCTCTGACTCTCTCTATCACTCTCTGACACTGTCTGACACTCTCAGACACTCACTGACACTCTCTATCACTCTCTGACACTCTCTATCACTCTCTGACACTCTCTGACACTCTCTATCACTCTCTATCACTCTCTATCACTCTCTGACACTCTCAGACACTCACTATCACTCTCTGACACTGTCTGACACTCTCTGACACTCTCTATCACTCTCTGACACTCTCTGACACTCTCTATCACTCTCTATCACTCTCTGACACTCTCTGACACTGTCCGACACTCTCTGACACTCTCTATCACTCTCTGACACTGTCTGACACTCTCTGAAACTCTCTATCACTCTCTATCACTCGCTGACACTGTCTGACACTCTCTGACACTCTCTATCACTCTCTGACACTGTCTGACACTCTCTGACACTCTCTATCACTCTCTATCACTCTCTGACACTCTCAGACACTCTCTATCACTCTCTGACACTGTCTGACACTCTCAGAAACTCACTGACACTCTCTATCACTCTCTGACACTCTCTATCACTCTCTGACACTCTCTGACACTCTCTATCACTCTCTATCACTCTCTATCACTCTCTGACACTCTCTGACACTCTCTATCACTCTCTGACACTCTCTATCACTCTCTGACACTCCCTATCACTCTCTGACACTCTCTTAAACTCTCTATCACTCTCTATCCCTCTCTGACACTCTGTGACACTCTCTATCACTCGCTATCACTCTCTGACACTCTCAGACACTCTCTGACACTCTCTGACACTCTCTGAAACTCTCTGACACTCTCTATCACTCTCTATCAGTCTCTGACACTCTCAGACACTCTCAGACACTCACTATCACTCTCTGACACTGTCTGACACTCTCTGACACTCTCTATCACTCTCTGACACTGTCTGACACTCTCTGACACTCTCTATCAATCTCTATCACTCTCTGACACTCTCAGACACTCTCTGACACTCTCTGAAACTCTCTATCACTCTCTATCACTCTCTGACACTCTCTATCACTCTCTATCACTCTCTGACACTCTCTGACACTCTCTGAAACTCTCTATCACTCTCTATCACTCTCTGACACTCTCTATCACTTGCTATCACTCTCTGACACTCTCTGACACTCTCAATCACTCTCTGACACTGTCTGACACTGTCTGACACTCTCTCTCACTCTCTATCACTCTCTGACACTCTCAGACACTCACTATCACTCTCTGACACTCTCTGACACTCTCTATCACTCTCTGACACTCTCTGACACGCTCTATCACTCTCTGACACTCTCTATCACTCTCTGACACTCTCTATCACTCTCTGACACTCTCAGACACTCTCTGAAACTCTCTATCACTCTCTATCCCTCTCTGACACTCTCTGACACTCTCAGACACTCTCTATCACTCTCTGACACTGTCTGACACTCTCTGACACTCTCTATCACTCTCTATCACTTTCTGACACTCTCTGACACTCTCAGACACTCACTATCACTCTCTGACACTCTCTGACACTCTCTATCACTCTCTGACACTCTCTGACACTCTCTATCACTCTCTGACACTCTCTATCACTCTCTGACACTCTCAGACACTCTCTGACACTCTCTGAAACTCTCTATCACTCTCTATCCCTCTCTGACACTCTCTGACACTCTCTGACACTCTCTATCACTCGCTATCACTCTCTGACACTCTCTGACACTCTCAGACACTCTCTGAAACTCTCTGACACTCTCTGAAACTCTCTGACACTCTCAATCACTCTCTATCACTCTCTGACACTCTCAGACACTCTCAGACACTCACTATCACTCTCTGACACTCTCTGACACTCTCTATCACTCTCTGACACTCTCTATCACTCTCTGAATCTCTCTGAAACTCTCTATCCCTCTCTGACACTCTCTGACACTCTCTGACACTCTCTATCTCTCGCTATCACTCTCTGACACTCTCAGACACTCTCTGACACTCTCTGACACTCTCTGAAACTCTCTGACACTCTCTGACAATCACTATCACTCTCTATCACTCTCTGACACTCTCAGACAGTCTCTGACACTCTCTATCACTCTCTGACACTCTCTATCACTCTCTGACACTCTGTGACACTCTCTATCACTCTCTGACACTCTCTGTCACTCTCTGACACTCTCTATCACTCTCTGACACTCTCTGACACTCTCTGACACTCTCTGACACTCTCAGACACTCTCTATCACTCTCTGACACTGTCTGACACTCTCTGACACTCTCTATCACTCTCTATCACTTTCTGACACTCTCTGACACTCTCAGACTCTCACTATCACTCTCTGACACTCTCTGACACTCTCTATCACTCTCTGACACTCTCTGACACTCTCTATCACTCTCTGACACTCTCTATCACTCCCTGACACTCTCAGACACTCTCTGACACTCTCTGAAACTCTCTATCACTCTCTATCCCTCTCTGACACTCTCTGACACTCTCTGACACTCTCTAAAACTCGCTATCACTCTCTGACACTCTCTGACACTCTCAGACACTCTCTGAAACTCTCTGACACTCTCTGAAACTCTCTGACACTCTCTATCACTCTCTATCACTCTCTGACACTCTCAGACACTCTCAGACACTCACTATCACTCTCTGACACTCTCTGACACTCTCTATCACTCTCTGACACTCTCTATCACTCTCTGAATCTCTCTGAAACTCTCTATCACTCTCTATCCCTCTCTGACACTCTCTGACACTCTCTGACACTCTCTATCACTCGCTATCACTCTCTGACACTCTATGACACTGTCTGACACTCTCTGACACTCTCTATCACTCTCTGACACTTTCTGACACTCTCTGACACTCTCTATCACTCTCTATCACTCTCTGACACTCTCAGACACTCTCTGACACTCTCTGAAACTCTCTATCACTCTCTATCACTCTCTGACACTCTCTATCACTCTCTATCACTCTCTGACACTCTCTGACACTCTCTGAAACTCTCTATTACTCTCTATCACTCTCTGACACTCTCTATCACTCGCTATCATTCTCTGACACTCTCTGACACTCTCAATCACTCTCTGACACTGTCTGACACTCTCTGACACTCTCTATCACTCTCTATCACTCTCTGACACTCTCAGACACTCTCTGACACTCTCTGAAACTCTCTATCACTCTCTATCACTCTCTGACACTCTCTGACACTCTCTGACACTCTCTGAAACTCTCTGACACTCTCTATCACTCTCTGACACTCTCTATCACTCTCTGACACTCTCAGACACACTCTGACACTCTCTGAAACTCTCTATCACTCTCTATCCCTCTCTGACACTCTCTGACACTCTCTGACACTCTCTATCACTCGCTATCACTCTCTGACACTCTCTGACACTCTCTGACACTCTCTGAAACTCTCTGACACTCTCTATCACTCTCTATCACTCTCTGACACTCTCAGACACTCTCAGACACTCACTATCACTCTCTGACACTCTCTGACACTCTCTATCACTCTCTGACACTCTCTATCAGTCTCTGACACTCTCTATCAGTCTCTGACACTCTCTGAAACTCTCTATCACTCTCTATCCCTCTCTGACACTCTCTGACACTCTCTGACACTCTCAGACACTCACTATCACTCTCTGACACTGTCTGACACTCTCTGACACTCTCTATCACTCTCTGACACTCTCTGACACTCTCTATCACTCTCTATCACTCTCTGACACTCTCTGACACTGTCCGACACTCTCTGACACTCTCTATCACTCTCTGACACTGTCTGACACTCTCTGAAACTCTCTATCACTCTCTATCACTCGCTGACACTGTCTGACACTCTCTGACACTCTCTATCACTCTCTGACACTGTCTGACACTCTCTGACACTCTCTATCACTCTCTATCACTCTCTGACACTCTCAGACACTCTCTATCACTCTCTGACACTGTCTGACACTCTCAGACACTCACTGACACTCTCTATCACTCTCTGACACTCTCTATCACTCTCTGACACTCTCTGACACTCTCTATCACTCTCTATCACTCTCTGACACTCTCTGACACTCTCTATCACTCTCTGACACTCTCTATCACTCTCTGACACTCCCTATCACTCTCTGACACTCTCTTAAACTCTCTATCACTCTCTATCCCTCTCTGACACTCTGTGACATTCTCTATCACTCGCTATCACTCTCTGACACTCTCAGACACTCTCTGACACTCTCTGACACTCTCTGAAACTCTCTGACACTCTCTATCACTCTCTATCAGTCTCTGACACTCTCAGACACTCTCAGACACTCACTATCACTCTCTGACACTGTCTAACACTCTCTGACACTCTCTATCACTCTCTGACACTGTCTGACACTCTCTGACACTCTCTGAAACTCTCTATCACTCTCTATCACTCTCTGACACTCTCTATCACTCTCTATCACTCTCTGACACTCTCAGACACTCACTATCACTCTCTGACACTGTCTGACACTCTCTGACACTCTCTATCACTCTCTGACACTCTCTGACACTCTCTATCACTCTCTATCACTCTCTGACACTCTCTGACACTGTCCGACACTCTCTGACACTCTCTATCACTCTCTGACACTGTCTGACACTCTCTGAAACTCTCTATCACTCTCTATCACTCGCTGACACTGTCTGACACTCTCTGACACTCTCTATCACTCTCTGACAGTGTCTGACACTCTCTGACACTCTCTATCACTCTCTATCACTCTCTGACACTCTCAGACACTCTCTATCACTCTCTGACACTGTCTGACACTCTCAGACACTCACTGACACTCTCTATCACTCTCTGACACTCTCTATCACTCTCTGACACTCTCTGACACTCTCTATCACTCTCTATCACTCTCTATCACTCTCTGACACTCTCTGACACTCTCTATCACTCTCTGACACTCTCTATCACTCTCTGACACTCCCTATCACTCTCTGACACTCTCTTAAACTCTCTATCACTCTCTATCCCTCTCTGACACTCTGTGACACTCTCTATCACTCGCTATCACTCTCTGACACTCTCAGACACTCTCTGGCACTCTCTGACACTCTCTGAAACTCTCTGACACTCTCTATCACTCTCTATCAGTCTCTGACACTCTCAGACACTCTCAGACACTCACTATCACTCTCTGACACTGTCTGACACTCTCTGACACTCTCTATCACTCTCTGACACTGTCTGACACTCTCTGACACTCTCTGAAACTCTCTATCACTCTCTATCACTCTCTGACACTCTCTATCACTCTCTATCACTCTCTGACACTCTCTGACACTCTCTGAAACTCTCTATCACTCTCTATCACTCTCTGACACTCTCTATCACTCTCTGACACTCTCTGACACTCTCTATCACTCTCTGACACTCTCTGACACTCTCTATCACTCTCTGACACTCTCTATCACTCTCTGACACTCTCAGACACTCTCTGAAACTCTCTATCACTCTCTATCCCTCTCTGACACTCTCTGACACTCTCTGACACTCTCTATCACGCGCTATCACTCTCTGTCACTCTCTGACACTCTCAGACACTCTCTGACACTCTCTGACACTCTCTGAAACTCTCTGACACTCTCTATCACTCTCTATCACTCTCTGACACTCTCAGACAATCTCAGACACTCACTATCACTCTATGACACTCTCTGACACTCTCTCTCACTCTCTGACACTCTCTATCACTCTCTGACACTCTCTATCACTCTCTGACACTCTCTGAAACTCTCTATCACTCTCTATCCCTCTCTGACACTCTCTGACACTTTCTGACAATCTCTATCACTCGCTATCACTCTCTGACACTCTCTGACACTCTCTATCACTCTCTGACACTCTCTATCACTCTCTGACACTCTCTATCACTCTCTGACACTCTCGGAAACTCTCTATCACTCTCTATCCCTCTCTGACACTCTCTGACACTCTCTGACAATCTCTATCACTCGCTATCACTCTCTGACACTCTCTGACACTCTCTGAAACTCTCTGACACTCTCTGACACTCTCTATCACTCTCTATCAGTCTCTGACACTCTCAGTCACTCTCAGACACTCACTATCACTCTCTGACACTGTCTGACACTCTCTGACACTCTCTATCACTCTCTGACACTGTCTGACACTCTCTGACACTCTCTATCACTCTCTATCACTCTCTGACACTCTCAGACACTCTCTGACACTCTCTGAAACTCTCTATCACTCTCTATCACTCTCTGACACTCTCTATCACTCTCTATCACTCTCTGACACTCTCTGACACTCTCTGAAACTCTCTATCACTCTCTATCACTCTCTGACACTCTCTATCACTTGCTATCACTCTCTGACACTCTCTGACACTCTCAATCACTCTCTGACACTGTCTGACACTCTCTGACACTCTCTATCACCCTCTATCACTCTCTGACACTCTCAGACACTCTCTGACACTCTCTGAAACTCTCTATCACTCTCTATCACTCTCTGTCACTCTCAGACACTCTCTGACACTCTCTGAAACTCTCTATCACTCTCTGACACACTCAGACACTCTCTGACACTCTCTGAAACTCTCTATCACTCTCTATCACTCTCTGACACTGTCTGACACTCTCTGACACTCTCTATCACTCGCTATCACTCTCTGACACTCTCTGACACTCTCTGCCACTGTCTGACACTCTCTGACACTCTCTGACACTCTCAGAAACTCTCTATCACTCTCTATCACTCTCTGACACTCTCTGACACTCTCAGACACTCTCTGACACTCTCTGAAACTCTCTATCACTCTCTATCACTCTCTGACACTCTCAGACACTCTCTGACACTCTCTGAAACTCTCTATCACTCTCTATCACTCTCTGACACTCTCTGACACTCTCTGACACTCTCTGTCACTCGCTATCACTCTCTGACACTCTCTGACACTCTCTGACACTGTCTGACACTCTCTGACACTCTCTATCACTCTCTATCACTCTCTATCACTCTCTGACACTCTCTGACACTCTCTATCACTCTCTGACACTCTCTATCACTCTCTGACACTCCCTATCACTCTCTGACACTCTCTTAAACTCTCTATCACTCTCTATCCCTCTCTGACACTCTGTGACACTCTCTATCACTCGCTATCACTCTCTGACACTCTCAGACACTCTCTGACACTCTCTGACACTCTCTGAAACTCTCTGACACTCTCTATCACTCTCTATCAGTCTCTGACACTCTCAGACACTCTCAGACACTCACTATCACTCTCTGACACTGTCTGACACTCTCTGACACTCTCTATCACTCTCTGACACTGTCTGACACTCTCTGACACTCTCTGAAACTCTCTATCACTCTCTATCACTCTCTGACACTCTCTATCACTCTCTATCACTCTCTGACACTCTCAGACACTCACTATCACTCTCTGACACTGTCTGACACTCTCTGACACTCTCTATCACTCTCTGACACTCTCTGACACTCTCTATCACTCTCTATCACTCTCTGACACTCTCTGACACTGTCCGACACTCTCTGACACTCTCTATCACTCTCTGACACTGTCTGACACTCTCTGAAACTCTCTATCACTCTCTATCACTCGCTGACACTGTCTGACACTCTCTGACACTCTCTATCACTCTCTGACACTGTCTGACACTCTCTGACACTCTCTATCACTCTCTATCACTCTCTGACACTCTCAGACACTCTCTATCACTCTCTGACACTGTCTGACACTCTCAGACACTCACTGACACTCTCTATCACTCTCTGACACTCTCTATCACTCTCTGACACTCTCTGACACTCTCTATCACTCTCTATCACTCTCTATCACTCTCTGACACTCTCTGACACTCTCTATCACTCTCTGACACTCTCTATCACTCTCTGACACTCCCTATCACTCTCTGACACTCTCTTAAACTCTCTATCACTCTCTATCCCTCTCTGACACTCTGTGACACTCTCTATCACTCGCTATCACTCTCTGACACTCTCTGACACTCTCAGACACTCTCTGACACTCTCTGACACTCTCTGAAACTCTCTGACACTCTCTATCACTCTCTGACACTGTCTGACACTCTCTGACACTCTCTGAAACTCTCTATCACTCTCTATCACTCTCTGACACTCTCTATCACTCTCTATCACTCTCTGACACTCTCTGACACTCTCTGAAACTCTCTATCACTCTCTATCACTCTCTGACACTCTCTATCACTTGCTATCACTCTCTGACACTCTCTGACACTCTCAATCACTCTCTGACACTGTCTGACACTCTCTGACACTCTCTATCACCCTCTATCACTCTCTGACACTCTCAGACACTCTCTGACACTCTCTGACACTCACTATCACTCTCTGACACTGTCTGACACTCTCTGACACTCTCTATCACTCTCTGACACTATCTGACACTCTCTGACACTCTCTATCACTCTCTGACACTGTCTGACACTCTCTGACACTCTCTATCACTCTCTGACACTGTCTGACACTCTCTGACACTCTCTATCACTCTCTGACACTGTCTGACACTCTCTGACACTCTCTATCACTCTCTGACACTCTCAGACACTCTCAGACACTCACTATCACTCTCTGACACTGTCTGACACTCTCTGACACTCTCTATCACTCTCTGACACTGTCTGACACTCTCTGACACTCTCTGAAACTCTCTATCACTCTCTATCACTCTCTGACACTCTCTATCACTCTCTATCACTCTCTGACACTCTCTGACACTCTCTGAAACTCTCTATCACTCTCTATCACTCTCTGACACTCTCTATCACTTGCTATCACTCTCTGACACTCTCTGACACTCTCAGACACTCACTATCACTCTCTGACACTCTCTGACACTCTCTATCACTCTCTGACACTCTCTGACACTCTCTATCACTCTCTGACACTCTCTATCACTCTCTGACACTCTCAGACACTCTCTGAAACTCTCTATCACTCTCTATCCCTCTCTGACACTCTCTGACACTCTCTGACACTCTCTATCACGCGCTATCACTCTCTGTCACTCTCTGACACTCTCAGACACTCTCTGACACTCTCTGACACTCTCTGAAACTCTCTGACACTCTCTATCACTCTCTATCACTCTCTGACACTCTCAGACAATCTCAGACACTCACTATCACTCTATGACACTCTCTGACGCTCTCTCTCACTCTCTGACACTCTCTATCACTCTCTGACACTCTCTATCACTCTCTGACACTCTCTGAAACTCTCTATCACTCTCTATCCCTCTCTGACACTCTCTGACACTTTCTGACAATCTCTATCACTCGCTATCACTCTCTGACACTCTCTGACACTCTCTATCACTCTCTGACACTCTCTATCACTCTCTGACACTCTCTATCACTCTCTGACACTCTCGGAAACTCTCTATCACTCTCTATCCCTCTCTGACACTCTCTGACAATCTCTATCACTCGCTATCACTCTCTGACACTCTCTGACACTCTCTGAAACTCTCTGACACTCTCTGACACTCTCTATCACTCTCTATCAGTCTCTGACACTCTCAGACACTCTCAGACACTCACTATCACTCTCTGACACTGTCTGACACTCTCTGACACTCTCTATCACTCTCTGACACTGTCTGACACTCTCTGACACTCTCTATCACTCTCTATCACTCTCTGACACTCTCAGACACTCTCTGACACTCTCTGAAACTCTCTATCACTCTCTATCACTCTCTGACACTCTCTATCACTCTCTATCACTCTCTGACACTCTCTGACACTCTCTGAAACTCTCTATCACTCTCTATCACTCTCTGACACTCTCTATCACTTGCTATCACTCTCTGACACTCTCTGACACTCTCAATCACTCTCTGACACTGTCTGACACTCTCTGACACTCTCTATCACCCTCTATCACTCTCTGACACTCTCAGACACTCTCTGACACTCTCTGAAACTCTCTATCACTCTCTATCACTCTCTGTCACTCTCAGACACTCTCTGACACTCTCTGAAACTCTCTATCACTCTCTGACACACTCAGACACTCTCTGACACTCTCTGAAACTCTCTATCACTCTCTATCACTCTCTGACACTCTCAGACACTCTCTGACACTCTCTGAAACTCTCTATCACTCTCTATCACTCTCTGACACTGTCTGACACTCTCTGACACTCTCTATCACTCGCTATCACTCTCTGACACTCTCTGACACTCTCTGCCACTGTCTGACACTCTCTGACACTCTCTGACACTCTCAGAAACTCTCTATCACTCTCTATCACTCTCTGACACTCTCTGACACTCTCAGACACTCTCTGACACTCTCTGAAACTCTCTATCACTCTCTATCACTCTCTGACACTCTCAGACACTCTCTGACACTCTCTGAAACTCTCTATCACTCTCTATCACTCTCTGACACTCTCTGACACTCTCTGACACTCTCTGTCACTCGCTATCACTCTCTGACACTCTCTGACACTCTCTGACACTGTCTGACACTCTCTGACACTCTCTATCACTCTCTATCACTCTCTGACTCTCTCTGACACACTCTGACACTCTCTATCACTCGCTATCACTCTCTGACACTCTCTGACACTCTCTGACACTCTCTGACACTCTCTGAAACTCTCTATCACACTCTATCACTCTCTGACACTCTCTGACACTCTCTGAAACTCTCTATCACTCTCTATCACTCGCTGACACTGTCTGACAATCTCTGACACTCTCTATCACTCTCTGACACTGTCTGACACTCTCTGACACTCTCTATCACTCTCTATCACTCTCTGACACTCTCAGACACTCACTGACACTCTCTATCACTCTCTGACACTCTCTATCACTCTCTGACACTCTCAGACACTCTCTGACACTCTCTATCACTCTCTATCACTCTCTGACACTCTCAGACACTCACTATCACTCTCTGACACTGTCTGACACTCTCAGACACTCACTGACACTCGCAGACACTCTCTGACACTCTCTATCACTCTCTATCACTCTCTGACACTCTCTGACATTCTCAGACACTCACTATCACTCTCTGACACTGTCTGACACTCTCTGACACTCTCTATCACTCTCTATCACTCTCTGACACTCTCAGACATTCACTATCACTCTCTGACACTGTCTGACACTCTCTGACACTCTCTGTCACTCTCTGACACTCTCTGACAATCTCTATCACTCTCGATCACTCTCTGACACTCTCTATCACTCTCGATCACTCTCTATCACTCTCTGACACTCTCTGACACTCTCAGACACTCACTATCACTCTCTGACACTGTCTGACACTCTCTGACACTCTCTGACACTCTCTATCACTCTCTGACACTCTCTGACACTCTCTATCACTCTCTATCACTCTCTGACACTCTCAGACACTATCTGACACTCTCAGACACTCACTATCACTCTCTGACACTGTCTGACACTCTGACACTCTCTATCACCCTCTGACACTCTCTGACACTCTCTATCACTCGCTATCACTCTCTATCACTCTCTGACACTCTCAGACACTCTCTGAAACTCTCTATCACTCTCTATCCCTCTCTGACACTCTCTGACACTCTCTGACACTCTCTATCACTCGCTATCACTCTCTGACACTCTCTGACACTCTCAGACACTCTCTGACACTCTCTGACACTCTCTGAAACTCTCTGACACTCTCTATCACTCTCTATCACTCTCTGACACTCTCAGACACTCTCAGACACTCACTATCACTCTCTGACACTCTCTGACACTATCTATCACTCTCTGACACTCTCTATCACTCTCTGACACTCTCTATCACTCTCTGACACTCTCTGAAACTCTTTACCACTCTCTATCCCTCTCTGACACTCTCTGACACTCTCTGACACTCTCTATCACTCGCTATCACTCTCTGACACTCTCAGACACTCTCTGACACTCTCTGACACTCTCTGAAACTCTCTGACACTCTCTATCACTCTCTATCAGTCTCTGACACTCTCAGACACTCTCAGACACTCACTATCACTCTCTGACACTGTCTGACACTCTCTGACACTCTCTATCACTCTCTGACACTGTCTGACACTCTCTGACACTCTCTATCACTCTCTATCACTCTCCATCACTCTCTGACACTCTCTATCACTCTCTGACACTCTCTATCACTCTCTGACACTCTCTGAAACTCTCTACCACTCTCTATCCCTCTCTGACACTCTCTGACACTCTCTGACACTCTCTATCACTCGCTATCACTCTCTGACACTCTCAGACACTCTCTGACACTCTCTGACACTCTCTGAAACTCTCTGACACTCTCTATCACTCTCTATCAGTCTCTGACACTCTCAGACACTCTCAGACACTCACTATCACTCTCTGACACTGTCTGACACTCTCTGACACTCTCTATCACTCTCTGACACTGTCTGACACTCTCTGACACTCTCTATCACTCTCTATCACTCTCTGACACTCTCAGACACTCTCTGACACTCTCTGAAACTCTCTATCACTCTCTATCACTCTCTGACACTCTCTATCACTCTCTATCACTCTCTGACACTCTCTGACACTCTCTGAAACTCTCTATCACTCTCTATCACTCTCTGACTCTCTCTATCACTTGCTATCACTCTCTGACACTCTCTGACACTCTCAATCACTCTCTGACACTGTCTGACACTCTCTGACACTCTCTATCACTCTCTATCACTCTCTGACACTCTCAGACACTCACTATCACTCTCTGACACTCTCTGACACTCTCTATCACTCTCTGACACTCTCTGACACTCTCTATCACTCTCTGACACTCTCTATCACTCTCTGACACTCTCTATCACTCTCTGACACTCTCAGACACTCTCTGAAACTCTCTATCACTCTCTATCCCTCTCTGACACTCTCTGACACTCTCTGACACTCTCTATCACTCGCTATCACTCTCTGTCACTCTCTGACACTCTCAGACACTCTCTGACACTCTCTGACACTCTCTGAAACTCTCTGACACTCTCTATCACTCTCTATCACTCTCTGACACTCTCAGACACTCTCAGACACTCACTATCACTCTCTGACACTCTCTGACACTCTCTATCACTCTCTGACGCTCTCTATCACTCTCTGACACTCTCTATCACTCTCTGACACTCTCTGAAACTCTCTATCACTCTCTATCCCTCTCTGACACTCTCTGACACTCTCTGACAATCTCTATCACTCGCTATCACTCTCTGACACTCTCAGACACTCTCTGACACTCTCTGACACTCTCTGAAACTCTCTGACACTCTCTATCACTCTCTATCAGTCTCTGACACTCTCAGACACTCTCAGACAGTCACTATCACTCTCTGACACTGTCTGACACTCTCTGACACTCTCTATCACTCTCTGACACTGTCTGACACTCTCTGACACTCTCTATCACTCTCTATCACTCTCTGACACTCTCAGACACTCTCTGACACTCTCTGAAACTCTCTATCACTCTCTATCACTCTCTGACACTCTCTATCACTCTCTATCACTCTCTGACACTCTCTGACACTCTCTGAAACTCTCTATCACTCTCTATCCCTCTCTGACACTCTCTATCACTTGCTATCACTCTCTGACACTCTCTGACACTCTCAATCACTCTCTGACACTGTCTGACACTCTCTGACACTCTCTATCACTCTCTATCACTCTCTGACACTCTCAGACACTCTCTGACACTCTCTGAAACTCTCTATCACTCTCTATCACTCTCTGACACTCTCAGACACTATCTGACACTCTCTGAAACTCTCTATCACTCTCTGACACTCTCAGACACTCTCTGACACTCTCTGAAACTCTCTATCAATCTCTATCACTCTCTGACACTCTCAGACACTCTCAGACACTCACTATCACACTCTGACACTGTCTGACACTCTCTGACACTCTCTATCACTCTCTGACACTGTCTGACACTCTCTGACACTCTCTATCACTCTCTATCACTCTCTGACACTCTCAGACACTCTCTGACACTCTCTGAAACTCTCTATCACTCTCTATCACTCTCTGACACTCTCTATCACTCTCTATCACTCTCTGACACTCTCTGACACTCTCTGAAACTCTCTATCACTCTCTATCACTCTCTGACACTCTCTATCACTTGCTATCACTCTCTGACACTCTCTGACACTCTCAATCACCCTCTGACACTGTCTGACACTCTCTGACACTCTCTATCACTCTCTATCACTCTCTGACACTCTCAGACACTCACTATCACTCTCTGACACTCTCTGACACTCTCTATCACTCTCTGACACTCTCTGACACTCTCTATCACTCTCTGACACTCTCTATCACTCTCTGACACTCTCTATCACTCTCTGACACTCTCAGACACTCTCTGAAACTCTCTATCACTCTCTATCCCTCTCTGACACTCTCTGACACTCTCTGACACTCTCTATCACTCGCTATCACTCTCTGTCACTCTCTGACACTCTCAGACACTCTCTGACACTCTCTGACACTCTCTGAAACTCTCTGACACTCTCTATCACTCTCTATCACTCTCTGACACTCTCAGACACTCTCAGACACTCACTATCACTCTCTGACACTCTCTGACACTCTCTATCACTCTCTGACGCTCTCTATCACTCTCTGACACTCTCTATCACTCTCTGACACTCTCTGAAACTCTCTATCACTCTCTATCCCTCTCTGACACTCTCTGACACTCTCTGACAATCTCTATCACTCGCTATCACTCTCTGACACTCTCAGACACTCTCTGACACTCTCTGACACTCTCTGAAACTCTCTGACACTCTCTATCACTCTCTATCAGTCTCTGACACTCTCAGACACTCTCAGACACTCACTATCACTCTCTGACACTGTCTGACACTCTCTGACACTCTCTATCACTCTCTGACACTGTCTGACACTCTCTGACACTCTCTATCACTCTCTATCACTCTCTGACACTCTCAGACACTCTCTGACACTCTCTGAAACTCTCTATCACTCTCTATCACTCTCTGACACTCTCTATCACTCTCTATCACTCTCTGACACTCTCTGACACTCTCTGAAACTCTCTATCACTCTCTATCACTCTCTGACACTCTCTATCACTTGCTATCACTCTCTGACACTCTCTGACACTCTCAATCACTCTCTGACACTGTCTGACACTCTCTGACACTCTCTATCACTCTCTATCACTCTCTGACACTCTCTGACACTCTCAGACACTCACTATCACTCTCTGACACTGTCTGACACTCTCTGACACTCTCTATCACTCTCTGACGCTCTCTGACACTCTCTATCACTCTCGATCACTCTCTGACACTCTCTGACACTCTCTATCACTCTCTATCACTCTCTGACACTCTCTGACACTCTCAGACACTCACTATCACTCTCTGACACTGTCTGACACTCTCTGACACTCTCTATCACTCTCTGACACTCTCTGACACTCTCTATCACTCTCTATCACTCTCTGACACTCTCAGACACTCTCTGACAGTCTCAGACACTCACTATCACTCTCTGACACTGTCTGACACTCTGACACTCTCTATCACTCTCTGACACTCTCTGACACTCTCTATCACTCGCTATCACTCTCTGACACTCTCAGACACTCTCTGACACTCTCTGACACTCTCTGAAACTCTCTGACACTCACTATCACTCTCTGACACTGTCTGACACTCTCTGACACTCTCTATCACTCTCTGACACTGTCTGACACTCTCTGACACTCTCTATCACTCTCTATCACTCTCTGACACTCTCAGACACTCTCTGACACTCTCTGAAACTCTCTATCACTCTCTATCACTCTCTGACACTCTCTGACACTCTCAGACACTCACTATCACTCTCTGACACTGTCTGACACTCTCTGACATTCTCTATCACTCTCTGACACTCTCTGACACTCTCTATCACTCTCTATCACTCTCTGACACTCTCAGACACTCTCTGACACTCTCAGACACTCACTATCACTCTCTGACACTGTCTGACACTCTGACACTCTCTATCACTCTCTGACACTCTCTGACACTCTCTATCACTCGCTATCACTCTCTGACACTCTCTGACACTCTCAGACACTCACTATCACTCTCTGACACTGTCTGACACTCTCTGACACTCTCTATCACTCTCTGACACTCTCTGACACTCTCTATCACTCTCGATCACTCTCTGACACTGTCTGACACTCTCTGACATTCTCTATCACTCTCTGACACTCTCTGACACTCTCTATCACTCTCTATCACTCTCTGACACTCTCAGACACTCTCTGACACTCTCAGACACTCACTATCACTCTCTGACACTGTCTGACACTCTGACACTCTCTATCACTCTCTGACACTCTCTGACACTCTCTATCACTCGCTATCACTCTCTGACACTCTCTGACACTCTCAGACACTCACTATCACTCTCTGACACTGTCTGACACTCTCTGACACTCTCTATCACTCTCTGACACTCTCTGACACTCTCTATCACTCTCGATCACTCTCTGACACTCTCTGACACTCTCTATCACTCTCTATCACTCTCTGACACTCTCTGACACTCTCAGACACTCACTATCACTCTCTGACACTGTCTGACACTCTCTGACACTCTCTATCACTCTCTGACACTCTCTGACACTCTCTATCACTCTCTGACACTCTCAGACACTCACTATCACTCTCTGACACTGTCTGACACTCTCTGACACTCTCTATCACTCTCTGACACTCTCTGACACTCTCTATCACTCTCTGACACTCTCAGACACTCACTATCACTCTCTGACACTGTCTGACACTCTGACACTCTCTATCACTCTCTGACACTCTCTGACACTCTCTATCACTCGCTATCACTCTCTGACACTCTCAGACACTCTCTGACACTCTCTGACACTCTCTGAAACTCTCTGACAATCACTATCACTCTCTGACACTGTCTGACACTCTCTGACACTCTCTATCACACTCTGACACTGTCTGACACTCTCTGACACTCTCTATCACTCTCTATCACTCTCTGACACTCTCAGACACTCTCTGACACTCTCTGAAACTCTCTATCACTCTCTATCACTCTCTGACACTCTCTATCACTCTCTATCACTCTCTGACACTCTCTGACACTCTCTGAAACTCTCTATCACTCTCTATCACTCTCTGACACTCTCTATCACTTGCTATCACTCTCTGACACTCTCTGACACTCTCAATCACTCTCTGACACTGTCTGACACTCTCTGACACTCTCTATCACTCTCTGACACTGTCTGACACTCTCTGACACTCTCTATCACTCTCTATCACTCTCTGACACTCTCAGACACTCACTATCACTCTCTGACACTCTCTGACACTCTCTATCACTCTCTGACACTCTCTGTCACTCTCTATCACTCTCTGACACTCTCTATCACTCTCTGACACTCTCTATCACTCTCTGACACTCTCAGACACTCTCTGAAACTCTCTATCACTCTCTATCCCTCTCTGACACTCTCTGACACTCTCTGACACTCACTATCACTCTCTGACACTCTCTGACACTCTCTATCACTCTCTGACACTCTCTGTCACTCTCTATCACTCTCTGACACTCTCTATCACTCTCTGACACTCTCTATCACTCTCTGACACTCTCAGACACTCTCTGAAACTCTCTATCACTCTCTATCCCTCTCTGACACTCTCTGACACTCTCTGACACTCTCTATCACTCGCTATCACTCTCTGTCACTCTCTGACACTCTCAGACACTCTCTGACACTCTCTGTCACTCTCTGAAACTCTCTGACACTCTCTATCACTCTCTATCACTCTCTGACACTCTCAGACACTCTCAGACACTCACTATCACTCTCTGACACTCCCTGACACTCTCTATCACTCTCTGACTCTCTCTATCACTCTCTGACACTCTCTATCACTCTCTGACACTCTCTGAAACTCTCTATCACTCTCTATCCCTCTCTGACACTCTCTGACACTCTCTGACAATCTCTATCACTCGCTATCACTCTCTGACACTCTCAGACACTCTCTGACACTCTCTGACACTCTCTGAAACTCTCTGACACTCTCTATCACTCTCTATCAGTCTCTGACACTCTCAGACACTCTCAGACACTCACTATCACTCTCTGACACTGTCTGACACTCTCTGACACTCTCTATCACTCTCTGACACTGTCTGACACTCTCTGACACTCTCTATCACTCTCTATCACTCTCTGACACTCTCAGACACTCTCTGACACTCTCTGAAACTCTCTATCACTCTCTATCACTCTCTGACACTCTCTGACACTCTCTGAAACTCTCTATCACTCTCTATCACTCTCTGACACTCTCTATCACTTGCTATCACTCTCTGACACTCTCTGACACTCTCAATCACTTTCTGACACTGTCTGACACTCTCTGACACTCTCTATCACTCTCTATCACTCTCTGACACTCTCAGACACTCTCTGACACTCTCTGAAACTCTCTATCACTCTCTATCACTCTCTGACACTCTCAGACACTCTCTGACACTCTCTGAAACTCTCTATCACTCTCTGACACTCTCAGACACTCTCTGACACTCTCTGAAACTCTCTATCACTCTCTATCACTCTCTGACACTCTCAGACACTCTCTGACACTCTCTGAAACTCTCTATCACTCTCTATCACTCTCTGACACTGTCTGACACTCTCTGACACTCTCTATCACTCGCTATCACTCTCTGACACTCTCTGCCACTGTCTGACACTCTCTGACACTCTCTGACACTCTCAGAAACTCTCTATCACTCTCTATCACTCTCTGACACTCTCTGACACTCTCAGACACTCTCTGACACTCTCTGAAACTCTCTATCACTCTCTATCACTCTCTGACACTCTCTGACACTCTCTGACACTCTCTGTCACTCGCTATCACTCTCTGACACTCTCTGACACACTCTGACACTCTCTATCACTCGCTATCACTCTCTGACACTCTCTGACACTCTCTGACACTCTCTGAAACTCTCTATCACACTCTATCACTCTCTGACAATCTCTGACACTCTCTGAAACTCTCTATCACTCTCTATCGCTCGCTGACACTCTCTGACACTCTCTGACACTCTCTATCACTCTCTGACACTGTCTGACACTCTCTGACACTCTCTATCACTCTCTATCACTCTCTGACACTCTCAGACACTCACTGACACTCTCTATCACTCTCTGACACTCTCTATCACTCTCTGACACTCTCAGACACTCTCTGACACTCTCTATCACTCTCTATCACTCTCTGACACTCTCTGACACTCTCTGACACTCTCAGACACTCACTATCACTCTCTGACACTGTCTGACACTCTCAGACACTCACTGACACTCTCTATCACTCTCTGACACTCTCTATCACTCTCTATCACTCTCTGACACTCGCAGACGCTCACTATCACTCTCTGACACTGTCTGACACTCTCTGACACTCTCTATCACTCTCTATCACTCTCTGACACTCTCTGACACTCTCAGACACTCACTATCACTCTCTGACACTGTCTGACACTCTCTGACACTCTCTATCACTCTCTGACACTCTCTGACACTCTCTATCACTCTCGATCACTCTCTGACACTCTCTGAC
This sequence comes from Heterodontus francisci, assembly GCF_036365525.1. NCBI lineage: Eukaryota > Metazoa > Chordata > Chondrichthyes > Heterodontiformes > Heterodontidae > Heterodontus > Heterodontus francisci. Next base: position 32,925,131 of record NC_090412.1, on the reverse strand, counting down.
ACTCTCTATCACTCTCTATCACTCTCTGACACTCTCTGACACTCTCAGACACTCACTATCACTCTCTGACACTGTCTGACACTCTCTGACATTCTCTATCACTCTCTGACAGTCTCTGACACTCTCTATCACTCTCTATCACTCTCTGACACTCTCAGACACTCTCTGACACTCTCAGACACTCACTATCACTCTCTGACACTGTCTGACACTCTGACACTCTCTATCACTCTCTGACACTCTCTGACACTCTCTATCACTCGCTATCACTCTCTGACACTCTCTGACACTCTCAGACACTCACTATCACTCTCTGACACTGTCTGACACTCTCTGACACTCTCTATCACTCTCTGACACTCTCTGACACTCTCTATCACTCTCGATCACTCTCTGACACTCTCTGACACTCTCTATCACTCTCTATCACTCTCTGACACTCTCTGACACTCTCAGACACTCACTATCACTCTCTGACACTGTCTGACACTCTCTGACACTCTCTATCACTCTCTGACACTCTCTGACACTCTCTATCACTCTCTATCACTCTCTGACACTCTCAGACACTCTCTGACACTCTCAGACACTCACTATCACTCTCTGACACTGTCTGACACTCTGACACTCTCTATCACTCTCTGACACTCTCTGACACTCTCTATCACTCGCTATCACTCTCTGACACTCTCAGACACTCTCTGACACTCTCTGACACTCTCTGAAACTCTCTGACACTCTCTATCACTCTCTATCAGTCTCTGACACACTCAGACATAATCTGACACTCTCTGAAACTCTCTATCACTCTCAGACACTCTCTGACACTCTCTGACACTCTCAGACACTCACTATCACTCTCTGACACTGTCTGACACTCTCTGACACTCTCTATCACTCTCTGTCACTTTCTGACACTCTCTGACACTCTCAGACACTCACTATCACTCTCTGACACTCTCTGACACTCTCTATCACTCTCTGACACTCTCTGACACTCTCTATCACTCTCTGACACTCTCTATCACTCTGTGACACTCTCTGACACTCTCTATCACTCTCTGACACTGTCTGACACTCTCTGACACTCTCTATCACTCTCTGTCACTTTCTGACACTCTCTGACACTCTCAGACACTCACTATCACTCTCTGACACTCTCTGACACTCTCTATCACTCTCTGACACTCTCTGACACTCTCTATCACTCTCTGACACTCTCTATCACTCTGTGACACTCTCTGACACTCTCTATCACTCTCTGACACTCTCTATCACTCTCTGACACTCTCAGACACTCTCTGACACTCTCTGAAACTCTCTATCACTCTCTATCCCTCTCTGACACGCTCTGACACTCTCTGACACTCTCTATCACTCGCTATCACTCTCTGACACTCTCTGACATTCTCAGACACTCTCTGACACTCTCTGACACTCTCTGAAACTCTCTGACACTCTCTATCACTCTCTATCACTCTCTGACACTCTCAGACACTCTCAGACACTCACTATCACTCTCTGACACTCTCTGACACTCTCTATCACTCTCTGACACTCTCTATCACTCTCTGACACTCTCTATCACTCTCTATCAGTCTCTGACACTCTCAGACACTCTCAGACACTCACTATCACTCTCTGACACTGTCTGACACTCTCTGACACTCTCTATCACTCTCTGACACTGTCTGATATTCTCTGATACTCTCTATCACTCTCTATCACTCTCTCACACTCTCAGACACTCTCTGACACTCTCTGAAACTCTCTATCACTCTCTATCACTCTCTGACACTCTCTATCACTCTCTATCACTCTCTGACACTCTCTGACACTCTCTGAAACTCTCTATCACTCTCTATCACTCTCTGACACTCTCTATCACTCGCTATCACTCTCTGACACTCTCTGACACTCTCAGACACTCTCTGACACTGTCTGACACTCTCTGACACTCTCTATCACTCTCTATCACTCTCTGACACTCTCAGACACTCTCTGACACTCTCTGAAACTCTCTATCACTCTCTATCACTCTCTGACACTCTCAGACACTCTCTGACACTCTCTGAAACTCTCTATCACTCTCTGACACTCTCAGACACTCTCTGACACTCTCTGAAACTCTCTATCACTCTCTATCACTCTCTGACACTCTCAGACACTCTCTGACACTCTCTGAAACTCTCTATCACTCTCTATCACTCTCTGACACTGTCTGACACTCTCTGACACTCTCTATCACTCGCTATCACTCTCTGACACTCTCTGACACTCTCTTCCACTGTCTGACACTCTCTGACACTCTCTGACACTCTCAGAAACTCTCTATCACTCTCTATCACTCTCTGACACTCTCTGACACTCTCAGACACTCTCTGACACTCTCTGAAACTCTCTAACACTCTCTATCACTCTCTGACACTCTCAGACACTCTCTGACACTCTCTGAAACTCTCTATCACTCTCTATCACTCTCTGACACTCTCTGACACTCTCTGTCACTCGCTATCACTCTCTGACACTCTCTGACACTCTCTGACACTGTCTGACACTCTCTGACACTCTCTATCACTCTCTATCACTCTCTGACTCTCTCTGACACACTCTGACACTCTCTATCACTCGCTATCACTCTCTGACACTCTCTGACACTCTCTGACACTCTCTGACACTCTCTGAAACTCTCCATCACACTCTATCACTCTCTGACACTCTCTGACACTCTCTGAAACTCTCTATCACTCTCTATCACTCGCTGACACTGTCTGACACTCTCTGACACTCTCCATCACTCTCTGACACTGTCTGACACTCTCTGACACTCTCTATCACTCTCTATCACTCTCTGACACTCTCAGACACTCACTGACACTCTCTATCACTCTCTGACACTCTCTATCACTCTCTGACACTCTCTGACACTCTCTATCACTCTCTGACACTCTCTGACACTCTCTGTCACTCGCTATCACTCTCTGACACTCTCTGACACTGTCTGACACTCTCTGACACTCTCTATCACTCTCTATCACTCTCTGACTCTCTCTGACACACTCTGACACTCTCTATCACTCGCTATCACTCTCTGACACTCTCTGACACTCTCTGACACTCTCTGACACTCTCTGAAACTCTCCATCACACTCTATCACTCTCTGACACTCTCTGACACTCTCTGAAACTCTCTATCACTCTCTATCACTCGCTGACACTGTCTGACACTCACTGACACTCTCTATCACTCTCTATCACTCTCTGACACTCTCAGACACTCTCTGACACTCTCTGAAACTCTCTATCACTCTCTATCACTCTCTGACACTCTCAGACACTCTCTGACACTCTCTGAAACTCTCTATCACTCTCTGACACTCTCAGACACTCTCTGACACTCTCTGAAACTCTCTATCACTCTCTATCACTCTCTGACACTCTCAGACACTCTCTGACACTCTCTGAAACTCTCTATCACTCTCTATCACTCTCTGACACTGTCTGACACTCTCTGACACTCTCTATCACTCGCTATCACTCTCTGACACTCTCTGACACTCTCTTCCACTGTCTGACACTCTCTGACACTCTCTGACACTCTCTGACACTCTCAGAAACTCTCTATCACTCTCTATCACTCTCTGACACTCTCTGACACTCTCAGACACTCTCTGACACTCTCTGAAACTCTCTAACACTCTCTATCACTCTCTGACACTCTCAGACACTCTCTGACACTCTCTGAAACTCTCTATCACTCTCTATCACTCTCTGACACTCTCTGACACTCTCTGTCACTCGCTATCACTCTCTGACACTCTCTGACACTCTCTGACACTGTCTGACACTCTCTGACACTCTCTATCACTCTCTATCACTCTCTGACTCTCTCTGACACACTCTGACACTCTCTATCACTCGCTATCACTCTCTGACACTCTCTGACACTCTCTGACACTCTCTGACACTCTCTGAAACTCTCCATCACACTCTATCACTCTCTGACACTCTCTGACACTCTCTGAAACTCTCTATCACTCTCTATCACTCGCTGACACTGTCTGACACTCTCTGACACTCTCCATCACTCTCTGACACTGTCTGACACTCTCTGACACTCTCTATCACTCTCTATCACTCTCTGACACTCTCAGACACTCACTGACACTCTCTATCACTCTCTGACACTCTCTATCACTCTCTGACACTCTCTGACACTCTCTATCACTCTCTGACACTCTCTGACACTCTCTGTCACTCGCTATCACTCTCTGACACTCTCTGACACTGTCTGACACTCTCTGACACTCTCTATCACTCTCTATCACTCTCTGAATCTCTCTGACACACTCTGACACTCTCTATCACTCGCTATCACTCTCTGACACTCTCTGACACTCTCTGACACTCTCTGACACTCTCTGAAACTCTCCATCACACTCTATCACTCTCTGACACTCTCTGACACTCTCTGAAACTCTCTATCACTCTCTATCACTCGCTGACACTGTCTGACACTCACTGACACTCTCTATCACTCTCTGACACTCTCTATCACTCGCTGACACTCGCAGACACTCTCTGACACTCTCTATCACTCTCTATCACTCTCTGACACTCTCTGACACTCTCAGACACTCACTATCACTCTCTGACACTGTCTGACACTCTCTGACACTCTCTATCACTCTCTATCACTCTCTGACACTCTCTGACACTCTCAGACACTCACTATCACTCTCTGACACTGTCTGACACTCTCTGACACTCTCTATCACTCTCTGACACTCTCTGACACTCTCTATCACTCTCTGACACTCTCTGACACTGTCTATCACTCTCTATCACTCTCTGACACTCTCTGACACTCTCAGACACTCACTATCACTCTCTGACACTGTCTGACACTCTCTGACACTCTCTGACACTCTCTATCACTCTCTGACACTCTCTGACACTCTCTATCACTCTCTATCACTCTCTGACACTCTCAGACACTCTCTGACACTCTCAGACACTCACTATCACTCTCTGACACTGTCTGACACTCTCTGACACTCTCTATCACTCTCTGACACTCTCTGACACTCTCTATCACTCTCTATCACTCTCTGACACTCTCAGACACTCTCTGACACTCTCAGACACTCACTATCACTCTCTGACACTGTCTGACACTCTGACACTCTCTATCACTCTCTATCACTCTCTGACACTCTCAGACACTCTCTATCACTCGCTATCACCCTCTGACACTGTCTGACACTCTCAGACACTCACTATCACTCTCTGACACTGTCTGACACTCTCTGACACTCTCTATCAGTCTCTGACACTCTCTGACACTCTCTATCACTCTCTATCACTCTCTGACACTCTCAGACACTCTCTGACACTCTCAGACACTCACTATCACTCTCTGACACTGTCTGACACTCTGACACTCTCTATCACTCTCTATCACTCTCTGACACTCTCTGACACTCTCTATCACTCGCTATCACTCGCTATCACTCTCTATCACTCGCTATCACTCTCTGACACTCTGACACTCTCTATCACTCTCTATCACTCTCTGACACTCTCTGACACTCTCTATCACTCGCTATCACTCTCTGACACTCTCTATCACTCGCTATCACTCTCTGACACTCTCAGACACTCTCTGACACTCACTATCACTCTCTGACACTGTCTGACACTCTCTGACACTCTCTATCACTCTCTGACACTCTCTGACACTCTCTATCACTCTCTATCACTCTCTGACACTCTCAGACACTCTCTGACACTCTCAGACACTCACTATCACTCTCTGACACTGTCTGACACTCTGACACTCTCTATCACTCTCTATCACTCTCTGACACTCTCTGACACTCTCTATCACTCGCTATCACTCTCTGACACTGTCTGACACTCTCAGACACTCACTATCACTCTCTGACACTGTCTGACACTCTCTGACACTCTCTATCACTCTCTGACACTCTCTGACACTCTCTATCACTCTCTATCACTCTCTGACACTCTCAGACACTCTCTGACACTCTCAGACACTCACTATCACTCTCTGACACTGTCTGACACTCTGACACTCTCTATCACTCTCTATCACTCTCTGACACTCTCTGACACTCTCTATCACTCGCTATCACTCTCTGACACTCTCAGACACTCTCTGACACTCTCAGACACTCACTATCACTCTCTGACACTGTCTGACACTCTGACACTCTCTATCACTCTCTATCACTCTCTGACACTCTCTGACACTCTCTATCACTCTCTGACACTCTCTGACACTCTCTATCACTCTCAGACACTCTCTGACACTCTCTATCACTCTCTATCACTCTCTGACACTCTCTGACACTCTCAGACACTCACTATCACTCTCTGACACTGTCTGACACTCTCTGACACTCTCTATCACTCTCTGACACTCTCTGACACTCTCTATCACTCTCTATCACTCTCTGACACTCTCAGACACTCTCTGACACTCTCAGACACTCACTATCACTCTCTGACACTGTCTGACACTCTGACACTCTCTATCACTCTCTATCACTCTCTGACACTCTCTGACACTCTCTATCACTCGCTATCACTCTCTGACACTGTCTGACACTCTCAGACACTCACTATCACTCTCTGACACTGTCTGACACTCTCTGACACTCTCTATCACTCTCTATCACTCTCTGACACTCTCTGACACTGTCTGACACTCTCAGACACTCACTATCACTCTCTGACACTGTCTGACACTCTCTGACACTCTCTATCACACTCTGACACTCTCTGACACTCTCTATCACTCTCTATCACTCTCTGACACTCTCAGACACTCTCTGACACTCTCAGACACTCACTATCACTCTCTGACACTGTCTGACACTCTGACACTCTCTATCACTCTCTATCACTCTCTGACACTCTCTGACACTCTCTATCACTCGCTATCACTCTCTGACACTCTCAGACTCTCTCTGACACTCTCTGACACTCTCTGAAACTCTCTGACACTCTCTATCACTCTCTATCAGTCTCTGACACACTCAGACATAATCTGACACTCTCTGAAACTCTCTATCACTCTCAGACACTCTCTGACACTCTCTGACACTCTCAGACACTCACTATCACTCTCTGACACTGTCTGACACTCTCTGACACTCTCTATCACTCTCTGACACTGTCTGACACTCTCTGACACTCTCTGAAACTCTCGATCACTCTCTGACACTCTCAGACACTCTCTGACACTCTCTGAAACTCTCTATCACTCTCTATCACTCTCTGACACTCTCTGACACTCTCTATCACTCTCTGACACTCTCTATCACTCTCTGACACTCTCTGACACTCTCTATCACTCTCTGACACTCTCTATCACTCTCTGACACTCTCAGACACTCTCTGACACTCTCTGAAACTCTCTATCACTCTCTATCCCTCTCTGACACGCTCTGACACTCTCTGACACTCTCTATCACTCGCTATCACTCTCTGACACTCTCTGACATTCTCAGACACTCTCTGACACTCTCTGACACTCTCTGAAACTCTCTGACACTCTCTATCACTCTCTATCACTCTCTGACACTCTCAGACACTCTCAGACACTCACTATCACTCTCTGACACTCTCTGACACTCTCTATCACTCTCTGACACTCTCTATCACTCTCTATCAGTCTCTGACACTCTCAGACACTCTCAGACACTCACTATCACTCTCTGACACTCTCTGACACTCTCTATCACTCTCTGACACTCTCTATCACTCTCTATCAGTCTCTGACACTCTCAGACACTCTCAGACACTCACTATCACTCTCTGACACTGTCTGACACTCTCTGACACTCTCTATCACTCTCTGACACTGTCTGACACTCTCTGATACTCTCTATCACTCTCTATCACTCTCTCACACTCTCAGACACTCTCTGACACTCTCTGAAACTCTCTATCACTCTCTATCACTCTCTATCACTCTCTGACACTCTCTATCACTCTCTATCAGTCTCTGACACTCTCTGACACTCTCTATCACTCTCTATCACTCTCTGACACTCTCAGACACTCTCTGACACTCTCAGACACTCACTATCACTCTCTGACACTGTCTGACACTCTGACACTCTCTATCACTCTCTATCACTCTCTGACACTCTCTGACACTCTCTATCACTCGCTATCACTCTCTGACACTCTCTATCACTCGCTATCACTCTCTGACACTCTCAGACACTCTCTGACACTCACTATCACTCTCTGACACTGTCTGACACTCTCTGACACTCTCTATCACTCTCTGACACTCTCTGACACTCTCTATCACTCTCTATCACTCTCTGACACTCTCAGACACTCTCTGACACTCTCAGACACTCACTATCACTCTCTGACACTGTCTGACACTCTGACACTCTCTATCACTCTCTATCACTCTCTGACACTCTCTGACACTCTCTATCACTCGCTATCACTCTCTGACACTGTCTGACACTCTCAGACACTCACTATCACTCTCTGACACTGTCTGACACTCTCTGACACTCTCTATCACTCTCTGACACTCTCTGACACTCTCTATCACTCTCTATCACTCTCTGACACTCTCAGACACTCTCTGACACTCTCAGACACTCACTATCACTCTCTGACACTGTCTGACACTCTGACACTCTCTATCACTCTCTATCACTCTCTGACACTCTCTGACACTCTCTATCACTCGCTATCACTCTCTGACACTCTCAGACTCTCTCTGACACTCTCAGACACTCACTATCACTCTCTGACACTGTCTGACACTCTGACACTCTCTATCACTCTCTATCACTCTCTGACACTCTCTGACACTCTCTATCACTCTCTGACACTCTCTATCACTCTCTGACACTCTCTGACACTCTCTATCACTCTCTATCACTCTCTGACACTCTCTGACACTCTCAGACACTCACTATCACTCTCTGACACTGTCTGACACTCTCTGACACTCTCTATCACTCTCTGACACTCTCTGACACTCTCTATCACTCTCTATCACTCTCTGACACTCTCAGACACTCTCTGACACTCTCAGACACTCACTATCACTCTCTGACACTGTCTGACACTCTGACACTCTCTATCACTCTCTATCACTCTCTGACACTGTCTGACACTCTCTATCACTCGCTATCACTCTCTGACACTGTCTGACACTCTCAGACACTCACTATCACTCTCTGACACTGTCTGACACTCTCTGACACTCTCTATCACTCTCTATCACTCTCTGACACTCTCTGACACTGTCTGACACTCTCAGACACTCACTATCACTCTCTGACACTGTCTGACACTCTCTGACACTCTCTATCACACTCTGACACTCTCTGACACTCTCTATCACTCTCTATCACTCTCTGACACTCTCAGACACTCTCTGACACTCTCAGACACTCACTATCACTCTCTGACACTGTCTGACACTCTGACACTCTCTATCACTCTCTATCACTCTCTGACACTCTCTGACACTCTCTATCACTCGCTATCACTCTCTGACACTCTCAGACACTCTCTGACACTCTCTGACACTCTCTGAAACTCTCTGACACTCTCTATCACTCTCTATCAGTCTCTGACACACTCAGACATAATCTGACACTCTCTGAAACTCTCTATCACTCTCAGACACTCTCTGACACTCTCTGACACTCTCAGACACTCACTATCACTCTCTGACACTGTCTGACACTCTCTGACACTCTCTATCACTCTCTGACACTGTCTGACACTCTCTGACACTCTCTGAAACTCTCGATCACTCTCTGACACTGTCTGACACTCTCTGACACTCTCTATCACTCTCTGACACTGTCTGACACTCTCTGACACTCTCTGAAACTCTCGATCACTCTCTGACACTCTCAGACACTCTCTGACACTCTCTGAAACTCTCTATCACTCTCTATCACTCTCTGACACTCTCTGACACTCTCTATCACTCTCTGACACTCTCTATCACTCTCTGACACTCTCTGACACTCTCTATCACTCTCTGACACTCTCTATCACTCTCTGACACTCTCTGAAAATCTCTATCACTCTCTATCCCTCTCTGACACGCTCTGACACTCTCTGACACTCTCTATCACTCGCTATCACTCTCTGACACTCTCTGACATTCTCAGACACTCTCTGACACTCTCTGACACTCTCTGAAACTCTCTGACACTCTCTATCACTCTCTATCACTCTCTGACACTCTCAGACACTCTCAGACACTCACTATCACTCTCTGACACTCTCTGACACTCTCTATCACTCTCTGACACTCTCTATCACTCTCTGACACTCTCTATCACTCTCTATCAGTCTCTGACACTCTCAGACACTCTCAGACACTCACTATCACTCTCTGACACTGTCTGACACTCTCTGACACTCTCTATCACTCTCTGACTCTGTCTGACACTCTCTGATACTCTCTATCACTCTCTATCACTCTCTCACACTCTCAGACAATCTCTGACACTCTCTGAAACTCTCTATCACTCTCTATCACTCTCTGACACTCTCTATCACTCTCTATCACTCTCTGACACTCTCTGACACTCTCTGAAACTCTCTATCACTCTCTATCACTCTCTGACACTCTCTATCACTCGCTATCACTCTCTGACACTCTCTGACACTCTCAGACACTCTCTGACACTGTCTGACACTCTCTGACACTCTCTATCACTCTCTATCACTCTCTGACACTCTCAGACACTCTCTGACACTCTCTGAAACTCTCTATCACTCTCTATCACTCTCTGACACTCTCAGACACTCTCTGACACTCTCTGAAACTCTCTATCACTCTCTGACACTCTCAGACACTCTCTGACACTCTCTGAAACTTTCTATCACTCTCTATCACTCTCTGACACTCTCAGACACTCTCTGACACTCTCTGAAACTCTCTATCACTCTCTATCACTCTCTGACACTGTCTGACACTCTCTGACACTCTCTATCACTCGCTATCACTCTCTGACACTCTCTGACACTCTCTTCCACTGTCTGACACTCTCTGACACTCTCTGACACTCTCAGAAACTCTCTATCACTCTCTATCACTCTCTGACACTCTCTGACACTCTCAGACACTCTCTGACACTCTCTGAAACTCTCTAACACTCTCTATCACTCTCTGACACTCTCAGACACTCTCTGACACTCTCTGAAACTCTCTATCACTCTCTATCACTCTCTGACACTCTCTGACACTCTCTGTCACTCGCTATCACTCTCTGACACTCTCTGACACTCTCTGACACTGTCTGACACTCTCTGACACTCTCTATCACTCTCTATCACTCTCTGACTCTCTCTGACACACTCTGACACTCTCTATCACTCGCTATCACTCTCTGACACTCTCTGACACTCTCTGACACTCTCTGACACTCTCTGAAACTCTCCATCACACTCTATCACTCTCTGACACTCTCTGACACTCTCTGAAACTCTCTATCACTCTCTATCACTCGCTGACACTGTCTGACACTCTCTGACACTCTCTATCACTCTCTGACACTGTCTGACACTCTCTGACACTCTCTATCACTCTCTATCACTCTCTGACACTCTCAGACACTCACTGACACTCTCTATCACTCTCTGACACTCTCTATCACTCTCTGACACTCTCTGACACTCTCTATCACTCTCTGACACTCTCTGACACTCTCTGTCACTCGCTATCACTCTCTGACACTCTCTGACACTCTCTGACACTGTCTGACACTCTCTGACACTCTCTATCACTCTCTATCACTCTCTGACTCTCTCTGACACACTCTGACACTCTCTATCACTCGCTATCACTCTCTGACACTCTCTGACACTCTCTGACACTCTCTGACACTCTCTGAAACTCTCCATCACACTCTATCACTCTCTGACACTCTCTGACACTCTCTGAAACTGTCTATCACTCTCTATCACTCGCTGACACTGTCTGACACTCACTGACACTCTCTATCACTCTCTGACACTCTCTATCACTCGCTGACACTCGCAGACACTCTCTGACACTCTCTATCACTCTCTATCACTCTCTGACACTCTCTGACACTCTCAGACACTCACTATCACTCTCTGACACTGTCTGACACTCTCTGACACTCTCTATCACTCTCTATCACTCTCTGACACTCTCTGACACTCTCAGACACTCACTATCACTGTCTGACACTCTCTGACACTCTCTATCACTCTCTGACACTCTCTGACACTCTCTATCACTCTCTGACACTCTCTGACACTCTCTATCACTCTCTATCACTCTCTGACACTCTCTGACACTCTCAGACACTCACTATCACTCTCTGACACTGTCTGACACTCTCTGACACTCTCTATCACTCTCTGACACTCTCTGACACTCTCTATCACTCTCTATCACTCTCTGACACTCCCAGACACTCTCTGACACTCTCAGACACTCACTATCACTCTCTGACACTGTCTGACACTCTCTGACACTCTCTATCACTCTCTGACACTCTCTGACACTCTCTATCACTCTCTATCACTCTCTGACACTCTCAGACACTCTCTGACACTCTCAGACACTCACTATCACTCTCTGACACTGTCTGACACTCTGACACTCTCTATCACTCTCTATCACTCTCTGACACTCTCAGACACTCTCTATCACTCGCTATCACTCTCTGACACTGTCTGACACTCTCAGACACTCACTATCACTCTCTGACACTGTCTGACACTCTCTGACACTCTCTATCAGTCTCTGACACTCTCTGACACTCTCTATCACTCTCTATCACTCTCTGACACTCTCAGACACTCTCTGACACTCTCAGACACTCACTATCACTCTCTGATACTGTCTGACACTCTGACACTCTCTATCACTCTCTATCACTCTCTGACACTCTCTGACACTCTCTATCACTCGCTATCACTCTCTGACACTCTCTATCACTCGCTATCACTCTCTGACACTCTCAGACACTCTCTGACACTCACTATCACTCTCTGACACTGTCTGACACTCTCTGACACTCTCTATCACTCTCTGACACTCTCTGACACTCTCTATCACTCTCTATCACTCTCTGACACTCTCAGACACTCTCTGACACTCTCAGACACTCACTATCACTCTCTGACACTGTCTGACACTCTGACACTCTCTATCACTCTCTATCACTCTCTGACACTCTCTGACACTCTCTATCACTCGCTATCACTCTCTGACACTGTCTGACACTCTCAGACACTCACTATCACTCTCTGACACTGTCTGACACTCTCTGACACTCTCTATCACTCTCTGACACTCTCTGACACTCTCTATCACTCTCTATCACTCTCTGACACTCTCAGACACTCTCTGACACTCTCAGACACTCACTATCACTCTCTGACACTGTCTGACACTCTGACACTCTCTATCACTCTCTATCACTCTCTGACACTCTCTATCACTCGCTATCACTCTCTGACACTCTCAGACACTCTCTGACACTCTCAGACACTCACTATCACTCTCTGACACTGTCTGACACTCTGACACTCTCTATCACTCTCTATCACTCTCTGACACTCTCTGACACTCTCTGAAACTCTCTATCACTCTCTGACACTCTCTGACACTGTCTGACACTCACTGACACTCTCTATCACTCTCTGACACTCTCTATCACTCGCTGACACTCGCAGACACTCTCTGACACTCTCTATCTCTCTCTATCACTCTCTGACACTCTCTGACACTCTCAGACACTCACTATCACTCTCTGACACTGTCTGACACTCTCTGACACTCTCTATCACTCTCTATCACTCTCTGACACTCTCTGACACTCTCAGACACTCACTATCACTGTCTGACACTCTCTGACACTCTCTATCACTCTCTGACACTCTCTGACACTCTCTATCACTCTCTGACACTCTCTGACACTCTCTATCACTCTCTATCACTCTCTGACACTCTCTGACACTCTCAGACACTCACTATCACTCTCTGACACTGTCTGACACTCTCTGACACTCTCTATCACTCTCTGACACTCTCTGACACTCTCTATCACTCTCTATCACTCTCTGACACTCCAGACACTCTCTGACACTCTCAGACACTCACTATCACTCTCTGACACTGTCTGACACTCTCTGACACTCTCTATCACTCTCTGACACTCTCTGACACTCTCTATCACTCTCTATCACTCTCTGACACTCTCAGACACTCTCTGACACTCTCAGACACTCACTATCACTCTCTGACACTGTCTGACACTCTGACACTCTCTATCACTCTCTATCACTCTCTGACACTCTCAGACACTCTCTATCACTCGCTATCACTCTCTGACACTGTCTGACACTCTCAGACACTCACTATCACTCTCTGACACTGTCTGACACTCTCTGACACTCTCTATCAGTCTCTGACACTCTCTGACACTCTCTATCACTCTCTATCACTCTCTGACACTCTCAGACACTCTCTGACACTCTCAGACACTCACTATCACTCTCTGATACTGTCTGACACTCTGACACTCTCTATCACTCTCTATCACTCTCTGACACTCTCTGACACTCTCTATCACTCGCTATCACTCTCTGACACTCTCTATCACTCGCTATCACTCTCTGACACTCTCAGACACTCTCTGACACTCACTATCACTCTCTGACACTGTCTGACACTCTCTGACACTCTCTATCACTCTCTGACACTCTCTGACACTCTCTATCACTCTCTATCACTCTCTGACACTCTCAGACACTCTCTGACACTCTCAGACACTCACTATCACTCTCTGACACTGTCTGACACTCTGACACTCTCTATCACTCTCTATCACTCTCTGACACTCTCTGACACTCTCTATCACTCGCTATCACTCTCTGACACTGTCTGACACTCTCAGACACTCACTATCACTCTCTGACACTGTCTGACACTCTCTGACACTCTCTATCACTCTCTGACACTCTCTGACACTCTCTATCACTCTCTATCACTCTCTGACACTCTCAGACACTCTCTGACACTCTCAGACACTCACTATCACTCTCTGACACTGTCTGACACTCTGACACTCTCTATCACTCTCTATCACTCTCTGACACTCTCTGACACTCTCTATCACTCGCTATCACTCTCTGACACTCTCAGACACTCTCTGACACTCTCAGACACTCACTATCACTCTCTGACACTGTCTGACACTCTGACACTCTCTATCACTCTCTATCACTCTCTGACACTCTCTGACACTCTCTATCACTCTCTATCACTCTCTGACACTCTCTGACACTCTCTATCACTCTCTGACACTCTCTGACACTCTCTATCACTCTCTATCACTCTCTGACACTCTCTGACACTCTCAGACACTCACTATCACTCTCTGACACTGTCTGACATTCTCTGACACTCTCTATCACTCTCTGACACTCTCTGACACTCTCTATCACTCTCTATCACTCTCTGACACTCTCAGACACTCTCTGACACTCTCAGACACTCACTATCACTCTCTGACACTGTCTGACACTCTGACACTCTCTATCACTCTCTATCACTCTCTGACACTCTCTGACACTCTCTATCACTCGCTATCACTCTCTGACACTGTCTGACACTCTCAGACACTCACTATCACTCTCTGACACTGTCTGACACTCTCTGACACTCTCTATCACTCTCTATCACTCTCTGACACTCTCTGACACTGTCTGACACTCTCAGACACTCACTATCACTCTCTGACACTGTCTGACACTCTCTGACACTCTCTATCACACTCTGACACTCTCTGACACTCTCTATCACTCTCTATCACTCTCTGACACTCTCAGACACTCTCTGACACTCTCAGACACTCACTATCACTCTCTGACACTGTCTGACACTCTGACACTCTCTATCACTCTCTATCACTCTCTGACACTCTCTGACACTCTCTATCACTCGCTATCACTCTCTGACACTCTCAGACACTCTCTGACACTCTCTGACACTCTCTGAAACTCTCTGACACTCTCTATCACTCTCTATCAGTCTCTGACACACTCAGACATAATCTGACACTCTCTGAAACTCTCTATCACTCTCAGACACTCTCTGACACTCTCAGACACTCACTATCACTCTCTGACACTGTCTGACACTCTCTGACACTCTCTATCACTCTCTGACACTGTCTGACACTCTCTGACACTCTCTTTCACTCTCGATCACTCTCTGACACTCTCAGACACTCTCTGACACTCTCTGAAACTCTCTATCACTCTCTATCACTCTCTGACACTCTCTATCACTCTCTGACACTCTCTGACACTCTCTGACACTCTCTATCACTCGCTATCACTCTCTGACACTGTCTGACACTCTCTATCACTCGCTATCACTCTCTGACACTCTCTGACACTCTCAGACACTCACTATCACTCTCTGACACTGTCTGACACTCTGACACTCTCTATCACTCTCTATCACTCTCTGACACTCTCTGACACTCTCTATCACTCTCTGACACTCTCTGACACTCTCTATCACTCTCTGACACTCTCTGACACTCTCTATCACTCTCTATCACTCTCTGACACTCTCTGACACTCTCAGACACTCACTATCACTCTCTGACACTGTCTGACACTCTCTGACACTCTCTATCACTCTCTGACACTCTCTGACACTCTCTATCACTCTCTATCACTCTCTGACACTCTCAGACTCTCTCTGACACTCTCAGACACTCACTATCACTCTCTGACACTGTCTGACACTCTGACACTCTCTATCACTCTCTATCACTCTCTGACACTCTCTGACACTCTCTATCACTCGCTATCACTCTCTGACACTGTCTGACACTCTCAGACACTCACTATCACTCTCTGACACTGTCTGACACTCTCTGACACTCTCTATCACTCTCTGACACTCTCTGACACTCTCTATCACTCTCTATCACTCTCTGACACTCTCAGACACTCTCTGACACTCTCAGACACTCACTATCACTCTCTGACACTGTCTGACACTCTGACACTCTCTATCACTCTCTATCACTCTCTGACACTCTCTGACACTCTCTATCACTCGCTATCACTCTCTGACACTGTCTGACACTCTCAGACACTCACTATCACTCTCTGACACTGTCTGACACTCTCTGACACTCTCTATCACTCTCTGACACTCTCTGACACTCTCTATCACTCTCTATCACTCTCTGACACTCTCAGACACTCTCTGACACTCTCAGACACTCACTATCACTCTCTGACACTGTCTGACACTCTGACACTCTCTATCACTCTCTATCACTCTCTGACACTCTCTGACACTCTCTATCACTCGCTATCACTCTCTGACACTGTCTGACACTCTCAGACACTCACTATCACTCTCTGACACTGTCTGACACTCTCTGACACTCTCTATCACTCTCTATCACTCTCTGACACTCTCTGACACTGTATGACACTCTCAGACACTCACTATCACTCTCTGACACTGTCTGACACTCTCTGACACTCTCTATCACACTCTGACACTCTCTGACACTCTCTATCACTCTCTATCACTCTCTGACACTCTCAGACACTCTCTGACACTCTCAGACACTCACTATCACTCTCTGACACTGTCTGACACTCTGACACTCTCTATCACTCTCTATCACTCTCTGACACTCTCTGACACTCTCTATCACTCGCTATCACTCTCTGACACTCTCAGACACTCTCTGACACTCTCAGACACTCACTATCACTCTCTGACACTGTCTGACACTCTGACACTCTCTATCACTCTCTATCACTCTCTGACACTCTCTGACACTCTCTATCACTCTCTATCACTCTCTGACACTCTCTGACACTCTCTATCACTCTCTGACACTCTCTGACACTCTCTATCACTCTCTATCACTCTCTGACACTCTCTGACACTCTCAGACACTCACTATCACTCTCTGACACTGTCTGACATTCTCTGACACTCTCTATCACTCTCTGACACTGTCTGACATTCTCTGACACTCTCTATCACTCTCTGACACTCTCTGACACTCTCTATCACTCTCTGACACTCTCAGACACTCTCTGACACTCTCAGACACTCACTATCACTCTCTGACACTGTCTGACACTCTGACACTCTCTATCACTCTCTATCACTCTCTGACACTCTCTGACACTCTCTATCACTCGCTATCACTCTCTGACACTGTCTGACACTCTCAGACACTCACTATCACTCTCTGACACTGTCTGACACTCTCTGACACTCTCTATCACTCTCTATCACTCTCTGACACTCTCTGACACTGTCTGACACTCTCAGACACTCACTATCACTCTCTGACACTGTCTGACACTCTCTGACACTCTCTATCACACTCTGACACTCTCTGACACTCTCTATCACTCTCTATCACTCTCTGACACTCTCAGACACTCTCTGACACTCTCAGACACTCACTATCACTCTCTGACACTGTCTGACACTCTGACACTCTCTATCACTCTCTATCACTCTCTGACACTCTCTGACACTCTCTATCACTCGCTATCACTCTCTGACACTCTCAGACACTCTCTGACACTCTCTGACACTCTCTGAAACTCTCTGACACTCTCTATCACTCTCTATCAGTCTCTGACACACTCAGACATAATCTGACACTCTCTGAAACTCTCTATCACTCTCAGACACTCTCTGACACTCTCAGACACTCACTATCACTCTCTGACACTGTCTGACACTCTCTGACACTCTCTATCACTCTCTGACACTGTCTGACACTCTCTGACACTCTCTTTCACTCTCGATCACTCTCTGACACTCTCAGACACTCTCTGACACTCTCTGAAACTCTCTATCACTCTCTATCACTCTCTGACACTCTCTATCACTCTCTGACACTCTCTGACACTCTCTGACACTCTCTATCACTCGCTATCACTCTCTGACACTGTCTGACACTCTCTATCACTCGCTATCACTCTCTGACACTCTCTGACACTCTCAGACACTCACTATCACTCTCTGACACTGTCTGACACTCTGACACTCTCTATCACTCTCTATCACTCTCTGACACTCTCTGACACTCTCTATCACTCTCTGACACTCTCTGACACTCTCTATCACTCTCTGACACTCTCTGACACTCTCTATCACTCTCTATCACTCTCTGACACTCTCTGACACTCTCAGACACTCACTATCACTCTCTGACACTGTCTGACACTCTCTGACACTCTCTATCACTCTCTGACACTCTCTGACACTCTCTATCACTCTCTATCACTCTCTGACACTCTCAGACACTCTCTGACACTCTCAGACACTCACTATCACTCTCTGACACTGTCTGACACTCTGACACTCTCTATCACTCTCTATCACTCTCTGACACTCTCTGACACTCTCTATCACTCGCTATCACTCTCTGACACTGTCTGACACTCTCAGACACTCACTATCACTCTCTGACACTGTCTGACACTCTCTGACACTCTCTATCACTCTCTGACACTCTCTGACACTCTCTATCACTCTCTATCACTCTCTGACACTCTCAGACACTCTCTGACACTCTCAGACACTCACTATCACTCTCTGACACTGTCTGACACTCTGACACTCTCTATCACTCTCTATCACTCTCTGACACTCTCTGACACTCTCTATCACTCGCTATCACTCTCTGACACTGTCTGACACTCTCAGACACTCACTATCACTCTCTGACACTGTCTGACACTCTCTGACACTCTCTATCACTCTCTGACACTCTCTGACACTCTCTATCACTCTCTATCACTCTCTGACACTCTCAGACACTCTCTGACACTCTCAGACACTCACTATCACTCTCTGACACTGTCTGACACTCTGACACTCTCTATCACTCTCTATCACTCTCTGACACTCTCTGACACTCTCTATCACTCGCTATCACTCTCTGACACTGTCTGACACTCTCAGACACTCACTATCACTCTCTGACACTGTCTGACACTCTCTGACACTCTCTATCACTCTCTATCACTCTCTGACACTCTCTGACACTGTATGACACTCTCAGACACTCACTATCACTCTCTGACACTGTCTGACACTCTCTGACACTCTCTATCACACTCTGACACTCTCTGACACTCTCTATCACTCTCTATCACTCTCTGACACTCTCAGACACTCTCTGACACTCTCAGACACTCACTATCACTCTCTGACACTGTCTGACACTCTGACACTCTCTATCACTCTCTATCACTCTCTGACACTCTCTGACACTCTCTATCACTCGCTATCACTCTCTGACACTCTCAGACACTCTCTGACACTCTCAGACACTCACTATCACTCTCTGACACTGTCTGACACTCTGACACTCTCTATCACTCTCTATCACTCTCTGACACTCTCTGACACTCTCTATCACTCTCTATCACTCTCTGACACTCTCTGACACTCTCTATCACTCTCTGACACTCTCTGACACTCTCTATCACTCTCTATCACTCTCTGACACTCTCTGACACTCTCAGACACTCACTATCACTCTCTGACACTGTCTGACATTCTCTGACACTCTCTATCACTCTCTGACACTGTCTGACATTCTCTGACACTCTCTATCACTCTCTGACACTCTCTGACACTCTCTATCACTCTCTATCACTCTCTGACACTCTCAGACACTCTCTGACACTCTCAGACACTCACTATCACTCTCTGACACTGTCTGACACTCTGACACTCTCTATCACTCTCTATCACTCTCTGACACTCTCTGACACTCTCTATCACTCGCTATCACTCTCTGACACTGTCTGACACTCTCAGACACTCACTATCACTCTCTGACACTGTCTGACACTCTCTGACACTCTCTATCACTCTCTATCACTCTCTGACACTCTCTGACACTGTCTGACACTCTCAGACACTCACTATCACTCTCTGACACTGTCTGACACTCTCTGACACTCTCTATCACACTCTGACACTCTCTGACACTCTCTATCACTCTCTATCACTCTCTGACACTCTCAGACACTCTCTGACACTCTCAGACACTCACTATCACTCTCTGACACTGTCTGACACTCTGACACTCTCTATCACTCTCTATCACTCTCTGACACTCTCTGACACTCTCTATCACTCGCTATCACTCTCTGACACTCTCAGACACTCTCTGACACTCTCTGACACTCTCTGAAACTCTCTGACACTCTCTATCACTCTCTATCAGTCTCTGACACACTCAGACATAATCTGACACTCTCTGAAACTCTCTATCACTCTCAGACACTCTCTGACACTCTCAGACACTCACTATCACTCTCTGACACTGTCTGACACTCTCTGACACTCTCTATCACTCTCTGACACTGTCTGACACTCTCTGACACTCTCTTTCACTCTCGATCACTCTCTGACACTCTCAGACACTCTCTGACACTCTCTGAAACTCTCTATCACTCTCTATCACTCTCTGACACTCTCTATCACTCTCTGACACTCTCTGACACTCTCTGACACTCTCTATCACTCGCTATCACTCTCTGACACTGTCTGACACTCTCTATCACTCGCTATCACTCTCTGACACTCTCTGACACTCTCAGACACTCACTATCACTCTCTGACACTGTCTGACACTCTGACACTCTCTATCACTCTCTATCACTCTCTGACACTCTCTGACACTCTCTATCACTCTCTGACACTCTCTGACACTCTCTATCACTCTCTGACACTCTCTGACACTCTCTATCACTCTCTATCACTCTCTGACACTCTCTGACACTCTCAGACACTCACTATCACTCTCTGACACTGTCTGACACTCTCTGACACTCTCTATCACTCTCTGACACTCTCTGACACTCTCTATCACTCTCTATCACTCTCTGACACTCTCAGACACTCTCTGACACTCTCAGACACTCACTATCACTCTCTGACACTGTCTGACACTCTGACACTCTCTATCACTCTCTATCACTCTCTGACACTCTCTGACACTCTCTATCACTCGCTATCACTCTCTGACACTGTCTGACACTCTCAGACACTCACTATCACTCTCTGACACTGTCTGACACTCTCTGACACTCTCTATCACTCTCTGACACTCTCTGACACTCTCTATCACTCTCTATCACTCTCTGACACTCTCAGACACTCTCTGACACTCTCAGACTCTCACTATCACTCTCTGACACTGTCTGACACTCTGACACTCTCTATCACTCTCTATCACTCTCTGACACTCTCTGACACTCTCTATCACTCGCTATCACTCTCTGACACTGTCTGACACTCTCAGACACTCACTATCACTCTCTGACACTGTCTGACACTCTCTGACACTCTCTATCACTCTCTGACACTCTCTGACACTCTCTATCACTCTCTATCACTCTCTGACACTCTCAGACACTCTCTGACACTCTCAGACACTCACTATCACTCTCTGACACTGTCTGACACTCTGACACTCTCTATCACTCTCTATCACTCTCTGACACTCTCTGACACTCTCTATCACTCGCTATCACTCTCTGACACTGTCTGACACTCTCAGACACTCACTATCACTCTCTGACACTGTCTGACACTCTCTGACACTCTCTATCACTCTCTATCACTCTCTGACACTCTCTGACACTGTATGACACTCTCAGACACTCACTATCACTCTCTGACACTGTCTGACACTCTCTGACACTCTCTATCACACTCTGACACTCTCTGACACTCTCTATCACTCTCTATCACTCTCTGACACTCTCAGACACTCTCTGACACTCTCAGACACTCACTATCACTCTCTGACACTGTCTGACACTCTGACACTCTCTATCACTCTCTGACACTCTCTGACACTCTCTATCACTCGCTATCACTCTCTGACACTCTCAGACACTCTCTGACACTCTCTGACACTCTCTGAAACTCTCTGACACTCTCTATCACGCTCTATCAGTCTCTGACACACTCAGACATAATCTGACACTCTCTGAAACTCTCTATCACTCTCAGACACTCTCTGACACTCTCTGACACTCTCAGACACTCACTATCACTCTCTGACACTGTCTGACACTCTCTGACACTCTCTATCACTCTCTGACACTGTCTGACACTCTCTGACACTCTCTTTCACTCTCGATCACTCTCTGACACTCTCTGACACTCTCTATCACTCTCTGACACTCTCTGACACTCTCTATCACTCTCTATCACTCTCTGACACTCTCTGACACTCTCAGACACTCACTATCACTCTCTGACACTGTCTGACACTCTCTGACACTCTCTATCACTCTCTGACACTCTCTGACACTCTCTATCACTCTCTATCACTCTCTGACACTCTCAGACACTCTCTGACACTCTCAGACACTCACTATCACTCTCTGACACTGTCTGACACTCTGACACTCTCTATCACTCTCTATCACTCTCTGACACTCTCAGACACTCTCTATCACTCGCTATCACTCTCTGACACTGTCTGACACTCTCAGACACTCACTATCACTCTCTGACACTGTCTGACACTCTCTGACACTCTCTATCAGTCTCTGACACTCTCTGACACTCTCTATCACTCTCTATCACTCTCTGACACTCTCAGACACTCTCTGACACTCTCAGACACTCACTATCACTCTCTGACACTGTCTGACACTCTGACACTCTCTATCACTCTCTATCACTCTCTGACACTCTCTGACACTCTCTATCACTCGCTATCAATCTCTGACACTCTCTATCACTCGCTATCACTCTCTGAAACTCTCTGACACTCTCTATCACTCTCTATCACTCTCTGACACTCTCAGACACTCTCAGACACTCACCTACACTCTTGACACTCTCTGACACTCTCTATCACTCTCTGACACTCTCTATCACTCTCTGACACTCTCTATCACTCTCTATCAGTCTCTGACACTCTCAGACACTCTCAGACACTCACTATCACTCTCTGACACTGTCTGACACTCTCTGACACTCTCTATCACTCTCTGACACTGTCTGACACTCTCTGATACTCTCTATCACTCTCTATCACTCTCTCACACTCTCAGACACTCTCTGACACTCTCTGAAACTCTCTATCACTCTCTATCACTCTCTGACACTCTCTATCACTCTCTATCACTCTCTGACACTCTCTGACACTCTCTGAAACTCTCTATCACTCTCTATCACTCTCTGACACTCTCTATCACTCGCTATCACTCTCTGACACTCTCTATCACTCGCTATCACTCTCTGACACTGTCTGACACTCTCTGACACTCTCTATCACTCTCAATCACTCTCTGACACTCTCAGACACTCTCTGACACTCTCTGAAACTCTCTATCACTCTCTATCACTCTCTGACACTCTCAGACACTCTCTGACACTCTCTGAAACTCTCTATCACTCTCTGACACTCTCAGACACTCTCTGACACTCTCTGAAACTCTCTATCACTCTCTATCACTCTCTGACACTCTCAGACACTCTCTGACACTCTCTGAAACTCTCTATCACTCTCTATCACTCTCTGACACTGTCTGACACTCTCTGACACTCTCTATCACTCGCTATCACTCTCTGACACTCTCTGACACTCTCTTCCACTGTCTGACACTCTCTGACACTCTCTGACACTCTCAGAAACTCTCTATCACTCTCTATCACTCTCTGCACTCTCTGACACTCTCAGACACTCTCTGACACTCTCTGAAACTCTCTAACACTCTCTATCACTCTCTGACACTCTCAGACACTCTCAGACACTCTCTGAAACTCTCTATCACTCTCTATCACTCTCTGACACTCTCTGACACTCTCTGTCACTCGCTATCACTCTCTGACACTCTCTGACACTCTCTGACACTGTCTGACACTCTCTGACACTCTCTATCACTCTCTATCACTCTCTGACTCTCTCTGACACACTCTGACACTCTCTATCACTCGCTATCACTCTCTGACACTCTCTGACACTCTCTGACACTCTCTGACACTCTCTGAAACTCTCCATCACACTCTATCACTCTCTGACACTCTCTGACACTCTCTGAAACTCTCTATCACTCTCTATCACTCGCTGACACTGTCTGACACTCTCTGACACTCTCTATCACTCTCTGACACTGTCTGACACTCTCTGACACTCTCTATCACTCTCTATCACTCTCTGACACTCTCAGACACTCACTGACACTCTCTATCACTCTCTGACACTCTCTATCACTCTCTGACACTCTCTGACACTCTCTATCACTCTCTGACACTCTCTGACACTCTCTGTCACTCGCTATCACTCTCTGACACTCTCTGACACTCTCTGACACTGTCTGACACTCTCTGACACTCTCTATCACTCTCTATCACTCTCTGACTCTCTCTGACACACTCTGACACTCTCTATCACTCGCTATCACTCTCTGACACTCTCTGACACTCTCTGACACTCTCTGACACTCTCTGAAACTCTCCATCACACTCTATCACTCTCTGACACTCTCTGACACTCTCTGAAACTGTCTATCACTCTCTATCACTCGCTGACACTGTCTGACACTCACTGACACTCTCTATCACTCTCTGACACTCTCTATCACTCGCTGACACTCGCAGACACTCTCTGACACTCTCTATCACTCTCTATCACTCTCTGACACTCTCTGACACTCTCAGACACTCACTATCACTCTCTGACACTGTCTGACACTCTCTGACACTCTCTATCAATCTCTATCACTCTCTGACACTCTCAGACACTCACTATCACTCTCTGACACTGTCTGACACTCTGACACTCTCTATCACTCTCTATCACTCTCTGACACTCTCTGACACTCTCTATCACTCGCTATCACTCTCTGACACTCTCTATCACTCGCTTTCACTCTCTGACACTCTCAGACACTCTCTGACACTCACTATCACTCTCTGACACTGTCTGACACTCTGACACTCTCTATCACTCTCTATCACTCTCTGACACTCTCTGACACTCTCTATCACTCGCTATCACTCTCTGACACTCTCTATCACTCGCTATCACTCTCTGACACTCTCAGACACTCTCTGACACTCACTATCACTCTCTGACACTGTCTGACACTCTCTGACACTCTCTATCACTCTCTGACACTCTCTGACACTCTCTATCACTCTCTATCACTCTCTGACACTCTCAGACACTCTCTGACACTCTCAGACACTCACTATCACTCTCTGACACTGTCTGACACTCTGACACTCTCTATCACTCTCTATCACTCTCTGACACTCTCTGACACTCTCTATCACTCGCTATCACTCTCTGACACTGTCTGACACTCTCAGACACTCACTATCACTCTCTGACACTGTCTGACACTCTCTGACACTCTCTATCACTCTCAGACACTCTCTGACACTCTCAGACACTCACTATCACTCTCTGACACTGTCTGACACTCTGACACTCTCTATCACTCTCTATCACTCTCTGACACTCTCTGACACTCTCTATCACTCTCTATCACTCTCAGACACTCTCTGACACTCTCTGAAACTCTCTATCACTCTCTATCACTCTCTGACACTCTCAGACACTCTCTGACACTCTCTGAAACTCTCTATCACTCTCTATCACTCTCTGACACTGTCTGACACTCTCTGACACTCTCTATCACTCGCTATCACTCTCTGACACTCTCTGACACTCTCTTCCACTGTCTGACACTCTCTGACACTCTCTGACACTCTCAGAAACTCTCTATCACTCTCTATCACTCTCTGACACTCTCTGACACTCTCAGACACTCTCTGACACTCTCTGAAACTCTCTAACACTCTCTATCACTCTCTGACACTCTCAGACACTCTCTGACACTCTCTGAAACTCTCTATCACTCTCTATCACTCTCTGACACTCTCTGACACTCTCTGTCACTCGCTATCACTCTCTGACACTCTCTGACACTGTCTGACACTCTCTGACACTCTCTATCACTCTCTATCACTCTCTGACACTCTCAGACACTCTCTGAAACTCTCAGACACTCTCTGACACTCTCTATCACTCGCTATCACTCTCTGACACTGTCGGACACTCTCAGACACTCACTATCACTCTCTGACACTGTCTGACACTCTCTGACACTCTCTATCACTCTCTGACACTCTCTGACACTCTCTATCACTCTCTATCACTCTCTGACACTCTCAGACACTCTCTGACACTCTCAGACACTCACTATCACTCTCTGACACTGTCTGACACTCTGACACTCTCTATCACTCTCTATCACTCTCTGACACTCTCTGACACTCTCTATCACTCTCTATCACTCTCAGACACTCTCTGACACTCTCTGAAACTCTCTATCACTCTCTATCACTCTCTGACACTCTCAGACACTCTCTGACACTCTCTGAAACTCTCTTTCACTCTCTATCACTCTCTGACACTGTCTGACACTCTCTGACACTCTCTATCACTCGCTATCACTCTCTGACACTCTCTGACACTCTCTTCCACTGTCTGACACTCTCTGACACTCTCTGACACTCTCAGAAACTCTCTATCACTCTCTATCACTCTCTGACACTCTCTGACACTCTCAGACACTCTCTGACACTCTCTGAAACTCTCTAACACTCTCTATCACTCTCTGACACTCTCAGACACTCTCTGACACTCTCTGAAACTCTCTATCACTCTCTATCACTCTCTGACACTCTCTGACACTCTCTGTCACTCGCTATCACTCTCTGACACTCTCTGACACTGTCTGACACTCTCTGACACTCTCTATCACTCTCTATCACTCTCTGACACTCTCAGACACTCTCTGACACTCTCTGAAACTCTCTATCACTCTCTATCACTCTCTGACACTCTCTGACACTCTCTGTCACTCGCTATCACTCTCTGACACTCTCTGACACTCTCTGACACTGTCTGAAACTCTCTATCACTCTCTATCACTCTCTGACACTCTCTGACACTCTCTGTCACTCGCTATCACTCTCTGACACTCTCTGACACTGTCTGACACTCTCTGACACTCTCTATCACTCTCTGACACTCTCTGACACTCTCTATCACTCTCTATCACTCTCTGACACTCTCAGACACTCTCTGACACTCTCAGACACTCACTATCACTCTCTGACACTGTCTGACACTCTGACACTCTCTATCACTCTCTATCACTCTCTGACACTCTCTGACACTCTCAGACACTCACTATCACTCTCTGACACTGTCTGACACTCTCTGACACTCTCTATCACTCTCTGACACTCTCTGACACTCTCTATCACTCTCTATCACTCTCTGACACTCTCAGACACTCTCTGACACTCTCAGACACTCACTATCACTCTCTGACACTGTCTGACACTCTGACACTCTCTATCACTCTCTATCACTCTCTGACACTCTCTGACACTCTCTATCACTCGCTATCACTCTCTGACACTGTCTGACACTCTCAGACACTCACTATCACTCTCTGACTCTGTCTGACACTCTCTGACACTCTCTATCACACTCTGACACTCTCTGACACTCTCTGACACTGTATGACACTCTCTGACACTCTCAGACACTCTCTGACACTCTCAGACACTCACTATCACTCTCTGACACTGTCTGACACTCTGACACTCTCTATCACTCTCTATCACTCTCTGACACTCTCTGACACTCTCTATCACTCGCTATCACTCTCTGACACTCTCAGACACTCTCTGACACTCTCTGACACTCTCTGAAACTCTCTGACAATCTCTATCACTCTCTATCAGTCTCTGACACACTCAGACATAATCTGACACTCTCTGAAACTCTCTATCACTCTCAGACACTCTCTGACACTCTCAGACACTCACTATCACTCTCTGACACTGTCTGACACTCTCTGACACTCTCTATCACTCTCTGACACTGTCTGACACTCTCTGACACTCTCTTTCACTCTCTATCACTCTCTGACACTCTCAGACACTCTCTGACACTCTCTGAAACTCTCTATCACTCTCTATCACTCTCTGACACTCTCTATCACTCTCTGACACTCTCTGACACTCTCTGACACTCTCTATCACTCGCTATCACTCTCTGACACTGTCTGACACTCTCTGACACTCTCTATCACTCTCTATCACTTTCTGACACTCTCTGACACTCTCAGACACTCACTATCACTCTCTGACACTCTCTGACACTCTCTATCACTCTCTGACACTCTCTATCACTCTCTGACACGCTCAGACACTCTCTGACACTCTCTGAAACTCTCTAACACTCTCTATCCCTATCTGACACTCTCAGACACTCTCTGACACTCTCTGACACTCTCTGAAACTCTCTGACACTCTCTATCACTCTCTATCAGTCTCTGACACACTCAGACATAATCTGACACTCCCTGAAAATCTCTATCACTCTCAGACACTCTCTGACACTCTCTGACACTCTCAGACACTCACTATCACTCTCTGACACTGTCTGACACTCTCTGACACTCTCTATCACTCTCTGACACTGTCTGACACTCTCTGACACTCTCTTTCACTCTCTATCACTCTCTGACACTCTCAGACACTCTCTGACACTCTCTGAAACTCTCTATCACTCTCTATCACTCTCTGACACTCTCTATCACTCTCTGACACTCTCTGACACTCTCTGACACTCTCTATCACTCGCTATCACTCTCTGACACTGTCTGACACTCTCTGACACTCTCTATCACTCTCTATCACTTTCTGACACTCTCTGACACTCTCAGACACTCACTATCACTCTCTGACACTCTCTGACACTCTCTATCACTCTCTGACACTCTCTATCACTCTCTGACACGCTCAGACACTCTCTGACACTCTCTGAAACTCTCTAACACTCTCTATCCCTCTCTGACACTCTCAGACACTCTCTGACACTCTCTGACACTCTCTGAAACTCTCTGACACTCTCTATCACTCTCTATCAGTCTCTGACACTCTCAGACATAATCTGACACTCTCTGAAACTCTCTATCACTCTCAGACACTCTCTGTCACTCTCTGACACTCTCAGACACTCACTATCACTCTCTGACACTGTCTGACACTCTCTGACACTCTCTATCACTCTCTGAGACTGGCTGACACTCTCTGACACTCTCTATCACTCTCTATCACTCTCTGACACTCTCAGACACTCTCTGACACTCTCTGAAACTCTCTATCACTCTCTGACACTGGCTGACACTCTCTGACACTCTCTATCACTCTCTGACACTCTCTGACACTCTCTATCACTCGCTATCACTCTCTGACACTCTCAGACACTCTCTGACACTCTCTGAAACTCTCTGACACTGGCTGACACTCTCTGACACTCTCTATCACTCTCTATCACTCTCTGACACTCTCAGACACTCTCTGACACTCTCTGAAACTCTCTATCACTCTCTGACACTGGCTGACACTCTCTGACACTCTCTATCACTCTCTGACACTCTCTGACACTCTCTGACACTCTCTATCACTCGCTATCACTCTCTGACACTCTCAGACACTCTCTGACACTCTCTGAAACTCTCTATCACTCTCTATCACTCTCAGACACTCTCTGACACTCTCTGAAACTCTCTATCACTCTCTATCACTCTCTGACACTCTCTGACACTCTCTGACACTCTCTATCACTCGCTATCACTCTCTGACACTCTCTGATACTCTCGGAAACTCTCTATCACTCTCAATCACTCTCTGACACTCTCAGACACTCTCTGACACTCTCTGAAACTCTCTATAACTCTCTATCACTCTCTGACACTCTCTGACACTCTCTATCACTCGCTATCACTCTCTGACACTCTCAGACACTCTCTGACACTCTCTGACACTCTCTATCACTCTCTATCACTCTCTGACACTCTCTGACACTCTCTGACACTCTCTGAAACTCTCTATCACGCTCTATCACTCTCTGACACTCTCTGACACTCTCTGACACTCTCTATCACTCGCTATCACTCTCTGACACTCTCTGACACTCTCTGACACTGTCTGACACTCTCTGACACTCTCTGACACTCTCAGACACTCTCTGACACTCTCTGAAACTCTCTATCACTCTCTATCACTCTCTGACACTCTCTGACACTCTCTATCACTCGCTATCTCTCTCTGACACTCTCAGACACGCTCTGACACTCTCTGAAACTCTCTATCACTCTCTATCACTCTCTGACACTGTCTGACACTCTCTGACACTCTCTATCACTCGCTATCACTCTCTGACACTCTCTGACACTCTCTTCCACTGTCTGACACTCTCTGACACTCTCTGACACTCTCAGAAACTCTCTATCACTCTCTATCACTCTCTGACACTCTCTGACACTCTCAGACACTCTCTGACACTCTCTGAAACTCTCTAACACTCTCTATCACTCTCTGACACTCTCAGACACTCTCTGACACTCTCTGAAACTCTCTATCACTCTCTATCACTCTCTGACACTCTCTGACACTCTCTGTCACTCGCTATCACTCTCTGACACTCTCTGACACTGTCTGACACTCTCTGACACTCTCTATCACTCTCTATCACTCTCTGACACTCTCAGACACTCTCTGACACTCTCTGAAACTCTCTATCACTCTCTATCACTCTCTGACACTCTCTGACACTCTCTGTCACTCGCTATCACTCTCTGACACTCTCTGACACTCTCTGACACTGTCTGAAACTCTCTATCACTCTCTATCACTCTCTGACACTCTCTGACACTCTCTGTCACTCGCTATCACTCTCTGACACTCTCTGACACTGTCTGACACTCTCTGACACTCTCTATCACTCTCTGACACTCTCTGACACTCTCTATCACTCTCTATCACTCTCTGACACTCTCAGACACTCTCTGACACTCTCAGACACTCACTATCACTCTCTGACACTGTCTGACACTCTGACACTCTCTATCACTCTCTATCACTCTCTGACACTCTCTGACACTCTCAGACACTCACTATCACTCTCTGACACTGTCTGACACTCTCTGACACTCTCTATCACTCTCTGACACTCTCTGACACTCTCTATCACTCTCTATCACTCTCTGACACTCTCAGACACTCTCTGACACTCTCAGACACTCACTATCACTCTCTGACACTGTCTGACACTCTGACACTCTCTATCACTCTCTATCACTCTCTGACACTCTCTGACACTCTCTATCACTCGCTATCACTCTCTGACACTGTCTGACACTCTCAGACACTCACTATCACTCTCTGACTCTGTCTGACACTCTCTGACACTCTCTATCACACTCTGACACTCTCTGACACTCTCTGACACTGTATGACACTCTCTGACACTCTCAGACACTCTCTGACACTCTCAGACACTCACTATCACTCTCTGACACTGTCTGACACTCTGACACTCTCTATCACTCTCTATCACTCTCTGACACTCTCTGACACTCTCTATCACTCGCTATCACTCTCTGACACTCTCAGACACTCTCTGACACTCTCTGACACTCTCTGAAACTCTCTGACACTCTCTATCACTCTCTATCAGTCTCTGACACACTCAGACATAATCTGACACTCTCTGAAACTCTCTATCACTCTCAGACACTCTCTGACACTCTCAGACACTCACTATCACTCTCTGACACTGTCTGACACTCTCTGACACTCTCTATCACTCTCTGACACTGTCTGACACTCTCTGACACTCTCTTTCACTCTCTATCACTCTCTGACACTCTCAGACACTCTCTGACACTCTCTGAAACTCTCTATCACTCTCTATCACTCTCTGACACTCTCTATCACTCTCTGACACTCTCTGACACTCTCTGACACTCTCTATCACTCGCTATCACTCTCTGACACTGTCTGACACTCTCTGACACTCTCTATCACTCTCTATCACTTTCTGACACTCTCTGACACTCTCAGACACTCACTATCACTCTCTGACACTCTCTGACACTCTCTATCACTCTCTGACACTCTCTATCACTCTCTGACACGCTCAGACACTCTCTGACACTCTCTGAAACTCTCTAACACTCTCTATCCCTATCTGACACTCTCAGACACTCTCTGACACTCTCTGACACTCTCTGAAACTCTCTGACACTCTCTATCACTCTCTATCAGTCTCTGACACACTCAGACATAATCTGACACTCTCTGAAAATCTCTATCACTCTCAGACACTCTCTGACACTCTCTGACACTCTCAGACACTCACTATCACTCTCTGACACTGTCTGACACTCTCTGACACTCTCTATCACTCTCTGACACTGTCTGACACTCTCTGACACTCTCTTTCACTCTCTATCACTCTCTGACACTCTCAGACACTCTCTGACACTCTCTGAAACTCTCTATCACTCTCTATCACTCTCTGACACTCTCTATCACTCTCTGACACTCTCTGACACTCTCTGACACTCTCTATCACTCGCTATCACTCTCTGACACTGTCTGACACTCTCTGACACTCTCTATCACTCTCTATCACTTTCTGACACTCTCTGACACTCTCAGACACTCACTATCACTCTCTGACACTCTCTGACACTCTCTATCACTCTCTGACACTCTCTATCACTCTCTGACACGCTCAGACACTCTCTGACACTCTCTGAAACTCTCTAACACTCTCTATCCCTCTCTGACACTCTCAGACACTCTCTGACACTCTCTGACACTCTCTGAAACTCTCTGACACTCTCTATCACTCTCTATCAGTCTCTGACACTCTCAGACATAATCTGACACTCTCTGAAACTCTCTATCACTCTCAGACACTCTCTGTCACTCTCTGACACTCTCAGACACTCACTATCACTCTCTGACACTGTCTGACACTCTCTGACACTCTCTATCACTCTCTGAGACTGGCTGACACTCTCTGACACTCTCTATCACTCTCTATCACTCTCTGACACTCTCAGACACTCTCTGACACTCTCTGAAACTCTCTATCACTCTCTGACACTGGCTGACACTCTCTGACACTCTCTATCACTCTCTGACACTCTCTGACACTCTCTATCACTCGCTATCACTCTCTGACACTCTCAGACACTCTCTGACACTCTCTGAAACTCTCTGACACTGGCTGACACTCTCTGACACTCTCTATCACTCTCTATCACTCTCTGACACTCTCAGACACTCTCTGACACTCTCTGAAACTCTCTATCACTCTCTGACACTGGCTGACACTCTCTGACACTCTCTATCACTCTCTGACACTCTCTGACACTCTCTATCACTCGCTATCACTCTCTGACACTCTCAGACACTCTCTGACACTCTCTGAAACTCTCTATCACTCTCTATCACTCTCAGACACTCTCTGACACTCTCTGAAACTCTCTATCACTCTCTATCACTCTCTGACACTCTCTGACACTCTCTGACACTCTCTATCACTCGCTATCACTCTCTGACACTCTCTGATACTCTCGGAAACTCTCTATCACTCTCAATCACTCTCTGACACTCTCAGACACTCTCTGACACTCTCTGAAACTCTCTATAACTCTCTATCACTCTCTGACACTCTCTGACACTCTCTATCACTCGCTATCACTCTCTGACACTCTCAGACACTCTCTGACACTCTCTGACACTCTCTATCACTCTCTATCACTCTCTGACACTCTCTGACACTCTCTGACACTCTCTGAAACTCTCTATCACGCTCTATCACTCTCTGACACTCTCTGACACTCTCTGACACTCTCTATCACTCGCTATCACTCTCTGACACTCTCTGACACTCTCTGACACTGTCTGACACTCTCTGACACTCTCTGACACTCTCAGACACTCTCTGACACTCTCTGAAACTCTCTATCACTCTCTATCACTCTCTGACACTCTCTGACACTCTCTATCACTCGCTATCTCTCTCTGACACTCTCAGACACGCTCTGACACTCTCTGAAACACTCTATCACTCTCTATCACTCTCTGACACTCTCTGACACTCTCTGAAACCCTCTATCACTCTCTATCACTCTCTGACACTCTCTGACACTCTCTATCACTCTCTGACACTCTCTGACACTCTCTGACACTCTCTATCACTCGCTATCACTCTCTGACACTCTCTGACACTCTCTGACACTCTCTGACACTCTCTGAAACTCTCTATCACACTCTATCACTCTCTGACACTCTCTGACACTCCCTGAAACTCTCTATCACTCTCTATCACTCGCTGACACTGTCTGACACTCTCTGACACTCTCTATCACTCTCTGACACTGTCTGACACTCTCTGACACTCTCTATCACTCTCTATCAATCTCTGACACTCTCAGACACTCACTGACACTCTCTATCACTCTCTGACACTCTCTATCACTCTCTGACACTCTCAGACACTCTCTGACACTCTCTATCACTCTCTATCACTCTCTGTCACTCTCTGACACTCTCTGACACTCTCTGACACTCTCTGACACTCTCAGACACTCTCTGACACTCTCTGAAACTCTCTATCACTCTCTATCACTCTCTGACACTCTCTGACACTCTCTATCACTCGCTATCACTCTCTGAAACTCTCTGACACTCTCGGAAACTCTCTATCACTCTCTATCACTCTCTGACACTCTCAGACACTCTCTGACACTCTCTGAAACTCTCTATAACTCTCTATCACTCTCTATCCCTCTCTGACACTCTCTGACACTCTCTGACACTCTCTGACACTCTCTGAAACTCTCTGACACTCTCTATCACTCTCTATCAGTCTCTGACACTCTCAGACATAATCTGACAATCTCTGAAACTCTCTATCACTCTCAGACACTCTCTGTCACTCTCTGACACTCTCAGACACTCACTATCACTCTCTGACACTGTCTGACACTCTCTGACACTCTCTATCACTCTCTGACACTGGCTGACACTCTCTGACACTCTCTATCACTCTCTATCACTCTCTGACACTCTCAGACACTCTCTGACACTCTCTGAAACTCTCTATCACTCTCTGACACTGGCTGACACTCTCTGACACTCTCTATCACTCTCAGACACTCTCTGTCACTCTCTGACACTCTCTATCACTCACTATCACTCTCTGACACTGTCTGACACTCTCTGACACTCTCTATCACTCTCTGAGACTGGCTGACACTCTCTGACACTCTCTATCACTCTCTATCACTCTCTGACACTCTCAGACACTCTCTGACACTCTCTGAAACTCTCTATCACTCTCTGACACTGGCTGACACTCTCTGACACTCTCTATCACTCTCTGACACTCTCTGACACTCTCTATCACTCGCTATCACTCTCTGACACTCTCAGACACTCTCTGACACTCTCTGAAACTCTCTGACACTGGCTGACACTCTCTGACACTCTCTATCACTCTCTATCACTCTCTGACACTCTCAGACACTCTCTGACACTCTCTGAAACTCTCTATCACTCTCTGACACTGGCTGACACTCTCTGACACTCTCTATCACTCTCTGACACTCTCTGACACTCTCTGACACTCTCTATCACTCGCTATCACTCTCTGACACTCTCAGACACTCTCTGACACTCTCTGAAACTCTCTATCACTCTCTATCACTCTCAGACACTCTCTGACACTCTCTGAAACTCTCTATCACTCTCTATCACTCTCTGACACTCTCTGACACTCTCTGACACTCTCTATCACTCGCTATCACTCTCTGACACTCTCTGATACTCTCGGAAACTCTCTATCACTCTCAATCACTCTCTGACACTCTCAGACACTCTCTGACACTCTCTGAAACTCTCTATAACTCTCTATCACTCTCTGACACTCTCTGACACTCTCTATCACTCGCTATCACTCTCTGACACTCTCAGACACTCTCTGACACTCTCTGACACTCTCTATCACTCTCTATCACTCTCTGACACTCTCTGACACTCTCTGACACTCTCTGAAACTCTCTATCACGCTCTATCACTCTCTGACACTCTCTGACACTCTCTGACACTCTCTATCACTCGCTATCACTCTCTGACACTCTCTGACACTCTCTGACACTGTCTGACACTCTCTGACACTCTCTGACACTCTCAGACACTCTCTGACACTCTCTGAAACTCTCTATCACTCTCTATCACTCTCTGACACTCTCTGACACTCTCTATCACTCGCTATCTCTCTCTGACACTCTCAGACACGCTCTGACACTCTCTGAAACACTCTATCACTCTCTATCACTCTCTGACACTCTCTGACACTCTCTGAAACCCTCTATCACTCTCTATCACTCTCTGACACTCTCTGACACTCTCTGACACTCTCTATCACTCGCTATCACTCTCTGACACTCTCTGACACTCTCTGACACTGTCTGACACTCTCTGACACTCTCTATCACTCTCTGACACTCTCTGACACTCTCTGACACTCTCTATCACTCGCTATCACTCTCTGACACTCTCTGACACTCTCTGACACTCTCTGACACTCTCTGAAACTCTCTATCACACTCTATCACTCTCTGACACTCTCTGACACTCTCTGAAACTCTCTATCACTCTCTATCACTCGCTGACACTGTCTGACACTCTCTGACACTCTCTATCACTCTCTGACACTGTCTGACACTCTCTGACACTCTCTATCACTCTCTATCAATCTCTGACACTCTCAGACACTCACTGACACTCTCTATCACTCTCTGACACTCTCTATCACTCTCTGACACTCTCAGACACTCTCTGACACTCTCTATCACTCTCTATCACTCTCTGTCACTCTCTGACACTCTCTGACACTCTCTGACACTCTCAGACACTCTCTGACACTCTCTGAAACTCTCTATCACTCTCTATCACTCTCTGACACTCTCTGACACTCTCTATCACTCGCTATCACTCTCTGAAACTCTCTGACACTCTCGGAAACTCTCTATCACTCTCTATCACTCTCTGACACTCTCAGACACTCTCTGACACTCTCTGAAACTCTCTATAACTCTCTATCACTCTCTATCCCTCTCTGACACTCTCTGACACTCTCTGACACTCTCTGAAACTCTCTGACACTCTCTATCACTCTCTATCAGTCTCTGACACTCTCAGACATAATCTGACAATCTCTGAAACTCTCTATCACTCTCAGACACTCTCTGACACTCTCTGAAACTCTCTATCACTCTCTGACACTGGCTGACACTCTCTGACACTCTCTATCACTCTCTGACACTCTCTGACACTCTCTGACACTCTCTATCACTCGCTATCACTCTCTGACACTCTCAGACACTCTCTGACACTCTCTGAAACTCTCTATCACTCTCTATCACTCTCTGACACTCTCAGACACTCTCTGACACTCTCAGACACTCTCAGACACTCACTATCACTCTCTGACACTGTCTGACACTCTCTGACACTCTCTATCACTCTCTGACACTGGCTGACACTCTCTGACACTCTCTATCACTCTCTATCACTCTCTGACACTCTCAGACACTCTCTGACACTCTCTGAAACTCTCTATCACTCTCTGACACTGGCTGACACTCTCTGACACTCTCTATCACTCTCTGACACTCTCTGACACTCTCTGACACTCTCTATCACTCACTATCACTCTCTGACACTGTCTGACACTCTCAGACACTCACTATCACTCTCTGACACTGTCTGACACTCTCTGACACTCTCTATCACTCTCTGACACTCTCTGACACTCTCTGACACTCTCTATCACTCTCTATCACTCTCTGACACTCTCAGACACTCTCTGACACTCTCTGAAACTCTCTATCACTCTCTGACACTGGCTGACACTCTCTGACACTCTCTATCACTCTCTGACACTCTCTGACACTCTCTGGCACTCTCTATCACTCGCTATCACTCTCTGACACTCTCAGACACTCTCTGACACTCTCTGAAACTCTCTGACACTGGCTGACACTCTCTGACACTCTCTATCACTCTCTATCACTCTCTGACACTCTCAGACACTCTCTGACACTCTCTGAAACTCTCTATCACTCTCTGACACTGGCTGACACTCTCTGACACTCTCTATCACTCTCTGACACTCTCTGACACTCTCTGAAACTCTCTATCACTCTCTATCACTCTCTGACACTCTCAGACACTCTCTGACACTCTCTGAAACTCTCTATCACTCTCTATCACTCTCTGACACTCTCTGACACTCTCTGACACTCTCTATCACTCGCTATCACTCTCTGACACTCTCTGACACTCTCGGACACTCTCTATCACTCTCTATCACTCTCTGACACTCTCAGACACTCTCTGACACTCTCTGAAACTCTCTATAACTCTCTAGCACTCTCTGACACTCTCTGACACTCTCTATCACTCGCTATCACTCTCTGACACTCTCTGACACTCTCTGACACTCTCTGAAACTCTCTGAAACTCTATCACTCTCTGACACTCTCTGACACTCTCTGACACTCTCTGACACTCTCTGAAACTCTCTATCACTCTCTATCACTCTCTGACACTCTCTGACACTCTCTGACACTCTCTATCACTCGCTATCACTCTCTGACACTCTCTGACACTGTCTGACACTCTCTGACACTCTCTGACACTCTCAGACACTCTCTGACACTCTCTGAAACTCTCTATCACTCTCTATCACTCTCTGACACTCTCTGACACTCTCTATCACTCGCTATCACTCTCTGACACTCTCAGACACGCTCTGACACTCTCTGAAACTCTCTATCACTCTCTATCACTCTCTGACACTCTCTGACACTCTCTGACACTCTCTATCACTCGCTATCACTCTCTGACACTCTCTGACACTCTCTGACACGGTCTGACACTCTCTGACACTCTCTATCACTCTCTGACACTCTCTGACACTCTCTGACACTCTCTATCACTCGTTATCACTCTCTGACACTCTCTGACACTCTCTGACACTCTCTGACACTCTCTGAAACTCTCTATCACACTCTATCACTCTCTGACACTCTCTGAAACTCTCTAACACTCTCTATCACTCGCTGACACTGTCTGACACTCTCTGACACTCTCTATCACTCTCTGACACTGTCTGACACTCTCTGACACTCTCTATCACTCTCTATCAATCTCTGACACTCTCAGACACTCACTGACACTCTATATCACTCTCTGACACTCTCTATCACTCTCTGACACTCTCAGACACTCTCTGACACTCTCTATCACTCTCTATCACTCTCTATCACTCTCTGACACACTCTGACACTCTCTGACACTCTCTGACACTCTCTGACACTCTCTGAAACTCTCTATCACTCTCTATCACTCTCTGACACTCTCTGACACTCTCTGACACTCTCTATCACTCGCTATCACTCTCCGAAACTCTCTGACACTCTCGGAAACTCTCTATCACTCTCTATCACTCTCTGACACTCTCAGACACTCTCTGACACTCTCTGAAACTCTCTATAACTCTCTATCACTCTCTGACACTCTCTGACACTCTCTATCACTCGCTATCACTCTCTGACACTCTCTGACACTCTCTGACACTGTCTGAAACTCTCTATCGCTCTCTATCACTCTCTGAAACTCTCTGACACTCTCTGACACTCTCTATCACTCGCTATCACTCTCTGACACTCTCTGACACTCTCTGACACTGTCTGACACTCTCTGACACTCACTGACACTCTCAGACACTCTCTGACTCTCTCTATCACTCTCTATCACTCTCTGACACTCTCTGACACACTCTGACACTCTCTATCACTCTCTGACACTCTCTATCACTCTCTGACACTCTCAGACACTCTCTGACACTCTCTATCGCTCTCTATCACTCTCTGACACTCTCTGACACTATCAGACACTCACTATCACTCTCTGACACTCTCTGACACTCTCTATCACTCTCTGACACTCTCTGACACTCTCTATCACTCTCTATCACTCTCTGACACTCTCAGACACTCTCTGACACTCTCAGACACTCTCAGACACTCTCTGACACTCTCTGACACTCTCTATCACTCTCTGACACTGTCTGAAACTCTCTATCACTCTCTATCACTCTCTGACACTCTCAGACACTCTCTGACACTCTCAGACACTCTCAGACACTCTCTGACACTCTCTGACACTCTCTATCACTCTCTGACACTGTCTGACACTCTCTGACACTCTCTATCACTCTCTGACACAGTCTGACACTCTCTGACACTCTCTATCACTCTCTATCACTCTCTGACACTCTCAGACACTCTCTGACACTCTGAAACTCTCTATCACTCTCTGACACTCTCTGACACTCTCTATCACTCTCTGACACTGTCTGACACTCTCTGACACTCTCTATCACTCTCTGACACTGTCTGACACTCTCTGACACTCTCTATCACTCTCTATCACCCTCTGACACTCTCAGACACTCTCTGACACTCTGAAACTCTCTATCACTCTCTGACACTCTCAGACACCCTCTGACACTCTCTATCACTCTCTGACACTCTCTATCACTCTCTGACACTGTCTGACACTCTCTATCACTCTCTATCACTCTCTGACACTCTCTGACACTCTCTGACACTCTCTATCACTCTCTATCACTCTCTGACACTCTCTGACACTCTCTGACACTCTCAGACACTCTCTGACACTCTCTGAATTTCTCTATCACTCTCTATCACTCTCTGAAACTCTCTGACACTCTCTGAAACTCTCTATCTCTCTCTGTCACTCTCTATCCCTCTCAGACACTCACTATCACTCTCTGACACTCTCTATCACTCTCTGACACTCTCTGACACTCTCTATCACTCTCTGACACTCTCTGACACTCTCTATCACTCTCTATCACTCTCTGACACTCTCAGACACTCTCTGACACTCTCAGACACTCTCAGACACTCTCTGACACTCTCTGACACTCTCTATCACTCTCTGACACTGTCTGACACTCTCTGACACTCTCTATCACTCTCTGACACTGTCTGACACTCTCTGACACTCTCTATCACTCTCTATCACTCTCTGACACTCTCAGACACTCTCTGACACTCTGAAACTCTCTATCACTCTCTGACACTCTCAGACACTCTCTGACACTCTCTATCACTCTCTGACACTCTCTATCACTCTCTGACACTCTCAGACACTCACTATCACTCTCTGACACTGTCTGACACTCTCTATCACTCTCTGACACTCTCTGACACTCTCTATCACTCTCTATCACTCTCTGACACTCTCAGACACTCTCTGACACTGTCTGACACTCTCTGACACTCTCTATCACTCTCTGACACTCTCTGACACTCCCTATCACTCTCTATCACTCTCTGACACTGTCTGACACTCTCTGACACTCTCTATCACTCTCTGACACTCTCAGACACTCACTATCACTCTCTGACACTCTCAGACACTCTCAGACACTCACTATCACTCTCTGACACTGTCTGACACTCTCTGACACTCTCTATCACTCTCTGACACTCTCTGACACTCTCTATCACTCTCTATCACTCTCTGACACTCTCAGACACTCTCTGACACGCTCAGACACTCTCTGACACTCTCTATCACTCTCTGACACTCTCTATCACTCTCTGACACTGTCTGACCCTCTCTGACACTCTCTATCACTCTCTGACACTGTCTGACACTCTCTGACACTCTCTATCACTCTCTATCACTCTCTAACACTCTCAGACACTCTCTGACACTCTCTGACACTCTCTATCACTCTCAGACACTGTCTGACACTCTCTGACACTCTCTATCACTCTCTGACACTCTCTGACACTCTCTATCACTCTCTATCACTCTCTGACACTGTCTGACACTCTCTGACACTCTCTATCACTCTCTGACACTCTCAGACACTCACTATCACTGTCTGACACTGTCTGACACTCTCTGACACTCTCTATCACTCTCTGACACTCTCTGACTCTCTCTATCACTCTCTATCACTCTCTGACACTCTCAGACACTCTCTGACACTCTCAGACACTCTCTGACACTCTCTATCACTCTCTGACACTCTCTATCACTCTCTGACACTGTCTGACACTCTCTGACACTCTCTATCACTCTCTGACACTGTCTGACACTCTCTGACACACTCTATCACTCTCGATCACTCTCTGACACTCTCAGACACTCTCTGACACTCTCTGAGACTCTCTATCACTCTCTGACACTCTCAGTCACTCTCTGACACTCTCTATCACTCTCTGACACTCTCTATCACTCTCTGACACTGTCTGACACTCTCTGACACTCTCTATCACTCTCTGACACTCTCTATCACTCTCTGACACTGTCTGACACTCTCTGACACTCTCTATCACTCTCCATCACTCTCTGACACTCTCAGACACTCTCTGACACTCTCTGAAACTCTCTATCACTCTCTATCACACTCTGACACTCTCAGACACTCTCTGACACTCTCTGAAACTCTCTATCACTCTCTATCAATTCTGAAACTCTCTGACACTCTCTGAAACTCTCTATCACTCTCTGACACTCTCTGACACTCTCTGAAACACTCTATCACTCTCTATCAC
This sequence comes from Heterodontus francisci, assembly GCF_036365525.1. Taxonomy (NCBI): domain Eukaryota; kingdom Metazoa; phylum Chordata; class Chondrichthyes; order Heterodontiformes; family Heterodontidae; genus Heterodontus; species Heterodontus francisci. The sequence goes on along the minus strand of NC_090412.1, from coordinate 32,881,445 downwards.
TCTCTGACACTCTCTGACACTCTCTATCACTCTCTGAAACTCTCTATCACTCTCTGACACTCTCTGACATTCTCTGACACTCTCTATCACTCTCAATCACTCTCTGACACTCTCTGACACTCTCAGACACTCTCTGACACTCTCTGAAACTCTCTATCACTCTCTATCAATTCTGAAACTCTCTGACACTCTCTGAAACTCTCTATCACTCTCTGACACTCTCTGACACTCTCTGAAACACTCTATCACTCTCTATCACTCTCTGACACTCTCTGACACTCTCTATCACTCTCTATCACTCTCTGACACTCTCTGACACTCTCTGACAATCTCAGACACTCTCTGACACTCTCTGAAACACTCTGTCACTCTCTATCACTCTCTGAAACTCTCTGACACTCTCTGAAACTCTCTATCACTCTCTATCACTCTCTGACACTCTCTGACACTATCTGACACTCTCAGACACTCACTATCGCTCTCTGACACTGTCTGACACTCTCTGACAATCTCTATCACTCTCTGACACTGTCTGACACTCTCTGACAATCTCTATCACTCTCTATCACTCTCTGACACTCTCTATCACTCTCTGACACTCTCTGACACTCTCTATCACTCTCTGATACTCTCAGACACTCTCTGACACTCTCAGACACTCTCTGACACTCTCTATCACTCTCTATCACTCTCGGACAATCTCTGACACTCTCAGACACTCTCTGTCACTCGCTATCACTCTCTGACACTCTGTGACACTCTATCACTCTCTATCACTCTCTGACACTCTCAGACACTCACTGACACTCTCAGACACTCTCTGACACTCTCTATCACTCTCTGACACTCTCTATCACTCTCTGACACTGTCTGACACTCTCTGACACTCTCTATCACTCTCTATCACTCTCTGACACTGTCTGACACTGTCTGACACTCTCTGACACTCTCTATCACTCTCTGACACTGTCTGACACTCTCTGACACTCTCTATCACTCTCTATCACTCTCTGACAATGTCTGACACTCTCTGACACTCTGTATCACTCTCTGACACTCTGTATCACTCTCTGACACTCTCTGACACTCTCAGACACTCACTATCACTCTCTATCACTCTCTGACACTCTCTGACACTCGCTGTCACTCTCTGACACTCTGTGACACTCTCTGACACTCTCTATCACTCTCTGACACTCTCAGACACTCACTGACACTCTCAGACACTCTCTGACACTCTCTATCACTCTCTGACACTCTCTATCACTCTCTGACACTCTATCACTCTCTATCACTCTCTGACACTCTCAGACACTCACTGACACTCACTATCACTCTCTATCACTCTCTATCACTCTCTGACACTCTCTATCACTCTCTGACACTCTCAGACACTCTCTGACACTCTCTATCACTCTCTATCACTCTCTGACACTCTCTGACACTCTCAGACACTCACTATCACTCTCTGACACTGTCTGACACTCTCTGACACTCGCTATCACTCTCTGACACTCTATGACACTCTATCACTCTCTATCACTCTCTGAAACTCTCAGACACTCACTGACACTCTCAGACACTCTCTGACACTCTCTATCACTCTCTGACACTCTCTATCACTCTCTGACACTCTATCACTCTCTATCACTCTCTGACACTCTCAGACACTCACTGACACTCACTATCACTCTCTATCACTCTCTGACACTCTCTGACACTCGCTGTCACTCTCTGACACTCTGTGACACTCTCTGACACTCTCTATCACTCTCTGACACTCTCAGACACTCACTGACACTCTCAGACACTCTCTGACACTCTCTATCACTCTCTGACACTCTCTATCACTCTCTGACACTCTATCACTCTCTATCACTCTCTGACACTCTCAGACACTCACTGACACTCTCAGACACTCTCTGACACTCTCTATCACTCTCTATCACTCTCTGACACTCTCAGACACTCTCTGACACTCTCTATCACTCTCTATCACTCTCTGACACTCTCTGACACTCTCAGACACTCACTATCACTCTCTGACACTGTCTGACACTCTCTGACACTCGCTATCACTCTCTGACACTCTATGACACTCTATCACTCTCTATCACTCTCTGAAACTCTCAGACACTCACTGACACTCTCAGACACTCTCTGACACTCTCTATCACTCTCTGACACTTTCTATCACTCTCTGACACTGTCTGACACTCTCTGACACTCTCTATCACTCTCTATCACTCTCTGACAATGTCTGACACTCTCTGACACTCTCTATCACTCTCTGACACTCTCTGACACTCTCTATCACTCTCTATCACTCTCTGACACTCTCTGACACTCTCAGACACTCACTATCACTCTCTATCACTCTCTGACACTCTCTGACACTCGCTGTCACTCTCTGACACTCTGTGACACTCTATCACTCTCTATCACTCTCTGACACTCTCAGACACTCACTGACACTCTCAGACACTCTCTGACACTCTCTATCACTCTCTGACACTTTCTATCACTCTCTGACACTGTCTGACACTCTCTGACACTCTCTATCACTCTCTATCACTCTCTGACAATGTCTGACACTCTCTGACACTCTCTATCACTCTCTGACACTCTCTGACACTCTCTATCACTCTCTATCACTCTCTGACACTCTCTGACACTCTCAGACACTCACTATCACTCTCTATCACTCTCTGACACTCTCTGACACTCGCTGTCACTCTCTGACACTCTGTGACACTCTATCACTCTCTATCACTCTCTGACACTCTCAGACACTCACTGACACTCTCAGACACTCTCTGACACTCTCTATCACTCTCTGACACTCTCTATCACTCTCTGACACTCTCAGACACTCTCTGACTCTCTCTGAAACTCTCTATCACTCTCTATCACTCTCTGACACTCTCTGACACTCTCTGACACTCTCTATCACTCGCTATCACTCTCTGACACTCTCAGACACTCTCTGACACTCTCTGAAACTCTCTGAAACTCTCTGACACTCTCTATCACACTCTATCACTCTCTGACACTCTCTGACACTCTCAGACATAATCTGACACTCTCTGAAACTCTCTATCACTCTCAGACACTCTCAGACACTCTCTGACACTCTCTGACACTCTCTGTCACTCGCTATCACTCTCTGACACTGTCAGACACTCACTGACACTCTCTATCACTCTCTGACACTCTCTATCACTCTCTGACACTCTCTATCACTCTCTGACACTCTCACACACTCTCTGACACGCTCTATCACTCTCTGACACTCTCAGACACTCACTATCACTCTCTGACACTGTCTGACACTCTCTGACACTCTCTATCACTCTCTGACACTCTCTGACACTCTCTATCACTCTCTATCACTCTCTGACACTGTCTGACACTCTCTGACACTCTCTGACACTCTCAGACACTCACTATCACTCTCTGACACTGTCTGACACTCTCTGACACTCTCTATCACTCTCTGACACTCTCTGACACTCTCTATCACTCTCTATCACTCTCTGACACTCTCAGACACTCTCTGACACTCTCAGACACTCTCTGACACTCTCTATCACTCTCTGACACTCTCTATCACTCTCTGACGCTGTCTGACACTCTCTGACACTCTCTATCACTCTCTGACACTGTCTGACACTCTCTGACACTCTCTATCACTCTCTATCACTCTCTATCACTCTCTGACACTCTCAGACACTCTCTGACACTCTCTGACACTCTCTGACACTCTCTGACACTCTCTGACACTGTCTGACACTCTCTGACACTCTCTATCACTCTCTATCACTCTCTATCACTCTCTGACACTCTCTATCACTCTCTGACACTCTCTGACACTCACTATCACTCTCTGACACTCTCTGACACTCACTATCACTCTCTGACACTGTCTGACACTCTCTGACACTCTCTATCACTCTCTGACACTCTCTGACACTCTCTATCACTCTCTATCACTCTCTGACACTCTCAGACACTCTCTGACACTCTCAGACACTCTCTGACACTCTCTATCACTCTCTGACACTCTCTATCACTCTCTGACACTGTCTGACACTCTCTGACACTCTCTATCACTCTCTGACACTGTCTGACACTCTATATCACTCTATATCACTCTCTGACACTCTCTGACACTCTCTATCACTCTCTGACACTCTCTGACACTCTCTATCACTCTCTGACACTCTCTGACACTCACTATCACTCTCTGACACTGTCTGACACTCTCTGACACTCTCTATCACTCTATGACACTCTCTGACACTCTCTATCACTCTCTATCACTCTCAGACACTCTCAGACACTCTCTGACACTCTCAGACACTCTCTGACACTCTCTATCACTCTCTGACACTGTCTGAAACTCTCTGACACTCTCTATCACTCTCTGACACTGTCTGACACTCTCTGACGCTCTCGATCACTCTATATCACTCTCTGACACTCTCAGACACTCTCTGACACTCTCTGAGACTCTCTATCACTCTCTGACACTGTCTGACACTCTCTGACACTGTCTGACACTCTCTGACACTCTCTGACACTGTCTGACACTCTCTGACACTCTCTATCACTCTCTGACACTCTCTGACACTCTCTATCACTCTCTATCACTCTCTGACACTCTCAGACACTCTCTGACACTCTCAGACACTCTCTGACACTCTCTATCACTCTCTGACACTCTCTATCACTCTCTGACGCTGTCTGACACTCTCTGACACTCGTCTATCACTCTCTGACACTGTCTGACACTCTCTGACACTCTCTATCACTCTCTATCACTCTCTATCACTCTCTGACACTCTCAGACACTCTCTGACACTCTCTGACACTCTCTGACACTCTCTGACACTCTCTGACACTGTCTGACACTCTCTGACACTCTCTATCACTCTCTATCACTCTCTATCACTCTCTGACACTCTCTATCACTCTCTGACACTCTCTGACACTCACTATCACTCTCTGACACTCTCTGACACTCACTATCACTCTCTGACACTGTCTGACACTCTCTGACACTCTCTATCACTCTCTGACACTCTCTGACACTCTCTATCACTCTCTATCACTCTCTGACACTCTCAGACACTCTCTGACACTCTCAGACACTCTCTGACACTCTCTATCACTCTCTGACACTCTCTATCACTCTCTGACACTGTCTGACACTCTCTGACACTCTCTATCACTCTCTGACACTGTCTGACACTCTATATCACTCTATATCACTCTCTGACACTCTCTGACACTCTCTATCACTCTCTGACACTCTCTGACACTCTCTATCACTCTCTGACACTCTCTGACACTCACTATCACTCTCTGACACTGTCTGACACTCTCTGACACTCTCTATCACTCTATGACACTCTCTGACACTCTCTATCACTCTCTATCACTCTCAGACACTCTCAGACACTCTCTGACACTCTCAGACACTCTCTGACACTCTCTATCACTCTCTGACACTGTCTGAAACTCTCTGACACTCTCTATCACTCTCTGACACTGTCTGACACTCTCTGACGCTCTCGATCACTCTATATCACTCTCTGACACTCTCAGACACTCTCTGACACTCTCTGAGACTCTCTATCACTCTCTGACACTGTCTGACACTCTCTGACACTCTCTATCACTCTCTGACACTCTCTGACACTCTCTATCACTCTCTATCACTCTCTGACACTGTCTGACACTCTCTGACACTCACTATCACTCTCTGACACTCTCTGAAACTCTCTGACACTCTCTATCACTCTCTGACACTCTCTGACACTCTCTATCACTCTCTGACACTCTCAGACACTCTCTGACACTCTCAGACACTCTCTGACACTCTCTATCACTCTCTGACACTCTCTATCACTCTCTGTCACTGTCTGACACTCTCTGACACTCTCTATCACTCTCTGACAATGTCTGACACTCTCTGACACTCTCTATCACTCTCTGACACTCTCTGACATTCTCTATCACTCTCTATCACTCTCTGACACTCTCTGACACTCTCAGACACTCACTATCTCTCTCTATCACTCTCTGACACTCGCTGTCACTCTCTGACACTCTGTGACACTCTATCACTCTCTATCACTCTCTGACACTCTCAGACACTCACTGACACTCTCAGACACTCTCTGACACTCTCTATCACTCTCTGACACTCTGTATCACTCTCTGACACTCTCAGACACTCTCTGACACTCTCTGAAACTCTCTATCACTCTCTATCACTCTCTGACACTCTCTATCACTCTCTGACACTCTCAGACACTCTCTGACACTCTCTATCACTCTCTATCACTCTCTGACACTCTCTGACACTCTCAGACACTCACTATCACTCTCTGACACTGTCTGACACTCTCTGACAGTCGCTATCACTCTCTGACACTCTATGACACTCTATCACTCTCTATCACTCTCTGAAACTCTCAGACACTCACTGACACTCTCAGACACTCTCTGACACTCTCTATCACTCTCTGACACTCTCTATCACTCTCTGACACTGTCTTACACTCTTTGACACTCTCTATCACTCTCTGACACTGTCTGACACTCTCTGACACTCTCTATCACTCTCTATCACTCTCTGACACTCTCAGACACTCACTGACACTCTCTATCACTCTCTGACACTCTCTATCACTCTCTGACACTCTCAGACACTCTCTGACACTCTCTATCACTCTCTATCACTCTCTGACACTCTCTGACACTCTCAGACACTCACTATCACTCTCTGACACTGTCTGACACTCTCAGACACTCACTGACACTCTCTAGCACTCTCTGACACTCTCTATCACTCTCTATCACTCTCTGACACTCGCAGATACTCACTATCACTCTCTGACACTGTCTGACACTCTCTATCACTCTCTATCACTCTCTGACACTCTCTGACACACTCAGACACTCACTATCACTCTCTGACACTGTCTGACACTCTCTGACACTCTCTATCACTCTCTGACACTCTCTGACACTCTCTATCACTCTCGATCACTCTCTGACACTCTCTGACACTCTCTATCACTCTCTATCACTCTCTGACACTCTCTGACACTCTCAGACACTCACTATCACTCTCTGACACTGTCTGACACTCTCTGACACTCTCTATCACTCTCTGACACTCTCTGACACTCTCTATCACTCTCTATCACTCTCTGACACTCTCAGACACTCTCTGACACTCTCAGACACTCACTATCACTCTCTGACACTGTCTGACACTCTGACACTCTCTATCACTCTCTGAAACTCTCTGACACTCTCTATCACTCGCTATCACTCTCTGACACTCTCTGACACTCTCAGACACTCACTATCACTCTCTGACACTGTCTGACACTCTCTGACACTCTCTATCACTCTCTGACACTCTCTGACACTCTCTATCACTCTCGATCACTCTCTGACACTCTCTGACACTCTCTATCACTCTCTATCACTCTCTGACACTCTCTGACACTCTCAGACACTCACTATCACTCTCTGACACTGTCTGACACTCTCTGACACTCTCTATCACTCTCTGACACTCTCTGACACTCTCTATCACTCTCTATCACTCTCTGACACTCTCAGACACTCTCTGACACTCTCAGACACTCACTATCACTCTCTGACACTGTCTGACACTCTGACACTCTCTATCACTCTCTGACACTCTCTGACACTCTCTATCACTCGCTATCACTCTCTGACACTCTCAGACACTCTCTGACACTCTCTGACACTCTCTGAAACTCTCTGACACTCTCTATCACTCTCTATCAGTCTCTGACACACTCAGACATAATCTGACACTCTCTGAAACTCTCTATCACTCTCAGACACTCTCTGACACTCTCTGACACTCTCAGACACTCACTATCACTCTCTGACACTGTCTGACACTCTCTGACACTCTCTGACACTCTCTGACACTCTCTATCACTCTCTGTCACTTTCTGACACTCTCTGACACTCTCAGACACTCACTATCACTCTCTGACACTCTCTGACACTCTCTATCACTCTCTGACACTCTCTGACACTCTCTATCACTCTCTGACACTCTCTATCACTCTCTGACACTCTCTGACACTCTCTATCACTCTCTGACACTCTCTATCACTCTCTGACACTCTCTGACACTCTCTATCACTCTCTGACACTCTCTATCACTCTCTGACACTCTCAGACACTCTCTGACACTCTCTGAAACTCTCTATCACTCTCTATCCCTCTCTGACACGCTCTGACACTCTCTGACACTCTCTATCACTCGCTATCACTCTCTGACACTCTCTGACATTCTCAGACACTCTCTGACACTCTCTGACACTCTCTGAAACTCTCTGACACTCTCTATCACTCTCTATCACTCTCTGACACTCTCAGACACTCTCAGACACTCACTATCACTCTCTGACACTCTCTGACACTCTCTATCACTCTCTGACACTCTCTATCACTCTCTGACACTCTCTATCACTCTCTATCAGTCTCTGACACTCTCAGACACTCTCAGACACTCACTATCACTCTCTGACACTGTCTGACACTCTCTGACACTCTCTATCACTCTCTGACACTGTCTGACACTCTCTGATACTCTCTATCACTCTCTATCACTCTCTCACACTCTCAGACACTCTCTGACACTCTCTGAAACTCTCTATCACTCTCTATCACTCTCTGACACTCTCTATCACTCTCTATCACTCTCTGACACTCTCTGACACTCTCTGAAACTCTCTATCACTCTCTATCACTCTCTGACACTCTCTATCACTCGCTATCACTCTCTGACACTCTCTGACACTCTCAGACACTCTCTGACACTGTCTGACACTCTCTGACACTCTCTATCACTCTCTATCACTCTCTGACACTCTCTATCGCTCTCTGACACTCTCTGAAACTCTCTATCACTCTCTATCACTCTCTGACACTCTCAGACACTCTCTGACACTCTCTGAAACTCTCTATCACTCTCTGACACTCTCAGACACTCTCTGACACTCTCTGAAACTCTCTATCACTCTCTATCACTCTCTGACACTCTCAGACACTCTCTGACACTCTCTGAAACTCTCTATCACTCTCTATCACTCTCTGACACTCTCTGACACTCTCTTCCACTGTCTGACACTCTCTGACACTCTCTGACACTCTCAGAAACTCTCTATCACTCTCTATCACTCTCTGACACTCTCTGACACTCTCAGACACTCTCTGACACTCTCTGAAACTCTCTATCACTCTCTATCACTCTCTGACACTCTCAGACACTCTCTGACACTCTCTGAAACTCTCTATCACTCTCTATCACTCTCTGACACTCTCTGACACTCTCTGTCACTCGCTATCACTCTCTGACACTCTCTGACACTCTCTGACACTGTCTGACACTCTCTGACACTCTCTATCACTCTCTATCACTCTCTGACTCTCTCTGACACACTCTGACACTCTCTATCACTCGCTATCACTCTCTGACACTCTCTGACACTCTCTGACACTCTCTGACACTCTCTGAAACTCTACATCACACTCTATCACTCTCTGACACTCTCTGACACTCTCTGAAACTCTCTATCACTCTCTATCACTCGCTGACACAGTCTGACACTCTCTGACACTCTCTATCACTCTCTGACACTGTCTGGCACTCTCTGACACTCTCTATCACTCTCTATCACTCTCTGACACTCTCAGACACTCACTGACACTCTCTATCACTCTCTGACACTCTCTATCACTCTCTGACACTCTCTGACACTCTCTATCACTCTCTGACACTCTCTGACACTCTCTGTCACTCGCTATCACTCTCTGACACTCTCTGACACTCTCTGACACTGTCTGACACTCTCTGACACTCTCTATCACTCTCTATCACTCTCTGACTCTCTCTGACACACTCTGACACTCTCTATCACTCACTATCACTCTCTGACACTCTCTGACACTCTCTGACACTCTCTGAAACTCTCCATCACACTCTATCACTCTCTGACACTCTCTGACACTCTCTGAAACTCTCTATCACTCTCTATCACTCGCTGACACTATCTGACACTCACTGACACTCTCTATCACTCTCTGACACTCTCTATCACTCGCTGACACTCGCAGACACTCTCTGACACTCTCTATCACTCTCTATCACTCTCTGACACTCTCTGACACTCTCAGACACTCACTATCACTCTCTGACACTGTCTGACACTCTCTGACACTCTCTATCACTCTCTATCACTCTCTGACACTCTCTGACACTCTCAGACACTCACTATCACTCTCTGACACTGTCTGACACTCTCTGACACTCTCTATCACTCTCTGACACTCTCTGACACTCTCTATCACTCTCTGACACTCTCTGACACTCTCTATCACTCTCTATCACTCTCTGACACTCTCTGACACTCTCAGACACTCACTATCACTCTCTGACACTGTCTGACACTCTCTGACACTCTCTATCACTCTCTGACACTCTCTGACACTCTCTATCACTCTCTATCACTCTCTGACACTCTCAGACACTCTCTGACACTCTCAGACACTCACTATCACTCTCTGACACTGTCTGACACTCTGACACTCTCTATCACTCTCTATCACTCTCTGACACTCTCTGACACTCTCTGAAACTCTCTATCACTTTCTATCACTCGCTGACACTGTCTGACACTCTGACACTCTCTATCACTCTCTATCACTCTCTGACACTCTCTGACACTCTGACACTCTCTATCACTCTCTATCACTCTCTGACACTCTCTGACACTCTCTATCACTCGCTATCACTCTCTGACACTGTCTGACACTCTCAGACACTCACTATCACTCTCTGACACTGTCTGACACTCTCTGACACTCTCTATCACTCTCTGACACTCTCTGACACTCTCTATCACTCTCTATCACTCTCTGACACTCTCAGACACTCTCTGACACTCTCAGACACTCACTATCACTCTCTGACACTGTCTGACACTCTGACACTCTCTATCACTCTCTATCACTCTCTGACACTCTCTGACACTCTCTATCACTCGCTATCACTCTCTGACACGCTCAGACACTCTCTGACACTCTCAGACACTCACTATCACTCTCTGACACTGTCTGACACTCTGACACTCTCTATCACTCTCTATCACTCTCTGACACTCTCTGACACTCTCTATCACTCTCTGACACTCTCTGACACTCTCTATCACTCTCTGACACTCTCTGACACTCTCTATCACTCTCTATCACTCTCTGACACTCTCTGACACTCTCAGACACTCACTATCACTCTCTGACACTGTCTGACACTCTCTGACACTCTCTATCACTCTCTGACACTCTCTGACACTCTCTATCACTCTCTATCACTCTCTGACACTCTCAGACACTCTCTGACACTCTCAGACACTCACTATCACTCTCTGACACTGTCTGACACTCTGACACTCTCTATCACCCTCTATCACTCTCTGACACTCTCTGACACTCTCTATCACTCGCTATCACTCTCTGACACTGTCTGACACTCTCAGACACTCACTATCACTCTCTGACACTGTCTGACAATCTCTGACACTCTCTATCACTCTCTATCACTCTCTGACACTCTCTGACACTGTCAGACACTCTCAGACACTCACTATCACTCTCTGACACTGTCTGACACTCTCTGACACTCTCTATCACACTCTGACACTCTCTGACACTCTCTATCACTCTCTATCACTCTCTGACACTCTCAGACACTCTCTGACACTCTCTGACACTCACTATCACTCTCTGACACTGTCTGACACTCTGACACTCTCTATCACTCTCTATCACTCTCTGACACTCTCTGACACTCTCTATCACTCGCTATCACTCTCTGACACTGTCTGACACTCTCAGACACTCACTATCACTCTCTGACACTGTCTGACACTCTCTGACACTCTCTATCACTCTCTGACACTCTCTGACACTCTCTATCACTCTCTATCAGTCTCTGACACACTCAGACATAATCTGACACTCTCTGAAACTCTCTATCACTCTCAGACACTCTCTGACACTCTCTGACACTCTCAGACACTCACTATCACTCTCTGACACTGTCTGACACTCTCTGACACTCTCTATCACTCTCTGACACTGTCTGACACTCTCTGACACTCTCTTTCACTCTCGATCACTCTCTGACACTCTCAGACACTCTCTGACACTCTCTGAAACTCTCTATCACTCTCTATCACTCTCTGACACTCTCTATCACTCTCTGACACTCTCTGACACTGTCTGACACTCTGACACTCTCTATCACTCTCTATCACTCTCTGACACTCTCTGACACTCTCTATCACTCGCTATCACTCTCTGACACTCTCAGACACTCTCTGACACTCTCTGACACTCTCTGAAACTCTCTGACACTCTCTATCACTCTCTATCAGTCTCTGACACACTCAGACATAATCTGACACTCTCTGAAACTCTCTATCACTCTCAGACACTCTCTGACACTCTCTGACACTCTCAGACACTCACTATCACTCTCTGACACTGTCTGACACTCTCTGACACTCTCTGAAACTCTCTGACACTGTCTGACACTCTCTGACACTCTCTTTCACTCTCGATCACTCTCTGACACTCTCAGACACTCTCTGACACTCTCTGAAATTCTCTATCACTCTCTATCACTCTCTGACACTCTCTATCACTCTCTGACACTCTCTGACACTCTCTGACACTCTCTATCACTCGCTATCACTCTCTGACACTGTCTGACACTCTCTATCACTCGCTATCACTCTCTGACACTCTCAGACACTCTCTGACACTCTCTGAAACTCTCTATCACTCTCTATCACTCTCTGACACTCTCTGACACTCTCTGTCACTCGCTATCACTCTCTGACACTCTCTGACACTCTCTGACACTGTCTGACACTCTCTGACACTCTCTATCACTCTCTATCACTCTCTGACTCTCTCTGACACACTCTGACACTCTCTATCACTCGCTATCACTCTCTGACACTCTCTGACACTCTCTGACACTCTCTGAAACTCTACATCACACTCTATCACTCTCTGACACTCTCTGACACTCTCTGAAACTCTCTATCACTCTCTATCACTCGCTGACACTGTCTGACACTCTCTGACACTCTCTATCACTCTCTGACACTGTCTGGCACTCTCTGACACTCTCTATCACTCTCTATCACTCTCTGACACTCTCAGACACTCACTGACACTCTCTATCACTCTCTGACACTCTCTATCACTCTCTGACACTCTCTGACACTCTCTATCACTCTCTGACACTCTCTGACACTCTCTGTCACTCGCTATCACTCTCTGACACTCTCTGACACTCTCTGACACTGTCTGACACTCTCTGACACTCTCTATCACTCTCTATCACTCTCTGACTCTCTCTGACACACTCTGACACTCTCTATCACTCACTATCACTCTCTGACACTCTCTGACACTCTCTGACACTCTCTGACACTCTCTGAAACTCTCCATCACACTCTATCACTCTCTGACACTCTCTGACACTCTCTGAAACTCTCTATCACTCTCTATCACTCGCTGACACTATCTGACACTCACTGACACTCTCTATCACTCTCTGACACTCTCTATCACTCGCTGACACTCGCAGACACTCTCTGACACTCTCTATCACTCTCTATCACTCTCTGACACTCTCTGACACTCTCAGACACTCACTATCACTCTCTGACACTGTCTGACACTCTCTGACACTCTCTATCACTCTCTATCACTCTCTGACACTCTCTGACACTCTCAGACACTCACTATCACTCTCTGACACTGTCTGACACTCTCTGACACTCTCTATCACTCTCTGACACTCTCTGACACTCTCTATCACTCTCTGACACTCTCTGACACTCTCTATCACTCTCTATCACTCTCTGACACTCTCTGACACTCTCAGACACTCACTATCACTCTCTGACACTGTCTGACACTCTCTGACACTCTCTATCACTCTCTGACACTCTCTGACACTCTCTATCACTCTCTATCACTCTCTGACACTCTCAGACACTCTCTGACACTCTCAGACACTCACTATCACTCTCTGACACTGTCTGACACTCTGACACTGTCTGACACTCTGACACTCTCTATCACTCTCTATCACTCTCTGACACTCTCTGACACTCTCTGAAACTCTCTATCACTTTCTATCACTCGCTGACACTGTCTGACACTCTGACACTCTCTATCACTCTCTATCACTCTCTGACACTCTCTGACACTCTGACACTCTCTATCACTCTCTATCACTCTCTGACACTCTCTGACACTCTCTATCACTCGCTATCACTCTCTGACACTGTCTGACACTCTCAGACACTCACTATCACTCTCTGACACTGTCTGACACTCTCTGACACTCTCTATCACTCTCTGACACTCTCTGACACTCTCTATCACTCTCTATCACTCTCTGACACTCTCAGACACTCTCTGACACTCTCAGACACTCACTATCACTCTCTGACACTGTCTGACACTCTGACACTCTCTATCACTCTCTATCACTCTCTGACACTCTCTGACACTCTCTATCACTCGCTATCACTCTCTGACACGCTCAGACACTCTCTGACACTCTCAGACACTCACTATCACTCTCTGACACTGTCTGACACTCTGACACTCTCTATCACTCTCTATCACTCTCTGACACTCTCTGACACTCTCTATCACTCTCTGACACTCTCTGACACTCTCTATCACTCTCTGACACTCTCTGACACTCTCTATCACTCTCTATCACTCTCTGACACTCTCTGACACTCTCAGACACTCACTATCACTCTCTGACACTGTCTGACACTCTCTGACACTCTCTATCACTCTCTGACACTCTCTGACACTCTCTATCACTCTCTATCACTCTCTGACACTCTCAGACACTCTCTGACACTCTCAGACACTCACTATCACTCTCTGACACTGTCTGACACTCTGACACTCTCTATCACCCTCTATCACTCTCTGACACTCTCTGACACTCTCTATCACTCGCTATCACTCTCTGACACTGTCTGACACTCTCAGACACTCACTATCACTCTCTGACACTGTCTGACAATCTCTGACACTCTCTATCACTCTCTATCACTCTCTGACACTCTCTGACACTGTCAGACACTCTCAGACACTCACTATCACTCTCTGACACTGTCTGACACTCTCTGACACTCTCTATCACACTCTGACACTCTCTGACACTCTCTGACACTCTCTATCACTCTCTGACACTCTCTATCACTCTCTGACACTGTCTGACACTCTGACACTGTCTGACACTCTGACACTCTCTATCACTCTCTATCACTCTCTGACACTCTCTGACACTGTCAGACACTCTCAGACACTCACTATCACTCTCTGACACTGTCTGACACTCTCTGACACTCTCTATCACACTCTGACACTCTCTGACACTCTCTATCACTCTCTATCACTCTCTGACACTCTCAGACACTCTCTGACACTCTCTGACACTCACTATCACTCTCTGACACTGTCTGACACTCTGACACTCTCTATCACTCTCTATCACTCTCTGACACTCTCTGACACTCTCTATCACTCGCTATCACTCTCTGACACTGTCTGACACTCTCAGACACTCACTATCACTCTCTGACACTGTCTGACACTCTCTGACACTCTCTATCACTCTCTGACACTCTCTATCACTCTCTATCAGTCTCTGACACACTCAGACATAATCTGACACTCTCTGAAACTCTCTATCACTCTCAGACACTCTCTGACACTCTCTGACACTCTCAGACACTCACTATCACTCTCTGACACTGTCTGACACTCTCTGACACTCTCTATCACTCTCTGACACTGTCTGACACTCTCTGACACTCTCTTTCACTCTCGATCACTCTCTGACACTCTCAGACACTCTCTGACACTCTCTGAAACTCTCTATCACTCTCTATCACTCTCTGACACTCTCTATCACTCTCTGACACTCTCTGACACTGTCTGACACTCTGACACTCTCTATCACTCTCTATCACTCTCTGACACTCTCTGACACTCTCTATCACTCGCTATCACTCTCTGACACTCTCAGACACTCTCTGACACTCTCTGACACTCTCTGAAACTCTCTGACACTCTCTATCACTCTCTATCAGTCTCTGACACACTCAGACATAATCTGACACTCTCTGAAACTCTCTATCACTCTCAGACACTCTCTGACACTCTCTGACACTCTCAGACACTCACTATCACTCTCTGACACTGTCTGACACTCTCTGACACTCTCTATCACTCTCTGACACTGTCTGACACTCTCTGACACTCTCTTTCACTCTCGATCACTCTCTGACACTCTCAGACACTCTCTGACACTCTCTGAAATTCTCTATCACTCTCTATCACTCTCTGACACTCTCTATCACTCTCTGACACTCTCTGACACTCTCTGACACTCTCTATCACTCGCTATCACTCTCTGACACTGTCTGACACTCTCTATCACTCGCTATCACTCTCTGACACTCTCTGACACTCTCTGACACTCTCTATCACTCTCTGACACTCTCTGACACTCTCTATCACTCTCTGACACTCTCTGACACTCTCTATCACTCTCTATCACTCTCTATCACTCTCTGACACTCTCTATCACTCTCTGACACTCTCTGACACTCTGACACTCTCTATCACTCTCTATCACTCTCTGACACTCTCTGACACTCTCTATCACTCGCTATCACTCTCTGACACTGTCTGACACTCTCTGACACTCTCTATCACTCTCTGACACTCTCTGACACTCTCTATCACTCTCTGACACTCTCTGAGACTCTCTATCACTCTCTATCACTCTCTGACACTCTCAGACACTCTCTGACACTCTCAGACACTCA
Source organism: Heterodontus francisci (assembly GCF_036365525.1). Classification (NCBI taxonomy): domain Eukaryota; kingdom Metazoa; phylum Chordata; class Chondrichthyes; order Heterodontiformes; family Heterodontidae; genus Heterodontus; species Heterodontus francisci. Next base: position 32,864,436 of record NC_090412.1, on the reverse strand, counting down.
CTATCACTCTCTGACACTGTCTGACACTCTGACACTCTCTATCACTCTCTATCACTCTCAGACACTCTCTGACACTCTCTATCACTCGCTATCACTCTCTGACACTGTCTGACACTCTCAGACACTCACTATCACTCTCTGACACTGTCTGACACTCTCTGACACTCTCTATCACTCTCTATCACTCTCTGACACTCTCTGACACTGTCTGACACTCTCAGACACTCACTATCACTCTCTGACACTGTCTGACACTCTCTGACACTCTCTATCACACTCTGACACTCTCTGACACTCTCTATCACTCTCTATCACTCTCTGACACTCTCAGACACTCTCTGACACTCTCTGACACTCTCTATCACTCTCTGACACTCTCTGACACTCTGACACTCTCTATCACTCTCTATCACTCTCTGACACTCTCTGACACTCTCTATCACTCGCTATCACTCTCTGACACTGTCTGACACTCTCTGACAATCTCTATCACTCTCTGACACTCTCTGACACTCTCTATCACTCTCTGACACTCTCTGAGACTCTCTATCACTCTCTATCACTCTCTGACACTCTCAGACACTCTCTGACACTCTCAGACACTCACTATCACTCTCTGACACTGTCTGACACTCTGACACTCTCTATCACTCTCTATCACTCTCAGACACTCTCTGACACTCTCTATCACTCGCTATCACTCTCTGACACTGTCTGACACTCTCAGACACTCACTATCACTCTCTGACACTGTCTGACACTCTCTGACACTCTCTATCACTCTCTATCACTCTCTGACACTCTCTGACACTGTCTGACACTCTCAGACACTCACTATCACTCTCTGACACTGTCTGACACTCTCTGACACTCTCTATCACACTCTGACACTCTCTGACACTCTCTATCACTCTCTATCACTCTCTGACACTCTCAGACACTCTCTGACACTCTCTATCACTCACTATCACTCTCTGACACTGTCTGACACTCTGACACTCTCTATCACTCTCTATCACTCTCTGACACTCTCTGACACTCTCTATCACTCGCTATCACTCTCTGACACTCTCAGACACTCTCTGACACTCTCTGACACTCTCTGAAACTCTCTGACACTCTCTATCACTCTCTATCAGTCTCTGACACACTCAGACATAATCTGACACTCTCTGAAACTCACTATCACTCTCAGACACTCTCTGACACTCTCTGACACTCTCAGACACTCACTATCACTCTCTGACACTGTCTGACACTCTCTGACACTCTCTATCACTCTCTGACACTGTCTGACACTCTCTGACACTCTCTTTCACTCTCGATCACTCTCTGACACTCTCAGACACTCTCTGACACTCTCTGAAACTCTCTATCACTCTCTATCACTCTCTGACACTCTCTATCACTCTCTGACACTCTCTGACACTCTCTGACACTCTCTATCACTCGCTATCACTCTCTGACACTGTCTGACACTCTCTATCACTCGCTATCACTCTCTGACACTGTCAGACACTCTCTGACACTCTCTATCACTCTCTGACACTCTCTGACACTCTCTATCACTCTCTGACACTCTCTGACACTCTCTATCACTCTCTATCACTCTCTATCACTCTCTGACACTCTCTATCACTCTCTGACACTCTCTGACACTCTGACACTCTCTATCACTCTCTATCACTCTCTGACACTCTCTGACACTCTCTATCACTCGCTATCACTCTCTGACACTGTCTGACACTCTCTGACACTCTCTATCACTCTCTGACACTCTCTGACACTCTCTATCACTCTCTGACACTCTCTGACACTCTCTATCACTCTCTATCACTCTCTGACACTCTCAGACACTCTCTGACACTCTCAGACACTCACTATCACTCTCTGACACTGTCTGACACTCTGACACTCTCTATCACTCTCTATCACTCTCAGACACTCTCTGACACTCTCTATCACTCGCTATCACTCTCTGACACTGTCTGACACTCTCAGACACTCACTATCACTCTCTGACACTGTCTGACACTCTCTGACACTCTCTATCACTCTCTGACACTCTCTGACACTCTCTATCACTCTCTATCACTCTCTGACACTCTCAGACACTCTCTGACACTCTCAGACACTCACTATCACTCTCTGACACTGTCTGACACTCTGACACTCTCTATCACTCTCTATCACTCTCTGACACTCTCTGACACTCTCTATCACTCGCTATCACTCTCTGACACTGTCTGACACTCTGACACTCTCTATCACTCTCTATCACTCTCTGACACTCTCTGACACTCTCTGAAACTCTCTGACACTCTCTATCACTCTCTATCAGTCTCTGACACACTCAGACATAATCTGACACTCTCTGAAACTCTCTATCACTCTCAGACACTCTCTGACACTCTCTGACACTCTCAGACACTCACTATCACTCTCTGACACTGTCTGACACTCTCTGCACTCTCTATCACTCTCTGACACTGTCTGACACTCTCTGACACTCTCTTTCACTCTCGATCACTCTCTGACACTCTCAGACACTCTCTGACACTCTCTGAAATTCTCTATCACTCTCTATCACTCTCTGACACTCTCTATCACTCTCTGACACTCTCTGACACTCTCTGACACTCTCTATCACTCGCTATCACTCTCTGACACTGTCTGACACTCTCTATCACTCGCTATCACTCTCTGACACTCTCTGACACTCTCTGACACTCTCTATCACTCTCTGACACTCTCTGACACTCTCTATCACTCTCTGACACTCTCTGACACTCTCTATCACTCTCTATCACTCTCTATCACTCTCTGACACTCTCTATCACTCTCTGACACTCTCTGACACTCTGACACTCTCTATCACTCTCTATCACTCTCTGACACTCTCTGACACTCTCTATCACTCGCTATCACTCTCTGACACTGTCTGACACTCTCTGACACTCTCTATCACTCTCTGACACTCTCTGACACTCTCTATCACTCTCTGACACTCTCTGAGACTCTCTATCACTCTCTATCACTCTCTGACACTCTCAGACACTCTCTGACACTCTCAGACACTCACTATCACTCTCTGACACTGTCTGACACTCTGACACTCTCTATCACTCTCTATCACTCTCAGACACTCTCTGACACTCTCTATCACTCGCTATCACTCTCTGACACTGTCTGACACTCTCAGACACTCACTATCACTCTCTGACACTGTCTGACACTCTCTGACACTCTCTATCACTCTCTATCACTCTCTGACACTCTCTGACACTGTCTGACACTCTCAGACACTCACTATCACTCTCTGACACTGTCTGACACTCTCTGACACTCTCTATCACACTCTGACACTCTCTGACACTCTCTATCACTCTCTATCACTCTCTGACACTCTCAGACACTCTCTGACACTCTCTGACACTCTCTATCACTCTCTGACACTCTCTGACACTCTGACACTCTCTATCACTCTCTATCACTCTCTGACACTCTCTGACACTCTCTATCACTCGCTATCACTCTCTGACACTGTCTGACACTCTCTGACACTCTCTATCACTCTCTGACACTCTCTGACACTCTCTATCACTCTCTGACACTCTCTGAGACTCTCTATCACTCTCTATCACTCTCTGACACTCTCAGACACTCTCTGACACTCTCAGACACTCACTATCACTCTCTGACACTGTCTGACACTCTGACACTCTCTATCACTCTCTATCACTCTCAGACACTCTCTGACACTCTCTATCACTCGCTATCACTCTCTGACACTGTCTGACACTCTCAGACACTCACTATCACTCTCTGACACTGTCTGACACTCTCTGACACTCTCTATCACTCTCTATCACTCTCTGACACTCTCTGACACTGTCTGACACTCTCAGACACTCACTATCACTCTCTGACACTGTCTGACACTCTCTGACACTCTCTATCACACTCTGACACTCTCTGACACTCTCTATCACTCTCTATCACTCTCTGACACTCTCAGACACTCTCTGACACTCTCTATCACTCACTATCACTCTCTGACACTGTCTGACACTCTGACACTCTCTATCACTCTCTATCACTCTCTGACACTCTCTGACACTCTCTATCACTCGCTATCACTCTCTGACACTCTCAGACACTCTCTGACACTCTCTGACACTCTCTGAAACTCTCTGACACTCTCTATCACTCTCTATCAGTCTCTGACACACTCAGACATAATCTGACACTCTCTGAAACTCACTATCACTCTCAGACACTCTCTGACACTCTCTGACACTCTCAGACACTCACTATCACTCTCTGACACTGTCTGACACTCTCTGACACTCTCTATCACTCTCTGACACTGTCTGACACTCTCTGACACTCTCTTTCACTCTCGATCACTCTCTGACACTCTCAGACACTCTCTGACACTCTCTGAAACTCTCTATCACTCTCTATCACTCTCTGACACTCTCTATCACTCTCTGACACTCTCTGACACTCTCTGACACTCTCTATCACTCGCTATCACTCTCTGACACTGTCTGACACTCTCTATCACTCGCTATCACTCTCTGACACTGTCAGACACTCTCTGACACTCTCTATCACTCTCTGACACTCTCTGACACTCTCTATCACTCTCTGACACTCTCTGACACTCTCTATCACTCTCTATCACTCTCTATCACTCTCTGACACTCTCTATCACTCTCTGACACTCTCTGACACTCTGACACTCTCTATCACTCTCTATCACTCTCTGACACTCTCTGACACTCTCTATCACTCGCTATCACTCTCTGACACTGTCTGACACTCTCTGACACTCTCTATCACTCTCTGACACTCTCTGACACTCTCTATCACTCTCTGACACTCTCTGACACTCTCTATCACTCTCTATCACTCTCTGACACTCTCAGACACTCTCTGACACTCTCAGACACTCACTATCACTCTCTGACACTGTCTGACACTCTGACACTCTCTATCACTCTCTATCACTCTCAGACACTCTCTGACACTCTCTATCACTCGCTATCACTCTCTGACACTGTCTGACACTCTCAGACACTCACTATCACTCTCTGACACTGTCTGACACTCTCTGACACTCTCTATCACTCTCTGACACTCTCTGACACTCTCTATCACTCTCTATCACTCTCTGACACTCTCTATCACTCTCTGACACTCTCTGACACTCTCAGACACTCACTATCACTCTCTGACACTGTCTGACACTCTGACACTCTCTATCACTCTCTATCACTCTCTGACACTCTCTGACACTCTCTATCACTCGCTATCACTCTCTGACACTGTCTGACACTCTCTGACACTCTCTATCACTCTCTGACACTCTCTGACACTCTCTATCACTCTCTGACACTCTCTGACACTCTCTATCACTCGCTATCACTCTCTGACACTGTCTGACACTCTCTGACACTCTCTATCACTCTCTGACACTCTCTGACACTCTCTATCACTCTCTGACACTCTCTGAGACTCTCTATCACTCTCTATCACTCTCTGACACTCTCAGACACTCTCTGACACTCTCAGACACTCACTATCACTCTCTGACACTGTCTGACACTCTGACACTCTCTATCACTCTCTATCACTCTCAGACACTCTCTGACACTCTCTATCACTCGCTATCACTCTCTGACACTGTCTGACACTCTCAGACACTCACTATCACTCTCTGACACTGTCTGACACTCTCTGACACTCTCTATCACTCTCTATCACTCTCTGACACTCTCTGACACTGTCTGACACTCTCAGACACTCACTATCACTCTCTGACACTGTCTGACACTCTCTGACACTCTCTATCACACTCTGACACTCTCTGACACTCTCTATCACTCTCTATCACTCTCTGACACTCTCAGACACTCTCTGACACTCTCTGACACTCTCTATCACTCTCTGACACTCTCTGACACTCTGACACTCTCTATCACTCTCTATCACTCTCTGACACTCTCTGACACTCTCTATCACTCGCTATCACTCTCTGACACTGTCTGACACTCTCTGACACTCTCTATCACTCTCTGACACTCTCTGACACTCTCTATCACTCTCTGACACTCTCTGAGACTCTCTATCACTCTCTATCACTCTCTGACACTCTCAGACACTCTCTGACACTCTCAGACACTCACTATCACTCTCTGACACTGTCTGACACTCTGACACTCTCTATCACTCTCTATCACTCTCAGACACTCTCTGACACTCTCTATCACTCGCTATCACTCTCTGACACTGTCTGACACTCTCAGACACTCACTATCACTCTCTGACACTGTCTGACACTCTCTGACACTCTCTATCACTCTCTATCACTCTCTGACACTCTCTGACACTGTCTGACACTCTCAGACACTCACTATCACTCTCTGACACTGTCTGACACTCTCTGACACTCTCTATCACACTCTGACACTCTCTGACACTCTCTATCACTCTCTATCACTCTCTGACACTCTCAGACACTCTCTGACACTCTCTATCACTCACTATCACTCTCTGACACTGTCTGACACTCTGACACTCTCTATCACTCTCTATCACTCTCTGACACTCTCTGACACTCTCTATCACTCGCTATCACTCTCTGACACTCTCAGACACTCTCTGACACTCTCTGACACTCTCTGAAACTCTCTGACACTCTCTATCACTCTCTATCAGTCTCTGACACACTCAGACATAATCTGACACTCTCTGAAACTCACTATCACTCTCAGACACTCTCTGACACTCTCTGACACTCTCAGACACTCACTATCACTCTCTGACACTGTCTGACACTCTCTGACACTCTCTATCACTCTCTGACACTGTCTGACACTCTCTGACACTCTCTTTCACTCTCGATCACTCTCTGACACTCTCAGACACTCTCTGACACTCTCTGAAACTCTCTATCACTCTCTATCACTCTCTGACACTCTCTATCACTCTCTGACACTCTCTGACACTCTCTGACACTCTCTATCACTCGCTATCACTCTCTGACACTGTCTGACACTCTCTATCACTCGCTATCACTCTCTGACACTGTCAGACACTCTCTGACACTCTCTATCACTCTCTGACACTCTCTGACACTCTCTATCACTCTCTGACACTCTCTGACACTCTCTATCACTCTCTATCACTCTCTATCACTCTCTGACACTCTCTATCACTCTCTGACACTCTCTGACACTCTGACACTCTCTATCACTCTCTATCACTCTCTGACACTCTCTGACACTCTCTATCACTCGCTATCACTCTCTGACACTGTCTGACACTCTCTGACACTCTCTATCACTCTCTGACACTCTCTGACACTCTCTATCACTCTCTGACACTCTCTGACACTCTCTATCACTCTCTATCACTCTCTGACACTCTCAGACACTCTCTGACACTCTCAGACACTCACTATCACTCTCTGACACTGTCTGACACTCTGACACTCTCTATCACTCTCTATCACTCTCAGACACTCTCTGACACTCTCTATCACTCGCTATCACTCTCTGACACTGTCTGACACTCTCAGACACTCACTATCACTCTCTGACACTGTCTGACACTCTCTGACACTCTCTATCACTCTCTGACACTCTCTGACACTCTCTATCACTCTCTATCACTCTCTGACACTCTCTATCACTCTCTGACACTCTCTGACACTCTCAGACACTCACTATCACTCTCTGACACTGTCTGACACTCTGACACTCTCTATCACTCTCTATCACTCTCTGACACTCTCTGACACTCTCTATCACTCGCTATCACTCTCTGACACTGTCTGACACTCTCTGACACTCTCTATCACTCTCTGACACTCTCTGACACTCTCTATCACTCTCTGACACTCTCTGACACTCTCTATCACTCTCTATCACTCTCTGACACTCTCTGACACTCTCAGACACTCACTATCACTCTCTGACACTGTCTGACACTCTCTGACACTCTCTATCACTCTCTGACACTCTCTGACACTCTCTATCACTCTCTATCACACTCTGACACTCTCAGACACTCTCTATCACTCTCTATCACACTCTCAGACACTCACTATCACTCTCTGACACTGTCTGACACTCTGACACTCTCTATCACTCTCTATCACTCTCTGACACTCTCTGACACTCTCTATCACTCGCTATCACTCTCTGACACTGTCTGACACTCTCAGACACTCACTATCACTCTCTGACACTGTCTGACACTCTCTGACACTCTCTATCACACTCTGACACTCTCTGACACTCTCTATCACTCTCTATCACTCTCTGACACTCTCAGACACTCTCTGACACTCTCAGACACTCACTATCACTCTCTGACACTGTCTGACACTCTGACACTCTCTATCACTCTCTATCACTCTCTGACACTCTCTGACACTCTCTAAAACTCTCTGACACTCTCTATCACTCTCTATCAGTCTCTGACACACTCAGACATAATCTGACACTCTCTGAAACTCTCAATCACTCCCAGACACTCTCTGACACTCTCTGACACTCTAAGACACTCACTATCACTCTCTGACACTGTCTGACACTCTCTGACACTCTCTATCACTCTCTGACACTGTCTGACACTCTCTGACACTCTCTTTCACTCTCTATCACTCTCTGACACTCTCAGACACTCTCTGACACTCTCTGAAACTCTCTATCACTCTCTATCACTCTCTGACACTCTCTATCACTCTCTGACACTCTCTGACACTCTCTGACACTCTCTATCACTCGCTATCACTCTCTGACACTGTCTGACACTCTCTGACACTCTCTATCACTCTCTATCACTTTCTGACACTCTCTGACACTCTCAGACACTCACTATCACTCTCTGACACTCTCTGACACTCTCTATCACTCTCTGACACTCTCTGACACTCTCTATCACTCTCTGACACTCTCTGACACTCTCTATCACTCTCTATCACTCTCTATCACTCTCTGACACTCTCTATCACTCTCTGACACTCTCTGACACTCTGACACTCTCTATCACTCTCTATCACTCTCTGACACTCTCTGACACTCTCTATCACTCGCTATCACTCTCTGACACTGTCTGACACTCTCTGACACTCTCTATCACTCTCTGACACTCTCTGACACTCTCTATCACTCTCTGACACTCTCTGACACTCTCTATCACTCTCTATCACTCTCTGACACTGTCAGACACTCACTATCACTCTCTGACACTGTCTGACACTCTGACACTCTCTATCACTCTCTATCACTCTCTGACACTCTCTGACACTCTCTATCACTCGCTATCACTCTCTGACACTGTCTGACACTCTCAGACACTCACTATCACTCTCTGACACTGTCTGACACTCTCTGACACTCTCTATCACTCTCTGACACTCTCTGACACTCTCTATCACTCTCTATCACTCTCTGACACTCTCAGACACTCTCTGACACTCTCAGACACTCACTATCACTCTCTGACACTGTCTGACACTCTGACACTCTCTATCACTCTCTATCACTCTCTGACACTCTCTGACACTCTCTATCACTCGCTATCACTCTCTGACACTGTCTGACACTCTCTGACACTCTCTATCACTCTCTGACACTCTCTGACACTCTCTATCACTCTCTGACACTCTCTGACACTCTCTAACACTCTCTATCACTCTCTGACACTCTCTGACACTCTCAGACACTCACTATCACTCTCTGACACTGTCTGACACTCTCTGACACTCTCTATCACTCTCTGACACTCTCTGACACTCTCTATCACTCTCTATCACTCTCTGACACTCTCAGACACTCTCTGACACTCTCAGACACTCACTATCACTCTCTGACACTGTCTGACACTCTGACACTCTCTATCACTCTCTGACACTCTCTGACACTCTCTATCACTCTCTATCACTCTCTGACACTCTCAGACACTCTCTGACACTCTCAGACACTCACTATCACTCTCTGACACTGTCTGACACTCTGACACTCTCTATCACTCTCTATCACTCTCTGACACTCTCTGACACTCTCTATCACTCGCTATCACTCTCTGACACTGTCTGACACTCTCAGACACTCACTATCACTCTCTGACACTGTCTGACACTCTCTGACACTCTCTATCACACTCTGACACTCTCTGACACTCTCTATCACTCTCTATCACTCTCTGACACTCTCAGACACTCTCTGACACTCTCAGACACTCACTATCACTCTCTGACACTGTCTGACACTCTGACACTCTCTATCACTCTCTATCACTCTCTGACACTCTCTGACACTCTCTATCACTCGCTATCACTCTCTGACACTCTCAGACACTCTCTGACACTCTCTGACACTCTCTGAAACTCTCTGACACTCTCTATCACTCTCTATCAGTCTCTGACACACTCAGACATAATCTGACACTCTCTGAAACTCTCTATCACTCTCAGACACTCTCTGACACTCTCTGACACTCTCAGACACTCACTATCACTCTCTGACACTGTCTGACACTCTCTGACACTCTCTATCACTCTCTGACACTGTCTGACACTCTCTGACACTCTCTTTCACTCTCTATCACTCTCTGACACTCTCAGACACTCTCTGACACTCTCTGAAACTCTCTATCACTCTCTGACACTGTCTGACACTCTCTGACACTCTCTTTCACTCTCTATCACTCTCTGACACTCTCAGACACTCTCTGACACTCTCTGAAACTCTCTATCACTCTCTATCACTCTCTGACACTCTCTATCACTCTCTGACACTCTCTGACACTCTCTGACACTCTCTATCACTCGCTATCACTCTCTGACACTGTCTGACACTCTCTGACACTCTCTATCACTCTCTATCACTTTCTGACACTCTCTGACACTCTCAGACACTCACTATCACTCTCTGACACTCTCTGACACTCTCTATCACTCTCTGACACTCTCTATCACTCTCTGACACGCTCAGACACTCTCTGACACTCTCTGAAACTCTCTAACACTCTCTATCCCTCTCTGACACTCTCAGACACTCTCTGACACTCTCTGACACTCTCTGAAACTCTCTGACACTCTCTATCACTCTCTATCAGTCTCTGACACTCTCAGACATAATCTGACACTCTCTGAAACTCTCTATCTCTCTCAGACACTCTCTGTCACTCTCTGACACTCTCAGACACTCACTATCACTCTCTGACACTGTCTGACACTCTCTGACACTCTCTATCACTCTCTGAGACTGGCTGACACTCTCTGACACTCTCTATCACTCTCTATCACTCTCTGACACTCTCAGACACTCTCTGACACTCTCTGAAACTCTCTATCACTCTCTGACACTGGCTGACACTCTCTGACACTCTCTATCACTCTCTGACACTCTCTGACACTCTCTATCACTCGCTATCACTCTCTGACACTCTCAGACACTCTCTGACACTCTCTGAAACTCTCTGACACTGGCTGACACTCTCTGACACTCTCTATCACTCTCTATCACTCTCTGACACTCTCAGACACTCTCTGACACCCTCTGAAACTCTCTATCACTCTCTGACACTGGCTGACACTCTCTGACACTCTCTATCACTCTCTGACACTCTCAGACACTCTCTGACACTCTCTATCACTCGCTATCACTCTCTGACACTCTCAGACACTCTCTGACACTCTCTGAAACTCTCTATCACTCTCTATCACTCTCTGACACTCTCTGACACTCTCTGACACTCTCTATCACTCGCTATCACTCTCTGACACTCTCTGATACTCTCGGAAACTCTCTATCACTCTCAAACACTCTCTGACACTCTCAGACACTCTCTGACACTCTCTGAAACTCTCTATAACTCTCTATCACTCTCTGACACTCTCTGACACTCTCTATCACTCGCTATCACTCTCTGACACTCTCAGACACTCTCTGACACTCTCTGAAACTCTCTATCACTCTCTATCACTCTCTGACACTCTCTGACACTCTCTGACACTCTCTGAAACTCTCTATCACGCTCTATCACTCTCTGACACTCTCTGACACTCTCTGACACTCTCTATCACTCGCTATCACTCTCTGACACTCTCTGACACTCTCTGACACTGTCTGACACTCTCTGACACTCTCTGACACTCTCAGACACTCTCTGACACTCTCTGAAACTCTCTATCACTCTTTATCACTCTCTGACACTCTCTGACACTCTCTATCACTCGCTATCACTCTCTGACACTCTCAGACACGCTCTGACACTCTCTGAAACACTCTATCACTCTCTATCACTCTCTGACACTCTCAGACACTCTCTGACACTCTCTGAAACCCTCTATCACTCTCTATCACTCTCTGACACTCTCTGACACTCTCTGACACTCTCTATCACTCGCTATCACTCTCTGACACTCTCTGACACTCTCTGACACTGTCTGACACTCTCTGACACTCTCTATCACTCTCTGACACTCTCTGACACTCTCTGACACTCTCTATCACTCGCTATCACTCTCTGACACTCTCTGACACTCTCTGATACTCTCTGACACTCTCTGAAACTCTCTGACACTCTCTATCACTCTCTATCAGTCTCTGACACACTCAGACATAATCTGACACTCTCTGAAACTCTCTATCACTCTCAGACACTCTCTGACACTCTCTGACACTCTCAGACACTCACTATCACTCTCTGACACTGTCTGACACTCTCTGACACTCTCTGACACTCTCTGACACTCTCTGACACTCTCTATCACTCGCTATCACTCTCTGACACTCTCAGACACTCTCTGACACTCTCTGAAACTCTCTATCACTCTCTATCACTCTCAGACACTCTCTGACACTCTCTGAAACTCTCTATCACTCTCTATCACTCTCTGACACTCTCTGACACTCTCTGACACTCTCTATCACTCGCTATCACTCTCTGACACTCTCTGACACTCTCTGACACTCTCTGAAACTCTCTATCACGCTCTATCACTCTCTGACACTCTCTGACACTCTCTGACACTCTCAATCACTCGCTATCACTCTCTGACACTCTCTGACACTCTCTGACACTGTCTGACACTCTCTGACACTCTCTGACACTCTCAGACACTCTCTGACACTCTCTGAAACTCTCTATCACTCTCTATCACTCTCTGACACTCTCTGACACTCTCTATCACTCGCTATCACTCTCTGACACTCTCAGACACGCTCTGACACTCTCTGAAACACTCTATCACTCTCTATCACTCTCTGACACTCTCAGACACTCTCTGACACTCTCTGAAACCCTCTATCACTCTCTATCACTCTCTGACACTCTCTGACACTCTCTGACACTCTCTATCACTCGCTATCACTCTCTGACACTCTCTGACACTCTCTGACACTGTCTGACACTCTCTGACACTCTCTATCACTCTCTGACACTCTCTGACACTCTCTGACACTCTCTATCACTCGCTATCACTCTCTGACACTCTCTGACACTCTCTGATACTCTCTGACACTCTCTGAAACTCTCTGACACTCTCTATCACTCTCTATCAGTCTCTGACACACTCAGACATAATCTGACACTCTCTGAAACTCTCTATCACTCTCAGACACTCTCTGACACTCTCTGACACTCTCAGACACTCACTATCACTCTCTGACACTGTCTGACACTCTCTGACACTCTCTATCACTCTCTGACACTGTCTGACACTCTCTGACACTCTCTTTCACTCTCTATCACTCTCTGACACTCTCAGACACTCTCTGACACTCTCTGAAACTCTCTATCACTCTCTATCACTCTCTGACACTCTCTATCACTCTCTGACACTCTCTGACACTCTCTGACACTCTCTATCACTCGCTATCACTCTCTGACACTGTCTGACACTCTCTGACACTCTCTATCACTCTCTATCACTTTCTGACACTCTCTGACACTCTCAGACACTCACTATCACTCTCTGACACTCTCTGACACTCTCTATCACTCTCTGACACTCTCTATCACTCTCTGACACGCTCAGACACTCTCTGACACTCTCTGAAACTCTCTAACACTCTCTATCCCTCTCTGACACTCTCAGACACTCTCTGACACTCTCTGACACTCTCTGAAACTCTCTGACACTCTCTATCACTCTCTATCAGTCTCTGACACTCTCAGACATAATCTGACACTCTCTGAAACTCTCTATCACTCTCAGACACTCTCTGTCACTCTCTGACACTCTCAGACACTCACTATCACTCTCTGACACTGTCTGACACTCTCTGACACTCTATCACTCTCTGAGACTGGCTGACACTCTCTGACACTCTCTATCACTCTCTATCACTCTCTGACACTCTCAGACACTCTCTGACACTCTCTGAAACTCTCTATCACTCTCTGACACTGGCTGACACTCTCTGACACTCTCTATCACTCTCTGACACTCTCTGACACTCTCTATCACTCGCTATCACTCTCTGACCCTCTCAGACACTCTCTGACACTCTCTGAAACTCTCTGACACTGGCTGACACTCTCTGACACTCTCTATCACTCTCTATCACTCTCTGACACTCTCAGACACTCTCTGACACTCTCTGAAACTCTCTATCACTCTCTGACACTGGCTGACACTCTCTGACACTCTCTATCACTCTCTGACACTCTCTGACACTCTCTGACACTCTCTATCACTCGCTATCACTCTCTGACACTCTCAGACACTCTCTGACACTCTCTGAAACTCTCTATCACTCTCAGACACTCTCTGACACTCTCTGAAACTCTCTATCACTCTCTATCACTCTCTGACACTCTCTGACACTCTCTGACACTCTCTATCACTCGCTATCACTCTCTGACACTCTCTGATACTCTCGGAAACTCTCTATCACTCTCAATCACTCTCTGACACTCTCAGACACTCTCTGACACTCTCTGAAACTCTCTATAACTCTCTATCACTCTCTGACACTCTCTGACACTCTCTATCACTCGCTATCACTCTCTGACACTCTCAGACACTCTCTGACACTCTCTGAAACTCTCTATCACTCTCTATCACTCTCTGACACTCTCTGACACTCTCTGACACTCTCTGAAACTCTCTATCACGCTCTATCACTCTCTGACACTCTCTGACACTCTCTGACACTCTCTATCACTCGCTATCACTCTCTGACACTCTCTGACACTCTCTGACACTGTCTGACACTCTCTGACACTCTCTATCACTCTCTGACACTCTCTGACACTCTCTGACACTCTCTATCACTCGCTATCACTCTCTGACACTCTCTGACACTCTCTGACACTCTCTGACACTCTCTGAAACTCTCTATCACACTCTATCACTCTCTGACACTCTCTGACACTCTCTGAAACTCTCTATCACTCTCTATCACTCGCTGACACTGTCTGACACTCTCTGACACTCTCTATCACTCTCTGACACTCTCTGACACTCTCTATCACTCTCTGACACTCTCTATCACTCTCTGACACGCTCAGACACTCTCTGACACTCTCTGAAACTCTCTAACACTCTCTATCCCTCTCTGACCCTCTCAGACACTCTCTGACACTCTCTGACACTCTCTGAAACTCTCTGACACTCTCTATCACTCTCTATCAGTCTCTGACACTCTCAGACATAATCTGACACTCTCTGAAACTCTCTATCACTCTCAGACACTCTCTGTCACTCTCTGACACTCTCAGACACTCACTATCACTCTCTGACACTGTCTGACACTCTCTGTCACTCTCTATCACTCTCTATCACTCTCTGACACTCTCAGACACTCTCTGACACTCTCTGAAACTCTCTATCACTCTCTGACACTGGCTGACACTCTCTGACACTCTCTATCACTCTCTGACACTCTCTGAAACTCTCTATCACTCTCTATCACTCTCTGACACTCTCTGACACTCTCTATCACTCGCTATCACTCTCTGACACTCTCAGACACGCTCTGACACTCTCTGAAACACTCTATCACTCTCTATCACTCTCTGACACTCTCAGACACTCTCTGACACTCTCTGAAACCCTCTATCACTCTCTATCACTCTCTGACACTCTCTGACACTCTCTGACACTCTCTGAAACTCTCTGACACTGGCTGACACTCTCTGACACTCTCTATCAATCTCTATCACTCTCTGACACTCTCAGACACTCTCTGACAATCTCTGAAACTCTCTATCACTCTCTGACACTGGCTGACACTCTCTGACACTCTCTATCACTCTCTGACACTCTCTGACACTCTCTGACACTCTCTATCACTCGCTATCACTCTCTGACACTCTCAGACACTCTCTGACACTCTCTGAAACTCTCTATCACTCTCAGACACTCTCTGACACTCTCTGAAACTCTCTATCACTCTCTATCACTCTCTGACACTCTCTGACACTCTCTGACACTCTCTATCACTCGCTATCACTCTCTGACACTCTCTGATACTCTCGGAAACTCTCTATCACTCTCAATCACTCTCTGACACTCTCAGACACTCTCTGACACTCTCTGAAACTCTCTATAACTCTCTATCACTCTCTGACACTCTCTGACACTCTCTGACACTCTCTATCACTCGCTATCACTCTCTGACACTCTCTGACACTCTCTGACACTGTCTGACACTCTCTGACACTCTCTATCACTCTCTGACACTCTCTGAAACTCTCTATCACTCTCAGACACTCTCTGACACTCTCTGAAACTCTCTATCACTCTCTATCACTCTCTGACACTCTCTGACACTCTCTGACACTCTCTATCACTCGCTATCACTCTCAGACACGCTCTGACACTCTCTGAAACACTCTATCACTCTCTATCACTCTCTGACACTCTCAGACACTCTCTGACACTCTCTGAAACCCTCTATCACTCTCTATCACTCTCTGACACTCTCTGACACTCTCTGACACTCTCTATCACTCGCTATCACTCTCTGACACTCTCTGACACTCTCTGACACTGTCTGACACTCTCTGACACTCTCTATCACTCTCTGACACTCTCTGACACTCTCTGACACTCTCTATCACTCGCTATCACTCTCTGACACTCTCTGACACTCTCTGACACTCTCTGACACTCTCTGAAACTCTCTATCACACTCTATCACTCTCTGACACTCTCTGACACTCTCTGAAACTCTCTATCACTCTCTATCACTCGCTGACACTGTCTGACACTCTCTGACACTCTCTATCACTCTCTGACACTCTCTGACACTCTCTATCACTCTCTGACACTCTCTATCACTCTCTGACACGCTCAGACACTCTCTGACACTCTCTGAAACTCTCTAACACTCTCTATCCCTCTCTGACACTCTCAGACACTCTCTGACACTCTCTGACACTCTCTGAAACTCTCTGACACTCTCTATCACTCTCTATCAGTCTCTGACACTCTCAGACATAATCTGACACTCTCTGAAACTCTCTATCACTCTCAGACACTCTCTGTCACTCTCTGACACTCTCAGACACTCACTATCACTCTCTGACACTGTCTGACACTCTCTGTCACTCTCTATCACTCTCTATCACTCTCTGACACTCTCAGACACTCTCTGACACTCTCTGAAACTCTCTATCACTCTCTGACACTGGCTGACACTCTCTGACACTCTCTATCACTCTCTGACACTCTCTGAAACTCTCTATCACTCTCTATCACTCTCTGACACTCTCTGACACTCTCTATCACTCGCTATCACTCTCTGACACTCTCAGACACGCTCTGACACTCTCTGAAACACTCTATCACTCTCTATCACTCTCTGACACTCTCAGACACTCTCTGACACTCTCTGAAACCCTCTATCACTCTCTATCACTCTCTGACACTCTCTGACACTCTCTGACACTCTCTGAAACTCTCTGACACTGGCTGACACTCTCTGACACTCTCTATCAATCTCTATCACTCTCTGACACTCTCAGACACTCTCTGACACTCTCTGAAACTCTCTATCACTCTCTGACACTGGCTGACACTCTCTGACACTCTCTATCACTCTCTGACACTCTCTGACACTCTCTGACACTCTCTATCACTCGCTATCACTCTCTGACACTCTCAGACACTCTCTGACACTCTCTGAAACTCTCTATCACTCTCAGACACTCTCTGACACTCTCTGAAACTCTCTATCACTCTCTATCACTCTCTGACACTCTCTGACACTCTCTGACACTCTCTATCACTCGCTATCACTCTCTGACACTCTCTGATACTCTCGGAAACTCTCTATCACTCTCAATCACTCTCTGACACTCTCAGACACTCTCTGACACTCTCTGAAACTCTCTATAACTCTCTATCACTCTCTGACACTCTCTGACACTCTCTATCACTCGCTATCACTCTCTGACACTCTCAGACACTCTCTGACACTCTCTGAAACTCTCTATCACTCTCTATCACTCTCTGACACTCTCTGACACTCTCTGACACTCTCTGAAACTCTCTATCACGCTCTATCACTCTCTGACACTCTCTGACACTCTCTGACACTCTCTATCACTCGCTACCACTCTCTGACACTCTCTGACACTCTCTGACACTGTCTGACACTCTCTGACACTCTCTGACACTCTCAGACACTCTCTGACACTCTCTGAAACTCTCTATCACTCTCTATCACTCTCTGACACTCTCTGACACTCTCTATCACTCGCTATCACTCTCTGACACTCTCAGACACGCTCTGACACTCTCTGAAACACTCTATCACTCTCTATCACTCTCTGACACTCTCAGACACTCTCTGACACTCTCTGAAACCCTCTATCACTCTCTATCACTCTCTGACACTCTCTGACACTCTCTGACACTCTCTATCACTCGCTATCACTCTCTGACACTCTCTGACACTCTCTGACACTGTCTGACACTCTCTGACACTCTCTATCACTCTCTGACACTCTCTGACACTCTCTGACACTCTCTATCACTCGCTATCACTCTCTGACACTCTCTGACACTCTCTGACACTCTCTGACACTCTCTGAAACTCTCTATCACACTCTATCACTCTCTGACACTCTCTGACACTCTCTGAAACTCTCTATCACT
Organism: Heterodontus francisci; assembly: GCF_036365525.1. NCBI lineage: Eukaryota > Metazoa > Chordata > Chondrichthyes > Heterodontiformes > Heterodontidae > Heterodontus > Heterodontus francisci. The sequence continues at coordinate 32,845,301 of NC_090412.1, read as the reverse complement.
CTCTATCACTCGCTGACACTGTCTGACACTCTCTGACACTCTCTATCACTCTCTGACACTGTCTGACACTCTCTGACACTCTCTATCACTCTCTGACACTGTCTGACACTCTCTGACACTCTCTATCACTCTCTATCAATCTCTGACACTCTCAGACACTCACTGACACTCTCTATCACTCTCTGACACTCTCTATCACTCTCTGACACTCTCAGACACTCTCTGACACTCTCTATCACTCTCTATCACTCTCTATCACACTCTGACACTCTCTGACACTCTCTGACACTCTCAGACACTCTCTGACACTCTCTGAAACTCTCTATCACTCTCTATCACTCTCTGACACTCTCTGACACTCTCTATCACTCGCTATCACTCTCTGAAACTCTCTGACACTCTCGGAAACTCTCTATCACTCTCTATCACTCTCTGACACTCTCAGACACTCTCTGACACTCTCTGAAACTCTCTATAACTCTCTATCACTCTCTATCCCTCTCTGACACTCTCTGACACTCTCTGACACTCTCTGAAACTCTCTGACACTCTCTATCACTCTCTATCAGTCTCTGACACTCTCAGACATAATCTGACAATCTCTGAAACTCTCTATCACTCTCAGACACTCTCTGTCACTCTCTGACACTCTCAGACACTCACTATCACTCTCTGACACTGTCTGACACTCTCTGACACTCTCTATCACTCTCTATCACTCTCTGACACTCTCAGACACTCACTATCACTCTCTGACACTGTCTGACACTCTCTGACACTCTCTATCACTCTCTGACACTGGCTGACACTCTCTGACACTCTCTATCACTCTCTATCACTCTCTGACACTCTCAGACACTCTCTGACACTCTCTGAAACTCTCTATCACTCTCTGACACTGGCTGACACTCTCTGACGCTCTCTATCACTCTCTGACACTCTCTGACACTCTCTGACACTCTCTATCACTCGCTATCACTCTCTGACACTCTCAGACACTCTCTGACACTCTCTGAAACTCTCTGACACTGGCTGACACTCTCTGACACTCTCTATCACTCTCTATCACTCTCTGACACTCTCAGACACTCTCTGACACTCTCTGAAACTCTCTATCACTCTCTGACACTGGCTGACACTCTCTGACACTCTCTATCACTCTCTGACACTCTCTGACACTCTCTGACACTCTCTATCACTCGCTATCACTCTCTGACACTCTCAGACACTCTCTGACACTCTCTGAAACTCTCTATCACTCTCTATCACTCTCTGACACTCTCAGACACTCTCTGACACTCTCTGAAACTCTCTATCACTCTCTATCACTCTCTGACACTCTCTGACACTCTCTGACACTCTCTATCACTCGCTATCACTCTCTGACACTCTCTGACACTCTCGGAAACTCTCTATCACTCTCTATCACTCTCTGACACTCTCAGACACTCTCTGACACTCTCTGAAACTCTCTATAACTCTCTAGCACTCTCTGACACTCTCTGACACTCTCTATCACTCGCTATCACTCTCTGACACTCTCAGACACTCTCTGACACTCTCTGAAACTCTCTGAAACTCTCTATCACTCTCTGACACTCTCTGACACTCTCTGACAATCTCTGAAACTCTCTATCACTCTCTATCACTCTCTGACACTCCGTGACACTCTCTGACACTCTCTATCACTCGCTATCACTCTCTGACACTCTCTGACACTGTCTGACACTCTCTGACACTCTCTGACACTCTCAGACACTCTCTGACACTCTCTGAAACTCTCTATCACTCTCTATCACTCTCTGACACTCTCTGACACTCTCTATCACTCGCTATCACTCTCTGACACTCTCAGACACGCTCTGACACTCTCTGAAACTCTCTATCACTCTCTATCACTCTCTGACACTCTCTGACACTCTCAGACACTCTCTATCACTCTCTATCACTCTCTGACACTCTCAGACACTCTCTGACACTCTCTGAAACTCTCTATAACTCTCTAGCACTCTCTGACACTCTCTGACACTCTCTATCACTCGCTATCACTCTCTGACACTCTCAGACACTCTCTGATACTCTCTGAAACTCTCTGAAACTCTCTATCACTCTCTGACACTCTCTGACACTCTCTGACAACCTCTGAAACTCTCTATCACTCTCTATCACTCTCTGACACTCTCTGACACTCTCTGACACTCTCTATCACTCGCTATCACTCTCTGACACTCTCTGACACTGTCTGACACTCTCTGACACTCTCTGACACTCTCAGACACTCTCTGACACTCTCTGAAACTCTCTATCACTCTCTATCACTCTCTGACACTCTCTGACACTCTCTATCACTCGCTATCACTCTCTGACACTCTCAGACACGCTCTGACACTCTCTGAAACTCTCTATCACTCTCTATCACTCTCTGACACTCTCAGACACTCTCTGACACTCTCTGAAACTCTCTATCACTCTCTATCACTCTCTGACACTCTCTGACACACTCTGACACTCTCTATCACTCGCTATCACTCTCTTGCACTCTCTGACACTCTCTGACACTGTCTGACACTCTCTGACACTCTCTATCACTCTCTGACACTCTCTGACACTCTCTGACACTCTCTATCACTCGTTATCACTCTCTGACACTCTCTGACACTCTCTGACACTCTCTGACACTCTCTGAAACTCTCTATCACACTCTATCACTCTCTGACACTCTCTGAAACTCTCTATCACTCTCTATCACTCGCTGACACTGTCTGACACTCTCTGACACTCTCTATCACTCTCTGACACTGTCTGACACTCTCTGACACTCTCTATCACTCTTTATCAATCTCTGACACTCTCAGACACTCACTGACACTCTCTATCACTCTCTGACACTCTCTATCACTCTCTGACACTCTCAGACACTCTCTGACACTCTCTATCACTCTCTATCACTCTCTATCACTCTCTGACACACTCTGACACTCTCTGACACTCTCTGACACTCTCTGACACTCTCTATCACTCGCTATCACTCTCTGACACTCTCAGACACTCTCTGACACTCTCTGAAACTCTCTATCACTCTCTATCACTCTCTGACACTCTCAGACACTCTCTGACACTCTCTGAAACTCTCTATCACTCTCTATCACTCTCTGACACTCTCTGACACTCTCTGACACTCTCTATCACTCTCTGACACTGGCTGACACTCTCTGACGCTCTCTATCACTCTCTGACACTCTCTGACACTCTCTGACACTCTCTATCACTCGCTATCACTCTCTGACACTCTCAGACACTCTCTGACACTCTCTGAAACTCTCTGACACTGGCTGACACTCTCTGACACTCTCTATCACTCTCTATCACTCTCTGACACTCTCAGACACTCTCTGACACTCTCTGAAACTCTCTATCACTCTCTGACACTGGCTGACACTCTCTGACACTCTCTATCACTCTCTGACACTCTCTGACACTCTCTGACACTCTCTATCACTCGCTATCACTCTCTGACACTCTCAGACACTCTCTGACACTCTCTGAAACTCTCTATCACTCTCTATCACTCTCTGACACTCTCAGACACTCTCTGACACTCTCTGAAACTCTCTATCACTTTCTATCACTCTCTGACACTCTCTGACACTCTCTGACACTCTCTATCACTCGCTATCACTCTCTGACACTCTCTGACACTCTCGGAAACTCTCTATCACTCTCTATCACTCTCTGACACTCTCAGACACTCTCTGACACTCTCTGAAACTCTCTATAACTCTCTAGCACTCTCTGACACTCTCTGACACTCTCTATCACTCGCTATCACTCTCTGACACTCTCAGACACTCTCTGACACTCTCTGAAACTCTCTGAAACTCTCTATCACTCTCTGACACTCTCTGACACTCTCTGACAATCTCTGAAACTCTCTATCACTCTCTATCACTCTCTGACACTCTCTGACACTCTCTGACACTCTCTATCACTCGCTATCACTCTCTGACACTCTCTGACACTGTCTGACACTCTCTGACACTCTCTGACACTCTCAGACACTCTCTGACACTCTCTGAAACTCTCTATCACTCTCTATCACTCTCTGACACTCTCTGACACTCTCTATCACTCGCTATCACTCTCTGACACTCTCAGACACGCTCTGACACTCTCTGAAACTCTCTATCACTCTCTATCACTCTCTGACACTCTCTGACACTCTCAGACACTCTCTATCACTCTCTATCACTCTCTGACACTCTCAGACACTCTCTGACACTCTCTGAAACTCTCTATAACTCTCTAGCACTCTCTGACACTCTCTGACACTCTCTATCACTCGCTATCACTCTCTGACACTCTCAGACACTCTCTGACACTCTCTGAAACTCTCTGAAACTCTCTATCACTCTCTGACACTCTCTGACACTCTCTGACAATCTCTGAAACTCTCTATCACTCTCTATCACTCTCTGACACTCTCTGACACTCTCTGACACTCTCTATCACTCGCTATCACTCTCTGACACTCTCTGACACTGTCTGACACTCTCTGACACTCTCTGACACTCTCAGACACTCTCTGACACTCTCTGAAACTCTCTATCACTCTCTATCACTCTCTGACACTCTCTGACACTCTCTATCACTCGCTATCACTCTCTGACACTCTCAGACACGCTCTGACACTCTCTGAAACTCTCTATCACTCTCTATCACTCTCTGACACTCTCAGACACTCTCTGACACTCTCTGAAACTCTCTATCACTCTCTATCACTCTCTGACACTCTCTGACACTCTCTGACACTCTCTATCACTCGCTATCACTCTCTTGCACTCTCTGACACTCTCTGACACTGTCTGACACTCTCTGACACTCTCTATCACTCTCTGACACTCTCTGACACTCTCTGACACTCTCTATCACTCGTTATCACTCTCTGACACTCTCTGACACACTCTGACACTCTCTGACACTCTCTGAAACTCTCTATCACACTCTATCACTCTCTGACACTCTCTGAAACTCTCTATCACTCTCTATCACTCGCTGACACTGTCTGACACTCTCTGACACTCTCTATCACTCTCTGACACTGTCTGACACTCTCTGACACTCTCTATCACTCTCTATCAATCTCTGACACTCTCAGACACTCACTGACACTCTCTATCACTCTCTGACACTCTCTATCACTCTCTGACACTCTCAGACACTCTCTGACACTCTCTATCACTCTCTATCACTCTCTATCACTCTCTGACACACTCTGACACTCTCTGACACTCTCTGACACTCTCTGACACTCTCTGACACTCTCTGAAACTCTCTATCACTCTCTATCACTCTCTGACACTCTCTGACACTCTCTGACACTCTCTATCACTCGCTATCACTCTCCGAAACTCTCTGACACTCTCGGAAACTCTCTATCAATCTCTATCACTCTCTGACACTCTCAGACACTCTCTGACACTCTCTGACACTCTCTATCACTCGCTATCACTCTCTGACACTCTCTGACACTCTCTGACACTGTCTGAAACTCTCTATCGCTCTCTATCACTCTCTGAAACTCTCTGACACTCTCTGACACTCTCTATCACTCGCTATCACTCTCTGACACTCTCTGACACTCTCTGACACTGTCTGACACTCTCTGACACTCTCTGACACTCTCTGACACTCTCAGACACTCTCTGACTCTCTCTATCACTCTCTATCACTCTCTGACACTCTCTGACACTCTCTGACACTCTCTATCACTCTCTGACACTCTCTATCACTCTCTGACACTCTCAGACACTCTCTGACACTCTCTATCACTCTCTGACACTCTCTGACACTATCAGACACTCACTATCACTCTCTGACACTCTCTGACACTTTCTATCACTCTCTGACACTCTCTGACACTCTCTATCACTCTCTATCACTCTCTGACACTCTCAGACACTCTCTGACACTCTCAGACACTCTCAGACACTCTCTGACACTCTCTGACACTCTCTATCACTCTCTGACACTGTCTGAAACTCTCTATCACTCTCTATCACTCTCTGACACTCTCAGACACTCTCTGACACTCTCAGACACTCTCAGACACTCTCTGACACTCTCTGACACTCTCTATCACTCTCTGACACTGTCTGACACTCTCTGACACTCTCTATCACTCTCTGACACTGTCTGACACTCTCTGACACTCTCTATCACTCTCTATCACTCTCTGACACTCTCAGACACTCTCTGACACTCTGAAACTCTCTATCACTCTCTGACACTCTCTGACACTCTCTATCACTCTCTGACACTGTCTGACACTCTCTGACACTCTCTATCACTCTCTGACACTGTCTGACACTCTCTGACACTCTCTATCACTCTCTATCACTCTCTGACACTCTCAGACACTCTCTGACACTCTGAAACTCTCTATCACTCTCTGACACTCTCAGACACTCTCTGACACTCTCTATCACTCTCTGACACTCTCTATCACTCTCTGACACTGTCTGACACTCTCTATCACTCTCTATCACTCTCTGACACTCTCTGACACTCTCTGACACTCTCTATCACTCTCTATCACTCTCTGACACTCTCTGACACTCTCTGACACTCTCAGACACTCTCTGACACTCTCTGACACTCTCTGAATTTCTCTATCACTCTCTATCACTCTCTGAAACTCTCTGACACTCTCTGAAACTCTCTATCTCTCTCTATCACTCTCTATCACTCTCAGACACTCACTATCACTCTCTGACACTCTCTATCACTCTCTGACACTCTCTGACACTCTCTATCACTCTCTGACACTCTCTGACACTCTCTATCACTCTCTATCACTCTCTATCACTCTCTGACACTCTCAGACACTCTCTGACACTCTCAGACACTCTCAGACACTCTCTGACACTCTCTGACACTCTCTATCACTCTCTGACACTGTCTGACACTCTCTGACACTCTCTATCACTCTCTGACACTGTCTGACACTCTCTGACACTCTCTATCACTCTCTATCACTCTCTGACACTCTCAGACACTCTCTGACACTCTGAAACTCTCTATCACTCTCTGACACTCTCAGACACTCTCTGACACTCTCTATCACTCTCTGACACTCTCTATCACTCTCTGACACTGTCTGACACTCTCTATCACTCTCTATCACTCTCTGACACTCTCTGACACTCTCTGACACTCTCTATCACTCTCTATCACTCTCTGACACTCTCTGACACTCTCTGACACTCTCAGACACTCTCTGACACTCTCTGACACTCTCTGAATTTCTCTATCACTCTCTATCACTCTCTGAAACTCTCTGACACTCTCTGAAACTCTCTATCTCTCTCTATCACTCTCTATCACTCTCAGACACTCACTATCACTCTCTGACACTCTCTATCACTCTCTGACACTCTCTATCACTCTCTGACACTCTCAGACACTCTCTGACACTCTCTGAAACTCTCTATCACTCTCTATCACTCTCTGACACTCTCTGACACTCTCTGACACTCTCTATCACTCGCTATCACTCTCTGACACTCTCAGACACTCTCTGACACTCTCTGACACTCTCTGAAACTCTCTGACACTCTCTATCACTCTCTATCACTCACTATCACTCTCTGACACTCTCAGACATAATCTGACACTCTCTGAAACTCTCTATCACTCTCAGACACTCTCTGACACTCTCTGACACTCTCTATCACTCGCTATCACTCTCTGACACTCTCAGACACTCACTGACACTCTCTATCACTCTCTGACACTCTCTATCACTCTCTGACACTCTCAGACACTCTCTGACACGCTCTATCACTCTCTATCACTCTCTGACACTCTCTGAAACTCTCTGACACTCTCTATCACTCTCTATCACTCTCTGACACTCTCAGACATAATCTGACACTCTCTGAAACTCTCTATCACTCTCAGACACTCTCTGACACTCTCTGACACTCGCTATCACTCGCTATCACTCTCTGACACTCTCAGACACTCACTGACATTCTCTATCACTCTCTGACACTCTCTATCACTCTCTGACTCTCTCAGACACTCTCTGACACGCTCTGTCACTCTCTATCACTCTCTGACACTCTCTGACACTCTCAGACACTCACTATCACTCTCTGACACTGTCTGACACTCTCTGACACTCTCTATCACTCTCTGACACTCTCTGACACTCCCTATCACTCTCTATCACTCTCTGACACTGTCTGACACTCTCTGACACTCTCTATCACTCTCTGACACTCTCAGACACTCACTATCACTCTCTGACACTGTCTGACACTCTCTGACACTCTCTATCACTCTCTGACACTCTCTGACACTCTCTATCACTCTCTATCACTCTCTGAGACTCTCAGACACTCTCTGACACTCTCAGACACTCTCTGACACTCTCTATCACTCTCTGACACTCTCTATCACTCTCTGACACTGTCTGACCCTCTCTGACACTCTCTATCACTCTCTGACACTGTCTGACACTCTCTGACACTCTCTATCACTCTCTATCACTCTCTAACACTCTCAGACACTCTCTGACACTCTCTGAGACTCTCTATCACTCTCAGACACTGTCTGACACTCTCTGACACTCTCTATCACTCTCTGACACTCTCTGACACTCTCTATCACTCTCTATCACTCTCTGACACTGTCTGACACTCTCTGACACTCTCTATCACTCTCTGACACTCTCTATCACTCTCTGACACTGTCTGACCCTCTCTGACACTCTCTATCACTCTCTGACACTGTCTGACACTCTCTGACACTCTCAGACACTCTCTGACACTCTGAAACTCTCTATCACTCTCTGACACTCTCTGACACTCTCTATCACTCTCTGACACTGTCTGACACTCTCTGACACTCTCTATCACTCTCTGACACTGTCTGACACTCTCTGACACTCTCTATCACTCTCTATCACTCTCTGACACTCTCAGACACTCTCTGACACTCTGAAACTCTCTATCACTCTCTGACACTCTCAGACACTCTCTGACACTCTCTATCACTCTCTGACACTCTCTATCACTCTCTGACACTGTCTGACACTCTCTATCACTCTCTATCACTCTCTGACACTCTCTGACACTCTCTGACACTCTCTATCACTCTCTATCACTCTCTGACACTCTCTGACACTCTCTGACACTCTCAGACACTCTCTGACACTCTCTGACACTCTCTGAATTTCTCTATCACTCTCTATCACTCTCTGAAACTCTCTGACACTCTCTGAAACTCTCTATCTCTCTCTATCACTCTCTATCACTCTCAGACACTCACTATCACTCTCTGACACTCTCTATCACTCTCTGACACTCTCTGACACTCTCTATCACTCTCTGACACTCTCTGACACTCTCTATCACTCTCTATCACTCTCTGACACTCTCAGACACTCTCTGACACTCTCAGACACTCTCAGACACTCTCTGACACTCTCTGACACTCTCTATCACTCTCTGACACTGTCTGACACTCTCTGACACTCTCTATCACTCTCTGACACTGTCTGACACTCTCTGACACTCTCTATCACTCTCTATCACTCTCTGACACTCTCAGACACTCTCTGACACTCTGAAACTCTCTATCACTCTCTGACACTCTCAGACACTCTCTGACACTCTCTATCACTCTCTGACACTCTCTATCACTCTCTGACACTGTCTGACACTCTCTATCACTCTCTATCACTCTCTGACACTCTCTGACACTCTCTGACACTCTCTATCACTCTCTATCACTCTCTGACACTCTCTGACACTCTCTGACACTCTCAGACACTCTCTGACACTCTCTGACACTCTCTGAATTTCTCTATCACTCTCTATCACTCTCTGAAACTCTCTGACACTCTCTGAAACTCTCTATCTCTCTCTATCACTCTCTATCACTCTCAGACACTCACTATCACTCTCTGACACTCTCTATCACTCTCTGACACTCTCTATCACTCTCTGACACTCTCAGACACTCTCTGACACTCTCTGAAACTCTCTATCACTCTCTATCACTCTCTGACACTCTCTGACACTCTCTGACACTCTCTATCACTCGCTATCACTCTCTGACACTCTCAGACACTCTCTGACACTCTCTGACACTCTCTGAAACTCTCTGACACTCTCTATCACTCTCTATCACTCACTATCACTCTCTGACACTCTCAGACATAATCTGACACTCTCTGAAACTCTCTATCACTCTCAGACACTCTCTGACACTCTCTGACACTCTCTATCACTCGCTATCACTCTCTGACACTCTCAGACACTCACTGACACTCTCTATCACTCTCTGACACTCTCTATCACTCTCTGACACTCTCAGACACTCTCTGACACGCTCTATCACTCTCTATCACTCTCTGACACTCTCTGAAACTCTCTGACACTCTCTATCACTCTCTATCACTCTCTGACACTCTCAGACATAATCTGACACTCTCTGAAACTCTCTATCACTCTCAGACACTCTCTGACACTCTCTGACACTCGCTATCACTCGCTATCACTCTCTGACACTCTCAGACACTCACTGACATTCTCTATCACTCTCTGACACTCTCTATCACTCTCTGACTCTCTCAGACACTCTCTGACACGCTCTGTCACTCTCTATCACTCTCTGACACTCTCTGACACTCTCAGACACTCACTATCACTCTCTGACACTGTCTGACACTCTCTGACACTCTCTATCACTCTCTGACACTCTCTGACACTCCCTATCACTCTCTATCACTCTCTGACACTGTCTGACACTCTCTGACACTCTCTATCACTCTCTGACACTCTCAGACACTCACTATCACTCTCTGACACTGTCTGACACTCTCTGACACTCTCTATCACTCTCTGACACTCTCTGACACTCTCTATCACTCTCTATCACTCTCTGAGACTCTCAGACACTCTCTGACACTCTCAGACACTCTCTGACACTCTCTATCACTCTCTGACACTCTCTATCACTCTCTGACACTGTCTGACCCTCTCTGACACTCTCTATCACTCTCTGACACTGTCTGACACTCTCTGACACTCTCTATCACTCTCTATCACTCTCTAACACTCTCAGACACTCTCTGACACTCTCTGAGACTCTCTATCACTCTCAGACACTGTCTGACACTCTCTGACACTCTCTATCACTCTCTGACACTCTCTGACACTCTCTATCACTCTCTATCACTCTCTGACACTGTCTGACACTCTCTGACACTCTCTATCACTCTCTGACACTCTCAGACACTCACTATCACTCTCTGACACTGTCTGACACTCTCTGACACTCTCTATCACTCTCTGACACTCTCTGACTCTCTCTATCACTCTCTATCACTCTCTGACACTCTCAGACACTCTCTGACACTCTCAGACACTCTCTGACACTCTCTATCACTCTCTGACACTCTCTATCACTCTCTGACACTGTCTGACACTCTCTGACACTCTCTATCACTCTCTGACACTGTCTGACACTCTCTGACACTCTCTATCACTCTCGATCACTCTCTGACACTCTCAGACACTCTCTGACACTCTCTGAGACTCTCTATCACTCTCTGACACTCTCAGTCACTCTCTGACACTCTCTATCACTCTCTGACACTCTCTATCACTCTCTGACACTGTCTGACACTCTCTGACACTCTCTATCACTCTCTGACACTCTCTATCACTCTCTGACACTGTCTGACACTCTCTGACACTCTCTATCACTCTCCATCACTCTCTGACACTCTCAGACACTCTCTGACTCTCACTGAAACTCTCTATCACTCTCTATCACACTCTGACACTCTCAGACACTCTCTGACACTCTCTGAAACTCTCTATCACTCTCTATCACTCTCTGTCACTCTATGACATTCTCTGACACTCTCTATCACTCTCAATCACTCTCTGACACTCTCTGACACTCTCAGACACTCTCTGACACTCTCTGAAACTCTCTATCACTCTCTATCAATTCTGAAACTCTCTGACACTCTCTGAAACTCTCTATCACTCTCTGACACTCTCTGACACTCTCTGAAACACTCTATCACTCTCTATCACTCTCTGACACTCTCTGACACTCTCTATCACTCTCTGACACTCTCTGACACTCTCTGACAATCTCAGACAATCTCTGACACTCTCTGAAACTCTCTGTCACTCTCTATCACTCTCTGAAACTCTCTGACACTCTCTGAAACTCTCTATCACTCTCTATCACTCTCTGACACTCTCTGACACTATCTGACACTCTCAGACACTCACTATCGCTCTCTGACACTGTCTGACACTCTCTGACACTCTCTATCACTCTCTGACACTGTCTGACACTCTCTGACAATCTCTATCACTCTCTATCACTCTCTGACACTCTCAGACACTCTCTGACACTCTCTATCACTCTCTGACACTCTCTATCACTCTCTGACACTCTCTGACACTCTCTATCACTCTCTGATACTCTCAGACACTCTCTGACACTCTCAGACACTCTCTGACACTCTCTATCACTCTCTATCACTCTCGGACAATCTCTGACACTCTCAGACACTCTCTGTCACTCGCTATCACTCTCTGACACTCTGTGACACTCTATCACTCTCTATCACTCTCTGACACTCTCAGACACTCACTGACACTCTCAGACACTCTCTGACACTCTCTATCACTCTCTGACACTCTCTATCACTCTCTGACACTGTCTGACACTCTCTGACACTCTCTATCACTCTCTATCACTCTCTGACACTGTCTGACACTGTCTGACACTCTCTGACACTCTCTATCACTCTCTGACACTGTCTGACACTCTCTGACACTCTCTATCACTCTCTATCACTCTCTGACAATGTCTGACACTCTCTGACACTCTGTATCACTCTCTGACACTCTGTATCACTCTCTGACACTCTCTGACACTCACTATCACTCTCTATCACTCTCTGACACTCTCTGACACTCGCTGTCACTCTCTGACACTCTGTGACACTCTCTGAAACTCTCTATCACTCTCTGACACTCTCAGACACTCACTGACACTCTCAGACACTCTCTGACACTCTCTATCACTCTCTGACACTCTCTATCACTCTCTGACACTCTATCACTCTCTATCACTCTCTGACACTCTCAGACACTCACAGACACTCACTATCACTCTCTATCACTCTCTGACACTCTCTGACACTCGCTGTCACTCTCTGACACTCTGTGACACTCTCTGACACTCTCTATCACTCTCTGACACTCTCAGACACTCACTGACACTCTCAGACACTCTCTGAAACTCTCTATCACTCTCTGACACTCTCTATCACTCTCTGACACTCTCAGACACTCACTGACACTCTCAGACACTCTCTGACACTCTCTATCACTCTCTGACACTCTCTATCACTCTCTGACACTCTCAGACACTCACTGACACTCTCAGACACTCTCTGACACTCTCTATCACTCTCTGACACTCTCAGACACTCACTGACACTCTCAGACACTCTCTGACACTCTCTATCACTCTCTGACACTCTCTGACACTCTCTGACACTCTCAGACACTCTCTGACACTCTCTATCACTCTCTGACACTCTCTATCACTCTCTGACACTCTCTATCACTCTCTGACACTCTCAGACACTCACTGACACTCTCAGACACTCTCTGACACTCTCTATCACTCTCTGACACTCTCAGACACTCACTGACAGTCTCAGACACTCTCTGACACTCTCTATCACTCTCTGACACTCTCTGACACTCTCTGACACTCTCAGACACTCTCTGACACTCTCTATCACTCTCTATCACTCTCTGACACTCTCTGACACTCTCAGACACTCACTATCACTCTCTGACACTGTCTGACACTCTCTGACACTCGCTATCACTCTCTGACACTCTATGACACTCTATCACTCTCTATCACTCTCTGAAACTCTCAGACACTCACTGACACTCTCAGAAACTCTCTGACACTCTCTATCACTCTCTGACACTCTCTATCACTCTCTGACACTGTCTGACACTCTCTGACACTCTCTATCACTCTCTATCACTCTCTGACAATGTCTGACACTCTCTGACACTCTCTATCACTCTCTGACACTCTCTGACACTCTCTATCACTCTCTATCACTCTCTGACACTCTCTGACACTCTCAGACACTCACTATCACTCTCTATCACTCTCTGACACTCTCTGACACTCGCTGTCACTCTCTGACACTCTGTGACACTCTATCACTCTCTATCACTCTCTGACACTCTCAGACACTCACTGACACTCTCAGACACTCTCTGACACTCTCTATCACTCTCTGACACTCTCTATCACTCTCTGACACTCTCAGACACTCTCTGACTCTCTCTGAAACTCTCTATCACTCTCTATCACTCTCTGACACTCTCTGACACTCTCTGACACTCTCTATCACTCGCTATCACTCTCTGACACTCTCAGACACACTCTGACACTCTCTGAAACTCTCTGAAACTCTCTGACACTCTCTATCACTCTCTATCACTCTCTGACACTCTCTGACACTCTCAGACATAATCTGACACTCTCTGAAACTCTCTATCACTCTCAGACACTCTCAGACACTCTCAGACACTCTCTGACACTCTCTATCACTCGCTATCACTCTCTGACACTCTCTGACACTCTCAGACACTCACTGACACTCTCTATCACTCTCTGACACTCTCTATCACTCTCTGACACTCTCAGACACTCTCTGACACGCTCTATCACTCTCTGACACTCTCAGACACTCACTATCACTCTCTGACACTGTCTGACACTCTCTGACACTCTCTATCAATCTCTGACACTCTCTGACACTCTCTATCACTCTCTATCACTCTCTGACACTGTCTGACACTCTCTGACACTCTCTATCACTCTCTGACACTCTCAGACACTCACTATCACTCTCTGACACTGTCTGACACTCTCTGACACTCTCTATCACTCTCTGACACTCTCTGACACTCTCTATCACTCTCTATCACTCTCTGACACTCTCAGACACTCTCTGACACTCTCAGACACTCTCTGACACTCTCTATCACTCTCTGACACTCTCTATCACTCTCTGACGCTGTCTGACACTCTCTGACACTCTCTATCACTCTCTGACACTGTCTGACACTCTCTGACACTCTCTATCACTCTCTATCACTCTCTGACACTCTCAGACACTCTCTGACACTCTCTGACACTCTCTGACACTCTCTATCACTCTCTGACACTGTCTGACACTCTCTGACACTCTCTATCACTCTCTATCACTCTCTGACACTCTCTATCACTCTCTGACACTCTCTGACACTCTCTATCACTCTCTATCACTCTCTGACACTGTCTGACACTCTCTGACACTCTCTATCACTCTCTGACACTCTCAGACACTCACTATCACTCTCTGACACTCACTATCACTCTCTGACACTGTCTGACACTCTCTGACACTCTCTATCACTCTCTGACACTCTCTGACACTCTCTATCACTCTCTATCACTCTCTGACACTCTCAGACAATCTCTGACACTCTCTGACACTCTCTGACACTCTCTATCACTCTCTGACACTCTCTATCACTCTCTGACACTGTCTGACACTCTCTGACACTCTCTATCACTCTCTGACACTCTCTGACACTCTCTATCACTCTCTGACACTCTCTGACACTCACTATCACTCTCTGACACTGTCTGACACTCTCTGACGCTCTCTATCACTCTATATCACTCTCTGACACTCTCAGACACTCTCTGACACTCTCTGAGACTCTCTATCACTCTCTGACACTGTCTGACACTCTCTGACACTCTCTATCACTCTCTGACACTCTCTGACACTCTCTATCACTCTCTATCTCTCTCTGACACTGTCTGACACTCTCTGACACTCTCTATCACTCTCTGACACTCTCTGACACTCCCTATCACTCTCTGACACTCTCTGACACTCTCTATCACTCTCTATCACTCTCTGACACTGTCTGACACTCTCTGACACTCACTATTACTCTCTGACACTCTCTGAAACTCTCTGACACTCTCTATCACTCTCTGACACTCTCTGACACTCTCTATCACTCTCTGACACTCTCAGACACTCTCTGACACTCTCAGAGACTCTCTGACACTCTCTATCACTCTCTGACACTCTCTATCACTCTCTGTCACTGTCTGACACTCTCTGACACTCTCTATCACTCTCTGACAATGTCTGACACTCTCTGACACTCTCTATCACTCTCTGACACTCTCTGACACTCTCTATCACTCTCTATCACTCTCTGACACTCTCTGACACTCTCAGACACTCACTATCACTCTCTATCACTCTCTGACACTCGCTGTCACTCTCTGACACTCTGTGACACTCTATCACTCTCTATCACTCTCTGACACTCTCAGACACTCACTGACACTCTCAGACACTCTCTGACACTCTCTATCACTCTCTGACACTCTGTATCACTCTCAGACACTCTCTGACACTCTCTGAAACTCTCTATCACTCTCTATCACTCTCTGACACTCTCTGACACTCTCTGACACTCTCTATCACTCGCTATCACTCTCTGACACTCTCAGACACTCTCTGACACTCTCTGACTCTCTATGAAACTCTCTGACACTCTCTATCACTCTCTATCACTCTCTGACACTCTCAGACATAATCTAACACTCTCTGAAACTCTCTATCACTCTCAGACACTCTCTGACACTCTCTGACAATCTCTATCAACCGCTATCACTCTCTGACACTCTCAGACACTCACTGACACTCTCTATCACTCTCTGACACTCTCTATCACTCTCTGACACTCTCAGACACTCTCTGACACGCTCTATCACTCTCTGACACTCTCAGACACTCACTATCACTCTCTGACACTGTCTGACACTCTCTGACACTCTCTATCACTCTCTGACACTCTCTGACACTCTCTATCACTCTCTATCACTCTCTGACACTGTCTGACACTCTCTGACACTCTCTATCACTCTCTGACACTCTCAGACACTCACTATCACTCTCTGACACTGTCTGACACTCTCTGACACTCTCTATCACTCTCTGACACTCTCTGACACTCTCTATCACTCTCTATCACTCTCTGACACTCTCTGACACTCTCTATCACTCTCTGACACTCTCTGACACTCTCTATCACTCTCTATCACTCTCTGACACTCTCAGACACTCTCTGACACTCTCTATCACTCTCTGACACTCTCTATCACTCTCTGACACTGTCTGACACTCTCTGACACTCTCTATCACCCTCTGACACTGTCTGACACTCTCTGACAATCTCTATCACTCTCTATCACTCTCTGACACTCTCAGACACTCTCTGACACTCTCTGAGACTCTCTATCACTCTCTGACACTGTCTGACACTCTCTGACACTCTCTATCACTCTCTGACACTCTCTGACACTCTCTATCACTCTCTATCACTCTCTGACACTGTCTGACACTCTCTGACACTCTCTATCACTCTCTGACACTCTCAGACACTCACTATCACTCTCTGACACTCTCTGACACTCACTATCACTCTCTGACACTGTCTGACACTCTCTGACACTCTCTATCACTCTCTGACACTCTCTGACACTCTCTATCACTCTCTATCACTCTCTGACACTCTCAGACACTCTCTGACACTCTCAGACACTCTCTGACACTCTCTATCACTCTCTGACACTGTCTGACACTCTCTGACACTCTCTATCACTCTCTGACACTGTCTGACACTCTCTGACACTCTCTATCACTCTATATCACTCTCTGACACTCTCTATCACTCTCTGACACTCTCTGACACTCTCTGACACTCTCTATCACTCTCTGACACTCTGTGACACTCTCTGACACTCTCTATCACTCTCTGAAACTCTCTGACACTCTATCACTCTCAATCACTCTCTGACACTGTCTGACACTCTCTGACACTCTCTGACACTCTCTTTCACTCTCTGACACTCTCTGACACTCTCTATCACTCTCTATCACTCTCTGACACTCTCAGACACTCTCAGACACTCTCTGACACTCTCTATCACTCTATCACTCTCTATCACTCTCTGACACTCTCTGACACTCTCTGACACTCTCAGACACTCTCTGACACTCTCTATCACTCTCTGACACTCTCTATCACTCTCTGACACTGTCTGACACTCTCTGACACTCTCTATCACTCTCTATCACTCTCTGACACTGTCTGACACTCTCTGACACTCTCTATCACTCTCTGACACTCTCTGACACTCTATATCACTCTCTATCACTCTCTGACACTCTCAGACACTCTCAGACACTCTCTGACACTCTCAGACACTCTCTGACACTCTCTGACACACTCTATCACTCTCTGACATTCTCAGACACTCTCTGACACTCTCTATCACTCTCTGACACTCTCAGACACTCTCTGACACTCTCTGAAACTCTCTATCACTCTCTATCACTCTCTGACACTCTCTGACACACTCTGACACTCTCTGACACTCTCTATCACTCTCTATCACTCTCTGACACTCTATGACACTCTCTGACACTCTCTGACACTCTCTATCACTCTCTGACACTCTCTATCACTCTCTATCACTCTCTGACACTGTCTGACACTCTGTGACACTCGCTATCATTCTCTGACACGCTCTGACACTCTATCACTCTCTATCACTCTCTGACACTCTCAGACACTCACTGACACTCTCAGACCCTCTCTGACACTCTCAGACACTCTCAGACCCTCTCTGACACTCTCAGACCCTCTCTGACACTCTCAGACACTCTCTGACACTCTCTATCACTCTCTGACACTCTCAGACCCTCTCTGACACTCTCTGAAACTCTCTATCACTCTCTATCACTCTCTGACACTCTCAGACACTCTCTGACACTCTCAGACACTCTCTGACACTCTCTATCACTCTCTGACACTCTCAGACCCTCTCTTACACTCTCTGAAACTCTCTATCACTCTCTGACACTGTCTGACTCTCTCTGACACTCTCTATCACTCTCTGACACTGTCTGACACTCTCTGACAATCTCTATCACTCTCTATCACTCTCTGACACTCTCAGACACTCTCAGACACTCTCAGACACTCTCTGACACTCTCTGACACTCTCTATCACTCTCTGACACTCTCTGACACTCTCAGACACTCACTATCACTCTCTGACACTCTCTGACACTCTCTGACGCTCTCTATCACTCTCTGACACTCTCTGACACTCTCTGACACTCTCTATCACTCTCTGACACTCTCTGACACTCTATCACTCTCTATCACTCTCTGACACTCTCAGACACTCTCTGACACTCTCAGACACTCTCTGACACTCTCTATCACTCTCTGACACTCTCTATCACTCTATCACTCTCTATCACTCTCTGACACTCTCTGACACTCTCTGACACTCTCAGACACTCACTATCACTCTCTGACACTCTCTGACACTCTCTGACGCTCTCTATCACTCTCTGACACTCTCTGACACTCTCAGACACTCTCTGACACTCTCTGACACTCTCTATCACTCTCTGACACTCTCTGACACTCTCAGACACTCACTATCACTCTCTGACACTCTCTGACACTCTCTGACGCTCTCTATCACTCTCTGACACTCTCTGACACTCTCTGACACTCTCTATCACTCTCTGACACTCTCTGACACTCTATCACTCTCTATCACTCTCTGACACTCTCAGACACTCTCTGACACTCTCAGACACTCTCTGACACTCTCTATCACTCTCTGACACTCTCTATCACTCTATCACTCTCTATCACTCTCTGACACTCTCTGACACTCTCTGACACTCTCAGACACTCACTATCACTCTCTGACACTCTCTGACACTCTCTGACGCTCTCTATCACTCTCTGACACTCTCTGACACTCTCTATCACTCTCTGACACTCTCTGACACTCTATCACTCTCTATCACTCTCTGACACTCTCAGACACTCTCTGACACTCTCAGACACTCTCTGACACTCTCTATCACTCTCTGACACTGTCTGACACTCTATCACTCTCAATCACTCTCTGACACTGTCTGACACTCTCTGACACTCTCTATCACTCTCTGACACTCTCTGACACTCTCTATCACTCTCTATCACTCTCTGACACTCTCAGACACTCTCAGACACTCTCTGACACTCTCAGACACTCTCTGACACTCTCAGACACTCTCTGACACTCTCTATCACTCTCTGACACTCTCTATCACTCTATCACTCTCTATCACTCTCTGACACTCTCAGACACTCAATGACACTCTCAGACACTCTCTGACACTCTCAGACACTCACTATCACTCTCTGACACTCTCTGACACTCTCTGACGCTCTCTATCACTCTCTGACACTCTCTGACACTCTCTATCACTCTCTGACACTCTCTGACACTCTATCACTCTCTATCACTCTCTATCACTCTCTGACACTCTCAGACACTCTCTGACACTCTCAGACACTCTCTGACACTCTCTATCACTCTCTGACACTCTCTATCACTCTATCACTCTCTATCACTCTCTGACACTCTCAGACACTCTCTGACACTCTCAGACACTCACTATCACTCTCTGACACTCTCTGACACTCTCTGACGCTCTCTATCACTCTCTGACACTCTCTGACACTCTCTATCACTCTCTGACACTCTCTGACACTCTCTCACTCTCTATCACTCTCTGACACTCTCAGACACTCTCTGACACTCTCAGACACTCTCTGACACTCTCTATCACTCTCTATCACTCTCTATCACTCTCTGACACTGTCTGACACTCTCTATCACTCTCTATCACTCTCTGACACTGTCTGACACTCTCTGACACTCTCTATCACTCTCTGACACTCTCTGACACTCTCTATCACTCTTTATCACTCTCTGACACTCTCTGACACTCTCTGACACTCTCTATCACTCTCTGACACTCTCTGACACTCTATCACTCTCTATCACTCTCTGACACTCTCAGACACTCTCTGACACTCTCAGACACTCTCTGACACTCTCTATCACTCTCTGACACTCTCTATCACTCTATCACTCTCTATCACTCTCTGACACTCTCTGACACTCTCTGACACTCTCAGACACTCACTATCACTCTCTGACACTCTCTGACACTCTCTGACGCTCTCTATCACTCTCTGACACTCTCTGACACTCTCTATCACTCTCTGACACTCTCTGACACTCTATCACTCTCTATCACTCTCTATCACTCTCTGACACTCTCAGACACTCTCTGACACTCTCAGACACTCTCTGACACTCTCTATCACTCTCTGACACTCTCTATCACTCTATCACTCTCTATCACTCTCTGACACTCTCAGACACTCACTATCACTCTCTGACACTCTCTGACACTCTCTGACGCTCTCTATCACTCTCTGACACTCTCTGACACTCTCTATCACTCTCTGACACTCTCTGACACTCTATCACTCTCTATCACTCTCTATCACTCTCTGACACTCTCTATCACTCTCTGACACTCTCTGACACTCTCTGACACTCTCTATCACTCTCTGACACTCTCTATCACTCTATCACTCACTATCACTCTCTGACACTCTCTGACACTCTCTGACGCTCTCTATCACTCTCTGACACTCTCTGACACTCTCTATCACTCTCTGACACTCTCTGACACTCTATCACTCTCTATCACTCTCTATCACTCTCTGACACTCTCTATCACTCTCTGACACTCTCTGACACTCTCTATCACTCTCTGACACTCTCTGACACTCTATCACTCTCTATCACTCTCTGACACTCTCAGACACTCTCTGACACTCTCAGACACTCTCTGACACTCTCTATCACTCTCTGACACTGTCTGACACTCTCTGACACTCTCTATCACTCTCTATCACTCTCTGACACTGTCTGACACTCTCTGACACTCTCTATCACTCTCTGACACTCTCTGACACTCTCTATCACTCTTTATCACTCTCTGACACTCTCAGACACTCACTATCACTCTCTGACACTCTCTGACACTCTCTGACGCTCTCTGACACTCTCTGACACTCTCTGACAGTCGCTATCACTCTCTGACACTCTCTGACACTCTATCACTCTCTATCACTCTCTGACACTCTCTGACACTCTCTGACACTCTCTATCACTCTCTGACACTGTCTGACACTCTCTGACAATCTCTATCACTCTCTATCACTCTCTGACACTCTCAGACACTCTCTGACACTCTCTGACACTCTCAGACACTCTCTGACACTCTCTGACACTCTCTATCACTCTCTGACACTCTCTGACACTCTCAGACACTCACTATCACTCTCTGACACTCTCTGACACTCTCTGACACTCTCTATCACTCTCTGACACTCTCTGACACTCTATCACTCTCAATCACTCTCTGACACTGTCTGACACTCTCTATCACTCTCTATCACTCTCTGACACTCTCAGACACTCTCAGACACTCTCTGACACTCTCAGACACTCTCTGACACTCTCTGACACTCTCTATCACTCTCTGACACTCTCTGACACTGTCTGACACTCTCTGACACTCTCTATCACTCTCTATCACTCTCTGACACTGTCTGACACTCTCTGACACTCTCTATCACTCTCTGACACTCTCTATCACTCTCTGACACTCTCAGACACTCTCTGACACTCTCAGACACTCACTATCACTCTCTGACACTCTCTGACACTCTCAGACACTTTCTGACACTCTCAGACACTCTCTGACACTCTCAGACACTCTCTGACACTCTCTATCACTCTCTGACACTCTCTATCACTCTATCACTCTCTATCACTCTCTGACACTCTCTATCACTCTCTGACACTCTCAGACACTCTCAGACAATCACTATCACTCTCTGACACTCTCTGACACTCTCTGACACTCTCTGACACTCTCTGACACTCTCTATCACTCTCTGACACTCTCTGACACTCTCTGACACTCTCTATCACTCTCTGACACTCTCTGACACTCTATCACTCTCAATCACTCTCTGACACTGTCTGACACTCTCTATCACTCTCTATCACTCTCTGACACTCTCAGACACTCTCAGACACTCTCTGACACTCTCAGACACTCTCTGACACTCTCTGACACTCTCTATCACTCTCTGACACTCTCTGACACTGTCTGACACTCTCTGACACTCTCTATCACTCTCTATCACTCTCTGACACTGTCTGACACTCTCTGACACTCTCTATCACTCTCTGACACTCTCTATCACTCTCTGACACTCTCAGACACTCTCTGACACTCTCAGACACTCACTATCACTCTCTGACACTCTCTGACACTCTCAGACACTTTCTGACACTCTCAGACACTCTCTGACACTCTCAGACACTCTCTGACACTCTCTATCACTCTCTGACACTCTCTATCACTCTATCACTCTCTATCACTCTCTGACACTCTCTATCACTCTCTGACACTCTCAGACACTCTCAGACACTCACTATCACTCTCTGACACTCTCTGACACTCTCTGACACTCTCTATCACTCTCTGACACTCTCTGACACTCTCTGACACTCTCTGACACTCTCTATCACTCTCTGACACTCTCTGACACTCTATCACTCTCAATCACCCTCTGGCACTGTCTGACACTCTCTGACACTCTCTATCACTCTCTGACACTGTCTGACACTCTCTGACAATCTCTATCACTCTCTATCACTCTCTGACACTCTCTGACACTCTCAGACACTCTCTGACACTCTCTGACACTCTCTATCACTCTCTGACACTCTCTGACACTCTCAGACACTCACTATCACTCTCTGACACTCTCTGACACTCTCAGACACTCACTATCACTCTCTGACACTCTCTGACACTCTCTGACACTCTCTATCACTCTCTGACACTCTCTGACACTCTCTGACACTCTCTATCACTCTCTGACACTCTCTGACACTCTATCACTCCCAATCACTCTCTGACACTGTCTGACACTCTCTGACACTCTCTATCACTCTCTGACACTCTCTGACACTCTCTATCACTCTCTATCACTCTCTGACACTCTCAGACACTCTCAGACACTCTCTGACACTCTCAGACACTCTCTGACACTCTCAGACACTCTCTGACACTCTCTATCACTCTCTGACACTCTCTATCACTCTATCACTCTCTATCAATCTCTGACACTCTCAGACACTCAATGACACTCTCAGACACTCTCTGACACTCTCAGACACTCTCTGACACTCTCTATCACTCTCTGACACTCTCTGACACTGTCTGACACTCTCTGACACTCTCTATCACTCTCTATCACTCTCTGACACTGTCTGACACTCTCTGACACTCTCTATCACTCTCTGACACTCTCTATCACTCTCTGACACTCTCAGACACTCTCTGACACTCTCAGACACTCACTATCACTCTCTGACACTCTCTGACACTCTCAGACACTCTCTGACACTCTCAGACACTCTCTGACACTCTCTATCACTCTCTGACACTCTCTATCACTCTATCACTCTCTATCACTCTCTGACACTCTCTATCACTCTCTGACACTCTCAGACACTCTCAGACACTCACTATCACTCTCTGACACTCTCTGACACTCTCTGACACTCTCTATCACTCTCTGACACTCTCTGACACTCTCTGACACTCTCTATCACTCTCTGACACTCTCTGACACTCTATCACTCTCAATCACTCTCTGGCACTGTCTGACACTCTCTGACACTCTCTATCACTCTCTGACACTCTCTGACACTCTCTATCACTCTCTATCACTCTCTGACACTCTCAGACACTCTCAGACACTCTCTGACACTCTCAGACACTCTCTGACACTCTCTGACACTCTCTGACACTCTCTGACACTCTCTGACACTCTATCACTCTCAATCACTCTCTGGCACTGTCTGACACTCTCTGACATTCTCTATCACTCTCTGACACTGTCTGACACTCTCTGACAATCTCTATCACTCTCTATCACTCTCTGACACTCTCAGACACTCTCTGACACTCTCTGACACTCTCAGACACTCTCTGACACTCTCTGACACTCTCTATCACTCTCTGACACTCTCTGACACTCTCAGACACTCACTATCACTCTCTGACACTCTCTGACACTCTCAGACACTCACTATCACTCTCTGACACTCTCTGACACTCTCAGACACTCACTATCACTCTCTGACACTCTCTGACACTCTCAGACACTCACTATCACTCTCTGACACTCTCTGACACTCTCTGACACTCTCTGACACTCTCTATCACTCTCTGACACTCTCTGACACTCTCTGACACTCTCTATCACTCTCTGACACTCTCTGACACTCTCTATCACTCTCTGACACTCTCTGACACTCTCTGACACTCTCTATCACTCTCTGACACTCTCTGACACTCTATCACTCTCAATCACTCTCTGACACTGTCTGACACTCTCTGACACTCTCTATCACTCTCTGACACTCTCTGACACTCTCTATCACTCTCTATCACTCTCTGACACTCTCAGACACTCACAGACACTCTCTGACACTCTCAGACACTCTCTGAAACTCTCAGACACTCTCTGACACTCTCTATCACTCTCTGACACTCTCTATCACTCTATCACTCTCTATCACTCTCTGACACTCTCAGACACTCAATGACACTCTCAGACACTCTCTGACACTCTCAGACACTCTCTGACACTCTCTATCACTCTCTGACACTCTCTGACACTGTCTGACACACTCTGACACTCTCTATCACTCTCTATCACTCTCTGACACTGTCTGACACTCTCTGACACTCTCTATCACTCTCTGACACTCTCTATCACTCTCTGACACTCTCTATCACTCTCTGACACTCTCAGACACTCTCTGACACTCTCAGACACTCACTATCACTCTCTGACACTCTCTGACACTCTCAGACATTCTCTGACACTCTCTGACACTCTCTATCACTCTCTGACACTCTCAGACACTCTCTGACACTCTCAGACACTCACTATCACTCTCTGACACTCTCTGACACTCTCAGACACTTTCTGACACTCTCAGACACTCTCTGACACTCTCAGACACTCTCTGACACTCTCTATCACTCTCTGACACTCTCTATCACTCTATCACTCTCTGACACTCTCTATCACTCTCTGACACTCTCAGACACTCTCAGACACTCACTATCACTCTCTGACACTCTCTGACACTCTCTGACACTCTCTATCACTCTGTGACACTCTCTGACACTCTCTGACACTCTCTGACACTCTCTATCACTCTCTGACACTCTCTGACACTCTATCACTCTCAATCACTCTCTGGCACTGTCTGACACTCTCTGACACTCTCTATCACTCTCTGACACTGTCTGACACTCTCTGACAATCTCTATCACTCTCTATCACTCTCTGACACTCTCAGACACTCTCTGACACTCTCTGACACTCTCAGACACTCTCTGACACTCTCTGACACTCTCTATCACTCTCTGACACTCTCTGACACTCTCAGACACTCACTATCACTCTCTGACACTCTCTGACACTCTCAGACACTCACTATCACTCTCTGACACTCTCTGACACTCTCTGACACTCTCTATCACTCTCTGACACTCTCTGACACTCTCTGACACTCTCTATCACTCTCTGACACTCTCTGACACTCTATCACTCTCAATCACTCTCTGACACTGTCTGACACTCTCTGACACTCTCTATCACTCTCTGACACTCTCTGACACTCTCTATCACTCTCTATCACTCTCTGACACTCTCAGACACTCTCAGACACTCTCTGACACTCTCAGACACTCTCTGACACTCTCTATCACTCTCTGACACTCTCTATCACTCTATCACTCTCTATCACTCTCTGACACTCTCAGACACTCAATGATACTCTCAGACACTCTCTGACACTCTCAGACACTCTCTGACACTCTCTGACACTCACTATCACTCTCTGACACTCTCTGACACTCTCTGACACTCTCTATCACTCTCTGACACTCTCTGACACTCTCTGACACTCTCTATCACTCTCTGACACTCTCTGACACTCTATCACTCTCAATCACTCTCTGACACTGTCTGACACTCTCTGACACTCTCTATCACTCTCTGACACTCTCTGACACTCTCTATCACTCTCTATCACTCTCTGACACTCTCAGACACTCTCAGACACTCTCTGACACTCTCAGACACTCTCTGACACTCTCAGACACTCTCTGACACTCTCTATCACTCTCTGACACTCTCTATCACTCTATCACTCTCTATCACTCTCTGACACTCTCAGACACTCAATGATACTCTCAGACACTCTCTGACACTCTCAGACACTCTCTGACACTCTCTATCACTCTCTGACACTCTCTGACACTCTCTGACACTCTCTGACACTCTCTATCACTCTCTATCACTCTCTGACACTGTCTGACACTCTCTGACACTCTCTTTCACTCTCTGACACTCTCTATCACTCTCTGACACTCTCAGACACTCTCTGACACTCTCAGACACTCACTATCACTCTCTGACAGTCTCTGACACTCTCAGACACTCTCTGACACTCTCAGACACTCTCTGACACTCTCTATCACTCTCTGACACTCTCTATCACTCTATCACTCTCTATCACTCTCTGACACTCTCTATCACTCTCTGACACTCTCAGACACTCTCAGACACTCACTATCACTCTCTGACACTCTCTGACACTCTCTGACACTCTCTATCACTCTCTGACACTCTCTGACACTCTCTGACACTCTCTGACACTCTATCACTCTCTGACACTCTCTGACACTCTATCACTCTCAATCACTCTCTGGCACTGTCTGACACTCTCTGACACTCTCTATCACTCTCTGACACTCTCTGACACTCTCTATCACTCTCTATCACTCTCTGACACTCTCAGACACTCTCTATCACTCTCTGACACTCTCAGACACTCTCAGACACTCTCTGACACTCTCAGACACTCTCTGACACTCTCAGACACTCTCTGACACTCTCTATCACTCTCTGACACTCTCTATCACTCTATCACTCTCTATCACTCTCTGACACTCTCAGACACTCAATGATACTCTCAGACACTCTCTGACACTCTCAGACACTCTCTGACACTCTCTATCACTCTCTGACACTCTCTGACACTCTCTGACACTCTCTGACACTCTCTATCACTCTCTATCACTCTCTGACACTGTCTGACACTCTCTGACACTCTCTATCACTCTCTGACACTCTCTATCACTCTCTGACACTCTCAGACACTCTCTGACACTCTCAGACACTCACTATCACTCTCTGACAGTCTCTGACACTCTCAGACACTCTCTGACACTCTCAGACACTCTCTGACACTCTCTATCACTCTCTGACACTCTCTATCACTCTATCACTCTCTATCACTCTCTGACACTCTCTATCACTCTCTGACACTCTCAGACACTCTCAGACACTCACTATCACTCTCTGACACTCTCTGACACTCTCTGACACTCTCTATCACTCTCTGACACTCTCTGACACTCTCTGACACTCTCTGACACTCTATCACTCTCTGACACTCTCTGACACTCTATCACTCTCAATCACTCTCTGGCACTGTCTGACACTCTCTGACACTCTCTATCACTCTCTGACACTCTCTGACACTCTCTATCACTCTCTATCACTCTCTGACACTCTCAGACACTCTCAGACACTCTCTGACACTCTCAGACACTCTCTGACACTCTCTGACACTCTCTGACACTCTCTGACACTCTCTGACACTCTATCACTCTCAATCACTCTCTGGCACTGTCTGACACTCTCTGACACTCTCTATCACTCTGTGACACTGTCTGACACTCTCTGACAATCTCTATCACTCTCTATCACTCTCTGACACTCTCAGACACTCTCTGACACTCTCTGACACTCTCAGACACTCTCTGACACTCTCAGACACTCACTATCACTCTCTGACACTCTCTGACACTCTCTGACACTCTCTATCACTCTCTGACACTCTCAGACACTCACTATCACTCTCTGACACTCTCTGACACTCTCAGACACTCACTATCACTCTCTGACACTCTCTGACACTCTCAGACACTCACTATCACTCTCTGACACTCTCTGACACTCTCAGACACTCACTATCACTCTCTGACACTCTCTGACACTCTCAGACACTCTCTGACACTCTCAGACACTCTCAGACACTCTCTGACACTCTCAGACACTCTCTGACACTCTCTATCACTCTCTGACACTCTCTATCACTCTATCACTCTCTATCACTCTCTGACACTCTCTATCACTCTCTGACTCTCTCTGACACTCTCTATCACTCTCTGACACTCTCTATCACTCTATCACTCTCTATCACTCTCTGACACTCTCTATCACTCTCTGACTCTCTCAGACACTCTCAGACACTCACTATCACTCTCTGACACTCTCTGACACTCTCTGACACTCTCTATCACTCTCTGACACTCTCTGACACTCTCTGACACTCTCTGACACTCTCTATCACTCTCTGACACTCTCTGACACTCTATCACTCTCAATCACTCTCTGGCACTGTCTGACACTCTCTGACACTCTCTATCACTCTCTGACACTCTCTGACACTCTCTATCACTCTCTATCACTCTCTGACACTCTCAGACACTCTCAGACACTCTCTGACACTCTCAGACACTCTCTGACACTCTCTATCACTCTCTGACACTCTCTATCACTCTATCACTCTCTACAACTCTCTGACACTCTCAGACACTCTCTGACACTCTCAGACACTCTCTGACACTCTCAGACACTCTCTGACACTCTCTATCACTCTCTGATACTCTCTGACACTGTCTGACACTCTCTGACACTCTCTATCACTCTCTATCACTCTCTGACACTGTCTGACACTCTCTGACACTCTCTATCACTCTCTGACACTGTCTATCACTCTCTGACACTCTCAGACACTCTCTGACACTCTCAGACACTCACTATCACTCTCTGACACTCTCAGACACTCTCTGACACTCTCAGACACTCTCTGACACTCTCAGACACTCTCTGACACTCTCTATCACTCTCTGAAACTCTCTATCACTCTATCACTCTCTATCACTCTCTGACACTCTCTGACACTCTCTATCACTCTCTATCACTCTCTGACACTCTCAGACACTCTCAGACACTCTCTGACACTCTCAGACACTCTCTGACACTCTCAGACACTCTCTGACACTCTCTGACACTCTGTGACACTCTCTGACACTCTCAGACACTCTCTGACACTCTCTATCACTCTCTGACACTCTCTGACACTCTGTGACACTCTCTGACACTCTCTATCACTCTCTGAAACTCTCTGACACTCTATCACTCTCAATCACTCTCTGACACTGTCTGACACTCTCTGACACTCTCTGACACTCTCTTTCACTCTCTGACACTCTCTGACACTCTCTATCACTCTCTATCACTCTCTGACACTCTCAGACACTTTCAGACACTCTCTGACACTCTCTATCACTCTATCACTCTCTATCACTCTCTGACACTCTCTGACACTCTCTGACACTCTCAGACACTCTCTGACACTCTCTATCACTCTCTGACACTCTCTGAAACTCTATATCACTCTCTATCACTCTCTGACACTCTCAGACACTCTCAGACACTCTCTGACACTCTCAGACACTCTCTGACACTCTCTATCACTCTCTGACACTCTCTGACACTCTCAGACACTCTCTGACACTCTCTATCACTCTCTGACACTCTCAGACACTCTCTGACACTCTCAGACACTCTCTGACACTCTCAGACACTCTCTGACACTCTCTATCACTCTCTGACACTCTCTATCACTCTATCACTCTCTATCACTCTCTGACACTCTCTGACACTCTCTATCACTCTCTATCACTCTCTGACACTCTCAGACACTCTCAGACACTCTCTGACACTCTCAGACACTCTCTGACACTCTCAGACACTCTCTGACACTCTCTGTCACTCTCTGACACTCTCTGACACTGTCTGACACTCTCTGACACTCTCTATCACTCTCTATCACTCTCTGACACTCTCAGACACTCTCAGACACTCTCTGACACTCTCAGACACTCTCTGACACTCTCAGACACTCTCTGACACTCTGTATCACTCTCTGACACTCTCTATCACTCTCTGACACTGTCTGACACTCTCTGACACTCTCTATCACTCTCTATCACTCTCTGACACTCTCTGACACTCTCAGGCACTCTCTGACACTCTCTATCACTCTCTGACACTCTCTGACACTCTGTGACACTCTCTGACACTCTCTATCACTCTCTGAAACTCTCTGACACTCTATCACTCTCAATCACTCTCTGACACTGTCTGACACTCTCTGACACTCTCTGACACTCTCTTTCACTCTCTGACACTCTCTGACACTCTCTATCACTCTCTATCACTCTCTGACACTCTCAGACACTTTCAGACACTCTCTGACACTCTCTATCACTCTATCACTCTCTATCACTCTCTGACACTCTCTGACACTCTCTGACACTCTCAGACACTCTCTGACACTCTCTATCACTCTCTGACACTCTCTATCACTCTCTGACACTGTCTGACACTCTCTGACACTCTCTATCACTCTCTATCACTCTCTGACACTGTCTGACACTCTCTGACACTCTCTATCACTCTCTGACACTCTCTGAAACTCTATATCACTCTCTATCACTCTCTGACACTCTCAGACACTCTCAGACACTCTCTGACACTCTCAGACACTCTCTGACACTCTCTATCACTCTCTGACACTCTCTGACACTCTCAGACACTCTCTGACACTCTCTATCACTCTCTGACACTCTCAGACACTCTCTGACACTCTCTGAAACTCTCTATCACTCTCTATCACTCTCTGACACTCTCTGACACACTCTGACACTCTCTGACACTCTCTATCACTCTCTATCACTCTCTGACACTCTATGACACTCTCTGACACTCTCTGACACTCTCTATCACTCTCTGACACTCTCTATCACTCTCTATCACTCTCTGACACTGTCTGACACTCTCTGACACTCGCTATCACTCTCTGACACGCTCTGACACTCTATCACTCTCTATCACTCTCTGACACTCTCAGACACTCACTGACACTCTCAGACCCTCTCTGACACTCTCAGACACTCTCAGACCCTCTCTGACACTCTCAGACCCTCTCTGACACTCTCAGACACTCTCTGACACTCTCTATCACTCTCTGACACTCTCAGACCCTCTCTGACACTCTCTGAAACTCTCTATCACTCTCTTTCACTCTCTAACACTCTCAGACACTCTCTGACACTCTCAGACACTCTCTGACACTCTCTATCACTCTCTGACACTCTCAGACCCTCTCTTACACTCTCTGAAACTCTCTATCACTCTCTATCACTCTCTGACACTGTCTGACACTCTCTGACACTCTCTATCACTCTCTGACACTGTCTGACACTCTCTGACAATCTCTATCACTCTCTATCACTCTCTGACACTCTCAGACACTCTCAGACACTCTCTGACACTCTCTGACACTCTCTATCACTCTCTGACACTCTCTGACACTCTCAGACACTCACTATCACTCTCTGACACTCACTATCACTCTCTGACACTCTCTGACGCTCTCTATCACTCTCTGACACTCTCTGACACTCTCTGACACTCTCTATCACTCTCTGACACTCTCTGACACTCTATCACTCTCTATCACTCTCTGACACTCTCAGACACTCTCTGACACTCTCAGACACTCTCTGACACTCTCTATCACTCTCTGACACTCTCTATCACTCTATCACTCTCTATCACTCTCTGACACTCTCTGACACTCTCTGACACTCTCTGACACTCACTATCACTCTCTGACACTCTCTGATACTCTCTGATACTCTCTGACGCTCTCTATCACTCTCTGACACTCACTATCACTCTCTGACACTCTCTGACGCTCTCTATCACTCTCTGACACTCTCTGACACTCTCTGACACTCTCTATCACTCTCTGACACTCTCTGACACTCTATCACTCTCTATCACTCTCTGACACTCTCAGACACTCTCTGACACTCTCAGACACTCTCTGACACTCTCTATCACTCTCTGACACTCTCTATCACTCTATCACTCTCTATCACTCTCTGACACTCTCTGACACTCTCTGACACTCTCTGACACTCACTATCACTCTCTGACACTCTCTGATACTCTCTGACGCTCTCTATCACTCTCTGACACTCTCTATCACTCTCTGACACTCTCTGACACTCTATCACTCTCTATCACTCTCTATCACTCTCTGACACTCTCAGACACTCTCTGACACTCTCAGACACTCTCTGACACTCTCTATCACTCTCTGACACTCTCTATCACTCTATCACTCTCTATCACTCTCTGACACTCTCTGACACTCTCAGACACTCACTATCACTCTCTGACACTCTCTGACACTCTCTGACGCTCTCTATCACTCTCTGACACTCTCTGACACTCTCTATCACTCTCTGACACTCTCTGACACTCTATCACTCTCTATCACTCTCTGACACTCTCAGACACTCTCTGACACTCTCAGACACTCTCTGACACTCTCTATCACTCTCTGACACTCTCTGACACTCTATCACTCTCTATCACTCTCTGACACTCTCAGACACTCTCTGACACTCTCAGACACTCTCTGACACTCTCTATCACTCTCTGACACTCTCTATCACTCTATCACTCTCTATCACTCTCTGACACTCTCAGACACTCTCAGACACTCTCAGACACTCTCTGACACTCTCTATCACTCTCTGACACTCTCTATCACTCTCTGACACTGTCTGACACTCTCTGACACTCTCTATCACTCTCTATCACTCTCTGACACTGTCTGACACTCTCTGACACTCTCTATCACTCTCTGACACTGTCTGACACTCTCTGACACTCTCTATCACTCTCTGACACTGTCTGACACTCTCTGACAATCTCTATCACTCTCTATCACTCTCTGACACTCTCAGACACTCTCAGACACTCTCAGACACTCTCTGACACTCTCTGACACTCTCTATCACTCTCTGACACTCTCTGACACTCTCAGACACTCACTATCACTCTCTGACACTCTCTGACGCTCTCTATCACTCTCTGACACTATCTGACACTCTCTGACACTCTCTATCACTCTCTGACACTCTCTGACACTCTATCACTCTCTATCACTCTCTGACACTCTCAGACACTCTCTGACACTCTCAGACACTCTCTGACACTCTCTATCACTCTCTGACACTCTCTATCACTCTATCACTCTCTATCACTCTCTGACACTCTCTGACACTCTCTGACACTCTCAGACACTCACTATCACTCTCTGACACTCTCTGATACTCTCTGACGCTCTCTATCACTCTCTGACACTCTCTGACACTCTCTATCACTCTCTGACACTCTCTGACACTCTATCACTCTCTATCACTCTCTATCACTCTCTGACACTCTCTGATACTCTCTGACGCTCTCTATCACTCTCTGACACTCTCTGACACTCTCTATCACTCTCTGACACTCTCTGACACTCTATCACTCTCTATCACTCTCTATCACTCTCTGACACTCTCAGACACTCTCTGACACTCTCAGACACTCTCTGACACTCTCTATCACTCTCTGACACTCTCTATCACTCTATCACTCTCTATCACTCTCTGACACTCTCAGACACTCTCTGACACTCTCAGACACTCACTATCACTCTCTGACACTCTCTGACACTCTCTATCACTCTCTGACACTATCTGACACTCTCTGACACTCTCTATCACTCTCTGACACTCTCTGACACTCTATCACTCTCTATCACTCTCTGACACTCTCAGACACTCTCTGACACTCTCAGACACTCTCTGACACTCTCTATCACTCTCTGAGACTCTCTATCACTCTATCACTCTCTATCACTCTCTGACACTCTCTGACACTCTCTGACACTCTCAGACACTCACTATCACTCTCTGACACTCTCTGATACTCTCTGACGCTCTCTATCACTCTCTGACACTCTCTGACACTCTCTATCACTCTCTGACACTCTCTGACACTCTATCACTCTCTATCACTCTCTGACACTCTCAGACACTCTCTGACACTCTCAGACACTCTCTGACACTCTCTATCACTCTCTGACACTCTCTATCACTCTATCACTCTCTATCACTCTCTGACACTCTCAGACACTCTCTGACACTCTCAGACACTCACTATCACTCTCTGACACTCTCTGACACTCTCTGACGCTCTCTATCACTCTCTGACACTCTCTGACACTCTCTATCACTCTCTGACACTCTCTGACACTCTATCACTCTCTATCACTCTCTGACACTCTCAGACACTCTCTGACACTCTCAGACACTCTCTGACACTCTCTATCACTCTCTGACACTCTCTGACACTCTATCACTCTCTATCACTCTCTGACACTCTCAGACACTCTCTGACACTCTCAGACACTCTCTGACACTCTCTATCACTCTCTGACACTCTCTATCACTCTATCACTCTCTATCACTCTCTGACACTCTCAGACACTCTCAGACACTCTCAGACACTCTCTGACACTCTCTATCACTCTCTGACACTCTCTATCACTCTCTGACACTGTCTGACACTCTCTGACACTCTCTATCACTCTCTATCACTCTCTGACACTGTCTGACACTCTCTGACACTCTCTATCACTCTCTGACACTCTCTGACACTCTCTATCACTCTTTATCACTCTCTGACACTCTCTGACACTCTCTGACACTGTCTGACACTCTCTGACAATCTCTATCACTCTCCATCACTCTCTGACACTCTCAGACACTCTCAGACACTCACTATCACTCTCTGACACTCTCTGACACTCTCTGACACTCTCTATCACTCTTTATCACTCTCTGACACTCTCTGACACTCTCTGACACTCTCAGACACTCTCTGACACTCTCTGACACTCTCTATCACTCTCTGACACTCTCTGACACTCTCAGACACTCACTATCACTCTCTGACACTCTCTGACACTCTCTGACACTCTCTATCACTGTCTGACACTCTCTGACACTCTATCACTCTCAATCACTCTCTGACACTGTCTGACACTCTCTATCACTCTCTATCACTCTCTGACACTCTCAGACACTCTCAGACACTCAATGACACTCTCAGACACTCTCAGACACTCACTATCACTCTCTGACACTCTCTGACACTCTCTGACACTCTCTATCACTCTCTGACACTCTCTGACACTCTATCACTCTCAATCACTCTCTGACACTGTCTGACACTCTCTATCACTCTCTATCACTCTCTGACACTCTCAGACACTCTCAGACACTCTATGACACTCTCAGACACTCTCTGACACTCTCTGACACTCTCTATCACTCTCTGACACTCTCTATCACTCTATCACTCTCTATCACTCTCTGACACTTTCAGACACTCTATGACACTCTCAGACACTCTCTGACACTCTCAGACACTCTCTGACACTCTCTATCACTCTCTGACACTCTCTGACACTGTCTGACACTCTCTGACACTCTCTATCACTCTCTATCACTCTCTGACACTGTCTGACACTCTCTGACACTCTCTATCACTCTCTGACACTCTCTATCACTCTCTGACACTCTCAGACACTCTCTGACACTCTCAGACACTCACTATCACTCTCTGACACTCTCTGACACTCTCAGACACTCTCTGACACTCTCAGACACTCTCTGACACTCTCAGACACTCTCTGACACTCTCTATCACTCTCTGACACTCTCTATCACTCTATCACTCTCTATCACTCTCTGACACTCTCTATCACTCTCTGACACTCTCAGACACTCTCAGACACTCACTATCACTCTCTGACACTCTCTGACACTCTCTGACACTCTCTATCACTCTCTGACACTCTCTGACACTCTCTGACACTCTCTGACACTCTCTATCACTCTCTGACACTCTCTGACACTCTATCACTCTCAATCACTCTCTGGCACTGTCTGACACTCTCTGACACTCTCTATCACTCTCTGACACTGTCTGACACTCTCTGACAATCTCTATCACTCTCTATCACTCTCTGACACTCTCAGACACTCTCTGACACTCTCTGACACTCTCAGACACTCTCTGACACTCTCTGACACTCTCTATCACTCTCTGACACTCTCTGACACTCTCAGACACTCACTATCACTCTCTGACACTCTCTGACACTCTATCACTCTCAATCACTCTCTGACACTGTCTGACACTCTCTGACACTCTCTATCACTCTCTGACACTCTCTGACACTCTCTATCACTCTCTATCACTCTCTGACACTCTCAGACACTCTCAGACACTCTCTGACACTCTCAGACACTCTCTGACACTCTCAGACACTCTCTGACACTCTCTATCACTCTCTGACACTCTCTATCACTCTATCACTCTCTATCACTCTCTGACACTCTCAGACACTCAATGACACTCTCAGACACTCTCTGACACTCTCAGACACTCTCTGACACTCTCTATCACTCTCTATCACTCTCTGACACTGTCTGACACTCTCTGACACTCTCTATCACTCTCTGACACTCTCTATCACTCTCTGACACTCTCAGACACTCTCTGACACTCTCAGACACTCACTATCACTCTCTGACACTCTCTGACACTCTCAGACACTCAATGACACTCTCAGACACTCTCTGACACTCTCAGACACTCTCTGACACTCTCTATCACTCTCTGACACTCTCTGACACTGTCTGACACTCTCTGACACTCTCTATCACTCTCTATCACTCTCTGACACTGTCTGACACTCTCTGACACTCTCTATCACTCTCTGACACTCTCTATCACTCTCTGACACTCTCAGACACTCTCTGACACTCTCAGACACTCACTATCACTCTCTGACACTCTCCGACACTCTCAGACACTCTCTGACACTCTCAGACACTCTCTGACACTCTCAGACACTCTCTGACACTCTCTATCACTCTCTGACACTCTCTATCACTCTATCACTCTCTATCACTCTCTGACACTCTCTATCACTCTCTGACACTCTCAGACACTCTCAGACACTCACTATCACTCTCTGACACTCTCTGACACTCTCTGACACTCTCTATCACTCTCTGACACTCTCTGACACTCTCTGACACTCTCTGACACTCTCTATCACTCTCTGACACTCTCTGACACTCTATCACTCTCAATCACTCTCTGGCACTGTCTGACACTCTCTGACACTCTCTATCACTCTCTGACACTCTCTGACACTCTCTATCACTCTCTATCACTCTCTGACACTCTCAGACACTCTCAGACACTCTCTGACACTCTCAGACACTCTCTGACACTCTCAGACACTCTCTGACACTCTCTATCACTCTCTGACACTCTCTATCACTCTATCACTCTCTATCACTCTCTGACACTCTCAGACACTCTCTGACACTCTCAGACACTCTCTGACACTCTCAGACACTCTCTGACACTCTCTATCACTCTCTGACACTCTCTGACACTGTCTGACACTCTCTGACACTCTCTATCACTCTCTATCACTCTCTGACACTGTCTGACACTCTCTGACACTCTCTATCACTCTCTGACACTCTCTATCACTCTCTGACACTCTCAGACACTCTCTGACACTCTCAGACACTCACTATCACTCTCTGACACTCTCTGACACTCTCAGACACTCTCTGACACTCTCAGACACTCTCTGACACTCTCAGACACTCTCTGACACTCTCTATCACTCTCTGACACTCTCTATCACTCTATCACTCTCTATCACTCTCTGACACTCTCTGACACTCTCTATCACTCTCTATCACTCTCTGACACTCTCAGACACTCTCAGACACTCTCTGACACTCTCAGACACTCTCTGACACTCTCTGACACTCTCAGACACTGTCTGACACTCTCTGACAATCTCTATCACTCTCTATCACTCTCTGACACTCTCAGACACTCTCAGACACTCTCAGACACTCTCTATCACTCTCTGACACTCTCTATCACTCTATCACTCTCTATCACTCTCTGACACTCTCTGACACTCTCTATCACTCTCTATCACTCTCTGACACTCTCAGACACTCTCAGACACTCTCTGACACTCTCAGACACTCTCTGACACTCTCTGACACTCTCAGACACTGTCTGACACTCTCTGACAATCTCTATCACTCTCTATCACTCTCTGACACTCTCAGACACTCTCTGACACTCTCTGACACTCTCTGACACTCTCTGACACTCTCTATCACTCTCTGACACTCTCTATCACTCTCTGACACTCTCTGACACTCTCAGACACTCTCTGACACTCTCTGACACTCTCTGACACTCTCTGACACTCTCTATCACTCTCTGACACTCTCTGACACTCTCAGACACTCACTATCACTCTCTGACACTCTCTGACACTCTCTGACGCTCTCTATCACTCTCTGACACTCTCTGACACTCTCTGACACTCTCTGACACTCTCTGACACTCTCTGACACTCTCAGACACTCTCTGACACTCTCTATCACTCTCTGACACTCTCTATCACTCTATCACTCTCTATCACTCTCTGACACTCTCTGACACTCTCTGACACTCTCAGACACTCACTATCACTCTCTGACACTCTCTGACACTCTCTGACGCTCTCTATCACTCTCTGACACTCTCTGACACTCTCTATCACTCTCTGACACTCTCTGACACTCTATCACTCTCTATCACTCTCTATCACTCTCTGACACTCTCAGACACTCTCTGACACTCTCAGACACTCTCTGACACTCTCTATCACTCTCTGACACTCTCTATCACTCTCTATCACTCTCTGACACTCTCTGACACTCTCTAACACTCTCTGACACTCTCTGACACTCTCTGACACTCTCAGACACTCTCTGACACTCTCTATCACTCTCTGACACTCTCTATCACTCTCTATCACTCTCTGACACTCTCTGACACTCTCTATCACTCTCTGACACTCTCTGACACTCTCTAACGCTCTCTATCACTCTCTGACACTCTCTGACACTCTCTATCACTCTCTGACACTCTCTGACACTCTATCACTCTCTATCACTCTCTATCACTCTCAGACACTCTCTGACACTCTCAGACACTCACTATCACTCTCTGACACTCTCTGACACTCTCTGACGCTCTCTATCACTCTCTGACACTCTCTGACACTCTCTATCACTCTCTGACACTCTCTGACACTCTATCACTCTCTATCACTCTCTGACACTCTCAGACACTCTCTGACACTCTCAGACACTCTCTGACACTCTCTATCACTCTCTGACACTCTCTATCACTCTATCACTCTCTATCACTCTCTGACACTCTCAGACACTCTCAGACACTCTCAGACACTCTCAGACACTCTCTATCACTCTCTGACACTCTCTATCACTCTCTGACACTGTCTGACACTCTCTGACACTCTCTATCACTCTCTATCACTCTCTGACACTGTCTGACACTCTCTGACACTCTCTATCACTCTCTGACACTCTCTGACACTCTCTATCACTCTTTATCACTCTCTGACACTCTCAGACACTCACTATCACTCTCTGACACTCTCTGACACTCTCTGACGCTCTCTGACACTCTCTGACACTCGCTATCACTCTCTGACACTCTCTGACACTCTATCACTCTCTATCACTCTCTGACACTCTCAGACACTCTCTGACACTCTCAGACACTCTCTGACACTCTCTATCACTCTATCACTCTCTATCACTCTCTGACACTCTCAGACATTCTCAATCACTCTCTATCACTCTTTATCACTCTCTGACACTCTCTATCACTCTCGGACACTCTCTGACACTCTCTGACACTCACTATCACTCTCTGACACTCTCTGACACTCTCTGACACTCTCTATCACTCTCTGACACTCTATCACTCTCTATCACTCTCTGACACTCTCTGACACTCTATCACTCTCTATCACTCTCTGACACTCTCAGACACTCTCTGACACTCTCAGACACTCTCTGACACTCTCTATCACTCTCTGACACTCTCTGTCACTCTCTATCACTCTCTGACACTCTCAGACACTCTCTGACACTCTCAGACACTCTCTAACACTCTCTATCACTCTCTGACACTCTCTATCACTCTCTATCACTCTCTGACACTCTCTGACACTCTCAGACACTCTCTGACACTCTCTGACACTCTCTATCACTCTCTGACACTCTCTGACACTCTCAGACACTCACTATCACTCTCTGACACTCTCTGACACTCTCAGACACTCACTATCACTCTCTGACACTCTCTGACACTCTCTGACGCTCTCTATCACTCTCTGACACTCTCTGACACTCTCTGACACTCTCTATCACTCTCTGACACTCTCTGACACTCTATCACTCTCTATCACTCTCTGACACTCTCAGACACTCTCTGACACTCTCTATCACTCTCTGACACTCTCTATCACTCTATCACTCTCTATCACTCTCTGACACTCTCAGACACTCTCTGACACTCTCAGACACTCTCTGACACTCTCTATCACTCTCTGACACTCTCTATCACTCTCTGACACTGTCTGACACTCTCTATCACTCTCTATCACTGTCTGACACTCTCTGACACTCTCTATCACTCTCTGACACTCTCTGACACTCTCTATCACTCTTTATCACTCTCTGACACTCCCAGACACTCACTATCACTCTCTGACACTCTCTGACACTCTCAGACACTCACTATCACTCTCTGACACTCTCTGACACTCGCTATCACTCTCTGACACTCTCTGACACTCTATCACTCTCTATCACTCTCTGACACTCTCTGACACTCTATCACTCTCTATCACTCTCTGACACTCTCAGACACTCTCTGACACTCTCTGACACTCTCTGACACTCTCTATCACTCTATCACTCTCTATCACTCTCTGACACTCTCAGACACTCTCAATCACTCTCTATCACTCTCTGACACTGTCTGACACTCTCTGACACTCTCTATCACTCTCTGACACTCTCTATCACTCTTTGTCACTCTCTGACACTCTCTGACACTCTCTATCACTCTTTATCACTCTCTGACACTCTCAGACACTCACTATCACTCTCTGACACTCTCTGACACTCTCAGACACTCACTATCACTCTCTGACACTCTCTGACACTCTCAGACACTCACTATCACTCTCTGACACTCTCTGACACTCTCTGACGCTCTCTATCACTCTCTGACACTCTCTGACACTCTCTGACACTCTCTATCACTCTCTGACACTCTCTGACACTCTATCACTCTCTATCACTCTCTGACACTCTCAGACACTCTCTGACACTCTCTATCACTCTCTGACACTCTCTATCACTCTATCACTCTCTATCACTCTCTGACACTCTCAGACACTCTCTGACACTCTCAGACACTCTCTGACACTCTCTATCACTCTCTGACACTCTCTGACACTCTCTGACGCTCTCTATCACTCTCTGACACTCTCTGACACTCTCTATCACTCTCTGACACTCTCTGACACTCTATCACTCTCTATCACTCTCTATCACTATCTGACACTCTCAGACACTCTCTGACACTCTCAGACACTCTCTGACACTCTCTATCACTCTCTGACACTCTCTATCACTCTCTATCACTCTCTGACACTCTCTGACACTCTCTAACACTCTCTGACACTCTCTGACACTCTCTGACACTCTCAGACACTCTCTGACACTCTCTATCACTCTCTGACACTCTCTATCACTCTCTATCACTCTCTGACACTCTCTGACACTCTCTGACACTCTCTATCACTCTCTGACACTCTCTGACACTCTCTGACGCTCTCTATCACTCTCTGACACTCTCTGACACTCTCTATCACTCTCTGACACTCTCTGACACTCTATCACTCTCTATCACTCTCTATCACTCTCAGACACTCTCTGACACTCTCAGACACTCACTATCAAACTCTGACACTCTCTGACACTCTCTGACGCTCTCTATCACTCTCTGACACTCTCTGACACTCTCTATCACTCTCTGACAC
The DNA here is from genome assembly GCF_036365525.1 of Heterodontus francisci. NCBI lineage: Eukaryota > Metazoa > Chordata > Chondrichthyes > Heterodontiformes > Heterodontidae > Heterodontus > Heterodontus francisci. Next base: position 32,801,975 of record NC_090412.1, on the reverse strand, counting down.
TCTCTGACACTCTATCACTCTCTGACACTCTCAGACACTCTCTGACACTCTCAGACACTCTCTGACACTCTCTATCACTCTCTGACACTCTCTATCACTCTATCACTCTCTATCACTCTCTGACACTCTCAGACACTCTCAGACACTCTCAGACACTCTCAGACACTCTCTATCACTCTCTGACACTCTCTATCACTCTCTGACACTGTCTGACACTCTCTGACACTCTCTATCACTCTCTATCACTCTCTGACACTGTCTGACACTCTCTGACACTCTCTATCACTCTCTGACACTCTCTGACACTCTCTATCACTCTTTATCACTCTCTGACACTCTCAGACACTCACTATCACTCTCTGACACTCTCTGACACTCTCTGACGCTCTCTGACACTCTCTGACACTCTCTGACACTCGCTATCACTCTCTGACACTCTCTGACACTCTATCACTCTCTATCACTCTCTGACACTCTCAGACACTCTCTGACACTCTCAGACACTCTCTGACACTCTCTATCACTCTATCACTCTCTATCACTCTCTGACACTCTCAGACATTCTCAATCACTCTCTATCACTCTTTATCACTCTCTGACACTCTCTATCACTCTCTGACACTCTCTGACACTCTCTGACACTCACTATCACTCTCTGACACTCTCTGACACTCTCTGACACTCTCTATCACTCTCTGACACTCTATCACTCTCTATCACTCTCTGACACTCTCTGACACTCTATCACTCTCTATCACTCTCTGACACTCTCAGACACTCTCTGACACTCTCAGACACTCTCTGACACTCTCTATCACTCTCTGACACTCTCTGTCACTCTCTATCACTCTCTGACACTCTCAGACACTCTCTGACACTCTCAGACACTCTCTAACACTCTCTATCACTCTCTGACACTCTCTATCACTCTCTATCACTCTCTGACACTCTCTGACACTCTCAGACACTCTCTGACACTCTCTGACACTCTCTATCACTCTCTGACACTCTCTGACACTCTCAGACACTCACTATCACTCTCTGACACTCTCTGACACTCTCAGACACTCACTATCACTCTCTGACACTCTCTGACACTCTCTGACGCTCTCTATCACTCTCTGACACTCTCTGACACTCTCTGACACTCTCTATCACTCTCTGACACTCTCTGACACTCTATCACTCTCTATCACTCTCTGACACTCTCAGACCCTCTCTGACACTCTCTATCACTCTCTGACACTCTCTATCACTCTATCACTCTCTATCACTCTCTGACACTCTCAGACACTCTCTGACACTCTCAGACACTCTCTGACACTCTCTATCACTCTCTGACACTCTCTATCACTCTCTGACACTGTCTGACACTCTCTATCACTCTCTATCACTGTCTGACACTCTCTGACACTCTCTATCACTCTCTGACACTCTCTGACACTCTCTATCACTCTTTATCACTCTCTGACACTCCCAGACACTCACTATCACTCTCTGACACTCTCTGACACTCTCAGACACTCACTATCACTCTCTGACACTCTCTGACACTCGCTATCACTCTCTGACACTCTCTGACACTCTATCACTCTCTATCACTCTCTGACACTCTCTGACACTCTATCACTCTCTATCACTCTCTGACACTCTCAGACACTCTCTGACACTCTCAGACACTCTCTGACACTCTCTATCACTCTATCACTCTCTATCACTCTCTGACACTCTCAGACACTCTCAATCACTCTCTATCACTCTCTGACACTGTCTGACACTCTCTGACACTCTCTATCACTCTCTGACACTCTCTATCACTCTTTGTCACTCTCTGACACTCTCTGACACTCTCTATCACTCTTTATCACTCTCTGACACTCTCAGACACTCACTATCACTCTCTGACACTCTCTGACACTCTCAGACACTCACTATCACTCTCTGACACTCTCTGACACTCTCAGACACTCACTATCACTCTCTGACACTCTCTGACACTCTCTGACGCTCTCTATCACTCTCTGACACTCTCTGACACTCTCTGACACTCTCTATCACTCTCTGACACTCTCTGACACTCTATCACTCTCTATCACTCTCTGACACTCTCTGACACTCTCTGACACTCTCTATCACTCTCTGACACTCTCTGACACTCTCTATCACTCTATGACACTCTCTGACACTCTCTATCACTCTCTATCACTCTCTGACACTCTCAGACACTCTCTGACACTCTCAGACACTCTCTGACACTCTCTATCACTCTCTGACACTCTCTATCACTCTCTGACACTGTCTGACACTCTCTGACACTCTCTACCACTCTCTATCACTCTCTGACACTGTCTGAAACTCTCTGACACTCTCTATCACTCTCTGACACTCTCTGACACTCTATATCACTCTCTATCACTCTCTGACACTCTCAGACACTCTCAGACACTCTCTGACACTCTCAGACACTCTCTGACACTCTCTATCACTCTCTGACACTCTCTGACACTCTCAGACACTCTGTGACACTCTCTATCACTCTCTGACACTCTCAGACACTCTCTGACACTCTCTGAAACTCTCTATCACTCTCTATCACTCTCTGACACTCTCTGACACACTCTGACACTCTCTGAAACTCTCTATCACTCTCTATCACTCTCTGACACTCTATGACACTCTCTGACACTCTCTGACACTCTCTATCACTCTCTATCACTCTCTGACACTCTCTATCACTCTCTATCACTCTCTGACACTGTCTGACACTCTCTGACACTCGCTATCACTCTCTGACACTCTGTGACACTCTATCACTCTCTATCACTCTCTGACACTCTCAGACACTCACTGACACTCTCAGACCCTCTCTGACACTCTCAGACACTCTCAGACCCTCTCTGACACTCTCAGACCATCTCTGACACTCTCAGACACTCTCTGACACTCTCTATCACTCTCTGACACTCTCAGACCCTCTCTGAAACTCTCTATCACTCTCTATCACTCTCTGACACTGTCTGACACTCTCTGACACTCTCTATCACTCTCTGACACTCTCTGACAATCTCTATCACTCTCTATCACTCTCTGACACTCTCAGACACTCTCAGACACTCTCAGACACTCTCTGACACTCTCTGACACTCTCTATCACTCTCTGACACTCTCTGACACTCTCAGACACACACTATCACTCTCTGACACTCTCTGACACTCTCTGACGCTCTCTATCACTCTCTGACACTCTCTGACACTCTCTATCACTCTCTGACACTCTCTGACACTCTATCGCTCTCTATCACTCTCTGACACTCTCAGACACTCTCTGACACTCTCAGACACTCTCTGACACTCTCTATCACTCTCTGACACTCTCTATCACTCTATCACTCTCTATCACTCTCTGACACTGTCTGACACTCTCTGACACTCTCTATCACTCTCTGACACTCTCTGACACTCTCTATCACTCTCTATCACTCTCTGACATTCTCTGACGCTCTCTATCACTCTCTGACACTCTCTGACACTCTCTGACACTCTCTATCACTCTCTGACACTCTCTGACACGCTATCACTCTCTATCACTCTCTGACACTCTCAGACACTCTCTGACACTCTCAGACACTCTCTGACACTCTCTATCACTCTCTGACACTCTCTATCACTCTATCACTCTCTATCACTCTCTGACACTGTCTGACACTCTCTGACACTCTCTATCACTCTCTGACACTCTCTGACACTCTCTATCACTCTCTATCACTCTCTGACACTCTCAGACACTCTCTGACACTCTCTGACACTCTCTGACACTCTCTATCACTCTCTGACACTCTCTGACACTCTCTATCACTCTCTATCACTCTCTATCACTCTCTGACACTCTCTGACACTCTCTATCACTCTCTGACACTCTCTATCACTCTATCACTCTCTATCACTCTCTGACACTGTCTGACACTCTCTGACACTCTCTATCACTCTCTGACACTCTCTGACACTCTCTATCACTCTCTATCACTCTCTGACATTCTCTGACGCTCTCTATCACTCTCTGACACTCTCTGACACTCTCTGACACTCTCTATCACTCTCTGACACTCTCTGACACTCTATCACTCTCTATCACTCTCTGACACTCTCAGACACTCTCTGACACTCTCAGACACTCTCTGACACTCTCTATCACTCTCTGACACTCTCTATCACTCTATCACTCTCTATCACTCTCTGACACTGTCTGACACTCTCTGACACTCTCTATCACTCTCTGACACTCTCTGACACTCTCTATCACTCTCTATCACTCTCTGACACTCTCAGACACTCTCTGACACTCTCTGACACTCTCTGACACTCTCTATCACTCTCTGACACTCTCTGACACTCTCTATCACTCTCTATCACTCTCTATCACTCTCTGACACTCTCTGACACTCTCAGACACTCTCTGACACTCTCTGACACTCTGTATCACTCTCTATCACTCTCTGACACTGTCTGACACTCTCTGACACTCTCTATCACTCTCTATCACTCTCTGACACTCTCTATCACTCTCTGACACTCTCTATCACTCTCTATCACTCTCTGACACTCTCTGACACTCTCTGAAACTCTCTATCACTCTCTATCACTCTCTGACACTCTCTGACACTCTCAGACACTGACTATCACTCTCTGACACTGTCTGACACTCTCTGACACTCGCTATCACTCTCTGACACTCTGTGACACTCTATAACTCTCCATCACTCTCTGACACTCTCAGACACTCACTGACACTTTCAGACACTCTCTGACACTCTCTGACACTCTCTATCACTCTATATCACTCTCTGACACTCTCTATCACTCTCTGACACTGTCTGACACTCTCTATCACTCTCTATCACTCTCTGACACTGTCTGACACTCTCTGACACTCTCTATCACTCTCTGACACTGTCTGACACTCTCTGACACTCGCTATCACTCTCTGACACTCTCTGACACTCTATCACTCTCCATCACTCTCTGACACTCTCAGACACTCACTGACACTCTCAGACACTCTCTGACACTCTCTGACACTCTCTATCACTCTCTATCACTCTCTGACACTCTCTATCACTCTCTGACACTGTCTGACACTCTCTGACACTCTCTATCACTCTCTATCACTCTCTGACACTGTCTGACACTCTCTGACACTCTCTATCACTCTCTGACACTCTCTGACACTCTCTATCACTCTCTGACACTCTCAGACACTCTCAGACACTCTCAGACACTCTCTGACACTCTCTATCACTCTCTGACACTCTCTGTCACTCTCTGACACTGTCTGACACTCTCTGACACTCTCTATCACTCTCTGACACTCTCAGACACTCTCAGACACTCTCTGACACTCTCTATCACTCTCTGACACTCTCTATCACTCTCTGACACTGTCTGACACTCTCTGACACTCTCTATCACTCTCTGACACTCTCTGACACTCTCAGACCCTCTCAGACCCTCTCTGACACTCTCTGACACTCTCTATCACTCTCTGACACTCTCAGACACTCTCTGAGACTCTCTGAAACTCTCTATCACTCTCTATCACTCTCTGACACTGTCTGACACTCTCTGACAGTCTCTATCACTCTCTGACACTGTCTGACACTCTCTGACAATCTCTATCACTCTCTATCACTCTCTGACACTCTCAGACACTCTCTGACACTCTCAGACACTCTCTGACACTCTCTATCACTCTCTGACACTCTCTATCACTCTCTGACACTCTCTGACACTCTCTGACACTCTCTATCACTCTCTGACACTCTATCACTCTCTATCACTCTCTGACACTCTCAGACACTCTCTGACACTCTCATACACTCTCTGACACTCTCTATCACTCTCTGACACTCTCTATCACTCTATCACTCTCTATCACTCTCTGACACTCTCAGACACTCTCAGACACTCTCTGACACTCTCTATCACTCTCTGACACTCTCTGTCACTCTCTGACACTGTCTGACACTCTCTGACACTCTCTATCACTCTCTGACACTCTCTATCACTCTCTGACACTCTCAGACACTCTCTATCACACTCTGACACTCTCTATCACTCTGTGACACTGTCTGACACTCTCTGACACTCTCTGACACTCTATCACTCTCTATCACTCTCTGACACTCTCAGACACTCTCTGACACTCTCAGACACTCTCTGACACTCTCTATCACTCTCTGACACTCTCTATCACTCTATCACTCTCTATCACTCTCTGACACTCTCAGACACTCTCAGACACTCTCAGACACTCTCTGACACTCTCTATCACTCTCTGACACTCTCTGTCACTCTCTGACACTGTCTGACACTCTCTGACACTCTCTATCACTCTCTGACACTCTCAGACACTCTCTGACACTCTCTATCACTCTCTGACACTCTCTATCACTCTCTGACACTGTCTGACACTCTCTGACACTCTCTATCACTCTCTATCACTCTCTGACACTCTCAGACCCTCTCTGACACTCTCAGACACTCTCAGACACTCTCTGACACTCTCTATCACTCTCTGACACTCTCAGACACTCTCTGAGACTCTCTGAAACTCTCTATCAATCTCTATCACTCTCTGACACTGTCTGACACTCTCTGACATTCTCTATCACTCTCTGACACTGTCTGACACTCTCTGACAATCTCTATCACTCTCTATCACTCTCTATCACTCTCTGACACTCTCTGACACTCTCAGACACTCACTATCACTCTCTGACACTGTCTGACACTCTCTGACACTCGCTATCACTCTCTGACACTCTGTGACACTCTATAACTCTCCATCACTCTCTGACACTCTCAGACACTCACTGACACTCTCAGACACTCTCTGACACTCTCTGACACTCTCTATCACTCTCTATCACTCTCTGACACTCTCTATCACTCTCTGACACTGTCTGACACTCTCTGACACTCTCTATCACTCTCTATCACTCTCTGACACTCTCAGACACTCTCTGACACTCTCAGACACTCTCTGACACTCTCTATCACTCTCTGACACTCTCTATCACTCTCTATCACTCTCTGACACTCTCAGACACTCTCTGACACTCTCAGACACTCTCTAACACTCTCTATCACTCTCTGACACTCTCTATCACTCTCTATCACTCTCTGACACTCTCTGACACTCTCAGACACTCTCTGACACTCTCTGAGACTCACAATCACTCTCTGACACTCTCTGACACTCTCAGACACTCTCTGACACTCTCAGACACTCTCTGACACTCTCTGACACTCTCAGACACTCTCTGACACTCTCTATCACTCTCTGACACTCTCTATCACTCTATCACTCTCTATCACTCTCTGACACTCTCTGACACTCTCTATCACTCTCTATCACTCTCTGACACTCTCAGACACTCTCTGACACTCTCAGACACTCTCTGACACTCTCAGACACTCTCTGACACTCTCTATCACTCTCTGACACTCTCTATCACTCTATCACTCTCTATCACTCTCTGACACTCTCAGACACTCTCTGACACTCTCAGACACTCTCTGACACTCTCTGTCACTCTCTGACACTCTCTGACACTGTCTGACACTCTCTGACACTCTCTATCACTCTCTATCACTCTCTGACACTCTCAGACACTCTCAGACACTCTCTGACACTCTCAGACACTCTCTGACACTCTGTATCACTCTCTGACACTCTCTATCACTCTCTGACACTGTCTGACACTCTCTGACACTCTCTATCACTCTCTATCACTCTCTGACACTCTCTGACACTCTCAGACACTCTCTGACACTCTCTATCACTCTCTGACACTCTCTGACACTCTCTGACACTCTCTATCACTCTCTGACACTCTGTGACACTCTCTGACACTCTCTATCACTCTCTGACACTCTCTGACACTCTATCACTCTCAATCACTCTCTGACACTGTCTATCACTCTCTGACACTCTCTTTCACTCTCTGACACTCTCTGACACTCTCTATCACTCTCTATCACTCTCTGACACTCTCAGACACTCTCAGACACTCTCTGACACTCTCTATCACTCTATCACTCTCTATCACTCTCTGACACTCTCAGACACTCTCTGACACTCTCAGACACTCTCTGACACTCTCTATCACTCTCTGACACTCTCTATCACTCTCTGACACTGTCTGACACTCTCTGACACTCTCTATCACTCTCTATCACTCTCTGACACTGTCTGAAACTCTCTGACACTCTCTATCACTCTCTGACACTCTCTGACACTCTATATCACTCTCTATCACTCTCTGACACTCTCAGACACTCTCAGACACTCTCTGACACTCTCAGACACTCTCTGACACTCTCTATCACTCTCTGACACTCTCTGACACTCTCAGACACTCTGTGACACTCTCTATCACTCTCCGACACTCTCAGACACTCTCTGACACTCTCTGAAACTCTCTATCACTCTCTATCACTCTCTGACACTCTCTGACACACTCTGACACTCTCTGAAACTCTCTATCACTCTCTATCACTCTCTGACACTCTATGACACTCTCTGACACTCTCTGACACTCTCTATCACTCTCTATCACTCTCTGACACTCTCTATCACTCTCTATCACTCTCTGACACTGTCTGACACTCTCTGACACTCGCTATCACTCTCTGACACTCTGTGACACTCTATCTCTCTCTATCACTCTCTGACACTCTCAGACACTCACTGACACTCTCAGACCCTCTCTGACACTCTCAGACACTCTCAGACCCTCTCTGACACTCTCAGACCCTCTCTGACACTCTCAGACACTCTCTGACACTCTCTATCACTCTCTGACACTCTCAGACCCTCTCTGAAACTCTCTATCACTCTCTATCACTCTCTGACACTGTCTGACACTCTCTGACACTCTCTATCACTCTCTGACACTCTCTGACAATCTCTATCACTCTCTATCACTCTCTGACACTCTCAGACACTCTCAGACACTCTCAGACACTCTCTGACACTCTCTGACACTCTCTATCACTCTCTGACACTCTCTGACACTCTCAGACACTCACTATCACTCTCTGACACTCTCTGACACTCTCTGACGCTCTCTATCACTCTCTGACACTCTCTGACACTCTCTGACACTCTCTATCACTCTCTGACACTCTCTGACACTCTATCACTCTCTATCACTCTCTGACACTCTCAGACACTCTCTGACACTCTCAGACACTCTCTGACACTCTCTATCACTCTCTGACACTCTCTATCACTCTATCACTCTCTATCACTCTCTGACACTGTCTGACACTCTCTGACACTCTCTATCACTCTCTGACACTCTCTGACACTCTCTATCACTCTCTATCACTCTCTGACACTCTCTGACGCTCTCTATCACTCTCTGACACTCTCTGACACTCTCTGACACTCTCTATCACTCTCTGACACTCTCTGACACTCTATCACTCTCTATCACTCTCTGACACTCTCAGACACTCTCTGACACTCTCAGACACTCTCTGACACTCTCTATCACTCTCTGACACTCTCTATCACTCTATCACTCTCTATCACTCTCTGACACTGTCTGACACTCTCTGACACTCTCTATCACTCTCTGACACTCTCTGACACTCTCTATCACTCTCTATCACTCTCTGACACTCTCAGACACTCTCTGACACTCTCTGACACTCTCTATCACTCTCTGACACTCTCTGACACTCTCTATCACTCTCTATCACTCTCTATCACTCTCTGACACTCTCAGACACTCTCTGACACTCTCTGACACTCTCAGACACTCTCTGACACTCTGTATCACTCTCTATTACTCTCTGACACTGTCTGACACTCTCTGACACTCTCTATCACTCTCTATCACTCTCTGACACTCTCTATCACTCTCTGACACTCTCTATCACTCTCTATCACTCTCTGACACTCTCTGACACTCTCTGAAACTCTCTATCACTCTCTATCACTCTCTGACACTCTCTGACACTCTCAGACACTCACTATCACTCTCTGACACTGTCTGACACTCTCTGACACTCGCTATCACTCTCTGACACTCTGTGACACTCTATAACTCTCCATCACTCTCTGACACTCTCAGACACTCACTGACACTCTCAGACACTCTCTGACACTCTCTGACACTCTCTATCACTCTCTATCACTCTCTGACACTCTCTATCACTCTCTGACACTGTCTGACACTCTCTATCACTCTCTATCACTCTCTGACACTGTCTGACACTCTCTGACACTCTCTATCACTCTCTGACACTGTCTGACACTCTCTGACACTCGCTATCACTCTCTGACACTCTGTGACACTCTATCACTCTCCATCACTCTCTGACACTCTCAGACACTCACTGACACTCTCAGACACTCTCTGACACTCTCTGACACTCTCTATCACTCTCTATCACTCTCTGACACTCTCTATCACTCTCTGACACTGTCTGACACTCTCTGACACTCTCTATCACTCTCTATCACTCTCTGACACTGTCTGACACTCTCTGACACTCTCTATCACTCTCTGACACTCTCTGACACTCTCTATCACTCTCTGACACTCTCAGACACTCTCAGACACTCTCAGACACTCTCTGACACTCTCTATCACTCTCTGACACTCTCTGTCACTCTCTGACACTGTCTGACACTCTCTGACACTCTCTATCACTCTCTGACACTCTCAGACACTCTCAGACACTCTCTGACACTCTCTATCACTCTCTGACACTCTCTATCACTCTCTGACACTGTCTGACACTCTCTGACACTCTCTATCACTCTCTATCACTCTCTGACACTCTCAGACCCTCTCAGACCCTCTCTGACACTCTCTGACACTCTCTATCACTCTCTGACACTCTCAGACACTCTCTGAGACTCTCTGAAACTCTCTATCACTCTCTATCACTCTCTGACACTGTCTGACACTCTCTGACACTCTCTATCACTCTCTGACACTGTCTGACACTCTCTGACAATCTCTATCACTCTCTATCACTCTCTGACACTCTCAGACACTCTCTGACACTCTCAGACACTCTCTGACACTCTCTATCACTCTCTGACACTCTCTATCACTCTCTGACACTCTCTGACACTCTCTGACACTCTCTATCACTCTCTGACACTCTATCACTCTCTATCACTCTCTGACACTCTCAGACACTCTCTGACACTCTCATACACTCTCTGACACTCTCTATCACTCTCTGACACTCTCTATCACTCTATCACTCTCTATCACTCTCTGACACTCTCAGACACTCTCAGACACTCTCTGACACTCTCTATCACTCTCTGACACTCTCTGTCACTCTCTGACACTGTCTGACACTCTCTGACACTCTCTATCACTCTCTGACACTCTCTATCACTCTCTGACACTCTCAGACACTCTCTATCACACTCTGACACTCTCTATCACTCTGTGACACTGTCTGACACTCTCTGACACTCTCTGACACTCTATCACTCTCTATCACTCTCTGACACTCTCAGACACTCTCTGACACTCTCAGACACTCTCTGACACTCTCTATCACTCTCTGACACTCTCTATCACTCTATCACTCTCTATCACTCTCTGACACTCTCAGACACTCTCAGACACTCTCAGACACTCTCTGACACTCTCTATCACTCTCTGACACTCTCTGTCACTCTCTGACACTGTCTGACACTCTCTGACACTCTCTATCACTCTCTGACACTCTCAGACACTCTCTGACACTCTCTGACACTCTCTATCACTCTCTGACACTCTCTATCACTCTCTGACACTGTCTGACACTCTCTGACACTCTCTATCACTCTCTATCACTCTCTGACACTCTCAGACCCTCTCTGACACTCTCAGACACTCTCAGACACTCTCTGACACTCTCTATCACTCTCTGACACTCTCAGACACTCTCTGAGACTCTCTGAAACTCTCTATCAATCTCTATCACTCTCTGACACTGTCTGACACTCTCTGACACTCTCTATCACTCTCTGACACTGTCTGACACTCTCTGACAATCTCTATCACTCTCTATCACTCTCTATCACTCTCTGACACTCTCTGACACTCTCAGACACTCACTATCACTCTCTGACACTGTCTGACACTCTCTGACACTCGCTATCACTCTCTGACACTCTGTGACACTCTATAACTCTCCATCACTCTCTGACACTCTCAGACACTCACTGACACTCTCAGACACTCTCTGACACTCTCTGACACTCTCTATCACTCTCTGACACTCTCTATCACTCTCTGACACTGTCTGACACTGTCTGACACTCTCTGACACTCTCTATCACTCTCTGACACTGTCTGACACTCTCTGACACTCGCTATCACTCTCTGACACTCTGTGACACTCTATCACTCTCCATCACTCTCTGACACTCTCAGACACTCACTGACACTCTCAGACACTCTCTGACACTCTCTGACACTCTCTATCACTCTCTATCACTCTCTGACACTCTCTATCACTCTCTGACACTGTCTGACACTCTCTGACACTCTCTATTACTCTCTATCACTCTCTGACACTGTCTGACACTCCCTGACACTCTCTATCACTCTCTGACACTCTCTATCACTCTCTGACACTGTCTGACACTCTCTGACACTCGCTACCACTCTCTGACACTCTGTGACACTCTATAACTATCCATCACTCTCTGACACTCTCAGACACTCACTGACACTCTCAGACACTCTCTGACACTCTCTGACACTCTCTATCACTCTCTATCACTCTCTGACACTCTCTATCACTCTCTGACACTGTCTGACACTCTCTGACACTCTCTATCACTCTCTATCACTCTCTGACACTGTCTGACACTCTCTGACACTCTCTATCACTCTCTGACACTGTCTGACACTCTCTGACACTCGCTATCACTCTCTGACACTCTGTGACACTCTATCACTCTCCATCACTCTCTGACACTCTCAGACACTCTCAGACACTCTCTGACACTCTCTGACACTCTCTATCACTCTCTATCATTCTCTGACACTCTCTATCACTCTCTGACACTGTCTGACACTCTCTGACACTCTCTATCACTCTCTATCACTCTCTGACACTCTCTGTCACTCTCTGACACTCTCTATCACTCTCTGACACTCTCTGACACTCTCTATCACTCTCTATCACTCTCTGACACTCTCTGACACTCTCAGACACTCTCAGACACTCACTATCACTCTCTGACACTGTCTGACACTCTCTGACACTCGCTATCACTCTCTGACACTCTGTGACACTCTATAACTCTCCATCACTCTCTGACACTCTCAGACACTCACTGACACTCTCAGACACTCTCTGACACTCTCTGACACTCTCTATCACTCTCTATCACTCTCTGACACTCTCTATCACTCTCTGACACTGTCTGACACTCTCTGACACTCTCTATCACTCTCTGACACTCTCTGACACTGTCTGACACTCTCTGACACTCTCTATCACTCTCTGACACTGTCTGACACTCTCTGACACTCGCTATCACTCTCTGACACTCTGTGACACTCTATCACTCTCCATCACTCTCTGACAATCTCAGACACTCACTGACACTCTCAGACACTCTCTGACACTCTCTGACACTCTCTATCACTCTCTATCACTCTCTGACACTCTCTATCACTCTCTGACACTGTCTGACACTCTCTGACACTCTCTATCACTCTCTATCACTCTCTGACACTGTCTGACACTCTCTGACACTCTCTATCACTCTCTGACACTGTCTGACACTCTCTGACACTCTCTATCACTCTCTATCACTCTCTGACACTGTCTGACACTCTCTGACACTCTCTATCACTCTCTGACACTCTCTGACACTCTCTATCACTCTCTGACACTCTCTGACACTCTCAGACACTCTCAGACACTCTCTGACACTCTCAGACACTCACTATCACTCTCTGACACTGTCTGACACTCTCTGACACTCGCTATCACTCTCTGACACTCTGTGACACTCTATAACTCTCCATCACTCTCTGACACTCTCAGACACTCACTGACACTCTCAGACACTCTCTGACACTCTCTGACACTCTCTATCACTCTCTATCACTCTCTGACACTCTCTATCACTCTCTATCACTCTCTGACACTGTCTGACACTCTCTGACACTCTCTATCACTCTCTATCACTCTCTGACACTGTCTGACACTCTCTGACACTCTCTATCACTCTCTGACACTGTCTGACACTCTCTGACACTCGCTATCACTCTCTGACACTCTGTGACACTCTATCACTCTCCATCACTCTCTGACACTCTCAGACACTCACTGACACTCTCAGACACTCTCTGACACTCTCTGACACTCTCTATCGCTCTCTATCACTCTCTGACACTCTCTATCACTCTCTGACACTTTCTGACACTCTCTGACACTCTCTATCACTCTCTATCACTCTCTGACACTGTCTGACACTCTCTGACACTCTCTATCACTCTCTGACACTGTCTGACACTCTCTGACACTCGCTATCACTCTCTGACACTCTGTGACACTCTATCACTCTCCATCACTCTCTGACACTCTCAGACACTCTCAGACACTCTCTGACACTCTCTGACACTCTCTATCACTCTCTATCATTCTCTGACACTCTCTATCACTCTCTGACACTGTCTGACACTCTCTGACACTCTCTATCACTCTCTATCACTCTCTGACACTGTCTGACACTCTCTGACACTCTCTATCACTCTCTGACACTCTCTGACACTCTCTATCACTCTCTGACACTCTCAGACACTCTCAGACACTCTCAGACACTCTCAGACACTCTCAGACACTCACCATCACTCTCTGACACTGTCTGACACTCTCTGACACTCGCTATCACTCTCTGACACTCTGTGACACTCTATAACTCTCCATCACTCTCTGACACTCTCAGACACTCACTGACACTCTCAGAGACTCTCTGACACTCACTGACACTCTCTATCACTCTCTATCACTCTCTGACACTCTCTATCACTCTCTGACACTGTCTGACACTCTCTGACACTCTCTATCACTCTCTATCACTCTCTGACACTGTCTGACACTCTCTGACACTCTCTATCACTCTCTGACACTGTCTGACACTCTCTGACACTCGCTATCACTCTCTGACACTCTGTGACACTCTATCACTCTCCATCACTCTCTGACACTCTCAGACACTCACTGACACTCTCAGACACTCTCTGACACTCTCTGACACTCTCTATCACTCTCTATCACTCTCTGACACTCTCTATCACTCTCTGACACTGTCTGACACTCTCTGACACTCTCTATCACTCTCTATCACTCTCTGACACTGTCTGACACTCTCTGACACTCTCTATCACTCTCTGACACTGTCTGATACTCTCTGACACTCTCTATCACTCTCTATCACTCTCTGACACTATCTGACACTCTCTGACACCCTCTATCACTCTCTGACACTCTCTGACACTCTCAGACACTCTCAGACACTCTCTGACATTCTCAGACACTCACTATCACTCTCTGACACTGTCTGACACTCTCTGACACTCGCTATCACTCTCTGACACTCTGTGACACTCTATAACTCTCCATCACTCTCTGACACTCTCAGACACTCACTGACACTCTCAGACACTCTCTGACACTCTCAGACACTCTCTGACACTCTCTGACACTCTCTGACACTCTCTATCACTCTCTGACACTGTCTGACACTCTCTGACACTCTCTATCACTCTCTATCACTCTCTGACACTGTCTGACACTCTCTGACACTCTCTATCACTCTCTGACACTGTCTGACACTCTCTGACACTCGCTATCACTCTCTGACACTCTGTGACACTCTATCACTCTCCATCACTCTCTGACACTCTCAGACACTCACTGACACTCTCAGACACTCTCTGACACTCTCTGACACTCTCTATCACTCTCTTACACTCTCTATCACTCTCTGACACTGTCTGACATTCTCTGACACTCTCTATCACTCTCTATCACTCTCTGACACTGTCTGACACTCTCTGACACTCTCTATCACTCTCTGACACTCTCTGACACTCTCTATCACTCTCTGACACTCTCTATCACTCTCAGACACTCTCAGACACTCTCTGACACTCTCTATCACTCTCTGACACTCTCTGTCACTCTCTGACACTGTCTGACACTCTCTGACACTATCACTCTCTGACACTCTCAGACACTCTCAGACACTCTCTGACACTCTCTATCACTCTCTGACACTCTCTATCACTCTCTGACACTGTCTGACACTCTCTGACACTCTCTATCACTCTCTGTCACTCTCTGACACTCTCAGACCCTCTCTGACACTCTCAGACACTCTCTGACACTCTCTATCACTCTCTGACACTCTCAGACACTCTCTGAGACTCTCTGAAACTCTCTATCACTCTCTATCACTCTCTGACACTGTCTGACACTCTCTGACACTCTCTACCACTCTCTGACACTGTCTGACACTCTCTGACAATCTCTATCACTCTCTATCACTCTCTGACACTCTCAGACACTCTCAGACACTCTCTGAAACTCTCAGACACTCTCTGACACTCTCTATCACTCTCTGACACTCTCAGACACTCTCTGACACTCTCTGACACTCTCTGACACTCTCTGACACTCTCTATCACTCTCTATCACTCTATCACTCTCTATCACTCTCTGACACTCTCAGACACTCTCTGACACTCTCAGACACTCTCTGACACTCTCTATCACTCTCTGACACTGTCTGACACTCTCTGACACTCTCTATCACTCTCTATCACTCTCTGACACTGTCTGACACTCTCTGACACTCTCTATCACTCTATGACACTCTCAGACACTCTCAGACACTCGCTATCACTCTCTGACACTCTGTGACACTCTATCACTCTCCATCACTCTCTGACACTCTCAGACACTCACTGACACTCTCAGACACTCTCTGACACTCTCTGACACTCTCTATCACTCTCTGACACTCTCTATCACTCTCTGACACTGTCTGACATTCTCTGACACTCTCTATCACTCTCTATCACTCTCTGACACTGTCTGACACTCTCTGACACTCTCTATCACTCTCTGACACTCTCTGACACTCTCTATCACTCTCTGACACTCTCTATCACTCTCAGACACTCTCAGACACTCTCTGACACTCTCTATCACTCTCTGACACTCTCTGTCACTCTCTGACACTGTCTGACACTCTCTGACACTCTCTATCACTCTCTGACACTCTCAGACACTCTCAGACACTCTCTGACACTCTCTATCACTCTCTGACACTCTCTATCACTCTCTGACACTGTCTGACACTCTCTGACACTCTCTATCACTCTCTGTCACTCTCTGACACTCTCAGACCCTCTCTGACACTCTCAGACACTCTCTGACACTCTCTATCACTCTCTGACACTCTCAGACACTCTCTGAGACTCTCTGAAACTCTCTATCACTCTCTATCACTCTCTGACACTGTCTGACACTCTCTGACACTCTCTACCACTCTCTGACACTGTCTGACACTCTCTGACAATCTCTATCACTCTCTATCACTCTCTGACACTCTCAGACACTCTCAGACACTCTCTGACACTCTCAGACACTCTCTGACACTCTCTATCACTCTCTGAAACTCTCAGACACTCTCTGACACTCTCTGACACTCTCTGACACTCTCTGACACTCTCTATCACTCTCTATCACTCTATCACTCTCTATCACTCTCTGACACTCTCAGACACTCTCTGACACTCTCAGACACTCTCTGACACTCTCAGACACTCTCTGACACTGTCTGACACTCTCTGACACTCTCTATCACTCTCTATCACTCTCTGACACTGTCTGACACTCTCTGACACTCTCTATCACTCTATGACACTCTCTGACACTCTCTATCACTCTCTATCACTCTCTGACACTCTCAGACACTCTCTGACACTCCCAGACACTCTCTGACACTCTCTATCACTCTCTGACACTCTCTATCACTCTCAGACACTCTCAGACACTCTCTGACACTCTCTATCACTCTCTGACACTCTCTGTCACTCTCTGACACTGTCTGACACTCTCTGACACTCTCTATCACTCTCTGACACTCTCAGACTCTCTCAGACACTCTCTGACACTCTCTATCACTCTCTGACACTCTCTATCACTCTCTGACACTGTCTGACACTCTCTGACACTCTCTATCACTCTCTGTCACTCTCTGACACTCTCAGACCCTCTCTGACACTCTCAGACACTCTCTGACACTCTCTATCACTCTCTGACACTCTCAGACACTCTCTGAGACTCTCTGAAACTCTCTATCACTCTCTATCACTCTCTGACACTGTCTGACACTCTCTGACACTCTCTACCACTCTCTGACACTGTCTGACACTCTCTGACAATCTCTATCACTCTCTATCACTCTCTGACACTCTCAGACACTCTCAGACACTCTCTGAAACTCTCAGACACTCTCTGACACTCTCTATCACTCTCTGACACTCTCAGACACTCTCTGACACTCTCTGACACTCTCTGACACTCTCTGACACTCTCTATCACTCTCTATCACTCTATCACTCTCTATCACTCTCTGACACTCTCAGACACTCTCTGACACTCTCAGACACTCTCTGACACTCTCTATCACTCTCTGACACTGTCTGACACTCTCTGACACTCTCTATCACTCTCTATCACTCTCTGACACTGTCTGACACTCTCTGACACTCTCTATCACTCTATGACACTGTCTGACACTCTTTGACACTCGCTATCACTCTCTGACACTCTGTGACACTCTATCACTCTCCATCACTCTCTGACACTCTCAGACACTCACTGACACTCTCAGACACTCTCTGACACTCTCTGACACTCTCTATCACTCTCTGACACTCTCTATCACTCTCTGACACTGTCTGACATTCTCTGACACTCTCTATCACTCTCTATCACTCTCTGACACTGTCTGACACTCTCTGACACTCTCTATCACTCTCTGACACTCTCTGACACTCTCTATCACTCTCTGACACTCTCTATCACTCTCAGACACTCTCAGACACTCTCTGACACTCTCTATCACTCTCTGACACTCTCTGTCACTCTCTGACACTGTCTGACACTCTCTGACACTCTCTATCACTCTCTGACACTCTCAGACACTCTCAGACACTCTCTGACACTCTCTATCACTCTCTGACACTCTCTATCACTCTCTGACACTGTCTGACACTCTCTGACACTCTCTATCACTCTCTGTCACTCTCTGACACTCTCAGACCCTCTCTGACACTCTCAGACACTCTCTGACACTCTCTATCACTCTCTGACACTCTCAGACACTCTCTGAGACTCTCTGAAACTCTCTATCACTCTCTATCACTCTCTGACACTGTCTGACACTCTCTGACACTCTCTACCACTCTCTGACACTGTCTGACACTCTCTGACAATCTCTATCACTCTCTATCACTCTCTGACACTCTCAGACACTCTCAGACACTCTCTGACACTCTCAGACACTCTCTGACACTCTCTATCACTCTCTGACACTCTCAGACACTCTCTGACACTCTCTGACACTCTCTGACACTCTCTATCACTCTCTATCACTCTATCACTCTCTATCACTCTCTGACACTCTCAGACACTCTCTGACACTCTCAGACACTCTCTGACACTCTCTATCACTCTCTGACACTGTCTGACACTCTCTGACACTCTCTATCACTCTCTATCACTCTCTGACACTGTCTGACACTCTCTGACACTCTCTATCACTCTATGACACTCTCTGACACTCTCTATCACTCTCTATCACTCTCTGACACTCTCAGACACTCTCTGACACTCCCAGACACTCTCTGACACTCTCTATCACTCTCTGACACTCTCTATCACTCTCTGACACTGTCTGACACTCTCTGACACTGTCTGACACTCTCTGACACACTGTGACACTCTATAACTCTCCATCACTCTCTGACACTCTCAGACACTCACTGACACTCTCAGACACACTCTGACACTCTCTGACACTCTCTGACACTCTCTGACACTGTCTGACACTCTCTGACACTCTCTATCACTCTCTATCACTCTCTGACACTGTCTGACACTCTCTGACACTCTCTATCACTCTCTGACACTGTCTGACACTCTCTGACACTCGCTATCACTCTCTGACACTCTGTGACACTCTATCACTCTCCATCACTCTCTGACACTCTCAGACACTCACTGACACTCTCAGACACTCTCTGACACTCTCTGACACTCTCTATCACTCTCTATCACTCTCTGACACTCTCTATCACTCTCCGACACTGTCTGACACTCTCTGACACTCTCTATCACTCTCTATCACTCTCTGACACTGTCTGACACTCTCTGACACTCTCTATCACTCTCTGACACTCTCTGACACTCTCTATCTCTCTCTGACACTCTCAGACACTCTCAGACACTCTCAGACACTCTCTATCACTCTCTGACACTCTCTGTCACTCTCTGACACTGTCTGACACTCTCTGACACTCTCCATCACTCTCTGACACTCTCCATCACTCTCTGACACTCTCTGACACTCTCTATCACTCTCTGACACTGTCTGACACTGTCTGACACTCTCTGACACTCTCTATCACTCTCTATCACTCTCTGACACTCTCAGACCCTCTCTGACACTCTCAGACACTCTCTGATACTCTCTATCACTCTCTGACACTCTCAGACACTCTCTGAGACTCTCTGAAACTCTCTATCACTCTCTATCACTCTCTGACACTGTCTGACACTCTCTGACACTCTCTATCACTCTCTGACACTGTCTGACACTGTCTGACACTCTCTGACACTCTCTATCACTCTCTATCACTCTCTGACACTCTCAGACACTCTCTGACACTCCCAGACACTCTCTGACACTCTCTATCACTCTCTGACACTCTCTATCACTCTCTGACACTGTCTGACACTCTCTGACACTGTCTGACACTCTCTGACACACTGTGACACTCTATAACTCTCCATCACTCTCTGACACTCTCAGACACTCACTGACACTCTCAGACACACTCTGACACTCTCTGACACTCTCTGACACTCTCCATCACTCTCTATCACTCTCTGACACTCTCTATCACTCTCTGACACTGTCTGACACTCTCTGACCCTCTCTATCACTCTCTATCACTCTCTGACACTGTCTGACACTCTCTGACACTCTCTATCACTCTCTGACACTGTCTGACACTCTCTGACACTCGCTATCACTCTCTGACACTCTGTGACACTCTATCACTCTCCATCACTCTCTGACACTCTCAGACACTCACTGACACTCTCAGACACTCTCTGACACTCTCTGACACTCTCTATCACTCTCTATCACGCTCTGACACTCTCTATCACTCTCTGACACTGTCTGACACTCTCTGACACTCTCTATCACTCTCTATCACTCTCTGACACTGTCTGACACTCTCTGACACTCTCTATCACTCTCTGACACTCTCTGACACTCTCTATCACTCTCTGACACTCTCAGACACTCTCAGACACTCTCAGACACTCTCTATCACTCTCTGACACTCTCTGTCACTCTCTGACACTGTCTGACACTCTCTGACACTCTCCATCACTCTCTGACACTCTCAGACACTCTCAGACACTCTCTGACACTCTCTATCACTCTCTGACACTGTCTGACACTGTCTGACACTCTCTGACACTCTCTATCACTCTCTATCACTCTCTGACACTCTCAGACCCTCTCTGACACTCTCAGACACTCTCTGACACTCTCTATCACTCTCTGACACTCTCAGACACTCTCTGAGACTCTCTGAAACTCTCTATCACTCTCTATCACTCTCTGACACTGTCTGACACTCTCTGACACTCTCTATCACTCTCTGACACTGTCTGACACTCTCTGACAATCTCTATCACTCTCTATCACTCTCTGACACTCTCAGACACTCTCAGACACTCTCTGACACTCTCAGACACTCTCTGACACTCTCTATCACTCTCTGACACTCTCTGACACTCTCTGACACTCTCTGACACTCTCTATCACTCTCCATCACTCTATCACTCTCTATCACTCTCTGACACTCTCAGACACTCTCTGACACTCTCAGACACTCTCTGACACTCTCTATCACTCTCTGACACTGTCTGACACTCTCTGACACTCTCTATCACTCTCTATCACTCTCTGACACTGTCTGACACTCTCTGACACTCTCTATCACTCTATGACACTCTCTGACACTCTCTATCACTCTCTATCAATCTCTGACACTCTCAGACACTCTCTGACACTCCCAGACACTCTCTGACACTCTCTATCACTCTCTGACACTCTCTATCACTCTCTGACACTGTCTGACACTCTCTGACACTCTCTATCACTCTCTATCACTCTCTGACACTCTCTGACACTCTCTGACACTCTCAGACACTCTCTGACACTCTCTATCACTCTCTGACACTCTCAGACACTCTCTGACACTCTCTGAAACTCTCTATCACTCTCTATCACTCTCTGACACACTCGTACACTCTCTGACACTCTCGATCACTCTCTATCACTCTCTATCACTCTCTGACACTCTCTGACACTCTCTGACACTCTCTGACACACTCTATCACTCTCTATCACTCTCTGACACTCTCTATCACTCTCTGACACTCACTATCACTCTCTGACACTCTCTATCACTCTCTGACACTCTCTATCACTCTCTATCACTCTCTGACACTCTCTGACACTCTCTGAAACTCTCTATCACTCTCTATCACTCTCTATCACTCTCTGACACTATTTGACACTCTCAGACACTCACTATCACTCTCTGACACCTTGTGACACTCTCTGACACGCTCTATCACTCTCTGACTCTGTCTGACACTCTCTGACACTCTCTATCACTCTCTGACACTATCTGACACTCTCAGACACTCACTATCACTCTCTGACACCTTGTGACACTCTCTGACACGCTCTATCACTCTCTGACACTGTCTGACACTCTCTGACACTCTCTATCACTCTCTATCACTCTCTATCACTCTCTGACACTCTCAGACACTCTCTGACACTCTCAGACACTCTCTGACACTCTCTATCACTCTCTGACACTCTCTATCACTCTCTGACACTCACTATCACTCTCTGACACCTTGTGACACTCTCTGACACGCTCTATCACTCTCTGACACTGTCTGACACTCTCAGACACTCTCTGACACTCTCTATCACACTCTGACACTCTCAGACACTCTCTGACACTCTCTATCACTCTCTATCACTCTCTGACACGTTCTGACACTCTCAGACACTCACTATCACTCTCTGACACTGTCTGACACTCTCTATCACTCTCTGACACTCTCTGACACTCTCTATCACTCTCTATCACTTTCTGACACTCTCTGACACTCTCTGAAACTCTTAGACACTCTCTGACACTCTCTGAAACTCTCTATCACTCTCAGACACTCACTATCACTCTCTGACACTGTCTGACACGCTCTATCACTCTCTGACACTCTCTGACACTCTCTATCACTCTCTATCACTTTCTGACACTCTCTGACACTCTCTGACACTCTCAGACACTCTCTGACACTCTCTGAAACTCTCTATCACTCTCAGACACTCTCTGACACTCTCTGTTACTCTCTGACACTGTCTGACTCTCTCTGACACTCTCTATCACTCTCTATCACTCTCTGACTCTCTCAGACACTCTCTGACACTCTCTGACACTCTCTGACACTCTCAGACACTCTCTGACACTCTCTATCACTCTCTGACACTGTCTGACACTCTCTATCACTCTCTGACACTCTCTGACACTCTCTGACACTCTATATCACTCTCTATCACTTTCTGACACTCGCTGACACTCTCTGACACTCTCTGACACTCTCTGAAACTCTCTATCACTCTCTGACACTCACTATCACTCTCTGACACTCTCTGACACTCTCTATCACTCTCAGACACTCTCTGACACTCTCTGACACTCTCTATCACTCTCTGACACTGTCTGACACTCTCTGACACTCTCTATCACTCTCTATCACTCTCTGACACTCTCAGACACTCTCTGACACTCTCAGACACTCACTATCACTCTCTGACACTGTCTGACACTCTGACACTCTCTATCACTCTCTATCACTCTCTGACACTCTCTGACACTCTCTATCACTCGCTATCACTCTCTGACACTGTCTGACACTCTCTGACACTCTCTATCACTCTCTGACACTCTCTGACACTCTCTATCACTCTCTGACACTCTCTGACACTCTCTATCACTCTCTATCACTCTCTGACACTCTCTGACACTCTCAGACACTCACTATCACTCTCTGACACTGTCTGACACTCTCTGACACTCTCTATCACTCTCTGACACTCTCTGACACTCTCTATCACTCTCTATCACTCTCTGACACTCTCAGACACTCTCTGACACTCTCAGACACTCACTATCACTCTCTGACACTGTCTGACACTCTGACACTCTCTATCACTCTCTATCACTCTCTGACACTCTCTGACACTCTCTATCACTCGCTATCACTCTCTGACACTGTCTGACACTCTCAGACACTCACTATCACTCTCTGACACTGTCTGACACTCTCTGACACTCTCTATCACACTCTGACACTCTCTGACACTCTCTATCACTCTCTATCACTCTCTGACACTCTCAGACACTCTCTGACACTCTCAGACACTCACTATCACTCTCTGACACTGTCTGACACTCTGACACTCTCTATCACTCTCTATCACTTTCTGACACTCTCTGACACTCTCAGACACTCACTATCACTCTCTGACACTCTCTGACACTCTCTATCACTCTCTGACACTCTCTATCACTCTCTGACACGCTCAGACACTCTCTGACACTCTCTGAAACTCTCTAACACTCTCTATCCCTCTCTGACACTCTCAGACACTCTCTGACACTCTCTGACACTCTCTGAAACTCTCTGACACTCTCTATCACTCTCTATCAGTCTCTGACACACTCAGACATAATCTGACACTCTCTGAAAATCTCTATCACTCTCAGACACTCCCTGACACTCTCTGACACTCTCAGACACTCACTATCACTCTCTGACACTGTCTGACACTCTCTGACACTCTCTATCACTCTCTGACACTGTCTGACACTCTCTGACACTCTCTTTCACTCTCTATCACTCTCTGACACTCTCAGACACTCTCTGACACTCTCTGAAACTCTCTATCACTCTCTATCACTCTCTGACACTCTCTATCACTCTCTGACACTCTCTGACACTCTCTGACACTCTCTATCACTCGCTATCACTCTCTGACACTGTCTGACACTCTCTGACACTCTCTATCACTCTCTATCACTTTCTGACACTCTCTGACACTCTCAGACACTCACTATCACTCTCTGACACTCTCTGACACTCTCTATCACTCTCTGACACTCTCTATCACTCTCTGACTCGCTCAGACACTCTCTGACACTCTCTGAAACTCTCTAACACTCTCTATCCCTCTCTGACACTCTCAGACACTCTCTGACACTCTCTGACACTCTCTGAAACTCTCTGACACTCTCTATCACTCTCTATCAGTCTCTGACACTCTCAGACATAATCTGACACTCTCTGAAACTCTCTATCACTCTCAGACACTCTCTGTCACTCTCTGACACTCTCAGACACTCACTATCACTCTCTGACACTGTCTGACACTCTCTGACACTCTCTATCACTCTCTGAGACTGGCTGACACTCTCTGACACTCTCTATCACTCTCTATCACTCTCTGACACTCTCAGACACTCTCTGACACTCTCTGAAACTCTCTATCACTCTCTGACACTGGCTGACACTCTCTGACACTCTCTATCACTCTCTGACACTCTCTGACACTCTCTATCACTCGCTATCACTCTCTGACACTCTCAGACACTCTCTGACACTCTCTGAAACTCTCTGACACTGGCTGACACTCTCTGACACTCTCTATCACTCTCTATCACTCTCTGACACTCTCAGACACTCTCTGACACTCTCTGAAACTCTCTATCACTCTCTGACACTGGCTGACACTCTCTGACACTCTCTATCACTCTCTGACACTCTCTGACACTCTCTGACACTCTCTATCACTCGCTATCACTCTCTGACACTCTCAGACACTCTCTGACACTCTCTGAAACTCTCTATCACTCTCTATCACTCTCAGACACTCTCTGACACTCTCTGAAACTCTCTATCACTCTCTATCACTCTCTGACACTCTCTGACACTCTCTGACACTCTCTATCACTCGCTATCACTCTCTGACACTCTCTGATACTCTCGGAAACTCTCTATCACTCTCAATCACTCTCTGACACTCTCAGACACTCTCTGACACTCTCTGAAACTCTCTATAACTCTCTATCACTCTCTGACACTCTCTGACACTCTCTATCACTCGCTATCACTCTCTGACACTCTCAGACACTCTCTGACACTCTCTGAAACTCTCTATCACTCTCTATCACTCTCTGACACTCTCTGACACTCTCTGACACTCTCTGAAACTCTCTATCACGCTCTATCACTCTCTGACACTCTCTGACACTCTCTGACACTCTCTATCACTCGCTATCACTCTCTGACACTCTCTGACACTCTCTGACACTGTCTGACACTCTCTGACACTCTCTGACACTCTCAGACACTCTCTGACACTCTCTGAAACTCTCTATCACTCTCTATCACTCTCTGACACTCTCTGACACTCTCTATCACTCGCTATCACTCTCTGACACTCTCAGACACGCTCTGACACTCTCTGAAACACTCTATCACTCTCTATCACTCTCTGACACTCTCTGACACTCTCTGAAACCCTCTATCACTCTCTATCACTCTCTGACACTCTCTGACACTCTCTGACACTCTCTATCACTCGCTATCACTCTCTGACACTCTCTGACAATCTCTGACACTGTCTGACACTCTCTGACACTCTCTATCACTCTCTGACACTCTCTGACACTCTCTGACACTCTCTATCACTCGCTATCACTCTCTGACACTCTCTGACACTCTCTGACACTCTCTGACACTCTCTGAAACTCTCTATCACACTCTATCACTCTCTGACACTCTCTGACACTCTCTGAAACTCTCTATCACTCTCTATCACTCGCTGACACTGTCTGACACTCTCTGACACTCTCTATCACTCTCTGACACTGTCTGACACTCTCTGACACTCTCTATCACTCTCTATCAATCTCTGACACTCTCAGACACTCTCTGACACTCTCTATCACTCTCTGACACTCTCTATCACTCTCTGACACTCTCAGACACTCTCTGACACTCTCTATCACTCTCTATCACTCTCTATCACTCTCTGACACTCTCTGACACTCTCTGACACTCTCTGACACTCTCAGACACTCTCTGACACTCTCTGAAACTCTCTATCACTCTCTATCACTCTCTGACACTCTCTGACACTCTCTATCACTCGCTATCACTCTCTGAAACTCTCTGACACTCTCGGAAACTCTCTATCACTCTCTATCACTCTCTGACACTCTCAGACACTCTCTGACACTCTCTGAAACTCTCTATAACTCTCTATCACTCTCTATCCCTCTCTGACACACTCTGACACTCTCTGACACTCTCTGACACTCTCTGAAACTCTCTGACACTCTCTATCACTCTCTATCAGTCTCTGACACTCTCAGACATAATCTGACAATCTCTGAAACTCTCTATCACTCTCAGACACTCTCTGTCACTCTCTGACACTCTCAGACACTCACTATCACTCTCTGACACTGTCTGACACTCTCTGACACTCTCTATCACTCTCTGACACTGGCTGACACTCTCTGACACTCTCTATCACTCTCTATCACTCTCTGACACTCTCAGACACTCTCTGACACTCTCTGAAACTCTCTATCACTCTCTGACACTGGCTGACACTCTCTGACACTCTCTATCACTCTCTGACACTCTCTGACACTCTCTGACACTCTCCATCACTCACTATCACTCTCTGACACTGTCTGACACTCTCAGACACTCACTGTCACTCTCTGACACTGTCTGACACTCTCTGACACTCTCTATCACTCTCTGACACTCTCTGACACTCTCTGACACTCTCTATCACTCTCTATCACTCTCTGACACTCTCAGACACTCTCTGACACTCTCTGAAACTCTCTATCACTCTCTGACACTGGCTGACACTCTCTGACACTCTCTATCACTCTCTGACACTTTCTGACACTCTCTGACACTCTCTATCACTCGCTATCACTCTCTGACACTCTCAGACACTCTCTGACACTCTCTGAAACTCTCTGACACTGGCTGACACTCTCTGACACTCTCTATCACTCTCTATCACTCTCTGACACTCTCAGACACTCTCTGACACTCTCTGAAACTCTCTATCACTCTCTGACACTGGCTGACACTCTCTGACACTCTCTATCACTCTCTGACACTCTCTGACACTCTCTGACACTCTCTATCACTCGCTATCACTCTCTGACACTCTCAGACACTCTCTGACACTCTCTGAAACTCTCTATCACTCTCTATCAATCTCTGACACTCTCAGACACTCTCTGACACTCTCTGAAACTCTCTATCACTCTCTATCACTCTCTGACACTCTCTGACACTCTCTGACACTCTCTATCACTCGCTATCACTCACTGACACTCGCTGACACTCTCGGAAACTCTCTATCACTCTCTATCACTCTCTGACACTCTCAGACACTCTCTGACACTCTCTGAAACTCTCTATAACTCTCTAGCACTCTCTGACACTCTCTGACACTCTCTATCACTCGCTATCACTCTCTGACACTCTCAGACACTCTCTGACACTCTCTGAAACTCTCTGAAACTCTATCACTCTCTGACACTCTCTGACACTCTCTGACACTCTCTGAAACTCTCTATCACTCTCTATCACTCTCTGACACTCTCTGACACTCTCTGACACTCTCTATCACTCGCTATCACTCTCTGACACTCTCTGACACTGTCTGACACTCTCTGACACTCTCTGACACTCTCAGACACTCTCTGACACTCTCTGAAACTCTCTATCACTCTCTATCACTCTCTGACACTCTCTGACACTCTCTATCACTCGCTATCACTCTCTGACACTCTCAGACACGCTCTGACACTCTCTGAAACTCTCTATCACTCTCTATCACTCTCTGACACTCTCTGACACTCTCTGACACTCTCTATCACTCGCTATCACTCTCTGACACTCTCTGACACTCTCTGACACTGTCTGACACTCTCTGACACTCTCTATCACTCTCTGACACTCTCTGACACTCTCTGACACTCTCTATCACTCGTTATCACTCTCTGACACTCTCTGACACTCTCTGACACTCTCTGACACTCTCTGAAACTCTTTATCACACTCTATCACTCTCTGACACTCTCTGAAACTCTCTAACACTCTCTATCACTCGCTGACACTGTCTGACACTCTCTGACACTCTCTATCACTCTCTGACACTGTCTGACACTCTCTGACACTCTCTATCACTCTCTATCAATCTCTGACACTCTCAGACACTCACTGACACTCTCTATCACTCTCTGACACTCTCTATCACTCTCTGACACTCTCAGACACTCTCTGACACTCTCTATCACTCTCTATCACTCTCTATCACTCTCTGACACACTCTGACACTCTCTGACACTCTCTGACACTCTCTGACACTCTCTGAAACTCTCTATCACTCTCTATCACTCTCTGACACTCTCTGACACTCTCTGACACTCTCTATCACTCGCTATCACTCTCCGAAACTCTCTGACACTCTCGGAAACTCTCTATCACTCTCTATCACTCTCTGACACTCTCAGACACTCTCTGACACTCTCTGAAACTCTCTATAACTCTCTATCACTCTCTGACACTCTCTGACACTCTCTATCACTCGCTATCACTCTCTGACACTCTCTGACACTCTCAGACACTCTCTGACTCTCTCTATCACTCTCTATCACTCACTGACACTCTCTGACACTCTCTGACACTCTCTATCACTCTCTGACACTCTCTATCACTCTCTGACACTCTCAGACACTCTCTGACACTCTCTATCACTCTCTATCACTCTCTGACACTCTCTGACACTATCAGACACTCACTATCACTCTCTGACACTCTCTGACACTCTCTATCACTCTCTGACACTCTCTGACACTCTCTATCACTCTCTATCACTCTCTGACACTCTCAGACACTCTCTGACACTCTCAGACACTCTCAGACCCTCTCTGACACTCTCTGACACTCTCTATCACTCTCTGACACTGTCTGAAACTCTCTATCACTCTCTATCACTCTCTGACACTCTCAGACACTCTCTGACACTCTCTGACACTCTCTATCACTCTCTGACACTGTCTGACACTCTCTGACACTCTCTATCACTCTCTGACACAGTCTGACACTCTCTGACACTCTCTATCACTCTCTATCACTCTCTGACACTCTCAGACACTCTCTGACACTCTGAAACTCTCTGTCACTCTCTGACACTCTCTGACACTCTCTATCACTCTCTGACACTGTCTGACACTCTCTGACACTCTCTATCACTCTCTGACACTGTCTGACACTCTCTGACACTCTCTATCACTCTCTATCACTCTCTGACACTCTCAGACACTCTCTGACACTCTGAAACTCTCTATCACTCTCTGACACTCTCAGACACCCTCTGACACTCTCTATCACTCTCTGACACTCTCTATCACTCTCTGACACTGTCTGACACTCTCTATCACTCTCTATCACTCTCTGACACTCTCTGACACTCTCTGACACTCTCTATCACTCTCTATCACTCTCTGACACTCTCTGACACTCTCTGACACTCTCAGACACTCTCTGACACTCTCTGAATTTCTCTATCACTCTCTATCACTCTCTGAAACTCTCTGACACTCTCTGAAACTCTCTATCTCTCTCTATCACTCTCTATCACTCTCAGACACTCACTATCACTCTCTGACACTCTCTATCACTCTCTGACACTCTCTGACACTCTCTATCACTCTCTGACACTCTCTGACACTCTCTATCACTCTCTATCACTCTCTGACACTCTCAGACACTCTCTGACACTCTCAGACACTCTCAGACACTCTCTGACACTCTCTGACACTCTCTATCACTCTCTGACACTGTCTGACACTCTCTGACACTCTCTATCACTCTCTGACACTGTCTGACACTCTCTGACACTCTCTATCACTCTCTATCACTCTCTGACACTCTCAGACACTCTCTGACACTCTGAAACTCTCTATCACTCTCTGACACTCTCAGACACTCTCTGACACTCTCTATCACTCTCTGACACTCTCTATCACTCTCTGACACTGTCTGACACTCTCTATCACTCTCTATCACTCTCTGACACTCTCTGACACTCTCTGACACTCTCTGACACTCTCAGACACTCTCTGACACTCTCTGACACTCTCTGAATTTCTCTATCACTCTCTATCACTCTCTGAAACTCTCTGACACTCTCTGAAACTCTCTATCTCTCTCTATCACTCTCTATCACTCTCAGACACTCACTATCACTCTCTGACACTCTCTATCACTCTCTGACACTCTCTATCACTCTCTGACACTCTCAGACACTCTCTGACACTCTCTGAAACTCTCTATCACTCTCTATCACTCTCTGACACTCTCTGACACTCTCTGACACTCTCTATCACTCGCTATCACTCTCTGACACTCTCAGACACTCTCTGACACTCTCTGACACTCTCTGAAACTCTCTGACACTCTCTATCACTCTCTATCACTCACTATCACTCTCTGACACTCTCAGACATAATCTGACACTCTCTGAAACTCTCTATCACTCTCAGACACTCTCTGACACTCTCTGACACTCTCTATCACTCGCTACCACTCTCTGACACTCTCAGACACTCACTGACACTCTCTATCACTCTCTGACACTCTCTATCACACTCTGACACTCTCAGACACTCTCTGACACGCTCTATCACTCTCTATCACTCTCTGACACTCTCTGAAACTCTCTGACACTCTCTATCACTCTCTATCACTCTCTGACACTCTCAGACATAATCTGACACTCTCTGAAACTCTCTATCACTCTCAGACACTCTCTGACACTCTCTGACATTCTCTATCACTCTCTGACACTCTCTGACACTCCCTATCACTCTCTGACACTCTCTATCACACTCTGACACTCTCAGACACTCTCTGACACGCTCTATCACTCTCTATCACTCTCTATCACTCTCTGACACTCTCAGACACTCTCTGACACGCTCTGTCACTCTATATCACTCTCTGACACTCTCTGACACTCTCAGACACTCACTATCACTCTCTGACACTGTCTGACACTCTCTGACACTCTCTATCACTCTCTGACACTCTCTGACACTCCCTATCACTCTCTATCACTCTCTGACACTGTCTGACACTCTCTGACACTCTCTATCACTCTCTGACACTCTCAGACACTCACTATCACTCTCTGACACTGTCTGACACTCTCTATCACTCTCTGACACTCTCTGACACTCTCTATCACTCTCTATCACTCTCTGACACTCTCAGACACTCTCTGACACTGTCTGACACTCTCTGACACTCTCTATCACTCTCTGACACTCTCTGACACTCCCTATCACTCTCTATCAATCTCTGACACTGTCTGACACTCTCTGACACTCTCTATCACTCTCTGACACTCTCAGACACTCACTATCACTCTCTGACACTGTCTGACACTCTCTGACACTCTCTATCACTCTCTGACGCTCTCTGACACTCTCTATCACTCTCTATCACTCTCTGACACTCTCAGACACTCTCTGACACTCTCAGACACTCTCTGACACTCTCTATCACTCTCTGACACTCTCTATCACTCTCTGACACTGTCTGACCCTCTCTGACACTCTCTATCACTCTCTGACACTGTCTGACACTCTCTGACACTCTCTATCACTCTCTATCACTCTCTAACACTCTCAGACACTCTCTGACACTCTCTGAGACTCTCTATCACTCTCAGACACTGTCTGACACTCTCTGACACTCTTTATCACTCTCTGACACTCTCTGACACACTCTATCACTCTCTATCACTCTCTGACACTGTCTGACACTCTCTGACACTCTCTATCACTCTCTGACACTCTCAGACACTCACTATCACTCTCTATCACTCTCGATCACTCTCTGACACTCTCAGACACTCTCTGACACTCTCTGAGACTCTCTATCACTCTCTGACACTCTCAGTCACTCTCTGACACTCTCTATCACTCTCTGACACTCTCTATCACTCTCTGACACTGTCTGACACTCTCTGACACTCTCTATCACTCTCTGACACTCTCTATCACTCTCTGACACTGTCTGACACTCTCTGACACTCTCTATCACTCTCCATCACTCTCTGACACTCTCAGACACTCTCTGACACTCTCTGAAACTCTCTATCACTCTCTATCACACTCTGACACTCTCAGACACTCTCTGACACTCTCTGAAACTCTCTATCACTCTCTATCACTCTCTGACACTCTCTGACACTCTCTATCACTCTCAATCACACTCTGACACTCTCTGACACTCTCAGACACTCTCTGACACTCTCTGAAACTCTCTATCACTCTCTATCAATTCTGAAACTCTCTGACACTCTCTGAAACTCTCTATCACTCTCTGACACTTTCTGACACTCTCTGAAACACTCTATCACTCTCTATCACTCTCTGACACTCTCTGACACTCTCTATCACTCTCTGAAACTCTCTATCACTCTCTGACACTCTCTGACATTCTCTGACACTCTCTATCACTCTCAATCACTCTCTGACACTCTCTGACACTCTCAGACACTCTCTGACACTCTCTGAAACTCTCTATCACTCTCTATCAATTCTGAAACTCTCTGACACTCTCTGAAACTCTCTATCACTCTCTGACACTCTCTGACACTCTCTGAAACACTCTATCACTCTCTATCACTCTCTGACACTCTCTGACACTCTCTATCACTCTCTATCACTCTCTGACACTCTCTGACACTCTCTGACAATCTCAGACACTCTCTGACACTCTCTGAAACTCTCTGTCACTCTCTATCACTCTCTGAAACTCTCTGACACTCTCTGAAACTCTCTATCACTCTCTATCACTCTCTGACACTGTCTGACACTGTCTGACACTCTCTGACACTCTCTATCACTCTCTGACACTGTCTGACACTCTCTGACAATCTCTATCACTCTCTATCACTCTCTGACACTCTCAGACACTCTCTGACACTCTCTATCACTCTCTGACACTCTCTATCACTCTCTGACACTCTCTGACACTCTCTATCACTCTCTGATACTCTCTATCACTCTCTGACACTCTCAGACACTCTCTGACACTCTCTATCACTCTCTATCACTCTCGGACAATCTCTGACACTCTCAGACACACTCTATCACTCTCTATCACTCTCTGACACTCTCAGACACTCACTGACACTCTCAGACACTCTCTGACACTCTCTATCACTCTCTGACACTCTCTATCACTCTCTGACACTGTCTGATACTCTCTGACACTCTCTATCACTCTCTATCACTCTCTGACACTGTCTGACACTGTCTGACACTCTCTGACACTCTCTATCACTCTCTGACACTGTCTGACACTCTCTGACACTCTCTATCACTCTCTATCACTCTCTGACAATGTCTGACACTCTCTGACACTCTGTATCACTCTCTGACACTCTGTATCACTCTCTGACACTCTCTGACACTCTCAGACACTCACTATCACTCTCTATCACTCTCTGACACTCTCTGACACTCGCTGTCACTCTCTGACACTCTGTGACACTCTCTGAAACTCTCTATCACTCTCTGACACTCTCAGACACTCACTGACACTCTCAGACACTCTCTGACACTCTCTATCACTCTCTGACACTCTCTATCACTCTCTGACACTCTATCACTCTCTATCACTCTCTGACACTCTCAGACACTCACTGACACTCACTATCACTCTCTATCACTCTATGACACTCTCTGACACTCGCTGTCACTCTCTGACACTCTGTGACACTCTCTGACACTCTCTATCACTCTCTGACACTCTCAGACACTCACTGACACTCTCAGACACTCTCTGACACTCTCTATCACTCTCTGACACTCTCTATCACTCTCTGACACTCTATCACTCTCTATCACTCTCTGACACTCTCAGACACTCACTGACACTCTCAGACACTCTCTGACACTCTCTATCACTCTCTGACACTCTCTATCACTCTCTGACACTCTCAGACACTCTCTGACACTCTCTATCACTCTCTATCACTCTCTGACACTCTCTGACACTCTCAGACACTCACTATCACTCTCTGACACTGTCTGACACTCTCTGACACTCGCTATCACTCTCTGACACTCTATGACACTCTATCACTCTCTATCACTCTCTGAAACTCTCAGACACTCACTGACACTCTCAGACACTCTCTGACACTCTCTATCACTCTCTGACACTCTCTATCACTCTCTGACACTCTATCACTCTCTATCACTCTCTGACACTCTCTGACACTCACTATCACTCTCTATCACTCTCTGACACTCTCTGACACTCGCTGTCACTCTCTGACACTCTGTGACACTCTCTGACACTCTCTATCACTCTCTGACACTCTCAGACACTCACTGACACTCTCAGACACTCTCTGACACTCTCAATCACTCTCTGACACTCTCTATCACTCTCTGACACTCTATCACTCTCTATCACTCTCTGACACTCTCAGACACTCACTGACACTCTCAGACACTCTCTGACACTCTCTATCACTCTCTGACACTCTCTATCACTCTCTGACACTCTCAGACACTCTCTGACACTCTCTATCACTCTCTATTACTCTCTGACACTCTCTGACACTCTCTGACACTCTCAGACACTCACTATCACTCTCTGACACTCTCTGACACTCTCTATCACTCTCTGATACTCTCTATCACTCTCTGACACTCTCAGACACTCTCTGACACTCTCTATCACTCTCTATCACTCTCGGACAATCTCTGACACTCTCAGACACACTCTATCACTCTCTATCACTCTCTGACACTCTCAGACACTCACTGACACTCTCAGACACTCTCTGACACTCTCTATCACTCTCTGACACTCTCTATCACTCTCTGACACTGTCTGATACTCTCTGACACTCTCTATCACTCTCTATCACTCTCTGACACTGTCTGACACTGTCTGACACTCTCTGACACTCTCTATCACTCTCTGACACTGTCTGACACTCTCTGACACTCTCTATCACTCTCTATCACTCTCTGACAATGTCTGACACTCTCTGACACTCTGTATCACTCTCTGACACTCTGTATCACTCTCTGACACTCTCTGACACTCTCAGACACTCACTATCACTCTCTATCACTCTCTGACACTCTCTGACACTCGCTGTCACTCTCTGACACTCTGTGACACTCTCTGAAACTCTCTATCACTCTCTGACACTCTCAGACACTCACTGACACTCTCAGACACTCTCTGACACTCTCTATCACTCTCTGACACTCTCTATCACTCTCTGACACTCTATCACTCTCTATCACTCTCTGACACTCTCAGACACTCACTGACACTCACTATCACTCTCTATCACTCTATGACACTCTCTGACACTCGCTGTCACTCTCTGACACTCTGTGACACTCTCTGACACTCTCTATCACTCTCTGACACTCTCAGACACTCACTGACACTCTCAGACACTCTCTGACACTCTCTATCACTCTCTGACACTCTCTATCACTCTCTGACACTCTATCACTCTCTATCACTCTCTGACACTCTCAGACACTCACTGACACTCTCAGACACTCTCTGACACTCTCTATCACTCTCTGACACTCTCTATCACTCTCTGACACTCTCAGACACTCTCTGACACTCTCTATCACTCTCTATCACTCTCTGACACTCTCTGACACTCTCAGACACTCACTATCACTCTCTGACACTGTCTGACACTCTCTGACACTCGCTATCACTCTCTGACACTCTATGACACTCTATCACTCTCTATCACTCTCTGAAACTCTCAGACACTCACTGACACTCTCAGACACTCTCTGACACTCTCTATCACTCTCTGACACTCTCTATCACTCTCTGACACTCTATCACTCTCTATCACTCTCTGACACTCTCTGACACTCACTATCACTCTCTATCACTCTCTGACACTCTCTGACACTCGCTGTCACTCTCTGACACTCTGTGACACTCTCTGACACTCTCTATCACTCTCTGACACTCTCAGACACTCACTGACACTCTCAGACACTCTCTGACACTCTCAATCACTCTCTGACACTCTCTATCACTCTCTGACACTCTATCACTCTCTATCACTCTCTGACACTCTCAGACACTCACTGACACTCTCAGACACTCTCTGACACTCTCTATCACTCTCTGACACTCTCTATCACTCTCTGACACTCTCAGACACTCTCTGACACTCTCTATCACTCTCTATTACTCTCTGACACTCTCTGACACTCTCAGACACTCACTATCACTCTCTGACACTGTCTGACACTCTCTGACACTCGCTATCACTCTCTGACACTCTATGACACTTTATCACTCTCTATCACTCTCTGAAACTCTCAGACACTCACTGACACTCTCAGACACTCTCTGACACTCTCTATCACTCTCTGACACTTTCTATCACTCTCTGACACTGTCTGACACTCTCTGACACTCTCTATCACTCTCTATCACTCTCTGACAATGTCTGACACTCTCTGACACTCTCTATCACTCTCTGACACTCTCTGACACTCTCTATCACTCTCTATCACTCTCTGACACTCTCTGACACTCTCAGACACTCACTATCACTCTCTATCACTCTCTGACACTCTCTGACACTCGCTGTCACTCTCTGACACTCTGTGACACTCTATCACTCTCTATCACTCTCTGACACTCTCAGACACTCACTGACACTCTCAGACACTCTCTGACACTCTCTATCACTCTCTGACACTCTCTATCACTCTCTGACACTCTCAGACACTCTCTGACTCTCTCTGAAACTCTCTATCACTCTCTATCACTCTCTGACACTCTCTGACACTCTCTGACACTCTCTATCACTCACTATCACTCTCTGACACTGTCTGACACTCTCTGACACTCTCTATCACTCTCTGACACTCTCTGACACTCTCTATCACTCTCTATCACTCTCTGACACTCTCAGACACTCTCTGACACTCTCAGACACTCTCTGACACTCTCTATCACTCTCTGACACTCTCTATCAATCTCTGACGCTGTCTGACACTCTCTGACACTCTCTATCACTCTCTGACACTGTCTGACACTCTCTGACACTCTCTATCACTCTCTATCACTCTCTGACATTCTCAGACACTCTCTGACACTCTCTGACACTCTCTGACACTCTCTGACACTGTCTGACACTCTCTGACACTCTCTATCACTCTCTATCACTCTCTATCACTCTCTGACACTCTCTATCACTCTCTGACACTCTCTGACACTCTCTATCACTCTCTATCACTCTCTATCACTCTCTGACACTTTCTGACACTCTCTGACACTCTCTATCACTCTCTGACACTCTCAGACACTCACTATCACTCTCTGACACTCTCTGACACTCACTATCACTCTCTGACACTGTCTGACACTCTCTGACACTCTCTATCACTATCTGACACTCTCTGACACTCTCTATCACTCTCTATCACTCTCTGACACTCTCAGACACTCTCTGACACTCTCTATCTCTCTCTGAAACTCTCTGACACTCTCTGACACTCTCTATCACTCTCTGACACTCTCAGACACTCTCTGACACTCTCTGACACTCTCTATCACTCTCTGACACTCTCTGACACTCTCTATCACTCTCTGACACTCTCTGACACTCACTATCACTCTCTGACACTGTCTGACACTCTCTGACACTCTCTATCACTCTATGACACTCTCTGACACTCTCTATCACTCTCTATCACTCTCAGACACTCTCAGACACTCTCTGACACTCTCAGACACTCTCTGACACTCTCTATCACTCTCTGACACTGTCTGAAACTCTCTGACACTCTCTATCACTCTCTGACACTGTCTGACACTCTCTGACGCTCTCGATCACTCTATATCACTCTCTGACACTCTCAGACACTCTCTGACACTCTCTGAGACTCTCTATCACTCTCTGACACTGTCTGACACTCTCTGACACTCTCTATCACTCTCTGACACTCTCTGACACTCTCTATCACTCTCTATCACTCTCTGACACTGTCTGACACTCTCTGACACTCTCTATCACTCTCTGACACTCTCTGACACTCTCTATCACTCTCTGACACTCTCTGACACTCTCTATCACTCTCTGACACTGTCTGACACTCTCTGACACTCACTATCACTCTCTGACACTCTCTGAAACTCTCTGACACTCTCTATCACTCTCTGACACTCTCTGACACTCTCTATCACTCTCTGACACTCTCAGACACTCTCTGACACTCTCAGACACTCTCTGACACTCTCTATCACTCTCTGACACTCTCTATCACTCTCTGTCACTGTCTGACACTCTCTGACACTCTCTATCACTCTCTGACAATGTCTGACACTCTCTGACACTCTCTATCACTCTCTGACACTCTCTGACACTCTCTATCACTCTCTATCACTCTCTGACACTCTCTGACACTCTCAGACACTCACTATCACTCTCTATCACTCTCTGACACTCGCTGTCACTCTCTGACACTCTGTGACACTCTATCACTCTCTATCACTCTCTGACACTCTCAGACACTCACTGACACTCTCAGACACTCTCTGACACTCTCTATCACTCTCTGACACTCTGTATCACTCTCTGACACTCTGTGACACTCTATCACTCTCTATCACTCTCTGACACTCTCAGACACTCACTGACACTCTCAGACACTCTCTGACACTCTCTATCACTCTCTGACACTCTGTATCACTCTCTGACACTCTCAGACACTCTCTGACACTCTCTGAAACTCTCTATCACTCTCTATCACTCTCTGACACTCTCTATCACTCTCTGACACTCTCAGACACTCTCTGACACTCTCTATCACTCTCTATCACTCTCTGACACTCTCTGACACTCTCAGACACTCACTATCACTCTCTGACACTGTCTGACACTCTCTGACACTCGCTATCACTCTCTGACACTCTATGACACTCTATCACTCTCTATCACTCTCTGAAACTCTCAGACACTCACTGACACTCTCAGACACTCTCTGACACTCTCTATCACTCTCTGACACTCTCTATCACTCTCTGACACTGTCTGACACTCTCTGACACTCTCTATCACTCTCTGACACTGTCTGACACTCTCTGACACTCTCTATCACTCTCTATCACTCTCTGACACTCTCAGACACTCACTGACACTCTCTATCACTCTCTGACACTCTCTATCACTCTCTGACACTTTCCGACACTCTCTGACACTCTCTATCACTCTCTATCACTCTCTGACACTCTCTGACACTCTCAGACACTCACTATCACTCTCTGACACTGTCTGACACTCTCAGACACTCACTGACACTCTCTAGCACTCTCTGACACTCTCTATCACTCTCTATCACTCTCTGACACTCGCAGACACTCACTATCACTCTCTGACACTGTCTGACACTCTCTATCACTCTCTATCACTCTCTGACACTCTCTGACACACTCAAACACTCACTATCACTCTCTGACACTGTCTGACACTCTCTGACACTCTCTATCACTCTCTGACACTCTCTGACACTCTCTATCACTCTCGATCACTCTCTGACACTCTCTGACACACTCTATCACTCTCTATCACTCTCTGACACTCTCTGACACTCTCTGACACTCTCAGACACTCACTATCACTCTCTGACACTGTCTGACACTCTCTGACATTCTCTATCACTCTCTGACACTCTCTGACACTCTCTATCACTCTCTATCACTCTCTGACACTCTCAGACACTCTCTGACACTCTCAGACACTCACTATCACTCTCTGACACTGTCTGACACTCTGACACTCTCTATCACTCTCTGACACTCTCTGACACTCTCTATCACTCGCTATCACTCTCTGACACTCTCTGACACTCTCAGACACTCACTATCACTCTCTGACACTGTCTGACACTCTCTGACACTCTCTATCACTCTCTGACACTCTCTGACACTCTCTATCACTCTCGATCACTCTCTGACACTCTCCGACACTCTCTATCACTCTCTATCACTCTCTGACACTCTCTGACACTCTCAGACACTCACTATCACTCTCTGACACTGTCTGACACTCTCTGACACTCTCTATCACTCTCTGACACTCTCTGACACTCTCTATCACTCTCTATCACTCTCTGACACTCTCAGACACTCTCTGACACTCTCAGACACTCACTATCACTCTCTGACACTGTCTGACACTCTGACACTCTCTGTCACTCTCTGACACTCTCTGACACTCTCTATCACTCGCTATCACTCTCTGACACTCTCAGACACTCTCTGACACTCTCTGACACTCTCTGAAACTCTCTGACACTCTCTATCACTCTCTATCAGTCTCTGACACACTCAGACATAATCTGACACTCTCTGAAACTCTCTATCACTCTCAGACACTCTCTGACACTCTCTGACACTCTCAGACACTCACTATCACTCTCTGACACTGTCTGACACTCTCTGACACTCTCTGACACTCTCTGACACTCTCTATCACTCTCTGTCACTTTCTGACACTCTCTGACACTCTCAGACACTCACTATCACTCTCTGACACTCTCTGACACTCTCTATCACTCTCTGACACTCTCTGACACTCTCTATCACTCTCTGACACTCTCTATCACTCTCTGACACTCTCTGACACTCTCTATCACTCTCTGACACTCTCTATCACTCTCTGACACTCTCAGACACTCTCTGACACTCTCTGAAACTCTCTATCACTCTCTATCCCTCTCTGACACGCTCTGACACTCTCTGACACTCACTATCACTCTCTGACACTCTCTGACACTCTCTATCACTCTCTGACACTCTCTGACGCTCTCTATCACTCTCTGACACTCTCTATCACTCTCTGACACTCTCTGACACTCTCTATCACTCTCTGACACTCTCTATCACTCTCTGACACTCTCAGACACTCTCTGACACTCTCTGAAACTCTCTATCACTCTCTATCCCTCTCTGACACGCTCTGACACTCTCTGACACTCTCTATCACTCGCTATCACTCTCTGACACTCTCTGACATTCTCAGACACTCTCTGACACTCTCTGACACTCTCTGAAACTCTCTGACACTCTCTATCACTCTCTATCACTCTCTGACACTCTCAGACACTCTCAGACACTCACTATCACTCTCTGACACTCTCAGACACTCACTATCACTCTCTGACACTGTCTGACACTCTCTGACACTCTCTATCACTCTCTGACACTGTCTGACACTCTCTGATACTCTCTATCACTCTCTATCACTCTCTCACACTCTCAGACACTCTCTGACACTCTCTGAAACTCTCTATCACTCTCTATCACTCTCTGACACTCTCTATCACTCTCTATCACTCTCTGACACTCTCTGACACTCTCTGAAACTCTCTATCACTCTCTATCACTCTCTGACACTCTCTATCACTCGCTATCACTCTCTGACACTCTCTGACACTCTCAGACACTCTCTGACACTGTCTGACACTCTCTGACACTCTCTATCACTCTCTATCACTCTCTGACACTCTCTATCGCTCTCTGACACTCTCTGAAACTCTCTATCACTCTCTATCACTCTCTGACACTCTCAGACACTCTCTGACACTCTCTGAAACTCTCTATCACTCTCTGACACTCTCAGACACTCTCTGACACTCTCTGAAACTCTCTATCACTCTCTATCACTCTCTGACACTCTCAGACACTCTCTGACACTCTCTGAAACTCTCTATCACTCTCTATCACTCTCTGACACTGTCTGACACTCTCTGACACTCTCTATCACTCGCTATCACTCTCTGACACTCTCTGACACTCTCTTCCACTGTCTGACACTCTCTGACACTCTCTGACACTCTCAGAAACTCTCTATCACTCTCTATCACTCTCTGACACTCTCTGACACTCTCAGATTCTCTCTGACACTCTCTGAAACTCTCTATCACTCTCTATCACTCTCTGACACTCTCAGACACTCTCTGACACTCTCTGAAACTCTCTATCACTCTCTATCACTCTCTGACACTCTCTGACACTCTCTGTCACTCGCTATCACTCTCTGACACTCTCTGACACTCTCTGACACTGTCTGACACTCTCTGACACTCTCTATCACTCTCTATCACTCTCTGACTCTCTCTGACACACTCTGACACTCTCTATCACTCGCTATCACTCTCTGACACTCTCTGACACTCTCTGACACTCTCTGACACTCTCTGAAACTCTCCATCACACTCTATCACTCTCTGACACTCTCTGACACTCTCTGAAACTCTCTATCACTCTCTATCACTCGCTGACACTGTCTGACACTCTCTGACACTCTCTATCACTCTCTGACACTGTCTGGCACTCTCTGACACTCTCT
This sequence comes from Heterodontus francisci, assembly GCF_036365525.1. NCBI lineage: Eukaryota > Metazoa > Chordata > Chondrichthyes > Heterodontiformes > Heterodontidae > Heterodontus > Heterodontus francisci. Next base: position 32,757,976 of record NC_090412.1, on the reverse strand, counting down.
ATCACTCTCTATCACTCTCTGACACTCTCAGACACTCACTGACACTCTCTATCACTCTCTGACACTCTCTATCACTCTCTGACACTCTCTGACACTCTCTATCACTCTCTGACACTCTCTGACACTCTCTGTCACTCGCTATCACTCTCTGACACTCTCTGACACTCTCTGACACAGTCTGACACTCTCTGACACTCTCTATCACTCTCTATCACTCTCTGACTCTCTCTGACACACTCTGACACTCTCTATCACTCGCAATCACTCTCTGACACTCTCTGACACTCTCTGACACTCTCTGACACTCTCTGAAACTCTCCATCACACTCTATCACTCTCTGACACTCTCTGACACTCTCTGAAACTCTCTATCACTCTCTATCACTCGCTGACACTGTCTGACACTCACTGACACTCTCTATCACTCTCTGACACTCTCTATCACTCGCTGACACTCGCAGACACTCTCTGACACTCTCTATCACTCTCTATCACTCTCTGACACTCTCTGACACTCTCAGACACTCACTATCACTCTCTGACACTGTCTGACACTCTCTGACACTCTCTATCACTCTCTATCACTCTCTGACACTCTCTGACACTCTCAGACACTCACTATCACTCTCTGACACTGTCTGACACTCTCTGACACTCTCTATCACTCTCTGACACTCTCTGACACTCTCTATCACTCTCTGACACTCTCTGACACTCTCTATCACTCTCTATCACTCTCTGACACTCTCTGACACTCTCAGACACTCACTATCACTCTCTGACACTGTCTGACACTCTCTGACACTCTCTATCACTCTCTGACACTCTCTGACACTCTCTATCACTCTCTATCACTCTCTGACACTCTCAGACACTCTCTGACACTCTCAGACACTCACTATCACTCTCTGACACTGTCTGACACTCTGACACTCTCTATCACTCTCTATCACTCTCTGACACTCTCTGACACTCTCTGAAACTCTCTATCACTCTCTATCACTCGCTGACACTGTCTGACACTCTGACACTCTCTATCACTCTCTATCACTCTCTGACACTCTCTGACACTCTGACACTCTCTATCACTCTCTATCACTCTCTGACACTCTCTGACACTCTCTATCACTCGCTATCACTCTCTGACACTGTCTGACACTCTCAGACACTCACTATCACTCTCTGACACTGTCTGACACTCTCTGACACTCTCTATCACTCTCTGACACTCTCTGACACTCTCTATCACTCTCTATCACTCTCTGACACTCTCAGACACTCTCTGACACTCTCAGACACTCACTATCACTCTCTGACACTGTCTGACACTCTGACACTCTCTATCACTCTCTATCACTCTCTGACACTCTCTGACACTCTCTATCACTCGCTATCACTCTCTGACACGCTCAGACACTCTCTGACACTCTCAGACACTCACTATCACTCTCTGACACTGTCTGACACTCTGACACTCTCTATCACTCTCTATCACTCTCTGACACTCTCTGACACTCTCTATCACTCTCTGACACTCTCTGACACTCTCTATCACTCTCTGACACTCTCTGACACTCTCTATCACTCTCTATCACTCTCTGACACTCTCTGACACTCTCAGACACTCACTATCACTCTCTGACACTGTCTGACACTCTCTGACACTCTCTATCACTCTCTGACACTCTCTGACACTCTCTATCACTCTCTATCACTCTCTGACACTCTCAGACACTCTCTGACACTCTCAGACACTCACTATCACTCTCTGACACTGTCTGACACTCTGACACTCTCTATCACCCTCTATCACTCTCTGACACTCTCTGACACTCTCTATCACTCGCTATCACTCTCTGACACTGTCTGACACTCTCAGACACTCACTATCACTCTCTGACACTGTCTGACACTCTCTGACACTCTCCATCACTCTCTATCACTCTCTGACACTCTCTGACACTGTCTGACACTCTCAGACACTCACTATCACTCTCTGACACTGTCTGACAGTCTCTGACACTCTCTATCACACTCTGACACTCTCTGACACTCTCTATCACTCTCTATCACTCTCTGACACTCTCAGACACTCTCTGACACTCTCAGACACTCACTATCACTCTCTGACACTGTCTGACACTCTGACACTCTCTATCACTCTCTATCACTCTCTGAAACTCTCTGACACTCTCTATCACTCGCTATCACTCTCTGACACTCTCAGACACTCTCTGACACTCTCTGACACTCTCTGAAACTCTCTGACACTCTCTATCTCTCTCTATCAGTCTCTGACACACTCAGACATAATCTGACACTCTCTGAAACTCTCTATCACTCTCAGACACTCTCTGACACTCTCTGACACTCTCAGACACTCACTATCACTCTCTGACACTGTCTGACACTCTCTGACACTCTCTATCACTCTCTGACACTGTCTGACACTCTCTTACACTCTCTTTCACTCTCGATCACTCTCTGACACTCTCAGACACTCTCTGACACTCTCTGAAACTCTCTATCACTCTCTATCACTCTCTGACACTCTCTATCACTCTCTGACACTCTCTGACACTCTCTGACACTCTCTATCACTCGCTATCACTCTCTGACACTGTCTGACACTCTCTATCACTCGCTATCACTCTCTGACACTGTCTGACACTCTCTGACACTCTCTATCACTCTCTGACACTCTCTGACACTCTCTATCACTCTCTGACACTCTCTGACACTCTCTATCACTCTCTATCACTCTCTATCACTCTCTGACACTCTCTATCACTCTCTGACACTCTCTGACACTCTGACACTCTCTATCACTCTCTATCACTCTCTGACACTCTCTGACACTCTCTATCACTCGCTATCACTCTCTGACACTGTCTGACACTCTCTGACACTCTCTATCACTCTCTGACACTCTCTGACACTCTCTATCACTCTCTGACACTCTCTGACATTCTCTATCACTCTCTATCACTCTCTGACACTCTCAGACACTCTCTGACACTCTCAGACACTCACTATCACTCTCTGACACTGTCTGACACTCTGACACTCTCTATCACTCTCTATCACTCTCTGACACTCTCTGACACTCTCTATCACTCGCTATCACTCTCTGACACTGTCTGACACTCTCAGACACTCACTATCACTCTCTGACACTGTCTGACACTCTCTGACACTCTCTATCACTCTCTGACACTCTCTGACACTCTCTATCACTCTCTATCACTCTCTGACACTCTCTATCACTCTCTGACACTCTCTGACACTCTCAGACACTCACTATCACTCTCTGACACTGTCTGACACTCTGACACTCTCTATCACTCTCTATCACTCTCTGACACTCTCTGACACTCTCTATCACTCGCTATCACTCTCTGACACTGTCTGACACTCTCTGACACTCTCTATCACTCTCTGACACTCTCTGACACTCTCTATCACTCTCTGACACTCTCTGACATTCTCTATCACTCTCTATCACTCTCTGACACTCTCTGACACTCTCAGACACTCACTATCACTCTCTGACACTGTCTGACACTCTCTGACACTCTCTATCACTCTCTGACACTCTCTGACACTCTCTATCACTCTCTATCACTCTCTGACACTCTCAGACACTCTCTGACACTCTCAGACACTCACTATCACTCTCTGACACTGTCTGACACTCTGACACTCTCTATCACTCTCTATCACTCTCTGACACTCTCTGACACTCTCTATCACTCGCTATCACTCTCTGACACTGTCTGACACTCTCAGACACTCACTATCACTCTCTGACACTGTCTGACACTCTCTGACACTCTCTATCACACGCTGACACTCTCTGACACTCTCTATCACTCTCTATCACTCTCTGACACTCTCAGACACTCACTATCACTCTCTGACACTGTCTGACACTCTGACACTCTCTATCACTCTCTATCACTCTCTGACACTCTCTGACACTCTCTATCACTCGCTATCACTCTCTGACACTCTCAGACACTCTCTGACACTCTCTGACACTCTCTGAAACTCTCTGACACTCTCTATCACTCTCTATCAGTCTCTGACACACTCAGACATAATCTGACACTCTCTGAAACTCTCTATCACTCTCAGACACTCTCTGACACTCTCTGACACTCTCAGACACTCACTATCACTCTCTGACACTGTCTGACACTCTCTGACACTCTCTATCACTCTCTGACACTGTCTGACACTCTCTGACACTCTCTTTCACTCTCGATCACTCTCTGACACTCTCAGACACTCTCTGACACTCTCTGAAACTCTCTATCACTCTCTATCACTCTCTGACACTCTCTATCACTCTCTGACACTCTCTGACACTCTCTGACACTCTCTATCACTCGCTATCACTCTCTGACACTGTCTGACACTCTCTATCACTCGCTATCACTCTCTGACACTGTCTGACACTCTCTGACACTCTCTATCACTCTCTGACACTCTCTGACACTCTCTATCACTCTCTGACACTCTCTGACACTCTCTATCACTCTCTATCACTCTCTATCACTCTCTGACACTCTCTATCACTCTCTGACACTCTCTGACACTCTGACACTCTCTATCACTCTCTATCACTCTCTGACACTCTCTGACACTCTCTATCACTCGCTATCACTCTCTGACACTGTCTGACACTCTCTGACACTCTCTATCACTCTCTGACACTCTCTGACACTCTCTATCACTCTCTGACACTCTCTGACATTCTCTATCACTCTCTATCACTCTCTGACACTCTCAGACACTCTCTGACACTCTCAGACACTCACTATCACTCTCTGACACTGTCTGACACTCTGACACTCTCTATCACTCTCTATCACTCTCTGACACTCTCTGACACTCTCTATCACTCGCTATCACTCTCTGACACTGTCTGACACTCTCTGACACTCTCTATCACTCTCTGACACTCTCTGACACTCTCTATCACTCTCTGACACTCTCTGACATTCTCTATCACTCTCTATCACTCTCTGACACTCTCTGACACTCTCAGACACTCACTATCACTCTCTGACACTGTCTGACACTCTCTGACACTCTCTATCACTCTCTGACACTCTCTGACACTCTCTATCACTCTCTATCACTCTCTGACACTCTCAGACACTCTCTGACACTCTCAGACACTCACTATCACTCTCTGACACTGTCTGACACTCTGACACTCTCTATCACTCTCTATCACTCTCTGACACTCTCTGACACTCTCTATCACTCGCTATCACTCTCTGACACTGTCTGACACTCTCAGACACTCACTATCACTCTCTGACACTGTCTGACACTCTCTGACACTCTCTATCACACTCTGACACTCTCTGACACTCTCTATCACTCTCTATCACTCTCTGACACTCTCAGACACTCTCTGACACTCTCAGACACTCACTATCACTCTCTGACACTGTCTGACACTCTGACACTCTCTATCACTCTCTATCACTCTCTGACACTCTCTGACACTCTCTATCACTCGCTATCACTCTCTGACACTCTCAGACACTCTCTGACACTCTCTGACACTCTCTGAAACTCTCTGACACTCTCTATCACTCTCTATCAGTCTCTGACACACTCAGACATAATCTGACAAAATCTGAAACTCTCTATCACTCTCAGACACTCTCTGACACTCTCTGACACTCTCAGACACTCACTATCACTCTCTGACACTGTCTGACACTCTCTGACACTCTCTATCACTCTCTGACACTGTCTGACACTCTCTGACACTCTCTTTCACTCTCTATCACTCTCTGACACTCTCAGACACTCTCTGACACTCTCTGAAACTCTCTATCACTCTCTATCACTCTCTGACACTCTCTATCACTCTCTGACACTCTCTGACACTCTCTGACACTCTCTATCACTCGCTATCACTCTCTGACACTGTCTAACACTCTCTGACACTCTCTATCACTCTCTATCACTTTCTGACACTCTCTGACACTCTCAGACACTCACTATCACTCTCTGACACTCTCTGACACTCTCTATCACTCTCTGACACTCTCTATCACTCTCTGACACGCTCAGACACTCTCTGACACTCTCTGAAACTCTCTAACACTCTCTATCCCTCTCTGACACTCTCAGACACTCTCTGACACTCTCTGACACTCTCTGAAACTCTCTGACACTCTCTATCACTCTCTATCAGTCTCTGACACACTCAGACATAATCTGACACTCTCTGAAACTCTCTATCACTCTCAGACACTCTCTGACACTCTCTGACACTCTCAGACACTCACTATCACTCTCTGACACTGTCTGACACTCTCTGACACTCTCTATCACTCTCTGACACTGTCTGACACTCTCTGACACTCTCTTTCACTCTCTATCACTCTCTGACACTCTCAGACCCTCTCTGACACTCTCTGAAACTCTCTATCACTCTCTATCACTCTCAGACACTCACTATCACTCTCTGACACTGTCTGACACTCTCTGACACTCTCTATCACTCTCTGACACTGTCTGACACTCTCTGACACTCTCTTTCACTCTCGATCACTCTCTGACACTCTCAGACCCTCTCTGACACTCTCTGAAACTCTCTATCACTCTCTATCACTCTCAGACACTCACTATCACTCTCTGACACTGTCTGACACTCTCTGACACTCTCTATCACTCTCTGACACTGTCTGACACTCTCTGACACTCTCTTTCACTCTCGATCACTCTCTGACACTCTCAGACACTCTCTGACACTCTCTGAAACTCTCTATCACTCTCTATCACTCTCTGACACTCTCTATCACTCTCTGACACTCTCTGACACTCTCTGACACTCTCTATCACTCGCTATCACTCTCTGACACTGTCTGACACTCTCTATCACTCGCTATCACTCTCTGACACTGTCTGACACTCTCTGACACTCTCTATCACTCTCTGACACTCTCTGACACTCTCTATCACTCTCTGACACTCTCTGACACTCTCTATCACTCTCTATCACTCTCTATCACTCTCTGACACTCTCTATCACTCTCTGACACTCTCTGACACTCTGACACTCTCTATCACTCTCTATCACTCTCTGACACTCTCTGACACTCTCTATCACTCGCTATCACTCTCTGACACTGTCTGACACTCTCTGACACTCTCTATCACTCTCTGACACTCTCTGACACTCTCTATCACTCTCTGACACTCTCTGACACTCTCTATCACTCTCTATCACTCTCTGACACTCTCAGACACTCACTATCACTCTCTGACACTGTCTGACACTCTGACACTCTCTATCACTCTCTATCACTCTCTGACACTCTCTGACACTCTCTATCACTCGCTATCACTCTCTGACACTGTCTGACACTCTCAGACACTCACTATCACTCTCTGACACTGTCTGACACTCTCTGACACTCTCTATCACTCTCTGACACTCTCTGACACTCTCTATCACTCTCTATCACTCTCTGACACTCTCAGACACTCTCTGACACTCTCAGACACTCACTATCACTCTCTGACACTGTCTGACACTCTGACACTCTCTATCACTCTCTATCACTCTCTGACACTCTCTGACACTCTCTATCACTCGCTATCACTCTCTGACACTGTCTGACACTCTCTGACACTCTCTATCACTCTCTGACACTCTCTGACACTCTCTATCACTCTCTGACACTCTCTGACACTCTCTATCACTCCCTATCACTCTCTGACACTCTCTGACACTCTCAGACACTCACTATCACTCTCTGACACTGTCTGACACTCTCTGACACTCTCTATCACTCTCTGACACTCTCTGACACTCTCTATCACTCTCTATCACTCTCTGACACTCTCAGACACTCTCTGACACTCTCAGACACTCACTATCACTCTCTGACACTGTCTGACACTCTGACACTCTCTATCACTCTCTATCACTCTCTGACACTCTCTGACACTCTCTATCACTCGCTATCACTCTCTGACACTGTCTGACACTCTCAGACACTCACTATCACTCTCTGACACTGTCTGACACTCTCTGACACTCTCTATCACACTCTGACACTCTCTGACACTCTCTATCACTCTCTATCACTCTCTGACACTCTCAGACACTCTCTGACACTCTCAGACACTCACTATCACTCTCTGACACTGTCTGACACTCTGACACTCTCTATCACTCTCTATCACTCTCTGACACTCTCTGACACTCTCTATCACTCGCTATCACTCTCTGACACTCTCAGACACTCTCTGACACTCTCTGACACTCTCTGAAACTCTCTATCACTCGCTATCACTCTCTGACACTGTCTGACACTCTGACACTCTCTATCACTCTCTATCACTCTCTGACACTCTCTGACACTCTCTATCACTCGCTATCACTCTCTGACACTCTCAGACACTCACTATCACTCTCTGACACTGTCTGACACTCTGACACTCTCTATCACTCTCTATCACTCTCTGACACTCTCTGACACTCTCTATCACTCGCTATCACTCTCTGACACTCTCAGACACTCTCTGACACTCTCTGACACTCTCTGAAACTCTCTATCACTCGCTATCACTCTCTGACACTGTCTGACACTCTCAGACACTCACTATCACTCTCTGACACTGTCTGACACTCTCTGACACTCTCTATCACACTCTGACACTCTCTGACACTCTCTATCACTCTCTATCACTCTCTGACACTCTCAGACACTCTCTGACACTCTCAGACACTCACTATCACTCTCTGACACTGTCTGACACTCTGACACTCTCTATCACTCTCTATCACTCTCTGACACTCTCTGACACTCTCTATCACTCGCTATCACTCTCTGACACTCTCAGACACTCTCAGACACTCTCTGACACTCTCTGAAACTCTCTGACACTCTCTATCACTCTCTATCAGTCTCTGACACACTCAGACATAATCTGACACTCTCTGAAACTCTCTATCACTCTCAGACACTCTCTGACACTCTCTGACACTCTCAGACACTCACTATCACTCTCTGACACTGTCTGACACTCTCTGACACTCTCTATCACTCTCTGACACTGTCTGACACTCTCTGACACTCTCTTTCACTCTCTATCACTCTCTGACACTCTCAGACACTCTCTGACACTCTCTGAAACTCTCTATCACTCTCTATCACTCTCTGACACTCTCTATCACTCTCTGACACTCTCTGACACTCTCTGACACTCTCTATCACTCGCTATCACTCTCTGACACTGTCTGACACTCTCTGACACTCTCTATCACTCTCTATCACTTTCTGACACTCTCTGACACTCTCAGACACTCACTATCACTCTCTGACACTCTCTGACACTCTCTATCACTCTCTGACACTCTCTATCACAGTCTGACACGCTCAGACACTCTCTGACACTCTCTGAAACTCTCTAACACTCTCTATCCCTCTCTGACACTCTCAGACACTCTCTGACACTCTCTGACACTCTCTGAAACTCTCTGACACTCTCTATCACTCTCTATCAGTCTCTGACACACTCAGACATAATCTGACACTCTCTGAAACTCTCTATCACTCTCAGACACTCTCTGACACTCTCTGACACTCTCAGACACTCACTATCACTCTCTGACACTGTCTGACACTCTCTGACACTCTCTATCACTCTCTGACACTGTCTGACACTCTGACACTCTCTTTCACTCTCTATCACTCTCTGACACTCTCTATCACTCTCTATCACTCTCTGACACTCTCAGACACTCTCTGACACTCTCAGACACTCTCAGACACTCACTATCACTCTCTGACACTGTCTGACACTCTCTGACACTCTCTATCACTCTCTGACACTGTCTGACACTCTCTGACACTCTCTTTCACTCTCTATCACTCTCTGACACTCTCAGACACTCTCTGACACTCTCTGAAACTCTCTATCACTCTCTATCACTCTCTGACACTCTCTATCACTCTCTGACACTCTCTGACACTCTCTGACACTCTCTATCACTCGCTATCACTCTCTGACACTGTCTGACACTCTCTGACACTCTCTATCACTCTCTATCACTTTCTGACACTCTCTGACACTCTCAGACACTCACTATCACTCTCTGACACTCTCTGACACTCTCTATCACTCTCTGACACTCTCTATCACTCTCTGACACGCTCAGACACTCTCTGACACTCTCTGAAACTCTCTAACACTCTCTATCCCTCTCTGACACTCTCAGACACTCTCTGACACTCTCTGACACTCTCTGAAACTCTCTGACACTCTCTATCACTCTCTATCAGTCTCTGACACTCTCAGACATAATCTGACACTCTCTGAAACTCTCTATCACTCTCAGACACTCTCTGTCACTCTCTGACACTCTCAGACACTCACTATCACTCTCTGACACTGTCTGACACTCTCTGACACTCTCTATCACTCTCTGAGACTGGCTGACACTCTCTGACACTCTCTATCACTCTCTATCACTCTCTGACACTCTCAGACACTCTCTGACACTCTCTGAAACTCTCTATCACTCTCTGACACTGGCTGACACTCTCTGACACTCTCTATCACTCTCTGACACTCTCTGACACTCTCTATCACTCGCTATCACTCTCTGACACTCTCAGACACTCTCTGACACTCTCTGAAACTCTCTGACACTGGCTGACACTCTCTGACACTCTCTATCACTCTCTATCACTCTCTGACACTCTCAGACACTCTCTGACACTCTCTGAAACTCTCTATCACTCTCTGACACTGGCTGACACTCTCTATCACTCTCTGACACTCTCTGACACTCTCTGACACTCTCTATCACTCGCTATCACTCTCTGACACTCTCAGACACTCTCTGAGACTCTCTGAAACTCTCTATCACTCTCTATCACTCTCAGACACTCTCTGACACTCTCTGAAACTCTCTATCACTCTCTATCACTCTCTGACACTCTCTGACACTCTCTGACACTCTCTATCACTCGCTATCACTCTCTGACACTCTCTGATACTCTCGGAAACTCTCTATCACTCTCAATCACTCTCTGACACTCTCAGACACTCTCTGACACTCTCTGAAACTCTCTATAACTCTCTATCACTCTCTGACACTCTCTGACACTCTCTATCACTCGCTATCACTCTCTGACACTCTCAGACACTCTCTGACACTCTCTGAAACTCTCTATCACTCTCTATCACTCTCTGACACTCTCTGACACTCTCTGACACTCTCTGACACTCTCTGAAACTCTCTATCACGCTCTATCACTCTCTGACACTCTCTGACACTCTCTGACACTCTCTATCCTTCGCTATCACTCTCTGACACTCTCTGACACTCTCTGACACTGTCTGACACTCTCTGACACTCTCTGACACTCTCAGACACTCTCTGACACTCTCTGAAACTCTCTATCACTCTCTATCACTCTCTGACACTCTCTGACACTCTCTATCACTCGCTATCACTCTCTGACACTCTCAGACACGCTCTGACACTCTCTGAAACACTCTATCACTCTCTATCACTCTCTGACACTCTCAGACACTCTCTGACACTCTCTGAAACCCTCTATCACTCTCTATCACTCTCTGACACTCTCTGACACTCTCTGACACTCTCTATCACTCGCTATCACTCTCTGACACTCTCTGACACTCTCTGACACTGTCTGACACTCTCTGACACTCTCTATCACTCTCTGACACTCTCTGACACTCTCTGACACTCTCTATCACTCGCTATCACTCTCTGACACTCTCTGACACTCTCTGACACTCTCTGACACTCTCTGAAACTCTCTGACACTCTCTATCACTCTCTATCAGTCTCTGACACACTCAGACATAATCTGAGACTCTCTGAAACTCTCTATCACTCTCAGACACTCTCTGACACTCACTATCACTCTCTGACACTGTCTGACACTCTCTGACACTCTCTATCACTCTCTGACACTGTCTGACACTCTCTGACACTCTCTTTCACTCTCTATCACTCTCTGACACTCTCAGACACTCTCTGACACTCTCTGAAACTCTCTATCACTCTCTATCACTCTCTGACACTCTCTATCACTCTCTGACACTCTCTGACACTCTCTGACACTCTCTATCACTCGCTATCACTCTCTGACACTGTCTGACACTCTCTGACACTCTCTATCACTCTCTATCACTTTCTGACACTCTCTGACACTCTCAGACACTCACTATCACTCTCTGACACTCTCTGACACTCTCTATCACTCTCTGACACTCTCTATCACTCTCTGACACGCTCAGACACTCTCTGACACTCTCTGAAACTCTCTAACACTCTCTATCCCTCTCTGACACTCTCAGACACTCTCTGACACTCTCTGACACTCTCTGAAACTCTCTGACACTCTCTATCACTCTCTATCAGTCTCTGACACTCTCAGACATAATCTGACACTCTCTGAAACTCTCTATCACTCTCAGACACTCTCTGTCACTCTCTGACACTCTCAGACACTCACTATCACTCTCTGACACTGTCTGACACTCTCTGACACTCTCTATCACTCTCTGAGACTGGCTGACACTCTCTGACACTCTCTATCACTCTCTATCACTCTCTGACACTCTCAGACACTCTCTGACACTCTCTGAAACTCTCTATCACTCTCTGACACTGGCTGACACTCTCTGACACTCTCTATCACTCTCTGACACTCTCTGACACTCTCTATCACTCGCTATCACTCTCTGACACTCTCAGACACTCTCTGACACTCTCTGAAACTCTCTGACACTGGCTGACACTCTCTGACACTCTCTATCACTCTCTATCACTCTCTGACACTCTCTGAAACTCTCTATCACTCTCTGACACTGGCTGACACTCTCTGACACTCTCTATCACTCTCTGACACTCTCTGACACTCTCTGACACTCTCTATCACTCGCTATCACTCTCTGACACTCTCAGACACTCTCTGACACTCTCTGAAACTCTCTATCACTCTCTATCACTCTCAGACACTCTCTGACACTCTCTGAAACTCTCTATCACTCTCTATCACTCTCTGACACTCTCTGACACTCTCTGAAACTCTCTATCACGCTCTATCACTCTCTGACACTCTCTGACACTCTTTGACACTCTCTATCACTCGCTACCACTCTCTGACACTCTCTGACACTCTCTGACACTGTCTGACACTCTCTGACACTCTCTGACACTCTCAGACACTCTCTGACACCTTCTTAAACTCTCTATCACTCTCTATCACTCTCTGACACTCTCTGACACTCTCTATCACTCGCTATCACTCTCTGACACTCTCAGACACGCTCTGACACTCTCTGAAACACTCTATCACTCTCTATCACTCTCTGACACTCTCAGACACTCTCTGACACTCTCTGAAACCCTCTATCACTCTCTATCACTCTCTGACACTCTCTGACACTCTCTGACACTCTCTATCACTCGCTATCACTCTCTGACACTCTCTGACACTCTCTGACACTGTCTGACACTCTCTGACACTCTCCATCACTCTCTGACACTCTCTGAAACTCTCTGACACTCTCTATCACTCGCTATCACTCTCTGACACTCTCTGACACTCTCTGACACTCTCTGACACTCTCTGAAACTCTCTATCACACTCTATCACTCTCTGACACTCTCTGACACTCTCTGAAACTCTCTATCACTCTCTATCACTCGCTGACACTGTCTGACACTCTCTGACACTCTCTATCACTCTCTGACACTGTCTGACACTCTCTGACACTCTCTATCACTCTCTATCAATCTCTGACACTCTCAGACACTCACTGACACTCTCTATCACTCTCTGACACTCTCTATCACTCTCTGACACTCTCAGACACTCTCTGACACTCTCTATCACTCTCTATCACTCTCTATCACACTCTGACACTCTCTGACACTCTCTGACACTCTCAGACACTCTCTGACACTCTCTGAAACTCTCTATCACTCTCTGACACTCTCTGACACTCTCTATCACTCGCTATCACTCTCTGAAACTCTCTGACACTCTCGGAAACTCTCTATCACTCTCTATCACTCTCTGTCACTCTCAGACACTCTCTGACACTCTCTGAAACTCTCTATAACTCTCTATCACTCTCTATCCCTCTCTGACACTCTCTGACACTCTCTGACACTCTCTGAAACTCTCTGACACTCTCTATCACTCTCTATCAGTCTCTGACACTCTCAGACATAATCTGACAATCTCTGAAACTCTCTATCACTCTCAGACACTCTCTGTCACTCTCTGACACTCTCAGACACTCACTATCACTCTCTGACACTGTCTGACACTCTCTGACACTCTCTATCACTCTCTGACACTGGCTGACACTCTCTGACACTCACTATCACTCTCTATCACTCTCTGACACTCTCAGACACTCTCTGACACTCTCTGAAACTCTCTATCACTCTCTGACACTGGCTGACACTCTCTGACACTCTCTATCACTCTCTGACACTCTCTGACACTCTCTGACACTCTCTATCACTCGCTATCACTCTCTGACACTCTCAGACACTCTCTGACACTCTCTGAAACTCTGACACTGGCTGACACTCTCTGACACTCTCTATCACTCTCTATCACTCTCTGACACTCTCAGACACTCTCTGACACTCTCTGAAACTCTCTATCACTCTCTGACACTGGCTGACACTCTCTGACACTCTCTATCACTCTCTGACACTCTCTGACACTCTCTGACACTCTCTAGCACTCGCTATCACTCTCTGACACTCTCAGACACTCTCTATCACTCTCTGACACTGTCTGACACTCTCTGACACTCTCTATCACTCTCTATCAATCTCTGACACTCTCAGACACTCACTGACACTCTCTATCACTCTCTGAAACTCTCTATCACTCGCTATCACTCTCTGACACTCTCTGACACTCTCGGAAACTCTCTATCACTCTCTATCACTCTCTGACACTCTCAGACACTCTCTGACACTCTCTGAAACTCTCTGAAACTCTCTATCACTCTCTGACACTCGCTATCACTCTCTGACACTCTCTGACACTCTCTGACACTCTCTATCACTCGCTATCACTCTCTGACACTCTCTGACACTCTCGGAAACTCTCTATCACTCTCTATCACTCTCTGACACTCTCAGACACTCTCTGACACTCTCTGAAACTCTCTATAACTCTCTCGCACTCTCTGACACTCTCTGACACTCTCTATCACTCGCTATCACTCTCTGACACTCTCAGACACTCTCTGACACTCTCTGAAACTCTCTGAAACTCTCTATCACTCTCTGACACTCTCTGACACTCTCTGACATTCTCTGAAAATCTCTATCACTCTATATCACTCTCTGACACTCTCTGACACTCTCTGACACTCTCTATCACTCGCTATCACTCTCTGACACTCTCTGACACTGTCTGACACTCTCTGACACTCTCTGACACTCTCAGACACTCTCTGACACTCTCTGAAACTCTCTATCACTCTCTATCACTCTCTGACACTCTCTGACACTCTCTATCACTCGCTATCACTCTCTGACACTCTCAGACACGCTCTGACACTCTCTGAAACTCTCTATCACTCTCTATCACTCTCTGACACTCTCAGACACTCTCTGAGACTCTCTGAAACTCTCTATCACTCTCTATCACTCTCTGACACTCTCTGACACTCTCTGACACTCTCTATCACTCGCTATCACTCTCTGACACTCTCTGACACTCTCTGACACTGTCTGACACTCTCTGACACTCTCTATCACTCTCTGACACTCTCTGACACTCTCTGACACTCTCTGACACTCTCTGACACTCTCTGAAACTCTCTATCACACTCTATCACTCTCTGACACTCTCTGAAACTCTCTATCACTCTCTATCACTCGCTGACACTGTCTGACACTCTCTGACACTCTCTATCACTCTCTGACACTGTCTGACACTCTCTGACACTCTCTATCACTCTCTATCAATCTCTGACACTCTCAGACACTCACTGACACTCTCTATCACTCTCTGACACTCTCTATCACTCTCTGACACTCTCAGACACTCTCTGACACTCTCTATCACTCTCTATCACTCTCTATCACTCTCTGACACACTCTGACACTCTCTGACACTCTCTGACACTCTCTGACACTCTCTGAAACTCTCTATCACTCTCTATCACTCTCTGACACTCTCTGACACTCTCTGACACTCTCTATCACTCGCTATCACTCTCCGAAACTCTCTGACACTCTCGGAAACTCTCTATCACTCTCTATCACTCTCTGACACTCTCAGACACTCTCTGACACTCTCTGAAACTCTCTATAACTCTCTATCACTCTCTGACACTCTCTGACACTCTCTATCACTCACTATCACTCTCTGACACTCTCTGACACTCTCTGACACTGTCTGAAACTCTCTATCGCTCTCTATCACTCTCTGAAACTCTCTGACACTCTCTGACACTCTCTATCACTCGCTATCACTCTCTGACACTCTCTGACACTCTCTGACACTGTCTGACACTCTCTGACACTCTCTGACACTCTCTGACACTCTCAGACACTCTCTGACTCTCTCTATCACTCTCTATCACTCTCTGACACTCTCTGACACTCTCTGACACTCTCTATCACTCTCTGACACTCTCAGACACTCTCTGACACTCTCTATCACTCTCTATCACTCTCTGACACTCTCTGACACTATCAGACACTCACTATCACTCTCTGACACTCTCTGACACTCTCTATCACTCTCTGACACTCTCTGACACTCTCTATCACTCTCTATCACTCTCTGACACTCTCAGACACTCTCTGACACTCTCAGACACTCTCAGACACTCTCTGACACTCTCTGACACTCTCTATCACTCTCTGACACTGTCTGAAACTCTCTATCACTCTCTATCACTCTCTGACACTCTCAGACACTCTCTGACACTCTCAGACACTCTCAGACACTCTCTGACACTCTCAGACACTCTCAGACACTCTCTGACACTCTCTGACACTCTCTATCACTCTCTGACACTGTCTGACACTGTCTGACACTCTCTATCACTCTCTGACACTGTCTGACACTCTCTGACACTCTCTATCACTCTCTATCACTCTCTGACACTCTCAGACACTCTCTGACACTCTGAAACTCTCTATCACTCTCTGACACTCTCAGACACTCTCTGACACTCTCTATCACTCTCTGACACTCTCTATCACTCTCTGACACTGTCTGACACTCTCTATCACTCTCTGACACTCTCTGACACTCTCTGACACTCTCTATCACTCTCTGACACTCTCTGACACTCTCTGACACTCTCAGACACTCTCTGACACTCTCTGACACTCTCTGAATTTCTCTATCACTCTCTATCACTCTCTGAAACTCTCTGACACTCTCTGAAACTCTCTATCTCTCTCTATCACTCTCTATCACTCTCAGACACTCACTATCACTCTCTGACACTCTCTATCACTCTCTGACACTCTCTGACACTCTCTATCACTCTCTGACACTCTCTGACACTCTCTATCACTCTCTATCACTCTCTGACACTCTCAGACACTCTCTGACACTCTCAGACACTCTCAGACACTCTCTGACACTCTCTGACACTCTCTATCACTCTCTGACACTGTCTGACACTCTCTGACACTCTCTATCACTCTCTGACACTGTCTGACACTCTCTGACACTCTCTATCACTCTCTATCACTCTCTGACACTCTCAGACACTCTCTGACACTCTGAAACTCTCTATCACTCTCTGACACTCTCAGACACTCTCTGACACTCTCTATCACTCTCTGACACTCTCTATCACTCTCTGACACTGTCTGACACTCTCTATCACTCTCTATCACTCTCTGACACTCTCTGACACTCTCTGACACTCTCTATCACTCTCTATCACTCTCTGACACTCTCTGACACTCTCAGACACTCTCTGACACTCTCTGACACTCTCTGAATTTCTCTATCACTCTCTATCACTCTCTGAAACTCTCTGACACTCTCTGAAACTCTCTATCTCTCTCTATCACTCTCTATCACTCTCAGACACTCACTATCACTCTCTGACACTCTCTATCACTCTCTGACACTCTCTATCACTCTCTGACACTCTCAGACACTCTCTGACACTCTCTGAAACTCTCTATCACTCTCTATCACTCTCTGACACTCTCTGACACTCTCTGACACTCTCTATCACTCGCTATCACTCTCTGACACTCTCAGACACTCTCTGACACTCTCTGACACTCTCTGAAACTCTCTGACACTCTCTATCACTCTCTATCACTCACTATCACTCTCTGACACTCTCAGACATAATCTGACACTCTCTGAAACTCTCTATCACTCTCAGACACTCTCTGACACTCTCTGACACTCTCTATCACTCGCTATCACTCTCTGACACTCTCAGACACTCACTGACACTCTCTATCACTCTCTGACACTCTCTATCACTCTCTGACACTCTCAGACATTCTCTGACACGCTCTATCACTCTCTATCACTCTCTGACACTCTCAGACATAATCTGACACTCTCTGAAACTCTCTATCACTCTCAGACACTCTCTGACACTCTCTGACACTCGCTATCACTCGCTATCACTCTCTGACACTCTCAGACACTCACTGACATTCTTTATCACTCTCTGACACTCTCTATCACTCTCTGACACTCTCAGACACTCTCTGACACGCTCTGTCACTCTCTATCACTCTCTGACACTCTCTGACACTCTCAGACACTCACTATCACTCTCTGACACTGTCTGACACTCTCTGACACTCTCTATCACTCTCTGACACTCTCTGACACTCCCTATCACTCTCTATCACTCTCTGACACTGTCTGACACTCTCTGACACTCTCTATCACTCTCTGACACTCTCAGACACTCACTATCACTCTCTGACACTGTCTGACAATCTCTGACACTCTCTATCACTCTCTGACACTCTCTGACACTCTCTATCACTCTCTATCACTCTCTGACACTCTCAGACACTCTCTGACACTCTCAGACACTCTCTGACACTCTCTATCACTCTCTGACACTCTCTATCACTCTCTGACACTGTCTGACCCTCTCTGACACTCTCTATCACTCTCTGACACTGTCTGACACTCTCTGACACTCTCTATCACTCTCTATCACTCTCTAACACTCTCAGACACTCTCTGACACTCTCTGAGACTCTCTATCACTCTCAGACACTGTCTGACACTCTCTGACACTCTCTATCACTCTCTGACACTCTCTGACACTCTCTATCACTCTCTATCACTCTCTGACACTGTCTGACACTCTCTGACACTCTCTATCACTCTCTGACACTCTCAGACACTCACTATCACTCTCTGACACTGTCTGACACTCTCTGACACTCTCTATCACTCTCTGACAATCTCTGACTCTCTCTATCACTCTCTATCACTCTCTGACACTCTCAGACACTCTCTGACACTCTCAGACACTCTCTGACACTCTCTATCACTCTCTGACACTCTCTATCACTCTCTGACACTGTCTGACACTCTCTGACACTCTCTATCACTCTCTGACACTGTCTGACACTCTCTGACACTCTCCATCACTCTCGATCACTCTCTGACACTCTCAGACACTCTCTGACACTCTCTGACACTCTCTGAGACTCTCTATCACTCTCTGACACTCTCAGTCACTCTCTGACACTCTCTATCACTCTCTGACACTCTCTATCACTCTCTGACACTGTCTGACACTCTCTGACACTCTCTATCACTCTCTGACACTCTCTATCACTCTCTGACACTGTCTGACACTCTCTGACACTCTCTATCACTCTCCATCACTCTCTGACACTCTCAGACACTCTCTGACTCTCACTGAAACTCTCTATCACTCTCTATCACACTCTGACACTCTCAGACACTCTCTGACACTCTCTGAAACTCTCTATCACTCTCTATCACTCTCTGACACTCTCTGACATTCTCTGACACTCTCTATCACTCTCAATCACTCTCTGACACTCTCTGACACTCTCAGACACTCTCTGACACTCTCTGAAACTCTCTATCACTCTCTATCAATTCTGAAACTCTCTGACACTCTCTGAAACTCTCTATCACTCTCTGAAGCTCTCTGACACTCTCTGAAACACTCTATCACTCTCTATCACTCTCTGACACTCTCTGACACTCTCTATCACTCTCTATCACTCTCTGACACTCTCTGACACTCTCTGACAATCTCAGACAATCTCTGACACTCTCTGAAACTCTCTGTCACTCTCTATCACTCTCTGAAACTCTCTGACACTCTCTGAAACTCTCTATCACTCTCTATCACTCTCTGACACTCTCTGACACTATCTGACACTCTCAGACACTCACTATCGCTCTCTGACACTGTCTGACACTCTCTGACACTCTCTATCACTCTCTGACACTGTCTGACACTCTCTGACAATCTCTATCACTCTCTATCACTCTCTGACACTCTCAGACACTCTCTGACACTCTCTATCACTCTCTGACACTCTCTATCACTCTCTGACACTCTCTGACACTCTCTATCACTCTCTGATACTCTCAGACACTCTCTGACACTCTCAGACACTCTCTGACACTCTCTATCACTCTCTATCACTCTCGGACAATCTCTGACACTCTCAGACACTCTCTGTCACTCGCTATCACTCTCTGACACTCTGTGACACTCTATCACTCTCTATCACTCTCTGACACTCTCAGACACACACTGACACTCTCAGACACTCTCTGACACTCTCTATCACTCTCTGACACTCTCTATCACTCTCTGACACTGTCTGACACTCTCTGACACTCTCTATCACTCTCTATCACTCTCTGACACTGTCTGACACTGTCTGACACTCTCTGACACTCTCTATCACTCTCTGACACTGTCTGACACTCTCTGACACTCTCTATCACTCTCTATCACTCTCTGACAATGTCTGACACTCTCTGACACTCTGTATCACTCTCTGACACTCTGTATCACTCTCTGACACTCTCTGACACTCTCAGACACTCACTATCACTCTCTATCACTCTCTGACACTCTCTGACACTCGCTGTCACTCTCTGACACTCTGTGACACTCTCTGAAACTCTCTATCACTCTCTGACACTCTCAGACACTCACTGACACTCTCAGACACTCTCTGACACTCTCTATCACTCTCTGACACTCTCTATCACTCTCTGACACTCTATCACTCTCTATCACTCTCTGACACTCTCAGACACTCACTGACACTCACTATCACTCTCTATCACTCTCTGACACTCTCTGACACTCGCTGTCACTCTCTGACACTCTGTGACACTCTCTGACACTCTCTATCACTCTCTACACTCTCAGACACTCACTGACACTCTCAGACACTCTCTGACACTCTCTATCACTCTCTGACACTCTCTATCACTCTCTGACACTCTCAGACACTCACTGACACTCTCAGACACTCTCTGACACTCTCTGACACTCTCTATCACTCTCTGACACTCTCTATCACTGTCTGACACTCTCTATCACTCTCTGACACTCTCAGACACTCACTGACACTCTCAGACACTCTCTGACACTCTCTATCACTCTCTGACACTCTCAGACACTCACTGACACTCTCAGACACTCTCTGACACTCTCTATCACTCTCTGACACTCTCTGACACTCTCTGACACTCTCTGACACTCTCTATCACTCTCTATCACTCTCTGACACTCTCTGACACTCTCAGACACTCACTATCACTCTCTGACACTGTCTGACACTCTCTGACACTCGCTATCACTCTCTGACACTCTATGACACTCTATCACTCTCTATCACTCTCTGAAACTCTCAGACACTCACTGACACTCTCAGAAACTCTCTGACACTCTCTATCACTCTCTGACACTCTCTATCACTCTCTGACACTGTCTGACACTCTCTGACACTCTCTATCACTCTCTATCACTCTCTGACAATGTCTGACACTCTCTGACACTCTCTATCACTCTCTGACACTCTCTGACACTCTCTATCACTCTCTATCACTCTCTGACACTCTCTGACACTCTCAGACACTCACTATCACTCTCTATCACTCTCTGACACTCTCTGACACTCGCTGTCACTCTTTGACACTCTGTGACACTCTATCACTCTCTATCACTCTCTGACACTCTCAGACACTCACTGACACTCTCAGACACTCTCTGACACTCTCTATCACTCTCTGACACTCTCTATCACTCTCTGACACTCTCAGACACTCTCTGACTCTCTCTGAAACTCTCTATCACTCTCTATCACTCTCTGACACTCTCTGACACTCTCTGACACTCTCTATCACTCGCTATCACTCTCTGACACTCTCAGACACTCTCTGACACTCTCTGAAACTCTCTGAAACTCTCTGACACTCTCTATCACTCTCTATCACTCTCTGACACTCTCTGACACTCTCAGACATAATCTGACACTCTCTGAAACTCTCTATCACTCTCAGACACTCTCAGACACTCTCAGACACTCTCTGACACTCTCTATCACTCTCTATCACTCTCTGACACTCTCTGACACTCTCAGACATAATCTGACACTCTCTGAAACTCTCTATCACTCTCAGACACTCTCAGACACTCTCAGACACTCTCTGACACTCTCTATCACTCGCTATCACTCTCTGACACTCTCAGACACTCACTGACACTCTCTATCACTCTCTGACACTCTCTATCACTCTCTGACACTCTCAGACACTCTCTGACACGCTCTATCACTCTCTGACACTCTCAGACACTCACTATCACTCTCTGACACTGTCTGACACTCTCTGACACTCTCTATCAATCTCTGACACTCTCTGACACTCTCTATCACTCTCTGACACTGTCTGACACTCTCTGACACTCTCTATCACTCTCTGACACTCTCAGACACTCACTATCACTCTCTGACACTGTCTGACACTCTCTGACACTCTCTATCACTCTCTGACACTCTCTGACACTCTCTATCACTCTCTATCACTCTCTGACACTCTCAGACACTCTCTGACACTCTCAGACACTCTCTGACACTCTCTATCACTCTCTGACACTCTCTATCACTCTCTGACGCTGTCTGACACTCTCTGACACTCTCTATCACTCTCTGACACTGTCTGACACTCTCTGACACTCTCTATCACTCTCTATCACTCTCTGACACTCTCAGACACTCTCTGACACTCTCTGACACTCTCTGACACTCTCTGACACTCTCTATCACTCTCTGACACTGTCTGACACTCTCTGACACTCTCTATCACTCTCTATCACTCTCTATCACTCTCTGACACTCTCTGACACTCTCTATCACTCTCTATCACTCTCTATCACTCTCTATCACTCTCTATCACTCTCTATCACTCTCTATCAATCTCTGACACTCTCTGACACTCTCTATCACTCTCTATCACTCTCTGACACTGTCTGACACTCTCTGACACTCTCTATCACTCTCTGACACTCTCAGACACTCACTATCACTCTCTGACACTGTCTGACACTCTCTGACACTCTCTATCACTCTCTGACACTCTCTGACACTCTCTATCACTCTCTATCACTCTCTGACACTCTCAGACACTCTCTGACACTCTCAGACACTCTCTGACACTCTCTATCACTCTCTGACACTCTCTATCACTCTCTGACGCTGTCTGACACTCTCTGACACTCTCTATCACTCTCTGACACTGTCTGACACTCTCTGACACTCTCTATCACTCTCTATCACTCTCTGACACTCTCAGACACTCTCTGACACTCTCTGACACTCTCTGACACTCTCTGACACTCTCTATCACTCTCTGACACTGTCTGACACTCTCTGACACTCTCTATCACTCTCTATCACTCTCTATCACTCTCTGACACTCTCTATCACTCTCTGACACTCTCTGACACTCTCTATCACTCTCTATCACTCTCTGACACTGTCTGACACTCTCTGACACTCTCTATCACTCTCTGACACTCTCAGACACTCACTATCACTCTCTGACACTCACTATCACTCTCTGACACTGTCTGACACTCTCTGACACTCTCTATCACTCTCTGACACTCTCTATCACTCTCTATCACTCTCTGACACTCTCAGACACTCTCTGACACTCTCAGACACTCTCTGACACTCTCTATCACTCTCTGACACTCTCTATCACTCTCTGACACTGTCTGACACTCTCTGACACTCTCTATCACTCTCTGACACTGTCTGACACTCTCTATCACTCTATATCACTCTCTGACACTCTCTGACACTCTCTATCACTCTCTGACACTCTCTGACACTCTCTATCACTCTCTGACACTCTCTGACACTCACTATCACTCTCTGACACTGTCTGACACTCTCTGACACTCTCTATCACTCTCTGACACACTCTGACACTCTCTATCACTCTCTATCACTCTCAGACACTCTCAGACACTCTCTGACACTCTCAGACACTCTCTGACACTCTCTATCACTCTCTGACACTGTCTGAAACTCTCTGACACTCTCTATCACTCTCTGACACTGTCTGACACTCTCTGACGCTCTCTATCACTCTATATCACTCTCTGACACTCTCAGACACTCTCTGACACTCTCTGAGACTCTCTATCACTCTCTGACACTGTCTGACACTCTCTGACACTCTCTATCACTCTCTGACACTCTCTGACACTCTCTATCACTCTCTATCACTCTCTGACACTGTCTGACACTCTCTGACACTCTCTATCACTCTCTGACACTCTCTGACACTCTCTATCACTCTCTGACACTCTCTGACACTCTCTATCACTCTCTATCACTCTCTGACACTGTCTGACACTCTCTGACACTCACTATCACTCTCTGACACTCTCTGAAACTCTCTGACACTCTCTATCACTCTCTGACACTCTCTGACACTCTCTATCACTCTCTGACACTCTCAGACTCTCTCTGACACTCTCAGACACTCTCTGACACTCTCTATCACTCTCTGACACTCTCTATCACTCTCTGTCACTGTCTGACACTCTCTGACACTCTCTATCACTCTCTGACAATGTCTGACACTCTCTGACACTCTCTATCACTCTCTGACACTCTCTGACACTCTCTATCACTCTCTATCACTCTCTGACACTCTCTGACACTCTCAGACACTCACTATCACTCTCTATCACTCTCTGACACTCGCTGTCACTCTCTGACACTCTGTGACACTCTATCACTCTCTATCACTCTCTGACACTCTCAGACACTCACTGACACTCTCAGACACTCTCTGACACTCTCTATCACTCTCTGACACTCTGTATCACTCTCTGACACTCTCAGACACTCACTATCACTCTCTATCACTCTCTGACACTCGCTGTCACTCTCTGACACTCTGTGACACTCTATCACTCTCTATCACTCTCTGACACTCTCAGACACTCACTGACACTCTCAGACACTCTCTGACACTCTCTATCACTCTCTGACACTCTGTATCACTCTCTGACACTCTCAGACACTCTCTGACACTCTCTGAAACTCTCTATCACTCTCTATCACTCTCTGACACTCTCTGACACTCTCTGACACTCTCTATCACTCGCTATCACTCTCTGACACTCTCAGACACTCTCTGACACTCTCTGACTCTCTATGAAACTCTCTGACACTCTCTATCACTCTCTATCACTCTCTGACACTCTCAGACATAATCTAACACTCTCTGAAACTCTCTATCACTCTCAGACACTCTCTGACACTCTCTGACACTCTCTATCAACCGCTATCACTCTCTGACACTCTCAGACACTCACTGACACTCTCTATCACTCTCTGACACTCTCTATCACTCTCTGACACTCTCAGACACTCTCTGACACGCTCTATCACTCTCTGACACTCTCAGACACTCACTATCACTCTCTGACACTGTCTGACACTCTCTGACACTCTCTATCACTCTCTGACACTCTCTGACACTCTCTATCACTCTCTATCACTCTCTGACACTGTCTGACACTCTCTGACACTCTCTATCACTCTCTGACACTCTCAGACACTCACTATCACTCTCTGACACTGTCTGACACTCTCTGACACTCTCTATCACTCTCTGACACTCTCTGACACTCTCTATCACTCTCTATCACTCTCTGACACTCTCTGACACTCTCTATCACTCTCTGACACTCTCTGACACTCTCTATCACTCTCTATCACTCTCTGACACTCTCAGACACTCTCTGACACTCTCTATCACTCTCTGACACTCTCTATCACTCTCTGACACTGTCTGACACTCTCTGACACTCTCTATCACCCTCTGACACTGTCTGACACTCTCTGACAATCTCTATCACTCTCTATCACTCTCTGACACTCTCAGACACTCTCTGACACTCTCTGAGACTCTCTATCACTCTCTGACACTCTCTATCACTCTCTGACACTCTCTGACACTCTCTATCACTCTCTATCACTCTCTGACACTGTCTGACACTCTCTGACACTCTCTATCACTCTCTGACACTCTCAGACACTCACTATCACTCTCTGACACTCTCTGACACTCACTATCACTCTCTGACACTGTCTGACACTCTCTGACACTCTCTATCACTCTCTGACACTCTCTGACACTCTCTATCACTCTCTATCACTCTCTGACACTCTCAGACACTCTCTGACACTCTCAGACACTCTCTGACACTCTCTACCACTCTCTGACACTGTCTGACACTCTCTGACACTCTCTATCACTCTCTGACACTGTCTGACACTCTCTGACACTCTCTATCACTCTATATCACTCTCTGACACTCTCAGACACTCTCTGACACTCTCTGAGACTCTCTATCACTCTCTGACACTGTCTGACACTCTCTGACACTCTCTATCATTCTCTATCACTCTCTGACACTCTCTATCACTCTCTATCACTCTCTGACACTGTCTGACACTCTCTGACACTCTCTATCACTCTCTGACACTCTCAGACACTCACTATCACTCTCTGACACTGTCTGACACTCTCTGACACTCTCTATCACTCTCTGACACTCTCTGACACTCTCTATCACTCTCTATCACTCTCTGACACTCTCAGACACTCTCTGACACTCTCAGACACTCTCTGACACTCTCTATCACTCTCTGACACTCTCTATCACTCTCTAACACTGTCTGACACTCTCTGACACTCTCTATCACTCTCTGACACTGTCTGACACTCTCTGACACTCTCTATCACTCTCTGACACTCTCAGACACTCTCTGACACTCTCAGACACTCTCTGACACTCTCTATCACTCTCTGACACTCTCTATCACTCTCTGACACTGTCTGACACTCTCTGACACTCTCTATCACTCTCTGACACTGTCTGACACTCTCTGACACTCTCTATCACTCTATATCACTCTCTGACACTCTCAGACACTCTCTGACACTCTCTGAGACTCTCTATCACTCTCTGACACTCTCAGTCACTCTCTGACACTCTCAGTCACTCTCTGACACTCTCTATCACTCTCTGACACTGTCTGACACTCTCTGACACTCTCTATCACTCTCTGACACTCTCTATCACTCTCTGACACTGTCTGACACTCTCTGACACTCTCTATCACTCTCTATCACTCTCTGACACTCTCAGACACTCTCTGACACTCTCTGAAACTCTCTATCACTCTCTATCACTCTCTGACACTCTCAGACACTGTCTGACACTCTCTGAAACTCTCTATCACTCCCTATCACTCTCTGACACTCTCTGACACTCTCTGACTCTCTCTATCACTCTCTATCACTCTCTGACACTCTCTGACACTCTCAGACACTCTCTGACACTCTCTATCACTCTCTATCACTCTCTGACACTCTCAGACACTCTCTGACACTCTCTGAGACTCTCTATCACTCTCTGACACTCTCAGACACTCTCTGACACTCTCTGAAACTCTCTATCACTCTCTATCACTCTCTGACACTCTCTGACACTCTCTGACACTCTCT
This sequence comes from Heterodontus francisci, assembly GCF_036365525.1. NCBI lineage: Eukaryota > Metazoa > Chordata > Chondrichthyes > Heterodontiformes > Heterodontidae > Heterodontus > Heterodontus francisci. The sequence continues at coordinate 32,729,846 of NC_090412.1, read as the reverse complement.
ATCACTCGCTATCACTCTCTGACACTCTCAGACACTCTCTGACACTCTCTGACTCTCTATGAAACTCTCTGACACTCTCTATCACTCTCTATCACTCTCTGACACTCTCAGACATAATCTAACACTCTCTGAAACTCTCTATCACTCTCAGACACTCTCTGACACTCTCTGACACTCTCTATCAACCGCTATCACTCTCTGACACTCTCAGACACTCACTGACACTCTCTATCACTCTCTGACACTCTCTATCACTCTCTGACACTCTCAGACACTCTCTGACACGCTCTATCACTCTCTGACACTCTCAGACACTCACTATCACTCTCTGACACTGTCTGACACTCTCTGACACTCTCTATCACTCTCTGACACTCTCTGACACTCTCTATCACTCTCTATCACTCTCTGACACTGTCTGACACTCTCTGACACTCTCTATCACTCTCTGACACTCTCAGACACTCACTATCACTCTCTGACACTGTCTGACACTCTCTGACACTCTCTATCACTCTCTGACACTCTCTGACACTCTCTATCACTCTCTATCACTCTCTGACACTCTCTGACACTCTCTATCACTCTCTGACACTCTCTGACACTCTCTATCACTCTCTATCACTCTCTGACACTCTCAGACACTCTCTGACACTCTCTATCACTCTCTGACACTCTCTATCACTCTCTGACACTGTCTGACACTCTCTGACACTCTCTATCACCCTCTGACACTGTCTGACACTCTCTGACAATCTCTATCACTCTCTATCACTCTCTGACACTCTCAGACACTCTCTGACACTCTCTGAGACTCTCTATCACTCTCTGACACTCTCTATCACTCTCTATCACTCTCTGACACTCTCAGACATAATCTAACACTCTCTGAAACTCTCTATCACTCTCAGACACTCTCTGACACTCTCTGACACTCTCTATCAACCGCTATCACTCTCTGACACTCTCAGACACTCACTGACACTCTCTATCACTCTCTGACACTCTCTATCACTCTCTGACACTCTCAGACACTCTCTGACACGCTCTATCACTCTCTGACACTCTCAGACACTCACTATCACTCTCTGACACTGTCTGACACTCTCTGACACTCTCTATCACTCTCTGACACTCTCTGACACTCTCTATCACTCTCTATCACTCTCTGACACTGTCTGACACTCTCTGACACTCTCTATCACTCTCTGACACTCTCAGACACTCACTATCACTCTCTGACACTGTCTGACACTCTCTGACACTCTCTATCACTCTCTGACACTCTCTGACACTCTCTATCACTCTCTATCACTCTCTGACACTCTCTGACACTCTCTATCACTCTCTGACACTCTCTGACACTCTCTATCACTCTCTATCACTCTCTGACACTCTCAGACACTCTCTGACACTCTCTATCACTCTCTGACACTCTCTATCACTCTCTGACACTGTCTGACACTCTCTGACACTCTCTATCACCCTCTGACACTGTCTGACACTCTCTGACAATCTCTATCACTCTCTATCACTCTCTGACACTCTCAGACACTCTCTGACACTCTCTGAGACTCTCTATCACTCTCTGACACTCTCTATCACTCTCTGACACTCTCTGACACTCTCTATCACTCTCTATCACTCTCTGACACTGTCTGACACTCTCTGACACTCTCTATCACTCTCTGACACTGTCTGACACTCTCTGACACTCTCTATCACTCTCTGACACTCTCTATCACTCTCTGACACTGTCTGACACTCTCTGACACTCTCTATCACTCTCTATCACTCTCTGACACTCTCAGACACTCTCTGACACTCTCTGAAACTCTCTATCACTCTCTATCACTCTCTGACACTCTCAGACACTGTCTGACACTCTCTGAAACTCTCTATCACTCCCTATCACTCTCTGACACTCTCTGACACTCTCTGACTCTCTCTATCACTCTCTATCACTCTCTGACACTCTCTGACACTCTCAGACACTCTCTGACACTCTCTATCACTCTCTATCACTCTCTGACACTCTCAGACACTCTCTGACACTCTCTGAGACTCTCTATCACTCTCTGACACTCTCAGACACTCTCTGACACTCTCTGAAACTCTCTATCACTCTCTATCACTCTCTGACACTCTCTGACACTCTCTGACACTCTCTATCACTCGCTATCACTCTCTGACACTCTCAGACACTCTCTGACACTCTCTGACTCTCTATGAAACTCTCTGACACTCTCTATCACTCTCTATCACTCTCTGACACTCTCAGACATAATCTAACACTCTCTGAAACTCTCTATCACTCTCAGACACTCTCTGACACTCTCTGACACTCTCTATCAACCGCTATCACTCTCTGACACTCTCAGACACTCACTGACACTCTCTATCACTCTCTGACACTCTCTATCACTCTCTGACACTCTCAGACACTCTCTGACACGCTCTATCACTCTCTGACACTCTCAGACACTCACTATCACTCTCTGACACTGTCTGACACTCTCTGACACTCTCTATCACTCTCTGACACTCTCTGACACTCTCTATCACTCTCTATCACTCTCTGACACTGTCTGACACTCTCTGACACTCTCTATCACTCTCTGACACTCTCAGACACTCACTATCACTCTCTGACACTGTCTGACACTCTCTGACACTCTCTATCACTCTCTGACACTCTCTGACACTCTCTATCACTCTCTATCACTCTCTGACACTCTCTGACACTCTCTATCACTCTCTGACACTCTCTGACACTCTCTATCACTCTCTATCACTCTCTGACACTCTCAGACACTCTCTGACACTCTCTATCACTCTCTGACACTCTCTATCACTCTCTGACACTGTCTGACACTCTCTGACACTCTCTATCACCCTCTGACACTGTCTGACACTCTCTGACAATCTCTATCACTCTCTATCACTCTCTGACACTCTCAGACACTCTCTGACACTCTCTGAGACTCTCTATCACTCTCTGACACTCTCTATCACTCTCTGACACTCTCTGACACTCTCTATCACTCTCTATCACTCTCTGACACTGTCTGACACTCTCTGACACTCTCTATCACTCTCTGACACTCTCAGACACTCACTATCACTCTCTGACACTCTCTGACACTCACTATCACTCTCTGACACTGTCTGACACTCTCTGACACTCTCTATCACTCTCTGACACTCTCTGACACTCTCTATCACTCTCTATCACTCTCTGACACTCTCAGACACTCTCTGACACTCTCAGACACTCTCTGACACTCTCTATCACTCTCTGACACTGTCTGACACTCTCTGACACTCTCTATCACTCTCTGACACTCTCTGACACTCTCTATCACTCTCTATCACTCTATATCACTCTCTGACACTCTCTGACACTCTCAGACACTCTCTGACACTCTCTACCACTCTCTGACACTGTCTGACACTCTCTGACACTCTCTATCACTCTCTGACACTGTCTGACACTCTCTGACACTCTCTATCACTCTATATCACTCTCTGACACTCTCAGACACTCTCTGACACTCTCTGAGACTCTCTATCACTCTCTGACACTGTCTGACACTCTCTGACACTCTCTATCATTCTCTATCACTCTCTGACACTCTCTATCACTCTCTATCACTCTCTGACACTGTCTGACACTCTCTGACACTCTCTATCACTCTCTGACACTCTCAGACACTCACTATCACTCTCTGACACTGTCTGACACTCTCTGACACTCTCTATCACTCTCTGACACTCTCTGACACTCTCTATCACTCTCTATCACTCTCTGACACTCTCAGACACTCTCTGACACTCTCAGACACTCTCTGACACTCTCTATCACTCTCTGACACTCTCTATCACTCTCTAACACTGTCTGACACTCTCTGACACTCTCTATCACTCTCTGACACTGTCTGACACTCTCTGACACTCTCTATCACTCTCTGACACTCTCAGACACTCTCTGACACTCTCAGACACTCTCTGACACTCTCTATCACTCTCTGACACTCTCTATCACTCTCTGACACTGTCTGACACTCTCTGACACTCTCTATCACTCTCTGACACTGTCTGACACTCTCTGACACTCTCTATCACTCTATATCACTCTCTGACACTCTCAGACACTCTCTGACACTCTCTGAGACTCTCTATCACTCTCTGACACTCTCAGTCACTCTCTGACACTCTCTATCACTCTCTGACACTCTCTATCACTCTCTGACACTGTCTGACACTCTCTGACACTCTCTATCACTCTCTGACACTCTCTATCACTCTCTGACACTGTCTGACACTCTCTGACACTCTCTATCACTCTCTATCACTCTCTGACACTCTCAGACACTCTCTGACACTCTCTGAAACTCTCTATCACTCTCTATCACTCTCTGACACTCTCAGACACTGTCTGACACTCTCTGAAACTCTCTATCACTCCCTATCACTCTCTGACACTCTCTGACACTCTCTGACTCTCTCTATCACTCTCTATCACTCTCTGACACTCTCTGACACTCTCAGACACTCTCTGACACTCTCTATCACTCTCTATCACTCTCTGACACTCTCAGACACTCTCTGACACTCTCTGAGACTCTCTATCACTCTCTGACACTCTCAGTCACTCTCTGACACTCTCTATCACTCTCTGACACTCTCTATCACTCTGTGACACTGTCTGACACTCTCTGACACTCTCTAACACTCTCTGACACTCTCTATCACTCTCTGACACTCTCTGACACTCTCTATCACTCTCTATCACTCTCTGACACTCTCAGACACTCTCTGACACTCTCAGACACTCTCTGACACTCTCTATCACTCTCTGACACTCTCTATCACTCTCTGACACTTTCTGACACTCTCTGACACTCTCTATCACTCTATATCACTCTCTGACACTCTCAGACACTCTCTGACACTCTCTGAGACTCTCTATCACTCTCTGACACTCTCTATCACTCTCTGACACTCTCTATCACTCTCTGACACTCTCTGACACTCTCTGACACTCTCTATCACTCTCTGACACTCTCTATCACTCTCTGACACTGTCTGACACTCTCTGACACTCTCTATCACTCTCTATCACTCTCTGACACTCTCAGACACTCTCTGACACTCTCTGAAACTCTCTATCACTCTCTATCACTCTCTGACAATCTCAGACACTCTCTGACACTCTCTATTACTCTCTATCACTCTCTGACACTCTCTGACACTCTCAGACACTCTCTGACACTCTCTATCACTCTCTATCACTCTCTGACACTCTCAGACACTCTCTGACACTCTCTGAGACTCTCTATCACTCTCTGACACTCTCAGTCACTCTCTGACACTCTCTATCACTCTCTGACACTCTCTATCACTCTCTGACACTGTCTGACACTCTCTGACACTCTCTATCACTCTCTGACACTCTCTATCACTCTCTGACACTGTCTGACACTCTCTGACACTCTCTATCACACTCTATCACTCTCTATCACTCTCTGACACTCTCAGACACTCTCTGAAACTCTCTATCACTCTCTATCACTCTCTGACACTCTCAGACACTCTCTGACACTCTCTGAAACTCTCTATCACTCTCTATCACTCTCTGACACTCTCTGACACTCTCTGACACTCTCTATCACTCTCTATCACTCTCTATCACTCTCTGACACTCTCTGACACTCTCAGACACTCTCTGACACTCTCTGAAACTCTCTATCACTCTCTATCAATTCTGAAACTCTCTGACACTCTCTGAAACTCTCTATCACTCTCTGACACTCTCTGACACTCTCTGACACTCTCTGAAACACTCTATCACTCTCTATCACTCTCTGACACTCTCTGACACTCTCTGACACTCAATATCACTCTCTATCACTCTCTGACACTCTCTGACACTCTCTGACACTCTCAGACACTCTCTGACACTCTCTGAAACTCTCTATCACTCTCTGAAACTCTCTGACACTCTCTGAAACTCTCTATCACTCTCTATCACTCTCTGACACTCTCTGACACTATCTGACACTCACAGACACTCACTATCACTCTCTGACACTGTCTGACACTCTCTGACACTCTCTATCACTCTCTGACACTGTCTGACACTCTCTGACAATCTCTATCACAATCTATCACTCTCTGACACTCACTATCACTCTCTGACACTGTCTGACACTCTCTGACACTCTCTATCACTCTCTGACACTGTCTGACACTCTCTGACAATCTCTATCACAATCTATCACTCTCTGACACTCTCTGACACTCTCTATCACTCTCTGACACTCTCTATCACTCTCTGACACTCTCTGACACTCTCTATCACTCTCTGATACTCTCAGACACTCTCTGACACTCTCAGACACTCTCTGACACTCTCTATCACTCTCTATCACTCTCGGACAATCTCTGACACTCTCAGACACTCACTATCACTCACTGACACTGTCTGACACTCTCTGACACTCGCTATCACTCTCTGACACTCTGTGACACTCTATCACTCTCTATCACTCTCTGACACTCTCAGACACTCTCTGACACTCTCAGACACTCTCTGACACTCACTATCACTCTCTGACACTGTCTGACACTCTCTGACACTCGCTATCACTCTCTGACACTCTGTGACACTCTATCACTCTCTATCACTCTCTGACACTCTCAGACACTCACTGACACTCTCAGACACTCTCTGACACTCTCTATCACTCTCTGACACTCTCTATCACTCTCTGACACTGTCTGACACTCTCTGACACTCTCTATCAATCTCTATCACTCTCTGACACTGTCTGACACTGTCTTACACTCTCTGACACTCTCTATCACTCTCTGACACTGTCTGACACTCTCTGACAATCTCTATCACTCTCTATAACTCTCTGACACTCTCAGACACTCTCTGAAACTCTCTATCACTCTCTGACACTCTCTATCACTCTCAGACACTCTTTGACACTCTCTATCACTCTCTATCACTCTCTGACACTCTCTGACACTCTCAGACACTCACTATCACTCTCTGACACTGTCTGACACTCTCTGACACTCGCTATCACTCTCTGACACTCTATGACACTCTCTGACACTCGCTATCACTCTCTGACACTCTATGACACTCTATCACTCACTATCACTCTCTGACACTCTCAGACACTCACTGACACTCTCAGACACTCTCTGACACTCTCTATCACTCTCTGACACTGTCTGACACTCTCTGACACTCTCTATCACTCTCTATCACTCTCTGACAATGTCTGACACTCTCTGACACTCTCTATCACTCTCTGACAATCTCTGACACTCACTATCACTCTCTATCACTCTCTGACACTCTCTGACACTCTCAGACACTCACTATCTCTCTCTATCATTCTCTGACACTCCCTGACACTCGCTGTCACTCTCTGACACTCTGTGACACTCTATCACTCTCTATCACTCTCTGACACTCTCAGACACTCACTGACACTCTCACACACTCTCTGACACTCTCTATCACTCTCTGACACTCTCTATCACTCTCTGACACTCTATCACTCTCTATCACTCTCTGACACTCTCAGACACTCACTGACACTCTCAGACACTCTCTGACACTCTCTATCACTCTCTGACACTCTCTATCACTCTCTGACACTGTCTGAAACTCTCAGACAGTCACTATCACTCTCTGACACTGTCTGACACTCTCTGACACTCGCTATCATTCTCTGACACTCTGTGACACTCTATCACTCTCTATCACTCTCTGACACTCTCAGACACTCTCTGACACTCTCAGACACTCTCTGACACTCACTATCACTCTCTGACACTGTCTGACACTCTCTGACACTCGCTATCACTCTCTGACACTCTGTGACACTCTATCACTCTCTATCACTCTCTGACACTCTCAGACACTCACTGACACTCTCAGACACTCTCTGACACTCTCTATCACTCTCTGACACTCTCTATCACTCTCTGACACTGTCTGACACTCTCTGACACTCTCTATCAATCTCTATCACTCTCTGACACTGTCTGACACTGTCTTACACTCTCTGACACTCTCTATCACTCTCTGACACTGTCTGACACTCTCTGACAATCTCTATCACTCTCTATAACTCTCTGACACTCTCAGACACTCTCTGAAACTCTCTATCACTCTCTGACACTCTCTATCACTCTCAGACACTCTTTGACACTCTCTATCACTCTCTATCACTCTCTGACACTCTCTGACACTCTCAGACACTCACTATCACTCTCTGACACTGTCTGACACTCTCTGACACTCGCTATCACTCTCTGACACTTTTTGACACTCTCTGACACTCGCTATCTCTCTCTGACACTCTATGACACTCTATCACTCACTATCACTCTCTGACACTCTCAGACACTCACTGACACTCTCAGACACTCTCTGACACTCTCTATCACTCTCTGACACTGTCTGACACTCTCTGACACTCTCTATCACTCTCTATCACTCTCTGACAATGTCTGACACTCTCTGACACTCTCTATCACTCTCTGACAATCTCTGACACTCTCTATCACTCTCTATCACTCTCTGACACTCTCTGACACTCTCAGACACTCACTATCTCTCTCTATCATTCTCTGACACTCCCTGACACTCGCTGTCACTCTCTGACACTCTGTGACACTCTATCACTCTCTATCACTCTCTGACACTCTCAGACACTCACTGACACTCTCACACACTCTCTGACACTCTCTATCACTCTCTGACACTCTCTATCACTCTCTGACACTCTATCACTCTCTATCACTCTCTGACACTCTCAGACACTCACTGACACTCTCAAACACTCTCTGACACTCTCTATCACTCTCTGACACTCTCCATCACTCTCTGACACTGTCTGAAACTCTCAGACAGTCACTATCACTCTCTGACACTGTCTGACACTCTCTGACACTCGCTATCATTCTCTGACACTCTGTGACACTCTATCACTCTCTATCACTCTCTGACACTCTCAGACACTCACTATCACTCTCTGACACTGTCTGACACTCTCTGACACTCGCTATCACTCTCTGACACTCTGTGACACTATATCACTCTCTATCACTCTCTGACACTCTCAGACACTCACTGACACTCTCAGACACTCTCTGACACTCTCTATCACTCTCTGACACTCTCTATCACTCTCTGACACTGTCTGACACTGTCTGACACTCTCTATCACTCTCTATCACTCTCTGACACTGTCTGACACTCTCTGACACTCTCTATCACTCTCTGACACTCTCTATCACTCTCTGACACTCTCTGACACTCACTATCACTCTCTGACACTGTCTGACACTCTCTGACACTCGCTATCACTCTCTGACACTCTGTGACACTCTGTGGCACTCTATCACTCTCTATCACTCTCTGACACTCTCAGACACTCACTGACACTCTCAGACTCTCTCTGACACTCTCTATCACTCTCTGACACTCTCTATCACTCTCTGACACTGTCTGACACTCTCTGAAACACTCTATCACTCTCTATCACTCTCTGACACTCTCTGACACTCTCTGACACTCTCTATCACTCTCTATCACTCTCTGACACTCTCTGACACTTTCTGACACTCTCAGACACTCTCTGACACTCTCTGAAACTCTCTATCACTCTCTATCACTCTCTGAAACTCTCTGACACTCTCTGAAACTCTCTATCACTCTCTATCACTCTCTGACACTCTCTGACACTATCTGACACTCTCAGACACTCACTATCACTCTCTGACACTGTCTGACACTCTCTGACACTCTCTATCACTCTCTGACACTGTCTGACACTCTCTGACAATCTCTATCACTCTCTATCACTATCTGACACTCTCAGACACTCTCTGACACTCTCTATCACTCTCTGACACTCTCTATCACTCTCTGACACTCTCTGACACTCTCTATCACTCTCTGATAATCTCAGACACTCTCTGACACTCTCAGACACTCTCTGACACTCTCTATCACTCTCTATCACTCTCGGACAATCTCTGACACTCTCAGACACTCACTATCACTCTCTGACACTGTCTGACACTCTCTGACACTCGCTATCACTCTCTGACACTCTGTGACGCTCTATCACTCTCTATCACTCTCTACCACTCTCAGACACTCTCTGACACTCTCAGAAACTCTCTGACACTCTCTATCACTCTCTGACACTCACTATCACTCTCTGACACTGTCTGACACTCTCTGACACTCGCTATCACTCTCTGACACTCTGTGACACTCTATCACTCTCTATCACTCTCTGACACTCTCAGACACTCACTGACACTCTCAGACACTCTCTGACACTCTCTATCACTCTCTGACACTCTCTATCACTCTCTGACACTGTCTGACTCTCTCTGACACTCTCTATCACTCTATATCACTCTCTGACACTGTCTGACACTGTCTGACACTCTCTGACACTCTCTATCACTCTCTGACACTGTCTGACACTCTTTGACAATCTCTATCACTCTCTATCACTCTCTGACACTCTCAGACACTCTCTGAAACTCTCTATCACTCTCTGACACTCTCTATCACTCTCTGACACTCTCAGACACTCTCTGACACTCTCAGACACTCTCTATCACTCTCTGACACTCTCTGACACTCTCAGACACTCACTATCACTCTCTGACACTGTCTGACACTCTCTGAAACTCGCTATCACTCTCTGACCCTCTATGACACTCTATCACTCTCTATCACTCTCTGACACTCTCAGACACTCACTGACACTCTCAGACACTCTCTGACACTCTCTATCACTCTCTGACACTCTCTATCACTCTCTGACACTGTCTGACACTCTCTGATACTCTCTATCACTCTCTATCACTCTCTGACAATGTCTGACACTCTCTGACACTCTCTATCACTCTCTGACACTCTCTGACACTCTCTATCACTCTCTATCACTCTCTGACACTCTCTGACACTCTCAGACACTCACTATCACTCTCTATCACTCTCTGACACTCTCTGACACTCGCTGTCACTCTCTGACACTCTGTGACACTCTATCACTCTCTATCACTCTCTGACACTCTCAGACACTCACTGACACTCTCAGACACTCTCTGACACTCTCCATCACTCTCTGACACTCTCTATCACTCTCTGACACTCTATCACTCTCTATCACTCTCTGACACTCTCAGACACTCACTGACACTCTCAGACACTCTCTGACACTCTCTATCACTCTCTGACACTCTCTATCACTCTCTGACACTGTCTGAAACTCTCAGACACTCACTATCACTCTCTGACACTGTCTGACACTCTCTGACATTCGCTATCATTCTCTGACACTCTGCGTCACTCTATCACTCTCTATCACTCTCTGACACTCTCAGACACTCACTATCACTATCTGACACAGTCTGACACTCCCTGACACTCGCTATCACTCTCTGACACTCTGTGACACTCTATCACTCTCTATCACTCTCTGACACTCTCAGACACTCACTGACACTCTCAGACACTCTCTGACACTCTCTATCACTCTCTGACACTCTCTATCACTCTCTGACACTGTCTGACACTCTCTGACACTCTCTATCACTCTCTATCACTCTCTGACACTGTCTGACACTCTCTGACACTCTCTATCACTCTCTATCACTCTCTGACACTGTCTGACACTCTCTGACACTCTCTGACACTCTCTATCACTCTCTGACACTCTCTGACACTCACTATCACTCTCTGACACTGTCTGACACTCTCTGACACTCGCTATCACTCTCTGACACTGTCTGACACTCTCTGACACTCTCTATCACTCTCTGACACTCTCTATCACTCTCTGACACTCTCTGACACTCTCTGACACTCTCTGACACTCTCTATCACTCTCTGACACTCTCTATCACTCTCTGACACTCTCTGACACTCTCAGACACTCTCTGACACTCTCAGACACTCTCTGACATTCTCTATCACTCTCTGACACTCTCTGTCACTCTCTGACTCTGTCTGACACTCTCTGACACTCTCTATCACTCTCTGACACTCTCAGACACTCTCAGACACTCTCTACCACTCTCTGACACTCTCTATCACTCTCTGACACTGTCTGACACTCTCTGACACTCTCTATCACTCTCTATCACTCTCTGACACTCTCTGACACTCTCTGACACTCTCAGACACTCTCTGACACTCTCTATCACTCTCTGACACTCTCAGACCCTCTCTGACACTCTCTGAAACTCTCTATCACTCTCTATCACTCTCTGACACTGTCTGACACTCTCTGACACTCTCTATCACTCTCTGACACTGTCTGACACTCTCTGACAATCTCTATCACTCTCTATCACTCTCTGACACTGTCTGACACTCTCTGACACTCGCTATCATTCTCTGACACTCTGTGACACTCTATCACTCTCTATCACTCTCTGACACTCTCAGACACTCACTATCACTATCTGACACAGTCTGACACTCTCTGACACTCGCTATCACTCTCTGACACTCTGTGACACTCTATCACTCTCTATCACTCTCTGACACTCTCAGACACTCACTGACACTCTCAGACACTCTCTGACACTCTCTATCACTCTCTGACACTCTCTATCACTCTCTGACACTGTCTGACACTCTCTGACACTCTCTATCACTCTCTATCACTCTCTGACACTGTCTGACACTCTCTGACACTCTCTATCACTCTCTATCACTCTCTGACACTGTCTGACACTCTCTGACACTCTCTATCACTCTCTGACACTCTCTGACACTCTCTATCACTCTCTGACACTCTCTGACACTCACTATCACTCTCTGACACTGTCTGACACTCTCTGACACTCGCTATCACTCTCTGACACTCTGTGACACTCTGTGACACTCTATCACTCTCTATCACTCTCTGAAACTCTCAGACACTCACTGACACTCTCAGACTCTCTCTGACACTCTCTATCACTCTCTGACACTCTCTATCACTCTCTGACACTGTCTGACACTCTCTGACACTCTCTATCACTCTCTATCACTCTCTGACACTGTCTGACACTCTCTGACACTCTCCATCACTCTCTGACACTCTCTGACACTCTCTATCACTCTCTGACACTCTCTGACACTCTCAGACACTCTCTGACACTCTCAGACACTCTCTGACATTCTCTATCACTCTCTGACACTCTCTGTCACTCTCTGACTCTGTCTGACACTCTCTGACACTCTCTATCACTCTCTGACACTCTCAGACACTCTCAGACACTCTCTGACGCTCTCTACCACTCTCTGACACTCTCTATCACTCTCTGACACTGTCTGACACTCTCTGACACTCTCTATCACTCTCTATCACTCTCTGACACTCTCAGACCCTCTCTGACACTCTCAGACACTCTCTGACACTCTCTATCACTCTCTGACACTATCAGACCCTCTCTGACACTCTCTGAAAATCTCTATCACTCTCTAACACTGTCTGACACTCTCTGACACTCTCTATCACTCACTGACACTGTCTGACACTCTCTGACAATCTCTATCACTCTCTATCACTCTCTGACACTCTCAGACACTCTCTGACACTCTCAGACACTCTCTGACACTCTCTATCACTCTCTGACACTCTCAGACCCTCTCTGACACTCTCTGAAACTCTCTATCACTCTCTATCACTCTCTATCACTCTCTGACACTGTCTGACACTCTCTGACACTCTCTATCACTCTCTGACACTGTCTGACACTCTCTGACAATCTCTATCACTCTCTGACACTCTCAGACACTCTCTGACACTCTCTGACACTCTCAGACACTCTCTGACACTCTCTGACACTCTCTGACACTCTCTATCACTCTCTGACACTCTCTGACACTCTCAGACACTCACTATCACTCTCTGACACTCTCTGACACTCTCAGACACTCACTATCACTCTCTGACACTCTCTGACACTCTCAGACACTCACTATCACTCTCTGACACTCTCTGACACTCTCTGACACTCTCTATCACTCTCTGACACTCTCTGACACTCTCTGACACTCTCTATCACTCTCTGACACTCTCTGACACTCTATCACTCTCAATCACTCTCTGACACTGTCTGACACTCTCTGACACTCTCTATCACTCTCTGACACTCTCTGACACTCTCAGACACTCACTATCACTCTCTGACACTCTCTGACACTCTCAGACACTCACTATCACTCTCTGACACTCTCTGACACTCTCTGACACTCTCTATCACTCTCTGACACTCTCTGACACTCTCTGACACTCTCTATCACTCTCTGACACTCTCTGACACTCTATCACTCTCAATCACTCTCTGACACTGTCTGACACTCTCTGACACTCTCTATCACTCTCTGACACTCTCTGACACTCTCTATCACTCTATATCACTCTCTGACACTCTCTGACACTCTCAGACACTCTCAGACACTCTCTGACACTCTCAGACACTCTCTGACACTCTCAGACTCTCTCTGACACTCTCTATCACTCTCTGACACTCTCTATCACTCTATCACTCTCTATCACTCTCTGACACTCTCAGACACTCTATGACACTCTCAGACACTCTCTGACACTCTCAGACACTCTCTGACACTCTCTATCACTCTCTGACACTCTCTGACACTGTCTGACACTCTCTGACACTATCTATCACTCTCTATCACTCTCTGACACTGTCTGACACTCTCTGACACTCTCTATCACTCTCTGACACTCTCTATCACTCTCTGACACTCTCAGACACTCTCTGACACTCTCAGACACTCACTATCACTCTCTGACACTCTCTGACACTCTCAGACACTCTCTGACACTCTCAGACACTCTCTGACACTCTCTGACACTCTCTATCACTCTCTGACACTCTCTGACACTCTCTGACACTCTCTATCACTCTCTGACACTCTCTGACACTCTATCACTCTCAATCACTCTCTGACACTGTCTGACACTCTCTGACACTCTCTATCACTCTCTGACACTCTCTGACACTCTCTATCACTCTATATCACTCTCTGACACTCTCTGACACTCTCAGACACTCTCAGACACTCTCTGACACTCTCAGACACTCTCTGACACTCTCAGACTCTCTCTGACACTCTCTATCACTCTCTGACACTCTCTATCACTCTATCACTCTCTATCACTCTCTGACACTCTCAGACACTCTATGACACTCTCAGACACTCTCTGACACTCTCAGACACTCTCTGACACTCTCTATCACTCTCTGACACTCTCTGACACTGTCTGACACTCTCTGACACTATCTATCACTCTCTATCACTCTCTGACACTGTCTGACACTCTCTGACACTCTCTATCACTCTCTGACACTCTCTATCACTCTCTGACACTCTCAGACACTCTCTGACACTCTCAGACACTCACTATCACTCTCTGACACTCTCTGACACTCTCAGACACTCTCTGACACTCTCAGACACTCTCTGACACTCTCAGACACTCTCTGACACTCTCTATCACTCTCTGACACTCTCTATCACTCTATCACTCTCTATCACTCTCTGACACTCTCTATCACTCTCTGACACTCTCAGACACTCACTATCACTCTCTGACACTCTCTGACACTCTCTGACACTCTCTATCACTCTCTGACACTCTCTGACACTCTCTGACACTCTCTGACACTCTCTATCACTCTCTGACACTCTCTGACACTCTATCACTCTCAATCACTCTCTGGCACTGTCTGACACTCTCTGACACTCTCTATCACTCTCTGACACTGTCTGACACTCTCTGACAATCTCTATCACTCTCTATCACTCTCTGACACTCTCAGACACTCTCTGACACTCTCTGACACTCTCAGACACTCTCTGACACTCTCTGACACTCTCTATCACTCTCTGACACTCTCTGACACTCTCAGACACTCACTATCACTCTCTGACACTCACTATCACTCTCTGACACTCTCTGACACTCTCAGACACTCACTATCACTCTCTGACACTCTCTGACACTCTCTATCACTCTCTGACACTCTCTGACACTCTCTGACACTCTCTATCACTCTCTGACACTCTCTGACACTCTATCACTCTCAATCACTCTCTGACACTGTCTGACACTCTCTGACACTCTCTATCACTCTCTGACACTCTCTGACACTCTCTATCACTCTCTATCACTCT
This sequence comes from Heterodontus francisci, assembly GCF_036365525.1. Classification (NCBI taxonomy): domain Eukaryota; kingdom Metazoa; phylum Chordata; class Chondrichthyes; order Heterodontiformes; family Heterodontidae; genus Heterodontus; species Heterodontus francisci. Next base: position 32,713,591 of record NC_090412.1, on the reverse strand, counting down.
CTGACACTCTCAGACACTCTCAGACACTCTCTGACACTCTCAGACACTCTCTGACACTCTCAGACACTCTCTGACACTCTCTATCACTCTCTGACACTCTCTATCACTCTATCACTCTCTATCACTCTCTGACACTCTCAGACACTCTCTGACACTCTCTATCACTCTCTGACACTCTCTATCACTCTATCACTCTCTATCACTCTCTGACACTCTCTGACACTCTCAGACACTCACTATCACTCTCTGACACTCTCTGACACTCTCAGACACTCACTATCACTCTCTGACACTCTCTGACACTCTCTGACACTCTCTATCACTCTCTGACACTCTCTGACACTCTCTGACACTCTCTATCACTCTCTGACACTCTCTGACACTCTATCACTCTCAATCACTCTCTGACACTGTCTGACACTCTCTGACACTCTCTATCACTCTCTGACACTCTCTGACACTCTCTATCACTCTATATCACTCTCTGACACTCTCTGACACTCTCTATCACTCTCTGACACTCTCTGACACTCTCTGACACTCTCTATCACTCTCTGACACTCTCTGACACTCTATCACTCTCAATCACTCTCTGACACTGTCTGACACTCTCTGACACTCTCTATCACTCTCTGACACTCTCTGACACTCTCTATCACTCTATATCACTCTCTGACACTCTCAGACACTCTCAGACACTCTCAGACACTCTCTGACACTCTCAGACACTCTCAGACACTCACTATCACTCTCTGACACTCTCTGACACTCTCAGACACTCACTATCACTCTCTGACACTCTCTGACACTCTCTGACACTCTCTATCACTCTCTGACACTCTCTGACACTCTCTGACACTCTCTATCACTCTCTGACACTCTCTGACACTCTATCACTCTCAATCACTCTCTGACACTGTCTGACACTCTCTGACACTCTCTATCACTCTCAGACACTCACTATCACTCTCTGACACTCTCTGACACTCTCAGACACTCACTATCACTCTCTGACACTCTCTGACACTCTCAGACACTCACTATCACTCTCTGACACTCTCTGACACTCTCTGACACTCTCTATCACTCTCTGACACTCTCTGACACTCTCTGACACTCTCTATCACTCTCTGACACTCTCTGACACTCTATCACTCTCAATCACTCTCTGACACTGTCTGACACTCTCTGACACTCTCTATCACTCTCTGACACTCTCTGACACTCTCTATCACTCTCTGACACTCTCTGACACTCTCTGACACTCTCTATCACTCTCTGACACTCTCTGACACTCTATCACTCTCAATCACTCTCTGACACTGTCTGACACTCTCTGACACTCTCTATCACTCTCTGACACTCTCTGACACTCTCTATCACTCTATATCACTCTCTGACACTCTCAGACACTCTCAGACACTCTCAGACACTCTCTGACACTCTCAGACACTCTCTGACACTCTCAGACTCTCTCTGACACTCTCTATCACTCTCTGACACTCTCTATCACTCTATCACTCTCTATCACTCTCTGACACTCTCAGACACTCTATGACACTCTCAGACACTCTCTGACACTCTCAGACACTCTCTGACACTCTCTATCACTCTCTGACACTCTCTGACACTGTCTGACACTCTCTGACACTATCTATCACTCTCTATCACTCTCTGACACTGTCTGACACTCTCTGACACTCTCTATCACTCTCTGACACTCTCTATCACTCTCTGACACTCTCAGACACTCTCTGACACTCTCAGACACTCACTATCACTCTCTGACACTCTCTGACACTCTCTGACACTCTCAGACACTCACTATCACTCTCTGACACTCTCTGACACTCTCTGACACTCTCTGACACTCTCAGACACTCTCTGACACTCTCAGACACTCTCTGACACTCTCTATCACTCTCTGACACTCTCTATCACTCTATCACTCTCTATCACTCTCTGACACTCTCTATCACTCTCTGACACTCTCAGACACTCTCAGACACTCACTATCACTCTCTGACACTCTCTGACACTCTCTGACACTCTCTATCACTCTCTGACACTCTCTGACACTCTCTGACACTCTCTGACACTCTCTATCACTCTCTGACACTCTCTGACACTCTATCACTCTCAATCACTCTCTGGCACTGTCTGACACTCTCTGACACTCTCTATCACTCTCTGACACTGTCTGACACTCTCTGACAATCTCTATCACTCTCTATCACTCTCTGACACTCTCAGACACTCTCTGACACTCTCTGACACTCTCAGACACTCTCTGACACTCTCTGACACTCTCTATCACTCTCTGACACTCTCTGACACTCTCAGACACTCACTATCACTCTCTGACACTCTCTGACACTCTCAGACACTCACTATCACTCTCTGACACTCTCTGACACTCTCTATCACTCTCTGACACTCTCTGACACTCTCTGACACTCTCTATCACTCTCTGACACTCTCTGACACTCTATCACTCTCAATCACTCTCTGACACTGTCTGACACTCTCTGACACTCTCTATCACTCTCTGACACTCTCTGACACTCTCTATCACTCTCTATCACTCTCTGACACTCTCAGACACTCTCAGACACTCTCTGACACTCTCAGACACTCTCTGACACTCTCTATCACTCTCTGACACTCTCTGACACTCTCAGACACTCTCTGACACTCTCAGACACTCTCTGACACTCTCTATCACTCTCTGACACTCTCTATCACTCTATCACTCTCTATCACTCTCTGACACTCTCTATCACTCTCTGACACTCTCAGACACTCTCAGACACTCACTATCACTCTCTGACACTCTCTGACACTCTCTGACACTCTCTATCACTCTCTGACACTCTCTGACACTCTCTGACACTCTCTGACACTCTCTATCACTCTCTGACACTCTCTGACACTCTATCACTCTCAATCACTCTCTGGCACTGTCTGACACTCTCTGACACTCTCTATCACTCTCTGACACTGTCTGACACTCTCTGACAATCTCTATCACTCTCTATCACTCTCTGACACTCTCAGACACTCTCTGACACTCTCTGACACTCTCAGACACTCTCTGACACTCTCTGACACTCTCTATCACTCTCTGACACTCTCTGACACTCTCAGACACTCACTATCACTCTCTGACACTCTCTGACACTCTCAGACACTCACTATCACTCTCTGACACTCTCTGACACTCTCTATCACTCTCTGACACTCTCTGACACTCTCTGACACTCTCTATCACTCTCTGACACTCTCTGACACTCTATCACTCTCAATCACTCTCTGACACTGTCTGACACTCTCTGACACTCTCTATCACTCTCTGACACTCTCTGACACTCTCTATCACTCTCTATCACTCTCTGACACTCTCAGACACTCTCAGACACTCTCTGACACTCTCAGACACTCTCTGACACTCTCTATCACTCTCTGACACTCTCTATCACTCTATCACTCTCTATCACTCTCTGACACTCTCAGACACTCAATGACACTCTCAGACACTCTCTGACACTCTCAGACACTCTCTGACACTCTCTATCACTCTCTGACACTCTCTGACACTGTCTGACACTCTCTGACACTCTCTATCACTCTCTATCACTCTCTGACACTGTCTGACACTCTCTGACACTCTCTATCACTCTCTGACACTCTCTATCATTCTCTGACACTCTCAGACACTCTCTGACACTCTCAGACACTCACTATCACTCTCTGACACTCTCTGACACTCTCAGACACTCTCTGACACTCTCAGACACTCTCTGACACTCTCTATCACTCTCTGACACTCTCTATCACTCTATCACTCTCTATCACTCTCTGACACTCTCTATCACTCTCTGACACTCTCAGACACTCTCAGACACTCACTATCACTCTCTGACACTCTCTGACACTCTCTGACACTCTCTATCACTCTCTGACACTCTCTGACACTCTCTGACACTCTCTATCACTCTCTGACACTCTCTGACACTCTATCACTCTCAATCACTCTCTGGCACTGTCTGACACTCTCTGACACTCTCTATCACTTTCTGACACTCTCTGACACTCTCTATCACTCTCTATCACTCTCTGACACTCTCAGACACTCTCAGACACTCTCTGACACTCTCAGACACTCTCTGACACTCTCTATCACTCTCTGACACTCTCTATCACTCTATCACTCTCTATCACTCTCTGACACTCTCAGACACTCTCTGACACTCTCAGACACTCTCTGACACTCTCAGACACTCTCTGACACTCTCTATCACTCTCTGACACTCTCTGACACTGTCTGACACTCTCTATCACTCTCTATCACTCTCTGACACTGTCTGACACTCTCTGACACTCTCTATCACTCTCTGACACTCTCTATCACTCTCTGACACTCTCAGACACTCTCTGACACTCTCAGACACTCACTATCACTCTCTGACACTCTCTGACACTCTCAGACACTCTCTGACACTCTCAGACACTCTCTGACACTCTCAGACACTCTCTGACACTCTCTATCACTCTCTGACACTCTCTATCACTCTATCACTCTCTATCACTCTCTGACACTCTCTGACACTCTCTATCACTCTCTATCACTCTCTGACACTCTCAGACACTCTCAGACACTCTCTGACACTCTCAGACACTCTCTGACACTCTCAGACACTCTCTGACACTCTCTGTCACTCTCTGACACTCTCTGACACTGTCTGACACTCTCTGACACTCTCTATCACTCTCTATCACTCTCTGACACTCTCAGACACTCTCAGACACTCTCTGACACTCTCAGACACTCTCTGACACTCTGTATCACTCTCTGACACTCTCTATCACTCTCTGACACTGTCTGACACTCTCTGACACTCTCTATCACTCTCTGACACTCTCAGACACTCTCTGACACTCTCAGACACTCACTATCACTCTCTGACACTCTCTGACACTCTCAGACACTCTCTGACACTCTCAGACACTCTCTGACACTCTCAGACACTCTCTGACACTCTCTATCACTCTCTGACACTCTCTATCACTCTATCACTCTCTATCACTCTCTGACACTCTCTGACACTCTCTATCACTCTCTATCACTCTCTGACACTCTCAGACACTCTCAGACACTCACTGACACTCTCAGACACTCTCTGACACTCTCAGACATTCTCTGACACTCTCTGTCACTCTCTGACACTCTCTGACACTGTCTGACACTCTCTGACACTCTCTATCACTCTCTATCACTCTCTGACACTCTCAGACACTCTCAGACACTCTCTGACACTCTCAGACACTCTCTGACACTCTGTATCACTCTCTGACACTCTCTATCACTCTCTGACACTGTCTGACACTCTCTGACACTCTCTATCACTCTCTATCACTCTCTGACACTCTCTGACACTCTCAGGCACTCTCTGACACTCTCTATCACTCTCTGACACTCTCTGACACTCTCTGACACTCTCTATCACTCTCTGACACTCTGTGACACTCTCTGACACTCTCTATCACTCTCTGAAACTCTCTGACACTCTATCACTCTCAATCACTCTCTGACACTGTCTGACACTCTCTGACACTCTCTGACACTCTCTTTCACTCTCTGACACTCTCTGACACTCTCTATCACTCTCTATCACTCTCTGACACTCTCAGACACTCTCAGACACTCTCTGACACTCTCTATCACTCTATCACTCTCTATCACTCTCTGACACTCTCTGACACTCTCTGACACTCTCAGACACTCTCTGACACTCTCTATCACTCTCTGACACTCTCTATCACTCTCTGACACTGTCTGACACTCTCTGACACTCTCTATCACTCTCTATCACTCTCTGACACTGTCTGACACTCTCTGACACTCTCTATCACTCTCTGACACTCTCTGACACTCTATATCACTCTCTATCACTCTCTGACACTCTCAGACACTCTCAGACACTCTCTGACACTCTCAGACACTCTCTGACACTCTATCACTCTCTATCACTCTCTGACACTCTCAGACACTCTCTGACACTCTCAGACACTCTCTGACACTCTCTATCACTCTCTGACACTCTCTATCACTCTATCACTCTCTATCACTCTCTGACACTCTCTGACACTCTCTGACGCTCTCTATCACTCTCTGACACTCTCTGACACTCTCTATCACTCTCTGACACTCTCTGACACTCTCTATCACTCTCTGACACTCTCTGACACTCTATCACTCTCTATCACTCTCTATCACTCTCTGACACTCTCAGACACTCTCTGACACTCTCAGACACTCTCTGACACTCTCTATCACTCTCTGACACTCTCTATCACTCTATCACTCTCTATCACTCTCTGACACTCTCAGACAATCTCTGACACTCTCAGACACTCACTATCACTCTCTGACACTCTCTGACACTCTCTGACGCTCTCTATCACTCTCTGACACTCTCTGACACTCTCTATCACTCTCTGACACTCTCTGACACTCTATCACTCTCTATCACTCTCTGACACTCTCAGACACTCTCTGACACTCTCAGACACTCTCTGACACTCTCTATCACTCTCTGACACTCTCTATCACTCTCTGACACTGTCTGACACTCTCTGACACTCTCTATCACTCTCTATCACTCTCTGACACTGTCTGACACTCTCTGACACTCTCTATCACTCTCTGACACTCTCTGACACTCTCTATCACTCTTTATCACTCTCTGACACTCTCTGACACTCTCTGACACTCTCTATCACTCTCTGACACTCTCTGACACTCTATCACTCTCTATCACTCTCTGACACTCTCAGACACTCTCTGACACTCTCAGACACTCTCTGACACTCTCTATCACTCTCTGACACTCTCTATCACTCTATCACTCTCTATCACTCTCTGACACTCTCAGACACGCTCTGACACTCTCAGACACTCACTATCACTCTCTGACACTCTCTGACACTCTCTGACGCTCTCTATCACTCTCTGACACTCTCTGACACTCTCTATCACTCTCTGACACTCTCTGACACTCTATCACTCTCTATCACTCTCTGACACTCTCAGACACTCTCTGACACTCTCAGACACTCTCTGACACTCTCTATCACTCTCTGACACTCTCTATCACTCTCTGACACTGTCTGACACTCTCTGACACTCTCTATCACTCTCTATCACTCTCTGACACTGTCTGACACTCTCTGACACTCTCTATCACTCTCTGACACTCTCTGACACTCTCTATCACTCTTTATCACTCTCTGACACTCTCTGACACTCTCTGACACTCTCTATCACTCTCTGACACTCTCTGACACTCTATCACTCTCTATCACTCTCTGACACTCTCAGACACTCTCTGACACTCTCAGACACTCTCTGACACTCTCTATCACTCTCTGACACTCTCTATCACTCTATCACTCTCTATCACTCTCTGACACTCTCTGACACTCTCTGACACTCTCAGACACTCACTATCACTCTCTGACACTCTCTGACACTCTCTGACGCTCTCTATCACTCTCTGACACTCTCTGACACTCTCTATCACTCTCTGACACTCTCTGACACTCTATCACTCTCTATCACTCTCTATCACTCTCTGACACTCTCAGACACTCTCTGACACTCTCAGACACTCTCTGACACTCTCTATCACTCTCTGACACTCTCTATCACTCTATCACTCTCTATCACTCTCTGACACTCTCAGACACTCTCTGACACTCTCAGACACTCACTATCACTCTCTGACACTCTCTGACACTCTCTGACGCTCTCTATCACTCTCTGACACTCTCTGACACTCTCTATCACTCTCTGACACTCTCTGACACTCTATCACTCTCTGACACTCTCTATCACTCTCTGACACTGTCTGACACTCTCTGACACTCTCTATCACTCTCTATCACTCTCTGACACTGTCTGACACTCTCTGACACTCTCTATCACTCTCTGACACTCTCTGACACTCTCTATCACTCTTTATCACTCTCTGACACTCTCAGACACTCACTATCACTCTCTGACACTCTCTGACACTCTCTGACGCTCTCTGACACTCTCTGACACTCTCTGACACTCGCTATCACTCTCTGACACTCTCTGACACTCTATCACTCTCTATCACTCTCTGACACTCTCAGACACTCTCTGACACTCTCTATCACTCTCTGACACTGTCTGACACTCTCTGACAATCTCTATCACTCTCTATCACTCTCTGACACTCTCAGACACTCTCTGACACTCTCTGACACTCTCAGACACTCTCTGACACTCTCTGACACCCTCTATCACTCTCTGACACTCTCTGACACTCTCAGACACTCACTATCACTCTCTGACACTCTCTGACACTCTCAGACACTCACTATCACTCTCTGACACTCTCTGACACTCTCTGACACTCTCTATCACTCTCTGACACTCTCTGACACTCTATCACTCTCAATCACTCTCTGACACTGTCTGACACTCTCTATCACTCTCTATCACTCTCTGACACTCTCAGACACTCTCAGACACTCTCTGACACTCTCAGACACTCTCTGACACTCTCTGACACTCTCTATCACTCTCTGACACTCTCTGACACTGTCTGACACTCTCTGACACTCTCTATCACTCTCTATCACTCTCTGACACTGTCTGACACTCTCTGACACTCTCTATCACTCTCTGACACTCTCTATCACTCTCTGACACTCTCTGACACTCTCTATCACTCTCTGACACTCTCTGACACTCTATCACTCTCTATCACTCTCTATCACTCTCTGACACTCTCAGACACTCTCTGACACTCTCAGACACTCTCTGACACTCTCTATCACTCTCTGACACTCTCTATCACTCTATCACTCTCTATCACTCTCTGACACTCTCAGACACTCTCTGACACTCTCAGACACTCACTATCACTCTCTGACACTCTCTGACACTCTCTGACGCTCTCTATCACTCTCTGACACTCTCTGACACTCTCTATCACTCTCTGACACTCTCTGACACTCTATCACTCTCTGACACTCTCTATCACTCTCTGACACTGTCTGACACTCTCTGACACTCTCTATCACTCTCTATCACTCTCTGACACTGTCTGACACTCTCTGACACTCTCTATCACTCTCTGACACTCTCTGACACTCTCTATCACTCTTTATCACTCTCTGACACTCTCAGACACTCACTATCACTCTCTGACACTCTCTGACACTCTCTGACGCTCTCTGACACTCTCTGACACTCTCTGACACTCGCTATCACTCTCTGACACTCTCTGACACTCTATCACTCTCTATCACTCTCTGACACTCTCAGACACTCTCTGACACTCTCTATCACTCTCTGACACTGTCTGACACTCTCTGACAATCTCTATCACTCTCTATCACTCTCTGACACTCTCAGACACTCTCTGACACTCTCTGACACTCTCTGACACTCTCAGACACTCTCTGACACTCTCTGACACCCTCTATCACTCTCTGACACTCTCTGACACTCTCAGACACTCACTATCACTCTCTGACACTCTCTGACACTCTCAGACACTCACTATCACTCTCTGACACTCTCTGACACTCTCTGACACTCTCTATCACTCTCTGACACTCTCTGACACTCTATCACTCTCAATCACTCTCTGACACTGTCTGACACTCTCTATCACTCTCTATCACTCTCTGACACTCTCAGACACTCTCAGACACTCTCTGACACTCTCAGACACTCTCTGACACTCTCTGACACTCTCTATCACTCTCTGACACTCTCTGACACTGTCTGACACTCTCTGACACTCTCTATCACTCTCTATCACTCTCTGACACTGTCTGACACTCTCTGACACTCTCTATCACTCTCTGACACTCTCTATCACTCTCTGACACTCTCAGACACTCTCTGACACTCTCAGACACTCACTATCACTCTCTGACACTCTCTGACACTCTCAGACACTTTCTGACACTCTCAGACACTCTCTGACACTCTCAGACACTCTCTGACACTCTCTATCACTCTCTGACACTCTCTATCACTCTATCACTCTCTATCACTCTCTGACACTCTCTATCACTCTCTGACACTCTCAGACACTCTCAGACACTCACTATCACTCTCTGACACTCTCTGACACTCTCTGACACTCTCTATCACTCTCTGACACTCTCTGACACTCTCTGACACTCTCTATCACTCTCTGACACTCTCTGACACTCTATCACTCTCAATCACTCTCTGGCACTGTCTGACACTCTCTGACACTCTCTATCACTCTCTGACACTGTCTGACACTCTCTGACAATCTCTATCACTCTCTATCACTCTCAGACACTCTCAGACACTCTCTGACACTCTCAGACACTCTCTGACACTCTCTGACACTCTCTATCACTCTCTGACACTCTCTGACACTGTCTGACACTCTCTGACACTCTCTATCACTCTCTATCACTCTCTGACACTGTCTGACACTCTCTGACACTCTCTATCACTCTCTGACACTCTCTATCACTCTCTGACACTCTCAGACACTCTCTGACACTCTCAGACACTCACTATCACTCTCTGACACTCTCTGACACTCTCAGACACTTTCTGACACTCTCAGACACTTTCTGACACTCTCAGACACTCTCTGACACTCTCAGACACTCTCTGACACTCTCTATCACTCTCTCACACTCTCTATCACTCTATCACTCTCTATCACTCTCTGACACTCTCTATCACTCTCTGACACTCTCAGACACTCTCAGACACTCACTATCACTCTCTGACACTCTCTGAAACTCTCTGACACTCTCTATCACTCTCTGACACTCTCTGACACTCTCTGACACTCTCTATCACTCTCTGACACTCTCTGACACTCTATCACTCTCAATCACTCTCTGGCACTGTCTGACACTCTCTGACACTCTCTATCACTCTCTGACACTCTCTGACACTCTCTATCACTCTCTGACACTCTCTGACACTCTCCGACACTCACTATCACTCTCTGACACTCTCTGACACTCTCAGACACTCACTATCACTCTCTGACACTCTCTGACACTCTCTGACACTCTCTATCACTCTCTGACACTCTCTGACACTCTCTGACACTCTCTATCACTCTCTGACACTCTCTGACACTCTATCACTCTCAATCACTCTCTGACACTGTCTGACACTCTCTGACACTCTCTATCACTCTCTGACACTCTCTGACACTCTCTATCACTCTCTATCACTCTCTGACACTCTCTGACACTCTCTGACACTCTCTGACACTCTCTATCACTCTCTGACACTCTCTGACACTCTATCACTCTCAATCACTCTCTGACACTGTCTGACACTCTCTGACACTCTCTATCACTCTCTGACACTCTCTGACACTCTCTATCACTCTCTATCACTCTCTGACACTCTCAGACACTCTCAGACACTCTCTGACACTCTCAGACACTCTCTGACACTCTCAGACACTCTCTGACACTCTCTATCACTCTCTGACACTCTCTATCACTCTATCACTCTCTATCACTCTCTGACACTCTCAGACACTCAATGACACTCTCAGACACTCTCTGACACTCTCAGACACTCTCTGACACTCTCTATCACTCTCTGACACTCTCTGACACTGTCTGACACTCTCTGACACTCTCTATCACTCTCTATCACTCTCTGACACTGTCTGACACTCTCTGACACTCTCTATCACTCTCTGACACTCTCTATCACTCTCTGACACTCTCAGACACTCTCTGACACTCTCAGACACTCACTATCACTCTCTGACACTCTCTGACACTCTCAGACACTCACTATCACTCTCTGACACTCTCTGACACTCTCAGACACTCTCTGACACTCTCAGACACTCTCTGACACTCTCTATCACTCTCTGACACTCTCTATCACTCTATCACTCTCTATCACTCTCTGACACTCTCTATCACTCTCTGACACTCTCTATCACTCTCTGACACTCTCAGACACTGTCAGACACTCTCTGACACTCTCGATCACTCTCTGACACTCTCTATCACTCTATCACTCTCTATCACTCTCTGACACTCTCTATCACTCTCTGACACTCTCAGACACTCTCAGACACTCACTATCACTCTCTGACACTCTCTGACACTCTCTATCACTCTCTGACACTCTCTGACACTCTCTGACACTCTCTGACACTCTCTATCACTCTCTGACACTCTCTGACACTCTATCACTCTCAATCACTCTCTGGCACTGTCTGACACTCTCTGACACTCTCTATCACTCTCTGACACTCTCTGACACTCTCTATCACTCTCTATCACTCTCTGACACTCTCAGACACTCTCAGACACTCTCTGACACTCTCAGACACTCTCTGACACTCTCTGACACTCTCTGACACTCTCTGACACTCTATCACTCTCAATCACTCTCTGGCACTGTCTGACACTCTCTGACACTCTCTATCACTCTCTGACACTGTCTGACACTCTCTGACAATCTCTATCACTCTCTATCACTCTCTGACACTCTCAGACACTCTCTGACACTCTCTGACACTCTCAGACACTCTCTGACACTCTCTGACACTCTCTATCACTCTCTGACACTCTCTGACACTCTCAGACACTCACTATCACTCTCTGACACTCTCTGACACTCTCAGACACTCACTATCACTCTCTGACACTCTCTGACACTCTCTGACACTCTCTATCACTCTCTGACACTCTCTGACACTCTCTGACACTCTCTATCACTCTCTGACACTCTCTGACACTCTCTATCACTCTCTGACACTCTCTGACACTCTCTGACACTCTCTATCACTCTCTGACACTCTCTGACACTCTATCACTCTCAATCACTCTCTGACACTGTCTGACACTCTCTGACACTCTCTATCACTCTCTGACACTCTCTGACACTCTCTATCACTCTCTATCACTCTCTGACACTCTCAGACACTCTCAGACACTCTCTGACACTCTCAGACACTCTCTGACACTCTCAGACACTCTCTGACACTCTCTATCACTCTCTGACACTCTCTATCACTCTATCACTCTCTATCACTCTCTGACACTCTCAGACACTCAATGACACTCTCAGACACTCTCTGACACTCTCAGACACTCTCTGACACTCTCTATCACTCTCTGACACTCTCTGACACTGTCTGACACTCTCTGACACTCTCTATCACTCTCTATCACTCTCTGACACTGTCTGACACTCTCTGACACTCTCTATCACTCTCTGACACTCTCTATCACTCTCTGACACTCTCAGACACTCTCTGACACTCTCAGACACTCACTATCACTCTCTGACACTCTCTGACACTCTCAGACACTCTCTGAGACTCTCAGACACTCTCTGACACTCTCTATCACTCTCTGACACTCTCTATCACTCTATCACTCTCTATCACTCTCTGACACTCTCTATCACTCTCTGACTCTCTCAGACACTCTCAGACACTCACTATCACTCTCTGACACTCTCTGACACTCTCTGACACTCTCTATCACTCTCAATCACTCTCTGACACTGTCTGACACTCTCTGACACTCTCTATCACTCTCTGACACTCTCTGACACTCTCTATCACTCTCTATCACTCTCTGACACTCTCAGACACTCTCAGACACTCTCTGACACTCTCAGACACTCTCTGACACTCTCAGACACTCTCTGACACTCTCTATCACTCTCTGACACTCTCTATCACTCTATCACTCTCTATCACTCTCTGACACTCTCAGACACTCAATGACACTCTCAGACACTCTCTGACACTCTCAGACACTCTCTGACACTCTCTATCACTCTCTGACACTCTCTGACACTGTCTGACACTCTCTGACACTCTCTATCACTCTCTATCACTCTCTGACACTGTCTGACACTCTCTGACACTCTCTATCACTCTCTGACACTCTCTATCACTCTCTGACACTCTCAGACACTCTCTGACACTCTCAGACACTCACTATCACTCTCTGACACTCTCTGACACTCTCAGACACTCACTATCACTCTCTGACACTCTCAGACACTCTCAGACACTCTCTGAGACTCTCAGACACTCTCTGACACTCTCTATCACTCTCTGACACTCTCTATCACTCTATCACTCTCTATCACTCTCTGACACTCTCTATCACTCTCTGACACTCTCTGACACTCTCTGACACTCTCTATCACTCTCAATCACTCTCTGACACTGTCTGACACTCTCTGACACTCTCTATCACTCTCTGACACTCTCTGACACTCTCTATCACTCTCTATCACTCTCTGACACTCTCAGACACTCTCAGACACTCTCTGACACTCTCAGACACTCTCTGACACTCTCAGACACTCTCTGACACTCTCTATCACTCTCTGACACTCTCTATCACTCTATCACTCTCTATCACTCTCTGACACTCTCAGACACTCAATGACACTCTCAGACACTCTCTGACACTCTCAGACACTCTCTGACACTCTCTATCACTCTCTGACACTCTCTGACACTGTCTGACACTCTCTGACACTCTCTATCACTCTCTATCACTCTCTGACACTGTCTGACACTCTCTGACACTCTCTATCACTCTCTGACACTCTCTATCACTCTCTGACACTCTCAGACACTCTCTGACACTCTCAGACACTCACTATCACTCTCTGACACTCTCTGACACTCTCAGACACTCTCTGACACTCTCAGACACTCTCTGACACTCTCTATCACTCTCTGACACTCTCTATCACTCTATCACTCTCTATCACTCTCTGACACTCTCTATCACTCTCTGACTCTCTCAGACACTCTCAGACACTCACTATCACTCTCTGACACTCTCTGACACTCTCTGACACTCTCTATCACTCTCTGACACTCTCTGACACTCTCTGACACTCACTATCACTCTCTGACACTCTCTGACACTCTCAGACACTCTCTGAGACTCTCAGACACTCTCTGACACTCTCTATCACTCTCTGACACTCTCTATCACTCTATCACTCTCTATCACTCTCTGACACTCTCTATCACTCTCTGACACTCTCTGACACTCTCTGACACTCTCTATCACTCTCAATCACTCTCTGACACTGTCTGACACTCTCTGACACTCTCTATCACTCTCTGACACTCTCTGACACTCTCTATCACTCTCTATCACTCTCTGACACTCTCAGACACTCTCAGACACTCTCTGACACTCTCAGACACTCTCTGACACTCTCAGACACTCTCTGACACTCTCTATCACTCTCTGACACTCTCTATCACTCTATCACTCTCTATCACTCTCTGACACTCTCAGACACTCAATGACACTCTCAGACACTCTCTGACACTCTCAGACACTCTCTGACACTCTCTATCACTCTCTGACACTCTCTGACACTGTCTGACACTCTCTGACACTCTCTATCACTCTCTATCACTCTCTGACACTGTCTGACACTCTCTGACACTCTCTATCACTCTCTGACACTCTCTATCACTCTCTGACACTCTCAGACACTCTCTGACACTCTCAGACACTCACTATCACTCTCTGACACTCTCTGACACTCTCAGACACTCTCTGACACTCTCAGACACTCTCTGACACTCTCTATCACTCTCTGACACTCTCTATCACTCTATCACTCTCTATCACTCTCTGACACTCTCTATCACTCTCTGACTCTCTCAGACACTCTCAGACACTCACTATCACTCTCTGACACTCTCTGACACTCTCTGACACTCTCTATCACTCTCTGACACTCTCTGACACTCTCTGACACTCTCTGACACTCTCTATCACTCTCTGACACTCTCTGACACTCTATCACTCTCAATCACTCTCTGGCACTGTCTGACACTCTCTGACACTCTCTATCACTCTCTGACACTCTCTGACACTCTCTATCACTCTCTATCACTCTCTGACACTCTCTATCACTCTCTATCACTCTCAGACACTCTCTGACACTCTCTATCACTCTCTGACACTCTCTATCACTCTATCACTCTCTATCACTCTCTGACACTCTCTATCACTCTCTGACTCTCTCACACTCTCAGACACTCACTATCACTCTCTGACACTCTCTGACACTCTCTGACACTCTCTATCACTCTCTGACACTCTCTGACACTCTCTGACACTCTCTGACACTATCTATCACTCTCTGACACTCTCTGACACTCTATCACTCTCAATCACTCTCTGGCACTGTCTGACACTCTCTGACACTCTCTATCACTCTCTGACACTCTCTGACACTCTCTATCACTCTCTATCACTCTCTGACACTCTCAGACACTCTCAGACACTCTCTGACACTCTCAGACACTCTCTGACACTCTCTATCACTCTCTGACACTCTCTATCACTCTATCACTCTCTATCACTCTCTGACACTCTCAGACACTCTCTGACACTCTCAGACACTCTCTGACACTCTCTATCACTCTGTGACACTCTCTGACACTGTCTGACACTCTCTGACACTCTCTATCACTCTCTATCACTCTCTGACACTGTCTGACACTCTCTGACACTCTCTATCACTCTCTGACACTCTCTATCACTCTCTGACACTCTCAGACACTCTCTGACACTCTCAGACACTCAATGACACTCTCAGACACTCTCTGACACTCTCAGACACTCTCTGACACTCTCTATCACTCTCTGACACTCTCTGACACTGTCTGACACTCTCTGACACTCTCTATCACTCTCTATCACTCTCTGACACTGTCTGACACTCTCTGACACTCTCTATCACTCTCTGACACTCTCTATCACTCTCTGACACTCTCAGACACTCTCTGACACTCTCAGACACTCACTATCACTCTCTGACACTCTCTGACACTCTCAGACACTCTCTGACACTCTCAGACACTCTCTGACACTCTCTATCACTCTCTGACACTCTCTATCACTCTATCACTCTCTATCACTCTCTGACACTCTCTATCACTCTCTGACTCTCTCAGACACTCTCAGACACTCACTATCACTCTCTGACACTCTCTGACACTCTCTGACACTCTCTATCACTCTCTGACACTCTCTGACACTCTCTGACACTCTCTGACACTCTCTATCACTCTCTGACACTCTCTGACACTCTATCACTCTCAATCACTCTCTGGCACTGTCTGACACTCTCTGACACTCTCTATCACTCTCTGACACTCTCTGACACTCTCTATCACTCTCTATCACTCTCTGACACTCTCTATCACTCTCTATCACTCTCAGACACTCTCTGACACTCTCTATCACTCTCTGACACTCTCTATCACTCTATCACTCTCTATCACTCTCTGACACTCTCTATCACTCTCTGACTCTCTCACACTCTCAGACACTCACTATCACTCTCTGACACTCTCTGACACTCTCTGACACTCTCTATCACTCTCTGACACTCTCTGACACTCTCTGACACTCTCTGACACTCTCTATCACTCTCTGACACTCTCTGACACTCTATCACTCTCAATCACTCTCTGGCACTGTCTGACACTCTCTGACACTCTCTATCACTCTCTGACACTCTCTGACACTCTCTATCACTCTCTATCACTCTCTGACACTCTCAGACACTCTCAGACACTCTCTGACACTCTCAGACACTCTCTGACACTCTCTATCACTCTCTGACACTCTCTATCACTCTATCACTCTCTATCACTCTCTGACACTCTCAGACACTCTCTGACACTCTCAGACACTCTCTGACACTCTCTATCACTCTGTGACACTCTCTGACACTGTCTGACACTCTCTGACACTCTCTATCACTCTCTATCACTCTCTGACACTGTCTGACACTCTCTGACACTCTCTATCACTCTCTGACACTCTCTATCACTCTCTGACACTCTCAGACACTCTCTGACACTCTCAGACACTCACTATCACTCTCTGACACTCTCAGACACTCTCTGACACTCTCAGACACTCTCTGACACTCTCAGACACTCTCTGACACTCTCTATCACTCTCTGACACTCTCTATCTCTCTATCACTCTCTATCACTCTCTGACACTCTCTGACACTCTCTATCACTCTCTATCACTCTCTGACACTCTCAGACACTCTCAGACACTCTCTGACACTCTCAGACACTCTCTGACACTCTCAGACACTCTCTGACACTCTCTGTCACTCTCTGACACTCTCTGACACTGTCTGACACTCTCTGACACTCTCTATCACTCTCTATCACTCTCTGACACTCTCAGACACTCTCAGACACTCTCTGACACTCTCAGACACTCTCTGACACTCTGTATCACTCTCTGACACTCTCTATCACTCTCTGACACTGTCTGACACTCTCTGACACTCTCTATCACTCTCTGACACTCTCTGACACTCTCAGGCACTCTCTGACACTCTCTATCACTCTCTGACACTCTCTGACACTCTGTGACACTCTCTGACACTCTCTATCACTCTCTGAAACTCTCTGACACTCTATCACTCTCAATCACTCTCTGACACTGTCTGACACTCTCTGACACTCTCTGACACTCTCTTTCACTCTCTGACACTCTCTGACACTCTCTATCACTCTCTATCACTCTCTGACACTCTCAGACACTTTCAGACACTCTCTGACACTCTCAGACACTCTCTGACACTCTCTATCACTCTCTGACACTCTCTATCACTCTCTGACACTGTCTGACACTCTCTGACACTCTCTATCACTCTCTATCACTCTCTGACACTGTCTGACACTCTCTGACACTCTCTATCACTCTCTGACACTCTCTGACACTCTATATCACTCTCTATCACTCTCTGACACTCTCAGACACTCTCAGACACTCTCTGACACTCTCAGACACTCTCTGACACTCTCTATCACTCTCTGACACTCTCTATCACTCTCTGACACTCTCAGACACTCTCTGACACTCTCTATCACTCTCTGACACTCTCAGACACTCTCTGACACTCTCTGAAACTCTCTATCACTCTCTATCACTCTCTGACACTCTCTGACACACTCTGACACTCTCTGACACTCTCTATCACTCTCTATCACTCTCTGACACTCTATGACACTCTCTGACACTCTCTGACACTCTCTATCACTCTCTGACACTCTCTATCACTCTCTATCACTCTCTGACACTGTCTGACACTCTCTGACACTCGCTATCACTCTCTGACACGCTCTGACACTCTATCACTCTCTATCACTCTCTGACACTCTCAGACAATCACTGACACTCTCAGACCCTCTCTGACACTCTCAGACACTCTCAGACCCTCTCTGACACTCTCAGACCCTCTCTGACACTCTCAGACACTCTCTGACACTCTCTATCACTCTCTGACACTCTCAGACCCTCTCTGACACTCTCTGAAACTCTCTATCACTCTCTATCACTCTCTGACACTCTCAGACACTCTCTGACACTCTCAGACACTCTCTGACACTCTCTATCACTCTCTGACACTCTCAGACCCTCTCTTACACTCTCTGAAACTCTCTATCACTCTCTATCACTCTCTGACACTGTCTGACACTCTCTGACACTCTCTATCACTCTCTGACACTGTCTGACACTCTCTGACAATCTCTATCACTCTCTATCACTCTCTGACACTCTCTGACACTCTCAGACACTCTCAGACTCTCTCTGACACTCTCTGACACTCTCTATCACTCTCTGACACTCTCAGACACTCACTATCACTCTCTGACACTCTCTGACGCTCTCTATCACTCTCTGACACTCTCTGACACTCTCTGACACTCTCTATCACTCTCTGACACTCTCTGACACTCTATCACTCTCTATCACTCTCTGACACTCTCAGACACTCTCTGACACTCTCAGACACTCTCTGACACTCTCTATCACTCTCTGACACTCTCTATCACTCTATCACTCTCTATCACTCTCTGACACTCTCAGACACTCACTGACACTCTCAGACCCTCTCTGACACTCTCAGACACTCTCAGACCCTCTCTGACACTCTCAGACCCTCTCTGACACTCTCAGACACTCTCTGACACTCTCTATCACTCTCTGACACTCTCAGACCCTCTCTGACACTCTCTGAAACTCTCTATCACTCTCTATCACTCTCTGACACTCTCAGACACTCTCTGACACTCTCAGACACTCTCTGACACTCTCTATCACTCTCTGACACTCTCAGACCCTCTCTTACACTCTCTGAAACTCTCTATCACTCTCTATCACTCTCTGACACTGTCTGACACTCTCTGACACTCTCTATCACTCTCAGACACTCTCTGACACTCTCAGACACTCTCTGACACTCTCTATCACTCTCTGACACTCTCAGACCCTCTCTTACACTCTCTGAAACTCTCTATCACTCTCTATCACTCTCTGACACTGTCTGACACTCTCTGACACTCTCTATCACTCTCTGACACTGTCTGACTCTCTCTGACAATCTCTATCACTCTCTATCACTCTCTGACACTCTCAGACACTCTCAGACACTCTCAGACACTCTCTGACACTCTCTGACACTCTCTATCACTCTCTGACACTCTCTGACACTCTCAGACACTCACTATCACTCTCTGACACTCTCTGACGCTCTCTATCACTCTCTGACACTCTCTGACACTCTCTGACACTCTCTATCACTCTCTGACACTCTCTGACACTCTATCACTCTCTATCACTCTCTGACACTCTCAGACACTCTCTGACACTCTCAGACACTCTCTGACACTCTCTATCACTCTCTGACACTCTCTATCACTCTATCACTCTCTATCACTCTCTGACACTCTCTGACACTCTCTGACACTCTCAGACACTCACTATCACTCTCTGACACTCTCTGACGCTCTCTATCACTCTCTGACACTCTCTGACACTCTCTGACACTCTCTATCACTCTCTGACACTCTCTGACACTCTATCACTCTCTATCACTCTCTGACACTCTCAGACACTCTCTGACACTCTCAGACACTCTCTGACACTCTCTATCACTCTCTGACACTCTCTATCACTCTATCACTCTCTATCACTCTCTGACACTCTCTGACACTCTCTGACACTCTCAGACACTCACTATCACTCTCTGACACTCTCTGATACTCTCTGACGCTCTCTATCACTCTCTGACACTCTCTGACACTCTCTATCACTCTCTGACACTCTCTGATACTCTCTGACGCTCTCTATCACTCTCTGACACTCTCTGACACTCTCTATCACTCTCTGACACTCTCTGACACTCTATCACTCTCTATCACTCTCTATCACTCTCTGACACTCTCAGACACTCTCCGACACTCTCAGACACTCTCTGACACTCTCTATCACTCCTGACACTCTCTATCACTCTATCACTCTCTATCACTCTCTGACACTCTCAGACACTCTCTGACACTCTCAGACACTCACTATCACTCTCTGACACTCTCTGACACTCTCTGACGCTCTCTATCATTCTCTGACACTCTCTGACACTCTCTATCACTCTCTGACACTCTCTGACACTCTATCACTCTCTATCACTCTCTGACACTCTCAGACACTCTCTGACACTCTCAGACACTCTCTGACACTCTCTATCACTCTCTGACACTCTCTATCACTCTATCACTCTCTATCACTCTCTGACACTCTCTGACACTCTCTGACACTCTCAGACACTCACTATCACTCTCTGACACTCTCTGATACTCTCTGATGCTCTCTATCACTCTCTGACGCTCTCTGACACTCTCTATCACTCTCTGACACTCTCTGATACTCTCTGACGCTCTCTATCACTCTCTGACACTCTCTGACACTCTCTATCACTCTCTGACACTCTCTGACACTCTATCACTCTCTATCACTCTCTATCACTCTCTGACACTCTCAGACACTCTCTGACACTCTCAGACACTCTCTGACACTCTCTATCACTCTCTGACACTCTCTATCACTCTATCACTCTCTATCACTCTCTGACACTCTCAGACACTCTCTGACACTCTCAGACACTCACTATCACTCTCTGACACTCTCTGACACTCTCTGACGCTCTCTATCACTCTCTGACACTCTCTGACACTCTCTATCACTCTCTGACACTCTCTGACACTCTATCATTCTCTATCACTCTCTGACACTCTCAGACACTCTCTGACACTCTCAGACACTCTCTGACACTCTCTGACACTCTATCACTCTCTATCACTCTCTGACACTCTCAGACACTCTCTGACACTCTCTATCACTCTCTGACACTCTCTGACACTCTCTGATACTCTCTGACGCTCTCTATCACTCTCTGACACTCTCTGACACTCTCTATCACTCTCTATCACTCTCTGACACTCTCAGACACTCTCAGACACTCTCTGACACTCTCAGACACTCTCTGACACTCTCTATCACTCTCTGACACTCTCTATCACTCTATCACTCTCTATCACTCTCTGACACTCTCAGACACTCTCTGACACTCTCAGACACTCTCTGACACTCTCTGACACTCTCAGACACTCTCTGACACTCTCTATCACTCTGTGACACTCTCTGACACTGTCTGACACTCTCTGACACTCTCTATCACTCTCTATCACTCTCTGACACTGTCTGACACTCTCTGACACTCTCTATCACTCTCTGACACTCTCTGACACTCTCTATCACTCTCAGACACTCTCTGACACTCTCAGACACTCTCTGACACTCTCTATCACTCTCTGACACTCTCAGACCCTCTCTTACACTCTCTGAAACTCTCTATCACTCTCTATCACTCTCTGACACTGTCTGACACTCTCTGACACTCTCTATCACTCTCTGACACTGTCTGACACTCTCTGACAATCTCTATCACTCTCTATCACTCTCTGACACTCTCAGACACTCTCAGACACTCTCAGACACTCTCTGACACTCTCTGACACTCTCTATCACTCTCTGACACTCTCTGACACTCTCAGACACTCACTATCACTCTCTGACACTCTCTGACGCTCTCTATCACTCTCTGACACTCTCTGACACTCTCTGACACTCTCTATCACTCTCTGACACTCTCTGACACTCTATCACTCTCTATCACTCTCTGACACTCTCAGACACTCTCTGACACTCTCAGACACTCTCTGACACTCTCTATCACTCTCTGACACTCTCTATCACTCTATCACTCTCTATCACTCTCTGACACTCTCTGACACTCTCTGACACTCTCAGACACTCACTATCACTCTCTGACACTCTCTGATACTCTCTGACGCTCTCTATCACTCTCTGACACTCTCTGACACTCTCTATCACTCTCTGACACTCTCTGATACTCTCTGACGCTCTCTATCACTCTCTGACACTCTCTGACACTCTCTATCACTCTCTGACACTCTCTGACACTCTATCACTCTCTATCACTCTCAATCACTCTCTGACACTCTCAGACACTCTCCGACACTCTCAGACACTCTCTGACACTCTCTATCACTCCTGACACTCTCTATCACTCTATCACTCTCTATCACTCTCTGACACTCTCAGACACTCTCTGACACTCTCAGACACTCACTATCACTCTCTGACACTCTCTGACACTCTCTGACGCTCTCTATCATTCTCTGACACTCTCTGACACTCTCTATCACTCTCTGACACTCTCTGACACTCTATCACTCTCTATCACTCTCTGACACTCTCAGACACTCTCTGACACTCTCAGACACTCTCTGACACTCTCTATCACTCTCTGACACTCTCTATCACTCTATCACTCTCTATCACTCTCTGACACTCTCTGACACTCTCTGACACTCTCAGACACTCACTATCACTCTCTGACACTCTCTGATACTCTCTGATGCTCTCTATCACTCTCTGACGCTCTCTGACACTCTCTATCACTCTCTGACACTCTCTGATACTCTCTGACGCTCTCTATCACTCTCTGACACTCTCTGACACTCTCTATCACTCTCTGACACTCTCTGACACTCTATCACTCTCTATCACTCTCTATCACTCTCTGACACTCTCAGACACTCTCTGACACTCTCAGACACTCTCTGACACTCTCTATCACTCTCTGACACTCTCTATCACTCTATCACTCTCTATCACTCTCTGACACTCTCAGACACTCTCTGACACTCTCAGACACTCACTATCACTCTCTGACACTCTCTGACACTCTCTGACGCTCTCTATCACTCTCTGACACTCTCTGACACTCTCTATCACTCTCTGACACTCTCTGACACTCTATCATTCTCTATCACTCTCTGACACTCTCAGACACTCTCTGACACTCTCAGACACTCTCTGACACTCTCTGACACTCTATCACTCTCTATCACTCTCTGACACTCTCAGACACTCTCTGACACTCTCTATCACTCTCTGACACTCTCTGACACTCTCTGATACTCTCTGACGCTCTCTATCACTCTCTGACACTCTCTGACACTCTCTATCACTCTCTATCACTCTCTGACACTCTCAGACACTCTCAGACACTCTCTGACACTCTCAGACACTCTCTGACACTCTCTATCACTCTCTGACACTCTCTATCACTCTATCACTCTCTATCACTCTCTGACACTCTCAGACACTCTCTGACACTCTCAGACACTCTCTGACACTCTCTGACACTCTCAGACACTCTCTGACACTCTCTATCACTCTGTGACACTCTCTGACACTGTCTGACACTCTCTGACACTCTCTATCACTCTCTATCACTCTCTGACACTGTCTGACACTCTCTGACACTCTCTATCACTCTCTGACACTCTCTATCACTCTCTGACACTCTCAGACACTCTCTGACACTCTCAGACACTCACTATCACTCTCTGACACTCTCAGACACTCTCTGACACTCTCAGACACTCTCTGACACTCTCAGACACTCTCTGACACTCTCTATCACTCTCTGACACTCTCTATCACTCTATCACTCTCTATCACTCTCTGACACTCACTATCACTCTATCACTCTCTATCACTCTCTGACACTCTCAGACACTCTCTGACACTCTCAGACACTCTCTGACACTCTCTATCACTCTGTGACACTCTCTGACACTGTCTGACACTCTCTGACACTCTCTATCACTCTCTATCACTCTCTGACACTGTCTGACACTCTCTGACACTCTCTATCACTCTCTGACACTCTCTATCACTCTCTGACACTCTCAGACACTCTCTGACACTCTCAGACACTCACTATCACTCTCTGACACTCTCAGACACTCTCTGACACTCTCAGACACTCTCTGACACTCTCAGACACTCTCTGACACTCTCTATCACTCTCTGACACTCTCTATCACTCTATCACTCTCTATCACTCTCTGACACTCTCTGACACTCTCTATCACTCTCTATCACTCTCTGACACTCTCAGACACTCTCAGACACTCTCTGACACTCTCAGACACTCTCTGACACTCTCTGTCACTCTCTGACACTCTCTGACACTGTCTGACACTCTCTGACACTCTCTATCACTCTCTATCACTCTCTGACACTCTCAGACACTCTCAGACACTCTCTGACACTCTCAGACACTCTCTGACACTCTGTATCACTCTCTGACACTCTCTATCACTCTCTGACACTGTCTGACACTCTCTGACACTCTCTATCACTCTCTGACACTCTCTGACACTCTCAGGCACTCTCTGACACTCTCTATCACTCTCTGACTCTCTCTGACACTCTGTGACACTCTCTGACACTCTCTATCACTCTCTGAAACTCTCTGACACTCTATCACTCTCAATCACTCTCTGACACTGTCTGACACTCTCTGACACTCTCTGACACTCTCTTTCACTCTCTGACACTCTCTGACACTCTCTATCACTCTCTATCACTCTCTGACACTCTCAGACACTTTCAGACACTCTCTGACACTCTCTATCACTCTATCACTCTCTA
Organism: Heterodontus francisci; assembly: GCF_036365525.1. NCBI lineage: Eukaryota > Metazoa > Chordata > Chondrichthyes > Heterodontiformes > Heterodontidae > Heterodontus > Heterodontus francisci. The sequence continues at coordinate 32,687,596 of NC_090412.1, read as the reverse complement.
TCACTCTCTGACACTCTCTGACACTCTCTGACACTCTCAGACACTCTCTGACACTCTCTATCACTCTCTGACACTCTCTATCACTCTCTGACACTGTCTGACACTCTCTGACACTCTCTATCACTCTCTATCACTCTCTGACACTGTCTGACACTCTCTGACACTCTCTATCACTCTCTGACACTCTCTGACACTCTATATCACTCTCTATCACTCTCTGACACTCTCAGACACTCTCAGACTATCTCTGACACTCTCAGACACTCTCTGACACTCTCTATCACTCTCTGACACTCTCTGACACTCTCAGACACTCTCTGACACTCTCTATCACTCTCTGACACTCTCAGACACTCTCTGACACTCTCTGAAACTCTCTATCACTCTCTATCACTCTCTGACACTCTCTGACACACTCTGACACTCTCTGACACTCTCTATCACTCTCTATCACTCTCTGACACTCTATGACACTCTCTGACACTCTCTGACACTCTCTATCACTCTCTGACACTCTCTATCACTCTCTATCACTCTCTGACACTGTCTGACACTCTCTGACACTCGCTATCACTCTCTGACACGCTCTGACACTCTATCACTCTCTATCACTCTCTGACACTCTCAGACACTCACTGACACTCTCAGACCCTCTCTGACACTCTCAGACACTCTCAGACCCTCTCTGACACTCTCAGACCCTCTCTGACACTCTCAGACACTCTCTGACACTCTCTATCACTCTCTGACACTCTCAGACCCTCTCTGACACTCTCTGAAACTCTCTATCACTCTCTATCACTCTCTGACACTCTCAGACACTCTCTGACACTCTCAGACACTCTCTGACACTCTCTATCACTCTCTGACACTCTCAGACCCTCTCTTACACTCTCTGAAACTCTCTATCACTCTCTATCACTCTCTGACACTGTCTGACACTCTCTGACACTCTCTATCACTCTCTGACACTGTCTGACACTCTCTGACAATCTCTATCACTCTCTATCACTCTCTGACACTCTCAGACACTCTCAGACACTCTCAGACACTCTCTGACACTCTCTGACACTCTCTATCACTCTCTGACACTCTCAGACACTCACTATCACTCTCTGACACTCTCTGACGCTCTCTATCACTCTCTGACACTCTCTGACACTCTCTGACACTCTCTATCACTCTCTGACACTCTCTGACACTCTATCACTCTCTATCACTCTCTGACACTCTCAGACACTCTCTGACACTCTCAGACACTCTCTGACACTCTCTATCACTCTCTGACACTCTCTATCACTCTATCACTCTCTATCACTCTCTGACACTCTCAGACACTCACTGACACTCTCAGACCCTCTCTGACACTCTCAGACACTCTCAGACCCTCTCTGACACTCTCAGACCCTCTCTGACACTCTCAGACACTCTCTGACACTCTCTATCACTCTCTGACACTCTCAGACCCTCTCTGACACTCTCTGAAACTCTCTATCACTCTCTATCACTCTCTGACACTCTCAGACACTCTCTGACACTCTCAGACACTCTCTGACACTCTCTATCACTCTCTGACACTCTCAGACCCTCTCTTACACTCTCTGAAACTCTCTATCACTCTCTGACACTGTCTGACACTCTCTGACACTCTCTATCACTCTCTGACACTGTCTGACACTCTCTGACAATCTCTATCACTCTCTATCACTCTCTGACACTCTCAGACACTCTCAGACACTCTCAGACACTCTCTGACACTCTCTGACACTCTCTATCACTCTCTGACACTCTCTGACACTCTCAGACACTCACTATCACTCTCTGACACTCTCTGACGCTCTCTATCACTCTCTGACACTCTCTGACACTCTCTATCACTCTCTGACACTCTCTGACACTCTATCACTCTCTATCACTCTCTGACACTCTCAGACACTCTCTGACACTCTCAGACACTCTCTGACACTCTCTATCACTCTCTGACACTCTCTATCACTCTATCACTCTCTATCACTCTCTGACACTCTCTGACACTCTCTGACACTCTCAGACACTCACTATCACTCTCTGACACTCTCTGATACTCTCTGACGCTCTCTATCACTCTCTGACACTCTCTGACACTCTCTATCACTCTCTGACACTCTCTGATACTCTCTGACGCTCTCTATCACTCTCTGACACTCTCTGACACTCTCTATCACTCTCTGACACTCTCTGACACTCTATCACTCTCTATCACTCTCTATCACTCTCTGACACTCTCAGACACTCTCTGACACTCTCAGACACTCTCTGACACTCTCTATCACTCCTGACACTCTCTATCACTCTATCACTCTCTATCACTCTCTGACACTCTCAGACACTCTCTGACACTCTCAGACACTCACTATCACTCTCTGACACTCTCTGACACTCTCTGACGCTCTCTATCATTCTCTGACACTCTCTGACACTCTCTATCACTCTCTGACACTCTCTGACACTCTATCACTCTCTATCACTCTCTGACACTCTCAGACACTCTCTGACACTCTCAGACACTCTCTGACACTCTCTATCACTCTCTGACACTCTCTATCACTCTATCACTCTCTATCACTCTCTGACACTCTCTGACACTCTCTGACACTCTCAGACACTCACTATCACTCTCTGACACTCTCTGATACTCTCTGATGCTCTCTATCACTCTCTGACACTCTCTGACACTCTCTATCACTCTCTGACACTCTCTGATACTCTCTGACGCTCTCTATCACTCTCTGACACTCTCTGACACTCTCTATCACTCTCTGACACTCTCTGACACTCTATCACTCTCTATCACTCTCTATCACTCTCTGACACTCTCAGACACTCTCTGACACTCTCAGACACTCTCTGACACTCTCTATCACTCTCTGACACTCTCTATCACTCTATCACTCTCTATCACTCTCTGACACTCTCAGACACTCTCTGACACTCTCAGACACTCACTATCACTCTCTGACACTCTCTGACACTCTCTGACGCTCTCTATCACTCTCTATCACTCTCTGACACTCTCAGACACTCTCTGACACTCTCAGACACTCTCTGACACTCTCTATCACTCTCTGACACTCTCTATCACTCTATCACTCTCTATCACTCTCTGACACTCTCAGACACTCTCAGACACTCTCAGACACTCTCTGACACTCTCTATCACTCTCTGACACTCTCTATCACTCTCTGACACTGTCTGACACTCTCTGACACTCTCTATCACTCTCTATCACTCTCTGACACTGTCTGACACTCTCTGACACTCTCTATCACTCTCTGACACTCTCTGACACTCTCTATCACTCTTTATCACTCTCTGACACTCTCTGACACTCTCTGACACTGTCTGACACTCTCTGACAATCTCTATCACTCTCTATCACTCTCTGACACTCTCAGACACTCTCAGACACTCTCTGACACTCTCTGACACTCTCAGACACTCTCTGACACTCTCTGACACTCTCTATCACTCTCTATCACTCTCTGACACTCTCTGACACTCTCAGACACTCACTATCACTCTCTGACACTCTCTGACACTCTCAGACACTCACTATCACTCTCTGACACTCTCTGACACTCTCTGACACTCTCTATCACTCTCTGACACTCTCTGACACTCTATCACTCTCAATCACTCTCTGACACTGTCTGACACTCTCTATCACTCTCTATCACTCTCTGACACTCTCAGACACTCTCAGGCACTCTCTGACACTCTCAGACACTCTCTGACACTCTCTGACACTCTCTATCACTCTCTGACACTCTCTATCACTCTATCACTCTCTATCACTCTCTGACACTTTCAGACACTCTATGACACTCTCAGACACTCTCTGACACTCTCAGACACTCTCTGACACTCTCTATCACTCTCTGACACTCTCTGACACTGTCTGACACTCTCTATCACTCTCTGACACTCTCTGACACTCTCTGACACTCTCTGACACTCTCTGACACTCTCTGACACTCTCTATCACTCTCTGACACTCTCTGACACTCTATCACTCTCAATCACTCTCTGGCACTGTCTGACACTCTCTGACACTCTCTATCACTCTCTGACACTGTCTGACACTCTCTGACAATCTCTATCACTCTCTATCACTCTCTGACACTCTCAGACACTCTCTGACACTCTCTGACACTCTCAGACACTCTCTGACACTCTCTGACACTCTCTATCACTCTCTGACACTCTCTGACACTCTCAGACACTCACTATCACTCTCTGACACTCTCTGACACTCTCTGACACTCTCTATCACTCTCTGACACTCTCTGACACTCTATCACTCTCAATCACTCTCTGACACTGTCTGACACTCTCTATCACTCTCTATCACTCTCTGACACTCTCAGACACTCTCAGGCACTCTCTGACACTCTCAGACACTCTCTGACACTCTCTGACACTCTCTATCACTCTCTGACACTCTCTATCACTCTATCACTCTCTATCACTCTCTGACACTTTCAGACACTCTATGACACTCTCAGACACTCTCTGACACTCTCAGACACTCTCTGACACTCTCTATCACTCTCTGACACTCTCTGACACTGTCTGACACTCTCTATCACTCTCTGACACTCTCTGACACTCTCTGACACTCTCTGACACTCTCTGACACTCTCTGACACTCTCTATCACTCTCTGACACTCTCTGACACTCTATCACTCTCAATCACTCTCTGGCACTGTCTGACACTCTCTGACACTCTCTATCACTCTCTGACACTGTCTGACACTCTCTGACAATCTCTATCACTCTCTATCACTCTCTGACACTCTCAGACACTCTCTGACACTCTCTGACACTCTCAGACACTCTCTGACACTCTCTGACACTCTCTATCACTCTCTGACACTCTCTGACACTCTCAGACACTCACTATCACTCTCTGACACTCTCTGACACTCTATCACTCTCAATCACTCTCTGACACTGTCTGACACTCTCTGACACTCTCTATCACTCTCTGACACTCTCTGACACTCTCTATCACTCTCTATCACTCTCTGACACTCTCAGACACTCTCAGACACTCTCTGACACTCTCAGACACTCTCTGACACTCTCAGACACTCTCTGACACTCTCTATCACTCTCTGACACTCTCTATCACTCTATCACTCTCTATCACTCTCTGACAATCTCAGACACTCAATGACACTCTCAGACACTCTCTGACACTCTCAGACACTCTCTGACACTCTCTATCACTCTCTGTTACTCTCTGACACTGTCTGACACTCTCTGACACTCTCTATCTCTCTCTATCACTCTCTGACACTCTCTGACACTCTCTGACACTCTCTATCACTCTCTGACACTCTCTATCACTCTCTGACACTCTCAGACACTCTCTGACACTCTCAGACACTCACTATCACTCTCTGACACTCTCTGACACTCTCAGACACTCTCTGACACTCTCAGACACTCTCTGACACTCTCAGACACTCTCTGACACTCTCTATCACTCTCTGACACTCTCTATCACTCTATCACTCTCTATCACTCTCTGACACTCTCTATCACTCTCTGACACTCTCAGACACTCTCAGACACTCACTATCACTCTCTGACACTCTCTGACACTCTTTGACACTCTCTATCACTCTCTGACACTCTCTGACACTCTCTGACACTCTCTATCACTCTCTGACACTCTCTGACACTCTATCACTCTCAATCACTCTCTGGCACTGTCTGACACTCTCTGACACTCTCTATCACTCTCTGACACTCTCTGACACTCTCTATCACTCTCTATCACTCTCTGACACTCTCAGACACTCTCAGACACTCTCTGACACTCTCAGACACTCTCTGACACTCTCAGACACTCTCTGACACTCTCTATCACTCTCTGACACTCTCTATCACTCTATCACTCTCTATCACTCTCTGACACTCTCAGACACTCTCTGACACTCTCAGACACTCTCTGACACTCTCAGACACTCTCTGACACTCTCTATCACTCTCTGACACTCTCTGACACTGTCTGACACTCTCTGACACTCTCTATCACTCTCTATCACTCTCTGACACTGTCTGACACTCTCTGACACTCTCTATCACTCTCTGACACTCTCTATCACTCTCTGACACTCTCAGACACTCTCTGACACTCTCAGACACTCACTATCACTCTCTGACACTCTCTGACACTCTCAGACACTCTCTGACACTCTCAGACACTCTCTGACACTCTCAGACACTCTCTGACACTCTCTATCACTCTCTGACACTCTCTATCACTCTATCACTCTCTATCACTCTCTGACACTCTCTGACACTCTCTATCACTCTCTATCACTCTCTGACACTCTCAGACACTCTCAGACACTCTCTGACACTCTCAGACACTCTCTGACACTCTCAGACACTCTCAGACACTCTCTGACACTCTCAGACACTCTCTGACACTCTCTGACACTCTCAGACACTGTCTGACACTCTCTGACACTCTCTATCACTCTCTGACACTCTCTGACACTCTCTATCACTCTTTATCACTCTCTGACACTCTCAGACACTCACTATCACTCTCTGACACTCTCTGACACTCTCTGACGCTCTCTGACACTCTCTGACACTCTCTGACACTCGCTATCACTCTCTGACACTCTCTGACACTCTATCACTCTCTATCACTCTCTGACACTCTCAGACACTCTCTGACACTCTCAGACACTCTCTGACACTCTCTATCACTCTATCACTCTCTATCACTCTCTGACACTCTCAGACACTCTCAATCACTCTCTATCACTCTTTATCACTCTCTGACACTCTCTATCACTCTCTGACACTCTCTGACACTCTCTGACACTCTCTATCACTCTCTGACACTCTCTGACACTCTCTGACAATCTCTGACACTCTCTATCACTCTCTGACACTCTATCACTCTCTATCACTCTCTGACACTCTCTGACACTCTATCACTCTCTATCACTCTCTGACACTCTCAGACACTCTCTGACACTCTCAGACACTCTCTGACACTCTCTATCACTCTCTGACACTCTCTATCACTCTCTATCACTCTCTGACACTCTCAGACACTCTCTGACACTCTCAGACACTCTCTAACACTCTCTATCACTCTCTGACACTCTCTATCACTCTCTATCACTCTCTGACACTCTCTGACACTCTCAGACACTCTCTGACACTCTCTGACACTCTCTATCACACTCTGACACTCTCTGACACTCTCAGACACTCACTATCACTCTCTGACACTCTCTGACACTCTCAGACACTCACTATCACTCTCTGACACTCTCTGACACTCTCTGACGCTCTCTATCACTCTCTGACACTCTCTGACACTCTCTGACACTCTCTATCACTCTCTGACACTCTCTGACACTCTATCACTATCTATCACTCTCTGACACTCTCAGACACTCTCTGACACTCTCAGACACTCTCTGACACTCTCAGACACTCACTATCACTCTCTGACACTCTCTGACACTCTCAGACACTCTCTGACACTCTCAGACACTCTCTGACACTCTCAGACACTCTCTGACACTCTCTATCACTCTCTGACACTCTCTATCACTCTATCACTCTCTATCACTCTCTGACACTCTCTGACACTCTCTATCACTCTCTATCACTCTCTGACACTCTCAGACACTCTCAGACACTCTCTGACACTCTCAGACACTCTCTGACACTCTCAGACACTCTCAGACACTCTCTGACACTCTCAGACACTCTCTGACACTCTCTGACACTCTCAGACACTGTCTGACACTCTCTGACACTCTCTATCACTCTCTGACACTCTCTGACACTCTCTATCACTCTTTATCACTCTCTGACACTCTCAGACACTCACTATCACTCTCTGACACTCTCTGACACTCTCTGACGCTCTCTGACACTCTCTGACACTCTCTGACACTCGCTATCACTCTCTGACACTCTCTGACACTCTATCACTCTCTATCACTCTCTGACACTCTCAGACACTCTCTGACACTCTCAGACACTCTCTGACACTCTCTGACACTCTCTGACGCTCTCTATCACTCTCTGACACTCTCTGACACTCTCTGACACTCTCTATCACTCTCTGACACTCTCTGACACTCTATCACTATCTATCACTCTCTGACACTCTCAGACACTCTCTGACACTCTCAGACACTCTCTGACACTCTCAGACACTCACTATCACTCTCTGACACTCTCTGACACTCTCAGACACTCTCTGACACTCTCAGACACTCTCTGACACTCTCAGACACTCTCTGACACTCTCTATCACTCTCTGACACTCTCTATCACTCTATCACTCTCTATCACTCTCTGACACTCTCTGACACTCTCTATCACTCTCTATCACTCTCTGACACTCTCAGACACTCTCAGACACTCTCTGACACTCTCAGACACTCTCTGACACTCTCAGACACTCTCAGACACTCTCTGACACTCTCAGACACTCTCTGACACTCTCTGACACTCTCAGACACTGTCTGACACTCTCTGACACTCTCTATCACTCTCTGACACTCTCTGACACTCTCTATCACTCTTTATCACTCTCTGACACTCTCAGACACTCACTATCACTCTCTGACACTCTCTGACACTCTCTGACGCTCTCTGACACTCTCTGACACTCTCTGACACTCGCTATCACTCTCTGACACTCTCTGACACTCTATCACTCTCTATCACTCTCTGACACTCTCAGACACTCTCTGACACTCTCAGACACTCTCTGACACTCTCTATCACTCTATCACTCTCTATCACTCTCTGACACTCTCAGACACTCTCAATCACTCTCTATCACTCTTTATCACTCTCTGACACTCTCTATCACTCTCTGACACTCTCTGACACTCTCTGACACTCTCTATCACTCTCTGACACTCTCTGACACTCTCTGACAATCTCTGACACTCTCTATCACTCTCTGACACTCTATCACTCTCTATCACTCTCTGACACTCTCTGACACTCTATCACTCTCTATCACTCTCTGACACTCTCAGACACTCTCTGACACTCTCAGACACTCTCTGACACTCTCTATCACTCTCTGACACTCTCTATCACTCTCTATCACTCTCTGACACTCTCTGACACTCTCAGACACTCTCTGACACTCTCTGACACTCTCTATCACACTCTGACACTCTCTGACACTCTCAGACACTCACTATCACTCTCTGACACTCTCTGACACTCTCAGACACTCACTATCACTCTCTGACACTCTCTGACACTCTCTGACGCTCTCTATCACTCTCTGACACTCTCTGACACTCTCTGACACTCTCTATCACTCTCTGACACTCTCTGACACTCTATCACTATCTATCACTCTCTGACACTCTCAGACACTCTCTGACACTCTCTATCACTCTCTGACACTCTCTATCACTCTCTGACACTGTCTGTCACTCTCTGACAATCTCTATCACTCTCTATCACTCTCTGACACTCTCAGACACTCTCAGACACTCTCAGACACTCTCTGACACTCTCTGACACTCTCTATCACTCTCTGACACTCTCTGACACTCTCAGACACTCACTATCACTCTCTGACACTCTCTGACGCTCTCTATCACTCTCTGACACTCTCTGACACTCTCTGACACTCTCTATCACTCTCTGACACTCTCTGACACTCTATCACTCTCTATCACTCTCTGACACTCTCAGACACTCTCTGACACTCTCAGACACTCTCTGACACTCTCTATCACTCTCTGACACTCTCTATCACTCTATCACTCTCTATCACTCTCTGACACTCTCTGACACTCTCTGACACTCTCAGACACTCACTATCACTCTCTGACACTCTCTGATACTCTCTGACGCTCTCTATCACTCTCAGACACTCTCTGACACTCTCTATCACTCTCTGACACTCTCTGATACTCTCTGACGCTCTCTATCACTCTCTGACACTCTCTGACACTCTCTATCACTCTCTGACACTCTCTGACACTCTATCACTCTCTATCACTCTCTATCACTCTCTGACACTCTCAGACACTCTCTGACACTCTCAGACACTCTCTGACACTCTCTATCACTCTCTGACACTCTCTATCACTCTATCACTCTCTATCACTCTCTGACACTCTCAGACACTCTCTGACACTCTCAGACACTCACTATCACTCTCTGACACTCTCTGACACTCTCTGACACTCTCTGACACTCTCTATCACTCTCTGACACTCTCTGACACTCTATCACTCTCTATCACTCTCTGACACTCTCAGACACTCTCAGACACTCTCAGACACTCACTATCACTCTCTGACACTCTCTGACACTCTCAGACACTCACTATCACTCTCTGACACTCTCTGACACTCTCTGACGCTCTCTATCACTCTCTGACACTCTCTGACACTCTCTGACACTCTCTATCACTCTCTGACACTCTCTGACACTCTATCACTATCTATCACTCTCTGACACTCTCAGACACTCTCTGACACTCTCTATCACTCTCTGACACTCTCTATCACTCTCTGACACTGTCTGACACTCTCTGACAATCTCTATCACTCTCTATCACTCTCTGACACTCTCAGACACTCTCAGACACTCTCAGACACTCTCTGACACTCTCTGACACTCTCTATCACTCTCTGACACTCTCTGACACTCTCAGACACTCACTATCACTCTCTGACACTCTCTGACGCTCTCTATCACTCTCTGACACTCTCTGACACTCTCTGACACTCTCTATCACTCTCTGACACTCTCTGACACTCTATCACTCTCTATCACTCTCTGACACTCTCAGACACTCTCTGACACTCTCAGACACTCTCTGACACTCTCTATCACTCTCTGACACTCTCTATCACTCTATCACTCTCTATCACTCTCTGACACTCTCTGACACTCTCTGACACTCTCAGACACTCACTATCACTCTCTGACACTCTCTGATACTCTCTGACGCTCTCTATCACTCTCAGACACTCTCTGACACTCTCTATCACTCTCTGACACTCTCTGATACTCTCTGACGCTCTCTATCACTCTCTGACACTCTCTGACACTCTCTATCACTCTCTGACACTCTCTGACACTCTATCACTCTCTATCACTCTCTATCACTCTCTGACACTCTCAGACACTCTCTGACACTCTCAGACACTCTCTGACACTCTCTATCACTCTCTGACACTCTCTATCACTCTATCACTCTCTATCACTCTCTGACACTCTCAGACACTCTCTGACACTCTCAGACACTCACTATCACTCTCTGACACTCTCTGACACTCTCTGACGCTCTCTATCACTCTCTGACACTCTCTGACACTCTCTATCACTCTCTGACACTCTCTGACACTCTATCACTCTCTATCACTCTCTGACACTCTCAGACACTCTCTGACACTCTCAGACACTCTCTGACACTCTCTATCACTCTCTGACACTCTCTATCACTCTATCACTCTCTATCACTCTCTGACACTCTCTGACACTCTCTGACACTCTCAGACACTCACTATCACTCTCTGACACTCTCTGATACTCTCTGATGCTCTCTATCACTCTCTGACACTCTCTGACACTCTCTATCACTCTCTGACACTCTCTGATACTCTCTGACGCTCTCTATCACTCTCTGACACTCTCTGACACTCTCTATCACTCTCTGACACTCTCTGACACTCTATCACTCTCTATCACTCTCTGACACTCTCAGACACTCTCTGACACTCTCAGACACTCTCTGACACTCTCTATCACTCTCTGACACTCTCTATCACTCTATCACTCTCTATCACTCTCTGACACTCTCAGACACTCTCTGACACTCTCAGACAATCACTATCACTCTCTGACACTCTCTGACACTCTCTGACGCTCTCTATCACTCTCTGACACTCTCTGACACTCTCTATCACTCTCTGACACTCTCTGACACTCTATCACTCTCTATCACTCTCTGACACTCTCAGACACTCTCTGACACTCTCAGACACTCTCTGACACTCTCTATCACTCTCTGACACTCTCTGACACTCTATCACTCTCTATCACTCTCTGACACTCTCAGACACTCTCTGACACTCTCAGACACTCTCTGACACTCTCTATCACTCTCTGACACTCTCTATCACTCTATCACTCTCTATCACTCTCTGACACTCTCAGACACTCTCAGACACTCTCAGACACTCTCTGACACTCTCTATCACTCTCTGACACTCTCTATCACTCTCTGACACTGTCTGACACTCTCTGACACTCTCTATCACTCTCTATCACTCTCTGACACTGTCTGACACTCTCTGACACTCTCTATCACTCTCTGACACTCTCTGACACTCTCTATCACTCTTTATCACTCTCTGACACTCTCTGACACTCTCTGACACTGTCTGACACTCTCTGACAATCTCTATCACTCTCTATCACTCTCTGACACTCTCAGACACTCTCAGACACTCTCTGACACTCTCTGACACTCTCAGACACTCTCTGACACTCTCTGACACTCTCTATCACTCTCTGACACTCTCTGACACTCTCAGACACTCACTATCACTCTCTGACACTCTCTGACACTCTCAGACACTCACTATCACTCTCTGACACTCTCTGACACTCTCTATCACTCTCTGACACTCTCTGACACTCTATCACTCTCAATCACTCTCTGACACTGTCTGACACTCTCTATCACTCTCTATCACTCTCTGACACTCTCAGACACTCTCTGACACTCTCAGACACTCTCTGACACTCTCTGACACTCTCTATCACTCTCTGACACTCTCTATCACTCTATCACTCTCTATGACTCTCTGACACTTTCAGACACTCTATGACACTCTCAGACACTCTCTGACACTCTCAGACACTCTCTGACACTCTCTATCACTCTCTGACACTCTCTGACACTGTCTGACACTCTCTGACACTCTCTATCACTCTCTATCACTCTCTGACACTGTCTGACACTCTCTGACACTCTCTATCACTCTCTGACACTCTCTCTCACTCTCTGACACTCTCAGACACTCTCTGACACTCTCAGGCACTCACTATCACTCTCTGACACTCTCAGACACTCTCTGACACTCTCAGACACTCTCTGACACTCTCAGACACTCTCAGACACTCTCTATCACTCTCTGACACTCTCTATCACTCTCTATCACTCTCTGACACTCTCTATCACTCTCTGACACTCTCAGACACTCTCAGACACTCACTATCACTCTCTGACACTCTCTGACACTCTCTGACACTCTCTATCACTCTCTGACACTCTCTGACACTCTCTGACACTCTCTGACACTCTCTATCACTCTCTGACACTCTCTGACACTCTATCACTCTCAATCACTCTCTGGCACTGTCTGACACTCTCTGACACTCTCTATCACTCTCTGACACTGTCTGACACTCTCTGACAATCTCTATCACTCTCTATCACTCTCTGACACTCTCAGACACTCTCTGACACTCTCAGACACTCTCTGACACTCTCTGACACTCTCTATCACTCTCTGACACTCTCTGACACTCTCAGACACTCACTATCACTCTCTGACACTCTCTGACACTCTATCACTCTCAATCACTCTCTGACACTGTCTGACACTCTCTGACACTCTCTATCACTCTCTGACTCTCTCTGACACTCTCTATCACTCTCTATCACTCTCTGACACTCTCAGACACTCTCAGACACTCTCTGACACTCTCAGACACTCTCTGACACTCTCAGACACTCTCTGACACTCTCTATCACTCTCTGACACTCTCTATCACTCTATCACTCTCTATCACTCTCTGACACTCTCAGACACTCAATGACACTCTCAGACACTCTCTGACACTCTCAGACACTCTCTGACACTCTCTATCACTCTCTGACACTCTCTGACACTGTCTGACACTCTCTGACACTCTCTATCTCTCTCTATCACTCTCTGACACTGTCTGACACTCTCTGACACTCTCTATCACTCTCTGACACTCTCTATCACTCTCTGACACTCTCAGACACTCTCTGACACTCTCAGACACTCACTATCACTCTCTGACACTCTGTGACACTCTCAGACACTCTCTGACACTCTCAGACACTCTCTGACACTCTCAGACACTCTCTGACACTCTCTATCACTCTCTGACACTCTCTATCACTCTATCACTCTCTATCACTCTCTGACACTCTCTATCACTCTCTGACACTCTCAGACACTCTCAGACACTCACTATCACTCTCTGACACTCTCTGACACTCTTTGACACTCTCTATCACTCTCTGACACTCTCTGACACTCTCTGACACTTTCTGACACTCTCTATCACTCTCTGACACTCTCTGACACTCTATCACTCTCAATCACTCTCTGGCACTGTCTGACACTCTCTGACACTCTCTATCACTCTCTGACACTCTCTGACACTCTCTATCACTCTCTATCACTCTCTGACACTCTCAGACACTCTCAGACACTCTCTGACACTCTCAGACACTCTCTGACACTCTCAGACACTCTCTGACACTCTCTATCACTCTCTGACACTCTCTATCACTCTATCACTCTCTATCACTCTCTGACACTCTCAGACACTCTCTGACACTCTCAGACACTCTCTGACACTCTCAGACACTCTCTGACACTCTCTATCACTCTCTGACACTCTCTGACACTGTCTGACACTCTCTGACACTCTCTATCACTCTCTATCACTCTCTGACACTGTCTGACACTCTCTGACACTCTCTATCACTCTCTGACACTCTCTATCACTCTCTGACACTCTCAGACACTCTCTGACACTCTCAGACACTCACTATCACTCTCTGACACTCTCTGACACTCTCAGACAGTCTCTGACACTCTCAGACACTCTCTGACACTCTCAGACACTCTCTGACACTCTCTATCACTCTCTGACACTCTCTATCACTCTATCACTCTCTATCACTCTCTGACACTCTCTGACACTCTCTATCACTCTCTATCACTCTCTGACACTCTCTGACACTCTCTGACACTCTCTGACACTCTCAGACACTCTCTGACACTCTCAGACACTCTCAGACACTCTCTGACACTCTCAGACACTCTCTGACACTCTCTGACACTCTCAGACACTGTCTGACACTCTCTGACACTCTCTATCACTCTCTGACACTCTCTGACACTCTCTATCACTCTTTATCACTCTCTGACACTCTCAGACACTCACTATCACTCTCTGACACTCTCTGACACTCTCTGACGCTCTCTGACACTCTCTGACACTCTCTGACACTCGCTATCACTCTCTGACACTCTCTGACACTCTATCACTCTCTATCACTCTCTGACACTCTCAGACACTCTCTGACACTCTCAGACACTCTCTGACACTCTCTATCACTCTATCACTCTCTATCACTCTCTGACACTCTCAGACACTCTCAATCACTCTCTATCACTCTTTATCACTCTCTGACACTCTCTATCACTCTCTGACACTCTCTGACACTCTCTGACACTCTCTATCACTCTCTGACACTCTCTGACACTCTCTGACAATCTCTGACACTCTCTATCACTCTCTGACACTCTATCACTCTCTATCACTCTCTGACACTCTCTGACACTCTATCACTCTCTATCACTCTCTGACACTCTCTATCACTCTTTATCACTCTCTGACACTCTCAGACACTCACTATCACTCTCTGACACTCTCTGACACTCTCAGACACTCACTATCACTCTCTGACACTCTCTGACACTCGCTATCACTCTCTGACACTCTCTGACACTCTATCACTCTCTGACACTCTCTGACACTCTATCACTCTCTATCACTCTCTGACACTCTCAGACACTCTCTGACACTCTCAGACACTCTCTGACACTCTCTATCACTCTATCACTCTCTATCACTCTCTGACACTCTCAGACACTCTCAATCACTCTCTATCACTCTCTGACACTGTCTGACACTCTCTGACACTCTCTATCACTCTCTGACACTCTCTGACACTCGCTATCACTCTCTGACACTCTCTGACACTCTATCACTCTCTGACACTCTCTGACACTCTATCACTCTCTATCACTCTCTGACACTCTCAGACACTCTCTGACACTCTCAGACACTCTCTGACACTCTCTATCACTCTATCACTCTCTATCACTCTCTGACACTCTCAGACACTCTCAATCACTCTCTATCACTCTCTGACACTGTCTGACACTCTCTGACACTCTCTATCACTCTCTGACACTCTCTGACACTCTCTATCACTCTTTGTCACTCTCTGACACTCTCTGACACTCTCTATCACTCTTTATCACTCTCTGACACTCTCAGACACTCACTATCACTCTCTGACACTCTCTGACACTCTCAGACACTCACTATCACTCTCTGACACTCTCTGACACTCTCAGACACTCACTATCACTCTCTGACACTCTCTGACACTCTCTGACGCTCTCTATCACTCTCTGACACTCTCTGACACTCTCTGACACTCTCTATCACTCTCTGACACTCTCTGACACTCTATCACTCTCTATCACTCTCTGACACTCTCAGACACTCTCTGACACTCTCTATCACTCTCTGACACTCTCTATCACTCTATCACTCTCTATCACTCTCTGACACTCTCAGACACTCTCTGACATTCTCAGACACTCTCTGACACTCTCTATCACTCTCTGACACTCTCTATCACTCTCTGACACTGTCTGACACTCTCTATCACTCTCTATCACTGTCTGACACTCTCTGACACTCTCTATCACTCTCTGACACTCTCTGACACTCTCTATCACTCTTTATCACTCTCTGACACTCTCAGACACTCACTATCACTCTCTGACACTCTCTGACACTCTATCACTCTCTATCACTCTCTGACACTCTCAGACACTCTCTGACACTCTCAGACACTCTCTGACACTCTCTATCACTCTATCACTCTCTATCACTCTCTGACACTCTCAGACACTCTCAATCACTCTCTATCACTCTCTGACACTGTCTGACACTCTCTGACACTCTCTATCACTCTCTGACACTCTCTGACACTCTCTATCACTCTTTGTCACTCTCTGACACTCTCTGACACTCTCTATCACTCTTTATCACTCTCTGACACTCTCAGACACTCACTATCACTCTCTGACACTCTCTGACACTATCTGACGCTCTCTGACACTCTCTGACACTCTCTGACACTCGCTATCACTCTCTGACACTCTCTGACACTCTATCACTCTCTATCACTCTCTGACACTCTCAGACACTCTCTGACACTCTCAGACACTCTCTGACACTCTCTATCACTCTATCACTCTCTATCACTCTCTGACACTCTCAGACACTCTCAATCACTCTCTATCACTCTTTATCACTCTCTGACACTCTCAGACACTCTCTGACACTCTCTGACACTCTCTATCACTCTCTGACACTCTCTGACACTCTCTGACACTCTCTATCACTCTCTGACACTCTCTATCACTCTCTGACACTCTCTGACACTCTATCACTCTCTATCACTCTCTGACACTCTATCACTCTCTATCACTCTCTGACACTCTCTGACACTCTCTGACACTCTATCACTCTCTATCACTCTCTGACACTCTCTGACACTCTCAGACACTCTCTGACACTCTCAGACACTCTCTGACACTCTCTGACACTCTGACACTCTCTATCACTCTCTATCACTCTCTGACACTCTCTGACACTCTCAGACACTCTCTGACACTCTCTATCACTCTCTGACACTCTCTATCACTCTATCACTCTCTATCACTCTCTGACACTCTCAGACACTCTCTGACACTCTCAGACACTCTCTGACACTCTCTATCACTCTCTGACACTCTCTATCACTCTCTGACACTGTCTGACACTCTCTGACGCTCTCTATCACTCTCTATCACTCTCTGACACTGTCTGACACTCTCTGACACTCTCTATCACTCTCTGACACTCTCTGACACTCTCTATCACTCTTTATCACTCTCTGACACTCTCAGACACTCACTATCACTCTCTGACACTCTCTGACACTCTCTGACGCTCTCTGACACGCTCTGACACTCTCTGACACTCTCAGACACTCTCTGACACTCTCTATCACTCTATCACTCTCTATCACTCTCTGACACTCTCAGACACTCTCAATCACTCTCTATCACTCTTTATCACTCTCTGACAATCTCAGACACTCTCTGACACTCTCTATCACTCTCTGACACTCTCTATCACTCTCTGACACTCTCTGACACTCTCTGACACTCTCTATCACTCTCTGACACTCTCTGACACTCTCCGACACTCTCTGACACTCTCTATCACTCTCTGACACTCTCTGACACTCTATCACTCTCTATCACTCTCTGACACTCTCTGACACTCTCTGACACACTATCACTCTCTATCACTCTCTGACACTCTCAGACACTCTCTGACACTCTCAGACACTCTCTGACACTCTCTATCACTCTCTGACACTCTCTATCACTCTCTATCACTCTCTGACACTCTCAGACACTCTCTGACACTCTCAGACACTCTCTAACACTCTCTATCACTCTCTGACACTCTCTATCACTCTCTATCACTCTCTGACACTCTCTGACACTCTCAGACACTCACTGACACTCTCTGACACTCACAATCACTCTCTGACACTCTCTGACACTCTCAGACACTCTCTGACACTCTCAGACACTCTCTGACACTCTCTGACACTCTCAGACACTCTCTGACACTCTCTATCACTCTATCACTCTCTATCACTCTCTGACACTCTCTGACACTCTCTATCACTCTCTATCACTCTCTGACACTCTCAGACACTCTCTGACACTCTCAGACACTCTCTGACACTCTCAGACACTCTCTGACACTGTCTATCACTCTCTGACACTCTCTATCACTCTCTGACACTCTCAGACACTCTCTGACACTCTCTGTCACTCTCTGACACTCTCTGACACTGTCTGACACTCTCTGACACTCTCTATCACTCTCTATCACTCTCTGACACTCTCAGACACTCTCAGACACTCTCTGACACTCTCAGACACTCTCTGACACTCTGTATCACTCTCTGACACTCTCTATCACTCTCTGACACTGTCTGACACTCTCTGACACTCTCTATCACTCTCTATCACTCTCTGACACTCTCTGACACTCTCAGACACTCTCTGACACTCTCTGACACTCTCAGACACTCTCTGACACTCTCTGACACTCTCTATCACTCTCTGACACTCTGTGACACTCTCAGACACTCTCTGACACTCTCAGACACTCTCTGACACTCTCTATCACTCTCTGACACTCTCAGACACTCTCTGACACTCTCAGACACTCTCTGACACTCTCTGTCACTCTCTGACACTCTCTGACACTGTCTGACACTCTCTGACACTCTCTATCACTCTCTATCACTCTCTGACACTCTCAGACACTCTCAGACACTCTCTGACACTCTCAGACACTCTCTGACACTCTGTATCACTCTCTGACACTCTCTATCACTCTCTGACACTGTCTGACACTCTCTGACACTCTCTATCACTCTCTATCACTCTCTGACACTCTCTGACACTCTCAGACACTCTCTGACACTCTCTGACACTCTCAGACACTCTCTGACACTCTCTGACACTCTCTATCACTCTCTGACACTCTGTGACACTCTCTGACACTCTCTATCACTCTCTGACACTCTCTGACACTCTATCACTCTCAATCACTCTCTGACACTGTCTATCACTCTCTGACACTCTCTTTCACTCTCTGACACTCTCTGACACTCTCTATCACTCTCTATCACTCTCTGACACTCTCAGACACTCTCAGACACTCTCTGACACTCTCTATCACTCTATCACTCTCTATCACTCTCTGACACTCTCAGACACTCTCAGACACTCTCTGACACTCTCAGACACTCTCTGACACTCTCTATCACTCTCTGACACTCTCTATCACTCTCTGACACTGTCTGACACTCTCTGACACTCTCTATCACTCTCTATCACTCTCTGACACTGTCTGAAACTCTCTGACACTCTCTATCACTCTCTGACACTCTCTGACACTCTATATCACTCTCTATCACTCTCTGACACTCTATATCACTCTCAGACACTCTCTGACACTCTCAGACACTCTCTGACACTCTCTATCACTCTCTGACACTCTCTGACACTCTCAGACACTCTGTGACACTCTCTATCACTCTCTGACACTCTCAGACACTCTCTGACACTCTCTGAAACTCTCTATCACTCTCTATCACTCTCTGACACTCTCTGACACACTCTGACACTCTCTGAAACTCTCTATCACTCTCTATCACTCTCTGACACTCTATGACACTCTCTGACACTCTCTGACACTCTCTATCACTCTCTATCACTCTCTGACACTCTCTATCACTCTCTATCACTCTCTGACACTGTCTGACACTCTCTGACACTCGCTATCACTCTCTGACACTCTGTGACACTCTATCACTCTCTATCACTCTCTGACACTCTCAGACACTCACTGACACTCTCAGACCCTCTCTGACACTCTCAGACACTCTCAGACCCTCTCTGACACTCTCAGACCCTCTCTGACACTCTCAGACACTCTCTGACACTCTCTATCACTCTCTGACACTCTCAGACCCTCTCTGAAACTCTCTATCACTCTCTATCACTCTCTGACACTGTCTGACACTCTCTGACACTCTCTATCACTCTCTGACACTCTCTGACAATCTCTATCACTCTCTATCACTCTCTGACACTCTCAGACACTCTCAGACACTCTCAGACACTCTCTGACACTCTCTGACACTCTCTATCACTCTCTGACACTCTCTGACACTCTCAGACACTCACTATCACTCTCTGACACTCTCTGACACTCTCTGACGCTCTCTATCACTCTCTGACACTCTCTGACACTCTCTGACACTCT
The DNA here is from genome assembly GCF_036365525.1 of Heterodontus francisci. Taxonomy (NCBI): domain Eukaryota; kingdom Metazoa; phylum Chordata; class Chondrichthyes; order Heterodontiformes; family Heterodontidae; genus Heterodontus; species Heterodontus francisci. The sequence goes on along the minus strand of NC_090412.1, from coordinate 32,666,534 downwards.
CTATCACTCTCTGACACTCTCTGACACTCTATCACTCTCTATCACTCTCTGACACTCTCAGACACTCTCTGACACTCTCAGACACTCTCTCACACTCTCTATCACTCTCTGACACTCTCTATCACTCTATCACTCTCTATCACTCTCTGACACTGTCTGACACTCTCTGACACTCTCTATCACTCTCTGACACTCTCTGACACTCTCTATCACTCTCTATCACTCTCTGACACTCTCAGACACTCTCTGACACTCTCTGACACTCTCTGACACTCTCTATCACTCTCTGACACTCTCTGACACTCGCTATCACTCTCTATCACTCTCTATCACTCTCTGACACTCTCAGACACTCTCTGACACTCTCTGACACTCTCAGACACTCTCTGACACTCTGTATCACTCTCTATCACTCTCTGACACTGTCTGACACTCTCTGACACTCTCTATCACTCTCTATCACTCTCTGACACTCTCTATCACTCTCTGACACTCTCTATCACTCTCTATCACTCTCTGACACTCTCTGACACTCTCTGAAACTCTCTATCACTCTCTATCACTCTCTGACACTCTCTGACACTCTCAGACACTCACTATCACTCTCTGACACTGTCTGACACTCTCTGACACTCGCTATCACTCTCTGACACTCTGTGACACTCTATAACTCTCCATCACTCTCTGACACTCTCAGACACTCACTGACACTCTCAGACACTCTCTGACACTCTCTGACACTCTCTATCACTCTCTATCACTCTCTGACACTCTCTATCACTCTCTGACACTGTCTGACACTCTCTATCACTCTCTATCACTCTCTGACACTGTCTGACACTCTCTGACACTCTCTATCACTCTCTGACACTGTCTGACACTCTCTGACACTCGCTATCACTCTCTGACACTCTGTGACACTCTATCACTCTCCATCACTCTCTGACACTCTCAGACACTCACTGACACTCTCAGACACTCTCTGACACTCTCTGACACTCTCTATCACTCTCAATCACTCTCTGACACTCTCTATCACTCTCTGACACTGTCTGACACTCTCTGACACTCTCTATCACTCTCTATCACTCTCTGACACTGTCTGACACTCTCTGACACTCTCTATCACTCTCTGACACTCTCTGACACTCTCTATCACTCTCTGACACTCTCAGAAACTCTCAGACACTCTCAGACACTCTCTGACACTCTCTATCACTCTCTGTCACTCTCTGTCACTCTCTGACACTGTCTGACACTCTCTGACACTCTCTATCACTCTCTGACACTCTCAGACACTCTCAGACACTCTCTGACACTCTCTATCACTCTCTGACACTCTCTATCACTCTCTGACACTGTCTGACACTCTCTGACACTCTCTATCACTCTCTATCACTCTCTGACACTCTCAGACCCTCTCTGACACTCTCAGACACTCTCTGACACTCTCTATCACTCTCTGACACTCTCAGACACTCTCTGAGACTCTCTGAAACTCTCTATCACTCTCTATCACTCTCTGACACTGTCTGACACTCTCTGACACTCTCTATCACTCTCTGACACTGTCTGACACTCTCTGAAAATCTCTATCACTCTCTATCACTCTCTGACACTCTCAGACACTCTCTGACACTCTCAGACACTCTCTGACACTCTCTATTACTCTCTGACACTCTCTATCACTCTCTGACACTCTCTGACACTCTCTGACACTCTCTATCACTCTCTGACTCTCTATCACTCTCTATCACTCTCTGACACTCTCAGACACTCTCTGACACTCTCATACACTCTCTGACACTCTCTATCACTCTCTGACACTCTCTATCACTCTATCACTCTCTATCACTCTCTGACACTCTCAGACACTCTCAGACACTCTCTGACACTCTCTATCACTCTCTGACACTCTCTGTCACTCTCTGACAATGTCTGACACTCTCTGACACTCTCTATCACTCTCTGACACTCTCTATCACTCTCTGACACTCTCAGACACTCTCTATCACTCTCTGACACTCTCTATCACTCTGTGACACTGTCTGACACTCTCTGACACTCTCTGACACTCTATCACTCTCTATCACTCTCTGACACTCTCAGACACTCTCTGACACTCTCAGACACTCTCTGACACTCTCTATCACTCTCTGACACTCTCTATCACTCTATCACTCTCTATCACTCTCTGACACTCTCAGACACTCTCAGACACTCTCAGACACTCTCTGACACTCTCTATCACTCTCTGACACTCTCTGTCACTCTCTGACACTGTCTGACACTCTCTGACACTCTCTATCACTCTCTGACACTCTCAGACACTCTCTGACACTCTCTGACACTCTCTATCACTCTCTGACACTCTCTATCACTCTCTGACACTGTCTGACACTCTCTGACACTCTCTATCACTCTCTATCACTCTCTGACACTCTCAGACCCTCTCTGACACTCTCAGACACTCTCAGACACTCTCTGACACTCTCTATCACTCTCTGACACTCTCAGACACTCTCTGAGACTCTCTGAAACTCTCTATCAATCTCTATCACTCTCTGACACTGTCTGACACTCTCTGACACTCTCTATCACTCTCTGACACTGTCTGACACTCTCTGACAATCTCTATCACTCTCTGACACTCTCAGACACTCTCAGACACTCTCAGACACTCTCTGACACTCTCTGACACTCTCTATCACTCTCTGACACTCTCTGACGCTCTCTATCACTCTCTGACACTCTCTGACACTCTCTGACACTCTCTATCACTCTCTGACACTCTCTGACACTCTATCACTCTCTATCACTCTCTGACACTCTCAGACACTCTCTGACACTCTCAGACACTCTCTGACACTCTCTATCACTCTCTGACACTCTCTATCACTCTATCACTCTCTATCACTCTCTGACACTCTCTGACACTCTCTATCACTCTCTGACACTCTCTGACACTCTATCACTCTCTATCACTCTCTGACACTCTCTGACACTCTCTGACACTCTCAGACACTCACTATCACTCTCTGACACTCTCTGATACTCTCTGACGCTCTCTATCACTCTCAGACACTCTCTGACACTCTCTATCACTCTCTGACACTCTCTGATACTCTCTGACGCTCACTATCACTCTCTGACACTCTCTGACACTCTCTATCACTCTCTGACACTCTCTGACACTCTATCACTCTCTATCACTCTCTATCACTCTCTGACACTCTCAGACACTCTCTGACACTCTCAGACACTCTCTGACACTCTCTATCACTCTCTGACACTCTCTATCACTCTATCACTCTCTATCACTCTCTGACACTCTCAGACACTCTCTGACACTCTCAGACACTCACTATCACTCTCTGACACTCTCTGACACTCTCTGACGCTCTCTATCACTCTCTGACACTCTCTGACACTCTCTATCACTCTCTGACACTCTCTGACACTCTATCACTCTCTATCACTCTCTGACACTCTCAGACACTCTCTGACACTCTCAGACACTCTCTGACACTCTCTATCACTCTCTGACACTCTCTATCACTCTATCACTCTCTATCACTCTCTGACACTCTCTGACACTCTCTGACACTCTCAGACACTCACTATCACTCTCTGACACTCTCTGATACTCTCTGATGCTCTCTATCACTCTCTGACACTCTCTGACACTCTCTATCACTCTCTGACACTCTCTGATACTCTCTGACGCTCTCTGACACTCTCTATCACTCTCTGACACTCTCTGACACTCTATCACTCTCTATCACTCTCTATCACTCTCTGACACTCTCAGACACTCTCTGACACTCTCAGACACTCTCTGACACTCTCTATCACTCTCTGACACTCTCTATCACTCTATCACTCTCTATCACTCTCTGACACTCTCAGACACTCTCTGACACTCTCAGACACTCACTATCACTCTCTGACACTCTCTGACACTCTCTGACGCTCTCTATCACTCTCTGACACTCTCTGACACTCTCTATCACTCTCTGACACTCTCTGACACTCTATCACTCTCTATCACTCTCTGACACTCTCAGACACTCTCTGACACTCTCAGACACTCTCTGACACTCTCTATCACTCTCTGACACTCTCTGACACTCTATCACTCTCTATCACTCTCTGACACTCTCAGACACTCTCTGACACTCTCAGACACTCTCTGACACTCTCTATCACTCTCTGACACTCTCTATCACTCTATCACTCTCTATCACTCTCTGACACTCTCAGACACTCTCAGACACTCTCAGACACTCTCTGACACTCTCTATCACTCTCTGACACTCTCTATCACTCTCTGACACTGTCTGACACTCTCTGACACTCTCTATCACTCTCTATCACTCTCTGACACTGTCTGACACTCTCTGACACTCTCTATCACTCTCTGACACTCTCTGACACTCTCTATCACTCTTTATCACTCTCTGACACTCTCTGACACTCTCTGACACTGTCTGACACTCTCTGACAATCTCTATCACTCTCTATCACTCTCTGACACTCTCAGACACTCTCAGACACTCTCTGACACTCTCTGACACTCTCAGACACTCTCTGACACTCTCTGACACTCTCTATCACTCTCTGACACTCTCTGACACTCTCAGACACTCACTATCACTCTCTGACACTCTCTGACACTCTCAGACACTCACTATCACTCTCTGACACTCTCTGACACTCTCTGACACTCTCTATCACTCTCTGACACTCTCTGACACTCTATCACTCTCAATCACTCTCTGACACTGTCTGACACTCTCTATCACTCTCTATCACTCTCTGACACTCTCAGACACTCTCTGACACTCTCTGACACTCTCTATCACTCTCTGACGCTCTCTATCACTCTATCACTCTCTATCACTCTCTGACACTTTCAGACACTCTATGACACTCTCAGACACTCTCTGACACTCTCAGACACTCTCTGACACTCTCTATCACTCTCTGACACTCTCTGACACTGTCTGACACTCTCTGACACTCTCTATCACTCTCTATCACTCTCTGACACTGTCTGACACTCTCTGACACTCTCTATCACTCTCTGACACTCTCTCTCACTCTCTGACACTCTCTGACACTCTCTGACACTCTCTATCACTCTCTGACACTCTCTATCACTCTATCACTCTCTATCACTCTCTGACACTTTCAGACACTCTATGACACTCTCAGACACTCTCTGACACTCTCAGACACTCTCTGACACTCTCTATCACTCTCTGACACTCTCTGACACTGTCTGACACTCTCTGACACTCTCTATCACTCTCTATCACTCTCTGACACTGTCTGACACTCTCTGACACTCTCTATCACTCTCTGACACTCTCTCTCACTCTCTGACACTCTCAGACACTCTCTGACACTCTCAGGCACTCACTATCACTCTCTGACACTCTCAGACACTCTCTGACACTCTCAGACACTCTCTGACACTCTCAGACACTCTCTGACACTCTCTATCACTCTCTGACACTCTCTATCACTCTCTATCACTCTCTGACACTCTCTATCACTCTCTGACACTCTCAGACACTCTCAGACACTCACTATCACTCTCTGACACTCTCTGACACTCTCTGACACTCTCTATCACTCTCTGACACTCTCTGACACTCTCTGACACTCTCTGACACTCTCTATCACTCTCTGACACTCTCTGACACTCTATCACTCTCAATCACTCTGTGGCACTGTCTGACACTCTCTGACACTCTCTATCACTCTCTGACACTGTCTGACACTCTCTGACAATCTCTATCACTCTCTATCACTCTCTGACACTCTCAGACACTCTCTGACACTCTCAGACACTCTCTGACACTCTCTGACACTCTCTATCACTCTCTGACACTCTCTGACACTCTCAGACACTCACTATCACTCTCTGACACTCTCTGACACTCTCTATCACTCTCTGACACTCTCTGACACTGTCTGACACTCTCTGACACTCTCTATCTCTCTCTATCACTCTCTGACACTGTCTGACACTCTCTGACACTCTCTATCACTCTCTGACACTCTCTATCACTCTCTGACACTCTCAGACACTCTCTGACACTCTCAGACACTCACTATCACTCTCTGACACTCTCTGACACTCTCAGACACTCTCTGACACTCTCAGACACTCTCTGACACTCTCAGACACTCTCTGACACTCTCTATCACTCTCTGACACTCTCTATCACTCTATCACTCTCTATCACTCTCTGACACTCTCTATCACTCTCTGACACTCTCAGACACTCTCAGACACTCACTATCACTCTCTGACACTCTCTGACACTCTTTGACACTCTCTATCACTCTCTGACACTCTCTGACACTCTCTGACACTTTCTGACACTCTCTATCACTCTCTGACACTCTCTGACACTCTATCACTCTCAATCACTCTCTGGCACTGTCTGACACTCTCTGACACTCTCTATCACTCTCTGACACTCTCTGACACTCTCTATCACTCTCTATCACTCTCTGACACTCTCAGACACTCTCAGACACTCTCTGACACTCTCAGACACTCTCTGACACTCTCAGACACTCTCTGACACTCTCTATCACTCTCTGACACTCTCTATCACTCTATCACTCTCTATCACTCTCTGACACTCTCAGACACTCTCTGACACTCTCAGACACTCTCTGACACTCTCAGACACTCTCTGACACTCTCTATCACTCTCTGACACTCTCTGACACTGTCTGACACTCTCTGACACTCTCTATCACTCTCTATCACTCTCTGACACTGTCTGACACTCTCTGACACTCTCTATCACTCTCTGACACTCTCTATCACTCTCTGACACTCTCAGACACTCTCTGACACTCTCAGACACTCACTATCACTCTCTGACACTCTCTGACACTCTCAGACACTCTCTGACACTCTCAGACACTCTCTGACACTCTCAGACACTCTCTGACACTCTCTATCACTCTCTGACACTCTCTATCACTCTATCACTCTCTATCACTCTCTGACACTCTCTGACACTCTCTATCACTCTCTATCACTCTCTGACACTCTCAGACACTCTCAGACACTCTCTGACACTCTCAGACACTCTCTGACACTCTCAGACACTCTCAGACACTCTCTGACACTCTCAGACACTCTCTGACACTCTCTGACACTCTCAGACACTGTCTGACACTCTCTGACACTCTCTATCACTCTCTGACACTCTCTGACACTCTCTATCACTCTTTATCACTCTCTGACACTCTCAGACACTCACTATCACTCTCTGACACTCTCTGACACTCTCTGACGCTCTCTGACACTCTCTGACACTCTCTGACACTCGCTATCACTCTCTGACACTCTCTGACACTCTATCACTCTCTATCACTCTCTGACACTCTCAGACACTCTCTGACACTCTCAGACACTCTCTGACACTCTCTATCACTCTATCACTCTCTATCACTCTCTGACACTCTCAGACACTCTCAATCACTCTCTATCACTCTTTATCACTCTCTGACACTCTCTATCACTCTCTGACACTCTCTGACACTCTCTATCACTCTCTGACACGCTCTGACACTCTCTGACAATCTCTGACACTCTCTATCACTCTCTGACACTCTATCACTCTCTATCACTCTCTGACACTCTCTGACACTCTATCACTCTCTGACACTCTCTGACACTCTATCACTCTCCGTCACTCTTTATCACTCTCTGACACTCTCAGACACTCACTATCACTCTCTGACACTCTCTGACACTCTCAGACACTCACTATCACTCTCTGACACTCTCTGACACTCGCTATCACTCTCTGACACTCTCTGACACTCTATCACTCTCTGACACTCTCTGACACTCTATCACTCTCTATCACTCTCTGACACTCTCAGACACTCTCTGACACTCTCAGACACTCTCTGACACTCTCTATCACTCTATCACTCTCTATCACTCTCTGACACTCTCAGACACTCTCAATCACTCTCTATCACTCTCTGACACTGTCTGACACTCTCTGACACTCTCTATCACTCTCTGACACTCTCTGACACTCTCTATCACTCTTTGTCACTCTCTGACACTCTCTGACACTCTCTATCACTCTTTATCACTCTCTGACACTCTCAGACACTCACTATCACTCTCTGACACTCTCTGACACTCTCAGACACTCACTATCACTCTCTGACACTCTCTGACACTCTCAGACACTCACTATCCCTCTCTGACACTCTCTGACACTCTCTGACACTCTCTATCACTCTCTGACACTCTCTGACACTCTATCACTCTCTATCACTCTCTGACACTCTCAGACACTCTCTGACACTCTCTATCACTCTCTGACACTCTCTATCACTCTATCACTCTCTATCACTCTCTGACACTCTCAGACACTCTCTGACACTCTCAGACACTCTCTGACACTCTCTATCACTCTCTGACACTCTCTATCACTCTCTGACACTGTCTGACACTCTCTATCACTCTCTATCACTGTCTGACACTCTCGGACACTCTCTATCACTCTCTGACACTCTCTGACACTCTCTATCACTCTTTATCACTCTCTGACACTCTCTGACACTCACTATCACTCTCTGACACTCTCTGACACTCTATCACTCTCTATCACTCTCTGACACTCTCAGACACTCTCTGACACTCTCAGACACTCTCTGACACTCTCTATCACTCTATCACTCTCTATCACTCTCTGACACTCTCAGACACTCTCAATCACTCTCTATCACTCTCTGACACTGTCTGACACTCTCTGACACTCTCTATCACTCTCTGACACTCTCTGACACTCTCTATCACTCTTTGTCACTCTCTGACACTCTCTGACACTCTCTATCACTCTTTATCACTCTCTGACACTCTCAGACACTCACTATCACTCTCTGACACTCTCTGACACTCTCTGACGCTCTCTGACACTCTCTGACACTCTCTGACACTCGCTATCACTCTCTGACACTCTCTGACACTCTATCACTCTCTATCACTCTCTGACACTCTCAGACACTCTCTGACACTCTCAGACACTCTCTGACACTCTCTATCACTCTATCACTCTCTATCACTCTCTGACACTCTCAGACACTCTCAATCACTCTCTATCACTCTTTATCACTCTCTGACACTCTCAGACACTCTCTGACACTCTCTGACACTCTCTATCACTCTCTGACACTCTCTGACACTCTCTGACACTCTCTATCACTCTCTGACACTCTCTATCACTCTCTGACACTCTCTGACACTCTATCACTCTCTATCACTCTCTGACACTCTATCACTCTCTATCACTCTCTGACACTCTCTGACACTCTCTGACACTCTATCACTCTCTATCACTCTCTGACACTCTCTGACACTCTCAGACACTCTCTGACACTCTCAGACACTCTCTGACACTCTCTGACACTCTGACACTCTCTATCACTCTCTATCACTCTCTGACACTCTCTGACACTCTCAGACACTCTCTGACACTCTCTATCACTCTCTGACACTCTCTATCACTCTATCACTCTCTATCACTCTCTGACACTCTCAGACACTCTCTGACACTCTCAGACACTCTCTGACACTCTCTATCACTCTCTGACACTCTCTATCACTCTCTGACACTGTCTGACACACTCTGACGCTCTCTATCACTCTCTGACACTGTCTGACACTCTCTGACACTCTCTATCACTCTCTGACACTCTCTGACACTCTCTATCACTCTTTATCACTCTCTGACACTCTCAGACACTCACTATCACTCTCTGACACTCTCTGACACTCTCTGACGCTCTCTGACACGCTCTGACACTCTCTGACACTCTCAGACACTCTCTGACACTCTATCACTCTCTATCACTCTCTGACACTCTCAGACACTCTCAATCACTCTCTATCACTCTTTATCACTCTCTGACAATCTCAGACACTCTCTGACACTCTCTATCACTCTCTGACACTCTCTATCACTCTCTGACACTCTCTGACACTCTCTGACACTCTCTATCACTCTCTGACACTCTCTGACACTCTCCGACACTCTCTGACACTCTCTATCACTCTCTGACACTCTCTGACACTCTATCACTCTCTATCACTCTCTGACACTCTCTGACACTCTCTGACACTCTATCACTCTCTATCACTCTCTGACACTCTCAGACACTCTCTGACACTCTCAGACACTCTCTGACACTCTCTATCACTCTCTGACACTCTCTATCACTCTCTGACACTCTCTGACACTCTCAGACACTCTCTGACACTCTCAGACACTCTCTAACACTCTCTATCACTCTCTGACACTCTCTATCACTCTCTATCACTCTCTGACACTCTCTGACACTCTCAGACACTCTCTGACACTCTCTGACACTCACAATCACTCTCTGACACTCTCTGACACTCTCAGACACTCTCTGACACTCTCAGACACTCTCTGACACTCTCTGACACTCTCAGACACTCTCTGACACTCTCTATCACTCTCTGACACTCTCTATCACTCTATCACTCTCTATCACTCTCTGAAACTCTCTGACACTCTCTATCACTCTCTATCACTCTCTGACACTCTCAGACACTCTCTGACACTCTCAGACACTCTCTGACAGTCTCAGACACTCTCTGACACTCTCTATCACTCTCTGACACTCTCTATCACTCTATCACTCTCTATCACTCTCTGACACTCTCAGACACTCTCTGACACTCTCAGACACTCTCTGACACTCTCTGTCACTCTCTGACACTCTCTGACACTGTCTGACACTCTCTGACACTCTCTATCACTCTCTATCACTCTCTGACACTCTCAGACACTCTCAGACACTCTCTGACACTCTCAGACACTCTCTGACACTCTGTATCACTCTCTGACACTCTCTATCACTCTCTGACACTGTCTGACACTCTCTGACACTCTCTATCACTCTCTATCACTCTCTGACACTCTCTGACACTCTCAGACACTCTCTGACACTCTCTATCACTCTCTGACACTCTCTGACACTCTCTGACACTCTCTATCACTCTCTGACACTCTGTGACACTCTCTGACACTCTCTATCACTCTCTGACACTCTCTGACACTCTATCACTCTCAATCACTCTCTGACACTGTCTATCACTCTCTGACACTCTCTTTCACTCTCTGAAACTCTCTGACACTCTCTATCACTCTCTATCACTCTCTGACACTCTCAGACACTCTCAGACACTCTCTGACACTCTCTATCACTCTATCACTCTCTATCACTCTCTGACACTCTCAGACACTCTCTGACACTCTCAGACACTCTCTGACACTCTCTATCACTCTCTGACACTCTCTATCACTCTCTGACACTGTCTGACACTCTCTGACACTCTCTATCACTCTCTATCACTCTCTGACACTGTCTGAAACTCTCTGACACTCTCTATCACTCTCTGACACTCTCTGACACTCTATATCACTCTCTATCACTCTCTGACACTCTATATCACTCTCAGACACTCTCTGACACTCTCTGACACTCTCTGACACTCTCAGACACTCTGTGACACTCTCTATCACTCTCTGACACTCTCAGACACTCTCTGACACTCTCTGAAACTCTCTATCACTCTCTATCACTCTCTGACACTCTCTGACACACTCTGACACTCTCTGAAACTCTCTATCACTCTCTATCACTCTCTGACACTCTATGACACTCTCTGACACTCTCTGACACTCTCTATCACTCTCTATCACTCTCTGACACTCTCTATCACTCTCTATCACTCTCTGACACTGTCTGACACTCTCTGACACTCGCTATCACTCTCTGACACTCTGTGACACTCTATCACTCTCTATCACTCTCTGACACTCTCAGACACTCACTGACACTCTCAGACCCTCTCTGACACTCTCAGACACTCTCAGACCCTCTCTGACACTCTCAGACCCTCTCTGACACTCTCAGACACTCTCTGACACTCTCTATCACTCTCTGACACTCTCAGACCCTCTCTGAAACACTCTATCACTCTCTATCACTCTCTGAAACTGTCTGACACTCTCTGACACTCTCTATCACTCTCTGACACTCTCTGACAATCTCTATCACTCTCTATCACTCTCTGACACTCTCAGACACTCTCAGACACTCTCAGACACTCTCTGACACTCTCTGACACTCTCTATCACTCTCTGACACTCTCTGACACTCTCAGACACTCACTATCACTCTCTGACACTCTCTGACACTCTCTGACGCTCTCTATAACTCTCTGACACTCTCTGACACTCTCTGACACTCTCTATCACTCTCTGACACTCTCTGACACTCTATCACTCTCTATCACTCTCTGACACTCTCAGACACTCTCTGACACTCTCAGACACTCTCTGACACTCTCTATCACTCTCTGACACTCTCTATCACTCTATCACTCTCTATCACTCTCTGACACTGTCTGACACTCTCTGACACTCTCTATCACTCTCTGACACTCTCTGACACTCTCTATCACTCTCTATCACTCTCTGACACTCTCAGAAACTCTCTGACACTCTCTGACACTCTCTGACACTCTCTATCACTCTCTGACACTCTCTGACACTCTATCACTCTCTATCACTCTCTGACACTCTCTGACACTCTCTGACACTCTATCACTCTCTATCACTCTCTGACACTCTCAGACACTCTCTGACACTCTCAGACACTCTCTGACACTCTCTATCACTCTCTGACACTCTCTATCACTCTCTATCACTCTCTGACACTCTCAGACACTCTCTGACACTCTCAGACACTCTCTAACACTCTCTATCACTCTCTGACACTCTCTATCACTCTCTATCACTCTCTGACACTCTCTGACACTCTCAGACACTCTCTGACACTCTCTGACACTCACAATCACTCTCTGACACTCTCTGACACTCTCAGACACTCTCTGACACTCTCAGACACTCTCTGACACTCTCTGACACTCTCAGACACTCTCTGACACTCTCTATCACTCTCTGACACTCTCTATCACTCTATCACTCTCTATCACTCTCTGAAACTCTCTGACACTCTCTATCACTCTCTATCACTCTCTGACACTCTCAGACACTCTCTGACACTCTCAGACACTCTCTGACAGTCTCAGACACTCTCTGACACTCTCTATCACTCTCTGACACTCTCTATCACTCTATCACTCTCTATCACTCTCTGACACTCTCAGACACTCTCTGACACTCTCAGACACTCTCTGACACTCTCTGTCACTCTCTGACACTCTCTGACACTGTCTGACACTCTCTGACACTCTCTATCACTCTATATCACTCTCTGACACTCTCAGACACTCTCAGACACTCTCTGACACTCTCAGACACTCTCTGACACTCTGTATCACTCTCTGACACTCTCTATCACTCTCTGACACTGTCTGACACTCTCTGACACTCTCTATCACTCTCTATCACTCTCTGACACTCTCTGACACTCTCAGACACTCTCTGACACTCTCTATCACTCTCTGACACTCTCTGACACTCTCTGACACTCTCTATCACTCTCTGACACTCTGTGACACTCTCTGACACTCTCTATCACTCTCTGACACTCTCTGACACTCTATCACTCTCAATCACTCTCTGACACTGTCTATCACTCTCTGACACTCTCTTTCACTCTCTGAAACTCTCTGACACTCTCTATCACTCTCTATCACTCTCTGACACTCTCAGACACTCTCAGACACTCTCTGACACTCTCTATCACTCTATCACTCTCTATCACTCTCTGACACTCTCAGACACTCTCTGACACTCTCAGACACTCTCTGACACTCTCTATCACTCTCTGACACTCTCTATCACTCTCTGACACTGTCTGACACTCTCTGACACTCTCTATCACTCTCTATCACTCTCTGACACTGTCTGAAACTCTCTGACACTCTCTATCACTCTCTGACACTCTCTGACACTCTATATCACTCTCTATCACTCTCTGACACTCTATATCACTCTCAGACACTCTCTGACACTCTCTGACACTCTCTGACACTCTCAGACACTCTGTGACACTCTCTATCACTCTCTGACACTCTCAGACACTCTCTGACACTCTCTGAAACTCTCTATCACTCTCTATCACTCTCTGACACTCTCTGACACACTCTGACACTCTCTGAAACTCTCTATCACTCTCTATCACTCTCTGACACTCTATGACACTCTCTGACACTCTCTGACACTCTCTATCACTCTCTATCACTCTCTGACACTCTCTATCACTCTCTATCACTCTCTGACACTGTCTGACACTCTCTGACACTCGCTATCACTCTCTGACACTCTGTGACACTCTATCACTCTCTATCACTCTCTGACACTCTCAGACACTCACTGACACTCTCAGACCCTCTCTGACACTCTCAGACACTCTCAGACCCTCTCTGACACTCTCAGACCCTCTCTGACACTCTCAGACACTCTCTGACACTCTCTATCACTCTCTGACACTCTCAGACCCTCTCTGAAACTCTCTATCACTCTCTATCACTCTCTGACACTGTCTGACACTCTCTGACACTCTCTATCACTCTCTGACACTCTCTGACAATCTCTATCACTCTCTATCACTCTCTGACACTCTCAGACACTCTCAGACACTCTCTGACACTCTCTGACACTCTCTATCACTCTCTGACACTCTCTGACACTCTCAGACACTCACTATCACTCTCTGACACTCTCTGACACTCTCTGACGCTCTCTATCACTCTCTGACACTCTCTGACACTCTCTGACACTCTCTATCACTCTCTGACACTCTCTGACACTCTATCACTCTCTATCACTCTCTGACACTCTCAGACACTCTCTGACACTCTCAGACACTCTCTGACACTCTCTATCACTCTCTGACACTCTCTATCACTCTATCACTCTCTATCACTCTCTGACACTGTCTGACACTCTCTGACACTCTCTATCACTCTCTGACACTCTCTGACACTCTCTATCACTCTCTATCACTCTCTGACACTCTCAGAAACTCTCTGACACTCTCTGACACTCTCTGACACTCTCTATCACTCTCTGACACTCTCTGACACTCTCTATCACTCTCTATCACTCTCTATCACTCTCTGACACTCTCAGACACTCTCTGACACTCTCTGACACTCTCAGACACTCTCTGACACTCTGTATCACTCTCTATCACTCTCTGACACTGTCTGACACTCTCTGACACTCTCTATCACTCTCTATCACTCTCTGACACTCTCTATCACTCTCTGACACTCTCTATCACTCTCTATCACTCTCTGACACTCTCTGACACTCTCTGAAACTCTCTATCACTCTCTATCACTCTCTGACACTCTCTGACACTCTCAGACACTCACTATCACTCTCTGACACTGTCTGACACTCTCTGACACTCGCTATCACTCTCTGACACTCTGTGACACTCTATAACTCTCCATCACTCTCTGACACTCTCTGACACTCTCTGACACTCTCTATCACTCTCTGACACTCTCTGACACTCTATCACTCTCTATCACTCTCTGACACTCTCAGACACTCTCTGACACTCTCAGACACTCTCTGACACTCTCTATCACTCTCTGACACTCTCTATCACTCTATCACTCTCTATCACTCTCTGACACTGTCTGACACTCTCTGACACTCTCTATCACTCTCTGACACTCTCTGACACTCTCTATCACTCTCTATCACTCTCTGACACTCTCAGAAACTCTCTGACACTCTCTGACACTCTCTGACACTCTCTATCACTCTCTGACACTCTCTGACACTCTCTATCACTCTCTATCACTCTCTATCACTCTCTGACACTCTCAGACACTCTCTGACACTCTCTGACACTCTCAGACACTCTCTGACACTCTGTATCACTCTCTATCACTCTCTGACACTGTCTGACACTCTCTGACACTCTCTATCACTCTCTATCACTCTCTGACACTCTCTATCACTCTCTGACACTCTCTATCACTCTCTATCACTCTCTGACACTCTCTGACACTCTCTGAAACTCTCTATCACTCTCTATCACTCTCTGACACTCTCTGACACTCTCAGACACTCACTATCACTCTCTGACACTGTCTGACACTCTCTGACACTCGCTATCACTCTCTGACACTCTGTGACACTCTATAACTCTCCATCACTCTCTGACACTCTCAGACACTCACTGACACTCTCAGACACTCTCTGACACTCTCTGACACTCTCTATCACTCTCTATCACTCTCTGACACTCTCTATCACTCTCTGACACTGTCTGACACTCTCTATCACTCTCTATCACTCTCTGACACTGTCTGACACTCTCTGACACTCTCTATCACTCTCTGACACTGTCTGACACTCTCTGACACTCGCTATCACTCTCTGACACTCTGTGACACTCTATCACTCTCCATCACTCTCTGACACTCTCAGACACTCACTGACACTCTCAGACACTCTCTGACACTCTCTGACACTCTCTATCACTCTCAATCACTCTCTGACACTCTCTATCACTCTCTGACACTGTCTGACACTCTCTGACACTCTCTATCACTCTCTATCACTCTCTGACACTGTCTGACACTCTCTGACACTCTCTATCACTCTCTGACACTCTCTGACACTCTCTATCACTCTCTGACACTCTCAGAAACTCTCAGACACTCTCAGACACTCTCTGACACTCTCTATCACTCTCTGTCACTCTCTGTCACTCTCTGACACTGTCTGACACTCTCTGACACTCTCTATCACTCTCTGACACTCTCAGACACTCTCAGACACTCTCTGACACTCTCTATCACTCTCTGACACTCTCTATCACTCTCTGACACTGTCTGACACTCTCTGACACTCTCTATCACTCTCTATCACTCTCTGACACTCTCAGACCCTCTCTGACACTCTCAGACACTCTCTGACACTCTCTATCACTCTCTGACACTCTCAGACACTCTCTGAGACTCTCTGAAACTCTCTATCACTCTCTATCACTCTCTGACACTGTCTGACACTCTCTGACACTCTCTATCACTCTCTGACACTGTCTGACACTCTCTGAAAATCTCTATCACTCTCTATCACTCTCTGACACTCTCAGACACTCTCTGACACTCTCAGACACTCTCTGACACTCTCTATTACTCTCTGACACTCTCTATCACTCTCTGACACTCTCTGACACTCTCTGACACTCTCTATCACTCTCTGACTCTCTATCACTCTCTATCACTCTCTGACACTCTCAGACACTCTCTGACACTCTCATACACTCTCTGACACTCTCTATCACTCTCTGACACTCTCTATCACTCTATCACTCTCTATCACTCTCTGACACTCTCAGACACTCTCAGACACTCTCTGACACTCTCTATCACTCTCTGACACTCTCTGTCACTCTCTGACAATGTCTGACACTCTCTGACACTCTCTATCACTCTCTGACACTCTCTATCACTCTCTGACACTCTCAGACACTCTCTATCACTCTCTGACACTCTCTATCACTCTGTGACACTGTCTGACACTCTCTGACACTCTCTGACACTCTATCACTCTCTATCACTCTCTGACACTCTCAGACACTCTCTGACACTCTCAGACACTCTCTGACACTCTCTATCACTCTCTGACACTCTCTATCACTCTATCACTCTCTATCACTCTCTGACACTCTCAGACACTCTCAGACACTCTCAGACACTCTCTGACACTCTCTATCACTCTCTGACACTCTCTGTCACTCTCTGACACTGTCTGACACTCTCTGACACTCTCTATCACTCTCTGACACTCTCAGACACTCTCTGACACTCTCTGACACTCTCTATCACTCTCTGACACTCTCTGACACTGTCTGACACTCTCTGACACTCTCTATCACTCTCTATCACTCTCTGACACTCTCAGACCCTCTCTGACACTCTCAGACACTCTCAGACACTCTCTGACACTCTCTATCACTCTCTGACACTCTCAGACACTCTCTGAGACTCTCTGAAACTCTCTATCAATCTCTATCACTCTCTGACACTGTCTGACACTCTCTGACACTCTCTATCACTCTCTGACACTGTCTGACACTCTCTGACAATCTCTATCACTCTCTATCACTCTCTGACACTCTCAGACACTCTCTGACACTCTCTATCACTCTCTGACACTCTCAGACACTCTCTGACACTCTCTGACACTCTCAGACACTCTCTGACACTCTGTATCACTCTCTATCACTCTCTGACACTGTCTGACACTCTCTGACACTCTCTATCACTCTCTATCACTCTCTGACACTCTCTATCACTCTCTGACACTCTCTATCACTCTCTATCACTCTCTGACACTCTCTGACACTCTCTGAAACTCTCTATCACTCTCTATCACTCTCTGACACTCTCTGACACTCTCAGACACTCACTATCACTCTCTGACACTGTCTGACACTCTCTGACACTCGCTATCACTCTCTGACACTCTGTGACACTCTATAACTCTCCATCACTCTCTGACACTCTCAGACACTCACTGACACTCTCAGACACTCTCTGACACTCTCTGACACTCTCTATCACTCTCTATCACTCTCTGACACTCTCTATCACTCTCTGACACTGTCTGACACTCTCTATCACTCTCTATCACTCTCTGACACTGTCTGACACTCTCTGACACTCTCTATCACTCTCTGACACTGTCTGACACTCTCTGACACTCGCTATCACTCTCTGAC
This sequence comes from Heterodontus francisci, assembly GCF_036365525.1. Lineage (NCBI taxonomy): Eukaryota > Metazoa > Chordata > Chondrichthyes > Heterodontiformes > Heterodontidae > Heterodontus > Heterodontus francisci. The sequence goes on along the minus strand of NC_090412.1, from coordinate 32,647,721 downwards.
ACTCTGTGACACTCTATCACTCTCCATCACTCTCTGACACTCTCAGACACTCACTGACACTCTCAGACACTCTCTGACACTCTCTGACACTCTCTATCACTCTCTATCACTCTCTGACACTCTCTATCACTCTCTGACACTGTCTGACACTCTCTGACACTCTCTATCACTCTCTATCACTCTCTGACACTGTCTGACACTCTCTGACACTCTCTATCACTCTCTGACACTCTCTGACACTCTCTATCACTCTCTGACACTCTCAGACACTCTCAGACACTCTCAGACACTCTCTGACACTCTCTATCACTCTCTGTCACTCTCTGTCACTCTCTGACACTCTCTGACACTGTCTGACACTCTCTGACACTCTCTATCACTCTCTGACACTCTCAGACACTCTCAGACACTCTCTGACACTCTCTATCACTCTCTGACACTCTCTATCACTCTCTGACACTGTCTGACACTCTCTGACACTCTCTATCACTCTCTATCACTCTCTGACACTCTCAGACCCTCTCTGACACTCTCAGACCCTCTCTGACACTCTCTATCACTCTCTGACACTCTCAGACACTCTCTGAGACTCTCTGAAACTCTCTATCACTCTCTATCACTCTCTGACACTGTCTGACACTCTCTGACACTCTCTATCACTCTCTGACACTGTCTGACACTCTCTGAAAATCTCTATCACTCTCTATCACTCTCTGACACTCTCAGACACTCTCTGACACTCTCAGACACTCTCTGACACTCTCTATCACTCTCTGACACTCTCTATCACTCTCTGACACTCTCTGACACTCTCTGACACTCTCTATCACTCTCTGACACTCTATCACTCTCTATCACTCTCTGACACTCTCAGACACTCTCTGACACTCTCATACACTCTCTGACACTCTCTATCACTCTCTGACACTCTCTATCACTCTATCACTCTCTATCACTCTCTGACACTCTCAGACACTCCCAGACACTCTCTGACACTCTCTATCACTCTCTGACACTCTCTGTCACTCTCTGACAATGTCTGACACTCTCTGACACTCTCTATCACTCTCTGACACTCTCTATCACTCTCTGACACTCTCAGACACTCTCTATCACTCTCTGACACTCTCTATCACTCTGTGACACTGTCTGACACTCTCTGACACTCTCTGACACTCTATCACTCTCTATCACTCTCTGACACTCTCAGACACTCTCTGACACTCTCAGACACTCTCTGACACTCTCTATCACTCTCTGACACTCTCTATCACTCTATCACTCTCTATCACTCTCTGACACTCTCAGACACTCTCAGACACTCTCAGACACTCTCTGACACTCTCTATCACTCTCTGACACTCTCTGTCACTCTCTGACACTGTCTGACACTCTCTGACACTCTCTATCACTCTCTGACACTCTCAGACACTCTCTGACACTCTCTGACACTCTCTATCACTCTCTGACACTCTCTATCACTCTCTGACACTGTCTGACACTCTCTGACACTCTCTATCACTCTCTATCACTCTCTGACACTCTCAGACCCTCTCTGACACTCTCAGACACTCTCAGACACTCTCTGACACTCTCTATCACTCTCTGACACTCTCAGACACTCTCTGAGACTCTCTGAAACTCTCTATCAATCTCTATCACTCTCTGACACTGTCTGACACTCTCTGACACTCTCTATCACTCTCTGACACTGTCTGACACTCTCTGACAATCTCTATCACTCTCTATCACTCTCTGACACTCTCAGACACTCTCTGACACTCTCTATCACTCTCTGACACTCTCTATCACTCTCTGACACTCTCTGACACTCTCTATCACTCTCTGACACTCTATCACTCTCTATCACTCTCTGACACTCTCAGACACTCTCTGACACTCTCATACACTCTCTGACACTCTCTATCACTCTCTGACACTCTCTATCACTCTATCACTCTCTATCACTCTCTGACACTCTCAGACACTCTCAGACACTCTCTGACACTCTCTATCACTCTCTGACACTCTCTGTCACTCTCTGACACTGTCTGACACTCTCTGACACTCTCTATCACTCTCTGACACTCTCTATCACTCTCTGACACTCTCAGACACTCTCTATCACTCTCTGACACTCTCTATCACTCTGTGACACTGTCTGACACTCTCTGACACTCTCTGACACTCTATCACTCTCTATCACTCTCTGACACTCTCAGACACTCTCTGACACTCTCAGACACTCTCTGACACTCTCTATCACTCTCTGACACTCTCTATCACTCTATCACTCTCTATCACTCTCTGACACTCTCAGACACTCTCAGACACTCTCAGACACTCTCTGACACTCTCTATCACTCTCTGACACTCTCTGTCACTCTCTGACACTGTCTGACACTCTCTGACACTCTCTATCACTCTCTGACACTCTCAGACACTCTCTGACACTCTCTGACACTCTCTATCACTCTCTGACACTCTCTATCACTCTCTGACACTGTCTGACACTCTCTGACACTCTCTATCACTCTCTATCACTCTCTGACACTCTCAGACCCTCTCTGACACTCTCAGACACTCTCAGACACTCTCTGACACTCTCTATCACTCTCTGACACTCTCAGACACTCTCTGAGACTCTCTGAAACTCTCTATCAATCTCTATCACTCTCTGACACTGTCTGACACTCTCTGACACTCTCTATCACTCTCTGACACTGTCTGACACTCTCTGACAATCTCTATCACTCTCTATCACTCTCTATCACTCTCTGACACTCTCTGACACTCTCAGACACTCACTATCACTCTCTGACACTGTCTGACACTCTCTGACACTCGCTATCACTCTCTGACACTCTGTGACACTCTATAACTCTCCATCACTCTCTGACACTCTCAGACACTCACTGACACTCTCAGACACTCTCTGACACTCTCTGACACTCTCTATCACTCTCTATCACTCTCTGACACTCTCTATCACTCTCTGACACTGTCTGACACTCTCTGACACTCTCTATCACTCTCTATCACTCTCTGACACTGTCTGACACTCTCTGACACTCTCTATCACTCTCTGACACTGTCTGACACTCTCTGACACTCGCTATCACTCTCTGACACTCTGTGACACTCTATCACTCTCCATCACTCTCTGACACTCTCAGACACTCACTGACACTCTCAGACACTCTCTGACACTCTCTGACACTCTCTATCACTCTCTATCACTCTCTGACACTCTCTATCACTCTCTGACACTGTCTGACACTCTCTGACACTCTCTATTACTCTCTATCACTCTCTGACACTGTCTGACACTCCCTGACACTCTCTATCACTCTCTGACACTCTCTATCACTCTCTGACACTGTCTGACACTCTCTGACACTCGCTACCACTCTCTGACACTCTGTGACACTCTATAACTATCCATCACTCTCTGACACTCTCAGACACTCACTGACACTCTCAGACACTCTCTGACACTCTCTGACACTCTCTATCACTCTCTATCACTCTCTGACACTCTCTATCACTCTCTGACACTGTCTGACACTCTCTGACACTCTCTATCACTCTCTATCACTCTCTGACACTGTCTGACACTCTCTGACACTCTCTATCACTCTCTGACACTGTCTGACACTCTCTGACACTCGCTATCACTCTCTGACACTCTGTGACACTCTATCACTCTCCATCACTCTCTGACACTCTCAGACACTCTCAGACACTCTCTGACACTCTCTGACACTCTCTATCACTCTCTATCATTCTCTGACACTCTCTATCACTCTCTGACACTGTCTGACACTCTCTGACACTCTCTATCACTCTCTATCACTCTCTGACACTCTCTGTCACTCTCTGACACTCTCTATCACTCTCTGACACTCTCTGACACTCTCTATCACTCTCTGACACTCTCAGACACTCTCAGACACTCTCAGACACTCACTATCACTCTCTGACACTGTCTGACACTCTCTGACACTCGCTATCACTCTCTGACACTCTGTGACACTCTATAACTCTCCATCACTCTCTGACACTCTCAGACACTCACTGACACTCTCAGACACTCTCTGACACTCTCTGACACTCTCTATCACTCTCTATCACTCTCTGACACTCTCTATCACTCTCTGACACTGTCTGACACTCTCTGACACTCTCTATCACTCTCTAACACTCTCTGACACTGTCTGACACTCTCTGACACTCTCTATCACTCTCTGACACTGTCTGACACTCTCTGACACTCGCTATCACTCTCTGACACTCTGTGACACTCTATCACTCTCCATCACTCTCTGACACTCTCAGACACTCACTGACACTCTCAGACACTCTCTGACACTCTCTGACACTCTCTATCACTCTCTATCACTCTCTGACACTCTCTATCACTCTCTGACACTGTCTGACACTCTCTGACACTCTCTATCACTCTCTATCACTCTCTGACACTGTCTGACACTCTCTGACACTCTCTATCACTCTCTGACACTGTCTGACACTCTCTGACACTCTCTATCACTCTCTATCACTCTCTGACACTGTCTGACACTCTCTGACACTCTCTATCACTCTCTGACACTCTCTGACACTCTCTATCACTCTCTGACACTCTCTGACACTCTCAGACACTCTCAGACACTCTCTGACACTCTCAGACACTCACTATCACTCTCTGACACTGTCTGACACTCTCTGACACTCGCTATCACTCTCTGACACTCTGTGACACTCTATAACTCTCCATCACTCTCTGACACTCTCAGACACTCACTGACACTCTCTGACACTCTCTGACACTCTCTGACACTCTCTATCACTCTCTATCACTCTCTGACACTCTCTGACACTGTCTGACACTCTCTGACACTCTCTATCACTCTCTATCACTCTCTGACACTGTCTGACACTCTCTGACACTCTCTATCACTCTCTGACACTGTCTGACACTCTCTGACACTCGCTATCACTCTCTGACACTCTGTGACACTCTATCACTCTCCATCACTCTCTGACACTCTCAGACACTCACTGACACTCTCAGACACTCTCTGACACTCTCTGACACTCTCTATCGCTCTCTATCACTCTCTGACACTCTCTATCACTCTCTGACACTGTCTGACACTCTCTGACACTCTCTATCACTCTCTATCACTCTCTGACACTGTCTGACACTCTCTGACACTCTCTATCACTCTCTGACACTGTCTGACCCTCTCTGACACTCGCTATCACTCTCTGACACTCTGTGACACTCTATCACTCTCCATCACTCTCTGACACTCTCAGACACTCACTGACACTCTCAGACACTCTCTGACACTCTCTGACACTCTCTATCGCTCTCTATCACTCTCTGACACTCTCTATCACTCTCTGACACTGTCTGACACTCTCTGACACTCTCTATCACTCTCTATCACTCTCTGACACTGTCTGACACTCTCTGACACTCTCTATCACTCTCTGACACTGTCTGACACTCTCTGACACTCGCTATCACTCTCTGACACTCTGTGACACTCTATCACTCTCCATCACTCTCTGACACTCTCAGACACTCTCAGACACTCTCTATCACTCTCTATCATTCTCTGACACTCTCTATCACTCTCTGACACTGTCTGACACTCTCTGACGCTCTCTATCACTCTCTATCACTCTCTGACACTGTCTGACACTCTCTGACACTCTCTATCACTCTCTGACACTCTCTGACACTCTCTATCTCTCTCTGACACTCTCAGACACTCTCAGACACTCTCAGACACTCTCAGACACTCACCATCACTCTCTGACACTGTCTGACACTCTCGGACACTCGCTATCATTCTCTGACACTCTGTGACACTCTATAACTCTCCATCACTCTCTGACACTCTCAGACACTCACTGACACTCTCAGACACTCTCTGACACTCACTGACACTCTCTATCACTCTCTATCACTCTCTGACACTCTCTATCACTCTCTGACACTGTCTGACACTCTCTGACACTCTCTATCACTCTCTATCACTCTCTGACACTGTCTGACACTCTCTGACACTCTCTATCACTCTCTGACACTGTCTGACACTCTCTGACACTCGCTATCACTCTCTGACACTCTGTGACACTCTATCACTCTCCATCACTCTCTGACACTCTCAGACACTCACTGACACTCTCAGACACTCTCTGACACTCTCTGACACTCTCTATCACTCTCTATCACTCTCTGACACTCTCTATCACTCTCTGACACTGTCTGACACTCTCTGACACTCTCTATCACTCTCTATCACTCTCTGACACTGTCTGACACTCTCTGACACTCTCTATCACTCTCTGACACTGTCTGACACTCTCTGACACTCTCTATCACTCTCTATCACTCTCTGACACTATCTGACACTCTCTGACACTCTCTATCACTCTCTGACACTCTCTGACACCCTCTATCACTCTCTGACACTCTCTGACACTCTCAGACACTCTCAGACACTCTCTGACATTCTCAGACACTCACTATCACTCTCTGACACTGTCTGACACTCTCTGACACTCGCTATCACTCTCTGACACTCTGTGACACTCTATAACTCTCCATCACTCTCTGACACTCTCAGACACTCACTGACACTCTCAGACACTCTCTGACACTCTCTGACACTCTCTATCACTCTCTATCACTCTCTGACACTCTCTATCACTCTCTGCCACTGTCTGACACTCTCTGACACTCTCTATCACTCTCTATCACTCTCTGACACTGTCTGACACTCTCTGACACTCTCTATCACTCTCTGACACTGTCTGACACTCTCTGACACTCGCTATCACTCTCTGACACTCTGTGACACTCTATCACTCTCCATCACTCTCTGACACTCTCAGACACTCACTGACACTCTCAGACACTCTCTGACACTCTCTGACACTCTCTATCACTCTCTGACACTCTCTATCACTCTCTGACACTGTCTGACATTCTCTGACACTCTCTATCACTCTCTATCACTCTCTGACACTGTCTGACACTCTCTGACACTCTCTATCACTCTCTGACACTCTCTGACACTCTCTATCACTCTCTGACACTCTCTATCACTCTCAGACACTCTCAGACACTCTCTGACACTGTCTATCACTCTCTGACACTCTCTGTCACTCTCTGACACTGTCTGACACTCTCTGACACTCTCTATCACTCTCTGACACTCTCAGACACTCTCAGACACTCTCTGACACTCTCTATCACTCTCTGACACTCTCTATCACTCTCTGACACTGTCTGACACTCTCTGACACTCTCTATCACTCTCTGTCACTCTCTGACACTCTCAGACCCTCTCTGACACTCTCAGACACTCTCTGACACTCTCTATCACTCTCTGACACTCTCAGACACTCTCTGAGACTCTCTGAAACTCTCTATCACTCTCTATCACTCTCTGACACTGTCTGACACTCTCTGACACTCTCTACCACTCTCTGACACTGTCTGACACTCTCTGACAATCTCTATCACTCTCTATCACTCTCTGACACTCTCAGACACTCTCAGACACTCTCTGAAACTCTCAGACACTCTCTGACACTCTCTATCACTCTCTGACACTCTCAGACACTCTCTGACACTCTCTGACACTCTCTGACACTCTCTGACACTCTCTATCACTCTCTATCACTCTATCACTCTCTATCACTCTCTGACACTCTCAGACACTCTCTGACACTCTCAGACACTCTCTGACACTCTCTATCACTCTCTGACACTGTCTGACACTCTCTGACACTCTCTATCACTCTCTATCACTCTCTGACACTGTCTGACACTCTCTGACACTCTCTATCACTCTATGACACTGTCTGACACTCTCTGACACTCGCTATCACTCTCTGACACTCTGTGACACTCTATCACTCTCCATCACTCTCTGACACTCTCAGACACTCACTGACACTCTCAGACACTCTCTGACACTCTCTGACACTCTCTATCACTCTCTGACACTCTCTATCACTCTCTGACACTGTCTGACATTCTCTGACACTCTCTATCACTCTCTATCACTCTCTGACACTGTCTGACACTCTCTGACACTCTCTATCACTCTCTGACACTCTCTGACACTCTCTATCACTCTCTGACACTCTCTATCACTCTCAGACACTCTCAGACACTCTCTGACACTCTCTATCACTCTCTGACACTCTCTGTCACTCTCTGACACTGTCTGACACTCTCTGACACTCTCTATCACTCTCTGACACTCTCAGACACTCTCAGACACTCTCTGACACTCTCTATCACTCTCTGACACTCTCTATCACTCTCTGACACTGTCTGACACTCTCTGACACTCTCTATCACTCTCTGTCACTCTCTGACACTCTCAGACCCTCTCTGACACTCTCAGACACTCTCTGACACTCTCTATCACTCTCTGACACTCTCAGACACTCTCTGAGACTCTCTGAAACTCTCTATCACTCTCTATCACTCTCTGACACTGTCTGACTCTCTCTGACACTCTCTACCACTCTCTGACACTGTCTGACACTCTCTGACAATCTCTATCACTCTCTATCACTCTCTGACACTCTCAGACACTCTCAGACACTCTCTGACACTCTCAGACACTCTCTGACACTCTCAGACACTCTCTGACACTCTCTATCACTCTCTGTCACTCTCTGACACTCTCAGACCCTCTCTGACACTCTCAGACACTCTCTGACACTCTCTATCACTCTCTGACACTCTCAGACACTCTCTGAGACTCTCTGAAACTCTCTATCACTCTCTATCACTCTCTGACACTGTCTGACACTCTCTGACACTCTCTACCACTCTCTGACACTGTCTGACACTCTCTGACAATCTCTATCACTCTCTATCACTCTCTGACACTCTCAGACACTCTCAGACACTCTCTGACACTCTCAGACACTCTCTGACACTCTCAGACACTCTCTGACACTCTCTATCACTCTCTGACACTGTCTGACACTGTCTGACACTCTCTGACACTCTCTATCACTCTCTATCACTCTCTGACACTCTCAGACCCTCTCTGACACTCTCAGACACTCTCTGACACTCTCTATCACTCTCTGACACTCTCAGACACTCTCAGACACTCTCTGACACTCTCAGACACTCTCTGACACTCTCTATCACTCTCTGACACTCTCAGACACTCTCTGACACTCTCTGACACTCTCTGACACTCTCTGACACTCTCTATCACTCTCTATCACTCTATCACTCTCTATCACTCTCTGACACTCTCAGACACTCTCTGACACTCTCAGACACTCTCTGACACTCTCTATCACTCTCTGACACTGTCTGACACTCTCTGACACTCTCTATCACTCTCTATCACTCTCTGACACTGTCTGACACTCTCTGACACTCTCTATCACTCTATGACACTCTCTGACACTCTCTATCACTCTCTATCACTCTCTGACACTCTCAGACACTCTCTGACACTCCCAGACACTCTCTGACACTCTCTATCACTCTCTGACACTCTCTATCACTCTCTGACACTGTCTGACACTCTCTGACACTGTCTGACACTCTCTGACACACTGTGACACTCTATAACTCTCCATCACTCTCTGACACTCTCAGACACTCACTGACTCTCTCAGACACACTCTGACACTCTCTGACACTCTCTGACACTCTCCATCACTCTCTATCACTCTCTGACACTCTCTATCACTCTCTGACACTGTCTGACACTCTCTGACACTCTCTATCACTCTCTATCACTCTCTGACACTGTCTGACACTCTCTGACACTCTCTATCACTCTCTGACACTGTCTGACACTCTCTGACACTCGCTATCACTCTCTGACACTCTGTGACACTCTATCACTCTCCATCACTCTCTGACACTCTCAGACACTCACTGACACTCTCAGACACTCTCTGACACTCTCTGACACTCTCTATCACTCTCTATCACTCTCTGACACTCTCTATCACTCTCTGACACTGTCTGACACTCTCTGACACTCTCTATCACTCTCTGACACTCTCTGACACTCTCTATCACTCTCTGACACTCTCAGACACTCTCAGACACTCTCTATCACTCTCTGACACTCTCTGTCACTCTCTGACACTGTCTGACACTCTCTGACACTCTCCATCACTCTCTGACACTCTCAGACACTCTCAGACACTCTCTGACACTCTCTATCACTCTCTGACACTGTCTGACACTGTCTGACACTCTCTGACACTCTCTATCACTCTCTATCACTCTCTGACACTCTCAGACCCTCTCTGACACTCTCAGACACTCTCTGACACTCTCTATCACTCTCTGACACTCTCAGACACTCTCTGAGACTCTCTGAGACTCTCTATCACTCTCTATCACTCTCTGACACTGTCTGACACTCTCTGACACTCTCTATCACTCTCTGACACTGTCTGACACTCTCTGACAATCTCTATCACTCTCTATCACTCTCTGACACTCTCAGACACTCTCTGACACTCTCTGACACTCTCAGACACTCTCTGACACTCTCTGACACTCTCTGACACTCTCTATCACTCTCTATCACTCTCTGACACTCTCTGACACTCTCTGACACTCTCTATCACTCTCTGACACTCTCTATCACTCTCTGACACTCTCAGACACTCTCTGACACTCTCTGAAACTCTCTATCACTCTCTATCACTCTCTGACACTCTCTGACACACTTTGACTCTCTCTGACACTCTCGATCACTCTCTATCACTCTCTATCACTCTCTATCACTCTCTGACACTCTCTGACACTCTCTGACACTCTCTGACACACTCTATCACTCTCTATCACTCTCTGACACTCTCTATCACTCTCTGACACTCACTATCACTCTCTGACACTCTCTATCACTCTCTGACACTCTCTATCACTCTCTATCACTCTCTGACACTCTCTGACACTCTCTGAAACTCTCTATCACTCTCTATCACTCTCTGACACTCTCTGACACTCTCAGACACTCACTATCACTCTCTGACACTGTCTGACACTCTCAGATACTCACTATCACTCTCTGACACTGTCTGACACTCTCTGACACTCGCTATCACTCTCTGACACTCTGTGACACTCTATAACTATCCATCACTCTCTGACACTCTCAGACACTCACTGACACTCTCAGACACTCTCTGACACTCTCTGACACTCTCTATCACTCTCTATCACTCTCTGACACTCTCTATCACTCTCTGACACTGTCTGACACTCTCTGACACTCTCTATCACTCTCTATCACTCTCTGACACTGTCTGACACTCTCTGACACTCTCTATCACTCTCTGACACTGTCTGACACTCTCTGACACTCGCTATCACTCTCTGACACTCTGTGACACTCTATCACTCTCCATCACTCTCTGACACTCTCAGACACTCACTGACACTCTCAGACACTCTCTGACACTCTCTGACACTCTCTATCACTCTCTGACACTCTCTGACACTCTCTATCACTCTCTGACACTGTCTGACACTCTCTGACACTCTCTATTACTCTCTATCACTCTCTGACACTGTCTGACACTCCCTGACACTCTCTATCACTCTCTGACACTCTCTATCACTCTCTGACACTGTCTGACACTCTCTGACACTCTCTACCACTCTCTGACACTCTGTGACACTCTATAACTCTCCATCACTCTCTGACACTCTCAGACACTCACTGACACTCTCAGACACTCTCTGACACTCTCTGACACTCTCTATCACTCTCTGTCACTCTCTGACACTCTCTATCACTCTCTGACACTGTCTGACACTCTCTGACACTCTCTATCACTCTCTATCACTCTCTGACACTGTCTGACACTCTCTGACACTCTCTATCACTCTCTGACACTGTCTGACACTCTCTGACACTCGCTATCACTCTCTGACACTCTGTGACACTCTATCACTCTCCATCACTCTCAGACACTCTCAGACACTCTCTGACACTCTCTGACACTCTCTATCACTCTCTATCATTCTCTGACACTCTCTATCACTCTCTGACACTGTCTGACACTCTCTGACACTCTCTATCACTCTCTATCACTCTCTGACACTCTCTGTCACTCTCTGACACTCTCTATCACTCTCTGACACTCTCTGACACTCTCTATCACTCTCTGACACTCTCTATCACTCTCTGACACTCTCAGACACTCTCAGACACTCACTATCACTCTCTGACACTGTCTGACACTCTCTGACACTCGCTATCACTCTCTGACACTCTGTGACACTCTATAACTCTCCATCACTCTCTGACACTCTCTATCACTCTCTATCACTCTCTGACACTCTCTATCACTCTCTGACACTGTCTGACACTCTCTGACACTCTCTATCACTCTCTAACACTCTCTGACACTGTCTGACACTCTCTGACACTCTCTATCACTCTCTGACACTGTCTGACACTCTCTGACACTCGCTATCACTCTCTGACACTCTGTGACACTCTATCACTCTCCATCACTCTCTGACACTCTCAGACACTCACTGACACTCTCAGACACTCTCTGACACTCTCTGACACTCTCTATCACTCTCTATCACTCTCTGACACTCTCTATCACTCTCTGACACTGTCTGACACTCTCTGACACTCTCTATCACTCTCTATCACTCTCTGACACTGTCTGACACTCTCTGACACTCTCTATCACTCTCTGACACTGTCTGACACTCTCTGACACTCTCTATCACTCTCTATCACTCTCTGACACTGTCTGACACTCTCTGACACTCTCTATCACTCTCTGACACTCTCTGACACTCTCTATCACTCTCTGACACTCTCTGACACTCTCAGACACTCTCAGACACTCTCTGACACTCTCAGACACTCACTATCACTCTCTGACACTGTCTGACACTCTCTGACACTCGCTATCACTCTCTGACACTCTGTGACACTTTATAACTCTCCATCACTCTCTGACACTCTCAGACACTCACTGACACTCTCAGACACTCTCTGACACTCTCTGACACTCTCTATCACTCTCTATCACTCTCTGACACTCTCTATCACTCTCTATCACTCTCTGACACTGTCTGACACTCTCTGACACTCTCTATCACTCTCTATCACTCTCTGACACTGTCTGACACTCTCTGACACTCTCTATCACTCTCTGACACTGTCTGACACTCTCTGACACTCGCTATCACTCTCTGACACTCTGTGACACTCTATCACTCTCCATCACTCTCTGACACTCTCAGACACTCACTGACACTCTCAGACACTCTCTGACACTCTCTGACACTCTCTATCGCTCTCTATCACTCTCTGACACTCTCTATCACTCTCTGACACTGTCTGACACTCTCTGACACTCTCTATCACTCTCTATCACTCTCTGACACTGTCTGACACTCTCTGACACGCTCTATCACTCTCTGACACTGTCTGACACTCTCTGACACTCGCTATCACTCTCTGACACTCTGTGACACTCTATCACTCTCCATCACTCTCTGACACTCTCAGACACTCTCTGACACTCTCTGACACTCTCTATCACTCTCTATCATTCTCTGACACTCTCTATCACTCTCTGACACTGTCTGACACTCTCTGACACTCTCTATCACTCTCTATCACTCTCTGACACTGTCTGACACTCTCTGACACTCTCTATCACTCTCTGACACTCTCTGACACTCTCTATCACTCTCTGACACTCTCAGACACTCTCAGACACTCTCAGACACTCTCAGACACTCACCATAACTCTCTGACACTGTCTGACACTCTCTGACACTCGCTATCACTCTCTGACACTCTGTGACACTCTATAACTCTCCATCACTCTCTGACACTCTCAGACACTCACTGACACTCTCAGACACTCTCTGACACTCACTGACACTCTCTATCACTCTCTATCACTCTCTGACACTCTCTATCACTCTCTGACACTGTCTGACACTCTCTGACACTCTCTATCACTCTCTATCACTCTCTGACACTGTCTGACACTCTCTGACACTCTCTATCACTCTCTGACACTGTCTGACACTCTCTGACACTCGCTATCACTCTCTGACACTCTGTGACACTCTATCACTCTCCATCACTCTCTGACACTCTCAGACACTCACTGACACTCTCAGACACTCTCTGACACTCTCTGACACTCTCTATCACTCTCTATCACTCTCTGACACTCTCTATCACTCTCTGACACTGTCTGACACTCTCTGACACTCTCTATCACTCTCTATCACTCTCTGACACTGTCTGACACTCTCTGACACTCTCTATCACTCTCTGACACTGTCTGACACTCTCTGACACTCTCTATCACTCTCTATCACTCTCTGACACTATCTGACACTCTCTGACACTCTCTATCACTCTCTGACACTCTCTGACACCCTCTATCACTCTCTGACACTCTCTGACACTCTCAGACACTCTCAGACACTCTCTGACATTCTCAGACACTCACTATCACTCTCTGACACTGTCTGACACTCTCTGACACTCGCTATCACTCTCTGACACTCTGTGACACTCTATAACTCTCCATCACTCTCTGACACTCTCAGACACTCACTGACACTCTCAGACACTCTCTGACACTCTCTGACACTCTCTATCACTCTCTGACACTCTCTATCACTCTCTGACACTGTCTGACATTCTCTGACACTCTCTATCACTCTCTATCACTCTCTGACACTGTCTGACACTCTCTGACACTCTCTATCACTCTCTGACACTCTCTGACACTCTCTATCACTCTCTGACACTCTCTATCACTCTCAGACACTCTCAGACACTCTCTGACACTCTCTATCACTCTCTGACACTCTCTGTCACTCTCTGACACTGTCTGACACTCTCTGACACTCTCTATCACTCTCTGACACTCTCAGACACTCTCAGACACTCTCTGACACTCTCTATCACTCTCTGACACTCTCTATCACTCTCTGACACTGTCTGACACTCTCTGACACTCTCTATCACTCTCTGTCACTCTCTGACACTCTCAGACCCTCTCTGACACTCTCAGACACTCTCTGACACTCTCTATCACTCTCTGACACTCTCAGACACTCTCTGAGACTCTCTGAAACTCTCTATCACGCTCTATCACTCTCTGACACTGTCTGACACTCTCTGACACTCTCTACCACTCTCTGACACTGTCTGACACTCTCTGACAATCTCTATCACTCTCTATCACTCTCTGACACTCTCAGACACTCTCAGACACTCTCTGAAACTCTCAGACACTCTCTGACACTCTCTATCACTCTCTGACACTCTCAGACACTCTCTGACACTCTCTGACACTCTCTGACACTCTCTGACACTCTCTATCACTCTCTATCACTCTATCACTCTCTATCACTCTCTGACACTCTCAGACACTCTCTGACACTCTCAGACACTCTCTGACACTCTCTATCACTCTCTGACACTGTCTGACACTCTCTGACACTCTCTAACACTCTCTATCACTCTCTGACACTGTCTGACACTCTCTGACACTCTCTATCACTCTATGACACTGTCTGACACTCTCTGACACTCGCTATCACTCTCTGACACTCTGTGACACTCTATCACTCTCCATCACTCTCTGACACTCTCAGACACTCACTGACACTCTCAGACACTCTCTGACACTCTCTGACACTCTCTATCACTCTCTGACACTCTCTATCACTCTCTGACACTGTCTGACATTCTCTGACACTCTCTATCACTCTCTATCACTCTCTGACACTGTCTGACACTCTCTGACACTCTCTATCACTCTCTGACACTCTCTGACACTCTCTATCACTCTCTGACACTCTCTATCACTCTCAGACACTCTCAGACACTCTCTGACACTCTCTATCACTCTCTGACACTCTCTGTCACTCTCTGACACTGTCTGACACTCTCTGACACTCTCTATCACTCTCTGACACTCTCAGACACTCTCAGACACTCTCTGACACTCTCTATCACTCTCTGACACTCTCTATCACTCTCTGACACTGTCTGACACTCTCTGACACTCTCTATCACTCTCTGTCACTCTCTGACACTCTCAGACCCTCTCTGACACTCTCAGACACTCTCTGACACTCTCTATCACTCTCTGACACTCTCAGACACTCTCTGAGACTCTCTGAAACTCTCTATCACTCTCTATCACTCTCTGACACTGTCTGACACTCTCTGACACTCTCTACCACTCTCTGACACTGTCTGACACTCTCTGACAATCTCTATCACTCTCTATCACTCTCTGACACTCTCAGACACTCTCAGACACTCTCTGACACTCTCAGACACTCTCTGACACTCTCTATCACTCTCTGACACTCTCAGACACTCTCTGACACTCTCTGACACTCTCCGACACTCTCTATCACTCTCTATCACTCTATCACTCTCTATCACTCTCTGACACTCTCAGACACTCTCTGACACTCTCAGACACTCTCTGACACTCTCTATCACTCTCTGACACTGTCTGACACTCTCTGACACTCTCTATCACTCTCTATCACTCTCTGACACTGTCTGACACTCTCTGACACTCTCTATCACTCTATGACACTCTCTGACACTCTCTATCACTCTCTATCACTCTCTGACACTCTCAGACACTCTCTGACACTCCCAGACACTCTCTGACACTCTCTATCACTCTCTGACACTCTCTATCACTCTCTGACACTGTCTGACACTCTCTGACACTGTCTGACACTCTCTGACACACTGTGACACTCTATAACTCTCCATCACTCTCTGACACTCTCAGACACTCACTGACACTCTCAGACACACTCTGACACTCTCTGACACTCTCTGACACTCTCCATCACTCTCTATCACTCTCTGACACTCTCTATCACTCTCTGACACTGTCTGACACTCTCTGACACTCTCTATCACTCTCTATCACTCTCTGACACTGTCTGACACTCTCTGACACTCTCTATCACTCTCTGACACTGTCTGACACTCTCTGACACTCGCTATCACTCTCTGACACTCTGTGACACTCTATCACTCTCCATCACTCTCTGACACTCTCAGACACTCACTGACACTCTCAGACACTCTCTGACACTCTCTGACACTCTCTATCACTCTCTATCACTCTCTGACACTCTCTATCACTCTCTGACACTGTCTGACACTCTCTGACACTCTCTATCACTCTCTATCACTCTCTGACACTGTCTGACACTCTCTGACACTCTCTATCACTCTCTGACACTCTCTGACACTCTCTATCAATCTTTGACACTCTCAGACACTCTCAGACACTCTCAGACACTCTCTATCACTCTCTGACACTCTCTGTCACTCTCTGACACTGTCTGACACTCTCTGACACTCTCCATCACTCTCTGACACTCTCAGACACTCTCAGACTCTCTCTGACACTCTCTATCACTCTCTGACACTGTCTGACACTGTCTGACACTCTCTGACACTCTCTATCACTCTCTATCACTCTCTGACACTCTCAGACCCTCTCTGACACTCTCAGACACTCTCTGACACTCTCTATCACTCTCTGACACTCTCAGACACTCTCTGAGACTCTCTGAAACTCTCTATCACTCTCTATCACTCTCTGACACTGTCTGACACTCTCTGACACTCTCTATCACTCTCTGACACTGTCTGACACTCTCTGACAATCTCTATCACTCTCTATCACTCTCTGACACTCTCAGACACTCTCAGACACTCTCTGACACTCTCAGACACTCTCTGACACTCTCTATCACTCTCTGACACTCTCTGACACTCTCTGACACTCTCTATCACTCTCCATCACTCTATCACTCTCTATCACTCTCTGACACTCTCAGACACTCTCTGACACTCTCAGACACTCTCTGACACTCTCTATCACTCTCTGACACTGTCTGACACTCTCTGACACTCTCTATCACTCTCTATCACTCTCTGACACTGTCTGACACTCTCTGACACTCTCTATCACTCTATGACACTCTCTGACACTCTCTATCACTCTCTATCTATCTCTGACACTCTCAGACACTCTCTGACACTCCCAGACACTCTCTGACACTCTCTATCACTCTCTGACACTCTCTATCACTCTCTGACACTGTCTGACACTCTCTGACACTCTCTATCACTCTCTATCACTCTCTGACACTCTCTGACACTCTCTGACACTCTCAGACACTCTCTGACACTCTCTATCACTCTCTGACACTCTCAGACACTCTCTGACACTCTCTGAAACTCTCTATCACTCTCTATCACTCTCTGACACACTCTGACACTCTCTGACACTCTCGATCACTCTCTATCACTCTCTATCACTCTCTGACACTCTCTGACACTCTCTGACACTCTCTGACACACTCTATCACTCTCTATCACTCTCTGACACTCTCTATCACTCTCTGACACTCACTATCACTCTCTGACACTCTCTATCACTCTCTGACACTCTCCAGCACTCTCTATCACTCTCTGACACTCTCTTACACTCTCTGAAACTCTCTATCACTCTCTATCACTCTCTATCACTCTCTGACACTATCTGACACTCTCAGACACTCACTATCACTCTCTGACACCTTGTGACACTCTCTGACACGCTCTATCACTCTCTGACTCTGTCTGACACTCTCTGACACTCTCTATCACTCTCTGACACTATCTGACACTCTCAGACACTCACTATCACTCTCTGACACCTTGTGACACTCTCTGACACGCTCTATCACTCTCTGACACTGTCTGACACTCTCTGACACTCTCTATCACTCTCTATCACTCTCTATCACTCTCTGACACTCTCAGACACTCTCTGACACTCTCAGACACTCTCTGACACTCTCTATCACTCTCTGACACTCTCTATCACTCTCTGACACTCACTATCACTCTCTGACACCTTGTGACACTCTCTGACACGCTCTATCACTCTCTGACACTGTCTGACACTCTCTGACACTCTCTATCACTCTCTATCACTCTCTATCACTCTCTGACACTGTCTGACACTCTCTGACAATCTCTATCACTCTCTATCACTCTCTGACACTCTCAGACACTCTCAGACACTCTCTGACACTCTCAGACACTCTCTGACACTCTCTATCACTCTCTGACACTCTCAGACACTCTCTGACACTCTCTGACACTCTCCGACACTCTCTATCACTCTCTATCACTCTATCACTCTCTATCACTCTCTGACACTCTCAGACACTCTCTGACACTCTCAGACACTCTCTGACACTCTCTATCACTCTCTGACACTGTCTGACACTCTCTGACACTCTCTATCACTCTCTATCACTCTCTGACACTGTCTGACACTCTCTGACACTCTCTATCACTCTATGACACTCTCTGACACTCTCTATCACTCTCTATCACTCTCTGACACTCTCAGACACTCTCTGACACTCCCAGACACTCTCTGACACTCTCTATCACTCTCTGACACTCTCTATCACTCTCTGACACTGTCTGACACTCTCTGACACTGTCTGACACTCTCTGACACACTGTGACACTCTATAACTCTCCATCACTCTCTGACACTCTCAGACACTCACTGACACTCTCAGACACACTCTGACACTCTCTGACACTCTCTGACACTCTCCATCACTCTCTATCACTCTCTGACACTCTCTATCACTCTCTGACACTGTCTGACACTCTCTGACACTCTCTATCACTCTCTATCACTCTCTGACACTGTCTGACACTCTCTGACACTCTCTATCACTCTCTGACACTGTCTGACACTCTCTGACACTCGCTATCACTCTCTGACACTCTGTGACACTCTATCACTCTCCATCACTCTCTGACACTCTCAGACACTCACTGACACTCTCAGACACTCTCTGACACTCTCTGACACTCTCTATCACTCTCTATCACTCTCTGACAATCTCTATCACTCTCTGACACTGTCTGACACTCTCTGACACTCTCTATCACTCTCTATCACTCTCTGACACTGTCTGACACTCTCTGACACTCTCTATCACTCTCTGACACTCTCTGACACTCTCTATCAATCTTTGACACTCTCAGACACTCTCTGACACTCTCAGACACTCTCTATCACTCTCTGACACTCTCTGTCACTCTCTGACACTGTCTGACACTCTCTGACACTCTCCATCACTCTCTGACACTCTCAGACACTCTCAGACTCTCTCTGACACTCTCTATCACTCTCTGACACTGTCTGACACTGTCTGACACTCTCTGACACTCTCTATCACTCTCTATCACTCTCTGACACTCTCAGACCCTCTCTGACACTCTCAGACACTCTCTGACACTCTCTATCACTCTCTGACACTCTCAGACACTCTCTGAGACTCTCTGAAACTCTCTATCACTCTCTATCACTCTCTGACACTGTCTGACACTCTCTGACACTCTCTATCACTCTCTGACACTGTCTGACACTCTCTGACAATCTCTATCACTCTCTATCACTCTCTGACACTCTCAGACACTCTCAGACACTCTCTGACACTCTCAGACACTCTCTGACACTCTCTATCACTCTCTGACACTCTCTGACACTCTCTGACACTCTCTATCACTCTCCATCACTCTATCACTCTCTATCACTCTCTGACACTCTCAGACACTCTCTGACACTCTCAGACACTCTCTGACACTCTCTATCACTCTCTGACACTGTCTGACACTCTCTGACACTCTCTATCACTCTCTATCACTCTCTGACACTGTCTGACACTCTCTGACACTCTCTATCACTCTATGACACTCTCTGACACTCTCTATCACTCTCTATCAATCTCTGACACTCTCAGACACTCTCTGACACTCCCAGACACTCTCTGACACTCTCTATCACTCTCTGACACTCTCTATCACTCTCTGACACTGTCTGACACTCTCTGACACTCTCTATCACTCTCTATCACTCTCTGACACTCTCTGACACTCTCAGACACTCTCTGACACTCTCTATCACTCTCTGACACTCTCAGACACTCTCTGACACTCTCTGAAACTCTCTATCACTCTCTATCACTCTCTGACACACTCTGACTCTCTCTGACACTCTCGATCACTCTCTATCACTCTCTATCACTCTCTGACACTCTCTGACACTCTCTGACACTCTCTGACACACTCTATCACTCTCTATCACTCTCTGACACTCTCTATCACTCTCTGACACTCACTATCACTCTCTGACACTCTCTATCACTCTCTGACACTCTCCAGCACTCTCTATCACTCTCTGACACTCTCTTACACTCTCTGAAACTCTCTATCACTCTCTATCACTCTCTATCACTCTCTGACACTATCTGACACTCTCAGACACTCACTATCACTCTCTGACACCTTGTGACACTCTCTGACACGCTCTATCACTCTCTGACTCTGTCTGACACTCTCTGACACTCTCTATCACTCTCTGACACTATCTGACACTCTCAGACACTCACTATCACTCTCTGACACCTTGTGACACTCTCTGACACGCTCTATCACTCTCTGACACTGTCTGACACTCTCTGACACTCTCTATCACTCTCTATCACTCTCTATCACTCTCTGACACTCTCAGACACTCTCTGACACTCTCAGACACTCTCTGACACTCTCTATCACTCTCTGACACTCTCTATCACTCTCTGACACTCACTATCACTCTCTGACACCTTGTGACACTCTCTGACACGCTCTATCACTCTCTGACACTGTCTGACACTCTCTGACACTCTCTATCACTCTCTATCACTCTCTATCACTCTCTGACACTCTCAGACACTCTCAGACACTCTCTGACACTCTCAGACACTCTCTGACACTCTCTATCACTCTCTGACACTCTCAGACACTCTCTGACACCCTCTATCACTCTCTATCACTCTCTGACACGTTCTGACACTCTCAGACACTCACTATCACTCTCTGACACTGTCTGACACTCTCTATCACTCTCTGACACTCTCTGACACTCTCTATCACTCTCTATCACTTTCTGACACTCTCTGACACTCTCTGACACTCTTAGACACTCTCTGACACTCTCTGAAACTCTCTATCACTCTCAGACACTCACTATCACTCTCTGACACTGTCTGACACTCTCTATCACTCTCTGACACTCTCTGACACTCTCTATCACTCTCTATCACTTTCTGACACTCTCTGACACTCTCTGACACTCTCAGACACTCTCTGACACTCTCTGAAACTCTCTATCACTCTCAGACACTCTCTGACACTCTCTGTTACTCTCTGACACTGTCTGACTCTCTCTGACACTCTCTATCACTCTCTATCACTCTCTGACTCTCTCAGACACTCTCTGACACTCTCTGACACTCTCTGACACTCTCAGACACTCTCTGACACTCTCTATCACTCTCTGACACTGTCTGACACTCTCTATCACTCTCTGACACTCTCTGACACTCTCTGACACTCTATATCACTCTCTATCACTTTCTGACACTCGCTGACACTCTCTGACACTCTCTGACACTCTCTGAAACTCTCTATCACTCTCTGACACTCACTATCACTCTCTGACACTCTCTGACACTCTCTATCACTCTCAGACACTCTCTGACACTCTCTGACACTCTCTATCACTCTCTGACACTGTCTGACACTCTCTGACACTCTCTATCACTCTCTATCACTCTCTGACACTCTCAGACACTCTCTGACACTCTCAGACACTCTCTGACACTCTCAGGCACTCTCTGACACTCTCTATCACTCTCTGACACTCTCAGACAGTCTCTGACACTCTCTGAAACTCTCTATCACTCTCTATCACTCTCTGACACTCTCTGACACACTCTGACACTCTCTGACACTCTCTATCACTCTCTGACACTCTCTGACACTCACTATCACTCTCTGACACTGTCTGACACTCTCTGACACTCTCTATCACTCTCTGACACTGTCTGACACTCTCTGACACTCTCTATCACTCTCTATCACTCTCTGACACTCTCTATCACTCTCTATCACTCTCTATCACTCTCTGACACTCTCAGACACTCTCTGACACTCTCAGACACTCTCTGACACTCTCTATCACTCTCTATCACTCTCTATCACTCTCTATCACTCTCTGACACTCTCTGACACTCTCTGACACTCTCGATCACTCTCTATCACTCTCTATCACTCTCTGACACTCTCTGACACTCTCTGACACTCTCTGACACACTCTATCACTCTCTATCACTCTCTGACACTCTCTATCACTCTCTGACACTCACTATCACTCTCTGACACTCTCTATCACTCTCTGACACTCTCTATCACTCTCTATCACTCTCTGACACTCTCTGACACTCTCTGAAACTCTCTATCACTCTGTATCACTCTCTATCACTCTCTGACACTCTCAGACACTCTCTGACACTCTCTGACACTCTCTGACACTCTCAGGCACTCTCTGACACTCTCTATCACTCTCTGACACTCTCAGACAGTCTCTGACACTCTCTGAAACTCTCTATCACTCTCTATCACTGTCTGACACTCTCTGACACACTCTGACACTCTCTGACACTCTCTATCACTCTCTGACACTCTCTGACACTCACTATCACTCTCTGACACTGTCTGACACTCTCTGACACTCTCTATCACTCTCTGACACTGTCTGACACTCTCTGACACTCTCTATCACTCTCTATCACTCTCTGACACTCTCTATCACTCTCTATCACTCTCTGTCACTCTCTGACACTCTCAGACACTCTCTGACACTCTCAGACACTCTCTGACACTCTCTATCACTCTCTATCACTCTCTGACACTCTCAGACACTCTCTCACACTCTCTGACACTCTCTGACACTCTCGATCACTCTCTATCACTCTCTATCACTCTCTGTCACTCTCTGACACTCTCTGACACTCTCTGACACTCTCTATCACTCTCTATCACTTTCTGACACTCTCTATCACCCTCTGACACTCTCTGACACTCTCTATCACTCTCTATCACTTTCTGACACTCTCTGACACTCTCTGACACTCTCAGACACTCTCTGACACTCTCTGAAACTCTCTATCACTCTCAGACACTCACTATCACTCTCTGACACTGTCTGACACTCTCTATCACTCTCTGACACTCTCTGACACTCTCTATCACTCTCTATCACTTTCTGACACTCTCTGACACTCTCTGACACTCTCAGACACTCTCTGACACTCTCTGAAACTCTCTATCACTCTCAGACACTCTCTGACACTCTCTGACACTCTCTGTTACTCTCTGACACTCTCTGACAATCTCTATCACTCTCTATCACTCTCTGACACTCTCAGACACTCTCTGACACTCTCTGACACTCTCTGACACTCTCAGACACTCTCTGACACTCTCTATCACTCTCTGACACTGTCTGACACTCTCTATCACTCTCTGACACTCTCTGACACTCTCTGACACTCTATATCACTCTCTATCACTTTCTGACACTCGCTGACACTCTCTGACACTCTCAGACACTCTCTGACACTCTCTGAAACTCTCTATCACTCTCTGACACTCACTATCACTCTCTGACACTCTCTGACACTCTCTATCACTCTCAGACTCTCTCTGACACTCTCTATCACTCTCTGACACTGTCTGACACTCTCTGACACTCTCTATCACTCTCTATCACTCTCTGACACTCTCAGACACTCTCTGACACTCTCTGACACTCTCTGACACTCTCAGGCACTCTCTGACACTCTCTATCACTCTCTGACATTCTCAGACAGTCTCTGACACTCTCTGAAAATCTCCATCACGCTATATCACTCTCTGACACTCTCTGACACACTCTGACACTCTCTGACACTCTCTATCACTCTCTGTCACTCTCTGACACTATCTGACACTCTCAGACACTCACTATCACTCTCTGACACTGTCTGACACTCTCTGACACTCTCTATCACTCTCTGACACTGTCTGACACTCTCTGACACTCTCCATCACTCTCTATCACTCTCTGACACTCTCTATCACTCTCTATCACACTCTATCACTCTCTGACACTCTCAGACACTCTCTGACACTCTCAGACACTCTCTGACACTCTCTATCACTCTCTATCACTCTCTGACACTCTCTGACACTCTCAGACACTCACTATCACTCTCTGACACTGTCTGACACTCTCTATCACTTTCTGACACTCTCTGACACTCTCAGACACTCTCTGACACTCTCTGAAACTGTCTATCACTCTCTATCACTCTCTGACACTCACTATCACTCTTGACACTCTCTGACACTCTCTATCACTCTCAGACACTCTCTGACACTCTCTATCACTCTATCACTCTCTATCACTCTCTGACACTCTCAGACACTCTCTGACACTCTCTATCACTCTATCACTCTCTATCACTCTCTGACACTCTCTGACACTCTCTGACACTCTCAGACACTCTCTGACACTCTCTATCACTCTCTGACACTCTCTATCACTCTCTGACACTCTCTGAAACTCTCTATCACTCTCTATCACTCTCTGACACTCTCTGACACACTCTGACACTCTCTGACACTCTCGATCACTCTCTATCACTCTCTATCACTCTCTATCACTCTCTGACACTCTCTGACACTCTCTGACACTCTGGGACACACTCTATCACTCTCTATCACTCTCTGACACTCTCTATCACTCTCTGACACTCACTATCACTCTCTGACACTCTCTATCACTCTCTGACACTCTCTATCACTCTCTATCACTCTCTGACACTCTCTGACACTCTCTGAAACTCTCTATCAATCTCTATCACTCTCTATCACTCTCTGACACTATCTGACACTCTCAGACACTCACTATCACTCTCTGACACCTTGTGACACTCTCTGACACGCTCTATCACTCTCTGACACTGTCTGACACTCTCTGACACTCTCTATCACTCTCTATCACTCTCTATCACTCTCTGACACTCTCAGACACTCTCTGACACTCTCAGACACTCTCTGACACTCTCTATCACTCTCTGACACTCTCAGACACTCTCTGACACTCTCTATCACTCTCTATCACTCTCTGACACTCTCTGACACTCTCAGACACTCACTATCACTCTCTGACACTGTCTGACACTCTCTATCACTCTCTGACCCTCTCTGACACTCTCTATCACTCTCTATCACTTTCTGACACTCTCTGACACTCTCTGACATTCTCAGACACTCTCTGACACTCTCTGAAACTCTCTATCACTCTCAGACACTCACTATCACTCTCTGACACTGTCTGACACTCTCTATCACTCTCTGACACTCTCTATCACTCTCTAGCACTTTCTGACACTCTCTGACACTCTCTGACACTCTCAGACACTCTCTGACACTCTCTGAAACTCTCTATCACTCTCAGACACTCTCTGACACTCTCTGTTACACTCTGACACTGTCTGACACTCTCTGACACTCTCTATCACTCTCTATCACTCTCTGACACTCTCAGACACTCTCTGAAGCTCTCTGACACTCTTAGACACTCTCAGACACTCTCTGACACTCTCTATCACTCTCTGACACTGTCTGACACTCTCTATCACTCTCTGACACTCTCTGAGACTCTCTGACACTCTCTGACACTCTATATCACTCACTATCACTTTCTGACACTCGCTGACACTCTCTGACACTCTCAGACACT
The DNA here is from genome assembly GCF_036365525.1 of Heterodontus francisci. Classification (NCBI taxonomy): domain Eukaryota; kingdom Metazoa; phylum Chordata; class Chondrichthyes; order Heterodontiformes; family Heterodontidae; genus Heterodontus; species Heterodontus francisci. The sequence continues at coordinate 32,620,943 of NC_090412.1, read as the reverse complement.
CTCTGACACTCTCTGAAACTCTCTATCACTCTCTGACACTCACTATCACTCTCTGACACTCTCTGACACTCTCTGACATCCCCGACACTCTCAGACACTCTCTGACACTCTCTGACACTCTCTGACACTCTCTATCACTCTATGACACTCTCTGACACTCTCTATCACTCTCTATCACTCTCTGACACTCTCAGACACTCTCTGACACTCCCAGACACTCTCAGACACTCTCTATCACTCTCTGACACTCTCTATCACTCTCTATCACTCTCTGACACTCTCTGACACTCTCTGACACTCTCCGACACTCTCTGACACTCTCTATCACTCTCTGACACTCTCAGACACTCTCTGACACTCTCTGAAACTCTCTATCACTCTCTATCACTCTCTGACACTCTCTGACACACTCTGACACTCTCTGACACTCTCGATCACTCTCTATCACTCTCTATCACTCTCTGACACTCTCTGACACTCTCTGACACTCTCTGACACACTCTATCACTCTCTATCACTCTCTGACACTCTCTATCACTCTCTGACACTCACTATCACTCTCTGACACTCTCTATCACTCTCTGACACTCTCTATCACTCTCTATCACTCTCTGACACTCTCTGACACTCTCTGAAACTCTCTATCACTCTCTATCACTCTCTGACACTCTCAGACACTCTCTGAAACTCTGTGACACTCTTAGACACTCTCAGACACTCTCTGACACTCTCTATCACTCTCTGAAACTGTCTGACACTCTCTATCACTCTCTGACACTCTCTGACACTCTCTGACACTCTATATCACTCTCTATCACTTTCTGACACTCGCTGACACCCTCTGACACTCTCAGACACTCTCTGACACTCTCTGAAACTCTCTATCACTCTCTGACACTCACTATCACTCTCTGACACTCTCTGACACTCTCTATCACTCTCAGACACTCTCTGACACTCTCTGACACTCTCTATCACTCTATGACACTCTCTGACACTCTCTATCACTCTCTATCACACTCTGACACTCTCAGACACTCTCTGACACTCTCTGACACTCCCAGACACTCTCAGACACTCTCTATCACTCTCTGACACTCTCTATCACTCTCTGACACTGTCTGACACTCTCTGACACTCTCTATCACTCTCTATCACTCTCTGACACTCTCTGACACTCTCTGACACTCTCTGACACTCTCAGACACTCTCTGACACTCTCAGACACTCTCTGACACTCTCTATCACTCTCTGACACTCTCTGAAACTCTCTATCACTCTCTATCACTCTCTGACACTCTCTGACACTCTCTGACACTCTCGATCACTCTCTATCACTCTCTATCACTCTCTGACACTCTCTGACACTCTCTGACACTCTCTGACACACTCTATCACTCTCTATCACTCTCTGACACTCTCTATCACTCTCTGACACTCACTATCACTCTCTGACACTCTATATCACTCTCTGACACTCTCTATCACTCTCTATCACTCTCTGACACTCTCTGACACTCTCTGAAACTCTCTATCACTCTCTATCACTCTCTATCACTCTCTATCACTCTCTGACACTCTCTATCACTCTCTATCACTCTCTGACACTCTCTGACACTCTCTGAAACTCTCTATCACTCTCTATCACTCTCTATCACTCTCTGACACTATCTGACACTCTCAGACACTCACTATCACTCTCTGACACCTTGTGACACTCTCTGACACGCTCTATCACTCTCTGACACTGTCTGACACTCTCTGACACTCTCTATCACTCTCTATCACTCTCTATCACTCTCTGACACTCTCAGACACTCTCTGACACTCTCTATCACTCTCTGACACTCTCAGACACTCTCTGACACTCTCTATCACTCTCTATCACTCTCTGACACTCTCTGACACTCTCAGACACTCACTATCACTCTCTGACACTGTCTGACACTCTCTATCACTCTCTGACCCTCTCTGACACTCTCTATCTCTCTCTATCACTTTCTGACACTCTCTGACTCTCTCTGACACTCTCAGACACTCTCTGACACTCTCTGAAACTCTCTATCACTCTCAGACACTCACTATCACTCTCTGACACTGTCTGACACTCTCTATCACTCTCTGACACTCTCTGACACACTCTATCACTCTCTAGCACTTTCTGACACTCTCTGACACTCTCAGACACTCTCTGACACACTCTGAAACTCTCTATCACTCTCAGACACTCTCTGACACTCTCTGACACTCTCTGTTACACTCTGACACTGTCTGACAATCTCAGACACTCTCTATCACTCTCTATCACTCTCTGACACTCTCAGATACTCTATGACACTCTCTGACACTCTGAGACACTCTCAGACACTCTCTGACACTCTCTATCACTCTCTGACACTGTCTGACACTCTCTATCACTCTCTGATACTCTCTGACACTCTCTGACACTCTATATCACTCTCTCTCACTTTCTGACACTCGCTGACACTCTCTGACACTCTCAGACACTCTCTGACACTCTCTGAAACTCTCTATCACTCTCTGACACTCACTATCACTCTCTGACACTCTCTGACACTCTCTATCACTCTCAGACACTCTCTGACACTCTCTGACACTCTCTATCACTCTCTGACACTGTCTGACACTCTCTGACACTCTCTATCACTCTCTATCACTCTCTGACACTCTCAGACACTCTCAGACACTCTCTGACACTCTCTGACACTCTCAGGCACTCTCTGACACTCTCTATCACTCTCTGACACTCTCAGACAGTCTCTGACACTCTCTGAAACTCTCTATCACTCTCTATCACTCTCTGATACTCTCTGACACTCCCAGACACTCACTATCACTCTCTGACACTGTCTGACACTCTCTGACACTCTCTATCACTCTCTGACACTGTCTGACACTCTCTGACACTCTCTATCACTCTCTATCACTCTCTATCACTCTCTGACACTCTCAGACACTCTCTGACACTCTCAGACACTCTCTGACACTCTCTATCACTCTCTATCACTCTCTGACACTCTCTGACACTCTCAGACACTCACTATCACTCTCTGACACTGTCTGACACTCTCTATCACTCTCTGACACTCTCTGACACTCTCAGACAATCTCTGACACTCTCTGAAACTGTCTATCACTCTCTATCACTCTCTGACACTCACTATCAATCTCTGACACTCTCTGACACTCTCTATCACTCTCAGACACTCTCTGACACTCTCTGACACTCTCTATCACTCTCTGACACTGTCTGACACTCTCTGACACTCTCTATCACTCTCTATCACTCTCTGACACTCTCAGACACTCTCAGACACTCTCTGACACTCTCTGACACTCTCAGACACTCTCTGACACTCTCTATCACTCTCTGACACTCTCAGACAGTCTCTGACACTCTCTGAAACTCTCTATCACTCTCTATCACTCTCTGACACTCTCTGACACACTCTGACACTCTCTGACACTCTCTATCACTCTCTATCACTCTCTGACACTATCTGACACTCTCAGACACTCACTATCACTCTCTGACACTGTCTGACACTCTCTGACACTCTCTATCACTCTCTGACACTGTCTGACACTCTCTGACACTCTCTATCACTCTCTGACACTGTCTGACACTCTCTGACACTCTCTGACACTCTCTATCACTCTCTGACAATCTCAGACACTCTCAGACACTCTCAGACACTCTCTGACAATCTCAGACACTCTCAGACACTCTCAGACACTCTCTGACACTCTCTGACACTCTCTGATCCTCTCAGACACTCACTATCACTCTCTGACACTCTCTGACACTCTCTGACGCTCTCTATCACTCTCTGACACTCTCTGACACTCTCTGACACTCTCTATCACCCTCTGACACTCTCTGACACTCTATCACTCTCTATCACTCTCTGACACTCTCAGACACTCTCTGACACTCTCTGACACTCTCTGACACTCTCTGTCACTCTCTGACACTCTCTATCACTCTATCACTCTCTATCACTCTCTGACACTCTCAGACTCTCTCTGACACTCTCTATCACTCTCTGACACTCTCAGACAGTCTCTGACACTCTCTGAAACTCTCTATCACTCTCTATCACTCTCTGACACTCTCTGACACACTCTGACACTCTCTGACACTCTCTATCACTCTCTATCACTCTCTGACACTATCTGACACTCTCAGACACTCACTATCACTCTCTGACACTGTCTGACACTCTCTGACACTCTCTATCACTCTCTGACACTGTCTGACACTCTCTGACACTCTCTATCACTCTCTGACACTGTCTGACACTCTCTGACACTCTCTATCACTCTCTGACACTGTCTGACACTCTCTGACACTCTCTATCACTCTCTGACACTCTCTGACACTCTCTGACGCTCTCTATCACTCTCTGACACTCTCTGACACTCTCTGACACTCTCTATCACTCTCTGACACTCTCTGACACTCTATCACTCTCTATCACTCTCTGACACTCTCAGACACTCTCTGACACTCTCTGACACTCTCTGTCACTCTCTGACACTCTCTAACACTCTATCACTCTCTATCACTCTCTGACACTCTCAGACACTCTCTGACACTCTCAGACACTCTCAGACACTCTCTGACACTCTCAGACACTCTCTATCACTCTCTGACACTGTCTGACACTCTCTGACACTCTCTATCACTCTCTATCACTCTCTGACACTGTCTGACACTCTCTGACACTCTCTATCAACCTCTGACACTCTCTGACACTCTCTATCACTCTTTATCACTCTCTGACACTCTCAGACACTCTCTATCACTCTCTGACACTGTCTGACACTCTCTGACACTCTCTATCACTCTCTATCACTCTCTGACACTGTCTGACACTCTCTGACACTCTCTATCAATCTCTGACACTCTCAGACACTCTCTATCACTCTCTGACACTCTCTATCACTCTCTGACACTGTCTGACACTCTCTGACACTCTCTATCACTCTCTATCACTCTCTGACACTGTCTGACACTCTCTGACACTCTCTATCACTCTCTATCACTCTTTATCACTCTCTGACACTCTCAGACACTCTCAGACACTCTCTGACACACTCAGACACTCTCTGACACTCTGTATCACTCTCTGACACTCTCTATCACTCTCTGACACTCTCTATCACTCTCTGACACTCTCTGACACTCTCTGACACTCTCTGACACTCTCTATCACTCTCTGACACTCTCTGACTCTCTCTGACACTCTCTATCACTCTCTGACACTCTCTGACACTCTATCACTCTCTATCACTCTCTGACACTCTCTGACACTCTCTGACACTCTATCACTCTCTATCACTCTCTGACACTCTCAGACACTCTCTGACACTCTCATAAACTCTCTGACACTCTCTATCACTCTCTGACACTCTCTATCACTCTCTATCACTCTCTGACACTCTCTGACACTCTCTGACACTCTCAGACACTCTCTAACACTCTCTATCACTCTATATCACACTCTGACACTCTCTGACACTCTCTATCACTCTCTGACACTGTCTGACACTGTCTGACACTCTCTGACACTCTCTATAACTCTCTATCACTCTCTGACACTGTCTGACACTCTCTGACACTCTCTATCACTCTCTGACAGTCTCAGACACTCTCTATCACTCTCTGACACTGTCTGACACTCTCTGACACTCTCTATCACTCTCTATCACTCTCTGACACTGTCTGACACTCTCTGACACTCTCTATCAATCTCTGACACTCTCAGACACTCTCTATCACTCTCTGACACTCTCTATCACTCTCTGACACTGTCTGACACTCTCTGACACTCTCTATCACTCTCTATCACTCTCTGACACTGTCTGACACTCTCTGACACTCTCTATCACTCTCTATCACCCTTTATCACTCTCTGACACTCTCAGACACTCTCAGACACTCTCTGACACACTCAGACACTCTCTGACACTCTGTATCACTCTCTGACACTCTCTATCACTCTCTGACACTCTCTATCACTCTCTGACACTCTCTGACACTCTCTGACACTCTCTGACACTCTCTATCACTCTCTGACACTCTCTGACTCTCTCTGACACTCTCTATCACTCACTGACACTCTCTGACACTCTATCACTCTCTATCACTCTCTGACACTCTCTGACACTCTCTGACACTCTATCACTCTCTATCACTCTCTGACACTCTCAGACACTCTCTGACACTCTCATAAACTCTCTGACACTCTCTATCACTCTCTGACACTCTCTATCACTCTCTATCACTCTCTGACACTCTCTGACACTCTCTGACACTCTCAGACACTCTCTAACACTCTCTATCACTCTATATCACACTCTGACACTCTCTGACACTCTCTATCACTCTCTGACACTGTCTGACACTGTCTGACACTCTCTGACACTCTCTATCACTCTCTATCACTCTCTGACACTGTCTGACACTCTCTGACACTCTCTATCACTCTCTGACAGTCTCTGACACTGTCTATCACTCTCTATCACTCTCTGACACTCTCAGACACTCTCTGACACTCTCTGACACTCTCAGACAATCTCTGACACTCTGTATCACTCTCTGACACTCTCTATCACTCTCTGACACTCTCTATCACTCTCTGACACTCTCTGACACTCTCTGACACTCTCTATCACTCTCTGACACTCTCTGACACTCTCTGACACTCTCTATCACTCTCTGACACTCTCTGACACTCTATCACTCTCTATCACTCTCTGACACTCTCTATCACTCTCTGACACTCTCAGACACTCTCTGACACTCTCTATCACTCTCTGACATTCTCTATCACTCTATCACTCTCTGACACTCTCTGACACTCTCAGACACTCTCTGACACTCTCAGACACTCTCTGACACTCTCTGACACTCTCAGACACTCTCTGACACAATCTATCACTCTCTGACACTCTCTATCACTCTCTGACACTCTCTATCACTCTCTGACACTCTCTATCACTCTCTATCACTCTCTGACACTCTCTGACACTCTCTGACACTCTCTATCACTCTCTATCACTCTCTGACACTCTCTGACACTCTCAGACACTCACTATCACTCTCTGACACTGTCTGACACTCTCTGACACTCGCTATCACTCTCTGACACTCTGTGACACTCTATCACTCTCCATCACTCTCTGACACTCTCAGACACTCTCTGACACTCTCAGACACTCTCTGACACTCTCTGACACTCTCTATCACTCTCTATCACTCTCTGACACTCTCTATCACTCTCTGACACTGTCTGACACTCTCTGACACTCTCTATCACTCTCTATCACTGTCTGACACTGTCTGACACTCTCTGACACTCTCTATCACTCTCTGACACTGTCTGACACTCTCTGACACTCGCTATCACTCTCTGACACTCTGTGACACTCTATCACTCTCCATCACTCTCTGACACTCTCAGACACTCACTGACACTCTCAGACACTCTCTGACACTCTCTGACACTCTCTATCACTCTCTATCACTCTCTGACACTCTCTATCACTCTCTGACACTGTCTGACACTCTCTGACACTCTCTATCACTCTCTATCACTCTCTGACACTGTCTGGCACTCTCTGACACTCTCTATCACTCTCTGACACTGTCTGACACTCTCTGACACTCGCTATCACTCTCTGACACTCTGTGACACTCTATCACTCTCCATCACTCTCTGACACTCTCAGACACTCACTGACACTCTCAGACACTCTCTGACACTCTCTGACACTCTCTATCACTCTCTATCACTCTCTGACACTCTCTATCACTCTCTGACACTGTCTGACACTCTCTGACACTCTCTATCACTCTCTATCACTCTCTGACAATGTCTGACACTCTCTGACACTCTCTATCACTCTCTGACACTCTCAGACACTCACTATCACTCTCTGACACTGTCTGACACTCTCTGACACTCGCTATCACTCTCTGACACTCTGTGACACTCTATCACTCTCCATCACTCTCTGACACTCTCAGACACTCTCTGACACTCTCAGACACTCTCTGACACTCTCTGACACTCTCTATCACTCTCTATCACTCTCTGACACTCTCTATCACTCTCTGACACTGTCTGACACTCTCTGACACTCTCTATCACTCTCTATCACTGTCTGACACTGTCTGACACTCTCTGACACTCTCTATCACTCTCTGACACTGTCTGACACTCTCTGACACTCGCTATCACTCTCTGACACTCTGTGACACTCTATCACTCTCCATCACTCTCTGACACTCTCAGACACTCACTGACACTCTCAGACACTCTCTGACACTCTCTGACACTCTCTATCACTCTCTATCACTCTCTGACACTCTCTATCACTCTCTGACACTGTCTGACACTCTCTGACACTCTCTATCACTCTCTATCACTCTCTGACACTGTCTGACACTCTCTGACACTCTCTATCACTCTCTGACACTGTCTGACACTCTCTGACACTCGCTATCACTCTCTGACACTCTGTGACACTCTATCACTCTCCATCACTCTCTGACACTCTCAGACACTCACTGACACTCTCAGACACTCTCTGACACTCTCTGACACTCTCTATCACTCTCTATCACTCTCTGACACTCTCTATCACTCTCTGACACTGTCTGACACTCTCTGACACTCTCTATCACTCTCTATCACTCTCTGACAATGTCTGACACTCTCTGACACTCTCTATCACTCTCTGACACTCTCTGACACTCTCAGACACACTCTGACACTCTCAGACACTCTCAGACACTCTCAGACACTCTCTATCACTCTCTGACACTCTCTGTCACTCTCTGACACTGTCTGACACTCTCTATCACTCTCTGACACTCTCAGACACTCTCAGACACTCTCTGACACTCGCTATCACTCTCTGACACTCTCTATCACTCTCTGACACTGTCTGACACTCTCTGACACTCTCTGACACTCTCTCTCACTCTCTATCACTCTCTGACATTCTCAGACCCTCTCTGACACTCTCAGACACTCTCTGACACTCTCTATCACTCTCTGACACTCTCAGACACTCTCTGACACTCTCTGAAACTCTCTATCACTCTCTATCACTCTCTGACACTCTCTGTCACTCTCTGACACTGTCTGACACTCTCTGACACTCTCTATCACTCTCTGACACTCTCAGACACTCTCAGACACTCTCTGACACTCTCTATCACTCTCTGACACTCTCTATCACTCTCTGACACTGTCTGACACTCTCTGACACTCTCGCTCACTCTCTATCACTCTCTGACATTCTCAGACCCTCTCGGACACTCTCAGACACTCTCTGACACTCTCTATCACTCTCTGACACTCTCAGACACTCTCTGAGACTCTCTGAAACTCTCTATCACTCTCTATCACTCTCTGACACTGTCTGACACTCTCTGACACTCTCTATCACTCTCTGACACTGTCTGACACTCTCTGACAATCTCTATCACTCTCTATCACTCTCTGACACTCTCAGACACTCTCTGACACTCTCAGACACTCTCTGACACTCTCTATCACTCTCTGACACTCTCAGACACTCTCTGACACTCTCTGACACTCTCTGACACTCTCTGACACTCTCTGACACTCTCTATCACTCTCTATCACTCTCTGACACTCTATCACTCTCTATCACTCTCTGACACTCTCAGACCCTCTCTGACACTCTCAGACACTCTCTGACACTCTCTATCACTCTCTGACACTCTCAGACACTCTCTGAGACTCTCTGAAACTCTCTATCACTCTCTATCACTCTCTGACACTGTCTGACACTCTCTGACACTCTCTATCACTCTCTGACACTGTCTGACACTCTCTGACAATCTCTATCACTCTCTATCACTCTCTGACACTCTCAGACACTCTCTGACACTCTCAGACACTCTCTGACACTCTCTATCACTCTCTGACACTCTCTGACACTCTCTGACACTCTCTGACACTCTCTGACACTCTCTGACACTCTCTATCACTCTCTATCACTCTCTGACACTCTATCACTCTCTATCACTCTCTATCACTCTCTGACACTCTCAGACACTCTCTGACACTCTCAGACACTCTCTATCACTCTCTGACACTCTCTATCACTCTATCACTCTCTATCACTCTCTGACACTCTCAGACACTCTCTGACACTCTCTATCACTCTCTGACACTGTCTGACACTCTCTGACACTCTCTATCACTCTCTATCACTCTCTGACACTGTCTGACACTCTCTGACACTCTCTATCACTCTATGACACTCTCTGACACTCTATCACTCTCTATTACTCTCTGACACTCTCTGTAACTCTCTATCACTCTCTGACACTCTCTGTAACTCTCTATCACTCTCTGACACTCTCTATCACTCTCTATCACTCTCTATCACTCTCTGACACACTCTGACACTCTCTATGACTCTCTTTCACTCTCTGACACTCTCTGACACACTCTGACACTCTCTGACACTCTTGATCACTCTCTATCACTCTCTATCACTCTCAGACACTCTCTGACACTCTCTATCACTCTCTGACACTCTCAGACACTCTCTGAGACTCTCTGAAACTCTCTATCACTCTCTATCACTCTCTGACACTGTCTGACACTCTCTGACACTCTCTATCACTCTCTGACACTGTCTGACACTCTCTGACAATCTCTATCACTCTCTATCACTCTCTGACATTCTCAGACCCTCTCTGACACTCTCAGACACTCTCTGACACTCTCTATCACTCTCTGACACTCTCAGACACTCTCTGACACTCTCTGAAACTCTCTATCACTCTCTATCACTCTCTGACACTCTCTGACACATTCTGACACTCTCTGACATTCTTGATCACTCTCTATCACACTCTATCACTCTCTGACACTCTCTGACACTCTCTATCACTCTCTATCACTCTCTGACACTCTCTGACACTCTCTGACACTCTCTGACACTCTCTATCACTCTCTATCACTCTCTGACACTCTCTGACACTCTCTGAAACTCTCTATCACTCTCTAACACTCTCTGACACTATCTGACACTCTCAGACACTCACTATCACTCTCTGACACTGTCTGACACTCTCTGACACTCTCTATCTCTCTCTGACACTGTCTGACCCTCTCTGACACTCTCTATCACTCTCTATCACTCTCTGGCACTCTCAGACACTCTCTGACACTCTCAGACACTCTCTGACACTCTCTATCACTCTCTGACACTGTCTGACACTCTCTGACACTCTCTATCACACTCTGACACTGTCTGACACTCTCTGATACTCTCTATCACTCTCTATCACTCTCTGACACTCTCAGACACTCTCTGACACTCTCAGACACTCTCTGACACTCTCTATCACTCTCTGACACTCTCAGACACTCTCTGACACTCTCTATCACTCTCTATCACTCTCTGACACTCTCTGAAACTCTCTGACACTCTCAGACACTCACTATCACTCTCTGACACTCTCTGACACTCTCTATCACTCTCAGACACTCTCTGACACTCTCTGACACTCTCTATCACTCTCTGACACTGTCTGACACTCTCTGACACTCTCTGACACTCTCTATCACTCTCTGACACTCTCTGACACTCTCTATCACTCTCAGACACTCTCTGACACTCTCTATCACTCTCAGACACTCTCTGACACTCTCTGACACTCTCTATCACTCTCTGACACTGTCTGACACTCTCTGACACTCTCTGACACTCTCTATCACTCTCTGACACTCTCTGACACTCTCTATCACTCTCAGACACTCTCTGACACTCTCTGACACTCTCTATCACTCTCTGACACTGTCTGACACTCTCTGACACTCTCTATCACTCTCTATCACTCTCTGACACTCTCAGACACTCTCAGACACTCTCAGACACTCTCTGACACTCTCTGACACTCTCAGACACTCCCTGACACTCTCTATAACTCTCTGACACTCTCAGACAGTCTCTGACACTCTCTGAAACTCTCTATCACTCTCTATCACTCTCTGACACTCTCTGACACACTCTGACACTCTCTGACACTCTCTATCACTCTCTGTCACTCTCTGACACTATCTGACACTCTCAGACACTCACTATCACTCTCTGACACTGTCTGACACTCTCTGACACTCTCTATCACTCTCTGACACTGTCTGACACTCTCTGACACTCTCTATCACTCTCTTTCACTCTCTATCACTCTCTGACACTCTCAGACACTCTCTGACACTCTCAGACACTCTCTGACACTCTCTATCACTCTCTATCACTCTCTGACACTCTCTGACACTCTCTGACACTCTCTATCACTCTCTGACACTCTCGGACACTCTCAGACGCTCTCAGACACTCTCTGACACTCTCTGACACTCTCTATCACTCTCTGACACTCTCTGACACTCTATCACTCTCTATCACTCTCTGACACTCTCTGACACTCTCAGACACTCTCTGACACTCTCTGACACTCTCTGACACTCTCTGATGCTCTCTATCACTCTCTGACACTCTCAGACACTCTCTGACACTCTCAGACACTCACTATCACTCTCTGACACTCTCTGACACTCTCTGACGCTCTCTATCACTCTCTGACACTCTCTGAGTCTCTCTGACACTCTCTATCACTCTCTGACACTCTCTGACACTCTATCACTCTCTATCACTCTCTGACACTCTCTGACACTCTCTGACGCTCTCTATCACTCTCTGACACTCTCTGACACTCTCAGACACTCTCTGACACTCTCTGACACTCTCTGACACTCTCTGACACTCTCTGACACTCTCTGTCGCTCTCTGACACTCTCTGACACTCTCTGACACTCTCTATCACTCTCTGACACTCTCTGACACTCTATCACTCTCTATCACTCTCTGACACTCTCTGACACTCTCAGACACTCTCTGACACTCTCTGACACTCTCTGACACTCTCTGTCGCTCTCTGACACTCTCTATCACTCTATCACTCTCTATCACTCTCTGACACTCTCAGACACTCTCTGACACTCTCTGACACTCTCTGACACTCTCTATCACTCTCTGACACTCTCTATCACTCTCTGACACTGTCTGACACTCTCTGACACTCTCTATCACTCTCTGACACTCTCAGACAGTCTCTGACACTCTCTGAAACTCTCTATCACTCTCTATCACTCTCTGACACTCTCTGACACTCTCTATCACTCTCTGTCACTCTCTGACACTATCTGACACTCTCAGACACTCACTATCATTCTCTGACACTGTCTGACACTCTCTGACACTCTCTATCACTCTCTGACACCGTCTGACACTCTCTGACACTCTCTATCACTCTCTTTCACTCTCTGACAGTCTCTGACACTCTCTGACACTCTCAGACACTCTCTGACACTCTCTATCACTCTCTGACACTCTCAGACACTCTCTGACACTCTCTGAAACTCTCTATCACTCTCTATCACTCTCTGACACTCTGTGACACACTCTGACACTCCCTGACACTCTCGATCACTCTCTATCACTCTCTATCACTCTCTGACACTCTCTGACACTCTCTGACACTCTCTGACACACTCTATCACTCTCTATCACTCTCTGACACTCTCTATCACACTCTGACACTCACTATCACTCTCTGACACTCTCTATCACTCTCTGACACTCTCTATCACTCTCTATCACTCTCTGACACTCTCTGACAATCTCTGAAACTCTCTATCACTCTCTATCACTCTCTATCACTCTCTATCACTCTCTGACACTCTCAGACACTCTCTGAAACTCTCTGACACTCTTAGACACTCTCAGACACTCTCTGACACTCTCTATCACTCTCTGAAACTGTCTGAGACTCTATATCACTCTCTATCACTTTCTGACACTCGCTGACACTTTCTGACACTCTCAGACACTCTCTGACACTCTCTGAAACTCTCTATCACTCTCTGACACTCACTATCACTCTCTGACACTCTCTGACACTCTCTATCACTCTCAGACACTCTCTGACACTCTCTGACACTCTCTGACACTCTCTATCACTCTATGACACTCTCTGACACTCTCTATCACTCTCTATCACTCTCTGACACTCTCAGACACTCTCTGACACTCCCAGACACTCTCAGACACTCTCTATCACTCTCTGACACTCTCTATCACTCTCTGACACTGTCTGACACTCTCTGACACTCTCTATCACTCTCTATCACTCTCTGACACTCTCTGACACTCTCTGACACTCTCTGACACTCTCAGACACTCTCTGACACTCTCTATCACTCTCTGACACTCTCAGACACTCTCTGACACTCTCTGAAACTCTCTATCACTCTCTATCACTCTCTGACACTCTCTGACACACTCTGACACTCTCTGACACTCTCGATCACTCTCTATCACTCTCTATCACTCTCTGACACTCTCTGACACTCTCTGACACTCTCTGACACTCTCTGACACACTCTATCACTCTCTATCACTCTCTGACACTCTCTATCACTCTCTGACACTCACTATCACTCTCTGACACTCTCTATCACTCTCTGACACTCTCTGACACACTCTGACACTCTCAGACACTCACTATCACTCTCTGACACTGTCTGACACTCTCTATCACTCTCTGACACTCTCTGACACTCTCTATCACTCTCTAGCACTTTCCGACACTCTCTGACACTCTCTGACACTCTCAGACACTCTCTGACACACTCTGAAACTCTCTATCACTCTCTGACACTCTCTGTTACACTCTGACACTGTCTGACACTCTCAGACACTCTCTATCACTCTCTATCACTCTCTGACACTCTCAGACACTCTCTGACACTCTCTGACACTCTGAGACACTCTCAGACACTCTCTGACACTCTCTATCACTCTCTGACACTGTCTGACACTCTCTATCACTCTCTGACACTCTCTGACACTCTCTGACACTCTCTGACACTCTATATCACACTCTCTCACTTTCTGACACTCGCTGACACTCTCTGACACTCTCAGACACTCTCTGACACTCTCTGAAACTCTCTATCACTCTCTGACACTCACTATCACTCTCTGACACTCTCTGACACTCTCTATCACTCTTAGACACTCTCTGACACTCTCTGACACTGTCTGACACTCTCTATCACTCTCTGACCCTCTCTGACACTCTCTATCACTCTCTATCACTTTCTGACACTCTCTGACACTCTCTGACACTCTCAGACACTCTCTGACACTCTCTGAAACTCTCTATCACTCTCAGACACTCACTATCACTCTCTGACACTGTCTGACACTCTCTATCACTCTCTGACACTCTCTGACACTCTCTATCACTCTCTAGCACTTTCCGACACTCTCTGACACTCTCTGACACTCTCAGACACTCTCTGACACACTCTGAAACTCTCTATCACTCTCAGACACTCTCTGACACTCTCTGACACTCTCTGTTACACTCTGACACTGTCTGACACTCTCAGACACTCTCTATCACTCTCTATCACTCTCTGACACTCTCAGACACTCTCTGACACTCTCTGACACTCTGAGACACTCTCAGACACTCTCTGACACTCTCTATCACTCTCTGACACTGTCTGACACTCTCTATCACTCTCTGACACTCTCTGACACTCTCTGACACACTATATCAATCTCTCTCACTTTCTGACACTCGCTGACACTCTCTGACACTCTCAGACACTCTCTGACACTCTCTGAAACTCTCTATCACTCTCTGACACTCACTATCACTCTCTGACACTCTCTGACACTCTCTATCACTCTTAGACACTCTCTGACACTCTCTGACACTCTCTATCACTCTCTGACACTGTCTGACACTCTCTGACACTCTCTATCACTCTCTGACACTCTCAGACACTCTCAGACACTCTCTGACACTCTCTGACACTCTCAGGCACTCTCTGACACTCTCTATCACTCTCTGACACTCTCAGACAGTCTCTGACACTCTCTGAAACTCTCTATCACTCTCTATCACTCTCTGACACTCTCTGACACACTCTGACACTCTCTGACACTCTCTATCACTCTCTGTCACACTCTGACACTATCTGACACTCCCAGACACTCACTATCACTCTCTGACACTGTCTGACACTTTTTGACACTCTCTATCACTCTCTGACACTGTCTGACACTCTCTGACACTCTATATCACTCTCTATCACTCTCTATCACTCTCTGACACTCTCAGACACTCTCTGACACTCTCAGACACTCTCTGACACTCTCTATCACTCTCTATCACTCTCTGACACTCTCTGACACTCTCAGACACTCACTATCACTCTCTGACACTGTCTGACACTCTCTATCACTCTCTGACACTCTCTGACACTCTCAGACACTCTCTGACACTCTCTGACACTCTCTGAAACTGTCTATCACTCTCTATCACTCTCTGACACTCTCAGACACTCTCTGACACTCTCTATCACTCTCTATCACTCTCTGACACTCTCAGACACTCTCAGACACTCTCTGACACTCTCAGACACTCTCTGACACTCTCTATCACTCTCTGACACTCTCAGACAGTCTCTGACACTCTCTGAAACTCTCTATCACTCTCTATCACTCTCTGACACTCCCTGACACACTCTGACACTCTCTGACACTCTCTATCACTCTCTATCACTCTCTGACACTATCTGACACTCTCAGACACTCACTATCACTCTCTGACACTGTCTGACACTCTCTGACACTCTCTATCACTCTCTGACACTGTCTGACACTCTCTGACACTCTCTATCACTCTCTGACACTGTCTGACACTCTCTGACACTCTCTGACACTCTCTATCACTCTCTGACACTCTCTATCACTCTCTGACACTCTCAGACACTCTCAGACACTCTCTGACACTCTCTGACACTCTCTATCACTCTCTGACACTCTCTGATCCTCTCAGACACTCACTATCACTCTCTGACACTCTCTGACACTCTCTGACGCTCTCTATCACTCTCTGACACTCTCTGACACTCTCTGACACTCTCAGACACTCTCTGACACTCTCTGAAACTCTCTATCACTCTCTATCACTCTCTGACACACTCTGACACACTCTGACACTCTCTGACACTCTCGATCACTCTCTATCACTCTCTATCACTCTCTGACACTCTCTGACACTCTCTGACACTCTCTGACACACTCTATCACTCTCTATCACTCTCTGACACTCTCTATCACTCTCTGACACTCACTATCACTCTCTATCACTCTCTATCACTCTCTGACACTCTCTGACACTCTCTGAAACTCTCTATCACTCTCTATCACTCTCTATCACTCTCTGACACTCTCTGACACTCTCAGACACTCACTATCACTCTCTGACACCTTGTGACACTCTCTGACACGCTCTATCACTCTCTGACACTGTCTGACACTCTCTGACACTCTCTATCACTCTCTATCACTCTCTATCACTCTCTGACACTCTCAGACACTCTCTGACACTCTCAGACACTCTCTGACAATCTCTATCACTCTCTGACACTCTCAGACACTCTCTGACACTCTCTATCACTCTCTATCACTCTCTGACACTCTCTGACACTCTCAGAGACTCACTATCACTCTCTGACACTGTCTGACACTCTCTATCACTCTCTGACCCTCTCTGACACTCTCTATCACTCTCTATCACTTTCTGACACTCTCTGACACTCTCTGACACTCTCAGACACTCTCTGACACTCTCAGACACTCTCTGACACTCTCTATCACTCTCTGACACTCTCAGACACTCTCTGAAACTCTCTATCACTCTCAGACACTCACTATCACTCTCAGACACTCTCTGACACTCTCTATCACTCTCTGACACTCTCAGACAGTCTCTGACACTCTCTGAAACTCTCTATCACTCTCTATCACTCTCTGACACTCTCTGACACACTCTGACACTCTCTGACACTCTCTATCACTCTCTATCACTCTCTGACACTCTCTATCACTCTCTGACACTCTCAGACACTCTCAGACACTCTCAGACACTCTCTGACACTCTCTGACACTCTCTATCACTCTCTGACACTCTCTGATCCTCTCAGACACTCACTATCACTCTCTGACACTCTCTGACACTCTCTGACGCTCTCTATCACTCTCTGACACTCTCTGACACTCTCTGACACTCTCAGACACTCTCTGACACTCTCTGAAACTCTCTATCACTCTCTATCACTCTCTGACACTCTCTGACTCACTCTGACACTCTCTGACACTCTCGATCACTCTCTATCACTCTCTATCACTCTCTGACACTCTCTGACACTCTCTGACACTCTCTGACACACTCTATCACTCTCTATCACTCTCTGACACTCTCTATCACTCTCTGACACTCACTATCACTCTCTGACACTCTCTATCACTCTCTGACACTCTCTATCACTCTCTATCACTCTCTGACACTCTCTGACACTCTCTGAAACTCTCTATCACTCTCTATCACTCTCTATCACTCTCTGACACTATCTGACACTCTCAGACACTCACTATCACTCTCTGACACCTTGTGACACTCTCTGACACGCTCTATCACTCTCTGACACTGTCTGACACTCTCTGACACTCTCTATCACTCTCTATCACTCTCTATCACTCTCTGACACTCTCAGACACTCTCTGACACTCTCAGACACTCTCTGACACTCTCTATCACTCTCTGACACTCTCAGACACTCTCTGACACTCTATATCACTCTCTATCACTCTCTGACACTCTCTGACACTCTCAGACACTCACTATCACTCTCTGACACTGTCTGACACTCTCTATCACTCTCTGACCCTCTCTGACACTCTCTATCACTCTCTATCACTTTCTGACACTCTCTGACACTCTCTGACACTCTCAGACACTCTCTGACACTCTCTGAAACTCTCTATCACTCTCAGACACTCACTATCACTCTCTGACACTGTCTGACACTCTCTATCACTCTCTGACACTCTCTGACACTCTCTATCACTCTCTAGCACTTTCTGACACTCTCTGACACTCTCTGACACTCTCAGACACTCTCTGACACACTCTGAAACTCTCTATCACTCTCAGACACTCTCTGACACTCTCTGACACTCTCTGTTACACTCTGACACTGTCTGACACTCTCAGACACTCTCTATCACTCTCTATCACTCTCTGACACTCTCAGACACTCTCTGACACTCTCTGACACTCTGAGACACTCTCAGACACTCTCTGACACTCTCTATCACTCTCTGACACTGTCTGACACTCTCTATCACTCTCTGACACTCTCTGACACTCTCTGACACTCTCTGACACTCTATATCACTCTCTCTCACTTTCTGACACTCGCTGACACTCTCTGACACTCTCAGACACTCTCTGACACTCTCTGAAACTCTCTAACACTCTCTGACACTCACTATCACTCTCTGACACTCTCTGACACTCTCTGACACTCTCAGACACTCTCTGACACTCTCTGACACTCTCTATCACTCTCTGACACTGTCCGACACTCTCTGACACTCTCTATCACTCTCTATCACTCTCTGACACTCTCAGACACTCTCAGACACTCTCTGACACTCTCTGACACTCTCAGGCACTCTCTGACACTCTCTATCACTCTCTGACACTCTCAGACAGTCTCTGACACTCTCTGAAACTCTCTATCACTCTCTATCACTCTCTGACACTCTCTGACACACTCTGACACTCTCTGACACTCTCTATCACTCTCTGTCACTCTCTGACACTATCTGACACTCCCAGACACTCACTATCACTCTCTGACACTGTCTGACACTCTCTGACACTCTCTATCACTCTCTATCACTCTCTATCACTCTCTGACACTCTCAGACACTCTCTGACACTCTCAGACACTCTCTGACACTCTCTATCACTCTCTATCACTCTCTGACACTCTCTGACACTCTCAGACACTCACTATCACTCTCTGACACTGTCTGACACTCTCTATCACTCTTTGACACTCTCTGACACTCTCAGACACTCTCTGACACTCTCTGAAACTGTCTATCACTCTCTATCACTCTCTGACACTCACTATCAATCTCTGACACTCTCTGACACTCTCTATCACTCTCAGACACTCTCTGACACTCACTATCACTCTCTGACACTGTCTGACACTCTCTATCACTCTCTGACACTCTCTGACACTCTCAGACACTCTCTGACACTCTCTGAAACTGTCTATCACTCTCTATCACTCTCTGACACTCACTATCAATCTCTGACACTCTCTGACACTCTCTATCACTCTCAGACACTCTCTGACACTCTCTGACACTCTCTATCACTCTCTGACACTGTCTGACACTCTCTGACACTCTCTATCACTCTCTATCACTCTCTGACACTCTCAGACACTCTCAGACACTCTCTGACACTCTCTGACACTCTCAGACACTCTCTGACACTCTCTATCACTCTCTGACACTCTCAGACAGTCTCTGACACTCTCTGAAACTCTCTATCACTCTCTATCACTCTCTGACACTCTCTGACACACTCTGACACTCTCTGACACTCTCTATCACTCTCTATCACTCTCTGACACTATCTGACACTCTCAGACACTCACTATCACTCTCTGACACTGTCTGACACTCTCTGACACTCTCTATCACTCTCTGACACTCTCTGACACTCTCTATCACTCTCTGACACTGTCTGACACTCTCTGACACTCTCTGACACTCTCTATCACTCTCTGACACTCTCAGACACTCTCAGACACTCTCAGACACTCTCTGACACTCTCTGACACTCTCTATCACTCTCTGACACTCTCTGATCCTCTCAGACACTCACTATCACTCTCTGACACTCTCTGACACTCTCTGACGCTCTCTATCACTCTCTATCACTCTCTGACACTCTCAGACACTCTCTGACACTCTCTATCACTCTCTGACACTGTCTGACACTCTCTATCACTCTCTGACACTCTCTGACACTCTCTGACACTCTCTGACACTCTATATCACTCTCTCTCACTTTCTGACACTCGCTGACACTCTCTGACACTCTCAGACACTCTCTGACACTCTCTGAAACTCTCTATCACTCTCTGACACTCACTATCACTCTCTGACACTCTCTGACACTCTCTATCACTCTCAGACACTCTCTGACACTCTCTGACACTCTCTATCACTCTCTGACACTGTCCGACACTCTCTGACACTCTCTATCACTCTCTATCACTCTCTGACACTCTCAGACACTCTCAGACACTCTCTGACACTCTCTGACACTCTCAGGCACTCTCTGACACTCTCTATCACTCTCTGACACTCTCAGACAGTCTCTGACACTCTCTGAAACTCTCTATCACTCTCTATCACTCTCTGACACTCTCTGACACACTCTGACACTCTCTGACACTCTCTATCACTCTCTGTCACATTCTGACTCTATCTGACACTCCCAGACACTCACTATCACTCTCTGACACTGTCTGACACTCTCTGACACTCTCTATCACTCTCTGACACTGTCTGACACTCTCTGACACTCTCTATCACTCTCTATCACTCTCTATCACTCTCTGACACTCTCAGACACTCTCTGACACTCTCAGACACTCTCTGACACTCTCTATCACTCTCTATCACTCTCTGACACTCTCTGACACTCTCAGACACTCACTATCACTCTCTGACACTGTCTGACACTCTCTATCACTCTCTGACACTCTCTGACACTCTCAGACACTCTCTGACACTCTCTGAAACTGTCTATCACTCTCTATCACTCTCTGACACTCACTATCAATCTCTGACACTCTCTGACACTCTCTATCACTCTCAGACACTCTCTGACACTCACTATCACTCTCTGACACTGTCTGACACTCTCTATCACTCTCTGACACTCTCTGACACTCTCAGACACTCTCTGACACTCTCTGAAACTGTCTATCACTCTCTATCACTCTCTGACACTCACTATCAATCTCTGACACTCTCTGACACTCTCTATCACTCTCAGACACTCTCTGACACTCTCTGACACTCTCTATCACTCTCTGACACTGTCTGACACTCTCTGACACTCTCTATCACTCTCTATCACTCTCTGACACTCTCAGACACTCTCAGACACTCTCTGACACTCTCTGACACTCTCAGACACTCTCTGACACTCTCTATCACTCTCTGACACTCTCAGACAGTCTCTGACACTCTCTGAAACTCTCTATCACTCTCTATCACTCTCTGACACTCTCTGACACACTCTGACACTCTCTGACACTCTCTATCACTCTCTATCACTCTCTGACACTATCTGACACTCTCAGACACTCACTATCACTCTCTGACACTGTCTGACACTCTCTGACACTCTCTATCACTCTCTGACACTGTCTGACACTCTCTGACACTCTCTATCACTCTCTGACACTGTCTGACACTCTCTGACACTCTCTGACACTCTCTATCACTCTCTGACACTGTCTGACACTCTCTGACACTCTCTATCACTCTCTGACACTGTCTGACACTCTCTGACACTCTCTATCACTCTCTGACACTGTCTGACACTCTCTGACACTCTCTGACACTCTCTATCACTCTCTGACACTCTCTATCACTCTCTGACACTCTCAGACACTCTCTGACACTCTCTGACACTCTCTATCACTCTCTGACACTCTCTGATCCTCTCAGACACTCACTATCACTCTCTGACACTCTCTGACACTCTCTGACGCTCTCTATCACTCTCTGACACTCTCTGACACTCTCTGACACTCTCTATCACCCTCTGACACTCTCTGACACTCTATCACTCTCTATCACTCTCTGACAATCTCAGACACTCTCTGACACTCTCTGACACTCTCTGACACTCTCTGTCACTCTCTGACACTCTCTATCACTCTATCACTCTCTATCACTCTCTGACACTCTCAGACACTCTCTGACACTCTCTATCACTCTCTGACACTCTCAGACAGTCTCTGACACTCTCTGAAACTCTCTATCACTCTCTATCACTCTCTGACACTCTCTGACACACTCTGACACTCTCTGACACTCTCTATCACTCTCTATCACTCTCTGACACTATCTGACACTCTCAGACACTCACTATCACTCTCTGACACTGTCTGACACTCTCTGACACTCTCTATCACTCTCTGACACTGTCTGACACTCTCTGACACTCTCTATCACTCTCTGACACTGTCTGACACTCTCTGACACTCTCTATCACTCTCTGACACTCTCAGACACTCTCAGACACTCTCAGACACTCTCTGACACTCTCTATCGCTCTCTGACACTCTCTGATCCTCTCAGACACTCACTATCACTCTCTGACACTCTCTGACACTCTCTGACGCTCTCTATCACTCTCTGACACTCTCTGACACTCTCTGACACTCTCTATCACTCTCTGACACTCTCTGACACTCTATGACTCTCTATCACTCTCTGACACTCTCAGACACTCTCTGACACTCTCTGACACTCTCTGTCACTCTCTGACACTCTCTATCACTCTATCACTCTCTATCACTCTCTGACACTCTCAGACACTCTCTGACACTCTCAGACACTCTCTGACACTCTCTATCACTCTCTGACACTCTCTATCACTCTCTGACACTGTCTGACACTCTCTGACACTCTCTATCACTCTCTATCACTCTCTGACACTGTCTGACACTCTCTGACACTCTCTATCAATCTCTGACACTCTCTGACACTCTCTATCACTCTTTATCACTCTCTGACACTCTCAGACACTCTCTATCACTCTCTGACACTCTCTATCACTCTCTGACACTGTCTGACACTCTCTGACACTCTCTATCACTCTCTATCACTCTCTGACACTGTCTGACACTCTCTGACACTCTCTATCACTCTCTATCACTCTTTATCACTCTCTGACACTCTCAGACACTCTCAGACACTCTCTGACACACTCAGACACTCTCTGACACTCTGTATCACTCTCTGACACTCTCTGACACTCTCTATCACTCTCTGACACTGTCTGACACTGTCTGACACTCTCTGACACTCTCTATCACTCTCTATCACTCTCTGACACTGTCTGACACTCTCTGACACTCTCTATCACTCTCTGACAGTCTCTGACACTCTCTATAACTCTCTATCACTCTCTGACACTCTCAGACACTCTCTGACACTCTCTGACACTCTCAGACACTCTCTGACACTCTGTATCACTCTCTGACACTCTCTATCACTCTCTGACACTCTCTATCACTCTCTGACACTCTCTGACACTCTCTGACACTCTCTATCACTCTCTGACACTCTCTGACACTCTCTGACACTCTCTATCACTCTCTGACACTCTCTGACACTCTATCACTCTCTATCACTCTCTGACACTCTCTATCACTCTCTGACACTCTCAGACACTCTCTGACACTCTCTATCACTCTCTGACATTCTCTATCACTCTATCACTCTCTGACACTCTCTGACACTCTCAGACACTCTCTGACACTCTCAGACACTCTCTGACACTCTCTGACACTCTCAGACACTCTCTGACACAATCTATCACTCTCTGACACTCTCTATCACTCTCTGACACTCTCTATCACTCTCTGACACTCTCTATCACTCTCTATCACTCTCTGACACTCTCTGACACTCTCTGACACTCTCTATCACTCTCTATCACTCTCTGACACTCTCTGACACTCTCAGACACTCACTATCACTCTCTGACACTGTCTGACACTCTCTGACACTCGCTATCACTCTCTGACACTCTGTGACACTCTATCACTCTCCATCACTCTCTGACACTCTCAGACACTCACTGACACTCTCAGACACTCTCTGACACTCTCTGACACTCTCTATCACTCTCTATCACTCTCTGACACTCTCTATCACTCTCTGACACTGTCTGACACTCTCTGACACTCTCTATCACTCTCTATCACTGTCTGACACTGTCTGACACTCTCTGACACTCTCTATCACTCTCTGACACTGTCTGACACTCTCTGACACTCGCTATCACTCTCTGACACTCTGTGACACTCTATCACTCTCCATCACTCTCTGACACTCTCAGACACTCACTGACACTCTCAGACACTCTCTGACACTCTCTGACACTCTTTATCACTCTCTATCACTCTCTGACACTCTCTATCACTCTCTGACACTGTCTGACACTCTCTGACACTCTCTATCACTCTCTATCACTCTCTGACAATGTCTGACACTCTCTGACACTCTCTATCACTCTCTGACACTCTCTGACACTCTCTATCACTCTCTGACACTCTCAGACACTCTCAGACACTCTCAGACACTCTTTGACACTCTCTATCACTCTCTGTCACTCTCTGACACTGTCTGACACTCTCTGACACTCTCTATCACTCTCTGACACTCTCAGACACTCTCAGACACTCTCTGACACTCTCTATCACTCTCTGACACTCTCTATCACTCTCTGACACTGTCTGACACTCTCTGACACTCTCGCTCACTCTCTATCACTCTCTGACATTCTCAGACCCTCTCTGACACTCTCAGACACTCTCTGACACTCTCTATCACTCTCTGACACTCTCAGACACTCTCTGAGACTCTCTGAAACTCTCTATCACTCTCTATCACTCTCTGACACTGTCTGACACTCTCTGACACTCTCTATCACTCTCTGACACTGTCTGACACTCTCTGACAATCTCTATCACTCTCTATCACTCTCTGACACTCTCAGACACTCTCTGACACTCTCAGACACTCTCTGACACTCTCTATCACTCTCTGACACTCTCAGACACTCTCTGACACTCTCTGACACTCTCTGACACTCTCTGACACTCTCTATCACTCTCTATCACTCTCTGACACTCTATCACTCTCTATCACTCTCTGACACTCTCAGACACTCTCTGACACTCTCAGACACTCTCTATCACTCTCTGACACTCTCTATCACTCTATCACTCTCTATCACTCTCTGACACTCTCAGACACTCTCTGACACTCTCTATCACTCTCTGACACTGTCTGACACTCTCTGACACTCTCTATCACTCTCTATCACTCTCTGACACTGTCTGACACTCTCTGACACTCTCTATCACTCTATGACACTCTCTGACACTCTCTATCACTCTCTATCACTCTCTGACACTCTCTGTAACTCTCTATCACTCTCTGACACTCTCTGTAACTCTCTATCACTCTCTGACACTCTCTATCACTCTCTATCACTCTCTGACACTGTCTGACACTCTCTGACACTCTCTATCACACTCTGACACTGTCTGACACTCTCTGACACTCTCTATCACTCTCTATCACTCTCTGACACTCTCTATCACTCTCTGACACTCTCTGACACTCTCTGACACTCTCTGACACTCTCTATCACTCTCTATCACTCTCTATCACTCTCTGACACTCTCTGAAACTCTCTGACACTCTCAGACACTCACTATCACTCTCTGACACTCTCTGACACTCTCTATCACTCTCAGACAATCTCTGACACTCTCTGACACTCTCTATCACTCTCTGACACTGTCTGACACTCTCTGACACTCTCTGACACTCTCTATCACTCTCTGACACTCTCTGACACTCTCTATCACTCTCAGACACTCTCTGACACTCTCTGACACTCTCTATCACTCTCTGACACTGTCTGACACTCTCTGACACTCTCTATCACTCTCTATCACTCTCTGACACTCTCAGACACTCTCAGACACTCTCAGGCACTCTCTGACACTCTCTGACACTCTCAGACACTCCCTGACACTCTCTGACACTCTCTGACACTCTCAGACAGTCTCTGACACTCTCTGAAACTCTCTATCACTCTCTATCACTCTCTGACACTCTCTGACACACTCTGACACTGTCTGACACTCTCTGACACTCTCTATCACTCTCTGACACTGTCTGACACTCTCTGACACTCTCTATCACTCTCTTTCACTCTCTATCACTCTCTGACACTCTCAGACACTCTCTGACACTCTCAGACACTCTCTGACACTCTCTATCACTCTCTATCACTCTCTGACACTCTCTGACACTCTCTGACACTCTCTATCACTCTCTGACACTCTCAGACACTCTCAGACGCTCTCAGACACTCTCTGACACTCTCTGACACTCTCTATCACTCTCTGACACTCTCTGACACTCTCAGACACTCACTATCACTCTCTGACACTCTCTGACACTCTCTGACGCTCTCTATCACTCTCTGACACTCTCTAACACTCTCTGACACTCTCTATCACTCTCTGACACTCTCTGACACTCTATCACTCTCTATCACTCTCTGACACTCTCTGACACTCTCAGACACTCTCTGACACTCTCTGACACTCTCTGACACTCTCTGTCGCTCTCTGACACTCTCTATCACTCTATCACTCTCTAGCACTCTCTGACACTCTCAGACACTCTCTGACACTCTCTGACACTCTCTGACACTCTCTATCACTCTCTGACACTCTCTATCAATCTCTGACACTGTCTGACACTCTCTGACACTCTCTATCACTCTCTGACACTCTCAGACAGTCTCTGACACTCTCTGAAACTCTCTATCACTCTCTATCACTCTCTGACACTCTCTGACACTCTCTATCACTCTCTGTCACTCTCTGACACTATCTGACACTCTCAGACACTCACTATCATTCTCTGACACTGTCTGACACTCTCTGACACTCTCTATCACTCTCTGACACTGTCTGACACTCTCTGACACTCTCTATCACTCTCTTTCACTCTCTATCACTCTCTGACACTCTCAGACACTCTCTGACACTCTCAGACACTCTCTGACACTCTCTATCACTCTCTGACACTCTCTGACACTCTCTGACACGCTCTGACACTCTCTGACGCTCTCTATCACTCTCTGACACTCTCTGACACTCTCTGACACTCTCTATCACTCTCTGACACTCTCTGACACTCTATCACTCTCTATCACTCTCTGACACTCTCTGACACTCTCTGAAACTCTCTATCACTCTCTATCACTCTCTGACACTCTCTGACACACTCTGACACTCTCTGACACTCTCTATCACTCTCTGTCACTCTCTGACACTATCTGACACTCTCAGACACTCACTATCACTCTCTGACACTGTCTGACACTCTCTGACACTCTCTATCACTCTCTGACACTGTCTGACACTCTCTGACACTCTCTATCACTCTCTTTCACTCTCTATCACTCTCTGAAACTCTCAGACACTCTCTGACACTCTCAGACACTCTCTGACACTCTCTATCACTCTCTATCACTCTCTGACACTCTCTGACACTCTCTGACACTCTCTGACACTCTCTGACGCTCTCTGACGCTCTCTATCACTCTCTGACACTCTCTGACACTCTCTGACACTCTCTATCACTCTCTGACACTCTATCACTCTCCATCACTCTCTGACACTCTCAGACACTCTCAGACACTCTCTGACACTCTCTGACGCTCTCTATCACTCTCTGACACTCTCTGACACTCTCTGACACTCTCTATCACTCTCTGACACTCTCTGACACTCTATCACTCTCCATCACTCTCTGACACTCTCAGACACTCTCTGACACTCTCTATCACTCTCTGACACTCTCTGACACTCTCTGACACTCTCTGACACTCTCTATCACTCTCTGACACTCTCTGACACTCTATCACTCTCTATCACTCTCTGACACTCTCAAACACTCTCTGACACTCTCTGACACTCTCTGACACTCTCTGTCACTCTCTGACACTCTCTATCCCTCTATCACTCTCTATCACTCTCTGACACTCTCTGACACTCTCAGACACTCACTATCACTCTCTGACACTCTCTGACACTCTCAGACACTCACTATCACTCTCTGACACTCTCTGACACTCTCTGACGCTCTCTATCACTCTCTGACACTCTCAGACACTCACTATCACTCTCTGACACTCTCTGACACTCTCTGACGCTCTCTATCACTCTCTGACACTCTCAGACACTCACTATCACTCTCTGACACTCTCTGACACTCTCTGACGCTCTCTATCACTCTCTGACACTCTCAGACACTCACTATCACTCTCTGACACTCTCTGACACTCTCTGACGCTCTCTATCACTCTCTGACACTCTCAGACACTCTCTGACGCTCTCTATCACTCTCTGACACTCTCAGACACTCACTATCACTCTCTGACACTCTCTGACACTCTCTGACGCTCTCTATCACTCTCTGACACTCTCTGACACTCTCTGACACTCTCTATCACTCTCTGACACTCTCTGACACTCTATCACTCTCAGACACTCTCAGACACTCTCAGACACTCTCTGACACTCTCTGACACTCTCTGACACTCTCTGTCACTCTCTGACACTCTCTATCACTCTATCACTCTCTATCACTCTCTGACACTCTCAGACACTCTCTGACACTCTCAGACACTCTCTGACACTCTCTATCACTCTCTGACACTCTCTATCACTCTCTGACACTGTCTGACACTCTCTGACACTCTTTATCAGTCTCTATCACTCTCTGACACTGTCTGACACTCTCTATCACTCTCTGACACTCTCTGACACTCTCTATCACTCTTTATCACTCTCTGACACTCTCAGACACTCACTATCACTCTCTGACACTCTCTGACACTCTCTGACGCTCTCTATCACTCTCTGACACTCTCTGACACTCTCTGACACTCTCTATCACTCTCTGACACTCTCTGACAGTCTATCACTCTCTATCACTCTCTGACACTCTCAGACACTCTCTGACACTCTCATACATAGAACATAGAACATAGAACATACAGCACAGAACAGGCCCTTCGGCCCACAATGTTGTGCCGATCCTTTGTCCTCTGTCAAGGACAATTTAATCTATACCCCATCATTCTCCTTTATCCATATACCTATCCAAAAGCCTTTTGAAAGTCCCTAAAGTTTCTGACTCAACAACTTCCCCGGGCAAGGCATTCCATGCCTCGACCACTCTCTGGGTAAAGAACCTTCCCCTGACATCCCCCTTATATCTCCCACCCTTCACCTTAAATTTATGACCCCTTGTAACGCTTTGCTCCACCCGGGGAAAAAGTTTCTGACTGTCTACCCTATCTATTCCCCTGATCATCTTATAAACCTCTATCATGTCACCCCTCATCCTTCTCCTTTCTAATGAGAAGAGGCCTAGAATGTTCAGCCTTTCCTCGTAAGACTTATTCTCCATTCCAGGCAACATCCTGGTAAATCTCCTCTGCACCCTCTCCAAGGCTTCCACATCCTTCCTAAAATGAGGCGACCAGAACTGCACACAGTACTCCAAATGAGGCCTTACCAAGGTCCTGTACAGCTGCATCATCACCTCACGGCTCTTAAATTCAATCCCTCTGCTAATGAACGCTAACACCCCATATGCCTTCTTCACAGCCCTATCCACTTGAGTTGCAACTTTCAATGATCTATGCACATAGACCCCAAGGTCTCTCTGCTCCTCCACATGCCCAAGAACCCTACCGTTAACCCAGTATTTTGCATTCATGTTTGTCCTTCCAAAATGGACGACCTCACACTTTTCAGGGTTAAACTCCATCTGCCACTTTTCAGCCCAGCACTGCAACCTATCCAAGTCCCCCTGCAGACGACAATAGCCCTCCTCGGTATCCACAACTCCACCAACCTTTGTATCATCTGCAAATTTACTGACCCACCCTTCGACTTCCTCATCCAAGTCGTTAATAAAAATCACAAACAGGAGAGGACCCAGAACTGATCCCTGCGGCACGCCACTGGTAACTGGGCTCCAGGCTGAGTATTTACCATCTAAGACCACTCTCTGCCTTCTATCAGTTAGCCAATTCTTAATCCAACTGGCCACATTCCCCACTATCCCATGCCTCCTGACTTTCTCCATAAGTCTACCATGGGGGACCTTATCAAATGCCTTACTAAAATCCATGTACACCACATCCACTGGTTTACCCTCATCCACTTGCTTGGTCACCTGCTCAAAGAATTCAATCAGGCTTGTGAGGCAAGACCTACCCCTCACAAAACCATGCTGACTGTCCCGAATCAAGCAGTGTCTTTCCAGATGCTCAGAAATCCTATCCCTCAGCACCTTTTCCATCAACTTGCCTACCACCGAAGTAAGACTAACTGGCCTGTAATTCCCAGGGTTGTTCCTATTCCCTTTCTTGAACAGGGGCACAACATTTGCCACCCTCCAATCACCTGGTACCACCCCCGTCAGCAGAGAAGATGAAAAGATCATTGCCAGCGGCTCTGCAATTTCATCCCTTGCTTCCCATAACATCCTTGGATATACCCCGTCAGGCCCGGGAGACTTGTCTATCTTCAAGTTATTCAAAAACCCCAACACATCTTCCCTCCTAACGAGCACTTCCTCGAGCTTACCAGTCTGTTTCACACCGTCCTCTTCAGTAATACACCCCTTCTCATTCGTAAATACCGAAGAGAAGTACTCATTCAAAACCTCACTTATCTCTTCCGGCTCAACACACAGTCTCCCGCTATTGTCCTTGACCGGACCTATGGTCCCCCTGGTCATCCTCATATTTCTGACATACGCGTAAAAGGCCTTGGGGTTTTCTTTTATCCTACCCGCCAAGCATTTTTCATGCCCTCTCTTAGCTCTCCTAATCCCTTTCTTCAGATCCTTCCTGGCCATCTTGTATCCCTCCAGAGCTATGCCTGTGCCCTTTTTCCTCAACTTTATATACGCATCCTTCTTCTTCCTAACAAGACTCTCAACCTCTCTTGTCAACCACGGTTCCCTCACATGACCATCCCTTCCCTGTCTGACAGGGACATGCTTATCAATGGCCCCTACTATCTGCTCCTTGAAAAAGTTCCACATTTCGACCGTGCCCTTCCCTGCCAGCATATGCTCCCAACTTATGCTCCTCAGTTCCTGCCTGACAGCATCATATCTACCCTTCCCCCAATTGTAAACCTTGCCCTGTTGCACATACCTATCCCTCTCCATTACCACAGTGAATGCTACAGAATTGTGATCACTATCTCCAAAGTGCTCGCCCACCAACAGCTCTATCACTTGCCCTGGTTCATTACCTAGTACCAAATCCAATATTGCCAATATCACTCTCTGACACTCTCTATCACTCTCTGACACTGTCTGACACTCTCTGACACTCTCTATCACTCTCAGACACTCTCTGACACGCTCTATCACTCTCTGACACTCTCTATCACTCTATCACTCTCTATCACTCTCTGACACTCTCAGACACTCTCTGACAGTCTCAGAAACTCTCTGACACTCTCTATCACTCTCTGACACTCTCTATCACTCTCTGACACTGTCTGAAACTCTCTGACACTCTCTATCACTCTCTATCACTCTCTGACACTGTCTGACATTCTCTGACACTCTCTATCAATCTCTGACACACTCTGACACTCTCTATCACTCTTTATCACTCTCTGACACTCTCAGACACTCTCAGACACTCTCTGACACTCTCAGACACTCTGTATCACTCTCTGACACTCTCTATCACTCTCTGACACTCTCTATCACTCTCTGACACTCTCTGACACTCTCTGTCACTCTCTGACACTCTCTGACACTCTCTGACACTCTCTATCACTCTCTGACACTCTCTGACACTCTATCACTCTCTATCACTCTCTGACACTCTCTGACACTCTATCACTCTCTATCACTCTCTGACACTCTCAGACACTCTCAGACACTCTCTGACACTCTCAGACACTCTCTGACACTCTCTATCACTCTCTGACACTCTCTATCACTCTCTATCACTCTCTGACACTCTCAGACACTCTCTGACACTCTCAGACACTCTCTAACACTCTCTATCACTCTCTGACACTCTCTATCACTCTCTGACACTGTCTGACACTGTCTGACACTCTCTGACACTCTCTATCACTCTCTATCACTCTCTGACACTGTCTGACACTCTCTGACACTCTCTATCACTCTCTGACAGTCTCTGACACTCTCTATCACTCTCTATCATTCTCTGACACTCTCAGACACTCTCAGACACTCTCTGACACTCTCAGACACTCTCTGACACTCGGTATCACTCTCTGACACTCTCTATCACTCTCTGACACTCTCTATCACTCTCTGACACTCTCTGACACTCTCTGACACTCTCTATCACTCTCTGACACTCTCTGACACTCTCTGACACTCTCTATCACTCTCTGACACTCTCTGACACTCTATCACTCTCTATCACTCTCTGACACTCTCTATCACTCTCTGACACTCTCAGACACTCTCTGACACTCTCAGACACTCTCTGACACTCTCTATCACTCTCTGACACTCTCTATCACTCTATCACTCTCTGACACTCTCTGACACTCTCAGACACTCTCTGACACTCTCTGACACTCTCAGACACTCTCTGACACAATCTATCACTCTCTGACACTCTCCATCACTCTCTGACACTCTCTATCACTCTCTGACACTCTCTATCACTCTCTATCACTCTCTGACACTCTCTGACACTCTCTGAAACTCTCTATCACTCTCTGACACTCTCTGACACTCTATCACTCTCTATCACTCTCTGACACTCTCAGACACTCTCTGACACTCTCTGACACTCTCTGACACTCTCTGTCACTCTCTGACACTCTCTATCACTCTATCACTCTCAATCACTCTCTGACACTCTCAGACACTCTCTGACACTCTCAGACACTCTCTGACACTCTCTATCACTCTCTGACACTCTCTATCACTCTCTGACACTGTCTGACACTCTCTGACACTCTCTATCACTCTCTATCACTCTCTGACACTGTCTGACACTCTCTGACACTCTCTATCACTCTCTGACACTCTCAGACACTCTCTGACAGTCTCAGAAACTCTCTGACACTCTCTATCACTCTCTGACACTCTCTATCACTCTCTGACACTGTCTGACACTCTCTGACACTCTCTATCACTCTCTATCACTCTCTGACACTGTCTGACATTCTCTGACACTCTCTATCAATCTCTGACACTCTCTGACACTCTCTATCACTCTTTATCACTCTCTGACACTCTCAGACACTCTCAGACACTCTCTGACACTCTCAGACACTCTGTATCACTCTCTGACACTCTCTATCACTCTCTGACACTCTCTATCACTCTCTGACACTCTCTGACACTCTCTGACACTCTCTGACACTCTCTATCACTCTCTGACACTCTCTATCACTCTCTGACACTCTCTGACACTCTCTGACACTCTCTGTCACTCTCTGACACTCTCTGACACTCTCTGACACTCTCTATCACTCTCTGACACTCTCTGACACTCTATCACTCTCTATCACTCTCTGACACTCTCTGACACTCTATCACTCTCTATCACTCTCTGACACTCTCAGACACTCTCTGACACTCTCAGACACTCTCTGACACTCTCTATCACTCTCTGACACTCTCTATCACTCTCTATCACTCTCTGACACTCTCAGACACTCTCTGACACTCTCAGACACTCTCTAACACTCTCTATCACTCTCTGACACTCTCTATCACTCTCTGACACTGTCTGACACTGTCTGACACTCTCTGACACTCTCTATCACTCTCTATCACTCTCTGACACTGTCTGACACTCTCTGACACTCTCTATCACTCTCTGACAGTCTCTGACACTCTCTATCACTCTCTATCATTCTCTGACACTCTCAGACACTCTCAGACACTCTCTGACACTCTCAGACACTCTCTGACACTCGGTATCACTCTCTGACACTCTCTATCACTCTCTGACACTCTCTATCACTCTCTGACACTCTCTGACACTCTCTGACACTCTCTATCACTCTCTGACACTCTCTGACACTCTCTGACACTCTCT
This sequence comes from Heterodontus francisci, assembly GCF_036365525.1. NCBI lineage: Eukaryota > Metazoa > Chordata > Chondrichthyes > Heterodontiformes > Heterodontidae > Heterodontus > Heterodontus francisci. Next base: position 32,585,932 of record NC_090412.1, on the reverse strand, counting down.
ATCACTCTCTGACACTCTCTGACACTCTATCACTCTCTATCACTCTCTGACACTCTCTATCACTCTCTGACACTCTCAGACACTCTCTGACACTCTCAGACACTCTCTGACACTCTCTATCACTCTCTGACACTCTCTATCACTCTATCACTCTCTGACACTCTCTGACACTCTCAGACACTCTCTGACACTCTCTGACACTCTCAGACACTCTCTGACACAATCTATCACTCTCTGACACTCTCTATCACTCTCTGACACTCTCTATCACTCTCTGACACTCTCTATCACTCTCTATCACTCTCTGACACTCTCTGACACTCTCTGAAACTCTCTATCACTCTCTGACACTCTCTGACACTCTATCACTCTCTATCACTCTCTGACACTCTCTGACACTCTCTGACACTCTCTGTCACTCTCTGACACTCTCTGTCACTCTCTGCCACTCTCTATCACTCTATCACTCTCTATCACTCTCTGACACTCTCAGACACTCTCTGACACTCTCAGACACTCTCTGACACTCTCTATCACTCTCTGACACTCTCTATCACTCTCTGACACTGTCTGACACTCTCTGACACTCTCTATCACTCTCTATCACTCTCTGACACTGTCTGACACTCTCTGACACTCTCTATCACTCTCTGACACTCTCTGACACTCTCTATCACTCTTTATCACTCTCTGACACTCTCAGACACTCACTATCACTCTCTGACACTCTCTGACACTCTCTGACGCTCTCTATCACTCTCTGACACTCTCTGACACTCTCTGACACTCTCTATCACTCGCTGACACTCTCTGACACTCTATCACTCTCTATCACTCTCTGACACTCTCAGACACTCTCTGACACTCTCAGACACTCTCTGACACGCTCTATCACTCTCTGACACTCTCTATCACTCTATCACTCTCTATCACTCTCTGACACTCTCAGACACTCTCTGACAGTCTCAGAAACTCTCTGAAACTCTTTATCACTCTCTGACACTCTCTATCACTCTCTGACACTGTCTGACACTCTCTGACACTCTCTATCACTCTCTATCACTCTCTGACACTGTCTGACACTCTCTGACACTCTCTATCAATCTCTGACACTCTCTGACACTCTCTATCACTCTTTATCACTCTCTGACACTCTCAGACACTCTCTGACACTCTCAGACACTCTGTATCACTCTCTGACACTCTCTATCACTCTCTGACACTCTCTATCACTCTCTGACACTCTCTGACACTCTATGACACTCTCTGTCACTCTCTGACACTCTCTGACACTCTCTGACACTCTCTGACACTCTCTATCACTCTCTGACACTCTCTGACACTCTATCACTCTCTATCACTCTCTGACACTCTCTGACACTCTCTGACACTCTATCACTCTCTATCACTCTCTGACACTCTCAGACACTCTCTGACACTCACTGACACTCTCTATCACTCTCTGACACTCTCTATCACTCTCTATCACTCTCTGACACTCTCAGACACTCTCTGACACTCTCAGACACTCTCTAACACTCTCTATCACTCTCTGACACTCTCTATCACTCTCTGACACTGTCTGACACTCTCTGACACTCTCTATCACTCTCTATCACTCTCTGACACTGTCTGACACTCTCTGACACTCTCTATCACTCTCTGACAGTCTCTGACACTCTCTATCACTCTCTATCATTCTTTGACACTCTCAGACACTCTCAGACACTCTCTGACACTCTCAGACACTCTCTGACACTCGGTATCACTCTCTGACACTCTCTATCACTCTCTGACACTCTCTATCACTCTCTGACACTCTCTGACACTCTCTGACACTCTCTATCACTCTCTGACAATCTCTGACACTCTCTGACACTCTATATCACTCTCTGACACTCTCTCACACTCTATCACTCTCTATCACTCTCTGACACTCTCTATCACTCTCTGACACTCTCAGACACTCTCTGACACTCTCAGACACTCTCTGACACTCTCTATCACTCTCTGACACTCTCTATCACTCTATCACTCTCTGACACTCTCTGACACTCTCAGACACTCTCTGACACTCTCTGACACTCTCAGACACTCTCTGACACAATCTATCACTCTCTGACACTCTCTATCACTCTCTGACACTCTCTATCACTCTCTGACACTCTCTATCACTCTCTATCACTCTCTGACACTCTCTGACACTCTCTGAAACTCTCTATCACTCTCTATCACTCTCTGACACTCTCTGACACTCTCTGACACTCGCTATCACTCTCTGACACTCTGTGACACTCTATCACTCTCCATCACTCTCTGACACTCTCAGACACTCACTGACACTCTCAGACACTCTCTGACACTCTCTGACACTCTCTATCACTCTCTATCACTCTCTGACACTCTCCATCACTCTCTGACACTGTCTGACAGTCTCTGACACTCTCTATCACTCTCTATCACTCTCTGACACTGTCTGACACTCTCTGACACTCTCTATCACTCTCTGACACTCTCTGACACTCTCTATCACTCTCTGACACTCTCAGACACTCTCAGACACTCCCAGACACTCTCTGACACTCTCTATCACTCTCTGACACTCTCTGTCACTCTCTGACACTGTCTGACACTCTCTGACACTCTCTATCACTCTCTGACACTCTCAGAAACTCTCAGACACTCTCTGACACTCTCTATCACTCTCTGACACTCTCTATCACTCTCTGACACTGTCTGACACTCTCTGACACTCTCTGACACTCACTATCACTCTCTGACACTGTCTGACACTCTCTGACACTCGCTATCACTCTCTGACACTGTCTGACACTCTCTGACACTCTCTATCACTCTCTATCACTCTCTGACACTGTCTGACACTCTCTGACACTCTCTATCACTCTCTGACACTCTCTGACACTCTCTATCACTCTCTGACACTCTCAGACACTCTCAGACACTCTCAGACACTCTCTGACACTCTCTATCACTCTCTGACACTGTCTGACACTCTCTGACACTCTCTGACACTCACTATCACTCTCTGACACTGTCTGACACTCGCTATCACTCTCTGACACTCTGTGACACTCTATCACTCTCCATCACTCTCTGACACTCTCAGACACCCACTGACACTCTCAGACACTCTCTGACACTCTATGACACTCTCTATCACTCTCTATCACTCTCTGACACTCTCTATCACTCTCTGACACTGTCTGACACTCTCTGACACTCTCTATCACTCTCTATCACTCTCTGACACTGTCTGACACTCTCTGACACTCTCTATCACTCTCTGACACTCTCTGACACTCTCTATCACTCTCTGACACTCTCAGACACTCTCAGACACTCTCAGACACTCTCTGACACTCTCTATCACTCTCTGACACTCTCTGTCACTCTCTGACACTGTCTGACACTCTCTGACACTCTCTATCACTCTCTGACACTCTCAGACACTCTCAGACACTCTCTGACACTCTGTATCACTCTCTGACACTCTCTATCACTCTCTGACACTGTCTGACACTCTCTGACACTCTCTCTCACTCTCTATCACTCTCTGACATTCTCAGACCCTCTCTGACACTCTCAGACACTCTCTGACACTCTCTATCACTCTCTGACACTCTCAGACACTCTCTGAGACTCTCTGAAACTCTCTATCACTCTCTATCACTCTCTGACACTGTCTGACACTCTCTGACACTCTCTATCACTCTCTGACACTGTCTGACACTCTCTGACAATCTCTATCACTCTCTATCGCTCTCTGACACTCTCAGACACTCTCTGACACTCTCAGACACTCTCTGACACTCTCTATCACTCTCTGACACTCTCAGACACTCTCTGACACTCTCTATCACTCTCTGACACTCTATCACTCTCTATCACTCTCTGACACTCTCAGACACTCTCTGACACTCTCAGACACTCTCTGACACTCTCTATCACTCTCTGACACTCTCGATCACTCTATCACTCTCTATCACTCTCTGACACTCTCAGACACTCTCTGACACTCTCAGACACTCTCTGACACTCTCTATCACTCTCTGACACTGTCTGACACTCTCTGACACTCTCTATCACTCTCTATCACTCTCTGACACTGTCTGACACTCTCTGACACTCTCTATCACTCTATGACACTCTCTGACACTCTCTATCACTCTCTATCACTCTCTGACACTCTCAGCCACTCTCTGACACTCTCAGACACTCTCTGACACTCTCTATCACTCTCTGACACTGTCTGACACTCTCTGACACTCTCTATCACTCTCTATCACTCTCTGACACTCTCTGACACTCTCTGACACTCTCTATCACTCTCTGACACTCTCAGACACTCTCTGACACTCTCTGAAACTCTCTATCACTCTCTATCACTCTGTGACACTCTCTGACACACTCTGACACTCTCTGACACTCTTGATCACTCTCTATCACTCTCTATCACTCTCTGACACTCTCTGACACTCTCTGACACTCTCTGACACTCTCTATCACTCTCTATCACTCTCTGACACTCTCTGACACTCTCTGACACTCTCTGAAACTCTCTATCACTCTCTGACACTCTCTGACACTCTCTGACACTCTCTGACACTCTCTATCACTCTCTGACACTCTCTGACACTCTCTGAAACTCTCTATCACTCTCTATCACTCTCTGACACTATCTGACACTCTCAGACACTCACTAACACTCTCTGACACTGTCTGACACTCTCTGACACTCTCTATCACTCTCTGACACTGTCTGACACTCTCTGACACTCTCTATCACTCTCTATCACTCTCTATCACTCTCTGGCACTCTCAGACACTCTCTGACACTCTCAGACACTCTCTGACACTCTCTATCACTCTCTGACACTGTCTGACACTCTCTGACACTCTCTATCATACTCTGACACTGTCTGACACTCTCTGACACTCTCTATCACTCTCTATCACTCTCTGACACTCTCAGACACTCTCTGACACTCTCAGACACTCTCTGACACTCTCTATCACTCTCTGACACTCTCAGACACTCGCTGACACTCTCTATCACTCTCTATCACTCTCTGACACTCTCTGAAACTCTCTGACACTCTCTGAAATTCTCTATCTCTCTCTATCACTCTCTGACACTATCTGACACTCTCAGACACTCACTGTCACTCTCTGACACTGTGTGACTCTATCTGACACGCTCTATCACTCTCTGACACTGTCTGACACTCTTTGACACTCTCTATCACTCTCTATCACTCTCTGACACTCTCAGACACTCTCTGACACTCTCAGACACTCTCTGACACTCTCTATCACTCTCTGACACTCTCAGACACTCTCTGACACTCTCTATCACTCTCTATCACTCTCTGAAACTCTCTGACACTCTCAGACACTCACTATCACTCTCTGACACTGTCTGACACTCTCTATCACTCTCTGACACTCACTATCACTCTCTGACACTCTCTATCACTCTCTGACACTCTCTATCACTCTATATCACTCTCTGACACTCTCTGACACTCTCTGAAACTCTCTATCACTCTCTATCACTCTCTATCACTCTCTATCACTCTCTGACACTATCTGACACTCTCAGACACTCACTATCACTCTCTGACACTGTGTGACACTCTCTGACACGCTCTATCACTCTCTGACACTATCTGACACTCTCTGACACTCTCTATCACTCTCTATCACTCTCTGACACTCTCAGACACTCTCTGACACTCTCAGACACTCACTATCACTCTCTGACACTGTCTGACACTCTCTATCACTCTCTGACACTCACTATCACTCTCTGACACTCTCTATCACTCTCTGACACTCTCTATCACTCTATATCACTCTCTGACACTCTCTGACACTCTCTGAAACTCTCTATCACTCTCTATCACTCTCTATCACTCTCTATCACTCTCTGACACTATCTGACACTCTCAGACACTCACTATCACTCTCTGACACTGTGTGACACTCTCTGACACGCTCTATCACTCTCTGACACTATCTGACACTCTCTGACACTCTCTATCACTCTCTATCACTCTCTGACACTCTCAGACACTCTCTGACACTCTCAGACACTCACTATCACTCTCTGACACTGTCTGACACTCTCTATCACTCTCTGACACTCACTATCACTCTCTGACACTCTCTATCACTCTCTGACACTCTCTATCACTCTATATCACTCTCTGACACTCTCTGACACTCTCTGAAACTCTCTATCACTCTCTATCACTCTCTATCACTCTCTATCACTCTCTGACACTATCTGACACTCTCAGACACTCACTATCACTCTCTGACACTGTGTGACACTCTCTGACACGCTCTATCACTCTCTGACACTATCTGACACTCTCTGACACTCTCTATCACTCTCTATCACTCTCTGACACTCTCAGACACTCTCTGACACTCTCAGACACTCTCTGACACTCTCTATCACTCTCTGACACTCTCTATCACTCTCTGACACTCTCTGACACTCTCTGACACTCTCTATCACCCTCTGACACTCTCTGACACTCTCAGACACTCACTATCACTCTCTGACACTGTCTGACACTCTTTATCACTCTCTGACACTCTCTGACACTCTCTATCACTCTCTATCACTTTCTGACACTCTCTGACACTCTCTGACACTCTCAGACACTCTCTGACACTCTCTGAAACTCTCTATCACTCTCAGACACTCTCTGACACTCTCTGACACTCTCTGTCACTCTCTGACACTGTCTGACACTCTCTGACACTCTCTATCGCTCTCTATCACTCTCTGACACTCTCAGACACTATCTGACACTCTCTATCACTCTCTGACACTGTCTGACACTCTCTATCACTCTCTGACACTCTCTGACACTCTCTGACACTCTATATCACTCTCTATCACTTTCTGACACTCGCTGACACTCTCTGACACTCTCAGACACTCTCTGACACTCTCTGAAACTCTCTATCACTCTCTATCACTCTCTGACACTCACTATCACTCTCTGACACTCTCTGACACTCTCTATCACTCTCTATCACTCTCTGACACTCTCTATCACTCTCTGACACTCTCTGACACTCTCTATCACTCTCTGACACTCTCTGACACTCTCAGACACTCTCAGACACTCTCAGACACTCTCTGACACTCTCTGACACTCTCTGACACTCTCTATAACTCTCTGACACTCTCAGACAGTCTCTGACACTCTCTGAAAATCTCTATCACTCTTTGACACTCTCTGACACACTCTGACACTCTCTGACACTCTCTATCACTCTCTGTCACTCTCTGACACTATCTGACACTCTCAGACACTCACTATCACTCTCTGACACTGTCTGACACTCTCTGACACTCTCTATCACTCTCTTTCACTCTCTATCACTCTCTGACACTGTCTGACACTCTCTGACACTCTCTATCACTCTCTTTCACTCTCTATCACTCTCTGACACTCTCAGACACTCTCTGACACTCTCAGACACTCTCTGACACTCTCTATCACTCTCTATCACTCTCTGACACTCTCTGACACTCTCAGACACTCACTATCACTCTCTGACACTGTCTGACACTCTCTATCACTCTCTGACACTCTCTGACACTCTCAGACACTCTCTGACACTCTCTGAACCTCTCTATCACTCTCTGACACTCACTATCACTCTCTGACACTCTCTGACACTCTCTATCACTCTCAGACACTCACTATCACTCTCTGACACTGTCTGACACTCTCTATCACTCTCTGACACTCTCTGACACTCTCAGACACTCTCTGACACTCTCTGAAACTCTCTATCACTCTCTGACACTCACTATCACTCTCTGACACTGTCTGACACTCTCTATCACTCTCAGACACTCTCTGACACTCTCAGACACTCTCTGACACTCTCTGAAACTCTCTATCACTCTCTGACACTCACTATCACTCTCTGACACTGTCTGACACTCTCTATCACTCTCAGACACTCTCTGACACTCTCAGACACTCTCTGACACTCTCTGACACTCTCTATCACTCTCTATCACTCTCTGACACTCTCTATCACTCTCTGACACTCTCTGACACTCTCTGACACTCTCTATCACTCTCTATCACTCTCTGACACTCTCTGACACTCTCAGACACTCACTATCACTCCCTGACACTGTCTGCCACTCTCTATCACTCTCTGACACTCTCTGACACTCTCTGACACTCTCTGACACTCTCTATCACTCTCTATCACTTTCTGACACTCTCTGACACTCTCTGACACTCTCAGACACTCTCTGACACTCTCTGAAACTCTCTATCACTCTCAGACACTCACTATCACTCTCTGACACTGTCTGACACTCTCAGACACTCACTATCACTCTCTGACACTGTCTGACACTCTCTGACACTCTCTATCACTCTCTGACACTGTCTGACACTCTCTGACACTCTCTATCACTCTCTGACACTGTCTGACACTCTCTGACACTCTCTATCACTCTCTATCACTCTCTGACACTCTCTATCACTCTCTGACACTCTCTGACACTCTCTGACACTCTCTATCACTCTCTATCACTCTCTGACACTCTCTGACACTCTCAGACACTCACTATCACTCCCTGAGACTGTCTGCCACTCTCTATCACTCTCTGACACTCTCTGACACTCTCTGACACTCTCTGACACTCTCTATCACTCTCTATCACTTTCTGACACTCTCTGACACTCTCTGACACTCTCAGACACTCTCTGACACTCTCTGAATCTCTCTATCACTCTCAGACACTCACTATCACTCTCTGACACTGTCTGACACTCTCTATCACTCTCTGACACTTTCTGACACTCTCTGACACTCTCTGACACTCTCAGACACTCTCTGACACTCTCTGAAACTCTCTATCACTCTCTGACACTCTCTATCACTCTCTGACACTCTCTGACACTCTCTATCACTCTCTATCACTCTCTGACACTCTCAGACACTCTCTGACACTCTCTGACACTCTCAGACACTCTCTGACACTCTCTATCACTCTCTGACACTGTCTGACACTCTCTGACACTCTCTGACACTCTCTATCACTCTCTATCACTTTCTGACACTCTCTGACACTCTCTGACACTCTCAGACACTCTCTGACACTCTCTGACACTGTCTGACACTCTCTGACACTCACTATCACTCTCTGACACTCTCTGACACTCTCTATCACTCTCAGACACTCTCTGACACTCTCTGACACTCACTGTCACTCTCTGACACTCTCTGACACTCTCTATCACTCTCAGACACTCTCAGACACTCTCTGACACTCTCTGACACTCTCTATCACTCTCTGACACTGTCTGACACTCTCTGACACTCTCTATCACTCTCTGACTCTCTCAGACACTCTCAGACACTCTCTGACACTCTCTGACACTCTCTATCACTCTCTGACACTCTCAGACACTCTCTGACACTCTCTATCACTCTCTATCACTCTCTGACACTCTCTATCACTCTCTGACACTCTCAGACACTCTCTGACAATCTCAGACACTCTCTGACACTCTCTATCACTCTCTGACACTCTCAGACACTCTCTGACACTCTCTATCACTCTCTATCACTCTCTGACACTCTCTATCACTCTCTGACACTGTCTGACACTCTCTGACACTCTCTATCACTCTCTATCACTCTCTATCACTCTCTGACACTCTCAGACACTCTCTGACAATCTCAGACACTCTCTGACACTCTCTATCACTCTCTGACACTCTCTGACACTCTCTGACACTCTCTATCACTCTCTGACACTGTCTGACACTCTCTGACACTCTCTATCACTCTCTATCACTCTCTATCACTCTCTGACACTCTCAGACACTCTCTGACAATCTCAGACACTCTCTGACACTCTCTATCACTCTCTGACACTCTCAGACACTCTCTGACACTCTCTATCACTCTCTATCACTCTCTGACACTCTCTATCACTCTCTGACACTGTCTGACACTCTCTGACACTCTCTATCACTCTCTATCACTCTCTATCACTCTCTGACACTCTCAGACACTCTCTGACAATCTCAGACACTCTCTGACACTCTCTATCACTCTCTGACACTCTCAGACACTCTCTGACACTCTCTATCACTCTCTATCACTCTCTGACACTCTCTGACACTCTCTGACACTCTCTATCACTCTCTATCACTCTCTGACACTATCTGACACTCTCTGACACTCTCTATCACTCTCTATCACTCTCTGTCACTCTCTGACACTCTCTGACACTCTCAGACACTCTCTGACACTATCTATCACTCTCTGACACTCCCAGACACTCTCTGACACTCTCTATCACTCTCTATCACTCTCTGACACTCTCTGACACTCTCTGAAACTCTCTATCACTCTCTATCACTCTCTGACACTATCTGACACTCTCAGACACTCACTATCACTCTCTGACACTGTCTGACACTCTCTGACACTCTCTACCACTCTCTGACACTGTCTGACACTCTCTGAAACTCTCTATCACTCTCTATCACACTCTGACACTCTCTATCACTCTCTGACACTCTCAGACACTCTCAGACACTCACTATCACTCTCTGACACTGTCTGACAATCTCTGACACTCTCTACCACTCTCTGACACTGTCTGACACTCTCTGAAACTCTCTATCACTCTCTATCACTCTCTGACACTCTCTGACACTCTCAGACACTCTCAGACACTCACTATCACTCTCTGACACTCTCTGACACTCTCTATCACTCTCTGACACTCTCTGACACTCTCTGACACTCTCTATCACTCTCTATCACTTTCTGACACTCTCTGACACTCTCTGACACTCTCTGACACTCTCTATCACTCTCTGACACTCTCTGACACTCTCTGACACTCTCTGACACTCTCTATCACTTTCTGACACTCTCTGACACTCTCTGACACTCTCTGACACTCACTATCACTCTCTGACACTCTCTGACACTCTCTCTCACTCTCAGACACTCTCTGACACTGTCTGACACTCTCTGAAACTCTCTATCACTCTCTATCACACTCTGACACTCTCTATCACTCTCTGACACTCTCAGACACTCTCAGACACTCACTATCACTCTCTGACACTGTCTGACACTCTCTGACACTCTCTACCACTCTCTGACACTGTCTGACACTCTCTGAAACTCTCTATCACTCTCTATCACTCTCTATCACTCTCTGACACTCTCTGACACTCTCAGACACTCTCAGACACTCACTATAACTCTCTGACACTCTCTTACACTCTCTGACACTCTCAGACACTCTCTGACACTCTCTGAAACTCTCTATCACTCTCAGACACTCACTATCACTCTCTGACACTGTCTGACACTCTCAGACGTCACTATCACTCTCTGACACTGTCTGACACTCTCTGACACTCTCTATCACTCTCTGACACTGTCTGACACTCTCTGACACTCTCTATCACTCTCTGACACTGTCTGACACTCTCTGACACTCTCTATCACTCTCTATCACTCTCTATCACTCTCTGACACTCTCTGACACTCTCAGACACTCACTATCACTCCCTGAGACTGTCTGCCACTCTCTATCACTCTCTGACACTCTCTGACACTCTCTGACACTCTCTGACACTCTCTATCACTCTCTATCACTTTCTGACACTCTCTGACACTCTCTGACACTCTCAGACACTCTCTGACACTCTCTGAATCTCTCTATCACTCTCAGACACTCACTATCACTCTCTGACACTGTCTGACACTCTCTATCACTCTCTGACACTTTCTGACACTCTCTGACACTCTCTGACACTCTCAGACACTCTCTGACACTCTCTGAAACTCTCTATCACTCTCTGACACTCTCTATCACTCTCTGACACTCTCTGACACTCTCTATCACTCTCTATCACTCTCTGACACTCTCAGACACTCTCTGACACTCTCTGACACTCTCAGACACTCTCTGACACTCTCTATCACTCTCTGACACTGTCTGACACTCTCTGACACTCTCTGACACTCTCTATCACTCTCTATCACTTTCTGACACTCTCTGACACTCTCTGACACTCTCAGACACTCTCTGACACTCTCTGACACTGTCTGACACTCTCTGACACTCACTATCACTCTCTGACACTCTCTGACACTCTCTATCACTCTCAGACACTCTCTGACACTCTCTGACACTCACTGTCACTCTCTGACACTCTCTGACACTCTCTATCACTCTCAGACACTCTCAGACACTCTCTGACACTCTCTATCACTCTCTGACACTGTCTGACACTCTCTGACACTCTCTATCACTCTCTGACTCTCTCAGACACTCTCAGACACTCTCTGACACTCTCTGACACTCTCTATCACTCTCTGACACTCTCAGACACTCTCTGACACTCTCTATCACTCTCTATCACTCTCTGACACTCTCTATCACTCTCTGACACTCTCAGACACTCTCTGACAATCTCAGACACTCTCTGACACTCTCTATCACTCTCTGACACTCTCAGACACTCTCTGACACTCTCTATCACTCTCTATCACTCTCTGACACTCTCTATCACTCTCTGACACTGTCTGACACTCTCTGACACTCTCTATCACTCTCTATCACTCTCTATCACTCTCTGACACTCTCAGACACTCTCTGACAATCTCAGACACTCTCTGACACTCTCTATCACTCTCTGACACTCTCTGACACTCTCTGACACTCTCTATCACTCTCTGACACTGTCTGACACTCTCTGACACTCTCTATCACTCTCTATCACTCTCTATCACTCTCTGACACTCTCAGACACTCTCTGACAATCTCAGACACTCTCTGACACTCTCTATCACTCTCTGACACTCTCAGACACTCTCTGACACTCTCTATCACTCTCTATCACTCTCTGACACTCTCTATCACTCTCTGACACTGTCTGACACTCTCTGACACTCTCTATCACTCTCTATCACTCTCTATCACTCTCTGACACTCTCAGACACTCTCTGACAATCTCAGACACTCTCTGACACTCTCTATCACTCTCTGACACTCTCAGACACTCTCTGACACTCTCTATCACTCTCTATCACTCTCTGACACTCTCTGACACTCTCTGACACTCTCTATCACTCTCTATCACTCTCTGACACTATCTGACACTCTCTGACACTCTCTATCACTCTCTATCACTCTCTGTCACTCTCTGACACTCTCTGACACTCTCAGACACTCTCTGACACTATCTATCACTCTCTGACACTCCCAGACACTCTCTGACACTCTCTATCACTCTCTATCACTCTCTGACACTCTCTGACACTCTCTGAAACTCTCTATCACTCTCTATCACTCTCTGACACTATCTGACACTCTCAGACACTCACTATCACTCTCTGACACTGTCTGACACTCTCTGACACTCTCTACCACTCTCTGACACTGTCTGACACTCTCTGAAACTCTCTATCACTCTCTATCACACTCTGACACTCTCTATCACTCTCTGACACTCTCAGACACTCTCAGACACTCACTATCACTCTCTGACACTGTCTGACAATCTCTGACACTCTCTACCACTCTCTGACACTGTCTGACACTCTCTGAAACTCTCTATCACTCTCTATCACTCTCTGACACTCTCTGACACTCTCAGACACTCTCAGACACTCACTATCACTCTCTGACACTCTCTGACACTCTCTATCACTCTCTGACACTCTCTGACACTCTCTGACACTCTCTATCACTCTCTATCACTTTCTGACACTCTCTGACACTCTCTGACACTCTCTATCACTCTCTGACACTCTCTGACACTCTCTGACACTCTCTGACACTCTCTATCACTTTCTGACACTCTCTGACACTCTCTGACACTCTCTGACACTCACTATCACTCTCTGACACTCTCTGACACTCTCTCTCACTCTCAGACACTCTCTGACACTGTCTGACACTCTCTGAAACTCTCTATCACTCTCTATCACACTCTGACACTCTCTATCACTCTCTGACACTCTCAGACACTCTCAGACACTCACTATCACTCTCTGACACTGTCTGACACTCTCTGACACTCTCTACCACTCTCTGACACTGTCTGACACTCTCTGAAACTCTCTATCACTCTCTATCACTCTCTATCACTCTCTGACACTCTCTGACACTCTCAGACACTCTCAGACACTCACTATAACTCTCTGACACTCTCTGACACTCTCTATCACTCTCTGACACTCTCTGACACTCTCTGACACTCTCTATCACTCTCTATCACTTTCTGACACTCTCTGACACTCTCTGACACTCTCTGACACTCTCTGACACTCTCTATCACTCTCTGACACTCTCTGACACTCTCTATCACTCTCTATCACTTTCTGACACTCTCTGACACTCTCTGACACTCTCAGACACTCTCTGACACTCTCTGAAACTCTCTATCACTCTCTATCACTCTCTGACACTCACTATCACTCTCTGACACTCTCTGACACTCTCTATCACTCTCAGACAGTCTCTGACACTCTCTGACAATCTCTATCACTCTCTGACACTGTCTGACACTCTCTGACACTCTCTATCACTCTCTATCACTCTCTGACACTCTCAGACACGCTCTGACACTCTCTGACACTCTCTGACACTCTCAGACACTCTCTGACACTCTCTATCACTCTCTGACACTGTCTGACCCTCTCTATCGCTCTCTGACACACTCTGACACTCTCTGACACTCTCTATCACTCTCTATCACTTTCTGACACTCTCTGACACTCTCTGACACACTCAGACACTCTCTGACACTCTCTGAAACTCTCTATCACTCTCTGACACTCACTATCACTCTCAGACACTCTCTGACACTCTCTATCACTCTGTGACACTCTCTGACACTCTCTGACACTCTCTATCACTCTCTGACACTGTCTGACACTCTCTGACACTCTCTATCACTCTCTATCACTCCCTATCACTCTCTGACACTCTCAGACACTCTCAGTCACTCTCTGACACTCTCTATCACTCTCTGACACTCTCTGACACTCTCTGACACTCTCTGACACTCTCTGACACTCTCTATCACTCTCTGACACTGTCTGACACTCTCTGACACTCTCTATCACTCTCAGACACTCTCTGACACTCTCTATCACTCTCTGACACTGTCTGACCCTCTCTATCGCTCTCTATCACGTTCTGACACTGTCTGACACTCTCTGACACTCTCAGACACTCTCTGACACTCTCTGAAACTCTCTATCACTCTCTGACACTCACTATCACTCTCTGACACTCTCTGACACTCTCTATCACTCTGTGACACTCTCTGACACTCTCTGACACTCTCTATCACTCTCTGACACTGTCTGACACTCTCTGACACTCTCTATCACTCTCTATCACTCTCTATCACTCTCTGACACTCTCAGACACTCTCAGACACTCTCTGACACTCTCTATCACTCTCTGACACTCTCGGACACTCTCTGACACTCTCTGAAACTCTCTATCACTCTCTATCACTCTCTGACACTCTCTGACACACTCTGACACTCTCTGAAACTCTCTATCTCTCTCTATCACTCTCTGACACTATCTGACACTCTCAGACACTCACTATCACTCTCTGACACTGTCTGACACTCTCTGACACTCTCTATCGCTCTCTGACACTGTCTGACACTGTCTGACACTCTTTGACACTCTCTATCACTCTCTATCACTCTCTATCACTCTCTATCACTCTCTATCACTCTCTGACACTCTCAGACACTCTCTGACACTCTCAGACACTCTCTGACACTCTCTATCACTCTCTGACACTCTCTGACACTCTCTGTCACTCTCTATCACTCTCTATCACTCTCTGACACTCTCTGACACTCTCTGACACTCTCTGACACTCTCTGAAACTCTCTATCACTCTCTATCACTCTCTGACACTATCTGACACTCTCAGACACTCACTACCACTCTCTGACACTGTCTGACACTCTCTGACACTCTCTATCACTCTCTGACACTGTCTGACACTCTCTGACACTCTCTATCACTCTCTCTCACTCTCTGACACTCTCAGACAATCTCTGACACTCTCTATCACTCTCTGACACTGTCTGACACTCTCTGACACTCTCTATCACTCTCTGACACTGTCTGACACTCTCTGACACTCTCTACCACTCTCTATCACTCTCTGACACTCTCAGACACTCTCTGACACTCTCTATCACTCTCTGACACTCTCAGACACTCTCTGACACTCTCTATCACTCTCTATCACTCTCTGACACTCTCAGACACTCACTATCACTCTCTGACACTGTCTGACACTCTCTATCACTCTCTGACACTCTCTGACACTTTTTGACACTCTCTATCACTCTATGGCACTCTCAGACACTCTCTGACACTCTCTGACAATCTCTGACACTCTCAGACACTCTCTGACGCTCTCTATCACTCTCTGACACTGTCTGACCCTCTCTATCGCTCTCTGACACACTCTGACACTCTCTGACACTCTCTATCACTCTCTATCACTTTCTGACACTCGCTGACACTCTCTGACACTCTCTGACACTCTCTGAAACTCTCTATCACTCTCTGACACTCACTATCACTCTCTGACACTCTCTGACACTCTCTATCACTCTCAGACACTCTCTGACACTCTCTGACACTCTCTATCACTCTCTGACACTCTCTGACACTCTCTATCACTCTCTATCACTCTCTATCACTCTCTGACACTCTCAGGCACTCTCTGACACTCTCTGACACTCTCTGACACTCTCAGACACTCTCTGACACTCTCTGAAACTCTCTATCACTCTCTATCACTCTCTATCACTCTCTGACACTCTCTGACACACTCTGACACTCTCTGAATCTCTCTATCTCTCTCTATCACTCTCTGACACTATCTGACACTCTCAGACACCCTCAGACACTCACTATCACTCTCTGACACTGTCTGACACTCTCTGACACTCTCTATCACTCTCTGACACTGTCTGACACTCTGTGACACTCTCTATCACTCTCTATCACTCTCTGACACTCTCAGACACTCTCTGACACTCTCTATCACTCTCTGACACTCTCAGACACTCTCTGACACTCTCTATCACTCTCTATCACTCTCTGACACTCTCAGACACTCACTATCACTCTCTGACACTCTCAGACACTCACTATCACTCTCTGACACTCTCAGACACTCACTATCACTCTCTGACACTCTCTGACACTCTCTGACACTCTCTATCACTCTCTGACACTCTCTGACACTCTCTGACACTCTCTATCACTCTCTGACACTCTCAGACACTCTCTGACACTCTCTGACACTCTCTATCACTCTCTGACACTCTCAGACACTCTCTGACACTCTCTGACACTCTCAGACACTCTCTGACACTCTCTATCACTCTCTGACACTGTCTGACCCTCTCTATCGCTCTCTGACACAGTCGGACACTCTCTGACACTCTCTATCACTCTCTATCACTTTCTGACACTCTCTGACACTCTCTGACACTCTCTGACACTCTCTGAAACTCTCTGAAACTCTCTATCACTCTCTGACACTCACTATCACTCTCTGACACTCTCTGACACTCTCTATCACTCTCAGACACTCTCTGACACTCTCTGACACTCTCTATCACTCTCTGACACTGTCTGACACTCTCTGACACTCTCTATCACTCTCTATCACTCTCTATCACTCTCTGACACTCTCAGACACTCTCTGACACTCTCTGACACTCTCTGACACTCTCTTACACTCTCAGACACTCTCTGACACTCTCTATCACTCTCTGACACTCTCAGACACTCTCTGACACTCTCTGAAACTCTCTATCACTCTCTATCACTCTCTGACACTCTCTGACACTCTCTGACACTCTCTATCACTCTCTATCACTCTCTGACACTCTCAGACACTCTCTGACACTCTCTGAAACTCTCTATCACTCTCTATCAATCTCTATCACTCTCTGACACTCTCTGACACACTCTGACACTCTCTGAAACTCTCTATCTCTCTCTATCACTCTCTGACACTGTCTGACCCTCTCTATCGCTCTCTGACACACTCTGACACTCTCTGACACTCTCTATCACTCTCTATCACTTTCTGACACTCTCTGACACTCTCTGACACTCTCTGCACTCTCTGAAACTCTCTGAAACTCTCTATCACTCTCTGACACTCACTATCACTCTCTGACACTCTCTGACACTCTCTATCACTCTCAGACACTCTCTGACACTCTCTGACACTCTCTATCACTCTCTGACACTGTCTGACACTCTCTGACACTCTCTATCACTCTCTATCACTCTCTATCACTCTCTGACACTCTCAGACACTCTCTGACACTCTCTGACACTCTCTGACACTCTCTGACACTCTCAGACACTCTCTGACACTCTCTATCACTCTCTGACACTCTCAGACACTCTCTGACACTCTCTGAAACTCTCTATCACTCTCTATCACTCTCTGACACTCTCTGACACTCTCTGACACTCTCTATCACTCTCTATCACTCTCTGACACTCTCAGACACTCTCTGACACTCTCTGAAACTCTCTATCACTCTCTATCAATCTCTATCACTCTCTGACACTCTCTGACACACTCTGACACTCTCTGAAACTCTCTATCTCTCTCTATCACTCTCTGACACTATCTGACACTCTCAGACACTCACTATCACTCTCTGACACTGTCTGACACTCTCTGACACTCGCTATCGCTCTCTGACACTGTCTGACACTCTCTGACACTCTCTATCACTCTCTATCACTCTCTATCACTCTCTGACACTCTCAGACACTCTCTGACACTCTCAGACACTCTCAGACACTCTCTGACACTCTCTATCACTCTCTGACACTCTCAGACACTCTATGACACTCTCTATCGCTCTCTATCACTCTCTGACACTCTCTGAAACTCTCTATCACTCTCTATCACTCTCTGACACTATCTGACACTCTCAGACACTCACTATCGCTCTCTGACACAGTCTGACACTCTCTGACACTCTCTATCACTCTCTGACACTGCCTGACACTCTCTGACACTCTCTATCGCTCTCTGACACTGTCTGACACTCTCTGACACTCTCTATCACTCTCTATCACTCTCTATCACTCTCGGACACTCTCAGACACTCTCTATCACTCTCTATCACTCTCGGACACTCTCAGACACTCTCGGACACTCTCAGACACTCTCAGACACTCTCTGACACTCTCTGACACTCTCTGACACTCTCTGACACTCTCTGACACTGTCTGACACTCTCGATCACTCTCTATCACTCTCTGACACTCTCAGACACTCTCTGACACTTTCAGACACTCACTATCACTCTCTGGCACTCTCTGACACTCTCTATCGCTCTCTATCACTTTCTGACACTCTCTGACACACTCTGAAACTCTCTATCACTCTCTATCACTCTCTGACACTCACTATCACTCTCTGACACTCTCTGACACTCTCTATCACTCTCAGACACTCTCTGACACTCTCTATCACTCCCTGACACTGTCTGACACTCTCTATCACTCTCTATCACTCTCAGACACTCTCAGACACTCTCAGACACTCTCTGACACTCTCTGACACTCTCTGACACTCTCTGACACTCTCTGAAACTCTCTATCACTCTCTATCACTCTCTGACACTCTCTGACACACACTGACATTCTCTGAATCTCTCTATCTCTCTCTATCACTCTCTGACACTATCTGACACTCTCAGACACCCTCAGACACTCACTATCACTCTCTGACACTGTCTGACACTCTCTGACACTCTCTATCACTCTCTGACACTGTCTGACACTCTGTGACACTCTCTATCACTCTCTATCACTCTCTGACACTCTCAGACACTCTCTGACACTCTCTATCACTCTCTGACACTCTCAGACACTCTCTGACACTCTCTATCACTCTCTATCACTCTCTGACACTCTCAGACACTCACTATCACTCTCTGACACTCTCAGACACTCACTATCACTCTCTGACACTCTCTGACACTCTCTGACACTCTCTATCACTCTCTGACACTCTCTATCACTCTCTGACACTCTCTATCACTCTCTGACACTCTCAGACACTCACTATCACTCTCTGACACTCTCTGACACTCTCTGACACTCTCTATCACTCTCTGACACTCTCAGACACTCTCTGACACTCTCTGACACTCTCTGAAACTCTCTATCACTCTCTATCACTCTCTGACACTCTCTGACACACACTGACATTCTCTGAATCTCTCTATCTCTCTCTATCACTCTCTGACACTATCTGACACTCTCAGACACCCTCAGACACTCACTATCACTCTCTGACACTGTCTGACACTCTCTGACACTCTCTATCACTCTCTGACACTGTCTGACACTCTGTGACACTCTCTATCACTCTCTATCACTCTCTGACACTCTCAGACACTCTCTGACACTCTCTATCACTCTCTGACACTCTCAGACACTCTCTGACACTCTCTATCACTCTCTATCACTCTCTGACACTCTCAGACACTCACTATCACTCTCTGACACTCTCAGACACTCACTATCACTCTCTGACACTCTCTGACACTCTCTGACACTCTCTATCACTCTCTGACACTCTCTATCACTCTCTGACACTCTCTATCACTCTCTGACACTCTCAGACACTCACTATCACTCTCTGACACTCTCTGACACTCTCTGACACTCTCTATCACTCTCTGACACTCTCAGACACTCTCTGACACTCTCTGACCCTCTCTGACACTCTCTGACACTCTCTATCACTCTCTGACACTCTCAGACACTCTCTGACACTCTCTGACCCTCTCTGACACTCTCTGACACTCTCTATCACTCTCTGACACTCTCAGACACTCTCTGACACTCTCTGACACTCTCTGACACTCTCAGACACTCTCTGACACTCTCTATCACTCTCTGACACTGTCTGACCCTCTCTATCGCTCTCTGACACTCTCTGACACTCGCTATCACTCTCTATCACTTTCTGACACTCTCTGACACTCTCTGACACTCTCTGACACTCTCTGAAACTCTCTGAAACTCTCTATCACTCTCTGACACTCACTATCACTCTCTGACACTCTCTGACACTCTCTATCACTCTCAGACACTCTCTGACACTCTCTGACACTCTCTATCACTCTCTGACACTGTCTGACACTCTCTGACACTCTCAGACACTCACTATCACTCTCTGACACTCTCTGACACTCTCTGACACTCTCTATCACTCTCTGACACTCTCTATCACTCTCTGACACTCTCTATCACTCTCTGACACTCTCAGACACTCACTATCACTCTCTGACACTCTCTGACACTCTCTGACCCTCTCTGACACTCTCTGACACTCTCTATCACTCTCTGACACTCTCAGACACTCTCTGACACTCTCTGACACTCTCTGACACTCTCAGACACTCTCTGACACTCTCTATCACTCTCTGACACTGTCTGACCCTCTCTATCGCTCTCTGACACTCTCTGACACTCTCTATCACTCTCTATCACTTTCTGACACTCTCTGACACTCTCTGACACTCTCTGACACTCTCTGAAACTCTCTGAAACTCTCTATCACTCTCTGACACTCACTATCACTCTCTGACACTCTCAGACACTCTCAGACACTCTCTGACACTCTCTGACACTCTCTGACACTCTCTGACACTGTCTGACACTCTCTGACACTCTCTATCACTCTCTGACACTGTCTGACACTCTCTGACACTCTCGATCACTCTCTATCACTCTCTGACACACTCAGACACTCTCTGACACTCTCAGACACTCACTATCACTCTCTGACACTGTCTGACACTCTCTATCACTCTCTGGCACTCTCTGACACTCTCTATCGCTCTCTATCACTTTCTGACACTCTCTGACACACTCTGAAACTCTCTATCACTCTCTATCACTCTCTGACACTCACTATCACTCTCTGACACTCTCTGACACTCTCTATCACTCTCAGACACTCTCTGACACTCTCTATCACTCTCTGACACTGTCTGAAACTCTCTATCACTCTCTATCACTCTCAGACACTCTCAGACACTCTCTGACACTCTCTGACACTCTCAGACACTCTCAGACACTCTCTATCACTCTCTGACACGGTCTGACACTCTCTGTCACTCTCTGACACTCTCTGACACTCTCTGACACTCTCTATCACTCTCTGACACTCTCTGACTCTCTCAGACACTCTCTGACACTCTCTGAAACTCTCGATCACTCTCTATCACACTCTGACACTCACTATCACTCTCTGACACTCACTATCACTCTCTGACACTCTCTGAAACTCTCTGACACTCTCTATCACTCTCTGACACTGTCTGACACTCTCTATCACTCTCTGGCACTCTCTGACACTCTCTATCGCTCTCTATCACTTTCTGACTCTCTCTGACACACTCTGAAACTCTCTATCACTCTCTATCACTCTCTGACACTCACTATCACTCTCTGACACTCTCTGACACTCTCTATCACTCTCAGACACTCTCTGACACTCTCTATCACTCTCTGACACTGTCTGACACTCTCTATCACTCTCTATCACTCTCAGACACTCTCAGACACTCTCTGACACTCTCATACACTCTCAGACACTCTCTATCACTCTCTGACACTGTCTGACACTCTCTATCACTCTCTGACACTCTCTGACACTCTCTGACACTCTCTATCACTCTCTGACACTCTCTGACTCTCTCAGACACTCTCTGACACTCTCTGAAACTCTCGATCACTCTCTATCACTCTCTGACACTCACTATCACTCTCTGACACTCACTATCACTCTCTGACACTCTCTGACACTCTCTGACACTCTCTATCACTCTCTGACACTGTCTGACACTCTCTGACACTCTCTATCACTCTCTATCACTCTCTGACACTGTCAGACACTCTCTGACACTCTCTGACACTCTCTGAAAATCTCTATCACTCTCTATCACTCTCTGACACTCTCTGACACACTCTGACACTCTCTGACACTCTCTATCACTCTCTATCACTCTCTGACTCTCTCTGACACTCTCTGACACTCTTTATATTTCTCTATCACTTTCTGACACTCTCTGACACACTCTGAAACTCTCTATCACTCTCTATCACTCTCTGACACTCACTATCACTCTCTGACACTCTCTGACACTCTCTATCACTCTCAGACACTCTCTGACACTCTCTGACACTCTCTATCACTCTCTGACACTGTCTGACACTCTCTGACACTCTCTATCACTCTCTATCACTCTCAGACACTCTCAGACAGTCTCTGACACTCTCTGACAGTCTCAGACACTCTCAGACACTCTCTATCACTCTCTGACACTGTCTGACACTCTCAATCACTCTCTGACACTCTCTGACACTCTCTGACACTCTCTATCACTATCACTTTCTGACACTCTCTGACACTCTCTGACTCTCTCAGACACTCTCTGACACTCTCTGAAACTCTCTACCACTCTCTATCACTCTCTGACACTCACTATCACTCTCTGACACTCTCTATCACTCTCAGACACTCTCTGACACTCTCTGACACTCTCTATCACTCTCTGACACTGTCTGGCATTCTCTGACACTCTCTATCACTCTCTATCACTCTCTGACACTCTCAGACACTCTCTGACACTCTCTGACACTCTCTGAAAATCTCTATCACTCTCTATCACTCTCTGACACTCTCTGACACTCTCTGACACTCTCAGACACTCTCTGACACTCTCTGACACTCTCTGAAAATCTCTATCACTCTCTATCACTCTCTGACACTGTCTGACACTCTCTGACACTCTCTATCACTCTCTGACACTGTCTGACACTCTCTGACACTCTCTATCACTCTCGATCACTCTCTGACACTCTCAGACACTCTCTGACACTCTCTGAGACTCTCTATCACTCTCTGACACTCTCAGTCACTCTCTGACACTCTCTATCACTCTCTGACACTCTCTATCACTCTCTGACACTGTCTGACACTCTCTGACACTCTCTATCACTCTCTGACACTCTCTATCACTCTCTGACACTGTCTGACACTCTCTGACACTCTCTATCACTCTCTGACACTCTCAGACACTCTCTGACACTCTCTGAAACTCTCTAAAACTCTCTATCACACTCTGACACTCTCAGACACTCTCTGACACTCTCTGAAACTCTCTATCACTCTCTGACACTCTCTGACATTCTCTGACACTCTCTATCACTCTCAATCACTCTCTGACACTCTCTGACACTCTCAGACACTCTCTGACACTCTCTGAAACTCTCTATCACTCTCTATCAATTCTGAAACTCTCTGACACTCTCTGAAACTCTCTATCACTCTCTGACACTCTCTGACACTCTCTGAAACACTCTATCACTCTCTATCACTCTCTGACACTCTCTGACACTCTCTATCACTCTCTATCACTCTCTGACACTCTCTGACACTCTCTGACACTCTCGATCACTCTCTATCACTCTCTGACACACTCAGACACTCTCTGACACTCTCAGACACTCACTATCACTCTCTGACACTGTCTGACACTCTCTATCACTCTCTGGCACTCTCTGACACTCTCTATCGCTCTCTATCACTTTCTGACACTCTCTGACACACTCTGAAACTCTCTATCACTCTCTATCACTCTCTGACACTCACTATCACTCTCTGACACTCTCTGACACTCTCTATCACTCTCAGACACTCTCTGACACTCTCTATCACTCTCTGACACTGTCTGAAACTCTCTATCACTCTCTATCACTCTCAGACACTCTCAGACACTCTCTGACACTCTCTGACACTCTCAGACACTCTCAGACACTCTCTATCACTCTCTGACACGGTCTGACACTCTCTGTCACTCTCTGACACTCTCTGACACTCTCTGACACTCTCTATCACTCTCTGACACTCTCTGACTCTCTCAGACACTCTCTGACACTCTCTGAAACTCTCGATCACTCTCTATCACACTCTGACACTCACTATCACTCTCTGACACTCACTATCACTCTCTGACACTCTCTGAAACTCTCTGACACTCTCTATCACTCTCTGACACTGTCTGACACTCTCTATCACTCTCTGGCACTCTCTGACACTCTCTATCGCTCTCTATCACTTTCTGACTCTCTCTGACACACTCTGAAACTCTCTATCACTCTCTATCACTCTCTGACACTCACTATCACTCTCTGACACTCTCTGACACTCTCTATCACTCTCAGACACTCTCTGACACTCTCTATCACTCTCTGACACTGTCTGACACTCTCTATCACTCTCTGACACTCGCTATCACTCTCTGACACTCTCTGACACTCTCTATCACTCTCAGACACTCTCTGACACTCTCTATCACTCTCTGACACTGTCTGACACTCTCTATCACTCTCTATCACTCTCAGACACTCTCAGACACTCTCTGACACTCTCATACACTCTCAGACACTCTCATACACTCTCAGACACTCTCTATCACTCTCTGACACTGTCTGACACTCTCTATCACTCTCTGACACTCTCTGACACTCTCTGACACTCTCTATCACTCTCTGACACTCTCTGACTCTCTCAGACACTCTCTGACACTCTCTGAAACTCTCGATCACTCTCTATCACTCTCTGACACTCACTATCACTCTCTGACACTCACTATCACTCTCTGACACTCTCTGACACTCTCTGACACTCTCTATCACTCTCTGACACTGTCTGACACTCTCTGACACTCTCTATCACTCTCTATCACTCTCTGACACTGTCAGACACTCTCTGACACTCTCTGACACTCTCTGAAAATCTCTATCACTCTCTATCACTCTCTGACACTCTCTGACACACTCTGACACTCTCTGACACTCTCTATCACTCTCTATCACTCTCTGACTCTCTCTGACACTCTCTGACACTCTTTATAACTCTCTATCACTTTCTGACACTCTCTGACACACTCTGAAACTCTCTATCACTCTCTATCACTCTCTGACACTCACTATCACTCTCTGACACTCTCTGACACTCTCTATCACTCTCAGACACTCTCTGACACTCTCTGACACTCTCTATCACTCTCTGACACTGTCTGACACTCTCTGACACTCTCTATCACTCTCTATCACTCTCAGACACTCTCAGACAGTCTCTGACACTCTCTGACAGTCTCAGACACTCTCAGACACTCTCTATCACTCTCTGACACTGTCTGACACTCTCAATCACTCTCTGACACTCTCTGACACTCTCTGACACTCTCTATCACTATCACTTTCTGACACTCTCTGACACTCTCTGACTCTCTCAGACACTCTCTGACACTCTCTGAAACTCTCTACCACTCTCTATCACTCTCTGACACTCACTATCACTCTCTGACACTCTCTATCACTCTCAGACACTCTCTGACACTCTCTGACACTCTCTATCACTCTCTGACACTGTCTGACATTCTCTGACACTCTCTATCACTCTCTATCACTCTCTGACACTCTCAGACACTCTCTGACACTCTCTGACACTCTCTGAAAATCTCTATCACTCTCTATCACTCTCTGACACTCTCTGACACTCTCTGACACTCTCAGACACTCTCTGACACTCTCTGACACTCTCTGAAAATCTCTATCACTCTCTATCACTCTCTGACACTGTCTGACACTCTCTGACACTCTCTATCACTCTCTGACACTGTCTGACACTCTCTGACACTCTCTATCACTCTCGATCACTCTCTGACACTCTCAGACACTCTCTGACACTCTCTGAGACTCTCTATCACTCTCTGACACTCTCAGTCACTCTCTGACACTCTCTATCACTCTCAGACACTCTCTATCACTCTCTGACACTGTCTGACACTCTCTGACACTCTCTATCACTCTCTGACACTCTCTATCACTCTCTGACACTGTCTGACACTCTCTGACACTCTCTATCACTCTCTGACACTCTCAGACACTCTCTGACACTCTCTGAAACTCTCTATCACTCTCTATCACACTCTGACACTCTCAGACACTCTCTGACACTCTCTGAAACTCTCTATCACTCTCTGACACTCTCTGACATTCTCTGACACTCTCTATCACTCTCAATCACTCTCTGACACTCTCTGACACTCTCAGACACTCTCTGACACTCTCTGAAACTCTCTATCACTCTCTATCAATTCTGAAACTCTCTGACACTCTCTGAAACTCTCTATCACTCTCTGACACTCTCTGACACTCTCTGAAACACTCTATCACTCTCTATCACTCTCTGACACTCTCTGACACTCTCTATCACTCTCTATCACTCTCTGACACTCTCTGACACTCTCTGACACTCTCAGACACTCTCTGACACTCTCTGAAACTCTCTGTCACTCTCTATCACTCTCTGAAACTCTCTGACACTCTCTGAAACTCTCTATCACTCTCTATCATCTCTGACACTCTCTGACACTATCTGACACTCTCAGACACTCACTATCACTCTCTGACACTGTCTGACACTCTCTGACACTCTCTATCACTCTCTGACACTATCTGACACTCTCTGACAATCTCTATCACTCTCTATCACTCTCTGACACTCTCAGACACTCTCTGACACTCTCTATCACTCTCTGACACTCTCTATCACTCTCTGACACTCTCTGACACTCTCTATCACTCTCTGATACTCTCAGACACTCTCTGACACTCTCAGACACTCTCTGACACTCTCTATCACTCTCTATCACTCTCGGACAATCTCTGACACTCTCAGACACTCACTATCACTCTCTGACACTGTCTGACACTCTCTGTCACTCGCTATCACTCTCTGACACTCTGTGACACTCTATCACTCTCTATCACTCTCTGACACTCTCAGACACTCACTGACACTCTCAGACACTCTCTGACACTCTCTGACACTCTCTGAAAATCTCTGTCACTCTCTATCACTCTCTGACACTCTCTGACACTCTCTGACACTCTCAGACACTCTCTGACACTCTCTGACACTCTCTGAAAATCTCTATCACTCTCTATCACTCTCTGACACTCTCTATCACTCTCTGACACTGTCTGACACTCTCTGACACTCTCTATCACTCTCTGACACTGTCTGACACTCTCTGACACTCTCTATCACTCTCGATCACTCTCTGACACTCTCAGACACTCTCTGACACTCTCTGAGACTCTCTATCACTCTCTGACACTCTCAGTCACTCTCTGACACTCTCTATCACTCTCTGACACTATCTATCACTCTCTGACACTGTCTGACACTCTCTGACACTCTCTATCACTCTCTGACACTCTCTATCACTCTCTGACACTGTCTGACACTCTCTGACACTCTCTATCACTCTCTATCACTCTCTGACACTTTCAGACACTCTCTGACACTCTCTGAAACTCTCTATCACTCTCTATCACACTCTGACACTCTCAGACACTCTCTGACACTCTCTGAAACTCTCTATCACTCTCTATCACTCTCTGACACTCTCTGACATTCTCTGACATTCTCTATCACTCTCAATCACTCTCTGACACTCTCTGACACTCTCAGACACTCTCTGACACTCTCTGAAACTCTCTATCACTCTCTATCAATTCTGAAACTCTCTGACACTCTCTGAAACACTCTATCACTCTCTATCACTCTCTGACACTCTCTGACACTCTCTATCACTCTCTATCACTCTCTGACACTCTCTGACACTCTCTGACACTCTCAGACACTCTCTGACACTCTCTGAAACTCTCTGTCACTCTCTATCACTCTCTGAAACTCTCTGACACTCTCTGAAACTCTCTATCACTCTCTATCACTCTCTGACACTCTCTGACACTCTCTGACACTCTCTATCACTCTCTGACACTGTCTGACACTCTCTGACACTCTCTATCACTCTCTATCACTCTCTGACACTGTCAGACACTCTCTGACACTCTCTGACACTCTCTGAAAATCTCTATCACTCTCTATCACTCTCTGACACTCTCTGACACACTCTGACACTCTCTGACACTCTCTATCACTCTCTATCACTCTCTGACTCTCTCTGACACTCTCTGACACTCTTTATAACTCTCTATCACTTTCTGACACTCTCTGACACACTCTGAAACTCTCTATCACTCTCTATCACTCTCTGACACTCACTATCACTCTCTGACACTCTCTATCACTCTCAGACACTCTCTGACACTCTCTGACACTCTCTATCACTCTCTGACACTGTCTGACACTCTCTGACACTCTCTATCACTCTCTATCACTCTCAGACACTCTCAGACAGTCTCTGACACTC
Source organism: Heterodontus francisci (assembly GCF_036365525.1). Classification (NCBI taxonomy): domain Eukaryota; kingdom Metazoa; phylum Chordata; class Chondrichthyes; order Heterodontiformes; family Heterodontidae; genus Heterodontus; species Heterodontus francisci. Next base: position 32,556,469 of record NC_090412.1, on the reverse strand, counting down.
TCTGACAGTCTCAGACACTCTCAGACACTCTCTATCACTCTCTGACACTGTCTGACACTCTCTATCACTCTCTGACACTCTCTGACACTCTCTGACACTCTCTATCACTCTCTATCACTTTCTGACACTCTCTGACACTCTCTGACTCTCTCAGACACTCTCTGACACTCTCTGAAACTCTCTACCACTCTCTATCACTCTCTATCACACTCTGACACTCTCAGACACTCTCTGACACTCTCTGAAACTCTCTATCACTCTCTGACACTCTCTGACATTCTCTGACACTCTCTATCACTCTCAATCACTCTCTGACACTCTCTGACACTCTCAGACACTCTCTGACACTCTCTGAAACTCTCTATCACTCTCTATCAATTCTGAAACTCTCTGACACTCTCTGAAACTCTCTATCACTCTCTGACACTCTCTGACACTCTCTGAAACACTCTATCACTCTCTATCACTCTCTGACACTCTCTGACACTCTCTATCACTCTCTATCACTCTCTGACACTCTCTGACACTCTCTGACACTCTCGATCACTCTCTATCACTCTCTGACACACTCAGACACTCTCTGACACTCTCAGACACTCACTATCACTCTCTGACACTGTCTGACACTCTCTATCACTCTCTGGCACTCTCTGACACTCTCTATCGCTCTCTATCACTTTCTGACACTCTCTGACACACTCTGAAACTCTCTATCACTCTCTATCACTCTCTGACACTCACTATCACTCTCTGACACTCTCTGACACTCTCTATCACTCTCAGACACTCTCTGACACTCTCTATCACTCTCTGACACTGTCTGAAACTCTCTATCACTCTCTATCACTCTCAGACACTCTCAGACACTCTCTGACACTCTCTGACACTCTCAGACACTCTCAGACACTCTCTATCACTCTCTGACACGGTCTGACACTCTCTGTCACTCTCTGACACTCTCTGACACTCTCTGACACTCTCTATCACTCTCTGACACTCTCTGACTCTCTCAGACACTCTCTGACACTCTCTGAAACTCTCGATCACTCTCTATCACACTCTGACACTCACTATCACTCTCTGACACTCACTATCACTCTCTGACACTCTCTGAAACTCTCTGACACTCTCTATCACTCTCTGACACTGTCTGACACTCTCTATCACTCTCTGGCACTCTCTGACACTCTCTATCGCTCTCTATCACTTTCTGACTCTCTCTGACACACTCTGAAACTCTCTATCACTCTCTATCACTCTCTGACACTCACTATCACTCTCTGACACTCTCTGACACTCTCTATCACTCTCAGACACTCTCTGACACTCTCTATCACTCTCTGACACTGTCTGACACTCTCTATCACTCTCTATCACTCTCAGACACTCTCAGACACTCTCTGACACTCTCATACACTCTCAGACACTCTCTATCACTCTCTGACACTGTCTGACACTCTCTATCACTCTCTGACACTCTCTGACACTCTCTGACACTCTCTATCACTCTCTGACACTCTCTGACTCTCTCAGACACTCTCTGACACTCTCTGAAACTCTCGATCACTCTCTATCACTCTCTGACACTCACTATCACTCTCTGACACTCACTATCACTCTCTGACACTCTCTGACACTCTCTGACACTCTCTATCACTCTCTGACACTGTCTGACTCTCTCTGACACTCTCTATCACTCTCTATCACTCTCTGACACTGTCAGACACTCTCTGACACTCTCTGACACTCTCTGAAAATCTCTATCACTCTCTATCACTCTCTGACACTCTCTGACACACTCTGACACTCTCTGACACTCTCTATCACTCTCTATCACTCTCTGACTCTCTCTGACACTCTCTGACACTCTTTATAACTCTCTATCACTTTCTGACACTCTCTGACACACTCTGAAACTCTCTATCACTCTCTATCACTCTCTGACACTCACTATCACTCTCTGACACTCTCTGACACTCTCTATCACTCTCAGACACTCTCTGACACTCTCTGACACTCTCTATCACTCTCTGACACTGTCTGACACTCTCTGACACTCTCTATCACTCTCTATCACTCTCAGACACTCTCAGACAGTCTCTGACACTCTCTGACAGTCTCAGACACTCTCAGACACTCTCTATCACTCTCTGACACTGTCTGACACTCTCAATCACTCTCTGACACTCTCTGACACTCTCTGACACTCTCTATCACTATCACTTTCTGACACTCTCTGACACTCTCTGACTCTCTCAGACACTCTCTGACACTCTCTGAAACTCTCTACCACTCTCTATCACTCTCTGACACTCACTATCACTCTCTGACACTCTCTATCACTCTCAGACACTCTCTGACACTCTCTGACACTCTCTATCACTCTCTGACACTGTCTGACATTCTCTGACACTCTCTATCACTCTCTATCACTCTCTGACACTCTCAGACACTCTCTGACACTCTCTGACACTCTCTGAAAATCTCTATCACTCTCTATCACTCTCTGACACTCTCTGACACTCTCTGACACTCTCAGACACTCTCTGACACTCTCTGACACTCTCTGAAAATCTCTATCACTCTCTATCACTCTCTGACACTGTCTGACACTCTCTGACACTCTCTATCACTCTCTGACACTGTCTGACACTCTCTGACACTCTCTATCACTCTCGATCACTCTCTGACACTCTCAGACACTCTCTGACACTCTCTGAGACTCTCTATCACTCTCTGACACTCTCAGTCACTCTCTGACACTCTCTATCACTCTCAGACACTCTCTATCACTCTCTGACACTGTCTGACACTCTCTGACACTCTCTATCACTCTCTGACACTCTCTATCACTCTCTGACACTGTCTGACACTCTCTGACACTCTCTATCACTCTCTGACACTCTCAGACACTCTCTGACACTCTCTGAAACTCTCTATCACTCTCTATCACACTCTGACACTCTCAGACACTCTCTGACACTCTCTGAAACTCTCTATCACTCTCTATCACTCTCTGACACTCTCTGACATTCTCTGACACTCTCTATCACTCTCAATCACTCTCTGACACTCTCTGACACTCTCAGACACTCTCTGACACTCTCTGAAACTCTCTATCACTCTCTATCAATTCTGAAACTCTCTGACACTCTCTGAAACTCTCTATCACTCTCTGACACTCTCTGACACTCTCTGAAACACTCTATCACTCTCTATCACTCTCTGACACTCTCTGACACTCTCTATCACTCTCTATCACTCTCTGACACTCTCTGACACTCTCTGACACTCTCAGACACTCTCTGACACTCTCTGAAACTCTCTGTCACTCTCTATCACTCTCTGAAACTCTCTGACACTCTCTGAAACTCTCTATCACTCTCTATCATCTCTGACACTCTCTGACACTATCTGACACTCTCAGACACTCACTATCACTCTCTGACACTGTCTGACACTCTCTGACACTCTCTATCACTCTCTGACACTATCTGACACTCTCTGACAATCTCTATCACTCTCTATCACTCTCTGACACTCTCAGACACTCTCTGACACTCTCTATCACTCTCTGACACTCTCTATCACTCTCTGACACTCTCTGACACTCTCTATCACTCTCTGATACTCTCAGACACTCTCTGACACTCTCAGACACTCTCTGACACTCTCTATCACTCTCTATCACTCTCGGACAATCTCTGACACTCTCAGACACTCACTATCACTCTCTGACACTGTCTGACACTCTCTGTCACTCGCTATCACTCTCTGACACTCTGTGACACTCTATCACTCTCTATCACTCTCTGACACTCTCAGACACTCACTGACACTCTCAGACACTCTCTGACACTCTCTGACACTCTCTGAAAATCTCTGTCACTCTCTATCACTCTCTGACACTCTCTGACACTCTCTGACACTCTCAGACACTCTCTGACACTCTCTGACACTCTCTGAAAATCTCTATCACTCTCTATCACTCTCTGACACTCTCTATCACTCTCTGACACTGTCTGACACTCTCTGACACTCTCTATCACTCTCTGACACTGTCTGACACTCTCTGACACTCTCTATCACTCTCGATCACTCTCTGACACTCTCAGACACTCTCTGACACTCTCTGAGACTCTCTATCACTCTCTGACACTCTCAGTCACTCTCTGACACTCTCTATCACTCTCTGACACTATCTATCACTCTCTGACACTGTCTGACACTCTCTGACACTCTCTATCACTCTCTGACACTCTCTATCACTCTCTGACACTGTCTGACACTCTCTGACACTCTCTATCACTCTCTATCACTCTCTGACACTTTCAGACACTCTCTGACACTCTCTGAAACTCTCTATCACTCTCTATCACACTCTGACACTCTCAGACACTCTCTGACACTCTCTGAAACTCTCTATCACTCTCTATCACTCTCTGACACTCTCTGACATTCTCTGACATTCTCTATCACTCTCAATCACTCTCTGACACTCTCTGACACTCTCAGACACTCTCTGACACTCTCTGAAACTCTCTATCACTCTCTATCAATTCTGAAACTCTCTGACACTCTCTGAAACACTCTATCACTCTCTATCACTCTCTGACACTCTCTGACACTCTCTATCACTCTCTATCACTCTCTGACACTCTCTGACACTCTCTGACACTCTCAGACACTCTCTGACACTCTCTGAAACTCTCTGTCACTCTCTATCACTCTCTGAAACTCTCTGACACTCTCTGAAACTCTCTAACACTCTCTATCACTCTCTGACACTCTCTGACACTCTCTGACACTCTCTATCACTCTCTGACACTGTCTGACACTCTCTGACACTCTCTATCACTCTCTATCACTCTCTGACACTGTCAGACACTCTCTGACACTCTCTGACACTCTCTGAAAATCTCTATCACTCTCTATCACTCTCTGACACTCTCTGACACACTCTGACACTCTCTGACACTCTCTATCACTCTCTATCACTCTCTGACTCTCTCTGACACTCTCTGACACTCTTTATAACTCTCTATCACTTTCTGACACTCTCTGACACACTCTGAAACTCTCTATCACTCTCTATCACTCTCTGACACTCACTATCACTCTCTGACACTCTCTGACACTCTCTATCACTCTCAGACACTCTCTGACACTCTCTGACACTCTCTATCACTCTCTGACACTGTCTGACACTCTCTGACACTCTCTATCACTCTCTATCACTCTCTGACACTGTCTGACACTCTCTATCACTCTCTGACACTCTCTGACACTCTCTGACACTCTCTATCACTCTCTATCACTTTCTGACACTCTCTGACACTCTCTGACTCTCTCAGACACTCTCTGACACTCTCTGAAACTCTCTACCACTCTCTATCACTCTCTGACACTCACTATCACTCTCTGACACTCTCTATCACTCTCAGACACTCTCTGACACTCTCTGACACTCTCTATCACTCTCTGACACTGTCTGACATTCTCTGACACTCTCTATCACTCTCTATCACTCTCTGACACTCTCAGACACTCTCTGACACTCTCTGACACTCTCTGAAAATCTCTATCACTCTCTATCACTCTCTGACACTCTCTGACACTCTCTGACACTCTCAGACACTCTCTGACACTCTCTGACACTCTCTGAAAATCTCTATCACTCTCTATCACTCTCTGACACTGTCTGACACTCTCTGACACTCTCTATCACTCTCTGACACTGTCTGACACTCTCTGACACTCTCTATCACTCTCGATCACTCTCTGACACTCTCTATCACTCTCTGACACTCTCTGAGACTCTCTATCACTCTCTGACACTCTCAGTCACTCTCTGACACTCTCTATCACTCTCTGACACTCTCTATCACTCTCTGACACTGTCTGACACTCTCTGACACTCTCTATCACTCTCTGACACTCTCTATCACTCTCTGACACTGTCTGACACTCTCTGACACTCTCTATCACTCTCTATCACTCTCTGACACTCTCAGACACTCTCTGACACTCTCTGAAACTCTCTATCACTCTCTATCACACTCTGACACTCTCAGACACTCTCTGACACTCTCTGAAACTCTCTATCACTCTCTATCACTCTCTGACACTCTCTGACATTCTCTGACACTCTCTATCACTCTCAATCACTCTCTGACACTCTCTGACACTCTCAGACACTCTCTGACACTCTCTGAAACTCTCTATCACTCTCTGACACTCTCTGACACTCTCTGAAACACTCTATCACTCTCTATCACTCTCTGACACTCTCTGACACTCTCTATCACTCTCTATCACTCTCTGACACTCTCTGACACTCTCTGACACTCTCAGACACTCTCAGACACTCTCTGAAACTCTCTGTCACTCTCTATCACTCTCTGAAACTCTCTGACACTCTCTGAAACTCTCTATCACTCTCTATCACTCTCTGACACTCTCTGACACTATCTGACACTCTCAGACACTCACTATCACTCTCTGACACTGTCTGACACTCTCTGACACTCTCTATCACTCTCTGACACTGTCTGACACTCTCTGACAATCTCTATCACTCTCTATCACTCTCTGACACTCTCAGACACTCTCTGACACTCTCTATCACTCTCTGACACTCTCTATCACTCTCTGACACTCTCTGACACTCTCTATCACTCTCTGATACTCTCAGACACTCTCTGACACTCTCAGACACTCTCTGACACTCTCTATCACTCTCTATCACTCTCGGACAATCTCTGACACTCTCAGACACTCACTATCACTCTCTGACACTGTCTGACACTCTCTGTCACTCGCTATCACTCTCTGACACTCTGTGACACTCTATCACTCTCTATCACTCTCTGACACTCTCAGACACTCACTGACACTCTCAGACACTCTCTGACACTCTCTGAAAATCTCTATCACTCTCTATCACTCTCTGACAATGTCTGACACTCTCTGACACTCTCAGACACTCTCTGACACTCTCTGACACTCTCTGAAAATCTCTATCACTCTCTATCACTCTCTGACACTCTCTATCACTCTCTGACACTGTCTGACACTCTCTGACACTCTCTATCACTCTCTGACACTGTCTGACACTCTCTGACACTCTCTATCACTCTCGATCACTCTCTGACACTCTCAGACACTATCTGACACTCTCTGAGACTCTCTATCACTCTCTGACACTCTCAGTCACTCTCTGACACTCTCTATCACTCTCTGACACTATCTATCACTCTCTGACACTGTCTGACACTCTCTGACACTCTCTATCACTCTCTGACACACTCTATCACTCTCTGACACTGTCTGACACTCTCTGACACTCTCTATCACTCTCTATCACTCTCTGACACTTTCAGACACTCTCTGACACTCTCTGAAACTCTCTATCACTCTCTATCACACTCTGACACTCTCAGACACTCTCTGACACTCTCTGAAACTCTCTATCACTCTCTATCACTCTCTGACACTCTCTGACATTCTCTGACACTCTCTATCACTCTCAATCACTCTCTGACACTCTCTGACACTCTCAGACACTCTCTGACACTCTCTGAAACTCTCTATCACTCTCTATCAATTCTGAAACTCTCTGACACTCTCTGAAACTCTCTATCACTCTCTGACACTCTCTGACACTCTCTGAAACACTCTATCACTCTCTATCACTCTCTGACACTCTCTGACACTCTCTATCACTCTCTATCACTCTCTGACACTCTCTGACACTCTCTGACACTCTCAGACACTCTCTGACACTCTCTGAAACTCTCTGTCACTCTCTATCGCTCTCTGAAACTCTCTGACACTCTCTGAAACTCTCTATCACTCTCTATCACTCTCTGACACTGTCTGACACTCTCTGACACTCTCTATCACTCTCTGACACTGTCTGACACTCTCTGACAATCTCTATCACTCTCTATCACTCTCTGACACTCTCAGACACTCTCTGACACTCTCTATCACTCTCTGACACTCTCTATCACTCTCTGACACTCTCTGACACTCTCTATCACTCTCTGATACTCTCAGACACTCTCTGACACTCTCAGACACTCTCTGACACTCTCTATCACTCTCTATCACTCTCGGACAATCTCTGACACTCTCAGACACTCACTATCACTCTCAGACACTGTCTGACACTCTCTGTCACTCTCTATCACTCTCTGACACTCTGTGACACTCTATCACTCTCTATCACTCTCTGACACTCTCAGACACTCACTGACACTCTCAGTCACTCTCTGACACTCTCTATCACTCTCTGACACTCTCTATCACTCTCTATCACTCTCTGACACTCTCTGACACTCTCTGACACTCTCAGACACTCTCTGACACTCTCTGAAACTCTCTATCACTCTCTATCACACTCTGACACTCTCAGACACTCTCTGACACTCTCTGAAACTCTCTATCACTCTCTATCACTCTCTGACACTCTCTGACATTCTCTGACACTCTCTATCACTGTCAATCACTCTCTGACACTCTATGACACTCTCAGACACTCTCTGACACTCTCTGAAACTCTCTATCACTCTCTATCAATTCTGAAACTCTCTGACACTCTCTGAAACTCTCTATCACTCTCTGACACTCTCCGACACTCTCTGAAACACTCTATCACTCTCTATCACTCTCTGACACTCTCTGACATTCTCTGACACTCTCTATCACTCTCAATCACTCTCTGACACTCTCTGACACTCTCAGACACTCTCTGACACTCTCTGAAACTCTCTATCACTCTCTGACACTCTCTGACACTCTCTGAAACACTCTATCACTCTCTATCACTCTCTGACACTCTCTGACACTCTCTATCACTCTATCACTCTCTGACACTCTCTGACACTCTCTGACACTCTCAGACACTCTCAGACACTCTCTGAAACTCTCTGTCACTCTCTATCACTCTCTGAAACTCTCTGACACTCTCTGAAACTCTCTATCACTCTCTATCACTCTCTGACACTCTCTGACACTATCTGACACTCTCAGACACTCACTATCACTCTCTGACACTGTCTGACACTCTCTGACACTCTCTATCACTCTCTGACACTGTCTGACACTCTCTGACAATCTCTATCACTCTCTATCACTCTCTGACACTCTCAGACACTCTCTGACACTCTCTATCACTCTCTGACACTCTCTATCACTCTCTGACACTCTCTGACACTCTCTATCACTCTCTGATACTCTCAGACACTCTCTGACACTCTCAGACACTCTCTGACACTCTCTATCACTCTCTATCACTCTCGGACAATCTCTGACACTCTCAGACACTCACTATCACTCTCTGACACTGTCTGACACTCTCTGTCACTCGCTATCACTCTCTGACACTCTGTGACACTCTATCACTCTCTATCACTCTCTGACACTCTCAGACACTCACTGACACTCTCAGACACTCTCTGACACTCTCTGAAAATCTCTATCACTCTCTATCACTCTCTGACAATGTCTGACACTCTCTGACACTCTCAGACACTCTCTGACACTCTCTGACACTCTCTGAAAATCTCTATCACTCTCTATCACTCTCTGACACTCTCTATCACTCTCTGACACTGTCTGACACTCTCTGACACTCTCTATCACTCTCTGACACTGTCTGACACTCTCTGACACTCTCTATCACTCTCGATCACTCTCTGACACTCTCAGACACTATCTGACACTCTCTGAGACTCTCTATCACTCTCTGACACTCTCAGTCACTCTCTGACACTCTCTATCACTCTCTGACACTATCTATCACTCTCTGACACTGTCTGACACTCTCTGACACTCTCTATCACTCTCTGACACACTCTATCACTCTCTGACACTGTCTGACACTCTCTGACACTCTCTATCACTCTCTATCACTCTCTGACACTTTCAGACACTCTCTGACACTCTCTGAAACTCTCTATCACTCTCTATCACACTCTGACACTCTCAGACACTCTCTGACACTCTCTGAAACTCTCTATCACTCTCTATCACTCTCTGACACTCTCTGACATTCTCTGACACTCTCTATCACTCTCAATCACTCTCTGACACTCTCTGACACTCTCAGACACTCTCTGACACTCTCTGAAACTCTCTATCACTCTCTATCAATTCTGAAACTCTCTGACACTCTCTGAAACTCTCTATCACTCTCTGACACTCTCTGACACTCTCTGAAACACTCTATCACTCTCTATCACTCTCTGACACTCTCTGACACTCTCTATCACTCTCTATCACTCTCTGACACTCTCTGACACTCTCTGACACTCTCAGACACTCTCTGACACTCTCTGAAACTCTCTGTCACTCTCTATCGCTCTCTGAAACTCTCTGACACTCTCTGAAACTCTCTATCACTCTCTATCACTCTCTGACACTGTCTGACACTCTCTGACACTCTCTATCACTCTCTGACACTGTCTGACACTCTCTGACAATCTCTATCACTCTCTATCACTCTCTGACACTCTCAGACACTCTCTGACACTCTCTATCACTCTCTGACACTCTCTATCACTCTCTGACACTCTCTGACACTCTCTATCACTCTCTGATACTCTCAGACACTCTCTGACACTCTCAGACACTCTCTGACACTCTCTATCACTCTCTATCACTCTCGGACAATCTCTGACACTCTCAGACACTCACTATCACTCTCAGACACTGTCTGACACTCTCTGTCACTCTCTATCACTCTCTGACACTCTGTGACACTCTATCACTCTCTATCACTCTCTGACACTCTCAGACACTCACTGACACTCTCAGTCACTCTCTGACACTCTCTATCACTCTCTGACACTCTCTATCACTCTCTATCACTCTCTGACACTCTCTGACACTCTCTGACACTCTCAGACACTCTCTGACACTCTCTGAAACTCTCTATCACTCTCTATCACACTCTGACACTCTCAGACACTCTCTGACACTCTCTGAAACTCTCTATCACTCTCTATCACTCTCTGACACTCTCTGACATTCTCTGACACTCTCTATCACTGTCAATCACTCTCTGACACTCTCTGACACTCTCAGACACTCTCTGACACTCTCTGAAACTCTCTATCACTCTCTATCAATTCTGAAACTCTCTGACACTCTCTGAAACTCTCTATCACTCTCTGACACTCTCCGACACTCTCTGAAACACTCTATCACTCTCTATCACTCTCTGACACTCTCTGACACTCTCTATCACTCTCTATCACTCTCTGACACTCTCTGACACTCTCTGACACTCTCAGACACTCTCTGACACTCTCTGAAACTCTCTGTCACTCTCTATCACTTTCTGAAACTCTCTGACACTCTCTGAAACTCTCTATCACTCTCTATCACTCTCTGACACTCTCTGACACTATCTGACACTCTCAGACACTCACTATCACTCTCTGACACTGTCTGACACTCTCTGACACTCTCTATCACTCTCTGACACTGTCTGACACTCTCTGACAATCTCTATCACTCTCTATCACTCTCTGACACTCTCTGACACTCTCTATCACTCTCTGACACTCTCTGACACTCACTATCACTCTCTGACACTGTCTGACACTCTCTGACACTCGCTATCACTCTCTGACACTGTCTGACACTCTCTGACACTCTCTATCACTCTCTATCACTCTCTGACACTGTCTGACACTCTCTGACACTCTCTATCACTCTCTGACACTCTCTGACACTCTCTATCACTCTCTGACACTCTCTGACACTCACTATCACTCTCTGACACTGTCTGACACTCTCTGACACTCGCTATCACTCTCTGACACTCTGTGACACTCTGTGACACTCTATCACTCTCTATCACTCTCTGACACTGTCTGACACTCTCTGACACTCTCTATCACTCTCTGACACTCTCTGACACTCTCTATCACTCTCTGACACTCTCTGACACTCACTATCACTCTCTGACACTGTCTGACACTCTCTGACACTCGCTATCACTCTCTGACACTCTGTGACACTCTGTGACACTCTATCACTCTCTATCACTCTCTGACACTCTCAGACACTCACTGACACTCTCAGACTCTCTCTGACACTCTCTATCACTCTCTGACACTCTCTGACACTCTCTATCACTCTCTGACACTGTCTGACACTCTCTGACACTCTCTATCACTCTCTATCACTCTCTGACACTGTCTGACACTCTCTGACACTCTCCATCACTCTCTGACACTCTCTGACACTCTCTATCACTCTCTGACACTCTCTGTCACTCTCTGACACTCTCTGACACTCTCAGACACTCTCTGACACTCTCAGACACTCTCTGACATTCTCTATCACTCTCTGACACTCTCTGTCACTCTCTGACTCTGTCTGACACTCTCTGACACTCTCTATCACTCTCTGACACTCTCAGACACTCTCAGACACTCTCTGACACTCTCTACCACTCTCTGACACTCTCTATCACTCTCTGACACTCTCTGACACTCTCTGACACTCTCTATCACTCTCTATCACTCTCTGACACTCTCAGACCCTCTCTGACACTCTCAGACACTCTCTGACACTCTCTATCACTCTCTGACACTCTCAGACCCTCTCTGACACTCTCTGAAAATCTCTATCACTCTCTATCACTCTCTGACACTGTCTGACACTCTCTGACACTCTCTATCACTCTCTGACACTGTCTGACACTCTCTGACAATCTCTATCACTCTCTATCACTCTCTGACACTCTCAGACACTCTCTGACACTCTCAGACACTCTCTGACACTCTCTGACACTCTCAGACCCTCTCTGACACTCTCTGAAACTCTCTATCACTCTCTATCACTCTCTGACACTGTCTGACACTCTCTGACTCTCTCTATCACTCTCTGACACTGTCTGACACTCTCTGACAATCTCTATCACTCTCTATCACTCTCTGACACTCCCAGACACTCTCTGACACTCTCAGACACTCACTATCACTCTCTGACACTCTCTGACACTCTCAGACACTCACTATCACTCTCTGACACTCTCTGACACTCTCTGACACTCTCTATCACTCTCTGACACTCTCTGACACTCTCTGACACTCTCTATCACTCTCTGACACTCTCTGACACTCTATCACTCTCTGACACTCTCTGACACTCTCTGACACTCTCTATCACTCTCTGACACTCTCTATCACTCTCTATCACTCTCTGACACTCTCAGACACTCTCAGACACTCTCTGACACTCTCAGACACTCTCTGACACTCTCAGACACTCTCTGACACTCTCTATCACTCTCTGACACTCTCTATCACTCTATCACTCTCTATCACTCTCTGACACTCTCAGACACTCTCTGACACTCTCAGACACTCTCTGACACTCTCAGACACTCTCTGACACTCTCTATCACTCTCTGACACTCTCTGACACTGTCTGACACTCTCTGACACTCTCTATCACTCTCTATCACTCTCTGACACTGTCTGACACTCTCTGACACTCTCTATCACTCTCTGACACTCTCTATCACTCTCTGACACTCTCAGACACTCTCTGACACTCTCAGACACTCACTATCACTCTCTGACACTCTCTGACACTCTCAGACACTCTCTGACACTCTCAGACACTCTCTGACACTCTCAGACACTCTCTGACACTCTCTATCACTTTCTGACACTCTCTATCACTCTATCACTCTCTATCACTCTCTGACACTCTCTATCACTCTCTGACACTCTCAGACACTCTCAGATGTCTTCACCTGAACCAGAGGGGTACCAATATCCTGGGGGGGAGATTTGTTAGTGCTCTTCGGGGGGGTTTAAACTAAATCAGCAGGGGAATGGGAACCTAAATTGCAGTGCCAGTGTACAGGCTGTTGAGAGTAGTGAGGTAGGGGATAAGGTTACAGGGACACAAGAGGGCACTGGCAAGCAAGAACTTGGTTTAAAGTGTGTCTACTTCAACGCCAGGAGCATCCGGAATAAGGTGGGTGAGCTTGCAGCATGGGTTGGTACCTGGGATCCTGATGTTGTGGCCATTTCGGAGACATGGGTAGAGCAGGGGCAGGAATGGAGGTTGCAGGTTCCGGGATTTAGATGTTTCAGAAAGAACAGAGAAGAGGGTAAAAGAGGGGGGGGTGTGGCATTGTTAATCAAGGAAAGTATTACAGCGGCAGAAAGGACGTTTGAGGACTCGTCTACTGAGGTAGTCTGGGCCGAGGTTAGAAACAGGAGAGGAGAGGTCACCCTGTTGGGAGTTTTCTATAGACCTCCGAATAGTTCCAGAGATGTAGAGGAAAGGATAGCGAAGATGATTCTCGACAGGAGCGAGAGTAACAGGGTAGTGGTTATGGGGGACTTTAACTTTCCAAATATTGACTGGAAATACTATAGTTCGAGTACTTTAGATGGGTCTGCTTTTGTCCAGTGTGTGCAGGAGGGTTTTCTGACACAGTATGTGGACAGGCCAACCAGGGGCGATGCCACATTGGATTTGGTACTGGGTAATGAACCCGGCCAGGTGTTTGATTTAGATGTAGGTGAGCACTTTGGCGATAGTGATCACAATTCGGTTAGGTTTACCTTAGCGATGGGCAGGGACAGGTATATACCGCAGGGCAAGAATTATAGCTGGGGGAAAGGAAATTATGACGCGATTAGGCAAGATTTAGGATGTGTAGGATGGGGAAGGAAACTGCAGGGGATGGGCACAAACGAAATGTGGAGCTTATTCAAGGAGCAGCTAATGCGTGTCCTTGATAAGTATGTACCTGTCAGGCAGGGAGGAAGTTGTCGAGCAAGGGAGCCGTGGTTTACTCAAGAAGTTGAAGCGCTTGTCAAGAGGAAGAGGGCGGCTTATGTTAGGATGAGACGTGAAGGCTCAGTTAGGGCGCTTGAGAGTTACAAGCTAGCCAGGAAGGATCTAAAGGGAGGGCTAAGAAGAGCAAGAAGAGGACACGAGAAGTCATTGGCGGATAGGATCAAAGAAAACCCTAAGGCTTTCTATAGGTATATCAGGAATAAACGAATGATAAGAGTTAGAACAGGGCCAATCAAGGATAGTAGTGGGAAGTTGTGTGCGGAATCGGAGGAGATAGGGGAAGCGTTAAATGAATATTTTTCGTCAGTATTTACAGTAGAGAAAGAAAATGTTGCCGAGGAGATTACTGAGATACAGCCTACTAGGCTAGATGGGATTGAGATTCACAAGGAGGAGGTGTTAGCAATTTTGGAAAGAGTGAAAATAGATAAGTCCCCTGGGCCAGATGGGATTTATCCTAGGATTCTCTGGGAAGCCAGGGAGGAGATTGCAGAGCCGTTGTTGTTGATCTTTAAGTCGTCATTGTCGACAGGAGTAGTGCCGGAGGACTGGAGGATAGCAAATGTTGTCCCCTTGTTCAAGAAGGGGAGTAGAGACAGCCCTGGTAATTATAGACCTGTGAGCCTTACTTCGGTTGTGGGTAAAATGTTGGAAAAGGTTATAAGAGACAGGATTTATAATCATCTTGAAAAGAATAAGTTCATTTGCGATAGTCAGCACGGTTTTGTGAAAGGTAGGTCGTGCCTCACAAACCTTATTGAGTTTTTCGAGAAGGTGACCAAACAGGTGGATGAGGGTAAAGCCGTGGATGTGGTGTATATGGATTTCAGTAAGGCGTTTGATAAGGTTCCCCACGGTAGGCTATTGCAGAAAATACGCAAGTATGGGGTTGAAGGTGATTTAGAGCTTTGGATCAGAAATTGGCTAGCTGGAAGAAGACAGAGGGTGGTGGTTGATGGCAAATGTTCATCCTGGAGTTTAGTTACTAGTGGTGTACCGCAAGGTTCTGTTTTGGGGCCACTGCTGTTTGTCATTTTTATAAACGACCTGGATGAGGGTGTAGAAGGGTGGGTTAGTAAATTTGCGGATGACACGAAGGTCGGTGGAGTTGTGGATAGTGTCGAAGGGTGTTGTAGGGTACAGAGGGACATAGATAGGCTGCAGAGCTGGGCTGAGAGATGGCAAATGGAGTTTAATGCGGAGAAGTGTGAGGTGATTCACTTTGGAAGGAGTAACAGCAATGCAGAGTACTGGGCTAATGGGAAGATTCTTGGTAGTGTAGATGAGCAGAGAGATCTTGGTATCCAGGTACATAAATCCCTGAAAGTTGCTACCCAGGTTAATAGGGCTGTTAAGAAGGCATATGGTGTGTTAGCCTTTATTAGTAGGGGGATCGAGTTTCAGAGCCACGGGGTCATGATGCAGCTGTACAAAACTCTGGTGAGGCCGCACCTGGAGTATTGCGTGCAGTTCTGGTCACCGCATTATAGGAAGGATGTCGAAGCTTTGGAAAGGGTGCAGAGGAGATTTACTAGGATGTTGCCTGGTATGGAAGGAAGGTCTTACGAGGAAAGGCTGAGGGACTTGGGGTTGTTTTCGTTAGAGAGAAGGAGGAGGAGAGGTGACTTAATAGAGACATACAAGATAATCAGAGGGTTAGATAGGGTGGATAGTGAGAGTCTTTTTCCTCGGATGAGGATGGCAAACACGAGGGGACATAGCTTTAAGTTGAGGGGTGAAAGATATAGGACAGATGTCAGAGGTAGTTTCTTTACGCAGAGAGTAGTAGGGGCGTGGAACGCCCTGCCTGCAACAGTAGTAGACTCGCCAACTTTAAGGGCATTTAAGTGGTCATTGGATAGACATATGGATGTAAATGGAATAGTGTAGGTCAGATGATCGGCGCAACATCGAGGGCCGAAGGGCCTGTACTGCGCTGTAATATTCTAATTCTAATTCAGACACTCACTATCACTCTCTGACAGTCTCTGACACTCTCTGACACTCTCTATCACTCTCTGACACTCTCTGACACTCTCTGACACTCTCTATCACTCTCTGACACTCTCTGACACTCTATCACTCTCAATCACTCTCTGGCACTGTCTGACACTCTCTGACACTGTCTATCACTCTCTGACACTCTCTGACACTCTCTATCACTCTCTATCACTCTCTGACACTCTCAGACACTCTCAGACACTCTCTGACACTCTCTGACACTCTCAGACACTCACTATCACTCTCTGACACTCTCTGACACTCTCTGACACTCTCTATCACTCTCTGACACTCTCTGACACTCTCTGACACTCTCTATCACTCTCTGACACTCTCTGACACTCACTATCACTCTCTGACACTCTCTGACACTCTCTGACACTCTCTATCACTCTCTGACACTCTCTGACACTCTCTGACACTCTCTATCACTCTCTGACACTCTCTGACACTCTATCACTCTCAATCACTCTCTGACACTGTCTGACACTCTCTGACACTCTCTATCACTCTCTGACACTCTCTATCACTCTCTATCACTCTCTGACACTCTCAGACACTCTCAGACACTCTCTGACACTCTCAGACACTCTCTGACACTCTCAGACACTCTCTGACACTCTCTATCACTCTCTATCACTCTATCACTCTCTATCACTCTCTGACACTCTCAGACACTCTCTGACACTCTCTATCACTCTCTGACACTCTCAGACACTCTCTGACACTCTCAGACACTCACTATCACTCTCTGACACTCTCTGACACTCTCTGACACTCTCTATCACTCTCTGACACTCTCTGACACTCTCTGACACTCTCTATCACTCTCTGACACTCTCTGACACTCTATCACTCTCAATCACTCTCTGACACTGTCTGACACTCTCTGACACTCTCTATCACTCTCTGACACTCTCTATCACTCTCTATCACTCTCTGACACTCTCAGACACTCTCAGACACTCTCTGACACTCTCAGACACTCTCTGACACTCTCAGACACTCTCTGACACTCTCTATCACTCTCTATCACTCTATCACTCTCTATCACTCTCTGACACTCTCAGACACTCTCTGACACTCTCTATCACTCTCTGACACTCTCAGACACTCTCTGACACTCTCTATCCCTCTCTGACACTCTCTGACACTGTCTGACACTCTCTGACACTCTCTATCACTCTCTATCACTCTCTGCCACTGTCTGACACTCTCTGACACTGTCTATCACTCTCTGACACTCTCTGACACTCTCTATCACTCTCTATCACTCTCTGACACTCTCAGACACTCTCAAACACTCTCTGACACTCTCAGACACTCTCTGACACTCTCAGACACTCACTATCACTCTCTGACACTCTCTGACACTCTCTGACACTCTCTATCACTCTCTGACACTCTCTGACACTCTCTGACACTCTCTATCACTCTCTGACACTCTCTGACACTCTATCACTCTCAATCACTCTCTGACACTGTCTGACACTCTCTGACACTCTCTATCACTCTCTGACACTCTCTATCACTCTCTATCACTCTCTGACACTCTCAGACACTCTCAGACACTCTCTGACACTCTCAGACACTCTCTGACACTCTCAGACACTCTCTGACACTCTCTATCACTCTCAGACACTCTCAGACACTCTCTGACACTCTCAGACACTCTCTGACACTCTCAGACACTCTCTGACACTCTCTATCACTCTCTATCACTCTATCACTCTCTATCACTCTCTGACACTCTCAGACACTCTCTGACACTCTCTATCACTCTCTGACACTCTCAGACACTCTCTGACACTCTCTATCACTCTCTGACACTCTCTGACACTGTCTGACACTCTCTGACACTCTCTATCACTCTCTATCACTCTCTGACACTGTCTGACACTCTCTGACACTCTCTATCACTCTCTGACACTCTCTATCACTCTCTGACACTCTCAGACACTCTCAGACACTCTCAGACACTCACTATCACTCTCTGACACTCTCTGACACTCTCAGACACTCTCTGACACTCTCAGACACTCTCTGACAGTCTCAGACACTCTCTGACACTCTCTATCACTCTCTGACACTCTCTATCACTCTATCACTCTCTATCACTCTCTGACACTCTCTATCACTCTCTGACACTCTCAGACACTCTCAGACACTCACTATCACTCTCTGACACTCTCTGACACTCTCTGACACTCTCTATCACTCTCTGACACTCTCTGACACTCTCTGACACTCTCTATCACTCTCTGACACTCTCTGACACTCTATCACTCTCAATCACTCTCTGGCACTGTCTGACACTCTCTGACACTGCCTATCACCCTCTGACACTCTATGACACTCTCTATCACTCTCTATCACTCTCTGACACTCTCAGACACTCTCAGACACTCTCTGACACTCTCAGACACTCTCTGACACTCTCAGACACTCTCTGACACTCTCTATCACTCTATCACTCTCTATCACTCCCTGACACTCTCAGACACTCTCTGACACTCTCAGACACTCTCTGACACTCTCAGACACTCTCTGACACTCTCTATCACTCTCTGACACTCTCTATCACTCTATCACTCTCTATCACTCTCTGACACTCTCTATCACTCTCTGACACTCTCAGACACTCTCAGACACTCACTATCACTCTCTGACACTCTCTGACACTCTCTGACACTCTCTATCACTCTCTGACACTCTCTGACACTCTCTGACACTCTCTATCACTCTCTGACACTCTCTGACACTCTATCACTCTCAATCACTCTCTGGCGCTGTCTGACACTCTCTGACACTGTCTATCACTCTCTGACACTCTCTGACACTCTCTATCACTCTCTATCACTCTCTGACACTCTCAGACACTCTCAGACACTCTCTGACACTCTCAGACACTCTCTGACACTCTCAGACACTCTCTGACACTCTCTATCACTCTCTGACACTCTCTATCACTCTATCACTCTCTATCACTCTCTGACACTCTCAGACACTCTCAGACACTCTCAGACACTCTCTGACACTCTCAGACACTCTCTGACACTCTCTATCACTCTCTGACTCTCTCTGACACTGTCTGACACTCTCTGACACTATCTATCACTCTCTATCACTCTCTGACACTGTCTGACACTCTCTGACACTCTCTATCACTCTCTGACACTCTCTATCACTCTCTGACACTCTCAGACACTCTCTGACACTCTCAGACACTCACTATCACTCTCTGACACTCTCTGACACTCTCAGACACTCTCAGACACTCTCTGACACTCTCTATCACTCTCTGACATTCTCTATCACTCTATCTCTCTCTATCACTCTCTGACACTCTCTGACACTCTCTATCACTCTCTATCACTCTCTGACACTCTCAGACACTCTCAGACACTCTCTGACACTCTCAGACACTCTCTGACACTCTCAGACACTCTCTGACACTCTCTGACACTCTCTGACACTCTCTATCACTCTATCACTCTCTATCACTCTCTGACACTCTCAGACACTCTCTGACACTCTCAGACACTCTCTGACACTCTCTATCACTCTCTGACACTCTCTGACACTGTCTGACACTCTCTGACACTCTCTATCACTCTCTATCACTCTCTGACACTCTCAGACACTCTCAGACACTCTCTGACACTCTGTATCACTCTCTGACACTCTCTATCACTCTCTGACACTGTCTGACACTCTCTGACACTCTCTATCACTCTCTATCATTCTCTGACACTCTCTGACACTCTCAGACACTCTCTGACACTCTCTATCACTCTCTGACACTCTCTGACACTCTCTGACACTCTCTATCACTCTCTGACACTCTGTGACACTCTCTGACACTCTCTATCACTCTCTGACACTCTCTGACACTCTATCACTCTCAATCACTCTCTGACACTGTCTGACACTCTCTGACACTCTCTTTCACTCTCTGACACTCTCTGACACTCTCTATCACTCTCTATCACTCTCTGACACTCTCAGACACTCTCAGACACTCTCTGACACTCTCTATCACTCTATCACTCTCTATCACTCTCTGACACTCTCAGACACTCTCTGACACTCTCAGACACTCTCTGACACTCTCTGTCACTCTCTGACACTCTCTATCACTCTCTGACACTGTCTGACACTCTCTGACACTCTCTATCACTCTCTATCACTCTCTGACACTGTCTGACACTCTCTGACACTCTCTATCACTCTCTGACACTCTCTGACACTCTATATCACTCTCTATCACTCTCTGACACTCTCAGACACTCTCAGACACTCTCTGACACTCTCAGACACTCTCAGACACTCTCTGACACTCTCTATCACTCTCTGAAACTCTCTGAAACTCTCTATCACTCTCTATCACTCTCTGACACTCTCTGACACACTCTGACACTCTCTGACACTCTCTATCACTCTCTATCACTCTCTGACACTCTATGACACTCTCTGACACTCTCTATCACTCTCTATCACTCTCTGACACTCTCAGACACTCACTGACACTCTCAGACCCTCTCTGACACTCTCAGACACTCTCAGACCCTCTCTGACACTCTCTGACACTCTCTGACACTCTCTATCACTCTCTATCACTCTCTGACACTCTCAGACACTCTCTGACACTCTCAGATACTCTCTGACACTCTCTATCACTCTCTGACACACTCTATCACTCTCTGTCACTCTCTGACACTCTCAGACACTCTCTGACACTCTCTGACACTCTCTAACACTCTCTATCACTCTCTGACACTCTCTATCACTCTCTATCACTCTCTGACACTCTCTGACACTCTCTGACACTCTCTATCACTCTCTGACACTCTCAGACACTCTCAATCACTCTCTATCACTCTTTATCACTCTCTGACACTCTCTGACACTCTCTGACACTCTCTGACACTCTCTATCACTCTCTATCACTCTCTGTCACTCTCTGACACTCTCAGACACTCTCTGACACTCTCAGACACTCTCTAACACTCTCTATCACTCTCTGACACTCTCTATCACTCTCTATCACTCTCCGACACTCTCTCACACTCTCTCACACTCTCTATCACTCTCTGACACTCTCTGACACTCTCTGACACTCTATCACTCTCTATCACTCTCTGACACTCTCAGACACTCTCTGACACTCTCTATCACTCTCTGACACTCTCTATCACTCTATCACTCTCTATCACTCTCTGACACTCTCAGACACTCTCTGACACTCTCAGACCCTCTCTGACACTCTCAGACACTCTCAGACCCTCTCTGACACTCTCTGACACTCTCTGACACTCTCTATCACTCTCTATCACTCTCTGACACTCTCAGACACTCTCTGACACTCTCAGATACTCTCTGACACTCTCTATCACTCTCTGACACACTCTATCACTCTCTGTCACTCTCTGACACTCTCAGACACTCTCTGACACTCTCAGACACTCTCTAACACTCTCTATCACTCTCTGACACTCTCTATCACTCTCTATCACTCTCTGACACTCTCTGACACTCTCTGACACTCTCTATCACTCTCTGACACTCTCAGACACTCTCAATCACTCTCTATCACTCTTTATCACTCTCTGACACTCTCTGACACTCTCTGACACTCTCTGACACTCTCTATCACTCTCTGTCACTCTCTGACACTCTCAGACACTCTCTGACACTCTCAGACACTCTCTAACACTCTCTATCACTCTCTGACACTCTCTATCACTCTCTATCACTCTCCGACACTCTCTCACACTCTCTGACACTCTCTATCACTCTCTGACACTCTCTGACACTCTATCACTCTCTATCACTCTCTGACACTCTCAGACACTCTATCACTCTCTATCACTCTCTGACACTCTCAGACACTCTCTGACACTCTCTATCACTCTCTGACACTCTCTATCACTCTATCACTCTCTATCACTCTCTGACACTCTCAGACACTCTCTGACACTCTCAGACACTCTCTGACACTCTCTATCACTCTCTGACACTCTCTATCACTCTCTGACACTGTCTGACACTCTCTATCACTCTCTATCACTCTCTGACACTGTCTGACACTCTCTGACACTCTCTATCACTCTCTGACACTCTCTGAAACTCTCTATCACTCTTTATCACTCTCTGACACTCTCAGACACTCACTATCACTCTCTGACACTCTCTGACACTCTCTGACGCTCTCTGACACTCTCTGACACTCTCTGACACTCGCTATCACTCTCTGACACTCTCTGACACTCTATCACTCTCTATCACTCTCTGACACTCTCAGACACTCTCTGACACTCTCAGACACTCTCTGACACTCTCTATCACTCTATCACTCTCTATCACTCTCTGACACTCTCAGACACTCTCAATCACTCTCTATCACTCTTTATCACTCTCTGACACTCTCTATCACTCTCTGACACTCTCTATCACTCTATCACTCTCTATCACTCTCTGACACTCTCAGACACTCTCTGACACTCTCAGACACTCTCTGACACTCTCAGATACTCTCTGACACTCTCTATCACTCTCTGACACACTCTATCACTCTCTGTCACTCTCTGACACTCTCAGACACTCTCTGACACTCTCTGACACTCTCTGACACTCTCTGACACTCTCTGACGCTCTCTGACACTCTCTGACACTCTCTGACACTCGCTATCACTCTCTGACACTCTCTGACACTCTATCACTCTCTATCACTCTCTGACACTCTCAGACACTCTCTGACACTCTCAGACACTCTCTGACACTCTCTATCACTCTATCACTCTCTATCACTCTCTGACACTCTCAGACACTCTCAATCACTCTCTATCACTCTTTATCACTCTCTGACACTCTCTATCACTCTCTGACACTCTCTATCACTCTATCACTCTCTATCACTCTCTGACACTCTCAGACACTCTCTGACACTCTCAGAAACTCTCTGACACTCTCAGATACTCTCTGACACTCTCTATCACTCTCTGACACACTCTATCACTCTCTGTCACTCTCTGACACTCTCAGACACTCTCTGACACTCTCAGACACTCTCTAACACTCTCTATCACTCTCTGACACTCTCTATCACTCTCTATCACTCTCTGACACTCTCTGACACTCTCTGACACTCTCTATCACTCTCTGACACTCTCAGACGCTCTCAATCACTCTCTATCACTCTTTATCACTCTCTGACACTCTCTGACACTCTCTGACACTCTCTGACACTCTCTATCACTCTCTGTCACTCTCTGACACTCTCAGACACTCTCTGACACTCTCAGACACTCTCTAACACTCTCTATCACTCTCTGACACTCTCTATCACTCTCTATCACTCTCCGACACTCTCTCACACTCTCTGACACTCTCTATCACTCTCTGACACTCTCTGACACTCTATCACTCTCTATCACTCTCTGACACTCTCAGACACTCTCTGACACTCTCTATCACTCTCTGACACTCTCTATCACTCTATCACTCTCTATCACTCTCTGACACTCTCAGACACTCTCTGACACTCTCAGACACTCTCTGACACTCTCTATCACTCTCTGACACTGTCTGACACTCTCTATCACTCTCTATCACTCTCTGACACTGTCTGACACTCTCTGACACTCTCTATCACTCTCTGACACTCTCTGAAACTCTCTATCACTCTTTATCACTCTCTGACACTCTCAGACACTCACTATCACTCTCTGACACTCTCTGACACTCTCTGACGCTCTCTGACACTCTCTGACACTCTCTGACACTCGCTATCACTCTCTGACACTCTCTGACACTCTATCACTCTCTATCACTCTCTGACACTCTCAGACACTCTCTGACACTCTCAGACACTCTCTGACACTCTCTATCACTCTATCACTCTCTATCACTCTCTGACACTCTCAGACACTCTCAATCACTCTCTATCACTCTTTATCACTCTCTGACACTCTCTGACACTCTCAGACACTCACTATCACTCTCTGACACTCTCTGACACTCTCTGACGCTCTCTGACACTCTCTGACACTCTCTGACACTCGCTATCACTCTCTGACACTCTCTGACACTCTATCACTCTCTATCACTCTCTGACACTCTCAGACACTCTCTGACACTCTCAGACACTCTCTGACACTCTCTATCACTCTATCACTCTCTATCACTCTCTGACACTCTCAGACACTCTCAATCACTCTCTATCACTCTTTATCACTCTCTGACACTCTCAGACACTCTCTGACACTCTCTATCACTCTCTGACACTCTCTATCACTCTATCACTCTCTGACACTCTCAGACACTCTCTGACACTCTCAGACACTCTCTGACACTCTCTATCACTCTCTGACACTCTCTATCACTCTCTGACACTGTCTGACACTCTCTATCACTCTCTATCACTCTCTGACACTGTCTGACACTCTCTGACACTCTCTATCACTCTCTGACACTCTCTGACACTCTCTATCACTCTTTATCACTCTCTGACACTCTCAGACACTCACTATCACTCTCTGACACTCTCTGACACTCTCTGACGCTCTCTGACACTCTCTGACACTCTCTGACACTCGCTATCACTCTCTGACACTCTCTGAAACTCTATCACTCTCTATCACTCTCTGACACTCTCAGACACTCTCTGACACTCTCAGACACTCTCTGACACTCTCTATCACTCTATCACTCTCTATCACTCTCTGACACTCTCAGACACTCTCAATCACTCTCTATCACTCTTTATCACTCTCTGACACTCTCAGACACTCTCTGACACTCTCTATCACTCTCTGACACTCTCTATCACTCTCTGACACTCTCTGACACTCTCTGACACTCTCTATCACTCTCTGACACTCTCTGACACTCTCTGACACTCTCTGACACTCTCTATCACTCTCTGACACTCTCTGACACTCTATCACTCTCTATCACTCTCTGACACTCATTGACACTCTCTGACACTCTATCACTCTCTATCACTCTCTGACACTCTCTATCACTCTTTATCACTCTCTGACACTCTCTATCACTCACTATCACTCTCTGACACTCTCTGACACTCTCTGACGCTCTCTGACACTCTCTGACACTCTCTGACACTCGCTATCACTCTCTGACACTCTCTGACTCTCTATCACTCTCTATCACTCTCTGACACTCTCAGACACTCTCTGACACTCTCAGACACTCTCTGACACTCTCTATCACTCTATCACTCTCTATCACTCTCTGACACTCTCAGACACTCTCAATCACTCTCTATCACTCTTTATCACTCTCAGACACTCTCAGACACTCTCTGACACTCTCTATCACTCTCTGACACTCTCTATCACTCTCTGACACTCTCTGACACTCTCTGACACTCTCTATCACTCTCTGACACTCTCTATCACTCTCTGACACTCTCTGACACTCTCTGACACTCTCTATCACTCTCTGACACTCTCTGACACTCTATCACTCTCAATCACTCTCTGACACTCTCTGTCACTCTCTGACACTCTATCACTCTCTGTCACTCTCTGACACTCTCAGACACTCTCTGACACTCTCAGACACTCTCTGACACTCTCTATCACTCTCTGACACTCTCTATCACTCTCTATCACTCTCTGACACTCTCAGACACTCTCTGACACTCTCAGACACTCTCTAACACTCTCTATCACTCTCTGACACTCTCTATCACTCTCTGACACTTTCTGGCACTGTCTGACACTCTCTGACACTCTCTATCACTCTCTGACACTGTCTGACACTCTCTGACACTCTCTATCACTCTCTGACAGTCTCTGACACTCTCTATCACTCTCTATCACTCTCTGACACTCTCAGACACTCTCAGACACTCTCTGACACTCTCAGACACTCTCTGACACTCTGTATCACTCTCTGACACTCTCTATCACTCTCTGACACTCTCTGACACACTCTGACACTCTCTGTCACTCTCTGACACTCTCTGACACTCTCTGACACACTCTATCACTCTCTGACACTCTCTGACACTCTATCACTCTCAATCGCTCTCTGAAACTCTCTATCACTCTATCACTCTCTGACACTCTCTGACACTCTCAGACACTCTCAGACACTCTCTATCACTCTCAGACACTCTCTGACACTCTCAGACACTCTCTGACACTCTCTATCACTCTCTGACACTCTCTATCACTCTATCACTCTCTGACACTCTCTGACACTCTCAGACACTCTCTGACACTCTCAGACACTCTCTGACACAATCTATCACTCTCTGACACTCTCTATCACTCTCTGACACTGTCTGACACTCTCTGACACTCTCTATCACTCTCTATCACTCTCTGACACTGTCTGACACTCTCTGACACTCTCTATCACTCTCTGACACTCTCTGACACTCTCTATCACTCTCTATCACTCTCTGACACTCTCAGACACTCTCTGACACTCTCTGACACTCTCTGACACTCTCTGACACTCTCTATCACTCTCTGACACTCTCTATCACTCTCTATCACTCTCTATCACTCTCTATCACTCTCTGACACTCTCTGACACTCTCAGACACTCTCAGACACTCTCTGACACTCTCAGACACTCTCTGACACTCTCTATCGCTCTCTATCACTCTCTGACACTGTCTGACACTCTCTGACACTCTCTATCACTCTCTATCACTCTCTGACACTCTCTATCACTCTCTGACACTCTCTATCACTCTCTATCACTCTCTGACACTCTCTGACATTCTCTGAAACTCTCTATCACTCTCGATCACTCTCTGACACTCTCTGACACTCTCTGACACTCTCTGACACTCTCTATCACTCTCTGACACTCTCTGACACTCTCTATCACTCTCTATCACTCTCTGACACTCTCAGACACTCTCTGACACTCTCTGACACTCTCTGACACTCTCTGACACTCTCTATCACTCTCTGACACTCTCTGACACTCTCTATCACTCTCTATCACTCTCTATCACTCTCTGACACACTCTGACACTCTCAGACACTCTCAGACACTCTCTGACACTCTCAGACACTCTCTGACACTCTCTATCACTCTCTATCACTCTCTGACACTGTCTGACACTCTCTGACACTCTCTATCACTCTCTATCACTCGCTGACACTCTCTATCACTCTCTGACACTCTCTATCACTCTCTATCACTCTCTGACACTCTCTGACATTCTCTGAAACTCTCTATCACTCTCGATCACTCTCTGACACTCTCTGACACTCTCAGACACTCACTATCACTCTCTGACACTGTCTGACACTCTCTGACACTCGCTATCACTCTCTGACACTCTGTGACACTCTATAACTCTCCATCACTCTCTGACACTCTCAGACACTCACTGACACTCTCAGACACTCTCTGACACTCTCTGACACTCTCTATCACTCTCTATCACTCTCTGACACTCTCTATCACTCTCTGACACTGTCTGACACTCTCAGACACTCTCTATCACTCTCTATCACTCTCTGACACTGTCTGACACTCTCTGACACTCTCTATCACTCTCTGACACTGTCTGACACTCTCTGACACTCGCTATCACTCTCTGACACTCTGTGACACTCTATCACTCTCCATCACTCTCTGACACTCTCAGACACTCACTGCCACTCTCAGACACTCTCTGACACTCTCTGACACTCTCTATCACTCTCTATCACTCTCTGACACTCTCTATCACTCTCTGACACTGTCTGACACTCTCTGACACTCTCTATCACTCTCTATCACTCTCTGACACTGTCTGACACTCTCTGACACTCTCTATCACTCTCTGACACTCTCTGACACTCTCTATCACTCTCAGACACTCTCTGACACTCTCTATCACTCTCTGACACTCTCTGTCACTCTCTGACACTCTCTGACACTCTCTGACACTCTCTGTCACTCTCTGACACTGTCTGACACTCTCTGACACTCGCTATCACTCTCTGACACTCTGTGACACTCTATAACTCTCCATCACTCTCTGACACTCTCAGACACTCACTGACACTCTCTGACACTCTCTGACACTCTCTGACACTCTCTATCACTCTCTATCATTCTCTGACACTCTCTATCACTCTCTGACACTGTCTGACACTCTCTGA
This sequence comes from Heterodontus francisci, assembly GCF_036365525.1. NCBI lineage: Eukaryota > Metazoa > Chordata > Chondrichthyes > Heterodontiformes > Heterodontidae > Heterodontus > Heterodontus francisci. The sequence continues at coordinate 32,527,484 of NC_090412.1, read as the reverse complement.
CACTCTCTATCACTCTCTATCACTCTCTGACACTGTCTGACACTCTCTGACACTCTCTATCACTCTCTGACACTGTCTGACACTCTCTGACACTCGCTATCACTCTCTGACACTCTGTGACACTCTATCACTCTCCATCACTCTCTGACACTCTCAGACACTCACTGACACTCTCTGACACTCTCTTTCACTCTCTATCACTCTCTGACACTCTCTATCACTCTCTGACACTGTCTGACACTCTCTGACACTCTCTATCACTCTCTATCAGTCTCTGACACTGTCTGACACTCTCTGACACTCTCTATCACTCTCTGACACTCTCTGACACTCTCTATCACTCTCTGACACTCTCAGACACTCTCAGACACTCTCAGACACTCTCTGACACTCTCTATCACTCTCTGACACTCTCTGTCACTCTCTGACACTGTCTGACACTCTCTGACACTCTCTATCACTCTCTGACACTCTCAGACACTCTCAGACACTCTCTGACACTCTCTATCACTCTCTGACACTCTCTATCACTCTCTGACACTGTCTGACACTCTCTGACACTCTCTATCACTCTCTATCACTCTCTGACACTCTCAGACCCAATCTGACACTCTCAGACACTCCCTGACACTCTCTATCACTCTCTGACACTCTCAGACACTCTCTGAGACTCTCTGAAACTCTCTTTCACTCTCTATCACTCTCTGACACTCTCTATCACTCTCTGACACTCTCTGACACTCTATCACTCTCTATCACTCTCTGACACTCATTGACACTCTCTGACACTCTATCACTCTCTGTCACTCTCTGACACTCTCTATCACTCTTTATCACTCTCTGACACTCTCTATCACTCACTATCACTCTCTGACACTCTCTGACACTCTCTGACGCTCTCTGACACTCTCTGACACTCTCTGACACTCGCTATCACTCTCTGACACTCTCTGACACTCTATCACTCTCTATCACTCTCTGACACTCTCAGACACTCTCTGACACTCTCAGACACTCTCTTTCACTCTCTATCACTCTCTGACACTCTCTATCACTCTCTGACACTCTCTGACACTCTATCACTCTCTATCACTCTCTGACACTCATTGACACTCTCTGACACTCTATCACTCTCTGTCACTCTCTGACACTCTCTATCACTCTTTATCACTCTCTGACACTCTCTATCACTCACTATCACTCTCTGACACTCTCTGACACTCTCTGACGCTCTCTGACACTCTCTGACACTCTCTGACACTCGCTATCACTCTCTGACACTCTCTGACACTCTATCACTCTCTATCACTCTCTGACACTCTCAGACACTCTCTGACACTCTCAGACACTCTCTGACACTCTCTATCACTCTATCACTCTCTATCACTCTCTGACACTCTCAGACACTCTCAATCACTCTCTATCACTCTTTATCACTCTCAGACACTCTCAGACACTCTCTGACACTCTCTATCACTCTCTGACACTCTCTATCACTCTCTGACACTCTCTGACACTCTCTGACACTCTCTATCACTCTCTGACACTCTCTATCACTCTCTGACACTCTCTGACACTCTCTGACACTCTCTATCACTCTCTGACACTCTCTGACACTCTATCACTCTCAATCACTCTCTGACACTCTCTGTCACTCTCTGACACTCTATCACTCTCTGTCACTCTCTGACACTCTCAGACACTCTCTGACACTCTCAGACACTCTCTGACACTCTCTATCACTCTCTGACACTCTCTATCACTCTCTATCACTCTCTGACACTCTCAGACACTCTCTGACACTCTCAGACACTCTCTAACACTCTCTATCACTCTCTGACACTCTCTATCACTCTCTGACACTTTCTGGCACTGTCTGACACTCTCTGACACTCTCTATCACTCTCTGACACTGTCTGACACTCTCTGACACTCTCTATCACTCTCTGACAGTCTCTGACACTCTCTATCACTCTCTATCACTCTCTGACACTCTCAGACACTCTCAGACACTCTCTGACACTCTCAGACACTCTCTGACACTCTGTATCACTCTCTGACACTCTCTATCACTCTCTGACACTCTCTGACACTCTCTGACACTCTCTGTCACTCTCTGACACTCTCTGACACTCTCTGACACACTCTATCACTCTCTGACACTCTCTGACACTCTATCACTCTCAATCGCTCTCTGAAACTCTCTATCACTCTATCACTCTCTGACACTCTCTGACACTCTCAGACACTCTCTGACACTCTCAGACACTCTCTATCACTCTCAGACACTCTCTGACACTCTCAGACACTCTCTGACACTCTCTATCACTCTATCACTCTCTGACACTCTCTGACACTCTCAGACACTCTCTGACACTCTCAGACACTCTCTGACACAATCTATCACTCTCTGACACTCTCTATCACTCTCTGACACTGTCTGACACTCTCTGACACTCTCTATCACTCTCTATCACTCTCTGACACTGTCTGACACTCTCTGACACTCTCTATCACTCTCTGACACTCTCTGACACTCTCTATCACTCTCTATCACTCTCTGACACTCTCAGACACTCTCTGACACTCTCTGACACTCTCTGACACTCTCTATCACTCTCTGACACTCTCTATCACTCTCTATCACTCTCTATCACTCTCTGACACTCTCTGACACTCTCAGACACTCTCAGACACTCTCTGACACTCTCAGACACTCTCTGACACTCTCTATCGCTCTCTATCACTCTCTGACACTGTCTGACACTCTCTGACACTCTCTATCGCTCTCTATCACTCTCTGACACTCTCTATCACTCTCTGACACTCTCTATCACTCTCTATCACTCTCTGACACTCTCTGACATTCTCTGAAACTCTCTATCACTCTCGATCACTCTCTGACACTCTCTGACACTCTCTGACACTCTCTGACACTCTCTATCACTCTCTGACACTCTCTGACACTCTCTATCACTCTCTATCACTCTCTGACACTCTCAGACACTCTCTGACACTCTCTGACACTCTCTGACACTCTCTGACACTCTCTATCACTCTCTGACACTCTCTGACACTCTCTATCACTCTCTATCACTCTCTATCACTCTCTGACACACTCTGACACTCTCAGACACTCTCAGACACTCTCTGACACTCTCAGACACTCTCTGACACTCTCTATCACTCTCTATCACTCTCTGACACTGTCTGACACTCTCTGACACTCTCTATCACTCTCTATCACTCGCTGACACTCTCTATCACTCTCTGACACTCTCTATCACTCTCTATCACTCTCTGACACTCTCTGACATTCTCTGAAACTCTCTATCACTCTCGATCACTCTCTGACACTCTCTGACACTCTCAGACACTCACTATCACTCTCTGACACTGTCTGACACTCTCTGACACTCGCTATCACTCTCTGACACTCTGTGACACTCTATAACTCTCCATCACTCTCTGACACTCTCAGACACTCACTGACACTCTCAGACACTCTCTGACACTCTCTGACACTCTCTATCACTCTCTATCACTCTCTGACACTCTCTATCACTCTCTGACACTGTCTGACACTCTCTGACACTCTCTATCACTCTCTATCACTCTCTGACACTGTCTGACACTCTCTGACACTCTCTATCACTCTCTGACACTGTCTGACACTCTCTGACACTCGCTATCACTCTCTGACACTCTGTGACACTCTATCACTCTCCATCACTCTCTGACACTCTCAGACACTCACTGCCACTCTCAGACACTCTCTGACACTCTCTGACACTCTCTATCACTCTCTATCACTCTCTGACACTCTCTATCACTCTCTGACACTGTCTGACACTCTCTGACACTCTCTATCACTCTCTATCACTCTCTGACACTGTCTGACACTCTCTGACACTCTCTATCACTCTCTGACACTCTCTGACACTCTCTATCACTCTCAGACACTCTCTGACACTCTCTATCACTCTCTGACACTCTCTGTCACTCTCTGACACTCTCTGACACTCTCTGACACTCTCTGTCACTCTCTGACACTGTCTGACACTCTCTGACACTCGCTATCACTCTCTGACACTCTGTGACACTCTATAACTCTCCATCACTCTCTGACACTCTCAGACACTCACTGACACTCTCTGACACTCTCTGACACTCTCTGACACTCTCTATCACTCTCTATCATTCTCTGACACTCTCTATCACTCTCTGACACGGTCTGACACTCTCTGACACTCTCTATCACTCTCTATCACTCTCTGACACTGTCTGACACTCTCTGACACTCTCTATCACTCTCTGACACTGTCTGACACTCTCTGACACTCGCTATCACTCTCTGACACTCTGTGACACTCTATCACTCTCCATCACTCTCTGACACTCTCAGACACTCACTGAGACTCTCTGACACTCTCTTTCACTCTCTATCACTCTCTGACACTCTCTATCACTCTCTGACACTGTCTGACACTCTCTGACACTCTCTATCACTCTCTATCAGTCTCTGACACTGTCTGACACTCTCTGACACTCTCTATCACTCTCTGACACTCTCTGACACTCTCTATCACTCTCTGACACTCTCAGACACTCTCAGACACTCTCAGACACTCTCTGACACTCTCTATCACTCTCTGACACTCTCTGTCACTCTCTGACACTGTCTGACACTCTCTGACACTCTCTATCACTCTCTGACACTCTCAGACACTCTCAGACACTCTCTGACACTCTCTATCACTCTCTGACACTCTCTATCACTCTCTGACACTGTCTGACACTCTCTGACACTCTCTATCACTCTCTATCACTCTCTGACACTCTCAGACCCAATCTGACACTCTCAGACACTCCCTGACACTCTCTATCACTCTCTGACACTCTCAGACACTCTCTGAGACTCTCTGAAACTCTCTATCACTCTCTATCACTCTCTGACACTGTCTGACACTCTCTGACACTCTCTATCACTCTCTGACACTCTCAGACACTCTCTGACACTCTCAGACACTCTCTGACACTCTCTATCACTCTCTGACACTCTCTATCACTCTCTGACACTCTCTGACACTCTCTGACACTCTCAGACACTCTCAATCACTCTCTATCACTCTTTATCACTCTCTGACACTCTCAGACACTCTCTGACACTCTCTGACACTCTCTATCACTCTCTGACACTCTCTGACACTCTCTGACACTCTCTGACACTCTCTGACACTCTCTATCACTCTCTGACACTCTCTGACACTCTATCACTCTCTATCACTCTCTGACACTCTCTGACACTCTCTGACACTCTATCACTCTCTATCACTCTCTGACACTCTCAGACACTCTCTGACACTCTCAGACACTCTCTGACACTCTCTATCACTCTCTGACACTCTCTATCACTCTCTATCACTCTCTGACAATCTCAGACACTGTCTGACACTCTCAGACACTCTCTAACACTCTCTATCACTCTCTGACACTCTCTATCACTCTCTGACACTGTCTGGCACTGTCTGACACTCTCTGACACTCTCTATCACTCTCTGACACTGTCTGACACTCTCTGACCCTCTCTATCACTCTCTGACAGTCTCTGACACTCTCTATCACTCTCTATCACTCTCTGACACTCTCAGACACTCTCAGACACTCTCTGACACTCTCAGACACTCTCTGACACTCTGTATCACTCTCTGACACTCTCTATCACTCTCTGACACTCTCTATCACTCTCTGACACTCTCTGACAATCTCTGACACTCTCTGACACTCTCTGACACTCTCTATCACTCTCTGACACTCTCTGACACTCTCTGACACTCTCTGACACTCTCTGACACTCTGTATCACTCTCTGACACTCTCTATCACTCTCTGACACTCTCTATCACTCTCTGACACTCTCTGACACTCTCTGACACTCTCTATCACTCTCTGACACTCTCTGACACTCTCTGACACTCTCTGACACTCTCTATCACTCTCTGACACTCTCTGACACTCTATCACTCTCTATCGCTCTCTGAAACTCTCAGACACTCTCTGACACTCTCAGACACTCTCTGACACTCTCTATCACTCTCTGACACTCTCTATCACTCTATCACTCTCTGACACTCTCTGACACTCTCAGACACTCTCTGACACTCTCAGACACTCTCTGACACAATCTATCACTCTCTGACACTCTCTATCACTCTCTGACACTGTCTGACACTCTCTGACACTCTCTATCACTCTCTATCACTCTCTGACACTGTCTGACACTCTCTGACACTCTCTATCACTCTCTGACACTCTCTGACACTCTCTATCACTCTCTATCACTCTCTGACACTCTCTGACACTCTCTGACACTCTCTGACACTCTCTATCACTCTCTGACACTCTCTATCACTCTCTGACACTGTCTGACACTCTCTGACACTCTCTATCACTCTCTATCACTCTCTGACACTCTCAGAACCTCTCTGACACTCTCAGACACTCTCTGACACTCTCTATCACTCTCTGACACTCTCAGACACTCTCTGAGACTCTCTGAAACTCTCTATCACTCTCTGACACTGTCTGACACTCTCTGACACTCTCTATCACTCTCTGACACTGTCTGACACGCTCTGACAATCTCTATCACTCTCTATCACTCTCTGACACTCTCAGACACTCTCTGACACTCTCAGACACTCTCTGACACTCTCTATCACTCTCTGACACTCTCTATCACTCTCTGACACTCTCTGACACTCTCTGACACTCTCTATCACTCTCTGACACTCTATCACTCTCTATCACTCTCTGACACTCTCAGACACTCTCTGACACTCTCAGACACTCTCTGACACTCTCTATCACTCTCTGACACTCTCTATCACTCTATCACTCTCTATCACTCTCTGACACTCTCAGACACTCTCAGACACTCTCAGACACTCTCTGACACTCTCTAACACTCTCTGACACTCTCTGTCACTCTCTGACACTGTCTGACACTCTCTGACACTCTCTATCACTCTCTGACACTCTCAGACACTCTCAGACACTCTCTGACACTCTCTATCACTCTCTGACACTCTCTATCACTCTCTGACACTGTCTGACACTCTCTGACACTCTCTGACACTCTATCACTCTCTATCACTCTCTGACACTCTCAGACACTCTATATCACTCTCTGACACTCTCTATCACTCTGTCACTCTCTATCACTCTCTGACACTCTCAGACACTCTCAGACACTCTCTGACACTCTCTATCACTCTCTGACACTCTCTGTCACTCTCTGACACTGTCTGACACTCTCTGACACTCTCTATCACTCTCTGACACTCTCTATCACTCTCTGACACTCTCTGTCACTCTCTGACACTGTCTGACACTCTCAGACACTCTATATCACTCTCTGACACTCTCTATCACTCTCTGACACTCTCTGTCACTCTCTGACACTGTCTGACACTCTCTGACACTCTCTATCACTCTCTGACACTCTCTATCACTCTCTGACACTGTCTGACACTCTCTGACACTCTCTATCACTCTCTATCACTCTCTGACACTCTCAGAACCTCTCTGACACTCTCAGACACTCTCTGACACTCTCTATCACTCTCTGACACTCTCAGACACTCTCTGAGACTCTCTGAAACTCTCTATCACTCTCTGACACTGTCTGACACTCTCTGACACTCTCTATCACTCTCTGACACTGTCTGACACGCTCTGACAATCTCTATCACTCTCTATCACTCTCTGACACTCTCAGACTCTCTCTGACACTCTCAGACACTCTCTGACACTCTCTATCACTCTCTGACACTCTCTATCACTCTCTGACACTCTCTGACACTCTCTGACACTCTCTATCACTCTCTGACACTCTATCACTCTCTATCACTCTCTGACACTCTCAGACACTCTCTGACACTCTCAGACACTCTCTGACACTCTCTATCACTCTCTGACACTCTCTATCACTCTATCACTCTCTATCACTCTCTGACACTCTCAGACACTCTCAGACACTCTCAGACACTCTCTGACACTCTCTATCACTCTCTGACACTCTCTGTCACTCTCTGACACTGTCTGACACTCTCTGACACTCTCTATCACTCTCTGACACTCTCAGACACTCTCAGACACTCTCTGACACTCTCTATCACTCTCTGACACTCTCTATCACTCTCTGACACTGTCTGACACTCTCTGACACTCTCTGACACTCTATCACTCTCTATCACTCTCTGACACTCTCAGACACTCTATATCACTCTCTGACACTCTCTATCACTCTATCACTCTCTATCACTCTCTGACACTCTCAGACACTCTCAGACACTCTCTGACACTCTCTATCACTCTCTGACACTCTCTGTCACTCTCTGACACTGTCTGACACTCTCTGACACTCTCTATCACTCTCTGACACTCTCTATCACTCTCTGACACTCTCTGTCACTCTCTGACACTGTCTGACACTCTCAGACACTCTATATCACTCTCTGACACTCTCTATCACTCTATCACTCTCAGACACTCTCTGACACTCTCAGACACTCTCAGACACTCTCTGACACTCTCTATCACTCTCTGACACTCTCTGTCACTCTCTGACACTGTCTGACACTCTCTGACACTCTCTATCACTCTCTGACACTCTCAGACACTCTCAGACACTCTCTGACACTCTCTATCACTCTCTGACACTCTCTATCACTCTCTGACACTGTCTGACACTCTCTGACACTCTCTATCACTCTCTATCACTCTCTGACACTCTCAGACCCTCTCTGACACTCTCAGACACTCTCTGACACTCTCTATCACTCTCTGACACTCTCAGACACTCTCTGAGACTCTCTGAAACTCTCTATCACTCTCTATCACTCTCTGACACAGTCTGACACTCTCTGACACTCTCTATCACTCTCTGACACTGTCTGACACTCTCTGACAATCTCTATCACTCTCTATCACTCTCTGACACTCTCAGACACTCTCTGACACTCTCAGACACTCTCTGACACTCTCTATCACTCTCTGACACTCTCAGACACTCTCTGACACTCACTGACACTCTCTGACACTCTCTATCACTCTCTGACACTCTATCACTCTCTATCACTCTCTGACACTCTCAGACACTCTCTGACACTCTCAGACACTCTCTGACACTCTCTATCACTCTCTGACACTCTCTATCACTCTATCACTCTCTATCACTCTCTGACACTCTCAGACACTCTCTGACACTCTCTATCACTCTCTGACACTGTCTGCCACTCTCTGACACTCTCTATCACTCTCTATCACTCTCTGACACTGTCTGACACTCTCTGACACTCTCTATCACTCTATGACACTCTCTGACACTCTCTATCACTCTCTATCACTCTCTGACACTCTCAGACACTCTCTGACACTCCCAGACACTCTCTGACACTCTCTATCACTCTCTGACACTCTCTATCACTCTCTATCACTCTCTGACACTCTCTGACACTCTCTATCACTCTCTATCACTCTCTGACACTCTCTGACACTCTCTGACACTCTCTGTCACTCTCTGACACTCTCTATCACTCTCTGACACTCTCAGACACTCTCTGACACTCTCTGAAACTCTCTATCACTCTCTATCACTCTCTGACACTCTCTGACACACTCTGACACTCTCTGACACTCTCGATCACTCTCTATCACTCTCTATCACTCTCTGGCACTCTCTGACACTCTCTGACACTCTCTGACACACTCTATCACTCTCTATCATTCTCTGACACTCTCTATCACTCTCTGACACTCACTATCACTCTCTGACACTCTCTATCACTCTCTATCACTCTCTGACACTCTCTGACACTCTCTGAAACTCTCTATCACTCTCTATCACTCTCTATCACTCTCTGACACTATCTGACACTCTCAGACACTCACTATCACTCTCTGACACCTTCTGACACTCTCAGACACTCTCTGACACTCTCTATCACTCTCTGACACTCTCTATCACTCTATCACTCTCTGACACTCTCTGACACTCTCAGACACTCTCTGACACTCTCAGACACTCTCTGACACAATCTATCACTCTCTGACACTCTCTATCACTCTCTGACACTGTCTGACACTCTCTGACACTCTCTATCACTCTCTATCACTCTCTGACACTGTCTGACACTCTCTGACACTCTCTATCACTCTCTGACACTCTCTGACACTCTCTATCACTCTCTATCACTCTCTGACACTCTCAGACACTCTCTGACACTCTCTGACACTCTCTATCACTCTCTGACACTCTCTGACAATCTCTATCACTCTCTATCACTCTCTATCACTCTCTGAAACTCTCAGACACTCTCTGACACTCTCAGACACTCTCTGACACTCTGTATCACTCTCTATCACTCTCTGACACTGTCTGACACTCTCTGACACTCTCTATCACTCTCTGACACTCTCTGACACTCTCTATCACTCTCTGACACTCTCTATCACTCTCTATCACTCTCTGACACTCTCTGACACTCTCTGAAACTCTCTATCACTCTCTATCACTCTCTGACACTCTCTGACACTCTCAGACACTCACTATCACTCTCTGACACTGTCTGACACTCTCTGACACTCGCTATCACTCTCTGACACGCTGTGACACTCTATAACTCTCCATCACTCTCTGACACTCTCAGACACTCACTGACACTCTCAGACACTCTCTGACACTCTCTGACACTCTCTATCACTCTCTATCACTCTCTGACACTCTCTATCACTCTCTGACACTGTCTGACACTCTCTGACACTCTCTATCACTCTCTATCACTCTCTGACACTGTCTGACACTCTCTGACACTCTCTATCACTCTCTGACACGCTGTGACACTCTATAACTCTCCATCACTCTCTGACACTCTCAGACACTCACTGACACTCTCAGACACTCTCTGACACTCTCTGACACTCTCTATCACTCTCTATCACTCTCTGACACTCTCTATCACTCTCTGACACTGTCTGACACTCTCTGACACTCTCTATCACTCTCTATCACTCTCTGACACTGTCTGACACTCTCTGACACTCTCTATCACTCTCTGACACTCTCAGACACTCTCAGACACTCTCTGACACTCTCTATCACTCTCTGACACTCTCTATCACTCTCTGACACTGTCTGACACTCTCTGACACTCTCTATCACTCTCTATCACTCTCTGACACTCTCAGACCCTCTCTGACACTCTCAGACACTCTCTGACACTCTCTATCACTCTCTGACACTCTCAGACACTCTCTGAGACTCTCTGAAACTCTCTATCACTCTCTATCACTCTCTGACACTGTCTGACACTCTCTGACACTCTCTATCACTCTCTGACACTGTCTGACACTCTCTGACAATCTCTATCACTCTCTATCACTCTCTGACACTCTCAGACACTCTCTGACACTCTCAGACACTCTCTGACACTCTCTATCACTCTCTGACACTCTCAGACACTCTCTGACACTCTCTGACACTCTCTGACACTCTCTATCACTCTCTGACACTCTATCACTCTCTATCACTCTCTGACACTCTCAGACACTCTCTGACACTCTCAGACACTCTCTGACACTCTCTATCACTCTCTGACACTCTCTATCACTCTATCACTCTCTATCACTCTCTGACACTCTCAGACACTCTCTGACACTCTCTATCACTCTCTGACACTGTCTGACACTCTCTGACACTCTCTATCACTCTCTATCACTCTCTGACACTGTCTGACACTCTCTGACACTCTCTATCACTCTCTGACACGCTGTGACACTCTATAACTCTCCATCACTCTCTGACACTCTCAGACACTCACTGACACTCTCAGACACTCTCTGACACTCTCTGACACTCTCTATCACTCTCTATCACTCTCTGACACTCTCTATCACTCTCTATCACTCTCTGACACTCTCAGACACTCTCTGACACTCTCTGACACTCTCTATCACTCTCTGACACTCTCTGACAATCTCTATCACTCTCTATCACTCTCTATCACTCTCTGAAACTCTCAGACACTCTCTGACACTCTCAGACACTCTCTGACACTCTGTATCACTCTCTATCACTCTCTGACACTGTCTGACACTCTCTGACACTCTCTATCACTCTCTGACACTCTCTGACACTCTCTATCACTCTCTGACACTCTCTATCACTCTCTATCACTCTCTGACACTCTCTGACACTCTCTGAAACTCTCTATCACTCTCTATCACTCTCTGACACTCTCTGACACTCTCAGACACTCACTATCACTCTCTGACACTGTCTGACACTCTCTGACACTCGCTATCACTCTCTGACACGCTGTGACACTCTATAACTCTCCATCACTCTCTGACACTCTCAGACACTCACTGACACTCTCAGACACTCTCTGACACTCTCTGACACTCTCTATCACTCTCTATCACTCTCTGACACTCTCTATCACTCTCTGACACTGTCTGACACTCTCTGACACTCTCTATCACTCTCTATCACTCTCTGACACTGTCTGACACTCTCTGACACTCTCTATCACTCTCTGACACGCTGTGACACTCTATAACTCTCCATCACTCTCTGACACTCTCAGACACTCACTGACACTCTCAGACACTCTCTGACACTCTCTGACACTCTCTATCACTCTCTATCACTCTCTGACACTCTCTATCACTCTCTGACACTGTCTGACACTCTCTGACACTCTCTATCACTCTCTATCACTCTCTGACACTGTCTGACACTCTCTGACACTCTCTATCACTCTCTGACACTCTCAGACACTCTCAGACACTCTCTGACACTCTCTATCACTCTCTGACACTCTCTATCACTCTCTGACACTGTCTGACACTCTCTGACACTCTCTATCACTCTCTATCACTCTCTGACACTCTCAGACCCTCTCTGACACTCTCAGACACTCTCTGACACTCTCTATCACTCTCTGACACTCTCAGACACTCTCTGAGACTCTCTGAAACTCTCTATCACTCTCTATCACTCTCTGACACTGTCTGACACTCTCTGACACTCTCTATCACTCTCTGACACTGTCTGACACTCTCTGACAATCTCTATCACTCTCTATCACTCTCTGACACTCTCAGACACTCTCTGACACTCTCAGACACTCTCTGACACTCTCTATCACTCTCTGACACTCTCAGACACTCTCTGACACTCTCTGACACTCTCTGACACTCTCTATCACTCTCTGACACTCTATCACTCTCTATCACTCTCTGACACTCTCAGACACTCTCTGACACTCTCAGACACTCTCTGACACTCTCTATCACTCTCTGACACTCTCTATCACTCTATCACTCTCTATCACTCTCTGACACTCTCAGACACTCTCTGACACTCTCTATCACTCTCTGACACTGTCTGACACTCTCTGACACTCTCTATCACTCTCTATCACTCTCTGACACTGTCTGACACTCTCTGACACTCTCTATCACTCTCTGACACGCTGTGACACTCTATAACTCTCCATCACTCTCTGACACTCTCAGACACTCACTGACACTCTCAGACACTCTCTGACACTCTCTGACACTCTCTATCACTCTCTATCACTCTCTGACACTCTCTATCACTCTCTGACACTGTCTGACACTCTCTGACACTCTCTATCACTCTCTATCACTCTCTGACACTGTCTGACACTCTCTGACACTCTCTATCACTCTCTGACACTCTCAGACACTCTCAGACACTCTCTGACACTCTCTATCACTCTCTGACACTCTCTATCACTCTCTGACACTGTCTGACACTCTCTGACACTCTCTATCACTCTCTATCACTCTCTGACACTCTCAGACCCTCTCTGACACTCTCAGACACTCTCTGACACTCTCTATCACTCTCTGACACTCTCAGACACTCTCTGAGACTCTCTGAAACTCTCTATCACTCTCTATCACTCTCTGACACTGTCTGACACTCTCTGACACTCTCTATCACTCTCTGACACTGTCTGACACTCTCTGACAATCTCTATCACTCTCTATCACTCTCTGACACTCTCAGACACTCTCTGACACTCTCAGACACTCTCTGACACTCTCTATCACTCTCTGACACTCTCAGACACTCTCTGACACTCTCTGACACTCTCTGACACTCTCTATCACTCTCTGACACTCTATCACTCTCTATCACTCTCTGACACTCTCAGACACTCTCTGACACTCTCAGACACTCTCTGACACTCTCTATCACTCTCTGACACTCTCTATCACTCTATCACTCTCTATCACTCTCTGACACTCTCAGACACTCTCTGACACTCTCTATCACTCTCTGACACTGTCTGACACTCTCTGACACTCTCTATCACTCTCTATCACTCTCTGACACTGTCTGACACTCTCTGACACTCTCTATCACTCTATGACACTCTCTGACACTCTCTATCACTCTCTATCACTCTCTGACACTCTCAGACACTCTCTGACACAATCTATCACTCTCTGACACTCTCTATCACTCTCTGACACTGTCTGACACTCTCTGACACTCTCTATCACTCTCTATCACTCTCTGACACTGTCTGACACTCTCTGACACTCTCTATCACTCTCTGACACTCTCTGACACTCTCTATCACTCTCTATCACTCTCTGACACTCTCAGACACTCTCTGACACTCTCTATCACTCTCTGACACTCTCTGACACTCTCTATCACTCTCTATCACTCTCTATCACTCTCTGACACTCTCAGACACTCTCAGACACTCTCTGACACTCTCAGACACTCTCTGACACTCTGTATCACTCTCTATCACTCTCTGACACTGTCTGACACTCTCTGACACTCTCTATCACTCTCTATCACTCTCTGACACTCTCTATCACTCTCTGACACTCTCTATCACTCTCTATCACTCTCTGACACTCTCTGACACTCTCTGAAACTCTCTATCACTCTCTATCACTCTCTGACACTCTCTGACACTCTCAGACACTCACTATCACTCTCTGACACTGTCTGACACTCTCTGACACTCGCTATCACTCTCTGACACGCTGTGACACTCTATAACTCTCCATCACTCTCTGACACTCTCAGACACTCACTGACACTCTCAGACACTCTCTGACACTCTCTGACACTCTCTATCACTCTCTATCACTCTCTGACACTCTCTATCACTCTCTGACACTGTCTGACACTCTCTGACACTCTCTATCACTCTCTATCACTCTCTGACACTGTCTGACACTCTCTGACACTCTCTATCACTCTCTGACACTCTCAGACACTCTCAGACACTCTCTGACACTCTCTATCACTCTCTGACACTCTCTATCACTCTCTGACACTGTCTGACACTCTCTGACACTCTCTGTCACTCTCTATCACTCTCTGAAACTCTCAGACCCTCTCTGACACTCTCAGACACTCTCTGACACTCTCTATCACTCTCTGACACTCTCAGACACTCTCTGAGACTCTCTGAAACTCTCTATCACTCTCTATCACTCTCTGACACTGTCTGACACTCTCTGACACTCTCTATCACTCTCTGACACTGTCTGACACTCTCTGACAATCTCTATCACTCTCTATCACTCTCTGACACTCTCAGACACTCTCTGACACTCTCAGACAGTCTCTGACACTCTCTATCACTCTCTGACACTCTCAGACACTCTCTGACACTCTCTGACACTCTCTGACACTCTCTATCACTCTCTGACACTCTATCAGTCTCTATCACTCTCTGACACTCTCAGACACTCTCTGACACTCTCAGACACTCTCTGACACTCTCTATCACTCTCTGACACTCTCTATCACTCTATCACTCTCTATCACTCTCTGACACTCTCAGACACTCTCTGACACTCTCTATCACTCTCTGACACTGTCTGACACTCTCTATCACTCTCTATCACTCTCTGACACTGTCTGACACTCTCTGACACTCTCTATCACTCTATGACACTCTCTGACACTCTCTATCACTCTCTATCACTCTCTGACACTCTCAGACACTCTCTGACACTCCCAGACACTCTCTGACACTCTCTATCACTCTCTGACACTCTCTATCACTCTCTATCACTCTCTGACACTCTCTGACACTCTCTATCACTCTCTATCACTCTCTGACACTCTCTGACACTCTCTGACACTCTCTGTCACTCTCTGACACTCTCTATCACTCTCTGACACTCTCAGACACTCTCTGACACTCCCTGAAACTCTCTATCACTCTCTATCACTCTCTGACACTCTCTGACACACTCTGACACTCTCTGACACTCTCGATCACTCTCTATCACTCTCTATCACTCTCTGACACTCTCTGACACTCTCTGACACTCTCTGACACACTCTATCACTCTCTATCATTCTCTGACACTCTCTATCACTCTCTGACACTCACTATCACTCTCTGACACTCTCTATCACTCTCTATCACTCTCTGACACTCTCTGACACTCTCTGAAACTCTCTATCACTCTCTATCACTCTCTATCACTCTCTGACACTATCTGACACTCTCAGACACTCACTATCACTCTCTGACACCTTCTGACACTCTCAGACACTCTCTGACACTCTCTATCACTCTCTGACACTCTCTATCACTCTATCACTCTCTGACACTCTCTGACACTCTCAGACACTCTCTGACACTCTCAGACACTCTCTGACACAATCTATCACTCTCTGACACTCTCTATCACTCTCTGACACTGTCTGACACTCTCTGACACTCTCTATCACTCTCTATCACTCTCTGACACTGTCTGACACTCTCTGACACTCTCTATCACTCTCTGACACTCTCTGACACTCTCTATCACTCTCTATCACTCTCTGACACTCTCAGACACTCTCTGACACTCTCTGACACTCTCTATCACTCTCTGACACTCTCTGACAGTCTCTATCACTCTCTATCACTCTCTATCACTCTCTGACACTCTCAGACACTCTCAGACACTCTCTGACACTCTCAGACACTCTCTGACACTCTGTATCACTCTCTATCACTCTCTGACACTGTCTGACACTCTCTGACACTCTCTATCACTCTCTATCACTCTCTGACACTCTCTATCACTCTCTGACACTCTCTATCACTCTCTATCACTCTCTGACACTCTCTGACACTCTCTGAAACTCTCTATCACTCTCTATCACTCTCTGACACTCTCTGACACTCTCAGACACTCACTATCACTCTCTGACACTGTCTGACACTCTCTGACACTCGCTATCACTCTCTGACACTCTGTGACACTCTATAACTCTCCATCACTCTCTGACACTCTCAGACACTCACTGACACTCTCAGACACTCTCTGACACTCTCTGACACTCTCTATCACTCTCTATCACTCTCTGACACTCTCTATCACTCTCTGACACTGTCTGACACTCTCTGACACTCTCTATCACTCTCTATCACTCTGTGACACTCTATAACTCTCCATCACTCTCTGACACTCTCAGACACTCACTGACACTCTCAGACACTCTCTGACACTCTCTGACACTCTCTATCACTCTCTGACACTGTCTGACACTCTCTGACACTCTCTATCACTCTCTATCACTCTCTGACACTGTCTGACACTCTCTGACACTCTCTATCACTCTCTGACACTCTCTGACACTCTCTATCACTCTCTGACACTGTCTGACACTCTCTGACACTCGCTATCACTCTCTGACACTCTGTGACACTCTATAACTCTCCATCACTCTCTGACACTCTCAGACACTCACTGACACTCTCAGACACTCTCTGACACTCTCTGACACTCTCTATCACTCTCTATCACTCTCTGACACTCTCTATCACTCTCTGACACTGTCTGACACTCTCTGACACTCTCTATCACTCTCTATCACTCTCTGACACTGTCTGACACTCTCTGACACTCTCTATCACTCTCTGACACTGTCTGACACTCTCTGACACTCGCTATCACTCTCTGACACTCTGTGACACTCTATCACTCTCCGTCACTCTCTGACACTCTCAGACACTCTCAGACACTCTCAGACACTCTGTGACACTCTCTGACACTCTCTATCACTCTCTATCCCTCTCTGACACTCTCTATCACTCTCTGACACTGTCTGACACTCTCTGACACTCTCTATCACTCTCTATCACTCTCTGACACTGTCTGACACTCTCTGACACTCTCTATCACTCTCTGACACTCTCTGACACTCTCTATCACTCTCTGACACTCTCAGACACTCTCAGACACTCTCAGACACTCACTATCACTCTCTGACACTGTCTGACACTCTCTGACACTCGCTATCACTCTCTGACACTCTGTGACACTCTATAACTCTCCATCACTCTCTGACACTCTCAGACACTCACTGACACTCTCAGACACTCTCTGACACTCTCTGACACTCTCTATCACTCTCTATCACTCTCTGACACTGTCTAACACTCTCTGACACTCTCTATCACTCTCTGACACTGTCTGACACTCTCTGACACTCGCTATCACTCTCTGACACTCTGTGACACTCTATCACTCTCCATCACTCTCTGACACTCTCAGACACTCACTGACACTCTCAGACACTCTCTGACACTCTCTATCACTCTCTATCACTCTCTGACACTCTCTATCACTCTCTGACACTGTCTGACACTCTCTGACACTCTCTATCACTCTCTATCACTCTCTGACACTGTCTGACACTCTCTGACACTCTCTATCACTCTCTGACACTGTCTGACACTCTCTGACACTCTCTATCATTCTCTATCACTCTCTGACACTGTCTGACACTCTCTGACACTCTCTATCACTCTCTGACACTCTCTGACACTCTCTATCACTCTCTGACACTCTCTGACACTCTCAGACACTCTCAGACACTTTCTGACACTCTCAGACACTCACTATCACTCTCTGTCACTGTCGGACACTCTCTGACACTCGCTATCACTCTCTGACACTCTGTGACACTCTATAACTCTCCATCACTCTCTGACACTCTCAGACCCTCACTGACACTCTCAGACACTCTCTTACACTCTCTGACACTCTCTATCACTCTCTATCACTCTCTGACACTCTCTATCACTCTCTGACACTGTCTGACACTCTCTGAAACTCTCTATCACTCTCTATCACTCTCTGACACTGTCTGACACTCTCTGACACTCTCTATCACTCTCTGACACTGTCTGACACTCTCTGACACTCGCTATCACTCTCTGACACTCTGTGACACTCTATCACTCTCCATCACTCTCTGACACTCTCAGACACTCACTGACACTCTCAGACACTCTCTGACACTCTCTGACACTCTCTATCACTCTCTATCACTCTCTGACACTCTCTATCATTCTCTGACACTGTCTGACATTCTCTGACACTCTCTATCACTCTCTATCACTCTCTGACACTGTCTGACACTCTCTGACACTCTCTATGACTCTCTGACACTCTCTGACACTCTCTATCACTCTCTGACACTCTCAGAAACTCTCAGACACTCTCAGACACTCTCTGACACTCTCTATCACTCTCTGACACTCTCTGTCACTCTCTGACACTGTCTGACACTCTCTGACACTCTCTATCACTCTCTGACACTCTCAGACACTCTCAGACACTCTCTGACACTCTCTATCACTCTCTGACACTCTCTATCACTCTCTGACACTGTCTGACACTCTCTGACACTCTCTATCACTCTCTATCACTCTCTGACACTCTCAGACCCTCTCTGACACTCTCAGACACTCTCTGACACTCTCTATCACTCTCTGACACTCTCAGACACTCTCTGAGACTCTCTGAAACTCTCTATCACTCTCTATCACTCTCTGACACTGTCTGACACTCTCTGACACTCTCTACCACTCTCTGACACTGTCTGACACTCTCTGACAATCTCTATCACTCTCTATCACTCTCTGACACTCTCAGACACTCTCAGACACTCTCTGACACTCTCTGACACTCTCAGACACTCTCTATCACTCTCTGACACTCTCAGACACTCTCTGACACTCTCTGACACTCTCTGACACTCTCTGACACTCTCTATCACTCTCTATCACTCTATCACTCTCTATCACTCTCTGACACTCTCAGACACTCTCTGACACTCTCAGACACTCTCTGACACTCTCTATCACTCTCTGACACTGTCTGACACTCTCTGACACTCTCTATCACTCTCTATCACTCTCTGACACTGTCTGACACTCTCTGACACTCTCTATCACTCTATGACACTCTCTGACACTCTCTATCACTCTCTATCACTCTCTGACACTCTCAGACACTCTCTGACACTCCCAGACACTCTCTGACACTCTCAGACACTCTCTGACACTCTCTATCACTCTCTGACACTGTCTGACACTCTCTGACACTGTCTGACACTCTCTGACACTCTGTGACACTCTATAACTCTCCATCACTCTCTGACACTCTCAGACACTCACTGACACTCTCAGACACTCTCTGACACTCTCTGACACTCTCTATCACTCTCTATCACTCTCTGACACTGTCTAACACTCTCTGACACTCTCTATCACTCTCTGACACTGTCTGACACTCTCTGACACTCGCTATCACTCTCTGACACTCTGTGACACTCTATCACTCTCCATCACTCTCTGACACTCTCAGACACTCACTGACACTCTCAGACACTCTCTGACACTCTCTATCACTCTCTATCACTCTCTGACACTCTCTATCACTCTCTGACACTGTCTGACACTCTCTGACACTCTCTATCACTCTCTATCACTCTCTGACACTGTCTGACACTCTCTGACACTCTCTATCACTCTCTGACACTGTCTGACACTCTCTGACACTCTCTATCATTCTCTATCACTCTCTGACACTGTCTGACACTCTCTGACACTCTCTATCACTCTCTGACACTCTCTGACACTCTCTATCACTCTCTGACACTCTCTGACACTCTCAGACACTCTCAGACACTCTCTGACACTCTCAGACACTCACTATCACTCTCTGTCACTGTCTGACACTCTCTGACACTCGCTATCACTCTCTGACACTCTGTGACACTCTATAACTCTCCATCACTCTCTGACACTCTCAGACCCTCACTGACACTCTCAGACACTCTCTTACACTCTCTGACACTCTCTATCACTCTCTATCACTCTCTGACACTCTCTATCACTCTCTGACACTGACTGACACTCTCTGAAACTCTCTATCACTCTCTATCACTCTCTGACACTGTCTGACACTCTCTGACACTCTCTATCACTCTCTGACACTGTCTGACACTCTCTGACACTCGCTATCACTCTCTGACACTCTGTGACACTCTATCACTCTCCATCACTCTCTGACACTCTCAGACACTCACTGACACTCTCAGACACTCTCTGACACTCTCTGACACTCTCTATCACTCTCTATCACTCTCTGACACTCTCTATCACTCTCTGACACTGTCTGACATTCTCTGACACTCTCTATCACTCTCTATCACTCTCTGACACTGTCTGACACTCTCTGACACTCTCTATCACTCTCTGACACTCTCTGACACTCTCTATCACTCTCTGACACTCTCAGACACTCTCAGACACTCTCAGACACTCTCTGACACTCTCTATCACTCTCTGACACTCTCTGTCACTCTCTGACACTGTCTGACACTCTCTGACACTCTCTATCACTCTCTGACACTCTCAGACACTCTCAGACACTCTCTGACACTCTCTATCACTCTCTGACACTCTCTATCACTCTCTGACACTGTCTGACACTCTCTGACACTCTCTATCACTCTCTATCACTCTCTGACACTCTCAGACCCTCTCTGACACTCTCAGACACTCTCTGACACTCTCTATCACTCTCTGACACTCTCAGACACTCTCTGAGACTCTCTGAAACTCTCTATCACTCTCTATCACTCTCTGACACTGTCTGACACTCTCTGACACTCTCTACCACTCTCTGACACTGTCTGACACTCTCTGACAATCTCTATCACTCTCTATCACTCTCTGACACTCTCAGACACTCTCAGACACTCTCTGACACTCTCTGACACTCTCAGACACTCTCTATCACTCTCTGACACTCTCAGACACTCTCTGACACTCTCTGACACTCTCTGACACTCTCTGACACTCTCTATCACTCTCTATCACTCTATCACTCTCTATCACTCTCTGACACTCTCAGACACTCTCTGACACTCTCAGACACTCTCTGACACTCTCTATCACTCTCTGACACTGTCTGACACTCTCTGTCACTCTCTATCACTCTCTATCACTCTCTGACACTGTCTGACACTCTCTGACACTCTCTATCACTCTATGACACTCTCTGACACTCTCTATCACTCTCTATCACTCTCTGACACTCTCAGACACTCTCTGACACTCCCAGACACTCTCTGACACTCTCAGACACTCTCTGACACTCTCTATCACTCTCTGACACTGTCTGACACTCTCTGACACTGTCTGACACTCTCTGACACTCTGTGACACTCTATAACTCTCCATCACTCTCTGACACTCTCAGACACTCACTGACACTCTCAGACACACTCTGACACTCTCTGACACTCTCTGACACTCTCCATCACTCTCTATCACTCTCTGACACTCTCTATCACTCTCTGACACTGTCTGACACTCTCTGACACTCACTATCACTCTCTGACACTGTCTGACACTCTCTGACACTCTCTATCACTCTCTGACACTGTCTGACACTCTCTGACACTCGCTATCACTCCTTGACACTCTGTGACACTCTATCACTCTCCATCACTCTCTGACACTCTCAGACACTCACTGACACTCTCAGACACTCTCTGACACTCTCTGACACTCTCTATCACTCTCTATCACTCTCTGACACTCTCTATCACTCTCTGACACTGTCTGACACTCTCTGACACTCTCTATCACTCTCTATCACTCTCTGACACTGTCTGACACTCTCTGACACTCTCTATCACTCTCTGACACTCTCAGACCCTCTCAGACACTCTCAGACACTCTCTGACACTCTCTATCACTCTCTGACACTCTCTGTCACTCTCTGACACTGTCTGACACTCTCTGACACTCTCTATCACTCTCTGACACTCTCAGACACTCTCAGACACTCTCTGACACTCTCTATCACTCTCTGACACTCTCTATCACTCTCTGACACTGTCTGACACTCTCTGACACTCTCTATCACTCTCTATCACTCTCTGACACTCTCAGACCCTCTCTGACACTCACAGACACTCTCTGACACTCTCTATCACTCTCTGACACTCTCAGACACTCTCTGAGACTCTCTGAAACTCTCTATCACTCTCTATCACTCTCTGACACTGTCTGACACTCTCTGACACTCTCTATCACTCTCTGACACTGTCTGACACTCTCTGACAATCTCTATCACTCTCTATCACTCTCTGACACTCTCAGACACTCTCAGACACTCTCTGACACTCTCTATCACTCTCTGACACTCTCTGACACTCTCTGACACTCTCTGACACTCTCTGACACTCTCTATCACTCTCTATCACTCTATCACTCTCTATCACTCTCTGACACTCTCAGACACTCTCTGACACTCTCAGACACTCTCTGACACTCTCTATCACTCTCTGACACTGTCTGACACTCTCTGACACTCTCTATCACTCTCTATCACTCTCTGACACTGTCTGACACTCTCTGACACTCTCTATCACTCTATGACACTCTCTGACACTCTCTATCACTCTCTATCACTCTCTGACACTCTCAGACACTCTCTGACACTCCCAGACACTCTCTGACACTCTCTATCACTCTCTGACAATCTCTATCACTCTCTGACACTGTCTGACACTCTCTGACACTCTCTATCACTTTCTATCACTCTCTGACACTCTCTGACACTCTCTGACACTCTCAGACACTCTCAGACACTCTCTGACACTCTCAGACACTCTCTGACACTCTCTATCACTCTCTGACACTCTCAGACACTCTCTGACACTCTCTGAAACTCTCTATCACTCTCTATCACTCTCTGACACACTCTGACACTCTCTGACACTCTCGATCACTCTCTATCACTCTCTATCACTCTCTGACACTCTCTGACACTCTCTGACACTCTCTGACACACTCTATCACTCTCTATCACTCTCTGACACTCTCTATCACTCTCTGACACTCACTATCACTCTCTGACACTCTCTATCACTCTCTGACACTCTCTATCACTCTCTATCACTCTCTGACACTCTCTGACACTCTCTGAAACTCTCTATCACTCTCTATCACTCTCTATCACTCTCTGACACTATCTGACACTCTCAGACACTCACTATCAATCTCTGACACCTTGTGACACACTCTGACACGCTCTATCACTCTCTGATTCTGTCTGACACTCTCTGACACTCTCTATCACTCTCTGACACTCTCAGACACTCTCTGACACTCTCAGACACTCTCTGACACTCTCAGACACTCTCTGACACTCTCTATCACTCTCTGACACTCACTATCACTCTCTGACACCTTGTGACACTCTCTGACACGCTCTATCACTCTCTGACACTGTCTGACACTCTCTGACACTCTCTATCACTCTCTATCACTCTCTATCACTCTCTGACACTCTCAGACACTCTCTGACACTCTCAGACACTCTCTGACACTCTCTATCACTCTCTGACACTCTCAGACACTCTCTGACACTCTCTATCACTCTCTATCACTCTCTGACACGTTCTGACACTCTCAGACACTCACTATCACTCTCTGACACTGTCTGACACTCTCTATCACTCTCTGACACTCTCTGACACTCTCTATCACTCTCTATCACTTTCTGACACTCTCTGACACTCTCTGACACTCTCAGACCCTCTCTGACACTCTCTGAAACTCTCTATCACTCTCAGACACTCTCTGACACTCTCTGACACTCTCTGTTACTCTCTGACACTGTCTGACACTCTCTGACACTCTCTATCACTCTCTATCACTCTCTGACACTCTCAGACACTCTCTGACACTCTCTGACACTCTCTGACACTCTCAGACACTCTCTGACACTCTCTATCACTCTCTGACACTGTCTGACACTCTCTATCACTCTCTGACACTCTCTGACACTCTCTGACACTCTATATCACTCTCTATCACTTTCTGACACTCGCTGACACTCTCTGACACTCTCAGACACTCTCTGACACTCTCTGAAACTCTCTATCACTCTCTGACACTCACTATCACTCTCTGACACTCTCTGACACTCTCTATCACTCTCAGACACTCTCTGACACTCTCTGACACTCTCTATCACTCTCTGACACTGTCTGACACTCTCTGACACTCTCTATCACTCTCTATCACTCTCTGACACTCTCAGACACTCTCTGACACTCTCTGACACTCTCTGACACTCTCAGGCACTCTCTGACACTCTCTATCACTCTCTGACACTCTCAGACAGTCTCTGACACTCTCTGAAACTCTCTATCACTCTCTGACACTCTCTGACACACTCTTACACTCTCTGACACTCTCTATCACTCTCTGTCACTCTCTGACACTATCTGACACTCTCAGACACTCACTATCACTCTCTGACACTGTCTGACACTCTCTGACACTCTCTATCACTCTTAGACACTGTCTGACACTCTCTGACACTCTCCATCACTCTCTATCACTCTCTATCACTCTCTGACACTCTCTATCACTCTCTATCACTCTCTATCACTCTCTGACACTGTCTGACACTCTCTGACACTCTCTATCACTCTCTGACACTGTCTGACACTCTCTGACACTCTCTATCACTCTCTATCACTCTCTATCACTCTCTGACACTCTCTATCACTCTCTATCACTCTCTATCACTCTCTGACACTCTCAGACACTCTCTGACACTCTCAGACACTCTCTGACACTCTCTATCACTCTCTATCACTCTCTGACACTCTCAGACACTCTCTGACACTCTCTGACACTCTCGATCACTCTCTATCACTCTCTATCACTCTCTATCACTCTCTGACACTCTCTGACACTCTCTGACACTCTCTGACACACTCTATCACTCTCTATAACTCTCTGACACTCTCTATCTCTCTCTCTGACACTCACTATCACTCTCTGACACTCTCTATCACTCTCTGAGACTCTCTATCACTCTATATCACTCTCTGACACTCTCTGACACTCTCTGAAACTCTCTATCACTCTCTATCACTCTCTATCACTCTCTGACACTATCTGACACTCTCTATCACTCTTAGACACTGTCTGACACTCTCTGACACTCTCCATCACTCTCTATCACTCTCTATCACTCTCTGACACTCTCTATCACTCTCTATCACTCTCTATCACTCTCTGACACTGTCTGACACTCTCTGACACTCTCTATCACTCTCTGACACTGTCTGACACTCTCTGACACTCTCTATCACTCTCTATCACTCTCTATCACTCTCTGACACTCTCTATCACTCTCTATCACTCTCTATCACTCTCTGACACTCTCAGACACTCTCTGACACTCTCAGACACTCTCTGACACTCTCTATCACTCTCTATCACTCTCTGACACTCTCAGACACTCTCTGACACTCTCTGACACTCTCGATCACTCTCTATCACTCTCTATCACTCTCTATCACTCTCTGACACTCTCTGACACTCTCTGACACTCTCTGACACACTCTATCACTCTCTATAACTCTCTGACACTCTCTATCTCTCTCTCTGACACTCACTATCACTCTCTGACACTCTCTATCACTCTCTGAGACTCTCTATCACTCTATATCACTCTCTGACACTCTCTGACACTCTCTGAAACTCTCTATCACTCTCTATCACTCTCTATCACTCTCTGACACTATCTGACACTCTCAGACACTCACTATCACTCTCTGACACCTTGTGACACTCTCTGACACGCTCTATCACTCTCTGACACTGTCTGACACTCTCTGACACTCTCTATCACTCTCTATCACTCTCTATCACTCTCTGACACTCTCAGACACTCTCTGACACTCTCTATCACTCTCTGACACTCTCTATCACTCTCTGACACTCACTATCACTCTCTGACACCTTGTGACACTCTCTGACACGCTCTATCACTCTCTGACACTGTCTGACACTCTCTGACACTCTCTATCACTCTCTATCACTCTCCATCACTCTCTGACACTCTCAGACACTCTCTGACACTCTCAGACACTCTCTGACACTCTCTATCACTCTCTGACACTCTCAGACACTCTCTGACACTCTCTATCACTCTCTATCACTCTCTGACACGTTCTGACACTGTCAGACACTCACTATCACTCTCTGACACTGTCTGACACTCTCTATCACTCTCTGACACTCTCTGACACTCTCTATCACTCTCTATCACTTTCTGACACTCTCTGACACTCTCTGACACTCTCAGACACTCTCTGACACTCTCTGAAACTCTCTATCACTCTCAGACACTCACTATCACTCTCTGACACTGTCTGACACTCTCTATCACTCTCTGACACTCTCTGACACTCTCTATCACTCTCTATCACTTTCTGACACTCTCTGACACTCTCTGACACTCTCTGACACTCTCAGACACTCTCTGACACTCTCTGAAACTCTCTATCACTCTCAGACACTCTCTGACACTCTCTGACACTCTCTGTTACTCTCTGACACTGTCTGACACTCTCTGACACTCTCTGACACTCTCTGACACTCTCTGACACTCTCTGACACTTTCTGACACTCGCTGACACTCTCTGACACTCTCAGACACTCTCTGACACTCTCTGAAACTCTCTATCACTCTCAGACACTCTCTGACACTCTCTGACACTCTCTGTTACTCTCTGACACTGTCTGACACTCTCTGACACTCTCTGACACTCTCTATCACTCTCTGACACTCTCAGACACTCTCTGACACTCTCTGACACTCTCTGACACTCTCAGACACTCTCTGACACTCTCTATCACTCTCTGACACTGTCTGACACTCGCTATCACTCTCTGACACTCTCTGACACTCTCTGACACTCTATATCACTCTCTATCACTTTCTGACACTCGCTGACACTCTCTGACACTCTCAGACACTCTCTGACACTCTCTGAAACTCTCTATCACTCTCTGACACTCACTATCACTCTCTGACACTCTCTGACACTCTCTATCACTCTCAGACACTCTCTGACACTCTCTGACACTCTCTATCACTCTCTGACACTGTCTGACACTCTCTGACACTCTCTATCACTCTCTATCACTCTCTGACACTCTCAGACACTCTCTGACACTCTCTGACACTCTCTGACACTCTCAGGCACTCTCTGACACTCTCTATCACTCTCTGACACTCTCAGACAGTCTCTGACACTCTCTGAAACTCTCTATCACTCTCTATCACTCTCCGACACTCTCTGACACACTCTGACACTCTCTGACACTCCCTATCACTCTCTATCACTCTCTGACACTCACTATCACTCTCTGACACTCTCTGACACTCTCTATCACTCTCAGACACTCTCTGACACTCTCTGACACTCTCTATCACTCTCTGACACTGTCTGACACTCTCTGACACTCTCTATCACTCTCTATCACTCTCTGACACTCTCAGACACTCTCTGACACTCTCTGACACTCTCTGACACTCTCAGGCACTCTCTGACACTCTCTATCACTCTCTGACACTCTCAGACAGTCTCTGACACTCTCTGAAACTCTCTATCACTCTCTATCACTCTCCGACACTCTCTGACACACTCTGACACTCTCTGACACTCCCTATCACTCTCTGTCACTCTCTGACACTATCTGACACTCTCAGAAACTCACTATCACTCTCTGACACTGTCTGACACTGTCTGACACTCTCTATCACTCTCTGACACTCTCTGACACTCTCTGACACTCTCTATCACTCTCTATCACTCTCTGACACTCTCTATCACTCTCTATCACTCTCTATCACTCTCTGACACTCTCAGACACTCTCTGACACTCTCAGACACTCTCTGACACTCTCTATCACTCTCTATCACTCTCTGACACTCTCTATCACACTCTATCACTCTCTGACACTCTCTGACACACTCTGACACTCTCTGACACTCTCTATCACTCTCTATTACTCTCTGACACTCTCTGACACTCTCTGACACTCTCTGACACACTCTATCACTCTCTATCACTCTCTGACACGCTCTATCACTCTCTGACACTCACTATCACTCTCTGACACTCTCTATCACTCTCTGACACTCTCTATCACTCTCTATCACTCTCTGACACTCTCTGACACTCTCTGAAACTCTCTATCACTCTCTATCACTCTCTATCACTCTCTGACACTATCTGACACTCTCAGACACTCACTATCACTCTCTGACACCTTGTGACACTCTCTGACACGCTCTATCACTCTCTGACACTGTCTGACACTCTCTGACACTCTCTATCACTCTCTATCACTCTCTATCACTCTCTGACACTCTCAGACACTCTCTATCACTCTCTATCACTCTCTATCACTCTCTGACACTCTCTGACACTCTCAGACACTCACTATCACTCTCTGACACTGTCTGACACTCTCTATCACTCTCTGACCCTCTCTGACACTCTCTATCACTCTCTATCACTTTCTGACACTCTCTGACACTCTCAGTCACTCTCTGACACTCTCTGAAACTCCCTATCACTCTCAGACACTCACTATCACTCTCTGACACTGTCTGACACTCTCTATCACTCTCTGACACTCTCTGACACTCTCTATCACTCTCTAGCACTTTCTGACACTCTCTGACACTCTCTGACACTCTCAGACACTCTCTGACACTCTCTGAAACTCTCTATCACTCTCAGACACTCTCTGACACTCTCTGACACTCTCTGTTACACTCTGACACTGTCTGACACTCTCTGACACTCTCTATCACTCTCTATCACTCTCTGACACTCTCAGACACTCTCTGAAACTCTCTGACACTCTCAGAAACTCTCAGACACTCTCTGACACTCTCTATCACTCTCTGACACTGTCTGACACTCTCTATCACTCTCTGACACTCTCTGACACTCTCTGACACTCTCTGACACTCTATATCACTCTCTATCACTTTCTGACACTCGCTGACACTCACTGACACTCTCAGACACTCTCTGACACTCTCTGAAACTCTCTATCACTCTCTGACACTCACTATCACTCTCTGACACTCTCTGACACTCTCTATCACTCTCAGACACTCTCTATCACTCTCAGACACTCTCTGACACTCTCTGACACTCTCTGACACTCTCTATCACTCTATGACAATCTCTGACACTCTCTATCACTCTCTATCTCTCTCTGACACTCTCAGACACTCTCTGCAACTCCCAGACACTCTCAGACACTCTCAGACACTCTCTATCACTCTCTGACACTCTCTATCACTCTCTGACACTGTCTGACCCTCTCTGACACTCTCTATCACTCTCTATCACTTTCTGACACTCTCTGACACTCTCTGACACTCTCTGACACTCTCTGAAACTCTCTATCACTCTCAGACACTCACTATCACTCTCTGACACTGTCTGACACTCTCTATCACTCTCTGACACTCTCTGACACTCTCTATCACTCTCTAGCACTTTCTGACACTCTCTGACACTCTCTGACACTCTCAGACACTCTCTGACACTCTCTGAAACTCTCTATCACTCTCAGACACTCTCTGACACTCTCTGACACTCTCTGTTACACTCTGACACTGTCTGACACTCTCTGACACTCTCTATCACTCTCTATCACTCTCTGACACTCTCAGACACTCTCTGAAACTCTCTGACACTCTCAGAAACTCTCAGACACTCTCTGACACTCTCTATCACTCTCTGACACTGTCTGACACTCTCTATCACTCTCTGACACTCTCTGACACTCTCTGACACTCTCTGACACTCTATATCACAATCTATCACTTTCTGACACTCGCTGACACTCTCTGACACTCTCAGACACTCTCTGACACTCTCTGAAACTCTCTATCACTCTCTGACACTCACTATCACTCTCTGACACTCTCTGACACTCTCTATCACTCTCAGACACTCTCTATCACTCTCAGACACTCTCTGACACTCTCTGACACTCTCTGACACTCTCTGACACTCTCTATCACTCTATGACAATCTCTGACACTCTCTATCACTCTCTATCACTCTCTGACACTCTCAGACACTCTCTGACACTCCCAGACACTCTCAGACACTCTCAGACACTCTCTATCACTCTCTGACACTCTCTATCACTCTCTGACACTGTCTGACACTCTCTGACACTCTCTATCACTCTCTATCACTCTCTGACACTCTCTGACACTCTCTGACACTCTCAGACACTCTCTGACACTCTCTATCACTCTCTGACACTCTCAGACACTCTCTGACACTCTCTGAAACTCTCTGACACTCTCTATCACTCTCTGACACTCTCTGACACACTCTGACACTCTCTGACACTCTCGATCACTCTCTATCACTCTCTATCACTCTCTGACACTCTCTGACACTCTCTGACACTCTCTGACACTCTCTGACACACTCTATCACTCTCTATCACTTTCTGACACTCTCTATCAATCTCTGACACTCACTATCACTCTCTGACACTCTCTATCACTCTCTGACACTCTCTATCACTCTCTATCACTCTCTGACACTCTCTGACACTCTCTGAAACTCTCTATCACTCTCTATCACTCTCTGACACTATCTGACACTCTCAGACACTCACTATCACTCTCTGACACCTTGTGACACTCTCTGACACGCTCTATCACTCTCTGACACTGTCTGACAATCTCTGACACTCTCTATCACTCTCTATCACTCTCTATCACTCTCTGACACTCTCTATCACTCTCTGACACTCTCAGACACTCTCTGACACTCTCAGACACTCTCTGACACTCTCTATCACTCTCTGACACTCTCAGACACTCTCTGACACTCTCTATCACTCTCTATCACTCTCTGACACTTTCTGACACTCTCAGACACTCACTATCACTCTCTGACACTGTCTGACACTCTCTATCACTCTCTGACCCTCTCTGACACTCTCTATCAGTCTCTATCACTTTCTGACACTCTCTGACACTCTCTGACACTCTCTGACACTCTCAGACACTCTCTGACACTCTCTGAAACTCTCTATCACTCTCAGACACTCACTATCACTCTCTGACACTGTCTGACACTCTCTATCACTCTCTGACACTCTCTGACACTCTCTATCACTCTCTAGCACTTTCTGACACTCTCTGACACTCTCTGACACTCTCAGACACTCTCTGACACACTCTGAAACTCTCTATCACTCTCAGACACTCTCTGACACTCTCTGTTACACTCTGACACTGTCTGACACTCTCTGACACTCTCTATCACTCTCTATCACTCTCTGACACTCTCAGACACTCTCTGACACTCTCTGACACTCTCAGACACTCTCAGACACTCTCTGACACTCTCTCTCACTCTCTGACACTGTCTGACACTCTCTATCACTCTCTGACACTCTCTGACACTCTCTGACACTCTATATCACTCTCTATCACTTTCTGACACTCGCTGACACTCTCTGACACTCTCAGACACTCTCTGACACTCTCTGAAACTCTCTATCACTCTCTGACACTCACTATCACTCTCTGACACTCTCTGACACTCTCTATCACTCTCAGACACTCTCTGACACTCTCTGACACTCTCTATCACTCTCTGACACTGTCTGACACTCTCTGACACTCTCTATCACTCTCTATCACTCTCAGACACTCTCAGACACTCTCAGACACTCTCTGACATTATCTGACACTCTCAGGCACTCTCTGACACTCTCTATCACTCTCTGACACTCTCAGACAGTCTCTGACACTCTCTGAAACTCTCTATCACTCTCTATCACTCTCTGACACTCTCTGACACAGTCTGACACTCTCTGACACTCTCTATCACTCTCTGTCACTCTCAGACACTATCTGACACTCTCAGACACTCACTATCACTCTCTGACACTGTCTGACACTCTCTGACACTCTCTATCACTCTCTGACACTGTCTGACACTCTCTGACACTCTCTATCACTCTCTGACACTCTCAGACACTCTCTGACACTCTCAGACACTCTCTGACACTCTCTATCACTCTCTATCACTCTCTGACACTCTCTGACACTCTCAGACACTCACTATCACTCTCTGACACTGCCTGACACTCTCTATCACTCTCTGACACTCTCTGACACTCTCAGACACTCTCTGACACTCTCTGAAACTGTCTATCACTCTCTATCACTCTCTGACACTCACTATCAATCTCTGACACTCTCTGACACTCTCTATCACTCTCAGACACTCTCTGACACTCTCTGACACTCTCTATCACTCTCTGACACTGTCTGACACTCTCTGACACTCTCTATCACTCTCTATCACTCTCTGACACTCTCAGACACTCTCAGACACTCTCTGACACTCTCTGACACTCTCAGACACTCTCTGACACTCTCTATCACTCTCTGACACTCTCAGAAAGTCTCTGACACTCTCTGAAACTCTCTATCACTCTCTATCACTCTCTGACACTCTCTGACACACTCTGACACTCTCAGACACTCACTATCACTCTCTGACACGGTCAGACACTCTGTATCACTTTCTGACACTCTCTGACACTCTCAGACACTCTCTGACACTCTCTGAAACTGTCTATCACTCTCTAACACTCTCTGACACTCACTATCACTCTTGACACTCTCTGGCACTCTCTATCACTCTCAGACACTCTCTGAGACTCTCTGACACTCTCAGACACTCTCTGACACTCTCTATCACTCTCTGACACTGTCTGACACTCTCTGACACTCTCTATCACTCTCTATCACTCTGTGACACTGTCTGACACTCTCTGACACTCTCTATCACTCTATGACACTCTCAGACACTCTCTGACACTCCCAGACACTCTCAGACACTCTCTATCACTCTCTGACACTCTCTATCACTCTCTGACACTGTCTTACACTCTCTGACACTCTCTATCACTCTCTATCACTCTCTGACACTCTCTGACACTCTCTGACACTCTCTGACACTCTCAGACACTCTCGGACACTCTCTATCACTCTCTGACACTCTCAGACACTCTCTGACACTCTCTGAAACTCTCTATCACTCTCTATCACTCTCTGATACTCTCTGACACACTCTGACACTCTCTGACACTCTCGATCACTCTCTATCACTCTCTATCACTCTCTATTACTCTCTGACACTCTCTGACACTCTCTGACACTCTCTGACACACTCTATCACTCTCTATCATCTCTGACACTCTCTATCACTCTCTGACACTCACTATCACTCTCTGACACTCTCTATCACTCTCTGACACTCTCTATCACTCTCTATCACTCTCTGACACTCTCTGACACTCTCTGAAACTCTCTATCACTCTCTATCACTCTCTGTCACTCTCTGACACTATCTGACACTCTCAGACACTCACTATCACTCTCTGACACCTTGTGACACTCTCTGACACGCTCTATCACTCTCTGACACTGTCTGACACTCTCTGACACTCTCTATCACTCTCTATCACTCTCTATCACTCTCTGACACTCTCAGACACTCTCTGACACTCTCAGACACTCTCTGACACTCTCTATCACTCTCTGACACTCTCAGACACTCTCTGACACTCTCTATCACTCTCTATCACTCTCTGACACTCTCTGACACTCTCAGACACTCACTATCACTCTCTATCACTCTCTGACACTGTCTGACACTCTCTATCACTCTCTGACCCTCTCTGACACTCTCTATCACTCTCTATCACTTTCTGACACTCTCTGACACTCTCTGACACTCTCTGAAACTCTCTATCACTCTCAGACACTCACTATCACTCTCTGACACTGTCTGACACTCTCTATCACTCTCTGACACTCTCTGACACTCTCTATCACTCTCTAGCACTTTCTGACACTCTCTGACACTCTCTGACACTCTCTGACACTCTCAGACACTCTCTGACACTCTCTGAAACTCTCTATCACTCTCAGACACTCTCTGACACTCTCTGACACTCTCTGACACTCTCTGACACTCTCAGTTACACTCTGACACTGTCTGACACTCTCTGACACTCTCTATCACTCTCTATCACTCTCTGACACTCTCAGACACTCTCTGAAACTCTCTGACACTCTCTGAAACTCTCAGACACTCTCTGACACTCTCTATCACTCTCTGACACTGTCTGACACTCTCTATCACTCTCTGACACTCTCTGACACTCTCTGACACTCTCTGACACTCTATATCACTCTCTATCACTTTCTGACACTCGCTGACACTCTCTGACACTCTCAGACACTCTCTGACACTCTCTGAAACTCTCTATCACTCTCTGACACTCACTATCACTCTCTGACACTCTCTGACACTCTCCATCACTCTCAGACACTCTCTATCACTCTCAGACACTCTCTATCACTCTCTGACACCTTGTGACACGCTCTGACACGCTCTATCACTCTCTGACACTGTCTGACACTCTCTGACACTCTATATCACTCTCTATCACTCTCTATCACTCTCTGACACTCTCAGACACTCTCTGACACTCTCAGACACTCTCTGACACTCTCTATCACTCTCTGACACTCTCAGACACTCTCTGACACTCTCTGAAACTCTCTATCACTCTCTATCACTCTCTGACACTCTCTGACACTCTCTGACACACTCTGACACTCTCAGACACTCACTATCACTCTCTGACACGGTCAGACACTCTGTATCACTTTCTGACACTCTCTGACACTCTCAGACACTCTCTGACACTCTCTGAAACTGTCTATCACTCTCTAACACTCTCTGACACTCACTATCACTCTTGACACTCTCTGACACT
Source organism: Heterodontus francisci (assembly GCF_036365525.1). NCBI lineage: Eukaryota > Metazoa > Chordata > Chondrichthyes > Heterodontiformes > Heterodontidae > Heterodontus > Heterodontus francisci. Next base: position 32,491,371 of record NC_090412.1, on the reverse strand, counting down.
CTCTATCACTCTCAGACACTCTCTGACACTCTCTGACACTCTCAGACACTCTCTGACACTCTCTATCACTCTCTGACACTGTCTGACACTCTCTGACACTCTCTATCACTCTCTATCACTCTGTGACACTGTCTGACACTCTCTGACACTCTCTATCACTCTATGACTCTCTCAGACACTCTCTGACACTCCCAGACACTCTCAGACACTCTCTATCACTCTCTGACACTCTCTATCACTCTCTGACACTGTCTTACACTCTCTGACACTCTCTATCACTCTCTATCACTCTCTGACACTCTCTGACACTCTCTGACACTCTCAGACACTCTCTATCACTCTCTGACACTCTCAGACACTCTCTGACACTCTCTGAAACTCTCTATCACTCTCTATCACTCTCTGACACTCTCTGACACACTCTGACACTCTCTGACACTCTCGATCACTCTCTATCACTCTCTATCACTCTCTATTACTCTCTGACACTCTCTGACACTCTCTGACACTCTCTGACACACTCTATCACTCTCTATCATCTCTGACACTCTCTATCACTCTCTGACACTCACTATCACTCTCTGACACTCTCTATCACTCTCTGACACTCTCAATCACTCTCTATCACTCTCTGACACTCTCTGACACTCTCTGAAACTCTCTATCACTCTCTATCACTCTCTGTCACTCTCTGACACTATCTGACACTCTCAGACACTCACTATCACTCTCTGACACCTTGTGACACTCTCTGACACGCTCTATCACTCTCTGACACTGTCTGACACTCTCTGACACTCTCTATCACTCTCTATCACTCTCTATCACTCTCTGACACTCTCAGACACTCTCTGACACTCTCAGACACTCTCTGACACTCTCTATCACTCTCTGACACTCTCAGACACTCTCTGACACGCTCTATCACTCTCAGACACTCACTATCACTCTCTGACACCTTGTGACACTCTCTGACACGCTCTATCACTCTCTGACACTGTCTGACACTCTCTGACACTCTCTATCACTCTCTATCACTCTCTATCACTCTCAGACACTCACTATCACTCTCTGACACTGTCTGACACTCTCTATCACTCTCTGACACACTCTGACACTCTCTATCACTCTCTAGCACTTTCTGACACTCTCTGACACTCTCTGACACTCTCAGACACTCTCTGACACTCTCTGAAACTCTCTATCACTCTCAGACACTCTCTGACACTCTCTGACACTCTCTGTTACACTCTGACACTGTCTGACACTCTCTGACACTCTCTATCACTCTCTATCACTCTCTGACACTCTCAGACACTCTCTGAAACTCTCTGACACTCTCAGAAACTCTCAGACACTCTCTGACACTCTCTATCACTCTCTGACACTGTCTGACACTCTCTATCACTCTCTGACACTCTCTGACACTCTCTGACACTCTATATCACTCTCTATCACTTTCTGACACTCGCTGACACTCTCTGACACTCTCAGACACTCTCTGACACTCTCTGAAACTCTCTATCACTCTCTGACACTGTCTTACACTCTCTGACACTCTCTATCACTCTCTATCACTCTCTGACACTCTCTGACACTCTCTGACACTCTCTGACACTCTCAGACACTCTCTGACACTCTCTATCACTCTCTGACACTCTCAGACACTCTCTGACACTCTCTGAAACTCTCTATCACTCTCTATCACTCTCTGACACTCTCTGACACACTCTGACACTCTCTGACACTCTCGATCACTCTCTATCACTCTCTATCACTCTCTATTACTCTCTGACACTCTCTGACACTCTCTGACACTCTCTGACACACTCTATCACTCTCTATCATCTCTGACACTCTCTATCACTCTCTGACACTCACTATCACTCTCTGACACTCTCTATCACTCTCTGACACTCTCAATCACTCTCTATCACTCTCTGACACTCTCTGACACTCTCTGAAACTCTCTATCACTCTCTATCACTCTCTGTCACTCTCTGACACTATCTGACACTCTCAGACACTCACTATCACTCTCTGACACCTTGTGACACTCTCTGACACGCTCTATCACTCTCTGACACTGTCTGACACTCTCTGACACTCTCTATCACTCTCTATCACTCTCTATCACTCTCTGACACTCTCAGACACTCTCTGACACTCTCAGACACTCTCTGACACTCTCTATCACTCTCTGACACTCTCAGACACTCTCTGACACTCTCTATCACTCTCTATCACTCTCTGACACTCTCTGACACTCTCAGACACTCACTATCACTCTCTATCACTCTCTGACACTGTCTGACACTCTCTATCACTCTCTGACCCTCTCTGACACTCTCTATCACTCTCTATCACTTTCTGACACTCTCTGACACTCTCTGACACTCTCTGAAACTCTCTATCACTCTCAGACACTCACTATCACTCTCTGACACTGTCTGACACTCTCTATCACTCTCTGACACACTCTGACACTCTCTATCACTCTCTAGCACTTTCTGACACTCTCTGACACTCTCTGACACTCTCAGACACTCTCTGACACTCTCTGAAACTCTCTATCACTCTCAGACACTCTCTGACACTCTCTGACACTCTCTGTTACACTCTGACACTGTCTGACACTCTCTGACACTCTCTATCACTCTCTATCACTCTCTGACACTCTCAGACACTCTCTGAAACTCTCTGACACTCTCAGAAACTCTCAGACACTCTCTGACACTCTCTATCACTCTCTGACACTGTCTGACACTCTCTATCACTCTCTGACACTCTCTGACACTCTCTGACACTCTATATCACTCTCTATCACTTTCTGACACTCGCTGACACTCTCTGACACTCTCAGACACTCTCTGACACTCTCTGAAACTCTCTATCACTCTCTGACACTCACTATCACTCTCTGACACTCTCTGACACTCTCTATCACTCTCAGACACTCTCTATCACTCTCAGACACTCTCTATCACTCTCTGACACCTTGTGACACTCTCTGACACGCTCTATCACTCTCTGACACTGTCTGACACTCTCTGACACTCTCTATCACTCTCTATCACTCTCTATCACTCTCTGACACTCTCAGACACTCTCTGACACTCTCTATCACTCTCTATCACTCTCAGACACTCTCAGACACTCTCAGACACTCTCTGACATTATCTGACACTCTCAGGCACTCTCTGACACTCTCTATCACTCTCTGACACTCTCAGACAGTCTCTGACACTCTCTGAAACTCTCTATCACTCTCTATCACTCTCTGACACTCTCTGACACACTCTGACACTCTCTGACACTCTCTATCACTCTCTGTCACTCTCAGACACTATCTGACACTCTCAGACACTCACTATCACTCTCTGACACTGTCTGACACTCTCTGACACTCTCTATCACTCTCTGACACTGTCTGACACTCTCTGACACTCTCTATCACTCTCTGACACTCTCAGACACTCTCTGACACTCTCAGACACTCTCTGACACTCTCTATCACTCTCTATCACTCTCTGACACTCTCTGACACTCTCAGACACTCACTATCACTCTCTGACACTGCCTGACACTCTCTATCACTCTCTGACACTCTCTGACACTGTCTGACACTCTCTGACACTCTCTATCACTCTCTGACACTCTCAGACACTCTCTGACACTCTCAGACACTCTCTGACACTCTCTATCACTCTCTATCACTCTCTGACACTCTCTGACACTCTCAGACACTCACTATCACTCTCTGACACTGCCTGACACTCTCTATCACTCTCTGACACTCTCTGACACTCTCAGACACTCTCTGACACTCTCTGAAACTGTCTATCACTCTCTATCACTCTCTGACACTCACTATCAATCTCTGACACTCTCTGACACTCTCTATCACTCTCAGACACTCTCTGACACTCTCTGACACTCTCTATCACTCTCTGACACTGTCTGACACTCTCTGACACTCTCTATCACTCTCTATCACTCTCTGACACTCTCAGACACTCTCAGACACTCTCTGACACTCTCTGACACTCTCAGACACTCTCTGACACTCTCTATCACTCTCTGACACTCTCAGAAAGTCTCTGACACTCTCTGAAACTCTCTATCACTCTCTATCACTCTCTGACACTCTCTGACACACTCTGACACTCTCAGACACTCACTATCACTCTCTGACACGGTCAGACACTCTGTATCACTTTCTGACACTCTCTGACACTCTCAGACACTCTCTGACACTCTCTGAAACTGTCTATCACTCTCTAACACTCTCTGACACTCACTATCACTCTTGACACTCTCTGGCACTCTCTATCACTCTCAGACACTCTCTGACACTCTCTGACACTCTCAGACACTCTCTGACACTCTCTATCACTCTCTGACACTGTCTGACACTCTCTGACACTCTCTATCACTCTCTATCACTCTGTGACACTGTCTGACACTCTCTGACACTCTCTATCACTCTATGACACTCTCAGACACTCTCTGACACTCCCAGACACTCTCAGACACTCTCTATCACTCTCTGACACTCTCTATCACTCTCTGACACTGTCTTACACTCTCTGACACTCTCTATCACTCTCTATCACTCTCTGACACTCTCTGACACTCTCTGACACTCTCTGACACTCTCAGACACTCTCGGACACTCTCTATCACTCTCTGACACTCTCAGACACTCTCTGACACTCTCTGAAACTCTCTATCACTCTCTATCACTCTCTGATACTCTCTGACACACTCTGACACTCTCTGACACTCTCGATCACTCTCTATCACTCTCTATCACTCTCTATTACTCTCTGACACTCTCTGACACTCTCTGACACTCTCTGACACACTCTATCACTCTCTATCATCTCTGACACTCTCTATCACTCTCTGACACTCACTATCACTCTCTGACACTCTCTATCACTCTCTGACACTCTCTATCACTCTCTATCACTCTCTGACACTCTCTGACACTCTCTGAAACTCTCTATCACTCTCTATCACTCTCTGTCACTCTCTGACACTATCTGACACTCTCAGACACTCACTATCACTCTCTGACACCTTGTGACACTCTCTGACACGCTCTATCACTCTCTGACACTGTCTGACACTCTCTGACACTCTCTATCACTCTCTATCACTCTCTATCACTCTCTGACACTCTCAGACACTCTCTGACACTCTCAGACACTCTCTGACACTCTCTATCACTCTCTGACACTCTCAGACACTCTCTGACACTCTCTATCACTCTCTATCACTCTCTGACACTCTCTGACACTCTCAGACACTCACTATCACTCTCTATCACTCTCTGACACTGTCTGACACTCTCTATCACTCTCTGACCCTCTCTGACACTCTCTATCACTCTCTATCACTTTCTGACACTCTCTGACACTCTCTGACACTCTCTGAAACTCTCTATCACTCTCAGACACTCACTATCACTCTCTGACACTGTCTGACACTCTCTATCACTCTCTGACACTCTCTGACACTCTCTATCACTCTCTAGCACTTTCTGACACTCTCTGACACTCTCTGACACTCTCTGACACTCTCAGACACTCTCTGACACTCTCTGAAACTCTCTATCACTCTCAGACACTCTCTGACACTCTCTGACACTCTCTGACACTCTCTGACACTCTCAGTTACACTCTGACACTGTCTGACACTCTCTGACACTCTCTATCACTCTCTATCACTCTCTGACACTCTCAGACACTCTCTGAAACTCTCTGACACTCTCTGAAACTCTCAGACACTCTCTGACACTCTCTATCACTCTCTGACACTGTCTGACACTCTCTATCACTCTCTGACACTCTCTGACACTCTCTGACACTCTCTGACACTCTATATCACTCTCTATCACTTTCTGACACTCGCTGACACTCTCTGACACTCTCAGACACTCTCTGACACTCTCTGAAACTCTCTATCACTCTCTGACACTCACTATCACTCTCTGACACTCTCTGACACTCTCCATCACTCTCAGACACTCTCTATCACTCTCAGACACTCTCTATCACTCTCTGACACCTTGTGACACGCTCTGACACGCTCTATCACTCTCTGACACTGTCTGACACTCTCTGACACTCTATATCACTCTCTATCACTCTCTATCACTCTCTGACACTCTCAGACACTCTCTGACACTCTCAGACACTCTCTGACACTCTCTATCACTCTCTGACACTCTCAGACACTCTCTGACACTCTCTGAAACTCTCTATCACTCTCTATCACTCTCTGACACTCTCTGACACTCTCTGACACACTCTGACACTCTCAGACACTCACTATCACTCTCTGACACGGTCAGACACTCTGTATCACTTTCTGACACTCTCTGACACTCTCAGACACTCTCTGACACTCTCTGAAACTGTCTATCACTCTCTAACACTCTCTGACACTCACTATCACTCTTGACACTCTCTGACACTCTCTATCACTCTCAGACACTCTCTGACACTCTCTGACACTCTCAGACACTCTCTGACACTCTCTATCACTCTCTGACACTGTCTGACACTCTCTGACACTCTCTATCACTCTCTATCACTCTGTGACACTGTCTGACACTCTCTGACACTCTCTATCACTCTATGACTCTCTCAGACACTCTCTGACACTCCCAGACACTCTCAGACACTCTCTATCACTCTCTGACACTCTCTATCACTCTCTGACACTGTCTTACACTCTCTGACACTCTCTATCACTCTCTATCACTCTCTGACACTCTCTGACACTCTCTGACACTCTCAGACACTCTCTATCACTCTCTGACACTCTCAGACACTCTCTGACACTCTCTGAAACTCTCTATCACTCTCTATCACTCTCTGACACTCTCTGACACACTCTGACACTCTCTGACACTCTCGATCACTCTCTATCACTCTCTATCACTCTCTATTACTCTCTGACACTCTCTGACACTCTCTGACACTCTCTGACACACTCTATCACTCTCTATCATCTCTGACACTCTCTATCACTCTCTGACACTCACTATCACTCTCTGACACTCTCTATCACTCTCTGACACTCTCAATCACTCTCTATCACTCTCTGACACTCTCTGACACTCTCTGAAACTCTCTATCACTCTCTATCACTCTCTGTCACTCTCTGACACTATCTGACACTCTCAGACACTCACTATCACTCTCTGACACCTTGTGACACTCTCTGACACGCTCTATCACTCTCTGACACTGTCTGACACTCTCTGACACTCTCTATCACTCTCTATCACTCTCTATCACTCTCTGACACTCTCAGACACTCTCTGACACTCTCAGACACTCTCTGACACTCTCTATCACTCTCTGACACTCTCAGACACTCTCTGACACGCTCTATCACTCTCAGACACTCACTATCACTCTCTGACACCTTGTGACACTCTCTGACACGCTCTATCACTCTCTGACACTGTCTGACACTCTCTGACACTCTCTATCACTCTCTATCACTCTCTATCACTCTCAGACACTCACTATCACTCTCTGACACTGTCTGACACTCTCTATCACTCTCTGACACACTCTGACACTCTCTATCACTCTCTAGCACTTTCTGACACTCTCTGACACTCTCTGACACTCTCAGACACTCTCTGACACTCTCTGAAACTCTCTATCACTCTCAGACACTCTCTGACACTCTCTGACACTCTCTGTTACACTCTGACACTGTCTGACACTCTCTGACACTCTCTATCACTCTCTATCACTCTCTGACACTCTCAGACACTCTCTGAAACTCTCTGACACTCTCAGAAACTCTCAGACACTCTCTGACACTCTCTATCACTCTCTGACACTGTCTGACACTCTCTATCACTCTCTGACACTCTCTGACACTCTCTGACACTCTATATCACTCTCTATCACTTTCTGACACTCGCTGACACTCTCTGACACTCTCAGACACTCTCTGACACTCTCTGAAACTCTCTATCACTCTCTGACACTGTCTTACACTCTCTGACACTCTCTATCACTCTCTATCACTCTCTGACACTCTCTGACACTCTCTGACACTCTCTGACACTCTCAGACACTCTCTGACACTCTCTATCACTCTCTGACACTCTCAGACACTCTCTGACACTCTCTGAAACTCTCTATCACTCTCTATCACTCTCTGACACTCTCTGACACACTCTGACACTCTCTGACACTCTCGATCACTCTCTATCACTCTCTATCACTCTCTATTACTCTCTGACACTCTCTGACACTCTCTGACACTCTCTGACACACTCTATCACTCTCTATCATCTCTGACACTCTCTATCACTCTCTGACACTCACTATCACTCTCTGACACTCTCTATCACTCTCTGACACTCTCAATCACTCTCTATCACTCTCTGACACTCTCTGACACTCTCTGAAACTCTCTATCACTCTCTATCACTCTCTGTCACTCTCTGACACTATCTGACACTCTCAGACACTCACTATCACTCTCTGACACCTTGTGACACTCTCTGACACGCTCTATCACTCTCTGACACTGTCTGACACTCTCTGACACTCTCTATCACTCTCTATCACTCTCTATCACTCTCTGACACTCTCAGACACTCTCTGACACTCTCAGACACTCTCTGACACTCTCTATCACTCTCTGACACTCTCAGACACTCTCTGACACTCTCTATCACTCTCTATCACTCTCTGACACTCTCTGACACTCTCAGACACTCACTATCACTCTCTATCACTCTCTGACACTGTCTGACACTCTCTATCACTCTCTGACCCTCTCTGACACTCTCTATCACTCTCTATCAGTTTCTGACACTCTCTGACACTCTCTGACACTCTCTGAAACTCTCTATCACTCTCAGACACTCACTATCACTCTCTGACACTGTCTGACACTCTCTATCACTCTCTGACACACTCTGACACTCTCTATCACTCTCTAGCACTTTCTGACACTCTCTGACACTCTCTGACACTCTCAGACACTCTCTGACACTCTCTGAAACTCTCTATCACTCTCAGACACTCTCTGACACTCTCTGACACTCTCTGTTACACTCTGACACTGTCTGACACTCTCTGACACTCTCTATCACTCTCTATCACTCTCTGACACTCTCAGACACTCTCTGAAACTCTCTGACACTCTCAGAAACTCTCAGACACTCTCTGACACTCTCTATCACTCTCTGACACTGTCTGACACTCTCTATCACTCTCTGACACTCTCTGACACTCTCTGACACTCTATATCACTCTCTATCACTTTCTGACACTCGCTGACACTCTCTGACACTCTCAGACACTCTCTGACACTCTCTGAAACTCTCTATCACTCTCTGACACTCACTATCACTCTCTGACACTCTCTGACACTCTCTATCACTCTCAGACACTCTCTATCACTCTCAGACACTCTCTATCACTCTCTGACACCTTGTGACACTCTCTGACACGCTCTATCACTCTCTGACACTGTCTGACACTCTCTGACACTCTCTATCACTCTCTATCACTCTCTATCACTCTCTGACACTCTCAGACACTCTCTGACACTCTCAGACACTCTCTGACACTCTCTATCACTCTCTGACACTCTCAGACACTCTCTGACACTCTCTATCACTCTCTATCACTCTCTGACACTCTCTGACACTCTCAGACACTCACTATCACTCTCTATCACTCTCTGACACTGTCTGACACTCTCTATCACTCTCTGACCCTCTCTGACACTCTCTATCACGCTCTATCACTTTCTGACACTCTCTGACACTCTCTGACACTCTCTGACACTCTCTGAAACTCTCTATCACTCTCAGACACTCACTATCACTCTCTGACACTGTCTGACACTCTCTATCACTCTCTGACACTCTCTGACACTCTCTATCACTCTCTAGCACTTTCTGACACTCTCTGACACTCTCTGACACTCTCAGACACTCTCTGACACTCTCTGAAACTCTCTATCACTCTCAGACACTCTCTGACACTCTCTGACACTCTCTGTTACACTCTGACACTGTCTGACACTCTCTGACACTCTCTATCACTCTCTATCACTCTCTGACACTCTCAGACACTCTCTGAAACTCTCTGACACTCTCTGACACTCTCAGACACTCTCTGACACTCTCTATCACTCTCTGACACTGTCTGACACTCTCTATCACTCTCTGACACTCTCTGACACTCTCTGACACTCTCTGACACTCTATATCACTCTCTATCACTTTCTGACACTCGCTGACACTCTCTGACACTCTCAGACACTCTCTGACACTCTCTGAAACTCTCTATCACTCTCTGACACTCACTATCACTCTCTGACAATCTCTGACACTCTCTATCACTCTCAGACACTATCTATCACTCTCAGACACTCTCTGACACTCTCTGACACTCTCAGACAGTCTCTGACACTCTCTGAAACTCTCTATCACTCTCTATCACTCTCTGACACTCTCTGACACACTCTGACACTCTCTGACACTCTCTATCACTCTCTGACACTATCTGACACTCTCAGACACTCACTATCACTCTCTGACACTGTCTGACACTCTCTATCACTCTCTGACACTCTCTGAAACTCTCTATCACTCTCAGACACTCACTATCACTCTCTGACACTGTCTGACACTCTCTATCACTCTCTGACACTATCTGACACTCTCTGACACTCTCTATCACTCTCTATCACTCTCTGACACTCACTATCACTCTCTGACACTCTCTGACACTCTCTATCACTCTCAGACACTCTCTATCACTCTCAGACACTCTCTGACACTCTCTGACACTCTCTATCACTCTATGACAATCTCTGACACTCTCTATCACTCTCTATCACTCTCTGACACTCTCAGACACTCTCTGACACTCCCAGACACTCTCAGACACTCTCAGACACTCTCTATCACTCTCTGACACTCTCTATCACTCTCTGACACTGTCTGACACTCTCTGACACTCTCTATCACTCTCTATCACTCTCTGACACTCTCTGACACTCTCTGACACTCTCTGACACTCTCAGACACTCTCTGACACTCTCTATCACTCTCTGACACTCTCAGACACTCTCTGACACTCTCTGAAACTCTCTATCACTCTCTATCACTCTCTGACACTCTCTGACACACTCTGACACTCTCTGACACTCTCGATCACTCTCTATCACTCTCTATCACTCTCTGACACTCTCTGACACTCTCTGACACTCTCTGACACACTCTATCACTCTCTATCACTCTCTGACACTCTCTATCAATCTCTGACACTCACTATCACTCTCTGACACTCTCTATCACTCTCTGACACTCTCTATCACTCTCTATCACTCTCTGACACTCTCTGACACTCTCTGAAACTCTCTATCACTCTCTATCACTCTCTGACACTATCTGACACTCTCAGACACTCACTATCACTCTCTGACACCTTGTGACACTCTCTGACACGCTCTATCACTCTCTGACACTGTCTGACACTCTCTGACACTCTCTATCACTCTCTATCACTCTCTATCACTCTCTGACACTCTCAGACACTCTCTGACACTCTCAGACACTCTCTGACACTCTCTATCACTCTCTGACACTCTCAGACACTCTCTGACACTCTCTATCACTCTCTATCACTCTCTGACACTCTCTGACACTCTCAGACACTCACTATCACTCTCTGACACTGTCTGACACTCTCTATCACTCTCTGACCCTCTCTGACACTCTCTATCACTCTCTATCACTTTCTGACACTCTCTGACACCCTCTGACACTCTCAGACACTCTCTGACACTCTCTGAAACTCTCTATCACTCTCAGACACTCACTATCACTCTCTGACACTGTCTGACACTCTCTATCACTCTCTGACACTCTCTGACACTCTCTATCACTCTCTAGCACTTTCTGACACTCTCTGACACTCTCTGACACTCTCAGACACTCTCTGACACACTCTGAAACTCTCTATCACTCTCAGACACTCTCTGACACTCTCTGACACTCTCTGTTACACTCTGACACTGTCTGACACTCTCTGACACTCTCTATCACTCTCTATCACTCTCTGACACTCTCAGACACTCTCTGACACTCTCTGACACTCTCAGACACTCTCAGACACTCTCTGACACTCTCGATCACTCTCTGACACTGTCTGACACTCTCCATCACTCTCTGACACTCTCTGACACTCTCTGACACTCTCTGACACTCTATATCACTCTCTATCACTTTCTGACACTCGCTGACACTCTCTGACACTCTCAGACACTCTCTGACACTCTCTGAAACTCTCTATCACTCTCTGACACTCACTATCACTCTCTGACACTCTCTGACACTCTCTATCACTCTCAGACACTCTCTGACACTCTCTGACACTCTCTATCACTCTCTGACACTCTCTATCACTCTCTATCACTCTCTGACACTCTCAGACACTCTCAGACACTCTCAGACATTCTCTGACACTCTCAGGCACTCTCTGACACTCTCTATCACTCTCTGACACTCTCAGACAGTCTCTGACACTCTCTGAAACTCTCTATCACTCTCTATCACTCTCTGACACTCTCTGACACACTCTGACACTCTCTGACACTCTCTATCACTCTCTGTCACTCTCTGACACTACCTGACACTCTCAGACACTCACTATCACTCTCTGACACTCTCTGACACTCTCTGACACTCTCTGTCACTCTCTGACACTGTCTGACACTCTCAGACACTCTCTGACACTCTCTATCACTCTCTATCACTCTCTGACACTCTCTGACACTCTCAGACACTCACTATCACTCTCTGACACTGCCTGACACTCTCTATCACTCTCTGACACTCTCTGACACTCTCTGACACTCTCAGACACTGTCAGACACTCTCAGACACTCTCTGACAATCTCTGACACTCTCTATCACTCTCTGACACTCTCTGATCCTCTCAGACACTCACTATCACTCTCTGACACTCTCTGACACTCTCTGACGCTCTCTATCACTCTCTGACACTCTCTGACACTCTCTGACACTCTCTATCACTCTCTGACACTCTCTGACACTCTATCACTCTCTATCACTCTCTGACACTCTCAGACACTCTCTGACACTCTCTGACACTCTCTGACACTCTCTGTCACTCTCTGACACTCTCTATCACTCTATCACTCTCTATCACTCTCTGACACTCTCAGACACTCTCTGACACTCTCAGACACTCTCTGACACTCTCTACCACTCTCTGACACTCTCTATCACTCTCTGACATTGTCTGACACTCTCTGACACTCTCTATCACTCTCTATCACTCTCTATCACTCTCTGACACTGTCTGACACTCTCTGACACTCTCTATCAATCTCTGACACTCTCTGACACTCTCTATCACTCTTTATCACTCTCTGACACTCTCAGACACTCTCTATCACTCTCTGACACTCTCTATCACTCTCTGACACGGTCTGACACTCTCTGACACTCTCTATCACTCTCTATCACTCTCTGACACTGTCTGACACTCTCTGACACTCTCTATCACTCTCTATCACTCTTTATCACTCTCTGACACTCTCTATCACTCTCAGACACTCTCTGACACTCTCTGACGCTCTCTATCAGTCTCTGACACTCTCTGACACTCTCTGACACTCTCTATCACTCTCTGACACTCTCTGACACTCTATCACTCTCTATCACTCTCTGACACTCTCAGACACTCTCTGACACTCTCTGACACTCTCTGACACTCTCTGTCACTCTCTGACACTCTCTATCACTCTATCACTCTCTATCACTCTCTGACACTCTCAGACACTCTCTGACACTCTCAGACACTCTCTGACACTCTCTATCACTCTCTGACACTCTCTATCACTCTCTGACATTGTCTGACACTCTCTGACACTCTCTATCACTCTCTATCACTCTCTATCACTCTCTGACACTGTCTGACACTCTCTGACACTCTCTATCAATCTCTGACACTCTCTGACACTCTCTATCACTCTTTATCACTCTCTGACACTCTCAGACACTCTCTATCACTCTCTGACACTCTCTATCACTCTCTGACACTGTCTGACACTCTCTGACACTCTCTATCACTCTCTATCACTCTCTGACACTGTCTGACACTCTCTGACACTCTCTATCACTCTCTATCACTCTTTATCACTCTCTGACACTCTCAGACACTCTCAGACACTCTCTGACACACTCAGACACTCTCTGACACTCTGTATCACTCTCTGACACTCTCTATCACTCTCTGACACTCTCTGACACTCTCTGACACTCTCTGACACTCTCTGACACTCTGTGACACTCTCTATCACTCTCTGACACTCTCTGACACTCTCTGACACTCTCTATCACTCTCTGACACTCTCTGACACTCTATCACTCTCTATCACTCTCTGACACTCTCTGACACTCTCTGACACTCTATCACTCTCTATCACTCTCTGACACTCTCAGACACTCTCTGACACTCTCAGACACTCTCTGACACTCTCTATCACTCTCTGACACTCTCTATCACTCTCTATCACTCTCTGACACTCTCAGACACTCTCTGACACTCTCAGACACTCTCTAACACTCTCTATCACTCTCTGACACTCTCTGACACTCTCTATCACTCTCTGACACTGTCTGACACTGTCTGACACTCTCTGACACTCTCTATCACTCTCTATCACTCTCTGACACTGTCTGACACTCTCTGACACTCTCTATCACTCTCTGACAGTCTCTGACACTCTCTATCACTCTCTATCACTCTCTGACACTCTCAGACACTCTCTGACACTCTCTGACACTCTCAGACACTCTCTGACACTCTGTATCACTCTCTGACACTCTCTATCACTCTCTGACACTCTCTATCACTCTCTGACACTCTCTGACACTCTCTGACACTCTCTATCACTCTCTGACACTCTCTGACACTCTCTGACACTCTCTATCTCTCTCTGACACTCTCTGACACTCTATCACTCTCTATCACTCTCTGACACTCTCTATCACTCTCTGACACTCTCTATCACTCTCTGACACTCTCAGACACTCTCTGACACTCTCTATCACTCTCTGACATTCTCTATCACTCTATCACTCTCTGACACTCTCTGACACTCTCAGACACTCTCTGACACTCTCAGACACTCTCTGACACTCTCTGACACTCTCAGACACTCTCTGACACAATCTATCACTCTCTGACACTCTCTATCACTCTCTGACACTCTCTATCACTCTCTGACACCCTCTATCACTCTCTATCACTCTCTGACACTCTCAGACACTCACTATCACTCTCTGACACTGTCTGACACTCTCTGACACTCGCTATCACTCTCTGACACTCTCAGACACTCTCTGACACTCTCTGAAACTGTCTATCACTCTCTATCACTCTCTGACACTCACTATCAATCTCTGACACTCTGTGACACTCTCTATCACTCTCAGACAATCTCTGACACTCTCTGACACTCTCTATCACTCTCTGACACTGTCTGACACTCTCTGACACTCTCTATCACTCTCTATCACTCTCTGACACTCTCAGACACTCTCAGACACTCTCTGACACTCTCTGACACTCTCAGACACTCTCTGACACTCTCTATCACTCTCTGACACTCTCAGACAGTCTCTGACACTCTCTGAAACTCTCTATCGCTCTCTATCACTCTCTGACACTCTCTGACACACTCTGACACTCTCTGACACTCTCTATCACTCTCTATCACTCTCTGACACTATCTGACACTCTCAGACACTCACTATCACTCTCTGACACTGTCTGACACTCTCTGACACTCTCTATCACTCTCTGACACTGTCTGACACTCTCTGACACTCTCTATCACTCTCTGACACTGTCTGACACTCTCTGACACTCCCTATCACTCTCTGACACTCTCTATCACTCTCTGACACTGTCTGACACTCTCTGACACTCTCTATCACTCTCTATCACTCTCTGACACTCTCAGACACTCTCAGACACTCACTATCACTCTCTGACACTGTCTGACACTCTCTGACACTCTCTATCACTCTCTGACACTGTCTGACACTCTCTGACACTCTCTATCACTCTCTGACACTGTCTGACACTCTCTGACACTCTCTATCACTCTCTGACACTCTCTATCACTCTCTGACACTGTCTGACACTCTCTGACACTCTCTATCACTCTCTATCACTCTCTGACACTCTCAGACACTCTCAGACACTCACTATCACTCTCTGACACTGTCTGACACTCTCTGACACTCTCTATCACTCTCTGACACTGTCTGACACTCTCTGACACTCTCTATCACTCTCTGACACTGTCTGACACTCTCTGACACTCTCTATCACTCTCTGACACTCTCAGACACTCTCAGACACTCTCAGACACTCTCTGACAATCTCTGACACTCTCTATCACTCTCTGACACTCTCTGATCCTCTCAGACACTCACTATCACTCTCTGACACTCTCTGACACTCTCTGACGCTCTCTATCACTCTCTGACACTCTCTGACACTCTCTGACACTCTCTATCACTCTCTGACACTCTCTGACACTCTATCACTCTCTATCACTCTCTGACACTCTCAGACACTCTCTGACACTCTCTGACACTCTCTGACACTCTCTGTCACTCTCTGACACTCTCTATCACTCTATCACTCTCTATCACTCTCTGACACTCTCAGACACTCTCTGACACTCTCAGACACTCTCTGACACTCTCTATCACTCTCTGACACTCTCTATCACTCTCTGACATTGTCTGACACTCTCTGACACTCTCTATCACTCTCTATCACTCTCTATCACTCTCTGACACTGTCTGACACTCTCTGACACTCTCTATCAATCTCTGACACTCTCTGACACTCTCTATCACTCTTTATCACTCTCTGACACTCTCAGACACTCTCTATCACTCTCTGACACTCTCTATCACTCTCTGACACTGTCTGACACTCTCTGACACTCTCTATCACTCTCTATCACTCTCTGACACTGTCTGACACTCTCTGACACTCTCTATCACTCTCTATCACTCTTTATCACTCTCTGACACTCTCTATCACTCTCAGACACTCTCTGACACTCTCTGACGCTCTCTATCAGTCTCTGACACTCTCTGACACTCTCTGACACTCTCTATCACTCTCTGACACTCTCTGACACTCTATCACTCTCTATCACTCTCTGACACTCTCAGACACTCTCTGACACTCTCTGACACTCTCTGACACTCTCTGTCACTCTCTGACACTCTCTATCACTCTATCACTCTCTATCACTCTCTGACACTCTCAGACACTCTCTGACACTCTCAGACACTCTCTGACACTCTCTATCACTCTCTGACACTCTCTATCACTCTCTGACATTGTCTGACACTCTCTGACACTCTCTATCACTCTCTATCACTCTCTATCACTCTCTGACACTGTCTGACACTCTCTGACACTCTCTATCAATCTCTGACACTCTCTGACACTCTCTATCACTCTTTATCACTCTCTGACACTCTCAGACACTCTCTATCACTCTCTGACACTCTCTATCACTCTCTGACACTGTCTGACACTCTCTGACACTCTCTATCACTCTCTATCACTCTCTGACACTGTCTGACACTCTCTGACACTCTCTATCACTCTCTATCACTCTTTATCACTCTCTGACACTCTCAGACACTCTCAGACACTCTCTGACACACTCAGACACTCTCTGACACTCTGTATCACTCTCTGACACTCTCTATCACTCTCTGACACTCTCTGACACTCTCTGACACTCTCTGACACTCTCTGACACTCTGTGACACTCTCTATCACTCTCTGACACTCTCTGACACTCTCTGACACTCTCTATCACTCTCTGACACTCTCTGACACTCTATCACTCTCTATCACTCTCTGACACTCTCTGACACTCTCTGACACTCTATCACTCTCTATCACTCTCTGACACTCTCAGACACTCTCTGACACTCTCAGACACTCTCTGACACTCTCTATCACTCTCTGACACTCTCTATCACTCTCTATCACTCTCTGACACTCTCAGACACTCTCTGACACTCTCAGACACTCTCTAACACTCTCTATCACTCTCTGACACTCTCTGACACTCTCTATCACTCTCTGACACTGTCTGACACTGTCTGACACTCTCTGACACTCTCTATCACTCTCTATCACTCTCTGACACTGTCTGACACTCTCTGACACTCTCTATCACTCTCTGACAGTCTCTGACACTCTCTATCACTCTCTATCACTCTCTGACACTCTCAGACACTCTCTGACACTCTCTGACACTCTCAGACACTCTCTGACACTCTGTATCACTCTCTGACACTCTCTATCACTCTCTGACACTCTCTATCACTCTCTGACACTCTCTGACACTCTCTGACACTCTCTATCACTCTCTGACACTCTCTGACACTCTCTGACACTCTCTATCTCTCTCTGACACTCTCTGACACTCTATCACTCTCTATCACTCTCTGACACTCTCTATCACTCTCTGACACTCTCTATCACTCTCTGACACTCTCAGACACTCTCTGACACTCTCTATCACTCTCTGACATTCTCTATCACTCTATCACTCTCTGACACTCTCTGACACTCTCAGACACTCTCTGACACTCTCAGACACTCTCTGACACTCTCTGACACTCTCAGACACTCTCTGACACAATCTATCACTCTCTGACACTCTCTATCACTCTCTGACACTCTCTATCACTCTCTGACACCCTCTATCACTCTCTATCACTCTCTGACACTCTCAGACACTCACTATCACTCTCTGACACTGTCTGACACTCTCTGACACTCGCTATCACTCTCTGACACTCTGTGACACTCTATTACTCTCCATCACTCTCTGACACTCTCAGACACTCACTGACACTCTCAGACACTCTCTGACACTCTCTGACACTCTCTATCAATCTCTATCACTCTCTGACACTCTCTATCACTCTCTGACACTGTCTGGCACTCTCTGACACTCTCTATCACTCTCTATCACTGTCTGACAATGTCTGACACTCTCTGACACTCTCTATCACTCTCTGACACTGTCTGACACTCTCTGACACTCGCTATCACTCTCTGACACTCTGTGACACTCTATCACTCTCCATCACACTCTGACACTCTCAGACACTCACTGACACTCTCAGACACTCTCTGACACTCTCTGACACACTCTATCACTCTCTATCACTCTCTGACACTCTCTATCACTCTCTGACACTGTCTGACACTCTCTGACACTCTCTATCACTCTCTATCACTCTCTGACACTGTCTGACACTCTCTGACACTCTCTATCACTCTCTGACACTCTCTGACACTCTCTATCACTCTCTGACACTCTCAGACCCTCTCAGACACTCTCAGACACTATCTGACACTCTCTATCACTCTCTGACACTCTCTGTCACTCTCTGACACTGTCTGACACTCTCTATCACTCTCTGACACTCTCAGACACTCTCTGACACTCTCTATCACTCTCTGACACTCTCTATCACTCTCTGACACTGTCTGACACTCTCTGACACTCTCTCTCACTCTCTATCACTCTCTGACATTCTCAGACCCTCTCTGACACTCTCAGACACTCTCTGACACTCTCTATCACTCTCTGACACTCTCAGACACTCTCTGAGACTCTCTGAAACTCTCTATCACTCTCTATCACTCTCTGACACTCTCTGTCACTCTCTGACACTGTCTGACACTCTCTGACACTCTCTGACACTCTCTATCACTCTCTGACACTCTCAGACACTCTCTGACACTCTTGATCACTCTCTATCACTCTCTATCACTCTCTGACACTCTCTGACACTCTCTATCACTCTCTATCACTCTCTGACACTCTCTGACACTCTCTGACACTCTCTGACACTCTCTATCACTCTCTATCAGTCTCTGACACTCTCTGACACTCTCTGACACTCTCTGAAACTCTCTATCACTCTCTATCACTCTCTGACACTCTTCATCACTCTCTATCACTCTCTGACACTCTCTGACACTCTCTGAAACTCTTTATCACTCTCTATCACTCTCTGACACTCTCTGACACTCTCTGACACTCTCTGACACTCTCTATCACTCTCTATCACTCTCTGACACTCTCTGACACTCTCTGAAACTCTCTATCACTCTCTATCACTCTCTGACACTATCTGACACTCTCAGACACTCACTATCACTCTCTGACACTGTCTGACACTCTCTGACACTCTCTATCACTCTCTGACACTGTCTGACACTCTCTGACACTCTCTATCACTCTCTATCACTCTCTGGCACTCTCAGACACTCTCTGACACTCTCAGACACTCTCTGACACTCTCTATCACTCTCTGACACTGTCTGACACTCTCTGACACTCTCTATCACACTCTGACACTGTCTGACACTCTCTGACACTCTCTATCACTCTCTATCACTCTCTGACACTCTCAGACACTCTCTGACACTCTCAGACACTCTCTGACACTCTCTATCACTCTCTGACACTCTCAGACACTCTCTGACACTCTCTATCACTCTCTATCACTCTCTGACACTCTCTGAAACTCTCTGACACTCTCTGAAACTCTCTATCTCTCTCTATCACTCTCTGACACTATCTGACACTCTCAGACACTCACTATCACTCTCTGACACTCTCAGACACTCACTATCACTCTCTGACACTCTCTGACACCCTCTATCACTCTCAGACACTCTCTGACACTCTCTGACACTCTCTATCACTCTCTGACACTGTCTGACACTCTCTGACACTCTCTATCACTCTCTATCACTCTCTGACACTCTCAGACACTCTCAGACACTCTCAGACACTCTCTGACACTACCTGACACTCTCTATAACTCTCTGACACTCTCAGACAGTCTCTGACACTCTCTGAAACTCTCTATCACTCTCTATCACTCTCTGACACTCTCTGACACACTCTGACACTCTCTGACACTCTCTATCACTCTCTGTCACTCTCTGACACTATCTGACACTCTCAGACACTCACTATCACTCTCTGACACTGTCTGACGCTCTCTGACACTCTCTATCACTCTCTGACACTGTCTGACACTCTCTATCACTCTCAGACACTCTCTGACACTCTCTGACACTCTCTATCACTCTCTGACACTGTCTGACACTCTCTGACACTCTCAGACACTCACTATCACTCTCTGACACTCTCTGACACTCTCTATCACTCTCAGACACTCTCTGACACTCTCTATCACTCTCTGACACTGTCTGACACTCTCTGACACTCTCTATCACTCTCTGACACTCTCAGACACTCTCAGACACTCTCAGACTCTCTCTGACACTCTCTGACACTCTCAGACACTCCCTGACACTCTCAGACACTCTCTATCACTCTCTGACTCTCTCTGACACTCTCTATCACTCTCTGACACTTTCTGACACTCTCTGACACTCTCTATCACTCTCTATCACTCTCTGACACTCTCAGACACTCTCAGACACTCTCAGACACTCTCTGACACTCTCTGACACTCTCAGACACTCCCTGACACTCTCTATAACTCTCTGACACTCTCAGACAGTCTCTGACACTCTCTGAAACTCTCTATCACTCTCTATCACTCTCTGACACTCTCTGACACACTCTGACACTCTCTGACACTCTCTATCACTCTCTGTCACTCTCTGACACTATCTGACACTCTCAGACACTCACTATCACTCTCTGACACTGTCTGACACTCTCTGATACTCTCTATCACTCTCTGACACTGTCTGACACTCTCTGACACTCTCTCTCACTCTCTATCACTCTCTGACATTCTCAGACCCTCTCTGACACTCTCAGACACTCTCTGACACTCTCTATCACTCTCTGACACTCTCAGACACTCTCTGAGACTCTCTGAAACTCTCTATCACTCTCTATCACTCTCTGACACACTCTGTCACTCTCTGACACTGTCTGACACTCTCTGACACTCTCTGACACTCTCTATCACTCTCTGACACTCTCAGACACTCTCTGACACTCTTGATCACTCTCTATCACTCTCTATCACTCTCTGACACTCTCTGACACTCTCTATCACTCTCTATCACTCTCTGACACTCTCTGACACTCTCTGACACTCTCTGACACTCTCTGACACTCTCTATCACTCTCTATCAGTCTCTGACACTCTCTGACACTCTCTGACACTCTCTGAAACTCTCTATCACTCTCTATCACTCTCTGACACTCTTCATCACTCTCTATCACTCTCTGACACTCTCTGACACTCTCTGAAACTCTTTATCACTCTCTATCACTCTCTGACACTCTCTGACACTCTCTGACACTCTCTGACACTCTCTATCACTCTCTATCACTCTCTGACACTCTCTGACACTCTCTGAAACTCTCTATCACTCTCTATCACTCTCTGACACTATCTGACACTCTCAGACACTCACTATCACTCTCTGACACTGTCTGACACTCTCTGACACTCTCTATCACTCTCTGACACTGTCTGACACTCTCTGACACTCTCTATCACTCTCTATCACTCTCTGGCACTCTCAGACACTCTCTGACACTCTCAGACACTCTCTGACACTCTCTATCACTCTCTGACACTGTCTGACACTCTCTGACACTCTCTATCACACTCTGACACTGTCTGACACTCTCTGACACTCTCTATCACTCTCTATCACTCTCTGACACTCTCAGACACTCTCTGACACTCTCAGACACTCTCTGACACTCTCTATCACTCTCTGACACTCTCAGACACTCTCTGACACTCTCTATCACTCTCTATCACTCTCTGACACTCTCTGAAACTCTCTGACACTCTCTGAAACTCTCTATCTCTCTCTATCACTCTCTGACACTATCTGACACTCTCAGACACTCACTATCACTCTCTGACACTCTCAGACACTCACTATCACTCTCTGACACTCTCTGACACCCTCTATCACTCTCAGACACTCTCTGACACTCTCTGACACTCTCTATCACTCTCTGACACTGTCTGACACTCTCTGACACTCTCTATCACTCTCTATCACTCTCTGACACTCTCAGACACTCACTATCACTCTCTGACACTCTCAGACACTCACTATCACTCTCTGACACTCTCTGACACCCTCTATCACTCTCAGACACTCTCTGACACTCTCTGACACTCTCTATCACTCTCTGACACTGTCTGACACTCTCTGACACTCTCTATCACTCTCTATCACTCTCTGACACTCTCAGACACTCTCAGACACTCTCAGACACTCTCTGACACTACCTGACACTCTCTATAACTCTCTGACACTCTCAGACAGTCTCTGACACTCTCTGAAACTCTCTATCACTCTCTATCACACTCTGACACTCTCTGACACACTCTGACACTCTCTGACACTCTCTATCACTCTCTGTCACTCTCTGACACTATCTGACACTCTCAGACACTCACTATCACTCTCTGACACTGTCTGACACTCTCTGACACTCTCTATCACTCTCTGACACTGTCTGACACTCTCTATCACTCTCAGACACTCTCTGACACTCTCTGACACTCTCTATCACTCTCTGACACTGTCTGACACTCTCTGACACTCTCAGACACTCACTATCACTCTCTGACACTCTCTGACACTCTCTATCACTCTCAGACACTCTCTGACACTCTCTGACACTCTCTATCACTCTCTGACACTGTCTGACACTCTCAGACACTCACTATCACTCTCTGACACTCTCTGACACTCTCTATCACTCTCAGACACTCTCTGACACTCTCTGACACTCTCTATCACTCTCTGACACTGTCTGACACTCTCTGACACTCTCTATCACTCTCTGACACTGTCTGACACTCTCAGACACTCACTATCACTCTCTGACACTCTCTGACACTCTCTATCACTCTCAGACACTCTCTGACACTCTCTGACACTCTCTATCACTCTCTGACACTGTCTGACACTCTCTGACACTCTCTATCACTCTCTGACACTCTCAGACACTCTCAGACACTCTCTGACACTCTCAGACACTCCCTGACACTCTCAGACACTCACTATCACTCTCTGACTCTCTCTGACACTCTCTATCACTCTCTGACACTGTCTGACACTCTCTGACACTCTCTATCACTCTCTATCACTCTCTGACACTCTCAGACACTCTCAGACACTCTCAGACACTCTCTGACACTCTCTGACACTCTCAGACACTCCCTGACACTCTCTATAACTCTCTGACACTCTCAGACAGTCTCTGACACTCTCTGAAACTCTCTATCACTCTCTATCACTCTCTGACACTCTCTGACACACTCTGACACTCTCTGACACTCTCTATCACTCTCTGTCACTCTCTGACACTATCTGACACTCTCAGACACTCACTATCACTCTCTGACACTGTCTGACACTCTCTGATACTCTCTATCACTCTCTGACACTGTCTGACACTCTCTATCACTCTCAGACACTCTCTGACACTCTCTGACACTCTCTATCACTCTCTGACACTGTCTGACACTCTCTGACACTCTCAGACACTCACTATCACTCTCTGACACTCTCTGACACTCTCTATCACTCTCAGACACTCTCTGACACTCTCTGACACTCTCTATCACTCTCTGACACTGTCTGACACTCTGTGACACTCTCTATCACTCTCTATCACTCTCTGACACTCTCAGACACTCTCAGACACTCTCAGACACTCTCTGACACTCTCTGACACTCTCAGACACTCCCTGACACTCTCTATAACTCTCTGACACTCTCAGACAGTCTCTGACACTCTCTGAAACTCTCTATCACTCTCTATCACTCTCTGACACTCTCTGACACACTCTGACACACTCTGACACTCTCTATCACTCTCTATCACTCTCTGACACTCTCTATCACTCTCTGACACTGTCTGACACTCTCTGACACTCTCTATCACTCTCTATCACTCTCTGACACTGTCTGACACTCTCTGACACTCTCTATCACTGTCTGACACTCTCTGACACTCTCTATCACTCTCTATCACTCTCTGACACTGTCTGACACTCTCTGACACTCTCTATCACTCTCTGACACTCTCTGACACTCTCTATCACTCTCTGACACTCTCAGACCCTCTCAGACACTCTCAGACACTATCTGACACTCTCTATCACTCTCTGACACTCTCTGTCACTCTCTGACACTGTCTGACACTCTCTATCACTCTCTGACACTCTCAGACACTCTCTGACACTCTCTATCACTCTCTGACACTCTCTATCACTCTCTGACACTGTCTGACACTCTCTGACACTCTCTCTCACTCTCTATCACTCTCTGACATTCTCAGACCCTCTCTGACACTCTCAGACACTCTCTGACACTCTCTATCACTCTCTGACACTCTCAGACACTCTCTGAGACTCTCTGAAACTCTCTATCACTCTCTATCACTCTCTGACACTCTCTGTCACTCTCTGACACTGTCTGACACTCTCTGACACTCTCTGACACTCTCTATCACTCTCTGACACTCTCAGACACTCTCTGACACTCTTGATCACTCTCTATCACTCTCTATCACTCTCTGACACTCTCTGACACTCTCTATCACTCTCTATCACTCTCTGACACTCTCTGACACTCTCTGACACTCTCTGACACTCTCTATCACTCTCTATCAGTCTCTGACACTCTCTGACACTCTCTGACACTCTCTGAAACTCTCTATCACTCTCTATCACTCTCTGACACTCTTCATCACTCTCTATCACTCTCTGACACTCTCTGACACTCTCTGAAACTCTTTATCACTCTCTATCACTCTCTGACACTCTCTGACACTCTCTGACACTCTCTGACACTCTCTATCACTCTCTATCACTCTCTGACACTCTCTGACACTCTCTGAAACTCTCTATCACTCTCTATCACTCTCTGACACTATCTGACACTCTCAGACACTCACTATCACTCTCTGACACTGTCTGACACTCTCTGACACTCTCTATCACTCTCTGACACTGTCTGACACTCTCTGACACTCTCTATCACTCTCTATCACTCTCTGGCACTCTCAGACACTCTCTGACACTCTCAGACACTCTCTGACACTCTCTATCACTCTCTGACACTGTCTGACACTCTCTGACACTCTCTATCACACTCTGACACTGTCTGACACTCTCTGACACTCTCTATCACTCTCTATCACTCTCTGACACTCTCAGACACTCTCTGACACTCTCGGACAATCTCTGACACTCTCTATCACTCTCTGACACTCTCAGACACTCTCTGACACTCTCTATCACTCTCTATCACTCTCTGACACTCTCTGAAACTCTCTGACACTCTCTGAAACTCTCTATCTCTCTCTATCACTCTCTGACACTATCTGACACTCTCAGACACTCACTATCACTCTCTGACACTCTCAGACACTCACTATCACTCTCTGACACTCTCTGACACCCTCTATCACTCTCAGACACTCTCTGACACTCTCTGACACTCTCTATCACTCTCTGACACTGTCTGACACTCTCTGACACTCTCTATCACTCTCTATCACTCTCTGACACTCTCAGACACTCTCAGACACTCTCAGACACTCTCTGACACTACCTGACACTCTCTATAACTCTCTGACACTCTCAGACAGTCTCTGACACTCTCTGAAACTCTCTATCACTCTCTATCACTCTCTGACACTCTCTGACACACTCTGACACTCTCTGACACTCTCTATCACTCTCTGTCACTCTCTGACACTATCTGACACTCTCAGACACTCACTATCACTCTCTGACACTGTCTGACGCTCTCTGACACTCTCTATCACTCTCTGACACTGTCTGACACTCTCTATCACTCTCAGACACTCTCTGACACTCTCTGACACTCTCTATCACTCTCTGACACTGTCTGACACTCTCTGACACTCTCAGACACTCACTATCACTCTCTGACACTCTCTGACACTCTCTATCACTCTCAGACACTCTCTGACACTCTCTATCACTCTCTGACACTGTCTGACACTCTCTGACACTCTCTATCACTCTCTGACACTCTCAGACACTCTCAGACACTCTCAGACTCTCTCTGACACTCTCTGACACTCTCAGACACTCCCTGACACTCTCAGACACTCTCTATCACTCTCTGACTCTCTCTGACACTCTCTATCACTCTCTGACACTTTCTGACACTCTCTGACACTCTCTATCACTCTCTATCACTCTCTGACACTCTCAGACACTCTCAGACACTCTCAGACACTCTCTGACACTCTCTGACACTCTCAGACACTCCCTGACACTCTCTATAACTCTCTGACACTCTCAGACAGTCTCTGACACTCTCTGAAACTCTCTATCACTCTCTATCACTCTCTGACACTCTCTGACACACTCTGACACTCTCTGACACTCTCTGACACTCTCTATCACTCTCTGTCACTCTCTGACACTATCTGACACTCTCAGACACTCACTATCACTCTCTGACACTGTCTGACACTCTCTGATACTCTCTATCACTCTCTGACACTGTCTGACACTCTCTGACACTCTCTCTCACTCTCTATCACTCTCTGACATTCTCAGACCCTCTCTGACACTCTCAGACACTCTCTGACACTCTCTATCACTCTCTGACACTCTCAGACACTCTCTGAGACTCTCTGAAACTCTCTATCACTCTCTATCACTCTCTGACACACTCTGTCACTCTCTGACACTGTCTGACACTCTCTGACACTCTCTGACACTCTCTATCACTCTCTGACACTCTCAGACACTCTCTGACACTCTTGATCACTCTCTATCACTCTCTATCACTCTCTGACACTCTCTGACACTCTCTATCACTCTCTATCACTCTCTGACACTCTCTGACACTCTCTGACACTCTCTGACACTCTCTGACACTCTCTATCACTCTCTATCAGTCTCTGACACTCTCTGACACTCTCTGACACTCTCTGAAACTCTCTATCACTCTCTATCACTCTCTGACACTCTTCATCACTCTCTATCACTCTCTGACACTCTCTGACACTCTCTGAAACTCTTTATCACTCTCTATCACTCTCTGACACTCTCTGACACTCTCTGACACTCTCTGACACTCTCTATCACTCTCTATCACTCTCTGACACTCTCTGACACTCTCTGAAACTCTCTATCACTCTCTATCACTCTCTGACACTATCTGACACTCTCAGACACTCACTATCACTCTCTGACACTGTCTGACACTCTCTGACACTCTCTATCACTCTCTGACACTGTCTGACACTCTCTGACACTCTCTATCACTCTCTATCACTCTCTGGCACTCTCAGACACTCTCTGACACTCTCAGACACTCTCTGACACTCTCTATCACTCTCTGACACTGTCTGACACTCTCTGACACTCTCTATCACACTCTGACACTGTCTGACACTCTCTGACACTCTCTATCACTCTCTATCACTCTCTGACACTCTCAGACACTCTCTGACACTCTCAGACACTCTCTGACACTCTCTATCACTCTCTGACACTCTCAGACACTCTCTGACACTCTCTATCACTCTCTATCACTCTCTGACACTCTCTGAAACTCTCTGACACTCTCTGAAACTCTCTATCTCTCTCTATCACTCTCTGACACTATCTGACACTCTCAGACACTCACTATCACTCTCTGACACTCTCAGACACTCACTATCACTCTCTGACACTCTCTGACACCCTCTATCACTCTCAGACACTCTCTGACACTCTCTGACACTCTCTATCACTCTCTGACACTGTCTGACACTCTCTGACACTCTCTATCACTCTCTATCACTCTCTGACACTCTCAGACACTCTCAGACACTCTCAGACACTCTCTGACACTACCTGACACTCTCTATAACTCTCTGACACTCTCAGACAGTCTCTGACACTCTCTGAAACTCTCTATCACTCTCTATCACACTCTGACACTCTCTGACACACTCTGACACTCTCTGACACTCTCTATCACTCTCTGTCACTCTCTGACACTATCTGACACTCTCAGACACTCACTATCACTCTCTGACACTGTCTGACACTCTCTGACACTCTCTATCACTCTCTGACACTGTCTGACACTCTCTATCACTCTCAGACACTCTCTGACACTGTCTGACACTCTCTATCACTCTCAGACACTCTCTGACACTCTCTGACACTCTCTATCACTCTCTGACACTGTCTGACACTCTCTGACACTCTCAGACACTCACTATCACTCTCTGACACTCTCTGACACTCTCTATCACTCTCAGACACTCTCTGACACTCTCTGACACTCTCTGACACTCTCTGACACTGTCTGACACTCTCAGACACTCACTATCACTCTCTGACACTCTCTGACACTCTCTGACACTCTCAGACACTCTCTGACACTCTCTGACACTCTCTATCACTCTCTGACACTCTCTATCACTCTCTGACACTGTCTGACACTCTCTGACACTCTCTATCACTCTCTGACACTGTCTGACACTCTCTGACACTCTCTATCACTCTCTGACACTCTCAGACACTCACTATCACTCTCTGACACTCTCTGACACTCTCTATCACTCTCAGACACTCTCTGACACTCTCTGACACTCTCTATCACTCTCTGACACTGTCTGACACTCTGTGACACTCTCTATCACTCTCTATCACTCTCTGACACTCTCAGACACTCTCAGACACTCTCAGACACTCTCTGACACTCTCTGACACTCTCAGACACTCCCTGACACTCTCTATAACTCTCTGACACTCTCAGACAGTCTCTGACACTCTCTGAAACTCTCTATCACTCTCTATCACTCTCTGACACTCTCCGACACACTCTGACACTCTCTGACACTCTCTATCACTCTCTGTCACTCTCTGACACTATCTGACACTCTCAGACACTCACTATCACTCTCTGACACTGTCTGACACTCTCTGATACTCTCTATCACTCTCTGACACTGTCTGACACTCTCTATCACTCTCAGACACTCTCTGACACTCTCTGACACTCTCTATCACTCTCTGACACTGTCTGACACTCTCTGACACTCTCAGACACTCACTATCACTCTCTGACACTCTCTGACACTCTCTATCACTCTCAGACACTCTCTGACACACTCTGACACTCTCTATCACTCTCTGACACTGTCTGACACTCTGTGACACTCTCTATCACTCTCTATCACTCTCTGACACTCTCAGACACTCTCAGACACTCTCAGACACTCCCTGACACTCTCTATAACTCTCTGACACTCTCAGACAGTCTCTGACACTCTCTGAAACTCTCTATCACTCTCTATCACTCTCTGACACTCTCTGACACACTCTGACACTCTCTGACACTCTCTATCACTCTCTGTCACTCTCTGACACTATCTGACACTCTCAGACACTCACTATCACTCTCTGACACTGTCTGACACTCTCTGACACTCTCTATCACTCTCTGACACTGTCTGACACGCTCTGACACTCTCTATCACTCTCTTTCACTCTCTATCACTCTCTGACACTCTCAGACACTCTCTGACACTCTCAGACACTCTCTGACACTCTCTATCACTCTCTATCACTCTCTGACACTCTCTGACACTCTCTGACACTCTCTATCACTCTCTGACACTCTCAGACACTCTCAGACGCTCTCAGACACTCTCTGACACTCTCTGACACTCTCTATCACTCTCTGACACTCTCTGACACTCTCTGACGCTCTCTATCACTCTCTGACACTCTCTGACACTCTCTGACACTCTCTATCACTCTCTGACACTCTCTGACACTCTATCACTCTCTATCACTCTCTGACACTCTCAGACACTCTCTGACACTCTCTGACACTCTCTGACACTCTCTGTCGCTCTCTGACACTCTCTATCACTCTCTATCACTCTCAGACACTCTCTGACACTCTCTGACACTCTCTATCACTCTCTGACACTGTCTGACACTCTCTGACACTCTCAGACACTCACTATCACTCTCTGACACTCTCTGACACTCTCTATCACTCTCAGACACTCTCTGACACTCTCAGACACTCTCTGACACTCTCTGACACTCTCTATCACTCTCTGACACTGTCTGACACTCTCTGACACTCTCTATCACTCTCTATCACTCTCTGACACTCTCAGACACTCTCAGACACTCTCTGACACTCTCTGACACTCTCAGACACTCCCTGACACTCTCTATAACTCTCTGACACTCTCAGACAGTCTCTGACACTCTCTGAAACTCTCTATCACACTCTATCACTCTCTGACACTCTCTGACACACTCTGACACTCTCTGACACTCTCTATCACTCTCTGTCACTCTCTGACACTATCTGACACTCTCAGACACTCACTATCACTCTCTGACACTGTCTGACACTCTCTGACACTCTCTATCACTCTCTGACACTGTCTGACACTCTCTGACACTCTCTATCACTCTCTTTCACTCTCTATCACTCTCTGACACTCTCAGACACTCTCTGACACTCTCAGACACTCTCTGACACTCTCTATCACTCTCTATCACTCTCTGAACACTCTCTGACACTCTCTGACACTCTCTATCACTCTCTGACACTCTCTGACACTCTCTATCACTCTCAGACACTCTCTGACACTCCCAGACACTCTCAGACACTCTCAGACACTCTCTGACACTACCTGACACTCTCTATAACTCTCTGACACTCTCAGTCTCTGACACTCTCTGAAACTCTCTATCACTCTCTATCACTCTCTGACACTCTCTGACACACTCTGACACTCTCTGACACTCTCTATCACTCTCTGTCACTCTCTGACACTATCTGACACTCTCAGACACTCACTATCACTCTCTGACACTGTCTGACACTCTCTGACACTCTCTATCACTCTCTGACACTGTCTGACACTCTCTATCACTCTCAGACACTCTCTGACACTCTCTGACACTCTCTATCACTCTCTGACACTGTCTGACACTCTCTGACACTCTCAGACACTCACTATCACTCTCTGACACTCTCTGACACTCTCTATCACTCTCAGACACTCTCTATCACTCTCAGACACTGTCTGACACTCTCTGACACTCTCTATCACTCTCTGACACTGTCTGACACTCTCTATCACTCTCAGACACTCTCTGACACTCTCTGACACTCTCTCTCACTCTCTGACACTGTCTGACACTCTCTGACACTCTCAGACACTCACTATCACTCTCTGACACTCTCTGACACTCTCTATCACTCTCAGACACTCTCTGACACTCTCTGACACTCTCTATCACTCTCTGACACTGTCTGACACTCTCTGACACTCTCTATCACTCTCTGTCTGACACTCTCTGACACTCTCTATCACTCTCTGACACTCTCAGACAGTCTCAGACACTCTCAGACACTCTCTGACACTCTCTGACACTCTCAGACACTCCCTGACACTCTCAGACACTCACTATCACTCTCTGACTCTCTCTGACACTCTCTATCACTCTCTGACACTGTCTGACACTCTCTGACACTCTCTATCACTCTCTATCACTCTCTGACACCCTCAGACACTCTCAGACACTCTCTGACACTCTCTGACACTCTCTGACACTCCCTGACACTCTCTATAACTCTCTGACACTCTCAGACAGTCTCTGACACTCTCTGAAACTCTCTATCACTCTCTATCACTCTCTGACACTCTCTGACACACTCTGACACTCTCTGACACTCTCTATCACTCTCTGTCACTCTCTGACACTATCTGACACTCTCAGACACTCACTATCACTCTCTGACACTGTCTGACACTCTCTGATACTCTCTATCACTCTCTGACACTGTCTGACACTCTCTATCACTCTCAGACACTCTCTGACACTCTCTGACACTCTCTATCACTCTCTGACACTGTCTGACACTCTCTGACACTCTCAGACACTCACTATCACTCTCTGACACTCTCTGACACTCTCTATCACTCTCAGACACTCTCTGACACTCTCTGACACTCTCTATCACTCTCTGACACTGTCTGACACTCTCTGACACTCTCTATCACTCTCTATCACTCTCTGACACTCTCAGACACTCTCAGACACTCTCAGACACTCTCTGACACTCTCTGACACTCTCAGACACTCCCTGACACTCTCTATAACTCTCTGACACTCTCAGACAGTCTCTGACACTCTCTGAAACTCTCTATCACTCTCTATCACTCTCTGACACTCTCTGACACACTCTGACACTCTCTGACACTCTCTATCACTCTCTGTCACTCTCTGACACTATCTGACACTCTCAGACACTCACTATCACTCTCTGACACTGTCTGACACTCTCTGACACTCTCTATCACTCTCTGACACTGTCTGACACGCTCTGACACTCTCTATCACTCTCTTTCACTCTCTATCACTCTCTGACACTCTCAGACACTCTCTGACACTCTCAGACACTCTCTGACACTCTCTATCACTCTCTATCACTCTCTGACACTCTCTGACACTCTCTGACACTCTCTATCACTCTCTGACACTCTCAGACACTCTCAGACGCTCTCAGACACTCTCTGACACTCTCTATCACTCTCTGACACTCTCTGACGCTCTCTATCACTCTCTGACACTCTCTGACACTCTCTGACACTCTCTGACACTCTCTATCACTCTCTGACACTCTCTGACACTCTATCACTCTCTATCACTCTCTGACACTCTCAGACACTCTCTGACACTCTCTGACACTCTCTGACACTCTCTGTCGCTCTCTGACACTCTCTATCACTCTCTATCACTCTCAGACACTCTCTGACACTCTCTGACACTCTCTATCACTCTCTGACACTGTCTGACACTCTCTGACACTCTCTATCACTCTCTATCACTCTCTGACACTCTCAGACACTCTCAGACACTCTCAGACACTCTCTGACACTCTCTGACACTCTCAGACACTCCCTGACACTCTCTATAACTCTCTGACACTCTCAGACAGTCTCTGACACTCTCTGAAACTCTCTATCACTCTCTGACACTCTCTGACACACTCTGACACTCTCTGACACTCTCTATCACTCTCTGTCACTCTCTGACACTATCTGACACTCTCAGACACTCACTATCACTCTCTGACACTCTATCACTCTCTATCACTCTCTGACACTCTCAGACACTCTCTGACACTCTCTGACACTCTCTGACACTCTCTGTCGCTCTCTGACACTCTCTATCACTCTCTATCACTCTCAGACACTCTCTGACACTCTCTGACACTCTCTATCACTCTCTGACACTGTCTGACACTCTCTGACACTCTCTATCACTCTCTATCACTCTCTGACACTCTCAGACACTCTCAGACACTCTCAGACACTCTCTGACACTCTCTGACACTCTCAGACACTCCCTGACACTCTCTATAACTCTCTGACACTCTCAGACAGTCTCTGACACTCTCTGAAACTCTCTATCACTCTCTATCACTCTCTGACACTCTCTGACACACTCTGACACTCTCTGACACTCTCTATCACTCTCTGTCACTCTCTGACACTATCTGACACTCTCAGACACTCACTATCACTCTCTGACACTGTCTGACACTCTCTGACACTCTCTATCACTCTCTGACACTGTCTTACACTCTCTGACACTCTCTATCACTCTCTTTCACTCTCTATCACTCTCTGACACTCTCAGAAACTCTCTGACACTCTCAGACACTCTCTGACACTCTCTATCACTCTCTATCACTCTCTGACACTCTCTGACACTCTCTGACACTCTCTATCACTCTCTGAAACTCTCTATCACTCTCTGACACTGTCTGACACGCTCTGACACTCTCTATCACTCTCTTTCACTCTCTATCACTCTCTGACACTCTCAGACACTCTCTGACACTCTCAGACACTCTCTGACACTCTCTATCACTCTCTATCACTCTCTGACACTCTCTGACACTCTCTGACACTCTCTATCACTCTCTGACACTCTCTGACACTCTCTATCACTCTCTATCACTCTCTGACACTCTCTGACACTCTCTGACACTCTCTATCACTCTCTGACACTCTCAGACACTCTCAGACGCTCTCAGACACTCTCTGACACTCTCTGACACTCTCTATCACTCTCTGACACTCTCTGACACTCTCTGACGCTCTCTATCACTCTCTGACACTCTCTGACACTCTCTGACACTCTCTATCACTCTCTGACACTCTCTGACACTCTATCACTCTCTATCACTCTCTGACACTCTCAGACACTCTCTGACACTCTCTGACACTCTCTGACACTCTCTGTCGCTCTCTGACACTCTCTATCACTCTCTATCACTCTCAGACACTCTCTGACACTCTCTGACACTCTCTATCACTCTCTGACACTGTCTGACACTCTCTGACACTCTCTATCACTCTCTATCACTCTCTGACACTCTCAGACACTCTCAGACACTCTCAGACACTCTCTGACACTCTCTGACACTCTCAGACACTCCCTGACACTCTCTATAACTCTCTGACACTCTCAGACAGTCTCTGACACTCTCTGAAACTCTCTATCACTCTCTATCACTCTCTGACACTCTCTGACACACTCTGACACTCTCTGACACTCTCTATCACTCTCTGTCACTCTCTGACACTATCTGACACTCTCAGACACTCACTATCACTCTCTGACACTGTCTGACACTCTCTGACACTCTCTATCACTCTCTGACACTGTCTGACACTCTCTGACACTCTCTATCACTCTCTTTCACTCTCTATCACTCTCTGACACTCTCAGACACTCTCTGACACTCTCAGACACTCTCTGACACTCTCTATCACTCTCTATCACTCTCTGACACTCTCTGACACTCTCTGACACTCTCTATCACTCTCTGACACTCACTATCACTCTCTGACACTGTCTGACACTCTCTGACACTCTCTATCACTCTCTGACACTGTCTGACACTCTCTGACACTCTCTATCACTCTCTTTCACTCTCTATCACTCTCTGACACTCTCAGACACTCTCTGACACTCTCAGACACTCTCTGACACTCTCTATCACTCTCTATCACTCTCTGACACTCTCTGACACTCTCTGACACTCTCTATCACTCTCTGACACTCTCAGACACTCTCAGACGCTCTCAGACACTCTCTGACACTCTCTGACACTCTCTATCACTCTCTATCACTCTCTGACACTCTCTGACGCTCTCTATCACTCTCTGACACTCTCTGACACTCTCTGACACTCTCTATCACTCTCTGACACTCTCTGACACTCTATCACTCTCTATCACTCTCTGACACTCTCAGACACTCTCTGACACTCTCTGACACTCTCTGACACTCTCTGTCGCTCTCTGACACTCTCTATCACTCTATCACTCTCTATCACTCTCTGACACTCTCAGACACTCTCTGACACTCTCTGACACTCTCTGACACTCTCTATCACTCTCTGACACTCTCTGACACTCTATCACTCTCTATCACTCTCTGACACTCTCAGACACTCTCTGACACTCTCTGACAGTCTCTGACACTCTCTGTCGCTCTCTGACACTCTCTATCACTCTATCACTCTCTATCACTCTCTGACACTCTCAGACACTCTCTGACACTCTCTGACACTCTCTATCACACTCTATCAGTCTCTGACACTCTCTGACACTCTCTGAAACTCTCTATCACTCTCTATCACTCTCTGACACTCTTCATCACTCTCTATCACTCTCTGACACTCTCTGACACTCTCTGAAACTCTTTATCACTCTCTATCACTCTCTGACACTCTCTGACACTCTCTGACACTCTCTGACACTCTCTATCACTCTCTATCACTCTCTGACACTCTCTGACACTCTCTGAAACTCTCTATCACTCTCTATCACTCTCTGACGCTATCTGACACTCTCAGACACTCACTATCACTCTCTGACACTGTCTGACACTCTCTGACACTCTCTATCACTCTCTGACACTGTCTGACACTCTCTGACACTCTCTATCACTCTCTATCACTCTCTGGCACTCTCAGACACTCTCTGACACTCTCAGACACTCTCTGACACTCTCTATCACTCTCTGACACTGTCTGACACTCTCTGACACTCTCTATCACACTCTGACACTGTCTGACACTCTCTGACACTCTCTATCACTCTCTATCACTCTCTGACACTCTCAGACACTCTCTGACACTCTCAGACACTCTCTGACACTCTATATCACTCTCTGACACTCTCAGACACTCTCTGACACTCTCTATCACTCTCTATCACTCTCTGACACTCTCTGAAACTCTCTGACACTCTCTGAAACTCTCTATCTCTCTCTATCACTCTCTGACACTATCTGACACTCTCAGACACTCACTATCACTCTCTGACACTCTCTGACACTCTCTATCACTCTCAGACACTCTCTGACACTCTCTGACACTCTCTATCACTCTCTGACACTGTCTGACACTCTCTGACACTCTCAGACACTCACTATCACTCTCTGACACTCTCTGACACCCTCTATCACTCTCAGACACTCTCTGACACTCTCTGACACTCTCTATCACTCTCTGACACTGTCTGACACTCTCTGACACTCTCTATCACTCTCTATCACTCTCTGACACTCTCAGACACTCTCAGACACTCTCAGACACTCTCTGACACTCTCTGACACTCTCAGACACTCCCTGACACTCTCTATAACTCTCTGACACTCTCAGACAGTCTCTGACACTCTCTGAAACTCTCTATCACTCTCTATCACTCTCTGACACTCTCTGACACACTCTGACACTCTCTGACACTCTCTATCACTCTCTGTCACTCTCTGACACTATCTGACACTCTCAAGCACTCACTATCACTCTCTGACACTGTCTGACACTCTCTGACACTCTCTATCACTCTCTGACACTGTCTGACACTCTCTATCACTCTCAGACACTCTCTGACACTCTCTGACACTCTCTATCACTCTCTGACACTGTCTGACACTCTCTGACACTCTCAGACACTCACTATCACTCTCTGACACTCTCTGACACTCTCTATCACTCTCAGACACTCTCTGACACTCTCTGACACTCTTTATCACTCTCTATCACTCTCTATCACTCTCTGACACTCTCAGACACTCTCAGACACTCTCAAACACTCCCTGACACTCTCTATAACTCTCTGACACTCTCAGACAGTCTCTGACACTCTCTGAAACTCTCTATCACTCTCTATCACTCTCTGACACTCTCTGACACACTCTGACACTCTCTGACACTCTCTATCACTCTCTGTCACTCTCTGACACTATCTGACACTCTCAGACACTCACTATCACTCTCTGACACTGTCTGACACTCTCTGATACTCTCTATCACTCTCTGACACTGTCTGACACTCTCTATCACTCTCAGACACTCTCTATCACTCTCAGACACTCTCTGACACTCTCTGACACTCTCTATCACTCTCTGACACTGTCTGACACTCTCTGACACTCTCTATCACTCTCTATCACTCTCTGACACTCTCAGACACTCTCAGACACTCTCTGACACTCTCTGACACTCTCAGACACTCCCTGACACTCTCTATAACTCTCTGACACTCTCAGACAGTCTCTGACACTCTCTGAAACTCTCTATCACACTCTATCACTCTCTGACACTCTCTGACACACTCTGACACTCTCTGACACTCTCTATCACTCTCTGTCACTCTCTGACACTATCTGACACTCTCAGACACTCACTATCACTCTCTGACACTGTCTGACACTCTCTGACACTCTCTATCACTCTCTGACACTGTCTGACACTCTCTGACACTCTCTATCACTCTCTTTCACTCTCTATCACTCTCTGACACTCTCAGACACTCTCTGACACTCTCAGACACTCTCTGACACTCTCTATCATTCTCTATCACTCTCTGACACTCTCTGACACTCTCTGACACTCTCTATCACTCTCTGACACTCTCTGACACTCTCTATCACTCTCAGACACTCTCTGACACTCTCTGACACTCTCTATCACTCTCTGACACTGTCTGACACTCTGTGACACTCTCTATCACTCTCTATCACTCTCTGACACTCTCAGACACTCTCAGACACTCTCAGACACTCTCTGACACTCTCTGACACTCTCAGACACTCCCTGACACTCTCTATAACTCTCTGACACTCTCAGACAGTCTCTGACACTCTCTGAAACTCTCTATCACTCTCTATCACTCTCTGACACTCTCTGACACACTCTGACACTCTCTGACACTCTCTATCACTCTCTGTCACTCTCTGACACAATCTGACACTCTCAGACACTCACTATCACTCTCTGACACTCTCTATCACTCTCTGACACTGTCTGACACTCTCTGACACTCTCTATCACTCTCTTTCACTCTCTATCACTCTCTGACACTCTCAGACACTCTCTGACACTCTCAGACACTCTCTGACACTCTCTATCACTCTCTATCACTCTCTGACACTCTCTGACACTCTCTGACACTCTCTATCACTCTCTGACACTCTCAGACACTCTCAGACGCTCTCAGACACTCTCTGTCACTCTCTGACACTCTCTATCACTCTCTGACACTCTCTGACACTCTCTGACGCTCTCTATCACTCTCTGACACTCTCTGACACTCTCTGACACTCTCTATCACTCTCTGACACTCTCTGACACTCTATCACTCTCTATCACTCTCTGACACTCTCAGACACTCTCTGACACTCTCTGACACTCTCTGACACTCTCTGTCGCTCTCTGACACTCTCTATCACTCTCTATCACTCTCAGACACTCTCTGACACTCTCTGACACTCTCTATCACTCTCTGACACTCTCTGACACTCTCTGACACTCTCTATCACTCTCTATCACTCTCTATCACTCTCTGACTCTCTCAGACACTCTCTGACACTCTCAGATACTCTCTGACACTCTCTATCACTCTCTATCACTCTCTGACACTCTCTGACACTCTCTGACACTCTCTATCACTCTCTGACACTCTCAGACACTCTCAGACGCTCTCAGACACTCTCTGACACTCTCTGACACTCTCTATCACTCTCTGACACTCTCTGACACTCTCTGACGCTCTCTATCACTCTCTGACACTCTCTGACACTCTCTGACACTCTCTATCACTCTCTGACACTCTCTGACACTCTATCACTCTCTATCACTCTCTGACACTCTCAGACACTCTCTGACACTCTCTGACACTCTCTGACACTCTCTGTCGCTCTCTGACACTCTCTATCACTCTCTATCACTCTCAGACACTCTCTGACACTCTCTGACACTCTCTATCACTCTCTGACACTGTCTGACACTCTCTGACACTCTCTATCACTCTCTATCACTCTCTGACACTCTCAGACACTCTCAGACACTCTCTGACACTCTCTGACACTCTCAGACACTCCCTGACACTCTCTATAACTCTCTGACACTCTCAGACAGTCTCTGACACTCTCTGAAACTCTCTATCACTCTCTATCACTCTCTGACACTCTCTGACACACTCTGACACTCTCTGACACTCTCTATCACTCTCTGTCACTCTCTGACACTATCTGACACTCTCAGACACTCACTATCACTCTCTGACTCTGTCTGACACTCTCTGACACTCTCTATCACTCTCTGACACTGTCTGAAACTCTCTGACACTCTCTATCACTCTCTTTCACTCTCTATCACTCTCTGACACTCTCAGACACTCTCTGACACTCTCAGACACTCTCTGACACTCTCTATCACTCTCTATCACTCTCTGACACTCTCTGACACTCTCTGACACTCTCTATCACTCTCTGACACTCTCTATCACTCTCTATCACTCTCTGACACTCTCTGACACTCTCTGACACTCTCTATCACTCTCTGACACTCTCAGACACTCTCAGACGCTCTCAGACACTCTCTGTCACTCTCTGACACTCTCTATCACTCTCTGACACTCTCTGACACTCTCTGACGCTCTCTATCACTCTCTGACACTCTCTGACACTCTCTGACACTCTCTATCACTCTCTGACACTCTCTGACACTCTATCACTCTCTATCACTCTCTGACACTCTCAGACACTCTCTGACACTCTCTGACACTCTCTGACACTCTCTGTCGCTCTCTGACACTCTCTATCACTCTCTATCACTCTCAGACACTCTCTGACACTCTCTGACACTCTCTATCACTCTCTGACACTGTCTGACACTCTCTGACACTCTCTATCACTCTCTATCACTCTCTGACACTCTCAGACACTCTCTGACACTCTCAGATACTCTCTGACACTCTCTATCACTCTCTATCACTCTCTGACACTCTCTGACACTCTCTGACACTCTCTATCACTCTCTGACACTCTCAGACACTCTCAGACGCTCTCAGACACTCTCTGACACTCTCTGACACTCTCTATCACTCTCTGACACTCTCTGACACTCTCTGACGCTCTCTATCACTCTCTGACACTCTCTGACACTCTCTGACACTCTCTATCACTCTCTGACACTCTCTGACACTCTATCACTCTCTATCACTCTCTGACACTCTCAGACACTCTCTGACACTCTCTGACACTCTCTGACACTCTCTGTCGCTCTCTGACACTCTCTATCACTCTCTATCACTCTCAGACACTCTCTGACACTCTCTGACACTCTCTATCACTCTCTGACACTGTCTGACACTCTCTGACACTCTCTATCACTCTCTATCACTCTCTGACACTCTCAGACACTCTCAGACACTCTCTGACACTCTCTGACACTCTCAGACACTCCCTGACACAC
This sequence comes from Heterodontus francisci, assembly GCF_036365525.1. Classification (NCBI taxonomy): domain Eukaryota; kingdom Metazoa; phylum Chordata; class Chondrichthyes; order Heterodontiformes; family Heterodontidae; genus Heterodontus; species Heterodontus francisci. The sequence continues at coordinate 32,449,366 of NC_090412.1, read as the reverse complement.
TCTATAACTCTCTGACACTCTCAGACAGTCTCTGACACTCTCTGAAACTCTCTATCACTCTCTATCACTCTCTGACACTCTCTGACACACTCTGACACTCTCTGACACTCTCTATCACTCTCTGTCACTCTCTGACACTATCTGACACTCTCAGACACTCACTATCACTCTCTGACACTGTCTGACACTCTCTGACACTCTCTATCACTCTCTGACACTGTCTGAAAGTCTCTGACACTCTCTATCACTCTCTTTCACTCTCTATCACTCTCTGACACTCTCAGACACTCTCTGACACTCTCAGACACTCTCTGACACTCTCTATCACTCTCTATCACTCTCTGACACTCTCTGACACTCTCTGACACTCTCTATCACTCTCTGACACTCTCAGACACTCTCAGACGCTCTCAGACACTCTCTGACACTCTCTGACACTCTCTATCACTCTCTGACACTCTCTGACACTCTCTGACGCTCTCTATCACTCTCTGACACTCTCTGACACTCTCTGACACTCTCTATCACTCTCTGACACTCTCTGACACTCTATCACTCTCTATCACTCTCTGACACTCTCAGACACTCTCTGACACTGTCTGACACTCTCTGACACTCTCTGTCGCTCTCTGAAACTCTCTATCACTCTATCACTCTCTATCACTCTCTGACACTCTCAGACACTCTCTGACACTCTCTGACACTCTCTGACACTCTCTATCACTCTCTGACACTCTCTATCACTCTCTGACACTGTCTGACACTCTCTGACACTCTCTATCACTCTCTGACACTCTCAGACAGTCTCTGACACTCTCTGACACTCTCTATCACTCTCTATCACTCTCTGACACTCTCTGACAAACTCTGACACTCTCAGACACTCTCTGACACTCTCTATCACTCTATATCACTCTCTGACACTCTCTGACACTCTCTGACACTCTCTGACGCTCTCTATCACTCTCTGACACTCTCTGACACTCTCTGACACTCTCTATCACTCTCTGACACTCTCTGACACTCTATCACTCTCTATCACTCTCTGACACTCTCAGACACTCTCTGACACTCTCTGACACTCTCTGACACTCTCTGTCACTCTCTGTCACTCTCTTACACTCTCTATCACTCTATCACTCTCTATCACTCTCTGACACTCTCAGACACTCTCTGACACTCTCTGAAACTCTCTATCACTCTCTATCACTCTCTGACACTCTCTGACACTCTCTGACACACTCTGACACTCTCAGACACTCTCTGACACTCTCTATCACTCTCTGACACTCTCAGACACTCTCAGACGCTCTCAGACACTCTCTGACACTCTCTGACACTCTCTATCACTCTCTGACACTCTCTGACACTCTCTGACGCTCTCTATCACTCTCTGACACTCTCTGACACTCTCTGACACTCTCTGACACTCTCTATCACTCTCTGACACTCTATCACTCTCTATCACTCTCTGACACTCTCAGACACTCTCTGACACTCTCTGACACTCTCTGACACTCTCTGACACTCTCTGTCGCTCTCTGACACTCTCTATCACTCTATCACTCTCTATCACTCTCTGACACTCTCAGACACTCTCTGACACTCTCTGACACTCTCTGACACTCTCTATCACTCTCTGACACTCTCTATCACTCTCTGACACTGTCTGACACTCTCTGACACTCTCTATCACTCTCTGACACTCTCAGACAGTCTCTGACACTCTCTGAAACTCTCTATCACTCTCTATCACTCTCTGACACTCTCTGACACACTCTGACACTCTCAGACACTCTCTGACACTCTCTATCACTCTCTATCACGCTCTGACACTCTCTGACACTCTCTGACACTCTCTGACACTCTCTGACGCTCTCTATCACTCTCTGACACTCTCTGACACTCTCTGACACTCTCTATCACTCTCTGACACTCTCTGACACTCTATCACTCTCTATCACTCTCTGACACTCTCAGACACTCTCTGACACTCTCTGACACTCTCTGACACTCTCTGTCACTCTCTTACACTCTCTATCACTCTATCACTCTCTTCACTCTCTGACACTCTCAGACACTCTCTGACACTCTCTGAAACTCTCTATCACTCTCTATCACTCTCTGACACTATCTGACACTCTCAGACACTCACTATCACTCTCTGACACTGTCTGACACTCTCTATCACTCTCTGACACTCTCAGACACTCTCTGACACTCTCAGACACTCTCTGACACTCTCTATCACTCTCTATCACTCTCTGACACTCTCTGACACTCTCTGACACTCTCTGACTCTCTCTGACACTCTCTGACACTCTCTGACGCTCTCTATCACTCTCTGACACTCTCTATCACTCTCTGACACTGTCTGACACTCTCTGACACTCTCTATCACTCTCTGACACTGTCTGACACTCTCTGACACTCTCTATCACTCTCTTTCACTCTCTATCACTCTCTGATACTCTCAGACACTCTCTGACACTCTCAGACACTCTCTGACACTCTCTATCACTCTCTATCACTCTCTGACACTCTCTGACACTGTCTGACTCTCTCTGACACTCTCTGACACTCTCTGACGCTCTCTATCACTCTCTGACACTCTCTGACACTCTCTGACACTCTCTATCACTCTCTGACACTCTCTGACACTCTATCACTCTCTATCACTCTCTGACACTCTCAGACACTCTCTGACACTCTCTATCACTCTCTGACACTCTCAGACACTCTCTGAGACTCTCTATCACTCTCTGACACTCTCTGACACTCTCTGACACTCTCTATCACTCTCTGACACTCTCTGACACTCTATCACTCTCTATCACTCTCTGACACTCTCAGACACTCTCTGACACTCTCTGACACTCTCTGACACTCTCTGACACTCTCTGTCAGTCTCTGACACTCTCTATCACTCTATCACTCTCTATCACTCTCTGACACTCTCTGACACTCTCAGACACTCACTATCACTCTCTGACACTCTCTGACACTCTCTGACGCTCTCTATCACTCTCTGACACTCTCAGACACTCACTATCACTCTCTGACACTTTCTGACACTCTCTGACGCTCTCTATCACTCTCTGACACTCTCTGACACTCTCTGACACTCTCTATCACTCTCTGACACTCTCTGACACTCTATCACTCTCTATCACTCTCTGACACTCTCAGACACTCTCTGACACTCTCTGACACTCTCTGACACTCTCTGTCACTCTCTGGCACTCTCTATCACTCTATCACTCTCTATCACTCTCTGACACTCTCAGACACTCTCTGACACTCTCAGACACTCTCTGACACACTCTATCACTCTCTGACACTGTCTGACACCCTCTGACACTCTCTATCACTCTCTGACACTCTCAGACACTCACTATCACTCTCTGACACTCTCTGGCACTCTCTGACGCTCTCTATCACTCTCTGACACTCTCTGACACTCTCTGACACTCTCTATCACTCTCTGACACTCTCTGACACTCTATCACTCTCTATCACTCTCTGACACTCTCAGACACTCTCTGACACTCTCTGACACTCTCTGACACTCTCTGTCACTCTCTGACACTCTCTATCACTCTATCACTCTCTATCACTCTCTATCACTCTCTGACACTCTCAGACACTCTCTGACACTCTCTGACACTCTCTGACACTGTCTGACACTCTCTGACACTCTCTGTCAGTCTCTGACACTCTCTATCACTCTATCACTCTCTATCACTCTCTGACACTCTCTGACACTCTCAGACACTCACTATCACTCTCTGACACTCTCTGACACTCTCTGACGCTCTCTATCACTCTCTGACACTCTCAGACACTCACTATCACTCTCTGACACTTTCTGACACTCTCTGACGCTCTCTATCACTCTCTGACACTCTCTGACACTCTCTGACACTCTCTATCACTCTCTGACACTCTCTGACACTCTATCACTCTCTATCACTCTCTGACACTCTCAGACACTCTCTGACACTCTCTGACACTCTCTGACACTCTCTGTCACTCTCTGGCACTCTCTATCACTCTATCACTCTCTATCACTCTCTGACACTCTCAGACACTCTCTGACACTCTCAGACACTCTCTGACACACTCTATCACTCTCTGACACTGTCTGACACTCTCTGACACTCTCTATCACTCTCTGACACTCTCAGACACTCACTATCACTCTCTGACACTCTCTGGCACTCTCTGACGCTCTCTATCACTCTCTGACACTCTCTGACACTCTCTGACACTCTCTATCACTCTCTGACACTCTCTGACACTCTATCACTCTCTATCACTCTCTGACACTCTCAGACACTCTCTGACACTCTCTGACACTCTCTGACACTCTCTGTCACTCTCTGACACTCTCTATCACTCTATCACTCTCTATCACTCTCTATCACTCTCTGACACTCTCAGACACTCTCTGACACTCTCTGACACTCTCTGACACTCTCTGACACTCTCTGACACTCTCTGTCAGTCTCTGACACTCTCTATCACTCTATCACTCTCTATCACTCTCTGACACTCTCTGACACTCTCAGACACTCACTATCACTCTCTGACACTCTCTGACACTCTCTGACGCTCTCTATCACTCTCTGACACTCTCAGACACTCACTATCACTCTCTGACACTCTCTGACACTCTCTGACGCTCTCTATCACTCTCTGACACTCTCTGACACTCTCTGACACTCTCTATCACTCTCTGACACTCTCTGACACTCTATCACTCTCTATCACTCTCTATCACTCTCTGACACTCTCTGACACTCTCTGAAACTCTCTATCACTCTCAGACACTCTCTGACACTCTCTGACACTCTCTGTCACTCTCTGACACTGTCTGACACTCTCTGACACTCTCTATCGCTCTCTATCACTCTCTGACACTCTCAGACACTCACTATCACTCTCTGACACTTTCTGACACTCTCTGACGCTCTCTATCACTCTCTGACACTCTCTGACACTCTCTGACACTCTCTATCACTCTCTGACACTCTCTGACACTCTATCACTCTCTATCACTCTCTGACACTCTCAGACACTCTCTGACACTCTCTGACACTCTCTGACACTCTCTGTCACTCTCTGGCACTCTCTATCACTCTATCACTCTCTATCACTCTCTGACACTCTCAGACACTCTCTGACACTCTCGGACACTCTCTGACACTCTCTATCACTCTCTGACACTGTCTGACACTCTCTGACACTCTCTATCACTCTCTGACACTCTCAGACACTCACTATCACTCTCTGACACTCTCTGACACTCTCTGACGCTCTCTATCACTCTCTGACACTCTCTGACACTCTCTGACACTCTCTATCACTCTCTGACACTCTCTGACACTCTATCACTCTCTATCACTCTCTGACACTCTCAGACACTCTCTGACACTCTCTGACACTCTCTGACACTCTCTGTCACTCTCTGACACTCTCTATCACTCTATCACTCTCTATCACTCTCTATCACTCTCTGACACTCTCAGACACTCTCTGACACTCTCTGACACTCTCTGACACTCTCTGACACTCTCTGACACTCTCTGTCAGTCTCTGACACTCTCTATCACTCTATCACTCTCTGACACTCTCTGACACTCTCAGACACTCACTATCACTCTCTGACACGCTCTGACACTCTCTGACGCTCTCTATCACTCTCTGACACTCTCAGACACTCACTATCACTCTCTGACACTCTCTGACACTCTCTGACGCTCTCTATCACTCTCTGACACTCTCTGACACTCTCTGACACTCTCTATCACTCTCTGACACTCTCTGACACTCTATCACTCTCTATCACTCTCCATCACTCTCTGACACTCTCTGACACTCTCTGAAACTCTCTATCACTCTCAGACACTCTCTGACACTCTCTGACACTCTCTGTCACTCTCTGACACTGTCTGACACTCTCTGACACTCTCTATCGCTCTCTATCACTCTCTGACACTCTCAGACACTCTCTGACACTCTCTATCACTCTCTGACACTGTCTGACACTCTCTATCACTCTCTGACACTCTCTGACACTCTCTGACACTCTCTATCACTCTCTATCACTTTCTGACACTCGCTGACACTCTCTGACACTCTCAGACACTCTCTGACACTCTCTGAAACTCTCTATCACTCTCTATCACTCTCTATCACTCTCTATCACTCTCTGACACTCTCTGACACTCTCTATCACTCTCTGACACTCTCTGACACTCTATCACTCTCTATCACTCTCTATCACTCTCTGACACTCTCTGACACTCTCTGAAACTCTCTATCACTCTCAGACACTCTCTGACACTCTCTGACACTCTCTGTCACTCTCTGACACTGTCTGACACTCTCTGACACTCTCTATCGCTCTCTATCACTCTCTGACACTCTCAGACACTCTCTGACACTCTCTATCACTCTCTGACACTGTCTGACACTCTCTATCACTCTCTGACACTCTCTGACACTCTCTGACACTCTATATCACTCTCTATCACTTTCTGACACTCGCTGACACTCTCTGACACTCTCAGACACTCACTATCACTCTCTGACACTCTCTGACACTCTCTGACGCTCTCTATCACTCTCTGACACTCTATCACTCTCTATCACTCTCTATCACTCTCTGACACTCTCTGAAACTCTCTATCACTCTCAGACACTCTCTGACACTCTCTGACACTCTCTGTCACTCTCTGACACTGTCTGACACTCTCTGACACTCTCTATCGCTCTCTATCACTCTCTGACACTCTCAGACACTCTCTGACACTCTCTATCACTCTCTGACACTGTCTGACACTCTCTATCACTCTCTGACACTCTCTGACACTCTCTGACACTCTATATCACTCTCTATCACTTTCTGACACTCGCTGACACTCTCTGACACTCTCAGACACTCACTATCACTCTCTGACACTCTCTGACACTCTCTGACGCTCTCTATCACTCTCTGACACTCTCAGACACTCACTATCACTCTCTGACACTTTCTGACACTCTCTGACGCTCTCTATCACTCTCTGACACTCTCTGACACTCTCTGACACTCTCTATCACTCTCTGACACTCTCTGACACTCTATCACTCTCTATCACTCTCTGACACTCTCAGACACTCTCTGACACTCTCTGACACTCTCTGACACTCTCTGTCACTCTCTGGCACTCTCTATCACTCTATCACTCTCTATCACTCTCTGACACTCTCAGACACTCTCTGACACTCTCAGACACTCTCTGACACTCTCTATCACTCTCTGACACTGTCTGACACTCTCTGACACTCTCTATCACTCTCTGACACTCTCAGACACTCACTATCACTCTCTGACACTCTCTGACACTCTCTGACGCTCTCTATCACTCTCTGACACTCTCTGACACTCTCTGACACTCTCTATCACTCTCTGACACTCTCTGACACACTATCACTCTCTATCACTCTCTGACACTCTCAGACACTCACTATCACTCTCTGACACTCTCTGACACTCTCTGACGCTCTCTATCACTCTCTGACACTCTCTGACACTCTCTGACACTCTCTATCACTCTCTGACACTCTCTGACACTCTATCACTCTCTATCACTCTCTGACACTTTCAGACACTCTCTGACACTCTCTGACACTCTCTGACACTCTCTGTCACTCTCTGACACTCTCTATCACTCTATCACTCTCTATCACTCTCTATCACTCTCTGACACTCTCAGACACTCTCTGACACTCTCTGACACTCTCTGACACTCTCTGACACTCTCTGACACTCTCTGTCAGTCTCTGACACTCTCTATCACTCTATCACTCTCTATCACTCTCTGACACTCTCTGACACTCTCAGACACTCACTATCACTCTCTGACACTCTCTGACACTCTCTGACGCTCTCTATCACTCTCTGACACTCTCAGACACTCACTATCACTCTCTGACACTCTCTGACACTCTCTGACGCTCTTTATCACTCTCTGACACTCTCTGACACTCTCTGACACTCTCTATCACTCTCTGACACTCTCTGACACTCTATCACTCTCTATCACTCTCTATCACTCTCTGACACTCTCTGACACTCTCTGAAACTCTCTATCACTCTCAGACACTCTCTGACACTCTCTGTCACTCTCTGACACTGTCTGACACTCTCTGACACTCTCTATCGCTCTCTATCACTCTCTGACACTCTCAGACACTCTCTGACACTCTCTATCACTCTCTGACACTGTCTGACACTCTCTATCACTCTCTGACACTCTCTGACACTCTCTGACACTCTATATCACTCTCTATCACTTTCTGACACTCGCTGACACACTCTGACACTCTCAGACACTCTCTGACACTCTCTGAAACTCTCTATCACTCTCTATCACTCTCTGACACTCACTATCACTCTCTGACACTCTCTGACACTCTCTATCACTCTCAGACACTCTCAGACACTCACTATCACTCTCTGACACTCTCTGACACTCTCTGACGCTCTCTATCACTCTCTGACACTCTCTGACACTCTCTGACACTCTCTATCACTCTCTGACACTCTCTGACACTCTATCACTCTCTATCACTCTCTATCACTCTCTGACACTCTCTGACACTCTCTGAAACTCTCTATCACTCTCAGACACTCTCTGACACTCTCTGACACTCTCTGTCACTCTCTGACACTGTCTGACACTCTCTGACACTCTCTATCGCTCTCTATCACTCTCTGACACTCTCAGACACTCTCTGACACTCTCTATCACTCTCTGACACTGTCTGACACTCTCTATCACTCTCTGACACTCTCTGACACTCTCTGACACTCTATATCACTCTCTATCACTTTCTGACACTCGCTGACACTCTCTGACACTCTCAGACACTCTCTGACACTCTCTGAAACTCTCTATCACTCTCTATCACTCTCTGACACTCACTATCACTCTCTGACACTCTCTGACACTCTCTATCACTCTCAGACACTCTCTGACACTCTCTGACACTCTCTATCACTCTCTGACACTCTCTGACACTCTCTATCACTCTCTATCACTCTCTGACACTCTCTGACACTCTCAGACACTCTCAGACACTCTCAGACACTCTCTGACACTCTCAGACACTCTCTGACACTCTCTATAACTCTCTGACACTCTCAGACAGTCTCTGACACTCTCTGAAACTCTCTATCAGTCTCTATCACTCACTGACACTCTCTGACACACTCTGACACTCTCTGACACTCTCTATCACTCTCTGTCACTCTCTGACACTATCTGACACTCTCAGACACTCACTATCACTCTCTGACACTGTCTGACACTCTCTGACACTCTCTATCACTCTCTGACACTGTCTGACACTCTCTATCACTCTCTTTCACTCTCTATCACTCTCTGACACTCTCAGACACTCTCTGACACTCTCAGACACTCTCTAACACTCTCTATCACTCTCTGACACTCTCTGACACTCTCAGACACTCACTATCACTCTCTGACACTGTCTGACACTCTCTATCGCTCTCTGACACTCTCTGACACTCTCAGACACTCTCTGACACTCTCTGAAACTCTCTATCACTCTTTGACACTCACTATCACTCTCTGACACTCTCTGACACTCTCTATCACTCTCAGACACTCTCTGACACTCTCAGACACTCTCTGACACTCTCTGAAACTCTCTATCACTCTCTGACACTCACTATCACTCTCTGACACTCTCTATCACTCTCAGACACTCTCTGACACTCTCTATCACTCTCTATCACTCTCTGACACTGTCTGACACTCTCTGACACTCTCTATCACTCTCTATCACTCTCTGACACTCTCAGACACTCTCAGACACTCTCTGACACTCTCTGACACTCTCAGACACTCTCTGACACTCTGTATCACTCTCTGACACTCTCAGACAGTCTCTGACACTCTCTGAAACTCTCTATCACTCTATATCACTCTCTGACACTCTCTGACACTCTCTGACACTCTCTATCACTCTCTATCACTCTCTGACACTATCTGACACTCTCAGACACTCACTATCACTCTCTGACACTGTCTGACACTCTCTGACACTCTCTATCTCTCTCTGACACTGTCTGACACTCTCTGACACTCTCTATCACTCTCTATCACTTTCTGACACTCTCTATCACTCTCTGACACTCTCAGACACTCTCTGACACTCTCTATCCCTCTCTATCACTCTCTGACACTCTCAGACACTCTCTGACACTGTCTGACACTCTCTATCACTCTCTGACACTCTCTGACACTCTCTGACACTCTCTATCACTCTCTATCACTTTCTGACACTCTCTGACTCTCTCTGACACTCTCTGACACTCTCAGACACTCTCTGACACTCTCTGAAACACTCTATCACTCTCAGACACTCACTATCACTCTCTGACACTCTCTGACACTCTCTGACACTCTCAGACACTCTCTGACACTCTCTATCACTCTCTGGCACTCTCAGACAGTCTCTGACACTCTCTGAAACTCTCTATCACTCTCTATCACTCTCTGACACTCTCTGACACACTCTGACACTCTCTGACACTCTCTATCACTCTCTATCACTCTCTGACACTATCTGACACTCTCTGACACTCTCTATCACTCTCTGACACTGTCTGACACTCTCTGACACTCTCTATCACTCTCTGACACTGTCTGACACTCTCTGACACTCTCTATCACTCTCTGACACTGTCTGACACTCTCTGACACTCTCTATCACTCTCTATCAATCTCTGACACTCTCTATCACTCTCTGACACTCTCAGACACTCTCTGACACTCTCTATCACTCTCTGACACTCTCTGACACTCTCAGACACTCACTATCACTCTCTGACACTGTCTGACACTCTCTGACACTCTCTGACACTCTCTATCACTCTCTATCACTTTCTGACACTCTCTGACACTCTCAGACACTCTCTGACACTCTCTGAAACTCTCTATCACTCTCAGACACTCACTATCACTCTCTGACACTGTCTGACACTCTCTATCACTCTCTGACACTCTCTATCACTCTCTATCACTCTCTATCACTTTCTGACACTCTCTATCACTCTCTGACACTCTCAGACACTCTCTGACACTCTCTATCCCTCTCTATCACTCTCAGACACTCACTATCACTCTCTGACACTGTCTGACACTCTCTGACACTCTCTGACACTCTCTATCACTCTCTATCACTTTCTGACACTCTCTGACACTCTCAGACACTCTCTGACACTCTCTGAAACTCTCTATCACTCTCAGACACTCACTATCACTCTCTGACACTGTCTGACACTCTCTATCACTCTCTGACACTATCTGACACTCTCTGACACTCTCTATCACTCTCTATCACTTTCTGACACTCTCTGACACTCTCTGACACTCTCAGACACTCTCTGACACTCTCTGAAACTCTCTATCACTCTCTGACACTCTCTATCACTCTCTGACACTCTCTGACACTCTCTATCACTCTCTATCACTCTCTGACACTCTCTATCACTCTCTATCACTCTCTGACACTCTCAGACACTCTCTGACACTCTCTATCACTCTCTGACACTGTCTGACACTCTCTATCACTCTCTGACACTCTCTGACACTCTCTGACACTCTCTATCACTCTCTATCACTTTCTGACACTCTCTGACACTCTCTGACACTCTCAGACACTCTCTGACACTCTCTGAAACTCTCTATCACTCTCTATCACTCTCTGACACTTACTATCACTCTCTGACACTCTCTGACACTCTCTATCACTCTCAGACACTCTCTGACACTCTCTGACACTCTCTATCACTCTCTGACACTGTCTGACACTCTCTGACACTCTCTATCACTCTCTGACTCTCTCAGACACTCTCAGACACTCTCTGACACTCTCTGACACTCTCAGACACTCTCTGACACTCTCTATCACTCTCTGGCACTCTCAGACAGTCTCTGACACTCTCTGAAACTCTCTATCACTCTCTATCACTCTCTGACACTCTCTGACACACTCTGACACTCTCTGACACTCTCTATCACTCTCTGACACTATCTGACACTCTCAGACACTCACTATCACTCTCTGACACTCTCTGACACTCTCTGACACTCTCTATCACTCTCTATCACTTTCTGACACTCTCTGACACTCTCTGACACTCTCAGACACTCTCTGACACTCTCTGAAACTCTCTATCACTCTCAGACACTCACTATCACTCTCTGACACTGTCTGACACTCTCTATCACTCTCTGACACTATCTGACACTCTCTGACACTCTCTATCACTCTCTATCACATTCTGACACTCTCTGACACTCTCTGACACTCTCAGACACTCTCTGACACTCTCTGAAACTCTCTATCACTCTCTGACACTCTCTATCACTCTCTGACACTCTCTGACACTCTCTATCACTCTCTATCACTCTCTATCACTTTCTGACACTCTCTGACACTCTCTGACACTCTCAGACACTCTCTGACACTCTCTGAAACTCTCTATCACTCTCAGACACTCACTATCACTCTCTGACACTGTCTGACACTCTCTATCACTCTCTGACACTATCTGACACTCTCTGACACTCTCTATCACTCTCTATCACATTCTGACACTCTCTGACACTCTCTGACACTCTCAGACACTCTCTGACACTCTCTGAAACTCTCTATCACTCTCTGACACTCTCTATCACTCTCTGACACTCTCTGACACTCTCTATCACTCTCTATCACTCTCTGACACTCTCAGACACTCTCTGACACTCTCTGACACTCTCTGACACTCTCTGAAACTCTCTATCACTCTCAGACACTCACTATCACTCTCTGACACTGTCTGACACTCTCTATCACTCTCTGACACTATCTGACACTCTCTGACACTCTCTATCACTCTCTATCACTTTCTGACACTCTCTGACACTCTCTGACACTCTCAGACACTCTCTGACACTCTCTGAAACTCTCTATCACTCTCAGACACTCACTATCACTCTCTGACACTGTCTGACACTCTCTATCACTCTCTGACACTATCTGACACTCTCTGACACTCTCTGAAACTCTCTATCACTCTCTGACACTCTCTATCACTCTCTGACACTCTCTGACACTCTCTATCACTCTCTATCACTCTCTGACACTCTCAGACACTCTCTGACACTCTCTGACACTCTCAGACACTCTCTGACACTCTCTATCACTCTCTGACACTGTCTGACACTCTCTATCACTCTCTGACACTCTCTGACACTCTCTGACACTCTCTATCACTCTCTATCACTTTCTGACACTCTCTGACACTCTCTGACACTCTCAGACACTCTCTGACACTCTCTGAAACTCTCTATCACTCTTTGACACTCACTATCACTCTCTGACACTCTCTGACACTCTCTATCACTCTCAGACACTCTCTGACACTCTCAGACACTCTCTGACACTCTCTGAAACTCTCTATCACTCTCTGACACTCACTATCACTCTCTGACACTCTCTATCACTCTCAGACACTCTCTGACACTCTCTATCACTCTCTATCACTCTCTGACACTGTCTGACACTCTCTGACACTCTCTATCACTCTCTATCACTCTCTGACACTCTCAGACACTCTCAGACACTCTCTGACACTCTCTGACACTCTCAGACACTCTCTGACACTCTGTATCACTCTCTGACACTCTCAGACAGTCTCTGACACTCTCTGAAACTCTCTATCACTCTATATCACTCTCTGACACTCTCTGACACTCTCTGACACTCTCTATCACTCTCTATCACTCTCTGACACTATCTGACACTCTCAGACACTCACTATCACTCTCTGACACTGTCTGACACTCTCTGACACTCTCTATCTCTCTCTGACACTGTCTGACACTCTCTGACACTCTCTATCACTCTCTATCACTTTCTGACACTCTCTATCACTCTCTGACACTCTCAGACACTCTCTGACACTCTCTATCCCTCTCTATCACTCTCTGACACTCTCAGACACTCACTATCACTCTCTGACACTGTCTGACACTCTCTATCACTCTCTGACACTCTCTGACACTCTCTGACACTCTCTATCACTCTCTATCACTTTCTGACACTCTCTGACTCTCTCTGACACTCTCTGACACTCTCAGACACTCTCTGACACTCTCTGAAACACTCTATCACTCTCAGACACTCACTATCACTCTCTGACACTCTCTGACACTCTCTGACACTCTCAGACACTCTCTGACACTCTCTATCACTCTCTGGCACTCTCAGACAGTCTCTGACACTCTCTGAAACTCTCTATCACTCTCTATCACTCTCTGACACTCTCTGACACACTCTGACACTCTCTGACACTCTCTATCACTCTCTATCACTCTCTGACACTATCTGACACTCTCTGACACTCTCTATCACTCTCTGACACTGTCTGACACTCTCTGACACTCTCTATCACTCTCTGACACTGTCTGACACTCTCTGACACTCTCTATCACTCTCTGACACTGTCTGACACTCTCTGACACTCTCTATCACTCTCTATCAATCTCTGACACTCTCTATCACTCTCTGACACTCTCAGACACTCTCTGACACTCTCTATCACTCTCTGACACTCTCTGACACTCTCAGACACTCACTATCACTCTCTGACACTGTCTGACACTCTCTGACACTCTCTGACACTCTCTATCACTCTCTATCACTTTCTGACACTCTCTGACACTCTCAGACACTCTCTGACACTCTCTGAAAATCTCTATCACTCTCAGACACTCACTATCACTCTCTGACACTGTCTGACACTCTCTATCACTCTCTGACACTATCTGACACTCTCTGACACTCTCTATCACTCTCTATCACTTTCTGACACTCTCTGACACTCTCTGACACTCTCAGACACTCTCTGACACTCTCTGAATCTCTCTATCACTCTCTGACACTCTCTATCACTCTCTGACACTCTCTGACACTCTCTATCACTCTCTATCACTCTCTGACACTCTCAGACACTCTCTGACACTCTCTGACACTCTCAGACACTCTCTGACACTCTCTATCACTCTCTGACACTGTCTGACACTCTCTATCACTCTCTGACACTCTCTGACACTCTCTGACACTCTCTATCACTCTCTATCACTTTCTGACACTCTCTGACACTCTCTGACACTCTCAGACACTCTCTGACACTCTCTGAAACTCTCTATCACTCTCTATCACTCTCTGACACTTACTATCACTCTCTGACACTCTCTGACACTCTCTATCACTCTCAGACACTCTCTGACACTCTCTGACACTCTCTATCACTCTCTGACACTGTCTGACACTCTCTGACACTCTCTATCACTCTCTGACTCTCTCAGACACTCTCAGACACTCTCTGACACTCTCTGACACTCTCAGACACTCTCTGACACTCTCTATCACTCTCTGGCACTCTCAGACAGTCTCTGACACTCTCTGAAACTCTCTATCACTCTCTATCACTCTCTGACACTCTCTGACACACTCTGACACTCTCTGACACTCTCTATCACTCTCTGACACTATCTGACACTCTCAGACACTCACTATCACTCTCTGACACTCTCTGACACTCTCTGACACTCTCTATCACTCTCTATCACTTTCTGACACTCTCTGACACTCTCTGACACTCTCAGACACTCTCTGACACTCTCTGAAACTCTCTATCACTCTCAGACACTCACTATCACTCTCTGACACTGTCTGACACTCTCTATCACTCTCTGACACTATCTGACACTCTCTGACACTCTCTATCACTCTCTATCACATTCTGACACTCTCTGACACTCTCTGACACTCTCAGACACTCTCTGACACTCTCTGAAACTCTCTATCACTCTCTGACACTCTCTATCACTCTCTGACACTCTCTGACACTCTCTATCACTCTCTATCACTCTCTGACACTCTCAGACACTCTCTGACACTCTCTGACACTCTCTGACACTCTCTGAAACTCTCTATCACTCTCAGACACTCACTATCACTCTCTGACACTGTCTGACACTCTCTATCACTCTCTGACACTATCTGACACTCTCTGACACTCTCTATCACTCTCTATCACTTTCTGACACTCTCTGACACTCTCTGACACTCTCAGACACTCTCTGACACTCTCTGAAACTCTCTATCACTCTCAGACACTCACTATCACTCTCTGACACTGTCTGACACTCTCTATCACTCTCTGACACTATCTGACACTCTCTGACACTCTCTGAAACTCTCTATCACACTCTGACACTCTCTATCACTCTCTGACACTCTCTGACACTCTCTATCACTCTCTATCACTCTCTGACACTCTCAGACACTCTCTGACACTCTCTGACACTCTCAGACACTCTCTGACACTCTCTATCACTCTCTGACACTGTCTGACACTCTCTATCACTCTCTGACACTCTCTGACACTCTCTGACACTCTCTATCACTCTCTATCACTTTCTGACACTCTCTGACACTCTCTGACACTCTCAGACACTCTCTGACACTCTCTGAAACTCTCTATCACTCTCTATCACTCTCAGACACTCACTATCACTCTCTGACACTCTCTGACACTCTCTATCACTCTCAGACACTCTCTGACACTCTCTGACACTCTCTATCACTCTCTGACACTGTCTGACACTCTCTGACACTCTCTATCACTCTCTGACTCTCTCAGACACTCTCAGACACTCTCTGACACTCTCTGACACTCTCAGACACTCTCTGACACTCTCTATCACTCGCTGGCACTCTCAGACAGTCACTGACACTCTCTGAAACTCTCTATCACTCTCTATCACTCTCTGACACTCTCTGACACACTCTGACACTCTCTGACACTCTCTATCACTCTCTGACACTATCTGACACTCTCAGACACTCACTATCACTCTCTGACACTGTCTGACACTCTCTATCACTCTCTGACACTCTCTGACACTCTCTGACAGTTTCTATCACTCTCTATCACTTTCTGACACTCTCTGACACTCTCTGACACTCTCTGACACTCTCTGAAACTCTCTATCACTCTCAGACACTCACTATCACTCTCTGACACTGTCTGACACTCTCTATCACTCTCTGACACTATCTGACACTCTCTGACACTCTCTATCACTCTCTATCACTTTCTGACACTCTCTGACACTCTCTGACACTCTCAGACACTCTCTGACACTCTCTGAAACTCTCTATCACTCTCTGACACTCTCTATCACTCTCTGACACTCTCTGACACTCTCTATCACTCTCTATCACTCTCTGACACTCTCAGACACTCTCTGACACTCTCTGACACTCTCAGACACTCTCTGACACTCTCTATCACTCTCTGACACTGTCTGACACTCTCTATCACTCTCTGACACTCTCTGACACTCTCTGACACTCTCTATCACTCTCTATCACTTTCTGACACTCTCTGACACTCTTTGACACTCTCAGACACTCTCTGACACTCTCTGAAACTCTCTATCACTCTCTATCACTCTCTGACACTTACTATCACTCTCTGACACTCTCTGACACTCTCTATCACTCTCAGACACTCTCTGACACTCTCTGACACTCTCTATCACTCTCTGACACTGTCTGACACTCTCTGACACTCTCTATCACTCTCTGACTCTCTCAGACACTCTCAGACACTCTCTGACACTCTCTGACACTCTCAGACACTCTCTGACACTCTCTATCACTCTCTGGCACTCTCAGACAGTCTCTGACACTCTCTGAAACTCTCTATCACTCTCTATCACTCTCTGACACTCTCTGACACACTCTGACACTCTCTGACACTCTCTATCACTCTCTGACACTATCTGACACTCTCAGACACTCACTATCACTCTCTGACACTGTCTGACACTCTCTATCACTCTCTGACACTCTCTGACACTCTCTGACACTCTCTATCACTCTCTATCACTTTCTGACACTCTCTGACACTCTCTGACACTCTCAGACACTCTCTGACACTCTCTGAAACTCTCTATCACTCTCAGACACTCACTATCACTCTCTGACACTGTCTGACACTCTCTATCACTCTCTGACACTATCTGACACTCTCTGACACTCTCTATCACTCTCTATCACTTTCTGACACTCTCTGACACTCTCTGACACTCTCAGACACTCTCTGACACTCTCTGAAACTCTCTATCACTCTCTGACACTCTCTATCACTCTCTGACACTCTCTGACACTCTCTATCACTCTCTATCACTCTCTGACACTCTCAGACACTCTCTGACACTCTCTGACACTCTCTGACACTCTCTGAAACTCTCTATCACTCTCAGACACTCACTATCACTCTCTGACACTGTCTGACACTCTCTATCACTCTCTGACACTATCTGACACTCTCTGACACTCTCTATCACTCTCTATCACTTTCTGACACTCTCTGACACTCTCTGACACTCTCAGACACTCTCTGACACTCTCTGAAACTCTCTATCACTCTCAGACACTCACTATCACTCTCTGACACTGTCTGACACTCTCTATCACTCTCTGACACTATCTGACACTCTCTGACACTCTCTATCACTCTCTATCACTTTCTGACACTCTCTGACACTCTCTGACACTCTCAGACACTCTCTGACACTCTCTGAAACTCTCTATCACTCTCTGACACTCTCTATCACTCTCTGACACTCTCTGACACTCTCTATCACTCTCTATCACTCTCTGACACTCTCAGACACTCTCTGACACTCTCTGACACTCTCAGACACTCTCTGACACTCTCTATCACTCTCTGACACTGTCTGACACTCTCTATCACTCTCTGACACTCTCTGACACTCTCTGACACTCTCTATCACTCTCTATCACTTTCTGACACTCTCTGACACTCTCTGACACTCTCAGACACTCTCTGACACTCTCTGAAACTCTCTATCACTCTCTATCACTCTCAGACACTCACTATCACTCTCTGACACTCTCTGACACTCTCTATCACTCTCAGACACTCTCTGACACTCTCTGACACTCTCTATCACTCTCTGACACTGTCTGACACTCTCTGACACTCTCTATCACTCTCTGACTCTCTCAGACACTCTCAGACACTCTCTGACACTCTCTGACACTCTCAGACACTCTCTGACACTCTCTATCACTCTCTGGCACTCTCAGACAGTCACTGACACTCTCTGAAACTCTCTATCACTCTCTATCACTCTCTGACACTCTCTGACACACTCTGACACTCTCTGACACTCTCTATCACTCTCTGACACTATCTGACACTCTCAGACACTCACTATCACTCTCTGACACTGTCTGACACTCTCTATCACTCTCTGACACTCTCTGACACTCTCTGACACTCTCTATCACTCTCTATCACTTTCTGACACTCTCTGACACTCTCTGACACTCTCAGACACTCTCTGACACTCTCTGAAACTCTCTATCACTCTCAGACACTCACTATCACTCTCTGACACTGTCTGACACTCTCTATCACTCTCTGACACTCTCTGACACTCTCTGACACTCTCAGACACTCTCAGACACTCTCAGACACTCTCTGACACTCTCAGACACTCTCTGACACTCTCTGACACTCTCTATAACTCTCTGACACTCTCAGACAGTCTCTGACACTCTCTGAAACTCTCTATCACTCTCTATCACTCACTGACACTCTCTGACACACTCTGACACTCTCTGACACTCTCTATCACTCTCTGTCACTCTCTGACACTATCTGACACTCTCAGACACTCACTATCACTCTCTGACACTGTCTGACACTCTCTGACACTCTCTATCACTCTCTGACACTGTCTGACACTCTCTATCACTCTCTTTCACTCTCTATCACTCTCTGACACTCTCAGACACTCTCTGACACTCTCAGACACTCTCTAACACTCTCTATCACTCTCTGACACTCTCTGACACTCTCAGACACTCACTATCACTCTCTGACACTGTCTGACACTCTCTATCGCTCTCTGACACTCTCTGACACTCTCAGACACTCTCTGACACTCTCTGAAACTCTCAGACACTCTCTGACACTCTCTGACACTGTCTGACACTCTCTGACACTCTCTGACACTCTCTATCACTCTCTATCACTTTCTGACACTCTCTGACACTCTCAGACACTCTCTGACACTCTCTGAAACTCTCTATCACTCTCAGACACTCACTATCACTCTCTGACACTGTCTGACACTCTCTATCACTCTCTATCACTCTCTGACACTGTCTGACACTCTCTATCACTCTCTTTCACTCTCTATCACTCTCTGACACTCTCAGACACTCTCTGACACTCTCAGACACTCTCTAACACTCTCTATCACTCTCTGACACTCTCTGACACTCTCAGACACTCACTATCACTCTCTGACACTGTCTGACACTCTCTAAAGCTCTCTGACACTCTCTGACACTCTCAGACACTCTCTGACACTCTCTGAAACTCTCAGACACTCTCTGACACTCTCTGACACTGTCTGACACTCTCTGACACTCTCTGACACTCTCTATCACTCTCTATCACTTTCTGACACTCTCTGACACTCTCAGACACTCTCTGACACTCTCTGAAACTCTCTATCACTCTCAGACACTCACTATCACTCTCTGACACTGTCTGACACTCTCTATCACTCTCTGACACTATCTGACACTCTCTGACACTCTCTATCACTCTCTATCACTTTCTGACACTCTCTGACACTCTCTGACACTCTCAGACACTCTCTGACACTCTCTGAAACTCTCTATCACTCTCTGACACTCTCTATCACTCTCTGACACTCTCTGACACTCTCTATCACTCTCTATCACTCTCTGACACTCTCAGACACTCTCTGACACTCTCTGACACTCTCAGACACTCTCTGACACTCTCTATCACTCTCTGACACTGTCTGACACTCTCTATCACTCTCTGACACTCTCTGACACTCTCTGACACTCTCTATCACTCTCTATCACTTTCTGACACTCTCTGACACTCTCTGACACTCTCAGACACTCTCTGACACTCTCTGAAACTCTCTGACACTCTCTATCACTCTCTGACTCTCTCAGACACTCTCAGACACTCTCTGACACTCTCTGACACTCTCAGACACTCTCTGACACTCTCTATCACTCTCTGGCACTCTCAGACAGTCTCTGACACTCTCTGAAACTCTCTATCACTCTCTATCACTCTCTGACACTCTCTGACACACTCTGACACTCTCTGACACTCTCTATCACTCTCTGACACTATCTGACACTCTCAGACACTCACTATCACTCTCTGACACTGTCTGACACTCTCTATCACTCTCTGACACTCTCTGACACTCTCTGACACTCTCTATCACTCTCTATCACTTTCTGACACTCTCTGACACTCTCTGACACTCTCAGACACTCTCTGACACTCTCTGAAACTCTCTATCACTCTCAGACACTCACTATCACTCTCTGACACTGTCTGACACTCTCTATCACTCTCTGACACTATCTGACACTCTCTGACACTCTCTATCACTCTCTATCACTTTCTGACACTCTCTGACACTCTCTGACACTCTCAGACACTCTCTGACACTCTCTGAAACTCTCTATCACTCTCTGACACTCTCTATCACTCTCTGACACTCTCTGACACTCTCTATCACTCTCTATCACTCTCTGACACTCTCAGACACTCTCTGACACTCTCTGACACTCTCTGACACTCTCTGAAACTCTCTATCACTCTCAGACACTCACTATCACTCTCTGACACTGTCTGACACTCTCTATCACTCTCTGACACTATCTGACACTCTCTGACACTCTCTATCACTCTCTATCACTTTCTGACACTCTCTGACACTCTCTGACACTCTCAGACACTCTCTGACACTCTCTGAAACTCTCTATCACTCTCAGACACTCACTATCACTCTCTGACACTGTCTGACACTCTCTATCACTCTCTGACACTATCTGACACTCTCTGACACTCTCTATCACTCTCTATCACTTTCTGACACTCTCTGACACTCTCTGACACTCTCAGACACTCTCTGACACTCTCTGAAACTCTCTATCACTCTCTGACACTCTCTATCACTCTCTGACACTCTCTGACACTCTCTATCACTCTCTATCACTCTCTGACACTCTCAGACACTCTCTGACACTCTCTGACACTCTCAGACACTCTCTGACACTCTCTATCACTCTCTGACACTGTCTGACACTCTCTATCACTCTCTGACACTCTCTGACACTCTCTGACACTCTCTATCACTCTCTATCACTTTCTGACACTCTCTGACACTCTCTGACACTCTCAGACACTCTCTGACACTCTCTGAAACTCTCTATCACTCTCTATCACTCTCAGACACTCACTATCACTCTCTGACACTCTCTGACACTCTCTATCACTCTCAGACACTCTCTGACACTCTCTGACACTCTCTATCACTCTCTGACACTGTCTGACACTCTCTGACACTCTCTATCACTCTCTGACTCTCTCAGACACTCTCAGACACTCTCTGACACTCTCTGACACTCTCAGACACTCTCTGACACTCTCTATCACTCTCTGGCACTCTCAGACAGTCACTGACACTCTCTGAAACTCTCTATCACTCTCTATCACTCTCTGACACTCTCTGACACACTCTGACACTCTCTGACACTCTCTATCACTCTCTGACACTATCTGACACTCTCAGACACTCACTATCACTCTCTGACACTGTCTGACACTCTCTATCACTCTCTGACACTCTCTGACACTCTCTGACACTCTCTATCACTCTCTATCACTTTCTGACACTCTCTGACACTCTCTGACACTCTCAGACACTCTCTGACACTCTCTGAAACTCTCTATCACTCTCAGACACTCACTATCACTCTCTGACACTGTCTGACACTCTCTATCACTCTCTGACACTATCTGACACTCTCTGACACTCTCTATCACTCTCTATCACTTTCTGACACTCTCTGACACTCTCTGACACTCTCAGACACTCTCTGACACTCTCTGAAACTCTCTATCACTCTCTGACACTCTCTATCACTCTCTGACACTCTCTGACACTCTCTATCACTCTCTATCACTCTCTGACACTCTCAGACACTCTCTGACACTCTCTGACACTCTCAGACACTCTCTGACACTCTCTATCACTCTCTGACACTGTCTGACACTCTCTATCACTCTCTGACACTCTCTGACACTCTCTGACACTCTCTATCACTCTCTATCACTTTCTGACACTCTCTGACACTCTCTGACACTCTCAGACACTCTCTGACACTCTCTGAAACTCTCTATCACTCTCTATCACTCTCTGACACTCACTATCACTCTCTGACACTCTCTGACACTCTCTATCACTCTCAGACACTCTCTGACACTCTCTGACACTCTCTATCACTCTCTGACACTGTCTGACACTCTCTGACACTCTCTATCACTCTCTGACTCTCTCAGACACTCTCAGACACTCTCTGACACTCTCTGACACTCTCAGACACTCTCTGACACTCTCTATCACTCTCTGGCACTCTCAGACAGTCTCTGACACTCTCTGAAACTCTCTATCACTCTCTGTCACTCTCTGACACTGTCTGACACACTCTGACACTCTCTGACACTCTCTATCACTCTCTGACACTATCTGACACTCTCAGACACTCACTATCACTCTCTGACACTCTCTGACACTCTCTGACACTATCACTCTCTGACACTGTCTGACACTCTCTGACACTCTCTATCACTCTCTATCACTCTCTATCACTCTCTGACACTCTCAGACACTCTCTGACACTCTCTATCACTCTCTGACACTGTCTGACACTCTCTGACACTCTCTATCACTCTCTGACACTGTCTGACACTCTCTGACACTCTCTATCACTCTCTGACACTGTCTGACACTCTCTGACACTATCTGACACTCTCAGACACTCACTATCACTCTCTGACACTCTCTGACACTCTCTGACACTATCACTCTCTGACACTGTCTGACACTCTCTGACACTCTCTATCACTCTCTATCACTCTCTATCACTCTCTGACACTCTCAGACACTCTCTGACACTCTCTATCACTCTCTGACACTGTCTGACACTCTCTGACACTCTCTATCACTCTCTGACACTGTCTGACACTCTCTGACACTCTCTATCACTCTCTGACACTGTCTGACACTCTCTGACACTCTCTATCACTCTCTATCACTCTCTGACACTCTCTATCACTCTCTGACACTCTCAGACACTCTCTGACACTCTCTATCACTCTCTATCACTCTCTGACACTCTCTGACACTCTCAGACACTCACTATCACTCTCTGACACTGTCTGACACTCTCTATCTCTCTCTGACACTCTCTGACACTCACTGACACTCTCTGACACTCTCTATCACTCTCTATCACTTTCTGACACTCTCTGACACTCTCTGACACTCTCAGACACTCTCTGACACTCTCTGAAACTCTCTATGACTCTCAGACACTCACTATCACTCTCTGACACTGTCTGACACTCTCTATCACTCTCTGACACTATCAGACACTCTCTGACACTCTCTATCACTCTCTATCACTTTCTGACACTCTCTGACACTCTCTGACACTCTCAGACACTCTCTGACACTCTCTATCACTCTCTGACACTGTCTGACACTCTCTATCACTCTCTGACACTCTCTGACACTCTCTGACACTCTCTATCACTCTCTATCACTTTCTGACACTCTCTGACACTCTCTGACACTCTCAGACACTCTCTGACACTCTCTGAAACTCTCTATCACTCTCTATCACTCTCTGACACTCACTATCACTCTCTGACACTCTCTGACACTCTCTATCACTCTCAGACACTCTCTGACACTCTCTGACACTCTCTATCACTCTCTGACACTGTCTGACACTCTCTGACACTCTCTATCACTCTCTGACTCTCTCAGACACTCTCAGACACTCTCTGTCACTCTCTGACACTCTCAGACACTCTCTGACACTCTCTATCACTCTCTGGCACTCTCAGACAGTCTCTGACACTCTCTATCACTCTCTGACACTGTCTGACACTCTCTGACACTCTCTATCACTCTCTATCACTCTCTATCACTCTCTGACACTCTCAGACACTCTCTGACAATCTCAGACACTCTCTGACACTCACTATCACTCTCTGACACTCTCTGACACTCTCTGACACTCTCTGACACACTCTATCACTCTCTGACACTGTCTGACACTCTCTGACACTCTCTATCACTCTCTATCACTCTCTATCACTCTCTGACACTCTCAGACACTCTCTGACAATCTCAGACACTCTCTGACACTCTCTATCACTCTCTGACACTGTCTGACACTCTCTGACACTCTCTATCACTCTCTGACACTGTCTGACACTCTCTGACACTCTCTATCACTCTCTGACACTGTCTGACACTCTCTGACACTCTCTATCACTCTCTATCACTCTCTGACACTCTCTATCACTCTCTGACACTCTCAGACACTCTCTGACACTCTCTATCACTCTCTATGACTCTCTGACACTCACTGACACTCTCTGACACTCTCTATCACTCTCTATCACTTTCTGACACTCTCTGACACTCTCTGACACTCTCAGACACTCTCTGACACTCTCTGAAACTCTCTATCACTCTCAGACACTCACTATCACTCTCTGACACTGTCTGACACTCTCTATCACTCTCTGACACTATCAGACACTCTCTGACACTCTCTATCACTCTCTATCTCTTTCTGACACTCTCTGACACTCTCTGACACTCTCAGACACTCTCTGACACTCTCTGAAACTCTCTATCACTCTCTGACACTCTCTATCACTCTCTGACACTCTCTGACACTCTCTATCACTCTCTATCACTCTCTGACACTCTCTGACACTCTCAGACACTCTCTGACACTCTCTATCACTCTCTGACACTGTCTGACACTCTCTATCACTCTCTGACTCTCTCTGACACTCTCTGACACTCTCTATCACTCTCTATCACTTTCTGACACTCTCTGACACTCTCAGACACTCTCTGACACTCTCTGAAAATCTCTATCACTCTCTATCACTCTCTGACACTCACTATCACTCTCTGACACTCTCTGACACTCTCTATCACTCTCAGGCACTCTCTGACACTCTCTGACACTCTCTATCACTCTCTGACACTGTCTGACACTCTCTGACACTCTCTATCACTCTCTGACTCTCTCAGACACTCTCAGACACTCGCTGACACTCTCTGACACTCTCAGACACTCTCTGACACTCTCTATCACTCTCTGGCACTCTCAGACAGTCTCTGACACTCTCTGAAACTCTCTATCACTCTCTATCACTCTCTGACACTCTCTGACACTGTCTGACACTCTCTGACACTCTCTATCACTCTCTATCACTCTCTATCACTCTCTGACACTCTCAGACACTCTCTGACAATCTCAGACACTCTCTGACACTCTCTATCACTCTCTGACACTCTCAGACACTCTCTGACACTCTCTATCACTCTCTATCACTCTCTGACACTCTCTGACACTCTCTGACACTCTCTGACACTCTCTATCACTCTCTGACACTGTCTGACACTCTCTGACACTCTCTATCACTCTCTATCACTCTCTGACACTCTCTATCACTCTCTGACACTCTCAGACACTCTCTGACACTCTCTATCACTCTCTATCACTCTCTGACACTCTCTGACACTCTCAGACACTCACTATCACTCTCTGACACTGTCTGACACTCTCTATCTCTCTCTGACACTCTCTGACACTCACTGACACTCTCTGACACTCTCTATCACTCTCTATCACTTTCTGACACTCTCTGACACTCTCTGACACTCTCAGACACTCTCTGACACTCTCTGAAACTCTCTATGACTCTCAGACACTCACTATCACTCTCTGACACTGTCTGACACTCTCTATCACTCTCTGACACTATCAGACACTCTCTGACACTCTCTATCACTCTCTATCACTTTCTGACACTCTCTGACACTCTCTGACACTCTCAGACACTCTCTGACACTCTCTATCACTCTCTGACACTGTCTGACACTCTCTATCACTCTCTGACACTCTCTGACACTCTCTGACACTCTCTATCACTCTCTATCACTTTCTGACACTCTCTGACACTCTCTGACACTCTCAGACACTCTCTGACACTCTCTGAAACTCTCTATCACTCTCTATCACTCTCTGACACTCACTATCACTCTCTGACACTCTCTGACACTCTCTATCACTCTCAGACACTCTCTGACACTCTCTGACACTCTCTATCACTCTCTGACACTGTCTGACACTCTCTGACACTCTCTATCACTCTCTGACTCTCTCAGACACTCTCAGACACTCTCTGTCACTCTCTGACACTCTCAGACACTCTCTGACACTCTCTATCACTCTCTGGCACTCTCAGACAGTCTCTGACACTCTCTATCACTCTCTGACACTGTCTGACACTCTCTGACACTCTCTATCACTCTCTATCACTCTCTATCACTCTCTGACACTCTCAGACACTCTCTGACAATCTCAGACACTCTCTGACACTCACTATCACTCTCTGACACTCTCTGACACTCTCTGACACTCTCTGACACACTCTATCACTCTCTGACACTGTCTGACACTCTCTGACACTCTCTATCACTCTCTATCACTCTCTATCACTCTCTGACACTCTCAGACACTCTCTGACAATCTCAGACACTCTCTGACACTCTCTATCACTCTCTGACACTGTCTGACACTCTCTGACACTCTCTATCACTCTCTGACACTGTCTGACACTCTCTGACACTCTCTATCACTCTCTGACACTGTCTGACACTCTCTGACACTCTCTATCACTCTCTATCACTCTCTGACACTCTCTATCACTCTCTGACACTCTCAGACACTCTCTGACACTCTCTATCACTCTCTATGACTCTCTGACACTCACTGACACTCTCTGACACTCTCTATCACTCTCTATCACTTTCTGACACTCTCTGACACTCTCTGACACTCTCAGACACTCTCTGACACTCTCTGAAACTCTCTATCACTCTCAGACACTCACTATCACTCTCTGACACTGTCTGACACTCTCTATCACTCTCTGACACTATCAGACACTCTCTGACACTCTCTATCACTCTCTATCACTTTCTGACACTCTCTGACACTCTCTGACACTCTCAGACACTCTCTGACACTCTCTGAAACTCTCTATCACTCTCTGACACTCTCTATCACTCTCTGACACTCTCTGACACTCTCTATCACTCTCTATCACTCTCTGACACTCTCTGACACTCTCAGACACTCTCTGACACTCTCTATCACTCTCTGACACTGTCTGACACTCTCTATCACTCTCTGACTCTCTCTGACACTCTCTGACACTCTCTATCACTCTCTATCACTTTCTGACACTCTCTGACACTCTCAGACACTCTCTGACACTCTCTGAAAATCTCTATCACTCTCTATCACTCTCTGACACTCACTATCACTCTCTGACACTCTCTGACACTCTCTATCACTCTCAGGCACTCTCTGACACTCTCTGACACTCTCTATCACTCTCTGACACTGTCTGACACTCTCTGACACTCTCTATCACTCTCTGACTCTCTCAGACACTCTCAGACACTCGCTGACACTCTCTGACACTCTCAGACACTCTCTGACACTCTCTATCACTCTCTGGCACTCTCAGACAGTCTCTGACACTCTCTGAAACTCTCTATCACTCTCTATCACTCTCTGACACTCTCTGACACTGTCTGACACTCTCTGACACTCTCTATCACTCTCTATCACTCTCTATCACTCTCTGACACTCTCAGACACTCTCTGACAATCTCAGACACTCTCTGACACTCTCTATCACTCTCTGACACTCTCAGACACTCTCTGACACTCTCTATCACTCTCTATCACTCTCTGACACTCTCTGACACTCTCTGACACTCTCTGACACTCTCTGACACTCTCTGACACTGTCTGACACTCTCTGACACTCTCTATCACTCTCTATCACTCTCTATCACTCTCTGACACTCTCAGACACTCTCTGACAATCTCAGACACTCTCTGACACTCTCTATCACTCTCTGACACTGTCTGACACTCTCTGACACTCTCTATCACTCTCTGACACTGTCTGACACTCTCTGACACTCTCTATCACTCTCTGACACTGTCTGACACTCTCTGACACTCTCTATCACTCTCTATCACTCTCTGACACTCTCTATCACTCTCTGACACTCTCAGACACTCTCTGAC
Organism: Heterodontus francisci; assembly: GCF_036365525.1. Classification (NCBI taxonomy): domain Eukaryota; kingdom Metazoa; phylum Chordata; class Chondrichthyes; order Heterodontiformes; family Heterodontidae; genus Heterodontus; species Heterodontus francisci. Next base: position 32,419,915 of record NC_090412.1, on the reverse strand, counting down.
ACTCTCTATCACTCTCTATCACTCTCTGACACTCTCTGACACTCTCAGACACTCACTATCACTCTCTGACACTGTCTGACACTCTCTATCACTCTCTGACACTCTCTGACACTCACTGACACTCTCTGACACTCTCTATCACTCTCTATCACTTTCTGACACTCTCTGACACTCTCTGACACTCTCAGACACTCTCTGACACTCTCTGAAACTCTCTATCACTCTCAGACACTCACTATCACTCTCTGACACTGTCTGACACTCTCTATCACTCTCTGACACTATCAGACACTCTCTGACACTCTCTATCACTCTCTATCACTTTCTGACACTCTCTGACACTCTCTGACACTCTCAGACACTCTCTGACACTCTCTGAAACTCTCTATCACTCTCTGACACTCTCTATCACTCTCTGACACACTCTGACACTCTCTATCACTCTCTATCACTCTCTGACACTCTCAGACACTCTCTGACACTCTCTGACACTCTCAGACACTCTCTGACACTCTCTATCACTCTCTGACACTGTCTGACACTCTCTATCACTCTCTGACTCTCTCTGAAACTCTCTGACACTCTCTATCACTCTCTATCACTTTCTGACACTCTCTGACACTCTCAGACACTCTCTGACACTCTCTGAAACTCTCTATCACTCTCTATCACTCTCTGACACTCACTATCACTCTCTGACACTCTCTGACACTCTCTATCACTCTCAGACACTCTCTGACACTCTCTGACACTCTCTATCACTCTCTGACACTGTCTGACACTCTCTGACACTCTCTATCACTCTCTGACTCTCTCAGACACTCTCAGACACTCGCTGACACTCTCTGACACTCTCAGACACTCTCTGACACTCTCTATCACTCTCTGGCACTCTCAGACAGTCTCTGACACTCTCTGAAACTCTCTATCACTCTCTATCACTCTCTGACACTCTCTGACACTGTCTGACACTCTCTGACACTCTCTATCACTCTCTATCACTCTCTGACACTCTCAGACACTCTCTGACAATCTCAGACACTCTCTGACACTCTCTATCACTCTCTGACACTCTCAGACACTCTCTGACACTCTCTATCACTCTCTATCACTCTCTGACACTCTCTGACACTCTCTGACACTCTCTATCACTCTCTATCACTCTCTGACACTATCTGACACTCTCTGACACTCTCTATCACTCGCTATCACTCTCTGTCACTCTCTGACACTCTCTGACACTCTGAGACACTCTCAGACACTCTCAGACACTCTCTATCACTCTCTGACACTCTCTGACACTCTCTGACACTGTCTATCACTCTCTGACACTCTCTGACACTCTCTGACACTCTCTGACACTCTCAGACACTCTCTGACACTCTCTGAAACTCTCTATCACTCTCAGACACTCACTATCACTCTCTGACACTGTCTGACACTCTCTATCACTCTCTGACACTATCTGACACTCTCTGACACTCTCTGACACTCTCTATCACTTTCTGACACTCTCTGACACTCTCTGACACTCTCTGACACTCTCTGACACTCTCTGAAACTCTCTATCACTCTCTGACACTCACTATCACTCTCTGACACTGTCTGACACTCTCTATCACTCTCTGACACTATCTGACACTCTCTGACACTCTCTATCACTCTCTATCACTTTCTGACACTCTCTGACACTCTCTGACACTCTCAGACACTCTCTGACACTCTCTGAAACTCTCTATCACTCTCTGACACTCTCTATCACTCTCTGACACTCTCTGACACTCTCTATCACTCTCTATCACTCTCTGACACTCTCAGACACTCTCTGACACTCTCTGACACTCTCTGACACTCTCAGACACTCTCTGACACTCTCTATCACTCTCTGACACTGTCTGACACTCTCTATCACTCTCTGACACTCTCTGACACTCTCTGACACTCTCTATCACTCTCTATCACTTTCTGACACTCTCTGACACTCTCTGACACTCTCAGACACTCTCTGACACTCTCTGAAACTCTCTATCACTCTCTATCACTCTCAGACACTCAGTATCACTCTCTGACACTCTCTGACACTCTCTATCACTCTCAGACACTCTCTGACACTCTCTGACACTCTCTATCACTCTCTGACACTGTCTGACACTCTCTGACACTCTCTATCACTCTCTGACTCTCTCAGACACTCTCAGACACTCTCTGACACTCTCTGACACTCTCAGACACTCTCTGACACTCTCTATCACTCTCTGGCACTCTCAGACAGTCTCTGACACTCTCTGAAACTCTCTATCACTCTCTATCACTCTCTGACACTCTCTGACACACTCTGACACTCTCTGACACTCTCTATCACTCTCTGACACTATCTGACACTCTCAGACACTCACTATCACTCTCTGACACTGTCTGACGCTCTCTATCACTCTCTGACACTCTCTGACACTCTCTGACACTCTCTATCACTCTCTATCACTTTCTGACACTCTCTGACACTCTCTGACACTCTCAGACACTCTCTGACACTCTCTGAAACTCTCTATCACTCTCAGACACTCACTATCACTCTCTGACACTGTCTGACACTCTCTATCACTCTCTGACACTATCTGACACTCTCTGACACTCTCTATCACTCTCTATCACTTTCTGACACTCTCTGACACTCTCTGACACTCTCAGACACTCTCTGACACTCTCTGAAACTCTCTATCACTCTCTGACACTCTCTATCACTCTCTGACACTCTCTGACACTCTCTATCACTCTCTATCACTCTCTGACACTCTCAGACACTCTCTGACACTCTCTGACACTCTCAGACACTCTCTGACACTCTCTATCACTCTCTGACACTGTCTGACACTCTCTATCACTCTCTGACACTCTCTGACACTCTCTGACACTCTCTATCACTCTCTATCACTTTCTGACACTCTCTGACACTCTCTGACACTCTCAGACACTCTCTGACACTCTCTGAAACTCTCTATCACTCTCTATCACTCTCTGACACTCACTATCACTCTCTGACACTCTCTGACACTCTCTATCACTCTCAGACACTCTCTGACACTCTCTGACACTCTCTATCACTCTCTGACACTGTCTGACACTCTCTGACACTCTCTATCACTCTCTGACTCTCTCAGACACTCTCAGACACTCTCTGACACTCTCTGACACTCTCAGACACTCTCTGACACTCTCTATCACTCTCTGGCACTCTCAGACAGTCTCTGACACTCTCTGAAACTCTCTATCACTCTCTATCACTCTCTGACACTCTCTGACACACTCTGACACTCTCTGACACTCTCTATCACTCTCTGACACTATCTGACACTCTCAGACACTCACTATCACTCTCTGACACTCTCTGACACTCTCTGACACTCTCTATCACTCTCTGACACTGTCTGACACTCTCTGACACTCTCTATCACTCTCTATCACTCTCTATCACTCTCTGACACTCTCAGACACTCTCTGACACTCTCTATCACTCTCTGACACTGTCTGACACTCTCTGACACTCTCTATCACTCTCTGACACTGTCTGACACTCTCTGACACTCTCTATCACTCTCTGACACTGTCTGACACTCTCTGACACTCTCTATCACTCTCTATCACTCTCTGACACTCTCTATCACTCTCTGACACTCTCTATCACTCTCTGACACTGTCTGACGCTCTCTATCACTCTCTGACACTCTCTGACACTCTCTGACACTCTCTATCACTCTCTATCACTTTCTGACACTCTCTGACACTCTCTGACACTCTCAGACACTCTCTGACACTCTCTGAAACTCTCTATCACTCTCAGACACTCACTATCACTCTCTGACACTGTCTGACACTCTCTATCACTCTCTGACACTATCTGACACTCTCTGACACTCTCTATCACTCTCTATCACTTTCTGACACTCTCTGACACTCTCTGACACTCTCAGACACTCTCTGACACTCTCTGAAACTCTCTATCACTCTCTGACACTCTCTATCACTCTCTGACACTCTCTGACACTCTCTATCACTCTCTATCACTCTCTGACACTCTCAGACACTCTCTGACACTCTCTGACACTCTCAGACACTCTCTGACACACTCTATCACTCTCTGACACTGTCTGACACTCTCTATCACTCTCTGACACTCTCTGACACTCTCTGACACTCTCTATCACTCTCTATCACTTTCTGACACTCTCTGACACTCTCTGACACTCTCAGACACTCTCTGACACTCTCTGAAACTCTCTATCACTCTCTATCACTCTCTGACACTCACTATCACTCTCTGACACTCTCTGACACTCTCTATCACTCTCAGACACTCTCTGACACTCTCTGACACTCTCTATCACTCTCTGACACTGTCTGACACTCTCTGACACTCTCTATCACTCTCTGACTCTCTCAGACACTCTCAGACACTCTCTGACACTCTCTGACACTCTCAGACACTCTCTGACACTCTCTATCACTCTCTGGCACTCTCAGACAGTCTCTGACACTCTCTGAAACTCTCTATCACTCTCTATCACTCTCTGACACTCTCTGACACACTCTGACACTCTCTGACACTCTCTATCACTCTCTGACACTATCTGACACTCTCAGACACTCACTATCACTCTCTGACACTCTCTGACACTCTCTGACACTCTCTATCACTCTCTGACACTGTCTGACACTCTCTGACACTCTCTATCACTCTCTATCACTCTCTATCACTCTCTGACACTCTCAGACACTCTCTGACACTCTCTATCACTCTCTGACACTGTCTGACACTCTCTGACACTCTCTATCACTCTCTGACACTGTCTGACACTCTCTGACACTCTCTATCACTCTCTGACACTGTCTGACACTCTCTGACACTCTCTATCACTCTCTATCACTCTCTGACACTCTCTATCACTCTCTGACACTCTCAGACACTCTCTGACACTCTCTATCACTCTCTATCACTCTCTGACACTCTCTGACAGTCTCAGACACTCACTATCACTCTCTGACACTGTCTGACACTCTCTATCTCTCTCTGACACTGTCTGACACTCACTGACACTCTCTGACACTCTCTATCACTCTCTATCACTTTCTGACACTCTCTGACACTCTCTGACACTCTCAGACACTCTCTGACACTCTCTGAAACTCTCTATGACTCTCAGACACTCACTATCACTCTCTGACACTGTCTGACACTCTCTATCACTCTCTGACACTATCAGACACTCTCTGACACTCTCTATCACTCTCTATCACTTTCTGACACTCTCTGACACTCTCTGACACTCTCTGACACTCTCAGACACTCTCTGACACTCTCTATCACTCTCTGACACTGTCTGACACTCTCTATCACTCTCTGACACTCTCTGACACTCTCTGACACTCTCTATCACTCTCTATCACTTTCTGACACTCTCTGACACTCTCTGACACTCTCAGACACTCTCTGACACTCTCTGAAACTCTCTATCACTCTCTATCACTCTCTGACACTCACTATCACTCTCTGACACTCTCTGACACTCTCTATCACTCTCAGACACTCTCTGACACTCTCTGACACTCTCTATCACTCTCTGACACTGTCTGACACTCTCTGACACTCTCTATCACTCTCTGACTCTCTCTGACACTCACTATCACTCTCTGACACTCTCTGACACTCTCAGACACTCTCTATCACTCTCTGGCACTCTCAGACAGTCTCCGACACTCTCTGAAACTCTCTATCACTCTCTATCACACTCTGACACTCTCTGACACTCTCTATCACCCTCTGACACTATCTGACACTCTCAGACACTCACTATCACTCTCTGACACTCTCTGACACTCTCTGACACTCTCTGACACTCTCTATCACTCTCTGACACTGTCTGACACTCTCTGACACTCTCTATCACTCTCTATCACTCTCTATCACTCTCTGACACTCTCAGACACTCTCTGACAATCTCAGACACTCTCTGACACTCTCTATCACTCTCTGACACTGTCTGACACTCTCTGACACTCTCTGACACTCTCTGACACTGTCTGACACTCTCTGACACTCTCTATCACTCTCTGACACTGTCTGACACTCTCTGACACTCTCGATCACTCTCTATCACTCTCTGACACTCTCTATCACTCTCTGACACTCTCAGACACTCTCTGACACTCTCTATCACTCTCTATCACTCTCTGACACTCTCTGACACTCTCAGACACTCACTATCACTCTCTGACACTGTCTGACACTCTCTATCACTCTCTGACACTCTCTGACACTCACTGACACTCTCTGATACTCTCTATCACTCTCTATCACTTTCTGACACTCTCTGACACTCTCTGACACTCTCAGACACTCACTATCACTCTCTGACACTGTCTGACACTCTCTATCACTCTCTGACACTATCAGACACTCTCTGACACTCTCTATCACTCTCTATCACTTTCTGACACTCTCTGACACTCTCTGACACTCTCAGACACTCTCTGACACTCTCTGAAACTCTCTATCACTCTCTGACACTCTCTATCACTCTCTGACACTCTCTGACACTCTCTATCACTCTCTATCACTCTCTGACACTCTCAGACACTCTCTGACACTCTCTGACACTCTCAGACACTCTCTGACACTCTCTATCACTCTCTGACACTGTCTGACACTCTCTATCACTCTCTGACTCTCTCTGACACTCTCTATCACTCTCTATCACTTTCTGACACTCTCTGACACTCTCTGACACTCTCAGACACTCTCTGACACTCTCTGAAACTCTCTATCACTCTCTATCACTCTCTGACACTCACTATCACTCTCTGACACTCTCTGACACTCTCTATCACTCTCAGACACTCTCTGACACTCTCTGACACTCTCTATCACTCTCTGACACTGTCTGACACTCTCTGACACTCTCTATCACTCTCTGACTCTCTCAGACACTCTCAGACACTCGCTGACACTCTCTGACACTCTCAGACACTCTCTGACACTCTCTATCACTCTCTGGCACTCTCAGACAGTCTCTGACACTCTCTGAAACTCTCTATCACTCTCTATCACTCTCTGACACTCTCTGACACTGTCTGACACTCTCTGACACTCTCTATCACTCTCTATCACTCTCTATCACTCTCTGACACTCTCAGACACTCTCTGACAATCTCAGACACTCTCTGACACTCTCTATCACTCTCTGACACTCTCAGACACTCTCTGACACTCTCTATCACTCTCTATCACTCTCTGACACTCTCTGACACTCTCTGACACTCTCTGACACTCTCTATCACTCTCTGACACTGTCTGACACTCTCTGACACTCTCTATCACTCTCTATCACTCTCTATCACTCTCTGACACTCTCAGACACTCTCTGACAATCTCAGACACTCTCTGACACTCTCTATCACTCTCTGACACTGTCTGACACTCTCTGACACTCTCTATCACTCTCTGACACTGTCTGACACTCTCTGACACTCTCTATCACTCTCTGACACTGTCTGACACTCTCTGACACTCTCTATCACTCTCTATCACTCTCTGACACTCTCTATCACTCTCTGACACTCTCAGACACTCTCTGACACTCTCTATCACTCTCTATCACTCTCTGAAACTCTCTGACACTCTCAGACACTCACTATCACTCTCTGACACTGTCTGACACTCTCTATCACTCTCTGACACTCTCTGACACTCACTGACACTCTCTGACACTCTCTATCACTCTCTATCACTTTCTGACACTCTCTGACACTCTCTGACACTCTCAGACACTCTCTGACACTCTCTGAAACTCTCTATCACTCTCAGACACTCACTATCACTCTCTGACACTGTCTGACACTCTCTATCACTCTCTGACACTCTCTGACACTCTCTATCACTCTCTATCAATTTCTGACACTCTCTGACACTCTCTGACACTCTCAGACACTCTCTGACACTCTCTGAAACTCTCTATCACTCTCTGACACTCTCTATCACTCTCTGACACTCTCTGACACTCTCTATCACTCTCTATCACTCTCTGACACTCTCAGACACTCTCTGACACTCTCTGACACTCTCAGACACTCTCTGACACTCTCTATCACTCTCTGACACTGTCTGACACTCTCTATCACTCTCTGACTCTCTCTGAAACTCTCTGACACTCTCTATCACTCTTTATCACTTTCTGACACTCTCTGACACTCTCAGACACTCTCTGACACTCTCTGAAACTCTCTATCACTCTCTATCACTCTCTGACACCCACTATCACTCTCTGACACTCTCTGACACTCTCTATCACTCTCAGACACTCTCTGACACTCTCTGACACTCTCTATCACTCTCTGACACTGTCTGACACTCTCTGACACTCTCTATCACTCTCTGACTCTCTCAGACACTCTCAGACACTCGCTGACACTCTCTGACACTCTCAGACACTCTCTGACACTCTCTATCACTCTCTGGCACTCTCAGACAGTCTCTGACACTCTCTGAAACTCTCTATCACTCTCTATCACTCTCTGACACTCTCTGACACTGTCTGACACTCTCTGACACTCTCTATCACTCTCTATCACTCTCTATCACTCTCTGACACTCTCAGACACTCTCTGACAATCTCAGACACTCTCTGACACTCTCTATCACTCTCTGACACTCTCAGACACTCTCTGACACTCTCTATCACTCTCTATCACTCTCTGACACTCTCTGACACTCTCTATCACTCTCTATCACTCTCTGACACTATCTGACACTCTCTGACACTCTCTATCACTCTCTATCACTCTCTGTCACTCTCTGACACTCTCTGACACTCTCAGACACTCTCAGACACTCTCAGACACTCTCTATCACTCTCTGACACTCTCTGACACTCTCTGACACTGTCTATCACTCTCTGACACTCTCTGACACTCTCTGACACTCTCTGACACTCTCAGACACTCTCTGACACTCTCTGAAACTCTCTATCACTCTCAGACACTCACTATCACTCTCTGACACTGTCTGACACTCTCTATCACTCTCTGACACTATCTGACACTCTCTGACACTCTCTGACACTCTCTATCACTTTCTGACACTCTCTGACACTCTCTGACACTCTCAGACACTCTCTGACACTCTCTGAAACTCTCTATCACTCTCTGACACTCTCTATCACTCTCTGACACTCTCTGACACTCTCTATCACTCTCTATCACTCTCTGACACTCTCAGACACTCTCTGACACTCTCTGACACTCTCAGACACTCTCTGACACTCTCTATCACTCTCTGACACTGTCTGACACTCTCTATCCCTCTCTGACACTCTCTGACACTCTCTGACACTCTCTATCACTCTCTATCACTTTCTGACACTCTCTGACACTCTCAGACACTCTCTGACACTCTCTGAAACTCTCTATCACTCTCTATCACTCTCTGACACTCACTATCACTCTCTGAGACTCTCTGACACTCTCTATCACTCTCAGACACTCTCTGACACTCTCTGACACTCTCTATCACTCTCTGACACTGTCTGACACTCTCTGACACTCTCTATCACTCTCTGACTCTCTCAGACACTCTCAGACACTCGCTGACACTCTCTGACACTCTCAGACACTCTCTGACACTCTCTATCACTCTCTGGCACTCTCAGACAGTCTCTGACAATCTCTGAAACTCTCTATCACTCTCTATCACTCTCTGACACTCTCTGACACACTCTGACACTCTCTGACACTCTCTATCACTCTCTGACACTATCTGACACTCTCAGACACTCACTATCACTCTCTGACACTCTCTGACACTCTCTGACACTCTCTATCACTCTCTGACACTGTCTGACACTCTCTGACACTCTCTATCACTCTCTATCACTCTCTATCACTCTCTGACACTCTCAGACACTCTCTGACAATCTCAGACACTCTCTGACACTCTCTATCACTCTCTGACACTCTCAGACACTCTCTGACACTCTCTATCACTCTCTATCACTCTCTGACACTCTCTGACACTCTCTGACACTCTCTATCACTCTCTATCACTCTCTGACACTATCTGACACTCTCTGACACTCTCTATCACTCTCTATCACTCTCTGTCACTCTCTGACACTCTCTGACACTCTCAGACACTCTCTGACACTCTCTATCACTCTCTGACACTCTCAGACACTCTCTGACACTCTCTATCACTCTCTATCACTCTCTGACACTCTCTGACACTCTCTGAAACTCTCTATCACTCTCTATCACTCTCTGACACTATCTGACACTCTCAGACACTCACTATCACTATCTGACACTGTCTGACACTCTCTGACACTCTCTACCACTCTCTGACACTGTCTGACACTCTCTGAAACTCTCTATCACTCTCTATCACACTCTGACACTCTCTATCACTCTCTGACACTCTCAGACACTCACTATCAGTCTCTGACACTGTCTGACAATCTCTGACACTCTCTACCACTCTCTGACACTGTCTGACACTCTCTGAAACTCTCTATCACTCTCTATCACTCTCTATCACACTCTGACACTCTCTATCACTCTCTGACACTCTCAGACACTCTCAGACACTCACTATCAGTCTCTGACACTGTCTGACAATCTCTGACACTCTCTACCACTCTCTGACACTCTCTGACACTCTCTGAAACTCTCTATCACTCTCTATCACTCTCTGACACTATCTGACACTCTCAGACACTCACTATCACTCTCTGACACTGTCTGACACTCTCTGACACTCTCTATCACTCTCTGACACTGTCTGACACTCTCTGACACTCTCTATCACTCTCTATCACTCTCTGACACTCTCTATCACTCTCTGACACTCTCAGACACTCTCTGACACTCTCTATCACTCTCTATCACTCTCTGACACTCTCTGACACTCTCAGACACTCACTATCACTCTCTGACACTGTCTGACACTCTCTATCACTCTCTGACACTCTCTGACACTCACTGACACTCTCTGACACTCTCTATCACTCTCTATCACTTTCTGACACTCTCTGACACTCTCTGACACTCTCAGACACTCTCTGACACTCTCTGAAACTCTCTATCACTCTCAGACACTCACTATCACTCTCTGACACTGTCTGACACTCTCTATCACTCTCTGACACTATCAGACACTCTCTGACACTCTCTATCACTCTCTATCACTTTCTGACACTCTCTGACACTCTCTGACACTCTCAGACACTCTCTGACACTCTCTGAAACTCTCTATCACTCTCTGACACTCTCTATCACTCTCTGACACACTCTGACACTCTCTATCACTCTCTATCACTCTCTGACACTCTCAGACACTCTCTGACACTCTCTGACACTCTCAGACACTCTCTGACACTCTCTATCACTCTCTGACACTGTCTGACACTCTCTATCACTCTCTGACTCTCTCTGAAACTCTCTGACACTCTCTATCACTCTCTATCACTTTCTGACACTCTCTGACACTCTCAGACACTCTCTGACACTCTCTGAAACTCTCTATCACTCTCTATCACTCTCTGACACTCACTATCACTCTCTGACACTCTCTGACACTCTCTATCACTCTCAGACACTCTCTGACACTCTCTGACACTCTCTATCACTCTCTGACACTGTCTGACACTCTCTGACACTCTCTATCACTCTCTGACTCTCTCAGACACTCTCAGACACTCGCTGACACTCTCTGACACTCTCAGACACTCTCTGACACTCTCTATCACTCTTTGGCACTCTCAGACAGTCTCTGACACTCTCTGAAACTCTCTATCAGTCTCTATCACTCTCTGACACTCTCTGACACTGTCTGACACTCTCTGACACTCTCTATCACTCTCTATCACTCTCTGACACTCTCAGACACTCTCTGACAATCTCAGACACTCTCTGACACTCTCTATCACTCTCTGACACTCTCAGACACTCTCTGACACTCTCTATCACTCTCTATCACTCTCTGACACTCTCTGACACTCTCTGACACTCTCTATCACTCTCTATCACTCTCTGACACTATCTGACACTCTCTGACACTCTCTATCACTCGCTATCACTCTCTGTCACTCTCTGACACTCTCTGACACTCTCAGACACTCTCAGACACTCTCAGACACTCTCTATCACTCTCTGACACTCTCTGACACTGTCTATCACTCTCTGACACTCTCTGACACTCTCTGACACTCTCTGACACTCTCAGACACTCTCTGACACTCTCTGAAACTCTCTATCACTCTCAGACACTCACTATCACTCTCTGACACTGTCTGACACTCTCTATCACTCTCTGACACTATCTGACACTCTCTGACACTCTCTGACACTCTCTATCACTTTCTGACACTCTCTGACACTCTCTGACACTCTCAGACACTCTCTGACACTCTCTGAAACTCTCTATCACTCTCTGACACTCACTATCACTCTCTGACACTGTCTGACACTCTCTATCACTCTCTGACACTATCTGACCCTCTCTGACACTCTCTATCACTCTCTATCACTTTCTGACACTCTCTGACACTCTCTGACACTCTCAGACACTCTCTGACACTCTCTGAAACTCTCTATCACTCTCTGACACTCTCTATCACTCTCTGACACTCTCTGACACTCTCTATCACTCTCTATCACTCTCTGACACTCTCAGACACTCTCTGACACTCTCTGACACTCTCTGACACTCTCAGACACTCTCTGACACTCTCTATCACTCTCTGACACTGTCTGACACTCTCTATCACTCTCTGACACTCTCTGACACTCTCTGACACTCTCTATCACTCTCTATCACTTTCTGACACTCTCTGACACTCTCTGACACTCTCAGACACTCTCTGACACTCTCTGAAACTCTCTATCACTCTCTATCACTCTCAGACACTCAGTATCACTCTCTGACACTCTCTGACACTCTCTATCACTCTCAGACACTCTCTGACACTCTCTGACACTCTCTATCACTCTCTGACACTGTCTGACACTCTCTGACACTCTCTATCACTCTCTGACTCTCTCAGACACTCTCTATCACTCTCTGACACTCTCTGACACTCTCTGACACTCTCTGACACTCTCTATCACTCTCTATCACTTTCTGACACTCTCTGACACTCTCTGACACTCTCTGACACTCTCAGACACTCTCTGACACTCTGTGAAACTCTCTATCACTCTCTATCACTCTCTGACACTCACTATCACTCTCTGACACTCTCTGACACTCTCTATCACTCTCAGACACTCTCTGACACTGTCTGACACTCTCTGAAACTCTCTATCACTCTCTATCACACTCTGACACTCTCTATCACTCTCTGACACTCTCAGACACTCTCAGACACTCACTATCACTCTCTGACACTGTCTGACACTCTCTGACACTCTCTACCACTCTCTGACACTGTCTGACACTCTCTGAAACTCTCTATCACTCTCTATCACTCTCTATCACTCTCTGACACTCTCTGACACTCTCAGACACTCTCAGACACTCACTATAACTCTCTGACACTCTCTGACACTCTCTATCACTCTCTGAAACTCTCTGACACTCTCTGACACTCTCTATCACTCTCTATCACTTTCTGACACTCTCTGACACTCTCTGACACTCTCTGACACTCTCTGACACTCTCTATCACTCTCTGACACTCTCTGACACTCTCTATCACTCTCTATCACTTTCTGACACTCTCTGACACTCTCTGACATTCTCAGACACTCTCTGACACTCTCTGAAATTATCTATCACTCTCTATCACTCTCTGACACTCACCGTCTCTCTCTGACACTCTCTGACACTCTCTATCACTCTCAGACACTCTCTGACACTCTCTGACACTCTCTATCACTCTCTGACACTGTCTGACACTCTCTGACACTCTCTATCACTCTCTATCACTCTCTGACAATCTCAGACACTCTCTGACACTCTCTGGCACTCTCTGACACTCTCAGACACTCTCTGACACTCTCTATCACTCTCTGACACTGTCTGACCCTCTCTATCGCTCTCTGACACACTCTGACACTCTCTGACACTCTCTATCACTCTCTATCACTTTCTGACACTGTCTGACACTCTCTGACACTCTCAGACACTCTCTGACACTCTCTGAAACTCTCTATCACTCTCTGACACTCACTATCACTCTCAGACACTCTCTGACACTCTCTATCACTCTGTGACACTCTCTGACACTCTCTGACACTCTCTATCACTCTCTGACACTGTCTGACACTCTCTGACACTCTCTATCACTCTCTATCACTCCCTATTACTCTCTGACACTCTCAGACACTCTCAGACACTCTCTGACACTCTCTATCACTCTCTGACACTCTCGGACACTCTCTGACACTCTCTGAAACTCTCTATCACTCTCTGACACTCTCTGACACACTCTGACACTCTCTGAAACTCTCTATCACTCTCTATCACTCTCTGACACTCACTATCACTCTCTGACACTCTCTGACACTCTCTATCACTCTCAGACACTCTCTGACACTCTCTGACACTCTCTATCACTCTCTGACACTCTCTGAAACTCTCTATCACTCTCTATCACTCTCTGACACTCACTATCACTCTCTGACACTCTCTGACACTCTCTGACACTCTCTATCACTCTCAGACACTCTCTGACACTCTCTGACACTCTCTATCACTCTCTGACACTGTCTGACACTCTCTGACACTCTCTATCACTCTCTGACTCTCTCAGACACTCTCAGACACTCGCTGACACTCTCTGACACTCTCAGACACTCTCTGACACTCTCTATCACTCTCTGGCACTCTCAGACAGTCTCTGACACTCTCTGAAACTCTCTATCACTCTCTATCACTCTCTGACACTCTCTGACACTGTCTGACACTCTCTGACACTCTCTATCACTCTCTATCACTCTCTATCACTCTCTGACACTCTCAGACACTCTCTGACAATCTCAGACACTCTCTGACACTCTCTATCACTCTCTGACACTCTCAGACACTCTCTGACACTCTCTATCACTCTCTATCACTCTCTGACACTCTCGGACACTCTCTGACACTCTCTATCACTCTCTATCACTCTCTGACACTATCTGACACTCTCTGACACTCTCTATCACTCTCTATCACTCTCTGTCACTCTCTGACACTCTCTGACACTCTCAGACACTCTCAGACACTCTCTGACACTCTCTGACACTCTCTATCACTCTCTGACACTCTCTGAAACTCTCTATCACTCTCTATCACTCTCTGACACTCACTATCACTCTCTGACACTCTCTGACACTCTCTATCACTCTCAGACACTCTCTGACACTCTCTGACACTCTCTGACACTCTCTGACACTGTCTGACACTCTCTGACACTCTCTATCACTCTCTGACTCTCTCAGACACTCTCAGACACTCGCTGACACTCTCTGACACTCTCAGACACTCTCTGACACTCTCTATCACTCTCTGGCACTCTCAGACAGTCTCTGACACTCTCTGAAACTCTCTATCACTCTCTATCACTCTCTGACACTCTCTGACACTGTCTGACACTCTCTGACACTCTCTATCACTCTCTATCACTCTCTATCACTCTCTGACACTCTCAGACACTCTCTGACAATCTCAGACACTCTCTGACACTCTCTATCACTCTCTGACACTCTCAGACACTCTCTGACACTCTCTATCACTCTCTATCACTCTCTGACACTCTCTGACACTCTCTGACACTCTCTATCACTCTCTATCACTCTCTGTCACTCTCTGACACTCTCAGACACTCTCAGACACTCTCAGACACTCTCTATCACTCTCTGACACTCTCTGACACTCTCTGACACTCTCTATCACTCTCTATCACTTTCTGACACTCTCTGACACTCTCTGACACTCTCAGACACTCTCTGACACTCTCTGAAACTCTCTATCACTCTCAGACACTCACTATCACTCTCTGACACTGTCTGACACTCTCTATCACTCTCTGACACTATCTGACACTCTCTGACACTCTCTATCACTCTCTATCACTTTCTGACACTCTCTGACACTCTCTGAAACTCTCTAGCACTCTCTGACACTCTCTATCACTCTCTGACACTCTCTGACACTCTCTATCACTCTCTATCACTCTCTGACACTCTCAGACACTCTCTGACACTCTCTGACACTCTCAGACACTCTCTGACACTCTCTATCACTCTCTGACACTGTCTGACACTCTCTATCACTCTCTGACACTCTCTGACACTCTCTGACACTCTCTATCACTCTCTATCACTTTCTGACACTCTCTGACACTCTCAGACACTCTCTGACACTCTCTGAAACTCTCTATCACTATCTGACACTCTCTGACACTCACTATCACTCTCTGAGACTCTCTGACACTCTCTATCACTCTCAGACACTCTCTGACACTCTCTGACACTCTCTATCACTCTCTGACACTGTCTGACACTCTCTGACACTCTCTATCTCTCTCTGACTCTCTCAGACACTCTCTGACACTCTCTGACACTCTCTACCACTCTCTGACACTGTCTGACACTCTCTGAAACTCTCTATCACTCTCTATCACACTCTGACACTCTCTATCACTCTCTGACACTCTCAGACACTCTCAGACACTCACTATCAGTCTCTGACACTGTCTGACAATCTCTGACACTCTCTAGCACTCTCTGACACTGTCTGACACTCTCTTAAACTCTCTATCACTCTCTATCACTCTCTGACACTCTCTGACATTCTCAGACACTCTCAGACACTCACTATCACTCTCTGACACTCTCTGACACTCTCTATCACTCTCTGACACTCTCTGACACTCTCTGACACTCTCTATCACTCTATATCACTTTCTGACACTCTCTGACACTCTCTGACACTCTCTGACACTCTCTGACACTCTCTATCACTCTCTGACACTCTCTGACACTCTCTGACACTCTCTGACACTCTCTATCACTCTCTATCACTTTCTGACACTCTCTGACACTCTCTGACACTCTCTGACACTCTCAGACACTCTCTGACTCTCTGTGAAACTCTCTATCACTCTCTATCACTCTCTGACACTCACTATCACTCTCTGACACTCTCTGACACTCTCTATCACTCTCAGACACTCTCTGACACTGTCTGACACTCTCTGAAACTCTCTATCACTCTCTATCACACTCTGACACTCTCTATCACTCTCTGACACTCTCAGACACTCTCAGACACTCTCTGACACTCTCTATCACTCTCTGACACTGTCTGACCCTCTCTATCGCTCTCTGACACACTCTGACACTCTCTGACACTCTCTATCACTCTCTATCACTTTCTGACACTGTCTGACACTCTCTGACACTCTCAGACACTCTCAGACACTCTCTGACACTCTGTGAAACTCTCTATCACTCTCTATCACTCTCTGACACTCTCTATCACTCTCTGACACTCTCAGACACTCTCAGACACTCACTATCACTCTCTGACACTGTCTGACACTCTCTGACACTCTCTACCACTCTCTGACACTGTCTGACACTCTCTGAAACTCTCTATCACTCTCTATCACTCTCTATCACTCTCTGACACTCTCTGACACTCTCAGACACTCTCAGACACTCACTATAACTCTCTGACACTCTCTGACACTCTCTGACACTCTCTGACACTCTCTATCACTCTCTGACACTCTCTGACACTCTCTATCACTCTCTATCACTTTCTGACACTCTCTGACACTCTCTGACATTCTCAGACACTCTCTGACACTCTCTGAAATTCTCTATCACTCTCTATCACTCTCTGACACTCACCATCACTCTCTGACACTCTCTGACACTCTCTATCACTCTCAGACACTCTCAGACACTCTCTGACACTCTCTATCACTCTCTGACACTGTCTGACACTCTCTGACACTCTCTATCACTCTCTATCACTCTCTGACACTCTCAGACACTCTCTGACACTCTCTGGCACTCTCTGACACTCTCAGACACTCTCTGACACTCTCTATCACTCTCTGACACTGTCTGACCCTCTCTATCGCTCTCTGACACACTCTGACACTCTCTGACACTCTCTATCACTCTCTATCACTTTCTGACACTGTCTGACACTCTCTGACACTCTCAGACACTCTCTGACACTCTCTGAAACTCTCTATCACTCTCTGACACTCACTATCACTCTCAGACACTCTCTGACACTCTCTATCACTCTGTGACACTCTCTGACACTCTCTGACACTCTCTATCACTCTCTGACACTGTCTGACACTCTCTGACACTCTCTATCACTCTCTATCACTCCCTATCACTCTCTGACACTCTCAGACACTCTCAGACACTCTCTGACACTCTCTATCACTCTCTGACACTCTCGGACACTCTCTGACACTCTCTGAAACTCTCTATCACTCTCTGACACTCTCTGACACACTCTGACACTCTCTGAAACTCTCTATCACTCTCTATCACTCTCTGACACTCACTATCACTCTCTGACACTCTCTGACACTCTCTATCACTCTCAGACACTCTCTGACACTCTCTGACACTCTCTATCACTCTCTGACACTCTCTGAAACTCTCTATCACTCTCTATCACTCTCTGACACTCACTATCACTCTCTGACACTCTCTGACACTCTCTATCACTCTCAGACACTCTCTGACACTCTCTGACACTCTCTATCACTCTCTGACACTGTCTGACACTCTCTGACACTCTCTATCACTCTCTGACTCTCTCAGACACTCTCAGACACTCGCTGACACTCTCTGACACTCTCAGACACTCTCTGACACTCTCTATCACTCTCTGGCACTCTCAGACAGTCTCTGACACTCTCTGAAACTCTCTATCACTCTCTATCACTCTCTGACACTCTCTGACACTGTCTGACACTCTCTGACACTCTCTATCACTCTCTATCACTCTCTATCACTCTCTGACACTCTCAGACACTCTCTGACAATCTCAGACACTCTCTGACACTCTCTATCACTCTCTGACACTCTCAGACACTCTCTGACACTCTCTATCACTCTCTATCACTCTCTGACACTCTCGGACACTCTCTGACACTCTCTATCACTCTCTGACACTATCTGACACTCTCTGACACTCTCTATCACTCTCTATCACTCTCTGTCACTCTCTGACACTCTCTGACACTCTCAGACACTCTCAGACACTCTCTGACACTCTCTGACACTCTCTATCACTCTCTGACACTCTCTGAAACTCTCTATCACTCTCTATCACTCTCTGACACTCACTATCACTCTCTGACACTCTCTGACACTCTCTATCACTCTCAGACACACTCTGACACTCTCTGACACTCTCTATCACTCTCTGACACTGTCTGACACTCTCTGACACTCTCTATCACTCTCTGACTCTCTCAGACACTCTCAGACACTCGCTGACACTCTCTGACACTCTCAGACACTCTCTGACACTCTCTATCACTCTCTGGCTCTCTCAGACAGTCTCTGACACTCTCTGAAACTCTCTATCACTCTCTATCACTCTCTGACACTCTCTGACACTGTCTGACACTCTCTGACACTCTCTATCACTCTCTATCACTCTCTATCACTCTCTGACACTCTCAGACACTCTCTGACAATCTCAGACACTCTCTGACACTCTCTATCACTCTCTGACACTCTCAGACACTCTCTGACACTCTCTATCACTCTCTATCACTCTCTGACACTCTCTGACACTCTCTGACACTCTCTATCACTCTCTATCACTCTCTGTCACTCTCTGACACTCTCAGACACTCTCAGACACTCTCAGACACTCTCAGACACTCTCTATCACTCTCTGACACTCTCTGACACTCTCTATCACTCTCTATCACTTTCTGACACTCTCTGACACTCTCTGACACTCTCAGACACTCTCTGACACTCTCTGAAACTCTCTATCACTCTCAGACACTCACTCTCACTCTCTGACACTGTCTGACACTCTCTATCACTCTCTGACACTATCTGACACTCTCTGACACTCTCTATCACTCTCTATCACTTTCTGACACTCTCTGACACTCTCTGACACTCTCAGACACTCTCTGACACTCTCTGAAACTCTCTATCACTCTCTGACACTCTCTATCACTCTCTGACACTCTCTGACACTCTCTATCACTCTCTATCACTCTCTGACACTCTCAGACACTCTCTGACACTCTCTGACACTCTCAGACACTCTCTGACACTCTCTATCACTCTCTGACACTGTCTGACACTCTCTATCACTCTCTGACACTCTCTGACACTCTCTATCACTCTCTATCACTTTCTGACACTCTCTGACACTCTCTGACACTCTCTGAAACTCTCTATCACTCTCTGACACTCTCTATCACTCTCTGACACTCTCTGACACTCTCTATCACTCTCTATCACTCTCTGACACTCTCAGACACTCTCTGACACTCTCTGACACTCTCAGACACTCTCTGACACTCTCTATCACTCTCTGACACTGTCTGACACTCTCTATCACTCTCTGACACTCTCTGACACTCTCTATCACTCTCTATCACTTTCTGACACTCTCTGACACTCTCAGACACTCTCTGACACTCTCTATCACTCTCTATCACTCTCTGACACTCACTATCACTCTCTGAGACTCTCTGACACTCTCTATCACTCTCAGACACTCTCTGACACTCTCTGACACTCTCTATCACTCTCTGACACTGTCTGACACTCTCTGACACTCTCTATCACTCTCTGACTCTCTCAGACACTCTCAGACACTCGCTGACACTCTCTGACACTCTCAGACACTCTCTGACACTCTCTATCACTCTCTGGCACTCTCAGACAGTCTCTGACACTCTCTGAAACTCTCTATCACTCTCTATCACTCTCTGACACTCTCTGACACTCTCAGACACTCACTATCACTCTCTGACACTCTCTGACACTCTCTGACACTCTCTATCACTCTCTGACACTGTCTGACACTCTCTGACAATCTCTATCACTCTCTATCACTCTCTATCACTCTCTGACACTCTCAGACACTCTCTGACAATCTCAGACACTCTCTGACACTCTCTATCACTCTCTGACACTCTCTATCACTCTCTGACAATCTCTATCACTCTCTATCACTCTCTATCACTCTCTGACACTCTCAGACACACTCTGACAATCTCAGACACTCTCTGACACTCTCTATCACTCTCTGACACTCTCAGACACTCTCTGACACTCTCTATCACTCTCTATCACTCTCTGACACTCTCTGACACTCTCTGACACTCTCTATCACTCTCTATCACTCTCTGACACTATCTGACACTCTCTGACACTCTCTATCACTCTCTATCACTCTCTGTCACTCTCTGACACTCTCTGACACTCTCAGACACTCTCTGACACTCTCTGACACTCTCAGACACTCTCTGACACTCTCTATCACTCTCTATCACTCTCTGACACTCTCTGACACTCTCTGAAACTCTCTATCACTCTCTATCACTCTCTGACACTATCTGACACTCTCAGACACTCACTATCACTCTCTGACACTGTCTGACACTCTCTGACACTCTCTACCACTCTCTGACACTGTCTGACACTCTCTGAAACTCTCTATCACTCTCTATCACACTCTGACACTCTCTATCACTCTCTGACACTCTCAGACACTCTCAGACACTCACTATCAGTCTCTGACACTGTCTGACAATCTCTGACACTCTCTACCACTCTCTGACACTGTCTGACACTCTCTGAAACTCTCTATCACTCTCTATCACTCTCTGACACTCTCTGGCACTCTCAGACACTCTCAGACACTCACTATCACTCTCTGACACTCTCTGACACTCTCTATCACACTCTGACACTCTCTGACACTCTCTGACACTCTCTATCACTCTATATCACTTTCTGACACTCTCTGACACTCTCTGACACTCTCTGACACTCTCTATCACTCTCTGACACTCTCTGACACTCTCTGACACTCTCTGACACTCTCTATCACTCTCTATCACTTTCTGACACTCTCTGACACTCTCTGACACTCTCTGACACTCTCAGACACTCTCTGACACTCTGTGAAACTCTCTATCACTCTCTATCACTCTCTGACACTCACTATCACTCTCTGACACTCTCTATCACTCTCAGACACTCTCTGACACTGTCTGACACTCTCTGAAACTCTCTATCACTCTCTATCACACTCTGACACTCTCTATCACTCTCTGACACTCTCAGACACTCTCAGACACTCACTATCACTCTCTGACACTGTCTGACACTCTCTGACACTCTCAACCACTCTCTGACACTGTCTGACACTCTCTGAAACTCTCTATCACTCTCTATCACTCTCTATCACTCTCTGACACTCTCTGACACTCTCAGACACTCTCAGACACTCACTATAACTCTCTGACAATCTCTGACACTCTCTATCACTCTCTGAAACTCTCTGACACTCTCTGACACTCTCTATCACTCTCTATCACTTTCTGACACTCTCTGACACTCTCTGACACTCTCTGACACTCTCTGACACTCTCTATCACTCTCTGACACTCTCTGACACTCTCTATCACTCTCTATCACTTTCTGACACTCTCTGACACTCTCTGACATTCTCAGACACTCTCTGACACTCTCTGAAATTCTCTATCACTCTCTATCACTCTCTGACACTCACCATCACTCTCTGACACTCTCTGACACTCTCTATCACTCTCAGACACACTCTGACACTCTCTGACACTCTCTATCACTCTCTGACACTGTCTGACACTCTCTGACACTCTCTATCACTCTCTATCACTCTCTGACACTCTCAGACACTCTCTGACACTCTCTGGCACTCTCTGACACTCTCAGACACTCTCTGACACTCTCTATCACTCTCTGACACTGTCTGACCCTCTCTATCGCTCTCTGACACTCTCTGACACTCTCTGACACTCTCTATCACTCTCTATCACTCTCTGTCACTCTCTGACACTCTCAGACACTCTCAGACACTCTCAGACACTCTCAGACACTCTCTATCACTCTCTGACACTCTCTGACACTCTCTATCACTCTCTATCACTTTCTGACACTCTCTGACACTCTCTGACACTCTCAGACACTCTCTGACACTCTCTGAAACTCTCTATCACTCTCAGACACTCACTCTCACTCTCTGACACTGTCTGACACTCTCTATCACTCTCTGACACTATCTGACACTCTCTGACACTCTCTATCACTCTCTATCACTTTCTGACACTCTCTGACACTCTCTGACACTCTCAGACACTCTCTGACACTCTCTGAAACTCTCTATCACTCTCTGACACTCTCTATCACTCTCTGACACTCTCTGACACTCTCTATCACTCTCTATCACTCTCTGACACTCTCAGACACTCTCTGACACTCTCTGACACTCTCAGACACTCTCTGACACTCTCTATCACTCTCTGACACTGTCTGACACTCTCTATCACTCTCTGACACTCTCTGACACTCTCTATCACTCTCTATCACTTTCTGACACTCTCTGACACTCTCAGACACTCTCTGACACTCTCTGAAACTCTCTATCACTCTCTATCACTCTCTGACACTCACTATCACTCTCTGAGACTCTCTGACACTCTCTATCACTCTCAGACACTCTCTGACACTCTCTGACACTCTCTATCACTCTCTGACACTGTCTGACACTCTCTGACACTCTCTATCACTCTCTGACTCTCTCAGACACTCTCAGACACTCGCTGACACTCTCTGACACTCTCAGACACTCTCTGACACTCTCTATCACTCTCTGGCACTCTCAGACAGTCTCTGACACTCTCTGAAACTCTCTATCACTCTCTATCACTCTCTGACACTCTCTGACACTCTCAGACACTCACTATCACTCTCTGACACTCTCTGACACTCTCTGACACTCTCTATCACTCTCTGACACTGTCTGACACTCTCTGACAATCTCTATCACTCTCTATCACTCTCTATCACTCTCTGACACTCTCAGACACTCTCTGACAATCTCAGACACTCTCTGACACTCTCTATCACTCTCTGACACAATCTATCACTCTCTGACAATCTCTATCACTCTCTATCACTCTCTATCACTCTCTGACACTCTCAGACACACTCTGACAATCTCAGACACTCTCTGACACTCTCTATCACTCTCTGACACTCTCAGACACTCTCTGACACTCTCTATCACTCTCTATCACTCTCTGACACTCTCTGACACTCTCTGACACTCTCTATCACTCTCTATCACTCTCTGACACTATCTGACACTCTCTGACACTCTCTATCACTCTCTATCACTCTCTGTCACTCTCTGACACTCTCTGACACTCTCAGACACTCTCTGACACTCTCTGACACTCTCAGACACTCTCTGACACTCTCTATCACTCTCTATCACTCTCTGACACTCTCTGACACTCTCTGAAACTCTCTATCACTCTCTATCACTCTCTGACACTATCTGACACTCTCAGACACTCACTATCACTCTCTGACACTGTCTGACACTCTCTGACACTCTCTACCACTCTCTGACACTGTCTGACACTCTCTGAAACTCTCTATCACTCTCTATCACACTCTGACACTCTCTATCACTCTCTGACACTCTCAGACACTCTCAGACACTCACTATCAGTCTCTGACACTGTCTGACAATCTCTGACACTCTCTACCACTCTCTGACACTGTCTGACACTCTCTGAAACTCTCTATCACTCTCTATCACTCTCTGACACTCTCTGGCACTCTCAGACACTCTCAGACACTCACTATCACTCTCTGACACTCTCTGACACTCTCTATCACTCTCTGACACTCTCTGACACTCTCTGACACTCTCTATCACTCTATATCACTTTCTGACACTCTCTGACACTCTCTGACACTCTCTGACACTCTCTATCACTCTCTGACACTCTCTGACACTCTCTGACACTCTCTGACACTCTCTATCACTCTCTATCACTTTCTGACACTCTCTGACACTCTCTGACACTCTCTGACACTCTCAGACACTCTCTGACACTCTGTGAAACTCTCTATCACTCTCTATCACTCTCTGACACTCACTATCACTCTCTGACACTCTCTATCACTCTCAGACACTCTCTGACACTGTCTGACACTCTCTGAAACTCTCTATCACTCTCTATCACACTCTGACACTCTCTATCACTCTCTGACACTCTCAGACACTCTCAGACACTCACTATCACTCTCTGACACTGTCTGACACTCTCTGACACTCTCAACCACTCTCTGACACTGTCTGACACTCTCTGAAACTCTCTATCACTCTCTATCACTCTCTATCACTCTCTGACACTCTCTGACACTCTCAGACACTCTCAGACACTCACTATAACTCTCTGACAATCTCTGACACTCTCTATCACTCTCTGAAACTCTCTGACACTCTCTGACACTCTCTATCACTCTCTATCACTTTCTGACACTCTCTGACACTCTCTGACACTCTCTGACACTCTCTGACACTCTCTATCACTCTCTGACACTCTCTGACACTCTCTATCACTCTCTATCACTTTCTGACACTCTCTGACACTCTCTGACATTCTCAGACACTCTCTGACACTCTCTGAAATTCTCTATCACTCTCTATCACTCTCTGACACTCACCATCACTCTCTGACACTCTCTGACACTCTCTATCACTCTCAGACACACTCTGACACTCTCTGACACTCTCTATCACTCTCTGACACTGTCTGACACTCTCTGACACTCTCTGTCACTCTCTATCACTCTCTGACACTCTCAGACACTCTCTGACACTCTCTGGCACTCTCTGACACTCTCAGACACTCTCTGACACTCTCTATCACTCTCTGACACTGTCTGACCCTCTCTATCGCTCTCTGACACACTCTGACACTCTCTGACACTCTCTATCACTCTCTATCACTTTCTGACACTGTCTGACACTCTCTGACACTCTCAGACACTCTCTGACACTCTCTGAAACTCTCTATCACTCTCTGACACTCACTATCACTCTCAGACACTCTCTGACACTCTCTATCACTCTGTGACACTCTCTGACACTCTCTGACACTCTCTATCACTCTCTGACACTGTCTGACACTCTCTGACACTCTCTATCACTCTCTATCACTCCCTATCACTCTCTGACACTCTCAGACACTCTCAGACACTCTCTGACACTCTCTATCACTCTCTGACACTCTCGGACACTCTCTGACACTCTCTATCTCTCTCTATCACTCTCTGACACTATCTGACACTCTCAGACACTCTCTGACACTCTCTGACAGTCTCTGACACTCTCCATCACTCTCAGACACTCTCTGACACTCTCTGACACTCTCTATCACTCTCTGACACTGTCTGACACTCTCTGACACTGTCTATCACTCTCAGACACTCTCTGACACTCTCTATCACTCTCTGACACTCACTATCACTCTCTGACACTCTCTGACACTCTCTATCACTCTCAGACACTCTCTGACACTCTCTGACACTCTCTATCACTCTCTGACACTGTCTGACACTCTCTGACACTCTCTATCACTCTCAGACACTCTCTGACACTCTCCATCACTCTCTGACACTGTCTGACCCTCTCTATCGCTCTCTGACACACTCTGACACTCTCTGACACTCTCTATCGCTCTCTATCACTTTCTGACACTCTCTGACACTCTCTGACACTCTCAGACACTCTCTGACACTCTCTGAAACTCTCTATCACTCTCTGACACTCACTATCACTCTCTGACACTCTCTGACACTCTCTATCACTCTGTGACACACTCTGACACTCTCTGACACTCTCTATCACTCTCTGACACTGTCTGACACTCTCTGACACTCTCTATCACTCTCTATCACTCTCTGACACTCTCAGACACTCTCAGACACTCTCTGACACTCTCTATCACTCTCTGACACTCTCTGACACTCTCTATCACTCTCTGACACTCTCTGACACTCTCTATCACTCTCTATCACTCTCTGACACTCTCTGACACTCTCTGACACTCTCTGACACTCTCTGAAAATCTCTATCACTCTCTATCACTCTCTGACACTATCTGACACTCTCAGACACTCACTATCACTCTCTGACACTGTCTGACACTCTCTGACACTCTCTATCACTCTCTGACACTGTCTGACACTCTCTGACACTCTCTATCACTCTCTATCACTCTCTGACACTCTCAGACACTCTCTATCACTCTCTATCACTCTCTGACACTCTCAGACACTCTCTGACACTCTCTATCACTCTCTGACACTGTCTGACACTCTCTGACACTCTCTATCACTCTCTATCACTCTCTGACACTCTCTGACACTCTCTATCACTCTCTATCACTCTCTGACACTCTCAGACACTCTCTGACACTCTCTATCACTCTCTGACACTCTCTGACACTCTCTGACACTCTCTATCACTCTCTATCACTCTCTGACACTCTCAGACACTCACTATCACTCTCTGACACTGTCTGACACTCTCTATCACTCTCTGACACTCTCTGACACTCTCTGACACTCTCTATCACTCTATGGCACTCTCAGACACTCTCTGACACTCTCTGACACTCTCAGACACTCTCTGACACTCTCTATCACTCTCTGACACTGTCTGACCCTCTCTATCGCTCTCTGACACACTCTGACACTCTCTGACACTCTCAGACACTCACTATCACTCTCTGACACTGTCTGACACTCTCTGACACTCTCTATCACTCTCTGACACTGTCTGACACTCTGTGACACTCTCTATCACTCTCTATCACTCTCTGACACTCTCAGACACTCTCTGACACTCTCTATCACTCTCTGACACTCTCTGACACTCTCTGACACTCTCTATCACTCTCTGACACTGTCTGACACTCTGTGACACTCTCTATCACTCTCTATCACTCTCTGACACTCTCAGACACTCTCTGACACTCTCTATCACTCTCTGACACTCTCAGACACTCTCTGACACTCTCTATCACTCTCTATCACTCTCTGACACTCTCAGACACTCACTATCACTCTCTGACACTGTCTGACACTCTCTATCACTCTCTGACACTCTCTGACACTCTCTATCACTCTCTGACACTCTCTGACACTCTCTGACACTCTCTATCACTCTCTGACACTCTCAGACACTCTCTGACACTCTCTGACACTCTCAGACACTCTCTGACACTCTCTATCACTCTCTGACACTGTCTGACCCTCTCTGACACTCTCTGACACTCTCTATCACTCTCTATCACT
The DNA here is from genome assembly GCF_036365525.1 of Heterodontus francisci. Classification (NCBI taxonomy): domain Eukaryota; kingdom Metazoa; phylum Chordata; class Chondrichthyes; order Heterodontiformes; family Heterodontidae; genus Heterodontus; species Heterodontus francisci. The sequence continues at coordinate 32,391,502 of NC_090412.1, read as the reverse complement.
CTCTATAACTCTCTATCACTTTCTGACACTCTCTGACACTCTCTGACACTGTCTGACACTCTCTATCACTCTCTGACACTCTCTGACACTCTCTGACACTCTCTATCACTCTCTGACACTCTCAGACACTCTCTGACACTCTCTGACACTCTCAGACACTCTCTGACACTCTCTATCACTCTCTGACACTGTCTGACCCTCTCTATCGCTCTCTGACACACTCTGACACTCTCTGACACTCTCTATCACTCTCTATCACTTTCTGACACTCTCTGACACTCTCTGACACTCTCTGACACTCTCTGAAACTCTCTGAAACTCTCTATCACTCTCTGACACTCACTATCACTCTCTGACACTCTCTGACACTCTCTATCACTCTCAGACACTCTCTGACACTCTCTGACACTCTCTATCACTCTCTGACACTGCCTGACACTCTCTGACACTCTCTATCACTCTCTATCACTCTCTATCACTCTCTGACACTCTCAGACACTCTCTGACACTCTCTGACACTCTCTATCACTCTCTGACACTGTCTGACACTCTCTATCACTCTCTGACACTCTCTGACACTCTCTGACACTCTCTATCACTCTATGGCACTCTCAGACACTCTCTGACACTCTCTGACACTCTCAGACACTCTCTGACACTCTCTATCACTCTCTGACACTGTCTGACCCTCTCTATCGCTCTCTGACACACTCTGACACTCTCTGACACTCTCAGACACTCACTATCACTCTCTGACACTGTCTGACACTCTCTGACACTCTCTATCACTCTCTGACACTGTCTGACACTCTGTGACACTCTCTATCACTCTCTATCACTCTCTGACACTCTCAGACACTCTCTGACACTCTCTATCACTCTCTATCACTCTCTGACACTCTCAGACACTCACTATCACTCTCTGACACTGTCTGACACTCTCTATCACTCTCTGACACTCTCTGACACTCTCTGACACTCTCTATCACTCTCTGACACTCTCTGACACTCTCAGACACTCTCTGACACTCTCTGACACTCTCAGACACTCTCTGACACTCTCTATCACTCTCTGACACTGTCTGACCCTCTCTATCGCTCTCTGACACACTCTGACACTCTCTGACACTCTCTATCACTCTCTATCACTTTCTGACACTCTCTGACACTCTCTGACACTCTCTGACACTCTCTGAAACTCTCTGAAACTCTCTATCACTCTCTGACACTCACTATCACTCTCTGACACTCTCTGACACTCTCTATCACTCTCAGACACTCTCTGACACTCTCTGACACTCTCTATCACTCTCTGACACTGCCTGACACTCTCTGACACTCTCTATCACTCTCTATCACTCTCTATCACTCTCTGACACTCTCAGACACTCTCTGACACTCTCTGACACTCTCTATCACTCTCTGACACTCTCAGACACTCTCTGACACTCTCAGACACTCTCTGACACTCTCTGAAACTCTCTATCACTCTCTATCAATCTCTATCACTCTCTGACACTCTCTGACACACTCTGACACTCTCTGAAATTCTCTATCTCTCTCTATCACTCTCTGACACTATCTGACACTCTCAGACACTCACTATCACTCTCTGACACTGTCTGACACTCTCTGACACTCGCTATCGCTCTCTGACACTGTCTGACACTCTCTGACACTCTCTATCACTCTCTATCACTCTCTATCACTCTCTGACACTCTCAGACACTCTCTGACACTTTCAGACACTCTCAGACACTCTCTGACACTCTCTATCTCTCTCTGACACTCTCAGACACTCTATGACACTCTCTATCACTCTCTATCACTCTCTGACACTCTCTGACACTCTCTGACACTCTCTGAAACTCTCTATCACTCTCTATCACTCTCTGACACTATCTGACACACTCAGACACTCACTATCACTCTCTGACACAGTCTGACACTCTCTGACACTCTCTATCACTCTCTGACACTGTCTGACACTCTCTGACACTCTCTATCGCTCTCTGACACTGTCTGACACTCTCTGACACTCTCTATCACTCTCTATCACTCTCTATCACTCTCTGACACTCTCAGACACTCTCTGACACTCTCAGACACTCTCAGACACTCTCTGACACTCTCTATCACTCTCTGACACTCTCAGACACTCTCTGACACTCTCTGACACTCTCTGACACTCTCTGACACTGTCTGACACTCTCTGACACTCTCTATCACTCTCTGACACTCTCTATCGCTCTCTATCACTTTCTGACACTCTCTGACACACTCTGAAACTCTCTATCACTCTCTATCACTCTCTGACACTCACTATCACTCTCTGACACTCTCTGACACTCTCTATCACTCTCAGACACTCTCTGACACTCTCTATCACTCTCTGACACTGTCTGACACTCTCTGACACTCTCTATCACTCTCTATCACTCTCTATCACTCTCTGACACTCTCAGACACTCTCTGACACTCTCTGACACTCTCTGACACTCTCAGACACTCTCTGACACTCTCTATCACTCTCTGACACTCTCAGACACTCTCTGACACTCTCTGAAACTCTCTATCACTCTCTATCACTCTCTATCACTCTCTGACACTCTCTGACACACTCTGACACTCTCTGAAACTCTCTATCTCTCTCTATCACTCTCTGACACTATCTGACACTCTCAGACACTCACTATCACTCTCTGACACTGTCTGACACTCTCTGACACTCGCTATCGCTCTCTGACACTGTCTGACACTCTCTGACACTCTCTATCACTCTCTATCACTCTCTGACACTCTCAGACACTCTCTGACACTCTCAGACACTCTCAGACACTCTCTGACACTCTCTATCTCTCTCTGACACTCTCAGACACTCTATGACACTCTCTAGCACTCTCTATCACTCTCTGACACTCTCTGACACTCTCTGACACTCTCTGAAACTCTCTATCACTCTCTATCACTCTCTGACACTATCTGACACTCTCAGACACTCACTATCACTCTCTGACACAGTCTGACACTCTCTGACACTCTCTATCACTCTCTGACACTGTCTGACACTCTCTGACACTCTCTATCGCTCTCTGACACTGTCTGACACTCTCTGACACTCTCTATCACTCTCTATCACTCTCTATCACTCTCTGACACTCTCAGACACTCTCTGACACTCTCAGACACTCTCAGACACTCTCTGACACTCTCTATCACTCTCTGACACTCTCAGACACTCTCTGACACTCTCTGACACTCTCTGACACTCTCTGACACTCTCTATCACTCTCTGACACTGTCTGACACTCTCTATCGCTCTCTGACACTGTCTGACACTCTCTGACACTCTCTATCACTCTCTATCACTCTCTATCACTCTCTGACACTCTCAGACACTCTCTGACACTCTCAGACACTCTCAGACACTCTGAGACACTCTCTATCACTCTCTGACACTCTCAGACACTCTCTGACACTCTCTGACACTCTCTGACACTCTCTGACACTGTCTGACACTCTCTGACACTCTCTATCACTCTCTGACACTGTCTGACACTCTCTGACACTCTCGATCACTCTCTATCACTCTCTGACACTGTCTGACACTCTCTGACACTCTCGATCACTCTCTATCACTCTCTGACACTGTCTGACACTCTCTATCACTCTCTGGCACTCTCTGACACTCTCTATCGCTCTCTATCACTTTCTGACACTCTCTGACACACTCTGAAACTCTCTATCACTCTCTATCACTCTCTGACACTCACTATCACTCTCTGACACTCTCTGACACTCTCTATCACTCTCAGACACTCTCTGACACTCTCTATCACTCTCTGACACTGTCTGAAACTCTCTATCACTCTCTATCACTCTCAGACACTCTCAGACACTCTCAGACACTCTCTGACACTCTCTGACACTCTCCGACACTCTCAGACACTCTCTATCACTCTCTGACACTGTCTGACACTCTCTATCACTCTCTGACACTCTCTGACACTCTCTGACACTCTCTATCACTCTCTGACACTCTCTGACTCTCTCAGACACTCTCTGACACTCTCTGAAACTCTCTGACACTCTCTGACACTCTCCGACACTCTCAGACACTCTCTATCACTCTCTGACACTGTCTGACACTCTCTATCACTCTCTGACACTGTCTGACACTCTCTGACACTCTCTATCACTCTCTATCACTCTCTGACACTCTCAGACACTCTCTGACACTCTCTATCACTCTCTGACACTGTCTGACACTCTCTGACACTCTCTATCACTCTCTGACACTGTCTGACACTCTCTGACACTCTCTATCACTCTCTATCACTCTCTGACACTCTCAGACACTCTCTGACACTCTCTATCACTCTCTGACACTCTCTGACACTCTCTGACACTCTCTATCACTCTCTATCACTCTCTGACACTCTCAGACACTCACTATCACTCTCTGACACTGTCTGACACTCTCTATCACTCTCTGACACTCTCTGACACTCTCTGACACTCTCTATCACTCTATGGCACTCTCAGACACTCTCTGACACTCTCTGACACTCTCAGACACTCTCTGACACTCTCTATCACTCTCTGACACTGTCTGACCCTCTCTATCGCTCTCTGACACACTCTGACACTCTCTGACACTCTCAGACACTCACTATCACTCTCTGACACTGTCTGACACTCTCTGACACTCTCTATCACTCTCTGACACTGTCTGACACTCTGTGACACTCTCTATCACTCTCTATCACTCTCTGACACTCTCAGACACTCTCTGACACTCTCTATCACTCTCTGACACTCTCAGACACTCTCTGACACTCTCTATCACTCTCTATCACTCTCTGACACTCTCAGACACTCACTATCACTCTCTGACACTGTCTGACACTCTCTATCACTCTCTGACACTCTCTGACACTCTCTATCACTCTCTGACACTCTCAGACTCTCTCTGACACTCTCTGACACTCTCTGACACTCTCAGACACTCTCTGACACTCTCTATCACTCTCTGACACTGTCTGACCCTCTCTATCGCTCTCTGACACACTCTGACACTCTCTGACACTCTCTATCACTCTCTATCACTTTCTGACACTCTCTGACACTCTCTGACACTCTCTGACACTCTCTGAAACTCTCTGAAACTCTCTATCACTCTCTGACACTCACTATCACTCTCTGACACTCTCTGACACTCTCTATCACTCTCAGACACTCTCTGACACTCTCTGACACTCTCTATCACTCTCTGACACTGCCTGACACTCTCTGACACTCTCTATCACTCTCTATCACTCTCTATCACTCTCTGACACTCTCAGACACTCTCTGACACTCTCTGACACTCTCTATCACTCTCTGACACTCTCAGACACTCTCTGACACTCTCTATCACTCTCTGACACTCTCAGACACTCTCTGACACTCTCTGAAACTCTCTATCACTCTCTATCAATCTCTATCACTCTCTGACACTCTCTGACACACTCTGACACTCTCTGAAATTCTCTATCTCTCTCTATCACTCTCTGACACTATCTGACACTCTCAGACACTCACTATCACTCTCTGACACTGTCTGACACTCTCTGACACTCGCTATCGCTCTCTGACACTGTCTGACACTCTCTGACACTCTCTATCACTCTCTATCACTCTCTATCACTCTCTGACACTCTCAGACACTCTCTGACACTTTCAGACACTCTCAGACACTCTCTGACACTCTCTATCTCTCTCTGACACTCTCAGACACTCTATGACACTCTCTATCACTCTCTATCACTCTCTGACACTCTCTGACACTCTCTGACACTCTCTGAAACTCTCTATCACTCTCTATCACTCTCTGACACTATCTGACACTCTCAGACACTCACTATCACTCTCTGACACAGTCTGACACTCTCTGACACTCTCTATCACTCTCTGACACTGTCTGACACTCTCTGACACTCTCTATCGCTCTCTGACACTGTCTGACACTCTCTGACACTCTCTATCACTCTCTATCACTCTCTATCACTCTCTGACACTCTCAGACACTCTCTGACAATCTCAGACACTCTCAGACACTCTCTGACACTCTCTATCACTCTCTGACACTCTCAGACACTCTCTGACACTCTCTGACACTCTCTGACACTCTCTGACACTGTCTGACACTCTCTGACACTCTCTATCACTCTCTGACACTGTCTGACACTCTCTGACACTCTCGATCACTCTCTATCACTCTCTGACACTCTCAGACACTCTCTGACACTCTCAGACACTCACTATCACTCTCTGACACTGTCTGACACTCTCTATCACTCTCTGGCACACTCTGACACTCTCTATCGCTCTCTATCACTTTCTGACACTCTCTGACACACTCTGAAACTCTCTATCACTCTCTATCACTCTCTGACACTCACTATCACTCTCTGACACTCTCTGACACTCTCTATCACTCTCAGACACTCTTTGACACTCTCTATCACTCTCTGACACTGTCTGACACTCTCTGACACTCTCTATCACTCTCTATCACTCTCTATCACTCTCTGACACTCTCAGACACTCTCTGACACTCTCTGACACTCTCTGACACTCTCAGACACTCTCTGACACTCTCTATCACTCTCTGACACTCTCAGACACTCTCTGACACTCTCTGAAACTCTCTATCACTCTCTATCACTCTCTATCACTCTCTGACACTCTCTGACACACTCTGACACTCTCTGAAACTCTCTATCTCTCTCTATCACTCTCTGACACTATCTGACACTCTCAGACACTCACTATCACTCTCTGACACTGTCTGACACTCTCTGACACTCGCTATCGCTCTCTGACACTGTCTGACACTCTCTGACACTCTCTATCACTCTCTATCACTCTCTGACACTCTCAGACACTCTCTGACACTCTCAGACACTCTCAGACACTCTCTGACACTCTCTATCTCTCTCTGACACTCTCAGACACTCTATGACACTCTCTAGCACTCTCTATCACTCTCTGACACTCTCTGACACTCTCTGACACTCTCTGAAACTCTCTATCACTCTCTATCACTCTCTGACACTATCTGACACTCTCAGACACTCACTATCACTCTCTGACACAGTCTGACACTCTCTGACACTCTCTATCACTCTCTGACACTGTCTGACACTCTCTGACACTCTCTATCGCTCTCTGACACTGTCTGACACTCTCTGACACTCTCTATCACTCTCTATCACTCTCTATCACTCTCTGACACTCTCAGACACTCTCTGACACTCTCAGACACTCTCAGACACTCTCTGACACTCTCTATCACTCTCTGACACTCTCAGACACTCTCTGACACTCTCTGACACTCTCTGACACTCTCTGACACTCTCTATCACTCTCTGACACTGTCTGACACTCTCTGACACTCTCTATCGCTCTCTGACACTGTCTGACACTCTCTGACACTCTCTATCACTCTCTATCACTCTCTATCACTCTCTGACACTCTCAGACACTCTCTGACACTCTCAGACACTCTCAGACACTCTCTGACACTCTCTATCACTCTCTGACACTCTCAGACACTCTCTGACACTCTCTGACACTCTCTGACACTCTCTGACACTGTCTGACACTCTCTGACACTCTCTATCACTCTCTGACACTGTCTGACACTCTCTGACACTCTCGATCACTCTCTATCACTCTCTGACACTGTCTGACACTCTCTGACACTCTCGATCACTCTCTATCACTCTCTGACACTGTCTGACACTCTCTATCACTCTCTGGCACTCTCTGACACTCTCTATCGCTCTCTATCACTTTCTGACACTCTCTGACACACTCTGAAACTCTCTATCACTCTCTATCACTCTCTGACACTCACTATCACTCTCTGACACTCTCTGACACTCTCTATCACTCTCAGACACTCTCTGACACTCTCTATCACTCTCTGACACTGTCTGAAACTCTCTATCACTCTCTATCACTCTCAGACACTCTCAGACACTCTCAGACACTCTCTGACACTCTCTGACACTCTCTGACACTCTCCGACACTCTCAGACACTCTCTATCACTCTCTGACACTGTCTGACACTCTCTATCACTCTCTGACACTCTCTGACACTCTCTGACACTCTCTATCACTCTCTGACACTCTCTGACTCTCTCAGACACTCTCTGACACTCTCTGAAACTCTCGATCACTCTCTATCACTCTCTGACACTCACTATCACTCTCTGACACTCACTATCACTCCCTGACACTCTCTGACACTCTCTGACACTCTCTATCACTCTCTGACACTGTCTGACACTCTCTGACACTCTCTATCACTCTCTATCACTCTCTGACACTGTCAGACACTCTCTGACACTCTCTGACACTCTCTGAAAATCTCTATCACTCTCTATCACTCTCTGACACTCTCTGACACACTCTGACACTCTCTGACACTCTCTATCACTCTCTATCACTCTCTGACACACTCTGAAACTCTCTATCACTCTCTATCACTCTCTGACACTCACTATCACTCTCTGACACTCTCTGACACTCTCTATCACTCTCAGACACTCTCTGACACTCTCTGACACTCTCTATCACTCTCTGACACTGTCTGACACTCTCTGACACTCTCTATCACTCTCTATCACTCTCTATCACTCTCAGACACTCTCAGACACTCTCTGACACTCTCTGACAGTCTCAGACACTCTCAGACACTCTCTGTCACACTCTGACACTGTCTGACACTCTCTATCACTCTCTGACACTCTCTGACACTCTCTGACACTCTCTATCACTCTCTATCACTTTCTGACACTCTCTGACACTCTCTGACTCTCTCAGACACTCTCTGACACTCTCTGAAACTCTCTACCACTCTCTATCACTCTCTGACACTCACTATCACTCTCTGACACTCTCTATCACTCTCAGACACTCTCTGACACTCTCTGACACTCTCTATCACTCTCTGACACTGTCTGACACTCTCTGACACTCTCTATCACTCTCTATCACTCTCTGACACTCTCAGACACTCTCTGACACTCTCTGAAAATCTCTATCACTCTCTATCACTCTCTGACACTCTCTGACACTCTCTGACACTCTCAAACACTCTCTGACACTCTCTGAAACTCTCTATCACTCTCTGACACTCACTATCACTCTCTGACACTCTCTGACACTCTCTATCACTCTCAGACACTCTCTGACACTCTCTGACACTCTCTATCACTCTCTGACACTGTCTGACACTCTCTGACACTATCACTCTCTATCACTCTCTGACACTCTCAGACACTCTCTGACACTCTCAGACACTCTCAGCCACTCTCAGACACTCTCTGACACTCTCTATCACTCTCTGACACTCTCTATCACTCTCTGACACTCTCTATCACTCTCTATCACTCTCTGACACTCTCTGACACTCTCTGACACTCTCTGAAACTCTCTATCACTCGCTATCACTCTCTGACACTCTCAGACACTCTCTGACACTCTCTATCACTCTCTGACACTCTCTGACACTCTCTGACGCTCTCTGAAAATCTCTATCACACTCTATCACTCTCTGACACTATCTGACACTCTCAGACACTCACTATCACTCTCTGACACTGTCTGACACTCTCTGACACTCTCTATCACTCTCTGACACTGTCTGACACTCTCTATCACTCTCTATCACTCTCTATCACTCTCTGACACTCTCAGACACTCTCTGACACTCTCTATCACTCTCTGACACTCTCAGACACTCTCTGACACTCTCTATCACTCTCTATCACTCTCTGACACTCTCTGACACTCTCTATCACTCTCTGACACTTTCTGACACTCTCTGACACTCTCTATCACTCTCTATTACTTTCTGACACTCTCTGACACTCTCTGACACTCTCAGACACTCTCTGACACTCTCTGAAACTCTCTATCACTCTCTATCACTCTCTGACACTCTCTGACACTCACTATCGCTCTCTGACACTCTCTATCACTCTCTGACACTCTCTATCACTCTCAGACACTCTCTGACACTCTCTGACACTCTCTGACACTCTCTATCACTCTCTATCACTCTCTGACACTCTCTGACACTCTCTGACACTCTCTATCACTCTCTATCACTTTCTGACACTCTCTGACACTCTCTGACACTCTCAGACGCTCTCTGACACTCTCTGACACTCTCTATCACTCTCTATCACTTTCTGACACTCTCTGACACTCTCTGACACTCTCAGACGCTCTCTGACACTCTCTGAAACTCTCTATCACTCTCTATCACTCTCTGACACTCTCTGACACTCACTATCACTCTCTGACACTCTCTATCACTCTCTGACACTCTCTATCACTCTCAGACACTCTCTGACACTCTCTGACACTCTCTATCACTCTCTATCACTCTCTGACACTCTCTGACACTCTCTGACACTCTCTATCACTCTCTATCACTTTCGGACACTCTCTGACACTCTCTGACACTCTGAGACACTCTCTGACACTCTCTGAAACTCTCTATCACTCTCTATCCCTCTCTGACACTCACTATCACTCTCTGACACTCTCTGACACTCTCTATCACTCTCAGACACTCTCTGACACTCTCTGACACTCTATATCACTCTCTGACACTGTCTGACACTCTCTGACACTCACTATCACTCTCTATCACTCTCTATCACTCTCTGAAACTCTCAGACACTCTCTGACACTCTCTGACACTCTCTGACACTGTCTGACACTGTCTGACACTCTCTATCACTCTCTGACACTGTCTGACACTCTCTGACACTCTCTATCACTCTCTATCACTCTCTGACACTCTCAGACACTCTCTGACACTCTCAGACACTCTCAGACACTCTCTGACAATCTCTATCTCTCTCTGACACTCTCAGACACTCTATGACACTCTCTAGCACTCTCTATCACTCTCTGACACTCTCTGACACTCTCTGACACTCTCTGAAACTCTCTATCACTCTCTATCACTCTCTGACACTATCTGACACTCTCAGACACTCACTATCACTCTCTGACACAGTCTGACACTCTCTGACACTCTCTATCACTCTCTGACACTGTCTGACACTCTCTGACACTCTCTATCGCTCTCTGACACTGTCTGACACTCTCTGACACTCTCTATCACTCTCTATCACTCTCTATCACTCTCTGACACTCTCAGACACTCTCTGACACTCTCAGACACTCTCAGACACTCTCTGACACTCTCTATCACTCTCTGACACTCTCAGACACTCTCTGACACTCTCTGACACTCTCTGACACTCTCTGACACTCTCTATCACTCTCTGACACTGTCTGACACTCTCTGACACTCTCTATCGCTCTCTGACACTGTCTGACACTCTCTGACACTCTCTATCACTCTCTATCACTCTCTATCACTCTCTGACACTCTCAGACACTCTCTGACACTCTCAGACACTCTCAGACACTCTCTGACACTCTCTATCACTCTCTGACACTCTCAGACACTCTCTGACACTCTCTGACACTCTCTGACACTCTCTGACACTGTCTGACACTCTCTGACACTCTCTATCACTCTCTGACACTGTCTGACACTCTCTGACACTCTCGATCACTCTCTATCACTCTCTGACACTGTCTGACACTCTCTGACACTCTCGATCACTCTCTATCACTCTCTGACACTGTCTGACACTCTCTATCACTCTCTGGCACTCTCTGACACTCTCTATCGCTCTCTATCACTTTCTGACACTCTCTGACACACTCTGAAACTCTCTATCACTCTCTATCACTCTCTGACACTCACTATCACTCTCTGACACTCTCTGACACTCTCTATCACTCTCAGACACTCTCTGACACTCTCTATCACTCTCTGACACTGTCTGAAACTCTCTATCACTCTCTATCACTCTCAGACACTCTCAGACACTCTCAGACACTCTCTGACACTCTCTGACACTCTCTGACACTCTCCGACACTCTCAGACACTCTCTATCACTCTCTGACACTGTCTGACACTCTCTATCACTCTCTGACACTCTCTGACACTCTCTGACACTCTCTATCACTCTCTGACACTCTCTGACTCTCTCAGACACTCTCTGACACTCTCTGAAACTCTCGATCACTCTCTATCACTCTCTGACACTCACTATCACTCTCTGACACTCACTATCACTCCCTGACACTCTCTGACACTCTCTGACACTCTCTATCACTCTCTGACACTGTCTGACACTCTCTGACACTCTCTATCACTCTCTATCACTCTCTGACACTGTCAGACACTCTCTGACACTCTCTGACACTCTCTGAAAATCTCTATCACTCTCTATCACTCTCTGACACTCTCTGACACACTCTGACACTCTCTGACACTCTCTATCACTCTCTATCACTCTCTGACACACTCTGAAACTCTCTATCACTCTCTATCACTCTCTGACACTCACTATCACTCTCTGACACTCTCTGACACTCTCTATCACTCTCAGACACTCTCTGACACTCTCTGACACTCTCTATCACTCTCTGACACTGTCTGACACTCTCTGACACTCTCTATCACTCTCTATCACTCTCTATCACTCTCAGACACTCTCAGACACTCTCTGACACTCTCTGACAGTCTCAGACACTCTCAGACACTCTCTGTCACACTCTGACACTGTCTGACACTCTCTATCACTCTCTGACACTCTCTGACACTCTCTGACACTCTCTATCACTCTCTATCACTTTCTGACACTCTCTGACACTCTCTGACTCTCTCAGACACTCTCTGACACTCTCTGAAACTCTCTACCACTCTCTATCACTCTCTGACACTCACTATCACTCTCTGACACTCTCTATCACTCTCAGACACTCTCTGACACTCTCTGACACTCTCTATCACTCTCTGACACTGTCTGACACTCTCTGACACTCTCTATCACTCTCTATCACTCTCTGACACTCTCAGACACTCTCTGACACTCTCTGACACTCTCTGAAAATCTCTATCACTCTCTATCACTCTCTGACACTCTCTGACACTCTCTGACACTCTCAAACACTCTCTGACACTCTCTGAAACTCTCTATCACTCTCTGACACTCACTATCACTCTCTGACACTCTCTGACACTCTCTATCACTCTCAGACACTCTCTGACACTCTCTGACACTCTCTATCACTCTCTGACACTGTCTGACACTCTCTGACACTATCACTCTCTATCACTCTCTGACACTCTCAGACACTCTCTGACACTCTCAGACACTCTCAGCCACTCTCAGACACTCTCTGACACTCTCTATCACTCTCTGACACTCTCTATCACTCTCTGACACTCTCTATCACTCTCTATCACTCTCTGACACTCTCTGACACTCTCTGACACTCTCTGAAACTCTCTATCACTCGCTATCACTCTCTGACACTCTCAGACACTCTCTGACACTCTCTATCACTCTCTGACACTCTCTGACACTCTCTGACGCTCTCTGAAAATCTCTATCACACTCTATCACTCTCTGACACTATCTGACACTCTCAGACACTCACTATCACTCTCTGACACTGTCTGACACTCTCTGACACTCTCTATCACTCTCTGACACTGTCTGACACTCTCTATCACTCTCTATCACTCTCTATCACTCTCTGACACTCTCAGACACTCTCTGACACTCTCTATCACTCTCTGACACTCTCAGACACTCTCTGACACTCTCTATCACTCTCTATCACTCTCTGACACTCTCTGACACTCACTATCACTCTCTGACTCTGTCTGACACTCTCTATCACTCTCTGACACTTTCTGACACTCTCTGACACTCTCTATCACTCTCTATTACTTTCTGACACTCTCTGACACTCTCTGACACTCTCAGACACTCTCTGACACTCTCTGAAACTCTCTATCACTCTCTATCACTCTCTGACAATCTCTGACACTCACTATCGCTCTCTGACACTCTCTATCACTCTCTGACACTCTCTATCACTCTCAGACACTCTCTGACACTCTCTGACACTCTCTATCACTCTCTATCACTCTCTGACACTCTCTGACACTCTCTGACACTCTCTATCACTCTCTATCACTTTCTGACACTCTCTGACACTCTCTGACACTCTCAGACGCTCTCTGACACTCTCTGACACTCTCTATCACTCTCTATCACTTTCTGACACTCTCTGACACTCTCTGACACTCTCAGACGCTCTCTGACACTCTCTGAAACTCTCTATCACTCTCTATCACTCTCTGACACTCTCTGACACTCACTATCACTCTCTGACACTCTCTATCACTCTCTGACACTCTCTATCACTCTCAGACACTCTCTGACACTCTCTGACACTCTCTATCACTCTCTATCACTCTCTGACACTCTCTGACACTCTCTGACACTCTCTATCACTCTCTATCACTTTCGGACACTCTCTGACACTCTCTGACACTCTGAGACACTCTCTGACACTCTCTGAAACTCTCTATCACTCTCTATCCCTCTCTGACACTCACTATCACTCTCTGACACTCTCTGACACTCTCTATCACTCTCAGACACTCTCTGACACTCTCTGACACTCTATATCACTCTCTGACACTGTCTGACACTCTCTGACACTCACTATCACTCTCTATCACTCTCTATCACTCTCTGAAACTCTCAGACACTCTCTGACACTCTCTGACACTCTCTGACACTCTCTGACACTGTCTGACACTCTCTATCACTCTCTGACACTGTCTGACACTCTCTGACACTCTCTATCACTCTCTATCACTCTCTGACACTCTCAGACACTCTCTGACACTCTCAGACACTCACTATCACTCTCTGACACTGTCTGACACTCTCTATCACTCTCTGGCACTCTCTGACACTCTCTGACACTCTCTATCGCTCTCTATCACTTTCTGACACTCTCTGACACACTCTGACACTCTCTATCACTCTCTGACACTGTCTGACACTCTCTGACACTCTCTATCACTCTCTATCACTCTCTGACACTGTCTGACACTCTGTGACACTCTCTGACACTCTCTATCACTCTCTATCACTCTCTGACACTCTCTATCACTCTCTGACGCTCCCTATCACTCTCTGACACTGTCTGACACTCTCTATCACTCTCTGGCACTCTCTGACACTCTCTATCGCTCTCTATCACTTTCTGACACTCTCTGACACACTCTGACACTCTCTGACACTCTCTATCACTCTCTGACACTGTCTGACACTCTCTGACACTCTCTATCACTCTCTATCACTCTCTGACACTGTCTGACACTCTCTGACACTCTCTGACACTCTCTATCACTCTCTATCACTCTCTGACACTCTCTATCACTCTCAGACACTCTCTGACACTCACTATCGCTCTCTGACACTCTCTATCACTCTCAGACACTCTCTGACACTCTCTGACACTCTCTATCACTCTCTGACACTGTCTGACACTCTCTGACACTCTCTATCACTCTCTATCACTCTCTGACACTCTCTGACACTCTCTATCACTCTCAGACACTCTCTGACACTCTCTGACACTCACTATCACTGTCTGACGCTGTCTGACACTCTCTGACACTCTCTGGCACTCTCTGACACTCTCTATCGCTCTCTATCACTTTCTGACCCTCTCTGACACTCTCTGACACACTCTGACACTCTCTGACACTCTCTATCACTCTCTGACACTGTCTGACACTCTCTGACACTCTCTATCAGTCTCTATCACTCTCTGACACTGTCTGACACTCTCTGACACTCTCTGACACTCTCTATCACTCTGTATCACTCTCTGACACTCTCTATCACTCTCTGACACTCTCTGACACTCACTATCACTCTCTGACACTCTCTATCACTCTCAGACACTCTCTGACACTCTCTGACACTCTCTATCACTCTCTGACACTGTCTGACACTCTCTGACACTCTCTATCACTCTCTATCACTCTCTGACACTCTCAGACACTCTCTGACACTCTCTATCTCTCTCTGACACTCTCTGACACTCTCTGACACTCTCTGAAACTCTCTATCACTCTCTATCACTCGCTGACACTATCTGACACTCTCAGACACTCACTATCACTCTCTGACACTGTCTGACACTCTCTGACACTCTCTATCACTCTCTGACACTGTCTGACACTCTCTATCACTCTCTGTCACTCTCTATCACTCTCTGACACTCTCAGACACTCTCTGACACTCTCTATCACTCTCTGACACTCTCAGACACTCTCTGACACTCTCTATCACTCTCTATCACTCTCTGACACTCTCTGACACTCACTATCACTCTCTGACTCTGTCTGACACTCTCTATCACTCTCTGACACTCTCTGACACTCTCTGACACTCTCTATCACTCTCTATCACTTTCTGACACTCTCTGACACTCTCTGACACTCTCTGACACTCTCTGAAACTCTCTATCACTCTCTATCACTCTCTGACACTCTCTGACACTCTCTGACACTCACTATCACTCTCTGACACTCTCTATCACTCTCTGACACTCTCTATCACTCTCAGACACTCTCTGACACTCTCTGACACTCTCTGACACTCTCTATCACTTTCTGACACTCTCTGACACTCTCTGACACTCTCAGACACTCTCTGACACTCTCTGAAACTCTCTATCACTCTCTATCACTCTCTGACACTCTCTGACACTCACTATCACTCTCTGACACTCTCTATCACTCTCTGACACTCTCTATCACTCTCAGACACTCTCTGACACTCTCTGACACTCTCTGACACTCTCTATCACTCTCTATCACTCTCTGACACTCTCTGACATTCTCTGACACTCTCTATCACTCTCTATCACTTTCGGACACTCTCTGACACTCTCTGACACTCTGAGACACTCTCTGACACTCTCTGAAACTCTCTATCACTCTCTATCACTCTCTGACACTCACTATCACTCTCTGACACTCTCTGACACTCTCTGACACTCTCAGACACTCTCTGACACTCTCTGACACTCTCTATCACTCT
The DNA here is from genome assembly GCF_036365525.1 of Heterodontus francisci. Classification (NCBI taxonomy): domain Eukaryota; kingdom Metazoa; phylum Chordata; class Chondrichthyes; order Heterodontiformes; family Heterodontidae; genus Heterodontus; species Heterodontus francisci. The sequence continues at coordinate 32,374,428 of NC_090412.1, read as the reverse complement.
CCGACACTGTCTGACACTCTCTGACACTCACTATCACTCTCTATCACTCTCTATCACTCTCTGAAACTCTCAGACACTCTCTGACACTCTCTGACACTCTCTGACACTCTCTGACACTCTCTGACGCTGTCTGACATTCTCTGACACTCTCTATCACTCTCTATCACTCTCTGACACTCTCTATCACTCTCAGACACTCTCTGACACTCACTATCGCTCTCTGACACTCTCTATCACTCTCAGACACTCTCTGACACTCTCTGACACTCTCTATCACTCTCTGACACTGTCTGACACTCTCTGACACTCTCTATCACTCTCTATCACTCTCTGACACTCTCTGACACTCTCTATCACTCTCAGACACTCTCTGACACTCTCTGACACTCACTATCACTGTCTGACGCTGTCTGACACTCTCTGACACTCTCTGGCACTCTCTGACACTCTCTATCGCTCTCTATCACTTTCTGACCCTCTCTGACACTCTCTGACACACTCTGACACTCTCTGACACTCTCTATCACTCTCTGACACTGTCTGACACTCTCTGACACTCTCTATCAGTCTCTATCACTCTCTGACACTGTCTGACACTCTCTGACACTCTCTGACACTCTCTATCACTCTGTATCACTCTCTGACACTCTCTATCACTCTCAGACACTCTCTGACACTCACTATCACTCTCTGACACTCTCTATCACTCTCAGACACTCTCTGACACTCTCTGACACTCTCTATCACTCTCTGACACTGTCTGACACTCTCTGACACTCTCTATCACTCTCTATCACTCTCTGACACTCTCAGACACTCTCTGACACTCTCTATCACTCTCTGACACTCTCTGACACTCTCTGACACTCTCTGAAACTCTCTATCACTCTCTATCACTCGCTGACACTATCTGACACTCTCAGACACTCACTATCACTCTCTGACACTGTCTGACACTCTCTGACACTCTCTATCACTCTCTGACACTGTCTGACACTCTCTATCACTCTCTATCACTCTCTATCACTCTCTGACACTCTCAGACACTCTCTGACACTCTCTATCACTCTCTGACACTCTCAGACACTCTCTGACACTCTCTATCACTCTCTATCACTCTCTGACACTCTCTGACACTCACTATCACTCTCTGACTCTGTCTGACACTCTCTATCACTCTCTGACACTCTCTGACACTCTCTGACACTCTCTATCACTCTCTATCACTTTCTGACACTCTCTGACACTCTCTGACACTCTCTGACACTCTCTGACACTCTCTGAAACTCTCTATCACTCTCTATCACTCTCTGACACTCTCTGACACTCTCTGACACTCACTATCACTCTCTGACACTCTCTATCACTCTCTGACACTCTCTATCACTCTCAGACACTCTCTGACACTCTCTGACACTCTCTGACACTCTCTATCACTTTCTGACACTCTCTGGCACTCTCTGACACTCTCAGACACTCTCTGACACTCTCTGAAACTCTCTATCACTCTCTATCACTCTCTGACACTCTCTGACACTCACTATCACTCTCTGACACTCTCTATCACTCTCTGACACTCTCTATCACTCTCAGACACTCTCTGACACTCTCTGACACTCTCTGACACTCTCTATCACTCTCTATCACTCTCTGACACTCTCTGACATTCTCTGACACTCTCTATCACTCTCTATCACTTTCGGACACTCTCTGACACTCTCTGACACTCTGAGACACTCTCTGACACTCTCTGAAACTCTCTATCACTCTCTATCACTCTCTGACACTCACTATCACTCTCTGACACTCTCTGACACTCTCTGACACTCTCAGACACTCTCTGACACTCTCTGACACTCTCTATCACTCTCCGACACTGTCTGACACTCTCTGACACTCACTATCACTCTCTATCACTCTCTATCACTCTCTGAAACTCTCAGACACTCTCTGACACTCTCTGACACTCTCTGACACTCTCTGACACTCTCTGACGCTGTCTGACATTCTCTGACACTCTCTATCACTCTCTATCACTCTCTGACACTCTCAGACACTCTCTGACACTCTCAGACACTCACTATCACTCTCTGACACTGTCTGACACTCTCTGAAACTCACTATCACTCTCTGACTCTGTCTGACACTCTCTATCACTCTCTGGCACTCTCTGACACTCTCTATCGCTCTCTATCACTTTCTGACACTCTCTGACACACTCTGACACTCTCTGACACTCTCTATCTCTCTCTGACACTGTCTGACACTCTCTGAAACTCTCTATCACTCTCTGACACTGTCTGACACTCTCTGACGCTCTCTGACACTCTCTATCACTCTCTATCACTCTCTGACACTCTCTATCACTCTCAGACACTCTCTGACACTCACTATCACTCTCTGACACTCTCTATCACTCTCAGACACTCTCTGACACTCTCTGACACTCTCTGACACACTCTGAAACTCTCTATCACTCTCTATCACTCTCTGACACTCACTATCACTCTCTGACACTCTCTGACACTCTCTATCACTCTCAGACACTCTCTGACACTCTCTGACACTCTCTGACACTCTCTGACACTCTCTATCTCTCTCTGACACTGTCTGACACTCTCTGAAACTCTCTATCACTCTCTGACACTGTCTGACACTCTCTGACGCTCTCTATCACTCTCTGACACTCACTATCACTCTCTGACACTCTCTGACACTCTCTATCACTCTCAGACACTCTCTGACACTCTCTGACACTCTCTATCACTCTCTGACACTGTCTGACACTCTCTGACACTCTCTATCACTCTCTATCACTCTCTATCACTCTCAGACACTCTCAGACACTCTCTGACACTCTCTGACAGTCTCAGACACTCTCAGACACTCTCTGTCACACTCTGACACTGTCTGACACTCTCTATCACTCTCTGACACTCTCTGACACTCTCTGACACTCTCTATCACTCTCTATCACTTTCTGACACTCTCTGACACTCTCTGACTCTCTCAGACACTCTCTGACACTCTCTGAAACTCTCTACCACTCTCTATCACTCTCTGACACTCACTATCACTCTCTGACACTCTCTATCACTCTCAGACACTCTCTGACACTCTCTGACACTCTCTAGCACTCTCTGACACTGTCTGACACTCTCTGACACTCTCTATCACTCTCTATCACTCTCTGACACTCTCAGACACTCTCTGACACTCTCTGACACTCTCTGAAAATCTCTATCACTCTCTATCACTCTCTGACACTCTCTGACACTCTCTGACACTCTCAAACACTCTCTGACACTCTCTGAAACTCTCTATCACTCTCTGACACTCACTATCACTCTCTGACACTCTCTGACACTCTCTATCACTCTCAGACACTCTCTGACACTCTCTGACACTCTCTATCACTCTCTGACAATGTCTGACACTCTCTGACACTCTCTATCACTCTCTATCACTCTCTGACACTCTCAGACACTCTCTGACACTCTCAGACACTCTCAGACACTCTCAGACACTCTCTGACACTCTCTATCACTCTCTGACACTCTCTATCACTCTCTATCACTCTCTGACACTCTCTGACACTCTCTGACAATCTCTGAAACTCTCTATCACTCGCTATCACTCTCTGACACTCTCAGACACTCTCTGACACTCTCTATCACTCTCAGACACTCTCTGACACTCACTATCACTCTCTGACACTCTCTATCACTCTCAGACACTCTCTGACACTCTCTGACACTCTCTATCACTCTCTGACACTGTCTGACACTCTCTGACACTCTCTATCACTCTCTATCACTCTCTGACACTCTCAGACACTCTCTGACACTCTCTATCACTCTCTGACACTCTCTGACACTCTCTGACACTCTCTGAAACTCTCTATCACTCTCTATCACTCGCTGACACTATCTGACACTCTCAGACACTCACTATCACTCTCTGACACTGTCTGACACTCTCTGACACTCTCTATCACTCTCTGACACTGTCTGACACTCTCTATCACTCTCTATCACTCTCTATCACTCTCTGACACTCTCAGACACTCTCTGACACTCTCTATCACTCTCTGACACTCTCAGACACTCTCTGACACTCTCTATCACTCTCTATCACTCTCTGACACTCTCTGACACTCACTATCACTCTCTGACTCTGTCTGACACTCTCTATCACTCTCTGACACTCTCTGACACTCTCTGACACTCTCTATCACTCTCTATCACTTTCTGACACTCTCTGACACTCTCTGACACTCTCTGACACTCTCTGACACTCTCTGAAACTCTCTATCACTCTCTATCACTCTCTGACACTCTCTGACACTCTCTGACACTCACTATCACTCTCTGACACTCTCTATCACTCTCTGACACTCTCTATCACTCTCAGACACTCTCTGACACTCTCTGACACTCTCTGACACTCTCTATCACTTTCTGACACTCTCTGACACTCTCTGACACTCTCAGACACTCTCTGACACTCTCTGAAACTCTCTATCACTCTCTATCACTCTCTGACACTCTCTGACACTCACTATCACTCTCTGACACTCTCTATCACTCTCTGACACTCTCTATCACTCTCAGACACTCTCTGACACTCTCTGACACTCTCTGACACTCTCTATCACTCTCTATCACTCTCTGACACTCTCTGACATTCTCTGACACTCTCTATCACTCTCTATCACTTTCGGACACTCTCTGACACTCTCTGACACTCTGAGACACTCTCTGACACTCTCTGAAACTCTCTATCACTCTCTATCACTCTCTGACACTCACTATCACTCTCTGACACTCTCTGACACTCTCTGACACTCTCAGACACTCTCTGACACTCTCAGACACTCTCTGACACTCTCTGACACTCTCTATCACTCTCCGACACTGTCTGACACTCTCTGACACTCACTATCACTCTCTATCACTCTCTATCACTCTCTGAAACTCTCAGACACTCTCTGACACTCTCTGACACTCTCTGACACTCTCTGACACTCTCTGACGCTGTCTGACATTCTCTGACACTCTCTATCACTCTCTATCACTCTCTGACACTCTCAGACACTCTCTGACACTCTCAGACACTCACTATCACTCTCTGACACTGTCTGACACTCTCTGAAACTCACTATCACTCTCTGACTCTGTCTGACACTCTCTATCACTCTCTGGCACTCTCTGACACTCTCTATCGCTCTCTATCACTTTCTGACACTCTCTGACACACTCTGACACTCTCTGACACTCTCTATCTCTCTCTGACACTGTCTGACACTCTCTGAAACTCTCTATCACTCTCTGACACTGTCTGACACTCTCTGACGCTCTCTGACACTCTCTATCACTCTCTATCACTCTCTGACACTCTCTATCACTCTCAGACACTCTCTGACACTCACTATCACTCTCTGACACTCTCTATCACTCTCAGACACTCTCTGACACTCTCTGACACTCTCTGACACACTCTGAAACTCTCTATCACTCTCTATCACTCTCTGACACTCACTATCACTCTCTGACACTCTCTGACACTCTCTATCACTCTCAGACACTCTCTGACACTCTCTGACACTCTCTATCACTCTCTGACACTGTCTGACACTCTCTGACACTCTCTATCACTCTCTATCACTCTCTATCACTCTCAGACACTCTCAGACACTCTCTGACACTCTCTGACAGTCTCAGACACTCTCAGACACTCTCTGTCACACTCTGACACTGTCTGACACTCTCTATCACTCTCTGACACTCTCTGACACTCTCTATCACTCTCCGACACTGTCTGACACTCTCTGACACTCACTATCACTCTCTATCACTCTCAGACACTCTCTGACACTCTCTGACACTCTCTATCACTCTCCGACACTGTCTGACACTCTCTGACACTCACTATCACTCTCTATCACTCTCTATCACTCTCTGAAACTCTCAGACACTCTCTGACACTCTCTGACACTCTCTGACACTCTCTGACACTCTCTGACGCTGTCTGACATTCTCTGACACTCTCTATCACTCTCTATCACTCTCTGACACTCTCAGACACTCTCTGACACTCTCAGACACTCACTATCACTCTCTGACACTGTCTGACACTCTCTGAAACTCACTATCACTCTCTGACTCTGTCTGACACTCTCTATCACTCTCTGGCACTCTCTGACACTCTCTATCGCTCTCTATCACTTTCTGACACTCTCTGACACACTCTGACACTCTCTGACACTCTCTATCTCTCTCTGACACTGTCTGACACTCTCTGAAACTCTCTATCACTCTCTGACACTGTCTGACACTCTCTGACGCTCTCTGACACTCTCTATCACTCTCTATCACTCTCTGACACTCTCTATCACTCTCAGACACTCTCTGACACTCACTATCACTCTCTGACACTCTCTATCACTCTCAGACACTCTCTGACACTCTCTGACACTCTCTGACACACTCTGAAACTCTCTATCACTCTCTATCACTCTCTGACACTCACTATCACTCTCTGACACTCTCTGACACTCTCTATCACTCTCAGACACTCTCTGACACTCTCTGACACTCTCTGACACTCTCTGACACTCTCTATCTCTCTCTGACACTGTCTGACACTCTCTGAAACTCTATATCACTCTCTGACACTGTCTGACACTCTCTGACGCTCTCTGACACTCTCTATCACTCTCTATCACTCTCTGACACTCTCTATCACTCTCAGACACTCTCTGACACTCACTATCACTCTCTGACACTCTCTATCACTCTCAGACACTCTCTGACACTCTCTGACACTCTCTGACACACTCTGAAACTCTCTATCACTCTCTATCACTCTCTGACACTCACTATCACTCTCTGACACTCTCTGACACTCTCTATCACTCTCAGACACTCTCTGACACTCTCTGACACTCTCTATCACTCTCTGACACTGTCTGACACTCTCTGACACTCTCTATCACTCTCTATCACTCTCTATCACTCTCAGACACTCTCAGACACTCTCTGACACTCTCTGACAGTCTCAGACACTCTCAGACACTCTCTGTCACACTCTGACACTGTCTGACACTCTCTATCACTCTCTGACACTCTCTGACACTCTCTGACACTCTCTATCACTCTCTATCACTTTCTGACACTCTCTGACACTCTCTGACTCTCTCAGACACTCTCTGACACTCTCTGAAACTCTCTACCACTCTCTATCACTCTCTGACACTCACTATCACTCTCTGACACTCTCTATCACTCTCAGACACTCTCTGACACTCTCTGACACTCTCTAGCACTCTCTGACACTGTCTGACACTCTCTGACACTCTCTATCACTCTCTATCACTCTCTGACACTCTCAGACACTCTCTGACACTCTCTGACACTCTCTGAAAATCTCTATCACTCTCTATCACTCTCTGACACTCTCTGACACTCTCTGACACTCTCAAACACTCTCTGACACTCTCTGAAACTCTCTATCACTCTCTGACACTCACTATCACTCTCTGACACTCTCTGACACTCTCTATCACTCTCAGACACTCTCTGACACTCTCTGACACTCTCTATCACTCTCTGACAATGTCTGACACTCTCTGACACTCTCTATCACTCTCTATCACTCTCTGACACTCTCAGACACTCTCTGACACTCTCAGACACTCTCAGACACTCTCAGACACTCTCTGACACTCTCTATCACTCTCTGACACTCTCTATCACTCTCTATCACTCTCTGACACTCTCTGACACTCTCTGACAATCTCTGAAACTCTCTATCAATCGCTATCACTCTCTGACACTCTCAGACACTCTCTGACACTCTCTATCACTCTCAGACACTCTCTGACACTCACTATCACTCTCTGACACTCTCTATCACTCTCAGACACTCTCTGACACTCTCTGACACTCTCTATCACTCTCTGACACTGTCTGACACTCTCTGACACTCTCTATCACTCTCTATCACTCTCTGACACTCTCAGACACTCTCTGACACTCTCTATCACTCTCTGACACTCTCTGACACTCTCTGACACTCTCTGAAACTCTCTATCACTCTCTATCACTCGCTGACACTATCTGACACTCTCAGACACTCACTATCACTCTCTGACACTGTCTGACACTCTCTGACACTCTCTATCACTCTCTGACACTGTCTGACACTCTCTATCACTCTCTATCACTCTCTATCACTCTCTGACACTCTCAGACACTCTCTGACACTCTCTATCACTCTCTGACACTCTCAGACACTCTCTGACACTCTCTATCACTCTCTATCACTCTCTGACACTCTCTGACACTCACTATCACTCTCTGACTCTGTCTGACACTCTCTATCACTCTCTGACACTCTCTGACACTCTCTGACACTCTCTATCACTCTCTATCACTTTCTGACACTCTCTGACACTCTCTGACACTCTCTGACACTCTCTGACACTCTCTGAAACTCTCTATCACTCTCTATCACTCTCTGACACTCTCTGACACTCTCTGACACTCACTATCACTCTCTGACACTCTCTATCACTCTCTGACACTCTCTATCACTCTCAGACACTCTCTGACACTCTCTGACACTCTCTGACACTCTCTATCAAATCTGACACTCTCTGACACTCTCTGACACTCTCAGACACTCTCTGACACTCTCTGAAACTCTCTATCACTCTCTATCACTCTCTGACACTCTCTGACACTCACTATCACTCTCTGACACTCTCTATCACTCTCTGACACTCTCTATCACTCTCAGACACTCTCTGACACTCTCTGACACTCTCTGACACTCTCTATCACTCTCTATCACTCTCTGACACTCTCTGACATTCTCTGACACTCTCTATCACTCTCTATCACTTTCGGACACTCTCTGACACTCTCTGACACTCTGAGACACTCTCTGACACTCTCTGAAACTCTCTATCACTCTCTATCACTCTCTGACACTCACTATCACTCTCTGACACTCTCTGACACTCTCTGACACTCTCAGACACTCTCTGACACTCTCTGACACTCTCTATCACTCTCCGACACTGTCTGACACTCTCTGACACTCACTATCACTCTCTATCACTCTCTATCACTCTCTGAAACTCTCAGACACTCTCTGACACTCTCTGACACTCTCTGACACTCTCTGACACTCTCTGACGCTGTCTGACATTCTCTGACACTCTCTATCACTCTCTATCACTCTCTGACACTCTCAGACACTCTCTGACACTCTCAGACACTCACTATCACTCTCTGACACTGTCTGACACTCTCTGAAACTCACTATCACTCTCTGACTCTGTCTGACACTCTCTATCACTCTCTGGCACTCTCTGACACTCTCTATCGCTCTCTATCACTTTCTGACACTCTCTGACACACTCTGACACTCTCTGACACTCTCTATCTCTCTCTGACACTGTCTGACACTCTCTGAAACTCTCTATCACTCTCTGACACTGTCTGACACTCTCTGACGCTCTCTGACACTCTCTATCACTCTCTATCACTCTCTGACACTCTCTATCACTCTCAGACACTCTCTGACACTCACTATCACTCTCTGACACTCTCTATCACTCTCAGACACTCTCTGACACTCTCTGACACTCTCTGACACACTCTGAAACTCTCTATCACTCTCTATCACTCTCTGACACTCACTATCACTCTCTGACACTCTCTGACACTCTCTATCACTCTCAGACACTCTCTGACACTCTCTGACACTCTCTATCACTCTCTGACACTGTCTGACACTCTCTGACACTCTCTATCACTCTCTATCACTCTCTATCACTCTCAGACACTCTCAGACACTCTCTGACACTCTCTGACAGTCTCAGACACTCTCAGACAATCTCTGTCACACTCTGACACTGTCTGACACTCTCTATCACTCTCTGACACTCTCTGACACTCTCTGACACTCTCTATCACTCTCTATCACTTTCTGACACTCTCTGACACTCTCTGACTCTCTCAGACACTCTCTGACACTCTCTGAAACTCTCTACCACTCTCTATCACTCTCTGACACTCACTATCACTCTCTGACACTCTCTATCACTCTCAGACACTCTCTGACACTCTCTGACACTCTCTAGCACTCTCTGACACTGTCTGACACTCTCTGACACTCTCTATCACTCTCTATCACTCTCTGACACTCTCAGACACTCTCTGACACTCTCTGACACTCTCTGAAAATCTCTATCACTCTCTATCACTCTCTGACACTCTCTGACACTCTCTGACACTCTCAAACACTCTCTGACACTCTCTGAAACTCTCTATCACTCTCTGACACTCACTATCACTCTCTGACACTCTCTGACACTCTCTATCACTCTCAGACACTCTCTGACACTCTCTGACACTCTCTATCACTCTCTGACACTGTCTGACACTCTCTGACACTCTCTATCACTCTCTATCACTCTCTGACACTCTCAGACACTCTCTGACACTCTCAGACACTCTCAGACACTCTCAGACACTCTCTGACACTCTCTATCACTCTCTGACACTCTCTATCACTCTCTATCACTCTCTGACACTCTCTGACACTCTCTGACACTCTCTGAAACTCTCTATCACTCGCTATCACTCTCTGACACTCTCAGACACTCTCTGACACTCTCTATCACTCTCTGACACTCTCTGACACTCTCTGACGCTCTCTGAAAATCTCTATCACACTCTATCACTCTCTGACACTATCTGACACTCTCAGACACTCACTATCACTCTCTGACACTGTCTGACACTCTCTGACACTCTCTATCACTCTCTGACACTGTCTGACACTCTCTATCACTCTCTATCACTCTCTATCACTCTCTGACACTCTCAGACACTCTCTGACACTCTCTATCACTCTCTGACACTCTCAGACACTCTCTGACACTCTCTATCACTCTCTATCACTCTCTGACACTCTCTGACACTCATTATCACTCTCTGACTCTGTCTGACACTCTCTATCACTCTCTGACACTCTCTGACACTCTCTGACACTCTCTATCACTCTCTATCACTTTCTGACACTCTCTGACACTCTCTGACACTCTCAGACACTCTCTGACACTCTCTGAAACTCTCTATCACTCTCTATCACTCTCTGACACTCTCTGACACTCACTATCACTCTCTGACACTCTATATCACTCTCTGACACTCTCTATCACTCTCAGACACTCTCTGACACTCTCTGACACTCTCTGACACTCTCTATCACTCTCTATCACTCTCTGACACTCTCTGACACTCTCTGACACTCTCTATCACTCTCTATCACTTTCTGACACTCTCTGACACTCTCTGACACTCTCAGACGCTCTCTGACACTCTCTGACACTCTCTATCACTCTCTATCACTTTCTGACACTCTCTGACACTCTCTGACACTCTCAGACGCTCTCTGACACTCTCTGAAACTCTCTATCACTCTCTATCACTCTCTGACACTCTCTGACACTCACTATCACTCTCTGACACTCTCTATCACTCTCTGACACTCTCTATCACTCTCAGACACTCTCTGACACTCTCTGACACTCTCTATCACTCTCTATCACTCTCTGACACTCTCTGACACTCTCTGACACTCTCTATCACTCTCTATCACTTTCGGACACTCTCTGACACTCTCTGACACTCTGAGACACTCTCTGACACTCTCTGAAACTCTCTATCACTCTCTATCCCTCTCTGACACTCACTATCACTCTCTGACACTCTCTGACACTCTCTATCACTCTCTGACACTCTCAGACACTCTCTGACACTCTCAGACACACTAAATCACTCTCTATCACTCTCTGACACTCTCTATCACTCTCTATCACTCTCTGACACTCTCTGACACTCTCTGACACTCTCTGAAACTCTCTATCACTCTCTATCACTCTCTGACACTATCTGACACTCTCAGACACTCACTATCACTCTCTGACACTGTCTGACACTCTCTGACACTCTCTATCACTCTCTGACACTGTCTGACACGCTCTGACACTCTCTATCACTCTCTATCACTCTCTATCACTCTCTGACACTCTCAGACACTCTCTGACGCTCTCTATCACTCTCTGACACTCTCAGACACTCTCTGACACTCTCAGACACTCTCTGACACTCTCAGACACACTAAATCACTCTCTATCACTCTCTGTCACTCTCAGACACTCTCTGACACTCTCTATCACTCTCAATCACTCTCTATCACTCTCTGACACTCTCTTTCACTCTCAGACACTGACTATCACGCTCTGACACTGTCTGACACTCTCTATCACTCTCTGACACTCTCTGACACTTTCTATCACTCTCTATCACTTTCTGACACTCTCTGACACTCTCTGACACTCTCTGAAACTCTCTATCACACTCTATCACTCTCTGACACTCTCTGACACTCTCTATCACTCTCTATCACTCGCTGACACTCTCTGACACTATCGGACACTCTCAGACACTCACTATCACTCTCTGACACTGTCTGACACTCTCTGACACTCTCTATCACTCTCTGACACTGTCTGACACTCTCTGACACTCTCTATCACTCTCTATCAATCTCTGACACTCTCTGACACTCTCTATCAATCTCTATCTCTCTCTGACACTCTCAGACACTCTCTGACACTCTCACACACTCTCTGACACTCGCTATCACTCTCTGACACTCTCTGACACTCTCTATCACTCTCTATCACTCTCTATCACTCTCGGACACTCTCTGACACTCTCAGACACTCACTATCACTCTCTGACACTGTCTGACACTCTCTATCACTCTCTGACACTCTCTGACACTCTCTGACACTCTCTATCACTCTCTATCACTTTCTGACACTCTCTGACGCTCTCTGACACTCTCTGACACTCTCTGAAACTCTCTATCACTCTCTATCACTCTCCATCACTCTCTGACACTGTCTGACACTCTCTATCACTCTCTGACACTCTCTGACACTCTCTGACACTCTCTATCACTCTCTATCACTCTCCATCACTCTCTGACCCTGTCTGACACTCTCTATCACTCTCTGACACTCTCTGACACTCTCTGACACTCTCTATCACTCTCTATCACTTTCTGACACTCTCTGACACTCTCTGACACTCTCAGACACTCTCTGACACTCTCTGAAACTCTCTGTCACTCTCTATCACTCTCTATCACTCTCTGACACTCTCAGACACTCTCTGACACTCTCTGAAACTCTCTATCACTCTCTATCACTCTCTGACACTCTCTGACACTCTCTATCACTCTCTATCACTTTCTGACACTCTCTATCACTCTCTGACACTCTCTGACACTCTCTGAAACTCTCTATCACTCTCTATCACTCTCTGACACTCACTATCACTCTCTGACACTCTCTGACACTCTCTATCACTCTCAGACACTCTCTGACACTCTCTGACACTCTCTGACACTCTCTGACACTCTCTATCACTCTCTGACACTGTCTGACACTCTCTGACACTCTCTATCACTCTCTATCACTCTCTGACACTCTCCGACACTCTCTGACACTCTCTGACACTCTCTATCACTCTCTATCACTCTCTGACACTCTCCGACACTTTCTGACACTCTCTGACACTCTCTGACACTCGCTATCACTCTCTGACACTCTCAGACACTCTCTGACACTCTCTATCACTCTCTATCACTCTCTATCACTCTCGGACACTCTCTGACACTCTCAGACACTCACTATCACTCTCTGACACTGTCTGACACTCTCTATCACTCTCTGACACTCTCTGACACTCTCTGACACTCTCTATCACTCTCTATCACTTTCTGACACTCTCTGACACTCTCTGACACTCTCTGACACTCTCTGAAACTCTCTATCACTCTCTATCACTCTCCATCACTCTCTGACACTGTCTGACACTCTCTATCACTCTCTGACACTCTCTGACACTCTCTGACACTCTCTATCACTCTCTATCACTCTCCATCACTCTCTGACCCTGTCTGACACTCTCTATCACTCTCTGACACTCTCTGACAATCTCTGACACTCTCTATCACTCTCTATCACTTTCTGACACTCTCTGACACTCTCAGACACTCTCTGACACTCTCTGAAACTCTCTGTCACTCTCTATCACTCTCTATCACTCTCTGACACTCTCAGACACTCTCTGACACTCTCAGACACTCTCTGACACTCTCTATCACTCTCTGACACTCTCAGACACTCACTATCACTCTCTGACACTGTCTGAAACTCTCTATCACTCTCTGACAATCTCTGACACTCTCTGACACTCTCTATCACTCTCTATCACTCTCTATCGCTTTCTGACACTCTCTGACACTCTCTATCACTCTCTATCACTTTCTGACACTCTCTGACACTCTCTGACACTCTCAGACACTCTCTGACACTCTCTGAAACTCTCTGTCACTCTCTATCACTCTCTATCACTCTCTGACACTCTCAGACACTCTCTGACACTCTCTGAAACTCTCTATCACTCTCTATCACTCTCTGACACTCTCTGACACTCTCTATCACTCTCTATCACTCTCTATCACTCTCAGACACTCTCTGACACTCTCTATCACTCTCTATCACTCTCTATCACTCTCGGACACTCTCTGACACTCTCTATCACTCTCCGACACTTTCTGACACTCTCTGACACTCTCTGACACTCGCTATCACTCTCTGACACTCTCAGACACTCTCTGACACTCTCTATCACTCTCTATCACTCTCTATCACTCTCGGACACTCTCTGACACTCTCAGACACTCGCTATCACTCTCTGACACTCTCAGACACTCTCTGACACTCTCTATCACTCTCCGACACTTTCTGACACTCTCTGACACTCTCTGACACTCGCTATCACTCTCTGACACTCTCAGACACTCTCTGACACTCTCTATCACTCTCTATCACTCTCTATCACTCTCGGACACTCTCTGACACTCTCAGACACTCACTATCACTCTCTGACACTCACTATCACTCTCTGACACTGTCTATCACTCTCTGACACTCTCTGACACTCTCTGACACTCTCTATCACTCTCTATCACTTTCTGACACTCTCTGACACTCTCTGACACTCTCTGAAACTCTCTATCACTCTCTATCACTCTCCATCACTCTCTGACACTGTCTGACACTCTCTATCACTCTCTGACACTCTCTGACACTCTCTGACACTCTCTATCACTCTCTATCACTCTCCATCACTCTCTGACCCTGTCTGACACTCTCTATCACTCTCTGACACTCTCTGACAATCTCTGACACTCTCTATCACTCTCTATCACTTTCTGACACTCTCTGACACTCTCTGACACTCTCAGACACTCTCTGACACTCTCTGAAACTCTCTGTCACTCTCTATCACTCTCTATCACTCTCTGACACTCTCAGACACTCTCTGACACTCTCAGACACTCTCTGACACTCTCTATCACTCTCTGACACTCTCAGACACTCACTATCACTCTCTGACACTGTCTGACACTCTCTATCACTCTCTGACACTCTCTGACACTCTCTATCACTCTCTATCACTTTCTGACACTCTCTGACACTCTCAGACACTCTCTGAAATTCTCTATCACTCTCTATCACTCTCTGACACTCTCAGACACTCTCTGACACTCTCAGACACTCTCTGACACTCTCTGACACTCTCTATCACTCTCTGACACTCTCTGACACTCTCTGACACTCTCTATCACTCTCTATCACTTTCTGTCACTCTCTGACACTCTCTGACACTCTCTGACACTCTCTGAAACTCTCTATCACTCTCTATCACTCTCCATCACTCTCTGACACTGTCTGACACTCTCTATCACTCTCTGACACTCTCTGACACTCTCTGACACTCTCTATCACTCTCTATCACTCTCCATCACTCTCTGACCCTGTCTGACACTCTCTATCACTCTCTGACACTCTCTGACAATCTCTGACACTCTCTGACACTCTCTATCACTCTCTATCACTCTCTATCACTCTCTGACACTCTCAGACACTCTCTGACACTCTCTGACACTCTCAGACACTCACTATCACTCTCTGACACTGTCTGACACTCTCTATCACTCTCTGACACTCTCTGACACTCTCTGACACTCTCTATCACTCTCTATCACTCTCTATCGCTTTCTGACACTCTCTGACACTCTCTGACACTCTCAGACACTCTCTGACACTCTCTGAAACTCTCTATCACTCTCTATCACTCTCTGACACTCACTATCACTCTCTGACACTCTCTGACACTCTCTATCACTCTCAGACACTCTCTGACACTCTCTGACACTCTCTGACACTCTCTATCACTCTCTGACACTCTCTGACACTCTCTATCACTCTCTATCACTCTCTGACACTCTCAGACACTCTCTGACACTCTCTGAAACTCTCTATCACTCTCTATCACTCTCTGACACTCTCTGACACTCTCTATCACTCTCTATCACTTTCTGACACTCTCTATCACTCTCTGACACTCTCTGACACTCTCTGAAACTCTCTATCACTCTCTATCACTCTCTGACACTCACTATCACTCTCTGACACTCTCTGACACTCTCTATCACTCTCAGACACTCTCTGACACTCTCTGACACTCTCTATCACTCTCTGACACTCTCAGACACTCTCTGACACTCTCTGACACTCTCTGACACTCTCTATCACTCTCTGACACTCTCTGACACTCTCTGACACTCTCTATCACTCTCTATCACTTTCTGACACTCTCTGACACTCTCTGACACTCTCTATCACTCTCAGACACTCTCTGACACTCTCTGACACTCTCTGACACTCTCTATCACTCTCTGACACTCTCTGACACTCTCTATCACTCTCTATCACTCTCTGACACTCTCAGACACTCTCTGACACTCTCTGAAACTCTCTATCACTCTCTATCACTCTCTGACACTCTCTGACACTCTCTATCACTCTCTATCACTTTCTGACACTCTCTATCACTCTCTGACACTCTCTGACACTCTCTGAAACTCTCTATCACTCTCTATCACTCTCTGACACTCACTATCACTCTCTGACACTCTCTGACACTCTCTATCACTCTCAGACACTCTCTGACACTCTCTGACACTCTCTATCACTCTCTGACACTCTCAGACACTCTCTGACACTCTCTGACACTCTCTGACACTCTCTATCACTCTCTGACACTCTCTGACACTCTCTGACACTCTCTATCACTCTCTATCACTTTCTGACACTCTCTGACACTCTCTGACACTCTCTGACACTCTCTGAAACTCTCTATCACTCTCTATCACTCTCCATCACTCTCTGACACTGTCTGACACTCTCTATCACTCTCTGACACTCTCTGACACTCTCTGACACTCTCTATCACTCTCTATCACTCTCCATCACTCTCTGACACTGTCTGACACTCTCTATCACTCTCTGACACTCTCTGACAATCTCTGACACTCTCTGACACTCTCTATCACTCTCTATCACTCTCTATCACTCTCTGACACTCTCAGACACTCTCTGACACTCTCTGACACTCTCAGACACTCACTATCACTCTCTGACACTGTCTGACACTCTCTATCACTCTCTGACACTCTCTGACACTCTCTGACACTCTCTATCACTCTCTATCACTCTCTATCGCTTTCTGACACTCTCTGACACTCTCTGACACTCTCTGACACTCTCAGACACTCTCTGACACTCTCTGAAACTCTCTATCACTCTCTATCACTCTCTGACACTCACTATCACTCTCTGACACTCTCTGACACTCTCTATCACTCTCAGACACTCTCTGACACTCTCTGACACTCTCTGACACTCTCTATCACTCTCTGACACTCTCTATCACTCTCTGACACTCTCTGACACTCTCTATCACTCTCTATCACTCTCTGACACTCTCAGACACTCTCTGACACTCTCTGAAACTCTCTATCACTCTCTATCACTCTCTGACACTCTCTATCACTCTCTATCACTTTCTGACACTCTCTATCACTCTCTGACACTCTCTGACACTCTCTGAAACTCTCTATCACTCTCTATCATTCTCTGACACTCACTATCACTCTCTGACACTCTCTGACACTCTCTATCACTCTCAGACACTCTCTGACACTCTCTGACACTCTCTGACACTCTCTGACACTCTCTATCACTCTCTGACACTGTCTGACACTCTCTGACACTCTCTATCACTCTCTATCAGTCTCTGACACTCTCCGACACTCTCTGACACTCTCTGACACTCTCTATCACTCTCTATCACATTCTGACACTCTCTGACACTCTCTGACACTCTCAGACACTCTCTGACACTCTCTGAAACTCTCTATCATTCTCGATCACTCTCTGACACTCACTATCATTCTCTGACACTGTCTGACACTCTCTGACACTCTCTATCACTCTCTATCACTCTCTGACACTCTCCGACATAATCTGACACTCTCTGAAACTCTCTATCACTCTCTATCACTCTCTGACACTCTCTGACACTCTCTGACACTCTCTGACACTGTCTGACACTCTCTGACACTCTCTATCACTCTCTATCACTCTCTGACACTCTCAGACACTCTCTGACACTCTCAGACACTCTCTGACACTCTCTGACACTCTCTATCACTCTCTGACACTCTCAGACACTCTCTGACACTCTCTATCACTCTCTATCACTCTCTGACACTCTCTGACACTCTCAGACACTCACTATCACTCTCTGACACTGTCTGACACTCTCTATCACTCTCTGACACTCTCTGACACTCTCTGACACTCTCTATCACTCTCTATCACTTTCTGTCACTCTCTGACACACTCTGAGACTCTCAGACACTCTCTGACACTCTCTGAAACTCTCTATCACTCTCTATCACTCTCTGACACTCACTATCACTCTCTGACACTCTCTGACACTCTCTATCACTCTCAGACACTCTCTGACACTCTCTGACACTCTCTATCACTCTCTGACACTCTCTGACACTCTCTATCACTCTCTATCACTCTCTGACACTCTCAGACACTCTCTGACACTCTCTGAAACTCTCTATCACTCTCTATCAATCTCTGACACTCTCTGACACTCTCTATCACTCTCTATCACTTTCTGACACTCTCTATCACTCTCTGACACTCTCTGACACTCTCTGAAACTCTCTATCACTCTCTATCACTCTCTGACACTCACTATCACTCTCTGACACTCTCTGACACTCTCTGACACTCTCTATCACTCTCAGACACTCTCTGACACTCTCTGACACTCTCTGACACTCTCTATCACTCTCTGACACTGTCTGACACTCTCTGACACTCTCTATCACTCTCTATCACTCTCTGACACTCTCCGACACTCTCTGACACTGTCTGACACTCTCTATCACTCTCTGACACTCTCTGACACTCTCTGACACACTCTATCACTCTCTATCACTCTCTATCACTCTCTGACACTCTCTGACACTCTCTGACACTCTCTATCACTCTCTATCACTTTCTGTCACTCTCTGACACTCTCTGACACACTCAGACACTCTCTGACACTCTCTGAAACTCTCTATCACTCTCTATCACTCTCTGACACTCACTATCACTCTCTGACACTCTCTGACACTCTCTATCACTCTCTGACACTGTCTGACACTCTCTGACACTCTCTATCACTCTCTGACACTCTCTGACACTCTCTATCACTCTCTATCACTCTCTGACACTCTCAGACACTCTCTGACACTCTCTGAAACTCTCTATCACTCTCTATCAATCTCTGACACTCTCTGACACTCTCTATCACTCTCTATCACTTTCTGACTCTCTCTATCACTCTCTGACACTCTCTGACACTCTCTGAAACTCTCTATCACTCTCTATCACTCTCTGACACTCACTATCACTCTCTGACACTCTCTGACACTCTGACACTCTCTATCACTCTCAGACACTCTCTGACACTCTCTGACACTCTCTATCACTCTCTGACACAGTCTGACACTCTCTATCACTCTCTATCACTCTCTGACACTCTCCGACACTCTCTGACACTGTCTGACACTCTCTATCACTTTCTGACACTCTCTGACACTCTCTGACACACTCTATCACTCTCTATCACTCTCTATCACTCTCTGACACTCTCTGACACTCTCTGACACTCTCTATCACTCTCTATCACTTTCTGTCACTCTCTGACACTCTCTGACACTCTCAGACACTCTCTGACACTCTCTGAAACTCTCTATCACTCTCTATCACTCTCTGACACTCACTATCACTCTCTGACACTCTCTGACACTCTCTATCACTCTCTGACACTGTCTGACACTCTCTATCACTCTCTGACACTCTCTGACACTCTCTATCACTCTCTATCACTTTCTGTCACTCTCTGACACTCTCTGACACTCTCAGACACTCTCTGACACTCTCTGACACTCTCTGACACACTCTATCACTCTCTGACACACTCTATCACTCTCTATCACTCTCTATCACTCTCTATCACTCTCTGACACTCTCCGACACGCTCTGACACTCTCTATCAATCTCTATCACTTTCTGTCACTCTCTGACACTCTCTGACACTTTCAGACACTCTCTGACACTCTCTGAAACTCTCTATCACTCTCTATCACTCTCTGACACTCTCCGACACTCTCTGACACTCTCTGACACTCTCTATCACTTTCTGACACTCTCTATCACTCTCTGACACTCTCTGACACTCTCTGAAACTCTCTATCACTCTCTATCACTCTCTGACACTCTCTATCACTCTCTATCACTTTCTGACTCTCTCTATCACTCTCTGACACTCTCTGACACTCTCTGAAACTCTCTATCACTCTCTATCACTCTCTGACACTCACTATCACTCTCTGACACTCTCTGACACTCTATATCACTCTCAGACACTCTCTGACACTCTCTGACACTCTCTGACACTCTCTGACACTCTCTATCACTCTCTGACACTGTCTGACACTCTCTGACACTCTCTATCACTCTCTATCAGTCTCTGACACTCTCCGACACTCTCTGACACTCTCTGACACTCTCTATCACTCTCTATCACTTTCTGACACTCTCTGACACTCTCTGACACTCTCAGACACTCTCTGACACTCTCTGAAACTCTCTATCATTCTCGATCACTCTCTGACACTCACTATCATTCTCTGACACTGTCTGACACTCTCTGACACTCTCTATCACTCTCTATCACTCTCTGACACTCTCCGACATAATCTGACACTCTCTGAAACTCTCTATCACTCTCTATCACTCTCTGACACTCTCTGACACTCTCTGACACTCTCTGACACTGTCTGACACTCTCTGACACTCTCTATCACTCTCTATCACTCTCTGACACTCTCAGACACTCTCTGACACTCTCAGACACTCTCTGACACTCTCTGACACTCTCTATCACTCTCTGACACTCTCAGACACTCTCTGACACTCTCTATCACTCTCTATCACTCTCTGACACTCTCTGACACTCTCAGACACTCACTATCACTCTCTGACACTGTCTGACACTCTCTATCACTCTCTGACACTCTCTGACACTCTCTGACACTCTCTATCACTCTCTATCACTTTCTGTCACTCTCTGACACACTCTGAGACTCTCAGACACTCTCTGACACTCTCTGAAACTCTCTATCACTCTCTATCACTCTCTGACACTCACTATCACTCTCTGACACTCTCTGACACTCTCTATCACTCTCAGACACTCTCTGACACTCTCTGACACTCTCTATCACTCTCTGACACTCTCTGACACTCTCTATCACTCTCTATCACTCTCTGACACTCTCAGACACTCTCTGACACTCTCTGAAACTCTCTATCACTCTCTATCAATCTCTGACACTCTCTGACACTCTCTATCACTCTCTATCACTTTCTGACACTCTCTATCACTCTCTGACACTCTCTGACACTCTCTGAAACTCTCTATCACTCTCTATCACTCTCTGACACTCACTATCACTCTCTGACACTCTCTGACACTCTCTGACACTCTCTATCACTCTCAGACACTCTCTGACACTCTCTGACACTCTCTGACACTCTCTATCACTCTCTGACACTGTCTGACACTCTCTGACACTCTCTATCACTCTCTATCACTCTCTGACACTCTCCGACACTCTCTGACACTGTCTGACACTCTCTATCACTCTCTGACACTCTCTGACACTCTCTGACACACTCTATCACTCTCTATCACTCTCTATCACTCTCTGACACTCTCTGACACTCTCTGACACTCTCTATCACTCTCTATCACTTTCTGTCACTCTCTGACACTCTCTGACACACTCAGACACTCTCTGACACTCTCTGAAACTCTCTATCACTCTCTATCACTCTCTGACACTCACTATCACTCTCTGACACTCTCTGACACTCTCTATCACTCTCTGACACTGTCTGACACTCTCTGACACTCTCTATCACTCTCTGACACTCTCTGACACTCTCTATCACTCTCTATCACTCTCTGACACTCTCAGACACTCTCTGACACTCTCTGAAACTCTCTATCACTCTCTATCAATCTCTGACACTCTCTGACACTCTCTATCACTCTCTATCACTTTCTGACACTCTCTATCACTCTCTGACACTCTCTGACACTCTCTGAAACTCTCTATCACTCTCTATCACTCTCTGACACTCACTATCACTCTCTGACACTCTCTGACACTCTGACACTCTCTATCACTCTCAGACACTCTCTGACACTCTCTGACACTCTCTATCACTCTCTGACACGGTCTGACACTCTCTATCACTCTCTATCACTCTCTGACACTCTCTGACACTCTCGGACACTGTCTGACACTCTCTATCACTTTCTGACACTCTCTGACACTCTCTGACACACTCTATCACTCTCTATCACTCTCTATCACTCTCTGACACTCTCTGACACTCTCTGACACTCTCTATCACTCTCTATCACTTTCTGTCACTCTCTGACACTCTCTGACACTCTCAGACACTCTCTGACACTCTCTGAAACTCTCTATCACTCTCTATCACTCTCTGACACTCACTATCACTCTCTGACACTCTCTGACACTCTCTATCACTCTCTGACACTGTCTGACACTCTCTATCACTCTCTGACACTCTCTGACACTCTCTATCACTCTCTATCACTTTCTGTCACTCTCTGACACTCTCTGACACTCTCAGACACTCTCTGACACTCTCTGACACTCTCTGACACACTCTATCACTCTCTGACACACTCTATCACTCTCTATCACTCTCTATCACTCTCTATCACTCTCTGACACTCTCCGACACACTCTGACACTCTCTATCAATCTCTATCACTTTCTGTCACTCTCTGACACTCTCTGACACTTTCAGACACTCTCTGACACTCTCTGAAACTCTCTATCACTCTCTATCACTCTCTGACACTCTCCGACACTCTCTGACACTCTCTGACACTCTCTATCACTCTCTATCACTTTCTGACACTCTCTGACACTCTCTGACACTCTCAGACACTCTCTGACACTCTCTGAAACTCTCTATCATTCTCGATCACTCTCTGACACTCACTATCATTCTCTGACACTGTCTGACACTCTCTGACACTCTCTATCACTCTCTATCACTCTCTGACACTCTCCGACATAATCTGACACTCTCTGAAACTCTCTATCACTCTCTATCACTCTCTGACACTCTCTGACACTCTCTGACACTCTCTGACACTCTCTGACACTGTCTGACACTCTCTGACACTCTCTATAACTCTCTATCACTCTCTGACACTCTCTGACACTCTCTGACACTCTCAGACTCTCTCTCACACTCTCTGACACTCTCTATCACTCTCTGACACTCTCAGACACTCTCTGACACTCTCTATCACTCTCTATCACTCTCTGACACTCTCTGACACTCTCAGACACTCACTATCACTCTCTGACACTGTCTGACACTCTCTATCACTCTCTGACACTCTCTGACACTCTCTGACACTCTCTATCACTCTCTATCACTTTCTGTCACTCTCTGACACACTCTGAGACTCTCAGACACTCTCTGACACTCTCTGAAACTCTCTATCACTCTCTATCACTCTCTGACACTCACTATCACTCTCTGACACTCTCTGAAACTCTCTATCACTCTCAGACACTCTCTGACACTCTCTGACACTCTCTATCACTCTCTGACACTCTCTGACACTCTCTATCACTCTCTATCACTCTCTGACACTCTCAGACACTCTCTGACACTCTCTGACACTCTCTGAAACTCTCTATCACTCTCTATCACTCTCTGACACTCACTATCACTCTCTGACACTCTCTGACACTCTCTGACACTCTCTATCACTCTCAGACACTCTCTGACACTCTCTGACACTCTCTGACACTCTCTATCACTCTCTGACACTGTCTGACACTCTCTGACACTCTCTATCACTCTCTATCACTCTCTGACACTCTCCGACACTCTCTGACACTGTCTGACACTCTCTATCACTCTCTGACACTCTCTGACACTCTCTGACACACTCTATCACTCTCTATCACTCTCTGACACTCTCTGACACTCTCTGACACTCTCTATCACTCTCTATCACTTTCTGTCACTCTCTGACACTCTCTGACACACTCAGACACTCTCTGACACTCTCTGAAACTCTCTATCACTCTCTATCACTCTCTGACACTCACTATCACTCTCTGACACTCTCTGACACTCTCTATCACTCTCTGACACTGTCTGACACTCTCTGACACTCTCTATCACTCTCTGACACTCTCTGACACTCTCTATCACTCTCTATCACTCTCTGACACTCTCAGACACTCTCTGACACTCTCTGAAACTCTCTATCACTCTCTATCAATCTCTGACACTCTCTGACACTCTCTATCACTCTCTATCACTTTCTGACACTCTCTATCACTCTCTGACACTCTCTGACACTCTCTGAAACTCTCTATCACTCTCTATCACTCTCTGACACTCACTATCACTCTCTGACACTCTCTGACACTCTCTGACACTCTCTATCACTCTCAGACACTCTCTGACACTCTCTGACACTCTCTGACACTCTCTATCACTCTCTGACACAGTCTGACACTCTCTATCACTCTCTATCACTCTCTGACACTCTCCGAAACTCTCTGACACTGTCTGACACTCTCTATCACTCTCTGACACTCTCTGACACTCTCTGACACACTCTATCACTCTATATCACTCTCTATCACTCTCTGACACTCTCTGACACTCTCTGACACTCTCTATCACTCTCTATCACTTTCTGTCACTCTCTGACACTCTCTGACACTCTCTGACACTCTCTGACACTCTCTGAAACTCTCTATCACTCTCTATCACTCTCTGACACTCACTATCACTCTCTGACACTCTCTGACACTCTCTATCACTCTCTGACACTGTCTGACACTCTCTATCACTCTCTGACACTCTCTGACACTCTCTATCACTCTCTATCACTTTCTGTCACTCTCTGACACTCTCTGACACTCTCAGACACTCTCTGACACTCTCTGACACTCTCTGACACACTCTATCACTCTCTGACACACTCTATCACTCTCTATCACTCTCTATCACTCTCTATCACTCTCTGACACTCTCTGACACTCTCTGACACTCTCTATCAATCTCTATCACTTTCTGTCACTCTCTGACACTCTCTGACACTCTCAGACACTCTCTGACACTCTCTGAAACTCTCTATCACTCTCTATCACTCTCTGACACTCACTATCACTCTCTGACACTCTCTGACACTCTCTATCACTCTCTGACACTCTCTGACACTCTCTGACACTCTCTATCACTCTCTGACACTCTCTGACACTCTCTATCACTCTCTATCACTCTCTGACACTCTCAGACACTCTCTGACACTCTCTGAAACTCTCTATCACTCTCTATCAATCTCTGACACTCTCTGACACTCTCTATCACTCTCTATCACTTTCTGACACTCTCTATAACTCTCTGACACTCTCTGACACTCTCTGAAACTCTCTATCACTCTCTATCACTCTCTGACACTCACTATCACTCTCTGACACTCTCTGACACTCTCTGACACTCTCTATCACTCTCAGACACTCTCTGACACTCTCTGACACTCTCTATCACTCTCTGACACTGTCTGACACTCTCTGACACTCTCTATCACTCTCTATCACTCTCTGACACTCTCCGACACTCTCTGACACTGTCTGACACTCTCTATCACTCTCTGACACTCTCTGACACTCTCTGACACACTCTATCACTCTCTATCACTCTCTATCACTCTCTGACACTCTCTGACACTCTCTATCACTCTCTATCACTTTCTGTCACTCTCTGACACTCTCTGACACTCTCAGACACTCTCTGACACTCTCTGAAACTCTCTATCACTCTCTATCACTCTCTGACACTCACTATCACTCTCTGACACTCTCTGACACTCTCTATCACTCTCTGACACTGTCTGACACTCTCTATCACTCTCTGACACTCTCTGACACTCTCTGACACTCTCTATCACTCTCTATCACTTTCTGTCACTCTCTATCACTCTCTGACACTCACTATCACTCTCTGACACTCTCTATCACTCTCAGACACTCTCTGACACTCTCTGACACTCTCTATCACTCTCTGACACTCTCTGACACTCTCTATCACTCTCTATCACTCTCTGACACTCTCAGACACTCTCTGACACTCTCTGAAACTCTCTATCACTCTCTATCACTCTCTGACACTCTCTGACACACTCTGACACTCTCTGACACTCTCTATCACTCTCTATCACTCTCTGACTCTCTCTGACACTCTCTGACACTCTCTATAACTCTCTATCACTTTCTGACACTCTCTGACACACTCTGAAACTCTCTATCACTCTCTATCACTCTCTGACACTCACTATCACTCTCTGACACTCTCTGACACTCTCTATCACTCTCAGACACTCTCTGACACTCTCTGACACTCTCTATCACTCTCTGACACTGTCTGACACTCTCTGACACTCTCTATCACTCTCTATCACTCTCAGACACTCTCTGACACTCTCTGACACTCTCAGACACTCTCTATCACTCTCTGACACTGTCTGACACTCTCTATCACTCTCTGACACTCTCTGACACTCTCTGACACTCTCTGTCACTCTCTATCACTTTCTGACACTCTCTGACACTCTCTGACTCTCTCAGACACTCTCTGACACTCTCTGAAACTCTCTACCACTCTCTATCACTCTCTGACACTCACTATCACTCTCTGACACTCTCTATCACTCTCAGACACTCTCTGACACTCTCTGACACTCTCTATCACTCTCTGACACTGCCAGACACTCTCTGACACTCTCTATCACTCTCTATCACTCTCTGACACTCTCAGACACTCTCTGACACTCTCTGACACTCTCTGAAAATCTCTATCACTCTCTATCACTCTCTGACACTCTCTGACACTCTCTGACACTCTCAGACACTCTCTGACACTCTCTGAAACTCTCTATCACTCTCTGACACTCACTATCACTCTCTGACACTCTCTGACACTCTCTATCAGTCTCAGACACTCTCTGACACTCTCTGACACTCTCTATCACTCTCTGACACTGTCTGACACTCTCTGACACTCTCTATCACTCTCTATCACTCTCTGACACTCTCAGACACTCTCTGACACTCTCTGACATTCTCAGACACTCTCTGACACTCTCTATCACTCTCTATCACTCTCTGACACTCTCTGACACTCTCTGACACTCTCTATCACTCTCTATCACTCTCTGACACTCACTATCACTCTCTGACTCTCTCTGACACTCTCTATCACTCTCAGACACTCTCTGACACTCTCTGACACTCTCTATCACTCTCTGACACTCTCTGACACTCTCTATCACTCTCTATCACTCTCTGACACTCTCAGACACTCTCTGACACTCTCTGAAACTCTCTATCACTCTCTATCACTCTCTATCACTCTCTGACACTCTTTGACACACTCTGACACTCTCTGACACTCTCTATCACTCTCTATCACTCTCTGACTCTCTCTGACACTCTCTGACACTCTCTATAACTCTCAATCACTTTCTGACACTCTCTGACACACTCTGAAAATCTCTATCACTCTCTATCACTCTCTGACACTCTCTATCACTCTCTGACACTCTCTGACACTCTCTATCACTCTCAGACACTCTCTGACACTCTCTGACACTCACTATCACTCTCTGACACTCTCTGACACTCTCTGACACTCTCTATCACTCTCAGACACTCTCTGACACTCTCTGACACTCTCTGACACTCTCTATCACTCTCTGACACAGTCTGACACTCTCTGACACTCTCTATCACTCTCTATCACTCTCTGACACTCTCCGACACTCTCTGACACTGTCTGACACTCTCTATCACTCTCTGACACTCTCTGACACTCTCTGACACACTCTATCACTCTCTATCACTCTCTATCACTCTCTGACACTCTCTGACACTCTCTGACACTCTCTATCACTCTCTATCACTTTCTGTCACTCTCTGACACTCTCTGACACTCTCAGACACTCTCTGACACTCTCTGAAACTCTCTATCACTCTCTATCACTCTCTGACACTCACTATCACTCTCTGACACTCTCTGACACTCTCTATCACTCTCTGACACTGTCTGACACTCTCTATCACTCTCTGACACTCTCTGACACTCTCTGACACTCTCTATCACTCTCTATCACTTTCTGTCACTCTCTGACACTCTCTGACACTCTCAGACAATCTCTGACACTCTCCGAAACTCTCTGACACTCTCTGACACTCTCTGACACACTCTATCACTCTCTATCACTCTCTGACACTCTCAGACACTCTCTGACACTCTCTGAAACTCTCTATCACTCTCTATCAATCTCTGACACTCTCTGACACTCTCTATCACTCTCTATCACTTTCTGACACTCTCTATCACTCTCTGACACTCTCTGACACTCTCTGAAACTCTCTATCACTCTCTATCACTCTCTGACACTCACTATCACTCTCTGACACTCTCTGACACTCTCTGACACTCTCTATCACTCTCAGACACTCTCTGACACTCTCTATCACTCTCTGACACTGTCTGACACTCTCTGACACTCTCTATCACTCTCTATCACTCTCTGACACTCTCCGACACTCTCTGACACTGTCTGACACTCTCTATCACTCTCTGACACTCTCTGACACTCTCTGACACACTCTATCACTCTCTATCACTCTCTATCACTCTCTGACACTCTCTGACACTCTCTGACACTCTCTATCACTCTCTGACACTGTCTGACACTCTCTGACACTCTCTATCACTCTCTATCACTCTCTGACACTCTCAGACACTCTCTGACACTCTCTGACATTCTCAGACACTCTCTGACACTCTCTATCACTCTCTATCACTCTCTGACACTCTCTGACACTCTCTGACACTCTCTATCACTCTCTATCACTCTCTGACACTCACTATCACTCTCTGACTCTCTCTGACACTCTCTATCACTCTCAGACACTCTCTGACACTCTCTGACACTCTCTATCACTCTCTGACACTCTCTGACACTCTCTATCACTCTCTATCACTCTCTGACACTCTCAGACACTCTCTGACACTCTCTGAAACTCTCTATCACTCTCTATCACTCTCTATCACTCTCTGACACTCTTTGACACACTCTGACACTCTCTGACACTCTCTATCACTCTCTATCACTCTCTGACTCTCTCTGACACTCTCTGACACTCTCTATAACTCTCAATCACTTTCTGACACTCTCTGACACACTCTGAAAATCTCTATCACTCTCTATCACTCTCTGACACTCTCTATCACTCTCTGACACTCTCTGACACTCTCTATCACTCTCAGACACTCTCTGACACTCTCTGACACTC
The DNA here is from genome assembly GCF_036365525.1 of Heterodontus francisci. Classification (NCBI taxonomy): domain Eukaryota; kingdom Metazoa; phylum Chordata; class Chondrichthyes; order Heterodontiformes; family Heterodontidae; genus Heterodontus; species Heterodontus francisci. Next base: position 32,344,344 of record NC_090412.1, on the reverse strand, counting down.
ACTATCACTCTCTGACACTCTCTGACACTCTCTGACACTCTCTATCACTCTCAGACACTCTCTGACACTCTCTGACACTCTCTGACACTCTCTATCACTCTCTGACACAGTCTGACACTCTCTGACACTCTCTATCACTCTCTATCACTCTCTGACACTCTCCGACACTCTCTGACACTGTCTGACACTCTCTATCACTCTCTGACACTCTCTGACACTCTCTGACACACTCTATCACTCTCTATCACTCTCTATCACTCTCTGACACTCTCTGACACTCTCTGACACTCTCTATCACTCTCTATCACTTTCTGTCACTCTCTGACACTCTCTGACACTCTCAGACACTCTCTGACACTCTCTGAAACTCTCTATCACTCTCTATCACTCTCTGACACTCACTATCACTCTCTGACACTCTCTGACACTCTCTATCACTCTCTGACACTGTCTGACACTCTCTATCACTCTCTGACACTCTCTGACACTCTCTGACACTCTCTATCACTCTCTATCACTTTCTGTCACTCTCTGACACTCTCTGACACTCTCAGACAATCTCTGACACTCTCCGAAACTCTCTGACACTCTCTGACACTCTCTGACACACTCTATCACTCTCTATCACTCTCTGACACTCTCAGACACTCTCTGACACTCTCTGAAACTCTCTATCACTCTCTATCAATCTCTGACACTCTCTGACACTCTCTATCACTCTCTATCACTTTCTGACACTCTCTATCACTCTCTGACACTCTCTGACACTCTCTGAAACTCTCTATCACTCTCTATCACTCTCTGACACTCACTATCACTCTCTGACACTCTCTGACACTCTCTGACACTCTCTATCACTCTCAGACACTCTCTGACACTCTCTATCACTCTCTGACACTGTCTGACACTCTCTGACACTCTCTATCACTCTCTATCACTCTCTGACACTCTCCGACACTCTCTGACACTGTCTGACACTCTCTATCACTCTCTGACACTCTCTGACACTCTCTGACACACTCTATCACTCTCTATCACTCTCTATCACTCTCTGACACTCTCTGACACTCTCTGACACTCTCTATCACTCTCTATCACTTTCTGTCACTCTCTGACACTCTCTGACACTCTCAGACACTCTCTGACACTCTCTGAAACTCTCTATCACTCTCTGACACTCTCTGACACTCTCTATCACTCTCTGACACTGTCTGACACTCTCTATCACTCTCTGACACTCTCTGACACTCTCTGACACTCTCTATCACTCTCTATCACTTTCTGTCACTCTCTATCACTCTCTGACACTCACTATCACTCTCTGACACTCTCTATCACTCTCAGACACTCTCTGACACTCTCTGACACTCTCTATCACTCTCAGACACTCTCTGACACTCTCAGACACTCTCAGACACTCTCTGACACTCTCTATCACTCTCTGACACTCTCTGACACTCTCTATCACTCTCTATCACTCTCTGACACTCTCAGACACTCTCTGACACTCTCTGAAACTCTCTATCACTCTCTATCACTCTCTATCACTCTCTGACACACTCTGACACTCTCTGACACTCTCTATCACTCTCTATCACTCTCTGACTCTCTCTGACACTCTCTGACACTCTCTATAACTCTCTATCACTTTCTGACACTCTCTGACACACTCTGAAACTCTCTATCACTCTCTATCACTCTCTGACACTCACTATCACTCTCTGACACTCTCTGACACTCTCTATCACTCTCAGACACTCTCTGACACTCTCTGACACTCTCTATCACTCTCTGACACTGTCTGACACTCTTTGACACTCTCTATCACTCTCTATCACTCTCAGACACTCTCTGACACTCTCTGACACTCTCAGACACTCTCAGACAATCTATCACTCTCTGACACTGTCTGACACTCTCTATCACTCTCTGACACTCTCTGACACTCTCTGACACTCTCTGTCACTCTCTATCACTTTCTGACACTCTCTGACACTCTCTGACTCTCTCAGACACTCTCTGACACTCTCTGAAACTCTCTACCACTCTCTATCACTCTCTGACACTCACTATCACTCTCTGACACTCTCTATCACTCTCAGACACTCTCTGACACTCTCTATCACTCTCTGACACTGTCTGACACTCTCTGACACTCTCTATCACTCTCTATCACTCTCTGACACTCTCTGACACTCTCAGACACTCTCTGACACTCTCTGACACTCTCTGAAAATCTCTATCACTCTCTATCACTCTCTGACACTCTCTGACACTCTCAGACACTCTCTGACACTCTCTGAAACTCTCTATCACTCTCTGACACTCACTATCACTCTCTGACACTCTCTGACACTCTCTATCACTCTCAGACACTCTCTGACACTCTCTGACACTCTCTATCACTCTCTGACACTGTCTGACACTCTCTGACACTCTCTATCACTCTCTATCACTCTCTGACACTCTCAGACACTCTCTGACACTCTCTATCACTCTCTGACACTCTCTGACTCTCTCTGACACTCTCTATCACTCTCTGACACTCTATCACTCTCTATCACTCTCTGACACTCTCTGACACTCTCTGACACTCTATCACTCTCTATCACTCTCTGACACTCTCAGACACTCTCTGACACTCTCATAAACTCTCTGACACTCTCTATCACTCTCTGACACTCTCTATCACTCTCTATCACTCTCTGACACTCTCTGACACTCTCTGACACTCTCAGACACTCTCTAACACTCTCTATCACTCTATATCACTTTCGGACACTCTCTGACACTCTCTGACACTCTCAGACACTCTCTGACACTCTCTGAAACTCTCTATCACTCTCTATCACTCTCTGACACTCTCTGACACTCACTATCACTCTCTGACACTCTCTATCGCTCTCTGACACTCTCTATCACTCTCAGACACTCTCTGACACTCTCTGACACTCTCTGACACTCTCTATCACTCTCTATCTCTCTCTGACACTCTCTGACACTCTCTGACAATCTCTATCACTCTCTATCACTTTCTGACACTCTCTGACACTCTCAGACACTCTCTGACACTCTCTGAAACTCTCTATCACTCTCTATCACTCTCTGACACTCTCTGACACTCACTATCACTCTCTGACACTCTCTATCACTCTCTGACACTCTCTATCACTCTCTGACACTCTCTATCACTCTCTGACACTCTCTGACACTCTCTATCACTCTCTGACACTCTCTATCACTCTCAGACACTCTCTGACACTCTCTGACACTCTCTGACACTCTCTATCACTCTCTATCACTCTCTGACACTCTCTGACACTCTCTGACACTCTCTATCACTCTCTATCACTTTCTGACACTCTCTGACACTCTCTGACACTCTCAGACACTCTCTGACACTCTCTGAAACTCTCTATCACTCTCTGACACTCACTATCACTCTCTGACACTCTCTGACACTCTCTATCACTCTCAGAATCTCTCTGACACTCTCTGACACTCTCTATCACTCTCTGACACTGTCTGACACTCTCTGACACTCACTATCACTCTCTATCACTCTCTATCACTCTCTGAAACTCTCAGACACTCTCTGACACTCTCTGACACTCTCTGACACTGTCTGACACTGTCTGACACTCTCTGACACTCTCTGACACTCTCTGACACTCTCAGACACTCTCTGACACTCTCTGAAACTCTCTATCACTCTCTATCACTCTCTGTCACTCTCTGACACTCACTATCACTCTCTGACACTCTCTATCACTCTCTGACACTCTCTATCACTCTCTATCACTCTCTATCACTCTCTGACACTCTCTGACACTCTCTATCACTCTCTATCACTTTCTGACACTCTCTGACACTCTCTGACACTCTCAGACACTCTCTGACACTCTCTGAAACTCTCTATCACTCTCTATCACTCTCTGACACTCTCTGACACTCACTATCACTCTCTGACACTCTCTATCGCTCTCTGACACTCTCTATCACTCTCAGACACTCTCTGACACTCTCTGACACTCTCTGACACTCTCTATCACTCTCTATCTCTCTCTGACACTCTCTGACACTCTCTGACACTCTCTATCACTCTCTATCACTTTCTGACACTCTCTGACACTCTCAGACACTCTCTGACACTCTCTGAAACTCTCTATCACTCTCTATCACTCTCTGACACTCTCTGACACTCACTATCACTCTCTGACACTCTCTATCACTCTCTGACACTCTCTATCACTCTCAGACACTCTCTGACACTCTCTGACACTCTCTGACACTCTCTATCACTCTCTATCACTCTCTGACACTCTCTGACACTCTCTGACACTCTCTATCACTCCCTATCACTTTCTGACACTCTCTGACACTCTCTGACACTCTCAGACACTCTCTGACACTCTCTGAAACTCTCTATCACTCTCTGACACTCACTATCACTCTCTGACACTCTCTGACACTCTCTATCACTCTCAGAATCTCTCTGACACTCTCTGACACTCTCTATCACTCTCTGACACTGTCTGACACTCTCTGACACTCACTATCACTCTCTATCACTCTCTGAAACTCTCAGACACTCTCTGACACTCTCTGACACTCTCTGACACTCTCTGACACTGTCTGACACTGTCTGACACTCTCTATCACTCTCTGACACTGTCTGACACTCTCTGACACTCTCTATCACTCTCTATCACTCTCTGACACTCTCAGACACTCTCTGACACTCTCAGACACTCACTATCACTCTCTGACACTGTCTGACACTCTCTATCACTCTCTGGCACTCTCTGACACTCTCTATCGCTCTCTATCACTTTCTGACACTCTCTGACACACTCTGAAACTCTCTATCACTCTCTATCACTCTCTGACACTCACTAAAACTCTCTGACACTCTCTGACACTCTCTATCACTCTCTGACACTCTCTGACACTCTCTGACACTCTCTATCACTCTCTGACACTCTCTGACACTCTCTGACACTCTCTATCACTCTCTATCACTCTCAGACACTCTCAGACACTCTCAGACACTCTGTGACACTCTCTGACACTCTCAGACACTCTCAGACACTCACTATCACTCTCTGACACTGTCTGACACTCTCTATCACTCTCTGGCACTCTCTGACACTCTCTATCGCTCTCTATCACTTTCTGACACTCTCTGACACACTCTGAAACTCTCTATCACTCTCTATCACTCTCTGACACTCACTAAAACTCTCTGACACTCTCTGACACTCTCTATCACTCTCTGACACTCTCTGACACTCTCTGACACTCTCTATCACTCTCTGACACTCTCTGACACTCTCTGACACTCTCTATCACTCTCTATCACTCTCAGACACTCTCAGACACTCTCAGACACTCTGTGACACTCTCTGACACTCTCAGACACTCTCAGACACTCTCTATCACTCTCTGACACTGTCTGACACTCTCTATCACTCTCTGACACTCTCTGACACTCTCTGACACTCTCTATCACTCTCTATCACTTTCTGACACTCTCTGACACGCTCTGACTCTCTCAGACACTCTCTGACACTCTCTGAAACTCTCTATCACTCTCTATCACTCTCTGACACTCACTATCACTCTCTGACACTCTCTATCACTCTCAGACACTCTCTGACACTCTCTGACACTCTCTATCACTCTCTGACACTGTCTGACACTCTCTGACACTCTCTATCACTCTCTATCACTCTCTGACACTGTCAGACACTCTCTGACACTCTCTGAAAATCTCTATCACCCTCTATCACTCTCTGCACTCTCTGACACACTCTGACACTCTCTGACACTCTCTATCACTCTCTATCTCTCTCTGACTCTCTCTGACACTCTCTGACACTCTCTATAACTCTCTATCACTTTCTGACACGCTCTGACACACTCTGAAACTCTCTATCACTCTCTATCACTCTCTGACACTCACTATCACTCTCTGACACTCTCTGACACTCTCTATCACTCTCAGACACTCTCTGACACTCTCTGACACTCTCTATCAATCTCTGACACTGCCTGACACTCTCTGACACTCTCTATCACTCTATCACTCTCAGACACTCTCAGACACTCTCTGACACTCTCTGACACTCTCAGACACTCTCAGACAATCTCTATCACTCTCTGACACTGTCTGACACTCTCTGACACTCTCTATCACTCTCTATCACTCTCAGACACTCTCAGACACTCTCAGACACTCTCTGACACTCTCTGACACTCTCAGACACTCTCAGACACTCTCTATCACTCTCTGACACTGTCTGACACTCTCTATCACTCCCTGACACTCTCTGACACTCTCTGACACTCTCTATCACTCTCAGACACTCTCTGACACTCTCTGACACTCTCTATCACTCTCTGACACTGTCTGACACTCTCTGACAATCTCTATCACTCTCTATCACTCTCTGACACTCTCAGACACTCTCTGACACTCTCTGACACTCTCTGAAAATCTCTATCACTTTCTGACACTCTCTGACACTCTCTGACTCTCTCAGACACTCTCTGACACTCTCTGAAACTCTCTACCACTCTCTATCACTCTCTGACACTCACTATCACTCTCTGACACTCTCTATCACTCTCTGACACTGTCTGACACTCTCTGACACTCTCTATCACTCTCTATCACTCTCTGACACTCTCTGACACACTCTGACACTCTCTGGCACTCTCTATCACTCTCTATCACTCTCTGACTCTCTCTGACACTCTCTGACACTCTCTATAACTCTCTATCACTCTCTGACACTCTCTGACACTCTCTATCACTCTCTATCACTCTCTGACACTCTCTGACACTCTCTGACACTCTCTGAAACTCTCTATCACTCTCTGACACTCTCTGACACTCTCTGACACTCTCTGACACTCTCTATCACTCTCTATCACTCTCTGACACTCTCAGACACTCTCTGACACTCTCTGAAACTCTCTATCACTCTCTATCACTCTCTGACACTATCTGACACTCTCAGACACACACTATCACTCTCTGACACTGTCTGACACTCTCTGACACTCTCTATCACTCTCTGACACTGTCTGACACTCTCTGACACTCTCTATCACTCTCTATCACTCTCTATCACTCTCTGACACTCTCAGACACTCTCTGACACTCTCAGACACTCTCTGACACTCTCTATCACTCTCTGACACTCTCTGACTCTCTCTGACACTCTCTGACACTCTCTATAACTCTCTATCACTCTCTGACACTCTCTGACACTCTCTGACACTCTCAGACACTCTCTGACACTCTCTGACACTCTCTGAAACTCTCTATCACTCTCTATCACTCTCTGACACTCTCTGACACTCTCTGACACTCTCTATCACTCTCTGACACTCTCTGACACTCTCTGACACTCTCTGAAACTCTCTATCACTCTCTATCACTCTCTGACACTGTCTGACACTCTCTGACACTCTCTATCACTCTCTGACACTGTCTGACACTCTCTATCACTCTCTATCACTCTCTATCACTCTCTATCACTCTCTATCACTCTCTGACACTCTCTGACACTCTCAGACACTCTCTGACACTCTCTATCACTCTCTGACACTCTCAGACACTCTCTGACACTCTCAGACACACTAAATCACTCGCTATCACTCTCTGACACTCTCAGACACTCTCTGACACTCTCTATCACTCTCTATCACTCTCTGACACTCTCTGACACTCTCAGACACTCACTATCACTCTCTGACACTGTCTGACACTCTCTATCACTCTCTGACACTCTCTGACACTCTCTATCACTCTCTATCACTTTCTGACACTCTCTGACACTCTCTGAAACGCTCTATCACTCTCTAACACTCTCTATCACTCTCTATCACTCTCTGACACTCTCTGACACTCTCTGACACTCTCAGACACTCTCAGACACTCTCTATCACTCTCTGACACTGTCTGACACTCTCTATCACTCTCTGACACTCTCTGACACTCTCTGACACTCTCTATCACTCTCTGACACTGTCTGACACTCTCTATCACTCTCTGACACTCTCTGACACTCTCTATCACTCTCTATCACTTTCTGACACTCTCTGACACTCTCTGAAACTCTCTATCACTCTCTATCACTCTCTATCACTCTCTGACACTGTCTGACACTCTCTGACACTCTCTATCACTCTCTATCACTCTCAGACACTCTCTGACACTCTCTGACACTCTCAGACACTCTCAGACACTCTCTATCACTCTCTGACACTGTCTGACACTCTCTATCACTCTCTGACACTCTCTGACAGTCTCTAACACTCTCTATCACTTTCTGACACTCTCTGACACTCTCTGACACTCTCTGAAACTCTCTATCACTCTCTATCACTCTCTATCACTCTCTATCACTCTCAGACACTCTCAGACACTCTCAGACACTCTCTGACACTCTCTGACACTCTCAGACACTCTCAGACACTCTCTATCACTCTCTGACACGGTCTGACACTCTCTATCACTCTCTGACACTCTCTGACACTCTCTGACACTCTCTATCACTCTCTATCACTTTCTGACACTCGCTGACACTCTCTGACTCTCTCAGACACTCTCTGACACTCTCTGAAACTCTCTATCACTCTCTATCACTCTCTGACACTCACTATCCCTCTCTGACACTCTCTATCACTCTCAGACACTCTCTGACACTCTCAGACACTCTCTATCACTCTCTGACACTCTCTGACACTCTCTATCACTCTCTATCACTGTCTGACACTGTCAGACACACTCTGACACTCTCTGAAAATCTCTATCACCCTCTATCACTCTCTGACACTCTCTGACACACTCTGACACTCTCTGACACTCTCTCTCACTCTCTATCTCTCTCTGACTCTCTCTGACACTCTCTATAACTCTCTATCACTTTCTGACACGCTCTGACACACTCTGAAACTCTCTATCACTCTCTATCACTCTCTGACACTCACTATCACTCTCTGACACTCTCTGACACTCTCTATCACTCTCAGACACTCTCTGACACTCTCTGACACTCTCTATCACTCTCTGACACTGTCTGACACTCTCTGACACTCTCTATCACTCTCTATCACTCTCAGACACTCTCAGACACTCTCTGACACTCTCTGACACTCTCAGACACTCTCAGACACTCTCTATCACTCTCTGACACTGTCTGACACTCTCTATCACTCTCTGACACTCTCTGACACTCTCTGACACTCTCTATCACTCTCTATCACTTTCTGACACTCTCTGACACTCTCTGACTCTCTCAGACACTCTCTGACACTCTCTGAAACTCTCTACCACTCTCTATCACTCTCTGACACTCACTATCACTCTCTGACACTCTCTATCTCTCTCAGACACTCTCTGACACTCTCTGACACTCTCAGACACTCTCTGACACTGTCTGACTCTCTCTGACACTCTCTATCACTCTCTATCACTCTCTGACACTCTCAGACACTCTCTGACACTCTCTGACACTCTCTGAAAATCTCTATCACTCTCTATCACTCTCTGACCCTCTCTGACACACTCTGACACTCTCTGACACTCTCTATCACTCTCTATCACTCTCTGACTCTCTCTGACACTCTCTGACACTCTCTATAACTCTCTATCACTCTCTGACACTCTCTGACACTCTCTATCACTCTCTATCACTCTCTGACACGCTCTGACACTCTCTGACACTCTCTGAAACTCTCTATCACTCTCTGACACTCTCTGACACTCTCTGACACTCTCTGACACTCTCTATCACTCTCTATCACTCTCTGACACTCTCAGACACTCTCTGACACTCTCTGACACTCTCTGAAACTCTCTATCACTCTCTATCACTCTCTGACACTATCTGACACTCTCAGACACACACTATCACTCTCTGACACTGTCTGACACTCTCTGACACTCTCTATCACTCTCTGACACTGTCTGACACTCTCTGACACTCTCTATCACTCTCTATCACTCTCTATCACTCTCTGACACTCTCAGACACTCTCAGACACTCTCTGACACTCTCTATCACTCTCTGACACTCTCTGACTCTCTCTGACACTCTCTGACACTCTCTATAACTCTATCACTCTCTGACACTCTCTGACACTCTCTATCACTCTCTATCACTCTCTGACAATCTCTGACACTCTCTGAAACTCTCTATCACTCTCTATCACTCTCTGACACTCTCTGACACTCTCTGACACTCTCTATCACTCTCTATCACTCTCTGACACTCTCTGACACTCTCTGACACTCTCTGAAACTCTATATTACTCTCTATCACTCTCTGACACTATCTGACACTCTCAGACACTCACTATCACTCTCTGACACTGTCTGACACTCTCTGACACTCTCTATCACTCTCTGACACTGTCTGACACTCTCTGACGCTCTCTATCACTCTCTATCACTCTCTATCACTCTCTGACACGCTCTGACACTCTCTGACACTCTCTGAAACTCTCCATCACTCTCTGACACTCTCTGACACTCTCTGACACTCTCTGACACTCTCTCTCACTCTCTATCACTCTCTGACACTCTCAGACACTCTCTGACACTCTCTGAAACTCTCTATCACTCTCTATCACTCTCTGACACTATCTGACACTCTCAGACACACACTATCACTCTCTGACACTGTCTGACACTCTCTGACACTCTCTATCACTCTCTGACACTGTCTGACACTCTCTGACACTCTCTATCACTCTCTATCACTCTCTATCACTCTCTGACACTCTCAGACACTCTCTGACACTCTCAGACACTCTCTGACACTCTCTATCACTCTCTGACACTCTCTGACTCTCTCTGACACTCTCTGACACTCTCTATAACTCTCTATCACTCTCTGACACTCTCTGACACTCTCTATCACTCTCTATCACTCTCTGACACTCTCTGACACTCTCTGAAACTCTCTATCACTCTCTATCACTCTCTGACACTCTCTGACACTCTCTGACACTCTCTATCACTCTCTATCACTCTCTGACACTCTCTGACACTCTCTGACACTCTCTGAAACTCTATATCACTCTCTATCACTCTCTGACACTATCTGACACTCTCAGACACTCACTATCACTCTCTGACACTGTCTGACACTCTCTGACACTCTCTATCACTCTCTGACACTGTCTGACACTCTCTGACGCTCTCTATCACTCTCTATCATTCTCTATCACTCTCTATCACTCTCTGACACTCTCAGACACTCTCTGACACTCACTATCACTCTCTGACACTGTCTGACACTCTCTGACACTCTCTATCACTCTCTGACACTGTCTGACACTGTCTGACACTCTCTGACACTCTCTATCACTCTCTATCACTCTCTGACACTCTCAGACACTCTCTGACACTCTCAGACACTCTCTGACACTCTCTATCACTCTCTGACACTCTCAGACACTCTCTGACACTCTCAGACACACTAAATCACTCACTATCACTCTCTGACACTCTCAGACACTCTCTGACACTCTCTATCACTCTCTATCACTCTCTGACACTCTCTGACACTCTCAGACACTCACTAACTCTCTCTGACACTGTCTGACACTCTATATCACTCTCTATCACTCTCTGACACTCTCTGACACTCTCAGACACTCACTAACTCTCTCTGACACTGTCTGACACTCTATATCACTCTCTGACACTCTCTGACACTCTCTATCACACTCAGACACTCTCTGACACTCTCTGACACTCTCTGACACTCTCTATCACTCTCTATCACTCTCTGACACTCACTATCACTCTCTGACACTCTCTGACACTCTCTGTCACTCTCTATCACTCTCTATCACTTTCTGACAATCTCTGACACTCTCTGACACTCTCAGACACTCTCTGACACTCTCTGAAACTCTCTATCACTCTCTATCACTCTCTGACACTCACTATCACTCTCTGACACTCTCTGACACTCTCTATCACTCTCAGACACTCTCTGACACACTCTGACACTCTCTATCACTCTCTGACACTGTCTGACACTCTCTGACACTCACTATCACTCTCTATCACTCTCTATCACTCTCTGAAACTCTCAGACACTCTCTGACACTCTCTGACACTCTCTGACACTCTCTATCACTCTCTGACACTCTCTGACACTCTCTGACACTCTCTATCACTCTCTATCACTTTCTGACACTCTCTGACACTCTCTGACACTCTCAGACACTCTCTGACACTCTCTAAAACTCTCTATCACTCTCTATCACTCTCTGACACTCACTATCACTCTCTGACACTCTCTTTCACTCTCAGACACTCTCTGACACTCTCTATCACTCTCTGACACTGTCTGACACTCTCTGACACTCTCTTTCTCTCTCTATCACTCTCTGACACTCTCAGACACTCACTAACTCTCTCTGACACTGTCTGACACTCTATATCACTCTCTATCACTCTCTGACACTCTCTGACACTCTCAGACACTCACTAACTCTCTCTGACACTGTCTGACACTCTATATCACTCTCTGACACTCTCTGACACTCTCTATCACACTCAGACACTCTCTGACACTCTCTGACACTCTCTGACACTCTCTATCACTCTCTATCACTCTCTGACACTCACTATCACTCTCTGACACTCTCTGACACTCTCTGACACTCTCTATCACTCTCTATCACTTTCTGACACTCTCTGACACTCTCTGACACTCTCAGACACTCTCTGACACTCTCTGAAACTCTCTATCACTCTCTATCACTCTCTGACACTCACTATCACTCTCTGACACTCTCTGACACTCTCTATCACTCTCAGACACTCTCTGACACTCTCTGACACTCTCTATCACTCTCTGACACTGTCTGACACTCTCTGACACTCACTATCACTCTCTATCACTCTCTATCACTCTCTGAAACTCTCAGACACTCTCTGACACTCTCTGACACTCTCTGACACTCTCTATCACTCTCTGACACTCTCTGACACTCTCTGACACTCTCTATCACTCTCTATCACTTTCTGACACTCTCTGACACTCTCTGACACTCTCAGACACTCTCTGACACTCTCTGAAACTCTCTATCACTCTCTATCACTCTCTGACACTCACTATCACTCTCTGACACTCTCTTTCACTCTCAGACACTCTCTGACACTCTCTATCACTCTCTGACACTGTCTGACACTCTCTGACACTCTCTTTCTCTCTCTATCACTCTCTGACACTCTCAGACACTCTCTGACACTCTCAGACACTCACTATCACTCTCTGACACTGTCTGACACTCTCTATCAATCTCTGGCACTCTCTGACACTCTCTATCACTGTCTATCACTTTCTGACACTCTCTGACACTCTCTGACACTCTCAGACACTCTCTGACACACTCTGAAACTCTCTATCACGCTCTATCACTCTCTGACACTCACTATCACTCTCTGACACTCTCTGACACTCTCTATCACTCTCAGACACTCTCTGACACTCTCTGACACTCCCTATCACTCTCTGACACTGTCTGACACTCTCAGACACTCTCTATCACTCTCTGACACTGTCTGACACTCTCTATCACTCTCTGACACTCTCTGACACTCTCTGACACTCTCTATCACTCTCTATCACTTTCTGACACTCTCTGACACTCTCTGACTCTCTCAGACACTCTCTGACACTCTCTGACACTCTCTATCACTCTCTATCACTCTCTGACACTCACTATCACTCTCTGACACTCTCTATCACTCTCAGACACTCTCTGACACTCTCCATCACTCTCTGACACTGTCTGACACTCTCTGACACTCTCTGAAAATCTCTATCACTCTCTATCACTCTCTGACACTCTCTGACACTCTCTGACACTCTCTATAACTCTCTATCACTCTCTGACACTCTCTGACACTCTCTATCACTCTCTATCACTCTCTGACACTTTCTGACACTCTCTGAAACTCTCTATCACTCTCTATCACTCTCTGACACTCTCTGACACTCTCTGACACTCTCTGACACTCTCTATCACTCTCTATCACTCTGTGACACTCTCTGACTCTCTCTGACACTCTCTGAAACTCTCTATCACTCTCTATCACTCTCTGACACTATCTGACACTCTCAGACACTCACTATCACTCTCTGACACTGTCTGACACTCTCTGACACTCTCTATCACTCTCTGACACTGTCTGACACGCTCTGACACTCTCTATCACTCTCTATCACTCTCTATCACTCTCTGACACTCTCAGACACTCTCTGACACTCTCTGACACTCTCAGACACTCTCTGACACTCTCTATCACTCTCTGACACTCTCAGACACTCTCTGACACTCTCAGACACACTAAATCACTCTCCATCACTCTCTGTCACTCTCAGACACTCTCTGACACTCTCTATCACTCTCTATCACTCTCTTACACTCTCTGACACTCTCTATCACTCTCTGCCACTCACTATCACTCTCTGACACTCTCTATCACTCTCTGAATCTCTCTGACACTCTCAGAGGCTCTCTATCACTCTCTATCACTCACTGACACTCTCAGACACTCTCTATCACTCTCTGACACTCTCTGACACTCTCTGACACTCTCTATAACTCTCTATCACTCTCTGACACTCTCTGACACTCTCTATCACTCTCTATCACTCTCTGACACTCTCTGACACTCTCTGAAACTCTCTATCACTCTCTATCACTCTCTGACACTCTCTGACACTCTCTGACACTCTCTATCACTCTCTATCACTCTCTGACACTCTCTGACACTCTCTGACACTCTCTGACACTCTCTGAAACTCTCTATCACTCTCTATCACTCTCTGACACTATCTGACACTCTCAGACACTCACTATCACTCTCTGACACTGTCTGACACTCTCTGACACTCTCTATCACTCTCTGACACTGTCTGACACGCTCTGACACTCTCTATCACTCTCTATCACTCTCTATCACTCTCTGACACTCTCAGACACTCTCTGACACTCCCAGACACTCTCTGACACTCTCTATCACTCTCTGACACTCTCAGACACTCTCTGACAATCACTATCACTCTCTGACACTGTCTGACACTCTCTGACACTCTCTATCACTCTCTGACACTGTCTGACACGCTCTGACACTCTCTATCACTCTCTATCACTCTCTATCACTCTCTGACACTCTCAGACACTCTCTGACACTCCCAGACACTCTCTGACACTCTCTATCACTCTCTGACACTCTCAGACACTCTCTGACACTCTCAGACACACTAAATCACTCTCTATCACTCTCTGTCACTCTCAGACACTCTCTGACACTCTCTATCACTCTCTATCACTCTCTATCACTCTCTGACACTCTCTGACACTCTCAGACACTCACTATCACTCTCTGACACTGTCTGACACTCTCTATCACTCTCTGACACTCTCTGAAACTCACTATCACACTCTATCACTCTCTGACACTCTCTGACACTCTCTATCACTCTCTATCACTCGCTGACACTCTCTGACACTATCGGACACTCTCAGCCTCTCACTATCACTCTCTGACACTGTCTGACACTCTCTGACACTCTCTATCACTCTCTGACACTGTCTGACACTCTCTGACACTCTCTATCACTCGCTATCAATCTCTGACACTCTCTGACACTCTCTATCACTCTCTATCAATCTCTATCTCTCTCTGACACTCTCAGACACTCTCTGACACTCTCACACTCTCTCTGACACACGCTATCACTCTCTGACACTGTCTGACACTCTCTGACACTCTCTATCACTCTCTGACACTGTCTGACACTCTCTGACACTCTCTATCACTCGCTATCAATCTCTGACTCTCTCTGACACTCTCTATCACTCTCTATCAATCTCTATCTCTCTCTGACACTCTCAGACACTCTCTGACACTCTCAAACACTCTCAGACACTCACTATCACTCTCTGACACTGTCTGACACTCTCTGGCACTCTCTATCACTCTCTGACACTGTCTGAAACTCTCTGACACTCTCTATCACTCGCTATCAATCTCTGACACTCTCTGACACTCTCTATCACTCTCTATCAATCTCTATCTCTCTCTGACACTCTCAGACACTCTCTGACATTCTCACACACTCTCTGACACTCGCTATCACACTCTGACACTGTCTGACACTCTCTGACACTCTCTATCACTCTCTGACACTGTCTGACACTCTCTGACACTCTCTATCACTCGCTATCAATCTCTGACACTCTCTGACACTCTCTATCACTCTCTATCAATCTCTATCTCTCTCTGACACTCTCAGACACTCTCTGACACTCTCACACACTCTCTGACACTCGCTATCACTCTCTGACAGTCGCTATCACTCTCTGACACTCTCAGACACTCTCTGACACTCTCTATCACTCTCTATCACTCTCGGACACTCTCTGACACTCTCAGACACTCTCTGACACTCTCTATCACTCTCTGACACTCTCTGACACTATCTATCACTCTCTGACACTGTCTGACACTCTCTGACACTCTCAGACACTCACTATCACACTCTGACACTGTCTGACACTCTCTATCACTCTCTGACACTCTCTGACACTCTCTGACACTCTCAGACACTCTCTGACACTCTCTGAAACTCTCTATCACTCTCTGTCACTCTCTATCACTCTCTGACACTCTCAGACACTCTCTGACACTCTCAGACACTCTCTGACACTCTCTATCACTCTCTGACACTCTCTGACACTATCTATCACTCTCTGACACTCTCTGACACTCTCTATCACTCTCTATCACTCTCTATCACTCTCTGACACTCTCAGACACTCTCTGACACTCTCTATAACTCACTATCACTCTCTGACACTCTCTGACACTCTCTATCACTCTCTATCACTCTCTGACACTCTCTGACACTCTCTGAAACTCTCTATCACTCTCTATCACTCTCTATCACTCTCTATCACTCTCTGACACTCTCTGACACTCTCTGACACTCTCTGACACTCTCTATCACTCTCTATCACTCTCTGACACTCTCTGACACTCTCTGACACTCTCTGAAACTCTCTATCACTCTCTGACACTGTCTGACACGCTCTGACACTCTCTATCACTCTCTATCACTCTCTGACACTCTCAGACACTCTCTGACACTCTCAGACACTCTCTGACACTCTCTATCACTCTCTGACACTCTCAGACACTCTCTGACACTCTCAGACACACTAAATCACTCTCTATCACTCTCTGTCACTCTCAGACACTCTCTGACACTCTCTATCACTCTCTATCACTCTCTATCACTCTCTATCACTCTCTGACACTCTCTGACACTCTCTGACACTCTCAGACACTCTCTGACACTCTCTGAAACTCTCTATCACTCTGTGTCACTCTCTATCACTCTCTGACACTCTCAGACACTCTCTGACACTCTCAGACACTCTCTGACACTCTCTATCACTCTCTGACACTCTCTGACACTATCTATCACTCTCTGACACTCTCTGACACTCTCTATCACTCTCTATCACTCTCTATCACTCTCTGACACTCTCAGACACTCTCTGACACTCTCTATAACTCACTATCACTCTCTGACACTCTCTGACACTCTCTATCACTCTCTATCACTCTCTGACACTCTCTGACACTCTCTGAAACTCTCTATCACTCTCTATCACTCTCTATCACTCTCTATCACTCTCTGACACTCTCTGACACTCTCTGACACTCTCTGACACTCTCTATCACTCTCTATCACTCTCTGACACTCTCTGACACTCTCTGACACTCTCTGAAACTCTCTATCACTCTCTGACACTGTCTGACACGCTCTGACACTCTCTATCACTCTCTATCACTCTCTGACACTCTCAGACACTCTCTGACACTCTCAGACACTCTCTGACACTCTCTATCACTCTCTGACACTCTCAGACACTCTCTGACACTCTCAGACACACTAAATCACTCTCTATCACTCTCTGTCACTCTCAGACACTCTCTGACACTCTCTATCACTCTCTATCACTCTCTATCACTCTCTATCACTCTCTGACACTCTCTGACACTCTCAGAAACTCACTATCACTCTCTGACACTGTCTGACACACTCTATCACTCTCTGACACTCTCTGACACTTTCTATCACTCTCTATCACTTTCTGACACTCTCTGACACTCTCTGACACTCTCTGAAACTCTCTATCACACTCTATCACTCTCTGACACTCTCTGACACTCTCTATCACTCTCTATCACTCGCTGACACTCTCTGACACTATCGGACACTCTCAGACACTCACTATCACTCTCTGACACTGTCTGACACTCTCTGACACTCTCTATCACTCTCTGACACTGTCTGACACTCTCTGACACTCTCTATCACTCGCTATCAATCTCTGACACTCTCTGACACTCTCTGACACTCTCTATCAATCTCTATCTCTCTCTGACACTCTCAGACACTCTCTGACACTCTCTATCAATCTCTATCTCTCTCTGACACTCTCAGACACTCTCTGACACTCTCACACACTCTCTGACACTCGCTATCACTCTCTGACACTCTCAGACACTCTCTGACACTCTCTATCACTCTCTATCACTCTCGGACACTCTCTGACACTCTCAGACACTCACTATCACTCTTTGACACTCTCTGACACTGTCTGACACTCTCTATCACTCTCTGACAATCTCTGACACTCTCTATCACTCTCTGACACTCTCTATCACTCTCTATCACTTTCTGACACTCTCTGACACTCTCTGACACTCTCTGACACTCTCTGAAACTCTCTATTACTCTCTATCACTCTCCATCACTCTCTGACACTGTCTGACACTCTCTATCACTCTCTGACACTCTCTGACACTCTCTATCACTCTCTATCACTTTCTGACACTCTCTGACACTCTCTGACAATCTCTATCACTCTCTATCACTCTCCATCACTCTCTGACCCTGTCTGACACTCTCTATCACTCTGACACTCTCTGACACTCTCTGACACTCTCTATCACTCTCTATCACTTTCTGACACTCTCTGACACTCTCTGACACTCTCTGACACTCTCAGACACTCTCTGACACTCTCTGAAACTCTCTATCACTCTCTATCACTCTCTGACACTCTCTGACACTCTCTATCACTCTCTATCACTTTCTGACACTCTCTATCACTCTCTGACACTCTCTGACACTCTCTGAAACTCTCTATCACTCTCTATCACTCTCTAACACTCACTATCACTCTCTGACACTCTCTGACACTCTCTGACACTCTCTATCACTCTCAGACACTCTCTGACACTCTCTGACACTCTCTGACACTCTCTATCACTCTCTGACACTGTCTGACACTCTCTGACACTCTCTATCACTCTCTATCACTTTCTGACACTCTCTGACACTCTCTGACTCTCTCAGACACTCTCTGACACTCTCTGAAACTCTCTACCACTCTCTATCACTCTCTGACACTCACTATCACTCTCTGACACTCTCTATCTCTCTCAGACACTCTCTGACACTCTCTGACACTCTCTATCACTCTCTGACACTGTCTGACTCTCTCTGACACTCTCTATCACTCTCTATCACTCTCTGACACTCTCAGACACTCTCTGACACTCTCTGACACTCTCTGAAAATCTCTATCACTCTCTATCACTCTCTGACCCTCTCTGACACACTCTGACACTCTCTGACACTCTCTATCACTCTCTATCACTCTCTGACTCTCTCTGACACTCTCTGACACTCTCTATAACTCTCTATCACTCTCTGACACTCTCTGACACTCTCTATCACTCTCTATCACTCTCTGACACGCTCTGACACTCTCTGACACTCTCTGAAACTCTCTATCACTCTCTGACACTCTCTGACACTCTCTGACACTCTCTGACACTCTCTATCACTCTCTATCACTCTCTGACACTCTCAGACACTCTCTGACACTCTCTGAAACTCTCTATCACTCTCTATCACTCTCTGACACTATCTGACACTCTCAGACACACACTATCACTCTCTGACACTGTCTGACACTCTCTGACACTCTCTATCACTCTCTGACACTGTCTGACACTCTCTGACACTCTCTATCACTCTCTATCACTCTCTATCACTCTCTGACACTCTCAGACACTCTCAGACACTCTCTGACACTCTCTATCACTCTCTGACACTCTCTGACTCTCTCTGACACTCTCTGACACTCTCTATAACTCTATCACTCTCTGACACTCTCTGACACTCTCTATCACTCTCTATCACTCTCTGACACTCTCTGACACTCTCTGAAACTCTCTATCACTCTCTATCACTCTCTGACACTCTCTGACACTCTCTGACACTCTCTATCACTCTCTATCACTCTCTGACACTCTCTGACACTCTCTGACACTCTCTGAAACTCTATATTACTCTCTATCACTCTCTGACACTATCTGACACTCTCAGACACTCACTATCACTCTCTGACACTGTCTGACACTCTCTGACACTCTCTATCACTCTCTGACACTGTCTGACACTCTCTGACGCTCTCTATCACTCTCTATCACTCTCTATCACTCTCTGACACGCTCTGACACTCTCTGACACTCTCTGAAACTCTCCATCACTCTCTGACACTCTCTGACACTCTCTGACACTCTCTGACACTCTCTCTCACTCTCTATCACTCTCTGACACTCTCAGACACTCTCTGACACTCTCTGAAACTCTCTATCACTCTCTATCACTCTCTGACACTATCTGACACTCTCAGACACACACTATCACTCTCTGACACTGTCTGACACTCTCTGACACTCTCTATCACTCTCTGACACTGTCTGACACTCTCTGACACTCTCTATCACTCTCTATCACTCTCTATCACTCTCTGACACTCTCAGACACTCTCTGACACTCTCAGACACTCTCTGACACTTTCTATCACTCTCTGACACTCTCTGACTCTCTCTGACACTCTCTGACACTCTCTGACACTCTCTATAACTCTCTATCACTCTCTATCACTCTCTGACACTCTCTGACACTCTCTGAAACTCTCTATCACTCTCTATCACTCTCTGACACTCTCTGACACTCTCTGACACTCTCTATCACTCTCTATCACTCTCTGACACTCTCTGACACTCTCTGACACTCTCTGAAACTCTATATCACTCTCTATCACTCTCTGACACTATCTGACACTCTCAGACACTCACTATCACTCTCTGACACTGTCTGACACTCTCTGACACTCTCTATCACTCTCTGACACTGTCTGACACTCTCTGACGCTCTCTATCACTCTCTATCACTCTCTATCACTCTCTATCACTCTCTGACACTCTCAGACACTCTCTGACACTCTCAGACACTCTCTGACACTCTCAGACACTCTCTGACACTCTCAGACAAACTAAATCACTCGCTATCACTCTCTGACACTCACTATCACTCTCTGACACTCTCTGACACTCTCTGACACTCTCTATCACTCTCTATCACTTTCTGACACTCTCTGACACTCTCTGACACTCTCAGACACTCTCTGACACTCTCTGAAACTCTCTATCACTCTCTATCACTCACTGACACTCACTATCACTCTCTGACACTCTCTGACACTCTCTATCACTCTCAGACACTCTCTGACACTCTCTGACACTCTCTATCACTCTCTGACACTGTCTGACACTCTCTGACACTCTCTGACACTCTCTATCACTCTCTATCACTTTCTGACACTCTCTGACACTCTCTGACAATCTCTATCACTCTCTATCACTCTCCATCACTCTCTGACCCTGTCTGACACTCTCTATCACTCTGACACTCTCTGACACTCTCTGACACTCTCTATCACTCTCTATCACTTTCTGACACTCTCTGACACTCTCTGACACTCTCTGACACTCTCAGACACTCTCTGACACTCTCTGAAACTCTCTATCACTCTCTATCACTCTCTGACACTCTCTGACACTCTCTATCACTCTCTATCACTTTCTGACACTCTCTATCACTCTCTGACACTCTCTGACACTCTCTGAAACTCTCTATCACTCTCTATCACTCTCTAACACTCACTATCACTCTCTGACACTCTCTGACACTCTCTGACACTCTCTATCACTCTCAGACACTCTCTGACACTCTCTGACACTCTCTGACACTCTCTATCACTCTCTGACACTGTCTGACACTCTCTGACACTCTCTATCACTCTCTATCACTTTCTGACACTCTCTGACACTCTCTGACTCTCTCAGACACTCTCTGACACTCTCTGAAACTCTCTACCACTCTCTATCACTCTCTGACACTCACTATCACTCTCTGACACTCTCTATCTCTCTCAGACACTCTCTGACACTCTCTGACACTCTCTATCACTCTCTGACACTGTCTGACTCTCTCTGACACTCTCTATCACTCTCTATCACTCTCTGACACTCTCAGACACTCTCTGACACTCTCTGACACTCTCTGAAAATCTCTATCACTCTCTATCACTCTCTGACCCTCTCTGACACACTCTGACACTCTCTGACACTCTCTATCACTCTCTATCACTCTCTGACTCTCTCTGACACTCTCTGACACTCTCTATAACTCTCTATCACTCTCTGACACTCTCTGACACTCTCTATCACTCTCTATCACTCTCTGACACGCTCTGACACTCTCTGACACTCTCTGAAACTCTCTATCACTCTCTGACACTCTCTGACACTCTCTGACACTCTCTGACACTCTCTATCACTCTCTATCACTCTCTGACACTCTCAGACACTCTCTGACACTCTCTGAAACTCTCTATCACTCTCTATCACTCTCTGACACTATCTGACACTCTCAGACACACACTATCACTCTCTGACACTGTCTGACACTCTCTGA
This sequence comes from Heterodontus francisci, assembly GCF_036365525.1. Classification (NCBI taxonomy): domain Eukaryota; kingdom Metazoa; phylum Chordata; class Chondrichthyes; order Heterodontiformes; family Heterodontidae; genus Heterodontus; species Heterodontus francisci. The sequence continues at coordinate 32,321,386 of NC_090412.1, read as the reverse complement.
CACTCTCTATCACTCTCTGACACTGTCTGACACTCTCTGACACTCTCTATCACTCTCTATCACTCTCTATCACTCTCTGACAATCTCAGACACTCTCAGACACTCTCTGACACTCTCTATCACTCTCTGACACTCTCTGACTCTCTCTGACACTCTCTGACACTCTCTATAACTCTATCACTCTCTGACACTCTCTGACACTCTCTATCACTCTCTATCACTCTCTGACACTCTCTGACACTCTCTGAAACTCTCTATCACTCTCTATCACTCTCTGACACTCTCTGACACTCTCTGACACTCTCTATCACTCTCTATCACTCTCTGACACTCTCTGACACTCTCTGACACTCTCTGAAACTCTATATTACTCTCTATCACTCTCTGACACTATCTGACACTCTCAGACACTCACTATCACTCTCTGACACTGTCTGACACTCTCTGACACTCTCTATCACTCTCTGACACTGTCTGACACTCTCTGACGCTCTCTATCACTCTCTATCACTCTCTATCACTCTCTGACACGCTCTGACACTCTCTGACACTCTCTGAAACTCTCCATCACTCTCTGACACTCTCTGACACTCTCTGACACTCTCTGACACTCTCTCTCACTCTCTATCACTCTCTGACACTCTCAGACACTCTCTGACACTCTCTGAAACTCTCTATCACTCTCTATCACTCTCTGACACTATCTGACACTCTCAGACACACACTATCACTCTCTGACACTGTCTGACACTCTCTGACACTCTCTATCACTCTCTGACACTGTCTGACACTCTCTGACACTCTCTATCACTCTCTATCACTCTCTATCACTCTCTGACACTCTCAGACACTCTCTGACACTCTCAGACACTCTCTGACACTTTCTATCACTCTCTGACACTCTCTGACTCTCTCTGACACTCTCTGACACTCTCTGACACTCTCTATAACTCTCTATCACTCTCTGACACTCTCTGACACTCTCTATCACTCTCTATCACTCTCTGACACTCTCTGACACTCTCTGAAACTCTCTATCACTCTCTATCACTCTCTGACACTCTCTGACACTCTCTGACACTCTCTATCACTCTCTATCACTCTCTGACACTCTCTGACACTCTCTGACACTCTCTGAAACTCTATATCACTCTCTATCACTCTCTGACACTATCTGACACTCTCAGACACTCACTATCACTCTCTGACACTGTCTGACACTCTCTGACACTCTCTATCACTCTCTGACACTATCTGACACTCTCTGACGCTCTCTATCACTCTCTATCACTCTCTATCACTCTCTGACACTCTCAGACACTCTCTGACACTCTCAGACACTCTCTGACACTCTCAGACACTCTCTGACACTCTCAGACAAACTAAATCACTCGCTATCACTCTCTGACACTCAATATCACTCTCTGACACTCTCTGACACTCTCTGACACTCTCTATCACTCTCTATCACTTTCTGACACTCTCTGACACTCTCTGACACTCTCAGACACTCTCTGACACTCTCTGAAACTCTCTATCACTCTCTATCACTCACTGACACTCACTATCACTCTCTGACACTCTCTGACACTCTCTATCACTCTCAGACACTCTCTGACACTCTCTGACACTCTCTATCACTCTCTGACACTGTCTGACACGCTCTGACACTCTCTATCACTCTCTATCACTCTCTATCACTCTCTGACACTCTCTGACACTCTCTATCACTCTCTATCACTTTCTGACACTCTCTATCACTCTCAGACACTCTCTGACACTCTCTGACACTCTCTATCACTCTCTGACACTGTCTGACACTCTCTGACACTCACTATCACTCTCTATCACTCTCTATCACTCTCTGAAACTCTCAGACACTCTCTGACACTCTCTGACACTCTCTGACACTCTCTATCACTCTCTGACACTCTCTGACACTCTCTGACACTCTCTATCACTCTCTATCACTTTCTGACACTCTCTGACACTCTCTGACACTCTCAGACACTCTCTGACACTCTCTGAAACTCTCTATCACTCTCTATCACTCTCTGACACTCACTATCACTCTCTGACACTCTCTTTCACTCTCAGACACTCTCTGACACTCTCTATCACTCTCTGACACTGTCTGACACTCTCTGACACTCTCTATCTCTCTCTATCACTCTCTGACACTCTCAGACACTCTCTGACACTCTCAGACACTCACTATCACTCTCTGACACTGTCTGACACTCTCTATCAATCTCTGGCACTCTCTGACACTCTCTATCACTGTCTATCACTTTCTGACACTCTCTGACACTCTCTGACACTCTCAGACACTCTCTGACACACTCTGAAACTCTCTATCACGCTCTATCACTCTCTGACACTCACTATCACTCTCTGACACTCTCTGACACTCTCTATCACTCTCTGACACTCTCTGACACTCTCTATCACTCTCAGACACTCTCTGACACTCTCTGACACTCCCTATCACTCTCTGACACTGTCTGACACTCTCAGACACTCTCTATCACTCTCTGACACTGTCTGACACTCTCTATCACTCTCTGACACTCTCTGACACTGTCTGACACTCTCTGACACTCACTATCACTCTCTATCACTCTCTATCACTCTCTGAAACTCTCAGACACTCTCTGACACTCTCTGACACTCTCTGACACTCTCTATCACTCTCTGACACTCTCTGACACTCTCTGACACTCTCTATCACTCTCTATCACTTTCTGACACTCTCTGACACTCTCTGACACTCTCAGACACTCTCTGACACTCTCTGAAACTCTCTATCACTCTCTATCACTCTCTGACACTCACTATCACTCTCTGACACTCTCTTTCACTCTCAGACACTCTCTGACACTCTCTATCACTCTCTGACACTGTCTGACACTCTCTGACACTCTCTATCTCTCTCTATCACTCTCTGACACTCTCAGACACTCTCTGACACTCTCAGACACTCACTATCACTCTCTGACACTGTCTGACACTCTCTATCAATCTCTGGCACTCTCTGACACTCTCTATCACTGTCTATCACTTTCTGACACTCTCTGACACTCTCTGACACTCTCAGACACTCTCTGACACACTCTGAAACTCTCTATCACGCTCTATCACTCTCTGACACTCACTATCACTCTCTGACACTCTCTGACACTCTCTATCACTCTCTGACACTCTCTGACACTCTCTATCACTCTCAGACACTCTCTGACACTCTCTGACACTCCCTATCACTCTCTGACACTGTCTGACACTCTCAGACACTCTCTATCACTCTCTGACACTGTCTGACACTCTCTATCACTCTCTGACACTCTCTGACACTCTCTGACACTCTCTATCACTCTCTATCACTTTCTGACACTCTCTGACACTCTCTGACTCTCTCAGACACTCTCTGACACTCTCTGAAACTCTCTATCACTCTCTATCACTCTCTGACACTCACTATCACTCTCTGACACTCTCTATCACTCTCAGACACTCTCTGACACTCTCCATCACTCTCTGACACTGTCTGACACTCTCTGACACTCTCTGACACTCTCTGAAAATCTCTATCACTCTCTATCACTCTCTCACACTCTCTGACACTCTCTATAACTCTCTATCACTCTCTGACACTCTCTGACACTCTCTATCACTCTCTATCACTCTCTGACACTTTCTGACACTCTCTGAAACTCTCTATCACTCTCTATCACTGTCTGACACTCTCTGACACTCTCTGACACTCTCTGACACTCTCTATCACTCTCTATCACTCTCTGACACTCTCTGACACTCTCTGACACTCTCTGAAACTCTCTATCACTCTCTATCACTCTCTGACACTATCTGACACTCTCAGACTCTCACTATCACTCTCTGACACTGTCTGACACTCTCTGACACTCTCTATCACTCTCTGACACTGTCTGACACGCTCTGACACTCTCTATCACTCTCTATCACTCTCTATCACTCTCTGACACTCTCAGACACTCTCTGACACTCTCAGACACTCTCTGACACTCTCTATCACTCTCTGACACTCTCAGACACTCTCTGACACTCTCAGACACACTAAATCACTCTCTATCACTCTCTGTCACTCTCAGACACTCTCTGACACTCTCTATCACTCTCTATCACTCTCTTACACTCTCTGACACTCTCTATCACTCTCTGCCACTCACTATCACTCTCTGACACTCTCTATCACTCTCTGAATCTCTCTGACACTCTCAGAGGCTCTCTATCACTCTCTATCACTCACTGACACTCTCAGACACTCTCTATCACTCTCTGACACTCTCTGACACTCTCTGACACTCTCTATAACTCTCTATCACTCTCTGACACTCTCTGACACTCTCTATCACTCTCTATCACTCTCTGACACTCTCTGACACTCTCTGAAACTCTCTATCACTCTCTATCACTCTCTGACACTCTCTGACACTCTCTGACACTCTCTGAAACTCTCTATCACTCTCTATCACTCTCTGACACAATCTGACACTCTCAGACACTCACTATCACTCTCTGACACTGTCTGACACTCTCTGACACTCTCTATCACTCTCTGACACTGTCTGACACGCTCTGACACTCTCAATCACTCTCTATCACTCTCTATCACTCTCTGACACTCTCAGACACTCTCTGACACTCCCAGACACTCTCTGACACTCTCTATCACTCTCTGACACTCTCAGACACTCTCTGACACTCTCAGACACACTAAATCACTCTCTATCACTCTCTGTCACTCTCAGACACTCTCTGACACTCTCTATCACTCTCTATCACTCTCTATCACTCTCTGACACTCTCTGACACTCTCAGACACTCACTATCACTCTCTGACACTGTCTGACACTCTCTATCACTCTCTGACACTTTATATCACTCTCTATCACTTTCTGACACTCTCTGACACTCTCTGACACTCTCTGAAACTCTCTATCACACTCTATCACTCTCTGACACTCTCTGACACTCTCTATCACTCTCTATCACTCGCTGACACTCTCTGACACTATCGGACACTCTCAGCCTCTCACTATCACTCTCTGACACTGTCTGACACTCTCTGACACTCTCTATCACTCTCTGACACTGTCTGACACTCTCTGACACTCTCTATCACTCGCTATCAATCTCTGACACTCTCTGACACTCTCTATCACTCTCTATCAATCTCTATCTCTCTCTGACACTCTCAGACACTCTCTGACACTCTCACACTCTCTCTGACACACGCTATCACTCTCTGACACTGTCTGACACTCTCTGACACTCTCTTTCACTCTCTGACACTGTCTGACACTCTCTGACACTCTCTATCACTCGCTATCAATCTCTGACACTCTCTGACACTCTCTATCACTCTCTATCAATCTCTATCTCTCTCTGACACTCTCAGACACTCTCTGACACTCTCAAACACTCTCAGACACTCACTATCACTCTCTGACACTGTCTGACACTCTCTGACACTCTCTATCACTCTCTGACACTGTCTGAAACTCTCTGACACTCTCTATCACTCGCTATCAATCTCTGACACTCTCTGACACTCTCTATCACTCTCTATCAATCTCTATCTCTCTCTGACACTCTCAGACACTCTCTGACATTCTCACACACTCTCTGACACTCGCTATCACACTCTGACACTGTCTGACACTCTCTGACACTCTCTGACACTTTCTATCACTCTCTATCACTTTCTGACACTCTCTGACACTCTCTGACACTCTCTGACACTCTCTATCACACTCTATCACTCTCTGACACTCTCTGACACTCTCTGACACTCTCTGAAACTCTCTATCACTCACTATCACTCTCTGACACTATCTGACACTCTCAGACACTCACTATCACTCTCTGACACTGTCTGACACTCTCTATCACTCTCTGACACTGTCTGACACGCTCTGACACTCTCTATCACTCTCTATCACTCTCAGACACTCTCTGACACTCTCAGACACTCTCTGACACTCTCAGACACTCTCTGACACTCTCTATCACTCTCTGACACTCTCAGACACTCTCTGACACTCTCAGACACACTAAATCACTCTCTATCACTCTCTGTCACTCTCAGACACTCTCTGACACTCTCTATCACTCTCTATCACTCTCTTACACTCTCTGACACTCTCTATCACTCTCTGCCACTCACTATCACTCTCTGACACTCTCTATCACTCTCTGACACTGTCTGACACGCTCTGACACTCTCTATCACTCTCTATCACTCTCAGACACTCTCTGACACTCTCAGACACTCTCTGACACTCTCAGACACTCTCTGACACTCTCTATCACTCTCTGACACTCTCAGACACTCTCTGACACTCTCAGACACACTAAATCACTCTCTATCACTCTCTGTCACTCTCAGACACTCTCTGACACTCTCTATCACTCTCTATCACTCTCTTACACTCTCTGACACTCTCTATCACTCTCTGCCACTCACTATCACTCTCTGACACTCTCTATCACTCTCTGAATCTCTCTGACACTCTCAGAGGCTCTCTATCACTCTCTATCACTCACTGACACTCTCAGACACTCTCTATCACTCTCTGACACTCTCTGACACTCTCTGACACTCTCTATAACTCTCTATCACTCTCTGACACTCTCTGACACTCTCTATCACTCTCTATCACTCTCTGACACTCTCTGACACTCTCTGAAACTCTCTATCACTCTCTATCACTCTCTGACACTCTCTGACACTCTCTGACACTCTCTGAAACTCTCTATCACTCTCTATCACTCTCTGACACTATCTGACACTCTCAGACACTCACTATCACTCTCTGACACTGTCTGACACTCTCTGACACTCTCTATCACTCTCTGACACTGTCTGACACGCTCTGACACTCTCTATCACTCTCTATCAATCTCTATCACTCTCTGACACTCTCAGACACTCTCTGAAACTCCCAGACACTCTCTGACACTCTCTATCACTCTCTGACACTCTCAGACACTCTCTGACACTCTCAGACACACTAAATCACTCTCTATCACTCTCTGTCACTCTCAGACACTCTCTGACACTCTCTATCACTCTCTATCACTCTCTATCACTCTCTGACACTCTCTGACACTCTCAGACACTCACTATCACTCTCTGACACTGTCTGACACTCTCTATCACTCTCTGACACTTTCTATCACTCTCTATCACTTTCTGACACTCTCTGACACTCTCTGACACTCTCTGAAACTCTCTATCACACTCTATCACTCTCTGACACTCTCTGACAATCTCTATCACTCTCTATCACTCGCTGACACTCTCTGACACTATCGGACACTCTCAGCCTCTCACTATCACTCTCTGACACTGTCTGACACTCTCAGACACTCTCTGACACTCTCAGACACTCTCTGACACTCTCTATCACTCTCAATCACTCTCTGACACTCTCAGACACTCTCTGACACTCTCTATAACTCACTATCACTCTCTGACACTCTCTGACACTCTCTATCACTCTCTATCACTCTCTGACACTCTCTGACACTCTCTGAAACTCTCTATCACTCTCTATCACTCTTTATCACTCTCTATCACTCTCTGACACTCTCTGACACTCTCTGACACTCTCTATCACTCTCTATCACTCTCTGACACTCTCTGACACTCTCTGACACTCTCTGAAACTCTCTATCACTCTCTGACACTGTCTGACACGCTCTGACACTCTCTATCACTCTCTATCACTCTCTGACACTCTCAGACACTCTCTGACACTCTCAGACACTCTCTGACACTCTCTATCACTCTCTGACACTCTCAGACACTCTCTGACACTCTCAGACACACTAAATCACTCTCTATCACTCTCTGTCACTCTCAGACACTCTCTGACACTCTCTATCACTCTCTATCACTCTCTATCACTCTCTATCACTCTCTGACACTCTCTGACACTCTCAGAAACTCACTATCACTCTCTGACACTGTCTGACACACTCTATCACTCTCTGACACTCTCTGACACTTTCTATCACTCTCTATCACTTTCTGACACTCTCTGACACTCTCTGACACTCTCTGAAACTCTCTATCACACTCTATCACTTTCTGACACTCTCTATCACTCGCTGACACTCTCTGACACTATCGGACACTCTCAGACACTCACTATCACTCTCTGACACTGTCTGATACTCTCTGACACTCTCTATCACTCTCTGACACTGTCTGACACTCTCTGACACTCTCTATCACTCGCTATCAATCTCTGACACTCTCTGACACTCTCTGACACTCTCTATCAATCTCTATCTCTCTCTGACACTCTCAGACACTCTCTGACACTCTCTATCAATCTCTATCTCTCTCTGACACTCTCAGACACTCTCTGACACTCTCACACACTCTCTGACACTCGCTATCACTCTCTGACACTGTCTGATACTCTCTGACACTCTCTATCACTCTCTGACACTGTCTGACACTCTCTGACACTCTCTATCACTCGCTATCAATCTCTGACACTCTCTGACACTCTCTGACACTCTCTATCAATCTCTATCTCTCTCTGACACTCTCAGACACTCTCTGACACTCTCTATCAATCTCTATCTCTCTCTGACACTCTCAGACACTCTCTGACACTCTCACACACTCTCTGACACTCGCTATCACTCTCTGACACTCTCAGACACTCTCTGACACTCTCTATCACTCTCTATCACTCTCTATCACTCTCGGACACTCTCTGACACTCTCAGACACTCACTATCACTCTTTGACACTCTCTGACACTGTCTGACACTCTCTATCACTCTCTGACACTCTCTGACACTCTCTATCACTCTCTGACACTCTCTATCACTCTCTATCACTTTCTGACACTCTCTGACACTCTCTGAAACTCTCTATTACTCTCTATCACTCTCCATCACTCTCTGACACTGTCTGACACTCTCTATCACTCTCTGACACTCTCTGACACTCTCTGACACTCTCTATCACTCTCTATCACTTTCTGACACTCTCTGACACTCTCTGACAATCTCTATCACTCTCTATCACTCTCCATCAATCTCTGACCCTGTCTGACACTCTCTATCACTCTGACACTCTCTGACACTCTCTGACACTCTCTATCACTCTCTATCACTTTCTGACACTCTCTGACACTCTCTGACACTCTCTGACACTCTCAGACACTCTCTGACACTCTCTGAAACTCTCTATCACTCTCTATCACTCTCTGACACTCTCTGACACTCTCTATCACTCTCTATCACTTTCTGACACTCTCTATCACTCTCTGACACTCTCTGACACTCTCTGAAACTCTCTATCACTCTCTATCACTCTCTGACACTCACTATCACTCTCTGACACTCTCTGACACTCTCTGACACTCTCTATCACTCTCAGACACTCTCTGACACTCTCTGACACTCTCTGACACTCTCTGACACTCTCTATCACTCTCTGACACTGTCTGACACTCTCTGACACTCTCTATCACTCTCCATCACTCTCTGACACTCTCTGAAACTCCCAGACACTCTCTGACACTCTCTATCACTCTCTGACACTCTCAGACACTCTCTGACACTCTCAGACACACTAAATCACTCTCTATCACTCTCTGTCACTCTCAGACACTCTCTGACACTCTCTATCACTCTCTATCACTCTCTATCACTCTCTGACACTCTCTGACACTCTCAGACACTCACTATCACTCTCTGACACTGTCTGACACTCTCTATCACTCTCTGACACTTTCTATCACTCTCTATCACTTTCTGACACTCTCTGACACTCTCTGACACTCTCTGAAACTCTCTATCACACTCTATCACTCTCTGACACTCTCTGACAATCTCTATCACTCTCTATCACTCGCTGACACTCTCTGACACTATCGGACACTCTCAGCCTCTCACTATCACTCTCTGACACTGTCTGACACTCTCAGACACTCTCTGACACTCTCAGACACTCTCTGACACTCTCTATCACTCTCAATCACTCTCTGACACTCTCAGACACTCTCTGACACTCTCTATAACTCACTATCACTCTCTGACACTCTCTGACACTCTCTATCACTCTCTATCACTCTCTGACACTCTCTGACACTCTCTGAAACTCTCTATCACTCTCTATCACTCTTTATCACTCTCTATCACTCTCTGACACTCTCTGACACTCTCTGACACTCTCTGACACTCTCTATCACTCTCTATCACTCTCTGACACTCTCTGACACTCTCTGACACTCTCTGAAACTCTCTATCACTCTCTGACACTGTCTGACACGCTCTGACACTCTCTATCACTCTCTATCACTCTCTGACACTCTCAGACACTCTCTGACACTCTCAGACACTCTCTGACACTCTCTATCACTCTCTGACACTCTCAGACACTCTCTGACACTCTCAGACACACTAAATCACTCTCTATCACTCTCTGTCACTCTCAGACACTCTCTGACACTCTCTATCACTCTCTATCACTCTCTATCACTCTCTATCACTCTCTGACACTCTCTGACACTCTCAGAAACTCACTATCACTCTCTGACACTGTCTGACACACTCTATCACTCTCTGACACTCTCTGACACTTTCTATCACTCTCTATCACTTTCTGACACTCTCTGACACTCTCTGACACTCTCTGAAACTCTCTATCACACTCTATCACTTTCTGACACTCTCTATCACTCGCTGACACTCTCTGACACTATCGGACACTCTCAGACACTCACTATCACTCTCTGACACTGTCTGATACTCTCTGACACTCTCTATCACTCTCTGACACTGTCTGACACTCTCTGACACTCTCTATCACTCGCTATCAATCTCTGACACTCTCTGACACTCTCTGACACTCTCTATCAATCTCTATCTCTCTCTGACACTCTCAGACACTCTCTGACACTCTCTATCAATCTCTATCTCTCTCTGACACTCTCAGACACTCTCTGACACTCTCACACACTCTCTGACACTCGCTATCACTCTCTGACACTGTCTGATACTCTCTGACACTCTCTATCACTCTCTGACACTGTCTGACACTCTCTGACACTCTCTATCACTCGCTATCAATCTCTGACACTCTCTGACACTCTCTGACACTCTCTATCAATCTCTATCTCTCTCTGACACTCTCAGACACTCTCTGACACTCTCTATCAATCTCTATCTCTCTCTGACACTCTCAGACACTCTCTGACACTCTCACACACTCTCTGACACTCGCTATCACTCTCTGACACTCTCAGACACTCTCTGACACTCTCTATCACTCTCTATCACTCTCTATCACTCTCGGACACTCTCTGACACTCTCAGACACTCACTATCACTCTTTGACACTCTCTGACACTGTCTGACACTCTCTATCACTCTCTGACACTCTCTGACACTCTCTATCACTCTCTGACACTCTCTATCACTCTCTATCACTTTCTGACACTCTCTGACACTCTCTGAAACTCTCTATTACTCTCTATCACTCTCCATCACTCTCTGACACTGTCTGACACTCTCTATCACTCTCTGACACTCTCTGACACTCTCTGACACTCTCTATCACTCTCTATCACTTTCTGACACTCTCTGACACTCTCTGACAATCTCTATCACTCTCTATCACTCTCCATCAATCTCTGACCCTGTCTGACACTCTCTATCACTCTGACACTCTCTGACACTCTCTGACACTCTCTATCACTTTCTGACACTCTCTGACACTCTCTGACACTCTCTGACACTCTCAGACACTCTCTGACACTCTCTGAAACTCTCTATCACTCTCTATCACTCTCTGACACTCTCTGACACTCTCTATCACTCTCTATCACTTTCTGACACTCTCTATCACTCTCTGACACTCTCTGACACTCTCTGAAACTCTCTATCACTCTCTATCACTCTCTGACACTCACTATCACTCTCTGACACTCTCTGACACTCTCTGACACTCTCTATCACTCTCAGACACTCTCTGACACTCTCTGACACTCTCTGACACTCTCTGACACTCTCTATCACTCTCTGACACTGTCTGACACTCTCTGACACTCTCTATCACTCTCCATCACTCTCTGACACTCTCCGACACTCTCTGACACTCTCTGACACTCTCTATCACTCTCTATCACTTTCTGACACTCTCTGACACTCTCAGACACTCTCTGACACTCTCTGAAACTCTCTATCATTCTCTATCACTCTCTGACACTCACTATCATTCTCTGACACTGTCTGACACTCTCTGACACTCTCTATCACTCTCTATCACTCTCTGACACTCTCCGACATAATCTGATACTCTCTGAAACTCTCTATCACTCTCTGACACTCTCTGACACTCTCTGACACTCTCTGACACTCTCTGACACCGTCTGACACTCTCTGACACTCTCTATCACTCTCTATCACTCTCTGACACTCTCTATCACTCTCTGACACTCTCAGACACTCTCTGACACTCTCTGACACTCTCTATCACTCTCTATCACTCTCTGACACTCTCAGACACTCTCTGACACTCTCTATCACTCTCTATCACTCTCTGACACTCTCTGACACTCTCAGACACTTACTATCACTCTCTGACACTGTCTGACACTCTCTATCACTCTCTGACACTCTCTGACACTCTCTGACACTCTCTATCAATCTCTATCACTTTCTGACACTCTCTGACACTCTCTGACACTCTCAGACACTCTCTGACACTCTCTGAAACTCTCTATCACTCTCTATCACTCTCTGACACTCACTATCACTCTCTGACACTCTCTGAAACTCTCTATCACTCTCAGACACTCTCTGACACTCTCTGACACTCTCTATCACTCTCTGACACTCTCTGACACTCTCTATCACTCTCTATCACTCTCTGACACTCTCAGACACTCTCTGACACTCTCTGAAACTCTCTATCACTCTCTATCAATCTCTGACACTCTCTGACACTCTCTATCACTCTCTATCACTTTCTGACACTCTCTATCACTCTCTGACACTCTCTGACACTCTCTGAAACTCTCTATCACTCTCTATCACTCTCTGACACTCACTATCACTCTCTGACACTCTCTGACACTCTCTGACACTCTCTATCACTCTCAGACACTCTCTGACACTCTCTGACACTCTCTGACACTCTCTATCACTCTCTGACACTGTCTGACACTCTCTGACACTCTATCACTCTCTATCACTCTCTGACACTCTCCGACACTCTCTGACACTGTCTGACACTCTCTATCACTCTCTGACACTCTCTGACACTCTCTGACACACTCTATCACTCTCTATCACTTTCTGACACTCTCTGACACTCTCAGACATTCTCTGACACTCTCTGAAACTCTCTATCATTCTCTATCACTCTCTGACACTCACTATCATTCTCTGACACTGTCTGACACTCTCTGACACTCTCTATCACTCTCTGACACTCTCCGACACTCTCCGACACTCTCCGACACTCTCTGACACTCTCTATCACTCTCTGACACTGTCTGACACTCTCTGACACTCTTGATCACTCTCTATCACTCTCTGACACTCTCTGACACTCTCAGACACTCTCTGACACTCTCTGAAACTCTCTATCAATCTCTATCACTCTCTGACACTCTCAGACATAATCTGACACTCTCTGAAACTCTCTATCACTCTCTATCACTCTCTGACACTCTCTGACACTCTCTGACACTCTCTGACACTCACTATCACTCTCTGACACTGTCTGACACTCTCTGACACTCTCTCTCTCTCTGACACTCTCTGACACTCTCAGACACTCTCAGACACTCACTATCACTCTCTGACACTGTCTGACACTCTCTGACACTCTCTATCTATCTCTATCACTCTCTGACACTCTCAGACACTCTCTGACACTCTCTGAATCTCTCTATCACTCTCTATCACTCTCTGACACTCTATCACTCTCTGACACTCTCAGACACTCTCTGACACTCTCTGAATCTCTCTATCACTCTCTATCACTCTCTGACACTCTATCACTCTCTGACACTCTCAGACACTCACTATCACTCTCTGACACTGCCTGACACTCTCTGACACTCTCTGACACTCTCTATCACTCTCTATCACTCTCTGACAATCTCAGACACTCTCTGACACTCTCTGAATCTCTCTATCACTCTCTATCACTCTCTGACACTCTCTATCACTCTCTGACACTCTCAGACACTCACTATCACTCTCTGACACTGTCTGACACTCTCTGACACTCTCTATCACTCTCTGACACTGTCTGACACTGTCTGACACTCTCTATCACTCTCTATCACTCTCTATCACTCTCTGACACTCTCAGACACTCTCTGACTCTCTCTGAAACTCTCCATCACTCTCTATCACTCTCTGACACTCTCTGACACTCTCTGACAATCTCTATCAATCTCTATCACTCTCTGACACTCTCTGACACTCTCTGACACTCTCTGACACTCTCTGAAACTCTCTATCACACTCCATCACTCTCTGACACTCTCTGACACTCTCTATCACTCTCTATCACTCGCTGACACTCTCTGACACTCTCTGACACTCTCTGACACTCTCCATCACTCTCTATCACTCTCTGACACTCTCTGACACTCTCTATCACTTTCTATCACTCTCTGACACTCTCTGACACTCTCTATCACTCTCTATCACTCTCTGACACTCTCTGACACTCTCTATCACTCTCTATCACTCTCTGACACTCTCTGACACTCTCAGACTCTCCCTGACACTCTCACACTCTCTCTGACACTCTCTATCACTCTCTGACACTCTCAGACACTCTCTGACACTCTCAGACACTCACTATCACTCTTTGACACTGTCTGACACTCTCTATCACTTTCTGACACTCTCTGACACTCTCTGACACTCTCAGACACTCACTATCACTCTCTGACACTGTCTGACACTCTCTATCACTCTCTGACACTCTCTGACACTCTCTGACACTCTCTATCACTCTCTATCACTTTCTGACACTCTCTGACACTCTCAGACACTCACTATCACTCTCTGACACTGTCTGATACTCTCTATCACTTTCTGACACTCTCTGACACTCTCTGACACTCTCAGACACTCACTATCACTCTCTGACACTGTCTGACACTCTCTATCACTCTCTGACACTCACTATCACTCTCTGACACTGTCTGACACTCTCTATCACTCTCTGACACTCTCTGACACTCTCTATCACTCTCTATCACTTTCTGACACTCTCAGACACTCACTATCACTCACTGACACTGCCTGATACTCTCTATCACTTTCTGACACTCTCTGACACTCTCTGACACTCTCAGACACTCACTATCACTCTCTGACACTGTCTGACACTCTCTATCACTCTCTGACACTCACTATCACTCTCTGACACTGTCTGACACTCTCTATCACTCTCTGACACTCTCTGACACTCTCTATCACTCTCTATCACTTTCTGACACTCTCTGACACTCTCTGACACTCTCAGACACTCTCTGACACTCTCTGAAACTCTCTTTCACTCTCTATCACTCTCTGACACTCACTATCACTCTCTGACACTCTCTGACACTCTCTATCACTCTCAGACACGCTCTGACACTCTCTGACACTCTCTATCACTCTCTGACACTGTCTGACACTCTCTGACACTCTCTCTCACTTTCTGACACTCTCTGACACTCTCTGAAACTCTCTATCACTCTCTATCACTCTCTGACACTCTCTGACACTCTCTATCACTTTCTCTCACTTTCTGACACTCTCTATCACTCTCTGACACTCTCTGAAACTCTCCATCACTCTCTGACACTCTCAGACATTCTCTGACACTCTCTGAAACTCTCTATCACTCTCTATCACTGTCTGACTCTCTCTTACACTCTCTATCACTCTCTATCACTCTCTGACACTCTCAGACACTCTCTGACACTCTCTGAAACTGTCTGACACTCTCTATCACTCTCTGACACTCACTATCACTCTCTGACACTCTCTGACACTCTCTATCACTCTCTATCACTTTCTGACACTCTATGACACTCTCT
This sequence comes from Heterodontus francisci, assembly GCF_036365525.1. Taxonomy (NCBI): domain Eukaryota; kingdom Metazoa; phylum Chordata; class Chondrichthyes; order Heterodontiformes; family Heterodontidae; genus Heterodontus; species Heterodontus francisci. Next base: position 32,305,262 of record NC_090412.1, on the reverse strand, counting down.
GACACTCTCAGACACTCTCTGACACTCTCTGAAACTCTCTATCACTCTCTATCACTCTCTGACACTCGCTATCACTCTCTGACACTCTCTGACACTCTCTATCACTCTCAGACACTCTGTGACACTCTCTGACACTCTCTATCACTCTCTGACACTGTCTGACACTCTCTGACACTCTCTATCACTCTCTGACACTCTCTGACACTCTCTGAAACTCTCTATCACTCTCTATCACTCTCTGACACTTTCTGACACTCTCTATCACTCTCTATCACTCTCTGACACTCTCTGACACTCTCCGACACTCTCTGACACTCTCAGACACTCACTATCACTCTCTGACACTGTCTGACACTCTCTATCACTCTCTGACACTCTCTGACACTCTCTGACACACTCTATCACTCTCTATCACTTTCTGACACTCTCTGACACTCTCAGACATTCTCTGACACTCTCTGAAACTCTCTATCATTCTCTATCACTCTCTGACACTCACTATCATTCTCTGACACTGTCTGACACTCTCTGACACTCTCTATCACTCTCTGACACTCTCCGACACTCTCCGACACTCTCTGACACTCTCTGACACTCTCTATCACTCTCTGACACTGTCTGACACTCTCTGACACTCTCGATCACTCTCTATCACTCTCTGACACTCTCTGACACTCTCAGACACTCTCTGACACTCTCTGAAACTCTCTATCAATCTCTATCACTCTCTGACACTCTCAGACATAATCTGACACTCTCTGAAACTCTCTATCACTCTCTATCACTCTCTGACACTCTCTGACACTCTCAGACACTCTCTGACACTCTCTGAAACTCTCTATCAATCTCTATCACTCTCTGACACTGTCTGACACTCTCTGACACTCTCGATCACTCTCTATCACTCTCTGACACTCTCTGACACTCTCAGACACTCTCTGACACTCTCTGAAACTCTCTATCAATCTCTATCACTCTCTGACACTCTCAGACATAATCTGACACTCTCTGAAACTCTCTATCACTCTCTATCACTCTCTGACACTCTCTGACACTCTCTGACACTCTCTGACACTCACTATCACTCTCTGACACTGTCTGACACTCTCTGACACTCTCTCTCTCTCTGTCACTCTCTGACACTCTCAGACACTCTCAGACACTCACTATCACTCTCTGACACTGTCTGACACTCTCTGACACTCTCTATCTCTCTCTATCACTCTCTGACACTCTCAGACACTCTCTGACACTCTCTGAATCTCTCTATCACTCTCTATCACTCTCTGACACTCTATCACTCTCTGACACTCTCAGACACTCACTATCACTCTCTGACACTGCCTGACACTCTCTGACACTCTCTGACACTCTCTATCACTCTCTGACAATCTCAGACACTCTCTGACACTCTCTGAATCTCTCTATCACTCTCTATCACTCTCTGACACTCTCTATCACTCTCTGACACTCTCAGGCACTCACTATCACTCTCTGACACTGTCTGACACTCTCTGACACTCTCTATCACTCTCTGACACTGTCTGACACTGTCTGACACTCTCTATCACTCTCTATCACTCTCTATCACTCTCTGACACTCTCAGACACTCTCTGACTCTCTCTGAAACTCTCCATCACTCTCTATCACTCTCTGACACTCTCTGAGACTCTCTGACAATCTCTATCAATCTCTATCACTCTCTGACACTCTCTGACACTCTCTGACACTCTCTGACACTCTCTGACACTCTCTGAAACTCTCTATCACACTCCATCACTCTCTGACACTCTCTGACACTCTCTATCACTCTCTATCACTCGCTGACACTCTCTGACACTCTCTGACACTCTCTGACACTCTCCATCACTCTCTATCACTCTCTGACACTCTCTGACACTCTCTATCACTTTCTATCACTCTCTGACACTCTCTGACACTCTCTATCACTCTCTATCACTCGCTGACACTCTCTGACACTCTCTGACACTCTCTGACACTCTCTATCACTCTCTATCACTCTCTGACACTCTCTGACACTCTCTATCACTCTCTATCACTCTCTGACACTCTCTGACACTCTCAGACTCTCCCTGACACTCTCACACTCTCTCTGACACTCTCTATCACTCTCTGACACTCTCAGACACTCTCTGACACTCTCAGACACTCACTATCACTCTTTGACACTGTCTGACACTCTCTATCACTTTCTGACACTCTCTGACACTCTCTGACACTCTCAGACACTCACTATCACTCTCTGACACTGTCTGACACTCTCTATCACTCTCTGACACTCTCTGACACTCTCTGACACTCTCTATCACTCTCTATCACTTTCTGACACTCTCTGACACTCTCAGACACTCACTATCACTCTCTGACACTGTCTGATACTCTCTATCACTTTCTGACACTCTCTGACACTCTCTGACACTCTCAGACACTCACTATCACTCTCTGACACTGTCTGACACTCTCTATCACTCTCTGACACTCACTATCACTCTCTGACACTGTCTGACACTCTCTATCACTCTCTGACACTCTCTGACACTCTCTATCACTCTCTATCACTTTCTGACACTCTCAGACACTCACTATCACTCACTGACACTGCCTGATACTCTCTATCACTTTCTGACACTCTCTGACACTCTCTGACACTCTCAGACACTCACTATCACTCTCTGACACTGTCTGACACTCTCTATCACTCTCTGACACTCACTATCACTCTCTGACACTGTCTGACACTCTCTATCACTCTCTGACACTCTCTGACACTCTCTATCACTCTCTATCACTTTCTGACACTCTCTGACACTCTCTGACACTCTCAGACACTCTCTGACACTCTCTGAAACTCTCTTTCACTCTCTATCACTCTCTGACACTCACTATCACTCTCTGACACTCTCTGACACTCTCTATCACTCTCAGACACGCTCTGACACTCTCTGACACTCTCTATCACTCTCTGACACTGTCTGACACTCTCTGACACTCTCTCTCACTTTCTGACACTCTCTGACACTCTCTGAAACTCTCTATCACTCTCTATCACTCTCTGACACTCTCTGACACTCTCTATCACTTTCTCTCACTTTCTGACACTCTCTATCACTCTCTGACACTCTCTGAAACTCTCTATCACTCTCTGACACTCTCAGACATTCTCTGACACTCTCTGAAACTCTCTATCACTCTCTATCACTCTCTGACACTCTCTGACACTCTCTGTCACTCTCTATCACTCTCAGACACTCTCTGACACTCTCTGACACTCTCTGACACTCTCTGACACTGTCTGACTCTCTCTTACACTCTCTATCACTCTCTATCACTCTCTGACACTCTCAGACACTCTCTGACACTCTCTGAAACTGTCTGACACTCTCTATCACTCTCTGACACTCACTATCACTCTCTGACACTCTCTGACACTCTCTATCACTCTCTATCACTCTCTGACACTCGCTATCACTCTCTGACACTCTCTGACACTCTCTATCACTCTCAGACACTCTGTGACACTCTCTGACACTCTCTATCACTCTCTGACACTGTCTGACAATCTCTCTGACACTCTCTATCACTCTCTGACACTCTCTGACACTCTCTGACACTCTCTGAAACTCTCTATCACTCTCTATCACTCTCTGACACTCTCTGACACTCTCTATCACTCTCTATCACTTTCTGACACTCTCTATCACTCTCTGACACTCTCTGAAACTCTCTATCACTCTCTGACACTCTCAGACATTCTCTGACACTCTCTGAAACTCTCTATCACTCTCTATCACTCTCTGACACTCACTATCACTCTCTGACACTGTCTGACACTCTCTGACACTCTCTGACACTCTCTGACACTGTCTGACTCTCTCTGACACTCTCTATCACTCTCTATCACTCTCTGACACTCTCAGACACTCTCTGACACTCTCTGAAACTCTCTATCACACTCTATCACTCTCTGACACTCTCAGACACTCTCTGACACTCTCTGAAACTCTCTATCACTCTCTCACACTCTCTGACACTCTCTGACACTCTCTATCACTCTCTATCACTCTCTGACATTCTCTGGCACTCTCTGACACTCTCTGAAACTGTCTGACACTCTCTATCACTCTCTGACACTCACTATCACTCTCTGACACTGTCTGACACTCTCTATCACTCTCTGACACTCTCTGACACTCTCTATCACTCTCTATCACTTTCTGACACTCTATGACACTCTCTGACACTCTCAGACACTCTCTGACACTCTCTGAAACTCTCTATCACTCTCTATCACTCTCTGACACTCGCTATCACTCTCTGACACTCTCTGACACTCTCTATCACTCTCAGACACTCTCTGACACTCTCTGACACTATCTAACACTCTCTGACACTGTCTGACACTCTCTGACACTCTCTATCACTCTCTGACACTCTCTGACACTCTCTGACACTCTCTGAAACTCTCTATCACTCTCTATCACTCTCTGACACTCTCTGACACTCTCTATCACTTTCTGACACTCTCTATCACTCTCTGACACTCTCTGAAACTCTCTATCACTCTCTGACACTCTCAGACATTCTCTGACACTCTCTGAAACTCTCTATCACTCTCTGTCACTCTCTGACACTCACTATCACTCTCTGACACTGTCTGGCACTGTCTGACACTCTCTGACACTCTCTGACACTGTCTGACTCTCTCTGACACTCTCTATCACTCTCTATCACTCTCTGACACTCTCAGACACTCTCTGACACTCTCTGAAACTCTCTATCACACTCTATCACTCTCTGACACTCTCAGACACTCTCTGACACTCTCTGAAACTCTCTATCACTCTCTCACACTCTCTGACACTCTCTGACACTCTCTATCACTCTCTATCACTCTCTGACACTCTCTGGCACTCTCTGACACTCTCAGACACTCTCTGACACTCTCTGAAACTCTCTATCACTCTCTATCACTCTCTGACACTCTCTGACACTATCGGACACACTCAGACACTCACTATCACTCTCTGACACTGTCTGACACTCTCTGACACTCTCTATCGCTCTCTGACACTGTCTGACACTCTCTGACGCTCTCTATCACTCTCTATCACTCTCTGACACTCTCTGACACTCTCAGACACTCTCTGACACTCTCCATCACTCTCTGACACTCTCTATCACTCTCTGACACTCTCTATCACTCTCTGACACTCTCAGACACTCTCTGACACTATCTGACACTCTCAGACACTCACTATCACTCTCTGACACTGTCTGACACTCTCTGACACTCTCTATCACTCTCTGACACTGTCTGACACTCTCTGACACTCTCTTTCACTCTCTATCACTCTCTGACACTCTCAGACACTCTCTGACACTGTCAGACACTCTCTGACACTCTCTATCACTCTCTGACACTCTCAGACACTCTCTGACACTCTCTATCACACTCTATCACTCTCTGACACTCTCTGACACTATCTGACACTTTCAGAAACTCACTATCACTCTCTGACACTGTCTGACACTCTCTGACACTCTCTATCACTCTCTGACACTCTCTGACACTCTCTTTCACTCTCTATCACTCTCTGACACTCTCAGTCACTCTCTGACACTCTCAGACACTCACTATCACTCTCTGACACTGTCTGACACTCTCTATCACTCTCTGACACTCTCTGACACTCTCTATCACTCTCTATCACTCTCTATCACTTTCTGACACTCTCTGAATCTCTCTGACAATCTCAGACACTCTCTGACACTCTCTGAAACTCTCTATCACTCTCTATCACTCTCTATCACTCTCTGACACTCTCTGACACACTCTTTCACTCTCAGACACTCTCTGACACTCTCTATCACTCTCTGACACTGTCTGACACTCTCTGACACTCTCTATCACTCTCTATCACTCTCTGACACTCTCAGACACTCTCTGACACTCTCTGACACTCTCAGACACTCTCTGACACTCTCTGACACTCTCTATCACTCTCTGACACTCTCAGACACTCTCTGACACTCTCTGAAACACTCTATCACTCTCTATCACTCTCTGACACTCTCTGACACACTCTGACACTCTCTGACACTATCTATCACTCTCTATCACTCTCTGACACTCTCTGACACTCTCTGACACTCTCTATCACTCTCTATCACTCTCTGACACTCTCTGACACTCTCTATCACTCTCTATCACTCTCTGACACTCTCTGACACTCTCTATCACTCTCTATCACTCTCTGACACTCTCTGACACTCTCTGACACTCTCTATCACTCTCTATCACTCTCTGACACTCTCTGACACTCTCTATCACTCTCTATCACTCTCTGACACTCTCTGACACTCTCTGAAACTCTCTATCACTCTCTATCACTCTCTGACACTCTCTGACACTCTCTGACACTCTCTATCACTCTCTATCACTCTCTGACACTCTCTGACACTCTCTGACACTCTCTGAAACTCTCTATCACTCTCTAAAACTCTCTGACACTCTCTGACACTCTCTGACACTATCTATCACTCTCTATCACTCTCTGACACTCTCTGACACTCTCTGACACTCTCTATCACTCTCTATCACTCTCTGACACTCTCTGACACTCTCTATCACTCTCTATCACTCTCTGACACTCTCTGACACACTCTGACACTCTCTGACACTCTCTATCACTCTCTATCACTCTCTGACACTCTCTGACACTCTCTGACACTCTCTGAAACTCTCTATCACTCTCTATCACTCTCTGACACTCTCTGACACTCTCTGACACTCTCTATCACTCTCCGACACTCTCAGACACTCTCTGACACTCTCTATCACTCTCTGACACTCTCAGACACTCTCTGACACTCTCCATCACTCTCTATCACTCTCTGACACACTCTGACACTCTCAGACACTCACTATCAATCTCTGACACTGTCTGACACTCTCTATCACTCTCTATCACTCTCTGACACTCTCTGACACTCTCTGACACTCTATATCACTCTCTATCACTTTCTGACACTCTCTGACACTCTCTGACACTCTCTGACACTCTCTGAAACTCTCTATCACTCTCTATCACTCTCTGACACTCTATCAATCTCTGACACTCTCTGACACTCTCTATCACTCTCAGAAACTCTCTGACACTCTCTGACACTCTCTATCACTCTCTGAAACTCTCTATCACACTCTATCACTCTCTGACACTCACTATCACTCTCTGACACTCTCAGACACTCACTATCACTCTCTGACACTGTCTGACACTCTCTATCACTCTCTATCACTCTCTGAAACTCTCTGACATTCTCTGACACTCTCTATCACTCTCTATCACTTTCTGACACTCTCTGACACTCTCTGAAACTCTCTATCACTCTCTATCACTCTCTGACACTCACTATCACTCTCTGACACTCTCTGACACTCTCTATCACTCTCTGACACTCTCTGACACTCTCTATCACTCTCTGACACTTTCTGACACTCTCTATCACTCTCTGACACTCTCTGACACTCTCTGAAACTCTCTATCACTCTCTATCACTCTCTGACACTCACTATCACTCTCTGACACTGTCTGACACTCTCAGACACTCTCTATCACTCTCTATCACTCTCTGACACTCTCTGACACTCTCCGACAGTCTCTGACACTGTCTGACACTCTCTATCACTCTCTGACACTCTCTGACACTCTCTGACACTCTCTATCACTCACTATCACTTTCTGACACTCTCTGACACTCTCAGACATTCTCTGACACTCTCTGAAACTCTCTATCACTCTCTATCACTCTCTGACACTCACTATCACTCTCTGACACTCTCTGACTCTCTCTGACACTCTCTGACACTCTCTATCACTCTCAGACACTCTCTGACACCCTCTGACACTCTCTATCACTCTCTGACACTTTCTGACACTCTCTGACACAGTCTGACACTCTCTGACACTCTCTATCACTCTCTATCACTCTCTGACACTCTCTGACACTCTCTGACACTCTCTATCACTCCCTATCACTCTCTGACACTCTCAGACACACTCTGACACTCTCAGACACTCTCTGACACTCTCTGACACTCTCAGACACTCTCTGACACTCTCTGACACTCTCTATCACTCTCTATCACTCTCTGACACTCTCTGACACTCTCAGACACTCACTATCACTCTCTGACACTGTCTGACACTCTCTATCACTCTCTGACACTCTCTGACACTCTCTGACGCTCTCGATCACTCTCTATCACTTTCTGACACTCTCTGACACTCTCTGACACTCTCAGACACTCACTATCACTCTCTGACACTGTCTGACACTCTCTATCACTCTCTGACACTCTCTGACACTCTCTATCACTCTCTATCACTTTCTGACACTCTCTGAATCTCTCTGACAATCTCAGACACTCTCTATCACTCTCTGACACTCTCTGACACACTCTATCACTCTCAGACACTCTCTGACACACTCTATCACTCTCAGACACTCTCTGACACTCTCTGACACTCTCTATCACTCTCTATCACTCTCTGACACTCTCAGACACTCTCTGACACTCTCTGACACTCTCAGACACTCTCTGACACTCTCTGACACTCTCTGACACTCTCTATCACTCTCTGACACTCTCAGACACTCTCTGACACTCTCTGACACTCTCTGACACACTCTGACACTCTCTGACACTTTCTGACACTCTCTATCACTCTCTGACACTGTCTGACACTCTCTATCACTCTCTGACACTCTCTATCACTCTCTATCACTTTCTGACACTCTCTGAATCTCTCTGACAATCTCAGACACTCTCTATCACTCTCTGACACTCTCTGACACACTCTATCACTTTCAGACACTCTCTGACACTCTCTGACACACTCTATCACTCTCAGACACTCTCTGACACTCTCTGACACTCTCTATCACTCTCTATCAATCTCTGACACTCTCAGACACTCTCTGACAGTCTCTGACACTCTCAGACACTCTCTGACACTCTCTATCACTCTCTGACACTCTCTGACACTCTCTGACACTCTCCATCACTCTCAGATACTCTCTGATGCTCTCTATCACTCTCTATCACTTTCTGACACTCTCGGACACTCTCAGACACTCACTATCACTCTCTGACACTGTCTGACACTCTCTATCACTCTCTGACACTCTCTGACACTCTCTATCACTCTCTATCACTTTCTGACACTCTCTGAATCTCTCTGACAATCTCAGACACTCTCTATCACTCTCTGACACTCTCTGACACACTCTATCACTCTCAGACACTCACTATCACTCTCTGACACTGTCTGACACTCTCTATCACTCTCTGACACTCTCTGACACTCTCTATCACTCTCTATCACTTTCTGACACTCTCTGAATCTCTCTGACAATCTCAGACACTCTCTATCACTCTCTGACACTCTCTGACACACTCTATCACTCTCAGACACTCTCTGACACTCTCTGACACACTCTATCACTCTCAGACACTCTCTGACACTCTCTGACACTCTCTATCACTCTCTATCACTCTCTGACACTCTCAGACACTCTCTGACACTCTCTGACACTCTCAGACACTCTCTGACACTCTCTGACAATCTCAGACACTCTCTGACACTCTCAGACACTCTCTGACACTCTCTGACACTCTCTGACACACTCTGACACTCTCTGACACTATCTATCACTCTCTATCACTCTCTGACACTCTCTGACACTCTCTGACACTCTCTGACACTCTCTATCACTCTCTATCACTCTCTGACACTCTCTGACACTCTCTATCACTCTCTATCACTCTCTGACACTCTCTGACACTCTCTGACACTCTCTATCACTCTCTGACACTCTCTGACACTCTCTGACACTCTCTGACACTCTCTATCACTCTCTATCACTCTCTGACACTCTCTGACACTCTCCGACAGTCTCTGACACTGTCTGACACTCTCTATCACTCTCTGACACTCTCTGACACTCTCTGACACTCTCTATCACTCACTATCACTTTCTGACACTCTCTGACACTCTCAGACATTCTCTGACACTCTCTGAAACTCTCTATCACTCTCTATCACTCTCTGACACTCACTATCACTCTCTGACACTCTCTGACTCTCTCTGACACTCTCTGACACTCTCTATCACTCTCAGACACTCTCTGACACCCTCTGACACTCTCTATCACTCTCTGACACTTTCTGACACTCTCTGACACAGTCTGACACTCTCTGACACTCTCTATCACTCTCTATCACTCTCTGACACTCTCTGACACTCTCTATCACTATCTATCACTCTCTATCACTCTCTGACACTCTCAGACACACTCTGACACTCTCAGACACTCTCTGACACTCTCTGACACTCTCAGACACTCTCTGACACTCTCTGACACTCTCTATCACTCTCTATCACTCTCTGACACTCTCTGACACTCTCAGACACTCACTATCACTCTCTGACACTGTCTGACACTCTCTATCACTCTCTGACACTCTCTGACACTCTCTGACGCTCTCGATCACTCTCTATCACTTTCTGACACTCTCTGACACTCTCAGACACTCTCAGACACTCTCTGACACTCTCTGAAACTCTCTATCACTCTCTATCACTCTCTGACATTCACTATCACTCTCTGACACTCTCTGACACTCTCTATCAGTCTCAGACACTCTCTGACACTCTCTGACACTCTCTATCACTCTCTGACACTGTCTGACACTCTCTGACACTCTCTATCACTCTCTGACACTCTCACACACTCTCTGACACTCTCTGAAACTCTCTATCACTCTTTATCACTCTCTGACACTCTCTGACACTCTCTATCACTCTCTATCACTTTCTGACACTCTCTATCACTCTCTGACACTCTCTGACACTCTCTATCACTCTCTATCACTCTCTGACGCTCACTATCACTCTCTGACACTCTCTGACACTCTCTATCACTCTCAGATACTCTCTGACGCTCTCTATCACTCTCTGACACTGTCTGACACTCTCTATCACTCTCTGACACTCTCTGACACTCTCTATCACTCTCTATCACTTTCTGACACTCTCTGAATCTCTCTGACAATCTCAGACACTCTCTATCACTCTCTGACACTCTCTGACACACTCTATCACTCTCAGACACTCTCTGACACTCTCTGACACACTCTATCACTCTCAGACACTCTCTGACACTCTCTGAGACACTCTGACACTCTCTGACACACTCTGACACTCTCTATCACTCTCTGACACTCTCAGACACTCTCTGATACTCTCTGACACTCTCAGACACTCTCTGACACTCTCTGACACTCTCTATCACTCTCTGACACTCTCAGACACTCTCTGACACTCTCTGACACTCTCTGACACACTCTGACACTCTCTGACACTATCTATCACTCTCTATCACTCTCTGACACTCTCTGACACTCTCTGACACTCTCTGACACTCTCTATCACTCTCTATCACTCTCTGACACTCTCTGACACTCTCTATCACTCTCTATCACTCTCTGACACTCTCTGACACTCTCTATCACTCTCTATCACTCTCTGACACTCTCTGACACTCTCTGACACTCTCAATCACTCTCAGATACTCTCTGACGCTCTCTATCACTCTCTATCACTTTCTGACACTCTCTGACACTCTCTGACACTCTCAGACACTCACTATCACTCTCTGACACTGTCTGACACTCTCTATCACTCTCTGACACTCTCTGACACTCTCTATCACTCTCTATCACTTTCTGACACTCTCTGAATCTCTCTGACAATCTCAGACACTCTCTACCACTCTCTGACACTCTCTGACACACTCTATCACTCTCAGACACTCTCTGACACACTCTATCACTCTCAGACACTCTCTGACACTCTCTGACACTCTCTATCACTCTCTATCACTCTCTGACACTCTCAGACACTCTCTGACACTCTCTGACACTCTCAGACACTCTCTGACACTCTCTGACACTCTCTGACACTCTCTATCACTCTCTGACACTCTCAGACACTCTCTGACACTCTCTGACACTCTCTGACACACTCTGACACTCTCTGACACTTTCTGACACTCTCTATCACTCTCTGACACTGTCTGACACTCTCTATCACTCTCTGACACTCTCTATCACTCTCTATCACTTTCTGACACTCTCTGAATCTCTCTGACAATCTCAGACACTCTCTATCACTCTCTGACACTCTCTGACACACTCTATCACTCTCAGACACTCTCTGACACTCTCTGACACACTCTATCACTCTCAGACACTCTCTGACACTCTCTGACACTCTCTATCACTCTCTATCACTCTCTGACACTCTCAGACACTCTCTGACACTCTCTGACACTCTCAGACACTCTCTGACACTCTCTATCACTCTCTGACACTCTCTGACACTCTCTGACACATTCCATCACTCTCAGATACTCTCTGATGCTCTCTATCACTCTCTATCACTTTCTGACACTCTCGGACACTCTCAGACACTCACTATCACTCTCTGACACTGTCTGACACTCTCTATCACTCTCTGACACTCTCTGACACTCTCTATCACTCTCTATCACTTTCTGACACTCTCTGAATCTCTCTGACAATCTCAGACACTCTCTATCACTCTCTGACACTCTCTGACACACTCTATCACTCTCAGACACTCACTATCACTCTCTGACACTGTCTGACACTCTCTATCACTCTCTGACACTCTCTGACACTCTCTATCACTCTCTATCACTTTCTGACACTCTCTGAATCTCTCTGACAATCTCAGACACTCTCTATCACTCTCTGACACACTCTATCACTCTCAGACACTCTCTGACACTCTCTGACACACTCTATCACTCTCAGACACTCTCTGACACTCTCTGACACTCTCTATCACTCTCTATCACTCTCTGACACTCTCAGACACTCTCTGACACTCTCTGACACTCTCAGACACTCTCTGACACTCTCTGACAATCTCAGACACTCTCTGACACTCTCAGACACTCTCTGACACTCTCTGACACTCTCTGACACACTCTGACACTCTCTGACACTATCTATCACTCTCTATCACTCTCTGACACTCTCTGACACTCTCTGACACTCTCTGACACTCTCTATCACTCTCTATCACTCTCTGACACTCTCTGACACTCTCTATCACTCTCTATCACTCTCTGACACTCTCTGACACTCTCTGACACTCTCTATCACTCTCTGACACTCTCTGACACTCTCTGACACTCTCTGACACTCTCTATCACTCTCTATCACTCTCTGACACTCTCTGACACTCTCTGACACTCTCTATCACTCTCTATCACTCTCTGACACTCTCTGACACTCTCTGACACTCTCTATCACTCTCTATCACTCTCTGACACTCTCTGACACTCTCTGACACTCTCTATAACTCTCTATCACTCTCTGACACTCTCTGACACTCTCTGAAACTCTCTGAAACTCTCTATCACTCTCTATCACTCTCTGACACTCTCTGACACTCTCTGACACTATCTATCACTCTCTATCACTCTCTGACACTCTCTGACACTCTCTGACACTCTCTATCACTCTCTATCACTCTCTGACACTCTCTATCACTCTCTATCACTCTCTGACACTCTCTGACACACTCTGACACTCTCTGACACTCTCTATCACTCTCTATCACTCTCTGACACTCTCTGACACTCTCTGACACTCTCTATCACTCTCTATCACTCTCTGACAGTCTCTGACACTCTCTATCACTCTCTATCACTCTCTGACACTCTCTGACACTCTCTCAAACTCTCTATCACTCTCTATCACTCTCTGACACTCTCTGACACTCTCTGACACTCTCTATCACTCTCTGACACTCTCTGACACTCTCTGACACTCTCTGACAATCTCTGAAACTCTCTATCACTCTCTGTCACTCTCTGACACTCTCAGACACTCACTATCACTCTCTGACACTGTCTGACACTCTCTGACACTCTCTGACACTCTCTGACACTCTCTATCACTCTTTAAAACTCTCTGACACTCTCTGACACTCTCTATCACTCTCTGACACTCTCTGACACACTCTGACACTCTCTGACACTCTCTATCGCTCTCTATCACTCTCTGACACTCTCTGACACTCTCTGACACTCTCTGACACTCTCTATCACTCTCTATCACTCTCTGACACTCTCTGACACTCTCTGAAACTCTCTATCAATCTCTATAACTCTCTGACACTCTCTGACACTCTCTGACACTCTCTATCACTCTCTATCACTCTCTGACACTCTCTGACACTCTCTGACACTCTCTGACACTCTCTGAAACTCTCTATCACTCTCTATCACTCTCTGACACTATCTGACACTCTCAGACACTCACTATCACTCTCTGACACTGTCTGACACTCTCAGACACTCACTATCACGCTCTGACACTGTCTGACACTCTCTGACACTCTCTGACACTCTCTGACACTCTCTATCCCTCTCTATCACTCTCTGACACTCTCTGACACTCTCTATCACTCTCTGACACTCTCTGACACACTCTGACACTCTCTGACACTCTCTATCACTCTCTATCACTCTCTGACACTCTCTGACACTCTCTATCACTCTCTGACACTCTCTGACACACTCTGACACTCTCTGACACTCTCTATCACTCTCTATCACTCTCTGACACTCTCTGACACTCTCTGACACTCTCTGACACTCTCTATCACTCTCTGACACTCTCTGACACTCTCTATCACTCTCTGACACTCACTGACACTCTCTGAAACTCTCTATCACTCTCTATCACTCTCTGACACTCTCTGACACTCTCTGACACTCTCTATCACTCTCTATCACTCTCTGACACTCTCTGACACTCTCTGACACTCTCTGACACTCTCTGAAACTCTCTGACACTCTCTGACACTCTCTGACACTCTCTATCACTCTCTATCACTCTCTGACACTCTCTGACACTCTCTGACACTCTCTATCACTCTCTGACACTCTCTGACACTCTCTGACACTCTCTGACACTCTCTATCACTCTCTATCACTCTCTGACACTCTCTGACACTCTCTGACACTCTCTATCACTCTCTATCACTCTCTGACACTCTCTGACACTCTCTGACACTCTCTATCACTCTCTATCACTCTCTGACACTCTCTGACACTCTCTGACACTCTCTATAACTCTCTATCACTCTCTGACACTCTCTGACACTCTCTGAAACTCTCTGAAACTCTCTATCACTCTCTATCACTCTCTGACACTCTCTGACACTCTCTGACACTATCTATCACTCTCTATCACTCTCTGACACTCTCTGACACTCTCTGACACTCTCTATCACTCTCTATCACTCTCTGACACTCTCTGACACTCTCTATCACTCTCTATCACTCTCTGACACTCTCTGACACACTCTGACACTCTCTGACACTCTCTATCACTCTCTATCACTCTCTGACACTCTCTGACACTCTCTGACACTCTCTATCACTCTCTATCACTCTCTGACAGTCTCTGACACTCTCTATCACTCTCTATCACTCTCTGACACTCTCTGACACTCTCTCAAACTCTCTATCACTCTCTATCACTCTCTATCACTCTCTGACACTCTCTGACACTCTCTGACACTCTCTATCACTCTCTGACACTCTCTGACACTCTCTGACACTCTCTGACAATCTCTGAAACTCTCTATCACTCTCTGTCACTCTCTGACACTCTCAGACACTCACTATCACTCTCTGACACTGTCTGACACTCTCTGACACTCTCTGACACTCTCTGACACTCTCTATCACTCTTTAAAACTCTCTGACACTCTCTGACACTCTCTATCACTCTCTGACACTCTCTGACACACTCTGACACTCTCTGACACTCTCTATCGCTCTCTATCACTCTCTGACACTCTCTGACACTCTCTGACACTCTCTGACACTCTCTATCACTCTCTATCACTCTCTGACACTCTCTGACACTCTCTGAAACTCTCTATCAATCTCTATAACTCTCTGACACTCTCTGACACTCTCTGACACTCTCTATCACTCTCTATCACTCTCTGACACTCTCTGACACTCTCTGACACTCTCTGACACTCTCTGAAACTCTCTATCACTCTCTATCACTCTCTGACACTATCTGACACTCTCAGACACTCACTATCACTCTCTGACACTGTCTGACACTCTCAGACACTCACTATCACTCTCTGACACTGTCTGACACTCTCTGACACTCTCTGACACTCTCTGACACTCTCTATCACTCTCTATCACTCTCTGACACTCTCTGACACTCTCTATCACTCTCTGACACTCTCTGACACACTCTGACACTCTCTGACACTCTCTATCACTCTCTATCACTCTCTGACACTCTCTGACACTCTCTGACACTCTCTGACACTCTCTATCACTCTCTGACACTCTCTGACACTCTCTATCACTCTCTGACACTCACTGACACTCTCTGAAACTCTCTATCACTCTCTATCACTCTCTGACACTCTCTGACACTCTCTGACACTCTCTATCACTCTCTATCACTCTCTGACACTCTCTGACACTCTCTGACACTCTCTGACACTCTCTGAAACTCTCTGACACTCTCTGACACTCTCTGACACTCTCTATCACTCTCTATCACTCTCTGACACTCTCTGACACTCTCTATCACTCTCTGACACTCTCTGACACACTCTGACACTCTCTGACACTCTCTATCACTCTCTATCACTCTCTGACACTCTCTGACACTCTCTGACACTCTCTGACACTCTCTATCACTCTCTATCACTCTCTGACACTCTCTGACACTCTCTATCACTCTCTATCACTCTCTGACACTCTCTGACACTCTCTGAAACTCTCTATCACTCTCTATCACTCTCTGACACTCTCTGACACTCTCTGACACTCTCTATCACTCCCTATCACTCTCTGACACTCTCTGACACTCTCTGAAACTCTCTATCACTCTCTATCACTCTCTGACACTATCTGACACTCTCAGACACTCACTATCACTCTCTGACACTGTCTGACACTCTCAGACACTCACTATCACTCCCTGACACTGTCTGACACTCTCTGACACTCACTGACACTCTCTGACACTCTCTATCACTCTCTGACACTCTCTGACACTCTCTATCACTCTCTGACACTCTCTGACACACTCTGACACTCTCTGACACTCTCTATCACTCTCTATCACACTCTGACACTCTCTGACACTCTCTGACACTCTCTGACACTCTCTATCACTCTCTATCACTCTCTGACACTCTCTGACACTCTCTATCACTCTCTATCACTCTCTGACACTCTCTGACACTCTCTGAAACTCTCTATCACTCTCTATCACTCTCTGACACTCTCTGACACTCTCTGACACTCTCTATCACTCTCTATCACTCTCTGACACTCTCTGACATTCTCTGACATTCTCTATCACTCTCTATCACTTTCTGACACTCTCTGACACTCTCTGACACTCTCTGAAACTCTCTATCACTCTCTATCACTCTCTGACACACTCTGACACTCTCAGACACTCACTATCACTCTCTGACACTGTCTGACACTCTCTATCACTCTCTATCACTCTCTGACACTCTCTGACATTCTCTGACACTCTATATCACTCTCTATCACTTTCTGACACTCTCTGACACTCACTATCACTCTCTGACACTCTCTATCACTCTCAGACACTCTCTGACATTCTCACACACTCTCTATCACTCTCTGAAACTCTCTATCACTCTCTATCACTCTCTGACACTCACTATCACTCTCTGACACTGTCTGACACTCTCTATCACTCTCTATCACTCTCTGACACTGTCTGACACTCTCTGGCACTCTCTATCACTCTCTATCACTCTCTATCACTCTCTGACACTCTCTGACACTCTCTGAAACTCTCTATCAATCTCTATAACTCTCTGACACTCTCTGACACTCTCTGACACTCTCTATCATTCTCTATCACTCTCTGACACTCTCTGACACTCTCTGACACTCTCTGACACTCTCTGAAACTCTCTATCACTCTCTATCACTCTCTGACACTCTCAGACACTCACTATCACTCTCT
This sequence comes from Heterodontus francisci, assembly GCF_036365525.1. Taxonomy (NCBI): domain Eukaryota; kingdom Metazoa; phylum Chordata; class Chondrichthyes; order Heterodontiformes; family Heterodontidae; genus Heterodontus; species Heterodontus francisci. The sequence continues at coordinate 32,287,076 of NC_090412.1, read as the reverse complement.
GACACTGTCTGACACTCTCAGACACTCACTATCACTCTCTGACACTGTCTGACACTCTCTGACACTCTCTGACACTGTCTGACACTCTCTATCACTCTCTATCACTCTCTGACACTCTCTGACACTCTCTATCACTCTCTGACACTCTCTGACACACTCTGACACTCTCTGACACTCTCTATCACTCTCTATCACTCTCTGACACTCTCTGACACTCTCTGACACTCTCTGACACTCTCTATCACTCTCTGACACTCTCTGACACTCTCTGACACTCTCTATCACTCTCTGACACTCACTGACACTCTCTGAAACTCTCTATCACTCTCTATCACTCTCTGACACTCTCTGACAATCTCTGACACTCTCTATCACTCTCTATCACTCTCTGACACTCTCTGACACTCTCTGACACTCTCTGACACTCTCTGAAACTCTCTGACACTCTCTGACACTCTCTGACACTCTCTATCACTCTCTATCACTCTCTGACACTCTCTGACACTCTCTATCACTCTCTGACACTCTCTGACACACTCTGACACTCTCTGACACTCTCTATCACTCTCTGACACTCTCTGACACTCTCTGACACTCTCTGACACTCTCTATCACTCTCTATCACTCTCTGACACTCTCTGACACTCTCTATCACTCTCTATCACTCTCTGACACTCTCTGACACTCTCTGAAACTCTCTATCACTCTCTATCACTCTCTGACACTCTCTGACACTCTCTGACACTCTCTATCACTCCCTATCACTCTCTGACACTCTCTGAAACTCTCTATCACTCTCTATCACTCTCTGACACTATCTGACACTCTCAGACACTCACTATCACTCTCTGACACTGTCTGACACTCTCAGACACTCACTATCACTCCCTGACACTGTCTGACACTCTCTGACACTCACTGACACTCTCTGACACTCTCTATCACTCTCTGACACTCTCTGACACTCTCTATCACTCTCTGACACTCTCTGACACACTCTGACACTCTCTGACACTCTCTATCACTCTCTATCACACTCTGACACTCTCTGACACTCTCTGACACTCTCTGACACTCTCTATCACTCTCTATCACTCTCTGACACTCTCTGACACTCTCTATCACTCTCTATCACTCTCTGACACTCTCTGACACTCTCTGAAACTCTCTATCACTCTCTATCACTCTCTGACACTCTCTGACACTCTCTGACACTCTCTATCACTCTCTATCACTCTCTGACACTCTCTGACATTCTCTGACACTCTCTATCACTCTCTATCACTTTCTGACACTCTCTGACACTCTCTGACACTCTCTGAAACTCTCTATCACTCTCTATCACTCTCTGACACACTCTGACACTCTCAGACACTCACTATCACTCTCTGACACTGTCTGACACTCTCTATCACTCTCTATCACTCTCTGACACTCTCTGACATTCTCTGACACTCTATATCACTCTCTATCACTTTCTGACACTCTCTGACACTCACTATCACTCTCTGACACTCTCTATCACTCTCAGACACTCTCTGACATTCTCACACACTCTCTATCACTCTCTGAAACTCTCTATCACTCTCTATCACTCTCTGACACTCACTATCACTCTCTGACACTGTCTGACACTCTCTATCACTCTCTATCACTCTCTGACACTGTCTGACACTCTCTGGCACTCTCTATCACTCTCTATCACTCTCTATCACTCTCTATCACTCTCCGACACTCTCAGACACTCTCTGACACTCCCTATCACTCTCTGACACTCTCAGACACTCTCTGACACTCTCCATCACTCTCTATCACTCTCTGACACACTCTGACACTCTCAGACACTCACTATCACTCTCTGACACTGTCTGACACTCTCTATCACTCTCTATCACTCTCTGACACTCTCTGACATTCTCTGACACTCTATATCACTCTCTATCACTTTCTGACACTCTCTGACACTCACTATCACTCTCTGACACTCTCTATCACTCTCAGACACTCTGTGACACTCTCAGACACTCTTCTATCACTCTCTGAAACTCTCTATCACTCTCTATCACTCTCTGACACTCACTATCACTCTCTGACACTGTCTGACACTCTCTATCACTCTCTATCACTCTCTGACACTCTCTGACACTCTCTGACACTCTATATCACTCTCTATCACTTTCTGACAATCTCTGACACTCACTATCACTCTCTGACACTCTCTGACACTCACTATCACTCTCAGACACTCTCTGACACTCTCTGACACTCTCTATCACTCTCTGAATCTCTCTGTCACTCTCTATCACTCTCTGACACTCACTATCACTCTCTGACACTCTCAGACACTCACTATCACTCTCTGACACTGTCTGACACTCTCTATCACTCTCTATCACTCTCTGACACTCTCTGACATTCTCTGACACTCTCTATCACTCTCTATCACTTTCTGACACTCTCTGACACTCTCTGACACTCTCTGAAACTCTCTATCACTCTCTATCACTCTCTGACACTCACTATCACTCTCTGACACTCTCTGACACTCTCTATCACTCTCAGACACTCTCTGACACTCTCTGACACTCTCTATCACTCTCTGACACTTTCTGACACTCTCTATCACTCTCTGACACTCTCTGACACTCTCTGAAACTCTCTAACACTCTCTATCACTCTCTGACACTCACTATCACTCTCTGACACTGTCTGACACTCTCAGACACTCTCTATCACTCTCTGACACTCTCTGACATTCTCTGACACTCTATATCACTCTCTATCACTTTCTGACACTCTCTGACACTCACTATCACTCTCTGACACTCTCTATCACTCTCAGACACTCTCTGACACTCTCTGACACTCTCTATCACTCTCTGAAACTCTCTATCACTCTCTATCACTCTCTGACACTCACTATCACTCTCTGACACTGTCTGACACTCTCTATCACTCTCTATCACTCTCTGACACTGTCTGACACTCTCTGTCACTCTCTATCACTCTCTATCACTCTCTATCACTCTCTATCACTCTCCGACACTCTCAGACACTCTCTGACACTCTCTATCACTCTCTGACACTCTCAGACACTCTCTGACACTCTCCATCACTCTCTATCACTCTCTGACACACTCTGACACTCTCAGACACTCACTATCACTCTCTGACACTGTCTGACACTCTCTATCACTCTCTATCACTCTCTGACACTCTCTGACATTCTCTGACACTCTATATCACTCTCTATCACTTTCTGACACTCTCTGACACTCACTATCACTCTCTGACACTCTCTATCACTCTCAGACACTCTGTGACACTCTCTGACACTCTCTATCACTCTCAGACTCTCTCTGACACTCTCTGACACTCTCTATCACTCTCTGACACTGACTGACACTCTCTGACTCTCGCTATCACTCTCTATCACTCTCTGACACTCTCCGACACTCTCTGACACTGTCTGACGCTCTCTATCACTCTCTGACACTCTTCTAACACTCTCTGAAACTCTCTATCACTCTCTATCACTCTCTGACACTCACTATCACTCTCTGACACTGTCTGACACTCTCTATCACTCTCTATCACTCTCTGACACTCTCTGACACTCTCTGACACTCTATATCACTCTCTATCACTTTCTGACAATCTCTGACACTCACTATCACTCTCTGACACTCTCTGACACTCACTATCACTCTCAGACACTCTCTGACACTCTCTGACACTCTCTATCACTCTCTGAATCTCTCTGTCACTCTCTATCACTCTCTGACACTCACTATCACTCTCTGACACTCTCAGACACTCACTATCACTCTCTGACACTGTCTGACACTCTCTATCACTCTCTATCACTCTCTGACACTCTCTGACATTCTCTGACACTCTCTATCACTCTCTATCACTTTCTGACACTCTCTGACACTCTCTGACACTCTCTGAAACTCTCTATCACTCTCTATCACTCTCTGACACTCACTATCACTCTCTGACACTCTCTGACACTCTCTATCACTCTCAGACACTCTCTGACACTCTCTGACACTCTCTATCACTCTCTGACACTTTCTGACATGCTCTATCACTCTCTGACACTCTCTGACACTCTCTGAAACTCTCTAACACTCTCTATCACTCTCTGACACTCACTATCACTCTCTGACACTGTCTGACACTCTCAGACACTCTCTATCACTCTCTATCACTCTCTGACACTCTCTGACACTCTCCGACAGTCTCTGACACTGTCTGACACTCTCTATCACTCTCTGACACTCTCTGACACTCTCTGACACTCTCTATCACTCTCTATCACTTTCTGACACTCTCTGACACTCTCAGACATTCTCTGACACTCTCTGAAACTCTCTATCACTCTCTATCACTCTCTGACACTCACTATCACTCTCTGACACTCTCTGACATTCTCTGACACTCTCTATCACTCTCATACACTCTCTGACACCCTCTGACACTCTCTATCACTCTCTGACACTTTCTGACAGTCTCTGACACTGTCTGACACTCTCTGACACTCTCTATCACTCTCTATCACTCTCTGACAATCTCTGACACTCTCTATCAATATCTATCACTCTCTATCACTCTCTGACACTCTCAGACACACTCTGACACTCTCAGACACTCTCTGACACTCTCTGACACTCTCAGGCACTCTCTGACACTCTCTGACACTCTCTATCACTCTCTATCACTCTCTGACACTCTCTGACACTCTCAGACACTCACTATCACTCTCTGACACTGTCTGACACTCTCTATCACTCTCTGACACTCTCTGACACTCTCTGACGCTCTCGATCACTCTCTATCACTTTCTGACACTCTCTGACACTCTCTGACACTCTCAGACACTCTCTGACACTCTCTGAAACTCTCTATCACTCTCTATCACTCTCTGACATTCACTATCACTCTCTGACACTCTCTGACACTCTCTATCAGTCTCAGACACTCTCTGACACTCTCTGACACTCTCTATCACTCTCTGACACTGTCTGACACTCTCTGACACTCTCTATCACTCTCTATCCCTCTCTGACACTCTCACACACTCTTTGACACTCTCTGAAACTCTCTATCACTCTTTATCACTCTCTGACACTCTCTGACACTCTCTATCACTCTCTATCACTTTCTGACACTCTCTATCACTCTCTGACACTCTCTGACAGTCTCTGAAACTCTCTATCACTCTCTATCACTCTCTGACACTCACTATCACTCTCTGACACTCTCTGACACTCTCTGACACTCTCTATCACTCTCAGACACTCTCTGACACTCTCTATCACTCTCTATCACTTTCTGACACTCTCTGACACTCTCTGACACTCTCAGACATTCTCAGACACTCTCTGACACTCTCTGAAACTCTCTATCACTCTCTATCACTCTCTGACACTCACTATCACTCTCTGACACTCTCTGACACTCTCTATCACTCTCAGACACTCTCTGACACTCTCTGACACTCTCTATCACTCTCTGACACTGTCTGACACTCTCTGACACTCTCTATCACTCTATATCACTCTCTGACACTCTCAGACACTCTCTGACACTCTCTGAAACTCTCTATCACTCTCTATCACTCTCTGACACTCTCTGACACTCTCTATCACTCTCTATCACTTTCTGACACTCTCTATCACTCTCTGACACTCTCTGACACTCTCTGAAACTCTCTATCACACTCTATCACTCTCTGACACTCACTATCACTCTCTGACACTCTCTGACACTCTCTGACACTCTCTATCACTCTCAGACTCTCTCTGACACTCTCTGACACTCTCTATCACTCTCTGACACTGACTGACACTCTCTGACTCTCGCTATCACTCTCTATCACTCTCTGACACTCTCCGACACTCTCTGACACTGTCTGACGCTCTCTATCACTCTCTGACACTCTCTGACACTCTCTATCACTCTCTATCACTTTCTGACACTCTCTGACACTCTCTGACACTCTCTATCACTCTCTGACACTCACTGACACTCTCTGACACTCTCTGAAACTCTCTATCACTCTCTGACAGTCTCTGACACTCTCTATCACTCTCTGACACTCTCTATTACTCTCTGACACTCTCTATCACTCTCTGACACTCTCTGACACTCTGTATCACTCTCTGACACTCTCTATCAATCTCTACAACTCTCTGTCACTCTCTATCACTCTCTGACACTCTCTGACACTCTCTATCACTCTCTGACACTCTCTATCACTCTCTGACACTCTCTGACACTCTCTGACACTGTCTATCACTCTCTATCACTCTCTATCACTCTCTATCACTCTCTGACACTCTCTGACACTCTCTATCACTCTCTGACACTCTCTATCACTCTCTGACACTCTCTGACACTCTCTGAAACTCTCTGTCACTCTCTATCACTCTCTGACACTCTCTATCACTCTCTACAACTCTCTGTCACTCTCTATCGCTCTCTGACACTCTCTGACACTCTCTATCACTCTCTGACACTCTCTGACACTCTCAGACACTCTCTGACACTCTCTGAAACTCTCTATCACTCTCTGAAACTCTCTGACATTCTCTATCACTTTCAGACACTCACTATCACTCTCTGACACTCTCTGACACTCTCTGACACTCTCTATCACTCTCTATCTCTCTCTAACACTCTCTGACACTCTCTGACACTCTCTATCACTCTCTGACACTCTCTATCACTCTCTGAAACTCTCTGACACTCTCTGACACTCTCTATCACTCTCTGACACTCTCAGACACTCTCTGACACTCTCTGAAACTCTCTATCGCTCTCTATCACTCTCTGAAACTCTCTATCACTCTCTATCACTCTCTGACACTCTCTATCAGTCTCTATCACTCTCTATCACTCTCTGACATTCTCTGACACTCTCTATCACTCTCTGACACTCTCTATCACTCTCTGACATTCTCTGACACTCTCTGACACTCACTATCACTCTCTGACACTGCCTGACACTCTCTGATACTCTCTGACACTCTCAGACACTCTCTGACACTCTCTGAATCTCTCTATCACTCCCTAGCACTCTCTGACACTCTCTATCACTCTCTGACACTCTCTGACACTCTCTGAAACTCTCTATCACTCTCTATCACTCGCTGACACTCTCTGACACTATCTGACACTCTCAGACACTCACTATCACTCTCTGACACTCTCTATCACTCTCTGACACTGTCTGACACTCTCTGACACTCTCTATCACTCTCTGACACTCTCTGACACACTCAGACACTCACTATCAATCTCTGACACTCTCTATCACTCTCTGACACTGTCTGACACTCTCTGACACTCTCTATCACTCTCTATCACTCTCTGACTCCATCTGACACTCTCAGACACTCTCTGACACTCTCAGAGACTCTCTCCCACTCTCTGACACTGTCTGACACTCTCTATCACTCTCTATCACTCTCTGACACTCTCTATCACTCCCTATCACTCTCTGACACTCTCTATCACTCTCTGACACTCTCTGACACTCTCTGAAACTCTCTATCACTCTCCATCACTCGCTGACACTCTCTGACAATATCTGACACTATCTAAAACTCTCAGACACTCACTATCACTCTCTGACACTCTCTATCACTCTCTGACACTGTCTGACACTCTCTGACACTCTCTATCACTCTCTATCACTCTCTGACACTCTCTGACACTCTCAGACACTCTCTGACACTCTCAGACACTCTCTATCACTCTCTGACACTCTCTGGCACTCTCTGACACTCTCTGACACTCTCAGACACTCACTATCACTCTCTGACACTGTCGGACACTCTCTATCACTCTCTGACACTCTCTGACACTCTCTGACGCTCTCTATCACTCTCTATCACTTTCTGACACTCTCTGACACTCTCTGACACTCTCAGACACTCTCAGACACTCTCAGACACTCTCTGACACTCTCTGAAACTCTCTATCACTCTCTATCACTCTCTGACATTCACTATCACTCTCTGACACTCTCTGACACTCTCTATCATTCTCAGACACTCTCTGACACTCTCTGACACTCTCTGACACTCTCTATCACTCTCTGACACTGTCTGACACTCTCTGACACTCTCTATCACTCTCTATCACTCTCTGACACTCTCAGACACTCTCTGACACTCTCTGAAACTCTCTATCACTCTCTATCACTCTCTGACACTCTCTGATACTCTCTATCACTCTCTATCACTTTCTGACACTCTCTATCACTCTCTGACACTCTCTGACACTCTCTGAAACTCTCTATCACTCTATATCACTCTCTGACACTCACTATCAATCTCTGACACTCTCTGACACTCTCTGACACTCTCAGACACTCTCAGACACTCTCTGACACTCTCTGAAACTCTCTATCACTCTCTATCACTCTCTGACACTCACTATCACTCTCTGACACTCTCTGACACTCTCTATCACTCTCAGACACTCTCTGACGCTCTCTGACACTCTCTATCACTCTCTGACACTGTCTGACACTCTCTGACACTCTCTATCACTCTCTATCACTCTCTGACACTCTCAGACACTCTCTGACACTCTCTGAAACTCTCTATCACTCTCTATCACTCTCTGACACTCTCTGACTCTCTCTATCACTCTCTATTACTTTCTGACACTCTCTATCAAACTCTGGCACTCTCTGACACTCTCTGAAACTCTCTATCACTCTCTATCACTCTCTGACACTCACTATCACTCTCTGACACTCTCAGACACTCTCTGACAGTCTCTATCACTCTCAGACACTCTCTGACACTCTCTGACACTCTCTAACACTCTCTGACACTGTCTGACACTCTCTGACACTCTCTATCACTCTCTATCACTTTCTGACACTCTCCGACACTCTCTGACACTGTCTGACACTCTCTATCACTCTCTGACACTCTCTGACACTCTCTGACACTCTCTGACACTCTCTATCACTTTCTATCACTTTCTGACACTCTCTGACACTCTCTATCACTCTCTGACACTCTCAGACACTCTCTGACACTCTCTGAAACTCTCTATCACTCTCTGACACTCTCTGACACTCTCTATCACTCTCTGACACTCTCTATTACTCTCTGACACTCTCGATCACTCTCTGACACTCTCTGACACTCTCTGACACTCTGTATCACTCTCTATCACTCTCTGACACTCTCTATCAATCTCTACAACTCTCTATCACTCTCTATCACTCTCTGACACTCTCTGACACTCTCTATCACTCTCTGACACTCTCTATCACTCTCTGACACTCTCTGACACTCTCTGACACTCTCTATCACTCTCTATCACTCTCTATCACTCTCTGACACTCTCTGACACTCTCTATCACTCTCTGACACTCTCTATCACTCTCTGACACTCTCTGACACTCTCTGACACTCTCAGACACTCTCTGACACTCTCTGAAACTCTCTATCACTCTCTATCACTCTCTGACACTCTCTATCACTCTCTACAGCTCTCTGTCACTCTCTATCACTCTCTGACACTCTCTGACACTCTCTATCACTCTCTATCACTCGCTGACACTCTCTGACACTATCTGACACTCTCAGACACTCACTATCACTCTCTGACACTCTCTATCACTCTCTGACACTGTCTGACACTCTCTGACACTCTCTATCACTCTCTATCACTCTCTGACACTCTCTGACACTCTCAGACACTCACTATCACTCTCTGACACTCTCTATCACTCTCTGACACTGTCTGACACTCTCTGACACTCTCTATCACTCTCTATCACTCTCTGACTCCATCTGACACTCTCAGACACTCTCTGACACTCTCAGAGACTCTCTCTCACTCTCTGACACTGTCTGACACTCTCTATCACTCTCTATCACTCTCTGACACTCTCTATCACTCCCTATCACTCTCTGACACTCTCTATCACTCTCTGACACTCTCTGACACTCTCTGAAACTCTCTATCACTCTCCATCACTCGCTGACACTCTCTGACAATATCTGACACTATCTGACACTCTCAGACACTCACTATCAGTCTCTGACACTCTCTAACACTCTCTGACACTGTCTGACACTCTCTGACACTCTCTATCACTCTCTCTCACTCTCTGACACTGTCTGACACTCTCTATCACTCTCTATCACTCTCTGACACTCTCTATCACTCCCTATCACTCTCTGACACTCTCTATCACTCTCTGACACTCTCTGACACTCTCTGAAACTCTCTATCACTCTCCATCACTCGCTGACACTCTCTGACAATATCTGACACTATCTGACACTCTCAGACACTCACTATCACTCTCTGACACTCTCTAACACTCTCTGACACTGTCTGACACTCTCTGACACTCTCTATCACTCTCTATCACTCTCTGACACTCTCTGACACTCTCAGACACTCTCAGACACTCTCAGAGACTCTCTATCACTCTCTGACACTCTCTGACACTCTCTGACACTCTCAGACACTCACTATCACTCTCTGACACTGTCTGACACTCTCTATCACTCTCTGACACTCTCTGACACTCTCTGACGCTCTCTATCACTCTCTATCACTTTCTGACACTCTCTGACACTCTCTGACGCTCTCTATCACTCTCTATCACTTTCTGACACTCTCTGACACTCTCTGACACTCTCAGACACTCTCAGACACTCTCTATCACTCTCTATCACTCGCTGACACACCCAGACACTCTCAGACACTCTTTATCACTCTCTGACACTCTCTATCACAGTTTATCCCTCTCTGTTACTCTCTGACACTCTCTGACACTCTCTGACACACTCTGACACACTCTATCGCTCTCTGACATTCTCTGACACACTCTGACACTCTCTGACACTGTCAGACACTCTCTATCACTCTCCATCACTCTCTGACACACTCTGACACAATCTGACAATCTCTGACACTCTCTATCACTCTCTGACACTGACTGACAACCTCAGACACTCTCTGTCACTCTCAGACACTCTCAGACACGCTCTATCACTCTGTATCACTCTCTGACAGTGTCTGAAACTCTCAGACACTCTCCTTCACTCTCAGACACACTCTGACACAATCTGACAATCTCTGACACTCTCAGACACTCTCTATCAATCTCTGACACTTTCTATCAGTCTCTATCACTCTCTGACACACTCTGACACTCTCAGACACTCTCAGGCACACTCTATCACTCTCTATCACTCTCTATCACTCTCTGACACACTCTGCCAATCTCTGACACTCTCAGACACTCTCTATCACTCTCTATCACTCGCTGACACTTTCAGACACTCTCAGACACTCTCTATCACTCTCTGACACTCACTGACACTCTGAGACACGCTCTATCACTCTCTGACACTCTCAGACACTCTCTATCACTCTCTATCACTCTCTGACACTCTCAGACACTCCCAGACACTCTCTATCACTCACTGACACTCTCAGACACTCTCAGACACTCTCAGACACTCTCTATCACTCTCTGACACTCACTGAAACTCTCAGAAACTCTCTGTCTCTCTCAGACACTCTCAGACACTCTCTCTCACTCTCTGACACTCTCTGAAACTCTCTGACACACTCACACTCTCTCTGACACTCTCCATCACTCTCTGACACACTCTGACACACTCTGACACACTCTGACACTCTCTGACACTATCTATCACTCTCTGACACTCTCTGACACTCTCTGACACACTCTATCGCTCTCTGACATTCTCTGTCACTCTCTATCACTCTCTGACACTCTCAGACACTCCCAGGCACACTCTATCGCTCTCTGTTACACTCTGACACACTCTGACACTCTCTGACACTCTCTGATACAAACTGACACACTCTATCGCTCTCTGACATTCTCTGACACACTCTGACACTCTCTGACACTGTCAGACACTCTCTATCACTCTCCGTCACTCTCTGACACACTCTGACACAATCTGACAATCTCTGACAATCTCAGACACTCTCTATCACTCTCTGACACTGACTGACACCCTCAGACACTCTCTGTCACTCTCAGACACTCTCTGACACTCTCAATCACTCTCTTTCACTCTCTGACACAATTTCACACTCTCTATCACTCTCTGACACTCTCAGACACTCTCAGACACTCTCTATCACTCTCTATCACTCGCTGACACACTCAGACACTCTCAGACACTCTATATCACTCTCTGACACTCTCTATCACACTTTATCCCTCTCTGACACTCTCTGACACACATTGACACTCTCTGACACTCTCTGACACACACTGACACACTCTATCGCTCTCTGACATTCTCTGACACACTCTGACACTGTCAGACACTCTCTATCAATCTCCATCACTCTCTGACACACTCTGACACAATCTGACAATCTCAGACACTCTCTATCACTCTCTGACACTGACTGACACCCTCAGACACTCTCTGTCACTCTCAGACACTCTCAGACACGCTCTATCACTCTCTATCACTCTCTGACAGTGTCTGAAACTCTCAGACACTCTCCTTCACTCTCAGACACACTCTGACACAATCTGACAATCTCTGACACTCTCAGACACTCTCTATCAATCTCTGACACTTTCTATCAGTCTCTATCACTCTCTGACACACTCTGACACTTTCTGACACTCTCAGACACTCTCTCTCACTCTCCATCAAACTCTGACAATCTCTGACAGTCTCTGTCACTCTCTGACACTCTATATCACTCTCTGTCACTCTCTGTTACTCTCTGACACACTCTGACATTCTCTGACACTCTCTGACACACTCTGACTCGCTCTGACACTCTCTGACACTCTCTGACACGATCTGACCCTCTCTGACTCACTCTGACACACTCAGACACTCTCTATCACTCTCTATCACTGTCTATCTCTCTATATCACTCTCTATCACTCTCTGACACACTCAGACACTCTCTGACAATCTCAGACACTCTCGATCACTCTCTATCACTCTCTGTTACTCTCTGACACACTCTGACATTCTCTGACACTCTCTGACACACTCTGACAATCTCTGACACTTACTATCACTCTCTGACACTATCTATCACTCTATGAAACTCTCTGACACTCTCCATCTCTCTCTATCACTCTCTGGCACACTCTGACTCACTCTGACCCTCTCTGAAACTATCTGACACTCTCTGACACACTCTGACAGACTCAGACACTCTCTGTCACTCTCTATCACTCTCTGACATTCTCTGACACACTCTGACACTCTCTGACACTGTCAGACACTCTCCATCACTCTCCATCACTCTCTGACACACTCTGACACTCTCTATCACTCTCTGACACTGACTGACACCCTCAGACACTCTCTGTCATTCTCAGACACTCTCAGACACTCTCTATCACTCTCTGACACTTTCTATCACTCTCTGACACTCTCTGACACACTCTGAAACTCTCTGACACTCTCCATCACTCTCTATCACACTCTGACACAATTTGACACTCTCTATCACACTCTGCCAATCTCTGACACTCTCAGACACTCTCTATCACTCTCTATCACTCGCTGACACTCTCAGACACTCTCTATCACTCTCTGACACTCACTGACACTCTCAGACACGCTCTATCACTCTCTATCTCTCTCTGACACTCTCTATCACTCTCTATCACTCTCTGACACTCTCAGACACTCCCAGACACTCTCTATCACTCTCTATCACTCGCTGATACTCTCAGACACTCTCAGACACTCTCTATCACTCTCTGACACTCACTGAAACTCTCAGAAACTCTCTGTCTCTCTCAGACACTCTCAGACACTCTCTCTCACTCTCTGACACTCTCTGAAACTCGCTGACACACTCACACTCTCTCTGACACTCTCCATCACTCTCTGACACACTCTGACACACTCTGACACTCTCTGACACTATCTATCACTCTCTGACACTCTCTGACACTCTCTGACACACTCTATCGCTCTCTGACATTCTCTGTCACTCTCTATCACTCTCTGACACTCTCAGACACTCCCAGACACTCTCTATCGCTCTCTGTCACACTCTGACACACTCTGACACTCTCTGACACTCTCTGACACACTCTGACACACTCTATCGCTCTCTGACATTCTCTGACACACTCTGACACTCTCTGACACTGTCAGACACTCTCTATCACTCTCCATCACTCTCTGACACACTCTGACACAATCTGACAATCTCTGACAATCTCAAACACTCTCTATCACTCTCTGACACTGACTGACACCCTCAGACACTCTCTGTCACTCTCAGACACTCTCTGACACTCTCAATCACTCTCTTTCACTCTCTGACACAATTTCACACTCTCTATCACTCTCTGACACTCTCAGACACTCTCAGACACTCTCTATCACTCTCTATCACTCGCTGACACACTCAGACACTCTCTGACACTCTCTATCACTCTCTGACACTCTCTATCACACTTTATCCCTCTCTGTCACTCTCTGACACTCTCTGACACTCTCCATCACTCTCTGACACACTCTGACACAATCTGACAATCTCAGACACTCTCTATCACTCTCTGACACTGACTGACACCCTCAGACACTCTCTGTCATTCTCAGACACTCTCAGACACTCTCTATCACTCTCTGACACTTTCTATCACTCTCTGACACTCTCTGACACACTCTGAAACTCTCTGACACTCTCCATCACTCTCTATCACACTCTGACACAATTTGACAGCCTCTATCACTCTCTGACACTCTCTGACATTCTCAGACACTCCCTATCACTCTCTATCACTCGCTGACACTCTCAGACACTCTCAGACACTCTCTATCACTCTCTGACACTCACTGAAACTCTCAGAAACTCTCTGTCTCTCTCAGACACTCTCAGACACTCTCTGAAACTCTCTGACACACTCACACTCTCTCTGACACTCTCCATCACTCTCTGAAACTCTCTGACACTCTCTGACACTATCTATCACTCTCTGACACTCTCTGACACTCTCTGACACACTCTATCGCTCTCTGACATTGTCTGACACACTCTGACACTCTCTGACACTGTCAGACAGTCTCCATCACTCTCCATCACTCTCTGACACACTCTGACGCAATCTGACATTCTCTGACACTCTCAGACACTCTCTATCACTCTCCATCACTGTCCATCACTCTCTATAACACTCTATCACTCTCTGACACACTCTGACACTCTCTGACACTCTCAGACACTCTCAGACACTCTCTATCACTCTCTATCAATCTCTGACACACTCTGACTCTCTCTGATACTCTCTATCACTCTCTGACACTCTCTGACACACTCTGACACTCTGAGACACTCTCAGGCCCTCTCTATCACTTTCTATCACTCTCTGACACACTCTGCCAATCTATGACACTCTCAGACACTCTCTATCACACTCTATCACTCTCTACCACACTCTGACACCCTCTGACAGTCTCAGATAATCTCAGACAATCTCAGACACTCTCTATCACTCTCTGACTCTCTCTATCACTTTCTGACACTCTCAGACACTCTCTATCACTCTCTGACACTCTCTATCACTCACTGACACTCTCTGACACACTCTGACACTCTCAGACACTCTCAGACTTTCTCTATCACTCTCTATCACTCTCTGACAGACTCTGACAAACTCTGACACTCTCAGACACTCTCAGACACTCTCTACAGACTCTCTTACACTCACTGACACTCTCAGACACGCTCTGTCACTCTCTGACACTCTCAGACTCTCTCTATCACTCGCTGACACTCTCAGACACTCTCAGACACTCACTACCACTCTCTGACACTCACTGAAACTCTCAGACACTCTCTGTCTCGCTCAGACACTCTCAGACAATCTCTCTCACTCTCTGACACTCTCTGAAACTCTCAGACACTCTCGATCACTCTCTGACATTCTCTATCACTCTCTGACACTCTCTGACACTCAAAGACACTCTCTATCACACTCTATCACTCTCTACCACACTCTGACACCCTCTGACAGTCTCAGATAATCTCAGACAATCTCAGACACTCTCTATCACTCTCTGACTCTCTCTATCACTTTCTGACACTCTCAGACACTCTCTATCACTTTCTGACACTCTCTATCACTCACTGACACTCTCTGACACACTCTGACAATCTCAGACACTCTCTATCACTCACTATCTCTCTCTGACACACTCTGACAATCTCTGACAGCCTCAGACACTCTCAGACACTCTCTAAACACTCTCTGACACTCACTGACACTCTCAGACACGCTCTGTCACTCTCTGAAACTCTCAGACACTCTCTATCACTCTGTGACACTCTCTGACATTCTCAGACACTCTCTATCACTCTCTATCACTCACTGACAATCTCAGACATTCTCAGACACTCTCTATCACTCTCTAGCACTCACTGACAATCTCAGACATTCTCAGACACTCTCTATCACTCTCTAGCACTCTCTGTCTCTCTCAGACACTCTCAGACACTCTCTCTCACTCTCTGACACTCTCTATCACTCTCAGACACTCTCTATCACACTTTATCCCTCTCTGTTACTCTCTGACACACTCTGACACTCTCTGACACTCTCTGACACACTCTGACACACTCTATCGCACTCTGACATTCTCTGACACACTCTGACACTCTCTGACACTGTCAGACACTGTCCATCACTCTCCATCACTCTCTGACACACGCTGACACAATCTGACAATCTCTGACAATCTCAGACACTCTATCACTCTCTGACACTGACTGACACTCTCAGACACTCTCTGACACTCTCAATCACTCTCTTTCACTCTCTGACACAATTTCACACTCTCTATCACTCTCTGACACTCTCAGACACTCTCTATCACTCTATGACACTCTCAGACACTCTCTAACACTCTCTGACACTCTCTGACACACTCAGACACTCGCTATCACTCTCTATCACTCTCTGACACTCTCGGACACTCTCTGACACGCTCTATCACTCTCTATCACTCTCTGACAGTGTCTGACACTCTCAGACACTCTCCTTCACACTCAGACACTCTCCATCACTCTCAGGCAATCTCTATCACTCTCTAACACTCTCTATCACTCTCTGACACTTTCTATCACTCTCTATCACTCTCTGACACACTCTGACACTTTCTGAAACTCTCAGACACTCTCTCTCACTCTCCATCAAACTCTGACACACTCTGACAGTCTCTGTAACTCTCTGACACTCTCTGTCACTCTCTGTTACTCTCTGACACACTCTGACACTCTCTGACACTTTCTATCACTCTCTGACACTATCTATCACTCTATGAAACTCTCTGGCACTCTCCATCACTCTCTATCACTCTCTGGCACACTCTGACTCACTCTGACACTCTCTGACACTCTCTGACACGATCTGACACTCTCTGACTCACTCTGACTCACTCTGACACACTCAGACACTCTCTATCACTCTCTACCACTGTCTATCTATCTATATCACTCACTATCACTCTCTGACAGACTCAGACACTCTCTGACACTCTCAGACACTCTCTATCACTCTCTATCACTCTCTGTTACTCTCTGACACACTCTGACATTCTCTGACACTCTCTGACACACTCTGACAATCTCTGACACTTTCTATCACTCTCTGACACTATCTATCACTCCATGAAACTCTCTGACACTCTCCATCACTCTCTATCACTCTCTGGCACACTCTGACTCACTCTGACACTCTCTGACTCGATCTGACACTCTCTGACACACTCTGACACACTCAGACACTCTCTATCACTCTCTGTCACTGTCTATCTCTGATTATGGGGGATTTCAACTTCCCAAATATTGATTGGCAACTCTTTAGATCGAATAGTTTGGATGGGGTAGTGTTTGTGCAGTATGTCCAGGAAGCTTTTCTGACTCAGTATGTAGACTGCCCGACCAGAGGGGAGGCAATATTGGATTTGGTACTAGGTAATGAACCAGGGCAAGTGATAGAGCTGTTGGTGGGCGAGCACTTTGGAGATAGTGATCACAATTCTGTAGCATTCACTGTGGTAATGGAGAGGAATAGGTATGTGCAACAGGGCAAGGTTTACAATTGGGGGAAGGGTAGATATGATGCTGTCAGGCAGGAACTGAGGAGCATAAGTTGGGAGCATATGCTGGCAGGGAAGGGCACGGTCGAAATGTGGAACTTTTTCAAGGAGCAGATAGTAGGGGCCATTGATAAGCATGTCCCTGTCAGACAGGGAAGGGATGGTCATGTGAGGGAACCGTGGTTGACAAGAGAGGTTGAGAGTCTTGTTAGGAAGAAGAAGGATGCGTATATAAAGTTGAGGAAAAAGGGCACAGGCATAGCTCTGGAGGGATACAAGATGGCCAGGAAGGATCTGAAGAAAGGGATTAGGAGAGCTAAGAGAGGGCATGAAAAATGCTTGGCGGGTAGGATAAAAGAAAACCCCAAGGCCTTTTACGCGTATGTCAGAAATATGAGGATGACTAAGGGGACCGTAGGTCCGGTCAAGGACAATAGCGGGAGACTGTGTGTTGAGCCGGAAGAGATAAGTGAGGTTTTGAATGAGTACTTCTCTTCGGTATTTACGAATGAGAAGGGGTGTATTACTGAAGAGGACGGTGGGAAGCAGACTGGTAAGCTCGAGGAAGTGCTCGTTAGGAGGGAAGATGTGTTGGGGTTTTTGAATAACTTGAAGATAGACAAGTCTCCCGGGCCTGACGGGGTATATCCAAGGATGTTATGGGAAGCAAGGGATGAAATTGCAGAGCCGCTGGCAATGATCTTTTCATCTTCTCTGCTGACGGGGGTGGTACCAGGTGATTGGAGGGTGGCAAATGTTGTGCCCCTGTTCAAGAAAGGGAATAGGAACAACCCTGGGAATTACAGGCCAGTTAGTCTTACTTCGGTGGTAGGCAAGTTGATGGAAAAGGTGCTGAGGGATAGGATTTCTGAGCATCTGGAAAGACACTGCTTGATTCGGGACAGTCAGCACGGTTTTGTGAGGGGTAGGTCTTGCCTCACAAGCCTGATTGAATTCTTTGAGCAGGTGACCAAGCAAGTGGATGAGGGTAAACCAGTGGATGTGGTGTACATGGATTTTAGTAAGGCATTTGATAAGGTCCCCCATGGTAGACTTATGGAGAAAGTCAGGAGGCATGGGATAGTGGGGAATGTGGCCAGTTGGATTAAGAATTGGCTAACTGATAGAAGGCAGAGAGTGGTCTTAGATGGTAAATACTCAGCCTGGAGCCCAGTTACCAGTGGCGTGCCGCAGGGATCAGTTCTGGGTCCTCTCCTGTTTGTGATTTTTATTAACGACTTGGATGAGGAAGTCGAAGGGTGGGTCAGTAAATTTGCAGATGATACAAAGGTTGGTGGAGTTGTGGATACCGAGGAGGGCTATTGTCGTCTGCAAAGGGACTTGGATAGGTTGCAGTGCTGGGCTGAAAAGTGGCAGATGGAGTTTAACCCTGAAAAGTGTGAGGTCGTCCATTTTGGAAGGACAAACATGAATGCAAAATACTGGGTTAACGGTAGGGTTCTTGGGCATGTGGAGGAGCAGAGAGACCTTGGGGTCTATGTGCATAGATCATTGAAAGTTGCAACTCAAGTGGATAGGGCTGTGAAGAAGGCATATGGGGTGTTAGCGTTCATTAGCAGAGGGATTGAATTTAAGAGCCGTGAGGTGATGATGCAGCTGTACAGGACCTTGGTAAGGCCTCATTTGGAGTACTGTGTGCAGTTCTGGTCGCCTTATTTTAGGAAGGACGTGGAAGCCTTGGAGAGGGTGCAGAGGAGATTTACCAGGATGTTGCCTGGAATGGAGAATAAGTCTTACGAGGAAAGGCTGAACATTCTAGGCCTCTTCTCATTGGAAAGGAGAAGGATGAGGGGTGACATGATAGAGGTTTATAAGATGATCAGGGGAATAGATAGGGTAGACAGTCAGAAACTTTTTCCCCGGGTGGAGCAAAGCGTTACAAGGGGTCATAAATTTAAGGTGAAGGGTGGGAGATATAAGGGGGATGTCAGGGGAAGGTTCTTTACCCAGAGAGTGGTCGAGGCATGGAATGCCTTGCCCGGGGAAGTTGTTGAGTCAGAAACTTTAGGGACTTTCAAAAGGCTTTTGGATAGGTATATGGATAAAGGAGAATGATGGGGTATAGATTAAATTGTCCTTGACAGAGGACAAAGGATCGGCACAACATTGTGGGCCGAAGGGCCTGTTCTGTGCTGTATGTTCTATGTTCTATGTTCTATATATCACTCTCTATCACTCTCTGAAACACTCAGACACTCTCTGACACTCTCTGACACTCTCTATCACTCTCTATCACTCTCTATCACTCTCTGACACACTCTGACTGTCTCTGACACTCTCTGACACTCACTATCACTCTCTGACACTCTCTATCACTTTCTGACACTCTCTATCACTCACTGACACTCTCTGACACTCTCAGACACTCTCAGACTTTCTCTATCACTCTCTATCACTCTCTGACAGACTCTGACAATCTCTGACACTCTCAGACACTCTCAGACACTCTCAGACACTCTCTACACACTCTCTTACACTCACTGACACTCTCAGACACGCTCTGTCACTCTCTGACACTCTCAGACTCTCTCTATCACTCTCTATCTCTCTCTGACACTCTCTGACATTCTCAGACACTCTCTATCACTCTCTATCACTCGCTGACACTCTCACACACTCTCTATCACTCTCTATCACTCGATGATACTCTCAGACACTCTCAGACACTCACTACCACTCTCTGACACTCACTGAAACTCTCAGACACTCTCTGTCTCGCTCAGACACTCTCAGACAATCTCTCTCACTCTCTGACACTCTCTGAAACTCTCTGACACACTCACAATCTCTCTGACACTCTCTATCACTCTCTGACACTCTCTGACACACTCTGACACTCTCTATCGCTCTCTGACATTCTCTGACACACTCTGACACTCTCTGACACTCTCAGACACTCTCTATCACTCTCTATCACTCTCTGACACACTCTGACTGTCTCTGACACTCTCTGACACTCACTATCGCTCTCTGACGCTCTCTATCACTTTCTGACACTCTCTATCACTCACTGACACTCTCTGACACTCTCTGACACGATCTGACACTCTCTGAATCACTCTGACACACTCAGACACTCTCTATCACTCTCTATCACACTCTGTTACTCTCTGACACACTCTGACATTCTCTGACACTCTCTGACACACTCTGACAATCTCTGACACTTTCTATCACTCTCTGACACTATCTATCACTCTACGAAACTCTCTGACACTCTCCATCTCTCTCTATCACTCTCTGGCACACTCTGACTCACTCTGACACTCTCTGACTCGATCTGACACTCTCTGACACTCTCTGACACTCTCAGACACTCTCTATCACTCTCTATCACTCTCTTCACTCTCTGACACACTCTGACTCTCTCTGACACTCTCTGACACTCACTATCACTCTCTGACTCTCTCTATCACTTTCTGACACTCTCTATCACCCACTGACACTCTCTGACACACTCTGACACTCTCAGACACTCTCAGACTTTCTCTATCACTCTCTATCACTCTCTGACAGACTCTGACAGACTCTGACAATCTCTGACACTCTCAGACACTCTCAGACACTCTCTACACACTCTCTTACACTCACTGACATTCTCAGACACGCTCTGTCACTCTCTGACACTCTCAGACTCTCTCTATCACTCTCTATCTCTCTCTGACACTCTCTGACATTCTCAGACACTCTCTATCACTCTCTGACACTCACTGAAACTCTCAGACACTCTCTGTCTCGCTCAGACACTCTCAGACAATCTCTCTCACTCTCTGACACTCTCTGAAACTCTCTGACACACTCACAATCTCTCTGACACTCTCTATCACTCTCTGACACTCTCTATCACTCTCTGACACTCTCTGACATTCTCTGACACACTCTGACACTCTCTGACACTGTCAGACACTCTCTATCAATCTCCATCACTCTCTGACACACTCTGACAGAATCTGACAATCTCTGACACTCTCAGACACTCTCTATCAATCTCTGACACTGACTGACACCCTCAGACACTCTCTGTCACTCTCAGACACTCTCTATCAGTCTCTGACACTTTCTATCACTCTCTGACACTCTCTGACACACTCTGAAACACTCTGACACTCTCTATCACTCTCTATCACTCTCTGACACAATTTGACACTCTCTATCACTCTCTGACACTCTCACACACTCTCTATCACTCTATGACACTCTCAGACACTCTCTATCACTCTCTGACACTCTCTGACACACTCCGACACTCTCTGACACACTCAGACACTCGCTATCACTCTCTATCACTCTCTGACACTTTCTATCACTCTCTATCACTCTCTGACACTCTCAGACACTCTCAATCACTCTAAGACACTCTCAGACACTCTCTATCATTCTCTGACACTCTCTGACACTGTCAGACACTCTCTGACACTCTCAGATACTCTCTGACACTCTCAGACTCTCTCAGACAATATCAGACACTCTCTATCACTCTATATCACTCTCTGACACTCTCTGTCACTATCTATCACTCTGTGAATCTCTCTGACACTCTCTATCACTCTCTATCACTCTCTGGCACACTCTGACTCTCTCTGACACTCTCCATCACTCTCTGACACTCTCTGACACTTTCCGACACTCTCAGACACTCTCTACCACTCTCTATCAATCTCTGACACTCTCTGACACTCTCTGATACACTCTGACACTTCCTGACACTCTCTGACACTCTCCATCACTCTCTGACACTCTCTGACAATCTTAGACCCTCTCTGACACTCTCTATGACTATCTGAAACTTTCAGACACTCTCTGACACTTTCAGACACTCTCTGACACTCTCAGACACTTTCTGACACCCTCAGACTCTCGGAGACTCTCAGACGCTCTCGATCATTCTCTATCACTCTCTGACACTCTCTATCACTTTCTGACACTCTCTATCACTCACTGACACTCTCTGACACTCTCAGACACTCTCAGACTTTCTCTATCACTCTCTATCACTCTCTGACAGACTCTGACAATCTCTGACACGCTCAGACACTCTCAGACACTCTTTACACACTCTCTTACACTCACTGACACTCTCAGACACGCTCTGTCACTCTCTGACACTCTCAGACTCTCTCTATCACTCTCTATCTCTCTCTGACACTCTCTGACATTCTCAGACACTCTCTATCACTCTCTATCACTCGCTGACACTCTCACACACTCTCTATCACTCTCTATCACTCGCTGACACTCTCAGACACTCTCAGACACTCACTACCACTCTCTGACACTCACTGAAACTCTCAGACACTCTCTGTCTCGCTCAGACACTCTCAGACAATCTCTCTCACTCTCTGACACTCTCTGAAACTATCTGACACACTCACAATCTCTCTGACACTCTCTATCACTCTCTGACACTCTCTGACACACTCTGACACTCTCTATCACTCTCTGACACTCTCTGACACACTCTGACACACTCTATCGCTCTCTGACATTCTCTGACACACTCTGACACTCTCTGACACTCTCAGACACTCTCTATCACTCTCTATCACTCTCTGACACACTCTGACTGTCTCTGACACTCTCTGACACTCACTATCGCTCTCTGACGCTCTCTATCAATTTCTGACACTCTCTATCACTCACTACCACTCTCTGACACTCACTGAAACTCTCAGACACTCTCTGTCTCGCTCAGACACTCTCAGACAATCTCTCTCACTCTCTGACACTCTTTGAAACTCTCTGACACACTCACAATCTCTCTGACACTCTCTATCACTCTCTGACACTCTCTGACACACTCTGACACTCTCTATCACTCTCTGACACTCTCTGACACACTCTGACACACTCTATCGCTCTCTGACATTCTCTGACACACTCTGACACTCTCTGACACTCTCAGACACTCTCTATCACTCTCTATCACTCGCTGACACACTCTGACTGTCTCTGACACTCTCTGACACTCACTATCGCTCTCTGACGCTCTCTATCACTTTCTGACACTCTCTATCACTCACTGACACTCTCTGACACTCTCTGACACGATCTGACACTCTCTGAATCACTCTGACACACTCAGACACTCTCTATCACTCTCTATCACTGTCTATCTCTCTATATCACTCTCTATCACTCTCTGACACTCTCAGACACTCTCTATCACTCTCTATCACACTCTGTTACTCTCTGACACACTCTGACATTCTCTGACACTCTCTGAGACACTCTGACAATCTCTGACACTTTCTATCACTCTCTGACACTAATTATCACTCTACGAAACTCTCTGACACTCTCCATCTATCTCTATCACTGTCTGGCACACTCTGACTCACTCTGACACTCTCTGACTCGATCTGACACTCTCTGACACTCTCAGACACTCTCTATCACTCTCTATCACTCTCTGACACACTCTGACTCTCTCTGACACTCTCTGACACTCTCTATCACTTTCTGACACTCTCTATCACCCACTGACACTCTCTGACACACTCTGACACTCTCAGACACTCTCAGACTTTCTCTATCACTCTCTATCACTCTCTGACAGACTCTGACAATCTCTGACACTCTCAGACACTCTCAGACAATCTCTACACACTCTCTTACACTCACTGACACTCTCATACACGCTCTGTCACTCTCTGACACTCTCAGACTCTCTCTATCACTCTCTATCTCTCTCTGACACTCTCTGACATTCTCAGGCACTCTCTATCACTCTCTATCACTCGCTGACACTCTCAGACACTCTCAGACACTCACTACCAATCTCTGACACTCACTGAAACTCTCAGACACTCTCTGTCTCGCTCAGACACTCTCAGACAATCTCTCTCACTCTCTGACACTCTCTGAAACTATCTGACACACTCACAATCTCTCTGACACTCTCTATCACTCTCTGACACTCTCTGACACACTCTGACACTCTCTATCACTCTCTGACACTCTCTGACACACTCTGACACACTCTATCGCTCTCTGACATTCTCTGACACACTCTGACACTCTCTGACACTGTCAGACACTCTCTATCAATCTCCATCACTCTCTGACACACTCTGACACAATCTGACAATCTCTGACACTCTCAGACACTCTCTATCAATCTCTGACACTGACTGACACCCTCAGACACTCTCTGTCACTCTCAGACACTCTCTATCAGTCTCTGACACTTTCTATCACTCTCTGACACTCTCTGACACACTCTGAAACACTCTGACACTCTCTATCACTCTCTATCACTCTCTGACACAATTTGACACTCTCTATCACTCTCTGACACTCTCACACACTCTCTATCACTCCATGACACTCTCAGACACTCTCTATCACTCTCAGACACTCTCTGACACACTCTGACACTCTCTGACACACTCAGACACTCGCTATCACTCTCTATCACTCTCTGACACTTTCTATCACTCTCTATCACTCTCTGACACTCTCAGACACTCTCTATCACTCTAAGACACTCTCAGACACTCTCTATCATTCTCTGACACTCTCTGACACTGTCAGACACTCTCTGACACTCTCAGATACTCTCTGACACTCTCAGACTCTCTCAGACAATATCAGACACTCTCTATCACTCTATATCACTCTCTGACACTCTCTGTCACTATCTATCACTCTGTGAATCTCTCTGACACTCTCCATCACTCTCTGACACTCTCTGACTCTTTCCGACACTCTCAGACACTCTCTACCACTCTCTATCAATCTCTGACACTCTCTGACACTCTCTGATACACTCTGACAATCTTAGACACTCTCTGACACTCTCTATGACTATCTGAAACTTTCAGACACTCTCTGACACTTTCAGACACTCTCTGACACTCTCAGACACTTTCTGACACTCTCAGACTCTCGGAGACTCTCAGACGCTCTCGATCATTCTCTATCACTCTCTGACACTCTCTGACACTATCTATCACTCTATGAAACTCTCTGACACTCTCAGACACTCTCTATCACTCTCTATCACTCTCTGACACACTCTGACTGTCTCAGACACTCTCAGACACTCTCTAACAGTCTCTGACACTCTCTGACACACTCAGACACTCGCTATCACTCTCTATCACTCTCTGACACTCTCTGACACTCTCTGACGCGCTCTATCACTCTCTATCACTCTCTGACAGTGTCTGACACTCTCAGACACTCTCCTTCACACTCAGACACTCTCCATCACTCTCAGACAATCTCTATCACTCTCTAACACTCTCTATCACTCTCTGACACTTTCTATCACTCTCTATCACTCTCTGACACACTCTGGCACTTTCTGAAACTCTCAGACACTCTCTCTCACTCTCCATCAAACTCTGACACACTCTGACAGTCTCTGTAACTCTCTGACACTCTCTATCACTCTCTGTTACTCTCTGACACACTCTGACATTCTCTGACACTCTCTGACACACTCTGACTCTCTCTGACACTCTCTGACACTCTCTATCACTTTCTGACACTCTCTATCACCCACTGACACTCTCTGACACACTCTGACACTCTCAGACACTCTCAGACTTTCTCTATCACTCTCTATCACTCTCTGACAGACTCTGACAATCTCTGACACTCTCAGACACTCTCAGACACTCTCTACACACTCTCTTACACTCACTGACACTCTCATACACGCTCTGTCACTCTCTGACACTCTCAGACTCTCTCTATCACTCTCTATCTCTCTCTGACACTCTCTGACATTCTCAGACACTCTCTATCACTCTCTATCACTCGCTGACACTCTCAGACACTCTCAGACACTCACTACC
The DNA here is from genome assembly GCF_036365525.1 of Heterodontus francisci. Lineage (NCBI taxonomy): Eukaryota > Metazoa > Chordata > Chondrichthyes > Heterodontiformes > Heterodontidae > Heterodontus > Heterodontus francisci. The sequence goes on along the minus strand of NC_090412.1, from coordinate 32,260,120 downwards.
AATCTCTGACACTCACTGAAACTCTCAGACACTCTCTGTCTCGCTCAGACACTCTCAGACAATCTCTCTCACTCTCTGACACTCTCTGAAACTATCTGACACACTCACAATCTCTCTGACACTCTCTATCACTCTCTGACACTCTCTGACACACTCTGACACTCTCTATCACTCTCTGACACTCTCTGACACACTCTGACACACTCTATCGCTCTCTGACATTCTCTGACACACTCTGACACTCTCTGACACTGTCAGACACTCTCTATCAATCTCCATCACTCTCTGACACACTCTGACAGAATCTGACAATCTCTGACACTCTCAGACACTCTCTATCAATCTCTGACACTGACTGACACCCTCAGACACTCTCTGTCACTCTCAGACACTCTCTATCAGTCTCTGACACTTTCTATCACTCTCTGACACTCTCTGACACACTCTGAAACACTCTGACACTCTCTATCACTCTCTATCACTCTCTGACACAATTTGACACTCTCTATCACTCTCTGACACTCTCACACACTCTCTATCACTCCATGACACTCTCAGACACTCTCTATCACTCTCTGACACTCTCTGACACACTCTGACACTCTCTGACACACTCAGACACTCGCTATCACTCTCTATCACTCTCTGACACTTTCTATCACTCTCTATCACTCTCTGACACTCTCAGACACTCTCTATCACTCTAAGACACTCTCAGACACTCTCTATCATTCTCTGACACTCTCTGACACTGTCAGACACTCTCTGACACTCTCAGATACTCTCTGACACTCTCAGACTCTCTCAGACAATATCAGACACTCTCTATCACTCTATATCACTCTCTGACACTCTCTGTCACTATCTATCACTCTGTGAATCTCTCTGACACTCTCCATCACTCTCTGACACTCTCTGACTCTTTCCGACACTCTCAGACACTCTCTACCACTCTCTATCAATCTCTGACACTCTCTGACACTCTCTGATACACTCTGACACTTCCTGACACTCTCTGACACTCTCCATCACTCTCTGACACTCTCTGACAATCTTAGACACTCTCTGACACTCTCTATGACTATCTGAAACTTTCAGACACTCTCTGACACTTTCAGACACTCTCTGACACTCTCAGACACTTTCTGACACTCTCAGACTCTCGGAGACTCTCAGACGCTCTCGATCATTCTCTATCACTCTCTGACACTCTCTGACACTATCTATCACTCTATGAAACTCTCTGACACTCTCAGACACTCTCTATCACTCTCTATCACTCTCTGACACACTCTGACTGTCTCAGACACTCTCAGACACTCTCTAACAGTCTCTGACACTCTCTGACACACTCAGACACTCGCTATCACTCTCTATCACTCTCTGACACTCTCTGACACTCTCTGACGCGCTCTATCACTCTCTATCACTCTCTGACAGTGTCTGACACTCTCAGACACTCTCCTTCACACTCAGACACTCTCCATCACTCTCAGACAATCTCTATCACTCTCTAACACTCTCTATCACTCTCTGACACTTTCTATCACTCTCTATCACTCTCTGACACACTCTGGCACTTTCTGAAACTCTCAGAGACTCTCTCTCTCACTCTCCATCAAACTCTGACACACTCTGACAGTCTCTGTAACTCTCTGACACTCTCTATCACTCTCTGTTACTCTCTGACACACTCTGACATTCTCTGACACTCTCTGACACACTCTGACAATCTCTGACATTTTCTATCACTCTCTGACACTTTCTATCACTCTCTGACACTATCTATCACTCTATGAAACTCTCTGACACTCTCCATCACTCTCTATCACTCTCTGGCACACTCTGACTCACTCTGACACTCTCTGACACTCTCTGACACGATCTGACACTCTCTGACTCACTCTGACTCACTCTGACACACTCAGACACTCTCTATCACTCTCTACCACTGTCTATCTCTCTATATCACTCTCTATCACTCTCTGACACACTCAGACACTCTCTGAGACTCTCAGACACTCTCTATCACTCTCTATCACTCTCTGTTACTCTCTGACACACTCTGACATTCTCTGACACTCTCTGACACACTCTGACAATCTCTGACACTTTCTATCACTCTCTGACACTATCTATCACTCCATTAAACTCTCTGACACTCTCTATCTCTCTCTATCACTCTCTGGCACACTCTGACTCACTCTGACACTCTCTGCATCGATCTGACACTCTCTGACACACTCTGACACACTCAGACACTCTCTATCACTCTCTATCACTGTCTATCTCTCTATATCACTCTCTATCACTCTCTGAAACACTCAGACACTCTCTGACACTCTCTGACACTCTCTATCACTCTCTATCACTCTCTATCACTCTCTGACACACTCTGACTGTCTCTGACACTCTCTGACACTCACTATCACTCTCTGACACTCTCTATCACTTTCTGACACTCTCTATCACTCACTGACACTCTCTGACACTCTCAGACACTCTCAGACTTTCTCTATCAATCTCTATCACTCTCTGACAGACTCTGACAATCTCTGACACTCTCAGACACTCTCAGACACTCTCTACACACTCTCTTACATTCACTGACACTCTCAGACACGCTCTGTCACTCTCTGACACTCTCAGACTCTCTCTATCACTCTCTATCTCTCTCTGACACTCTCTGACATTCTCAGACACTCTCTATCACTCTCTATCACTCGCTGACACTCTCACACACTCTCTATCACTCTCTATCTCTCGCTGACTCTCTCAGACACTCTCAGACACTCACTACCGCTCTCTGGCACTCACTGAAACTCTCAGACACTCTCTGTCTCGCTCAGACACTCTCAGACCATCTCTCTCACTCTCTGACACTCTCTGAAACTCTCTGACACACTCACAATCTCTCTGACACTCTCTATCACTCTCTGACACTCTCTGACACACTCTGACACTCTCTATCACTCTCTGACACTCTCTGACACACTCTGACACACTCTATCGCTCTCTGACATTCTCTGACACACTCTGACACTCTCTGACACTCTCAGACACTCTCTATCACTCTCTATCACTCTCTGACACACTCTGACTGTCTCTGACACTCTCTGACACTCACTATCGCTCTCTGACGCTCACTATCACTCTCTATCACACTCTGTTACTCTCTGACACACTCTGACATTCTCTGACACTCTCTGACACACTCTGACAATCTCTGACACTTTCTATCACTCTCTGACACTATCTATCACTCTACGAAACTCTCTGACACTCTCCATCTCTCTCTATCACTCTCTGGCACACTCTGACTCACTCTGACACTCTCTGACTCGATCTGACACTCTCTGACACTCTCTGACACTCTCTGACACTCTCAGACACTCTCTATCACTCTCTATCACTCTCTATCACTCTCTGACACTCTCTGACTCTCTCTGACACTCTCTGACACTCACTATCACTCTCTGACACTCTCTATCACTTTCTGACACTCTCTATCACCCACTGAAACTCTCTGACACACTCTGACACTCTCAGACACTCTCAGACTTTCTCTATCACTCTCTATCACTCTCTGACACTCTCTGACACTCTCTGACACTCTCTGACACTCTCAGACACTCTCTATCACTCTCTATCACTCTCTATCACTCTCTGACACACTCTGACTCTCTCTGACACTCTCTGACACTCACTATCACTCTCTGACACTCTCTATCACTTTCTGACACTCTCTATCACCCACTGAAACTCTCTGACACACTCTGACACACTCAGACACTCTCAGACACTCTCTACACACTCTCTTACACTCACTGACACTCTCAGACACGCTCTGTCACTCTCTGACACTCTCAGACACTCTCTATCACTCTCTATCTCTCTCTGACACTCTCTGACATTCTCAGACACTCTCTATCACTCTCGATCACTCGCTGACACTCTCAGACACTCTCAGACACTCACTACCACTCTCTGACACTCACTGAAACTCTCAGACACTCTCTGTCTCGCTCAGACACTCTCAGACAATCTCTCTCACTCTCTGACACTCTCTGAAACTCTCTGACACACTCACAATCTCTCTGACACTCTCTATCACTCTCTGACACTCTCTGACACACTCTGACACTCTCTATCACTCTCTGACACTCTCTGACACACTCTGACACACTCTATCGCTCTCTGACATTCTCTGACACACTCTGACACTCTCTGACACTGTCAGACACTCTCTATCAATCTCCATCACTCTCTGACACACTCTGACAGAATCTGACAATCTCTGACACTCTCAGACACTCTCTATCAATCTCTGACACTGACTGACACCCTCAGACACTCTCTATCAGTCTCTGACACTTTCTATCACTCTCTGACACTCTCTGACACACTCTGAAACGCTCAGACACTCTCTATCACTCTCTATCACTCTCTGACACAATTTGACACTCTCTATCACTCTCTGACACTCTCACACACTCTCTATCACTCTATGACACTCTCCGACACTCTCTATCACTCTCTGACACTCTCTGACACACTCTGACACTCTCTGACACACTCAGACACTCGCTATCACTCTCTGTCACTCTCTGACACTTTCTATCACTCTCCATCACTCTCTGACACTCTCAGACACTCTCTATCACTCTAAGACACTCTCAGACACTCTCTATCATTCTCTGACACTCTCTGACACTGTCAGACACTCTCTGACACTCTCAGATACTCTCTGACACTCTCAGATACTCTCTGACACTCTCAGACTCTCTCAGACAATATCAGACACTCTCTATCACTCTATATCACTCTCTGACACTCTCTGTCACTATCTATCACTCTGTGAATCTCTCTGACACTCTCTATCACTCTCTATCACTCTCTGGCACACTCTGACTCTCTCTGACACTCTCCATCACTCTCTGACACTCACTGACACTTTCCGACACTCTCAGACTCTCTCTACCACTCTCTATCAATCTCTGACACACTCTGACACTCTCTGATACACTCTGACACTTCCTGACACTCTCTGACACTCTCCATCACTCTCTGACACTCTCTGACACTTTCTGACACTCTCAGACTCTCGGAGACTCTCAGACGCTCTCGATCATTCTCTATCACTCTCTGACACTCTCTGACGCTATCTATCACTCTATGAAACTCTCTGACACTCTCAGACACTCTCTATCACTCTCTATCACTCTCTGACACACTCTGACTGTCTCAGACACTCTCAGACACTCTCTATCACTCTCTGACACTCTCTGACAATATCTGACACTCTCAGACACTCTCTATCACTCTCTGACACTCTCAGACACGCTCTACCACTCTCTGACACTCTCTATCACTCTCTATCACTCTCGGACACTCTCTGACACACTCTGACACACTCAGACACTCTCTATCACTCTCTATCACTCTCTGACACTCTCTGACACTCTCTGACACTTTATATCACTCGCTGACACTCTCAGACACTCTCTGACACTTTCTATCACTCGCTGACACGCTCAGAGACTCTCAGACAGTCTCAAAAACTTTCTATCACTCTCTGACACTGTCTGACAATCTCTGACACTCTCAGACACTCACTTTCACTCTCTATCCCTCTATGACACTCCCTATCACTCCCGAACGCTATCAGATTATCTATGACAATCTCTTTCACTCTCCATCACTCTCAGACACTCTCAGAAACTCTCAGACACTCTCAGACTCTCTCAGACACTCTCTACACACTCTCTGACACTCTCTGACATTCTCAGACACTCTCTATCACTCTCTATTACTCGCTGACACTCTCACACACTCTCTATCACTCTCGATCACTCGCTGACACTCTCAGACACTCTCAGACACTCACTACCACTCTCTGACACTCACTGAAACTCTCAGACACTCTCTGTCTCGCTCAGACACTCTCAGACACTCTCTCTCACTCTCTGACACTCTCTGAAACTCTCAGACACTCTCGATCACTCTCTGACATTCTCTATCACTCTCTGACACTCTCTGACACTCAAAGACACTCTCTATCACACTCTATCACTCTCTACCACACTCTGACAACCTCTGACAGTCTCAGATAATCTCAGACAATCTCAGACACTCTCTATCACTCTCTGACTCTATCACTTTCTGACACTCTCAGACACTCTCTATCACTCTCTGACACTCTCTATCACTCACTGACACTCTCTGACACACTCTGACAATCTCAGACACTCTCTATCACTCACTATCTCTCTCTGACACACTCTGACAATCTCTGACAGCCTCAGACACTCTCAGACACTCTCTAAACACTCTCTGACACTCACTGACACTCTCAGACACGCTCTGTCACTCTCTGAAACTCTCAGAAACTCTCTATCACTCTGTGACACTCTCTGACATTCTCAGACGCTCTCTATCACTCTCTATCACTCACTGACAATCTCAGACACTCTCAGACACTCTCTATCACTCTCTAGCACTCGCTGACACTCTCAGACACTCTCAGACATTCTCTATCACTATCTGACACTCACTGTAACTCTCAGACACTCTCTGTCTCTCTCAGACACTCTCAGACACTCTCTCTCACTCTCTGACACTCTCTATCACTCTCAGACACTCTCTATCACACTTTATCCCTCTCTGTTACTCTCTGACACACTCTGACACTCTCTGACACTCTCTGACACACTCTGACACACTCTATCGCACTCTGACATTCTCTGACACACTCTGACACTCTCTGACACTGTCAGACACTCTCCATCACTCTCCATCACTCTCTGACACACTCTGACACAATCTGACAATCTCTGACAATCTCAGACACTCTCTGTCACTCTCAGACACTCTCAGACACTCTCTGACACTCTCAATCACTCTCTTTCACTCTCTGACACAATTTCACACTCTCTATCACTCTCTGACACTCTCAGACACTCTCTATCACTCTATGACACTCTCAGACACTCTCTAACACTCTCTAACACTCTCTGACACACTCAGACACTCGCTATCACTCTCTATCACTCTCTGACACTCTCTGACACTCTCTGACACGCTCTATCACTCTCTATCACTCTCTGACAGTGTCTGACACTCTCAGACACTCTCCTTCACTCTCAGACACTCTCCATCACTCTCAGACAATCTCTATCACTCTCTAACATTCTCTATCACTCTCTGACACTTTCTATCACTCTCTATCACTCTCTGACACACTCTGACACTTTCTAAAACTCTCAGACACTCTCTCTCACTCTCCATCAAACTCTGACACACTCTGACAGTCTCTGTAACTCTCTGACACTCTCTATCACTCTCTGTTACTCTCTGACACACTCTGACATTCTCTGACACTCTCTGACACACTCTGACAATCTCTGACACTTTCTATCACTCTCTGACACTATCTATCACTCTATGAAACTCTCTGACACTCTCCATCACTCTCTATCACTCTCTGGCACACTCTTGCTCACTCTGACACTCTCTGACACGATCTGACACTCTCTGACTCACTCTGACACACTCAGACACTCTCTATCACTCTCTACCACTGTCTATCTCTCTATATCAATCTCTATCACTCTCTGACACTCTCTGACACTCTCTGACACTCTCAGACACTCTCTATCACTCTCTGTTACTCTCTGACACACTCTGACATTCTCTGACACTCTCTGACACTCTCTGACACACTCTGACAATCTCTGACACTTTCTATCACTCTCTGACACTATCTATCACTCCATGAAACTCTCTGACACTCTCCATCTCTCTCTATCACTCTCTGGCACACTCTGACTCACTCTGACACTCTCTGACTCGATCTGACACTCTCTGACACACTCTGACACACTCAGACACTCTCTATCACTCTCTATCACTGTCTATCTCTCTATATCACTCTCTATCACTCTCTGAAACACTCAGACACTCTCTGACACTCTCTGACACTCTCTATCACTCTCTATCACTCTCTATCACTCTCTGACACACTCTATCACTTTCTGACACTCTCTATCACTCACTGACACTCTCTGACACACTCTGACACTCTCAGACACTCTCAGACTTTCTCTATCACTCTCTATCACTCTCTGACAGACTCTGACAATCTCTGACACTCTCAGACACTCTCAGACACTCTCTACACACTCTCTTACACTCACTGACACTCTCAGACACGCTCTGTCACTCTCTGACACTCTCAGACTCTCTCTATCACTCTCTATCTCTCTCTGACACTCTCTGACATTCTCAGACACTCTCTATCACTCTCTATCACTCGCTGACACTCTCACACACTCTCTATCACTCTCTATCACTCGCTGACACTCTCAGACACTCTCAGACACTCACTACCACTCTCTGACACTCACTGAAACTCTCAGACACTCTCTGTCTCGCTCAGACACTCTCAGACAATCTCTCTCACACTCTGACACTCTCTGAAACTCTCTGACACACTCACAATCTCTCTGACACTCTCTAAGACTCTCTGACACTCTCTGACACACTCTGACACTCTCTATCACTCTCTGACACTCTCTGACACACTCTGACACACTCTATCGCTCTCTGACATTCTCTGACACACTCTGACACTCTCGAACACTCTCAGACACTCTCTATCACTCTCTATCACTCTCTGGCACACTCTGACTCACTCTGACACTCTCTGACTCGATCTGACACTCTCTGACACACTCTGACACACTCAGACACTCTCTATCACTCTCTATCACTGTCTATCTCTCTATATCACTCTCTATCACTCTCTGAAACACTCAGACACTCTCTGACACTCTCTGACACTCTCTATCACTCTCTATCACTCTCTATCACTCTCTGACACACTCTGACTGTCTCTGACACTCTCTGACACTCACTATCACTCTCTGACACTCTCTATCACTTTCTGACACTCTCTATCACTCACTGACACTCTCTGACACACTCTGACACTCTCAGACACTCTCAGACTTTCTCTATCACTCTCTATCACTCTCTGACAGACTCTTACAATCTCTGACACTCTCAGACACTCTCAGACACTCTCTACACACTCTTACACTCACTGACACTCTCAGACACGCTCTGTCACTCTCTGACACTCTCAGACTCTCTCTATCACTCTCTATCTCTCTCTGACACTCTCTGACATTCTCAGACACTCTCTATCACTCTCTATCACTCGCTGACACTCTCACACGCTCTCTATCACTCTCTATCACTCGCTGACACTCTCAGACACTCTCAGACTCTCACTACCACTCTCTGACACTCACTGAAACTCTCAGACACTCTCTGTCTCGCTCAGACACTCTCAGAAAATCTCTCTCACTCTCTGACACTCTCTGAAACTCTCTGACACACTCACAATCTCTCTGACACTCTCTATCACTCTCTGACACTGTCTGACACACTCTGACACTCTCTATCACTCTCTGACACTCTCTGACACACTCTGACACACTCTATCGCTCTCTGACATTCTCTGACACACTCTGACACTCTCTAACACTCTCAGACACTCTCTATCACTCTCTGACACACTCTGACTGTCTCTGACACTCTCTGACACTCACTATCACTCTCTGACGCTCTCTATCACTTTCTGACACTCTCTATCACTCACTGACACTCTCTGACACACTCTGGCACTCTCAGACACTCTCAGACTTTCTCTATCACTCTCTATCACTCTCTGACAGACTCTGACTATCTCTGACACTCTCAGACACTCTCAGACACTCTCTATACACTCTCTTACACTCACTGACACTCTCAGACACGCTCTGTCACTCTCTGACACTCTCAGACTCTCTCTATCACTCTCTATCTCTCTCTGACACTCTCTGACATTCTCAGACACTCTCTATCACTCTCTATCACTCGCTGACACTCTCACACACTCTCTATCACTCTCTATCACTCGCTGACACTCTCAGACACTCTCAGACACTCACTACCACTCTCTGACACTCACTGAAACTCTCAGACACTCTCTGTCTCGCTCAGACACTCTCAGACAATCTCTCTCACTCTCTGACACTCTCTGAAACTCTCTGACACACTCACAATCTCTCTGACACTCTCTATCACTCTCTGACACTCTCTGACTCACTCTGACACTCTCTATCACTCTCTGACACTCTCTGACACACTCTGACACACTCTATCGCTCTCTGACATTCTCTGACACACTCTGACACTCTCTGACACTGTCAGACACTCTCTATCAATCTCCATCACTCTCTGACGCACTCTGACACAATCTGACAATCTCTGACTCTCTCAGACACTCTCTATCAATCTCTGACACTTTCTATCACTCTCTATCACTCTCTGACACACTCTGACACTTTCTGACACTCTCAGACACTCTCTCTCACTCTCCATCAAACTCTGACACACTCTGACGGTCTCTGTCACTCTCTGACACTCTCTATCACTCTCTATCACTCTCTGTTACTCTCTGACACACTCTGACATTCTCTGACACTCTCTGACACACTCTGACAATCTCTGACACTTTCTATCACTCTCTGACACTATCTATCACTCTATGAAACTCTCTGACACTTTCCATCACTCTCTATCACTCTCTGGCACACTCTGACTCACTCTGACACTCTCTGACACTCTCTGACACTCTCTGAATCACTCTGACACACTCAGACACTCTCTATCACTCTCTGACACTCTCAGACACTCTCTATCACTCTCTATCACACTCTGTTACTCTCTGACACACTCTGACATTCTCTGACACTCTCTGACACACTCTGACAATCTCTGACACTTTCTATCACTCTCTGACACTATCTATCACTCTATGAAACTCTCTGACACTCTCCATCTCTCTCTATCACTCTCTGGCACACTCTGACTCACCCTGACACTCTCTGACTCGATCTGACACTCTCTGACACACTCTGACACACTCAGACACTCTCTATCACTGTCTATCTCTCTATATCACTCTCTATCACTCTCTGACACACTCAGACACTCTCTGGCACTCTCAGACACTCTCTATCACTCTCTATCACTCTCTGACACTCTCTGACTCTCTCTGACACTCTCTGACACTCACTATCACTCTCTGACACTCTCTATCACTTTCTGACACTCTCTATCACCCACTGACACTCTCTGACACACTCTGATACTCTCAGACACTCTCAGACTTTCTCTATCACTCTCTATCACTCTCTATCACTCTCTGACAGACTCTGACAATCTCTGACACTCTCAGACACTCTCAGACACTCTCTACACACTCTCTTACACTCACTGACACTCTCAGACACGCTCTGTCACTCTCTGACACTTTCAGACTCTCTCTATCACTCTCTATCTCTCTCTGACACTCTCTGACATTCTCAGACTCTCACTATCACTCTCTATCACTCGCTGACACTCTCACACACTCTCAGACACTCACTACCACTCTCTGACACTCTCTGAAACTCTCTGACACACTCACAATCTCTCTGACACTCTCTATCACTCTCTGACACACTCTGACACTCTCTATCACTCTCTGACACTCTCTGACACACTCTGACACACTCTATCGCTCTCTGACATTCTCTGACACACTCTGACACTCTCTGACACTGTCAGACACTCTCTATCAATCTCCATCACTCTCTGACACACTCTGACAGAATCTGACAATCTCTGACACTCTCAGACACTCTCTATCAATCTCTGACACTGACTGACACCCTCAGACACTCTCTGTCACTCTCAGACACTCTCTATCAGTCTCTGACACTTTCTATCACTCTCTGACACTCTCTGACACACTCTGAAACGCTCTGACACTCTCTATCACTCTCTATCACTCTCTGACACAATTTGACACTCTCTATCACTCTCTGACACTCTCACACACTCTCTATCACTCTATGACACTCTCAGACACTCTCGATCACTCTCTGACACTCTCTGACACTCTCTGACACACTCTGACACTCTCTGACACACTCAGACACTCGCTATCACTCTCTATCACTCTCTGACACTTTCTATCACTCTCTATCACTCTCTGACACTCTCAGACACTCTCTATCACTCTCAGATACTCTCTGACACTCTCAGAATCTCTCAGACAATATCAGACACTCTCTCTCACTCTATCTCACTCTCTGACACTCTCTGTCACTATCTATCACTCTGTGAATCTCTCTGACACTCTCTATCACTCTCTATCACTCTCTGGCACACTCTGACTCTCTCTGACACTCTCCATCACTCTCTGACACTCTCTGACACTTTCCGACACTCTCAGACACTCTCTACCACTCTCTATCAATCTCTGACACTCTCTGACACTCTCTGATACACTCTGACACTTCCTGACACTCTCTGACACTCTCCATCACTCTCTGACACTCTCTGACAATCTTAGACACTCTCTGACACTCTCTATGACTATCTGAAACTTTCAGACACTCTCTGACACTTTCAGACACTCTCTGACACTCTCAGACACTTTCTGACACTCTCAGACTCTCGGAGACTCTCAGACGCTCTCGATCATTCTCTATCACTCTCTGACACTCTCTGAAACTATCTATCAATCTATGAAACTCTCTGACACTCTCAGACACTCTCTGTCACTCTCTATCACTCTCTGACACACTCTGACAGTCTCAGACACTCTCTGACACTCTCTATCACTCTCTGACACTCTCTGACAATCTCTGACACTCTCAGACACTCTCTATCACTCTCTGACACTCTCAGACACGCTCTACCACTCTCTGACACTCTCTATCACTCTCGGACACTCTCTGACACACTCTGACACACTCAGACACTCTCTATCACTCTCTATCGCTCTCTATCACTCTCTGACACTCTCTGACACTCTCTGACACATTATATCACTCGCTGACACTCTCAGACACTCTCTGACACTTTCTATCACTCGCTGACACGCTCAGAGACTCTCAGACAGTCTCAAAAACTTTCTATCACTCTCTGACACTGTCTGACAATCTCTGACACTCTCAGACACTCACTTTCACTCTCTATCCCTCTATGACACTCCCTATCACTCCCTAACGCTATCAGATTATCTATGACAATCTATTTCACTCTCCATCACTCTCAGACACTCTCAGACACTCTCTGACACTCTCAGACTCTCTCAGACACTCTCTACACACTCTCTTACACTCTCTGACACTCTCAGATAATCTCAGACAGTCTCAGACACTTTCTATCACTCTCTGACACTGTCTGACAATCTCTGACACTCTCAGACACTCTCTCTCACTCTCCATCATTCTCTGACACTGTCAGACACTCTCTGACACTCTCTGACACTCTCTGACTCTCTCAGACACTCTCAGACAGTCTCTATCACTCTATATCACTCTCTGACACTATCAATCACTCTATGAAACTCTCTGACACTCTCCATCACTGTCTATCAATCTCTGGCACACTCTGACTCACTCTGACCATCTCTGACACTATCTGACACTCTCTGACACACTCTGACACACTCAGACACTCTATATCACTCTCCATCACTGTCTATCACTCTCCATCACTCTCTATCACTCTCTGGCACACTCTGACTCACTCTGACCATCTCTGACACTATCTGACACTCTCTGACACACTCTGACACTCTCAGACACTCTCTATCACTCTCTATAAATCTCTGACACACTCTGACTTTCTCTGACACTCTCTATCACTCTCTGACACTCTCTGACACACTCTGACACTCTCAGACACTCTCAGGCACTCTCTATCACTCTCTATCACTCTCTGTCACTCTCTGACACACTCTGCCAATCTCTGACACTCTCAGACACTCTCTATCACTCTCTATCACTCGCTGACACTCTCAGACACTCTCAGACACGCTCTATCACTCTCTGACACTCTCAGACACTCTCTATCACTCTCTATCACTCTCTGACACTCTCAGACACTCCCAGACACTCTCTATCACTCTCTATCACTCGCTGACACTCTCAGACACTCTCAGACGCTCTCAGACACTCTCTATCACTCTCCATCACTGTCTATCACTCTCCATCACTCTCTATCACTCTCTGGCACACTCTGACTCACTCTGACCATCTCTGACACTATCTGACACTCTCTGACACACTCTGACACACTCAGACACTCTATATCACTCTCCATCACTGTCTATCACTCTCCATCACTCTCTATCACTCTCTGGCACACTCTGACTCACTCTGACCATCTCTGACACTATCTGACACTCTCTGACACTCTCTGACACTCTCTGACACACTCTGACACTCTCAGACACTCTCTATCACTCTCTATCAATCTCTGACACTCTCAGGCACTCTCTATCACTCTCTATCACTCTCTATCACTCTCTGACACACTCTGCCAATCTCTGACACTCTCAGACACTCTCTATCACTCTCTATCACTCGCTGACACTCTCAGACACTCTCAGACACTCTCTATCACTCTCTGACACTCACTGACACTCTCAGACACGCTCTAACACTCTCTGACACTCTCTGACACTCTCTATCACTCGCTGACACTCTCAGACACTCTCAGACACTCTCAGACACTCTCTATCACTCTCTGACACTCTCAGACACTCCCAGACACTCTCTATCACTCTCTATCACTCGCTGACACTCTCAGACACTCTCAGACACTCTCAGACACTCTCTATCACTCTCTGACACTCACTGAAACTCTCAGAAACTCTCTGTCTCTCTCAGACACTCTCAGACACTCTCTCTCACTCTCTGACACTCTCTGAAACTCTCTGACACACTCACACACTCTCTGACACTCTCCATCACTCTCTGACACTCTCTGACACTCCCAGACACTCTCTATCACTCTCTGTTACACTCTGACACACTCTGACACTCTCTGACACTCTCTGACACACTCTGACACACTCTATCGCTCTCTGACATTCTCTGACACACTCTGACACTCTCTGACACTCTCTGACACTCTCTATCACTCTCTGACACTCTCTGACACACTCTGACACTCTCAGACACTCTCAGGCACTCTCTATCACTCTCTATCACTCTCTGTCACTCTCTGACACACTCTGCCAATCTCTGACACTCTCAGACACTCTCTATCACTCTCTATCACTCGCTGACACTCTCAGACACTCTCAGACACGCTCTATCACTCTCTGACACTCTCAGACACTCTCTATCACTCTCTATCACTCTCTGACACTCTCAGACACTCTCAGACACTCTCTATCACTCTCTATCACTCGCTGACACTCTCAGACACTCTCAGACACTCTCAGACACTCTCTATCACTCTCCATCACTGTCTATCACTCTCCATCACTCTCTATCACTCTCTGGCACACTCTGACTCACTCTGACCATCTCTGACACTATCTGACACTCTCTGACACACTCTGACACACTCAGACACTCTATATCACTCTCCATCACTGTCTATCACTCTCCATCACTCTCTATCACTCTCTGGCACACTCTGACTCACTCTGACCATCTCTGACACTATCTGACACTCTCTGACACTCTCTGACACTCTCTGACACACTCTGACACTCTCAGACACTCTCTATCACTCTCTATCAATCTCTGACACTCTCAGGCACTCTCTATCACTCTCTATCACTCTCTATCACTCTCTGACGCACTCTGCCAATCTCTGACACTCTCAGACACTCTCTATCACTCTCTATCACTCGCTGACACTCTCAGACACTCTCAGACACTCTCTATCACTCTCTGACACTCACTGACACTCTCAGACACGCTCTAACACTCTCTGACACTCTCTGACACTCTCTATCACTCGCTGACACTCTCAGACACTCTCTATCACTCTCTGACACTCTCAGACACTCCCAGACACTCTCTATCACTCTCTATCACTCGCTGACACTCTCAGACACTCTCAGACACTCTCAGACACTCTCTATCACTCTCTGACACTCACTGAAACTCTCAGAAACTCTCTGTCTCTCTCAGACACTCTCAGACACTCTCTCTCACTCTCTGACACTATCTGAAACTCTCTGACACACTCACACATTCTCTGACACTCTCCATCACTCTCTGACACTCTCTGACACTCCCAGACACTCTCTATCACTCTCTGTTACACTCTGACACACTCTGACACTCTCTGACACTCTCTGACACACTCTGACACACTCTATCGCTCTCTGACATTCTCTGACACACTCTGACACACTCTGACACTCTCTGACACTCTCTGACACACTCTGACACTCTCTATCACTCTCTGACACTTTCTATCACTCTCTGACACTCGCTGACACACTCTGAAACTCTCTGACACTCTCCATCACTCTCTATCACACTCTGACACAATTTGACACTCTCTATCACTCTCTGACACTCTCTGACATTCTCAGAAACTCCCTATCACTCTCTATCACTCGCTGACACTCTCAGACACTCTCAGACACTCTCTATCACTCGCTGACACTCTCAGACACTCTCTATCACTCTCTATCACTCGCTGACACTCTCAGACACTCTCAGACACTCTCTATCACTCTCTGACACTCACTGAAACTCTCAGAAACTCTCTGTCTCTCTCAGACACTCTCAGACACTTTCTCTCACTCTCCGACACTCTCTGAAACTCTCTGACACACTCACACTCTCTCTGACACTCTGCATCACTCTCTGAAACTCTCTGACACACTCTGACACTCTCTGACACTATCTATCACTCTCTGACACTCTCTGACACTCTCTGACACACTCTATCGCTCTCTGACATTCTCTGACACACTCTGACACTCTCTGACACTGTCAGACACTCTCCATCACTCTCCATCACTCTCTGACACACTCTGACACAATCTGACATTCTCTGACACTCTCAGACACTCTCTATCACTCTCCATCACTGTCTATCACTCTCTATAACACTCTATCACTCTCTGACACACTCTGACACTCTCTGACACTCTCAGACACACTCTGACACTCTCAGACACTCTCTATCACTCTCTATCAATCTCTGACACACTCTGACTCTCTCTGACACTCTCTATCACTCTCTGAAACTCTCTGACACACTCTGACACTCTCAGACACTCTCAGGCCCTCTCTATCACTTTCTATCACTCTCTGACACACTCTGCCAATCTCTGACACTCTCAGACACTCTCTATCACACTCCATCACTCTCTACCACACTCTGACACCCTCCGACAGTCTCAGATTATCACAGACAATCTCAGACACTCTCTATCAATCTCTGACTCTCTCTATCACTTTCTGACACTCTCAGACACTCTCTATCACTTTCTGACACTCTCTATCACTCACTGACACTCTCTGACACACTCTGACACTCTCAGACACTCTCAGACTTTCTCTATCACTCTCTATCACTCTCTGACAGACTCTGACAAACTCTGACACTCTCAGACACTCTCAGACAATCTCAGACACTCTCTACACACTCTCTTACACTCACTGACACTCTCAGACACGCTCTGTCACTCTCTGACACTCTCAGACTCTCTCTATCACTCTCTATCTCTCTGTGACACTCTCTGACATTCTCAGACACTCTCTATCACTCTCTATCACTCGCTGACACTCTCACACACTCTCTATCACTCTCTATCACTCGCTGACACTCTCAGACACTCTCAGACACTCACTACCACTCTCTGACCCTCACTGAAACTCTCAGACACTCTCTGTCTCGCTCAGACACTCTCAGACAATCTCTCTCACTCTCTGACACTCTCTGAAACTCTCAGACACTCTCGATCACTCTCTGACATTCTCTATCACTCTCTGACACTCTCTGACACTCAACGACACTCTCTATCACACTCTATCACTCTCTACCACACTCTGACACCCTCTGACAGTCTCAGATAATCTCAGACAATCTCAGACACTCTCTATCACTCTCTGACTCTCTCTATCACTTTCTGACACTCTCAGACACTCTCTATCACTCTCTGACACTCTCTATCACTCACTGACACACTCTGACAATCTCAGACACTCTCTATCACTCACTATCTCTCTCTGACACACTCTGACAATCTCTGACAGCCTCAGACACTCTCAGACACTCTCTAAACACTCTCTGACACTCACTGACACTCTCAGACACGCTCTGTCACTCTCTGAAACTCTCAGACACTCTCTATCACTCTGTGACACTCTCTGACACTCTCTGACACACTCTAACACACTCTATCGCACTCTGACATTCTCTGACACACTCTGACACTCTCTGACACTGTCAGACACTCTCCATCACTCTCCATCACGCTCTGACACACTCTGACACAATCTGACAATCTCTGACAATCTCATACACTCTCTATCACTCTCTGACACTGACTGACACCCTCAGACACTCTCTGTCACTCTCAGACACTCTCAGACACTCTCTGACACTCTCAATCACTCTATTTCACTCTCTGACACAAGTTAACACTCTCTATCACTCTCTGACACTCTCAGACACTCTCTATCACTCTCTGACACTCTCAGACACTCTCTATCACTCTATGACACTCTCAGACACTCTCTAACACTCTCTGACACTCTCTGACACACTCAGACACTCACTATCACTCTCTATCACTCTCTATCACTCTCTGACACTCTCTGACACGCTCTATCACTCTCTATCACTCTCTGACAGTGTCTGACACTCTCAGACACTCTCCTTCACTCTCAGACACTCTCCATCACTCTCAGACAATCTCTATCACTCTCTAACACTCTCGATCACTCTCTGACACTTTCTATCACTCTCTATCACTCTCTGGCACACTCTGACACTTTCTGAAACTCTCAGACACTCTCTCTCACTCTCCATCAAACTCTGACACACTCTGTTAGTCTCTGTAACTCTCTGACACTCTCTATAACTCTCTGTTACTCTCTGACACATTCTGACATTCTCTGACACTCTCTGACACACTCTGACAATCTCTGACACTTTCTATCACTCTCTGACACTATCTATCACTCTATGAAACTCTCTGACACTCTCCATCACTCTCTATCACTCTCTGGCACACTCTGACTCACTCTGGCACTCTCTGACACTCTCTGACACGATCTGACACTCTCTGAATCACTCTGACACACTCTGACACTCTCTATCACTCTCTATCACTGTCTATCCCTCTATATCACTCTCTATCACTCTCTGACACTCTCAGACACTCTCTATCACTCTCTATCACACTCTGTTACTCTCTGACACACTCTGACTTTCTCTGACACTCTCTGACACATTCTGACAATCTCTGACACATTCTATCACTCTCTGACACTATCTATCACTCTATGAAACTCTCTGACACTCTCCATCTCTCTCTATCACTCTCTGGCACACTCTGACTCACTCTGACACTCTCTGACTCGATCTGACACTCTCTGACACTTTCTGACACTCTCAGACACTCTCTATCACTCTCTATCACTCTCTATCACTCTCTGACACACTCTGACTCTCTCTGACACTCTCTGACACTCACTATCACTCTCTGACACTCTCTATCACTTTCCGATACTCTCTATCACCCACTGACACTGTCAGACACTCTCAGACTTTCTCTATCACTCTCTATCACTCTCTGACAGACTCTGACAATCTCTGACACTCTCAGACACTCTCAGACACTCTCTACACACTCTCTTACACTCACTGACACTCTCAGAAACGCTCTGTCACTCTCTGACACTCTCAGACTCTCTCGATCACTCTCTATCTCTCTCTGACACTCTCTGACATTCTCAGACACTCTCTATCACTCTCTATCACTCGCTGACACTCTCACACACTCTCTATCACTCTCTATCACTCGCTGACACTCTCAGACACTCTCAGACACTCACTACCACTCTCTGACACTCACTGAAACTCTCAGACACTCTCTGTCTCGCTCAGACACTCTCAGACAATCTCTCTCACTCTCTGACACTCTCTGAAACTCTCTGACACACTCACAATCTCTCTGACACTCTCTATCACTCTCTGACACTCTCTGACACACTCTGACACTCTCTATCACTCTCTGACACTCTCTGACACACTTTGACACACTCTATCGCTCTCTGACATTCTCTGACACACTCTGACACTCTCTGACACACTTTGACACACTCTATCGCTCTCTGACATTCTCTGACACCCTCTGACACTGTCAGACACTCTCTATCAATCTCCATCACTCTCTGACACACTCTGACACAATCTGACAATCTCTGACACTCTCAGACACTCTCTATCAATCTCTGACACTGACTGACACCCTCAGACACTCTCTGTCACTCTCAGACACTCTCTATCAGTCTCTGACACTTTCTATCACTCTCTGACACTCTCTGACACACTCTGAAACGCTCTGACTCTCTCTATCACTCTCTATCACTCTTTGACACAATTTGACACTCTCTATCACTCTCTGACACTCTCACACACTCTCTATCACTCTATGACACTCTCAGACACTCTCTATCACTCTCTGACATTCTCTGACACACTCGGACATTCTCTGACACACTCAGACACTCTCTATCACTCTCTGACACTTTCTATCACTCTCTATCACTCTCTGACACTCTCAGACACTCTCTATCACTCTAAGACACTCTCAGACACTCTCTATCATTCTCTGACACTCTCTGACACTGTCAGACACTCTCTGACACTCTCAGATACTCTCTGACACTCTCAGACTCTCTGAGACAATATCAGACATCCTCTATCACTCTATATCACTCTCTGACACTCTCTGTCACTATCTATCACTCTGTGAATCTCTCTGACACTCTCTATCACTCTCTATCACTCTCTGGCAAACTCTGACTCTCTCTGACACTCTCCATCACTCTCTGACACTCTCTGACACTTTCCGACACTCTCAGACACTCTCTACCACTCTCTATCAATCTCTGACACTCTCTGACACTCTCTGATACACTCTGACACTTCCTGACACTCTCTGACACTCTCCATCACTCTCTGACACTCTCTGACAATCTTAGACACTCTCTGACACTCTCTGTGACTATCTGAAACTTTCAGACACTCTCTGACACTTTCAGACACTCTCTGACACTCTCAGACACTTTCTGACACTCTCAGACTCTCGGAGACTCTCAGAAGCTCTCGATCATTCTCTATCACTCTCTGACACTCTCTGACACTATCTATCACGCTATGAAACTCTCTGACACTCTCAGACACTCGCTATCACTCTCTATCACTCTCTGACACACTCTGACTGTCGCAGACACTATCAGACACTCTCTATCACTCTCTGACACTCTCTGACAATCTCTGACACTCTCAGACACTCTCTATCACTCTCTGACATTCTCAGACACGCTCTACCACTCTCTGACACTCTCTATCACTCTCGGACACTCTCTGACACACTCTGACACACTCAGACACTCTCTATCACTCTCTATCACTCTCTGACACTCTCTGACACTCTCTGACACTTTATATCACTCGCTGACACTCTCAGACACTCTCTGACACTTTCTATCACTCGCTGACACGCTCAGAGACTCTCAGACAGTCTCAAAAACTTTCTATCACTCTCTGACACTGTCTGACAATCTCTGACACTCTCAGACACTCACTTTCACTCTCTATCCCTCTATGACACTCCCTATCACTCCCTAACGCTATCAGATTATCTATGACAATCTCTTTCACTCTCCATCACTCTCAGACACTCTCAGACACTCTCTGACACTCTCAGACTCTCTCAGACACTCTCTACACCCTCTCTGACACTCTCTGACATTCTCAGACACTCTCTATCACTCTCTTTCATTCGCTGACACTCTCACACACTCTCTATCACTCTCTATCACTCGCTGACACTCTCAGACACTCTCAGACACTCACTACCACTCTCTGACACTCACTGAAACTCTCAGACACTCTCTGTCTCGCTCAGACACTCTCAGACAATCTCTCTCACTCTCTGACACTCTCTGAAAATCTCAGACACTCTCGATCACTCTCTGACATTCTCTATCACTCTCTGACACTCTCTGACACTCAAAGACACTCTCTATCACACTCTATCACTCTCTACCACACTCTGACACCCTCTGACAGTCTCAGATAATCTCAGACAATCTCAGACACTCTCTATCACTCTCTGACTCTCTCTATCACTTTCTGACACTCTCAGACACTCTCTATCACTCTCTGACACTCTCTATCACTCACTGACACTCTCTGACACACTCTGACAATCTCAGACACTCTCTATCACTCACTATCTCTCTCTGACACACTCTGACAATCTCTGACAGCCTCAGACACTCTCAGACACTCTCTAAACACTCTCTGACACACACTGACACTCTCAGACACTCTCTATCACTCTGTGACACTCTCTGACATTCTCAGACACTCTCTATCACTCTCTATCTCTCTCTGACACTCTCTGACATTCTCAGACACTCTCTATCACTCTCTATCACTCGCTGACACTCTCACACACTCTCTATCACTCTCTATCACTCGCTGACACTCTCAGACACTCTCAGACACTCACTACCACTCTCTGACACTCACTGAAACTCTCAGACACTCTCTGTCTCGCTCAGACACTCTCAGACAATCTCTCTCACTCTCTGACACTCTCTGAAACTCTCTGACACACTCACAATCTCTCTGACACTCTCTATCACTCTCTGACACTCTCTGACACACTCTGACACTCTCTATCACTCTCTGACACTCTCTGACACACTTTGACACACTCTATCGCTCTCTGACATTCTCTGACACTCTCTGACACTGTCAGACACTCTCTATCAATCTCCATCACTCTCTGACACACTCTGACACAATCTGACAATCTCTGACACTCTCAGACACTCTCTATCAATCTCTGACACTGACTGACACCCTCAGACACTCTCTGTCACTGTCAGACACTCTCTATCAGTCTCTGACACTTTCTATCACTCTCTGACACTCTCTGACGCACTCTGAAACGCTCTGACTCTCTCTATCACTCTCTATCACTCTTTGACACAATTTGACACTCTCTATCACTCTCTGACACTCTCACACACTCTCTATCACTCTATGACACTCTCAGACACTCTCTATCACTCTCTGACATTCTCTGACACACTCTGACATTCTCTGACACACTCAGACACTCGCTATCACTCTCTATCACTCTCTGACACTTTCTATCACTCTCTATCACTCTCTGACACTCTCAGACACTCTCTATCACTCTAAGACACTCTCAGACACTCTATATCATTCTCTGACACTCTCTGACACTGTCAGACACTCTCTGACACTCTCAGATACTCTCTGACACTCTCAGACTCTCTGAGACAATATCAGACATCCTCTATCACTCTATATCACTCTCTGACACTCTCTGTCACTATCTATGACTCTGTGAATCTCTCTGACACTCTCTATCACTCTCTATCACTCTCTGGCACACTCTGACTCTCTCTGACACTCTCCATCACTCTCTGACACTCTCTGACACTTTCCGACACTCTCAGACACTCTCTACCACTCTCTATCAATCTCTGACACTCTCTGACACTCTCTGATACACTCTGACACTTCCTGACACTCTCTGACACTCTCCATCACTCTCTGACACTCTCTGACAATCTTAGACACTCTCTGACACTCTCTATGACTATCTGAAACTTTCAGACACTCTCTGACACTTTCAGACACTCTCTGACACTCTCAGACACTTTCTGACACTCTCAGACTCTCGGAGACTCTCAGACGCTCTCGATCATTCTCTATCACTCTCTGACACTCTCTGACACTATCTATCACGCTATGAAACTCTCTGACACTCTCAGACACTCGCTATCACTCTCTATCACTCTCTGACACACTCTGACTGTCTCAGACACTATCAGACACTCTCTATCACTCTCTGACACTCTCTGACAATCTCTGACACTCTCAGACACTCTCTATCACTCTCTGACATTCTCAGACACGCTCTACCACTCTCTGACACTCTCTATCACTCTCGGACACTCTCTGACACACTCTGACACACTCAGACACTCTCTATCACTCTCTATCACTCTCTGACACTCTCTGACACTCTCTGACACTTTATATCACTCGCTGACACTCTCAGACACTCTCTGACACTTTCTATCACTCGCTGACACGCTCAGAGACTCTCAGACAGTCTCAAAAACTTTCTATCACTCTCTGACACTGTCTGACAATCTCTGACACTCTCAGACACTCACTTTCACTCTCTATCCCTCTATGACACTCCCTATCACTCCCTAACGCTATCAGATTATCTATGACAATCTCTTTCACTCTCCATCACTCTCAGACACTCTCAGACACTCTCTGACACTCTCAGACTCTCTCAGACACTCTCTACACCCTCTCTGACACTCTCTGACATTCTCAGACACTCTCTATCACTCTCTTTCATTCGCTGACACTCTCACACACTCTCTATCACTCTCTATCACTCGCTGACACTCTCAGACACTCTCAGACACTCACTACCACTCTCTGACACTCACTGAAACTCTCAGACACTCTCTGTCTCGCTCAGACACTCTCAGACAATCTCTCTCACTCTCTGACACTCTCTGAAACTCTCAGACACTCTCGATCACTCTCTGACATTCTCTATCACTCTCTGACACTCTCTGACACTCAAAGACACTCTCTATCACACTCTGACACCCTCTGACAGTCTCAGATAATCTCAGACAATCTCAGACACTCTCTATCACTCTCTGACTCTCTCTATCACTTTCTGACACTCTCAGACACTCTCTATCACTCTCTGACACTCTCTATCACTCACTGACACTCTCTGACACACTCTGACAATCTCAGACACTCTCTATCACTCACTATCTCTCTCTGACACACTCTGACAATCTCTGACAGCCTCAGACACTCTCAGACACTCTCTAAACACTCTCTGACACACACTGACACTCTCAGACACTCTCTATCACTCTGTGACACTCTCTGACATTCTCAGACACTCTCTATCACTCTCTATCACTCACTGACAATCTCAGACACTCTCAGACACTCTCTATCACTCTCTAGCACTCGCTGACACTCTCAGACACTCTCAGACATTCTCTATCACTATCTGACACTCACTGTAACTCTCAGACACTCTCTGTCTCTCTCAGACACTCTCAGACACTCTCTCTCACTCTCTGACACTCTCTATCACTCTCAGACACTCTCCATCACACTTTATCCCTCTCTGTTACTCTCTGACACACTCTGACACTCTCTGACACTCTCTGACACACTCTGACACACTCTATCGCACTCTGACATTCTCTGACACACTCTGACACTCTCTGACACTGTCAGACACTCTCCATCACTCTCCATCACTCTCTGACACACTCTGACACAATCTGACAATCTCTGACAATCTCAGACACTCTCTATCACTCTCTGACACTGACTGACACCCTCAGACACTCTCTGTCACTCTCAGACACTCTCAGACACTCTCTGATACTCTCAATCACTCTCTTTCACTCTCTGACACAATTTCACACTCTCTATCACTCTCTGACACTCTCAGACACTCTCTAACACTCTCTGACACTCTCTGACACACTCAGACACTCGCTATCACTCTCTATCACTCTCTGACACTCTCTGACACGCTCTATCACTTTCTATCACTCTCTGACAGTGTCTGACACTCTCAGACACTCTCCTTCACTCTCAGACACTCTCCATCACTCTCAGACAATCTCTATCACTCTCTAACACTCTCTATCACTCTCTGACACTTTCTATCACTCTCTATCACTCTCTGAAACACTCTGACACTTTCTGAAACTCTCAGACACTCTCTCTCACTCTCCATCAAACTCTGACACACTCTGACAGTCTCTGTAACTCTCTGACACTCTCTGTCACTCTCTGTTACTCTCTGACACTTTCTATCACTCTCTGACACTATCTATCACTCTATGAAACTCTCTGACACTCTCCATCACTCTCCATCACTCTCTATCACTCTCTGGCACACTCTGACTCACTCTGACACTCTCTGACACGATCTGACACTCTCTGACTCACTCTGACACACTCAGACACTCTCTATCACTCTCTACCACTGTCTATCTCTCTATATCACTCTCTATCACTCTCTGACACACTCAGACACTCTCTGACACTCTCAGACACTCTCTATCACTCTCTATCACTCTCTGTTACTCTCTGACACACTCTGACATTCTCTGACACTCTCTGACACAATCTGACAATCTCTGATACTTTCTATCACTCTCTGACACTATCTATCACTCCATGAAACTCTCCAACACTCTCCATCTCTCTCTATCACTCTCTGGCACACTCTGTCTCACTCTGACACTCTCTGACTCGATCTGACACTCTCTGACACACTCTGACAAACTCAGACACTCTCTATCACTGTCTATCTCTCTATATCACTCTCTATCACTCTCTGAAACACTCAGACACTTTCTGACACTCTCTGACACTCTATCACTCTCTATCACTCTCTATCACTCTCTGACACACTCTGACTGTCTCTGACACACTCTGACACTCACTATCACTCTCTGACACTCTCTATCACTTTCTGACACTCTCTATCACTCACTGACACTCTCTGACACACTCTGACACTCTCAGACACTCTCAGACTTTCTCTATCACTCTCTATCACGCTCTGACAGACTCTGACAATCTCTGACACTCTCAGACACTCTCAGACACTCTCTACACACTCTCTTACACTCACTGACACTCTCAGACACGCTCTGTCACTCTCTGACACTCCCAGACTCTCTCTATCACTCTCTATCTCTCTCTGACACTCTCTGACATTCTCAGACACTCTCTATCACTCTCTATCACTCGCTGACACTCTCACACACTCTCTATCACTCTCTATCACTCGCTGACACTCTCAGACACTCTCAGACACTCACTACCACTCTGTGACACTCACTGAAACACTCAGACTCTCTCTGTCTCGCTCAGACACTCTCAGACAATCTCTCTCACTCTCTGACACTCTCTGAAACTCTCTGACACACTCACAATCTCTCTGACACTCTCTATCACTCTCTGACACTCTCTGACACACTCTGACACTCTCTATCACTCTCTGACACTCTCTGACACACTCTGACACACTCTATCGCTCTCTGACATTCTCTGACACACTCTGACACTCTCTGACACTGTCAGACACTCTCTATCAATCTCCATCACTCTCTGACACACTCTGACAGAATCTGACAATCTCTGACACTCTCAGACACTCTCTATCAATCTCTGACACTGACTGACACCCTCAGACACTCTCTGACACTCTCTGAAACTCTCTGACACACTCACAATCTCTCTGACACTCTCTATCACTCTCTGACACTCTCTGACACACTCTGACACTCTCTATCACTCTCTGACACTCTCTGACACACTTTGACACACTCTATCGCTCTCTGACATTCTCTGACACTCTCTGACACTGTCAGACACTCTCTATCAATCTCCATCACTCTCTGACACACTCTGACACAATCTGACAATCTCTGACACTCTCAGACACTCTCTATCAATCTCTGACACTGACTGACACCCTCAGACACTCTCTGTCACTCTCAGACACTCTCTATCAGTCTCTGACACTTTCTATCACTCTCTGACACTCTCTGACACACTCTGAAACGCTCTGACTCTCTCTATCACTCTCTATCACTCTTTGACACAATTTGACACTCTCTATCACTCTCTGACACTCTCACACACTCTCTATCACTCTATGACACTCTCAGACACTCTCTATCACTCTCTGACATTCTCTGACACACTCTGACATTCTCTGACACACTCAGACACTCGCTATCACTCTCTATCACTCTCTGACACTTTCTATCACTCTCTATCACTCTCTGACACTCTCAGACACTCTCTATCACTCTAAGACACTCTCAGACACTCTATATCATTCTCTGACACTCTCTGACACTGTCAGACACTCTCTGACACTCTCAGATACTCTCTGACACTCTCAGACTCTCTGAGACAATATCAGACATCCTCTATCACTCTATATCACTCTCTGACACTCTCTGTCACTATCTATCACTCTGTGAATCTCTCTGACACTCTCTATCACTCTCTATCACTCTCTGGCACACTCTGACTCTCTCTGACACTCTCCATCACTCTCTGACACTCTCTGACACTATCCGACACTCTCAGACACTCTCTACCACTCTCTATCAATCTCTGACACTCTCTGACACTCTCTGATACACTCTGACACTTCCTGACACTCTCTGACACTCTCCATCACTCTCTGACACTCTCTGACAATCTTAGACACTCTCTGACACTCTCTATGACTATCTGAAACTTTCAGACACTCTCTGACACTTTCAGACACTCTCTGACACTCTCAGACACTTTCTGACACTCTCAGACTCTCGGAGACTCTCAGACGCTCTCGATCATTCTCTATCACTCTCTGACACTCTCTGACACTATCTATCACGCTATGAAACTCTCTGACAATCTCAGACACTCGCTATCACTCTCTATCACTCTCTGACACACTCTGACTGTCTCAGACACTCTCAGACACTCTCTATCACTCTCTGACACTCTCTGACAATCTCTGACACTCTCAGACACTCTATATCACTCTCTGACATTCTCAGACACGCTCTACCACTCTCTGACACTCTCTATCACTCTCGGACACTCTCTGACACACTCTGACACACTCAGACACTCTCTATCACTCTCTATCACTCTCTGACACTCTCTGACACTTTATATCACTCGCTGACCCTCTCAGACACTCTCTGACACTTTCTATCACTCGCTGACACGCTCAGAGACTCTCAGACAGTCTCAAAAACTTTCTATCACTCTCTGACACTGTCTGACAATCTCTGACACTCTCAGACACTCACTTTCACTCTCTATCCCTCTATGACACTCCCTATCACTCCCTAACGCTATCAGATTATCTATGACAATCTCTTTCACTCTCCATCACTCTCAGACACTCTCAGACACTCTCTGACACTCTCAGACTCTCTCAGACACTCTCTACACCCTCGCTGACACTCTCTGACATTCTCAGACACTCTCTATCACTCTCTTTCACTCGCTGACACTCTCACACACTCTCTATCACTCTCTATCACTCGCTGACACTCTCAGACACTCTCAGACACTCACTACCACTCTCTGACACTCACTGAAACTCTCAGACACTCTCTGTCTCGCTCAGACACTCTCAGACAATCTCTCTCACTCTCTGACACTCTCTGAAACTCTCAGACACTCTCGATCACTCTCTGACATTCTCTATCACTCTCTGACACTCTCTGACACTCAAAGACACTCTCTATCACACTCTATCACTCTCTACCACACTCTGACACCCTCTGACAGTCTCAGATAATCTCAGACAATCTCAGACACTCTCTATCACTCTCTGACTCTCTCTATCACTTTCTGACACTCTCAGACACTCTCTATCACTCTCTGACACTCTCTATCACTCACTGACACTCTCTGACACACTCTGACAATCTCTGACACTCTCTATCACTCACTATCTCTCTCTGACACACTCTGACAATCTCTGACAGCCTCAGACACTCTCAGACACTCTCTAAACACTCTCTGACACTCACTGACACTCTCAGACACTCTCTATCACTCTGTGACACTCTCTGACATTCTCAGACACTCTCTATCACTCTCTATCACTCACTGACAATCAAAGACACTCTCAGACACCCTCTATCACTCTCTAGCACTCGCTGACACTCTCAGACACTCTCAGACATTCTCTATCACTATCTGACACTCACTGTAACTCTCAGACACTCTCTGTCTCTCTCAGACACTCTCAGACACTCTCTCTCACTCTCTGACACTCTCTATCACTCTCAGACACTCTCCATCACACTTTATCCCTCTCTGTTACTCTCTGACACACTCTGACACTCTCTGACACTCTCTGACACACTCTGACACACTCTATCGCACTCTGACATTCTCTGACACACTCTGACACTCTCTGACACTGTCAGACACTCTCCATCACTCTCCATCACTCTCTGACACACTCAGACACTCTCTGTCACTCTCAGACACTCTCAGACACTCTCTGACACTCTCAATCACTCTCTTTCACTCTCTGACACAATTTCACACTCTCTATCACTCTCTGACACTCTCAGACACTCTCTATCACTCTATGACACTCTCAGACACTCTCTAACACTCTCTGACACTCTCTGACACACTCAGACACTCGCTATCACTCTCTATCACTCTCTGACACTCTCTGACACTCTCTGACACGCTCTATCACTTTCTATCACTCTCTGACAGTGTCTGACACTCTCAGACACTCTCCTTCACTCTCAGACACTCTCCATCACTCTCAGACAATCTCTATCACTCTCTAACACTCTCTATCACTCTCTGACACTTTCTATCACTCTCTATCACTCTCTGACACACTCTGACACTTTCTGAAACTCTCAGACACTCTCTCTCACTCTCCATCCAACTCTGACACACTCTGACAGTCTCTGTAACTCTCTGACACTCTCTGTCACTCTCTGTTACTCTCTGACACACTCTGACATTCTCTGACACTCTCTGACACACTCTGACAATCTCTGACACTTTCTATCACTCTCTGACACTATCTATCACTCTATGAAACTCTCTGACACTCTCCATCACTCTCTATCACTCTCTGGCACACTCTGACTCACTCTGACACTCTCTGACACTCTCTGACACTCTCTGACACGATCTGACACTCTCTGACTCACTCTGACACACTCAGACACTATCACTCTCTACCACTGTCTATCTCTCTATATCACTCTCTATCACTCTCTGACACACTCAGACACTCTCTGACACTCTCAGACACTCTCTATCACTCTCTATCACTCTCTGTTACTCTCTGACACACTCTGACATTCTCTGACACTCTCTGACACACTCTGACAATCTCTGATACTTTCTATCACTCTCTGACACTATCTATCACTCCATGAAACTCTCCAACACTCTCCATCTCTCTCTATCACTCTCTGGCACACTCTGACTCACTCTGACACTCTCTGACTCGATCTGACACTCTCTGACACACTCTGACACACTCAGACACTCTCTATCACTCTCTATCACTGTCTATCTCTCTATATCACTCTCCATCACTCTCTGAAACACTCAGACACTCTCTGACACTCTCTGACACTCTCTATCACTCTCTATCACTCTCTGACACACTCTGACTGTCTCTGACACTCTCTGACACTCACTATCACTCTCTGACACTCTCTATCACTTTCTGACACTCTCTATCACTCACTGACACTCTCTGACACACTCTGACACTCTCAGACACACTCAGACTTTCTCTATCACTCTCTATCACGCTCTGACAGACTCTGACAATCTCTGACACTCTCAGACACTCTCAGACACTCTCTACACACTCTCTTACACTCACTGACACTCTCAGACACGCTCTGTCACTCTCTGACACTCTCAGACTCTCTCTATCACTCTCTGACACTCTCAGACTCTCTCTATCACTCTCTATCTCTCTCTGACACTCTCTGACGTTCTCAGACACTCTCTATCACTCTCTATCACTCGCTGACACTCTCACACACTCTCTATCACTCTCTATCACTCGCTGACACTCTCAGACACTCTCAGACACTCACTACCACTCTCTGACACTCACTGAAACTCTCAGACACTCTCTGTCTCACTCAGACACTCTCAGACAATCTCTCTCACTCTCTGACACTCTCTGAAACTCTCTGACACACTCACAATCTCTCTGACACTCTCTATCACTCTCTGACACTCTCTGACACACTCTGACACTCTCTATCACTCTCTGACACTCTCTGACACACTCTGACACACTCTATCGCTCTCTGACATTCTCTGACACACTCTGACACTCTCTGACACTGTCAGACACTCTCTATCAATCTCCATCTCTCTCTGACAAACTCTGACACAATCTGACAATCTCTGACACTCTCAGACACTCTCTATCAATCTCTGACACTTTCTATCTCTCTATATCACTCTCTATCACTCTCTGACACACTCAGACACTCTCTGACACTCTCAGACACTCTCTATCACTCTCTATCACTCTCTGTTACTCTCTGACACACTCTGACATTCTCTGACACTCTCTGACACACTCTGACAATCTCTGATACTTTCTATCACTCTCTGACACTATCTATCACTCCATGAAACTCTCCAACACTCTCCATCTCTCTCTATCACTCTCTGGCACACTCTGTCTCACTCTGACACTCTCTGACTCGATCTGACACTCTCTGACACACTCTGACAAACTCAGACACTCTCTATCACTCTCTATCACTGTCTATCTCTCTATATCACTCTCTATCACTCTCTGAAACACTCAGACACTCTCTGACACTCTCTGACACTCTATCACTCTCTATCACTCTCTATCACTCTCTGACACACTCTGACTGTCTCTGACACACTCTGACACTCACTATCACTCTCTGACACTCTCTATCACTTTCTGACACTCTCTATCACTCACTGACACTCTCTGACACACTCTGACACTCTCAGACACTCTCAGACTTTCTCTATCACTCTCTATCACGCTCTGACAGACTCTGACAATCTCTGACACTCTCAGACACTCTCAGACACTCTCTACACACTCTCTTACACTCACTGACACTCTCAGACACGCTCTGTCACTCTCTGACACTCTCAGACTCTCTCTATCACTCTCTATCTCTCTCTGACACTCTCTGACATTCTCAGACACTCTCTATCACTCTCTATCACTCGCTGACACTCTCACACACTCTCTATCACTCTCTATCACTCGCTGACACTCTCAGACACTCTCAGACACTCACTACCACTCTGTGACACTCACTGAAACACTCAGACTCTCTCTGTCTCGCTCAGACACTCTCAGACAATCTCTCTCACTCTCTGACACTCTCTGAAACTCTCTGACACACTCACAATCTCTCTGACACTCTCTATCACTCTCTGACACTCTCTGACACACTCTGACACTCTCTATCACTCTCTGACACTCTCTGACACACTCTGACACACTCTATCACTCTCTGACATTCTCTGACACACTCTGACACTCTCTGACACTGTCAGACACTCTCTATCAATCTCCATCACTCTCTGACACACTCTGACACAATCTGACAATCTCTGACACTCTCAGACACTCTCTATCAATCTCTGACACTGACTGACACCCTCAGACACTCTCTGACACTCTCTGAAACTCTCTGACACACTCACAATCTCTCTGACACTCTCTATCACTCTCTGACACTCTCTGACACACTCTGACACTCTCTATCACTCTCTGACACTCTCTGACACACTTTGACACACTCTATCGCTCTCTGACATTCTCTGACACTCTCTGACACTGTCAGACACTCTCTATCAATCTCCATCACTCTCTGACACACTCTGACACAATCTGACAATCTCTGACACTCTCAGACACTCTCTATCAATCTCTGACACTGACTGACACCCTCAGACACTCTCTGTCACTCTCAGACACTCTCTATCAGTCTCTGACACTTTCTATCACTCTCTGACACTCTCTGACACACTCTGAAACGCTCTGACTCTCTCTATCACTCTCTATCACTCTTTGACACAATTTGACACTCTCTATCACTCTCTGACACTCTCACACACTCTCTATCACTCTATGACACTCTCAGACACTCTCTATCACTCTCTGACATTCTCTGACACACTCTGACATTCTCTGACACACTCAGACACTCGCTATCACTCTCTATCACTCTCTGACACTTTCTATCACTCTCTATCACTCTCTGACACTCTCAGACACTCTCTATCACTCTAAGACACTCTCAGACACTCTATATCATTCTCTGACACTCTCTGACACTGTCAGACACTCTCTGACACTCTCAGATACTCTCTGACACTCTCAGACTCTCTGAGACAATATCAGACATCCTCTATCACTCTATATCACTCTCTGACACTCTCTGTCACTATCTATCACTCTGTGAATCTCTCTGACACTCTCTATCACTCTCTATCACTCTCTGGCACACTCTGACTCTCTCTGACACTCTCCATCACTCTCTGACACTCTCTGACACTATCCGACACTCTCAGACACTCTCTACCACTCTCTATCAATCTCTGACACTCTCTGACACTCTCTGATACACTCTGACACTTCCTGACACTCTCTGACACTCTCCATCACTCTCTGACACTCTCTGACAATCTTAGACACTCTCTGACACTCTCTATGACTATCTGAAACTTTCAGACACTCTCTGACACTTTCAGACACTCTCTGACACTCTCAGACACTTTCTGACACTCTCAGACTCTCGGAGACTCTCAGACGCTCTCGATCATTCTCTATCACTCTCTGACACTCTCTGACACTATCTATCACGCTATGAAACTCTCTGACAATCTCAGACACTCGCTATCACTCTCTATCACTCTCTGACACACTCTGACTGTCTCAGACACTCTCAGACACTCTCTATCACTCTCTGACACTCTCTGACAATCTCTGACACTCTCAGACACTCTATATCACTCTCTGACATTCTCAGACACGCTCTACCACTCTCTGACACTCTCTATCACTCTCGGACACTCTCTGACACACTCTGACACACTCAGACACTCTCTATCACTCTCTATCACTCTCTGACACTCTCTGACACTTTATATCACTCGCTGACCCTCTCAGACACTCTCTGACACTTTCTATCACTCGCTGACACGCTCAGAGACTCTCAGACAGTCTCAAAAACTTTCTATCACTCTCTGACACTGTCTGACAATCTCTGACACTCTCAGACACTCACTTTCACTCTCTATCCCTCTATGACACTCCCTATCACTCCCTAACGCTATCAGATTATCTATGACAATCTCTTTCACTCTCCATCACTCTCAGACACTCTCAGACACTCTCTGACACTCTCAGACTCTCTCAGACACTCTCTACACCCTCGCTGACACTCTCTGACATTCTCAGACACTCTCTATCACTCTCTTTCACTCGCTGACACTCTCACACACTCTCTATCACTCTCTATCACTCGCTGACACTCTCAGACACTCTCAGACACTCACTACCACTCTCTGACACTCACTGAAACTCTCAGACACTCTCTGTCTCGCTCAGACACTCTCAGACAATCTCTCTCACTCTCTGACACTCTCTGAAACTCTCAGACACTCTCGATCACTCTCTGACATTCTCTATCACTCTCTGACACTCTCTGACACTCAAAGACACTCTCTATCACACTCTATCACTCTCTACCACACTCTGACACCCTCTGACAGTCTCAGATAATCTCAGACAATCTCAGACACTCTCTATCACTCTCTGACTCTCTCTATCACTTTCTGACACTCTCAGACACTCTCTATCACTCTCTGACACTCTCTATCACTCACTGACACTCTCTGACACACTCTGACAATCTCAGACACTCTCTATCACTCACTATCTCTCTCTGACACACTCTGACAATCTCTGACAGCCTCAGACACTCTCAGACACTCTCTAAACACTCTCTGACACTCACTGACACTCTCAGACAATCTCTATCACTCTGTGACACTCTCTGACATTCTCAGACACTCTCTATCACTCTCTATCACTCACTGACAATCAAAGACACTCTCAGACACCCTCTATCACTCTCTAGCACTCGCTGACACTCTCAGACACTCTCAGACATTCTCTATCACTATCTGACACTCACTGTAACTCTCAGACACTCTCTGTCTCTCTCAGACACTCTCAGACACTCTCTCTCACTCTCTGACACTCTCTATCACTCTCAGACACTCTCCATCACACTTTATCCCTCTCTGTTACTCTCTGACACACTCTGACACTCTCTGACACTCTCTGACACACTCTGACACACTCTATCGCACTCTGACATTCTCTGACACACTCTGACACTCTCTGACACTGTCAGACACTCTCCATCACTCTCCATCACTCTCTGACACACTCAGACACTCTCTGTCACTCTCAGACACTCTCAGACACTCTCTGACACTCTCAATCACTCTCTTTCACTCTCTGACACAATTTCACACTCTCTATCACTCTCTGACACTCTCAGACCCTCTCTATCACTCTATGACACTCTCAGACACTCTCTAACACTCTCTGACACTCTCTGACACACTCAGACACTCGCTATCACTCTCTATCACTCTCTGACACTCTCTGACACTCTCTGACACGCTCTATCACTTTCTATCACTCTCTGACAGTGTCTGACACTCTCAGACACTCTCCTTCACTCTCAGACACTCTCCATCACTCTCAGACAATCTCTATCACTCTCTAACACTCTCTATCACTCTCTGACACTTTCTATCACTCTCTATCACTCTCTGACACACTCTGACACTTTCTGAAACTCTCAGACACTCTCTCTCACTCTCCATCCAACTCTGACACACTCTGACAGTCTCTGTAACTCTCTGACACTCTCTGTCACTCTCTGTTACTCTCTGACACACTCTGACATTCTCTGACACTCTCTGACACACTCTGACAATCTCTGACACTTTCTATCACTCTCTGACACTATCTATCACTCTATGAAACTCTCTGACACTCTCCATCACTCTCTATCACTCTCTATCACTCTCTGGCACACTCTGACTCACTCTGACACTCTCTGACACTCTCTGACACGATCTGACACTCTCTGACTCACTCTGACACACTCAGACACTATCACTCTCTACCACTGTCTATCTCTCTATATCACTCTCTATCACTCTCTGACACACTCAGACACTCTCTGACACTCTCAGACACTCTCTATCACTCTCTATCACTCTCTGTTACTCTCTGACACACTCTGACATTCTCTGACACTCTCTGACACACTCTGACAATCTCTGATACTTTCTATCACTCTCTGACACTATCTATCACTCCATGAAACTCTCCAACACTCTCCATCTCTCTCTATCACTCTCTGGCACACTCTGACTCACTCTGACACTCTCTGACTCGATCTGACACTCTCTGACACACTCTGACACACTCAGACACTCTCTATCACTCTCTATCACTGTCTATCTCTCTATATCACTCTCCATCACTCTCTGAAACACTCAGACACGCTCTGACACTCTCTGACACTCTCTATCACTCTCTGACACACTCTGACTGTCTCTGACACTCTCTGACACTCACTATCACTCTCTGACACTCTCTATCACTTTCTGACACTCTCTATCACTCACTGACACTCTCTGACACACTCTGACACTCTCAGACACACTCAGACTTTCTCTATCACTCTCTATCACGCTCTGACAGACTCTGACAATCTCTGACACTCTCAGACACTCTCAGACACTCTCTACACACTCTCTTACACTCACTGACACTCTCAGACACGCTCTGTCACTCTCTGACACTCTCAGACTCTCTCTATCACTCTCTGACACTCTCAGACTCTCTCTATCACTCTCTATCTCTCTCTGACACTCTCTGACGTTCTCAGACACTCTCTATCACTCTCTATCACTCGCTGACACTCTCACACACTCTCTATCACTCTCTATCACTCGCTGACACTCTCAGACACTCTCAGACACTCACTACCACTCTCTGACACTCACTGAAACTCTCAGACACTCTCTGTCTCACTCAGACACTCTCAGACAATCTCTCTCACTCTCTGACACTCTCTGAAACTCTCTGACACACTCACAATCTCTCTGACACTCTCTATCACTCTCTGACACTCTCTGACACACTCTGACACTCTCTATCACTCTCTGACACTCTCTGACACACTCTGACACACTCTATCGCTCTCTGACATTCTCTGACACACTCTGACACTCTCTGACACTGTCAGACACTCTCTATCAATCTCCATCTCTCTCTGACAAACTCTGACACAATCTGACAATCTCTGACACTCTCAGACACTCTCTATCAATCTCTGACACTTTCTATCTCTCTCTATCACTCTCTGACACACTCTGACACTTTCTGACACTCTCAGACACTCTCTCTCACTCTCCATCAAACTCTGACACACTCTGACGGTCTCTGTCACTCTCTGACACTCTCTATCACTCTCTATCACTCTCTGACAGACTCTGACAATCTCTGACACTCTCAGACACTCTCAGACACTCTCTACACACTCTCTTACACTCACTGACACTCTCAGACAGGCTCTGTCACTCTCTGACACTCTCAGACTCTCTCTATCACTCTCTATCTCTCTCTGACACTCTCTGACATTCTCAGACAGTCTCTATCACTCTCTATCACTCGCTGACACTCTCACACACTCTCTATCACTCTCTATCACTCGCTGACACTCTCAGACACTCTCAGACACTCACTACCACTCTCTGACACTCACTGAAACTCTCAGACACTCTCTGTCTCGCTCAGACACTCTCAGACAATCTCTCTCACTCTCTGACACGCTCTGAAACTATCTGACACACTCACAATCTCTCTGACACTCTCTATCACGCTCTGACACTCTCTGACACACTCTGACACTCTCTATCACTCTCTGACACTCTCTGACACACTCTGACACACTCTATCGCTCTCTGACATTCTCTGACACACTCTGTCACTCTCTGACACTGTCAGACACTCTCTATCAATCTCCATCACTCTCTGTCACACTCTGACACAATCTGACAATCTCTGACACTCTCAGACACTCTCTATCAATCTCTGACACTTTCCATCACTCTCTATCACTCTCTGACACACTCTGACACTTTCTGACACTCTCAGACACTCTCTCTCACTCTCCATCAAACTCTGACACACTCTGACGGTCTCTGTCACTCTCTGACACTCTCTATCACTCTCTATCACTCTCTGTTACTCTCTGACACACTCTGACATTCTCTGACACTCTCTGACACACTCTGACAATCTCTGACACTTTCTATCACTCTCTGACACTATCTATCACTCTATGAAACTCTCTGACACTCTCCATCACTCTCTATCACTCTCTGGCACACTCTGACTCTCTTTGACACTCTCTGACACTCTCTGACACGATCTGACACTCTTTGAATCACTCTGACACACGCAGACACTCTCTATCACTCTCTATCACTGTCTATCTCTCTATATCACTCTCTATCACTCTCTGACACGCTCAGACACTCTCTATCACTCTGTATCACACTCTGTTACTCTCTGACACACTCTGACATTCTCTGACACTCTCTGACACACTCTGACAATCTCTGACACTTTCTATCACTCTCTGACACTATCTATCACTCTATGAAACTCTCTGACACTCTCCATCTCTCTCTATCACTCTCTGGCACACTCTGACTCACTCTGACACTCGCTGACTCGATCTGACACTCTCTGACACACTCTGACACACTCAGACACTCTCTTATACTCTCTGACATTCTATCACTCTCTCTGACACTCTCTGACCATCTCTGACAATCTCTGACACTCTCTGACGAACTCTATCACTCTCTGACACTCTCTGACACACTCAGACACTCTCTATCACTCTCTGACACTTTCAGACACACTCAGACACTCTCTATCACTCTCTGACACTTTCAGACACTCTCTGCCACTCTTTATCACTCTATATCACTCTCTGACACTTTCAGACACTCTCTATCACTCTCTTTCACTCTCTGACACTCTCTGACACTTTCAGACACTCTCTGCCACTCTCTATCACTCTCTGACACTCTCTGACACTCTCAGACACT
The DNA here is from genome assembly GCF_036365525.1 of Heterodontus francisci. Classification (NCBI taxonomy): domain Eukaryota; kingdom Metazoa; phylum Chordata; class Chondrichthyes; order Heterodontiformes; family Heterodontidae; genus Heterodontus; species Heterodontus francisci. The sequence continues at coordinate 32,220,142 of NC_090412.1, read as the reverse complement.
CTCTGACACTCGCACACTCTCTGCCACTCTCTGACACTCTTTCACACTCTCTGACACTCTCTGACCCTCTCTGACATTCTCCATCACTCTCTAACGCTCTCTGACACTCTCTGACACACTCAATCACTCTCTATCACTCTCTGGCACACTCTGACTCACTCTGACACTCTCTGACTCGATCTGACACTCTCTGACACAGTCTGACACACTCAGACACTCTCTTTCACTGTCTATCTCTCGATATCACTCTCTATCACTCTCTGACACTCTCAGACACTCTCTATCACTCTCTATCACTCTCTGACACACTCTGACTCTCTCTGACACTCTCTGACACTCAGTATCACTCTCTGACACTCTCTATCACTTTCTGACACACTCTATCACCCACTGACACTCTCTGACACACTCTGACACTCTCAGACACTCTCAGACTTTCTCTATAACTCTCTATCACTCTCTGACAGACTCTGACAATCTCTGACACTCTCAGACACTCTCAGACACTCTCTACACACTCTCTTACACTCACTGACACTCTCAGACACGCTCTGTCACTCTCTGACACTCTCAGACTCTCTCTATCACTCTCTATCTCTCTCTGACACTCTCTGACATTCTCAGACACTCTCTATCACTCTCTATCACTCGCTGACACTCTCACACACTCTCTATCACTCTCTATCACTCGCTGACACTCTCAGACACTCTCAGACACTCACTACCACTCTCTGACACTCACTGAAACTCTCAGACACTCTCTGTCTCGCTCAGACACTCTCAGACAATCTCTCTCACTCTCTGACACTCTCTGAAACTCTCTGACACACTCACAATCTCTCTGACACTCTCTATCACTCTCTGACACTCTCTGACACACTCTGACACTCTCTATCACTCACTGACACTCTCAGACACGCTCTGTCACTCTCTGACACTCTCAGACTCTCTCTATCACTCTCTATCTCTCTCTGACACTCTCTGACATTCTCAGACACTCTCTATCACTCTCTATCACTCGCTGACACTCTCACACACTCTCTATCACTCTCTATCACTCGCTGACACTCTCAGACACTCTCAGACACTCACTACCACTCTCTGACACTCACTGAAACTCTCAGACACTCTCTGTCTCGCTCAGACACTCTCAGACAATCTCTCTCACTCTCTGACACTCTCTGAAACTCTCTGACACACTCACAATCTCTCTGACACTCTCTATCACTCTCTGACACTCTCTGACACACTCTGACACTCTATATCACTCTCTGACACTCTCTGACACACTCTGACACACTCTATCGCTCTCTGACATTCTCTGACACACTCTGACACCCTCTGACACTGTCAGACACTCTCTATCAATCTCCATCACTCTCTGACACACTCTGACACAATCTGACAATCTCTGACACTCTCAGACACTCTCTATCAATCTCTGACACTTTCTATCACTCTCTATCACTCTCTGACACACTCTGACACTTTCTGACACTCTCAGACACTCTCTCTCACTCTCCATCAAACTCTGACACACTCTGACAGTCTCTGTCACTCTCTGACACACTCTATCACTCTCTATCACTCTCTGTTACTCTCTGACACACTCTGAAATTCTCTGACACTCTCTGACACACTCTGACAATCTCTGACACTTTCTATCACTCTCTGACGCTATCTATCACTCTATGAAACTCTCTGACACTCTCCATCACTCTCTATCACTCTCTGGCACACTATGACTCTCTCTGACACTCTCTGACACTCTCTGACACGATCTGACACTCTCTGACTCACTCTGACACACTCAGACACTCTCTATCACTCTCTATCACTCTCTGACACTCTCTGACACTTTATATCACTCGCTGACACTCTCAGACACTCTCTGACACTTTGTATCACTCGCTGACACGCTCAGAGACTCTCAGACAGTCTCAAAAACTTTCTATCACTCTCTGACACTGCATGACAATCTCTGACACTCTCAGACACTCACTTTCACTCTCTATCCCTCTATGACACTCCCTATCACTCCCTAACGCTATCAGATTATCTATGACAATCTCTTTCACTCTCCATCACTCTCAGACACTCTCAGACACTCTCTGACACTCTCAGACTCTCTCAGACACTCTCTACACACTCTCTTACACTCACTGACACTCTCAGACACGCTCTGTCACTCTCTGACACTCCCAGACACTCTCAGACACTCTCTACACACTCTCTTATACTCACTGACACTCTCAGACACGCTCTGTCACTCTCTGACACTCTCAGACTCTCTCTATCACTCTCTATCTCTCTCTGACACTCTCTGACATTCTCAGACACTCTCTATCACTCTCTATCACTCGCTGACACTCTCACACACTCTCTATCACTCTCTATCACTCGCTGACACTCTCAGACACTCTCAGACACTCACTACCACTCTCTGACACTCACTGAAACTCTCAGACACTCTCTGTCTCGCTCAGACACTCTCAGACAATCTCTCTCACTCTCTGACACTCTCTGAAACTCTCTGACACACTCACAATCTCTCTGACACTCTCTATCACTCTCTGACACTCTCTGACACACTCTGACACTCTCTATCACTCACTGACACTCTCAGACACGCTCTGTCACTCTCTGACACTCTCAGACTCTCTCTATCACTCTCTATCTCTCTCTGACACTCTCTGACATTCTCAGACACTCTCTATCACTCTCTATCACTCGCTGACACTCTCACACACTCTCTATCACTCTCTATCACTCGCTGACACTCTCAGACACTCTCAGACACTCACTACCACTCTCTGACACTCACTGAAACTCTCAGACACTCTCTGTCTCGCTCAGACACTCTCAGACAATCTCTCTCACTCTCTGACACTCTCTGAAACTCTCTGACACACTCACAATCTCTCTGACACTCTCTATCACTCTCTGACACTCACTGACACACTCTGACACTCTCTATCACTCTCTGACACTCTCTGACACACTCTGACACACTCTATCGCTCTCTGACATTCTCTGACACACTCTGACACTCTCTGACACTGTCAGACACTCTCTATCAATCTCCATCACTCTCTGACACAATCTGACAATCTCTGACACTCTCAGACACTCTCTATCAATCTCTGACACTTTCTATCACTCTCTATCACTCTCTGACACACTCTGACACTTTCTGACACTCTCAGACACTCTCTCGCACTCTCCATCAAACTCTGACACACTCTGACAGTCTCTGTCACTCTCTGACACTCTCTATCACTCTCTATCACTCTCTGTTACTCTCTGACACACTCTGACATTCTCTGACACTCTCTGACACACTCTGACAATCTCTGACACTTTCTATCACTCTCTGACACTATCTATCACTCTATGAAACTCTCTGACACTCTCCATCTCTCTCTATCACTCTCTGGCACACTCTGACTCACTCTGACACTCTCTGACACTCTCTGACACTCTCTGACACGATCTCCACTCTCTGACTCACTCTGACACACTCAGACACTCTCTATCACTCTCTATCACTGTCTATCTCTCTATATCACTCTCTATCACTCTCTGACACACTCATACACTCTCTGACACTCTCAGACACTCTCTATCACTCTCTATCACACTCTGTTACTCTCTGACACACTCTGACATTCTCTGACACCCTCTGACACACTCTGACAATCTCTGACACTTTCTATCACTCTCTGACACTATCTATCACTCTATGAAACTCTCTGACACTCTCCATCTCTCTCTATCACTCTCTGGCACACTCTGACTCACTCTGACACTCTCTGACTCGATCTGACACACTCTGACACACTCTATCGCTCTCTGACATTCTCTGACACACTCTGACACTCTCTGACACTGTCAGACACTCTCTATCAATCTCCATCACTCTCTGACACACTCTGACAGAATCTGACAATCTCTGACACTCTCAGACACTCTCTATCAATCTCTGACACTGACTGACACCCTCAGACACTCTCTGTCACTCTCAGACACTCTCTATCAGTCTCTGACACTTTCTATCACTCTCTGACACTCTCTGACACACTCTGAAACGCTCTGACACTCTCTATCACTCTCTATCACTCTCTGACACAATTTGACACTCTCTATCACTCTCTGACACTCTCACACACTCTCTATCAATCTATGACACTCTCAGACACTCTCTGTCACTCTCTGACACTCTCTGACACACTCTGACACTCTCTGACACACTCAGACACTCGCTATCACTCTCTATCACTCTCTGACACTTTCTATCACTCTCTATCACTCGCTGACACTCTCAGACACTCTCTATCACTCTAAGACACTCTCAGACACTCTCTATCATTCTCTGACACTCTCTGACACTGTCAGACACTCTCTGACACTCTCTGACACACTCTGACACTCTCAGACACTCTCAGACACTCTCTATCACTCTCTGACACTCTCTGACAATCTCTGACACTCTCAGACACTCTCTATCACTCTCTGACACTCTCAGACACGCTCTACCACTCTCTGACACTCTTTATCACTCTCGGACACTCTCTATCACTCTCGGACACTCTCTGACACGCTCTACCACTCTCTGACACTCTCTATCACTCTCGGACACTCTCTGACACACTCTGACACTCTCTGACACTCTCTATCACTCTCTATCACTCTCTGACACTCTCTGACACTCTCTGACACTTTATATCACTCGCTGACACTCTCAGACACTCTCTGACACTTTCTATCACTCGCTGACACGCTCAGAGACTCTCACACAGTCTCAAAAACTTTCTATCACTTTCTGACACTGTCTGACAATCTCTGACCCTCTCAGACACTCACTTTCACTCTCTATACCTCTATGACACTCCCTATCACTCCCTAACGCTATCAGATTGTCTATGACAATCTCTTTCACTCTCCATCACTCTCAGACACTCTCAGACACTCTCTGACACTCTCAGACTCTCTCAGACTCTCTCAGACTCTCTCAGACACTCTCTATCACTCTCTGAATCTCTCAGACACTCTCTGACACTTTCTATCACACTCTGACACTCTCTGAAACTCTCAGATAATCTCAGACAGTCTCTTTCAATCTCCATCACTCTCTGACACTGTCAGACACTCTCTGACACTCTCTATGACTATCTGAAACTTTCAGACACTCTCTGACACTTTCAGACACTCTCTGACACTCTCAGACACTTTCTGACACTCTCAGACTCTCGGAGACTCTCAGACGCTCTCGATCATTCTCTATCACTCTCTGACACTCTCTGACACTATCTATCACTCTATGAAACTCTCTGACACTCTCAGACACTCTCTATCACTCTCTATCACTCTCTGACACACTCTGACTGTCTCAGACACTCGCAGACACTCTCTATCACTCTCTGACACTCTCTGACAATCTCTGACACTCTCAGACACTCTCTATCACTCTCTGACACACTCTGACACACTCAGACACTCTCTATCACTCTCTATCACTCTCTGACACTCTCTGACACTCTCTGACACTTTATATCACTCGCTGACACTCTCAGACACTCTCTGACACTTTCTATCACTCGCTGACACGCTCAGAGACTCTCAGACAGTCTCAAAAACTTTCTATCACTCTCTGACACTGTCTGACAATCTCTGACACTCTCAGACACTCACTTTCACTCTCTATCCCTCTATGACACTCCCTATCACTCCCTAACGCTATCAGATTGTCTGTGACAATCTCTTTCACTCTCCATCACTCTCAGACACTCTCAGACACTCTCTGACACTCTCAGACTCTCTCAGACTCTCTCAGACTCTCTCAGACACTCTCTATCACTCTCTGAATCTCTCAGACACTCTCTGACACTTTCTATCACACTCTGACACTCTCTGAAACTCTCAGATAATCTCAGACAGTCTCTTTCAATCTCCATCACTCTCTGACACTGTCAGACACTCTCTGACACTCTCAGATACTCTCTGACATTCTCAGACTCTCTCAGACACTATCAGACACTCTCTATCACTCTATATCGCTCTCTGACACTCTCTGTCACTATCTATCACTCGATGAAACTCTCTGACACTCTCTATCACTCTCTATCACTCTCTGGCACACTCTGACTCTCTCTGACACTCTCTGACACTCTCTGACACTTTCCGACACTCTCAGACACTCTCTACCAATCTCTATCAATCTCTGATACTCTCTGACACTCTCTGATAAACTCTGACACTCCCTGACACTCTCTGACACTCTCCATCACTCTCTGACACTCTCTGACAATCTCAGACACTCTCTGACACTCTCTTTGACTCTCTGACACTTTCAGACACTCTCTGACACTTTCAGACACTCTCTGACAATCTCAGACACTCACTGACTCTCTCAGACACTCTCAGACACTCTCTATCAATCTGTATCACTCTCTCACACTCTCTATCACTCTATGAAACTCCCTGACACTCCACATCACTCTCTATCACTCTCTGGCACACTCTGACTCACTCTAACACTCTCAGACACTCGCAGACACTCTCTATCACTCTCTGACACTCTCTATCACTCTCCATCACTCTCTGAAATTCTCTGACACTCTCTGACACACTCAGACACTCTCTATCACTTTCTATTACTGTCTATCACTCTCCATCACTCTCTATCACTCTCTGACACACTCTGACTGTCTCTGACACTCTCTGACACTCTCTATCACTCTCTGACACTCTCTATCACGTTCTGACACTGTCAGACACTCTCAGACACTCTCTGACACTCTCTATCACTCACTGACACTCAAGGACACACTCTGACAATCTCTGACACTCTCTGACACTCTCCATCACTCTCTAAACACTCACTGACACTCCCAGACACGCTCTGTCACTCTCTATCACTCTCTATCACTCGCTGTCACTCTCTGACACTCTCAGACACTGTCTATCTATCTCTATCACTCTCTGACACTCTCTGACATTCTCAGACACTCTCTACCTCTCTCTGTCACTCGCGGACACTCTCAGACACTCTCAGACACTCTCAGACACTCTCTGTCACTCTCTGACACTCACTGAAACTCTCAGACACTCTCTGTCACTCTCAGACACTCTCTCTCTCTCTGACATTCTCTGAAACTCTCTGACACACTCACACACTCTCTGACACACTCACACACTCTCTGACACTCTCTGACACTCTCTGACACACTCTGACACTCTCTGACACTCTCTATCACTCTCTGAAACTCTCTGACACACTCTGACACACTCTATTGCTCTCTGACATTCTCTGACACACTCTGACTCTCTCTGACACTGTCAGACACTCTCTATCACACTCTGACACTGACTGACACCCTCAGACACTCTCTGTCACTCTCAGACACTCTCAGACACTCTCTATCTCTCTCTGACACTTTCTATCACTTCTGACACTCTCTGACACACTCTGAAACTCTCTGACACTGTCTATCACTCTCTATCACTCTCTGACACAATTTGACAATCTCTATCACTCTCTGACACTCTCAGACACTCTCGATCACTCTATGAAACTCTCAGACACTCTCTATCACTCTCTGACACACTCTGACACTCTCTGACACTCCCAGACACTCGTTATCACTCTCTAACACTCTCTGACACTCTCAGGCACTCTCTGACACACACTGACACTCTCAGGCATTCTCTGAAACTCTCTATCACTCGCTGAAACTTTCTGACAGTCGCAGACACTCTCTGACACTTTGTATCACTTTCTGACACTCTCAGAAAATCTCAGACACTCTCTGACACTCTCAGACACTCTCTGAAACTCTCTATCAATCTCTGACACTCTCTGACACTTTCTGACACTCTCAGACACTCTCTATCCCTCTCTGTTACTCTCTGCCACACTCTGACACTCTCTGACATTCTCTGACAAACTCTGACAATCTCTGAAACTCTCTATCACTCTCTGACACACTCACAGACACTCTCAGACACTTTCGATCACTCTCTGACACTCTCTATCACTCTCTGACACTCTCTGACACTCAAAGACACTCTCTAGCACACTCTAACACTCGCTGACACTCTCAGACTCTCTCAGACACTCTCTGTCACTCTCTGACACTCACTGCAACTCTCAGACACACTCTGTCACTCTCAGACACTCTCAGACACTCTCTCTCACTCTCTGACACTCTCTGACACTCTCTGACACTCTCTGACACTCTCTGACACACTCTGACACTCTCTGAAACTCTCTATCACTCTCTGAAACTCTCTGACACTCTCTGACACACTCTGACACACTCTATTGCTCTCTGACATTCTCTGACACACTCTGACACTCTCTGACACTGTCAGACTCTCTCTATCTCTCTCCATCACTCTCTGACACAATCTGACAATCTCTGATACTCTCAGACACTCTCTATCACTCTCTGACACTGACTGACACCCTCAGACACTCTGTGTCACTCTCAGACACTCTCAGACACTCTCTATCTCTCTCTGACACTTTCTATCACTCTCTGACACTCTCTGACACACTCTGAAACTCTCTGACACTCTCTATCACTCTCTATCACTCTCTGACACAATTTGACACACTCTATCACTCTCTGACACTCTCAGACACTCTCTATCACTCTATGAAACTCTCAGACACTCTCTATCACTCTCTGACACACTCTGACACTCTCTGACTCTCCCAGACACTCGCTATCACTCTCTATCACTCTCTGACACTCTCAGACCCTCTCAGACACTCACTGACACACACTGACACTCTCAGGCATTCTCTGAAACTCTCTATCACACGCTGAAACTTTCTGACACTCGCAGACACTCTCTGACACTTTTTATCACTTTCTGACACTCTCAGACAATCTCAGACACTCTCAGACACTTTCAGACAGTCTCAGACACTCTCTGGCAATCTCTATCACTCTCTGATACTCTCTATCACACTCTGACATTTTCTGTCACTCTCTGACACTCTCTGTCACTCTCAGGCACTCTCTATCACTCTCTGACACTCTCTGTCACTCTCTGACACTCTCTAACACTCTCTACCACTCTCTGTCACTCTCTGACACTCTCTGAAACTCTCTGTCACTCTCTGACGCTTTCTATCCCTCTCTGACACCCTCTGACACTCTCAGACACTCTCAGACACTCTCTGACACTTTCTATCACTGTCTGACACTCTCAGACACTCTCTGGCACTCTCTTTCACTCTCTGACACTCTCTATCACACTCTGACACTTTCTGTCACTCTCTGACACTCTCTGTCACTCTCTGACACTTTCTGACACTCTCAGACACTCTCTATCACTCTCTGACACACTCTGTCACTCACAGACGCTCTCAGACACTCTCGATCACTCTCTGACATTCTCTATCACTCTCTGACACTCAAAGACACTCTCTATCAAACTCTATCACTCTCTATCACTCTCTGACACTCTCGGACACTCTCTATTACTCTCTGACACTCTCTGAAACTCTCTGAATCTCTCAGACACTCTCTGACACTTTCTATCACACTCTGACACTCTCAGATAATCTCAGACAGTCTCATACACTTTCTATCACTCTCTGACACTGTCTGACAATCTCTGACACTCCCAGACACTCTCTTTCACTCTCTATCCCTCTATGACACTCCCTATCACTCCCTAACACTCTCAGATTCTCTATGACACTCTCTTTCACTCTCCATCACTCTCTGACACTTTCAGACACTCTCTGACAATCTCAGACACTCACTGACTCTCTCAGACCCTCTCAGACACTCTCTATCAATCTGTATCACTCTGTGACTCTATCTATCACTCTATGAAACTCCCTGACACACTCCATCACTCACTATCACTCTCTGACACTCTCTATCAATTTCTGACACTCTCAGACACTGTCTATCACTCTCTGACACTCTCTTTCACTCACTGACATTCTCGGACGCACTCTGACACTCTCAGACACTCTCATACACTCTCTATCACTCTCTATCCCTCTCTGACACACTCTGACAATCTCTGACACTCTCAGACACTCTCTAAACACTCTCTGACACTCACTGACACTCTCAGACACGCTCTGTCACTCTCTGACACTCTCAGACACTCTCTATCACTCTCTATCACTCTCCATCACTCTCTGACACTCTCTGACACTCTCAGACACTCTCTATCACTCTCTCTCACTCTCTGACACTCTCTCTCACTCTCTGACACTCTCTGACACACAATGACACTCTCTAGCAATCTCTGAAACTCTCTGACACTCTCTGACACACTCTGACACACTATATCGCTCTCTGACATTCTCTGACACACTCTGACACTCTCTGACACTCTCAGACACTCTCAGACACTCACTATCACTCTCTGACACTTTCTATCACTCACTGACACTCTCTGACACTCTCTGAAACTCTCTGACACTCTCTATCAGTCTCTATCACTCTCTGACACAATTTGACACTCTCTATCACTCTCTGACACTCTCAGACACTCCCTATCACTCTATGACACTCTCAGACACTCTCTATCACTCTCTGACACACTCTGACACTCTCTGACACTCCCAGACACTCACTATCACTCTCTATCACTCTCTGACACTCTCAGACACTCTCAGACACTCTCTGACACACGCTGACACTCTCAGGCATTCTCTGAAACTCTCTATCACTCGCTGCAACTGTCTGACACTCGCAGACACTCTCTGACACTTTTTATCACTTTCTGACAATCTCAGACACTCTCAGACACTCTCAGACACTCTCTGGCACTCTCTGTCACACTCTGACACTCTCTATCACACTCTGACACTTTCTGTCACTCTCTGACACTCTCTGTCACTCTCTATCACTCTCAGGCACTCTCTATCACTCTCTGACACTCTCTGACACTCTCTGTCACTCTCTGACACTCTCTAACACTCTCTAACACTCTCTACCACTCTCTGTCACGTTCTGACACTCTCTGACTCTCTCTATCACTCTCTGACACTTTCTATCACTCTCTGACACTCTCTGACACTCTCTGACACTCTCTGACTCTCTCAGACGCTCTCAGACACTCTCTGACACTTTCTATCACTCTCTGACACTCTCAGACACTCACTGGCACTCTCCATCACTCTCTGACACTCTCTATCACTCTCTGACACTTTCTGTCACTCTCTGACACTCTCTGTCGCTCTCTGACACTCTCAGACACACTCTGACACTCTATCACTCTCTGACACTCTATATCACTTTCTGACTCTGCCTGACACACACTGACACTCTTTGGCACTCTCTGTCACTCTCTGACACTCTCAGACACTCTCTGACACTCTCTATCACTCTCTGACACTCTATCTCACTTTCTGACACTGCCTGACACACACTGACACACTCTGACACTCTCTGTCACTATCTATACCTCTCAGGCACTCTCTATCACTCTCTATCACTCTCTATCACTCTCTGACACTCTCTGACACTCTCTATCACTCTCTGACACGCTCAGACACTCTGTGACTCTCTCAGACCCTCTCAGACACTCTCTGACACTTTCTATCACTCTCTGACACTCTCAGACACTCTCTGTCACTTTATATCACTCTCTGACACTGTTTGACACTCTCTGACTCTCTCTGACACTCTCTGACACTCTCTGACACGATCTGACACTCTCTGACTCACTCTGACACACTCAGACACTCTCTATCACTCTCTATCACTCTCTGACACTCTCTGACACTTTATATCACTCGCTGACACTCTCAGACACTCTCTGACACTTTGTATCACTCGCTGACACGCTCAGAGACTCTCAGACAGTCTCAAAAACTTTCTATCACTCTCTGACACTGCATGACAATCTCTGACACTCTCAGACACTCACTTTCACTCTCTATCCCTCTATGACACTCCCTATCACTCCCTAACGCTATCAGATTATCTATGACAATCTCTTTCACTCTCCATCACTCTCAGACACTCTCAGACACTCTCTGACACTCTCAGACTCTCTCAGACACTCTCTACACACTCTCTTACACTCACTGACACTCTCAGACACGCTCTGTCACTCTCTGACACTCCCAGACACTCTCAGACACTCTCTACACACTCTCTTATACTCACTGACACTCTCAGACACGCTCTGTCACTCTCTGACACTCTCAGACTCTCTCTATCACTCTCTATCTCTCTCTGACACTCTCTGACATTCTCAGACACTCTCTATCACTCTCTATCACTCGCTGACACTCTCACACACTCTCTATCACTCTCTATCACTCGCTGACACTCTCAGACACTCTCAGACACTCACTACCACTCTCTGACACTCACTGAAACTCTCAGACACTCTCTGTCTCGCTCAGACACTCTCAGACAATCTCTCTCACTCTCTGACACTCTCTGAAACTCTCTGACACACTCACAATCTCTCTGACACTCTCTATCACTCTCTGACACTCTCTGACACACTCTGACACTCTCTATCACTCACTGACACTCTCAGACACGCTCTGTCACTCTCTGACACTCTCAGACTCTCTCTATCACTCTCTATCTCTCTCTGACACTCTCTGACATTCTCAGACACTCTCTATCACTCTCTATCACTCGCTGACACTCTCACACACTCTCTATCACTCTCTATCACTCGCTGACACTCTCAGACACTCTCAGACACTCACTACCACTCTCTGACACTCACTGAAACTCTCAGACACTCTCTGTCTCGCTCAGACACTCTCAGACAATCTCTCTCACTCTCTGACACTCTCTGAAACTCTCTGACACACTCACAATCTCTCTGACACTCTCTATCACTCTCTGACACTCTCTGACACACTCTGACACTCTATATCACTCTCTGACACTCTCTGACACACTCTGACACACTCTATCGCTCTCTGACATTCTCTGACACACTCTGACACCCTCTGACACTGTCAGACACTCTCTATCAATCTCCATCACTCTCTGACACACTCTGACACAATCTGACAATCTCTGACACTCTCAGACACTCTCTATCAATCTCTGACACTTTCTATCACTCTCTATCACTCTCTGACACACTCTGACACTTTCTGACACTCTCAGACACTCTCTCTCACTCTCCATCAAACTCTGACACACTCTGACAGTCTCTGTCACTCTCTGACACACTCTATCACTCTCTATCACTCTCTGTTACTCTCTGACACACTCTGAAATTCTCTGACACTCTCTGACACACTCTGACAATCTCTGACACTTTCTATCACTCTCTGACGCTATCTATCACTCTATGAAACTCTCTGACACTCTCCATCACTCTCTATCACTCTCTGGCACACTCTGACTCTCTCTGACACTCTCTGACACTCTCTGACACGATCTGACACTCTCTGACTCACTCTGACACACTCAGACACTCTCTATCACTCTCTATCACTCTCTGACACTCTCTGACACTTTATATCACTCGCTGACACTCTCAGACACTCTCTGACACTTTGTATCACTCGCTGACACGCTCAGAGACTCTCAGACAGTCTCAAAAACTTTCTATCACTCTCTGACACTGCATGACAATCTCTGACACTCTCAGACACTCACTTTCACTCTCTATCCCTCTATGACACTCCCTATCACTCCCTAACGCTATCAGATTATCTATGACAATCTCTTTCACTCTCCATCACTCTCAGACACTCTCAGACACTCTCTGACACTCTCAGACTCTCTCAGACACTCTCTACACACTCTCTTACACTCACTGACACTCTCAGACACGCTCTGTCACTCTCTGACACTCCCAGACACTCTCAGACACTCTCTACACACTCTCTTACACTCACTGACACTCTCAGACACGCTCTGTCACTCTCTGACACTCTCAGACTCTCTCTATCACTCTCTATCTCTCTCTGACACTCTCTGACATTCTCAGACACTCTCTATCACTCTCTATCACTCGCTGACACTCTCACACACTCTCTATCACTCTCTATCACTCGCTGACACTCTCAGACACTCTCAGACACTCACTACCACTCTCTGACACTCACTGAAACTCTCAGACACTCTCTGTCTCGCTCAGACACTCTCAGACAATCTCTCTCACTCTCTGACACTCTCTGAAACTCTCTGACACACTCACAATCTCTCTGACACTCTCTATCACTCTCTGACACTCACTGACACACTCTGACACTCTCTATCACTCTCTGACACTCTCTGACACACTCTGACACACTCTATCGCTCTCTGACATTCTCTGACACACTCTGACACTCTCTGACACTGTCAGACACTCTCTATCAATCTCCATCACTCTCTGACACAATCTGACAATCTCTGACACTCTCAGACACTCTCTATCAATCTCTGACACTTTCTATCACTCTCTATCACTCTCTGACACACTCTGACACTTTCTGACACTCTCAGACACTCTCTCGCACTCTCCATCAAACTCTGACACACTCTGACAGTCTCTGTCACTCTCTGACACTCTCTATCACTCTCTATCACTCTCTGTTACTCTCTGACACACTCTGACATTCTCTGACACTCTCTGACACACTCTGACAATCTCTGACACTTTCTATCACTCTCTGACACTATCTATCACTCTATGAAACTCTCTGACACTCTCCATCACTCTCTATCACTCTCTGGCACACTCTGACTCACTCTGACACTCTCTGACACTCTCTGACACTCTCTGACACGATCTCCACTCTCTGACTCACTCTGACACACTCAGACACTCTCTATCACTCTCTATCACTGTCTATCTCTCTATATCACTCTCTATCACTCTCTGACACACTCATACACTCTCTGACACTCTCAGACACTCTCTATCACTCTCTATCACACTCTGTTACTCTCTGACACACTCTGACATTCTCTGACACCCTCTGACACACTCTGACAATCTCTGACACTTTCTATCACTCTCTGACACTATCTATCACTCTATGAAACTCTCTGACACTCTCCATCTCTCTCTATCACTCTCTGGCACACTCTGACTCACTCTGACACTCTCTGACTCGATCTGACACACTCTGACACACTCTATCGCTCTCTGACATTCTCTGACACACTCTGACACTCTCTGACACTGTCAGACACTCTCTATCAATCTCCATCACTCTCTGACACACTCTGACAGAATCTGACAATCTCTGACACTCTCAGACACTCTCTATCAATCTCTGACACTGACTGACACCCTCAGACACTCTCTGTCACTCTCAGACACTCTCTATCAGTCTCTGACACTTTCTATCACTCTCTGACACTCTCTGACACACTCTGAAAAGCTCTGACACTCTCTATCACTCTCTATCACTCTCTGACACAATTTGACACTCTCTAACACTCTCTGACACTCTCACACACTCTCTATCAATCTATGACACTCTCAGACACTCTCTGTCACTCTCTGACACTCTCTGACACACTCTGACACTCTCTGACACACTCAGACACTCGCTATCACTCTCTATCACTCTCTGACACTTTCTATCACTCTCTATCACTCGCTGACACTCTCAGACACTCTCTATCACTCTAAGACACTCTCAGACACTCTCTATCATTCTCTGACACTCTCTGACACTGTCAGACACTCTCTGACACTCTCAGATACTCTCTGACACTCTCAGACTCTCTCAGACAATATCAGACACTCTCTATCACTCTATATCACTCTCTGACACTCTCTGTCACTATCTATCACTCTGTGAATCTCTCTGACACTCTCTATCACTCTCTATCACTCTCTGGCACACTCTGACTCTCTCTGACACTCTCCATCACTCTCTGACACTCTCTGACACTTTCCGACACTCTCAGACACTCTCTACCACTCTCTATCAATCTCTGACACTCTCTGACACTCTCTGATACACTCTGACACTTCCTGACACTCTCTGACACTCTCCATCACTCTCTGACACTCTCTGACAATCTTAGACTCTCTCTGACACTCTCTATGACTATCTGAAACTTTCAGACACTCTCTGACACTTTCAGACACTCTCTGACACTCTCAGACACTTTCTGAAACTCTCAGACTCTCGGAGACTCTCAGACGCTCTCGATCATTCTCTATCACTCTCTGACACTCTCTGACACTATCTATCACTCTATGAAACTCTCTGACACTCTCAGACACTCTCTATCACTCTCTATCACTCTCTATCACTCTCTGACACACTCTGACACTCTCAGACACTCTCAGACACTCTCTATCACTCTCTGACACTCTCTGACAATCTCTGACACTCTCAGACACTCTCTATCACTCTCTGACACTCTCAGACACGCTCTACCACTCTCTGACACTCTCTATCACTCTCGGACACTCTCTATCACTCTCGGACACTCTCTGACACGCTCTACCACTCTCTGACACTCTCTATCACTCTCGGACACTCTCTGACACACTCTGACACTCTCTGACACTCTCTATCACTCTCTATCACTCTCTGACACTCTCTGACACTCTCTGACACTTTATATCACTCGCTGACACTCTCAGACACTCTCTGACACTTTCTATCACTCGCTGACACGCTCAGAGACTCTCACACAGTCTCAAAAACTTTCTATCACTTTCTGACACTGTCTGACAATCTCTGACCCTCTCAGACACTCACTTTCACTCTCTATACCTCTATGACACTCCCTATCACTCCCTAACGCTATCAGATTGTCTATGACAATCTCTTTCACTCTCCATCACTCTCAGACACTCTCAGACACTCTCTGACACTCTCAGACTCTCTCAGACTCTCTCAGACTCTCTCAGACACTCTCTATCACTCTCTGAATCTCTCAGACACTCTCTGACACTTTCTATCACACTCTGACACTCTCTGAAACTCTCAGATAATCTCAGACAGTCTCTTTCAATCTCCATCACTCTCTGACACTGTCAGACACTCTCTGACACTCTCTATGACTATCTGAAACTTTCAGACACTCTCTGACACTTTCAGACACTCTCTGACACTTTCTGACACTTTCTGACACTCTCAGACTCTCGGAGACTCTCAGACGCTCTCGATCATTCTCTATCACTCTCTGACACTCTCTGACACTATCTATCACTCTATGAAACTCTCTGACACTCTCAGACACTCTCTATCACTCTCTATCACTCTCTGACACACTCTGACTGTCTCAGACACTCGCAGACACTCTCTATCACTCTCTGACACTCTCTGACAATCTCTGACACTCTCAGACACTCTCTATCACTCTCTGACACACTCTGACACACTCAGACACTCTCTATCACTCTCTATCACTCTCTGACACTCTCTGACACTCTCTGACACTTTATATCACTCGCTGACACTCTCAGACACTCTCTGACACTTTCTATCACTCGCTGACACGCTCAGAGACTCTCAGACAGTCTCAAAAACTTTCTATCACTCTCTGACACTGTCTGACAATCTCTGACACTCTCAGACACTCACTTTCACTCTCTATCCCTCTATGACACTCCCTATCACTCCCTAACGCTATCAGATTGTCTGTGACAATCTCTTTCACTCTCCATCACTCTCAGACACTCTCAGACACTCTCTGACACTCTCAGACTCTCTCAGACTCTCTCAGACTCTCTCAGACACTCTCTATCACTCTCTGAATCTCTCAGACACTCTCTGACACTTTCTATCACACTCTGACACTCTCTGAAACTCTCAGATAATCTCAGACAGTCTCTTTCAATCTCCATCACTCTCTGACACTGTCAGACACTCTCTGACACTCTCAGATACTCTCTGACATTCTCAGACTCTCTCAGACACTATCAGACACTCTCTATCACTCTATATCGCTCTCTGACACTCTCTGTCACTATCTATCACTCGATGAAACTCTCTGACACTCTCTATCACTCTCTATCACTCTCTGGCACACTCTGACTCTCTCTGACACTCTCTGACACTCTCTGACACTTTCCGACACTCTCAGACACTCTCTACCAATCTCTATCAATCTCTGATACTCTCTGACACTCTCTGATAAACTCTGACACTCCCTGACACTCTCTGACACTCTCCATCACTCTCTGACACTCTCTGACAATCTCAGACACTCTCTGACACTCTCTTTGACTCTCTGACACTTTCAGACACTCTCTGACACTTTCAGACACTCTCTGACAATCTCAGACACTCACTGACTCTCTCAGACACTCTCAGACACTCTCTATCAATCTGTATCACTCTCTCACACTCTCTATCACTCTATGAAACTCCCTGACACTCCACATCACTCTCTATCACTCTCTGGCACACTCTGACTCACTCTAACACTCTCAGACACTCGCAGACACTCTCTATCACTCTCTGACACTCTCTATCACTCTCCATCACTCTCTGAAATTCTCTGACACTCTCTGACACACTCAGACACTCTCTATCACTTTCTATTACTGTCTATCACTCTCCATCACTCTCTATCACTCTCTGACACACTCTGACTGTCTCTGACACTCTCTGACACTCTCTATCACTCTCTGACACTCTCTATCACGTTCTGACACTGTCAGACACTCTCAGACACTCTCTGACACTCTCTATCACTCACTGACACTCAAGGACACACTCTGACAATCTCTGACACTCTCTGACACTCTCCATCACTCTCTAAACACTCACTGACACTCCCAGACACGCTCTGTCACTCTCTATCACTCTCTATCACTCGCTGTCACTCTCTGACACTCTCAGACACTGTCTATCTATCTCTATCACTCTCTGACACTCTCTGACATTCTCAGACACTCTCTACCTCTCTCTGTCACTCGCGGACACTCTCAGACACTCTCAGACACTCTCAGACACTCTCTGTCACTCTCTGACACTCACTGAAACTCTCAGACACTCTCTGTCACTCTCAGACACTCTCTCTCTCTCTGACATTCTCTGAAACTCTCTGACACACTCACACACTCTCTGACACACTCACACACTCTCTGACACTCTCTGACACTCTCTGACACACTCTGACACTCTCTGACACTCTCTATCACTCTCTGAAACTCTCTGACACACTCTGACACACTCTATTGCTCTCTGACATTCTCTGACACACTCTGACTCTCTCTGACACTGTCAGACACTCTCTATCACACTCTGACACTGACTGACACCCTCAGACACTCTCTGTCACTCTCAGACACTCTCAGACACTCTCTATCTCTCTCTGACACTTTCTATCACTTCTGACACTCTCTGACACACTCTGAAACTCTCTGACACTGTCTATCACTCTCTATCACTCTCTGACACAATTTGACAATCTCTATCACTCTCTGACACTCTCAGACACTCTCGATCACTCTATGAAACTCTCAGACACTCTCTATCACTCTCTGACACACTCTGACACTCTCTGACACTCCCAGACACTCGTTATCACTCTCTAACACTCTCTGACACTCTCAGGCACTCTCTGACACACACTGACACTCTCAGGCATTCTCTGAAACTCTCTATCACTCGCTGAAACTTTCTGACAGTCGCAGACACTCTCTGACACTTTTTATCACTTTCTGACACTCTCAGAAAATCTCAGACACTCTCTGACACTCTCAGACACTCTCTGAAACTCTCTATCAATCTCTGACACTCTCTGACACTTTCTGACACTCTCAGACACTCTCTATCCCTCTCTGTTACTCTCTGCCACACTCTGACACTCTCTGACATTCTCTGACAAACTCTGACAATCTCTGAAACTCTCTATCACTCTCTGACACACTCACAGACACTCTCAGACACTTTCGATCACTCTCTGACACTCTCTATCACTCTCTGACACTCTCTGACACTCAAAGACACTCTCTAGCACACTCTAACACTCGCTGACACTCTCAGACTCTCTCAGACACTCTCTGTCACTCTCTGACACTCACTGCAACTCTCAGACACACTCTGTCACTCTCAGACACTCTCAGACACTCTCTCTCACTCTCTGACACTCTCTGACACTCTCTGACACTCTCTGACACTCTCTGACACACTCTGACACTCTCTGAAACTCTCTATCACTCTCTGAAACTCTCTGACACTCTCTGACACACTCTGACACACTCTATTGCTCTCTGACATTCTCTGACACACTCTGACACTCTCTGACACTGTCAGACTCTCTCTATCTCTCTCCATCACTCTCTGACACAATCTGACAATCTCTGATACTCTCAGACACTCTCTATCACTCTCTGACACTGACTGACACCCTCAGACACTCTGTGTCACTCTCAGACACTCTCAGACACTCTCTATCTCTCTCTGACACTTTCTATCACTCTCTGACACTCTCTGACACACTCTGAAACTCTCTGACACTCTCTATCACTCTCTATCACTCTCTGACACAATTTGACACACTCTATCACTCTCTGACACTCTCAGACACTCTCTATCACTCTATGAAACTCTCAGACACTCTCTATCACTCTCTGACACACTCTGACACTCTCTGACTCTCCCAGACACTCGCTATCACTCTCTATCACTCTCTGACACTCTCAGACCCTCTCAGACACTCACTGACACACACTGACACTCTCAGGCATTCTCTGAAACTCTCTATCACACGCTGAAACTTTCTGACACTCGCAGACACTCTCTGACACTTTTTATCACTTTCTGACACTCTCAGACAATCTCAGACACTCTCAGACACTCTCAGACAGTCTCAGACACTCTCTGGCAATCTCTATCACTCTCTGATACTCTCTATCACACTCTGACATTTTCTGTCACTCTCTGACACTCTCTGTCACTCTCAGGCACTCTCTATCACTCTCTGACACTCTCTGTCACTCTCTGACACTCTCTAACACTCTCTACCACTCTCTGTCACTCTCTGACACTCTCTGAAACTCTCTGTCACTCTCTGACGCTTTCTATCCCTCTCTGACACCCTCTGACACTCTCAGACACTCTCAGACACTCTCTGACACTTTCTATCACTGTCTGACACTCTCAGACACTCTCTGGCACTCTCTTTCACTCTCTGACACTCTCTATCACACTCTGACACTTTCTGTCACTCTCTGACACTCTCTGTCACTCTCTGACACTTTCTGACACTCTCAGACACTCTCTATCACTCTCTGACACACTCTGTCACTCACAGACGCTCTCAGACACTCTCGATCACTCTCTGACATTCTCTATCACTCTCTGACACTCAAAGACACTCTCTATCAAACTCTATCACTCTCTATCACTCTCTGACACTCTCGGACACTCTCTATTACTCTCTGACACTCTCTGAAACTCTCTGAATCTCTCAGACACTCTCTGACACTTTCTATCACACTCTGACACTCTCAGATAATCTCAGACAGTCTCATACACTTTCTATCACTCTCTGACACTGTCTGACAATCTCTGACACTCCCAGACACTCTCTTTCACTCTCTATCCCTCTATGACACTCCCTATCACTCCCTAACACTCTCAGATTCTCTATGACACTCTCTTTCACTCTCCATCACTCTCTGACACTTTCAGACACTCTCTGACAATCTCAGACACTCACTGACTCTCTCAGACCCTCTCAGACACTCTCTATCAATCTGTATCACTCTGTGACTCTATCTATCACTCTATGAAACTCCCTGACACACTCCATCACTCACTATCACTCTCTGACACTCTCTATCAATTTCTGACACTCTCAGACACTCTCTATCACTCTCTGACACTCTCTTTCACTCACTGACATTCTCGGACGCACTCTGACACTCTCAGACACTCTCATACACTCTCTATCACTCTCTATCCCTCTCTGACACACTCTGACAATCTCTGACACTCTCAGACACTCTCTAAACACTCTCTGACACTCACTGACACTCTCAGACACGCTCTGTCACTCTCTGACACTCTCAGACACTCTCTATCACTCTCTATCACTCTCCATCACTCTCTGACACTCTCTGACATTCTCAGACACTCTCTATCACTCTCTATCACTCTCTGACACTCTCAGACACTCTCTATCACTCTCTCTCACTCTCTGACACTCTCTCTCACTCTCTGACACTCTCTGACACACAATGACACTCTCTAGCAATCTCTGAAACTCTCTGACACTCTCTGACACACTCTGACACACTATATCGCTCTCTGACATTCTCTGACACACTCTGACACTCTCTGACACTCTCAGACACTCTCAGACACTCACTATCACTCTCTGACACTTTCTATCACTCACTGACACTCTCTGACACTCTCTGAAACTCTCTGACACTCTCTATCAGTCTCTATCACTCTCTGACACAATTTGACACTCTCTATCACTCTCTGACACTCTCAGACACTCCCTATCACTCTATGACACTCTCAGACACTCTCTATCACTCTCTGACACACTCTGACACTCTCTGACACTCCCAGACACTCACTATCACTCTCTATCACTCTCTGACACTCTCAGACACTCTCAGACACTCTCTGACACACGCTGACACTCTCAGGCATTCTCTGAAACTCTCTATCACTCGCTGCAACTGTCTGACACTCGCAGACACTCTCTGACACTTTTTATCACTTTCTGACAATCTCAGACACTCTCAGACACTCTCAGACACTCTCTGGCACTCTCTGTCACTCTCTGACACTCTCTATCACACTCTGACACTTTCTGTCACTCTCTGACACTCTCTGTCACTCTCTATCACTCTCAGGCACTCTCTATCACTCTCTGACACTCTCTGACACTCTCTGTCACTCTCTGACACTCTCTAACACTCTCTAACACTCTCTGTCACGTTCTGACACTCTCTGACTCTCTCTATCACTCTCTGACACTTTCTATCACTCTCTGACACTCTCTGACACTCTCTGACACTCTCTGACTCTCTCAGACGCTCTCAGACACTCTCTGACACTTTCTATCACTCTCTGACACTCTCAGACACTCACTGGCACTCTCCATCACTCTCTGACACTCTCTATCACTCTCTGACACTTTCTGTCACTCTCTGACACTCTCTGTCGCTCTCTGACACTCTCAGACACACTCTGACACTCTATCACTCTCTGACACTCTATATCACTTTCTGACTCTGCCTGACACACACTGACACTCTCTGGCACTCTCTGTCACTCTCTGACACTCTCAGACACTCTCTGACACTCTCTATCACTCTCTGACACTCTATCTCACTTTCTGACACTGCCTGACACACACTGACACACTCTGACACTCTCTGTCACTATCTATACCTCTCAGGCACTCTCTATCACTCTCTATCACTCTCTATCACTCTCTGACACTCTCTGACACTCTCTATCACTCTCTGACACGCTCAGACACTCTCAGACACTCTCTGACACTCTCTATCACTCTCTGACACTCTATCTCACTTTCTGACACTGCCTGACACACACTGACACACTCTGACACTCTCTGTCACTATCTATACCTCTCAGGCACTCTCTATCACTCTCTATCACTCTCTATCACTCTCTGACACTCTCTGACACTCTCTATCACTCTCTGACACGCTCAGACACTCTCTGACTCTCTCAGACCCTCTCAGACACTCTCTGACACTTTCTATCACACTCTGACACTCTCTGACACTCTCAGATAATCTCAGACAGACTCAGACACTTTCTATCACTCTCTGACACTGTCTGACAATCTCTGACACTCTCAGACACTCTCTGTCACTTTCTATCACTCTCTGACACTGTGTGACACTTTCTGATACTCTCAGACACTCTCAGACACTTTCTATCACTCTCTGGCACTCTCAGACACTCTCTGACACTTTCTATCACTCGCTGACACTCTCTGACACTCTCCGAGACACTCAGACAGTCTCAGACACTATCTAACACTCTCTGATACTGTCTGAGAATCTCTGACACTCTCAGACACTCACTTTCACTCTCTATCCCTCTATGACACTCCCTATCACTCCCTAACACTCTCAGATTCTCTATGACAATCTATTTCACTCTCCATCACTCTCAGACACTCTCAGACACTCTCAGACACTCTCTGACACTCTCAGACTCTCTCAGACACTCTCAGACACTCTCTATCACTCTCTATCACTCTCGATCGCTCTCAGACACGCTCTGACACTCTCTGACACTCTCAGACACTCTCTCACACTCTCTGACACTCTCAGACACTCTCTATCACTCTCTGACACTCTCTATCACTCTCTGACACTCTCTGACACACTCTGACACACTCAGACACTCTTTCACTCTCTATCACTCTCTGTTACTCTCTGACACACTCTGACACTCTCTGACACTCTGTGACACACTCTGACAATCTATCACACTCTCGATCACTCTCTGACATTCTCTATCACTCTCTGACACTCTCTGACTCTCAAAGACACTCTCTATATCACACTCTATCACTCTCTATCACTCTCTGACACTCTGAGACACTCTCTATCACTCTCTGACACTCTCTGACTCTCTCTGACTCTCTGAGACACTCTCTGACACGATCTGACACTCTCTGAATCACTCTGACACACTCAGACACTCTCTATCACTCTCTATCACTGTCTATCTCTCTATATCACTCTATATCACTCTCTGACACACTCAGACACTCTCTGACTCTCTCAGACACTCTCTATCACTCTCTATCACTCTCTGTTACTCTCTGACACACTCTGACATTCTCTGACACTCTCTGACACACTCTGACAATCTCTGACACTTTCTATCACTCTATGAAACTCTCTATCACTGTCTATCTCTCTATGTCACTCTCTGACACTCTCTGACACACTCATACACTCTCTGACACTCTCAGACACTCTCTATCACTCTCTATCACTCTCTATCACTCTGTGACACACTCTGACTGTCTCTGACACTCTCTGACAGTCACTATCACTCTCTGACACTCTCTATCACTTTCTGACACTCTCTATTACTCACTGACACCCTCTGACACACTCTGACACACTCTGACACACTCTGACACTCTCAGACACTCAGACACTCTCAGACACTCTCTACACACTCTCTACACACTCTCTTACACTCACTGACACTCTCAGACACGCTCTGTCACTCTCTGACACTCTCAGACTCTCTCTATCACTCTCTATCTCTCTCTGACACTCTCTGACATTCTCAGACACTCTCTATCACTCTCTATCACTCGCTGACACTCTCAGACACTCTCAGACACTCTCAGACACTCACTACCACTCTCTGACACTCACTGAAACTCTCAGACACTCTCTGTCTCGCTCAGACACTCTCAGACAATCTCTCTCACTCTCTAACACTCTCTGAAACTCTCTGACACACTCACAATCTCTCTGACACTCTCTATCACTCTCTGACACTCTCTGACACACTCTGACACTCTCTATCACTCTCTGACACTCTCTGACACACTCTATTGCTCTCTGACATTCTCTGACACACTCTGACACTCTCTGACACTGTCAGACACTCTCTATCAATCTCCATCACTCTCTGACACACTCTGACACAATCTGACAATCTCTGACACTCTCAGACACTCTCTATCAATCTCTGACACACTCTGACACTTTCTGACACTCTCAGACACACTCTCTCACTCTCCATCAAACTCTGACACACTCTGACAGTCTCTGTCACTCTCTGACACTCTCTATCACTCTCTATCACTCTCTGTTACTCTCTGACACACTCTGACATTCTCTGACACTCTCTGACACACTCTGACAATCTCTGACACTTTTATCACTCTCTGACACTATCTATCACTCTATGAAACTCTCTGACACTCTCCATCACTCTCTATCACTCTCTGGCACACTCTGACTCACTCTGACACTCTCTGACACTCTCTGACACGATCTGACACTGTCTGACTCACTCTGACACACTCAGACTCTCTCTATCACTCTCTATCACTGTCTATCTCTCTATATCACTCTCTATCACTCTCTGACACACTCAGACACTCTCTGACACTCTCAGACACTCTCTATCACTCTCTATCACTCTCTGTTACTCTCTGACACACTCTGACATTCTCTGACACTCTCTGACACACTCTGACAATCTCTGACACTTTCTATCACTCTCTGACACTATCTATCACTCTATGAAACTCTCTGACACTCTCCATCTCTCTCTATCACTCTCTGGCACACTCTGACTCACTCTGACACTCTCTGACTCGATCTGACACTCTCTGACACACTCTGACACACTCAGACACTCTCTATCACTCTCTATCACTGTCTATCTCTCTATATCACTCTCTATCACTCTCTGACACACTCAGACACTCTCTATCACTCTCTATCACTCTCTGACACACTCTGACAGTCTCTGACACTCTCTGACACTCACTATCACTCTCTGACACTCTCTACCACTTTCTGACACTCTCTATCACCCACTGACACTCTCTGACACACTCTGACACTCTCAGACACTCTCAGACTTTCTCTATCACTCTCTATCACTCTCTGACAGACTCTGACAATCTCAGACACTCTCAGACACTCTCAGACACTCTCTACACACTCTCTTACACTCACTGACACTCTCAGACACGCTCTGTCACTCTCTGACACTCTCAGTCACTCTCTATCACTCTCTATCTCTCTCTGAGACTCTCTGACATTCTCAGACACACTCTATCACTCTCTATCACTCGCTGACACTCTCACACACTTTCTATCACTCTCTATAACTCGCTGACACTCTCAGACACTCTCAGACACTCACTACCACTCTCTGACACTCACTGAAACTCTCAGACACTCTCTGTCTCGCTCAGACACTCTCAGACAATCTCTCTCACTCTCTGACACTCTCTGAAACTCTCTGACACACTCACAATCTCTCTGACACTCTCTATCACTCTCTGACACACTCTGACACTCTCTATCACTCTCTGACACTCTGTGACACACTCTGACACACTCTATCGCTCTCTGACATTCTCTGACACACTCTGACACTCTCTGACACTCTCAGACACTCTCTATCAATCTCTGACACTGACAGACCCCCTGAGACACTCTCTGACACTCTCTATCAGTCTCTGACACTTTCTATCACTCTCTGACACACTCTGACACACTCTGAAACGCTCTGACACTCTCTATCACTCTCTATCACTCTCTGACACAATTTGACACTCTCTATCACTCTCTGACACTCTCAGACACTCTCTATCACTCTATGACACTCTCAGACACTCTCTATCACTCTCTGACACTCTCTGACACACTCTGACACTCTCTGACACACTCAGACACTCGCTATCACTCTCTATCACTCTCTGTCACTCTCAGACACTCTCTATCAGTCTCTGACTCTTTCTATCACTCTCTGACACTCTCTGACACAATTTGACACTCTCTATCACTCTCTGACACTCTCAGACACTCTCTGAATCTCTCAGACCCTCTCAGACACTCTCTGACACTTTCTGTCACTCTCTGACACTCTCAGACACTCTCTGTCACTTTCTATCACTCTCTGACACTCTCTGACACAATTTGACACTCTCTATCACTCTCTGACACTCTCAGACACTCTCTCTCACTCTATGACACTCTCAGACACTCTCTATCACTCTCTGACACTCTCTGACACACTCTGACACTCTCTGACCCTCTCAGACCCTCTCTATCACTCTCTGACACTGTCAGACTGTCTCTGACACTCTCTGACACTCACTATCACTCTCTGACACTCTCTATCACTTTCTGACGCTCTCTATCACCCACTGACACTCTCTGACACACTCTGACACTCTCAGGCACTCTTAGACTTTCTCTATCACTCTCTATCACTCTCTGACAGACTCTGACAATCTCAGACACTCTCAGACACACTCAGACACTCTCTACACACTCTCTTACACTCACTGACACTCTCAGACACGCTCTGTCACTCTCTGACACTCTCAGACTCTCTCTATCACTCTCTATCTCTCTCTGACACTCTCTGACATTCTCAGACACTCTCTATCACTCTCTATCACTCGCTGACACTCTCACACACTCTCTATCACTCTCGATCACTCGCTGACACTCTCAGACACTCTCAGACACTCTCTGTCTTGCTCAGACACTCTCAGACAATCTCTCTCACTCTCTGACACTCTCTGAAACTCTCTGACACACTCACAATCTCTCTGACACTCTCTATCACTCTCTGACACTCTCTGACACACTCTGACACTCTCTATCACTCTCTGACACTCTGTGACACACTCTGACACACTCCATCACTCTCTGACATTCTCTGACACACTCTGACACTGTCAGACACTCTCTATCAATCTCCATCACTCTCTGACACACTCTGACACAATCTGACAATCTCTGACACTCTCAGACACTCTCTATCAATCTCTGACACTGACTGACACCCTGAGACACTCTCTGACACTCTCAGACACTCTCTATCAGTCTCTGACACTTTCTATCACTCTCTGACACACTCTGACACACTCTGAAACGCTCTGACACTCTCTATCACTCTCTATCACTCTCTGACACTCTCAGACAATCTCTACCACTCTCTGACACTCTCTGACACACTCTGACACTCTCTGACACTCTCAGACACTCGCTATCACTCTCTATCACTCTCTGACACTCTCTGACACTCACTGACACTCTCAGACACTCTCAGACACTCTCTGACACTCTCAGACGCTCTCTGACAATCTATATCGCTCTCTGACACTCTATATCACTTTCTGACTCTGCCTGACACACACTGACACTCTCAGGCACTCTCTGAAACTCTCTATCACTCTCTGAAACTCTCTGACACTCTCTATCACACTCTGACACTTTCTATCACTCTCTGACACTCTCTGTCACTCTCTATCACTCTCAGGTACGCTCTATCACTCTCTGACTCTCACTGACACTCTCTGTCACTCTCTGACACTCTCTACCATTCTCTACCACTCTCTGTCACTCTCTGAAACTCTTATTCACACTCTGACACTTTCTGTCACTCTCTGACACTCTCTGTGACTCTCTATCATTCTCATGCACTCTCTACCACTCTCTGACACTCTCTGACACTCTCAGACACTCTCTGAATCTCTCAGACCCTCTCAGACACTCTCTGACACTTTCTGTCACTCTCTGACACTCTCAGACACTCTCTGTCACTTTCTATCACTCTCTGACACTGTTTGAAACTCTCTGACAGTCTCAGACACTCTCAGACACTTTCTATCACTCTCTGACACTCTCAGACACTCTCTGACACTTTCTATCACTCGCTGACACTCTCAGAGACTCTCAGACAGTCTCAGACACTTTCTATCACTCTCTGACACTGTCTGACAATCTCTGACACTCTCAGACACTCACTTTCACTCTCTATCCCTCCATGACTCACCCTATCACTCCCTAACACTCTCAGATTCTCTACGACAATCTCTTTCACTCTCCATCACTCTCCATCACTCTCAGACACTCTCAGACACTTCTGACACTCTCAGACACTCTCAGACACTCTCAGACACTCTCTATCACTCTCTGAATCTCTCAGACACTCTCTGACACTTTCTATCACACTCTGACACTCTCTGAACCTCTCAGATAATCTCAGACAGTCTCTTTCAATCTCCATCACTCTCTGACACTGTCAGACACTCTCTGACACTCTCAGATACTCTCTGACACTCTCAGAGTCTCTCAGACAATATCAGACACTCTCTATCACTCTATATCACTCTATGACACTCTCTGTCACTATCTATCACTCTATGAATCTCTCAGACACTCTCTATCAATCTCTGACACTCTCTGATACACTCTGACACTTCCTGACACTCTCTGACACTCTCCATCACTCTCTGACACTCTCTGATAATCTCAGACACTCTCTGACACTTTCAGACACTCTCTGACACTCTCTGTCACTATCTATCACTCTATGAATCTCTCAGACACTCTCTATCACTCTCTATCACTCTCTGGCACACTCTGACTCTCTCTGACACTCTCTGACACTCTCCATCACTCTCAGACACTCTCTGACACTCTCCATCACTCTCTGACACTCTCTGACAATCTCAGACACTCTCTGACACTTTCAGACACTCTCTGACACTCTCAGACACTTTCTGACACTCTCAGACTCGCGGAGACTCTCAGACGCTCTCGATCACTCTCTATCACTCTCTGACACTCTCTGACACTATCTATCACTCTATGAAACTCTCTGACACTCTCAGACACTCTCTATCACTCTCTATCACTCTCTGACACACTCTGACTGTCTCAGACACTCTCTATCACTCTCTGACACTCTCTGACAATCTCTGACACTCTCAGACACTCTCTATCACTCTCTGACACTCTCAGACACTCTCTACCACTCTCTGACACTCTCTATCACTCTCGGACACTCTCTGACACACTCAGACACTCTCTATCACTCTCTATCACTCTCTGACACTCTCTGACACTCTCTGACACTTTCTATCACTCGCTGACACGCTCAGAGACTCTCAGACAGTCTCAAAAACTTTCTATCACTCTCTGACACTGTCTGACAATCTCTGACACTCTCAGACACTCACTTTCACTCTCTATCCCTCTATGAGCCTCCCTATCACTCCCTAACGCTATCAGATTGTCTATGACAATCTCTTTCACTCTCCATCACTCTCAGACACTCTCAGACACTCTCTGACACTCTCAGACTCTCTCAGACTCTCTCAGACTCTCTCAGACACTCTCAGACACTCTCTATCACTCTATATCGCTCTCTGACACTCTCTGTCTCTATCTATCACTCGATGAAAATCTCTGACACTCTCTATCACTCTCTATCACTCTCTGGCACACTCTGACTCTCTCTGACACTCTCTGACACTCTCCATCACTCTCTGACACTCTCTGACACTCTCTGACACTTTCCGACACTCTCAGACACTCTCTACCAATCTCTATCAATCTCTGACACTCTCTGACACTCCCAGACACTCTCTGACACTCTCCATTACTCTCTGACACTCTCTGACAATCTCAGACACTCTCTGACACTCTCTGACACTCTCTGATACTTTCCGACACTCTCAGACACTCTCTACCAATCTCTATCAATCTCTGACACTCTCTGACACTCTCAGACACTTTCTGACACTCTCAGACTCTCGGAGTCTCTCAGACACTCTCTATCACTCTATATCAATCTCTGACACTCTCTGACACAATCTATCACTCTATGAAACTCTCTGACACTCTCTATCACTCTCTATCACTCTCTGGTACACTCTGACTCTCTCTGACACTCTCAGATCATCTCTGTCACTCTCTAACACACTCTGACAATCTCTGACACTCTCAGACACTCTCTATCACTCTCTATCACTCTCTGACACTTTCAGAGACTCTCTACCACTCTCTGACACTCTCTATCACTCTCTGACACTCTCTGACACACTCTGACACACTCAGACACTCTCTATCACTCGCTGACACTCTCTGACACACTCTGACACACTCTGACACTCTCTGACACTCTCTGACCCTCTCTATCACTCTCTGGCACTCGCTGACACTCTCAGAGGCTCTCTATCACTCTCTATCACTCTCTGACACTCTCAGACACTCTCTATCACTCAATGACACTCTCTGTCACTCTCAGACACTCTCTATCACTCTCTGACACACTCCATCACTCTCTGACACTCTCTGACACTCTCCATGACTATCTGAAACTTTCAGACACTCTCTGACACTTTCAGACACTCTCTGACACTCTCAGACACTTTCTGACACTCTCAGACTCTCGGAGACTCTCAGACGCTCTCGATCACTCTCTATCACTCTCTGACACTCTCTGACACTATCTATCACTCTATGAAACTCTCTGACACTCTCAGACACTCTCTATCACTCTATATCGCTCTCTGACACTCTCTGTCTCTATCTATCACTCGATGAAAATCTCTGACACTCTCTATCACTCTCTATCACTCTCTGGCACACTCTGACTCTCTCTGACACTCTCTGACACTCTCCATCACTCTCTGACACTCTCTGACACTCTCTGACACTTTCCGACACTCTCAGACACTCTCTACCAATCTCTATCAATCTCTGACACTCTCTGACACTCCCTGACACTCTCTGACACTCTCCATTACTCTCTGACACTCTCTGACAATCTCAGACACTCTCTGACACTCTCTGACACTCTCTGACACTTTCCGACACTCTCAGACACTCTCTACCA
Source organism: Heterodontus francisci (assembly GCF_036365525.1). Classification (NCBI taxonomy): domain Eukaryota; kingdom Metazoa; phylum Chordata; class Chondrichthyes; order Heterodontiformes; family Heterodontidae; genus Heterodontus; species Heterodontus francisci. The sequence continues at coordinate 32,187,855 of NC_090412.1, read as the reverse complement.
ATCTCTATCAATCTCTGACACTCTCTGACACTCTCTGACACTTTCTGACACTCTCAGACTCTCGGAGTCTCTCAGATACTCTCTATCACTCTATATCAATCTCTGACACTCTCTGACACAATCTATCACTCTATGAAACTCTCTGACACTCTCTATCACTCTCTATCACTCTCTGGTACACTCTGACTCTCTCTGACACTCTCAGACACTCTCTATCACTCTCTATCACTCTCTGACACTTTCAGAGACTCTCTACCACTCTCTGACACTCTCTATCACTCTCTGACACTCTCTGACACACTCTGACACACTCAGACACTCTCTATCACTCTCTATCACTCGCTGACTCTCTCTGACACACTCTGACACTCTCTGACACTCTCTGACCCTCTCTATCACTCTCTGGCACTCTCTGACACTCTCAGAGGCTCTCTATCACTCTCTATCACTCTCTGACACTCTCAGACACTCTCTATCACCCAATGACACTCTCTGTCACTCTCAGACACTCTCTATCACTCTCTGACACTCTCCATCACTCTCTGACACTCTCTGACAATCTCAGACACTCTCTGACACTCTCTATGACTATCTGAAACTTTCAGACACTCTCTGACACTTTCAGACACTCTCTGACACTCTCAGACACTTTCTGACACTCTCCGACTCTCGGAGACTCTCAGACGCTCTCGATCACTCTCTATCACTCTCTGACACTCTCTGACACTATCTATCACTCTATGAAACTCTCTGACACTCTCAGACACTCTCTATCACTCTCTATCACTCTCTGACACACTCTGTCACTCTGTGACACTCTCAGACACTCTCTATCACTCTCTGACACTCTCTGACAATCTCTGACACTCTCAGACACTCTCTATCACTCTCTGACACTCTCAGACACTCTCTGACACACTCTGACACACTCAGACACTCTCTATCACTCTCTATCACTCTCTGACACTCTCTGACACTTTCTATCACTCGCTGACACGCTCAGAGACTCTCAAGCAGTCTCAAAAACTTTCTATCACTCTCTGACAATGTCTGACAATCTCTGACACTCTCAGACACTCACTTTCACTCTCTATCCCTCTATGACACTCCCTATCACTCCCTAACGCTATCAGATTGTCTATGACAATCTCTTTCACTCTCCATCACTCTCAGACACTCTCAGACACTCTCTGACACTCTCAGACTCTCTCAGACTCTCTCAGACTCTCTCAGACACTCTCAGACACTCTCTATCACTCTCTATCACTCTCTGTATCTCTCAGACACTCTCTGACACTTTCTATCACACTCTGACACTCTCTGAAACTCTCAGATAATCTCAGGCAGTCTCTTTCAATCTCCATTACTCTCTGACACTGTCAGACACTCTCTGACACACTCAGATACTCTCTGACACTCTCAGACTCTCTCAGACACTATCAGACACTCTCTATCACTCTACATCGCTCTCTGACACTCTCTGTCGCTATCTATCACTCGATGAAACTCTCTGACACTCTCTATCACTCTCTATCACTCTCTGGCACACTCTGACTCTCTCTGACACTCTCTGACACTCTCCATCACTCTCTGACACTCTCTGACACTTTCCGACACTCTCAGACACTCTCTACCAATCTCTATCAATCTCTGACACTCTCTGACACTCCCTGACACTCTCTGACACTCTCCATCACTCTCTGACACTCTCTGACAATCTCAGACACTCTCTGACACTCTCTTTGACTCTCTGACACTTTCAGACACTCTCTGACACTTTCAGACACTCTCTGACACTCTCAGACACTTTCTGACACTCTCAGACTCTCGGAGTCTCTCAGACACTCTCTATCACTCTACATCACTCTCTGACACTCTCTGACACCATCTATCACTCTATGAAACTCTCTGACACTCTCTATCACTCTCTATGACTCTCTGGTACACTCTGACTCTCTCTGACACTCTCAGACACTCTCTATCACTCTCTATCACTCTCTGACACACTCTGACTGTCTCAGACACTCTCAGACACTCTCTATCATTCTCTAACACACTCTGACAATCTCTGACACTCTCAGACACTCTCTATCACTCTCTGACACTTTCAGACACTCTCTACCACTCTCTGACACTCACTATCACTCTCTGACACTCTCTGACACACTCAGACACTCTCTATCACTCGCTGACACTCTCTGACACTCTCTGACACTCTCTGACACTCTCTATCACTCTCTGTCACTCTCTGACAGTCTCTGACACTGTCAGACACTCTCTATCACTCTCAGACACTCTCTACCACTCTCTGACATTCTCTGAAACTCTCAGACACTCTCTATCACTCTCTGACACTCTCAGACACTCTCTATCACTCTCTGACACTCTCTGACACTCTCTATCACTCTCTGACACTCTCTATCACTCTCTGACACACTCTGACACTTTCTGACACTCTCAGACACTCTCTCTCACTCTCTATCAAACTCTGGCACACTCTGACAGTCTCTGACACTCTCTGACACTCTCTATCACTCTCTATTACTCTCTGTTACTCTCTGACACACTCTGACATTTTCTGACACTCTCTGACACACTCTGACAATCTCTGACACTTTCTATCACTTTCTGACACTCTATATCACTCTCTGACACTCTCAGACACTCTCTATCACTCTCTGTCACTCTCTATCACTCTCAGGCACTCTCTATCACTCTCTGACACTCACTGACACTCTCTATCACTCTCTGACACTCTCTACCATTCTCTACCATTCTCTACCACACTCTGTCACTCTCTGACACTCTCTACCATTCTCTACCACTCTCTATTACTCTCTGACACTCTCTGACTCTCTCTGACTCTCTCAGACACTCTCTGACACTTTATATCACTCTCTGAATCTCTCAGACACTCTCTGACACTTTCTATCACACTCTGACACTCTCAGATAATCTCAGACCGTTTCAGACACTTCCTATCACTCTCTGACACTGTCTGACAATCTCTGACACTCTCAGACACTCTCTTTCACTCTCTATCCCTCTATGACTCTCCCTATCACTCCCTAACAATCTCAGATTCTCTATGACACTCTCTTTCACTCTCCATCACTCTCTGACACTTTCAGACACTCTCTGACACTCTCAGACACTCACTGACTCTCTCAGACACTCTCAGACACTCTCTATCAATCTGTATCACTCTCTCACACTCTCTATCACTCTATGAAACTCCCTGACACTCCACATCACTCTCTATCACTCTCTGGCACACTCTGACTCACTCTAACACTCTCAGACACTCGCAGACACTCTCTATCACTCTCTATCACTCTCTGACAATCTCTATCACTCTCCATCACTCTCTGAAATTCTCTGACACTCTCTGACACACTCAGACACTCTCTATCACTCTCTATTACTGTCTATCACACTCTATCACTCTCTATCACTCTCTGACACACTCTGACACTCTCTGACACTCTCTGACACACTATATCACTCTCCGTCACTCTCTGACACACTCTGACTGTCTCTGACACTCTCTGACACTCTCTATCACTCTCTGACACTCTCTATCACGTTCTGACAATGTCAGACACTCTCAGACACTCTCTGACACTCTCTATCACTCACTGACACTCAAGGACACACTCTGACTCTCTCAGACAATCTCAGACACTCTCTATCACTCTCTATCACTCTGTGACACACTCTGACAATCTCTGACACTCTCAGACACACTCAGACACTCTCTAAACACTCACTGACACTCTCAGACACGCTCTGTCACTCTCTGACACTCTCAGTCACTCTCCATCAATCTCTATCACTCTCTGACACTCTCTGACATTCTCAGACACTCTCTATCACTCTCTATCACTCGCTGTCACTCTCTGACACTCTCAGAGACTCTATCAATCTCTATCACTCTCTGACACTCTCTGACATTCTCATACACTCTCTAACTCTCTCTATCACTCGCTGACACTCTCAGACACTCTCTGTCACTCTCTGACACTCACTGAAACTCTCAGACACTCTCTGTCACTCTCAGACACTCTCAGACACTCTCTCTCTCACTCTCTGACATTCTCTGAAACTCTCTGACACACTCACACACTCTCTGACACTCTCTGACACTCTCTGACACACTCTGACACTCTCTGAAACTCTCTATCACTCTCTGAAACTCTGACACTCTCTGACACACTCTGACACACACTATTGCTCTCTGACATTCTCTGACACACTCTGACACTCTCTGACACTGTCAGACACTCTCTATCACTCTCCATCACTCTCTGACACAATCTGACAATCTCTCACTCTCTCAGACACTCTCTATCACACTCTGACACTGACTGACACCCTCAGACACTCTCTGTCACTCTCTATCTCTCTCTGACACTTTCTATCACTCTCTGACACTCTCTGACACACTCTGAAACTCTCTGACACTCTCTATCACTCTCTATCACTCTCTGACACAATTTGACAATCTCCATCACTATCTGACACTCTCAGACACTCTCTGTCACTCTATGAAACTCTCAGACACTCTCTATCACTCTCTGACACACTCTGACACTCTCTGACACTCCCAGACACTCGCTATCACTCTCTATCACTCTCTGACACTCTCAGGCACTCTCTGACACACACTGACACTCTCAGGCATTCTCTGAAACTCTCTATCACTCGCTGAAACTTTCTGACACTCACAGACACTCTCTGACACTTTTTATCACTTTCTGACACTCTCAGACAATCTCAGACACTCTCAGACACTCTCAGATACTCTCTGGCACTCTCTATCACTCTCTGACACTCTCTATCACACTCTGACACTTTCTGTCACACTCTGACACTCTCTGTCACTCTCTGTCACTCTCAGGCACTCTCTATCACTCTCTGACACTCTCTGTCACTCTCTGACACTCTCTAACACTCTCTACCACTCTCTGTCACTCTCTGACACTCTCTGAAACTCTCTATCACTCTCTGACACTTTATATCACTCTCTGACACTCTCAGACACTCTCTGACTCTCTCAGACCCTCTCAGACACTCTCTGCCACTTTCTATCTCTCTCTGACACTCTCAGACACTCTCTGGCACTCTCTATCACTCTCTGACACTCTCTATTACACTCTGACACTTTCTGTCACTCTCTGACACTATCTGTCACTCTCTGACACTCTCAGACACTCTCTGAAACTCTCTATCAATCTCTGACACTCTCTGACACTCTCTGACACTTTCTGACACTCTCAGACACTCTCTATCACTCTCTATCCCTCTCTGTTACTCTCTCACACACACTGAAACTCTCAGGCATTCTCTGAAACTCTCTATCACTCGCTGAAACTTTCTGACACTCACAGACACTCTCTGACACTTTTTATCACTTACTGACACTCTCAGACAATCTCAGACACTCTCAGACACTCTCAGATACTCTCTGGCACTCTCTATCACTCTCTGACACTCTCTATCACACTCTGACACTTTCTGTCACTCTCTGACACTCTCTGTCACTCTCTGTCACTCTCAGGCACTCTCTATCACTCTCTGACACTCTCTGTCACTCTCTGACACTCTCTAACACTCTCTACCACTCTCTGGCACTCCCTGACACTTTCTGAAACTCTCTATCACTCTCTGACACTTTATATCACTCTCTGACACTCTCTGACACTCTCAGACACTCTCTGACTCTGGCAGACCCTCTCAGACCCTCTCTGCCACTTTCTATCTCTCTCTGACACTCTCAGACACTCTCTGGCACTCTCTATCACTCTCTGACACTCTCTATCACACTCTGACACTTTCTGTCACTCTCTGACACTATCTGTCACTCTCTGACACTCTCAGACACTCTCTGAAACTCTCTATCAATCTCTGACACTCTCTGACACTTTCTGACACTCTCAGACACTCTCTATCACTCTCTATCCCTCTCTGTTACTCTCTGCCACACTTTGACACTCTCTGACATTCTCTGACACACTCTGACAATCTCTGAAACTCTCTATCACTCTCTGACACACTCTGTCACTCACAGACACTCTCAGACACTCTCGATCACTCTCTGACATTCTCTATCACTCTCTGACACTCTCTGACACTCAAATACACTCTCTATCACACTCTAACACTCGCTGACACTCTCAGACACTCTCAGACACTCTCTGTCACTCTCTGACACTCACTGCAACTCTCAGACACTCTCTGTCACTCTCAGACACTCTCAGACACTCTCTCTCACTCTCTGACACTCTCTGAAACTCTCTGACACACTCACACACTCTCTGACACTCTCTAACACTCTCTGACACTCTCTGACACACTCTGAAACTCTCTGACAGTCTCTGTCACTCTCTGACACTCTCTGACACACTCTGACACACTCTATTGCTCTCTGACATTCTCTGACACACTCTGACACTCTCTGACACTGTCAGACTCTCTCTATCACTCTCCATCACTCTCTGACACAATCTGACAATCTCTGACACTCTCAGACACTCTCTATCACTCTCTGACACTGACTGACACCCTCAGACACTCTGTGTCACTCTCAGACACTCTCTATCTCTCTCTGACACTTTCTATCACTCTCTGACACTCTCTGACACACTCTGAAACTCTCTGACAGTCTCTATCACTCTCTACCACTCTCAGACACAATTTGACACACTCTATCACTCTCTGACACTCTCAGACACTCTCTATCACTCTATGAAACTCCCAGAAACTCTCTATCACTCTCTGACACACTCTGACACTCTCTGACACTCCCAGACACTCGCTATCACTCTCTATCACTCTCTGACACTCTCAGACTCTCTCAGACACTCACTGACACACATTGACACTCTCAGGCATTCTCTGAAACGCTCTATCACTCGCTGAAACTTTCTGACACTCGCAGACACTCTCTGACACTTTTTATCACTTTCTGACACTCTCAGACAATCTCAGACACTCTCAGACACTCTCTGGCAATCTCTATCACTCTCTGACACTCTCTATCACACTCTGACATTTTCTGTCGCTCTCTGACACTCTCTGTCACTCTCAGGCACTCTCTATCACTCTCTGACACTCTCTGTCACTCTCTGACACTCTCTAACACTCTCTACCACTCTCTGTCACTCTCTGACACTCTCTGAAACTCTCTGTCACTCTCTGACGCTTTCTATCCCTCTCTGACACTCTCTATCACTCTCGGACACTCTCTGACACTTTCTATCACTCGCTGACACTCTCAGACACTCTCTGACACTTTCTATCACTCGCTGACACTCTCAGAGACTCTCAGACAGTCTCAGACACTTTCTATCACTCTCTGACAGTGTCTGACAATCTCTGACACTCTCAGACACTCACTTTCACTCTCTATCCCTCTATGACACTCCCTATCACTCCCTAACACTATCAGATTGTCTATGACAATCTCTTTCACTCTCCATCACTCTCAGACACTCTCAGACATTCTCTGACACTCTCAGACTCTCTCAGACACTCTCAGACACTCTCTATCACTCTCTATCACACTCTGAAACTCTCTATCACTCTCTGACACTTTCTATCACACTCTGACACTCTCTGAAACTCTCAGATAATCTCAGACAGTCTCTTTCAATCTCCATCACTCTCTGACACTGTCAGACACTCTCTGACACTCTCAGATACTCGCTGACACTCTCAGACTCTCTCAGACACTATCAGACACTCTCTATCACTCGATATCACTCTCTGACACTCTCTGTCACTCTCAGACACTCTCTATCACTCTCTGACACTCTCCATCACTCTCTGACACTCTCTGACATTCTCAGACACTCTCTGACACTCTCTATGACTCTCTGACACTTTCAGACACTCTCTGACACTTTCAGACACTCTCTGACACTCTCAGACACCTTCTGACACTCTCAAACTCTCGGAGTCTCTCAGGCACTCTCTATCACTCTATATCACTCTCTGACACTCTCTGACACTATCTATCAATCTATGAAACTCTCTGACACTCTCTATCACTCTCTATCACTCTCAGGTACACTCTGACTCTCTCTGACACTCTCAGACACTCTCCAAACACTCTCTGACACTCACTGACACTCTCTGACACTCTCTATCACTCTCTAACACACTCTGACAATCTCTGACACTCTCAGACACTCTCTATCACTCTCTGAAACTCTCAGACACTCTCTACCACTCTCTGACACTCTCTATCACTCTCAGACACTCTCTATCACTCTCTGACATTCTCTGAAACTCTCAGACACTCTCTATCACTCTCTGACACTCTCAGACACTCTCTATCACTCTCTGACACTCTCTATCACTCTCTGGCACACTCTGACAGTCTCTGACACTCTCTGACACTCTCTGACACTCTCTATCACTCTCTATCACTCTCTGTTACTCTCTGACACACTCTGACATTTCCTGACACTCTCTGACACACTCTGACAATCTCTGACACTTTCTATCACTTTCTGACACTCTCTCTCACTCTCTGACACTCTCAGACAGTCTCTCTCACTCTCTGTCACTCTCTATCACTCTCAGGCACTCTCTGTCACTCTCTGACACTCACTGACACTCTGTCACTCTCTGACATTCTCTACCATTCTCTACCACTCTCTGTCACTCTCTGACACTCTCTGTCACTCTCTGTCACTCTCTATCATTCTCAGGCACTCTCTATCACTCTCTGACACTCTCAGACACTCTCTGACTCTCTCAGACCCTCTCAGACACTCTCTGTCACTTTATATCACTCTCTGACACTCTCAGACTCTCTCAGACACTCTCAGACACTCTCTATCATTCTCTATCGCTCTCTGAATCTCTCAGACACTCTCTGACACTTTCTATCACACTCTGACACTCTCTGAAACTCTCAGATAATCTCAGACAGTCTCTTTCAATCTCCATCACTCTCTGACACTGTCAGACATTGTCTGACAATCTCAGATACTCTCTGACACTCTCAGACTCTCTCAGACACTATCAGACACTCTCTATCACTCTATATCACTCCCTGACACTCTCTGTCACTATCTATCACTCTATGAAACTCTCTGACACTCTCTGTCACTCTCTATCACTCTCTGGCACACTCTGACTCTCTCTGACACTCTCTGACACTCTCCATCACTCTCTGACACTCTCTGACACTTTCCGACACTCTCAGACACACTCTACCACTTTCTGTCAATCTCTGACACTCTCTGACACTCTCTGATACACTCTGACACTCCCTGACACTCTCTGACACTCTCCATCGCTCTCTGACACTCTCTGACATTCTCAGACACTCTCTGACACTCTCTATGACTCTCTGACACTTTCAGACACTCTCTGACACTTTCAGACACTCTCTGACACTCTCAGACACTTTCAGACACTCTCAGACTCTCGGAGTCTCTCAGACACTCTCTATCACTCTCTCACTCTCTGGTACACTCTGACTCTCTCTGACACTCTCAGACACTCTCTAAACACTCTCTGACACTCACTGACACTCAGACACGCTCTGTCACTCTCTGACACTCTCAGACACTCTCTGACACTCTCTATCACTCTCTAACACACTCTGACAATCTCTGACACTCTCAGACACTCTCTATCACTCTCTGAAACTCTCAGACACTCTCTACCACTCTCTGACATTCTCTGAAACTCTCAGACACTCTCTATCACACTCTGACACTCTCAGACACTCTCTATCACTCTCTGACACTCTCTATCACTCTCTGGCTCACTCTGACAGTCTCTGACACTCTCTGACACTCTCTATCACTCTCTATCACTCTCTGTTACTCTCTGACACACTCTGACATTTTCTGACACTCTCTGACACTTTCTATCACTTTCTGACACTCTCTAGCACTCTCTGACATTCTCAGACACTCTCTATCACTCTCTGTCACTCTCTATCACTCTCAGGCACTCTCTATCACTCTCTGACACTCACTGACACTCTGTCACTCTCTGACACTCTCTACCATTCTCTACCACTCTCTATCACTCTCTGACACTCTGTCACTCTCTATCATTCTCAGGCACTCTCTATCACTCTCTGACACTCTCTATCACTCTCTGACACACTCTGACACTTTCTGACACTCTCAGACACTCTCTCTCACTCTCTTTCAAACTCTGGCTCACTCTGACAGTCTCTGTCACTCTCTGACACTCTCTGTCACTCTCTATCATTCTCAGGCACTCTCTATCACTCTCTGACACTCTCAGACACTCTCTGACTCTCTCAGACCCTCTCAGACACTCTCTGACACTTTGTTTTCACTCTCGGACACTCTCAGACACTCTCTGTCACTTTATATCACTCTCTGACACTCTCTGACACTCTCAGACACTTTCTATCACTCTCTGACACTCTCAGACACTCTCTGACACTTTCTATCACTCGCTGACACTCTCAGAGAGTCTCAGACAGTCTCAGACACTTTCTATCACTCTCTGACACTCTCTATCACTCTCTGACACTCTCAGACACTCTCTATCACTCTCTGACACACCCTATCACTCTCTGACACTCTCTATCACTCTCTATCACTCTCTGACACACTCTGACACTTTCTGACACTCTCAGACGCTCTCTCTCACTCGCTTTCAAACTCTGACACACTCTGACAGTCTCTGACACTCTCTATCACTCTCTATCACTCTCTGTTACTCTCTGACACACTCTGACATTTTCTGACACTCTCTGACACACTCTGACAATCTCTGACACTTTCTATCACTTTCTGACACTCTCTATCACTCTCTGACACTCTCAGACACTCTCTACCAATCTCTGTCACTCTCAGACACTCTCTATCACTCACTGACACTCTCTGTCACTCTCTGACACTCTCTGACACACTCTGACACTCTCAGACACTCTCTATCACTCTCTGAGACACTCTGTCACTCACAGACACTTTCAGACACTCTTGATCATTCTCTGACATTCTCTATCACTCTCTAACACTCTCTGACACTCAAAGACACTCTCTATCACACTCTATCACTCTCTATCACTCTCTATCACTCTCTGACACTCTCGGACACTCTCTATTACTCTCTGACACTCTCTGACACTCTCTGTCACTCACAGACCCTCTCAGACACTCTTGATCATTCTCTGACATTCTCTATCACTCTCTAACACTCTCTGACACTCAAAGACACTCTCTATCACACTCTATCACTCTCTATCACTCTCTGACACTCTCGGACACTCTCTATTACTCTCTGACACTCTCTGACTCTCTCTGACTCTCTCAGACAGTCTCTGACACTTTATATCACTCTCTGAATCTCTCAGACACTCTCTGACACTTTCTACCATACTCTGACACTCTCAGATAATCTCACACAGTCTCAGACACTTTCTATCACTCTCTGACACTGTCTGACAATCTCTGACACACTCAGACACTCTCTTTCACTCTCTATCCCTCTATGACACTCCCTGTCACTCCCTAACACTCTCAGATTCTCTATGACACTCTCTTTCACTCTCCATCACTCTTTGACACTTTCAGACACTCTCTGACACTCTCAGACACTCACTGACTCTCTCAGACACTCTCAGACACTCTCTACCAATCTGTATCACTCTCGCACACTCTCTATCACTCCATGAAATTCCCTGACACTCTCCATCACTCTCTATCACTCTCTGGCACACTCTGACTCACTCTAACACTCTCAGACACTCTCAGACACTCTCTATCATTCTCTATCGCTCTCTGAATCTCTCAGACACTCTCTGACACTTTCTATCACACTCTGACACTCTCTGAAACTCTCAGATAATCTCAGACAGTCTCTTTCAATCTCCATCACTCTCTGACACTGTCAGACATTGTCTGCCAATCTCAGATACTCTCTGACACTCTCAGACTCTCTCAGACACTATCAGACACTCTCTATCACTCTATATCACTCCCTGACACTCTCTGTCACTATCTATCACTCTATGAAACTCTCTGACACTCTCTGTCACTCTCTATCACTCTCTGGCACACTCTGACTCTCTCTGACACTCTCTGACACTCTCCATCACTCTCTGACACTCTCTGACACTTTCCGACACTCTCAGACACACTCTACCACTCTCTGTCAATCTCTGACACTCTCTGACACTCTCTGATACACTCTGACACTCCCTGACACTCTCTGACACTCTCCATCGCTCTCTGACACTCTCTGACATTCTCAGACACTCTCTGACACTCTCTATGACTCTCTGACACTTTCAGACACTCTCTGACACTTTCAGACACTCTCTGACACTCTCAGACACTTTCAGACACTCTCAGACTCTCGGAGTCTCTCAGACACTCTCTATCACTCTCTCACTCTCTGGTACACTCTGACTCTCTCTGACACTCTCAGACACTCTCTAAACACTCTCTGACACTCACTGACACTCAGACACGCTCTGTCACTCTCTGACACTCTCAGACACTCTCTGACACTCTCTGACACTCTCTATCACTCTCTAACACACTCTGACAATCTCTGACACTCTCAGACACTCTCTATCACTCTCTGAAACTCTCAGACACTCTCTACCACTCTCTGACATTCTCTGAAACTCTCAGACACTCTCTATCACACTCTGACACTCTCAGACACTCTCTATCACTCTCTGACACTCTCTATCACTCTCTGGCTCACTCTGACAGTCTCTGACACTCTCTGACACTCTCTATCACTCTCTATCACTCTCTGTTACTCTCTGACACACTCTGACATTTTCTGACACTCTCTGACACTTTCTATCACTTTCTGACACTCTCTAGCACTCTCTGACATTCTCAGACACTCTCTATCACTCTCTGTCACTCTCTATCACTCTCAGGCACTCTCTATCACTCTCTGACACTCACTGACACTCTGTCACTCTCTGACACTCTCTACCATTCTCTACCACTCTCTATCACTCTCTGACACTCTGTCACTCTCTATCATTCTCAGGCACTCTCTATCACTCTCTGACACTCTCTATCACTCTCTGACACACTCTGACACTTTCTGACACTCTCAGACACTCTCTCTCACTCTCTTTCAAACTCTGGCTCACTCTGACAGTCTCTGTCACTCTCTGACACTCTCTGTCACTCTCTATCATTCTCAGGCACTCTCTATCACTCTCTGACACTCTCAGACACTCTCTGACTCTCTCAGACCCTCTCAGACACTCTCTGACACTTTGTTTTCACTCTCGGACACTCTCAGACACTCTCTGTCACTTTATATCACTCTCTGACACTCTCTGACACTCTCAGACACTTTCTATCACTCTCTGACACTCTCAGACACTCTCTGACACTTTCTATCACTCGCTGACACTCTCAGAGAGTCTCAGACAGTCTCAGACACTTTCTATCACTCTCTGACACTCTCTATCACTCTCTGACACTCTCAGACACTCTCTATCACTCTCTGACACACCCTATCACTCTCTGACACTCTCTATCACTCTCTATCACTCTCTGACACACTCTGACACTTTCTGACACTCTCAGACGCTCTCTCTCACTCGCTTTCAAACTCTGACACACTCTGACAGTCTCTGACACTCTCTATCACTCTCTATCACTCTCTGTTACTCTCTGACACACTCTGACATTTTCTGACACTCTCTGACACACTCTGACAATCTCTGACACTTTCTATCACTTTCTGACACTCTCTATCACTCTCTGACACTCTCAGACACTCTCTACCAATCTCTGTCACTCTCAGACACTCTCTATCACTCACTGACACTCTCTGTCACTCTCTGACACTCTCTGACACACTCTGACACTCTCAGACACTCTCTAACACTCTCTGAGACACTCTGTCACTCACAGACACTTTCAGACACTCTTGATCATTCTCTGACATTCTCTATCACTCTCTAACACTCTCTGACACTCAAAGACACTCTCTATCACACTCTATCACTCTCTATCACTCTCTATCACTCTCTGACACTCTCGGACACTCTCTATTACTCTCTGACACTCTCTGACACTCTCTGTCACTCACAGACCCTCTCAGACACTCTTGATCATTCTCTGACATTCTCTATCACTCTCTAACACTCTCTGACACTCAAAGACACTCTCTATCACACTCTATCACTCTCTATCACTCTCTGACACTCTCGGACACTCTCTATTACTCTCTGACACTCTCTGACTCTCTCTGACTCTCTCAGACAGTCTCTGACACTTTATATCACTCTCTGAATCTCTCAGACACTCTCTGACACTTTCTACCATACTCTGACACTCTCAGATAATCTCACACAGTCTCAGACACTTTCTATCACTCTCTGACACTGTCTGACAATCTCTGACACTCTCAGACACTCTCTTTCACTCTCTATCCCTCTATGACACTCCCTGTCACTCCCTAACACTCTCAGATTCTCTATGACACTCTCTTTCACTCTCCATCACTCTTTGACACTTTCAGACACTCTCTGACACTCTCAGACACTCACTGACTCTCTCAGACACTCTCAGACACTCTCTATCAATCTGTATCACTCTCGCACACTCTCTATCACTCCATGAAATTCCCTGACACTCTCCATCACTCTCTATCACTCTCTGGCACACTCTGACTCACTCTAACACTCTCAGACACTCGCAGACACTTACTATCACTCTCTATCACTCTCTGACACTCTCTATCACTCTCCATCACTCTCTGAAATTCTCTGACACTCTCTATCACTCTCTATCACTCTCTGACACACTCTGACTGTCTCTGACACTCTCTGACACTCTCTATCACTCTCTGACACTCTCTACCACTTTCTGACACTCTCAGACACTCTCTATCACTCTCTGACACTCTCTATCACTCACTGACCCTCAAGGACACACTCTGTCACTCTCTGACACTCTCAGACACTCTCTATCAATCTCTATCACTCTCTGACACTCTCTGACATTCTCAGACACTCTCTATCACTCTCTATCACTCGCTGTCACTCTCTGACACTCTCAGACACTCTCTATCAATCTCGATCACTCTCTGACACTCTCTGACATTCTCAGACAATCTCTAACTCTCTCTATCACTCGCTGACACTCTCAGACACTCTCTATCACTCTCGAACTCTCGCGGACACTCTCAGACACTCTCAAACACTCTCTGTCACTCTCTGACTCTCACTGAAACTCTCAGACACTCTCTGTCACTCTCAGACACTCTCAGACACTCTCTCTCACTCTCTGACACACTCCCACACTCTCTGACACTCTCTAACACTCTCTGACACTCTCCGACACACTCTGACAGTCTCTGACATTCTCTATCACTCTCTGAAACTCTCTGACACTCTCTGACACACTCTGACACACTCTATTGCTCTCTGACATTCTCTGACACACTCTGACACTCTCTGACACTGTCAGACACTCTCTATCACTCTCCATCACTCTCTGACACAATCTGAAAATCTCTGACTCTCTCAGACACTCTCTATCACTTTCTGACACTGACTGACACCCTCAGACACTCTCTGTCACTCTCAGACACTCTCAGACACTCTCTATCTCTCTCTGACACTTTCTATCACTCTCTGACACTCTCTGACACACTCTGAAACTCTCTGACACTCTCTATCACTCTCTATCACTCTCTGACACAATTTGACACTCTCTGTCACTCTCTGACACTCTCAGACACCCTCTATCACTCCATGAACCTCTCTGACACACTCTGACACTCTCTGGCACTTTCTATCACACTCTGACACTCTCTGAAACTCTCAGATAATCTCAGACAGTCTCTTTCAATCTCCATCACTCTCTGACACTGTCAGACACTCTCTGACACTCTCAGATACTCTCTGACACTCTCAGACTCTCTCAGACACTATCAGACACTCGCTATCACTCTCTATCACTCTCTGACACTCTCAGACAATCTCAGACACTCTCTATCACTCTCTGAAACTCTCTTTCACACTCTGACACTTTCTGTCACTCTCTGACACTCTCTGACACTCTCAGACACTCTCTGACTCTCTCAGACCCTCTCTGACACTTTCTATCACTCTCTGACACTCTCCGACATTCTCTGGCACTCGCTATCACTCTCTGACACTCTCAGACACTCTCTGAAACTCTCTATCACTCTCTGACACTCTCTGACACTTTCTGACCCTCTCAGACACTCTCTATCACTCTCTGACATTCTCTACCACTCGCTGACACTCTCTATCCCTCTCTGTTACTCTCTGCCAGACTCTGACACTCTCTGACACTCTCTGATCTCTCTGACATTCTCTGACACACTCTGACAATCTCTGAAACTCTCGATCATTCTCTGACACACTCTGTCACTCACAGACACTCTCAGACACTCTCGAATGCTCTCTGACATTCTCTATCACTCGCTGACACTCTCTGACACTCAAAGACACTCTCTATCACACTCTGACACTCTCAGACACTCTCTACCACTCTCTGACACTCTCTATCACTCTCAGACACTCTCTATCACTCTCTGACATTCTCTGAAACTCTCAGACACTCTCTATCACACTCTGACACTCTCAGACACTCTCTATCACTCTCTGACACTCTCTATCACTCTCTGGCACACTCTGACAGTCTCTGACACTCTCTGACACTCTCTGACACTCTCTATCACTCTCTATCACTCTCTGTTACTCTCTGACACACTCTGACATTTTCTGACACTCTCTGACACACTCTGACAATCTCTGACACTTTATATCACTTTCTGACACTCTCTAGCACTCTCTGACATTCTCAGACACTCTCTATCACTCTCTGTCAATCTCTATCACTCTCAGGCACTCTCTATCACTCTCTGACACTCACTGACACTCTGTCACTCTCTGACACTCTCTGTCACTCTCTATCATTCTCAGGCACTCTCTATCACTCTCTGACACTCTCAGACACTCTCTGACTCTCTCAGACCCTCTCAGACACTCTCTGACACTTTGTTTTCACTCTCGGACACTCTCAGACACTCTCTGTCACTTTATATCACTCTCTGACACTCACTGACACTCTCAGACACTCTCAGACACTTTCTATCACTCTCTGACACTCTCAGACACTCTCTGACACTTTCTATCACTTGCTGACACTCTCAGAGAGTCTCAGACAGTCTCAGACACTTTCTATCACTCTCTGACACTCTCTATCACTCTCTGACACTCTCTGACACTCTCAGACACTCTCTATCACTCTCTGACACACTCTATCACTCTCTGACACGCTCTATCACTCTCTATCACTCTCTGACACACTCTGACACTTTCTGACACTCTCAGACACTCTCTCTCATTCTCTTTCAAACTCTGACACACTCTGACAGTCTCTGACACTCTCTGACACTCTCTGACACTCTCTATCACTCTCTATCACTCTCTGTTACTCTCTGACACACTCTGACATTTTCTGACACTCTCTGACACACTCTGACAATCTCTGACACTTTCTATCACTTTCTGACACTCTCTATTACTCTCTGACACTCTCAGACACTCTCTACCAATCTCTGTCACTCTCAGACACTCTCTATCACTCACTGACACTCTCTGTCACTCTCTGACACTCTCTGACACACTCTGACACTCTCAGACACTCTCTATCACTCTCTGAGACACTCTGTCACTCACAGACACTCTCAGACACTCTTGATCACTCTCTGACATTCTCTATCACTCTCTGACACTCTCTGACACTCATAGACACTCTCTATCACACTCTATCACACTCTATCACTCTCTATCACTCTCTGACACTCTTGGACACTCTCTATTACTCTCTGACACTCTCTGACTCTCTCTGACTCTCTCAGACACTTTCTGACACTTTATATCACTCTCTGAATCTCTCAGACACTCTCAGACAGTCTCAGACACTTTCTATCACTCTCTGACACTGTCTGACAATCTCGGACACTCTCAGACAGTCTCTTTCACTCTCTATCCCTCTATGACACTCCCTATCACTCCCTAACACTCTCAGATTCTCTATGACACTCTCTTTCACTCTCCATCACTCTTTGACACTCTCAGACACTCACTGACTCTCTCAGACACTCTCAGCCACTCTCTATCAATCTGTATCACTCTCTCACACTCTCTATCACTCTATGAAATTCCCTGACACTCTCCATCACTCTCTATCACTCTCTGGCACACTCTGACTCACTCTAACACTCTCAGACACTCGCAGACACTCTCTATCACTCTCTATCACTCTCTGACACTCTCTATCACTCTCCATCACTCTCTGAAATTCTCTGACACTCTCTATCACTCTCTATCACTCTCTGACACACTCTGACTGTCTCTGACACTCTCCGACACTCTCTATCACTCTCAGACACTCTCTAACACTTTCTGACACTCTCATACACTCTCTATCACTCTCTGACACTCTCTATCACTCACTGACACTCAAGGACACACTCTGTCACTCTCTGACACTCTCAGACACTCTCTATCAATCTCTATCACTCTCTGACACTCTCTGACATTCTCAGACACGCTCATATCACTCTCTATCACTCGCTGTCACTCTCTGACACTCTCAGACACTCTCTATCAATCTCGATCACTCTCTGACACTCTCTGACATTCTCAGACAATCTCTAACTCTCTCTGTCACTCGCTGACACTCTCAGACACTCTCAGACACTCTCAATCACTCTCGAACTCTCGCGGACACTCTCAGACACTCTCAAACACTCTCTGTCACTCTCTGACTCTCACTGAAACTCTCAGACACTCTCTGTCACTCTCTGTCACTCTCAGACACTCTCTCTCACACTCTGACACACTCCCACACTCTCTGACACTCTCTAACACTCTCTGACACTCTCTGACACACTCTGACAGTCTCTGACACTCTCTATCACTCTCTGAAACTCTCTGACACTCTCTGACACACTCTGACACACTCTATTGCTCTCTGACATTCTCTGACACACTCTGACACTCTCTGACACTGTCTGACAGACTCTATCACTCTCCATAGCTCTCTGACACAATCTGACCATCTCTGACAATCTCAGACACTCTCTATCACTCTCTGACACTGACTGGCACCCTCAGACACTCTCTGTCACTCTCAGACACTCTCAGACACTCTATCTCTCTCTGACACTTTCTATCACTCTCTGACACTCTCTGACACACTCTGAAACTCTCTGACACTCTCTATCACTCTCTATCACTCTCTGACACAATTTGACACTCTCCGTCACTCTCTGACACTCTCAGACACCCTCTATCACTCCATGAACCTCTCTGACACACTCTGACACTCTCTGACACTCCCAGACACTCGCTATCACTCTCTATCACTCTCTGACACTCTCAGACAATCTCAGACACTCTCTGACTCTCTCAGACCCTCTCAGACACTCTCTGACACTTTCTATCACTCTCTGACACTCTCAGACACTCTCTGGCACTCTCTGTCACTCTCTGACACTCTCTCTCACACTCTGACACTTTCTGTCACTCTCTGACACTCTCTGCCACTCTCTGACACTCTCAGACACTCTCTGAAACTCTCTATCACTCTCTGACACTTTCTGACCCTCTCAGACACTCTCTATCACTCTCTGACAATCTCTATCACTCGCTGACACTCTCTATCCCTCTCTGTTACTCTCTGCCAGACTCTGACACTCTCCGACACTCTCTGACATTCTCTGACACACTCTGACAATCTCTGAAACTCTCGATCATTCTCTGACACACTCTGTCACTCACAGACACTCTCAGACACTCTCGAATGCTCTCTGACATTCTCTGTCACTCGCTGACACTCTCTGACACTCAAAGACACTCTCTATCACACTCTGACATTCACTGAACCTCTCAGACACTCTCTGTCACTCTCAGACACTCTCAGACATTCTCTCTCACTCTCTGACACTCTCTGAAACTCTCTGACACACTCACACACTCTCTGACACTCTCTAACACTCTCTGACACACTCTGACAATCTCTATCACTCTCTGAAACTCTCTGACACTCTCTGACATACTCTGACACACTCTATTGCTCTCTGACATTCTCTGACACACTCTGACACTCTCTGACACTGTTAGACACTCTCTATCACTCTCCATCAATCTCTGACACAATCTGACAATTTCTGACACTCTCAGACACTCTCTATCACTCTCTGACACTGACTGACACCCTCAGACACATTCTGTCACTCTCAGACACTCTCAGACACTCTATATCTCTCTCTGACACTTTCTATCACTCTCTGACACTCTCTGACACCCTCTGAAACTCTCTGACACTCTCTATGTCTCTATCACTCTCTGACACAATGTGACACTCTCTTTCACTCTCAGACACTCTCAGACACTCTCTATCACTCTATGAAACTCTCAGACACTCTCTAACACTCTCTGACACACTCTGACACTCTCTGACACTCCCAGACACTCGCTATCCCTCTCTATCACTCTCTGACACTCTCAGACACTCTCAGACACTCTCTGACACACACTGACACTCTCAGGCATTCTCTGAAACTCTCTATCACTCGCTGAAACTTTCTATCACTCTCTGACACTCTCAGACACTCTCAGACACTCTCTGACTCTCTCAGACCCGCTCAGACACTCTCTGGCACTCTCTATCACTCTCTGACACTCTCTATCACACTCTGACACTTTCTGTCACTCTCTGACACGCTCTGTCACTCTCTATCACTCTCTGACACTTTCTATCACTCTCTGACACTCTCAGACACTCTCAGACACTCTCTGACTCTCTCAGACCCGCTCAGACACTCTCTGACGCTTTCTATCACTCTCTGACACTCTCAGAAACTCTCTGGCACTCTCTATCACTCTCTGACACTCTCTATCACACTCTGACACTTTCTGTCACTCTCTGACACTCTCAGACACTCTCTGACACTCTCTATCACTCTCTGACACTCTCTGACACTTTCTGACACTTTCTGACACTCTCAGACATTCTCTATCGCTCTCTGTCCCTCTCTGTTACTCTCTGCCACACTCTGACACTCTCTGACACTCTCTGACATTCTCTGACACACTCTGACATTCTCTGACACACTCTGGCACTCACAGACTCTCTCAGACACTCGATCACTCTCTCACATTCTCTATCACTCTCTTACACTCTCTGACACTCAAAGACACTCTCTATCACACTCTATCACTCTCTATCACTCTCTGACACTCTCGGACACTCTCTATTACTCTCTGACACTCTCTGACTCTCTCATACACTCCCTGACACTTTATATCACACTCTGAATCTCTCAGACACTCTCTGACACTTTCTATCACACTCTGACACTCTCAGATAATCTCAGACAGTCTCAGACACTTTCTATCACTCTCTGACACTGTCTGACAATCTCTGACACTCTCAGACAATCTCTTTCACTCTCTATCCCTCGATGACTCTCCCTATCACTCCCTAACACTCTCAGATTCTCTATGACACTCTATTTCACTCTCCACCACTCTCTGACACTTTCAGACACTCACTGACACTCTCAGACACTCACTGACTCTCTCAGACACTCTCAGACACTCTCTATCAATCTCTATCACTCTCTGACACACTCTGACTGTCACTGACACTCTCTGACACTCTCTATCACTCTCTGACACTCTCTATCACTTTCTGACACTCTCAGACACTCTCTATCACTCTCTGACACTCTTTCACTCACTGACACTCTCGGACGCACTCTGACACTCTCAGACCCTCGCAGACACTCTCTAAACACTCTCTGACACTCACTGACACTCTCAGACACGCTCTGTAACTCTCTGACACTCTCAGACACTCTCTATCACTCTCTGACACTCTCTGACATTCTCAGACACTCTCTATCACTCTCTATCACTCGCTGACACTCTCCGACACTCTCAGACACTCTCGATCACTCTCTAACACTCGCTGACACTCTCAGACACTCTCAGACACTCTCTGTCACTCTCTGACACTCACTGAAACTCTCAGATACTCTCTGTCACTCTCAGACACTCTCAGACACTCTCTCTCACTCTCTGACACTCTCTGAATCTCTCTGACACACTCACACACTCTCTGACACTCTCTAACACTCTCTGACACTCTCTGACACACTCACACACTCTCTGACACTCTCTATCATTCTCTGAAATTCTCTGACACTCTCTGACACACTCTGACACACTCTGAAACTCTCTGACACTCTATCACTCTCTATCAGTCTCTGACACAATTGGACACTCTCTATCACTCTCTGACACTCTCAGACACTCTCTATCACTCTATGACACTCTCAGACACTCTCTATCACTCTCTGACACACTCTGACACTCTCTGACACTCCCAGACACTCGCTATCACTCTCTATCACTCTCTGACACTCTCAGACACTCTCTGACACACACTGACACTCTCAGGCATTCTCTGAAACTCTCTGTCACTCGCTGCAACTGTCTGACACTCGCAGACACTCTCTGACACTTTTTTATCACTTTCTGACACTCTCAGACAATCTCAGACACTCTCAGACACTCTCTGACTCTCTCTGACTCACTCAGACCCTCTCAGACGCTTTCTGACACTTTCTATCACTCTCTGACACTTTCTATCACTCTCTGACACTCTCTGACACTCTCAGACACTCTCTGACTCTCTCAGACCCTCTCAGACGCTCTCTGACACTTTCTATCACTCTCTGACACTCTCAGTCACTCTCTGGCACTCTCTATCACTCTCTGGCACTCTCTATCACAACCTGACACTTTCTGTCACTCTCTGACACTCTCTGACACTCTCTGTCACTCTCTGACACTCTCAGACACTCTCAGACACTCTCTATCACTCTCTGACACTCTACATCACTCTCTGACACTCTCTGTCACTATCTATCACTCTATGAAACTCTCTGACACTCTCTATCATTCTCTATCACTCTCTGGCACACTCTGACTCTCTCTGACACACTCTGACTCTCTCCATCACTCTCTGACACTCTCTGACACTTTCCGACACTCTCAGACACTCTCTACCACTCTCTATCAATCTCTGACTCTCTCTGACACTCTCTGATACACTCTGACACTCCCTGACAGTCTTTGACACTCTCCATCTCTCTCTGACACTCTCTGACACTCTCTGACAATCTCAGACACTCTCTGACACTCTCTATGACTCTCTGACACTCTCTGACACTTTCAGACACTCTCAGACACACTCATGCACTCTCTGGCACTCTCTGGCACTCTCTATCACTCTCTGGCACTCTCTATCACTATCTGACACTCGCTGACACTCTCTGACTCTCTCAGACTCTCCCTGACACTCTCAGAATCTCTCTGACTCTCTCTATCACTCTCTGACACTCTCTGACATTCTCAGACACTCTCAGACGCTCTCTATCACTCGCTGAAACTCTCTGACACTCGCAGATACTCTCTGACACTTGTTATCACTTTCTGACACTCTCAGACAATCTCAGACACTCTCTGGCACTCTCTATCACTCTCTGACACTCTCTATCACACTCTGACAGTTTCTGTCACTCTCTGACACTCGCTGTCACTCTCAAACACTCTCAGGCACTCTCTATCACTCTCTGACAGTCTCTGTCACTCTCTGACACTCTCTAACACTCTCTACCACTCTCTGTCACTCTCTGACACTCTCAGACACTCTCTCTCACACTCTGACACACTCCCACACTCTCTGACACTCTCTAACACTCTCTGACACTCTCTGACACACTCTGACAGTCTCTGACACTCTCTATCACTCTCTGAAACTCTCTGACACTCTCTGACACACTCTGACACACTCTATTGCTCTCTGACATTCTCTGACACACTCTGACACTCTCTGACACTGTCCGACACTCTCTATCACTCTCCATAGCTCTCTGACACAATCTGACAATCTCTGACAATCTCAGACACTCTCTATCACTCTCTGACACTGACTGACACCCTCAGACACTCTCTGTCACTCTCAGACACTCTCAGACACTCTATCTCTCTCTGAAACTTTCTATCACTCTCTGACACTCTCTGACACACTCTGAAACTCTCTGACACTCTCTATCACTCTCTATCACTCTCTGACACAATTTGACACTCTCTGTCACTCTCTGACACTCTCAGACACCCTCTATCACTCCATGAACCTCTCTGACACACTCTGACACTCTCTGACACTCCCAGACACTCGCTATCACTCTCTATCACTCTCTGACACTCTCAGACAATCTCAGACACTCTCTATCACTCTCTGAAACTCTCTTTCACACTCTGACACTTTCTGTCACTCTCTGACACTCTCAGACACTCTCTGACTCTCTCAGACCCTCTCAGACACTCTCTGACACTTTCTATCACTCTCTGACACTCTCAGACATTCTCTGGCACTCTCTGTCACTCTCTGACACTCTCTCTCACACTCTGACACTTTCTGTCACTCTCTGACACTCTCTGTCACTCTCTGACACTCTCAGACACTCTCTGAAACTCTCTATCACTCTCTGACACTCTCTGACACTTTCTGACCCTCTCAGACACTCTCTATCACTCTCTGACAATCTCTATCACTCGCTGACACTCTCTATCCCTCTCTGTTACTCTCTGCCAGACTCTGACACTCTCTGACACTCTCTGACATTCTCTGACACACTCTGACAATCTCTGAAACTCTCGATCATTCTCTGACACACTCT
This sequence comes from Heterodontus francisci, assembly GCF_036365525.1. Taxonomy (NCBI): domain Eukaryota; kingdom Metazoa; phylum Chordata; class Chondrichthyes; order Heterodontiformes; family Heterodontidae; genus Heterodontus; species Heterodontus francisci. Next base: position 32,163,066 of record NC_090412.1, on the reverse strand, counting down.
GTCACTCACAGACACTCTCAGACACTCTCGAATGCTCTCTGACATTCTCTGTCACTCGCTGACACTCTCTGACACTCAAAGACACTCTCTATCACACTCTGACATTCACTGAACCTCTCAGACACTCTCTGTCACTCTCAGACACTCTCAGACATTCTCTCTCACTCTCTGACACTCTCTGAAACTCTCTGACACACTCACACACTCTCTGACACTCTCTAACACTCTCTGACACACTCTGACAATCTCTATCACTCTCTGAAACTCTCTGACACTCTCTGACATACTCTGACACACTCTATTGCTCTCTGACATTCTCTGACACACTCTGACACTCTCTGACACTGTTAGACACTCTCTATCACTCTCCATCAATCTCTGACACAATCTGACAATCTCTGACACTCTCAGACACTCTCTATCACTCTCTGACACTGACTGACACCCTCAGACACTCTCTGTCACTCTCAGACACTCTCAGACACTCTATATCTCTCTCTGACACTTTCTATCACTCTCTGACACTCTCTGACACCCTCTGAAACTCTCTGACACTCTCTATGTCTCTATCACTCTCTGACACAATTTGACACTCTCTTTCACTCTCTGACACTCTCAGACACTCTCTATCACTCTATGAAACTCTCAGACACTCTCTAACACTCTCTGACACTCTCAGACACTCTCAGACACTCTCTGACACACACTGACACTCTCAGGCATTCTCTGAATCTCTCTATCACTCGCTGAAACTTTCTATCACTCTCTGACACTCTCAGACACTCTCAGACACTCTCTGACTCTCTCAGACCCGCTCAGACACTCTCTGGCACTCTCTATCACTCTCTGACACTCTCTATCACACTCTGACTCTTTCTGTCACTCTCTGACACTCTCTGTCACTCTCTATCACTCTCTGACACTTTCTATCACTCTCTGACACTCTCAGACACTCTCAGACACTCTCTGACTCTCTCAGACCCGCTCAGACACTCTCTGACGCTTTCTATCACTCTCTGACACTCTCAGAAACTCTCTGGCACTCTCTATCACTCTCTGACACTCTCTATCACACTCTGACACTTTCTGTCACTCTCTGACACTCTCAGACACTCTCTGACACTCTCTATCACTCTCTGACACTCTCTGACACTTTCTGACACTTTCTGACACTCTCAGACATTCTCTATCGCTCTCTGTCCCTCTCTGTTACTCTCTGCCACACTCTGACACTCTCTGACACTCTCTGACATTCTCTGACACACTCTGACATTCTCTGACACACTCTGGCACTCACAGACTCTCTCAGACACTCGATCACTCTCTCACATTCTCGATCACTCTCTGACACTCTCTGACACTCAAAGACACTCTCTATCACACTCTATCACTCTCTATCACTCTCTGACACTCTCGGACACTCTCTATTACTCTCTGACACTCTCTGACTCTCTCATACACTCCCTGACACTTTATATCACACTCTGAATCTCTCAGACACTCTCTGACACTTTCTATCACACTCTGACACTCTCAGATAATCTCAGACAGTCTCAGACACTTTCTATCACTCTCTGACACTGTCTGACAATCTCTAACACTCTCAGACACTCTCTTTCACTCTCTATCCCTCGATGACTCTCCCTATCACTCCCTAACACTCTCAGATTCTCTATGACACTCTATTTCACTCTCCACCACTCTCTGACACTTTCAGACACTCACTGACACTCTCAGACACTCACTGACTCTCTCAGACACTCTCAGACACTCTCTATCAATCTCTATCACTCTCTGACACTATCTATCACTCTATGAAACTCCCTGACACACTCCATCATTCTCTATCACTCTCTGGCACACTCTGACTCACTCTAACACTCTCAGACACTCTCAGACACTCTCTATCACTCTCTATCACACTCTGACACTCTCTATCACTCTCCATCACTCTCTGAAATTCACGGACACTCTCTGACACTCTCCGACACTATCTGACACTCTCTGACACTCTGATGCACTCAGACACTCTCTATCACCCTCTATTACTGTCTATCACTCTCTATCACTCTCTCTCACTCTCTGACACACTCTGACACTCTCTGACACTCTCAGACACTCTCTATCAATCTCTATCACTCTCTGACACACTCTGACTGTCACTGACACTCTCTGACACTCTCTATCACTCTCTGACACTCTCTATCACTTTCTGACACTCTCAGACACTCTCTATCACTCTCTGACACTCTTTCACTCACTGACACTCTCGGACGCACTCTGACACTCTCAGACCCTCGCAGACACTCTCTAAACACTCTCTGACACTCACTGACACTCTCAGACACGCTCTGTAACTCTCTGACACTCTCAGACACTCTCTATCACTCTCTGACACTCTCTGACATTCTCAGACACTCTCTATCACTCTCTATCACTCGCTGACACTCTCAGACACTCTCAGACACTCTCGATCACTCTCTAACACTCGCTGACACTCTCAGACACTCTCAGACACTCTCTGTCACTCTCTGACACTCACTGAAACTCTCAGATACTCTCTGTCACTCTCAGACACTCTCAGACACTCTCTCTCACTCTCTGACACTCTCTGAATCTCTCTGACACACTCACACACTCTCTGACACTCTCTAACACTTGACACTCTCTGACACACTCTGAAACACTCTATCGCTCTGTGACATTCTCTGACACACTCTGACACTCTCTGACACACTCTGAAACTCTCTGACACTCTATCACTCTCTATCAGTCTCTGACACAATTTGACACTCTCTATCACTCTCTGACACTCTCAGACACTCTCTATCACTCTATGACACTCTCAGACACTCTCTATCACTCTCTGACACACTCTGACACTCTCTGACACTCCCAGACACTCGCTATCACTCTCTATCACTCTCTGACACTCTCAGACACTCTCTGACACTCACTGACATTCTCTCTGAGACTCTCTGACACTCTTTGACACTCTCTGACAATCTCAGACACCCTCAGACACTCTCTGACACTCTCGATCACTCTCTGACACTCTCTGCCACTCTCTACCACTCTATATAAATCGCTGACACTTTCAGACACTCTCTGCCACTCTCTATCACTCTCTGACACTCTCTGACACTCTCTATCACTCTCTGACACTCTCTGACACTTTCAGACACTCTCTGCTACTCTCCATCACTCTCTGACACTCTCTGACACTTTCTGACACTTTCTGACACTCTCTGACACTCTCACACTCTCTGAAACTCTCTAACACTCTCTGACACTCTCTGACACACTTTGTCACTCTCTGACACTCTCAGACACTCTCTGGCACTCTCTGACAATCTCAGACACAATCAGACACTCTCTGACACTCTCTATCACTTTCTGACACTCTCTGACACTTTCAGACACTCTCTGCCACTCTCTATCACTCTCTGACACTCTCTAACACTCTCTAACACTCTCTAACACTCTCTGACCCTCTCTATCACTCTCTGACACTCTCTAACACTCTCTGACACTCTCTGACCCTCTTTATCACTCTCTGACCCTCTCTGGCACTCTCAGACCTACGCAGATACTCGCTGACACTCACTTTCACTCTCTGACAGTCTCTGACGCTTTCAGACATTCTCTGCCACTCTCTACTACTCTCTATCACTCGCTGACACTTTCAGACACTCTCTGCCACTCTCTATCACTCTCTGTCACTCTCTGACACTATCTGACACTCTCACAATCTCTGACACTCACTGAAACTCTCAGATACTCTCTGTCACTCTCAGACACTCTCAGACACTCTCTCTCACTCTCTGACACTCTCTGAATCTCTCTGACACACTCACACACTCTCTGACACTCTCTAACACTTGACACTCTCTGACACACTCTGACACACTCTATCGCTCTGTGACATTCTCTGACACACTCTGACACTCTCTGACACACTCTGAAACTCTCTGACACTCTATCACTCTCTATCAGTCTCTGACACAATTTGACACTCTCTATCACTCTCTGACACTCTCAGACACTCTCTATCACTCTATGACACTCTCAGACACTCTCTATCACTCTCTGACACACTCTGACACTCTCTGACACTCCCAGACACTCGCTATCACTCTCTATCACTCTCTGACACTCTCAGACACTCTCTGACACTCACTGACATTCTCTCTGAGACTCTCTGACACTCTTTGACACTCTCTGACAATCTCAGACACCCTCAGACACTCTCTGACACTCTCGATCACTCTCTGACACTCTCTGCCACTCTCTACCACTCTATATAAATCGCTGACACTTTCAGACACTCTCTGCCACTCTCTATCACTCTCTGACACTCTCTGACACTCTCTATCACTCTCTGACACTCTCTGACACTTTCAGACACTCTCTGCTACTCTCCATCACTCTCTGACACTCTCTGACACTTTCTGACACTTTCTGACACTCTCTGACACTCTCACACTCTCTGAAACTCTCTAACACTCTCTGACACTCTCTGACACACTTTGTCACTCTCTGACACTCTCAGACACTCTCTGGCACTCTCTGACAATCTCAGACACAATCAGACACTCTCTGACACTCTCTATCACTTTCTGACACTCTCTGACACTTTCAGACACTCTCTGCCACTCTCTATCACTCTCTGACACTCTCTAACACTCTCTAACACTCTCTAACACTCTCTGACCCTCTCTATCACTCTCTGACACTCTCTAACACTCTCTGACACTCTCTGACCCTCTTTATCACTCTCTGACCCTCTCTGGCACTCTCAGACCTACGCAGATACTCGCTCACACTCACTTTCACTCTCTGACAGTCTCTGACGCTTTCAGACATTCTCTGCCACTCTCTACTACTCTCTATCACTCGCTGACACTTTCAGACACTCTCTGCCACTCTCTATCACTCTCTGTCACTCTCTGACACTATCTGACACTCTCACACTCTCTGACACTCACTGAAACTCTCAGATACTCTCTGTCACTCTCAGACACTCTCAGACACTCTCTCTCACTCTCTGACACTCTCTGAATCTCTCTGACACACTCACACACTCTCTGACACTCTCTAACACTTGACACTCTCTGACACACTCTGACACACTCTATCGCTCTGTGACATTCTCTGACACACTCTGACACTCTCTGACACACTCTGAAACTCTCTGACACTCTATCACTCTCTATCAGTCTCTGACACAATTTGACACTCTCTATCACTCACTGACACTCTCAGACACTCTCTATCACTCTATGACACTCTCAGACACTCTCTATCACTCTCTGACACACTCTGACACTCTCTGACACTCCCAGACACTCGCTATCACTCTCTATCACTCTCTGACACTCTCAGACACTCTCTGACACTCACTGACATTCTCTCTGAGACTCTCTGACACTCTTTGACACTCTCTGACAATCTCAGACACCCTCAGACACTCTCTGACACTCTCGATCACTCTCTGACACTCTCTGCCACTCTCTACCACTCTATATAAATCGCTGACACTTTCAGACACTCTCTGCCACTCTCTATCACTCTCTGACACTCTCTGACACTCTCTATCACTCTCTGACACTCTCTGACACTTTCAGACACTCTCTGCTACTCTCCATCACTCTCTGACACTCTCTGACACTGTCTGACACTTTCTGACACTCTCTGACACTCTCACACTCTCTGAAACTCTCTAACACTCTCTGACACTCTCTGACACACTTTGTCACTCTCTGACACTCTCAGACACTCTCTGGCACTCTCTGACAATCTCAGACACAATCAGACACTCTCTGACACTCTCTATCACTTTCTGACACTCTCTGACACTTTCAGACACTCTCTGCCACTCTCTATCACTCTCTGACACTCTCTAACACTCTCTAACACTCTCTAACACTCTCTGACCCTCTCTATCACTCTCTGACACTCTCTAACACTCTCTGACACTCTCTGACCCTCTTTATCACTCTCTGACCCTCTCTGGCACTCTCAGACCTACGCAGATACTCGCTGACACTCACTTTCACTCTCTGACAGTCTCTGACGCTTTCAGACATTCTCTGCCACTCTCTACTACTCTCTATCACTCGCTGACACTTTCAGACACTCTCTGCCACTCTCTATCACTCTCTGTCACTCTCTGACACTATCTGACACTCTCACACTCTCTGACACTCTCACACTCTCTGACACTCTAACACTCTCTATCACTCTCTGACACTCTGACACTCTCTATCACTCTCTGACACTCTCTATCACTCTCTGACACTCTCTGACAATCTCAGACACACTCAGACACTCTCTGACACTCTCTGACACTCTCGATCACTCTCTGACACTCTCTGACACTTTCAGACACTCTCTGCCACTCTCTCTCACTCTCTATCACTCTCTGACACTCTCTGACACTCTCACACTCTCTGACACTCTCACACACTCTCACACACTCTCACACACTCTCTGACACTCTCTGACCCACTCTGACACTCTCTGTCACTGTCTGACACTGTCTGGCACTCTCACACTCTCTGACACTCTCACTCTCTCTGACACTCGCTGACACTCTCTCACACTCTCTGACACTCTCTCACCCTCTCTGACCCTCTCTGACCCTCTCTGACACTCTCTGACACTCTCTTACACTCTCCATCAATCTCGGACACTCTCTGATACACCCTGACACTCTCAGACACACTCTGACACACTCAGACTCTCTCTACCACACTCCATCAATCTCTCACACTGTCTAACACTCTCTGATACACTCTAACAATCTCAGACACTCTCTGACACTCTCTATCACCATCTGACACTCGCTGACACTCTCAGACAGTCTCAGACACTCTCTATCACTATCTGACAATCTCTGACACTCTCTGACACTCTCTGATACTCTCCAATACACTCTGACACTCTCTATCTCTCTCTGACACTCTCTGACAATCTCATACACACTCAGACACTCTCTGACACTCTCTATCACTCTCTGACACTCGCTAACACTCTCAGACAGTCTCAGACACTCTCTGATACTCTCTGACACTCTCTGACACTTTCAGACACTCTCTGCCACTCTCTATCACTCTCTATCACTCTCTGAAAATCTCTGCCACTCTCTGACACTCTCTATGACTATCTGACACTCTCTGACACTCTCTCTGACCCTCTCTCACACTCTCTGACACACTCTGACCCTCCCTGACACTCTCTGAGACTCTTGTACACTCTCTGACACTCTCTGACACTTTCACACACTCTCTGCCACTCCCTATCAATCTATATCACTCGCTGACACTTTCAGACACTCTCTGCCACTCTCTATCACTCTCTATCACTCTCTGACGCTCTCTGACACTCTCTATCACTCTCTGACACTCTCTGACACTTTCAGACACTCTCTGCTACTCTCTGACACTCTCTGACACTCTCTGACACTCTCTGACTCTCTCTGACACTCTCACACTCTCTCACACTCTCTGACACTCTCTGACACTCTCTGACACAATCTGTCCCTCTCTGACACTCTCTGACACTATCTCACACTCTCTGACACTTTCGCACTCTCTGACACTCTCACACTCTCTGACACTCTCACACTCTCTGACACTCTCTCACACTCTCTGACACTCTCTCACCCTCTCTGACCCTCTCTGACCCTCTCTGACACTCTCTGACACTCTCTATCACTCTCTGACACTCTCTTACACTCTCCATCACTCTCTGACACTCTCTGATACACTGTGACACTCTCAGACACACTCTGACACACTCAGACACTCTCTACCACACTCTATCAATCTCTCACACTGTCTAACACTCTCTGATACACTCTAACAATCTCAGACACTCTCTGACACTCTCTATCACCATCTGACACTCGCTGACACTCTCAGACAGTCTCAGACACTCTCTATCACTATCTGACAATCTCTGACACTCTCTGACACTCTCTGATACTCTCCAATACACTCTGACACTCTCTATCTCTCTCTGACACTCTCTGACAATCTCATACACACTCAGACACTCTCTGACACTCTCTATCACTCTCTGACACTCTCTCACACTCTCAGACAGTCTCAGACACTCTCTGACACTCTCTGATACTCTCTGACACTCTCTGACACTTTCAGACACTCTCTGCCACTCTCTATCACTCTCTATCACTCTCTGAAACTCTCTGCCAATCTCTGACATTCTCTATGACTATCTGACACTCTCTGACACTCTCTCTGACCCTCTCTCACACTCTCTGACACACTCTGACCCTCCCTGACACTCTCTGAGACTCTCGTACACTCTCTGACACTCTCTGACACTTTCACACACTCTCTGCCACTCCCTATCACTCTATATCACTCGCTGACACTTTCAGACACTCTCTGCCACTCTCTGTCACTCTCTATCACTCTCTGACGCTCTCTGACACTCTCTATCACTCTCTGACACTCTCTGACACTTTCAGACACTCTCTGCTACTCTCTGACACTCTCTGACACTCTCTGACACTCTCTGACACTCTCACACTCTCTCACACTCTCTGACACTCTCTGACACAATCTGTCCCTCTCTGACACTCTCTGACACTATCTCACACTCTCTGACACTATCACACTCTCTGACACTCTGACCCTCTCTGACCTTCTCTGACCCTCTCTGACAATCTCTGACACTCTCTGACAAACTCTGACACACTCAGACACTCTCTTTCACTCTCTGACACTTTCAGACACTCTCTGCCACACTCTATCACTCTATATCACTCTCTGACACTTTCAGACACTCTCTATCACGCTCTATCACTCTCTATCACTCTCTGACACTCTCTGACACTCTCTGACACTCTCTATCTCTCTCTGACACTCTCTGACAATCTCATACACACTCAGACACTCTCTGACACTCTCTATCACTCACTGACACTCTCTGACACTCTCAGACAGTCTCAGACACTCTCTGACACTCTCTGATACTCTCTGAAACTCTCTGACACTCTCTGACAATCTCAGACACACTCAGACACTCTCTGACACTTTCAGACACTCTCTGCCACTCTATATCAATCTCTGACGCTCTCTGACACTCTCTGACACTTTCAGACACTCTCTGCTACTCTCTGACACTCTCTGACACTCTCTGTCACTCTCTGACACTCTCACACTCTCTCACACTCTCTCACACTCTCTGACACTCTCTGACACTCTCTGACACACTCTGACCCTCTCAGACACTCTCTGACACTATCTGACACTCTCTGCCACACTCTATCACTCTATATCACTCTCTGACACTTTCAGACACTCTCAATCACTTTCTATCACTCTCTATCACTCTCTGACACTCTCTGACACTCTCTGACACTCTCTATCTCTCTCTGACACTCTCTGACAATCTCAAACAAACTCAGACACTCTCTATCACTCTCTGACACTCTCAGACAGTCTCAGACGCTCTCTGACAATCTCAGACACACTCAGACACTCTCTGACACTTTCAGACACTCTCAGACACTCTCTGACACTTTCAGACACTCTCTGCCACTCTCTATCAATCTCTGACGCTCTCTGACACTCTCTATCACTCTCTGACACTCTCTGACACTTTCAGACACTCTCTGCTACTCTCTGACACTCTCTGACACTCTCTGACACTCTCACACTCTCTCACACTCTCTCACACTCTCTGACACTCTCTGACAAACTCTGTCCCTCTCTGACACTCTCTGACACTATCTGACACTCTCTGACACTCTCTGACACACTCCGTCCCTCTCTGACACTCTCTGACACTTTCAGACACTCTCTGCCACACTCTATCACTCTATATCACTCTCTGACACTTTCAGACACTCTCTATCACTCTCTATCACTCTCTATCACTCTCTGACACTCTCTGACACTCTCTGACACTCTCTGACACTCTCCATCACTCTCTATCACTCTCTGACACTTTCAGACACTCTCTGCCACTCTCTATCACTCTCTGACACTCTCTGACTCTCGCACACTCTCTGCCACTCTCTGACACTCTTTCACACTCTCTGACACTCTCTGACACTCTCTGACCCTCTCTGACCCTCTCTGACACTCTCTGGCACTCTCTGACAATCTCAGACACAATCAGACACTCTCTGACACTCTCTATCACTTTCTGACACTCTCTGACACTTTCAGACACTCTCTGCCGCTCTCTATCACTCTCTGACACTCTCTAACACTCTCTAACACTCTCTGACACTCTCTGACACTCTCTAACACTCACTGACACTCTCTGACCCTCTTTATCACTCTCTGACCCTCTCTGGCACTCTCAGACCTACGCAGATACTCGCTGACACTCACTTTCACTCTCTGACAGTCTCTGACGCTTTCAGACATTCTCTGCCACTCTCTACTACTCTCTATCACTCGCTGACACTTTCAGACACTCTCTGCCACTCTCTATCACTCTCTGTCACTCTCTGACACTATCTGACACTCTCTGACACTATCTGACACTCTCACACTCTCTGACACTCTCACACTCTCTATCACTCTCTGACACTCTCTATCACTCTCTGACACTCTCTGACAATCTCAGACACACTCAGACACTCTCTGACACTCTCTGACACTCTCGATCACTCTCTGACACTCTCTGACACTTTCAGACACTCTCTGCCACTCTCTCTCACTCTCTATCACTCTCTATCACTCTCTGACACTCTCTGACACTCTCACACTCTCTGACACTCTCTGACACTCTCACACACTCTCACACACTCTCACACACTCTCTGACACTCTCTGACCCACTCTGACACTCTCTGTCACTGTCTGACACTCTCTGGCACTCTCACACACTCTGACACTCTCACTCTCTCTGACACTCTCTGACACTCTCTCACACTCTCTGACACTCTCTCACACTCTCTGACACTCTCTCACCCTCTCTGACCCTCTCTGACCCTCTCTGACCCTCTCTGACACTCTCTGACACTCTCTATCACTCTCTGACACTCTCTTACACTCTCCATCACTCTCTGACACTCTCTGATACACTGTGACACTCTCAGACACACTCTGACACACTCAGACACTCTCTACCACACTCTATCAATCTCTCACACTGTCTAACACTCTCTGATACACTCTAACAATCTCAGACACTCTCTGATACTCTCTATCACCATCTGACACTCGCTGACACTCTCAGACAGTCTCAGACACTCTCTATCACTATCTGAGAATCTCTGACACTCTCTGACACTCTCTGATACTCTCCAATACACTCTGACACTCTCTATCTCTCTCTGGCACTCTCTGACAATCTCATACACACTCAGACACTCTCTGACACTCTCTATCACTCTCTGACACTCTCTCACACTCTCAGACAGTCTCAGACACTCTCAGAAACTCTCTGACACTCTCTGATACTCTCTGACACTCTCTGACACTTTCAGACACTCTCTGCCACTCTCTATGACTATCTGACACTCTCTGACACTCTCTCTGTCCCTCTCTCACACTCTCTGACACACTCTGACCCTCCCTGACACTCTCTGAGACTCTTGTACACTCTCTGACACTCTCTGACACTTTCACACACTCTCTGCCACTCCCTATCACTCTATATCACTCGCTGACACTTTCAGACACTCTCTGCCACTCTCTATCACTCTCTATCACTCTCTGACGCTCTCTGACACTCTCTGACACTCTCTGACACTCTCACACTCTCTCACACTCTCTGACACTCTCTGACACTCTCTGACACAATCTGTCCCTCTCTGACACTCTCTGACACAATCTGTCCCTCTCTGACACTCTCTGACACTATCTCACACTCTCTGACACTATCACACTCTCTGACACTCTCACACTCTCTGACACTCTCTCACACTCTCTGACACTCTCTCACCCTCTCTGACCCTCTCTGACCCTCTCTGACCCTCTCTGACACTCTCTGACACTCTCTATCACTCTCTAACACTCTCTATCACTCTCTGACACTCTCTTACACTCTCTGATACACTGTGACACTCTCAGACACACTCTGACACACTCAGGCACTCTCTACCACACTCTATCAATCTCTCACACTGTCTAACACTCTCTGATACACTCTAACAATCTCAGACACTCTCTGACACTCTCTATCACCATCTGACACTCGCTGACACTCTCTGACACTCTCTGATACTCTCCAATACATTCTGACACTCTCTATCTCTCTCTGACACTCTCTGACAATCTCATACACACTCAGACACTCTCTGCCACTCTCTATCACTCTCTGACACTCTCTCACACTCTCAGACAGTCTCAGACACTCTCTGACACTCTCTGACACTCTCTGACACTTTCAGACACTCTCTGCCACTCTCTATCACTCTCTGAAACTCTCTGCCACTCTCTGACACTCTCTATGACTATCTGACACTCTCTGACACTCTCTCTGACGCTCTCTCACACTCTCTGACACACTCTGACCCTCCCTGACACTCTCTGAGACTCTCGTACACTCTCTGACACTCTCTGACACTTTCACAAACTCTCTGCCACTCCCTATCACTCTATATCACTCGCTGACACTTTCAGACACTCTCTGCCACTCTCTATCACTCTCTGCCACTCTCTATCACTCTCTGACGCTCTCTGACACTCTCGATCACTCTCTGACACTCTCTGACACTTTCAGACACTCTCTGCTACTCTCTGATACTCTCTGACACTCTCTGACACTCTCTGACACTCTCACACTCTCTCACATTCTCTGACACTCTCTGACACTCTCTGACACAATCTGTTCCTCTCTGACACTCTCTGACACTATTTCACTCTCTCTGACACTATCACACTCTCTGACACTCTCACACTCTCTGACACTCTCTCATACTCTCTGACATTCTCTGACACTCTCTGACACTGTCTGACCCTCTCTGACAATTTCTGACACTCTCTGACAAACTCTGACACACTCAGACACTCTCTGTCACTTTCAGACACTCTCTGCCACTCTCTATCAATCTCTGACACTCTCTGCCACACTCTATCACTCTATATCACTCTCTGACACTTTCAGACACTCTCTATCACTCTCTATCACTCTCTGACACTCTCAGACAGTCTCAGACGCTCCCTGACACTCTCTGATACTCTCTGACACTCTCTGACACTCTCTGACAATCTCAGACACACTCAGACACTCTCTGTCACTTTCAGACACTCTCTGCCACTCTCTATCAATCTCTGACGCTCTCTGACACTCTCTATCACTCTCTGACACTCTCTGACACTTTCAGACACTCTCTGCTACTCTCTGACACTCTCTGACACTCTCTGACACTCTCTGACCCTCTCTGACACTCTTTCACACTCTCTGACACTCTCTGAACCTCTCTGACCTTCTCTGACAATCTCAGACACTCTCTGGCACACTCTATCACTCTCTGACACTCTCCATCACAGTCAATCATTCTCAATCACTCTCAATCACTCTCTGAACCTCTCTGACACACTCTGGCACTCTCTCTCACTCTCTATCACTCTCTATCACTGTGAATCATTCTCAATCACTCTCAATTGCTCTCTGACACTCTCTATCACTCTCAGCCTTCTCTGTATCACTCTCTGACACTCTCTGACACTCTCTGACACTCTCTGACACTCTCTGAGACTCTCGTACACTCTCTGACACTCTCTGACACTTTCACAAACTCTCTGCCACTCCCTATCACTCTATATCACTCGCTGACACTTTCAGACACTCTCTGCCACTCTCTATCACTCTCTGCCACTCTCTATCACTCTCTGACGCTCTCTGACACTCTCGATCACTCTCTGACACTCTCTGACACTTTCAGACACTCTCTGCTACTCTCTGATACTCTCTGACACTCTCTGACACTCTCTGACACTCTCACACTCTCTCACATTCTCTGACACTCTCTGACACTCTCTGACACAATCTGTTCCTCTCTGACACTCTCTGACACTATTTCACTCTCTCTGACACTATCACACTCTCTGACACTCTCACACTCTCTGACACTCTCTCATACTCTCTGACATTCTCTGACACTCTCTGACACTGTCTGACCCTCTCTGACAATTTCTGACACTCTCTGACAAACTCTGACACACTCAGACACTCTCTGTCACTTTCAGACACTCTCTGCCACTCTCTATCAATCTCTGACACTCTCTGCCACACTCTATCACTCTATATCACTCTCTGACACTTTCAGACACTCTCTATCACTCTCTATCACTCTCTGACACTCTCAGACAGTCTCAGACGCTCCCTGACACTCTCTGATACTCTCTGACACTCTCTGACACTCTCTGACAATCTCAGACACACTCAGACACTCTCTGTCACTTTCAGACACTCTCTGCCACTCTCTATCAATCTCTGACGCTCTCTGACACTCTCTATCACTCTCTGACACTCTCTGACACTTTCAGACACTCTCTGCTACTCTCTGACACTCTCTGACACTCTCTGACACTCTCTGACCCTCTCTGACACTCTTTCACACTCTCTGACACTCTCTGAACCTCTCTGACCTTCTCTGACAATCTCAGACACTCTCTGGCACACTCTATCACTCTCTGACACTCTCCATCACAGTCAATCATTCTCAATCACTCTCAATCACTCTCTGAACCTCTCTGACACACTCTGGCACTCTCTCTCACTCTCTATCACTCTCTATCACTGTGAATCATTCTCAATCACTCTCAATTGCTCTCTGACACTCTCTATCACTCTCAGCCTTCTCTGTATCACTCTCTGACACTCTCTGACACTCTCTGACACTCTCTGACACTCGCTGACACTCGCTGACACTCGCTGACACTCGCACACTCGCACACTCTCTGACACTCTCTGACACTCTTTCACACTCTCTGACCCTCTCTGACACTCTCAGACACTCTCTGGCACACTCTATCACTCTCTGACACTCTCTGGCACACTCTATCACTCTCTGACACTCTCTGATACACTCTGGCACTCTCAGACACTCTCTGATACACTCTGGCACTCTCTGACACTCTCTGATGCACTCTGACACTCTCAGACTGTCTCAGACACTCTCTATCACTCTCTGACACTCTCTGACACTTTCTGATACACTCTGGCACTCTCTGATACACTCTGACGCTCTCAGACACTCTCTACCACTCTCTTTAGATTAGATTAGAGATACAGCACTGAAACAGGCCCTTCGGCCCACCGAGTCTGTGCCGACCATCAACCACCCATTTATACTAATCCTACACTAATCCCATATTCCTACCAAACATCCCCACCTGTCCCTATATTTCCCTACCACCTACCTATACTAGTGACAATTTATAATGGCCAATTTACCTATCAACCTGCAAGTCTTTTGGCTTGTGGGAGGAAACCGGAGCACCCGGAGAAAACCCACGCAGACACAGGGAGAACTTGCAAACTCCACACAGGCAGTACCCGGAATCGAACCCGGGTCCCTGGAGCTGTGAGGCTGCAGTGCTAACCACTGCGCCACTGTGCCGCCCATTCACTCTCTGACACTCTTTGAAACAATCTAACACTCTCAGGCACTCTCTGACACTCTCACACTCTCTCACACTCTCTGACACTCTCTGACACACTCTGTCCCTCTCTGACACTCTCTGACACTATCTGATACTCTCTGACACTCTCACACTCTCTGACACTCTCACACTCTCTGACACTCTCTGACACTCTCTCACTCTCTCTGACATTCTCTCACACTCTCTGACACTCTCTGACCCTCTCTGACAATGTCTGACACTTTCTGACAAACTCTATCACTCTCTGACACTCTCTGACACACTCAGACACTCTCTATTACTCTCTGACACTTTCAGACACTCTCTGCCACTCTCTATCACTCTATATCACTCTCTGACACTTTCAGATACTCTCTATCACTCTCTATCACTCTCTGAAGCTCTCTGACACTCTCTGACACTCTCTATCACTCTCAGACACTCTCTGACACTTTCAGACACTCTCTGCCACTCTCTATCACTCTCTGACACTCTCTTGCTCTCTCTGACACTCGCACACTCTCTGACCCTCTCTGACACTCTTTCACCCTCTCTGACACTATCTGAACCTCTCTGACCTTCTCTGACACTCTCAGACACTCTCTGGCACACTCTATCACTCTCTGACACTCTCTATCACTGTCAATCATTCTCAATCACTCTCAATCACTCTCTGAAACTCTCTGACACACTCTGGCACTCTCTCTCACTCTCTATCACTCTCTGACCCTCTCTGACACTCTCAGACACTCTCTGGCACACTCTATCACTCTCTGACACTCTCTATCACTGTGAATCATTCTCAATCACTCTCAATTGCTCTCTGACACTCTCTATCACTCTCAGGCTTCTCTGTATCACTCTATAACAATCTCTGACACTCTCTGACACTCTCTGACACTCTTTCACACTCTCTGACCCTCTCTGACACTCTCAGACACTCTCTGGCACACTCTATCACTCTCTGACACTCTCTATCACTCTCTATCACTCTCTGACACTCTCTGATACACTCTGGCACTCTCAGACACTCTCTGACATTCTCTATCACTCTCTGACACTCTCTGATGCACTCTGACACTCTCAGACAGTCTCAGACACTCTCTATCACTCTCTATCACTCTCTGACACTCTCTGATACACTCTGGCACTCTCAGACACTCTCTGACATTCTCTGACACTCTCTGACACTTTCTGATACACTCTGGCACTCTCTGATACACTCTGACACTCTCAGACACTCTCTGACACACTCAGACACTCTCTACCACTCTCATTCACTCTCTGACACTCTTTGAAACAATCTAACACTCTCAGACACTCTCTGACACTCTCTATCACTCTCTGACTCAATCTGACACTCTCAGACTGTCTCAGACACTCTCTATCACTCTCTGGCACTCTCTGATACACTCTGACACTCTCAGACACTCTCTGACACACTCAGACACTCTCTACCACTCTCATTCACTCTCTGACACACTTTGAAACAATCTAAACACTCTCAGACACTCTCTGACACTCTCTATCACTCTCTGACTCAATCTAACACTCTCAGACTGTCTCAGACACTCTCAATCACTCTCTGACACTCTCTGACACTCTCTGACACTCTCTGATACTCTCTGACACTCTCTGACACACTCTGTCCCTCTCTGACACTCTCTGACACTATCTGATACTCTCTGACACTCTCACACTCTCTGACACTCTCACACTCTCTGACACACTCTGACACTCTCTCACTCTCTCTGACATTCTCTCACAAAATCTGACACTCTCTGACCCTCTCTGACAATGTCTGACACTTTCTGACAAACTCTATCACTCTCTGACACTCTCTGACACTCTCTGACACACTCAGACACTCTCTATTACTCTCTGACACTTTCAGACACTCTCTGCCACTCTCTATCACTCTATATCACTCTCTGACACTTTCAGATACTCTCTATCACTCTCTATCACTCTCTGAAGCTCTCTGACACTCTCTGACACTCTCTATCACTCTCAGACACTCTCTGACACTTTCAGACACTCTCTGCCACTCTCTATCACTCTCTGACACTCTCTTGCTCTCTCTGACACTCGCACACTCTCTGACCGTCTCTGACACTCTTTCACCCTCTCTGACACTATCTGAACCTCTCTGACCTTCTCAGACACTCTCAGACACTCTCTGGCACACTCTATCACTCTCTGACACTCTCTATCACTGTCAATCATTCTCAATCACTCTCAATCACTCTCTGAACCTCTCTGACACTCTCTGGCACTTTCAGATACTCTCAGACACACTCAGACACTCTCTCTCACTCTCTATCACTCTCTGACTCTCTCTGATACACTGTGGCACTCTCAGACGCTCTCTGACACTCTCTGATACTCTCTGACACTCTCTGACACTCTCTGACAATCTCAGACACACTCAGACACTCTCTGACACTTTCAGACACTCTCTGCCACTCTCTATCAATCTCTGACGCTCTCTGACACTCTCTATCACTCTCTGACACTCTCTGACACTTTCAGACACTCTCTGCTACTCTCTGACACTCTCTGACACTCTCTGACACTCTCACACTCTCTCACACTCTCTCACACTCTCTCACACTCTCTGACACTCTCTGACACTCTCTGACCCTCTCAGACACTCTCTGACACTATCTGACACTCTCTGACACTCTCTGACACACTCTGTCCCTCTCTGACACTCTCTGACACTTTCAGACACTCTCTGCCACACTCTATCACTCTATATCACTCTCTGACACTTTCAGACACTCTCTATCACTCTCTATCACTCTCTATTACTCTCTGACACTCTCTGACACTCTCTGACACTCTCAATCTCTCTCTGACACTCTCTGACAATCTCAAACAAACTCAGACACTCTCTGACACTCTCTATCACTCACTGACGCTCTCTGACACTCTCAGACAGTCTCAGACGCTCTCTGACACTCTCTGATACTCTCTGACACTCTCTGACACTCTCTGACAATCTCAGACACACTCAGACACTCTCTGACACTTTCAGACACTCTCTGCCACTCTCTATCAATCTCTGACGCTCTCTGACACTCTCTATCACTCTCTGACACTCTCTGACACTTTCAGACACTCTCTGCTACTCTCTGACACTCTCTGACACTCTCTGACACTCTCTGACACTCTCACACTCTCTCACACTCTCTCACACTCTCTCACACTCTCTGACACTCTCTGACACACTCTGTCCCTCTCTGAAACTCTCTGACACTATCTGACACTCTCTGACACTCTCTGACACACTCTGTCCCTCTCTGACACTCTCTGACACTTTCAGACACTCTCTGCCACACTCTATCACTCTATATCACTCTCTGACACTTTCAGACACTCTCTATCACTCTCTATCACTCTCTATCACTCTCTATCACTCTCTGACACTCTCTGACACTCTCTGACACTCTCTATCTCTCTCTGACACTCTCTGACAATCTCAAACACACTCAGACACTCTCTGACACTCTCTATCACTCACTGACACTCTCTGACACACTCAGACAGTCTCAGACACTCTCTGACACTCTCTGATACTCTCTGACACTCTCTGACACTCTCTGACAATCTCAGACACACTCAGACACTCTCTGACACTTTCAGACACTCTCTGCCACACTCTATCACTCTCTATCACTCTCTGAAACTCTCTGCCACTCTCTGACACTCTCTTTGACCATCTGACACTCTCTGACACTCTCTCTGACCCTCTATCACACTCTCTGACCCTCCCTGACACTCTCTATCACTCTCTGCCACTCTCTATCACTCTCTGCCACTCTCTGACAATCTCAGACACACTCAGACACTCTCTGACACTCTCGTACACTCTCTGACACTTTCACACACTCTCTGCCACTCTCTATCACTCTATACCACTCGCTGACACTTTCAGACACTCTCTGCCACTCTCTATCACTCTCTATCACTCTCTGACGCTCTCTGACACCCTCTATCACTCTCTGACACTCTCTGACACTTTCAGACACTCTCTGCTACTCTCTGACACTCTCTGACACTCTCTGACACTCTCACACTCTCTGACACTCTCTGACACTCTCTGACACTCTCTGACTCTTTCAGAAACTCTCTGCCACTCACTATCACTCTCTGACACTCTCTCACACTCTCTGACACTCTCTGACACTCTCTGACACACTCTGTCCCTCTCTGACACTCTCTGACACTATCTGACACTCTCTGACACTATCACACTCTCTGACACTCTCTGACACTCTCTCATACTCTCTGACATTCTCTCACACTCTCTGACACTCTCTGACCCTCTCTGACAATCTCTGACACTCACTGACAAACTCTATCACTCTCTGACACTCTCTGACACACTCAGACACTCTCTTTCTCTCTCTGACACTTTCAGACACTCTCTGCCACACTCTATCACTCTATATAACTCTCTGACACTTTCAGACACTCTCCATGACACTCTATCACTCGCTATCACTCTCTGACACTCTCCGACACTCTCTGACACTCTCTGACACTCTCTATCACTCTCAGACACTCTCTGACACTTTCAGACACTCTCTGCCACTCTCTATCCCTCTCTGACACTCTCTGACTCTCGCACACTCTCTGCCACTCTCTGAAACTCTTTCACACTCTCTGACACTCTCTGACCCTCTCTGACGCTCTCTGACACTCTCTGACACTCTCTATCACTGTGAATCATTCTCAATCACTCTCAATTACTCTCTGACACTCTCTGACACTCTCTATCACTCTCAGCCTTCTCTGTATCACTCTCTGACTCTCTCTGACAATCTCTGACACTCTCTGACACTCTCTATCACTCTCAGACACTCTCTGACACTTTCAGACACTCTCTGCCACTCTCTGTCACTCTCTGACACTCTCTTGCACTCTCTGACACTCGCACACTCTCTGACACTCTCTGACACTCTTTCACACTCTCTGACACTCTCTGAACCTCTCTGACCTTCTCTGACACTCTCAGACACTCTCTGGCACACTCTATCACTCTCTGACACTCTCTATCACTGTCAATCATTCTCAATCACTCGCAATCACTCTCTGAACCTCTCTGACACACTCTGGCACTCTCTCTCACTCTCTATCACTCTCTGACCCTCTCTGACCCTCTCTGACACTCTCAGACACTCTCTGGCACACTCTATCACTCTCTGACACTCTCTGACACTCTCTATCACTGTGAATCGTTCTCAATCACTCTCAATTGCTCTCTGACACTCTCTATCCCTCTCAGCCTTCTCTGTATCACTCTCTGACACTCTCTGACACTCTCTGACACTCTCTGACACTCTCTGACACTCTCTGATACACTCTGGCACTCTCAGACACTCTCTGACATTCTCTATCACTCTCTGACACTCTCTGATGCACTCTGACACTCTCAGACAGTCTCAGACACTCTCTATCACTCTCTGACACTCTCTGACACTCTCTGACACTTTCTGATACACTCTGGCACTCTCTGATACACTCTGACGCTCTCAGACACTCTCTGACACACTCAGACACTCTCTACCACTCTCATTCACTCTCTGACAATCTTTGAAACAATCTAACACTCTCGGACACTCTCTGACACTCTCTATCACTCTCTGACTCAATCTGACACTCTCAGACTGTCTCAGACACTCTCAATCACTCTCTGACACTCTCTGACACTCTCTGATACTCTCTGACATTCTCAGACACACTCAGACACTCTCTGACACTCTCACACTCTCTCACACTCTCTGACACTCTCTGACACACTCTGTCCCTCTCTGACACTCTCTGACACTATCTGATACTCTCTGACAATCTCACACTCTCTGACACTCTCACACTCTCTGACACTCTCTCACTCTCTCTGACATTCTCTCACACTCTCTGACACTCTCTGACCCTCTCTGACAATGTCTGACACTTTCTGACAAACTCTATCACTCTCTGACACTCTCTGACACTCTCTGACACACTCAGACACTCTCTATTACTCTCTGACACTTTCAGACACTCTCTGCCACTCTCTATCACTCTATATCACTCTCTGACACTTTCAGATACTCTCTATCACTCTCTATCACTCTCTGAAGCTCTCTGACACTCTCTGACACTCTCAATCACTCTCTGACACTCTCTGACACTCTCTGACACTCTCTGATACTCTCTGACACTCTCTGACACACTCTGTCCCTCTCTGACACTCTCTGACACTATCTGATACTCTCTGACACTCTCACACTCTCTGACACTCTCACACTCTCTGACACTCTCTGACACTCTCTCCCTCTCTCTGACACTCTCTGACCCTCTCTGACAATGTCTGACACTTTCTGACATACTCTATCACTCTCTGACACTCTCTGACACTCTCTGACACACTCAGACACTCTCTATTACTCTCATTCACTCTCTGACACTCTTTGAAACAATCTAACACTCTCAGACACTCTCTGACACTCTCTATCACTCTCTGACTCAATCTGACACTCTCAGACTGTCTCAGACACTCTCTATCACTCTCTGGCACTCTCTGATACACTCTGACACTCTCAGACACTCTCTGACACACTCAGACACTCTCTACCACTCTCATTCACTCTCTGACACACTTTGAAACAATCTAACACTCTCAGACACTCTCTGACACTCTCTATCACTCTCTGACTCAATCTAGCACTCTCAGACTGTCTCAGACACTCTCAATCACTCTCTGACACTCTCTGACACTCTCTGACACTCTCTGATACTCTCTGACACTCTCTGACACACTCTGTCCCTCTCTGACACTCTCTGACACTATCTGATACTCTCTGACACTCTCACACTCTCTGACACTCTCACACTCTCTGACACTCTCTGACACTCTCTCACTCTCTCTGACATTCTCTCACACTCTCTGACACTCTCTGACCCTCTCTGACAATGTCTGACACTTTCTGACAAACTCTATCACTCTCTGACACTCTCTGACACTCTCTGACACACTCAGACACTCTCTATTACTCTCTGACACTTTCAGACACTCTCTGCCACTCTCTATCACTCTATATCACTCTCTGACACTTTCAGATACTCTCTATCACTCTCTATCACTCTCTGACACTCTCTATCACTGTCAATCATTCTCAATCACTCTCAATCACTCTCTGAACCTCTCTGACACTCTCTGGCACTTTCAGACACTCTCTGGCACACTCTATCACTCTCTGACACTCTCTATCACTGTCAATCATTCTCAATCACTCTCAATCACTCTCTGAACCTCTCTGACACTCTCTGGCACTTTCAGATACTCTCAGACACACTCAGACACTCTCTCTCACTCTCTATCACTCTCTGACTCTCTCTGATACACTGTGGCACTCTCAGACGCTCTCTGACACTCTCTGATACTCTCTGACACTCTCTGACACTCTCTGACAATCTCAGACACACTCAGACACTCTCTGACACTTTCAGACACTCTCTGCCACTCTCTATCAATCTCTGACGCTCTCTGACACTCTCTATCACTCTCTGACACTCTCTGACACTTTCAGACACTCTCTGCTACTCTCTGACACTCTCTGACACTCTCTGACACTCTCTGACACTCTCACACTCTCTCACACTCTCTCACACTCTCTCACACTCTCTGACACTCTCTGACACTCTCTGACCCTCTCAGACACTCTCTGACACTATCTGACACTCTCTGACACTCTCTGACACACTCTGTCCCTCTCTGACACTCTCTGACACTTTCAGACACTCTCTGCCACACTCTATCACTCTATATCACTCTCTGACACTTTCAGACACTCTCTATCACTCTCTATCACTCTCTATTACTCTCTGACACTCTCTGACACTCTCTGACACTCTCAATCTCTCTCTGACACTCTCTGACAATCTCAAACAAACTCAGACACTCTCTGACACTCTCTATCACTCACTGACGCTCTCTGACACTCTCAGACAGTCTCAGACGCTCTCTGACACTCTCTGATACTCTCTGACACTCTCTGACAATCTCAGACACACTCAGACACTCTCTGACACTTTCAGACACTCTCTGCCACTCTCTATCAATCTCTGACGCTCTCTGACACTCTCTATCACTCTCTGACACTCTCTGACACTTTCAGACACTCTCTGCTACTCTCTGACACTCTCTGACACTCTCTGACACTCTCTGACACTCTCACACTCTCTCACACTCTCTCACACTCTCTCACACTCTCTGACACTCTCTGACACACTCTGTCCCTCTCTGAAACTCTCTGACACTATCTGACACTCTCTGACACTCTCTGACACACTCTGTCCCTCTCTGACACTCTCTGACACTTTCAGACACTCTCTGCCACACTCTATCACTCTATATCACTCTCTGACACTTTCAGACACTCTCTATCACTCTCTATCACTCTCTATCACTCTCTATCACTCTCTGACACTCTCTGACACTCTCTGACACTCTCTATCTCTCTCTGACACTCTCTGACAATCTCAAACACACTCAGACACTCTCTGACACTCTCTATCACTCACTGACACTCTCTGACACTCTCAGACAGTCTCAGACACTCTCTGACACTCTCTGATACTCTCTGACACTCTCTGACACTCTCTGACAATCTCAGACACACTCAGACACTCTCTGACACTTTCAGACACTCTCTGCCACACTCTATCACTCTCTATCACTCTCTGAAACTCTCTGCCACTCTCTGACACTCTCTTTGACCATCTGACACTCTCTGACACTCTCTCTGACCCTCTCTCACACTCTCTGACCCTCCCTGACACTCTCTATCACTCTCTGCCACTCTCTATCACTCTCTGCCACTCTCTGACAATCTCAGACACACTCAGACACTCTCTGACACTCTCAGACAGTCTCAGACACTCTCTGACACTCTCTGATACTCTCTGACACTCTCTGACACTCTCTGACAATCTCAGACACACTCAGACACTCTCTGACACTTTCAGACACTCTCTGCCACACTCTATCACTCTCTATCACTCTCTGAAACTCTCTGCCACTCTCTGACACTCTCTTTGACCATCTGACACTCTCTGACACACTCTCTGACCCTCTCTCACACTCTCTGACCCTCCCTGACACTCTCTATCACTCTCTGCCACTCTCTATCACTCTCTGCCACTCTCTGACAATCTCAGACACACTCAGACACTCTCTGACACTCTCGTACACTCTCTGACACTTTCACACACTCTCTGCCACTCTCTATCACTCTATATCACTCGCTGACACTTTCAGACACTCTCTGCCACTCTCTATCACTCTCTATCACTCTCTGACGCTCTCTGACACTCTCTATCACTCTCTGACACTCTCTGACACTTTCAGACACTCTCTGCTACTCTCTGACACTCTCTGACACTCTCTGACACTCTCACACTCTCTGACACTCTCTGACACTCTCTGACACTCTCTGACTCTTTCAGAAACTCTCTGCCACTCACTATCACTCTCTGACACTCTCTGACACTCTCTCACACTCTCTGACACTCTCTGACACTCTCTGACACACTCTGTCCCTCTCTGACACTCTCTGACACTATCTGACACTCTCCGACACTATCACACTCTCTGACACTCTCTGACACTCTCTCATACTCTCTGACATTCTCTCACACTCTCTGACACTCTCTGACCCTCTCTGACAATCTCTGACACTCACTGACAAACTCTATCACTCTCTGACACTCTCTGACACACTCAGACACTCTCTTTCTCTCTCTGACACTTTCAGACACTCTCTGCCACACTCTATCACTCTATATAACTCTCTGACACTTTCAGACACTCTCCATGACACTCTATCACTCGCTATCACTCTCTGACACTCTCTGACACTCTCTGACACTCTCTGACACTCTCTATCACTCTCAGACACTCTCTGACACTTTCAGACACTCTCTGCCACTCTCTATCCCTCTCTGACACTCTCTGACTCTCGCACACTCTCTGCCACTCTCTGAAAATTTTTCACACTCTCTGACACTCTCTGACCCTCTCTGACGCTCTCTGACACTCTTTGACACTCTCTATCACTGTGAATCATTCTCAATCACTCTCAATTACTCTCTGACACTCTCTGACACTCTCTATCACTCTCAGCCTTCTCTGTATCACTCTCTGACTCTCTCTGACAATCTCTGACACTCTCTGACACTCTCTATCACTCTCAGACACTCTCTGACACTTTCAGACACTCTCTGCCACTCTCTGTCACTCTCTGACACTCTCTTGCACTCTCTGACACTCGCACACTCTCTGACACTCTCTGACACTCTTTCACACGCTCTGACACTCTCTGAACCTCTCTGACCTTCTCTGACACTCTCAGACACTCTCTGGCACACTCTATCACTCTCTGACACTCTCTATCACTGTCAATCATTCTCAATCACTCGCAATCACTCTCTGAACCTCTCTGACACACTCTGGCACTCTCTCTCACTCTCTATCACTCTCTGACCCTCTCTGACCCTCTCTGACACTCTCAGACACTCTCTGGCACACTCTATCACTCTCTGACACTCTCTGACACTCTCTATCACTGTGAATCGTTCTCAATCACTCTCAATTGCTCTCTGACACTCTCTATCACTCTCAGCCTTCTCTGTATCACTCTCTGACACTCTCTGACACTCTCTGACACTCTCTGACACTCTCTGATACACTCTGGCACTCTCAGACACTCTCTGACATTCTCTATCACTCTCTGACACTCTCTGATGCACTCTGACACTCTCAGACAGTCTCAGACACTCTCTATCACTCTCTGACACTCTCTGACACTCTCTGACACTTTCTGATACACTCTGGCACTCTCTGATACACTCTGACGCTCTCAGACACTCTCTGACACACTCAGACACTCTCTATCACTCTCTGACTCAATCTGACACTCTCAGACTGTCTCAGACACTCTCAATCACTCTCTGACACTCTCTGACACTCTCTGATACTCTCTGACATTCTCAGACACACTCAGACACTCTCTGACACTCTCACACTCTCTCACACTCTCTGTCCCTCTCTGACACACTCTGTCCCTCTCTGACACTCTCTGACACTATCTGATACTCTCTGACACTCTCACACTCTCTGACACTCTCACACTCTCTGACACTCTCTCACTCTCTCTGACATTCTCTCACACTCTCTGACACTCTCTGACCCTCTCTGACAATGTCTGACACTTTCTGACAAACTCTATCACTCTCTGACACTCTCTGACACTCTCTGACACACTCAGACACTCTCTATTACTCTCTGACACTTTCAGACACTCTCTGCCACTCTCTATCACTCTATATCACTCTCTGAAGCTCTCTGACACTCTCTGACACTCTCTATCACTCTCAGACACTCTCTGACACTTTCAGACACTCTCTGCCACTCTCTATCACTCTCTGACACTCTCTTGCTCTCTCTGACACTCGCACACTCTCTGACCCTCTCTGACACTCTTCCACCCTCCCTGACACTATCTGAACCTCTCTGACCTTCTCTGACACTCTCAGAAACTCTCTGGCACACTCTATCACTCTCTGACACTCTCTATCACTGTCAATCATTCTCAATCACCCTCAATCACTCTCTGAACCTCTCTGACACACTCTGGCACTCTCAGACACTCTCTGGCACACTCAATCACTCTCTGACACTCTCTATCACTGTGAATCATTCTCAATCACTCTCAATTGCTCTCTGACACTCTCTATCACTCTCAGCCTTCTCTGTATCACTCTATGACACTCTCTGACACTCTCTGACACTCTCTGACACTCTTTCACACTCTCTGACCCTCTCTGACCCTCTCTGACACTCTCAGACACTCTCTGGCACACTCTATCACTCTCTGACACTCTCTATCACTCTCTATCACTCTCTGACACTCTCTGATACACTCTGGCACTCTCAGACACTCTCTGACATTCTCTATCACTCTCTGACACTCTCTGATGCACTCTGACACTCTCAGACAGTCTCAGACACTCTCTATCACTCTCTGACACTCTCTGACACTCTCTGACACTCTCTGACACTTTCTGATACACTCTGGCACTCTCTGATACACTCTGACACTCTCAGACACTCTCTGACACACTCAGACACTCTCTACCACTCTCATTCACTCTCTGACACTCTTTGAAACAATCTAACACTCTCAGACGCTCTCTGACACTCTCTATCACTCTCTGACTCAATCTGACACTCTCAGACTGTCTCAGACACTCTCGATCACTCTCTGACACTCTCTGTCACTCTCTGACACTCTCTGACACTCTCTGATACTCTCTGACATTCTCAGACACACTCAGACACTCTCTGACTCTCTCACACTCTCTCACACTCTCTGACACTCTCTGACACACTCTGTCCCTCTCTGACACTCTCTGACACTATCTGATACTCTCTGACACTCTCACACTCTCTGACACTCTCACACTCTCTGACACTCTCTGACACTCTCTCACTCTCTCTGACATTCTCTCACACTCTCTGACACTCTCTGACCCTCTCTGACAATGTCTGACACTTTCTGACAAACTCTATCACTCTCTGACACTCTCTGACACACTCAGACACTCTCTATTACTCTCTGACACTTTCAGACACTCTCTGCCACTCTCTATCACTCTATATCACTCTCTGACACTATCTGATACTCTCTGACACTCTCACACTCTCTGACACTCTCACACTCTCTGACACTCTCTGACACTCTCTCACTCTCTCTGACATTCTCTCACACTCTCTGACACTCTCTGACCCTCTCTGACAATTTCTGACAAACTCTATCACTCTCTGACACTCTCTGAAGCTCTCTGACACTCTCTGACACTCTCTATCACTCTCAGACACTCTCTGACACTTTCAGACACTCTCTGCCACTCTCTATCACTCTCTGACACTCTCTTGCTCTCTCTGACACTCGCACACTCTCTGACCCTCTCTGACACTCTTTCACCCTCTCTGACAGTATCTGAACCTCTCTGACCTTCTCTGACACTCTCAGACACTCTCTGGCACACTCTATCACTCTCTGACACTCTCTATCACTGTCAATCATTCTCAATCACTCTCAATCACTCTCTGAACCTCTCTGACACTCTCTGGCACTTTCAGATACTCTCAGACACACTCAGACACTCTCTCTCACTCTCTATCACTCTCTGACTCTCTCTGATACACTGTGGCACTCTCAGACACTCCCTGACTCTCTCTATCACTCTCTGACACTCTCTGATACACTCTGACACTCTCAGACACTCTCAGACACTCTCTGACACTCTCTGACACTCTCTATCACTCTCTGACTCAATCTGACACTCTCAGACAGTCTCAGACACTCTCTATCACTCTCTGACACTCTCTGACACTCTCTGATACTCTCTGACAATCTCAGACACAATCAGTCACTCTCTGACACTCTCTATCACTCTCTGACACTCTCTGACTCTTTCAGACACTCTCTGCCACTCTCTGACACTCTCTATCACTCTCTGACACTCTCTAACACTCTCTGACACTCTCTGACCCTCTCTATCACTCTCTGACCCTCTCTGGCACTCTCAGACCCACGCAGACACTCGCTGACACTCACTTTCACTCTCTGACGCTCTCTGACACTTTCAGACATTCTCTGCCACTCTCTATTACTCTCTATCACTCGCTGACACTTTCAGACACTCTCTGCCACTCTCTATCACTCTCTGTCACACTCTGACACTCTCTGACACTCTCACACTCTCTGACACTCTCACACTCTCCGACACTCTCACACTCTCGGACATTCTCTGACCCTCTCTGACACTCTCTGACACTCTCTGACACTCTCTGACACTCTCTATCACTCTCTGACACTCTCTGACACTCTCTTACACTCTCCATCACTCTCTGAGACTCTCTGATACACTGTGACACTCTCAGACACACTCTGACACACTCAGACACTCTCTACCACGCTCTATCACTCTCTCACACTGTCTGACACTCTCTGATACACTCTAACACTCTCTGACAATTTCTATCACTATTTGACATTCGCTGACACTCTCAGACAGTCTCAGACACTCTCTATCACTTTCAGACACTCTCTGCCACTCTCTATCACTCTCTATCACTCTCTGAAACTCTCTGCCACTCGCTGACACTCTCTATCACTATCTGACACTCTCTGACACTCTCTCTGACCATCTCTCACACTCTCTGACACTCTCTCACACTCTCTCTGACCCTCCCTGACACTCTCTGAGACTCTCTGACACTCTCTATCACTCTCTGAAACTCTTTGACAATCTCAGACACACTCAGACACTCTCTGACACTCTCGATCACTCTCTGACACTTTCAGACACTCTCTGCCACTCTCTATCACTCTATATCACTCGCTGACACTTTCAGACATTCTCTGCCACTCTCTATCACTCTCTATCACTCTCTGACACTCTTTGACATTCTCTGACACTTTCAGACACTTTCAGACACTCTCTGCTACTCTCTATCACTCTCTGACGCTCTCTGACACTCTCTATCACTCTCTGACACTCTCTGACACTTTCAGACACTCTCTGCTACTCTCTGACACTCTCTGACACTCTCTGACACTCTCTGACACTCTCACACACTCTCACACTCTCTCACACTCTCTCACACTCTCTGACACTCTCTGACACTCTCAGACACTCTCTGGCACTATCTGACACTCTCTGACACTCTCTGACACACTCTGTCCCTCTCTGACACTCTCTGACACTTTCAGACACTCTCTGCCACACTCTATCACTCTATATCACTCTCTGACACTTTCAGACACTCTCTATCACTCTCTATCACTCTCTATTACTCTCTGACACTCTCTGACACTCTCTGACACTCTCAATCTCTCTCTGACACTCTCTGACAATCTCAGACACACTCAGACACTCTCTCTCACTCTCTATCACTCTCTGACTCTCTCTGATACACTGTGGCACTCTCAGACGCTCTCTGACACTCTCTGATACTCTCTGACACTCTCTGACACTCTCTGACAATCTCAGACACACTCAGACACTCTCTGACACTTTCAGACACTCTCTGCCACTCTCTATCAATCTCTGACGCTCTCTGACACTCTCTATCACTCTCTGACACTCTCTGACACTTTCAGACACTCTCTGCTACTCTCTGACACTCTCTGACACTCTCTGACACTCTCACACTCTCTCACACTCTCTCACACTCTCTCACACTCTCTGACACTCTCTGACACACTCTGTCCCTCTCTGAAACTCTCTGACACTATCTGACACTCTCTGACACTCTCTGACACACTCTGTCCCTCTCTGACACTCTCTGACACTTTCAGACACTCATTGCCACACTCTATCACTCTATATCACTCTCTGACACTTTCAGACACTCTCTATCACTCTCTATCACTCTCTATCACTCTCTATCACTCTCTATCACTCTCTGACACTCTCTGACACTCTCTGCCACTCTCTATCTCTCTCTGACACTCTCTGACAATCTCACACACACTCAGACACTCTCTGACACTCTCTATCACTCACTGACACTCTCTGACACTCTCAGACAGTCTCAGACACTCTCTGACACTCTCTGATACTCTCTGACACTCTCTGACACTCTCTGACAATCTCAGACACACTCAGACACTCTCTGACACTTTCAGACACTCTCTGCCACACTCTATCACTCTCTATCACTCTCTGAAACTCTCTGCCACTCTCTGACACTCTCTTTGACCATCTGACACTCTCTGACACTCTCTCTGACCCTCTCTCACACTCTCTGACCCTCCCTGACACTCTCTATCACTCTCTGCCACTCTCTATCACTCTCTGCCACTCTCTGACAATCTCAGACACACTCAGACACTCTCTGACACTCTCGTACACTCTCTGACACTTTCACACACTCTCTGCCACTCTCTATCACTCTATATCACTCGCTGACACTTTCAGACACTCTCTGCCACTCTCTATCACTCTCTATCACTCTCTGACGCTCTCTGACACTCTCTATCACTCTCTGACACTCTCTGACACTTTCAGACACTCTCTGCTACTCTCTGACACTCTCTGACACTCTCTGACACTCTCACACTCTCTGACATTCTCTGACACTCTCTGACACACTCTGTCCCTCTCTGACACTCTCTGACACTACCTGACACTCTCTGACACTATCACACTCTCTGACACTCTCTGACACTCTCTCATACTCTCTGACATTCTCTCACACTCTCTGACACTCTCTGACCCTCTCTGACAATCTCTGACACTCACTGACAAACTCTATATAACTCTCTGACACTTTCAGACACTCTCCATGACACTCTATCACTCGCTATCACTCTCTGACACTCTCTGAAACTCTCTGACACTCTCTGACACTCTCTATCACTCTCAGACACTCTCTGACACTTTCAGACACTCTCTGCCACTCTCTATCCCTCTCTGACACTCTCTGACTCTCGCACACTCTCTGCCACTCTCTGAAACTCTTTCACACTCTCTGACACTCTCTGACCCTCTCTGACGCTCTCTGACACTCTCTGACACTCTCTATCACTGTGAATCATTCTCAATCACTCTCAATTACTCTCTGACACTCTCTGACACTCTCTATCACTCTCAGCCTTCTCTGTATCACTCTCTGACTCTCTCTGACACTCTCTGACACTCTCAGACACTCTCTGACACTTTCAGACACTCTCTGCCACTCTCTGTCACTCTCTGACACTCTCTTGCACTCGCACACTCTCTGACCCTCTCTGACACTCTTTCACACTCTCTGACACTCTCTGAACCTCTCTGACCTTCTCTGACACTCTCAGACACTCTCTGGCACACTCTATCACTCTCTGACACTCTCTATCACTGTCAATCATTCTCAATCACTCGCAATCACTCTCTGAACCTCTCTGACACACTCTGGCACTCTCTCTCACTCTCTATCACTCTCTGACCCTCTCTGACCCTCTCTGACACTCTCAGACACTCTCTGGCACACTCTATCACTCTCTGACACTCTCTGACACTCTCTATCACTGTGAATCGTTCTCAATCACTCTCAATTGCTCTCTGACACTCTCTATCACTCTCAGCCTTCTCTGTATCACTCTCTGACACTCTCTGACACTCTCTGACACTCTCTGACACTCTCTGATACACTCTGGCACTCTCAGACACTCTCTGACATTCTCTATCACTCTCTGACACTCTCTGATGCACTCTGACACTCTCAGACAGTCTCAGACACTCTCTATCACTCTCTGACACTCTCTGACACTCTCTGACACTTTCTGATACACTCTGGCACTCTCTGATACACTCTGACGCTCTCAGACACTCTCTGACACACTCAGACACTCTCTACCACTCTCATTCACTCTCTGACAATCTTTGAAACAATCTAACACTCTCAGACACTCTCTGACACTCTCTATCACTCTCTGACACTCTCTGATACTCTCTGACATTCTCAGACACACTCAGACACTCTCTGACACTCTCACACTCTCTCACACTCTCTGTCCCTCTCTGACACACACACTCTCTGACACTCTCACACTCTCTGACACTCTCTGACACTCTCTCACTCTCTCTGACATTCTCTCACACTCTCTGACACTCTCTGACCCTCTCTGACAATGTCTGACACTTTCTGACAAACTCTATCACTCTCTGACACTCTCTGACACTCTCTGACACACTCAGACACTCTCTATTACTCTCTGACACTTTCAGACACTCTCTGCCACTCTCTATCACTCTATATCACTCTCTGAAGCTCTCTGACACTCTCTGACACTCTCTATCACTCTCAGACACTCTCTGACACTTTCAGACACTCTCTGCCACTCTCTATCACTCTCTGACACTCTCTTCCTCTCTCTGACACTCGCACACTCTCTGACCCTCTCTGACACTCTTCCACCCTCTCTGACACTATCTGAACCTCTCTGACCTTCTCTGACACTCTCAGAAACTCTCTGGCACACTCTATCACTCTCTGACACTCTCTATCACTGTCAATCATTCTCAATCACCCTCAATCACTCTCTGAACCTCTCTGACACACTCTGGCACTCTCAGACACTCTCTGGCACACTCAATCACTCTCTGACACTCTCTGACACTCTCTATCACTGTGAATCATTCTCAATCACTCTCAATTGCTCTCTGACACTCTCTATCACTCTCAGCCTTCTCTGTATCACTCTATGACACTCTCTGACACTCTCTGACACTCTCTGACACTCTTTCACACTCTCTGACCCTCTCTGACCCTCTCTGACACTCTCAGAAACTCTCTGGCACACTCTATCACTCTCTGACACTCTCTATCACTCTCTATCACGCTCTGACACTCTCTGATACACTCTGGCACTCTCAGACACTCTCTGACATTCTCTATCACTCTCTGACACTCTCTGATGCACTCTGACACTCTCAGATAGTCTCAGACACTCTCTATCACTCTCTGACACTCTCTGACACTCTCTGACACTCTCTGACACTTTCTGATACACTCTGGCACTCTCTGATACACTCTGACACTCTCAGACACTCTCTGACACACTCAGACACTCTCTACCACTCTCATTCACTCTCTGACACTCTTTGAAACAATCTAACACTCTCAGACGCTCTCTGACACTCTCTATCACTCTCTGACTCAATCTGACACTCTCAGACTGTCTCAGACACTCTCGATCACTCTCTGACACTCTCTGACACTCTCTGACACTCTCTGATACTCTCTGACATTCTCAGACACACTCAGACACTCTCTGACACTCTCACACTCTCTCACACTCTCTGACACTCTCTGACACACTCTGTCCCTCTCTGACACTCTCTGACACTATCTGATACTCTCTGACACTCTCACACTCTCTGACACTCTCACACTCTCTGACACTCTCTGACACTCTCTCACTCTCTCTGACATTCTCTCACACTCTCTGACACTCTCTGACCCTCTCTGACAATGTCTGACACTTTCTGACAAACTCTATCACTCTCTGACACTCTCTGACACTCTCTGACACACTCAGACACTCTCTATTACTCTCTGACACTTTCAGACACTCTCTGCCACTCTCTATCACTCTATATCACTCTCTGACACTTTCAGATACTCTCTATCACTCTCTATCACTCTCTGAAGCTCTCTGACACTCACTGACACTCTCTATCACTCTCAGACACTCTCTGACACTTTCAGACACTCTCTGCCACTCTCTATCACTCTCTGACACTCTCTTGCTCTCTCTGACACTCGCACACTCTCTGACCCTCTCTGACACTCTTTCACCCTCTCTGACAGTATCTGAACCTCTCTGACCTTCTCTGACACTCTCAGACACTCTCTGGCACACTCTATCACTCTCTGACACTCTCTATCACTGTCAATCATTCTCAATCACTCTCAATCACTCTCTGAACCTCTCTGACACTCTCTGGCACTTTCAGATACTCTCAGACACACTCAGACACTCTCTCTCACTCTCTATCACTCTCTGACTCTCTCTGATACACTGTGGCACTCTCAGACACTCTCTGACTCTCTCTATCACTCTCTGACACTCTCTGATACACTCTGACACTCTCAGACACTCTCAGACACTCTCTGACACTCTCTATCACTCTCTGACTCAATCTGACACTCTCAGACAGTCTCAGACACTCTCTATCACTCACTGACACTCTCTGACACTCTCTGATACTCTCTGATACACTGTGACACTCTCTGACACTCTCTATCATTCTCTGACACTCTCTGACAATCTCAGACACAATCAGTCACTCTCTGACACTCTCTATCACTCTCTGACACTCTCTGACTCTTTCAGACACTCTCTGCCACTCTCTGACACTCTCTATCACTCTCTGACACTCTCTAACACTCTCTGACACTCTCTGACCCTCTCTATCACTCTCTGACCCTCTCTGGCACTCTCAGACCCACGCAGACACTCGCTGACACTCACTTTCACTCTCTGACGCTCTCTGACACTTTCAGACATTCTCTGCCACTCTCTATTACTCTCTATCACTCGCTGACACTTTCAGACACTCTCTGCCACTCTCTATCACTCTCTGTCACACTCTGACACTCTCTGACACTCTCACACTCTCTGACACTCTCACTCTCTCCGACACTCTCACACTCTCGGACATTCTCTGACCCTCTCTGACACTCTCTGACACTCTCTGACACTCTCTATCACTCTCTGACACTCTCTGACACTCTCTTACACTCTCCATCACTCTCTGAGACTCTCTGATACACTGTGACACTCTCAGACACACTCTGACACACTCAGACACTCTCTACCACGCTCTATCACTCTCTCACACTGCCTGACACTCTCTGATACACTCTAACACTCTCTGACAATTTCTATCACTATTTGACATTCGCTGACACTCTCAGACAGTCTCAGACACTCTCTATCACTTTCAGACACTCTCTGCCACTCTCTATCACTCTCTATCACTCTCTGAAACTCTCTGCCACTCGCTGCCACTCTCTATCACTATCTGACACTCTCTGACACTCTCTCTGACCCTCTCTCACACTCTCTGACACTCTCTCACACTCTCTCTGACCCTCCCTGACACTCTCTGAGACTCTCTGACACTCTCTATCACTCTCCGAAACTCTCTGACAATCTCAGACACACTCAGACACTCTCTGACACTCTCGATCACTCTCTGACACTTTCAGACACTCTCTGCCACTCTCTATCACTCTATATCACTCGCTGACACTTTCAGACATTCTCTGCCAGTCTCTATCACTCTCTATCACTCTCTATCACTCTCTGACACTCTCTGACACTCTCTGACACTTTCAGACACTTTCAGACACTCTCTGCTACTCTCTATCACTCTCTGACACTCTCTGACACTCTCTGACACTCTCACTCTCTCTCACACTCTGTCACACTCTCTGACACTCTCTGACACACTCTGTCCCTCTCTGACACTCTCTGACACTCTCTGACACTATCTGACACTATCTGACACTCTCACACTCTCTGACACTCTCACACTCTCTGACTCTCTCTGACACTCTCTCATACTCTCTGACATTCTCTCACACTCTCTCACACTCTCTGACCCTCTCTGACCCTCTCTGACAATCTCTGACACTCTCTGACGAACTCTATCACTCTCTGACACTTTTTGACACACTCAGACACTCTCTATCACTCGATGACACTTTCAGACACTCTCTGCCACTCTCTGACACTCGCTGACACTCTCTGACACTCTCTGATACTCTCTGACACTCTCTATCACTCTCAGACACTCCCTGACACTTTCAGACACTCTCTGCAACTCTCTGTCACTCTCTATCACTCCATGACACTCTCTGACACTCTCTGTCACTCGCACACTCTCTGCCACTCTTTTACACTCTCTGACACTCTCTGACACTCTCTGACCCTCTCCATCACTCTATATCACTCTCTGACACTTTCAGACACTCTCTATCACTCTCTATCACTCTTTATCACTCTCTATCACTCTCTGACATTCTCTGACACTCTCTGACACTCTCTATCACTCTCTATCACTCTCTATCACTCTCTATAACTCTCTGACACTTTCAGACACTCTCTGCCACTCTCTCTCACTCTCTGCCACTCTCTGACACTCTCTGACACTCGCACACTCTCTGCCACTCTCTGACACTCTTTCACACTCTCTGACACTCTTTCACACTCTCTGACACTCTCTGGCACACTCTAGCACTCTCTGACACTCTCTATCAATGGGAATCATTCTCAATCACTCTCAATCACTCTCTGACACTCTCTGACACTCTCTATCACTCTCCATCACTCTCTGACACTCTCCATCACTCTCTGACACTCTCTGACACTCTCTGACACTCGCACACTCTCTGACACTCTCTG
Organism: Heterodontus francisci; assembly: GCF_036365525.1. Taxonomy (NCBI): domain Eukaryota; kingdom Metazoa; phylum Chordata; class Chondrichthyes; order Heterodontiformes; family Heterodontidae; genus Heterodontus; species Heterodontus francisci. The sequence continues at coordinate 32,125,470 of NC_090412.1, read as the reverse complement.
ACACTCTTTCACACTATCTGACACTCTCTGACACTCTTTCACACTCTCTGACACTCTCTGACCCTCTCTGACCCTCTCTGACACTCTCTGATACACTCTCACCCTCTCAGACGCTCTCCGACACTCTCTATCACTCTCTGACTCAATCTGACACTCTCAGACAGTCTCATACACTCTCTATCACTCTCTGACACTCTTGGACACTCTCTGATACTCTCTGATACACTCTGACACTCTCTGACACTCTCTGACACTCTCTGACACACTCAGACACTCTCTGACACTCTCTGACACTCTCTGCCACTTTCAGACACTCTCTGCCACTCTCTGCCACTCTCTATCACTCTCTGACACTCTCTGACACTCTCTGACACTCTCTGACACTCTCAGACCCACACAGACACTCGCTGACACTCAATATCACTCTCTGACACTCTCTGCCACTCACTATCACTCTCTGACACTCTCTGACACTTTCAGACATTCTCTGCCACTCTCTATCACTCGCTGACACTTTCAGACACTCTCTGCCACTCTCTATCACTCTCTGTCACTCTCTGACCCTCTCTGACACAATCAGACACACTCTGACACTCCCTATCACTCTCTGACACTTTCAGACACTCTCTGCCACTCTCTATCACTCTCTGACACTCTCTATCACTCTCTGACACTCTCTAACACTCTCTGACACTCTCTGACCCTCTCTATCACTCTCTGACCCTCTCTGGAACTCTCAGACCCACGCAGACACGCGCTGACACTCACTTTCACTCTCTGACACTCTCTGACACTTTCAGACATTCTCTGCCACTCTCTATTACTCTATATCACTCGCTGACACTTTCAGACACTCTCTGCCACTATCTATCACTCTCTGTCACACTCTGACACTCTCTGACACTCTCACACTCTCTGACACTCTCACACTCTCCGACACTCTCACACGCTCGGACCCTTTCTGACACTCTCTATCACTCTCTGACACTCTCTGACACTCTCTATCAATCTCTGACACTCTCTATCACTCTCTGACAATCTCAGACACGCTCAGACACTCTCTGACACTCTCTGACACTCTCTATCACTCTCTGACACACTCTGACACTTTCAGACACTCTCTGCTACTCTCTCTGACACTCTCTATCACTCTCTATCACTCTCTATCACTCTCTGACACTCTCACACACTCTCACACAGTCTCTGACACTCTCTGACCCACTCTGACACTCTCTGTCACTGTCTGACACTCTTGACACTCTCATACTCTCTGGCACTCTCACTCTCTCTGACACTCTCACTCTCTCTGACACTCTCTGACACTCTCTGACACTCTCTCACACTCTCTGACACTCTCTGACCCTCTCTATCACTCTCTGTCACACTCTGACACTCTCTGACACTCTCACACTCTCCGACACTCTCACACTCTCGGAGCCTTTCTGACACTATCTATCACTCTCTGACACTCTCTATCGATCTCTGACACTCTCTATCACTCTCTGACACTCTCCGACACTCTCACACTCTCGGACCCTTTCTGACACTCTCTATCACTCTCTGACACTCCCTGACACTCTCTATCACTCTCTGACACTCTCTGACACTCTCTGACACTTTCAGACACTTTCAGACACTCTCTGCTACTCTCTATCACTCTCTGACACTCTCTGACACTCTCTGACACTCTCACACTCTCTCACACTCTGTCACACTCTCTGACACTCTCTGACACACTCTGTCCCTCTCTGACACTCTCTGACACTCTCTGACACTATCTGACACTATCTGACACTCTCACACTCTCTGACACTCTCACACTCTCTGACATTCTCTGACACTCTCTCATACTCTCTGACATTCTCTCACACTCTTTCACACTCTCTGACCCTCTCTGACCCTCTCTGACAATCTCTGACACTCTCTGACGAACTCTATCACTCTCTGACACTTTTTGACACACTCAGACACTCTCTATCACTCGATGACACTTTCAGACACTCTCTGCCACTCTCTGACACTCGCTGACACTCTCTGACACTCTCTGATACTCTCTGACACTCTCTATCACTCTCAGACACTCTCTGACACTTTCAGACACTCTCTGCAACTCTCTGTCACTCTCTATCACTCCATGACACTCTCTGACACTCTCTGTCACTCGCACACTCTCTGCCACTCTTTTACACTCTCTGACACTCTCTGACCCTCTCTGACCCTCTCCATCACTCTATATCACTCTCTGACACTTTCAGACACTCTCTATCACTCTCTATCACTCTCTATCACTCTCTGACATTCTCTGACACTCTCTGACACTTTCTATCACTCTCTATCACTCTCTATCACTCTCTATAACTCTCTGACACTTTCAGACACTCTCTGCCACTCTCTATCACTCGCTGCCACTCTCTGACACTCTCTGACACTCGCACACTCTCTGCCACTCTCTGACACTCTTTCACACTCTCTGACACTCTTTCACACTCTCTGACACTCTCTGACACCCTCTGGCACACTCTAGCACTCTCTGACACTCTCTATCAATGGGAATCATTCTCAATCACTCTCAATCACTCTCTGACACTCTCTGACACTCTCTATCACTCTCCATCACTCTCTGACACTCTCTGACACTCTCTGACACTCGCACACTCTCTGACACTCTCTGACACTCTTTCACACTATCTGACACTCTCTGACACTCTTTCACACTCTCTGACACTCTCTGACCCTCTCTGACCCTCTCTGACACTCTCTGATACACTCTCACCCTCTCAGACGCTCTCCGACACTCTCTATCACTCTCTGACTCAATCTGACACTCTCAGACAGTCTCATACACTCTCTATCACTCTCTGACACTCTTGGACACTCTCTGATACTCTCTGATACACTCTGACACTCTCTGACACTCTCTGACACACTCAGACACTCTCTGACACTCTCTGACACTCTCTGACACTCTCTGCCACTTTCAGACACTCTCTGCCACTCTCTGCCACTCTCTATCACTCTCTGACACTCTCTGACACTCTCTGACACTCTCAGACCCACACAGACACTCGCTGACACTCAATATCACTCTCTGACACTCTCTGCCACTCACTATCACTCTCTGACACTCTCTGACACTTTCAGACATTCTCTGCCACTCTCTATCACTCGCTGACACTTTCAGACACTCTCTGCCACTCTCTATCACTCTCTGTCACTCTCTGACCCTCTCTGACACAATCAGACACTCTCTGACACTCCCTATCACTCTCTGACACTTTCAGACACTCTCTGCCACTCTCTATCACTCTCTGACACTCTCTATCACTCTCTGACACTCTCTAACACTCTCTGACACTCTCTGACCCTCTCTATCACTCTCTGACCCTCTCTGGAACTCTCAGACCCACGCAGACACGCGCTGACACTCACTTTCACTCTCTGACACTCTCTGACACTTTCAGACATTCTCTGCCACTCTCTATTACTCTATATCACTCGCTGACACTTTCAGACACTCTCTGCCACTCTCTATCACTCTCTGTCACACTCTGACACTCTCTGACACTCTCACACTCTCTGACACTCTCACACTCTCCGACACTCTCACACGCTCGGACCCTTTCTGACACTCTCTATCACTCTCTGACACTCTCTATCAATCTCTGACACTCTCTATCACTCTCTGACAATCTCAGACACGCTCAGACACTCTCTGACACTCTCTATCACTCTCTGACACACTCTGACACTTTCAGACACTCTCTGCTACTCTCTCTCACTCTCTATCACTCTCTGACACTCTCTGACACTCTCACACTCTCTGACACTCTCACACACTCTCACACAGTCTCTGACACTCTCTGACCCACTCTGACACTCTCTGTCACTGTCTGACACTCTCTGACACTCTCATACTCTCTGGCACTCTCACTCTCTCTGACACTCTCACTCTCTCTGACACTCTCTGACACTCTCTGACACTCTCTCACACTCTCTGACACTCTCTGACCCTCTCTATCACTCTCTGTCACACTCTGACACTCTCTGACACTCTCACACTCTCCGACACTCTCACACTCTCGGACCCTTTCTGACACTCTCTATCACTCTCTGACACTCTCTGACACTCTCTATCAATCTCTGACACTCTCTATCACTCTCTGACACTCTCTGACAATCTCAGACACTCTCTGACACTCTCTGATACACTCTGGCACTCTCAGACACTCTCTGACATTCTCTATCACTCTCTGACACTCTCTGATGCACTCTGACACTCTCAGACAGTCTCAGACACTCTCTATCACTCTCTGACACTCTCTGACACTCTCTGACACTCTCTGACACTTTCTGATACACTCTGGCACTCTCTGATACACTCTGACGCTCTCAGACACTCTCTGACACACTCAGACACTCTCTACCACTCTCATTCACTCTCTGACAATCTTTGAAACAATCTAACACTCTCAGACACTCTCTGACACTCTCTATCACTCTCTGACTCAATCTGACACTCTCAGACTGTCTCAGACACTCTCAATCACTCTCTGACACTCTCTGACACTCTCTGATACTCTCTGACATTCTCAGACACACTCAGACACTCTCTGACACTCTCACACTCTCTCACACTCTCTGTCCCTCTCTGACACACTCTGTCCCTCTCTGACACTCTCTGACACTATCTGATACTCTCTGACACTCTCACACTCTCTGACACTCTCACACTCTCTGACACTCTCTCACTCTCTCTGACATTCTCTCACACTCTCTGACACTCTCTGACCCTCTCTGACAATGTCTGACACTTTCTGACAAACTCTATCACTCTCTGACACTCTCTGACACTCTCTGACACACTCAGACACTCTCTATTACTCTCTGACACTTTCAGACACTCTCTGCCACTCTCTATCACTCTATATCACTCTCTGAAGCTCTCTGACACTCTCTGACACTCTCTATCACTCTCAGACACTCTCTGACACTTTCAGACACTCTCTGCCACTCTCTATCACTCTCTGACACTCTCTTGCTCTCTCTGACACTCGCACACTCTCTGACCCTCTCTGACACTCTTCCACCCTCTCTGACACAATCTGAACCTCTCTGACCTTCTCTGACACTCTCAGAAACTCTCTGGCACACTCTATCACTCTCTGACACTCTCTATCACTGTCAATCATTCTCAATCACCCTCAATCACTCTCTGAACCTCTCTGACACACTCTGGCACTCTCAGACACTCTCTGGCACACTCAATCACTCTCTGACACTCTCTATCACTGTGAATCATTCTCAATCACTCTCAATTGCTCTCTGACACTCTCTATCACTCTCAGCCTTCTCTGTATCACTCTATGACACTCTCTGACACTCTCTGACACTCTTTCACACTCTCTGACCCTCTCTGACCCTCTCTGACACTCTCAGACACTCTCTGGCACACTCTATCACTCTCTGACACTCTCTATCACTCTCTATCACTCTCTGACACTCTCTGATACACTCTGGCACTCTCAGACACTCTCTGACATTCTCTATCACTCTCTGACACTCTCTGATGCACTCTGACACTCTCAGACAGTCTCAGACACTCTCTATCACTCTCTGACACTCTCTGACACTCTCTGACACTCTCTGACACTTTCTGATACACTCTGGCACTCTCTGATACACTCTGACACTCTCAGACACTCTCTGACACACTCAGACACTCTCTACCACTCTCATTCACTCTCTGACACTCTTTGAAACAATCTAACACTCTCAGACGCTCTCTGACACTCTCTATCACTCTCTGACTCAATCTGACACTCTCAGACTGTCTCAGACACTCTCGATCACTCTCTGACACTCTCTGACACTCTCTGACACTCTCTGACACTCTCTGATACTCTCACACTCTCTCACACTCTCTGACACTCTCTGACACACTCTGTCCCTCTCTGACACTCTCTGACACTATCTGATACTCTCTGACACTCTCACACTCTCTGACACTCTCACACTCTCTGACACTCTCTGACACTCTCTCACTCTCTCTGACATTCTCTCACACTCTCTGACAGTCTCTGACCCTCTCTGACAATGTCTGACACTTTCTGACAAACTCTATCACTCTCTGACACTCTCTGACACTCTCTGACACACTCAGACACTCTCTATTACTCTCTGACACTTTCAGACACTCTCTGCCACTCTCTATCACTCTATATCACTCTCTGACACTTTCAGATACTCTCTATCACTCTCTATCACTCTCTGAAGCTCTCTGACACTCTCTGACACTCTCTATCACTCTCAGACACTCTCTGACACTTTCAGACACTCTCTGCCACTCTCTATCACTCTCTGACACTCTCTTGCTCTCTCTGACACTCGCACACTCTCTGACCCTCTCTGACACTCTTTCACCCTCTCTGACAGTATCTGAACCTCTCTGACCTTCTCTGACACTCTCAGACACTCTCTGGCACACTCTATCACTCTCTGACACTCTCTATCACTGTCAATCATTCTCAATCACTCTCAATCACTCTCTGAACCTCTCTGACACTCTCTGGCACTTTCAGATACTCTCAGACACATTCAGACACTCTCTCTCACTCTCTATCACTCTCTACTCTCTCTGATACACTCTGGCACTCTCAGACACTCTCTGACTCTCTCTATCACTCTCTGACACTCTCTGATACACTCTGACACTCTCAGACACTCTCAGACACTCTCTGACACTCTCTATCACTCTCTGACTCAATCTGACACTCTCAGACAGTCTCAGGCACTCTCTATCACTCTCTGACACTCTCTGACACTCTCTGATACTCTCTGATACACTGTGACACTCTCTGACACTCTCTATCATTCTCTGACACTCTCTGACAATCTCAGACACAATCAGTCACTCTCTGACACTCTCTATCACTCTCTGACACTCTCTGACTCTTTCAGACACTCTCTGACTCTTTCAGACACTCTCTGCCACTCTCTGACACTCTCTATCACTCTCTGACACTCTCTAACACTCTCTGACACTCTCTGACCCTCTCTATCACTCTCTGACCCTCTCTGGCACTCTCAGACCCACGCAGACACTCGCTGACACTCACTTTCACTCTCTGACGCTCTCTGACACTTTCAGACATTCTCTGCCACTCTCTATTACTCTCTATCACTCGCTGACACTTTCAGACACTCTCTGCCACTCTCTATCACTCTCTGTCACACTCTGACACTCTCTGACACTCTCACACTCTCCGACACTCTCACACTCTCGGACATTCTCTGACCCTCTCTGACACTCTCTGACACTCTCTGACACTCTCTATCACTCTCTGACACTCTCTGACACTCTCTTACACTCTCCATCACTCTCTGAGACTCTCTGATACACTGTGACACTCTCAGACACACTCTGACACACTCAGACACTCTCTACCACGCTCTATCACTCTCTCACACTGTCTGACACTCTCTGATACACTCTAACACTCTCTGACAATTTCTATCACTATTTGACATTCGCTGACACTCTCAGACAGTCTCAGACACTCTCTATCACTTTCAGACACTCTCTGCCACTCTCTATCACTCTCTATCACTCTCTGAAACTCTCTGCCACTCGCTGACACTCTCTATCACTATCTGACACTCTCTGACACTCTCTCTGACCCTCTCTCACACTCTCTGACACTCTCTCACACTCTCTCTGACCCTCCCTGACACTCTCTGAGACTCTCTGAGACTCTCTATCACTCTCTGAAACTCTCTGACAATCTCAGACACACTCAGACACTCTCTGACACTCTCGATCACTCTCTGACACTTTCAGACACTCTCTGCCACTCTCTATCACTCTATATCACTCGCTGACACTTTCAGACATTCTCTGCCACTCTCTATCACTCTCTATCACTCTCTATCACTCTCTGACACTCTCTGACACTCTCTGACACTTTCAGACACTTTCAGACACTCTCTGCTACTCTCTATCACTCGCTGACACTTTCAGACACTCTCTGCCACTCTCTATCACTCTCTGTCACACTCTGACACTCTCTGACACTCTCACACTCTCTGACACTCTCACACTCTCCGACACTCTCACACTCTCGGACATTCTCTGACCCTCTCTGACACTCTCTGACACACTCTGTCCCTCTCTGACACTCTCTGACACTATCTGACACTATCTGACACTATCTGACACTCTCACACTCTCTGACACTCTCACACTCTCTGACACTCTCACACTCTCTGACACTCTCTGACACTCTCTGACACTCTCTCATACTCTCTGACATTCTCTCACACTCTCTCACACTCTCTGACCCTCTCTGACCCTCTCTGACAATCTCTGACACTCTCTGACGAACTCTATCACTTTCTGACACTTTTTGACACACTCAGACACTCTCTATCACTCGATGACACTTTCAGACACTCTCTGCCACTCTCTATCACTCTATGACACTTTCAGACACTCTCTATCACTCTCTGACACTCGCTGACACTCGCTGACACTCTCTGACACTCTCTGATACTCTCTGACACTCTCTATCACTCTCAGACACTCTCCGACACTTTCAGACACTCTCTGCAACTCTCTGTCACTCTCTATCACTCCATGACACTCTCTGACACTCTCTGTCACTCGCACACTCTCTGCCACTCTTTTACACTCTCTGACACTCTCTGACCCTCTCTGACCCTCTCCATCACTCTATATCACTCTCTGACACTTTCAGACACTCTCTGACACTCTCTGTCACTATCTATCACTCTATGAATCTCTCAGACAATCTCTATCACTCTCTATCACTCTCTGGCACACTCTGACTCTCTCTGACACTCTCTGACACTCTCCATCACTCTCAGACACTCTCTGACACTCTCCATCACTCTCTGACACTCTCTGACAATCTCAGACACTCTCTGACACTTTCAGACACTCTCTGACACTCTCAGACACTTTCTGACACTCTCAGACTCTCGGAGACTCTCAGACGCTCTCGATCACTCTCTATCACTCTCTGACACTCTCTGACACTATCTATCACTCTATGAAACTCTCTGACACTCTCAGACACTCTCTATCACTCTCTATCACTCTCTGACACACTCTGACTGTCTCAGACACTCTCTATCACTCTCTGACACTCTCTGACAATCTCTGACACTCTCAGACACTCTCTATCACTCTCTGACACTCTCAGACACTCTCTACCACTCTCTGACACTCTCTATCACTCTCGGACACTCTCTGACACACTCAGACACTCTCTATCACTCTCTATCACTCTCTGACACTCTCTGACACTCTCTGACACTTTCTATCACTCGCTGACACGCTCAGAGACTCTCAGACAGTCTCAAAAACTTTCTATCACTCTCTGACACTGTCTGACAATCTCTGACACTCTCAGACACTCACTTTCACTCTCTATCCCTCTATGAGCCTCCCTATCACTCCCTAACGCTATCAGATTGTCTATGACAATCTCTTTCACTCTCCATCACTCTCAGACACTCTCAGACACTCTCTGACACTCTCAGACTCTCTCAGACTCTCTCAGACTCTCTCAGACACTCTCAGACACTCTCTATCACTCTATATCGCTCTCTGACACTCTCTGTCTCTATCTATCACTCGATGAAAATCTCTGACACTCTCTATCACTCTCTATCACTCTCTGGCACACTCTGACTCTCTCTGACACTCTCTGACACTCTCCATCACTCTCTGACACTCTCTGACACTCTCTGACACTTTCCGACACTCTCAGACACTCTCTACCAATCTCTATCAATCTCTGACACTCTCTGACACTCCCAGACACTCTCTGACACTCTCCATTACTCTCTGACACTCTCTGACAATCTCAGACACTCTCTGACACTCTCTGACACTCTCTGACACTTTCCGACACTCTCAGACACTCTCTTCCAATCTCTATCAATCTCTGACAATCTCTGACACTCTCAGACACTTTCTGACACTCTCAGACTCTCGGAGTCTCTCAGACACTCTCTATCACTCTATATCAATCTCTGACACTCTCTGACACAATCTATCACTCTATGAAACTCTCTGACACTCTCTATCACTCTCTATCACTCTCTGGTACACTCTGACTCTCTCTGACACTCTCAGATCATCTCTGTCACTCTCTAACACACTCTGACAATCTCTGACACTCTCTGACACTTTCCGACACTCTCAGACACTCTCTACCAATCTCTATCACTCTCTGACACTCTCTGACAATCTCTGACACTCTCAGACACTCTCTATCACTCTCTGACACTCTCAGACACTCTCTGACACACTCTGACACACTCAGACACTCTCTATCACTCTCTATCACTCTCTGACACTCTCTGACACTTTCTATCACTCGCTGACACGCTCAGAGACTCTCAAGCAGTCTCAAAAACTTTCTATCACTCTCTGACAATGTCTGACAATCTCTGACACTCTCAGACACTCACTTTCACTCTCTATCCCTCTATGACACTCCCTATCACTCCCTAACGCTATCAGATTGTCTATGACAATCTCTTTCACTCTCCATCACTCTCAGACACTCTCAGACACTCTCTGACACTCTCAGACTCTCTCAGACTCTCTCAGACTCTCTCAGACACTCTCAGACACTCTCTATCACTCTCTATCACTCTCTGAATCTCTCAGACACTCTCTGACACTTTCTATCACACTCTGACACTCTCTGAAACTCTCAGATAATCTCAGGCAGTCTCTTTCAATCTCCATTACTCTCTGACACTGTCAGACACTCTCTGACACACTCAGATACTCTCTGACACTCTCAGACTCTCTCAGACACTATCAGACACTCTCTATCACTCTACATCGCTCTCTGACACTCTCTGTCACTATCTATCACTCGATGAAACTCTCTGACACTCTCTATCACTCTCTATCACTCTCTGGCACACTCTGACTCTCTCTGACACTCTCTGACACTCTCCATCACTCTCTGACACTCTCTGACACTTTCCGACACTCTCAGACACTCTCTACCAATCTCTATCAATCTCTGACACTCTCTGACACTCCCTGACACTCTCTGACACTCTCCATCACTCTCTGACACTCTCTGACAATCTCAGACACTCTCTGACACTCTCTTTGACTCTCTGACACTTTCAGACACTCTCTGACACTTTCAGACACTCTCTGACACTCTCAGACACTTTCTGACACTCTCAGACTCTCGGAGTCTCTCAGACACTCTCTATCACTCTACATCACTCTCTGACACTCTCTGACACCATCTATCACTCTATGAAACTCTCTGACACTCTCTATCACTCTCTATGACTCTCTGGTACACTCTGACTCTCTCTGACACTCTCAGACACTCTCTATCACTCTCTATCACTCTCTGACACACTCTGACTGTCTCAGACACTCTCATACACTCTCTATCATTCTCTAACACACTCTGACAATCTCTGACACTCTCAGACACTCTCTATCACTCTCTGACACTTTCAGACACTCTCTACCACTCTCTGACACTCACTATCACTCTCTGACACTCTCTGACACACTCAGACACTCTCTATCACTCTCTATCACTCGCTGACACTCTCTGACACTCTCTGACACTCTCTATCACTCTCTGTCACTCTCTGACAGTCTCTGACACTGTCAGACACTCTCTATCACTCTCAGACACTCTCTACCACTCTCTGACATTCTCTGAAACTCTCAGACACTCTCTATCACTCTCTGACACTCTCAGACACTCTCTATCACTCTCTGACACTCTCTGACACTCTCTATCACTCTCTGACACTCTCTATCACTCTCTGACACACTCTGACACTTTCTGACACTCTCAGACACTCTCTCTCACTCTCTATCAAACTCTGGCACACTCTGACAGTCTCTGACACTCTCTGACACTCTCTATCACTCTCTATTACTCTCTGTTACTCTCTGACACACTCTGACATTTTCTGACACTCTCTGACACACTCTGACAATCTCTGACACTTTCTATCACTTTCTGACACTCTATATCACTCTCTGACACTCTCAGACACTCTCTATCACTCTCTGTCACTCTCTATCATTCTCAGGCACTCTCTATCACTCTCTGACACTCACTGACACTCTCTATCACTCTCTGACACTCTCTACCATTCTCTACCATTCTCTACCACACTCTGTCACTCTCTGACACTCTCTACCATTCTCTACCACTCTCTATTACTCTCTGACACTCTCTGACTCTCTCTGATTCTCTCAGACACTCTCTGACACTTTATATCACTCTCTGAATCTCTCAGACACTCTCTGACACTTTCTATCACACTCTGACACTCTCAGATAATCTCAGACCGTTTCAGACACTTTATATCACTCTCTGACACTGTCTGACAATCTCTGACACTCTCAGACACTCTCTTTCACTCTCTATCCCTCTATGACTCTCCCTATCACTCCCTAACAATCTCAGATTCTCTATGACACTCTCTTTCACTCTCCATCACTCTCTGACACTTTCAGACACTCTCTGACACTCTCAGACACTCACTGACACTCTCAGACACTCTCAGACACTCTCTATCAATCTGTATCACTCTCTCACACTCTCTATCACTCTATGAAACTCCCTGACACTCCACATCACTCTCTATCACTCTCTGGCACACTCTGACTCACTCTAACACTCTCAGACACTCGCAGACACTCTCTATCACTCTCTGACACTCTCTATCACTCTCCATCACTCTCTGAAATTCTCTGACACTCTCTGACACACTCAGACACTCTCTATCACTCTCTATTACTGTCTATCACACTCTATCACTCTCTATCACTCTCTGACACACTCTGACACTCTCTGACACTCTCTGACACACTATATCACTCTCCGTCACTCTCTGACACACTCTGACTGTCTCTGACACTCTCTGACACTCTCTATCACTCTCTGACACTCTCTATCACGTTCTGACAATGTCAGACACTCTCAGACACTCTCTGACACTCTCTATCACTCACTGACACTCAAGGACACACTCTGACTCTCTCAGACAATCTCAGACACTCTCTATCACTCTCTATCACTCTCTGACACACTCTGACAATCTCTGACACTCTCAGACACACTCAGACACTCTCTAAACACTCACTGACACTCTCAGACACGCTCTGTCACTCTCTGACACTCTCAGTCACTCTCCATCAATCTCTATCACTCTCTGACACTCTCTGACATTCTCAGACACTCTCTATCACTCTCTATCACTCGCTGTCACTCTCTGACACTCTCAGAGACTCTATCAATCTCTATCACTCTCTGACACTCTCTGACATTCTCATACACTCTCTAACTCTCTCTATCACTCGCTGACACTCTCAGACACTCTCTGTCACTCTCTGACACTCACTGAAACTCTCAGACACTCTCTGTCACTCTCAGACACTCTCAGACACTCTCTCTCTCACTCTCTGACATTCTCTGAAACTCTCTGACACACTCACACACTCTCTGACACTCTCTGACACTCTCTGACACACTCTGACACTCTCTGACACTCTCTATCACTCTCTGAAACTCTGACACTCTCTGACACACTCTGACACACTCTATTGCTCTCTGACATTCTCTGACACACTCTGACACTCTCTGACACTGTCAGACACTCTCTATCACTCTCCATCACTCTCTGACACAATCTGACAATCTCTCACTCTCTCAGACACTCTCTATCACACTCTGACACTGACTGACACCCTCAGACACTCTCTGTCACTCTCTATCTCTCTCTGACACTTTCTATCACTCTCTGACACTCTCTGACACACTCTGAAACTCTCTGACACTCTCTATCACTCTCTATCACTCTCTGACACAATTTGACAATCTCCATCACTATCTGACACTCTCAGACACTCTCTGTCACTCTATGAAACTCTCAGACACTCTCTATCACTCTCTGACACACTCTGACACTCTCTGACACTCCCAGACACTCGCTATCACTCTCTATCACTCTCTGACACTCTCAGGCACTCTCTGACACACACTGACACTCTCAGGCATTCTCTGAAACTCTCTATCACTCGCTGAAACTTTCTGACACTCACAGACACTCTCTGACACTTTTTATCACTTTCTGACACTCTCAGACAATCTCAGACACTCTCAGACACTCTCAGATACTCTCTGGCACTCTCTATCAATCTCTGACACTCTCTGACACAATTTGACACTCTCTATCACTCTCTGACACTCTCACACACTCTCTATCAATCTATGACACTCTCAGACACTCTCTATCACTCTCTGACACTCTCTGACACACTCTGACACTCTCTGACACACTCAGACACTCGCTATCACTCTCTATCACTCTCTGACACTTTCTATCACTCTCTATCACTCTCTGACACTCTCAGACACTCTCTATCACTCTAAGACACTCTCAGACACTCTCTATCATTCTCTGACACTCTCTGACACTGTCAGACACTCTCTGACACTCTCAGATACTCTCTGACACTCTCAGCCTCTCTCAGACAATATCAGACACTCTCTATCACTCTATATCACTCTCTGACACTCTCTGTCACTATCTATCACTCTGTGAATCTCTCTGACACTCTCTATCACTCTCTATCACTCTCTGGCACACTCTGACTCTCTCTGACACTCTCCATCACTCTCTGACACTCTCTGACACTTTCCGACACTCTCAGACACTCTCTACCACTCTCTATCAATCTCTGACACTCTCTGACACTCTCTGATACACTCTGACACTTCCTGACACTCTCTGACACTCTCCATCACTCTCTGACACTCTCTGACAATCTTAGACTCTCTCTGACACTCTCTATGACTATCTGAAACTTTCAGACACTCTCTGACACTTTCAGACACTCTCTGACACTCTCAGACACTTTCTGAAACTCTCAGACTCTCGGAGACTCTCAGACGCTCTCGATCATTCTCTATCACTCTCTGACACTCTCTGACACTATCTATCACTCTATGAAACTCTCTGACACTCTCAGACACTCTCTATCACTCTCTATCACTCTCTATCACTCTCTGACACACTCTGACACTCTCAGACACTCTCAGACACTCTCTATCACTCTCTGACACTCTCTGACAATCTCTGACACTCTCAGACACTCTCTATCACTCTCTGACACTCTCAGACACGCTCTACCACTCTCTGACACTCTCTATCACTCTCAGACACTCTCTGACACACTCTGACACTCTCTGACACTCTCTATCACTCTCTATCACTCTCTGACACTCTCTGACACTCTCTGACACTTTATATCACTCGCTGACACTCTAAGACACTCTCTGACACTTTCTATCACTCGCTGACACGCTCAGAGACTCTCAGACAGTCTCAAAAACTTTCTATCACTCTCTGACACTGTCTGACAATCTCTGACCCTCTCAGACACTCACTTTCACTCTCTATACCTCTATGACACTCCCTATCACTCCCTAACGCTATCAGATTGTCTATGACAATCTCTTTCACTCTCCATCACTCTCAGACACTCTCAGACACTCTCTGACACTCTCAGACTCTCTCAGACTCTCTCAGACTCTCTCAGACACTCTCTATCACTCTCTGAATCTCTCAGACACTCTCTGACACTTTCTATCACACTCTGACACTCTCTGAAACTCTCAGATAATCTCAGACAGTCTCTTTCAATCTCCATCACTCTCTGACACTGTCAGACACTCTCTGACACTCTCAGATACTCTCTGACATTCTCAGACTCTCTCAGACACTATCAGACACTCTCTATCACTCTATATCGCTCTCTGACACTCTCGTCACTATCTATCACTCGATGAAACTCTCTGACACTCTCTATCACTCTCTATCACTCTCTGGCACACTCTGACTCTCTCTGACACTCTCTGACACTCTCTGACACTTTCCGACACTCTCAGACACTCTCTACCAATCTCTATCAATCTCTGATACTCTCTGACACTCTCTGATAAACTCTGACACTCCCTGACACTCTCTGACACTCTCCATCACTCTCTGACACTCTCTGACAATCTCAGACACTCTCTGACACTCTCTTTGACTCTCTGACACTTTCAGACACTCTCTGACACTTTCAGACACTCTCTGACAATCTCAGACACTCACTGACTCTCTCAGACACTCTCAGACACTCTCTATCAATCTGTATCACTCTCTCACACTCTCTATCACTCTATGAAACTCCCTGACACTCCACATCACTCTCTATCACTCTCTGGCACACTCTGACTCACTCTAACACTCTCAGACACTCGCAGACACTCTCTATCACTCTCTGACACTCTCTATCACTCTCCATCACTCTCTGAAATTCTCTGACACTCTCTGACACACTCAGACACTCTCTATCACTTTCTATTACTGTCTATCACTCTCCATCACTCTCTATCACTCTCTGACACACTCTGACTGTCTCTGACACTCTCTGACACTCTCTATCACTCTCTGACACTCTCTATCACTCTCTGACACTCTCTATCACGTTCTGACACTGTCAGACACTCTCAGACACTCTCTGACACTCTCTATCACTCACTGACACTCAAGGACACACTCTGACAATCTCTGACACTCTCTGACACTCTCCATCACTCTCTAAACACTCACTGACACTCCCAGACACGCTCTGTCACTCTCTATCACTCTCTATCACTCGCTGTCACTCTCTGACACTCTCAGACACTGTCTATCTATCTCTATCACTCTCTGACACTCTCTGACATTCTCAGACACTCTCTACCTCTCTCTGTCACTCGCGGACACTCTCAGACACTCTCAGACACTCTCAGACACTCTCTGTCACTCTCTGACACTCACTGAAACTCTCAGACACTCTCTGTCACTCTCAGACACTCTCTCTCTCTCTGACATTCTCTGAAACTCTCTGACACACTCACACACTCTCTGACACACTCACACACTCTCTGACACTCTCTGACACTCTCTGACACACTCTGACACTCTCTGACACTCTCTATCACTCTATGAAACTCTCTGACACACTCTGACACACTCTATTGCTCTCTGACATTCTCTGACACACTCTGACTCTCTCTGACACTGTCAGACACTCTCTATCACACTCTGACACTGACTGACACCCTCAGACACTCTCTGTCACTCTCAGACACTCTCAGACACTCTCTATCTCTCTCTGACACTTTCTATCACTTCTGACACTCTCTGACACACTCTGAAACTCTCTGACACTGTCTATCACTCTCTATCACTCTCTGACACAATTTGACAATCTCTATCACTCTCTGACACTCTCAGACACTCTCGATCACTCTATGAAACTCTCAGACACTCTCTATCACTCTCTGACACACTCTGACACTCTCTGACACTCCCAGACACTCGTTATCACTCTCTAACACGCTCTGACACTCTCAGGCACTCTCTGACACACACTGACACTCTCAGGCATTCTCTGAAACTCTCTATCACTCGCTGAAACTTTCTGACAGTCGCAGACACTCTCTGACACTTTTTATCACTTTCTGACACTCTCAGAAAATCTCAGACACTCTCTGACACTCTCAGACACTCTCTGAAACTCTCTATCAATCTCTGACACTCTCTGACACTTTCTGACACTCTCAGACACTCTCTATCCCTCTCTGTTACTCTCTGCCACACTCTGACACTCTCTGACATTCTCTGACAAACTCTGACAATCTCTGAAACTCTCTATCACTCTCTGACACACTCACAGACACTCTCAGACACTTTCGATCACTCTCTGACACTCTCTATCACTCTCTGACACTCTCTGACACTCAAAGACACTCTCTAGCACACTCTAACACTCGCTGACACTCTCAGACTCTCTCAGACACTCTCTGTCACTCTCTGACACTCACTGCAACTCTCAGACACACTCTGTCACTCTCAGACACTCTCAGACACTCTCTCTCACTCTCTGACACTCTCTGACACTCTCTGACACACTCTGACACTCTCTGAAACTCTCTATCACTCTCTGAAACTCTCTGACACTCTCTGACACACTCTGACACACTCTATTGCTCTCTGACATTCTCTGACACACTCTGACACTCTCTGACACTGTCAGACTCTCTCTATCTCTCTCCATCACTCTCTGACACAATCTGACAATCTCTGATACTCTCAGACACTCTCTATCACTCTCTGACACTGACTGACACCCTCAGACACTCTGTGTCACTCTCAGACACTCTCAGACACTCTCTATCTCTCTCTGACACTTTCTATCACTCTCTGACACTCTCTGACACACTCTGAAACTCTCTGACACTCTCTATCACTCTCTATCACTCTCTGACACAATTTGACACACTCTATCACTCTCTGACACTCTCAGACACTCTCTATCACTCTATGAAACTCTCAGACACTCTCTATCACTCTCTGACACACTCTGACACTCTCTGACTCTCCCAGACACTCGCTATCACTCTCTATCACTCTCTGACACTCTCAGACCCTCTCAGACACTCACTGACACACACTGACACTCTCAGGCATTCTCTGAAACTCTCTATCACTCGCTGAAACTTTCTGACACTCGCAGACACTCTCTGACACTTTTTATCACTTTCTGACACTCTCAGACAATCTCAGACACTCTCAGACACTCTCAGACAGTCTCAGACACTCTCTGGCAATCTCTATCACTCTCTGATACTCTCTATCACACTCTGACATTTTCTGTCACTCTCTGACACTCTCTGTCACTCTCAGGCACTCTCTATCACTCTCTGACACTCTCTGTCACTCTCTGACACTCTCTAACACTCTCTACCACTCTCTGTCACTCTCTGACACTCTCTGAAACTCTCTGTCACTCTCTGACGCTTTCTATCCCTCTCTGACACCCTCTGACACTCTCAGACACTCTCAGACACTCTCTGACACTTTCTATCACTGTCTGACACTCTCAGACACTCTCTGGCACTCTCTTTCACTCTCTGACACTCTCTATCACACTCTGACACTTTCTGTCACTCTCTGACACTCTCTGTCACTCTCTGACACTTTCTGACACTCTCAGACACTCTCTATCACTCTCTGACACACTCTGTCACTCACAGACGCTCTCAGACACTCTCGATCACTCTCTGACATTCTCTATCACTCTCTGACACTCAAAGACACTCTCTATCAAACTCTATCACTCTCTATCACTCTCTGACACTCTCGGACACTCTCTATTACTCTCTGACACTCTCTGAAACTCTCTGAATCTCTCAGACACTCTCTGACACTTTCTATCACACTCTGACACTCTCAGATAATCTCAGACAGTCTCATACACTTTCTATCACTCTCTGACACTGTCTGACAATCTCTGACACTCCCAGACACTCTCTTTCACTCTCTATCCCTCTATGACACTCCCTATCACTCCCTAACACTCTCAGATTCTCTATGACACTCTCTTTCACTCTCCATCACTCTCTGACACTTTCAGACACTCTCTGACAATCTCAGACACTCACTGACTCTCTCAGACCCTCTCAGACACTCTCTATCAATCTGTATCACTCTGTGACTCTATCTATCACTCTATGAAACTCCCTGACACACTCCATCACTCACTATCACTCTCTGACACTCTCTATCAATTTCTGACACTCTCAGACACTCTCTATCACTCTCTGACACTCTCTTTCACTCACTGACATTCTCGGACGCACTCTGACACTCTCAGACACTCTCATACACTCTCTATCACTCTCTATCCCTCTCTGACACACTCTGACAATCTCTGACACTCTCAGACACTCTCTAAACACTCTCTGACACTCACTGACACTCTCAGACACGCTCTGTCACTCTCTGACACTCTCAGACACTCTCTATCACTCTCTATCACTCTCCATCACTCTCTGACACTCTCTGACATTCTCAGACACTCTCTATCACTCTCTATCACTCTCTGACACTCTCAGACACTCTCTAACACTCTCTCTCACTCTCTGACACTCTCTCTCACTCTCTGACACTCTCTGACACACAATGACACTCTCTAGCAATCTCTGAAACTCTCTGACACTCTCTGACACACTCTGACACACTATATCGCTCTCTGACATTCTCTGACACACTCTGACACTCTCTGACACTCTCAGACACTCTCAGACACTCACTATCACTCTCTGACACTTTCTATCACTCACTGACACTCTCTGACACTCTCTGAAACTCTCTGACACTCTCAGACACTCTCTATCACTCTCTGACACACTCTGACACTCTCTGACACTCCCAGACAATCACTATCACTCTCTATCACTCGCTGAAACTTTCTGACACTCGCAGACACTCTCTGACACTTTTTATCACTTTCTGACAATCTCAGACACTCTCAGACACTCTCAGACACTCTCTGGCACTCTCTGTCACTCTCTGACACTCTCTATCACACTCTGACACTTTCTGTCACTCTCTGACACTCTCTGTCACTCTCTATCACTCTCAGGCACTCTCTATCACTCTCTGACACTCTCTGACACTCTCTGTCACTCTCTGACACTCTCTAACACTCTCTAACACTCTCTACCACTCTCTGTCACGTTCTGACACTCTCTGACTCTCTCTATCACTCTCTGACACTTTCTATCACTCTCTGACACTCTCTGACACTCTCTGACACTCTCTGACTCTCTCAGACGCTCTCAGACACTCTCTGACACTTTCTATCACTCTCTGACACTCTCAGACACTCACTGGCACTCTCCATCACTCTCTGACACTCTCTATCACTCTCTGACACTTTCTGTCACTCTCTGACACTCTCTGTCGCTCTCTGACACTCTCAGACACACTCTGACACTCTATCACTCTCTGACACTCTATATCACTTTCTGACTCTGCCTGACACACACTGACACTCTCAGGCACTCTCTGACACTCTCTGTCACTCTCTGACACTCTCAGACACTCTCTGACACTCTCTATCACTCTCTGCCACTCTATCTCACTTTCTGACACTGCCTGACACACACTGACACACTCTGACACTCTCTGTCACTATCTATACCTCTCAGGCACTCTCTATCACTCTCTATCACTCTCTATCACTCTCTGACACTCTCTGACACTCTCTATCACTCTCTGACACGCTCAGACACTCTGTGACTCTCTCAGACCCTCTCAGACACTCTCTGACACTTTCTATCACTCTCTGACACTCTCAGACACTCTCTGTCACTTTATATCACTCTCTGACACTGTTTGACACTCTCTGACACTCTCTATCACTCTCTGACACTCTATCTCACTTTGTGACACTGCCTGACACACACTGACACACTCTGACACTCTCTGTCACTATCTATACCTCTCAGGCACTCTCTATCACTCTCTATCACTCTCTATCACTCTCTGACACTCTCTGACACTCTCTATCACTCTCTGACACGCTCAGACACTCTCAGACACTCTCTGACACTCTCTATCACTCTCTGACACTCTATCTCACTTTCTGACACTGCCTGACACACACTGACACACTCTGACACTCTCTGTCACTATCTATACCTCTCAGGCACTCTCTATCACTCTCTATCACTCTCTATCACTCTCTGACACTCTCTGACACTCTCTATCACTCTCTGACACGCTCAGACACTCTCTGACTCTCTCAGACCCTCTCAGACACTCTCTGACACTTTCTATCACACTCTGACACTCTCTGACACTCTCAGATAATCTCAGACAGACTCAGACACTTTCTATCACTCTCTGACACTGTCTGACAATCTCTGACACTCTCAGACACTCTCTGTCACTTTCTATCACTCTCTGACACTGTGTGACACTTTCTGATACTCTCAGACACTCTCAGACACTTTCTATCACTCTCTGGCACTCTCAGACACTCTCTGACACTTTCTATCACTCGCTGACACTCTCTGACACTCTCCGAGACACTCAGACAGTCTCAGACACTATCTAACACTCTCTGATACTGTCTGAGAATCTCTGACACTCTCAGACACTCACTTTCACTCTCTATCCCTCTATGACACTCCCTATCACTCCCTAACACTCTCAGATTCTCTATGACAATCTATTTCACTCTCCATCACTCTCAGACACTCTCAGACAATCTCTGACACTCTCAGACTCTCTCAGACACTCTCAGACACTCTCTATCACTCTCTATCACTCTCGATCGCTCTCAGACACGCTCTGACACTCTCTGACACTCTCAGACACTCTCTCACACTCTCTGACACTCTCAGACACTCTCTATCACTCTCTGACACTCTCTGACACACTCTGACACACTCAGACACTCTTTCACTCTCTATAACTCTCTGTTACTCTCTGACACACTCTGACGGTCTCTGACACTCTGTGACACACTCTGACAATCTATCACACTCTCGATCACTCTCTGACATTCTCTATCACTCTCTGACACTCTCTGACTCTCAAAGACACTCTCTATATCACACTCTATCACTCTCTATCACTCTCTGACACTCTCAGACACTCTCTATCACTCTCTGACACTCTCTGACTCTCTCTGACTCTCTGAGACACTCTCTGACACGATCTGACACTCTCTGAATCACTCTGACACACTCAGACACTCTCTATCACTCTCTATCACTGTCTATCTCTCTATATCACTCTATATCACTCTCTGACACACTCAGACACTCCCTGACTCTCTCAGACACTCTCTATCACTCTCTATCACTCTCTGTTACTCTCTGACACACTCTGACATTCTCTGACACTCTCTGACACACTCTGACAATCTCTGACACTTTCTATCACTCTATGAAACTCTCTATCACTGTCTATCTCTCTATGTCACTCTCTGACACTCTCTGACACACTCATACACTCTCTGACACTCTCAGACACTCTCTATCACTCTCTATCACTCTCTATCACTCTGTGACACTCTCTGACTGTCTCTGACACTCTCTGACAGTCACTATCACTCTCTGACACTCTCTATCACTTTCTGACACTCTCTATTACTCACTGACACCCTCTGACACACTCTGACACACTCTGACACACTCTGACACTCTCAGACACTCAGACACTCTCAGACACTCTCTACACACTCTCTACACACTCTCTTACACTCACTGACACTCTCAGACACGCTCTGTCACTCTCTGACACTCTCAGACTCTCTCTATCACTCTCTATCTCTCTCTGACACTCTCTGACATTCTCAGACACTCTCTATCACTCTCTATCACTCGCTGACACTCTAACACTCTCTATCACTCTCTATCACTCGCTGACACTCTCAGACACTCTCAGACACTCACTACCACTCTCTGACACTCACTGAAACTCTCAGACACTCTCTGTCTCGCTCAGACACTCTCAGACAATCTCTCTCACTCTCTAACACTCTCTGAAACTCTCTGACACACTCACAATCTCTCTGACACTCTCTATCACTCTCTGACACTCTCTGACACACTCTGACACTCTCTATCACTCTCTGACACTCTCTGACACTCTCTGACACACTCTATTGCTCTCTGACATTCTCTGACACACTCTGACACTCTCTGACACTGTCAGACACTCTCTATCAATCTCCATCACTCTCTGACACACTCTGACACAATCTGACAATCTCTGACACTCTCAGACACTCTCTATCAATCTCTGACACACTCTGACACTTTCTGACACTCTCAGACACACTCTCTCACTCTCCATCAAACTCTGACACACTCTGACAGTCTCTGTCACTCTCTGACACTCTCTATCACTCTCTATCACTCTCTGTTACTCTCTGACACACTCTGACATTCTCTGACACTCTCTGACACACTCTGACAATCTCTGACACTTTTATCACTCTCTGACACTATCTATCACTCTATGAAACTCTCTGACACTCTCCATCACTCTCTATCACTCTCTGGCACACTCTGACTCACTCTGACACTCTCTGACACTCTCTGACACGATCTGACACTGTCTGACTCACTCTGACACACTCAGACTCTCTCTATCACTCTCTATCACTGTCTATCTCTCTATATCACTCTCTATCACTCTCTGACACACTCAGACACTCTCTGACACTCTCTGACACACTCTGACAATCTCTGACACTTTCTATCACTCTCAGACAATCTCTCTCACTCTCTGACACTCTCTGAAACTCTCTGACACACTCACAATCTCTCTGACACTCTCTATCACTCTCTGACACACTCTGACACTCTCTATCACTCTCTGACACTCTGTGACACACTCTGACACACTCTATCGCTCTCTGACATTCTCTGACACACTCTGACACTCTCTGACACTCTCAGACACTCTCTATCAATCTCTGACACTGACTGACCCCCTGAGACACTCTCTGACACTCTCTATCAGTCTCTGACACTTTCTATCACTCTCTGACACACTCTGACACACTCTGAAACGCTCTGACACTCTCTATCACTCTCTATCACTCTCTGACACAATTTGACACTCTCTATCACTCTCTGACACTCTCAGACACTCTCTATCACTCTATGACACTCTCAGACACTCTCTATCACTCTCTGACACTCTCTGACACACTCTGACACTCTCTGACACACTCAGACACTCGCTATCACTCTCTATCACTCTCTGTCACTCTCAGACACTCTCTATCAGTCTCTGACTCTTTCTATCACTCTCTGACACTCTCTGACACAATTTGACACTCTCTATCACTCTCTGACACTCTCAGACACTCTCTGAATCTCTCTGACACTCTCAGACACTCTCTGTCACTTTCTATCACTCTCTGACACTCTCTGACACAATTTGACACTCTCTATCACTCTCTGACACTCTCAGACACTCTCTCTCACTCTATGACACTCTCAGACACTCTCTATCACTCTCTGACACTCTCTGACACACTCTGACACTCTCTGACCCTCTCAGACCCTCTCTATCACTCTCTGACACTGTCAGACTGTCTCTGACACTCTCTGACACTCACTATCACTCTCTGACACTCTCTATCACTTTCTGACGCTCTCTATCACCCACTGACACTCTCTGACACACTCTGACACTCTCAGACACTCTCAGACTTTCTCTATCACTCTCTATCACTCTCTGACAGACTCTGACAATCTCAGACACTCTCAGACACACTCAGACACTCTCTACACACTCTCTTACACTCACTGACACTCTCAGACACGCTCTGTCACTCTCTGACACTCTCAGACTCTCTCTATCACTCTCTATCTCTCTGTGACACTCTCTGACATTCTCAGACGCTCTCTATCACTCTCTATCACTCGCTGACACTCTCACACACTCTCTATCACTCTCGATCACTCGCTGACACTCTCAGACACTCTCAGACACTCTCTGTCTCGCTCAGACACTCTCAGACAATCTCTCTCACTCTCTGACACTCTCTGAAACTCTCTGACACACTCACAATCTCTCTGACACTCTCTATCACTCTCTGACACTCTCTGACACACTCTGACACTCTCTATCACTCTCTGACACTCTGTGACACACTCTGACACACTCCATCACTCTCTGACATTCTCTGACACACTCTGACACTGTCAGACACTCTCTATCAATCTCCATCACTCTCTGACACACTCTGACACAATCTGACAATCTCTGACACTCTCCGACACTCTCTATCAATCTCTGACACTGACTGACACCCTGAGACACTCTCTGACACTCTCAGACACTCTCTATCAGTCTCTGACACTTTCTATCACTCTCTGACACACTCTGACACACTCTGAAACGCTCTGACACTCTCTATCACTCTCTATCACTCTCTGACACTCTCAGACAATCTCTACCACTCTCTGACACTCTCTGACACACTCTGACACTCTCTGACACTCTCAGACACTCGCTATCACTCTCTATCACTCTCTGACACTCTCTGACACTCACTGACACTCTCAGACACTCTCAGACACTCTCTGACACTCTCAGACGCTCTCTGACAATCTATATCGCTCTCTGACACTCGATATCACTTTCTGACTCTGCCTGACACACACTGACACTCTCAGGCACTCTCTGAAACTCTCTATCACTCTCTGAAACTCTCTGACACTCTCTATCACACTCTGACACTTTCTAACACTCTCTGACACTCTCTGTCACTCTCTATCACTCTCAGGTACGCTCTATCACTCTCTGACTCTCACTGACACTCTCTGTCACTCTCTGACACTCTCTACCATTCTCTACCACTCTCTGTCACTCTCTGAAACTCTTATTCACACTCTGACACTTTCTGTCACTCTCTGACACTCTCTGTGACTCTCTATCATTCTCATGCACTCTCTACCACTCTCTGACACTCTCTGACACTCTCAGACACTCTCTGAATCTCTCAGACCCTCTCAGACACTCTCTGACACTTTCTGTCACTCTCTGACACTCTCAGACACTCTCTGTCACTTTCTATCACTCTCTGACACTGTTTGAAACTCTCTGACAGTCTCAGACACTCTCAGACACTTTCTATCACTCTCTGACACTCTCAGACACTCTCTGACACTTTCTATCACTCGCTGACACTCTCAGAGACTCTCAGACAGTCTCAGACACTTTCTATCACTCTCTGACACTGTCTGACAATCTCTGACACTCTCAGACACTCACTTTCACTCTCTATCCCTCCATGACTCACCCTATCACTCCCTAACACTCTCAGATTCTCTATGACAATCTCTTTCACTCTCCATCACTCTCCATCACTCTCAGACACTCTCAGACACTTCTGACACTCTCAGACACTCTCAGACACTCTCAGACACTCTCTATCACTCTCTGAATCTCTCAGACACTCTCTGACACTTTCTATCACACTCTGACACTCTCTGAACCTCTCAGATAATCTCAGACAGTCTCTTTCAATCTCCATCACTCTCTGACACTGTCAGACACTCTCTGACACTCTCAGATACTCTCTGACACTCTCAGAGTCTCTCAGACAATATCAGACACTCTCTATCACTCTATATCACTCTATGACACTCTCTGTCACTATCTATCACTCTATGAATCTCTCAGACACTCTCTATCAATCTCTGACACTCTCTGATACACTCTGACACTTCCTGACACTCTCTGACACTCTCCATCACTCTCTGACACTCTCTGATAATCTCAGACACTCTCTGACACTTTCAGACACTCTCTGACACTCTCTGTCACTATCTATCACTCTATGAATCTCTCAGACACTCTCTATCACTCTCTATCACTCTCTGGCACACTCTGACTCTCTCTGACACTCTCTGACACTCTCCATCACTCTCAGACACTCTCTGACACTCTCCATCACTCTCTGACACTCTCTGACAATCTCAGACACTCTCTGACACTTTCAGACACTCTCTGACACTCTCAGACACTTTCTGACACTCTCAGACTCTCGGGGACTCTCAGACGCTCTCGATCACTCTCTATCACTCTCTGACACTCTCTGACACTATCTATCACTCTATGAAACTCTCTGACACTCTCAGACACTCTCTATCACTCTCTATCACTCTCTGACACACTCTGACTGTCTCAGACACTCTCTATCACTCTCTGACACTCTCTGACAATCTCTGACACTCTCAGACACTCTCTATCACTCTCTGACACTCTCAGACACTCTCTACCACTCTCTGACACTCTCTATCACTCTCTGACACTCTCTGACACACTCAGACACTCTCTATCACTCTCTATCACTCTCTGACACTCTCTGACACTCTCTGACACTTTCTATCACTCGCTGACACGCTCAGAGACTCTCAGACAGTCTCAAAAACTTTCTATCACTCTCTGACACTGTCTGACAATCTCTGACACTCTCAGACACTCACTTTCACTCTCTATCCCTCTATGAGCCTCCCTATCACTCCCTAACGCTATCAGATTGTCTATGACAATCTCTTTCACTCTCCATCACTCTCAGACACTCTCAGACACTCTCTGACACTCTCAGACTCTCTCAGACTCTCTCAGACACTCTCAGACACTCTCTATCACTCTATATCGCTCTCTGACACTCTCTGTCTCTATCTATCACTCGATGAAAATCTCTGACACTCTCTATCACTCTCTATCACTCTCTGGCACACTCTGACTCTCTCTGACACTCTCTGACACACTCCATCATTCTCTGACACTCTCTGACACTCTCTGACACTTTCCGACACTCTCAGACACTCTCTACCAATCTCTATCAATCTCTGACACTCTCTGACACTCCCAGACACTCTCTGACACTCTCCATTACTCTCTGACACTCTCTGACAATCTCAGACACTCTCTGACACTCTCTGACACTCTCTGACACTTTCCGACACTCTCAGACACTCTCTACCAATCTCTATCAATCTCTGACACTCTCTGACACTCTCAGACACTTTCTGACACTCTCAGACTCTCGGAGTCTCTCAGACACTCTCTATCACTCTATATCAATCTCTGACACTCTCTGACACAATCTATCACTCTATGAAACTCTCTGACACTCTCTATCACTCTCTATCACTCTCTGGTACACTCTGACTCTCTCTGACACTCTCAGATCATCTCTGTCACTCTCTAACACACTCTGACAATCTCTGACACCCTCAGACACTCTCTATCACTCTCTATCACTCTCTGACACTTTCAGAGACTCTCTACCACTCTCTGACACTCTCTATCACTCTCTGACACTCTCTGACACACTCTGACACACTCAGACGCTCTCTATCACTCGCTGACACTCTCTGACACACTCTGACACACTCTGACACTCTCTGACACTCTCTGACCCTCTCTATCACTCTCTGGCACTCGCTGACACTCTCAGAGGCTCTCTATCACTCTCTATCACTCTCTGACACTCTCAGACACTCTCTATCACTCAATGACACTCTCTGTCACTCTCAGACACTCTCTATCACTCTCTGACACACTCCATCACTCTCTGACACTCTCTGACACTCTCTATGACTATCTGAAACTTTCAGACACTCTCTGACACTTTCAGACACTCTCTGACACTCTCAGACACTTTCTGACACTCTCAGACTCTCGGAGACTCTCAGACGCTCTCGATCACTCTCTATCACTCTCTGACACTCTCTGACACTATCTATCACTCTATGAAACTCTCTGACACTCTCAGACACTCTCTATCACTCTATATCGCTCTCTGACACTCTCTGTCTCTATCTATCACTCGATGAAAATCTCTGACACTCTCTATCACTCTCTATCACTCTCTGGCACACTCTGACTCTCTCTGACACTCTCTGACACTCTCCATCACTCTCTGA
Organism: Heterodontus francisci; assembly: GCF_036365525.1. Classification (NCBI taxonomy): domain Eukaryota; kingdom Metazoa; phylum Chordata; class Chondrichthyes; order Heterodontiformes; family Heterodontidae; genus Heterodontus; species Heterodontus francisci. The sequence continues at coordinate 32,096,086 of NC_090412.1, read as the reverse complement.
CACTCTCTGACACTCTCTGACACTTTCCGACACTCTCAGACACTCTCTACCAATCTCTATCAATCTCTGACACTCTCTGACACTCCCTGACACTCTCTGACACTCTCCATTACTCTCTGACACTCTCTGACAATCTCAGACACTCTCTGACACTCTCTGACACTCTCTGACACTTTCCGACACTCTCAGACACTCTCTACCAATCTCTATCAATCTCTGACACTCTCTGACACTCTCTGACACTTTCTGACACTCTCAGACTCTCGGAGTCTCTCAGATACTCTCTATCACTCTATATCAATCTCTGACACTCTCTGACACAATCTATCACTCTATGAAACTCTCTGACACTCTCTATCACTCTCTATCACTCTCTGGTACACTCTGACTCTCTCTGACACTCTCAGACACTCTCTATCACTCTCTATCACTCTCTGACACTTTCAGAGACTCTCTACCACTCTCTGACACTCTCTATCACTCTCTGACACTCTCTGACACACTCTGACACACTCAGACACTCTCTATCACTCTATCACTCGCTGACACTCTCTGACACACTCTGACACTCTCTGACACTCTCTGACCCTCTCTATCACTCTCTGGCACTCTCTGACACTCTCAGAGGCTCTCTATCACTCTCTATCACTCTCTGACACTCTCAGACACTCTCTATCACTCAATGACACTCTCTGTCACTCTCAGACACTCTCTATCACTCTCTGACACTCTCCATCACTCTCTGACACTCTCTGACAATCTCAGACACTCTCTGACACTCTCTATGACTATCTGAAACTTTCAGACACTCTCTGACACTTTCAGACACTCTCTGACACTCTCAGACACTTTCTGACACTCTCAGACTCTCGGAGACTCTCAGACGCTCTCGATCACTCTCTATCACTCTCTGACACTCTCTGACACTATCTATCACTCTATGAAACTCTCTGACACTCTCAGACACTCTCTATCACTCTCTATCACTCTCTGACACACTCTGTCACTCTCTGACACTCTCAGACACTCTCTATCACTCTCTGACACTCTCTGACAATCTCTGACACTCTCAGACACTCTCTATCACTCTCTGACACTCTCAGACACTCTCTGACACACTCTGACACACTCAGACACTCTCTATCACTCTCTATCACTCTCTGACACTCTCTGACACTTTCTATCACTCGCTGACACGCTCAGAGACTCTCAAGCAGTCTCAAAAACTTTCTATCACTCTCTGACAATGTCTGACAATCTCTGACACTCTCAGACACTCACTTTCACTCTCTATCCCTCTATGACACTCCCTATCACTCCCTAACGCTATCAGATTGTCTATGACAATCTCTTTCACTCTCCATCACTCTCAGACACTCTCAGACACTCTCTGACACTCTCAGACTCTCTCAGACTCTCTCAGACTCTCTCAGACACTCTCAGACACTCTCTATCACTCTCTATCACTCTCTGAATCTCTCAGACACTCTCTGACACTTTCTATCACACTCTGACACTCTCTGAAACTCTCAGATAATCTCAGGCAGTCTCTTTCAATCTCCATTACTCTCTGACACTGTCAGACACTCTCTGACACACTCAGATACTCTCTGACACTCTCAGACTCTCTCAGACACTATCAGACACTCTCTATCACTCTACATCGCTCTCTGACACTCTCTGTCACTATCTATCACTCGATGAAACTCTCTGACACTCTCTATCACTCTCTATCACTCTCTGGCACACTCTGACTCTCTCTGACACTCTCTGACACTCTCCATCACTCTCTGACACTCTCTGACACTTTCCGACACTCTCAGACACTCTCTACCAATCTCTATCAATCTCTGACACTCTCTGACACTCCCTGACACTCTCTGACACTCTCCATCACTCTCTGACACTCTCTGACAATCTCAGACACTCTCTGACACTCTCTTTGACTCTCTGACACTTTCAGACACTCTCTGACACTTTCAGACACTCTCTGACACTCTCAGACACTTTCTGACACTCTCAGACTCTCGGAGTCTCTCAGACACTCTCTATCACTCTACATCACTCTCTGACACTCTCTGACACCATCTATCACTCTATGAAACTCTCTGACACTCTCTATCACTCTCTATGACTCTCTGGTACACTCTGACTCTCTCTGACACTCTCAGACACTCTCTATCACTCTCTATCACTCTCTGACACACTCTGACTGTCTCAGACACTCTCAGACACTCTCTATCATTCTCTAACACACTCTGACAATCTCTGACACTCTCAGACACTCTCTATCACTCTCTGACACTTTCAGACACTCTCTACCACTCTCTGACACTCACTATCACTCTCTGACACTCTCTGACACACTCAGACACTCTCTATCACTCTCTATCACTCGCTGACACTCTCTGACACTCTCTGACACTCTCTATCACTCTCTATCACTCTCTGTCACTCTCTGACAGTCTCTGACACTGTCAGACACTCTCTATCACTCTCAGACACTCTCTACCACTCTCTGACATTCTCTGAAACTCTCAGACACTCTCTATCACTCTCTGACACTCTCAGACACTCTCTATCACTCTCTGACACTCTCTGACACTCTCTATCACTCTCTGACACTCTCTATCACTCTCTGACACACTCTGACACTTTCTGACACTCTCAGACACTCTCTCTCACTCTCTATCAAACTCTGGCACACTCTGACAGTCTCTGACACTCTCTGACACTCTCTATCACTCTCTATTACTCTCTGTTACTCTCTGACACACTCGGACATTTTCTGACACTCTCTGACACACTCTGACAATCTCTGACACTTTCTATCACTTTCTGACACTCTATATCACTCTCTGACACTCTCAGACACTCTCTATCACTCTCTGTCACTCTCTATCACTCTCAGGCACTCTCTATCACTCTCTGACACTCACTGACACTCTCTATCACTCTCTGACACTCTCTACCATTCTCTACCATTCTCTACCACACTCTGTCACTCTCTGACACTCTCTACCATTCTCTACCACTCTCTATTACTCTCTGACACTCTCTGACTCTCTCTGACTCTCTCAGACACTCTCTGACACTTTATATCACTCTCTGAATCTCTCAGACACTCTCTGACACTTTCTATCACACTCTGACACTCTCAGATAATCTCAGACCGTTTCAGACACTTTCTATCACTCTCTGACACTGTCTGACAATCTCTGACACTCTCAGACACTCTCTTTCACTCTCTATCCCTCTATGACTCTCCCTATCACTCCCTAACAATCTCAGATTCTCTATGACACTCTCTTTCACTCTCCATCACTCTCTGACACTTTCAGACACTCTCTGACACTCTCAGACACTCACTGACTCTCTCAGACACTCTCAGACACTCTCTATCAATCTGTATCACTCTCTCACACTCTCTATCACTCTATGAAACTCCCTGACACTCCACATCACTCTCTATCACTCTCTGGCACACTCTGACTCACTCTAACACTCTCAGACACTCGCAGACACTCTCTATCACTCTCTATCACTCTCTGACACTCTCTATCACTCTCCATCACTCTCTGAAATTCTCTGACACTCTCTGACACACTCAGACACTCTCTATCACTCTCTATTACTGTCTATCACACTCTATCACTCTCTATCACTCTCTGACACACTCTGACACTCTCTGACACTCTCTGACACACTATATCACTCTCCGTCACTCTCTGACACACTCTGACTGTCTCTGACACTCTCTGACACTCTCTATCACTCTCTGACACTCTCTATCACGTTCTGACAATGTCAGACACTCTCAGACACTCTCTGACACTCTCTATCACTCACTGACACTCAAGGACACACTCTGACTCTCTCAGACAATCTCAGACACTCTCTATCACTCTCTATCACTCTCTGACACACTCTGACAATCTCTGACACTCTCAGACACACTCAGACACTCTCTAAACACTCACTGACACTCTCAGACACGCTCTGTCACTCTCTGACACTCTCAGTCACTCTCCATCAATCTCTATCACTCTCTGACACTCTCTGACATTCTCAGACACTCTCTATCACTCTCTATCACTCGCTGTCACTCTCTGACACTCTCAGAGACTCTATCAATCTCTATCACTCTCTGACACTCTCTGACATTCTCATACACTCTCTAACTCTCTCTATCACTCGCTGACACTCTCAGACACTCTCTGTCACTCTCTGACACTCACTGAAACTCTCAGACACTCTCTGTCACTCTCAGACACTCTCAGACACTCTCTCTCTCACTCTCTGACATTCTCTGAAACTCTCTGACACACTCACACACTCTCTGACACTCTCTGACACTCTCTGACACACTCTGACACTCTCTGACACACTCTGACACACTCTATTGCTCTCTGACATTCTCTGACACACTCTGACACTCTCTGACACTGTCAGACACTCTCTATCACTCTCCATCACTCTCTGACACAATCTGACAATCTCTCACTCTCTCAGACACTCTCTATCACACTCTGACACTGACTGACACCCTCAGACACTCTCTGTCACTCTCTATCTCTCTCTGACACTTTCTATCACTCTCTGACACTCTCTGACACACTCTGAAACTCTCTGACACTCTCTATCACTCTCTATCACTCTCTGACACAATTTGACAATCTCCATCACTATCTGACACTCTCAGACACTCTCTGTCACTCTATGAAACTCTCAGACACTCTCTATCACTCTCTGACACACTCTGACACTCTCTGACACTCCCAGACACTCGCTATCACTCTCTATCACTCTCTGACACTCTCAGGCACTCTCTGACACACACTGACACTCTCAGGCATTCTCTGAAACTCTCTATCACTCGCTGAAACTTTCTGACACTCACAGACACTCTCTGACACTTTTTATCACTTTCTGACACTCTCAGACAATCTCAGACACTCTCAGACACTCTCAGATACTCTCTGGCACTCTCTATCACTCTCTGACACTCTCTATCACACTCTGACACTTTCTGTCACTCTCTGACACTCTCTGTCACTCTCTGTCACTCTCAGGCACTCTCTATCACTCTCTGACACTCTCTGTCACTCTCTGACACTCTCTAACACTCTCTACCACTCTCTGTCACTCTCTGACACTCTCTGAAACTCTCTATCACTCTCTGACACTTTATATCACTCTCTGACACTCTCTGACTCTCTCAGACCCTCTCAGACACTCTCTGCCACTTTCTATCTCTCTCTGACACTCTCAGACACTCTCTGGCACTCTCTATCACTCTCTGACACTCTCTATTACACTCTGACACTTTCTGTCACTCTCTGACACTATCTGTCACTCTCTGACACTCTCAGACACTCTCTGAAACTCTCTATCAATCTCTGACACTCTCTGACACTCTCTGACACTTTCTGACACTCTCAGACACTCTCTATCACTCTCTATCCCTCTCTACCCCTCTCTGTTACTCTCTCACACACACTGAAACTCTCAGGCATTCTCTGAAACTCTCTATCACTCGCTGAAACTTTCTGACACTCACAGACACTCTCTGACACTTTTTATCACTTTCTGACACTCTCAGACAATCTCAGACACTCTCAGACACTCTCAGATACTCTCTGGCACTCTCTATCACTCTCTGACACTCTCTATCACACTCTGACACATTCTGTCACTCTCTGACACTCTCTGTCACTCTCTGTCACTCTCAGGCACTCTCTATCACTCTCTGACACTCTCTGTCACTCTCTGACACTCTCTAACACTCTCTACCACTCTCTGGCACTCCCTGACACTTTCTGAAACTCTCTATCACTCTCTGACACTTTATATCACTCTCTGACACTCTCTGACACTCTCAGACACTCTCTGACTCTGGCAGACCCTCTCAGACCCTCTCTGCCACTTTCTATCTCTCTCTGACACTCTCAGACACTCTCTGGCACTCTCTATCACTCTCTGACACTCTCTATCACACTCTGACACTTTCTGTCACTCTCTGACACTATCTGTCACTCTCTGACACTCTCAGACACTCTCTGAAACTCTCTATCAATCTCTGACACTCTCTGACACTTTCTGACACTCTCAGACACTCTCTATCACTCTCTATCCCTCTCTGTTACTCTCTGCCACACTTTGACACTCTCTGACATTCTCTGACACACTCTGACAATCTCTGAAACTCTCTATCACTCTCTGACACACTCTGTCACTCACAGACACTCTCAGACACTCTCGATCACTCTCTGACATTCTCTATCACTCTCTGACACTCTCTGACACTCAAATAAACTCTCTATCACACTCTAACACTCGCTGACACTCTCAGACACTCTCAGACACTCTCTGTCACTCTCTGACACTCACTGCAACTCTCAGACACTCTCTGTCACTCTCAGACACTCTCAGACACTCTCTCTCACTCTCTGACACTCTCTGAAACTCTCTGACACACTCACACACTCTCTGACACTCTCTAACACTCTCTGACACACTCTGACACTCTCTGAAACTCTCTATCACTCTCTGAAACTCTCTGACACTCTCTGACACACTCTGACACACTCTATTGCTCTCTGACATTCTCTGACACACTCTGACACTCTCTGACACTGTCAGACTCTCTCTATCACTCTCCATCACTGTCTGACACAATCTGACAATCTCTGACACTCTCAGACACTGTCTATCACTCTCTGACACTGACTGACACCCTCAGAAACTCTGTGTCACTCTCAGACACTCTCTATCTCTCTCTGACACTTTCTATCACTCTCTGACACTCTCTGACACACTCTGAAACTCTCTGACAGTCTCTGTCACTCTCTGACACTCTCTGACACACTCTGACACACTCTATTGCTCTCTGACATTCTCTGACACACTCTGACACTCTCTGACACTGTCAGACTCTCTCTATCACTCTCCATCACTCTCTGACACAATCTGACAATCTCTGACACTCTCAGACACTCTCTATCACTCTCTGACACTGACTGACACCCTCAGACACTCTGTGTCACTCTCAGACACTCTCTATCTCTCTCTGACACTTTCTATCACTCTCTGACACTCTCTGACACACTCTGAAACTCTCTGACAGTCTCTATCACTCTCTATCACTCTCAGACACAATTTGACACACTCTATCACTCTCTGACACTCTCAGACACTCTCTATCACTCTATGAAACTCCCAGAAACTCTCTATCACTCTCTGACACACTCTGACACTCTCTGACACTCCCAGACACTCGCTATCACTCTCTATCACTCTCTGACACTCTCAGACTCTCTCAGACACTCACTGACACACATTGACACTCTCAGGCATTCTCTGAAACGCTCTATCACTCGCTGAAACTTTCTGACACTCGCAGACACTCTCTGACACTTTTTATCACTTTCTGACACTCTCAGACAATCTCAGACACTCTCAGACACTCTCTGGCAATCTCTATCACTCTCTGACACTCTCTATCACACTCTGACATTTTCTGTCGCTCTCTGACACTCTCTGTCACTCTCAGGCACTCTCTATCACTCTCTGACAATCTCTGTCACTCTCTGACACTCTCTAACACTCTCTACCACTCTCTGTCACTCTCTGACACTCTCTGAAACTCTCTGTCACTCTCTGACGCTTTCTATCCCTCTCTGACACTCTCTATCACTCTCGGACACTCTCTGACACTTTCTATCACTCGCTGACACTCTCAGACACTCTCTGACACTTTCTATCACTCGCTGACACTCTCAGAGACTCTCAGACAGTCTCAGACACTTTCTATCACTCTCTGACAGTGTCTGACAATCTCTGACACTCTCAGACACTCACTTTCACTCTCTATCCCTCTATGACACTCCCTATCACTCCCTAACACTATCAGATTGTCTATGACAATCTCTTTCACTCTCCATCACTCTCAGACACTCTCAGACATTCTCTGACACTCTCAGACTCTCTCAGACACTCTCAGACACTCTCTATCACTCTCTATCACACTCTGAAACTCTCTATCACTCTCTGACACTTTCTATCACACTCTGACACTCTCTGAAACTCTCAGATAATCTCAGACAGTCTCTTTCAATCTCCATCACTCTCTGACACTGTCAGACACTCTCTGACACTCTCAGATACTCGCTGACACTCTCAGACTCTCTCAGACACTATCAGACACTCTCTATCACTCGATATCACTCTCTGACACTCTCTGTCACTATCTATCACTCTCTGAAACTCTCTGACACTCTCTGTCACTCTCTATCACTCTCTGGCACACTCTGACTATCTCTGACACTCTGACACTCTCTATCACTCTCGGACACTCTCTGACACTTTCTATCACTCTCTGACAGTGTCTGACAATCTCTGACACTCTCAGACACTCACTTTCACTCTCTATCCCTCTATGACACTCCCTATCACTCCCTAACACTATCAGATTGTCTATGACAATCTCTTTCACTCTCCATCACTCTCAGACACTCTCAGACATTCTCTGACACTCTCAGACTCTCTCAGACACTCTCAGACACTCTCTATCACTCTCTATCACTCTCTGAATCTCTCAGACACTCTCTGACACTTTCTATCACACTCTGACACTCTCTGAAACTCTCAGATAATCTCAGACAGTCTCTTTCAATCTCCATCACTCTCTGACACTGTCAGACACTCTCTGACACTCTCAGATACTCTCTGACACTCTCAGACTCTCTCAGACACTATCAGACACTCTCCATCACTCTATATCACTCTCTGACACTCTCTGTCACTATCTATCACTCTATGAAACTCTCTGACACTCTCTGTCACTCTCTATCACTCTCTGGCACACTCTGACTCTCTCTGAGACTCTCTGACACTCTCCATCACTCTCTGACACTCTCTGACACTTTCCGACACTCTCAGACACTCTCTACCACTCTCTATCAATCTCTGACACTCTCTGACACGCTCTGATACACTCTGACACTCCCTGACACTCTCTGACACTCTCCATCACTCTCTGACATTCTCTGACATTCTCAGACACTCTCTGACACTCTCTATGACTCTCTGACACTTTCAGACACTCTCTGACACTTTCAGACACTCTCTGACACTCTCAGACACCTTCTGACACTCTCAAACTCTCGGAGTCTCTCAGGCACTCTCTATCACTCTATATCACTCTCTGACACTCTCTGACAATATCTATCAATCTATGAAACTCTCTGACACTCTCTATCACTCTCTATCACTCTCAGGTACACTCTGACTCTCTCTGACACTCTCAGACACTCTCCAAACACTCTCTGACACTCACTGACACTCTCTGACACTCTCTATCACTCTCTAACACACTCTGACAATCTCTGACATTCTCTGAAACTCTCAGACACTCTCTATCACTCTCTGACACTCTCAGACACTCTCTATCACTCTCTGACACTCTCTATCACTCTCTGGCACACTCTGACAGTCTCTGACACTCTCTGACACTCTCTGACACTCTCTATCACTCTCTATCACTCTCTGTTACTCTCTGACACACTCTGACATTTCCTGACACTCTCTGACACACTCTGACAATCTCTGACACTTTCTATCACTTTCTGACACTCTCTCTCACTCTCTGACACTCTCAGACAGTCTCTCTCACTCTCTGTCACTCTCTATCACTCTCAGGCACTCTCTGTCACTCTCTGACACTCACTGACACTCTGTCACTCTCTGACATTCTCTACCATTCTCTACCACTCTCTGTCACTCTCTGACACTCTCTGTCACTCTCTGTCACTCTCTATCATTCTCAGGCACTCTCTATCACTCTCTGACACTCTCAGACACTCTCTGACTCTCTCAGACCCTCTCAGACACTCTCTGTCACTTTATATCACTCTCTGACACTCTCAGACTCTCTCAGACACTCTCAGCCACTCTCTATCATTCTCTATCGCTCTCTGAATCTCTCAGACACTCTCTGACACTTTCTATCACTCTCTGACACTCTCTGAAACTCTCAGATAATCTCAGACAGTCTCTTTCAATCTCCATCACTCTCTGACACTGTCAGACATTGTCTGACAATCTCAGATACTCTCTGACACTCTCAGACTCTCTCAGACACTATCAGACACTCTCTATCACTCTATATCACTCCCTGACACTCTCTGTCACTATCTATCACTCTATGAAACTCTCTGACACTCTCTGTCACTCTCTATCACTCTCTGGCACACTCTGACTCTCTCTGACACTCTCTGACACTCTCCATCACTCTCTGACACTCTCTGACACTTTCCGACACTCTCAGACACACTCTACCACTCTCTGTCAATCTCTGACACTCTCTGACACTCTCTGATACACTCTGACACTCCCTGACACTCTCTGACACTCTCCATCGCTCTCTGACACTCTCTGACATTCTCAGACACTCTCTGACACTCTCTATGACTCTCTGACACTTTCAGACACTCTCTGACACTTTCAGACACTCTCTGACACTCTCAGACACTTTCAGACACTCTCAGACTCTCGGAGTCTCTCAGACACTCTCTATCACTCTCTCACTCTCTGGTACACTCTGACTCTCTCTGACACTCTCAGACACTCTCTAAACACTCTCTGACACTCACTGACACTCAGACACGCTCTGTCACTCTCTGACACTCTCAGACACTCTCTGACACTCTCTATCACTCTCTAACACACTCTGACAATCTCTGACACTCTCAGACACTCTCTATCACTCTCTGAAACTCTCAGACACTCTCTACCACTCTCTGACATTCTCTGAAACTCTCAGACACTCTCTATCACACTCTGACACTCTCAGACACTCTCTATCACTCTCTGACACTCTCTATCACTCTCTGGCTCACTCTGACAGTCTCTGACACTCTCTGACACTCTCTATCACTCTCTATCACTCTCTGTTACTCTCTGACACACTCTGACATTTTCTGACACTCTCTGACACTTTCTATCACTTTCTGACACTCTCTAGCACTCTCTGACATTCTCAGACACTCTCTATCACTCTCTGTCACTCTCTATCACTCTCAGGCACTCTCTATCACTCTCTGACACTCACTGACACTCTGTCACTCTCTGACACTCTCTACCATTCTCTACCACTCTCTATCACTCTCTGACACTCTGTCACTCTCTATTATTCTCAGGCACTCTCTATCACTCTCTGACACTCTCTATCACTCTCTGACACACTCTGACACTTTCTGACACTCTCAGACACTCTCTCTCACTCTCTTTCAAACTCTGGCTCACTCTGACAGTCTCTGTCACTCTCTGACACTCTCTGTCACTCTCTATCATTCTCAGGCACTCTCTATCACTCTCTGACACTCTCAGACACTCTCTGACTCTCTCAGACCCTCTCAGACACTCTCTGACACTTTGTTTTCACTCTCGGACACTCTCAGACACTCTCTGTCACTTTATATCACTCTCTGACACTCTCAGACACTTTCTATCACTCTCTGACACTCTCAGACACTCTCTGACACTTTCTATCACTCGCTGACACTCTCAGAGAGTCTCAGACAGTCTCAGACACTTTCTATCACTCTCTGACACTCTCTATCACTCTCTGACACTCTCAGACACTCTCTATCACTCTCTGACACACCCTATCACTCTCTGACACTCTCTATCACTCTCTATCACTCTCTGACACACTCTGACACTTTCTGACACTCTCAGACGCTCTCTCTCACTCGCTTTCAAACTCTGACACACTCTGACAGTCTCTGACACTCTCTATCACTCTCTATCACTCTCTGTTACTCTCTGACACACTCTGACATTTTCTGACACTCTCTGACACACTCTGACAATCTCTGACACTTTCTATCACTTTCTGACACTCTCTATCACTCTCTGACACTCTCAGACACTCTCTACCAATCTCTGTCACTCTCAGACACTCTCTATCACTCACTGACACTCTCTGTCACTCTCTGACACTCTCTGACACACTCTGACACTCTCAGACACTCTCTATCACTCTCTGAGACACTCTGTCACTCACAGACACTTTCAGACACTCTTGATCATTCTCTGACATTCTCTATCACTCTCTAACACTCTCTGACACTCAAAGACACTCTCTATCACACTCTATCACTCTCTATCACTCTCTATCACTCTCTGACACTCTCGGACACTCTCTATTACTCTCTGACACTCTCTGACACTCTCTGTCACTCACAGACCCTCTCAGACACTCTTGATCATTCTCTGACATTCTCTATCACTCTCTAACACTCTCTGACACTCAAAGACACTCTCTATCACACTCTATCACTCTCTATCACTCTCTGACACTCTCGGACACTCTCTATTACTCTCTGACACTCTCTGACTCTCTCTGACTCTCTCAGACAGTCTCTGACACTTTATATCACTCTCTGAATCTCTCAGACACTCTCTGACACTTTCTACCATACTCTGACACTCTCAGATAATCTCACACAGTCTCAGACACTTTCTATCACTCTCTGACACTGTCTGACAATCTCTGACACTCTCAGACACTCTCTTTCACTCTCTATCCCTCTATGACACTCCCTGTCACTCCCTAACACTCTCAGATTCTCTATGACACTCTCTTTCACTCTCCATCACTCTTTGACACTTTCAGACACTCTCTGACACTCTCAGACACTCACTGACTCTCTCAGACACTCTCAGACACTCTCTATCAATCTGTATCACTCTCGCACACTCTCTATCACTCCATGAAATTCCCTGACACTCTCCATCGCTCTCTATCACTCTCTGGCACACTCTGACTCACTCTAACACTCTCAGACACTCGCAGACACTTACTATCACTCTCTATCACTCTCTGACACTCTCTATCACTCTCCATCACTCTCTGAAATTCTCTGACACTCTCTATCACTCTCTATCACTCTCTGACACACTCTGACTGTCTCTGACACTCTCTGACACTCTCTATCACTCTCTGACACTCTCTACCACTTTCTGACACTCTCAGACACTCTCTATCACTCTCTGACACTCTCTATCACTCACTGACCCTCAAGGACACACTCTGTCACTCTCTGACACTCTCAGACACTCTCTATCAATCTCTATCACTCTCTGACACTCTCTGACATTCTCAGACACTCTCATATCACTCTCTATCACTCGCTGTCACTCTCTGACACTCTCAGACACTCTCTATCAATCTCGATCACTCTCTGACACTCTCTGACATTCTCAGACAATCTCTAACTCTCTCTATCACTCGCTGACACTCTCAGACACTCTCTATCACTCTCGAACTCTCGCGGACACTCTCAGACACTCTCAAACACTCTCTGTCACTCTCTGACTCTCACTGAAACTCTCAGACACTCTCTGTCACTCTCAGACACTCTCAGACACTCTCTCTCACTCTCTGACACACTCCCACACTCTCTGACACTCTCTAACACTCTCTGACACTCTCTGACACACTCTGACAGTCTCTGACATTCTCTATCACTCTCTGAAACTCTCTGACACTCTCTGACACACTCTGACACACTCTATTGCTCTCTGACATTCTCTGACACACTCTGACACTCTCTGACACTGTCAGACACTCTCTATCACTCTCCATCACTCTCTGACACAATCTGAAAATCTCTGACTCTCTCAGACACTCTCTATCACTTTCTGACACTGACTGACACCCTCAGACACTCTCTGTCACTCTCAGACACTCTCAGACACTCTCTATCTCTCTCTGACACTTTCTATCACTCTCTGACACTCTCTGACACACTCTGAAACTCTCTGACACTCTCTATCACTCTCTATCACTCTCTGACACAATTTGACACTCTCTGTCACTCTCTGACACTCTCAGACACCCTCTATCACTCCATGAACCTCTCTGACACACTCTGACACTCTCTGGCACTTTCTATCACACTCTGACACTCTCTGAAACTCTCAGATAATCTCAGACAGTCTCTTTCAATCTCCATCACTCTCTGACACTGTCAGACACTCTCTGACACTCTCAGATACTCTCTGACACTCTCAGACTCTCTCAGACACTATCAGACACTCGCTATCACTCTCTATCACTCTCTGACACTCTCAGACAATCTCAGACACTCTCTATCACTCTCTGAAACTCTCTTTCACACTCTGACACTTTCTGTCACTCTCTGACACTCTCTGACACTCTCAGACACTCTCTGACTCTCTCAGACCCTCTCTGACACTTTCTATCACTCTCTGACACTCTCCGACATTCTCTGGCACTCGCTATCACTCTCTAACACTCTCAGACACTCTCTGAAACTCTCTATCACTCTCTGACACTCTCTGACACTTTCTGACCCTCTCAGACACTCTCTATCACTCTCTGACATTCTCTACCACTCGCTGACACTCTCTATCCCTCTCTGTTACTCTCTGCCAGACTCTGACACTCTCTGACACTCTCTGACACTCTCTGACATTCTCTGACACACTCTGACAATCTCTGAAACTCTCGATCATTCTCTGACACACTCTGTCACTCACAGACACTCTCAGACACTCTCGAATGCTCTCTGACATTCTCTATCACTCGCTGACACTCTCTGACACTCAAAGACACTCTCTATCACACTCTGACACTCTCAGACACTCTCTACCACTCTCTGACACTCTCTATCACTCTCAAACACTCTCTATCACTCTCTGACATTCTCTGAAACTCTCAGACACTCTCTATCACACTCTGACACTCTCAGACACTCTCTATCACTCTCTGACACTCTCTATCACTCTCTGGCACACTCTGACAGTCTCTGACACTCTCTGACACTCTCTGACACTCTCTATCACTCTCTATCACTCTCTGTTACTCTCTGACACACTCTGACATTTTCTGACACTCTCTGACACACTCTGACAATCTCTGACACTTTATATCACTTTCTGACACTCTCTAGCACTCTCTGACATTCTCAGACACTCTCTATCACTCTCTGTCACTCTCTAGCACTCTCAGGCACTCTCTATCACTCTCTGACACTCACTGACACTCTGTCACTCTCTGACACTCTCTGTCACTCTCTATCATTCTCAGGCACTCTCTATCACTCTCTGACACTCTCAGACACTCTCTGACTCTCTCAGACCCTCTCAGACACTCTCTGACACTTTGTTTTCACTCTCGGACACTCTCAGACACTCTCTGTCACTTTATATCACTCTCTGACACTCACTGACACTCTCAGACACTCTCAGACACTTTCTATCACTCTCTGACACTCTCAGACACTCTCTGACACTTTCTATCACTTGCTGACACTCTCAGAGAGTCTCAGACAGTCTCAGACACTTTCTATCACTCTCTGACACTCTCTATCACTCTCTGACACTCTCTGACACTCTCAGAGACTCTCTATCACTCTCTGACACACTCTATCACTCTCTGACACGCTCTATCACTCTCTATCACTCTCTGACACACTCTGACACTTTCTGACACTCTCAGACACTCTCTCTCATTCTCTTTCAAACTCTGACACACTCTGACAGTCTCTGACACTCTCTGACACTCTCTGACACTCTCTATCACTCTCTATCACTCTCTGTTACTCTCTGACACACTCTGACATTTTCTGACACTCTCTGACACACTCTGACAATCTCTGACACTTTCTATCACTTTCTGACACTCTCTATTACTCTCTGACACTCTCAGACACTCTCTACCAATCTCTGTCACTCTCAGACACTCTCTATCACTCACTGACACTCTCTGTCACTCTCTGACACTCTCTGAGACACTCTGTCACTCACAGACACTCTCAGACACTCTTGATCACTCTCTGACATTCTCTATCACTCTCTGACACTCTCTGACACTCATAGACACTCTCTATCACACTCTATCACACTCTATCACTCTCTATCACTCTCTGACACTCTCGGACACTCTCTATTACTCTCTGACACTCTCTGACTCTCTCTGACTCTCTCAGACACTTTCTGACACTTTATATCACTCTCTGAATCTCTCAGACACTCTCTGACACTTTCTACCACACTCTGACACTCTCAGATAATCTCAGACAGTCTCAGACACTTTCTATCACTCTCTGACACTGTCTGACAATCTCGGACACTCTCAGACAGTCTCTTTCACTCTCTATCCCTCTATGACACTCCCTATCACTCCCTAACACTCTCAGATTCTCTATGACACTCTCTTTCACTCTCCATCACTCTTTGACACTCTCAGACACTCACTGACTCTCTCAGACACTCTCAGCCACTCTCTATCAATCTGTATCACTCTCTCACACTCTCTATCACTCTATGAAATTCCCTGACACTCTCCATCACTCTCTATCACTCTCTGGCACACTCTGACTCACTCTAACACTCTCAGACACTCGCAGACACTCTCTATCACTCTCAGACACTCTCTGACACTCTCTATCACTCTCCATCACTCTCTGAAATTCTCTGACACTCTCTATCACTCTCTATCACTCTCTGACACACTCTGACTGTCTCTGACACTCTCCGACACTCTCTATCACTCTCAGACACTCTCTAACACTTTCTGACACTCTCATACACTCTCTATCACTCTCTGACACTCTCTATCACTCACTGACACTCAAGGACACACTCTGTCACTCTCTGACACTCTCAGACACTCTCTATCAATCTCTATCACTCTCTGACACTCTCTGACATTCTCAGACACGCTCATATCACTCTCTATCACTCGCTGTCACTCTCTGACACTCTCAGACACTCTCTATCAATCTCGATCACTCTCTGACACTCTCTGACATTCTCAGACAATCTCTAACTCTCTCTGTCACTCGCTGACACTCTCAGACACTCTCAGACACTCTCAATCACTCTCGAACTCTCGCGGACACTCTCAGACACTCTCAAACACTCTCTGTCACTCTCTGACTCTCACTGAAACTCTCAGACACTCTCTGTCACTCTCAGACACTCTCAGACACTCTCAGACACTCTCTCTCACACTCTGACACACTCCCACACTCTCTGACACTCTCTAACACTCTCTGACACTCTCTGACACACTCTGACAGTCTCTGACACTCTCTATCACTCTCTGAAACTCCCTGACACTCTCTGACACACTCTGACACACTCTATTGCTCTCTGACATTCTCTGACACACTCTGACACTCTCTGACACTGTCAGACACTCTCTATCACTCTCCATAGCTCTCTGACACAATCTGACAATCTCTGACAATCTCAGACACTCTCTATCACTCTCTGACACTGACTGACACCCTCAGACACTCTCTGTCACTCTCAGACACTCTCAGACACTCTATCTCTCTCTGACACTTTCTATCACTCTCTGACACTCTCTGACACACTCTGAAACTCTCTGACACTCTCTATCACTCTCTATCACTCTCTGACACAATTTGACACTCTCTGTCACTCTCTGACACTCTCAGACACCCTCTATCACTCCATGAACCTCTCTGACACACTCTGACACTCTCTGACACTCCCAGACACTCGCTATCACTCTCTATCACTCTCTGACACTCTCAGACAATCTCAGACACTCTCTGTCACTCTCAGACACTCTATCTCTCTCTGACACTTTCTATCACTCTCTGACACTCTCTGACACACTCTGAAACTCTCTGACACTCTCTATCACTCTCTATCACTCTCTGACACAATTTGACACTCTCTGTCACTCTCTGACACTCTCAGACACCCTCTATCACTCCATGAACCTCTCTGACACACTCTGACACTCTCTGACACTCCCAGACACTCGCTATCACTCTCTATCACTCTCTGACACTCTCAGACAATCTCAGACACTCTCTATCACTCTCTGAAACTCTCTTTCACACTCTGACACTTTCTGTCACTCTCTGACACTCTCTGACACTCTCAGACACTCTCTGACTCTCTCAGACCCTCTCAGACACTCTCTGACACTTTCTATCACTCTCTGACACTCTCAGACACTCTCAGACACTCTCTGTCACTCTCTGACACTCTCTCTCACACTCTGACACTTTCTGTCACTCTCTGACACTCTCTGTCACTCTCTGACACTCTCAGACACTCTCTGAAACTCTCTATCACTCTCTGACACTCTCTGACACTTTCTGACCCTCTCAGACACTCTCTATCACTCTCTGACAATCTCTATCACTCGCTGACACTCTCTATCCCTCTCTGTTACTCTCTGCCAGACTCTGACACTCTCTGACACTCTCTGACATTCTCTGACACACTCTGACAATCTCTGAAACTCTCGATCATTCTCTGACACACTCTATCACTCACAGACACTCTCAGACACTCTCGAATGCTCTCTGACATTCTCTGTCACTCGCTGACACTCTCTGACACTCAAAGACACTCTCTATCACACTCTGACACTCTCAGACACTCTCTACCACTCTCTGACACTCTCTATCACTCTCAGACACTCTCTATCACTCTCTGACATTCTCTGAAACTCTCATACACTCTCTATCACACTCTGACACTCTCAGACACTCTCTATCACTCTCTGACACTCTCTATCACTCTCTGGCACACTCTGACACTTTGTGACACTCTCTGACACTCTCTGACACTCTCTATCACTCTCTATCACTCTCTGTTACTCTCTGACACACTCTGACATTTTCTGACACTCTCTGACACACTCTGACAATCTCTGACACTTTATATCACTTTCTGACACTCTCTAGCACTCTCTGACATTCTCAGACACTCTCTATCACTCTCTGTCACTCTCTATCACTCTCAGGCACTCTCTATCACTCTCTGACACTCACTGACACTCTGTCACTCTCTGACACTCTCTGTCACTCTCTATCGTTCTCAGGCACTCTCTATCACTCTCTGACACTCTCAGACACTCTCTGACACTTTGTTTTCACTCTCGGACACTCTCAGACACTCTCTGTCACTTTATATCACTCTCTGACACTCTCTGACACTCTCAGACACTTTCTATCACTCTCTGACACTCTCAGACACTCTCTGACACTTTCTATCACTCGCTGACACTCTCAGAGAGTCTCAGACAGTCTCAGACACTTTCTATCACTCTCTGACACTCTCTATCACTCTCTGACACTCTCTGACACTCTCAGACACTCTCTATCACTCTCTGACACACTCTATCACTCTCTGACACGCTCTATCACTCTCTATCACTCTCTGACACACTCTGACACTTTCTGACACTCTCAGACACTCTCTCTCACTCTCTTTCAAACTCTGACACACTCTGACACACTCTGACACTCTCTGACACTCTCTGACACTCTCTATCACTCTCTATCACTCTCTGTTACTCTCTGACACACTCTGACATTTTCTGACACTCTCTGACACACTCTGACAATCTCTGACACTTTCTATCACTCTCAGACACTCTCTACCAATCTCTGTCACTCTCAGACACTCTCTATCACTCACTGACACTCTCTGTCACTCTCTGACACTCTCTGACACACTCTGACACTCTCAGACACTCTCTATCACTCTCTGAGACACTCTGTCACTCACAGACACTCTCAGACACTCTTGATCACTCTCTGACATTCTCTATCACTCTCTGACACTCTCTGACACTCAAAGACACTCTCTATCACACTCTATCACACTCTATCACTCTCTATCACTCTCTGACACTCTCGGACACTCTCTATTACTCTCTGACACTCTCTGACTCTCTCTGACTCTCTCAGACACTTTCTGACACTTTATATCACTCTCTGAATCTCTCAGACACTCTCTGACACTTTCTACCACACTCTGACACTCTCAGATAATCTCAGACAGTCTCAGACACTTTCTATCACTGTCTGACACTGTCTGACAATCTCGGACACTCTCAGACAGTCTCTTTCACTCTCTATCCCTCTATGACACTCCCTATCACTCCCTAACACTCTCAGATTCTCTATGACACTCTCTTTCACTCTCCATCACTCTTTGACACTCTCAAACACTCACTGACTCTCTCAGACACTCTCAGCCACTCTCTATCAATCTGTATCACTCTCTCACACTCTCTATCACTCTATGAAATTCCCTGACACTCTCCATCACTCTCTATCACTCTCTGGCACACTCTGACTCACTCTAACACTCTCAGACACTCGCAGACACTCTCTATCACTCTCTATCACTCTCTGACACTCTCTATCACTCTCCATCACTCTCTGAAATTCTCTGACACTCTCTATCACTCTCTATCACTCTCTGACACACTCTGACTGTCTCTGACACGCTCCGACACTCTCTATCACTCTCAGACACTCTCTAACACTTTCTGACACTCTCATACACTCTCTATCACTCTCTGACACTCTCTATCACTCACTGACACTCAAGGACACACTCTGTCACTCTCTGACACTCTCAGACACTCTCTATCAATCTCTATCACTCTCTGACGCTCTCTGACATTCTCAGACACTCTCATATCACTCTCTATCACTCGCTGTCACTCTCTGACACTCTCAGACACTCTCTATCAATCTCGATCACTCTCTGACACTCTCTGACATTCTCAGACAATCTCTAACTCTCTCTGTCACTCGCTGACACTCTCAGACACTCTCAGACACTCTCAATCACTCTCGAACTCTCGCGGACACTCTCAGACACTCTCAAACACTCTCTGTCACTCTCTGACTCTCACTGAATCTCTCAGACACTCTCTGTCACTCTCAGACACTCTCAGACACTCTCAGACACTCTCTCTCACACTCTGACACACTCCCACACTCTCTGACACTCTCTAACACTCTCTGACACTCTCTGACACACTCTGACAGTCTCTGACACTCTCTATCACTCTCTGAAACTCTCTGACACTCTCTGACACACTCTGACACACTCTATTGCTCTCTGACATTCTCTGACACACTCTGACACTCTCTGACACTGTCTGACAGACTCTATCACTCTCCATAGCTCTCTGACACAATCTGACCATCTCTGACAATCTCAGACACTCTCTATCACTCTCTGACACTGACTGGCACCCTCAGACACTCTCTGTCACTCTCAGACACTCTCAGACACTCTATCTCTCTCTGACACTTTCTATCACTCTCTGACACTCTCTGACACACTCTGAAACTCTCTGACACTCTCTATCACTCTCTATCACTCTCTGACACAATTTGACACTCTCTGTCACTCTCGGACACTCTCAGACACCCTCTATCACTCCATGAACCTCTCTGACACACTCTGACACTCTCTGACACTCCCAGACACTCGCTATCACTCTCTATCACTCTCTGACACTCTCAGACAATCTCAGACACTCTCTATCACTCTCTGAAACTCTCTTTCACACTCTGACACTTTCTGTCACTCTCTGACACTCTCTGACACTCTCAGACACTCTCTGACTCTCTCAGACCCTCTCAGACACTCTCTGACACTTTCTATCACTCTCTGACACTCTCAGACACTCTCTGGCACTCTCTGTCACTCTCTGACACTCTCTCTCACACTCTGACACTTTCTGTCACTCTCTGACACTCTCTGTCACTCTCTGACACTCTCAGACACTCTCTGAAACTCTCTATCACTCTCTGACACTCTCTGACACTTTCTGACCCTCTCAGACACTCTCTATCACTCTCTGACAATCTCTATCACTCGCTGACACTCTCTATCCCTCTCTGTTACTCTCTGCCAGACTCTGACACTCTCAGACACTCTCTGACATTCTCTGACACACTCTGACAATCTCTGAAACTCTTGATCATTCTCTGACACACTCTGTCACTCACAGACACTCTCAGACACTCTCGAATGCTCTCTGACATTCTCTGTCACTCGCTGACACTCTCTGACACTCAAAGACACTCTCTATCATACTCTGACATTCACTGAACCTCTCAGACACTCTCTGTCACTCTCAGACACTCTCAGACATTCTCTCTCACTCTCTGACACTCTCTGAAACTCTCTGACACACTCACACACTCTCTGACACTCTCTAACACTCTCTGACACACTCTGACAATCTCTATCACTCTCTGAAACTCTCTGACACTCTCTGACATACTCTGACACACTCTATTGCTCTCTGACATTCTCTGACACACTCTGACACTCTCTGACACTGTTAGACACTCTCTATCACTCTCCATCAATCTCTGACACAATCTGACAATTTCTGACACTCTCAGACACTCTCTATCACTCTCTGACACTGACTGACACCCTCAGACACTCTCTGTCACTCTCAGACACTCTCAGACACTCTATATCTCTCTCTGACACTTTCTATCACTCTCTGACACTCTCTGACACCCTCTGAAACTCTCTGACACTCTCTATGTCTCTATCACTCTCTGACACTCTCAGACACTCTCTATCACTCTATGAAACTCTCAGACACTCTCTAACACTCTCTGACACACTCTGACACTCTCTGACACTCCCAGACACTCGCTATCCCTCTCTATCACTCTCTGACACTCTCAGACACTCTCAGACACTCTCTGACACACACTGACACTCTCAGGCATTCTCTGAAACTCTCTATCACTCGCTGAAACTTTCTATCACTCTCTGGCACTCTCAGACACTCTCAGACACTCTCTGACTCTCTCAGACCCGCTCAGACACTCTCTGGCACTCTCTATCACTCTCTGACACTCTCTATCACACTCTGACACTTTCTGTCACTCTCTGACACGCTCTGTCACTCTCTATCACTCTCTGACACTTTCTATCACTCTCTGACACTCTCAGACACTCTCTGACTCTCTCAGACCCGCTCAGACACTCTCTGACGCTTTCTATCACTCTCTGACACTCTCAGAAACTCTCTGGCACTCTCTATCACTCTCTGACACTCTCTATCACACTCTGACACTTTCTGTCACTCTCTGACACTCTCAGACACTCTCTGACACTCTCTATCACTCTCTGACACTCTCTGACACTTTCTGACACTTTCTGACACTCTCAGACATTCTCTATCGCTCTCTGTCCCTCTCTGTTACTCTCTGCCACACTCTGACACTCTCTGACACTCTCTGACATTCTCTGACACACTCTGACATTCTCTGACACACTCTGGCACTCACAGACTCTCTCAGACACTCGATCACTCTCTCACATTCTCTATCACTCTCTTACACTCTCTGACACTCAAAGACACTCTCTATCACACTCTATCACTCTCTATCACTCTCTGACACTCTCGGACACTCTCTATTACTCTCTGACACTCTCTGACTCTCTCATACACTCCCTGACACTTTATATCACACTCTGAATCTCTCAGACACTCTCTGACACTTTCTATCACACTCTGACACTCTCAGATAATCTCAGACAGTCTCAGACACTTTCTATCACTCTCTGACACTGTCTGACAATCTCTGACACTCTCAGACAATCTCTTTCACTCTCTATCCCTCGATGACTCTCCCTATCACTCCCTAACACTCTCAGATTCTCTATGACACTCTATTTCACTCTCCACCACTCTCTGACACTTTCAGACACTCACTGACACTCTCAAACACTCACTGACTCTCTCAGACACTCTCAGACACTCTCTATCAATCTCTATCACTCTCTGACACACTCTGACTGTCACTGACACTCTCTGACACTCTCTATCACTCTCTGACACTCTCTATCACTTTCTGACACTCTCAGACACTCTCTATCACTCTCTGACACTCTTTCACTCACTGACACTCTCGGACGCACTCTGACACTCTCAGACCCTCGCAGACACTCTCTAAACACTCTCTGACACTCACTGACACTCTCAGACACGCTCTGTAACTCTCTGACACTCTCAGACACTCTCTATCACTCTCTGACACTCTCTGACATTCTCAGACACTCTCTATCACTCTCTATCACTCGCTGACACTCTCCGACACTCTCAGACACTCTCGATCACTCTCTAACACTCGCTGACACTCTCAGACACTCTCAGACACTCTCTGTCACTCTCTGACACTCACTGAAACTCTCAGATACTCTCTGTCACTCTCAGACACTCTCAGACACTCTCTCTCACTCTCTGACACTCTCTGAATCTCTCTGACACACTCACACACTCTCTGACACTCTCTAACACTCTCTGACACTCTCTGACACACTCACACACTCTCTGACACTCTCTATCATTCTCTGAAATTCTCTGACACTCTCTGACACACTCTGACACACTCTGAAACTCTCTGACACTCTATCACTCTCTATCAGTCTCTGACACAATTGGACACTCTCTATCACTCTCTGACACTCTCAGACACTCTCTATCACTCTATGACACTCTCAGACACTCTCTATCACTCTCTGACACACTCTGACACTCTCTGACACTCCCAGACACTCGCTATCACTCTCTATCACTCTCTGACACTCTCAGACACTCTCTGACACACACTGACACTCTCAGGCATTCTCTGAAACTCTCTGTCACTCGCTGCAACTGTCTGACACTCGCAGACACTCTCTGACAATTTTTATCACTTTCTGACACTCTCAGACAATCTCAGACACTCTCAGACACTCTCTGACTCTCTCTGACTCACTCAGACCCTCTCAGACGCTTTCTGACACTTTCTATCACTCTCTGACACTTTCTATCACTCTCTGACACTCTCTGACACTCTCAGACACTCTCTGACTCTCTCAGACCCTCTCAGACGCTCTCTGACACTTTCTATCACTCTCTGAAACTCTCAGTCACTCTCTGGCACTCTCTATCACTCTCTGGCACTCTCTATCACAATCTGACACTTTCTGTCACTCTCTGACACTCTCTGACACTCTCTGTCACTCTCTGACACTCTCAGACACTCTCAGACACTCTCTATCACTCTCTGACACTCTACATCACTCTCTGACACTCTCTGTCACTATCTATCACTCTATGAAACTCTCTGACACTCTCTATCATTCTCTATCACTCTCTGGCACACTCTGACTCTCTCTGACACACTCTGACTCTCTCCATCACTCTCTGACACTCTCTGACACTTTCCGACACTCTCAGACACTCTCTACCACTCTCTATCAATCTCTGACTCTCTCTGACACTCTCTGATACACTCTGACACTCCCTGACAGTCTTTGACACTCTCCATCACTCTCTGACACTCTCTGACACTCTCTGACAATCTCAGACACTCTCTGACACTCTCTATGACTCTCTGACACTCTCTGACACTTTCAGACACTCTCAGACACACTCATGCACTCTCTGGCACTCTCTGGCACTCTCTATCACTCTCTGGCACTCTCTATCACTATCTGACACTCGCTGACACTCTCTGACTCTCTCAGACTCTCCCTGACACTCTCAGAATCTCTCTGACTCTCTCTATCACTCTCTGACACTCTCTGACATTCTCAGACACTCTCAGACGCTCTCTATCACTCACTGAAACTCTCTGACACTCGCAGATACTCTCTGACACTTGTTATCACTTTCTGACACTCTCAGACAATCTCAGACACTCTCTGGCACTCTCTATCACTCTCTGACACTCTCTATCACACTCTGACAGTTTCTGTCACTCTCTGACACTCGCTGTCACTCTCAAACACTCTCAGGCACTCTCTATCACTCTCTGACAGTCTCTGTCACTCTCTGACACTCTCTAACACTCTCTACCACTCTCTGTCACTCTCTGACACTCTCAGACACTCTCTCTCACACTCTGACACACTCCCACACTCTCTGACACTCTCTAACACTCTCTGACACTCTCTGACACACTCTGACAGTCTCTGACACTCTCTATCACTCTCTGAAACTCTCTGACACTCTCTGACACACTCTGACACACTCTATTGCTCTCTGACATTCTCTGACACACTCTGACACTCTCTGACACTGTTAGACACTCTCTATCACTCTCCATCAATCTCTGACACAATCTGACAATCTCTGACACTCTCAGACACTCTCTATCACTCTCTGACACTGACTGACACCCTCAGACACTCTCTGTCACTCTCAGACACTCTCAGACACTCTATCTCTCTCTGAAACTTTCTATCACTCTCTGACACTCTCTGACACACTCTGAAACTCTCTGACACTCTCTATCACTCTCTATCACTCTCTGACACAATTTGACACGCTCTGTCACTCTCTGACACTCTCAGACACCCTCTATCACTCCATGAACCTCTCTGACACACTCTGACACTCTCTGACACTCCCAGACACTCGCTATCACTCTCTATCACTCTCTGACACTCTCAGACAATCTCAGACACTCTCTATCACTCTCTGAAACTCTCTTTCACACTCTGACACTTTCTGTCACTCTCTGACACTCTCTGACACTCTCAGACACTCTCTGACTCTCTCAGACCCTCTCAGACACTCTCTGACACTTTCTATCACTCTCTGACACTCTCAGACATTCTCTGGCACTCTCTGTCACTCTCTGACACTCTCTCTCACACTCTGACACTTTCTGTCACTCTCTGACACTCTCTGTCACTCTCTGACACTCTCAGACACTCTCTGAAACTCTCTATCACTCTCTGACACTCTCTGACACTTTCTGACCCTCTCAGACACTCTCTATCACTCTCTGACAATCTCTATCACTCGCTGACACTCTCTATCCCTCTCTGTTACTCTCTGCCAGACTCTGACACTCTCTGACACTCTCTGACATTCTCTGACACACTCTGACAATCTCTGAAACTCTCGATCATTCTCTGACACACTCTGTCACTCACAGACACTCTCAGACACTCTCGAATGCTCTCTGACATTCTCTGTCACTCGCTGACACTCAAAGACACTCTCTATCACACTCTGACATTCACTGAACCTCTCAGACACTCTCTGTCACTCTCAGACACTCTCAGACATTCTCTCTCACTCTCTGACACTCTCTGAAACTCTCTGACACACTCACACACTCTCTGACACTCTCTAACACTCTCTGACACACTCTGACAATCTCTATCACTCTCTGAAACTCTCTGACACTCTCTGACATACTCTGACACACTCTATTGCTCTCTGACATTCTCTGACACACTCTGACACTCTCTGACACTGTTAGACACTCTCTATCACTCTCCATCAATCTCTGACACAATCTGACAATCTCTGACACTCTCAGACACTCTCTATCACTCTCTGACACTGACTGACACCCTCAGACACTCTCTGTCACTCTCAGACACTCTCAGACACTCTAGATCTCTCTCTGACACTTTCTATCACTCTCTGACACTCTCTGACACCCTCTGAAACTCTCTGACACTCTCTATGTCTCTATCACTCTCTGACACAATTTGACACTCTCTTTCACTCTCTGACACTCTCAGACACTCTCTATCACTCTATGAAACTCTCAGACACTCTCTAACACTCTCTGACACTCTCAGACACTCTCAGACACTCTCTGACACACACTGACACTCTCAGGCATTCTCTGAAACTCTCTATCACTCGCTGAAACTTTCTATCACTCTCTGACACTCTCAGACACTCTCAGACACTCTCTGACTCTCTCAGACCCGCTCAGACACTCTCTGGCACTCTCTATCACTCTCTGACACTCTCTATCACACTCTGACTCTTTCTGTCACTCTCTGACACTCTCTGTCACTCTCTATCACTCTCTGACACTTTCTATCACTCTCTGACACTCTCAGACACTCTCAGACACTCTCTGACTCTCTCAGACCCGCTCAGACACTCTCTGACGCTTTCTATCACTCTCTGACACTCTCAGAAACTCTCTGGCACTCTCTATCACTCTCTGACACTCTCTATCACACTCTGACACTTTCTGTCACTCTCTGACACTCTCAGACACTCTCTGACACTCTCTATCACTCTCTGACACTCTCTGACACTTTCTGACACTTTCTGACACTCTCAGACATTCTCTATCGCTCTCTGTCCCTCTCTGTTACTCTCTGCCACACTCTGACACTCTCTGACACTCTCTGACATTCTCTGACACACTCTGACATTCTCTGACACACTCTGGCACTCACAGACTCTCTCAGACACTCGATCACTCTCTCACATTCTCGATCACTCTCTGACACTCTCTGACACTCAAAGACACTCTCTATCACACTCTATCACTCTCTATCACTCTCTGACACTCTCGGACACTCTCTATTACTCTCTGACACTCTCTGACTCTCTCATACACTCCCTGACACTTTATATCACACTCTGAATCTCTCAGACACTCTCTGACACTTTCTATCACACTCTGACACTCTCAGATAATCTCAGACAGTCTCAGACACTTTCTATCACTCTCTGACACTGTCTGACAATCTCTAACACTCTCAGACACTCTCTTTCACTCTCTATCCCTCGATGACTCTCCCTATCACTCCCTAACACTCTCAGATTCTCTATGACACTCTATTTCACTCTCCACCACTCTCTGACACTTTCAGACACTCACTGACACTCTCAGACACTCACTGACTCTCTCAGACACTCTCAGACACTCTCTATCAATCTCTATCACTCTCTGACACTATCTATCACTCTATGAAACTCCCTGACACACTCCATCATTCTCTATCACTCTCTGGCACACTCTGACTCACTCTAACACTCTCAGACACTCTCAGACACTCTCTATCACTCTCTATCACACTCTGACACTCTCTATCACTCTCCATCACTCTCTGAAATTCACGGACACTCTCTGACACTCTCCGACACTATCTGACACTCTCTGACACTCTGATGCACTCAGACACTCTCTATCACCCTCTATTACTGTCTATCACTCTCTATCACTCTCTCTCACTCTCTGACACACTCTGACACTCTCTGACACTCTCAGACACTCTCTATCAATCTCTATCACTCTCTGACACACTCTGACTGTCACTGACACTCTCTGACACTCTCTATCACTCTCTGACACTCTCTATCACTTTCTGACACTCTCAGACACTCTCTATCACTCTCTGACACTCTTTCACTCACTGACACTCTCGGACGCACTCTGACACTCTCAGACCCTCGCAGACACTCTCTAAACACTCTCTGACACTCACTGACACTCTCAGACACGCTCTGTAACTCTCTGACACTCTCAGACACTCTCTATCACTCTCTGACACTCTCTGACATTCTCAGACACTCTCTATCACTCTCTATCACTCGCTGACACTCTCAGACACTCTCAGACACTCTCGATCACTCTCTAACACTCGCTGACACTCTCAGACACTCTCAGACACTCTCTGTCACTCTCTGACACTCACTGAAACTCTCAGATACTCTCTGTCACTCTCAAACACTCTCAGACACTCTCTCTCACTCTCTGACACTCTCTGAATCTCTCTGACACACTCACACACTCTCTGACACTCTCTAACACTTGACACTCTCTGACACACTCTGACACACTCTATCGCTCTGTGACATTCTCTGACACACTCTGACACTCTCTGACACACTCTGAAACTCTCTGACACTCTATCACTCTCTATCAGTCTCTGACACAATTTGACACTCTCTATCACTCTCTGACACTCTCAGACACTCTCTATCACTCTATGACACTCTCAGACACTCTCTATCACTCTCTGACACACTCTGACACTATCTGACACTCCCAGACACTCGCTATCACTCTCTATCACTCTCTGACACTCTCTATCACTCTCTGACACTCTCTGACACTTTCTGACACTTTCTGACACTCTCAGACATTCTCTATCGCTCTCTGTCCCTCTCTGTTACTCTCTGCCACACTCTGACACTCTCTGACACTCTCTGACATTCTCTGACACACTCTGACATTCTCTGACACACTCTGGCACTCACAGACTCTCTCAGACACTCGATCACTCTCTCACATTCTCGATCACTCTCTGACACTCTCTGACACTCAAAGACACTCTCTATCACACTCTATCACTCTCTATCACTCTCTGACACTCTCGGACACTCTCTATTACTCTCTGACACTCTCTGACTCTCTCATACACTCCCTGACACTTTATATCACACTCTGAATCTCTCAGACACTCTCTGACACTTTCTATCACACTCTGACACTCTCAGATAATCTCAGACAGTCTCAGACACTTTCTATCACTCTCTGACACTGTCTGACAATCTCTAACACTCTCAGACACTCTCTTTCACTCTCTATCCCTCGATGACTCTCCCTATCACTCCCTAACACTCTCAGATTCTCTATGACACTCTATTTCACTCTCCACCACTCTCTGACACTTTCAGACACTCACTGACACTCTCAGACACTCACTGACTCTCTCAGACACTCTCAGACACTCTCTATCAATCTCTATCACTCTCTGACACTATCTATCACTCTATGAAACTCCCTGACACACTCCATCATTCTCTATCACTCTCTGGCACACTCTGACTCACTCTAACACTCTCAGACACTCTCAGACACTCTCTATCACTCTCTATCACACTCTGACACTCTCTATCACTCTCCATCACTCTCTGAAATTCACGGACACTCTCTGACACTCTCCGACACTATCTGACACTCTCTGACACTCTGATGCACTCAGACACTCTCTATCACCCTCTATTACTGTCTATCACTCTCTATCACTCTCTCTCACTCTCTGACACACTCTGACACTCTCTGACACTCTCAGACACTCTCTATCAATCTCTATCACTCTCTGACACACTCTGACTGTCACTGACACTCTCTGACACTCTCTATCACTCTCTGACACTCTCTATCACTTTCTGACACTCTCAGACACTCTCTATCACTCTCTGACACTCTTTCACTCACTGACACTCTCGGACGCACTCTGACACTCTCAGACCCTCGCAGACACTCTCTAAACACTCTCTGACACTCACTGACACTCTCAGACACGCTCTGTAACTCTCTGACACTCTCAGACACTCTCTATCACTCTCTGACACTCTCTGACATTCTCAGACACTCTCTATCACTCTCTATCACTCGCTGACACTCTCAGACACTCTCAGACACTCTCGATCACTCTCTAACACTCGCTGACACTCTCAGATACTCTCAGACACTCTCTGTCACTCTCTGACACTCACTGAAACTCTCAGATACTCTCTGTCACTCTCAGACACTCTCAGACACTCTCTCTCACTCTCTGACACTCTCTGAATCTCTCTGACACACTCACACACTCTCTGACACTCTCTAACACTTGACACTCTCTGACACACTCTGACACACTCTATCGCTCTGTGACATTCTCTGACACACTCTGACACTCTCTGACACACTCTGAAACTCTCTGACACTCTATCACTCTCTATCAGTCTCTGACACAATTTGACACTCTCTATCACTCTCTGACACTCTCAGACACTCTCTATCACTCTATGACACTCTCAGACACTCTCTATCACTCTCTGACACACTCTGACACTATCTGACACTCCCAGACACTCGCTATCACTCTCTATCACTCTCTGACACTCTCAGACACTCTCTGACACTCACTGACATTCTCTCTGAGACTCTCTGACACTCTTTGACACTCTCTGACAATCTCAGACACCCTCAGACACTCTCTGACACTCTCGATCACTCTCTGACACTCTCTGCCACTCTCTACCACTCTATATAAATCGCTGACACTTTCAGACACTCTCTGCCACTCTCTATCACTCTCTGACACTCTCTGACACTCTCTATCACTCTCTGACACTCTCTGACACTTTCAGACACTCTCTGCTACTCTCCATCACTCTCTGACACTCTCTGACACTTTCTGACACTTTCTGACACTCTCTGACACTCTCACACTCTCTGAAACTCTCTAACACTCTCTGACACTCTCTGACACACTTTGTCACTCTCTGACACTCTCAGACACTCTCTGGCACTCTCTGACAATCTCAGACACAATCAGACACTCTCTGACACTCTCTATCACTTTCTGACACTCTCTGACACTTTCAGACACTCTCTGCCACTCTCTATCACTCTCTGACACTCTCTAACACTCTCTAACACTCTCTAACACTCTCTGACCCTCTCTATCACTCTCTGACACTCTCTAACACTCTCTGACACTCTCTGACCCTCTTTATCACTCTCTGACCCTCTCTGGCACTCTCAGACCTACGCAGATACTCGCTGACACTCACTTTCACTCTCTGACAGTCTCTGACGCTTTCAGACATTCTCTGCCACTCTCTACTACTCTCTATCACTCGCTGACACTTTCAGACACTCTCTGCCACTCTCTATCACTCTCTGTCACTCTCTGACACTATCTGACACTCTCACACTCTCTGACACTCTCACACTCTCTGACACTCTAACACTCTCTATCACTCTCTGACACTCTGACACTCTCTATCACTCTCTGACACTCTCTATCACTCTCTGACACTCTCTGACAATCTCAGACACACTCAGACACTCTCTGACACTCTCTGACACTCTCGATCACTCTCTGACACTCTCTGACACTTTCAGACACTCTCTGCCACTCTCTCTCACTCTCTATCACTCTCTGACACTCTCTGACACTCTCACACTCTCTGACACTCTCACACACTCTCACACACTCTCACACACTCTCTGACACTCTCTGACCCACTCTGACACTCTCTGTCACTGTCTGACACTGTCTGGCACTCTCACACTCTCTGACACTCTCACTCTCTCTGACACTCGCTGACACTCTCTCACACTCTCTGACACTCTCTCACCCTCTCTGACCCTCTCTGACCCTCTCTGACACTCTCTGACACTCTCTTACACTCTCCATCAATCTCGGACACTCTCTGATACACCCTGACACTCTCAGACACACTCTGACACACTCAGACTCTCTCTACCACACTCCATCAATCTCTCACACTGTCTAACACTCTCTGATACACTCTAACAATCTCAGACACTCTCTGACACTCTCTATCACCATCTGACACTCGCTGACACTCTCAGACAGTCTCAGACACTCTCTATCACTATCTGACAATCTCTGACACTCTCTGACACTCTCTGATACTCTCCAATACACTCTGACACTCTCTATCTCTCTCTGACACTCTGTGACAATCTCATACACACTCAGACACTCTCTGACACTCTCTATCACTCTCTGACACTCGCTAACACTCTCAGACAGTCTCAGACACTCTCTGATACTCTCTGACACTCTCTGACACTTTCAGACACTCTCTGCCACTCTCTATCACTCTCTATCACTCTCTGAAAATCTCTGCCACTCTCTGACACTCTCTATGACTATCTGACACTCTCTGACACTCTCTCTGACCCTCTCTCACACTCTCTGACACACTCTGACCCTCCCTGACACTCTCTGAGACTCTTGTACACTCTCTGACACTCTCTGACACTTTCACACACTCTCTGCCACTCCCTATCAATCTATATCACTCGCTGACACTTTCAGACACTCTCTGCCACTCTCTATCACTCTCTGACGCTCTCTGACACTCTCTATCACTCTCTGACACTCTCTGACACTTTCAGACACTCTCTGCTACTCTCTGACACTCTCTGACACTCTCTGACACTCTCTGACTCTCTCTGACACTCTCACACTCTCTCACACTCTCTGACACTCTCTGACACTCTCTGACACAATCTGTCCCTCTCTGACACTCTCTGACACTATCTCACACTCTCTGACACTTTCGCACTCTCTGACACTCTCACACTCTCTGACACTCTCACACTCTCTGACACTCTCTCACACTCTCTGACACTCTCTCACCCTCTCTGACCCTCTCTGACCCTCTCTGACACTCTCTGACACTCTCTATCACTCTCTGACACTCTCTTACACTCTCCATCACTCTCTGACACTCTCTGATACACTGTGACACTCTCAGACACACTCTGACACACTCAGACACTCTCTACCACACTCTATCAATCTCTCACACTGTCTAACACTCTCTGATACACTCTAACAATCTCAGACTCTCTCTGACACTCTCTATCACCATCTGACACTCGCTGACACTCTCAGACAGTCTCAGACACTCTCTATCACTATCTGACAATCTCTGACACTCTCTGACACTCTCTGATATTCTCCAATACACTCTGACACTCTCTATCTCTCTCTGACACTCTCTGACAATCTCATACACACTCAGACACTCTCTGACACTCTCTATCACTCTCTGACACTCTCTCACACTCTCAGACAGTCTCAGACACTCTCTGACACTCTCTGATACTCTCTGACACTCTCTGACACTTTCAGACACTCTCTGCCACTCTCTATCACTCTCTATCACTCTCTGAAACTCTCTGCCACTCTCTGACATTCTCTATGACTATCTGACACTCTCTGACACTCTCTCTGACCCTCTCTCACACTCTCTGACACACTCTGACCCTCCCTGACACTCTCTGAGACTCTCGTACACTCTCTGACACTCTCTGACACTTTCACACACTCTCTGCCACTCCCTATCACTCTATATCACTCGCTGACACTTTCAGACACTCTCTGCCACTCTCTGTCACTCTCTATCACTCTCTGACGCTCTCTGACACTCTCTATCACTCTCTGACACTCTCTGACACTTTCAGACACTCTCTGCTACTCTCTGACACTCTCTGACACTCTCTGACACTCTCTGACACTCTCACACTCTCTCACACTCTCTGACACTCTCTGACACAATCTGTCCCTCTCTGACACTCTCTGACACTATCTCACACTCTCTGACACTATCACACTCTCTGACACTCTCACACTCTCTGACACTCTCTGACCCTCTCTGACAATCTCTGACACTCTCTGACAAACTCTGACACACTCAGACACTCTCTTTCACTCTCTGACACTTTCAGACACTCTCTGCCACACTCTATCACTCTATATCACTCTCTGACACTTTCAGACACTCTCTATCACGCTCTATCACTCTCTATCACTCTCTGACACTCTCTGACACTCTCTGACACTCTCTATCTCTCTCTGACACTCTCTGACAATCTCATACACACTCAGACACTCTCTGACACTCTCTATCACTCGCTGACACTCTCTGACACTCTCAGACAGTCTCAGACACTCTCTGACACTCTCTGATACTCTCTGAAACTCTCTGACACTCTCTGACAATCTCAGACACACTCAGACACTCTCTGACACTTTCAGACACTCTCTGCCACTCTATATCAATCTCTGACGCTCTCTGACACTCTCTGACACATTCAGACACTCTCTGCTACTCTCTGACACTCTCTGACACTCTCTGTCACTCTCTGACACTCTCACACTCTCTCACACTCTCTCACACTCTCTCACACTCTCTGACACTCTCTGACACTCTCTGACACACTCTGACCCTCTCAGACACTCTCTGACACTATCTGACACTCTCTGCCACACTCTATCACTCTATATCACTCTCTGACACTTTCAGACACTCTCTATCTCTCTCTGACACTCTCTGACAATCTCAAACAAACTCAGACACTCTCTATCACTCTCTGACACTCTCAGACAGTCTCAGACGCTCTCTGACAATCTCAGACACACTCAGACACTCTCTGACACTTTCAGACACTCTCAGACACTCTCTGACACTTTCAGACACTCTCTGCCACTCTCTATCAATCTCTGACGCTCTCTGACACTCTCTATCACTCTCTGACACTCTCTGACACTTTCAGACACTCTCTGCTACTCTCTGACACTCTCTGACACTCTCTGACACTCTCACACTCTCTCACACTCTCTCACACTCTCTGACACTCGCTGACAAACTCTGTCCCTCTCTGACACTCTCTGACACTATCTGACACTCTCTGACACTCTCTGACACACTCCGTCCCTCTCTGACACTCTCTGACACTTTCAGACACTCTCTGCCACACTCTATCACTCTATATCACTCTCTGACACTTTCAGACACTCTCTATTACTCTCTATCACTCTCTATCACTCTCTGACACTCTCTGACACTCTCTGACACTCTCTGACACTCTCCATCACTCTCTATCACTCTCTGACACTTTCAGACACTCTCTGCCACTCTCTATCACTCTCTGACACTCTCTGACTCTCGCACACTCTCTGCCACTCTCTGCCACTCTTTCACACTCTCTGACACTCTCTGACACTCTCTGACCCTCTCTGACCCTCTCTGACACTCTCTGGCACTCTCTGACAATCTCAGACACAATCAGACACTCTCTGACACTCTCTATCACTTTCTGACACTCTCTGACACTTTCAGACACTCTCTGCCGCTCTCTATCACTCTCTGACACTCTCTAACACTCTCTAACACTCTCTGACACTCTCTAACACTCACTGACACTCTCTGACCCTCTTTATCACTCTCTGACCCTCTCTGGCACTCTCAGACCTACGCAGATACTCGCTGACACTCACTTTCACTCTCTGACAGTCTCTGACGCTTTCAGACATTCTCTGCCACTCTCTACTACTCTCTATCACTCGCTGACACTTTCAGACACTCTCTGCCACTCTCTATCACTCTCTGTCACTCTCTGACACTATCTGACACTCTCTGACACTATCTGACACTCTCACACTCTCTGACACTCTCATACTCTCTATCACTCTCTGACACTCTCTATCACTCTCTGACACTCTCTGACAATCTCAGACACACTCAGACACTCTCTGACACTCTCTGACACTCTCGATCACTCTCTGACACTCTCTGACACTTTCAGACACTCTCTGCCACTCTCTCTCACTCTCTATCACTCTCTGACACTCTCTGACACTCTCACACTCTCTGACACTCTCTGACACTCTCACACACTCTCACACACTCTCACACACTCTCTGACACTCTCTGACCCACTCTGACACTCTCTGTCACTGTCTGACACTCTCTGGCACTCTCACACACTCTGACACTCTCACTCTCTCTGACACTCTCTGACACTCTCTCACACTCTCTGACACTCTCTCACACTCTCTGACACTCTCTCACCCTCTCTGACCCTCTCTGACCCTCTCTGACCCTCTCTGACACTCTCTGACACTCTCTATCACTCTCTGACACTCTCTTACACTCTCCATCACTCTCTGACACTCTCTGATACACTGTGACACTCTCAGACACACTCTGACACACTCAGACACTCTCTACCACACTCTATCAATCTCTCACACTGTCTAACACTCTCTGATACACTCTAACAATCTCAGACACTCTCTGACACTCTCTATCACCATCTGACACTCGCTGACACTCTCAGACAGTCTCAGACACTCTCTATCACTATCTGAGAATCTCTGACACTCTCTGACACTCTCTGATACTCTCCAATACACTCTGACACTCTCTATCTCTCTCTGGCACTCTCTGACAATCTCATACACACTCAGACACTCTCTGACACTCTCTATCACTCTCTGACACTCTCTCACACTCTCAGACAGTCTCAGACACTCTCAGAAACTCTCTGACACTCTCTGATACTCTCTGACACTCTCTGACACTTTCAGACACTCTCTGCCACTCTCTATGACTATCTGACACTCTCTGACACTCTCTCTGTCCCTCTCTCACACTCTCTGACACACTCTGACCCTCCCTGACACTCTCTGAGACTCTTGTACACTCTCTGACACTCTCTGACACTTTCACACACTCTCTGCCACTCCCTATCACTCTATATCACTCGCTGACACTTTCAGACACTCTCTGCCACTCTCTATCACTCTCTATCACTCTCTGACGCTCTCTGACACTCTCTGACACTCTCTGACACTCTCTGACACTCTCACACTCTCTCACACTCTCTGACACTCTCTGACACTCTCTGACACAATCTGTCCCTCTCTGACACTCTCTGACACAATCTGTCCCTCTCTGACACTCTCTGACACTATCTCACACTCTCTGACACTATCACACTCTCTGACACTCTCACACTCTCTGACACTCTCTCACACTCTCTGACACTCTCTCACCCTCTCTGACCCTCTCTGACCTTCTCTGACCCTCTCTGACACTCTCTGACACTCTCTATCACTCTCTAACACTCTCTATCACTCTCTGACACTCTCTTACACTCTCTGATACACTGTGACACTCTCAGACACACTCTGACACACTCAGGCACTCTCTACCACACTCTATCAATCTCTCACACTGTCTAACACTCTCTGATACACTCTAACAATCTCAGACACTCTCTGACACTCTCTATCACCATCTGACACTCGCTGACACTCTCTGACACTCTCTGATACTCTCCAATACATTCTGACACTCTCTATCTCTCTCTGACACTCTCTGACAATCTCATACACACTCAGACACTCTCTGCCACTCTCTATCACTCTCTGACACTCTCTCACACTCTCAGACAGTCTCAGACACTCTCTGACACTCTCTGACACTCTCTGACACTTTCAGACACTCTCTGCCACTCTCTATCACTCTCTGAAACTCTCTGCCACTCTCTGACACTCTCTATGACTATCTGACACTCTCTGACACTCTCTCTGACCCTCTCTCACACTCTCTGACACACTCTGACCCTCCCTGACACTCTCTGAGACTCTCGTACACTCTCTGACACTCTCTGACACTTTCACAAACTCTCTGCCACTCCCTATCACTCTATATCACTCGCTGACACTTTCAGACACTCTCTGCCACTCTCTATCACTCTCTGCCACTCTCTATCACTCTCTGACGCTCTCTGACACTCTCGATCACTCTCTGACACTCTCTGACACTTTCAGACACTCTCTGCTACTCTCTGATACTCTCTGACACTCTCTGACACTCTCTGACACTCTCACACTCTCTCACATTCTCTGACACTCTCTGACACTCTCTGACACAATCTGTTCCTCTCTGACACTCTCTGACACTATTTCACACTCTCTGACACTATCACACTCTCTGACACTCTCACACTCTCTGACACTCTCTGACACTCTCTCATACTCTCTGACATTCTCTGACACTCTCTGACACTGTCTGACCCTCTCTGACAATTTCTGACACTCTCTGACAAACTCTGACACACTCAGACACTCTCTTTCACTCTCTGACACTTTCAGACACTCTCTGCCACACTCTATCACTCTATATCACTCTCTGACACTTTCAGACACTCTCTATCACTCTCTATCACTCTCTGACACTCTCAGACAGTCTCAGACGCTCCCTGACACTCTCTGATACTCTCTGACACTCTCTGACACTCTCTGACAATCTCAGACACACTCAGACACTCTCTGTCACTTTCAGACACTCTCTGCCACTCTCTATCAATCTCTGACGCTCTCTGACACTCTCTATCACTCTCTGACACTCTCTGACACTTTCAGACACTCTCTGCTACTCTCTGACACTCTCTGACACTCTCTGACACTCTCTGACCCTCTCTGACACTCTTTCACACTCTCTGACACTCTCTGAACCTCTCTGACCTTCTCTGACAATCTCAGACACTCTCTGGCACACTCTATCACTCTCTGACACTCTCCATCACTGTCAATCATTCTCAATCACTCTCAATCACTCTCTGAACCTCTCTGACACACTCTGGCACTCTCTCTCACTCTCTATCACTCTCTATCACTGTGAATCATTCTCAATCACTCTCAATTGCTCTCTGACACTCTCTATCACTCTCAGCCTTCTCTGTATCACTCTATGACACTCTCTGACACTCTCTGACACTCTCTGACACTCGCTGACACTCGCTGACACTCTCTGACACTCGCACACTCGCACACTCTCTGACACTCTCTGACACTCTTTCACACTCTCTGACCCTCTCTGACACTCTCAGACACTCTCTGGCACACTCTATCACTCTCAGACACTCTCTGGCACACTCTATCACTCTCTGACACTCTCTATCACTCTCTGACACTCTCTATCACTCTCTGACACTATCAGACACTCTCTGACATTCTCTATCACTCTCTGAC
This sequence comes from Heterodontus francisci, assembly GCF_036365525.1. Taxonomy (NCBI): domain Eukaryota; kingdom Metazoa; phylum Chordata; class Chondrichthyes; order Heterodontiformes; family Heterodontidae; genus Heterodontus; species Heterodontus francisci. The sequence goes on along the minus strand of NC_090412.1, from coordinate 32,056,102 downwards.
ACTCTCTGATGCACTCTGACACTCTCAGACTGTCTCAGACACTCTCTGACACTCTCTGACACTTTCTGATACACTCTGGCACTCTCTGATACACTCTGACGCTCTCAGACACTCTCTGACACACTCAGACACTCTCTACCACTCTCTTTAGATTAGATTAGAGATACAGCACTGAAACAGGCCCTTCGGCCCACCGAGTCTGTGCCGACCATCAACCACCCATTTATACTAATCCTACACTAATCCCATATTCCTACCAAACATCCCCACCTGTCCCTATATTTCCCTACCACCTACCTATACTAGTGACAATTTATAATGGCCAATTTACCTATCAACCTGCAAGTCTTTTGGCTTGTGGGAGGAAACCGGAGCACCCGGAGAAAACCCACGCAGACACAGGGAGAACTTGCAAACTCCACACAGGCAGTACCCGGAATCGAACCCGGGTCCCTGGAGCTGTGAGGCTGCAGTGCTAACCACTGCGCCACTGTGCCGCCCATTCACTCTCTGACACTCTTTGAAACAATCTAACACTCTCAGGCACTCTCTGACACTCTCACACTCTCTCACACTCTCTGACACTCTCTGACACACTCTGTCCCTCTCTGACACTCTCTGACACTATCTGATACCCACTGACACTCTCACACTCTCTGACACTCTCTCACTCTCTCTGACATTCTCTCACACTCTCTGACACTCTCTGACCCTCTCTGACAATGTCTGACACTTTCTGACAAACTCTATCACTCTCTGACACTCTCTGACACTCTCTGACACACTCAGACACTCTCTATTACTCTCTGACACTTTCAGACACTCTCTGCCACTCTCTATCACTCTATATCACTCTCTGACACTTTCAGATACTCTCTATCACTCTCTATCACTCTCTGAAGCTCTCTGACACTCTCTGACACTCTCTATCACTCTCAGACACTCTCTGACACTTTCAGACACTCTCTGCCACTCTCTATCACTCTCTGACACTCTCTTGCTCTCTCTGACACTCGCACACTCTCTGACCCTCTCTGACACTCTTTCACCCTCTCTGACACTATCTGAACCTCTCTGACCTTCTCTGACACTCTCAGACACTCTCTGGCACACTCTATCACTCTCTGACACTCTCTATCACTGTCAATCATTCTCAATCACTCTCAATCACTCTCTGAAACTCTCTGACACACTCTGGCACTCTCTCTCACTCTCTATCACTCTCTGACCCTCTCTGACACTCTCAGACACTCTCTGGCACACTCTATCACTCTCTGACACTCTCTATCACTGTGAATCATTCTCAATCACTCTCAATTGCTCTCTGACACTCTCTATCACTCTCAGGCTTCTCTGTATCACTCAATGACAATCTCTGACACTCTCTGGCACACTCTATCACTCTCTGACACTCTCTATCACTCTCTATCACTCTCTGACACTCTCTGATACACTCTGGCACTCTCAGACACTCTCTGACATTCTCTATCACTCTCTGACACTCTCTGATGCACTCTGACACTCTCAGACTGTCTCAGACACTCTCTATCACTCTCTGGCACTCTCTGATACACTCTGACACTCTCAGACACTCTCTGACACACTCAGACACTCTCTACCACTCTCATTCACTCTCTGACACACTTTGAAACAATCTAAACACTCTCAGACACTCTCTGACACTCTCTATCACTCTCTGACTCAATCTAACACTCTCAGACTGTCTCAGACACTCTCAATCACTCTCTGACACTCTCTGACACTCTCTGACACTCTCTGATACTCTCTGACACTCTCTGACACACTCTGTCCCTCTCTGACACTCTCTGACACTATCTGATACTCTCTGACACTCTCACACTCTCTCACTCTCTGACACTCTCTGACACTCTCTCACTCTCTCTGACATTCTCTCACAAAATCTGACACTCTCTGACCCTCTCTGACAATGTCTGACACTTTCTGACAAACTCTATCACTCTCTGACACTCTCTGACACTCTCTGACACACTCAGACACTCTCTATTACTCTCTGACACTTTCAGACACTCTCTGCCACTCTCTATCACTCTATATCACTCTCTGACACTTTCAGATACTCTCTATCACTCTCTATCACTCTCTGAAGCTCTCTGACACTCTCTGACACTCTCTATCACTCTCAGACACTCTCTGACACTTTCAGACACTCTCTGCCACTCTCTATCACTCTCTGACACTCTCTTGCTCTCTCTGACACTCGCACACTCTCTGACCCTCTCTGACACTCTTTCACCCTCTCTGACACTATCTGAACCTCTCTGACCTTCTCTGACACTCTCAGACACTCTCTGGCACACTCTATCACTCTCTGACACTCTCTATCACTGTCAATCATTCTCAATCACTCTCAATCACTCTCTGAACCTCTCTGACACTCTCTGGCACTTTCAGATACTCTCAGACACACTCAGACTCTCTCTCTCACTCTCTATCACTCTCTGACTCTCTCTGATACACTGTGGCACTCTCAGACGCTCTCTGACACTCTCTGATACTCTCTGACACTCTCTGACGCTCTCTGACAATCTCAGACACACTCAGACACTCTCTGACACTTTCAGACACTCTCTGCCACTCTCTATCAATCTCTGACGCTCTCTGACACTCTCTATCACTCTCTGACACTCTCTGACACTTTCAGACACTCTCTGCTACTCTCTGACACTCTCTGACACTCTCTGACACTCTCTGACACTCTCACACTCTCTCACACTCTCTCACACTCTCTCACACTCTCTGACACTCTCTGACACTCTCTGACCCTCTCAGACACTCTCTGACACTATCTGACACTCTCTGACACTCTCTGACACACTCTGTCCCTCTCTGACACTCTCTGACACTTTCAGACACTCTCTGCCACACTCTATCACTCTATATCACTCTCTGACACTTTCAGACACTCTCTATCACTCTCTATCACTCTCTATTACTCTCTGACACTCTCTGACACTCTCTGACACTCTCAATCTCTCTCTGACACTCTCTGACAATCTCAAACAAACTCAGACACTCTCTGACACTCTCTATCACTCACTGACGCTCTCTGACACTCTCAGACAGTCTCAGACGCTCTCTGACACTCTCTGATACTCTCTGACACTCTCTGACACTCTCTGACAATCTCAGACACACTCAGACACTCTCTGACACTTTCAGACACTCTCTGCCACTCTCTATCAATCTCTGACGCTCTCTGACACTCTCTATCACTCTCTGACACTCTCTGACACTTTCAGACACTCTCTGCTACTCTCTGACACTCTCTGACACTCTCTGACACTCTCTGACACTCTCACACTCTCTCACACTCTCTCACACTCTCTCACACTCTCTGACACTCTCTGACACACTCTGTCCCTCTCTGAAACTCTCTGACACTATCTGACACTCTCTGACACTCTCTGACACACTCTGTCCCTCTCTGACACTCTCTGACACTTTCAGACACTCTCTGCCACACTCTATCACTCTATATCACTCTCTGACACTTTCAGACACTCTCTATCACTCTCTATCACTCTCTATCACTCTCTATCACTCTCTGACACTCTCTGACACTCTCTGACACTCTCTGACACTCTCTATCTCTCTCTGACACTCTCTGACAATCTCAAACACACTCAGACACTCTCTGACACTCTCTCTCACTCACTGACACTCTCTGACACTCTCAGACAGTCTCAGACACTCTCTGACACTCTCTGATACTCTCTGACACTCTCTGACACTCTCTGACAATCTCAGACACACTCAGACACTCTCTGACACTTTCAGACACTCTCTGCCACACTCTATCACTCTCTATCACTCACTGACACTCTCTGACACTCTCAGACAGTCTCAGACACTCTCTGACACTCTCTGATACTCTCTGATACTCTCTGACACTCTCTGACACTCTCTGACAATCTCAGACACACTCAGACACTCTCTGACACTTTCAGACACTCTCTGCCACACTCTATCACTCTCTATCACTCTCTGAAACTCTCTGCCACTCTCTGACACTCTCTTTGACCATCTGACACTCTCTGACACTCTCTCTGACCCTCTCTCACACTCTCTGACCCTCCCTGACACTCTCTATCACTCTCTGCCACTCTCTATCACTCTCTGCCACTCTCTGACAATCTCAGACACACTCAGACACTCTCTGACACTCTCGTACACTCTCTGACACTTTCACACACTCTCTGCCACTCTCTATCACTCTATATCACTCGCTGACACTTTCAGACACTCTCTGCCACTCTCTATCACTCTCTATCACTCTCTGACGCTCTCTGACACTCTCTATCACTCTCTGACACTCTCTGACACTTTCAGACACTCTCTGCTACTCTCTGACACTCTCTGACACTCTCTGACACTCTCACACTCTCTGACACTCTCTGACACTCTCTGACACTCTCTGACTCTTTCAGAAACTCTCTGCCACTCACTATCACTCTCTGACACTCTCTCACACTCTCTGACACTCTCTGACACTCTCTGACACACTCTGTCCCTCTCTGACACTCTCTGACACTATCTGACACTCTCTGACACTATCACACTCTCTGACACTCTCTGACACTCTCTCATACTCTCTGACATTCTCTCACACTCTCTGACACTCTCTGACCCTCTCTGACAATCTCTGACACTCACTGACAAACTCTATCACTCTCTGACACTCTCTGACACACTCAGACACTCTCTTTCTCTCTCTGACACTTTCAGACACTCTCTGCCACACTCTATCACTCTATATAACTCTCTGACACTTTCAGACACTCTCCATGACACTCTATCACTCGCTATCACTCTCTGACACTCACCGACACTCTCTGACACTCTCTGACACTCTCTATCACTCTCAGACACTCTCTGACACTTTCAGACACTCTCTGCCACTCTCTATCCCTCTCTGACACTCTCTGACTCTCGCACACTCTCTGCCACTCTCTGAAACTCTTTCACACTCTCTGACACTCTCTGACCCTCTCTGACGCTCTCTGACACTCTCTGACACTCTCTATCACTGTGAATCATTCTCAATCACTCTCAATTACTCTCTGACACTCTCTGACACTATCTATCACTCTCAGCCTTCTCTGTATCACTCTCTGACTCTCTCTGACAATCTCTGACACTCTCTGACACTCTCTATCACTCTCAGACACTCTCTGACACTTTCAGACACTCTCTGCCACTCTCTGTCACTCTCTGACACTCTCTTGCACTCTCTGACACTCGCACACTCTCTGACACTCTCTGACACTCTTTCACACTCTCTGACACTCTCTGAACCTCTCTGACCTTCTCTGACACTCTCAGACACTCTCTGGCACACTCTATCACTCTCTGACACTCTCTATCACTGTCAATCATTCTCAATCACTCGCAATCACTCTCTGAACCTCTCTGACACACTCTGGCACTCTCTCTCACTCTCTATCACTCTCTGACCCTCTCTGACCCTCTCTGACACTCTCAGACACTCTCTGGCACACTCTATCACTCTCTGACACTCTCTGACACTCTCTATCACTGTGAATCGTTCTCAATCACTCTCAATTGCTCTCTGACACTCTCTATCACTCTCAGCCTTCTCTGTATCACTCTCTGACACTCTCTGACACTCTCTGACACTCTCTGACACTCTCTGACACTCTCTGATACACTCTGGCACTCTCAGACACTCTCTGACATTCTCTATCACTCTCTGACACTCTCTGATGCACTCTGACACTCTCAGACAGTCTCAGACACTCTCTATCACTCTCTGACACTCTCTGACACTCTCTGACACTCTCTGACACTTTCTGATACACTCTGGCACTCTCTGATACACTCTGACGCTCTCAGACACTCTCTGACACACTCAGACACTCTCTACCACTCTCATTCACTCTCTGACAATCTTTGAAACAATCTAACACTCTCGGACACTCTCTGACACTCTCTATCACTCTCTGACTCAATCTGACACTCTCAGACTGTCTCAGACACTCTCAATCACTCTCTGACACTCTCTGACACTCTCTGATACTCTCTGACATTCTCAGACACACTCAGACACTCTCTGACACTCTCACACTCTCTCACACTCTCTGTCCCTCTCTGACACACTCTGTCCCTCTCTGACACTCTCTGACACTATCTGATACTCTCTGACACTCTCACACTCTCTGACACTCTCACACTCTCTGACACTCTCTGACACTCTCTCACTCTCTCTGACATTCTCTCACACTCTCTGACACTCTCTGACCCTCTCTGACAATGTCTGACACTTTCTGACAAACTCTATCACTCTCTGACACTCTCTGACACTCTCTGACACACTCAGACACTCTCTATTACTCTCTGACACTTTCAGACACTCTCTGCCACTCTCTATCACTCTATATCACTCTCTGAAGCTCTCTGACACTCTCTGACACTCTCTATCACTCTCAGACACTCTCTGACACTTTCAGACACTCTCTGCCACTCTCTATCACTCTCTGACACTCTCTTGCTCTCTCTGACACTCGCACACTCTCTGACCGTCTCTGACACTCTTCCACCCTCTCTGACACTATCTGAACCTCTCTGACCTTCTCTGACACTCTCAGAAACTCTCTGGCACACTCTATCACTCTCTGACACTCTCTATCACTGTCAATCATTCTCAATCACCCTCAATCACTCTCTGAACCTCTCTGACACACTCTGGCACTCTCAGACACTCTCTGGCACACTCAATCACTCTCTGACACTCTCTGACACTCTCTATCACTGTGAATCATTCTCAATCACTCTCAATTGCTCTCTGACACTCTCTATCACTCTCAGCCTTCTCTGTATCACTCTATGACACTCTCTGACACTCTCTGACACTCTCTGACACTCTTTCACACTCTCTGACCCTCTCTGACCCTCTCTGACACTCTCAGACACTCTCTGGCACACTCTATCACTCTCTGACACTCTCTATCACTCTCTATCACGCTCTGACACTCTCTGATACACTCTGGCACTCTCAGACACTCTCTGACATTCTCTATCACTCTCTGACACTCTCTGATGCACTCTGACACTCTCAGATAGTCTCAGACACTCTCTATCACTCTCTGACACTCTCTGACACTCTCTGACACTCTCTGACACTTTCTGATACACTCTGGCACTCTCTGATACACTCTGACACTCTCAGACACTCTCTGACACACTCAGACACTCTCTACCACTCTCATTCACTCTCTGACACTCTTTGAAACAATCTAACACTCTCAGACGCTCTCGGACACTCTCTATCACTCTCTGACTCAATCTGACACTCTCAGACTGTCTCAGACACTCTCGATCACTCTCTGACACTCTCTGACACTCTCTCACTCTCTCTGACATTCTCTCACACTCTCTGACCCTCTCTGACAATGTCTGACACTTTCTGACAAACTCTATCACTCTCTGACACTCTCTGACACTCTCTGACACACTCAGACACTCTCTATTACTCTCTGACACTTTCAGACACTCTCTGCCACTCTCTATCACTCTATATCACTCTCTGACACTTTCAGATACTCTCTATCACTCTCTATCACTCTCTGAAGCTCTCTGACACTCTCTGACACTCTCTATCACTCTCAGACACTCTCTGACACTTTCAGACACTCTCTGCCACTCTCTATCACTCTCTGACACTCTCTTGCTTTCTCTGACACTCGCACACTCTCTGACCCTCTCTGACACTCTTTCACCCTCTCTGACAGTATCTGAACCTCTCTGACCTTCTCTGACACTCTCAGACACTCTCTGGCACACTCTATCACTCTCTGACACTCTCTATCACTGTCAATCATTCTCAATCACTCTCAATCACTCTCTGAACCTCTCTGACACTCTCTGGCACTTTCAGATACTCTCAGACACACTCAGACACTCTCTCTCACTCTCTATCACTCTCTGACTCTCTCTGATACACTGTGGCACTCTCAGACACTCCCTGACTCTCTCTATCACTCTCTGACACTCTCTGATACACTCTGACACTCTCAGACACTCTCAGACACTCTCTGACACTCTCTGACACTCTCTATCACTCTCTGACTCAATCTGACACTCTCAGACATTCTCAGACACTCTCTATCACTCTCTGACACTCTCTGACACTCTCTGATACTCTCTGATACACTGTGACACTCTCTGACACTCTCTATCATTCTCTGACACTCTCTGACAATCTCAGACACAATCAGTCACTCTCTGACACTCTCTATCACTCTCTGACACTCTCTGACTCTTTCAGACACTCTCTGCCACTCTCTGACACTCTCTATCACTCTCTGACACTCTCTAACACTCTCTGACACTCTCTGACCCTCTCTATCACTCTCTGACCCTCTCTGGCACTCTCAGACCCACGCAGACACTCGCTGACACTCACTTTCACTCTCTGACGCTCTCTGACACTTTCAGACATTCTCTGCCACTCTCTATTACTCTCTATCACTCGCTGACACTTTCAGACACTCTCTGCCACTCTCTATCACTCTCTGTCACACTCTGACACTCTCTGACACTCTCACACTCTCTGACACTCTCACACTCTCCGACACTCTCACACTCTCGGACATTCTCTGACCCTCTCTGACACTCTCTGACACTCTCTGACACTCTCTGACACTCTCTATCACTCTCTGACACTCTCTGACACTCTCTTACACTCTCCATCACTCTCTGAGACTCTCTGATACACTGTGACACTCTCAGACACACTCTGACACACTCAGACACTCTCTACCACGCTCTATCACTCTCTCACACTGTCTGACACTCTCTGATACACTCTAACACTCTCTGACAATTTCTATCACTATTTGACATTCGCTGACACTCTCAGACAGTCTCAGACACTCTCTATCACTTTCAGACACTCTCTGCCACTCTCTATCACTCTCTATCACTCTCTGAAACTCTCTGCCACTCGCTGACACTCTCTATCACTATCTGACACTCTCTGACACTCTCTCTGACCATCTCTCACACTCTCTGACACTCTCTCACACTCTCTCTGACCCTCCCTGACACTCTCTATCTCTCTCTGACACTCTCTGACAATCTCATACACACTCAGACACTCTCTGACACTCTCTATCACTCACTGACACTCTCTGACACTCTCAGACAGTCTCAGACACTCTCTGACACTCTCTGATACTCTCTGAAACTCTCTGACACTCTCTGACAATCTCAGACACACTCAGACATTCTCTGACACTTTCAGACACTCTCTGCCACTCTATATCAATCTCTGACGCTCTCTGACACTCTCTGACACTTTCAGACACTCTCTGCTACTCTCTGACACTCTCTGACACTCTCTGTCACTCTCTGACACTCTCACACTCTCTCACACTCTCTCACACTCTCTGACACTCTCTGACACTCTCTGACACACTCTGACCCTCTCAGACACTCTCTGACACTATCTGACACTCTCTGCCACACTCTATCACTCTATATCACTCTCTGACACTTTCAGACACTCTCAATCACTCTCTATCACTCTCTATCACTCTCTGACACTCTCTGACACTCTCTGACACTCTCTATCTCTCTCTGACACTCTCTGACAATCTCAAACAAACTCAGACACTCTCTGACACTCTCTATCACTCTCTGACACTCTCAGACAGTCTCAGACGCTCTCTGACAATCTCAGACACACTCAGACACTCTCTGACACTTTCAGACACTCTCAGACACTCTCTGACACTTTCAGACACTCTCTGCCACTCTCTATCAATCTCTGACGCTCTCTGACACTCTCTATCACTCTCTGACACTCTCTGACACTTTCAGACACTCTCTGCTACTCTCTGACACTCTCTGACACTCTCTGACACTCTCACACTCTCTCACACTCTCTCACACTCTCTGACACTCTCTGACAAACTCTGTCCCTCTCTGACACTCTCTGACACTATCTGACACTCTCTGACACTCTCTGTCCCTCTCTGACACTCTCTGACACTTTCAGACACTCTCTGCCACACTCTATCACTCTATATCACTCTCTGACACTTTCAGACACTCTCTATCACTCTCTATCACTCTCTATCACTCTCTGACACTCTCTGACACTCTCTGACACTCTCTGACACTCTCCATCACTCTCTATCACTCTCTGACACTTTCAGACACTCTCTGCCACTCTCTATCACTCTCTGACACTCTCTGACTCTCGCACACTCTCTGCCACTCTCTGACACTCTTTCACACTCTCTGACACTCTCTGACACTCTCTGACCCTCTCTGACCCTCTCTGACACTCTCTGGCACTCTCTGACAATCTCAGACACAATCAGACACTCTCTGACACTCTCTATCACTTTCTGACACTCTCTGACACTTTCAGACACTCTCTGCCGCTCTCTATCACTCTCTGACACTCTCTAACACTCTCTAACACTCTCTGACACTCTCTGACCCTCTCTATCACTCTCTGACACTCTCTAACACTCACTGACACTCTCTGACCCTCTTTATCACTCTCTGACCCTCTCTGGCACTCTCAGACCTACGCAGATACTCGCTGACACTCACTTTCACTCTCTGACAGTCTCTGACGCTTTCAGACATTCTCTGCCACTCTCTACTACTCTCTATCACTCGCTGACACTTTCAGACACTCTCTGCCACTCTCTATCACTCTCTGTAACTCTCTGACACTATCTGACACTCTCTGACACTATCTGACACTCTCACACTCTCTGACACTCTCACACTCTCTATCACTCTCTGACACTCTCTATCACTCTCTGACACTCTCTGACAATCTCAGACACACTCAGACACTCTCTGACACTCTCTGACACTCTCGATCACTCTCTGACACTCTCTGACACTTTCAGACACTCTCTGCCACTCTCTCTCACTCTCTATCACTCTCTGACACTCTCTGACACTCTCACACTCTCTGACACTCTCTGACACTCTCACATACTCTCACACACTCTCACACACTCTCTGACACTCTCTGACCCACTCTGACACTCTCTGTCACTGTCTGACACTCTCTGGCACTCTCACACACTCTGACACTCTCACTCTCTCTGACACTCTCTGACACTCTCTCACACTCTCTGACACTCTCTCACACTCTCTGACACTCTCTCACCCTCTCTGACCCTCTCTGACCCTCTCTGACACTCTCTGACACTCTCTATCACTCTCTGACACTCTCTTACACTCTCCATCACTCTCTGACACTCTCTGATACACTGTGACACTCTCAGACACACTCTGACACACTCAGACACTCTCTACCACACTCTATCAATCTCTCACACTGTCTAACACTCTCTGATACACTCTAACAATCTCAGACACTCTCTGACACTCTCTATCACCATCTGACACTCGCTGACACTCTCAGACAGTCTCAGACACTCTCTATCACTATCTGAGAATCTCTGACACTCTCTGACACTCTCTGATACTCTCCAATACACTCTGACACTCTCTATCTCTCTCTGGCACTCTCTGACAATCTCATACACACTCAGACACTCTCTGACACTCTCTATCACTCTCTGACACTCTCTCACACTCTCAGACAGTCTCAGACACTCTCAGAAACTCTCTGACACTCTCTGATACTCTCTGACACTCTCTGACACTTTCAGACACTCTCTGCCACTCTCTATGACTATCTGACACTCTCTGACACTCTCTCTGTCCCTCTCTCACACTCTCTGACACACTCTGACCCTCCCTGACACTCTCTGAGACTCTCGTACACTCTCTGACACTCTCTGACACTTTCACACACTCTCTGCCACTCCCTATCACTCTATATCACTCGCTGACACTTTCAGACACTCTCTGCCACTCTCTATCACTCTCTATCACTCTCTGACGCTCTCTGACACTCTCTGACACTCTCTGACACTCTCTGACACTCTCACACTCTCTCACACTCTCTGACACTCTCTGACACTCTCTGACACAATCTGTCCCTCTCTGACACTCTCTGACACAATCTGTCCCTCTCTGACACTCTCTGACACTATCTCACACTCTCTGACACTATCACACTCTCTGACACTCTCACACTCTCTGACACTCTCACACTCTCTGACACTCTCTCACACTCTCTGACACTCTCTCACCCTCTCTGACCCTCTCTGACCTTCTCTGACCCTCTCTGACACTCTCTGACACTCTCTATCACTCTCTGACACTCTCTTACACTCTCTTACACTCTCTGATACACTGTGACACTCTCAGACACACTCTGACACACTCAGGCACTCTCTACCACACTCTATCAATCTCTCACACTGTCTAACACTCTCTGATACACTCTAACAATCTCAGACACGCTCTGACACTCTCTATCACCATCTGACACTCGCTGACACTCTCTGACACTCTCTGATACTCTCCAATACATTCTGACACTCTATATCTCTCTCTGACACTCTCTGACAATCTCATACACACTCAGACACTCTCTGACACTCTCTATCACTCTCTGACACTCTCTCACACTCTCAGACAGTCTCAGACACTCTCTGACACTCTCTGATACTCTCTGACACTCTCTGACACTTTCAGACACTCTCTGCCACTCTCTATCACTCTCTGAAACTCTCTGCCACTCTCTGACACTCTCTATGACTATCTGACACTCTCTGACACTCTCTCTGACCCTCTCTCACACTCTCTGACACACTCTGACCCTCCCTGACACTCTCTGAGACTCTCGTACACTCTCTGACACTCTCTGACACTTTCACAAACTCTCTGCCACTCCCTATCACTCTATATCACTTGCTGACACTTTCAGACACTCTCTGCCACTCTCTATCACTCTCTGCCACTCTCTATCACTCTCTGACGCTCTCTGACACTCTCGATCACTCTCTGACACTCTCTGACACTTTCAGACACTCTCTGCTACTCTCTGATACTCTCTGACACTCTCTGTCACTCTCTGACACTCTCACACTCTCTCACACTCTCTCACACTCTCTGACACTCTCTGACACTCTCTGACACACTCTGACCCTCTCAGACACTCTCTGACACTATCTGACACTCTCTGCCACACTCTATCACTCTATATCACTCTCTGACACTTTCAGACACTCTCAATCACTCTCTATCACTCTCTATCACTCTCTGACACTCTCTGACACTCTTTGACACTCTCTATCTCTCTCTGACACTCTCTGACAATCTCAAACAAACTCAGACACTCTCTGACACTCTCTATCACTCTCTGACTCTCTCAGACAGTCTCAGACGCTCTCTGACAATCTCAGACACACTCAGACACTCTCTGCCACTCTCTATCAATCTCTGACGCTCTCTGACACTCTCTATCACTCTCTGACACTCTCTGACACTTTCAGACACTCTCTGCTACTCTCTGACACTCTCTGACACTCTCTGACACTCTCACACTCTCTCACACTCTCTCACACTCTCTGACACTCTCTGACAAACTCTGTCCCTCTCTGACACTCTCTGACACTATCTGACACTCTCTGACACTCTCTGACACTCTCTGTCCCTCTCTGACACTCTCTGACACTTTCAGACACTCTCTGCCACACTCTATCACTCTATATCACTCTCTGACACTTTCAGACACTCTCTATCACTCTCTATCTCTCTCTATCACTCTCTGACACTCTCTGACACTCTCTGACACTCTCCATCACTCTCTATCACTCTCTGACACTTTCAGACACTCTCTGCCACTCTCTATCACTCTCTGACACTCTCTGACTCTCGCACACTCTCTGCCACTCTCTGACACTCTTTCACACTCTCTGACACTCTCTGACACTCTCTGACCCTCTCTGACCCTCTCTGACACTCTCTGGCACTCTCTGACAATCTCAGACACAATCAGACACTCTCTGACACTCTCTATCACTTTCTGACACTCTCTGACACTTTCAGACACTCTCTGCCGCTCTCTATCACTCTCTGACACTCTCTAACTCTCTCTAACACTCTCTGACACTCTCTGACCCTCTCTATCACTCTCTGACACTCTCTAACACTCACTGACACTCTCTGACCCTCTTTATCACTCTCTGACCCTCTCTGGTACTCTCAGACCTACGCAGATACTCGCTGACACTCACTTTCACTCTCTGACAGTCTCTGACGCTTTCAGACATTCTCTGCCACTCTCTACTACTCTCTATCACTCGCTGACACTTTCAGACACTCTCTGCCACTCTCTATCACTCTCTGTCACTCTCTGACACTATCTGACACTCTCTGACACTATCTGACACTCTCACACTCTCTGACACTCTCACACTCTCTATCACTCTCTGACACTCTCTATCACTCTCTGACACTCTCTGACAATCTCAGACACACTCAGACACTCTCTGACACTCTCTGACACTCTCGATCACTCTCTGACACTCTCTGACACTTTCAGACACTCTCTGCCACTCTCTCTCACTCTCTATCACTCTCTGACACTCTCTGACACTCTCACACTCTCTGACACTCTCTGACACTCTCACATACTCTCACACACTCTCACACACTCTCTGACACTCTCTGACCCACTCTGACACTCTCTGTCACTGTCTGACACTCTCTGGCACTCTCACACACTCTGACACTCTCACTCTCTCTGACACTCTCTGACACTCTCTCACAATCTCTGACACTCTCTCACACTCTCTGACACTCTCTCACCCTCTCTGACCCTCTCTGACCCTCTCTGACCCTCTCTGACACTCTCTGACACTCTCTATCACTCTCTGACACTCTCTTACACTCTCCATCACTCTCTGACACTCTCTGATACACTGTGACACTCTCAGACACACTCTGACACACTCAGACACTCTCTACCACACTCTATCAATCTCTCACACTGTCTAACACTCTCTGATACACTCTAACAATCTCAGACACTCTCTGACACTCTCTATCACCATCTGACACTCGCTGACACTCTCAGACAGTCTCAGACACTCTCTATCACTATCTGAGAATCTCTGACACTCTCTGACACTCTCTGATACTCTCCAATACACTCTGACACTCTCTATCTCTCTCTGGCACTCTCTGACAATCTCATACACACTCAGACACTCTCTGACACTCTCTATCACTCTCTGACACTCTCTCACACTCTCAGACAGTCTCAGACACTCTCAGAAACTCTCTGACACTCTCTGATACTCTCTGACACTCTCTGACACTTTCAGACACTCTCTGCCACTCTCTATGACTATCTGACACTCTCTGACACTCTCTCTGTCCCTCTCTCACACTCTCTGACACACTCTGACCCTCCCTGACACTCTCTGAGACTCTCGTACACTCTCTGACACTCTCTGACACTTTCACACACTCTCTGCCACTCCCTATCACTCTATATCACTCGCTGACACTTTCAGACACTCTCTGCCACTCTCTATCACTCTCTGACGCTCTCTGACACTCTCGATCACTCTCTGACACTCTCTGACACTTTCAGACACTCTCTGCTACTCTCTGATACTCTCTGACACTCTCTGTCACTCTCTGACACTCTCACACTCTCTCACACTCTCTCACACTCTCTGACACTCTCTGACACTCTCTGACACACTCTGACCCTCTCAGACACTCTCTGACACTATCTGACACTCTCTGCCACACTCTATCACTCTATATCACTCTCTGACACTTTCAGACACTCTCAATCACTCTCTATCACTCTCTATCACTCTCTGACACTCTCTGACACTCTCTGACACTCTCTATCTCTCTCTGACACTCTCTGACAATCTCAAACAAACTCAGACACTCTCTGACACTCTCTATCACTCTCTGACACTCTCAGACAGTCTCAGACGCTCTCTGACAATCTCAGACACACTCAGACACTCTCTGACACTTTCAGACACTCTCAGACACTCTCTGACACTTTCAGACACTCTCTGCCACTCTCTATCAATCTCTGACGCTCTCTGACACTCTCTATCACTCTCTGACACTCTCTGACACTTTCAGACACTCTCTGCTACTCTCTGACACTCTCTGACACTCTCTGACACTCTCACACTCTCTCACACTCTCTCACACTCTCTGACACTCTCTGACACTCTCTGACAAACTCTGTCCCTCTCTGACACTCTCTGACACTATCTGACACTCTCTGACACTCTCTGACACTCTCTGTCCCTCTCTGACACTCTCTGACACTTTCAGACACTCTCTGCCACACTCTATCACTCTATATCACTCTCTGACACTTTCAGACACTCTCTATCACTCTCTATCACTCTCTATCACTCTCTGACACTCTCTGACACTCTCTGACACTCTCTGACACTCTCCATCACTCTCTATCACTCTCTGACACTTTCAGACACTCTCTGCCACTCTCTATCACTCTCTGACACTCTCTGACTCTCGCACACTCTCTGCCACTCTCTGACACTCTTTCACACTCTCTGACACTCTCTGACCCTCTCTGACCCTCTCTGACACTCTCTGGCACTCTCTGACAATCTCAGACACAATCAGACACTCTCTGACACTCTCTATCACTTTCTGACACTCTCTGACACTTTCAGACACTCTCTGCCGCTCTCTATCACTCTCTGACACTCTCTAACACTCTCTAACACTCTCTGACACTCTCTGACCCTCTCTATCACTCTCTGACACTCTCTAACACTCACTGACACTCTCTGACCCTCTTTATCACTCTCTGACCCTCTCTGGCACTCTCAGACCTACGCAGATACTCGCTGACACTCACTTTCACTCTCTGACAGTCTCTGACGCTTTCAGACATTCTCTGCCACTCTCTACTACTCTCTATCACTCGCTGACACTTTCAGACACTCTCTGCCACTCTCTATCACTCTCTGTCACTCTCTGACACTATCTGACACTCTCTGACACTATCTGACACTCTCACACTCTCTGACACTCTCACACTCTCTATCACTCTCTGACACTCTCTATCACTCTCTGACACTCTCTGACAATCTCAGACACACTCAGACACTCTCTGACACTCTCTGACACTCTCGATCACTCTCTGACACTCTCTGACACTTTCAGACACTCTCTGCCACTCTCTCTCACTCTCTATCACTCTCTGACACTCTCTGACACTCTCACACTCTCTGGCACTCTCTGACACTCTCACATACTCTCACACACTCTCACACACTCTCTGACACTCTCTGACCCACTCTGACACTCTCTGTCACTGTCTGACACTCTCTGGCACTCTCACACACTCTGACACTCTCACTCTCTCTGACACTCTCTGACACTCTCTCACACTCTCTGACACTCTCTCACACTCTCTGACATTCTCTCACCCTCTCTGACCCTCTCTGACCCTCTCTGACCCTCTCTGACACTCTCTGACACTCTCTATCACTCTCTGACACTCTCTTACACTCTCCATCACTCTCTGACACTCTCTGATACACTGTGACACTCTCAGACACACTCTGACACACTCAGACACTCTCTACCACACTCTATCAATCTCTCACACTGTCTAACACTCTCTGGTACACTCTAACAATCTCAGACACTCTCTGACACTCTCTATCACCATCTGACACTCGCTGACACTCTCAGACAGTCTCAGACACTCTCTATCACTATCTCAGAATCTCTGACACTCTCTGACACTCTCTGATACTCTCCAATACACTCTGACACTCTCTATCTCTCTCTGGCACTCTCTGACAATCTCATACACACTCAGACACTCTCTGACACTCTCTGACACTCTCAGACAGTCTCAGACACTCTCAGAAACTCTCTGACACTCTCTGATACTCTCTGACACTCTCTGACACTTTCAGACACTCTCTGCCACTCTCTATGACTATCTGACACTCTCTGACACTCTCTCTGTCCCTCTCTCACACTCTCTGACACACTCTGACCCTCCCTGACACTCTCTGAGACTCTCGTACACTCTCTGACACTCTCTGACACTTTCACACACTCTCTGCCACTCCCTATCACTCTATATCACTCGCTGACACTTTCAGACACTCTCTGCCACTCTCTATCACTCTCTATCACTCTCTGACGCTCTCTGACACTCTCTGACACTCTCTGACACTCTCTGACACTCTCTGACACTCTCACACTCTCTCACACTCTCTGACACTCTCTGACACTCTCTGACACAATCTGTGCCTCTCTGACACTCTCTGACACAATCTGTCCCTCTCTGACACTCTCTGACACTATCTCACACTCTCTGACACTATCACACTCTCTGACACTCTCACACTCTCTGACACTCTCACACTCTCTGACACTCTCTCACACTCTCTGACACTCTCTCACCCTCTCTGACCCTCTCTGACCTTCTCTGACCCTCTCTGACACTCTCTGACACTCTCTATCACTCTCTGACACTCTCTATCACTCTCTGACAGTCTCTTACACTCTCTGATACACTGTGACACTCTCAGACACACTCTGACACACTCAGGCACTCTCTACCACACTCTATCAATCTCTCACACTGTCTAACACTCTCTGATACACTCTAACAATCTCAGACACTCTCTGACACTCTCTATCACAATCTGACACTCGCTGACACTCTCTGACACTCTCTGATACTCTCCAATACATTCTGACACTCTATATCTCTCTCTGACACTCTCTGACAATCTCATACACACTCAGACACTCTCTGACACTCTCTATCACTCTCTGACACTCTCTCACACTCTCAGACAGTCTCAGACACTCTCTGACACTCTCTGATACTCTCTGACACTCTCTGACACTTTCAGACTCTCTGCCACTCTCTATCACTCTCTGAAACTCTCTGCCACTCTCTGACACTCTCTATGACTATCTGACACTCTCTGACACTCTCTCTGACCCTCTCTCACACTCTCTGACACACTCTGTCCCTCCCTGACAGTCTCTGAGACTCTCGTACACTCTCTGACACTCTCTGACACTTTCACAAACTCTCTGCCACTCCCTATCACTCTATATCACTCGCTGACACTTTCAGACACTCTCTGCCACTCTCTATCACTCTCTGCCACTCTCTATCACTCTCTGACGCTCTCTGACACTCTCGATCACTCTCTGACACTCTCTGACACTTTCAGATACTCTCTGCTACTCTCTGATACTCTCTGACACTCTCTGACACTCTCTGACACTCTCACACTCTCTCACATTCTCTGACACTCTCTGACACTCTCTGACACAATCTGTTCCTCTCTGACACTCTCTGACACTATTTCACACTCTCTGACACTATCACACTCTCTGACACTCTCACACTCTCTGACACTCTCTGACACTCTCTCATACTCTCTGACATTCTCTGACACTCTCTGACACTGTCTGACCCTCTCTGACAATTTCTGACACACTCTGACAAACTCTGACACACTCAGACACTCTCTTTCACTCTCTGACACTTTCAGACACTCTCTGCCACACTCTATCACTCTATATCACTCTCTGACACTTTCAGACACTCTCTATCACTCTCTATCACTCTCTGACACTCTCAGACAGTCTCAGACGCTCCCTGACACTCTCTGATACTCTCTGACACTCTCTGACACTCTCTGACAATCTCAGACACACTCAGACACTCTCTGACACTTTCAGACACTCTCTGCCACTCTCTATCAATCTCTGACGCTCTCTGACACTCTCTATCACTCTCTGACACTCTCTGACACTTTCAGACACTCTCTGCTACTCTCTGACACTCTCTGACACTCTCTGACACTCTCTGACCCTCTCTGACACTCTTTCACACTCTCTGACACTCTCTGAACCTCTCTGACCTTCTCTGACACTCTCAGACACTCTCTGGCACACTCTATCACTCTCTGACACTCTCTATCACTGTCAATCATTCTCAATCACTCTCAATCACTATCTGAACCTCTCTGACACACTCTGGCACTCTCTCTCACTCTCTATCACTCTCTGACACTCTCTATCACTGTGAATCATTCTCAATCACTCTCAATTGCTCTCTGACACTCTCTATCACTCTCAGCCTTCTCTGTATCACTCTATGACACTCTCTGACACTCTCTGACACTCTCTGACACTCGCTGACACTCTCTAACACTCTCTGACACTCGCACAGTCGCACACTCTCTGACACTCTCTGACACTCTTTCACACTCTCTGACCCTCTCTGACACTCTCAGACACTCTCTGGCACACTCTATCACTCTCTGACACTCTCTATCACTCTCTATCACTCTCTGACACTCTCTGATACACTCTGGCACTCTCAGACACTCTCTGACATTCTCTATCACTCTCTGACACTCTCTGATGCACTCTGACACTCTCAGACTGTCTCAGACACTCTCTATCACTCTCTGACACTCTCTGACACTTTCTGATACACTCTGGCACTCTCTGATACACTCTGACGCTCTCAGACACTCTCTGACACACTCAGACACTCTCTACCACTCTCATTCACTCTCTGACACTCTTTGAAACAATCTAACACTCTCAGGCACTCTCTGACACTCTCTTACACTCTCTGATACACTATGACACTCTCAGACACACTCTGACACACTCAGGCACTCTCTACCACACTCTATCAATCTCTCACACTGTCTAACACTCTCTGATACACTCTAACAATCTCAGACACTCTCTGACACTCTCTATCACCATCTGACACTCGCTGACACTCTCTGACACTCTCTGATACTCTCCAATACATTCTGACACTCTATATCTCTCTCTGACACTCTCTGACAATCTCATACACACTCAGACACTCTCTGACACTCTCTATCACTCTCTGACACTCTCTCACACTCTCAGACAGTCTCAGACACTCTCTGACACTCTCTGATACTCTCTGACACTCTCTGACACTTTCAGACACTCTCTGCCACTCTCTATCACTCTCTGAAACTCTCTGCCACTCTCTGACACTCTCTATGACTATCTGACACTCGCTGACACTCTCTCTGACCCTCTCTCACACTCTCTGACACACTCTGACCCTCCCTGACACTCTCTGAGACTCTCGTACACTCTCTGACACTCTCTGACACTTTCACAAACTCTCTGCCACTCCCTATCACTCTATATCACTCGCTGACACTTTCAGACACTCTCTGCCACTCTCTATCACTCTCTGCCACTCTCTATCACTCTCTGACGCTCTCTGACACTCTCGATCACTCTCTGACACTCTCTGACACTTTCAGATACTCTCTGCTACTCTCTGATACTCTCTGACACTCTCTGACACTCTCTGACACTCTCTGACACTCTCACACTCTCTCACATTCTCTGACACTCTCTGACACTCTCTGACACAATCTGTTCCTCTCTGACACTCTCTGACACTATTTCACACTCTCTGACACTATCACACTCTCTGACACTCTCACACTCTCTGACACTCTCTGACACTCTCTCATACTCTCTGACATTCTCTGACACTCTCTGACACTGTCTGACCCTCTCTGACAATTTCTGACACTCTCTGACAAACTCTGACACACTCAGACACTCTCTTTCACTCTCTGACACTTTCAGACACTCTCTGCCACACTCTATCACTCTATATCACTCTCTGACACTTTCAGACACTCTCTATCACTCTCTATCACTCTCTGACACTCTCAGACAGTCTCAGACGCTCCCTGACACTCTCTGATACTCTCTGACACTCTCTGACACTCTCTGACAATCTCAGACACACTCAGACACTCTCTGACACTTTCAGACACTCTCTGCCACTCTCTATCAATCTCTGACGCTCTCTGACACTCTCTATCACTCTCTGACACTCTCTGACACTTTCAGACACTCTCTGCTACTCTCTGACACTCTCTGACACTCTCTGACACTCTCTGACCCTCTCTGACACTCTTTCACACCTCTGACACTCTCTGACACTCTCTGAACCTCTCTGACCTTCTCTGACACTCTCAGACACTCTCTGGCACACTCTATCACTCTCTGACACTCTCTATCACTGTCAATCATTCTCAATCACTCTCAATCACTCTCTGAACCTCTCTGACACACTCTGGCACTCTCTCTCACTCTCTATCACTCTCTGACACTCTCTATCACTGTGAATCATTCTCAATCACTCTCAATTGCTCTCTGACACTCTCTATCACTCTCAGCCTTCTCTGTATCACTCTATGACACTCTCTGACACTCTCTGACACTCTCTGACACTCGCTGACACTCTCTGACACTCTCTGACACTCGCACACTCGCACACTCTCTGACACTCTCTGACACTCTTTCACACTCTCTGACCCTCTCTGACACTCTCAGACACTCTCTGGCACACTCTATCACTCTCTGACACTCTCTATCACTCTCTATCACTCTCTGACACTCTCTGATACACTCTGGCACTCTCAGACACTCTCTGACATTCTCTATCACTCTCTGACACTCTCTGATGCACTCTGACACTCTCAGACTGTCTCAGACACTCTCTATCACTCTCTGACACTCTCTGACACTTTCTGATACACTCTGGCACTCTCTGATACACTCTGACGCTCTCAGACACTCTCTGACACACTCAGACACTCTCTACCACTCTCATTCACTCTCTGACACTCTTTGAAACAATCTAACACCCTCAGGCACTCTCTGACACTCTCTTACACTCTCTGATACACTGTGACACTCTCAGACACACTCTGACACACTCAGGCACTCTCTACCACACTCTATCAATCTCTCACACTGTCTAACACTCTCTGATACACTCTAACAATCTCAGACACTCTCTGACACTCTCTATCACCATCTGACACTCGCTGACACTCTCTGACACTCTCTGATACTCTCCAATACATTCTGACACTCTATATCTCTCTCTGACACTCTCTGACAATCTCATACACACTCAGACACTCTCTGACACTCTCTATCACTCTCTGACACTCTCTCACACTCTCAGACAGTCTCAGACACTCTCTGACACTCTCTGACACTCTCTGACACTCTCTGACACTTTCTGATACACTCTGGCACTCTCTGATACACTCTGACACTCTCAGACACTCTCTGACACACTCAGACACTCTCTACCACTCTCATTCACTCTCTGACACTCTTTGAAACAATCTAACACTCTCAGACACTCTCTGACACTCTCTATCACTCTCTGACTCAATCTGACACTCTCAGACTGTCTCAGACACTCTCTATCACTCTCTGGCACTCTCTGATACACTCTGACACTCTCAGACACTCTCTGACACACTCAGACACTCTCTACCACTCTCATTCACTCTCTGACACTCTTTGAAACAATCTAACACTCTCAGACACTCTCTGACACTCTCTATCACTCTCTGACTCAATCTGACACTCTCAGACTGTCTCAGACACTCTCTATCACTCTCTGGCACTCTCTGATACACTCTGACACTCTCAGACACTCTCTGACACACTCAGACACTCTCTACCACTCTCATTCACTCTCTGACACACTTTGAAACAATCTAACACTCTCAGACACTCTCTGACACTCTCTATCACTCTCTGACTCAATCTAACACTCTCAGACTGTCTCAGACACTCTCTATCACTCTCTGACACTCTCTGACACTCTCTGACACTCTCTGATACTCTCTGACACTCTCTGACACACTCTGTCCCTCTCTGACACTCTCTGACACTATCTGATACACTCTGGCACTCTCTGATACACTCTGACACTCTCAGACACTCTCTGACACACTCAGACACTCTCTACCACTCTCATTCACTCTCTGACACTCTTTGAAACAATCTAACACTCTCAGGCACTCTCTGACACTCTCACACTCTCTCACACTCTCTGACACTCTCTGACACACTCTGTCCCTCTCTGACACTCTCTGACACTATCTGATACTCTCTGACACTCTCACACTCTCTGACACTCTCACACTCTCTGACACTCTCTGACACTCTCTGACACTCTCTCACTCTCTCTGACATTCTCTCACACTCTCTGACACTCTCTGACCCTCTCTGACAATGTCTGACACTTTCTGACAAACTCTATCACTCTCTGACACTCTCTGACACTCTCTGACACACTCAGACACTCTCTGACACTTTCAGACACTCTCTGCCACTCTCTATTACTCTATATCACTCTCTGACACTTTCAGATACTCTCTATCACTCTCTATCACTCTCTGACGCTCTCTGACACTCTCTGACACTCTCTATCACTCTCAGACACTCTCTGACACTTTCAGACACTCTCTGCCACTCTCTATCACTCTCTGACACTCTCTTGCTCTCTCTGACACTCGCACACTCTCTGACCCTCTCTGACACTCTTTCACCCTCTCTGACACTATCTGAACCTCTCTGACCTTCTCTGACACTCTCAGACACTCTCTGGCACACTCTATCACTCTCTGACACTCTCTATCACTGTCAATCATTCTCAATCACTCTCAATCACTCTCTGAAACTCTCTGACACACTCTGGCACTCTCTCTCACTCTCTATCACTCTCTGACCCTCTCTGACACTCTCAGACACTCTCTGGCACACTCTATCACTCTCTGACACTCTCTGACACTCTCTATCACTGTGAATCATTCTCAATCACTCTCAATTGCTCTCTGACACTCTCTATCACTCTCAGGCTTCTCTGTATCACTCTATGACAATCTCTGACACTCTCTGACACTCTCTGACACTCTTTCACACTCTCTGACCCTCTCTGACACTCTCAGACACTCTCTGGCACACTCTATCACTCTCTGACACTCTCTATCACTCTCTATCACTCTCTGACACTCTCTGATACACTCTGGCACTCTCAGACACTCTCTGACATTCTCTATCACTCTCTGACACTCTCTGATGCACTCTGACACTCTCAGACAGTCTCAGACACTCTCTATCACTCTCTGACACTCTCTGACACTCTCTGACACTTTCTGATACACTCTGGCACTCTCTGATACACTCTGACACTCTCAGACACTCTCTGACACACTCAGACACTCTCTACCACTCTCATTCACTCTCTGACACTCTTTGAAACAATCTAACACTCTCAGACACTCTCTGACACTCTCTATCACTCTCTGACTCAATCTGACACTCTCAGACTGTCTCAGACACTCTCTATCACTCTCTGGCACTCTCTGATACACTCTGACACTCTCAGACACTCTCTGACACACTCAGACACTCTCTACCACTCTCATTCACTCTCTGACACACTTTGAAACAATCTAACACTCTCAGACACTCTCTGACACTCTCTATCACTCTCTGACTCAATCTAACACTCTCAGACTGTCTCAGACACTCTCAATCACTCTCTGACACTCTCTGACACTCTCTGACACTCTCTGATACTCTCTGACACTCTCTGACACACTCTGTCCCTCTCTGACACTCTCTGACACTATCTGATACTCTCTGACACTCTCACACTCTCTGACACTCTCACACTCTCTGACACTCTCTGACACTCTCTCACTCTCTCTGACATTCTCTCACACTCTCTGACACTCTCTGACCCTCTCTGACAATGTCTGACACTTTCTGACAAACTCTATCACTCTCTGACACTCTCTGACACTCTCTGACACACTCAGACACTCTCTATTACTCTCTGACACTTTCAGACACTCTCTGCCACTCTCTATCACTCTATATCACTCTCTGACACTTTCAGATACTCTCTATCACTCTCTATCACTCTCTGAAGCTCTCTGACACTCTCTGACACTCTCAATCACTCTCTGACACTCTCTGACACTCTCTGACACTCTCTGATACTCTCTGACACTCTCTGACACACTCTGTCCCTCTCTGACACTCTCTGACACTCTCTCCCTCTCTCTGACACTCTCTGACCCTCTCTGACAATGTCTGACACTTTCTGACAAACTCTATCACTCTCTGACACTCTCTGACACTCTCTGACACACTCAGACACTCTCTATTACTCTCATTCACTCTCTGACACTCTTTGAAACAATCTAACACTCTCAGACACTCTCTGACACTCTCTATCACTCTCTGACTCAATCTGACACTCTCAGACTGTCTCAGACACTCTCTATCACTCTCTGGCACTCTCTGATACACTCTGACACTCTCAGACACTCTCTGACACACTCAGACACTCTCTACCACTCTCATTCACTCTCTGACACACTTTGAAACAATCTAACACTCTCAGACACTCTCTGACACTCTCTATCACTCTCTGACTCAATCTAACACTCTCAGACTGTCTCAGACACTCTCAATCACTCTCTGACATTCTCTGACACTCTCTGACACTCTCTGATACTCTCTGACACTCTCTGACACACTCTGTCCCTCTCTGACACTCTCTGACACTATCTGATACACTCTGGCACTCTCTGATACACTCTGACACTCTCAGACACTCTCTGACACACTCAGACACTCTCTACCACTCTCATTCACTCTCTGACACTCTTTGAAACAATCTAACACTCTCAGGCACTCTCTGACACTCTCACACTCTCTCACACTCTCTGACACTCTCTGACACACTCTGTCCCTCTCTGACACTCTCTGACACTATCTGATACTCTCTGACACTCTCACACTCTCTGACACTCTCACACTCTCTGACACTCTCTGACACTCTCTGACACTCTCTCACTCTCTCTGACATTCTCTCACACTCTCTGACACTCTCTGACCCTCTCTGACAATGTCTGACACTTTCTGACAAACTCTATCACTCTCTGACACTCTCTGACACTCTCTGACACACTCAGACACTCTCTATTACTCTCTGACACTTTCAGACACTCTCTGCCACTCTCTATTACTCTATATCACTCTCTGACACTTTCAGATACTCTCTATCACTCTCTATCACTCTCTGAAGCTCTCTGACACTCTCTGACACTCTCTATCACTCTCAGACACTCTCTGACACTTTCAGACACTCTCTGCCACTCTCTATCACTCTCTGACACTCTCTTGCTCTCTCTGACACTCGCACACTCTCTGACCCTCTCTGACACTCTTTCACCCTCTCTGACACTATCTGAACCTCTCTGTCCTTCTCTGACACTCTCAGACACTCTCTGGCACACTCTATCACTCTCTGACACTCTCTATCACTGTCAATCATTCTCAATCACTCTCAATCACTCTCTGAAACTCTCTGACACACTCTGGCACTCTCTCTCACTCTCTATCACTCTCTGACCCTCTCTGACACTCTCAGACACTCTCTGGCACACTCTATCACTCTCTGACACTCTCTGACACTCTCTATCACTGTGAATCATTCTCAATCACTCTCAATTGCTCTCTGACACTCTCTATCACTCTCAGGCTTCTCTGTATCACTCTATGACAATCTCTGACACTCTCTGACACTCTCTGACACTCTTTCACACTCTCTGACCCTCTCTGACACTCTCAGACACTCTCTGGCACACTCTATCACTCTCTGACACTCTCTGGCACACTCTATCACTCTCTGACACTCTCTATCACTCTCTATCACTCTCTGACACTCTCTGATACACTCTGGCACTCTCAGACACTCTCTGACATTCTCTATCACTCTCTGACACTCTCTGATGCACTCTGACACTCTCAGACAGTCTCAGACACTCTCTATCACTCTCTGACACTCTCTGACACTCTCTGACACTTTCTGATACACTCTGGCACTCTCTGATACACTCTGACACTCTCAGACACTCTCTGACACACTCAGACACTCTCTACCACTCTCATTCACTCTCTGACACTCTTTGAAACAATCTAACACTCTCAGACACTCTCTGACACTCTCTATCACTCTCTGACTCAATCTGACACTCTCAGACTGTCTCAGACACTCTCTATCACTCTCTGGCACTCTCTGATACACTCTGACACTCTCAGACACTCTCTGACACACTCAGACACTCTCTACCACTCTCATTCACTCTCTGACACACATTGAAACAATCTAACACTCTCAGACACTCTCTGACACTCTCTATCACTCTCTGACTCAATCTAACACTCTCAGACTGTCTCAGACACTCTCAATCACTCTCTGACACTCTCTGACACTCTCTGACACTCTCTGATACTCTCTGACACTCTCTGACACACTCTGTCCCTCTCTGACACTCTCTGACACTATCTGATACTCTCTGACACTCTCACACTCTCTGACACTCTCACACTCTCTGACACTCTCTGACACTCTCTCACTCTCTCTGACATTCTCTCACACTCTCTGACACTCTCTGACCCTCTCTGACAATGTCTGACACTTTCTGACAAACTCTATCACTCTCTGACACTCTCTGACACTCTCTGACACACTCAGACACTCTCTATTACTCTCTGACACTTTCAGACACTCTCTGCCACTCTCTATCACTCTATATCACTCTCTGACACTTTCAGATACTCTCTATCACTCTCTATCACTCTCTGAAGCTCTCTGACACTCTCTGACACTCTCAATCACTCTCTGACACTCTCTGACACTCTCTGACACTCTCTGATACTCTCTGACACTCTCTGACACACTCTGTCCCTCTCTGACACTCTCTGACACTCTCTGACACTCTCTCCCTCTCTCTGACACTCTCTGACCCTCTCTGACAATGTCTGACACTTTCTGACAAACTCTATCACTCTCTGACACTCTCTGACACTCTCTGACACACTCAGACACTCTCTATTACTCTCATTCACTCTCTGACACTCTTTGAAACAATCTAACACTCTCAGACACTCTCTGACACTCTCTATCACTCTCTGACTCAATCTGACACTCTCAGACTGTCTCAGACACTCTCTATCACTCTCTGGCACTCTCTGATACACTCTGACACTCTCAGACACTCTCTGACACACTCAGACACTCTCTACCACTCTCATTCACTCTCTGACACACTTTGAAACAATCTAACACTCTCAGACACTCTCTGACACTCTCTATCACTCTCTGACTCAATCTAACACTCTCAGACTGTCTCAGACACTCTCAATCACTCTCTGACACTCTCTGACACTCTCTGACACTCTCTGATACTCTCTGACACTCTCTGACACACTCTGTCCCTCTCTGACACTCTCTGACACTATCTGATACACTCTGGCACTCTCTGATACACTCTGACACTCTCAGACACTCTCTGACACACTCAGACACTCTCTACCACTCTCATTCACTCTCTGACACTCTTTGAAACAATCTAACACTCTCAGGCACTCTCTGACACTCTCACACTCTCTCACACTCTCTGACACTCTCTGACACACTCTGTCCCTCTCTGACACTCTCTGACACTATCTGATACTCTCTGACACTCTCACACTCTCTGACACTCTCACACTCTCTGACACTCTCTGACACTCTCTGACACTCTCTCACTCTCTCTGACATTCTCTCACACTCTCTGACACTCTCTGACCCTCTCTGACAATGTCTGACACTTTCTGACAAACTCTATCACTCTCTGACACTCTCTGACACTCTCTGACACACTCAGACACTCTCTATTACTCTCTGACACTTTCAGACACTCTCTGCCACTCTCTATTACTCTATATCACTCTCTGACACTTTCAGATACTCTCTATCACTCTCTATCACTCTCTGAAGCTCTCTGACACTCTCTGACACTCTCTATCACTCTCAGACACTCTCTGACACTTTCAGACACTCTCTGCCACTCTCTATCACTCTCTGACACTCTCTTGCTCTCTCTGACACTCGCACACTCTCTGACCCTCTCTGACACTCTTTCACCCTCTCTGACACTATCTGAACCTCTCTGACCTTCTCTGACACTCTCAGACACTCTCTGGCACACTCTATCACTCTCTGACACTCTCTATCACTGTCAATCATTCTCAATCACTCTCAATCACTCTCTGAAACTCTCTGACACACTCTGGCACTCTCTCTCACTCTCTATCACTCTCTGACCCTCTCTGACACTCTCAGACACTCTCTGGCACACGCTATCACTCTCTGACACTCTCTGACACTCTCTATCACTGTGAATCATTCTCAATCACTCTCAATTGCTCTCTGACACTCTCTATCACTCTCAGGCTTCTCTGTATCACTCTATGACAATCTCTGACACTCTCTGACACTCTCTGACACTCTTTCACACTCTCTGACCCTCTCTGACACTCTCAGACACTCTCTGGCACACTCTATCACTCTCTGACACTCTCTATCACTCTCTATCACTCTCTGACACTCTCTGATACACTCTGGCACTCTCAGACACTCTCTGACATTCTCTATCACTCTCTGACACTCTCTGATGCACTCTGACACTCTCAGACAGTCTCAGACACTCTCTATCACTCTCTGACACTCTCTGACACTCTCTGACACTTTCTGATACACTCTGGCACTCTCTGATACACTCTGACACTCTCAGACACTCTCTGACACACTCAGACACTCTCTACCACTCTCATTCACTCTCTGACACTCTTTGAAACAATCTAACACTCTCAGACACTCTCTGACACTCTCTATCACTCTCTGACTCAATCTGACACTCTCAGACTGTCTCAGACACTCTCTATCACTCTCTGGCACTCTCTGATACACTCTGACACTCTCAGACACTCTCTGACACACTCAGACACTCTCTACCACTCTCATTCGCTCTCTGACACACTTTGAAACAATCTAACACTCTCAGACACTCTCTGACACTCTCTATCACTCTCTGACTCAATCTAACACTCTCAGACTGTCTCAGACACTCTCAATCACTCTCTGACACTCTCTGACACTCTCTGACACTCTCTGATACTCTCTGACACTCTCTGACACACTCTGTCCCTCTCTGACACTCTCTGACACTATCTGATACTCTCTGACACTTTCACACTCTCTGACACTCTCACACTCTCTGACACTCTCTGACACTCTCTCACTCTCTCTGACATTCTCTCACACTCTCTGACACTCTCTGACCCTCTCTGACAATGTCTGACACTTTCTGACAAACTCTATCACTCTCTGACACTCTCTGACACTCTCTGACACACTCAGACACTCTCTATTACTCTCTGACACTTTCAGACACTCTCTGCCACTCTCTATCACTCTATATCACTCTCTGACACTTTCAGATACTCTCTATCACTCTCTATCACTCTCTGAAGCTCTCTGACACTCTCTGACACTCTCAATCACTCTCTGACACTCTCTGACACTCTCTGACACTCTCTGATACTCTCTGACACTCTCTGACACACTCTGTCCCTCTCTGACACTCTCTGACACTATCTGATACTCTCTGACACTCTCACACTCTCTGACACTCTCACACTCTCTGACACTCTCTGACACTCTCTCCCTCTCTCTGACACTCTCTGACCCTCTCTGACAATGTCTGACACTTTCTGACAAACTCTATCACTCTCTGACACTCTCTGACACTCTCTGACACACTCAGACACTCTCTATTACTCTCATTCACTCTCTGACACTCTTTGAAACAATCTAACACTCTCAGACACTCTCTGACACTCTCTATCACTCTCTGACTCAATCTGACACTCTCAGACTGTCTCAGACACTCTCTATCACTCTCTGGCACTCTCTGATACACTCTGACACTCTCAGACACTCTCTGACACACTCAGACACTCTCTACCACTCTCATTCACTCTCTGACACACTTTGAAACAATCTAACACTCTCAGACACTCTCTGACACTCTCTATCACTCTCTGACTCAATCTAACACTCTCAGACTGTCTCAGACACTCTCAATCACTCTCAGACACTCTCTGACACTCTCTGACACTCTCTGATACTCTCTGACACTCTCTGACACACTCTGTCCCTCTCTGACACTCTCTGACACTATCTAATACTCTCTGACACTCTCACACTCTCTGACACTCTCACACTCTCTGACACTCTCTGACACTCTCTCACTCTCTCTGACATTCTCTCACACTCTCTGACCCTCTCTGACAATGTCTGACACTTTCTGACAAACTCTATCACTCTCTGACACTCTCTGACACTCTCTGACACACTCAGACACTCTCTATTACTCTCTGACACTTTCAGACACTCTCTGCCACTCTCTATCACTCTATATCACTCTCTGACACTTTCAGATACTCTCTATCACTCTCTATCACTCTCTGACACTCTCTATCACTGTCAATCATTCTCAATCACTCTCAATCACTCTCTGAACCTCTCTGACACTCTCTGGCACTTTCAGACACTCTCTGGCACACTCTATCACTCTCTGACACTCTCTATCACTGTCAATCATTCTCAATCACTCTCAATCACTCTCTGAACCTCTCTGGCACTCTCTGGCACTTTCAGATACTCTCAGACACACTCAGACACTCTCTCTCACTCTCTATCACTCTCTGACTCTCTCTGATACACTGTGGCACTCTCAGACGCTCTCTGACACTCTCTGATACTCTCTGACAATCTCTGACACTCTCTGACAATCTCAGACACACTCAGACACTCTCTGACACTTTCAGACACTCTCTGCCACTCTCTATCAATCTCTGACGCTCTCTGACACTCTCTATCACTCTCTGACACTCTCTGACACTTTCAGACACTCTCTGCTACTCTCTGACACTCTCTGACACTCTCTGACACTCTCTGACACTCTCACACTCTCTCACACTCTCTCACACTCTCTCACACTCTCTGACACTCTCTGACACTCTCTGACCCTCTCAGACACTCTCTGACACTATCTGACACTCTCTGACACTCTCTGACACACTCTGTCCCTCTCTGACACTCTCTGACACTTTCAGACACTCTCTGCCACACTCTATCACTCTATATCACTCTCTGACACTTTCAGACACTCTCTATCACTCTCTATCACTCTCTATTACTCTCTGACACTCTCTGACACTCTCTGACACTCTCAATCTCTCTCTGACACTCTCTGACAATCTCAAACAAACTCAGACACTCTCTGACACTCTCTATCACTCACTGACGCTCTCTGACACTCTCAGACAGTCTCAGACGCTCTCTGACACTCTCTGATACTCTCTGACACTCTCTGACACTCTCTGACAATCTCAGACACACTCAGACACTCTCTGACACTTTCAGACACTCTCTGCCACTCTCTATCAATCTCTGACGCTCTCTGACACTCTCTATCACTCTCTGACACTCTCTGACACTTTCAGACACTCTCTGCTACTCTCTGACACTCTCTGACACTCTCTGACACTCTCACACTCTCTCACACTCTCTCACACTCTCTCACACTCTCTGACACTCTCTGACACACTCTGTCCCTCTCTGAAACTCTCTGACACTATCTGACACTCTCTGACACTCTCTGACACACTCTGTCCCTCTCTGACACTCTCTGACACTTTCAGACACTCTCTGCCACACTCTATCACTCTATATCACTCTCTGACACTTTCAGACACTCTCTATCACTCTCTATCACTCTCTATCACTCTCTATCACTCTCTGACACTCTCTGACACTCTCTATCTCTCTCTGACACTCTCTGACAATCTCAAACACACTCAGACACTCTCTGAAACTCTCTATCACTCACTGACACTCTCTGACACTCTCAGACAGTCTCAGACACTCTCTGACACTCTCTGATACTCTCTGACACTCTCTGACACTCTCTGACAATCTCAGACACACTCAGACACTCTCTGACACTTTCAGACACTCTCTGCCACACTCTATCACTCTCTATCACTCTCTGAAACTCTCTGCCACTCTCTGACACTCTCTTTGACCATCTGACACTCTCTGACACTCTCTCTGACCCTCTCTCACACTCTCTGACCCTCCCTGACACTCTCTATCACTCTCTGCCACTCTCTATCACTCTCTGCCACTCTCTGACAATCTCAGACACACTCAGACACTCTCTGACACTCTCGTACACTCTCTGACACTTTCACACACTCTCTGCCACTCTCTATCACTCTATATCACTCGCTGACACTTTCAGACACTCTCTGCCACTCTCTATCACACTCTATCACTCTCTGACGCTCTCTGACACTCTCTATCACTCTCTGACACTCTCTGACACTTTCAGACACTCTCTGCTACTCTCTGACACTCTCTGACACTCTCTGACACTCTCACACTCTCTGACACTCTCTGACACTCTCTGACACTCTCTGACACTTTCAGAAACTCTCTGCCACTCACTATCACTCTCTGACACTCTCTGACACTCTCTCACACTCTCTGACACTCTCTGACACTCTCTGACACACTCTGTCCCTCTCTGACACTCTCTGACACTATCTGACACTCTCCGACACTATCACACTCTCTGACACTCTCTGACACTCTCTCATACTCTCTGACATTCTCTCACACTCTCTGACACTCTCTGACCCTCTCTGACAATCTCTGACACTCACTGACAAACTCTATCACTCTCTGACACTCTCTGACACACTCAGACACTCTCTTTCTCTCTCTGACACTTTCAGACACTCTCTGCCACACTCTATCACTCTATATAACTCTCTGACACTTTCAGACACTCTCCATGACACTCTATCACTCGCTATCACTCTCTGACACTCTCTGACACTCTCTGACACTCTCTATCACTCTCAGACACTCTCTGACACTTTCAGACACTCTCTGCCACTCTCTATCCCTCTCTGACACTCTCTGACTCTCGCACACTCTCTGCCACTCTCTGAAAATTTTTCACACTCTCTGACACTCTCTGACCCTCTCTGACGCTCTCTGACACTCTCTGACACTCTCTATCACTGTGAATCATTCTCAATCACTCTCAATTACTCTCTGACACTCTCTGACACTCTCTATCACTCTCAGCCTTCTCTGTATCACTCTCTGACTCTCTCTGACAATCTCTGACACTCTCTGACACTCTCTATCACTCTCAGACACTCTCTGACACTTTCAGACACTCTCTGCCACTCTCTGTCACTCTCTGACACTCTCTTGCACTCTCTGACACTCGCACACTCTCTGACACTCTCTGACACTCTTTCACACGCTCTGACACTCTCTGAACCTCTCTGACCTTCTCTGACACTCTCAGACACTCTCTGGCACACTCTATCACTCTCTGACACTCTCTATCACTGTCAATCATTCCCAATCACTCGCAATCACTCTCTGAACCTCTCTGACACACTCTGGCACTCTCTCTCACTCTCTATCACTCTCTGACCCTCTCTGACCCTCTCTGACACTCTCACACACTCTCTGGCACACTCTATCACTCTCTGACACTCTCTGACACTCTCTATCACTGTGAATCGTTCTCAATCACTCTCAATTGCTCTCTGACACTCTCTATCACTCTCAGCCTTCTCTGTATCACTCTCTGACACTCTCTGACACTCTCTGACACTCTCTGACACTCTCTGACACTCTCTGATACACTCTGGCACTCTCAGACACTCTCTGACATTCTCTATCACTCTCTGACACTCTCTGATGCACTCTGACACTCTCAGACAGTCTCAGACACTCTCTATCACTCTCTGACACTCTCTGACACTCTCTGACACTCTCTGACACTTTCTGATACACTCTGGCACTCTCTGATACACTCTGACGCTCTCAGACACTCTCTGACACACTCAGACACTCTCTACCACTCTCATTCACTCTCTGACAATCTTTGAAACAATCTAACACTCTCGGACACTCTCTGACACTCTCTATCACTCTCTGACTCAATCTGACACTCTCAGACTGTCTCAGACACTCTCAATCACTCTCTGACACTCTCTGACACTCTCTGATACTCTCTGACATTCTCAGACACACTCAGACACTCTCTGACACTCTCACACTCTCTCACACTCTCTGTCCCTCTCTGACACACTCTGTCCCTCTCTGACACTCTCTGACACTATCTGATACTCTCTGACACTCTCACACTCTCTGACACTCTCACACTCTCTGACACTCTCTCACTCTCTCTGACATTCTCTCACACTCTCTGACACTCTCTGACCCTCTCTGACAATGTCTGACACTTTCTGACAAACTCTATCACTCTCTGACACTCTCTGACACTCTCTGACACACTCAGACACTCTCTATTACTCTCTGACACTTTCAGACACTCTCTGCCACTCTCTATCACTCTATATCACTCTCTGAAGCTCTCTGACACTCTCTGACACTCTCTATCACTCTCAGACACTCTCTGACACTTTCAGACACTCTCTGCCACTCTCTATCACTCTCTGACACTCTCTTGCTCTCTCTGACACTCGCACACTCTCTGACCCTCTCTGACACTCTTCCACCCTCTCTGACACTATCTGAACCTCTCTGACCTTCTCTGACACTCTCAGAAACTCTCTGGCACACTCTATCACTCTCTGACACTCTCTATCACTGTCAATCATTCTCAATCACCCTCAATCACTCTCTGAACCTCTCTGACACACTCTGGCACTCTCAGACACTCTCTGGCACACTCAATCACTCTCTGACACTCTCTATCACTGTGAATCATTCTCAATCACTCTCAATTGCTCTCTGACACTCTCTATCACTCTCAGCCTTCTCTGTATCACTCTATGACACTCTCTGACACTCTCTGACACTCTCTGACACTCTTTCACACTCTCTGACCCTCTCTGACCCTCTCTGACACTCTCAGACACTCTCTGGCACACTCTATCACTCTCTGACACTCTCTATCACTCTCTATCACTCTCTGACACTCTCTGATACACTCTGGCACTCTCAGACACTCTCTGACATTCTCTATCACTCTCTGACACTCTCTGATGCACTCTGACACTCTCAGACAGTCTCAGACACTCTCTATCACTCTCTGACACTCTCTGACACTCTCTGACACTCTCTGACACTTTCTGATACACTCTGGCACTCTCTGATACACTCTGACACTCTCAGACACTCTCTGACACACTCAGACACTCTCTACCACTCTCATTCACTCTCTGACACTCTTTGAAACAATCTAACACTCTCAGACGCTCTCTGACACTCTCTATCACTCTCTGACTCAATCTGACACTCTCAGACTGTCTCAGACACTCTCGATCACTCTCTGACACTCTCTGA
Source organism: Heterodontus francisci (assembly GCF_036365525.1). Taxonomy (NCBI): domain Eukaryota; kingdom Metazoa; phylum Chordata; class Chondrichthyes; order Heterodontiformes; family Heterodontidae; genus Heterodontus; species Heterodontus francisci. Next base: position 32,018,946 of record NC_090412.1, on the reverse strand, counting down.
CACTCTCTGACACTCTCTGACACTCTCTGATACTCTCTGACATTCTCAGACACACTCAGACACTCTCTGACACTCTCACACTCTCTCACACTCTCTGACACTCTCTGACACACTCTGTCCCTCTCTGACACTCTCTGACACTATCTGATACTCTCTGACACTCTCACACTCTCTGACACTCTCACACTCTCTGACACTCTCTGACACTCTCTCACTCTCTCTGACATTCTCTCACACTCTCTGACACTCTCTGACCCTCTCTGACAATGTCTGACACTTTCTGACAAACTCTATCACTCTCTGACACTCTCTGACACTCTCTGACACACTCAGACACTCTCTATTACTCTCTGACACTTTCAGACACTCTCTGCCACTCTCTATCACTCTATATCACTCTCTGACACTTTCAGATACTCTCTATCACTCTCTATCACTCTCTGAAGCTCTCTGACACTCTCTGACACTCTCTATCACTCTCAGACACTCTCTGACACTTTCAGACACTCTCTGCCACTCTCTATCACTCTCTGACACTCTCTTGCTCTCTCTGACACTCGCACACTCTCTGACCCTCTCTGACACTCTTTCACCCTCTCTGACAGTATCTGAACCTCTCTGACCTTCTCTGACACTCTCAGACACTCTCTGGCACACTCTATCACTCTCTGACACTCTCTATCACTGTCAATCATTCTCAATCACTCTCAATCACTCTCTGAACCTCTCTGACACTCTCTGGCACTTTCAGATACTCTCAGACACACTCAGACACTCTCTCTCACTCTCTATCACTCTCTGACTCTCTCTGATACACTGTGGCACTCTCAGACACTCTCTGACTCTCTCTATCACTCTCTGACACTCTCTGATACACTCTGACACTCTCAGACACTCTCAGACACTCTCTGACACTCTCTATCACTCTCTGACTCAATCTGACACTCTCAGACAGTCTCAGACACTCTCTATCACTCTCTGACACTCTCTGACACTCTCTGATACTCTCTGATACACTGTGACACTCTCTGACACTCTCTATCATTCTCTGACACTCTCTGACAATCTCAGACACAATCAGTCACTCTCTGACACTCTCTATCACTCTCTGACACTCTCTGACTCTTTCAGACACTCTCTGCCACTCTCTGACACTCTCTATCACTCTCTGACACTCTCTAACACTCTCTGACACTCTCTGACCCTCTCTATCACTCTATGACCCTCTCTGGCACTCTCAGACCCACGCAGACACTCGCTGACACTCACTTTCACTCTCTGACGCTCTCTGACACTTTCAGACATTCTCTGCCACTCTCTGCCACTCTCTATCACTCTCTGTCACACTCTGACACTCTCTGACACTCTCACACTCTCTGACACTCTCACACTCTCCGACACTCTCACACTCTCGGACATTCTCTGACCCTCTCTGACACTCTCTGACACTCTCTGACACTCTCTATCACTCTCTGACACTCTCTGACACTCTCTTACACTCTCCATCACTCTCTGAGACTCTCTGATACACTGTGACACTCTCAGACACACTCTGACACACTCAGACACTCTCTACCACGCTCTATCACTCTCTCACACTGCCTGACACTCTCTGATACACTCTAACACTCTCTGACAATTTCTATCACTATTTGACATTCGCTGACACTCTCAGACAGTCTCAGACACTCTCTATCACTTTCAGACACTCTCTGCCACTCTCTATCACTCTCTATCACTCTCTGAAACTCTCTGCCACTCGCTGACACTCTCTATCACTATCTGACACTCTCTGACACTCTCTCTGACCCTCTCTCACACTCTCTGACACTCTCTCACACTCTCTCTGACCCTCCCTGACACTCTCTGAGACTCTCTGACACTCTCTATCACTCTCCGAAACTCTCTGACAATCTCAGACACACTCAGACACTCTCTGACACTCTCGATCACTCTCTGACACTTTCAGACACTCTCTGCCACTCTCTATCACTCTATATCACTCGCTGACACTTTCAGACATTCTCTGCCAGTCTCTATCACTCTCTATCACTCTCTATCACTCTCTGACACTCTCTGACACTCTCTGACACTTTCAGACACTCTCTGCTACTCTCTATCACTCTCTGACACTCTCTGACACTCTCTGACACTCTCACTCTCTCTCACACTCTGTCACACTCTCTGACACTCTCTGACACACTCTGTCCCTCTCTGACACTCTCTGACACTCTCTGACACTATCTGACACTATCTGACAGTCTCACACTCTCTGACACTCTCACACTCTCTGACTCTCTCTGACACTCTCTCATACTCTCTGACATTCTCTCACACTCTCTCACACTCTCTGACCCTCTCTGACAATCTCTGACACTCTCTGACGAACTCTATCACTCTCTGACACTTTTTGACACACTCAGACACTCTCTATCACTCGATGACACTTTCAGACACTCTCTGCCACTCTCTGACACTCGCTGACACTCTCTGACACTCTCTGATACTCTCTGACACTCTCTATCACTCTCAGACACTCCCTGACACTTTCAGACACTCTCTGCAACTCTCTGTCACTCTCTATCACTCCATGACACTCTCTGACACTCTCTGTCACTCGCACACTCTCTGCCACTCTTTTACACTCTCTGACACTCTCTGACACTCTCTGACCCTCTCCATCACTCTATATCACTCTCTGACACTTTCAGACACTCTCTATCACTCTCTATCACTCTTTATCACTCTCTATCACTCTCTGACATTCTCTGACACTCTCTGACACTCTCTATCACTCTCTATCACTCTCTATCACTCTCTATAACTCTCTGACACTTTCAGACACTCTCTGCCACTCTCTCTCACTCTCTGCCACTCTCTGACACTCTCTGACACTCGCACACTCTCTGCCACTCTCTGACACTCTTTCACACTCTCTGACACTCTTTCACACTCTCTGACACTCTCTGGCACACTCTAGCACTCTCTGACACTCTCTATCAATGGGAATCATTCTCAATCACTCTCAATCACTCTCTGACACTCTCTGACACTCTCTATCACTCTCCATCACTCTCTGACACTCTCCATCACTCTCTGACACTCTCTGACACTCTCTGACACTCGCACACTCTCTGACACTCTCTGACACTCTTTCACACTATCTGACACTCTCTGACACTCTTTCACACTCTCTGACACTCTCTGACCCTCTCTGACCCTCTCTGACACTCTCTGATACACTCTCACCCTCTCAGACGCTCTCCGACACTCTCTATCACTCTCTGACTCAATCTGACACTCTCAGACAGTCTCATACACTCTCTATCACTCTCTGACACTCTTGGACACTCTCTGATACTCTCTGATACACTCTGACACTCTCTGACACTCTCTGACACTCTCTGACACACTCAGACACTCTCTGACACTCTCTGACACTCTCTGCCACTTTCAGACACTCTCTGCCACTCTCTGCCACTCTCTATCACTCTCTGACACTCTCTGACACTCTCTGACACTCTCTGACACTCTCTGACACTCTCAGACCCACACAGACACTCGCTGACACTCAATATCACTCTCTGACACTCTCTGCCACTCACTATCACTCTCTGACACTCTCTGACACTTTCAGACATTCTCTGCCACTCTCTATCACTCGCTGACACTTTCAGACACTCTCTGCCACTCTCTATCACTCTCTGTCACTCTCTGACCCTCTCTGGCACTCTCAGACCCACGCAGACACTCGCTGACACTCACTTTCACTCTCTGACGCTCTCTGACACTTTCAGACATTCTCTGCCACTCTCTATTACTCTCTATCACTCGCTGACACTTTCAGACACTCTCTGCCACTCTCTATCACTCTCTGTCACACTCTGACACTCTCTGACACTCTCACACTCTCTGACACTCTCACACTCTCCGACACTCTCACACTCTCGGACATTCTCTGACCCTCTCTGACACTCTCTGACACTCTCTGACACTCTCTATCACTCTCTGACACTCTCTGACACTCTCTTACACTCTCCATCACTCTCTGAGACTCTCTGATACACTGTGACACTCTCAGACACACTCTGACACACTCAGACACTCTCTACCACGCTCTATCACTCTCTCACACTGCCTGACACTCTCTGATACACTCTAACACTCTCTGACAATTTCTATCACTATTTGACATTCGCTGACACTCTCAGACAGTCTCAGACACTCTCTATCACTTTCAGACACTCTCTGCCACTCTCTATCACTCTCTATCACTCTCTGAAACTCTCTGCCACTCGCTGACACTCTCTATCACTATCTGACACTCTCTGACACTCTCTCTGACCCTCTCTCACACTCTCTGACACTCTCTCACACTCTCTCTGACCCTCCCTGACACTCTCTGAGACTCTCTGACACTCTCTATCACTCTCCGAAACTCTCTGACAATCTCAGACACACTCAGACACTCTCTGACACTCTCGATCACTCTCTGACACTTTCAGACACTCTCTGCCACTCTCTATCACTCTATATCACTCGCTGACACTTTCAGACATTCTCTGCCAGTCTCTATCACTCTCTATCACTCTCTATCACTCTCTGACACTCTCTGACACTCTCTGACACTTTCAGACACTTTCAGACACTCTCTGCTACTCTCTATCACTCTCTGACACTCTCTGACACTCTCTGACACTCTCACTGTCTCTCACACTCTGTCACACTCTCTGACACTCTCTGACACACTCTGTCCCTCTCTGACACTCTCTGACACTCTCTGACACTATCTGACACTCTCTGACACTCTCACACTCTCTGACACTCTCACACTCTCTGACTCTCTCTGACACTCTCTCATACTCTCTGACATTCTCTCACACTCTCTCACACTCTCTGACCCTCTCTGACCCTCTCTGACAATCTCTGACACTCTCTGACGAACTCTATCACTCTCTGACACTTTTTGACACACTCAGACACTCTCTATCACTCGATGACACTTTCAGACACTCTCTGCCACTCTCTGACACTCGCTGACACTCTCTGACACTCTCTGATACTCTCTGACACTCTCTATCACTCTCAGACACTCCCTGACACTTTCAGACACTCTCTGCAACTCTCTGTCACTCTCTATCACTCCATGACACTCTCTGACACTCTCTGTCACTCGCACACTCTCTGCCACTCTTTTACACTCTCTGACACTCTCTGACACTCTCTGACCCTCTCCATCACTCTATATCACTCTCTGACACTTTCAGACACTCTCTATCACTCTCTATCACTCTTTATCACTCTCTATCACTCTCTGACATTCTCTGACACTCTCTGACACTCTCTATCACTCTCTATCACTCTCTATCACTCTCTATAACTCTCTGACACTTTCAGACACTCTCTGCCACTCTCTCTCACTCTCTGCCACTCTCTGACACTCTCTGACACTCGCACACTCTCTGCCACTCTCTGACACTCTTTCACACTCTCTGACACTCTCTGGCACACTCTAGCACGCTGTGACACTCTCTATCAATGGGAATCATTCTCAATCACTCTCAATCACTCTCTGACACTCTCTGACACTCTCTATCACTCTCCATCACTCTCTGACACTCTCCATCACTCTCTGACACTCTCTGACACTCTCTGACACTCGCACACTCTCTGACACTCTCTGACACTCTTTCACACTATCTGACACTCTCTGACACTCTTTCACACTGTCTGACACTCTCTGACCCTCTCTGACCCTCTCTGACACTCTCTGATACACTCTCACCCTCTCAGACGCTCTCCGACACTCTCTATCACTCTCTGACTCAATCTGACACTCTCAGACAGTCTCATACACTCTCTATCACTCTCTGACACTCTTGGACACTCTCTGATACTCTCTGATACACTCTGACACTCTCTGACACTCTCTGACACTCTCTGACACACTCAGACACTCTCTGACACTCTCTGACACTCTCTGCCACTTTCAGACACTCTCTGCCACTCTCTGCCACTCTCTATCACTCTCTGACACTCTCTGACACTCTCTGACACTCTCTGACACTCTCTGACACTCTCTGACACTCTCAGACCCACACAGACACTCGCTGACACTCAATATCACTCTCTGACACTCTCTGCCACTCACTATCACTCTCTGACACTCTCTGACACTTTCAGACATTCTCTGCCACTCTCTATCACTCGCTGACACTTTCAGACACTCTCTGCCACTCTCTATCACTCTCTGTCACTCTCTGACCCTCTCTGACTCAATCAGACACTCTCTGACACTCCCTATCACTCTCTGACACTTTCAGACACTCACTGCCACTCTCTATCACTCTCTGACACTCTCTATCACTCTCTGACACTCTCTAACACTTTCTGACACTCTCATACACTCTCTATCACTCTCTGACACTCTCTATCACTCACTGACACTCAAGGACACACTCTGTCACTCTCTGACACTCTCAGACACTCTCTATCAATCTCTATCACTCTCTGACACTCTCTGACATTCTCAGACACTCTCATATCACTCTCTATCACTCGCTGTCACTCTCTGACACTCTCAGACACTCTCTATCAATCTCGATCACTCTCTGACACTCTCTGACATTCTCAGACAATCTCTAACTCTCTCTGTCACTCGCTGACACTCTCAGACACTCTCAGACACTCTCAATCACTCTCGAACTCTCGCGGACACTCTCAGACACTCTCAAACACTCTCTGTCACTCTCTGACTCTCACTGAATCTCTCAGACACTCTCTGTCACTCTCAGACACTCTCAGACACTCTCAGACACTCTCTCTCACACTCTGACACACTCCCACACTCTCTGACACTCTCTAACACTCTCTGACACTCTCTGACACACTCTGACAGTCTCTGACACTCTCTACCACTCTCTGAAACTCTCTGACACTCTCTGACACACTCTGACACACTCTATTGCTCTCTGACATTCTCTGACACACTCTGACACTCTCTGACACTGTCTGACAGACTCTATCACTCTCCATAGCTCTCTGACACAATCTGACCATCTCTGACAATCTCAGACACTCTCTATCACTCTCTGACACTGACTGGCACCCTCAGACACTCTCTGTCACTCTCAGACACTCTCAGACACTCTATCTCTCTCTGACACTTTCTATCACTCTCTGACACTCTCTGACACACTCTGAAACTCTCTGACACTCTCTATCACTCTCTATCACTCTCTGACACAATTTGACACTCTCTGTCACTCTCTGACACTCTCAGACACCCTCTATCACTCCATGAACCTCTCTGACACACTCTGACACTCTCTGACACTCCCAGACACTCGCTATCACTCTCTATCACTCTCTGACACTCTCAGACAATCTCAGACACTCTCTATCACTCTCTGAAACTCTCTTTCACACTCTGACACTTTCTGTCACTCTCTGACACTCTCTGACACTCTCAGACACTCTCTGACTCTCTCAGACCCTCTCAGACACTCTCTGACACTTTCTATCACTCTCTGACACTCTCAGACACTCTCTGGCACTCTCTGTCACTCTCTGACACTCTCTCTCACACTCTGACACTTTCTGTCACTCTCTGACACTCTCTGTCACTCTCTGACACTCTCAGACACTCTCTGAAACTCTCTATCACTCTCTGACACTCTCTGACACTTTCTGACCCTCTCAGACACTCTCTATCACTCTCTGACAATCTCTATCACTCGCTGACACTCTCTATCCCTCTCTGTTACTCTCTGCCAGACTCTGACACTCTCTGACACTCTCTGACATTCTCTGACACACTCTGACAATCTCTGAAACTCTCGATCATTCTCTGACACACTCTGTCACTCACAGACACTCTCAGACACTCTCGAATGCTCTCTGACATTCTCTGTCACTCGCGGACACTCTCTGACACTCAAAGACACTCTCTATCACACTCTGACATTCACTGAACCTCTCAGACACTCTCTGTCACTCTCAGACACTCTCAGACATTCTCTCTCACTCTCTGACACTCTCTGAAACTCTCTGACACACTCACACACTCTCTGACACTCTCTAACACTCTCTGACACACTCTGACAATCTCTATCACTCTCTGAAACTCTCTGACACTCTCTGACATACTCTGACACACTCTATTGCTCTCTGACATTCTCTGACACACTCTGACACTCTCTGACACTGTTAGACACTCTCTATCACTCTCCATCAATCTCTGACACAATCTGACAATTTCTGACACTCTCAGACACTCTCTAGCACTCTCTGACACTGACTGACACCCTCAGACACTCTCTGTCACTCTCAGACACTCTCAGACACTCTATATCTCTCTCTGACACTTTCTATCACTCTCTGACACTCTCTGACACCCTCTGAAACTCTCTGACACTCTCTATGTCTCTATCACTCTCTGACACAATGTGACACTCTCTTTCACTCTCTGACACTCTCAGACACTCTCTATCACTCTATGAAACTCTCAGACACTCTCTAACACTCTCTGACACACTCTGACACTCTCTGACACTCCCAGACACTCGCTATCCCTCTCTATCACTCTCTGACACTCTCAGACACTCTCAGACACTCTCTGACACACACTGACACTCTCAGGCATTCTCTGAAACTCTCTATCACTCGCTGAAACTTTCTATCACTCTCTGACACTCTCAGACACTCTCAGACACTCTCTGACTCTCTCAGACACGCTCAGACACTCTCTGGCACTCTCTATCACTCTCTGACACTCTCTATCACACTCTGACACTTTCTGTCACTCTCTGACACGCTCTGTCACTCTCTATCACTCTCTGACACTTTCTATCACTCTCTGACACTCTCAGACACTCTCAGACACTCTCTGACTCTCTCAGACCCGCTCAGACACTCTCTGACGCTTTCTATCACTCTCTGACACTCTCAGAAACTCTCTGGCACTCTCTATCACTCTCTGACACTCTCTATCACACTCTGACACTTTCTGTCACTCTCTGACACTCTCAGACACTCTCTGACACTCTCTATCACTCTCTGACACTCTCTGACACTTTCTGACACTTTCTGACACTCTCAGACATTCTCTATCGCTCTCTGTCCCTCTCTGTTACTCTCTGCCACACTCTGACACTCTCTGACACTCTCTGACATTCTCTGACACACTCTGACATTCTCTGACACACTCTGGCACTCACAGACTCTCTCAGACACTCGATCACTCTCTCACATTCTCTATCACTCTCTTACACTCTCTGACACTCAAAGACACTCTCTATCACACTCTATCACTCTCTATCACTCTCTGACACTCTCGGACACTCTCTATTACTCTCTGACACTCTCTGACTCTCTCATACACTCCCTGACACTTTATATCACACTCTGAATCTCTCAGACACTCTCTGACACTTTCTATCACACTCTGACACTCTCAGATAATCTCAGACAGTCTCAGACACTTTCTATCACTCTCTGACACTGTCTGACAATCTCTGACACTCTCAGACAATCTCTTTCACTCTCTATCCCTCGATGACTCTCCCTATCACTCCCTAACACTCTCAGATTCTCTATGACACTCTATTTCACTCTCCACCACTCTCTGACACTTTCAGACACTCACTGACACTCTCAGACACTCACTGACTCTCTCAGACACTCTCAGACACTCTCTATCAATCTCTATCACTCTCTGACACACTCTGACTGTCACTGACACTCTCTGACACTCTCTATCACTCTCTGACACTCTCTATCACTTTCTGACACTCTCAGACACTCTCTATCACTCTCTGACACTCTTTCACTCACTGACACTCTCGGACGCACTCTGACACTCTCAGACCCTCGCAGACACTCTCTAAACACTCTCTGACACTCACTGACACTCTCAGACACGCTCTGTAACTCTCTGACACTCTCAGACACTCTCTATCACTCTCTGACACTCTCTGACATTCTCAGACACTCTCTATCACTCTCTATCACTCGCTGACACTCTCCGACACTCTCAGACACTCTCGATCACTCTCTAACACTCGCTGACACTCTCAGACACTCTCAGACACTCTCTGTCACTCTCTGACACTCACTGAAACTCTCAGATACTCTCTGTCACTCTCAGACACTCTCAGACACTCTCTCTCACTCTCTGACACTCTCTGAATCTCTCTGACACACTCACACACTCTCTGACACTCTCTAACACTCTCTGACACTCTCTGACACACTCACACACTCTCTGACACTCTCTATCATTCTCTGAAATTCTCTGACACTCTCTGACACACTCTGACACACTCTGAAACTCTCTGACACTCTATCACTCTCTATCAGTCTCTGACACAATTGGACACTCTCTATCACTCTCTGACACTCTCAGACACTCTCTATCACTCTATGACACTCTCAGACACTCTCTATCACTCTCTGACACACTCTGACACTCTCTGACACTCCCAGACACTCGCTATCACTCTCTATCACTCTCTGACACTCTCAGACACTCTCTGACAAACACTGACACTCTCAGGCATTCTCTGAAACTCTCTGTCACTCGCTGCAACTGTCTGACACTCGCAGACACTCTCTGACACTTTTTTATCACTTTCTGACACTCTCAGACAATCTCAGACACTCTCAGACACTCTCTGACTCTCTCTGACTCACTCAGACCCTCTCAGACGCTTTCTGACACTTTCTATCACTCTCTGACACTTTCTATCACTCTCTGACACTCTCTGACACTCTCAGACACTCTCTGACTCTCTCAGACCCTCTCAGACGCTCTCTGACACTTTCTATCACTCTCTGACACTCTCAGTCACTCTCTGGCACTCTCTATCACTCTCTGGCACTCTCTATCACAATCTGACACTTTCTGTCACTCTCTGACACTCTCTGACACTCTCTGTCACTCTCTGACACTCTCAGACACTCTCATACACTCTCTATCACTCTCTGACACTCTACATCACTCTCTGACACTCTCTGTCACTATCTATCACTCTATGAAACTCTCTGACACTCTCTATCATTCTCTATCACTCTCTGGCACACTCTGACTCTCTCTGACACACTCTGACTCTCTCCATCACTCTCTGACACTCTCTGACACTTTCCGACACTCTCAGACACTCTCTACCACTCTCTATCAATCTCTGACTCTCTCTGACACTCTCTGATACACTCTGACACTCCCTGACAGTCTTTGACACTCTCCATCACTCTCTGACACTCTCTGACACTCTCTGACAATCTCAGACACTCTCTGACACTCTCTATGACTCTCTGACACTCTCTGACACTTTCAGACACTCTCAGACACACTCATGCACTCTCTGGCACTCTCTGGCACTCTCTATCACTCTCTGGCACTCTCTATCACTATCTGACACTCGCTGACACTCTCTGACTCTCTCAGACTCTCCCTGACACTCTCAGAATCTCTCTGACTCTCTCTATCACTCTCTGACACTCTCTGACATTCTCAGACACTCTCAGACGCTCTCTATCACTCGCTGAAACACTCTGACACTCGCAGATACTCTCTGACACTTGTTATCACTTTCTGACACTCTCAGACAATCTCAGACTCTCTCTGGCACTCTCTATCACTCTCTGACACTCTCTATCACACTCTGACAGTTTCTGTCACTCTCTGACACTCGCTGTCACTCTCAAACACTCTCAGACACTCTCTATCACTCTCTGACAGTCTCTGTCACTCTCTGACACTCTCTAACACTCTCTACCACTCTCTGTCACTCTCTGACACTCTCAGACACTCTCTCTCACACTCTGACACACTCCCACACTCTCTGACACTCTCTAACACTCTCTGACACTCTCTGACACACTCTGACAGTCTCTGACACTCTCTATCACTCTCTGAAACTCTCTGACACTCTCTGACACACTCTGACACACTCTATTGCTCTCTGACATTCTCTGACACACTCTGACACTCTCTGACACTGTCCGACACTCTCTATCACTCTCCATAGCTCTCTGACACAATCTGACAATCTCTGACAATCTCAGACACTCTCTATCACTCTCTGACACTGACTGACACCCTCAGACACTCTCTGTCACTCTCAGACACTCTCAGACACTCTATCTCTCTCTGAAACTTTCTATCACTCTCTGACACTCTCTGACACACTCTGAAACTCTCTGACACTCTCTATCACTCTCTATCACTCTCTGACACAATTTGACACTCTCTGTCACTCTCTGACACTCTCAGACACCCTCTATCACTCCATGAACCTCTCTGACACACTCTGACACTCTCTGACACTCCCAGACACTCGCTATCACTCTCTATCACTCTCTGACACTCTCAGACAATCTCAGACACTCTCTATCACTCTCTGAAACTCTCTTTCACACTCTGACACTTTCTGTCACTCTCTGACACTCTCTGACACTCTCAGACACTCTCTGACTCTCTCAGACCCTCTCAGACACTCTCTGACACTTTCTATCACTCTCTGACACTCTCAGACATTCTCTGGCACTCTCTGTCACTCTCTGACACTCTCTCTCACACTCTGACACTTTCTGTCACTCTCTGACACTCTCTGTCACTCTCTGACACTCTCAGACACTCTCTGAAACTCTCTATCACTCTCTGACACTCTCTGACACTTTCTGACCCTCTCAGACACTCTCTATCACTCTCTGACAATCTCTATCACTCGGTGACACTCTCTATCCCTCTCTGTTACTCTCTGCCAGACTCTGACACTCTCTGACACTCTCTGACATTCTCTGACACACTCTGACAATCTCTGAAACTCTCGATCATTCTCTGACACACTCTGTCACTCACAGACACTCTCAGACACTCTCGAATGCTCTCTGACATTCTCTGTCACTCGCTGACACTCAAAGAAACTCTCTATCACACTCTGACATTCACTGAACCTCTCAGACACTCTCTGTCACTCTCAGACACTCTCAGACATTCTCTCTCACTCTCTGACACTCTCTGAAACTCTCTGACACACTCACACACTCTCTGACACTCTCTAACACTCTCTGACACACTCTGACAATCTCTATCACTCTCTGAAACTCTCTGACACTCTCTGACATACTCTGACACACTCTATTGCTCTCTGACATTCTCTGACACACTCTGACACTCTCTGACACTGTTAGACACTCTCTATCACTCTCCATCAATCTCTGACACAATCTGACAATCTCTGACACTCTCAGACACTCTCTATCACTCTCTGACACTGACTGACACCCTCAGACACTCTCTGTCACTCTCAGACACTCTCAGACACTCTATATCTCTCTCTGACACTTTCTATCACTCTCTGACACTCTCTGACACCCTCTGAAACTCTCTGACACTCTCTATGTCTCTATCACTCTCTGACACAATTTGACACTCTCTTTCACTCTCTGACACTCTCAGACACTCTCTATCACTCTATGAAACTCTCAGACACTCTCTAACACTCTCTGACACTCTCAGACACTCTCAGACACTCTCTGACACACACTGACACTCTCAGGCATTCTCTGAAACTCTCTATCACTCGCTGAAACTTTCTATCACTCTCTGACACTCTCAGACACTCTCAGACACTCTCTGACTCTTTCAGACCCGCTCAGACACTCTCTGGCACTCTCTATCACTCTCTGACACTCTCTATCACACTCTGACTCTTTCTGTCACTCTCTGACACTCTCTGTCACTCTCTATCACTCTCTGACACTTTCTATCACTCTCTGACACTCTCAGACACTCTCAGACACTCTCTGACTCTCTCAGACCCGCTCAGACACTCTCTGACGCTTTCTATCACTCTCTGACACTCTCAGAAACTCTCTGGCACTCTCTATCACTCTCTGACACTCTCTATCACACTCTGACACTTTCTGTCACTCTCTGACACTCTCAGACACTCTCTGACACTCTCTATCACTCTCTGACACTCTCTGACACTTTCTGACACTTTCTGACACTCTCAGACATTCTCTATCGCTCTCTGTCCCTCTCTGTTACTCTCTGCCACACTCTGACACTCTCTGACACTCTCTGACATTCTCTGACACACTCTGACATTCTCTGACACACTCTGGCACTCACAGACTCTCTCAGACACTCGATCACTCTCTCACATTCTCGATCACTCTCTGACACTCTCTGACACTCAAAGACACTCTCTATCACACTCTATCACTCTCTATCACTCTCTGACACTCTCGGACACTCTCTATTACTCTCTGACACTCTCTGAAACTCTCTGACACACTCACACACTCTCTGACACTCTCTAACACTCTCTGACACACTCTGACAATCTCTATCACTCTCTGAAACTCTCTGACACTCTCTGACATACTCTGACACACTCTATTGCTCTCTGACATTCTCTGACACACTCTGACACTCTCTGACACTGTTAGACACTCTCTATCACTCTCCATCAATCTCTGACACAATCTGACAATCTCTGACACTCTCAGAAACTCTCTATCACTCTCTGACACTGACTGACACCCTCAGACACTCTCTGTCACTCTCAGACACTCTCAGACACTCTATATCTCTCTCTGACACTTTCTATCACTCTCTGACACTCTCTGACACCCTCTGAAACTCTCTGACACTCTCTATGTCTCTATCACTCTCTGACACAATTTGACACTCTCTTTCACTCTCTGACACTCTCAGACACTCTCTATCACTCTATGAAACTCTCAGACACTCTCTAACACTCTCTGACACTCTCAGACACTCTCAGACACTCTCTGACACACACTGACACTCTCAGGCATTCTCTGAAACTCTCTATCACTCGCTGAAACTTTCTATCACTCTCTGACACTCTCAGACACTCTCAGACACTCTCTGACTCTCTCTGACTCTCTCAGACCCGCTCAGACACTCTCTGGCACTCTCTATCACTCTCTGACACTCTCTATCACACTCTGACTCTTTCTGTCACTCTCTGACACTCTCTGTCACTCTCTATCACTCTCTGACACTTTCTATCACTCTCTGACACTCTCAGACACTCTCAGACACTCTCTGACTCTCTCAGACCCGCTCAGACACTCTCTGACGCTTTCTATCACTCTCTGACACTCTCAGAAACTCTCTGGCACTCTCTATCACTCTCTGACACTCTCTATCACACTCTGACACTTTCTGTCACTCTCTGACACTCTCAGACACTCTCTGACACTCTCTATCACTCTCTGACAATCTCTGACACTTTCTGACACTTTCTGACACTCTCAGACATTCTCTATCGCTCTCTGTCCCTCTCTGTTACTCTCTGCCACACTCTGACACTCTCTGACACTCTCTGACATTCTCTGACACACTCTGACATTCTCTGACACACTCTGGCACTCACAGACTCTCTCAGACACTCGATCACTCTCTCACATTCTCGATCACTCTCTGACACTCTCTGACACTCAAAGACACTCTCTATCACACTCTATCACTCTCTATCACTCTCTGACACTCTCGGACACTCTCTATTACTCTCTGACACTCTCTGACTCTCTCATACACTCCCTGACACTTTATATCACACTCTGAATCTCTCAGACACTCTCTGACACTTTCTATCACACTCTGACACTCTCAGATAATCTCAGACAGTCTCAGACACTTTCTATCACTCTCTGACACTGTCTGACAATCTCTAACACTCTCAGACACTCTCTTTCACTCTCTATCCCTCGATGACTCTCCCTATCACTCCCTAACACTCTCAGATTCTCTATGACACTCTATTTCACTCTCCACCACTCTCTGACACTTTCAGACACTCACTGACACTCTCAGACACTCACTGACTCTCTCAGACACTCTCAGACACTCTCTATCAATCTCTATCACTCTCTGACACTATCTATCACTCTATGAAACTCCCTGACACACTCCATCATTCTCTATCACTCTCTGGCACACTCTGACTCACTCTAACACTCTCAGACACTCTCAGACACTCTCTATCACTCTCTATCACACTCTGACACTCTCTATCACTCTCCATCACTCTCTGAAATTCACGGACACTCTCTGACACTCTCCGACACTATCTGACACTCTCTGACACTCTGATGCACTCAGACACTCTCTATCACCCTCTATTACTGTCTATCACTCTCTATCACTCTCTCTCACTCTCTGACACACTCTGACACTCTCTGACACTCTCAGACACTCTCTATCAATCTCTATCACTCTCTGACACACTCTGACTGTCACTGACACTCTCTGACACTCTCTATCACTCTCTGACACTCTCTATCACTTTCTGACACTCTCAGACACTCTCTATCACTCTCTGACACTCTTTCACTCACTGACACTCTCGGACGCACTCTGACACTCTCAGACCCTCGCAGACACTCTCTAAACACTCTCTGACACTCACTGACACTCTCAGACACGCTCTGTAACTCTCTGACACTCTCAGACACTCTCTATCACTCTCTGACACTCTCTGACATTCTCAGACACTCTCTATCACTCTCTATCACTCGCTGACACTCTCAGACACTCTCAGACACTCTCGATCACTCTCTAACACTCGCTGACACTCTCAGACACTCTCAGACACTCTCTGTCACTCTCTGACACTCACTGAAACTCTCAGATACTCTCTGTCACTCTCAGACACTCTCAGACACTCTCTAACACTCTCTGACACTCTCAGACACTCTCAGACACTCTCTGACACACACTGACACTCTCAGGCATTCTCTGAAACTCTCTATCACTCGCTGAAACTTTCTATCACTCTCTGACACTCTCAGACACTCTCAGACACTCTCTGACTCTCTCAGACCCGCTCAGACACTCTCTGGCACTCTCTATCACTCTCTGACACTCTCTATCACACTCTGACTCTTTCTGTCACTCTCTGACACTCTCTGTCACTCTCTATCACTCTCTGACACTTTCTATCACTCTCTGACACTCTCAGACACTCTCAGACACTCTCTGACTCTCTCAGACCCGCTCAGACACTCTCTGGCACTCTCTATCACTCTCCATCACTCTCTGAAATTCACGGACACTCTCTGACACTCTCCGACACTATCTGACACTCTCTGACACTCTGATGCACTCAGACACTCTCTATCACCCTCTATTACTGTCTATCACTCTCTATCACTCTCTCTCACTCTCTGACACACTCTGACACTCTCTGACACTCTCAGACACTCTCTATCAATCTCTATCACTCTCTGACACACTCTGACTGTCACTGACACTCTCTGACACTCTCTATCACTCTCTGACACTCTCTATCACTTTCTGACACTCTCAGACACTCTCTATCACTCTCTGACACTCTTTCACTCACTGACACTCTCGGACGCACTCTGACACTCTCAGACCCTCGCAGACACTCTCTAAACACTCTCTGACACTCACTGACACTCTCAGACACGCTCTGTAACTCTCTGACACTCTCAGACACTCTCTATCACTCTCTGACACTCTCTGACATTCTCAGACACTCTCTATCACTCTCTATCACTCGCTGACACTCTCAGACACTCTCAGACACTCTCGATCACTCTCCAACACTCGCTGACACTCTCAGACACTCTCAGACACTCTCTGTCACTCTCTGACACTCACTGAAACTCTCAGATACTCTCTGTCACTCTCAGACACTCTCAGACACTCTCAGACACTCTCTCTCACTCTCTGACACTCTCTGAATCTCTCTGACACACTCACACACTCTCTGACACTCTCTAACACTTGACACTCTCTGACACACTCTGACACACTCTATCGCTCTGTGACATTCTCTGACACACTCTGACACTCTCTGACACACTCTGAAACTCTCTGACACTCTATCACTCTCTATCAGTCTCTGACACAATTTGACACTCTCTATCACTCTCTGACACTCTCAGACACTCTCTATCACTCTATGACACTCTCAGACACTCTCTATCACTCTCTGACACACTCTGACACTCTCTGACACTCCCAGACACTCGCTATCACTCTCTATCACTCTCTGACACTCTCAGACACTCTCTGACACTCACTGACATTCTCTCTGAGACTCTCTGACACTCTCAGACACCCTCAGACACTCTCTGACACTCTCGATCACTCTCTGACACTCTCTGCCACTCTCTACCACTCTATATAAATCGCTGACACTTTCAGACACTCTCTGCCACTCTCTATCACTCTCTGACACTCTCTGACACTCTCTATCACTCTCTGACACTCTCTGACACTTTCAGACACTCTCTGCTACTCTCCATCACTCTCTGACACTCTCTGACACTTTCTGACACTTTCTGACACTCTCTGACACTCTCACACTCTCTGAAACTCTCTAACACTCTCTGACACTCTCTGACACACTTTGTCACTCTCTGACACTCTCAGACACTCTCTGGCACTCTCTGACAATCTCAGACAAAATCAGACACTCTCTGACACTCTCTATCACATTCTGACACTCTCTGACACTTTCAGACACTCTCTGCCACTCTCTATCACTCTCTGACACTCTCTAACACTCTCTAACACTCTCTAACACTCTCTGACCCTCTCTATCACTCTCTGACACTCTCTAACACTCTCTGACACTCTCTGACCCTCTTTATCACTCTCTGACCCTCTCTGGCACTCTCAGACCTACGCAGATACTCGCTGACACTCACTTTCACTCTCTGACAGTCTCTGACGCTTTCAGACATTCTCTGCCACTCTCTACTACTCTCTATCACTCGCTGACACTTTCAGACACTCTCTGCCACTCTCTATCACTCTCTGTCACTCTCTGACACTATCTGACACTCTCACACTCTCTGACACTCTCACACTCTCTGACACTCTAACACTCTCTATCACTCTCTGACACTCTGACACTCTCTATCACTCTCTGACACTCTCTATCACTCTCTGACACTCTCTGACAATCTCAGACAC
This sequence comes from Heterodontus francisci, assembly GCF_036365525.1. NCBI lineage: Eukaryota > Metazoa > Chordata > Chondrichthyes > Heterodontiformes > Heterodontidae > Heterodontus > Heterodontus francisci. Next base: position 31,999,955 of record NC_090412.1, on the reverse strand, counting down.
ACTCAGACACTCTCTGACACTCTCTGACACTCTCGATCACTCTCTGACACTCTCTGACACTTTCAGACACTCTCTGCCACTCTCTCTCACTCTCTATCACTCTCTGACACTCTCTGACACTCTCACACTCTCTGACACTCTCACACACTCTCACACACTCTCACACACTCTCTGACACTCTCTGACCCACTCTGACACTCTCTGTCACTGTCTGACACTGTCTGGCACTCTCACACTCTCTGACACTCTCACTCTCTCTGACACTCGCTGACACTCTCTCACACTCTCTCACACTCTCTCACCCTCTCTGACCCTCTCTGACCCTCTCTGACACTCTCTGACACTCTCTTACACTCTCCATCAATCTCGGACACTCTCTGATACACCCTGACACTCTCAGACACACTCTGACACACTCAGACTCTCTCTACCACACTCCATCAATCTCTCACACTGTCTAACACTCTCTGATACACTCTAACAATCTCAGACACTCTCTGACACTCTCTATCACCATCTGACACTCGCTGACACTCTCAGACAGTCTCAGACACTCTCTATCACTATCTGACAATCTCTGACACTCTCTGACACTCTCTGATACTCTCCAATACACTCTGACACTCTCTGACACTCTCTGACACTCTCTGACAATCTCATACACACTCAGACACTCTCTGACACTCTCTATCACTCTCTGACACTCGCCAACACTCTCAGACAGTCTCAGACACTCTCTGATACTCTCTGACACTCTCTGACACTTTCAGACACTCTCTGCCACTCTCTATCACTCTCTATCACTCTCTGAAAATCTCTGCCACTCTCTGACACTCTCTATGACTATCTGACACTCTCTGACACTCTCTCTGACCCTCTCTCACACTCTCTGACACACTCTGACCCTCCCTGACACTCTCTGAGACTCTTGTACACTCTCTGACACTCTCTGACACTTTCACACACTCTCTGCCACTCCCTATCAATCTATATCACTCGCTGACACTTTCAGACACTCTCTGCCACTCTCTATCACTCTCTATCACTCTCTGACGCTCTCTGACACTCTCTATCACTCTCTGACACTCTCTGACACTTTCAGACACTCTCTGCTACTCTCTGACACTCTCTGACACTCTCTGACTCTCTCTGACACTCTCACACTCTCTGACACTCTCTGACACTCTCTGACACTCTCTGACACAATCTGTCCCTCTCTGACACTCTCTGACACTATCTCACACTCTCTGACACTTTCGCACTCTCTGACACTCTCACACTCTCTGACACTCTCACACTCTCTGACACTCTCTCACCCTCTCTGACCCTCTCTGACCCTCTCTGACACTCTCTGACACTCTCTATCACTCTCTGACACTCTCTTACACTCTCCATCACTCTCTGACACTCTCTGATACACTGTGACACTCTCAGACACACTCTGACACACTCAGACACTCTCTACCACACTCTATCAATCTCTCACACTGTCTAACACTCTCTGATACACTCTAACAATCTCAGACACTCTCTGACACTCTCTATCACCATCTGACACTCGCTGACACTCTCAGACAGTCTCAGACACTCTCTATCACTATCTGACAATCTCTATCTCTCTCTGACACTCTCTGACAATCTCATACACACTCAGACACTCTCTGACACTCTCTGACACTCTCTATCACTCTCTGACACTCTCTCACACTCTCAGACAGTCTCAGACACTCTCTGACACTCTCTGATACTCTCTGACACTCTCTGACACTTTCAGACACTCTCTGCCACTCTCTATCACTCTCTATCACTCTCTGAAACTCTCTGCCACTCTCTGACATTCTCTATGACTATCTGACACTCTCTGACACTCTCTCTGACCCTCTCTCACACTCTCTGACACACTCTGACCCTCCCTGACACTCTCTGAGACTCTCGTACACTCTCTGACACTCTCTGACACTTTCACACACTCTCTGCCACTCCCTATCACTCTATATCACTCGCTGACACTTTCAGACACTCTCTGCCACTCTCTGTCACTCTCTATCACTCTCTGACGCTCTCTGACACTCTCCATCACTCTCTGACACTCTCTGACACTTTCAGACACTCTCTGCTACTCTCTGACACTCTCTGACACTCTCTGACACTCTCTGACACTCTCACACTCTCTCACACTCTCTGACACTCTCTGACACAATCTGTCCCTCTCTGACACTCTCTGACACTATCTCACACTCTCTGACACTATCACACTCTCTGACACTCTCACACTCTCTGACACTCTCTGACCCTCTCTGACAATCTCTGACACTCTCTGACAAACTCTGACACACTCAGACACTCTCTTTCACTCTCTGACACTTTCAGACACTCTCTGCCACACTCTATCACTCTATATCACTCTCTGACACTTTCAGACACTCTCTATCACGCTCTATCACTCTCTATCACTCTCTGACACTCTCTGACACTCTCTGACACTCTCTATCTCTCTCTGACACTCTCTGACAATCTCATACACACTCAGACACTCTCTGACACTCTCTATCACTCACTGACACTCTCTGACACTCTCAGACAGTCTCAGACACTCTCTGATACTCTCTGAAACTCTCTGACACTCTCTGACAATCTCAGACACACTCAGACACTCTCTGACACTTTCAGACACTCTCTGCCACTCTATATCAATCTCTGACGCTCTCTGACACTCTCTGACACTTTCAGACACTCTCTGCTACTCTCTGACACTCTCTGACACTCTCTGTCACTCTCTGACACTCTCACACTCTCTCACACTCTCTCACACTCTCTGACACTCTCTGACACTCTCTGACACACTCTGACCATCTCAGACACTCTCTGACACTATCTGACACTCTCTGCCACACTCTATCACTCTATATCACTCTCTGACACTTTCAGACACTCTCAATCACTTTCTATCACTCTCTATCACTCTCTGACACTCTCTGACACTCTCTGACACTCTCTATCTCTCTCTGACACTCTCTGACAATCTCAAACAAACTCAGACACTCTCTATCACTCTCTGACACTCTCAGACAGTCTCAGACGCTCTCTGACAATCTCAGACACACTCAGACACTCTCTGACACTTTCAGACACTCTCAGACACTCTCTGACACTTTCAGACACTCTCTGCCACTCTCTATCAATCTCTGACGCTCTCTGACACTCTCTATCACTCTCTGACACTCTCTGACACTTTCAGACACTCTCTGCTACTCTCTGACACTCTCTGACACTCTCTGACACTCTCACACTCTCTCACACTCTCTCACACTCTCTGACACTCTCTGACAAACTCTGTCCCTCTCTGACACTCTCTGACACTATCTGACACTCTCTGACACTCTCTGACACACTCCGTCCCTCTCTGACACTCTCTGACACTTTCAGACACTCTCTGCCACACTCTATCACTCTATATCACTCTCTGACACTTTCAGACACTCTCTATCACTCTCTATCACTCTCTATCACTCTCTGACACTCTCTGACACTCTCTGACACTCTCTGACACTCTCCATCACTCTCTATCACTCTCTGACACTTTCAGACACTCTCTGCCACTCTCTATCACTCTCTGACACTCTCTGACTCTCGCACACTCTCTGCCACTCTCTGACACTCTTTCACACTCTCTGACACTCTCTGACACTCTCTGACCCTCTCTGACCCTCTCTGACACTCTCTGGCACTCTCTGACAATCTCAGACACAATCAGACACTCTCTGACACTCTCTATCACTTTCTGACACTCTCTGACACTTTCAGACACTCTCTGCCGCTCTCTATCACTCTCTGACACTCTCTAACACTCTCTAACACTCTCTGACACTCTCTAACACTCACTGACACTCTCTGACCCTCTTTATCACTCTCTGACCCTCTCTGGCACTCTCAGACCTACGCAGATACTCGCTGACACTCACTTTCACTCTCTGACAGTCTCTGACGCTTTCAGACATTCTCTGCCACTCTCTACTACTCTCTATCACTCGCTGACACTTTCAGACACTCTCTGCCACTCTCTATCACTCTCTGTCACTCTCTGACACTATCTGACACTCTCTGACACTATCTGACACTCTCACACTCTCTGACACTCTCACACTCTCTATCACTCTCTGACACTCTCTATCACTCTCTGACACTCTCTGACAATCTCAGACACACTCAGACACTCTCTGACACTCTCTGACACTCTCGATCACTCTCTGACACTCTCTGACACTTTCAGACACTCTCTGCCACTCTCTCTCACTCTCTATCACTCTCTGACACTCTCTGACACTCTCACACTCTCTGACACTCTCTGACACTCTCACACACTCTCACACACTCTCACACACTCTCTGACACTCTCTGACCCACTCTGACACTCTCTGTCACTGTCTGACACTCTCTGGCACTCTCACACACTCTGACACTCTCACTCTCTCTGACACTCTCTGACACTCTCTCACACTCTCTGACACTCTCTCACACTCTCTGACACTCTCTCACCCTCTCTGACCCTCTCTGACCCTCTCTGACCCTCTCTGACACTCTCTGACACTCTCTATCACTCTCTGACACTCTCTTACACTCTCCATCACTCTCTGACACTCTCTGATACACTGTGACACTCTCAGACACACTCTGACACACTCAGACACTCTCTACCACACTCTATCAATCTCTCACACTGTCTAACACTCTCTGATACACTCTAACAATCTCAGACACTCTCTGACACTCTCTATCACCATCTGACACTCGCTGACACTCTCAGACAGTCTCAGACACTCTCTATCACTATCTGAGAATCTCTGACACTCTCTGACACTCTCTGATACTCTCCAATACACTCTGACACTCTCTATCTCTCTCTGGCACTCTCTGACAATCTCATACACACTCAGACACTCTCTGACACTCTCTATCACTCTCTGACACTCTCTCACACTCTCAGACAGTCTCAGACACTCTCAGAAACTCTCTGACACTCTCTGACACTTTCAGACACTCTCTGCCACTCTCTATGACTATCTGACACTCTCTGACACTCTCTCTGTCCCTCTCTCACACTCTCTGACACACTCTGACCCTCCCTGACACTCTCTGAGACTCTTGTACACTCTCTGACACTCTCTGACACTTTCACACACTCTCTGCCACTCCCTATCACTCTATATCACTCGCTGACACTTTCAGACACTCTCTGCCACTCTCTATCACTCTCTATCACTCTCTGACGCTCTCTGACACTCTCTGACACTCTCTGACACTCTCACACTCTCTCACACTCTCTGACACTCTCTGACACTCTCTGACACAATCTGTCCCTCTCTGACACTCTCTGACACAATCTGTCCCTCTCTGACACTCTCTGACACTATCTCACACTCTCTGACACTATCACACTCTCTGACACTCTCACACTCTCTGACACTCTCTCACACTCTCTGACACTCTCTCACCCTCTCTGACCCTCTCTGACCTTCTCTGACCCTCTCTGACACTCTCTGACACTCTCTATCACTCTCTAACACTCTCTATCACTCTCTGACACTCTCTTACACTCTCTGATACACTGTGACACTCTCAGACACACTCTGACACACTCAGGCACTCTCTACCACACTCTATCAATCTCTCACACTGTCTAACACTCTCTGATACACTCTAACAATCTCAGACACTCTCTGACACTCTCTGACACTCTCTGATACTCTCCAATACATTCTGACACTCTCTATCTCTCTCTGACACTCTCTGACAATCTCATACACACTCAGACACTCTCTGCCACTCTCTATCACTCTCTGACACTCTCTCACACTCTCAGACAGTCTCAGACACTCTCTGACACTCTGTGATACTCTCTGCCACTCTCTGACACTTTCAGACACTCTCTGCCACTCTCTATCACTCTCTGAAACTCTCTGCCACTCTCTGACACTCTCTATGACTATCTGACACTCTCTGACACTCTCTCTGACCCTCTCTCACACTCTCTGACACACTCTGACCCTCCCTGACACTCTCTGAGACTCTCGTACACTCTCTGACACTCTCTGACACTTTCACAAACTCTCTGCCACTCCCTATCACTCTATATCACTCGCTGACACTTTCAGACACTCTCTGCCACTCTCTATCACTCTCTGCCACTCTCTATCACTCTCTGACGCTCTCTGACACTCTCGATCACACTCTGACACTCTCTGACACTCTCTGACACTCTCTGTCCCTCTCTGACACTCTCTGACACTATCTCACACTCTCTGACACTATCACACTCTCTGACACTCTCACACTCTCTGACACTCTCTGACCCTCTCTGACAATCTCTGACACTCTCTGACAAACTCTGACACACTCAGACACTCTCTTTCACTCTCTGACACTTTCAGACACTCTCTGCCACACTCTATCACTCTATATCACTCTCTGACACTTTCAGACACTCTCTATCACGCTCTATCACTCTCTATCACTCTCTGACACTCTCTGACACTCTCTGACACTCTCTATCTCTCTCTGACACTCTCTGACAATCTCATACACACTCAGACACTCTCTGACACTCTCTATCACTCACTGACACTCTCTATCACTCACTGACACTCTCTGACACTCTCAGACAGTCTCAGACACTCTCTGATACTCTCTGAAACTCTCTGACACTCTCTGACAATCTCAGACACACTCAGACACTCTCTGACACTTTCAGACACTCTCTGCCACTCTATATCAATCTCTGACGCTCTCTGACACTCTCTGACACTTTCAGACACTCTCTGCTACTCTCTGACACTCTCTGACACTCTCTGTCACTCTCTGACACTCTCACACTCTCTCACACTCTCTCACACTCTCTGACACTCTCTGACACTCTCTGACACACTCTGACCCTCTCAGACACTCTCTGACACTATCTGACACTCTCTGCCACACTCTATCACTCTATATCACTCTCTGACACTTTCAGACACTCTCAATCACTTTCTATCACTCTCTATCACTCTCTGACACTCTCTGACACTCTCTGACACTCTCTGACACTCTCTATCTCTCTCTGACACTCTCTGACAATCTCAAACAAACTCAGACACTCTCTATCACTCTCTGACACTCTCAGACAGTCTCAGACGCTCTCTGACAATCTCAGACACACTCAGACACTCTCTGACACTTTCAGACACTCTCAGACACTCTCTGACACTTTCAGACACTCTCTGCCACTCTCTATCAATCTCTGACGCTCTCTGACACTCTCTATCACTCTCTGACACTCTCTGACACTTTCAGACACTCTCTGCTACTCTCTGACACTCTCTGACACTCTCTGACACTCTCACACTCTCTCACACTCTCTCACACTCTCTGACACTCTCTGACAAACTCTGTCCCTCTCTGACACTCTCTGACACTATCTGACACTCTCTGACACTCTCTGACACACTCCGTCCCTCTCTGACACTCTCTGACACTTTCAGACACTCTCTGCCACACTCTATCACTCTATATCACTCTCTGACACTTTCAGACACTCTCTATCACTCTCTATCACTCTCTATCACTCTCTGACACTCTCTGACACTCTCTGACACTCTCTGACACTCTCCATCACTCTCTATCACTCTCTGACACTTTCAGACACTCTCTGCCACTCTCTATCACTCTCTGACACTCTCTGACTCTCGCACACTCTCTGCCACTCTCTGACACTCTTTCACACTCTCTGACACTCTCTGACACTCTCTGACCCTCTCTGACCCTCTCTGACACTCTCTGGCACTCTCTGACAATCTCAGACATAATCAGACACTCTCTGACACTCTCTATCACTTTCTGACACTCTCTGACACTTTCAGACACTCTCTGCCGCTCTCTATCACTCTCTGACACTCTCTAACACTCTCTAACACTCTCTGACACTCTCTAACACTCACTGACACTCTCTGACCCTCTTTATCACTCTCTGACCCTCTCTGGCACTCTCAGACCTACGCAGATACTCGCTGACACTCACTTTCACTCTCTGACAGTCTCTGACGCTTTCAGACATTCTCTGCCACTCTCTACTACTCTCTATCACTCGCTGACACTTTCAGACACTCTCTGCCACTCTCTATCACTCTCTGTCACTCTCTGACACTATCTGACACTCTCTGACACTATCTGACACTCTCACACTCTCTGACACTCTCACACTCTCTATCACTCTCTGACACTCTCTATCACTCTCTGACACTCTCTGACAATCTCAGACACACTCAGACACTCTCTGACACTCTCTGACACTCTCGATCACTCTCTGACACTCTCTGACACTTTCAGACACTCTCTGCCACTCTCTCTCACTCTCTATCACTCTCTGACACTCTCTGACACTCTCACACTCTCTGACACTCTCTGACACTCTCACACACTCTCACACACTCTCACACACTCTCACACACTCTCTGACACTCTCTGACCCACTCTGACACTCTCTGTCACTGTCTGACACTCTCTGGCACTCTCACACACTCTGACACTCTCACTCTCTCTGACACTCTCTGACACTCTCTCACACTCTCTGACACTCTCTCACACTCTCTGACACTCTCTCACCCTCTCTGACCCTCTCTGACCCTCTCTGACCCTCTCTGACACTCTCTGACACTCTCTATCACTCTCTGACACTCTCTTACACTCTCCATCACTCTCTGACACTCTCTGATACACTGTGACACTCTCAGACACACTCTGACACACTCAGACACTCTCTACCACACTCTATCAATCTCTCACACTGTCTAACACTCTCTGATACACTCTAACAATCTCAGACACTCTCTGACACTCTCTATCACCATCTGACACTCGCTGACACTCTCAGACAGTCTCAGACACTCTCTATCACTATCTGAGAATCTCTGACACTCTCTGACACTCTCTGATACTCTCCAATACACTCTGACACTCTCTATCTCTCTCTGGCACTCTCTGACAATCTCATACACACTCAGACACTCTCTGACACTCTCTATCACTCTCTGACACTCTCTCACACTCTCAGACAGTCTCAGACACTCTCAGAAACTCTCTGACACTCTCTGATACTCTCTGACACTCTCTGACACTTTCAGACACTCTCTGCCACTCTCTATGACTATCTGACACTCTCTGACACTCTCTCTGTCCCTCTCTCACACTCTCTGACACACTCTGACCCTCCCTGACACTCTCTGAGACTCTTGTACACTCTCTGACACTCTCTGACACTTTCACACACTCTCTGCCACTCCCTATCACTCTATATCACTCGCTGACACTTTCAGACACTCTCTGCCACTCTCTATCACTCTCTATCACTCTCTGACGCTCTCTGACACTCTCTGACACTCTCTGACACTCTCTGACACTCTCACACTCTCTCACACTCTCTGACACTCTCTGACACTCTCTGACACAATCTGTCCCTCTCTGACACTCTCTGACACAATCTGTCCCTCTCTGACACTCTCTGACACTATCTCACACTCTCTGACACTATCACACTCTCTGACACTCTCACACTCTCTGACACTCTCTCACACTCTCTGACACTCTCTCACCCTCTCTGACCCTCTCTGACCTTCTCTGACCCTCTCTGACACTCTCTGACACTCTCTATCACTCTCTAACACTCTCTATCACTCTCTGACACTCTCTTACACTCTCTGATACACTGTGACACTCTCAGACACACTCTGACACACTCAGGCACTCTCTACCACACTCTATCAATCTCTCACACTGTCTAACACTCTCTGATACACTCTAACAATCTCAGACACTCTCTGACACTCTCTATCACCATCTGACACTCGCTGACACTCTCTGACACTCTCTGATACTCTCCAATACATTCTGACACTCTCTATCTCTCTCTGACACTCTCTGACAATCTCATACACACTCAGACACTCTCTGCCACTCTCTATCACTCTCTGACACTCTCTCACACTCTCAGACAGTCTCAGACACTCTCTGACACTCTCTGATACTCTCTGACACTCTCTGACACTTTCAGACACTCTCTGCCACTCTCTATCACTCTCTGAAACTCTCTGCCACTCTCTGACACTCTCTATGACTATCTGACACTCTCTGACACTCTCTCTGACCCTCTCTCACACTCTCTGACACACTCTGACCCTCCCTGACACTCTCTGAGACTCTCGTACACTCTCTGACACTCTCTGACACTTTCACAAACTCTCTGCCACTCCCTATCACTCTATATCACTCGCTGACACTTTCAGACACTCTCTGCCACTCTCTATCACTCTCTGCCACTCTCTATCACTCTCTGACGCTCTCTGACACTCTCGATCACACTCTGACACTCTCTGACACTCTCTGACACTCTCTGTCCCTCTCTGACACTCTCTGACACTATCTCACACTCTCTGACACTATCACACTCTCTGACACTCTCACACTCTCTGACACTCTCTGACCCTCTCTGACAATCTCTGACACTCTCTGACAAACTCTGACACACTCAGACACTCTCTTTCACTCTCTGACACTTTCAGACACTCTCTGCCACACTCTATCACTCTATATCACTCTGTGACACTTTCAGACACTCTCTATCACGCTCTATCACTCTCTATCACTCTCTGACACTCTCTGACACTCTCTGACACTCTCTATCTCTCTCTGACACTCTCTGACAATCTCATACACACTCAGACACTCTCTGACACTCTCTATCACTCACTGACACTCTCTGACACTCTCAGACAGTCTCAGACACTCTCTGATACTCTCTGAAACTCTCTGACACTCTCTGACAATCTCAGACACACTCAGACACTCTCTGACACTTTCAGACACTCTCTGCCACTCTATATCAATCTCTGACGCTCTCTGACACTCTCTGACACTTTCAGACACTCTCTGCTACTCTCTGACACTCTCTGACACTCTCTGTCACTCTCTGACACTCTCACACTCTCTCACACTCTCTCACACTCTCTGACACTCTCTGACACTCTCTGACACACTCTGACCCTCTCAGACACTCTCTGACACTATCTGACACTCTCTGCCACACTCTATCACTCTATATCACTCTCTGACACTTTCAGACACTCTCAATCACTTTCTATCACTCTCTATCACTCTCTGACACTCTCTGACACTCTCTGACACTCTCTGACACTCTCTATCTCTCTCTGACACTCTCTGACAATCTCAAACAAACTCAGACACTCTCTATCACTCTCTGACACTCTCAGACAGTCTCAGACGCTCTCTGACAATCTCAGACACACTCAGACACTCTCTGACACTTTCAGACACTCTCAGACACTCTCTGACACTTTCAGACACTCTCTGCCACTCTCTATCAATCTCTGACGCTCTCTGACACTCTCTATCACTCTCTGACACTCTCTGACACTTTCAGACACTCTCTGCTACTCTCTGACACTCTCTGACACTCTCTGACACTCTCACACTCTCTCACACTCTCTCACACTCTCTGACACTCTCTGACAAACTCTGTCCCTCTCTGACACTCTCTGACACTATCTGACACTCTCTGACACTCTCTGACACACTCCGTCCCTCTCTGACACTCTCTGACACTTTCAGACACTCTCTGCCACACTCTATCACTCTATATCACTCTCTGACACTTTCAGACACTCTCTATCACTCTCTATCACTCTCTATCACTCTCTGACACTCTCTGACACTCTCTGACACTCTCTGACACTCTCCATCACTCTCTATCACTCTCTGACACTTTCAGACACTCTCTGCCACTCTCTATCACTCTCTGACACTCTCTGACTCTCGCACACTCTCTGCCACTCTCTGACACTCTTTCACACTCTCTGACACTCTCTGACCCTCTCTGACCCTCTCTGACACTCTCTGGCACTCTCTGACAATCTCAGACACAATCAGACACTCTCTGACACTCTCTATCACTTTCTGACACTCTCTGACACTTTCAGACACTCTCTGCCGCTCTCTATCACTCTCTGACACTCTCTAACACTCTCTAACACTCTCTGACACTCTCTAACACTCACTGACACTCTCTGACCCTCTTTATCACTCTCTGACCCTCTCTGGCACTCTCAGACCTACGCAGATACTCGCTGACACTCACTTTCACTCTCTGACAGTCTCTGACGCTTTCAGACATTCTCTGCCACTCTCTACTACTCTCTATCACTCGCTGACACTTTCAGACACTCTCTGCCACTCTCTATCACTCTCTGTCACTCTCTGACACTATCTGACACTCTCTGACACTATCTGACACTCTCACACTCTCTGACACTCTCACACTCTCTATCACTCTCTGACACTCTCTATCACTCTCTGACACTCTCTGACAATCTCAGACACACTCAGACACTCTCTGACACTCTCTGACACTCTCGATCACTCTCTGACACTCTCTGACACTTTCAGACACTCTCTGCCACTCTCTCTCACTCTCTATCACTCTCTGACACTCTCTGACACTCTCACACTCTCTGACACTCTCTGACACTCTCACACACTCTCACACACTCTCACACACTCTCTGACACTCTCTGACCCACTCTGACACTCTCTGTCACTGTCTGACACTCTCTGGCACTCTCACACACTCTGACACTCTCACTCTCTCTGACACTCTCTGACACTCTCTCACACTCTCTGACACTCTCTCACACTCTCTGACACTCTCTCACCCTCTCTGACCCTCTCTGACCCTCTCTGACCCTCTCTGACACTCTCTGACACTCTCTATCACTCTCTGACACTCTCTTACACTCTCCATCACTCTCTGACACTCTCTGATACACTGTGACACTCTCAGACACACTCTGACACACTCAGACACTCTCTACCACACTCTATCAATCTCTCACACTGTCTAACACTCTCTGATACACTCTAACAATCTCAGACACTCTCTGACACTCTCTATCACCATCTGACACTCGCTGACACTCTCAGACAGTCTCAGACACTCTCTATCACTATCTGAGAATCTCTGACACTCTCTGACACTCTCTGATACTCTCCAATACACTCTGACACTCTCTATCTCTCTCTGGCACTCTCTGACAATCTCATACACACTCAGACACTCTCTGACACTCTCTATCACTCTCTGACACTCTCTCACACTCTCAGACAGTCTCAGACACTCTCAGAAACTCTCTGACACTCTCTGATACTCTCTGACACTCTCTGACACTTTCAGACACTCTCTGCCACTCTCTATGACTATCTGACACTCTCTGACACTCTCTCTGTCCCTCTCTCACACTCTCTGACACACTCTGACCCTCCCTGACACTCTCTGAGACTCTTGTACACTCTCTGACACTCTCTGACACTTTCACACACTCTCTGCCACTCTCTATCACTCTCTATCACTCTCTGACGCTCTCTGACACTCTCTGACACTCTCTGACACTCTCTGACACTCTCACACTCTCTGACACTCTCTGACACTCTCTGACACAATCTGTCCCTCTCTGACACTCTCTGACACAATCTGTCCCTCTCTGACACTCTCTGACACTATCTCACACTCTCTGACACTATCACACTCTCTGACACTCTCACACTCTCTGACACTCTCTCACACTCTCTGACACTCTCTCACCCTCTCTGACCCTCTCTGACCTTCTCTGACCCTCTCTGACACTCTCTGACACTCTCTATCACTCTCTAACACTCTCTATCACTCTCTGACACTCTCTTACACTCTCTGATACACTGTGACACTCTCAGACACACTCTGACACACTCAGGCACTCTCTACCACACTCTATCAATCTCTCACACTGTCTAACACTCTCTGATACACTCTAACAATCTCAGACACTCTCTGACACTCTCTATCACCATCTGACACTCGCTGACACTCTCTGACACTCTCTGATACTCTCCAATACATTCTGACACTCTCTATCTCTCTCTGACACTCTCTGACAATCTCATACACACTCAGACACTCTCTGCCACTCTCTATCACTCTCTGACACTCTCTCACACTCTCAGACAGTCTCAGACACTCTCTGACACTCTCTGATACTCTCTGACACTCTCTGACACTTTCAGACACTCTCTGCCACTCTCTATCACTCTCTGAAACTCTCTGCCACTCTCTGACACTCTCTATGACTATCTGACACTCTCTGACACTCTCTCTGACCCTCTCTCACACTCTCTGACACACTCTGACCCTCCCTGACACTCTCTGAGACTCTCGTACACTCTCTGACACTCTCTGACACTTTCACAAACTCTCTGCCACTCCCTATCACTCTATATCACTCGCTGACACTTTCAGACACTCTCTGCCACTCTCTATCACTCTCTGCCACTCTCTATCACTCTCTGACGCTCTCTGACACTCTCGATCACTCTCTGACACTCTCTGACACTTTCAGACACTCTCTGCTACTCTCTGATACTCTCTGACACTCTCTGACACTCTCTGACACTCTCACACTCTCTCACATTCTCTGACACTCTCTGACACAATCTGTTCCTCTCTGACACTCTCTGACACTATTTCACACTCTCTGACACTATCACACTCTCTGACACTCTCACACTCTCTGACACTCTCTGACACTCTCTCATACTCTCTGACATTCTCTGACACTCTCTGACCCTCTCTGACAATTTCTGACACTCTCTGACAAACTCTGACACACTCAGACACTCTCTTTCACTCTCTGACACTTTCAGACACTCTCTGCCACACTCTATCACTCTATATCACTCTCTGACACTTTCAGACACTCTCTATCACTCTCTATCACTCTCTGACACTCTCAGACGCTCCCTGACACTCTCTGATACTCTCTGACACTCTCTGACACTCTCTGACAATCTCAGACACACTCAGACACTCTCTGTCACTTTCAGACACTCTCTGCCACTCTCTATCAATCTCTGACGCTCTCTGACACTCTCTATCACTCTCTGACACTCTCTGACACTTTCAGACACTCTCTGCTACTCTCTGACACTCTCTGACACTCTCTGACACTCTCTGACCCTCTCTGACACTCTTTCACACTCTCTGACACTCTCTGAACCTCTCTGACCTTCTCTGACAATCTCAGACACTCTCTGGCACACTCTATCACTCTCTGACACTCTCCATCACTGTCAATCATTCTCAATCACTCTCAATCACTCTCTGAACCTCTCTGACACACTCTGGCACTCTCTCTCACTCTCTATCACTCTCTATCACTGTGAATCATTCTCAATCACTCTCAATTGCTCTCTGACACTCTCTATCACACTCAGCCTTCTCTGTATCACTCTATGACACTCTCTGACACTCTCTGACACTCTCTGACACTCGCTGACACTCTCTGACACTCTCTGACACTCGCACACTCGCACACTCTCTGACACTCTCTGACACTCTCTGGCACACTCTATCACTCTCTGACACTCTCTGACACTCTCTGGCACACTCTATCACTCTCTGACACTCTCAGACACTCTCTGGCACACTCTATCACTCTCTGACACTCTCTATCACTCTCTGACACTCTCTGATACACTCTGGCACTCTCAGACACTCTCTGACATTCTCTATCACTCTCTGACACTCTCTGATGCACTCTGACACTCTCAGACTGTCTCAGACACTCTCTATCACTCTCTGACACTCTCTGACACTTTCTGATACACTCTGGCACTCTCTGATACACTCTGACGCTCTCAGACACTCTCTGACACACTCAGACACTCTCTACCACTCTCTTTAGATTAGATTAGAGATACAGCACTGAAACAGGCCCTTCGGCCCACCGAGTCTGTGCCGACCATCAACCACCCATTTATACTAATCCTACACTAATCCCATATTCCTACCAAACATCCCCACCTGTCCCTATATTTCCCTACCACCTACCTATACTAGTGACAATTTATAATGGCCAATTTACCTATCAACCTGCAAGTCTTTTGGCTTGTGGGAGGAAACCGGAGCACCCGGAGAAAACCCACGCAGACACAGGGAGAACTTGCAAACTCCACACAGGCAGTACCCGGAATCGAACCCGGGTTCCTGGAGCTGTGAGGCTGCAGTGCTAACCACTGCGCCACTGTGCCGCCCATTCACTCTCTGACACTCTTTGAAACAATCTAACACTCTCAGGCACTCTCTGACACTCTCACACTCTCTCACACTCTCTGACACTCTCTGACACACTCTGTCCCTCTCTGACACTCTCTGACACTATCTGATACTCTCTGACACTCTCACACTCTCTGACACTCTCACACTCTCTGACACTCTCTGACACTCTCTCACTCTCTCTGACATTCTCTCACACTCTCTGACACTCTCTGACCCTCTCTGACAATGTCTGACACTTTCTGACAAACTCTATCACTCTCTGACACTCTCTGACACTCTCTGACACACTCAGACACTCTCTATTACTCTCTGACACTTTCAGACACTCTCTGCCACTCTCTATCACTCTATATCACTCTCTGACACTTTCAGATACTCTCTATCACTCTCTATCACTCTCTGAAGCTCTCTGACACTCTCTGACACTCTCTATCACTCTCAGACACTCTCTGACACTTTCAGACACTCTCTGCCACTCTCTATCACTCTCTGACACTCTCTTGCTCTCTCTGACACTCGCACACTCTCTGACCCTCTCTGACACTCTTTCACCCTCTCTGACACTATCTGAACCTCTCTGACCTTCTCTGACACTCTCAGACACTCTCTGGCACACTCTATCACTCTCTGACACTCTCTATCACTGTCAATCATTCTCAATCACTCTCAATCACTCTCTGAAACTCTCTGACACACTCTGGCACTCTCTCTCACTCTCTATCACTCTCTGACCCTCTCTGACACTCTCAGACACTCTCTGGCACACTCTATCACTCTCTGACACTCTCTATCACTGTGAATCATTCTCAATCACTCTCAATTGCTCTCTGACACTCTCTATCACTCTCAGGCTTCTCTGTATCACTCTATGACAATCTCTGACACTCTCTGACACTCTCTGACACTCTTTCACACTCTCTGACCCTCTCTGACACTCTCAGACACTCTCTGGCACACTCTATCACTCTCTGACACTCTCTATCACTCTCTATCACTCTCTGACACTCTCATACACTCTGGCACTCTCAGACACTCTCTGACATTCTCTATCACTCTCTGACACTCTCTGATGCACTCTGACACTCTCAGACAGTCTCAGACACTCTCTATCACTCTCTGACACTCTCTGACACTCTCTGACACTTTCTGATACACTCTGGCACTCTCTGATACACTCTGACACTCTCAGACACTCTCTGACACACTCAGACACTCTCTACCACTCTCATTCACTCTCTGACACTCTTTGAAACAATCTAACACTCTCAGACACTCTCTGACACTCTCTATCACTCTCTGACTCAATCTGACACTCTCAGACTGTCTCAGACATTCTCTATCACTCTCTGGCACTCTCTGATACACTCTGACACTCTCAGACACTCTCTGACACACTCAGACACTCTCTACCACTCTCATTCACTCTCTGACACACTTTGAAACAATCTAAACACTCTCAGACACTCTCTGACACTCTCTATCACTCTCTGACTCAATCTAACACTCTCAGACTGTCTCAGACACTCTCAATCACTCTCTGACACTCTCTGACACTCTCTGACACTCTCTGATACTCTCTGACACTCTCTGACACACTCTGTCCCTCTCTGACACTCTCTGACACTATCTGATACTCTCTGACACTCTCACACTCTCTGACACTCTCACACTCTCTGACACTCTCTGACACTCTCTCACTCTCTCTGACATTCTCTCACAAAATCTGACACTCTCTGACCCTCTCTGACAATGTCTGACACTTTCTGACAAACTCTATCACTCTCTGACACTCTCTGACACTCTCTGACACACTCAGACACTCTCTATTACTCTCTGCCACTCTCTATCACTCTATATCACTCTCTGACACTTTCAGATACTCTCTATCACTCTCTATCACTCTCTGAAGCTCTCTGACACTCTCTGACACTCTCTATCACTCTCAGACACTCTCTGACACTTTCAGACACTCTCTGCCACTCTCTATCACTCTCTGACACTCTCTTGCTCTCTCTGACACTCGCACACTCTCTGACCCTCTCTGACACTCTTTCACCCTCTCTGACACTATCTGAACCTCTCTGACCTTCTCTGACACTCTCAGACACTCTCTGGCACACTCTATCACTCTCTGACACTCTCTATCACTGTCAATCATTCTCAATCACTCTCAATCACTCTCTGAACCTCTCTGACACTCTCTGGCACTTTCAGATACTCTCAGACACACTCAGACACTCTCTCTCACTCTCTATCACTCTCTGACTCTCTCTGATACACTGTGGCACTCTCAGACGCTCTCTGACACTCTCTGATACTCTCTGACACTCTCTGACACTCTCTGACAATCTCAGACACACTCAGACACTCTCTGACACTTTCAGACACTCTCTGCCACTCTCTATCAATCTCTGACGCTCTCTGACACTCTCTATCACTCTCTGACACTCTCTGACACTTTCAGACACTCTCTGCTACTCTCTGACACTCTCTGACACTCTCTGACACTCTCTGACACTCTCACACTCTCTCACACTCTCTCACACTCTCTCACACTCTCTGACACTCTCTGACACTCTCTGACCCTCTCAGACACTCTCTGACACTATCTGACACTCTCTGACACTCTCTGACACACTCTGTCCCTCTCTGACACTCTCTGACACTTTCAGACACTCTCTGCCACACTCTATCACTCTATATCACTCTCTGACACTTTCAGACACTCTCTATCACTCTCTATCACTCTCTATTACTCTCTGACACTCTCTGACACTCTCTGACACTCTCAATCTCTTTCTGACACTCTCTGACAATCTCAAACAAACTCAGACACTCTCTGACACTCTCTATCACTCACTGACGCTCTCTGACACTCTCAGACAGTCTCAGACGCTCTCTGACACTCTCTGATACTCTCTGACACTCTCTGACACTCTCTGACAATCTCAGACACACTCAGACACTCTCTGACACTTTCAGACACTCTCTGCCACTCTCTATCAATCTCTGACGCTCTCTGACACTCTCTATCACTCTCTGACACTCTCTGACACTTTCAGACACTCTCTGCTACTCTCTGACACTCTCTGGCACTCTCTGACACTCTCTGACACTCTCACACTCTCTCACACTCTCTCACACTCTCTCACACTCTCTGACACTCTCTGACACACTCTGTCCCTCTCTGAAACTCTCTGACACTATCTGACACTCTCTGACACTCTCTGACACACTCTGTCCCTCTCTGACACTCTCTGACACTTTCAGACACTCTCTGCCACACTCTTTCACTCTATATCACTCTCTGACACTTTCAGACACTCTCTATCACTCTCTATCACTCTCTATCACTCTCTATCACTCTCTGACACTCTCTGACACTCTCTGACACTCTCTATCTCTCTCTGACACTCTCTGACAATCTCAAACACACTCAGACACTCTCTGACACTCTCTCTCACTCACTGACACTCTCTGACACTCTCAGACAGTCTCAGACACTCTCTGACACTCTCTGATACTCTCTGACACTCTCTGACACTCTCTGACAATCTCAGACACACTCAGACACTCTCTGACACTTTCAGACACTCTCTGCCACACTCTATCACTCTCTATCACTCTCTGAAACTCTCTGCCACTCTCTGACACTCTCTTTGACCATCTGACACTCTCTGACACTCTCTCTGACCCTCTCTCACACTCTCTGACCCTCCCTGACACTCTCTATCACTCTCTGCCACTCTCTATCACTCTCTGCCACTCTCTGACAATCTCAGACACACTCAGACACTCTCTGACACTCTCGTACACTCTCTGACACTTTCACACACTCTCTGCCACTCTCTATCACTCTATATCACTCGCTGACACTTTCAGACACTCTCTGCCACTCTCTATCACTCTCTATCACTCTCTGACGCTCTCTGACACTCTCTATCACTCTCTGACACTCTCTGACACTTTCAGACACTCTCTGCTACTCTCTGACACTCTCTGACACTCTCTGACACTCTCACACTCTCTGACACTCTCTGACACTCTCTGACTCTTTCAGAAACTCTCTGCCTCTCACTATCACTCTCTGACACTCTCTCACACTCTCTGACACTCTCTGACACTCTCTGACACACTCTGTCCCTCTCTGACACTCTCTGACACTATCTGACACTCTCTGACACTATCACACTCTCTGACACTCTCTGACACTCTCTCATACTCTCTGACATTCTCTCACACTCTCTGACACTCTCTGACCCTCTCTGACAATCTCTGACACTCACTGACAAACTCTATCACTCTCTGACACTCTCTGACACACTCAGACACTCTCTTTCTCTCTCTGACACTTTCAGACACTCTCTGCCACACTCTATCACTCTATATAACTCTCTGACACTTTCAGACACTCTCCATGACACTCTATCACTCGCTATCACTCTCTGACACTCTCCGACACTCTCTGACACTCTCTGACACTCTCTATCACTCTCAGACACTCTCTGACACTTTCAGACACTCTCTGCCACTCTCTATCCCTCTCTGACACTCTCTGACTCTCGCACACTCTCTGCCACTCTCTGAAACTCTTTCACACTCTCTGACACTCTCTGACCCTCTCTGACGCTCTCTGACACTCTCTGACACTCTTTATCACTGTGAATCATTCTCAATCACTCTCAATTACTCTCTGACACTCTCTGACACTCTCTATCACTCTCAGCCTTCTCTGTATCACTCTCTGACTCTCTCTGACAATCTCTGACAATCTCTGACACTCTCTGACACTCTCTATCACTCTCAGACACTCTCTGACACTTTCAGACACTCTCTGCCACTCTCTGTCACTCTCTGACACTCTCTTGCACTCTCTGACACTCGCACACTCTCTGACACTCTCTGAAACTCTTTCACACTCTCTGACACTCTCTGAACCTCTCTGACCTTCTCTGACACTCTCAGACACTCTCTGGCACACTCTATCACTCTCTGACACTCTCTATCACTGTCAATCATTCTCAATCACTCGCAATCACTCTCTGAACCTCTCTGACACACTCTGGCACTCTCTCTCACTCTCTATCACTCTCTGACCCTCTCTGACACTCTCAGACACTCTCTGGCACACTCTATCACTCTCTGACACTCTCTGACACTCTCTATCACTGTGAATCGTTCTCAATCACTCTCAATTGCTCTCTGACACTCTCTATCACTCTCAGCCTTCTCTGTATCACTCTCTGACACTCTCTGACACTCTCTGACACTCTCTGACACTCTCTGACACTCTCTGATACACTCTGGCACTCTCAGACACTCTCTGACATTCTCTATCACTCTCTGACACTCTCTGATGCACTCTGACACTCTCAGACAGTCTCAGACACTCTCTATCACTCTCTGACACTCTCTGACACTCTCTGACACTCTCTGACACTCTCTGACACTTTCTGATACACTCTGGCACTCTCTGATACACTCTGACGCTCTCAGACACTCTCTGACACACTCAGACACTCTCTACCACTCTCATTCACTCTCTGACAATCTTTGAAACAATCTAACACTCTCGGACACTCTCTGACACTCTCTATCACTCTCTGACTCAATCTGACACTCTCAGACTGTCTCAGACACTCTCAATCACTCTCTGACACTCTCTGACACTCTCTGATACTCTCTGACATTCTCAGACACACTCAGACACTCTCTGACACTCTCACACTCTCTCACACTCTCTGTCCCTCTCTGACACACTCTGTCCCTCTCTGACACTCTCTGACACTATCTGATACTCTCTGACACTCTCACACTCTCTGACACTCTCACACTCTCTGACACTCTCTGACACTCTCTCACTCTCTCTGACATTCTCTCACACTCTCTGACACTCTCTGACACTCTCTGACAATGTCTGACACTTTCTGACAAACTCTATCACTCTCTGACACTCTCTGACACTCTCTGACACACTCAGACACTCTCTATTACTCTCTGACACTTTCAGACACTCTCTGCCACTCTCTATCACTCTATATCACTCTCTGAAGCTCTCTGACACTCTCTGACACTCTCTATCACTCTCAGACACTCTCTGACACTTTCAGACACTCTCTGCCACTCTCTATCACTCTCTGACACTCTCTTGCTCTCTCTGACACTCGCACACTCTCTGACCGTCTCTGACACTCTTCCACCCTCTCTGACACTATCTGAACCTCTCTGACCTTCTCTGACACTCTCAGAAACTCTCTGGCACACTCTATCACTCTCTGACACTCTCTATCACTGTCAATCATTCTCAATCACCCTCAATCACTCTCTGAACCTCTCTGACACACTCTGGCACTCTCAGACACTCTCTGGCACACTCAATCACTCTCTGACACTCTCTGACACTCTCTATCACTGTGAATCATTCTCAATCACTCTCAATTGCTCTCTGACACTCTCTATCACTCTCAGCCTTCTCTGTATCACTCTATGACACTCTCTGACACTCTCTGACACTCTCTGACACTCTTTCACACTCTCTGACCCTCTCTGACACTCTCAGACACTCTCTGGCACACTCTAGCACTCTCTGACACTCTCTATCACTCTCTATCACTCTCTGACACTCTCTGATACACTCTGGCACTCTCAGACACTCTCTGACATTCTCTATCACTCTCTGACACTCTCTGATGCACTCTGACACTCTCAGATAGTCTCAGACACTCTCTATCACTCTCTGACACTCTCTGACACTCTCTGACACTCTCTGACACTTTCTGATACACTCTGGCACTCTCTGATACACTCTGACACTCTCAGACACTCTCTGACACACTCAGACACTCTCTACCACTCTCATTCACTCTCTGACACTCTTTGAAACAATCTAACACTCTCAGACGCTCTCTGACACTCTCTATCACTCTCTGACTCAATCTGACACTCTCAGACTGTCTCAGACACTCTCGATCACTCTCTGACACTCTCTGACACTCTCTGACACTCTCTGATACTCTCTGACATTCTCAGACACACTCAGACACTCTCTGACACTCTCACACTCTCTCACACTCTCTGACACTCTCTGACACACTCTGTCCCTCTCTGACACTCTCTGACACTATCTGATACTCTCTGACACTCTCACACTCTCTGACACTCTCACACTCTCTGACACTCTCTGACACTCTCTCACTCTCTCTGACATTCTCTCACACTCTCTGACCCTCTCTGACAATGTCTGACACTTTCTGACAAACTCTATCACTCTCTGACACTCTCTGACACTCTCTGACACACTCAGACACTCTCTATTACTCTCTGACACTTTCAGACACTCTCTGCCACTCTCTATCACTCTATATCACTCTCTGACACTTTCAGATACTCTCTATCACTCTCTATCACTCTCTGAAGCTCTCTGACACTCTCTGACACTCTCTATCACTCTCAGACACTCTCTGACACTTTCAGACACTCTCTGCCACTCTCTATCACTCTCTGACACTCTCTTGCTCTCTCTGACACTCGCACACTCTCTGACCCTCTCTGACACTCTTTCACCCTCTCTGACAGTATCTGAACCTCTCTGACCTTCTCTGACACTCTCAGACACTCTCTGGCACACTCTATCACTCTCTGACACTCTCTATCACTGTCAATCATTCTCAATCACTCTCAATCACTCTCTGAACCTCTCTGACACTCTCTGGCACTTTCAGATACTCTCAGACACACTCAGACACTCTCTCTCACTCTCTATCACTCTCTGACTCTCTCTGATACACTGTGGCACTCTCAGACACTCCCTGACTCTCTCTATCACTCTCTGACACTCTCTGATACACTCTGACACTCTCAGACACTCTCAGACACTCTCTGACACTCTCTGACACTCTCTATCACTCTCTGACTCAATCTGACACTCTCAGACATTCTCAGACACTCTCTATCACTCTCTGACACTCTCTGACACTCTCTGATACTCTCTGATACACTGTGACACTCTCTGACACTCTCTATCATTCTCTGACACTCTCTGACAATCTCAGACACAATCAGTCACTCTCTGACACTCTCTATCACTCTCTGACACTCTCTGACTCTTTCAGACACTCTCTGCCACTCTCTGACACTCTCTATCACTCTCTGACACTCTCTAACACTCTCTGACACTCTCTGACCCTCTCTATCACTCTCTGACCCTCTCTGGCACTCTCAGACCCACGCAGACACTCGCTGACCCTCACTTTCACTCTCTGACGCTCACTGACACTTTCAGACATTCTCTGCCACTCTCTATTACTCTCTATCACTCGCTGACACTTTCAGACACTCTCTGCCACTCTCTATCACTCTCTGTCACACTCTGACACTCTCTGACACTCTCACACTCTCTGACACTCTCACACTCTCCGACACTCTCACACTCTCGGACATTCTCTGACCCTCTCTGACACTCTCTGACACTCTCTGACACTCTCTGACACTCTCTATCACTCTCTGACACTCTCTGACACTCTCTTACACTCTCCATCACTCTCTGAGACTCTCTGATACACTGTGACACTCTCAGACACACTCTGACACACTCAGACACTCTCTACCACGCTCTATCACTCTCTCACACTGTCTGACACTCTCTGATACACTCTAACACTCTCTGACAATTTCTATCACTATTTGACATTCGCTGACACTCTCAGACAGTCTCAGACACTCTCTATCACTTTCAGACACTCTCTGCCACTCTCTATCACTCTCTATCACTCTCTGAAACTCTCTGCCACTCGCTGACACTCTCTATCACTATCTGACACTCTCTGACACTCTCTCTGACCATCTCTCACACTCTCTGACACTCTCTCACACTCTCTCTGACCCTCCCTGACACTCTCTATCTCTCTCTGACACTCTCTGACAATCTCATACACACTCAGACACTCTCTGACACTCTCTATCACTCACTGACACTCTCTGACACTCTCAGACAGTCTCAGACACTCTCTGACACTCTCTGATACTCTCTGAAACTCTCTGACACTCTCTGACAATCTCAGACACACTCAGACATTCTCTGACACTTTCAGACACTCTCTGCCACTCTATATCAATCTCTGACGCTCTCTGACACTCTCTGACACTTTCAGACACTCTCTGCTACTCTCTGACACTCTCTGACACTCTCTGTCACTCTCTGACACTCTCACACTCTCTCACACTCTCTCACACTCTCTGACACTCTCTGACACTCTCTGACACACTCTGACCCTCTCAGACACTCTCTGACACTATCTGACACTCTCTGCCACACTCTATCACTCTATATCACTCTCTGACACTTTCAGACACTCTCAATCACTCTCTATCACTCTCTATCACTCTCTGACACTCTCTGACACTCTCTATCTCTCTCTGACACTCTCTGACAATCTCAAACAAACTCAGACACTCTCTGACACTCTCTATCACTCTCTGACACTCTCAGACAGTCTCAGACGCTCTCTGACAATCTCAGACACACTCAGACACTCTCTGACACTTTCAGACACTCTCAGACACTCTCTGACACTTTCAGACACTCTCTGCCACTCTCTATCAATCTCTGACGCTCTCTGACACTCTCTATCACTCTCTGACACTCTCTGACACTTTCAGACACTCTCTGCTACTCTCTGACACTCTCTGACACTCTCACACTCTCTCACACTCTCTCACACTCTCTGACACTCTCTGACAAACTCTGTCCCTCTCTGACACTATCTGACACTATCTGACACTCTCTGACACTCTCTGTCCCTCTCTGACACTCTCTGACACTTTCAGACACTCTCTGCCACACTCTATCACTCTATATCACTCTCTGACACTTTCAGACACTCTCTATCACTCTCTATCACTCTCTATCACTCTCTGACACTCTCTGACACTCTCTGACACTCTCCATCACTCTCTATCACTCTCTGACACTTTCAGACACTCTCTGCCACTCTCTATCACTCTCTGACACTCTCTGACTCTCGCACACTCTCTGCCACTCTCTGACACTCTTTCACACTCTCTGACACTCTCTGACCCTCTCTGACACTCTCTGGCACTCTCTGACAATCTCAGACACAATCAGACACTCTCTGACACTCTCTATCACTTTCTGACACTCTCTGACACTTTCAGACACTCTCTGCCGCTCTCTATCACTCTCTGACACTCTCTAACACTCTCTAACACTCTCTGACACTCTCTGACCCTCTCTATCACTCTCTGACACTCTCTAACACTCACTGACACTCTCTGACCCTCTTTATCACTCTCTGACCCTCTCTGGCACTCTCAGACCTACGCAGATACTCGCTGACACTCACTTTCACTCTCTGACAGTCTCTGACGCTTTCAGACATTCTCTGCCACTCTCTACTACTCTCTATCACTCGCTGACACTTTCAGACACTCTCTGCCACTCTCTATCACTCTCTGTAACTCTCTGACACTATCTGACACTCTCTGACACTATCTGACACTCTCACACTCTCTGACACTCTCACACTCTCTATCACTCTCTGACACTCTCTATCACTCTCTGACACTCTCTGACAATCTCAGACACACTCAGACACTCTCTGACACTCTCTGACACTCTCGATCACTCTCTGACACTCTCTGACACTTTCAGACACTCTCTGCCACTCTCTCTCACTCTCTATCACTCTCTGACACTCTCTGACACTCTCACACTCTCTGACACTCTCTGACACTCTCACATACTCTCACACACTCTCACACACTCTCTGACACTCTCTGACCCACTCTGACACTCTCTGTCACTGTCTGACACTCTCTGGCACTCTCACACACTCTGACACTCTCACTCTCTCTGACACTCTCTGACACTCTCTCACACTCTCTGACACTCTCTCACACTCTCTGACACTCTCTCACCCTCTCTGACCCTCTCTGACCCTCTCTGACCCTCTCTGACCCTCTCTGACACTCTCTGACACTCTCTATCACTCTCTGACACTCTCTTACACTCTCCATCACTCTCTGACACTCTCTGATACACTGTGACACTCTCAGACACACTCTGACACACTCAGACACTCTCTACCACACTCTATCAATCTCTCACACTGTCTAACACTCTCTGATACACTCTAACAATCTCAGACACTCTCTGACACTCTCTATCACCATCTGACACTCGCTGACACTCTCAGACAGTCTCAGACACTCTCTATCACTATCTGAGAATCTCTGACACTCTCTGACACTCTCTGATACTCTCCAATACACTCTGACACTCTCTATCTCTCTCTGGCACTCTCTGACAATCTCATACACACTCAGACACTCTCTGACACTCTCTATCACTCTCTGACACTCTCTCACACTCTCAGACAGTCTCAGACACTCTCAGAAACTCTCTGACACTCTCTGATACTCTCTGACACTCTCTGACACTTTCAGACACTCTCTGCCACTCTCTATGACTATCTGACACTCTCTGACACTCTCTCTGTCCCTCTCTCACACTCTCTGACACACTCTGACCCTCCCTGACACTCTCTGAGACTCTCGTACACTCTCTGACACTCTCTGACACTTTCACACACTCTCTGCCACTCCCTATCACTCTATATCACTCGCTGACACTTTCAGACACTCTCTGCCACTCTCTATCACTCTCTATCACTCTCTGACGCTCTCTGACACTCTCTGACACTCTCTGACACTCTCTGACACTCTCTGACACTCTCACACTCTCTCACACTCTCTGACACTCTCTGACACTCTCTGACACAATCTGTCCCTCTCTGACACTCTCTGACACAATCTGTCCCTCTCTGACACTCTCTGACACTATCTCACACTCTCTGACACTATCACACTCTCTGACACTCTCACACTCTCTGACACTCTCACACTCTCTGACACTCTCTCACACTCTCTGACACTCTCTCACCCTCTCTGACCCTCTCTGACCTTCTCTGACCCTCTCTGACACTCTCTGACACTCTCTATCACTCTCTGACACTCTCTTACACTCTCTTACACTCTCTGATACACTGTGACACTCTCAGACACACTCTGACACACTCAGGCACTCTCTACCACACTCTATCAATCTCTCACACTGTCTAACACTCTCTGATACACTCTAACAATCTCAGACACTCTCTGACACTCTCTATCACCATCTGACACTCGCTGACACTCTCTGACACTCTCTGATACTCTCCAATACATTCTGACACTCTATATCTCTCTCTGACACTCTCTGACAATCTCATACACACTCAGACACTCTCTGACACTCTCTATCACTCTCTGACACTCTCTCACACTCTCAGACAGTCTCAGACACTCTCTGACACTCTCTGACACTCTCTGATACTCTCTGACACTCTCTGACACTTTCAGACACTCTCTGCCACTCTCTATCACTCTCTGAAACTCTCTGCCACTCTCTGACACTCTCTATGACTATCTGACACTCTCTGACACTCTCTCTGACCCTCTCTCACACTCTCTGACACACTCTGACCCTCCCTGACACTCTCTGAGACTCTCGTACACTCTCTGACACTCTCTGACACTTTCACAAACTCTCTGCCACTCCCTATCACTCTATATCACTCGCTGACACTTTCAGACACTCTCTGCCACTCTCTATCACTCTCTGCCAATCTCTATCACTCTCTGACGCTCTCTGACACTCTCGATCACTCTCTGACACTCTCTGACACTTTCAGACACTCTCTGCTACTCTCTGATACTCTCTGACACTCTCTGTCACTCTCTGACACTCTCACACTCTCTCACACTCTCTCACACTCTCTGACACTCTCTGACACTCTCTGACACACTCTGACCCTCTCAGACACTCTCTGACACTATCTGACACTCTCTGCCACACTCTATCACTCTATATCACTCTCTGACACTTTCAGACACTCTCAATCACTCTCTATCACTCTCTATCACTCTCTGACACTCTCTGACACTCTCTGACACTCTCTATCTCTCTCTGACACTCTCTGACAATCTCAAACAAACTCAGACACTCTCTGACACTCTCTATCACTCTCTGACTCTCTCAGACAGTCTCAGACGCTCTCTGACAATCTCAGACACACTCAGACACTCTCTGCCACTCTCTATCAATCTCTGACGCTCTCTGACACTCTCTATCACTCTCTGACACTCTCTGACACTTTCAGACACTCTCTGCTACTCTCTGACACTCTCTGACACTCTCTGACACTCTCACACTCTCTCACACTCTCTCACACTCTCTGACACTCTCTGACAAACTCTGTCCCTCTCTGACACTCTCTGACACTATCTGACACTCTCTGACACTCTCTGACACTCTCTGTCCCTCTCTGACACTCTCTGACACTTTCAGACACTCTCTGCCACACTCTATCACTCTATATCACTCTCTGACACTTTCAGACACTCTCTATCACTCTCTATCACTCTCTATCACTCTCTGACACTCTCTGACACTCTCTGACACTCTCTGACACTCTCCATCACTCTCTATCACTCTCTGACACTTTCAGACACTCTCTGCCACTCTCTATCACTCTCTGACACTCTCTGACTCTCGCACACTCTCTGCCACTCTCTGACACTCTTTCACACTCTCTGACACTCTCTGACACTCTCTGACCCTCTCTGACCCTCTCTGACACTCTCTGGCACTCTCTGACAATCTCAGACACAATCAGACACTCTCTGACACTCTCTATCACTTTCTGACACTCTCTGACACTTTCAGACACTCTCTGCCGCTCTCTATCACTCTCTGACACTCTCTAACACTCTCTAACACTCTCTGACACTCTCTGACCCTCTCTATCACTCTCTGACACTCTCTAACACTCACTGACACTCTCTGACCCTCTTTATCACTCTCTGACCCTCTCTGGCACTCTCAGACCTACGCAGATACTCGCTGACACTCACTTTCACTCTCTGACAGTCTCTGACGCTTTCAGACATTCTCTGCCACTCTCTACTACTCTCTATCACTCGCTGACACTTTCAGACACTCTCTGCCACTCTCTATCACTCTCTGTCACTCTCTGACACTATCTGACACTCTCTGACACTATCTGACACTCTCACACTCTCTGACACTCTCACACTCTCTATCACTCTCTGACACTCTCTATCACTCTCTGACACTCTCTGACAATCTCAGACACACTCAGACACTCTCTGACACTCTCTGACACTCTTGATCACTCTCTGACACTCTCTGACACTTTCAGACACTCTCTGCCACTCTCTCTCACTCTCTATCACTCTCTGACACTCTCTGACACTCTCACACTCTCTGACACTCTCTGACACTCTCACATACTCTCACACACTCTCACACACTCTCTGACACTCTCTGACCCACTCTGACACTCTCTGTCACTGTCTGACACTCTCTGGCACTCTCACACACTCTGACACTCTCACTCTCTCTGACACTCTCTGACACTCTCTCACACTCTCTGACACTCTCTCACACTCTCTGACACTCTCTCACCCTCTCTGACCCTCTCTGACCCTCTCTGACACTCTCTGACACTCTCTATCACTCTCTGACACTCTCTTACACTCTCCATCACTCTCTGACACTCTCTGATACACTGTGACACTCTCAGACACACTCTGACACACTCAGACACTCTCTACCACACTCTATCAATCTCTCACACTGTCTAACACTCTCTGATACACTCTAACAATCTCAGACACTCTCTGACACTCTCTATCACCATCTGACACTCGCTGACACTCTCAGACAGTCTCAGACACTCTCTATCACTATCTGAGAATCTCTGACACTCTCTGACACTCTCTGATACTCTCCAATACACTCTGACACTCTCTATCTCTCTCTGGCACTCTCTGACAATCTCATACACACTCAGACACTCTCTGACACTCTCTATCACTCTCTGACACTCTCTCACACTCTCAGACAGTCTCAGACACTCTCAGAAACTCTCTGACACTCTCTGATACTCTCTGACACTCTCTGACACTTTCAGACACTCTCTGCCACTCTCTATGACTATCTGACACTCTCTGACACTCTCTCTGTCCCTCTCTCACACTCTCTGATACACTCTGACCCTCCCTGACACTCTCTGAGACTCTCGTACACTCTCTGACACTCTCTGACACTTTCACACACTCTCTGCCACTCCCTATCACTCTATATCACTCGCTGACACTTTCAGACACTCTCTGCCACTCTCTATCACTCTCTGACGCTCTCTGACACTCTCGATCACTCTCTGACACTCTCTGACACTTTCAGACACTCTCTGCTACTCTCTGATACTCTCTGACACTCTCTGTCACTATCTGACACTCTCACACTCTCTCACACTCTCTCACACTCTCTGACACTCTCTGACACACTCTGACCCTCTCAGACACTCTCTGACACTATCTGACACTCTCTGCCACACTCTATCACTCTATATCACTCTCTGACACTTTCAGACACTCTCAATCACTCTCTATCACTCTCTATCACTCTCTGACACTCTCTGACACTCTCTGACACTCTCTATCTCTCTCTGACACTCTCTGACAATCTCAAACAAACTCAGACACTCTCTGACACTCTCTATCACTCTCTGACACTCTCAGACAGTCTCAGACGCTCTCTGACAATCTCAGACACACTCAGACACTCTCTGACACTTTCAGACACTCTCAGACACGCTCTGACACTTTCAGACACTCTCTGCCACTCTCTATCAATCTCTGACGCTCTCTGACACTCTCTATCACTCTCTGACACTCTCTGACACTTTCAGACACTCTCTGCTACTCTCTGACACTCTCTGACACTCTCACACTCTCTCACACTCTCTCACACTCTCTGACACTCTCTGACAAACTCTGTCCCTCTCTGACACTCACTGACACTATCTGACACTCTCTATCACTCTCTGACACTCTCTGTCCCTCTCTGACACTCTCTGACACTTTCAGACACTCTCTGCCACACTCTATCACTCTATATCACTCTCTGACACTTTCAGACACTCTCTATCACTCTCTATCACTCTCTATCACTCTCTGACACTCTCTGACACTCTCTGACACTCTCTGACACTCTCCATCACTCTCTATCACTCTCTGACACTTTCAGACACTCTCTGCCACTCTCTATCACTCTCTGACACTCTCTGACTCTCGCACACTCTCTGCCACTCTCTGACACTCTTTCACACTCCCTGACACTCTCTGACCCTCTCTGACCCTCTCTGACACTCTCTGGCACTCTCTGACAATCTCAGACACAATCAGACACTCTCTGACACTCTCTATCACTTTCTGACACTCTCTGACACTTTCAGACACTCTCTGCCGCTCTCTATCACTCTCTGACACTCTCTAACACTCTCTAACACTCTCTGACACTCTCTGACCCTCTCTATCACTCTCTGACACTCTCTAACACTCACTGACACTCTCTGACCCTCTTTATCACTCTCTGACCCTCTCTGGCACTCTCAGACCTACGCAGATACTCGCTGACACTCACTTTCACTCTCTGACAGTCTCTGACGCTTTCAGACATTCTCTGCCACTCTCTACTACTCTCTATCACTCGCTGACACTTTCAGACACTCTCTGCCACTCTCTATCACTCTCTGTCACTCTCTGACACTATCTGACACTCTCTGACACTATCTGACACTCTCACACTCTCTGACACTCTCACACTCTCTATCACTCTCTGACACTCTCTATCACTCTCTGACACTCTCTGACAGTCTCAGACACACTCAGACACTCTCTGACACTCTCTGACACTCTCGATCACTCTCTGACACTCTCTGACACTTTCAGACACTCTCTGCCACTCTCTCTCACTCTCTATCACTCTCTGACACTCTCTGACACTCTCACACTCTCTGGCACTCTCTGACACTCTCACATACTCTCACACACTCTCACACACTCTCTGACACTCTCTGACCCACTCTGACACTCTCTGTCACTGTCTGACACTCTCTGGCACTCTCACACACTCTGACACTCTCACTCTCTCTGACACTCTCTGACACTCTCTCACACTCTCTGACACTCTCTCACACTCTCTGACACTCTCTCACCCTCTCTGACCCTCTCTGACCCTCTCTGACACTCTCTGACACTCTCTATCACTCTCTGACACTCTCTTACACTCTCCATCACTCTCTGACACTCTCTGATACACTGTGACACTCTCAGACACACTCTGACACACTCAGACACTCTCTACCACACTCTATCAATCTCTCACACTGTCTAACACTCTCTGATACACGCTAACAATCTCAGACACTCTCTGACACTCTCTATCACCATCTGACACTCGCTGACACTCTCAGACAGTCTCAGACACTCTCTATCACTATCTGAGAATCTCTGACACTCTCTGACACTCTCTGATACTCTCCAATACACTCTGACACTCTCTATCTCTCTCTGGCACTCTCTGACAATCTCATACACACTCAGACACTCTCTGACACTCTCTGACACTCTCAGACAGTCTCAGACACTCTCAGAAACTCTCTGACACTCTCTGATACTCTCTGACACTCTCTGACACTTTCAGACACTCTCTGCCACTCTCTATGACTATCTGACACTCTCTGACACTCTCTCTGTCCCTCTCTCACACTCTCTGACACACTCTGACCCTCCCTGACACTCTCTGAGACTCTCGTACACTCTCTGACACTCTCTGACACTTTCACACACTCTCTGCCACTCCCTATCACTCTATATCACTCGCTGACACTTTCAGCCACTCTCTGCCACTCTCTATCACTCTCTATCACTCTCTGACGCTCTCTGACACTCTCTGACACTCTCTGACACTCTCTGACACTCTCACACTCTCTCACACTCTCTGACACTCTCTGACACTCTCTGACACAATCTGTCCCTCTCTGACACTCTCTGACACAATCTGTCCCTCTCTGACACTCTCTGACACTATCTCACACTCTCTGACACTATCACACTCTCTGACACTCTCACACTCTCTGACACTCACACACTCTCTGACACTCTCTCACACTCTCTGACACTCTCTCACCCTCTCTGACCCTCTCTGACCTTCTCTGACCCTCTCTGACACTCTCTGACACTCTCTATCACTCTCTGACACTCTCTATCACTCTCTGACACTCTCTTACACTCTCTGATACACTGTGACACTCTCAGACACACTCTGACACACTCAGGCACTCTCTACCACACTCTATCAATCTCTCACACTGTCTAACACTCTCTGATACACTCTAACAATCTCAGACACTCTCTGACACTCTCTATCACCATCTGACACTCGCTGACACTCTCTGACACTCTCTGATACTCTCCAATACATTCTGACACTCTATATCTCTCTCTGACACTCTCTGACAATCTCATACACACTCAGACACTCTCTGACACTCTCTATCACTCTCTGACACTCTCTCACACTCTCAGACAGTCTCAGACACTCTCTGACACTCTCTGATACTCTCTGACACTCTCTGACACTTTCAGACACTCTCTGCCACTCTCTATCACTCTCTGAAACTCTCTGCCACTCTCTGACACTCTCTATGACTATCTGACACTCTCTGACACTCTCTCTGACCCTCTCTCACACTCTCTGACACACTCTGACCCTCCCTGACACTCTCTGAGACTCTCGTACACTCTCTGACACTCTCTGACACTTTCACAAACTCTCTGCCACTCCCTATCACTCTATATCACTCGCTGACACTTTCAGACACTCTCTGCCACTCTCTATCACTCTCTGCCACTCTCTATCACTCTCTGACGCTCTCTGACACTCTCGATCACTCTCTGACACTCTCTGACACTTTCAGATACTCTCTGCTACTCTCTGATACTCTCTGACACTCTCTGACACTCTCTGACACTCTCACACTCTCTCACATTCTCTGACACTCTCTGACACTCTCTGACACAATCTGTTCCTCTCTGACACTCTCTGACACTATTTCACACTCTCTGACACTATCACACTCTCTGACACTCTCACACTCTCTGACACTCTCTGACACTCTCTCATACTCTCTGACATTCTCTGACACTCTCTGACACTGTCTGACCCTCTCTGACAATTTCTGACACTCTCTGACAAACTCTGACACACTCAGACACTCTCTTTCACTCTCTGACACTTTCAGACACTCTCTGCCACACTCTATCACTCTATATCACTCTCTGACACTTTCAGACACTCTTTATCACTCTCTATCACTCTCTGACACTCTCAGACAGTCTCAGACGCTCCCTGACACTCTCTGATACTCTCTGACACTCTCTGACACTCTCTGACAATCTCAGACACACTCAGACACTCTCTGACACTTTCAGACACTCTCTGCCGCTCTCTATCAATCTCTGACGCTCTCTGACACTCTCTATCACTCTCTGACACTCTCTGACACTTTCAGACACTCTCTGCTACTCTCTGACACTCTCTGACACTCTCTGACACTCTCTGACCCTCTCTGACACTCTTTCACACTCTCTGACACTCTCTGAACCTCTCTGACCTTCTCTGACACTCTCAGACACTCTCTGGCACACTCTATCACTCTCTGACACTCTCTATCACTGTCAATCATTCTCAATCACTCTCAATCACTCTCTGAACCTCTCTGACACACTCTGGCACTCTCTCTCACTCTCTATCACTCTCTGACACTCTCTATCACTGTGAATCATTCTCAATCACTCTCAATTGCTCTCTGACACTCTCTATCACTCTCAGCCTTCTCTGTATCACTCTATGACACTCTCTGACACTCTCTGACACTCTCTGACACTCGCTGACACTCTCTGACACTCTCTGACACTCGCACACTCGCACACTCTCTGACACTCTCTGACACTCTTTCACACTCTCTGACCCTCTCTGACACTCTCAGACACTCTCTGGCACACTCTATCACTCTCTGACACTCTCTGACACTCTCTATCACTCTCTATCACTCTCTGACACTCTCTATCACTCTCTGACACTCTCTTACACTCTCTGATACACTGTGACACTCTCAGACACACTCTGACACACTCAGGCACTCTCTACCACACTCTATCAATCTCTCACACTGTCTAACACTCTCTGATACACTCTAACAATCTCAGACACTCTCTGACACTCTCTATCACCATCTGACACTCGCTGACACTCTCTGACACTCTCTGATACTCTCCAATACATTCTGACACTCTATATCTCTCTCTGACACTCTCTGACAATCTCATACACACTCAGACACTCTCTGACACTCTCTATCACTCTCTGACACTCTCTCACACTCTCAGACAGTCTCAGACACTCTCTGACACTCTCTGATACTCTCTGACACTCTCTGACACTTTCAGACACTCTCTGCCACTCTCTATCACTCTCTGAAACTCTCTGCCACTCTCTGACACTCTCTATGACTATCTGACACTCTCTGACACTCTCTCTGACCCTCTCTCACACTCTCTGACACACTCTGACCCTCCCTGACACTCTCTGAGACTCTCGTACACTCTCTGACACTCTCTGACACTTTCACAAACTCTCTGCCACTCCCTATCACTCTATATCACTCGCTGACACTTTCAGACACTCTCTGCCACTCTCTATCACTCTCTGCCACTCTCTATCACTCTCTGACGCTCTCTGACACTCTCGATCACTCTCTGACACTCTCTGACACTTTCAGATACTCTCTGCTACTCTCTGATACTCTCTGACACTCTCTGACACTCTCTGACACTCTCACACTCTCTCACATTCTCTGACACTCTCTGACACTCTCTGACACAATCTGTTCCTCTCTGACACTCTCTGACACTATTTCACACTCTCTGACACTATCACACTCTCTGACACTCTCACACTCTCTGACACTCTCTGACACTCTCTCATACTCTCTGACATTCTCTGACACTCTCTGACACTGTCTGACCCTCTCTGACAATTTCTGACACTCTCTGACAAACTCTGACACACTCAGACACTCTCTTTCACTCTCTGACACTTTCAGACACTCTCTGCCACACTCTATCACTCTATATCACTCTCTGACACTTTCAGACACTCTCTATCACTCTCTATCACTCTCTGACACTCTCAGACAGTCTCAGACGCTCCCTGACACTCTCTGATACTCTCTGACACTCTCTGACACTCTCTGACAATCTCAGACACACTCAGACACTCTCTGACACTTTCAGACACTCTCTGCCGCTCTCTATCAATCTCTGACGCTCTCTGACACTCTCTATCACTCTCTGACACTCTCTGACACTTTCAGACACTCTCTGCTACTCTCTGACACTCTCTGACACTCTCTGACACTCTCTGACCCTCTCTGACACTCTTTCACACTCTCTGACACTCTCTGAACCTCTCTGACCTTCTCTGACACTCTCAGACACTCTCTGGCACACTCTATCACTCTCTGACACTCTCTATCACTGTCAATCATTCTCAATCACTCTCAATCACTCTCTGAACCTCTCTGACACACTCTGGCACTCTCTCTCACTCTCTATCACTCTCTGACACTCTCTATCACTGTGAATCATTCTCAATCACTCTCAATTGCTCTCTGACACTCTCTATCACTCTCAGCCTTCTCTGTATCACTCTATGACACTCTCTGACACTCTCTGACACTCGCTGACACTCTCTGACACTCTCTGACACTCGCACACTCGCACACTCTCTGACACTCTCTGACACTCTTTCACACTCTCTGACCCTCTCTGACACTCTCAGACACTCTCTGGCACACTCTATCACTCTCTGACACTCTCTGACACTCTCTATCACTCTCTATCACTCTCTGACACTCTCTGATACACTCTGGCACTCTCAGACACTCTCTGACATTCTCTATCACTCTCTGACACTCTCTGAT
Organism: Heterodontus francisci; assembly: GCF_036365525.1. NCBI lineage: Eukaryota > Metazoa > Chordata > Chondrichthyes > Heterodontiformes > Heterodontidae > Heterodontus > Heterodontus francisci. Next base: position 31,961,798 of record NC_090412.1, on the reverse strand, counting down.
GCACTCTGACACTCTCAGACTGTCTCAGACACTATCTATCACTCTCTGACACTCTCTGACACTTTCTGATACACTCTGGCACTCTCTGATACACTCTGACGCTCTCAGACACTCTCTGACACACTCAGACACTCTCTACCACTCTCATTCACTCTCTGACACTCTTTGAAACAATCTAACACTCTCAGGCACTCTCTGACACTCTCTTACACTCTCTGATACACTGTGACACTCTCAGACACACTCTGACACACTCAGGCACTCTCTACCACACTCTATCAATCTCTCACACTGTCTAACACTCTCTGATACACTCTAACAATCTCAGACACTCTCTGACACTCTCTATCACCATCTGACACTCGCTGACACTCTCTGACACTCTCTGATACTCTCCAATACATTCTGACACTCTATATCTCTCTCTGACACTCTCTGACAATCTCATACACACTCAGACACTCTCTGACACTCTCTATCACTCTCTGACACTCTCTCACACTCTCAGACAGTCTCAGACACTCTCTGACACTCTCTGATACTCTCTGACACTCTCTGACACTTTCAGACACTCTCTGCCACTCTCTATCACTCTCTGAAACTCTCTGCCACTCTCTGACACTCTCTATGACTATCTGACACTCTCTGACACTCTCTCTGACCCTCTCTCACACTCTCTGACACACTCTGACCCTCCCTGACACTCTCTGAGACTCTCGTACACTCTCTGACACTCTCTGACACTTTCACAAACTCTCTGCCACTCCCTATCACTCTATATCACTCGCTGACACTTTCAGACACTCTCTGCCACTCTCTATCACTCTCTGCCACTCTCTATCACTCTCTGACGCTCTCTGACACTCTCGATCACTCTCTGACACTCTCTGACACTTTCAGATACTCTCTGCTACTCTCTGATACTCTCTGACACTCTCTGACACTCTCTGACACTCTCACACTCTCTCACATTCTCTGACACTCTCTGACACTCTCTGACACAATCTGTTCCTCTCTGACACTCTCTGACACTATTTCACACTCTCTGACACTATCACACTCTCTGACACTCTCACACTCTCTGACACTCTCTGACACTCTCTCATACTCTCTGACATTCTCTGACACTCTCTGACACTGTCTGACCCTCTCTGACAATTTCTGACACTCTCTGACAAACTCTGACACACTCAGACACTCTCTTTCACTCTCTGACACTTTCAGACACTCTCTGCCACACTCTATCACTCTATATCACTCTCTGACACTTTCAGACACTCTCTATCACTCTCTGACACTCTCAGACAGTCTCAGACGCTCCCTGACACTCTCTGATACTCTCTGACACTCTCTGACAATCTCAGACACACTCAGACACTCTCTGACACTTTCAGACACTCTCTGCCACTCTCTATCAATCTCTGACGCTCTCTGACACTCTCTATCACTCTCTGACACTCTCTGACACTTTCAGACACTCTCTGCTACTCTCTGACACTCGCTGACACTCTCTGACACTCTCTGACACTCGCACACTCGCACACTCTCTGACACTCTCTGACACTCTTTCACACTCTCTGACCCTCTCTGACACTCTCAGACACTCTCTGGCACACTCTATCACTCTCTGACACTCTCTATCACTCTCTATCACTCTCTGACACTCTCTGATACACTCTGGCACTCTCAGACACTCTCTGACATTCTCTATCACTCTCTGACACTCTCTGATGCACTCTGACACTCTCAGACAGTCTCAGAAACTCTCTATCACTCTCTGACACTCTCTGACACTTTCTGATACACTCTGGCACTCTCTGATACACTCTGACGCTCTCAGACACTCTCTGACACACTCAGACACTCTCTACCACTCTGATTCACTCTCTGACACTCTTTGAAACAATCTAACACTCTCAGGCACTCTCTGACACTCTCTATCACTCTCTGACTCAATCTGACACTCTCAGACTGTCTCAGACACTCTCTATCACTCTCTGGCACTCTCTGATACACTCTGACACTCTCAGACACTCTCTGACACACTCAGACACTCTCTACCACTCTCATTCACTCTCTGACACACTTTGAAACAATCTAACACTCTCAGACACTCTCTGACACTCTCTATCACTCTCTGACTCAATCTAACACTCTCAGACTGTCTCAGACACTCTCAATCACTCTCTGACACTCTCTGACACTCTCTGACACTCTCTGATACTCTCTGACACTCTCTGACACACTCTGTCCCTCTCTGACACTCTCTGACACTATCTGATACTCTCTGACACTCTCACACTCTCTGACACTCTCACACTCTCTGACACTCTCTGACACTCTCTCACTCTCTCTGACATTCTCTCACACTCTCTGACACTCTCTGACCCTCTCTGACAATGTCTGACACTTTCTGACAAACTCTATCACTCTCTGACACTCTCTGACACTCTCTGACACACTCAGACACTCTCTATTACTCTCTGACACTTTCAGACACTCTCTGCCACTCTCTATCACTCTATATCACTCTCTGACACTTTCAGATACTCTCTATCACTCTCTATCACTCTCTGAAGCTCTCTGACACTCTCTGACACTCTCAATCACTCTCTGACACTCTCTGACACTCTCTGATACTCTCTGACACTCTCTGACACACTCTGTCCCTCTCTGACACTCTCTGACACTATCTGATACTCTCTGACACTCTCACACTCTCTGACACTCTCACACTCTCTGACACTCTCTGACACTCTCTCCCTCTCTCTGACACTCTCTGACCCTCTCTGAAAATGTCTGACACTTTCTGACAAACTCTATCACTCTCTGACACTCTCTGACACTCTCTGACACACTCAGACACTCTCTATTACTCTCATTCACTCTCTGACACTCTTTGAAACAATCTAACACTCTCAGACACTCTCTGACACTCTCTATCACTCTCTGACTCAATCTGATACTCTCAGACTGTCTCAGACACTCTCTATCACTCTCTGGCACTCTCTGATACACTCTGACACTCTCAGACACTCTCTGACACACTCAGACACTCTCTACCACTCTCATTCACTCTCTGACACACTTTGAAACAATCTAACACTCTCAGACACTCTCTGACACTCTCTATCACTCTCTGACTCAATCTAACACTCTCAGACTGTCTCAGACACTCTCAATCACTCTCTGACACTCTCTGACACTCTCTGACACTCTCTGATACTCTCTGACACTCTCTGACACACTCTGTCCCTCTCTGACACTCTCTGACACTATCTGATACTCTCTGACACTCTCACACTCTCTGACACTCTCACACTCTCTGACACTCTCTGACACTCTCTCACTCTCTCTGACATTCTCTCACACTCTCTGACACTCTCTGACCCTCTCTGACAATGTCTGACACTTTCTGACAAACTCTATCACTCTCTGACACTCTCTGACACACTCAGACACTCTCTATTACTCTCTGACACTTTCAGACACTCTCTGCCACTCTCTATCACTCTATATCACTCTCTGACACTTTCAGATACTCTCTATCACTCTCTATCACTCTCTGACACTCTCTATCACTGTCAATCATTCTCAATCACTCTCAATCACTCTCTGAACCTCTCTGACACTCTCTGGCACTTTCAGACACTCTCTGGCACACTCTATCACTCTCTGACACTCTCTATCACTGTCAATCATTCTCAATCACTCTCAATCACTCTCTGAACCTCTCTGACACTCTCTGGCACTTTCAGATACTCTCAGACACACTCAGACACTCTCTCTCACTCTCTGACTCTCTCTGATACACTGTGGCACTCTCAGACGCTCTCTGACACTCTCTGATACTCTCTGACACTCTCTGACACTCTCTGACAATCTCAGACACACTCAGACACTCTCTGACACTTTCAGACACTCTCTGCCACTCTCTATCAATCTCTGACGCTCTCTGACACTCTCTATCACTCTCTGACACTCTCTGACACTTTCAGACACTCTCTGCTACTCTCTGACACTCTCTGACACTCTCTGACACTCTCTGACACTCTCACACTCTCTCACACTCTCTCACACTCTCTCACACTCTCTGACACTCTCTGACCCTCTCAGACACTCTCTGACACTATCTGACACTCTCTGACACTCTCTGACACACTCTGTCCCTCTCTGACACTCTCTGACACTTTCAGACACTCTCTGCCACACTCTATCACTCTATATCACTCTCTGACACTTTCAGACACTCTCTATCACTCTCTATCACTCTCTATTACTCTCTGACACTCTCTGACACTCTCTGACACTCTCAATCTCTCTCTGACACTCTCTGACAATCTCAAACAAACTCAGACACTCTCTGACACTCTCTATCACTCACTGACGCTCTCTGACACTCTCAGACAGTCTCAGACGCTCTCTGACACTCTCTGATACTCTCTGACACTCTCTGACACTCTCTGACAATCTCAGACACAGTCAGACACTCTCTGACACTTTCATACACTCTCTGCCACTCTCTATCAATCTCTGACGCTCTCTGACACTCTCTATCACTCTCTGACACTCTCTGACACTTTCAGACACTCTCTGCTACTCTCTGACACTCTCTGACACTCTCTGACACTCTCTGACACTCTCACACTCTCTCACACTCTCTCACACTCTCTCACACTCTCTGACACTCTCTGACACACTCTGTCCCTCTCTGAAACTCTCTGACACTATCTGACACTCTCTGACACTCTCTGACACACTCTGTCCCTCTCTGACACTCTCTGACACTTTCAGACACTCTCTGCCACACTCTATCACTCTATATCACTCTCTGACACTTTCAGACACTCTCTATCACTCTCTATCACTCTCTATCACTCTCTATCACTCTCTGACACTCTCTGACACTCTCTGACACTCTCTATCTCTCTCTGACACTCTCTGACAATCTCAAACACACTCAGACACTCTCTGCACTCTCTATCACTCACTGACACTCTCTGACACTCTCAGACAGTCTCAGACACTCTCTGACACTCTCTGATACTCTCTGACACTCTCTGACACTCTCTGACAATCTCAGACACACTCAGACACTCTCTGACACTTTCAGACACTCTCTGCCACACTCTATCACTCTCTATCACTCTCTGAAACTCTCTGCCACTCTCTGACACTCTCTTTGACCATCTGACACTCTCTGACACTCTCTCTGACCCTCTCTCACACTCTCTGACCCTCCCTGACACTCTCTATCACTCTCTGCCACTCTCTATCACTCTCTGCCACTCTCTGACAATCTCAGACACACTCAGACACTCTCTGACACTCTCGTACACTCTCTGACACTTTCACACACTCTCTGCCACTCTCTATCACTCTATATCACTCGCTGACACTTTCAGACACTCTCTGCCACTCTCTATCACTCTCTATCACTCTCTGACGCTCTCTGACACTCTCTATCACTCTCTGACACTCTCTGACACTTTCAGACACTCTCTGCTACTCTCTGACACTCTCTGACACTCTCTGACACTCTCACACTCTCTGACACTCTCTGACACTCTCTGACACTCTCTGACTCTTTCAGAAACTCTCTGCCACTCACTATCACTCTCTGACACTCTCTGACACTCTCTCACACTCTCTGACACTCTCTGACACTCTCTGACACACTCTGTCCCTCTCTGACACTCTCTGACACTATCTGACACTCTCCGACACTATCACACTCTCTGACACTCTCTGACACTCTCTCATACTCTCTGACATTCTCTCACACTCTCTGACACTCTCTGACCCTCTCTGACAATCTCTGACACTCACTGACAAACTCTATCACTCTCTGACACTCTCTGACACACTCAGACACTCTCTTTCTCTCTCTGACACTTTCAGACACTCTCTGCCACACTCTATCACTCTATATAACTCTCTGACACTTTCAGACACTCTCCATGACACTCTATCACTCGCTATCACTCTCTGACACTCTCTGACACTCTCTGACACTCTCTATCACTCTCAGACACTCTCTGACACTTTCAGACACTCTCTGCCACTCTCTATCCCTCTCTGACACTCTCTGACTCTCGCACACTCTCTGCCACTCTCTGAAAATTTTTCACACTCTCTGACACTCTCTGACCCTCTCTGACGCTCTCTGACACTCTCTGACACTCTCTATCACTGTGAATCATTCTCAATCACTCTCAATTACTCTCTGACACTCTCTGACACTCTCTATCACTCTCAGCCTTCTCTGTATCACTCTCTGACTATCTCTGACAATCTCTGACACTCTCTGACACTCTCTATCACTCTCAGACACTCTCTGACACTTTCAGACACTCTCTGCCACTCTCTGTCACTCTCTGACACTCTCTTGCACTCTCTGACACTCGCACACTCTCTGACACTCTTTCACACGCTCTGACACTCTCTGAACCTCTCTGACCTTCTCTGACACTCTCAGACACTCTCTGGCACACTCTATCACTCTCTGACACTCTCTATCACTGTCAATCATTCTCAATCACTCGCAATCACTCTCTGAACCTCTCTGACACACTCTGGCACTCTCTCTCACTCTCTATCACTCTCTGACCCTCTCTGACCCTCTCTGACACTCTCAGACACTCTCTGGCACACTCTATCACTCTCTGACACTCTCTGACACTCTCTATCACTGTGAATCGTTCTCAATCACTCTCAATTGCTCTCTGACACTCTCTATCACTCTCAGCCTTCTCTGTATCACTCTCTGACACTCTCTGACACTCTCTGACACTCTCTGACACTCTCTGACACTCTCTGATACACTCTGGCACTCTCAGACACTCTCTGACATTCTCTATCACTCTCTGACACTCTCTGATGCACTCTGACACTCTCAGACAGTCTCAGACACTCTCTATCACTCTCTGACACTCTCTGACACTCTCTGACACTTTCTGATACACTCTGGCACTCTCTGATACACTCTGACGCTCTCAGACACTCTCTGACACACTCAGACACTCTCTACCACTCTCATTCACTCTCTGACAATCTTTGAAACAATCTCACACTCTCGGACACTCTCTGACACTCTCTATCACTCTCTGACTCAATCTGACACTCTCAGACTGTCTCAGACACTCTCAATCACTCTCTGACACTCTCTGACACTCTCTGATACTCTCTGACATTCTCAGACACACTCAGACACTCTCTGACACTCTCACACTCTCTCACACTCTCTGTCCCTCTCTGACACACTCTGTCCCTCTCTGACACTCTCTGACACTATCTGATACTCTCTGACACTCTCACACTCTCTGACACTCTCACACTCTCTGACACTCTCTCACTCTCTCTGACATTCTCTCACACTCTCTGACACTCTCTGACCCTCTCTGACAATGTCTGACACTTTCTGACAAACTCTATCACTCTCTGACACTCTCTGACACTCTCTGACACACTCAGACACTCTCTATTACTCTCTGACACTTTCAGACACTCTCTGCCACTCTCTATCACTCTATATCACTCTCTGAAGCTCTCTGACACTCTCTGACACTCTCTATCACTCTCAGACACTCTCTGACACTTTCAGACACTCTCTGCCACTCTCTATCACTCTCTGACACTCTCTTGCTCTCTCTGACACTCGCACACTCTCTGACCCTCTCTGACACTCTTCCACCCTCTCTGACACTATCTGAACCTCTCTGACCTTCTCTGACACTCTCAGAAACTCTCTGGCACACTCTATCACTCTCTGACACTCTCTATCACTGTGAATCATTCTCAATCACTCTCAATTGCTCTCTGACACTCTCTATCACTCTCAGCCTTCTCTGTATCACTCTATGACACTCTCTGACACTCTCTGACACTCTCTGACACTCTTTCACACTCTCTGACCCTCTCTGACCCTCTCTGACACTCTCAGACACTCTCTGGCACACTCTATCACTCTCTGACACTCTCTATCACTCTCTATCACTCTCTGACACTCTCTGATACACTCTGGCACTCTCAGACACTCTCTGACATTCTCTATCACTCTCTGACACTCTCTGATGCACTCTGACACTCTCAGACAGTCTCAGACACTCTCTATCACTCTCTGACACTCTCTGACACTCTCTGACACTCTCTGACACTTTCTGATACACTCTGGCACTCTCTGATACACTCTGACACTCTCAGACACTCTCTGACACACTCAGACACTCTCTACCACTCTCATTCACTCTCTGACACTCTTTGAAACAATCTAACACTCTCAGACGCTCTCTGACACTCTCTATCACTCTCTGACTCAATCTGACACTCTCAGACTGTCTCAGACACTCTCTATCACTCTCTGACACTCTCTGACACTCTCTGACACTCTCTGACACTCTCTGATACTCTCTGACATTCTCAGACACACTCAGACACTCTCTGACACTCTCACACTCTCTCACACTCTCTGACACTCTCTGACACACTCTGTCCCTCTCTGACACTCTCTCACACTATCTGATACTCTCTGACACTCTCACACTCTCTGACACTCTCACACTCTCTGACACTCTCTGACACTCTCTCACTCTCTCTGACATTCTCTCACACTCTCTGACACTCTCTGACCCTCTCTGACAATGTCTGACACTTTCTGACAAACTCTATCACTCTCTGACACTCTCTGACACTCTCTGACACACTCAGACACTCTCTATTACTCTCTGACACTTTCAGACACTCTCTGCCACTCTCTATCACTCTATATCACTCTCTGACACTTTCAGATACTCTCTATCACTCTCTATCACTCTCTGAAGCTCTCTGACACTCTCTGACACTCTCTATCACTCTCAGACACTCTCTGACACTTTCAGACACTCTCTGCCACTCTCTATCACTCTCTGACACTCTCTTGCTCTCTCTGACACTCGCACACTCTCTGACCCTCTCTGACACTCTTTCACCCTCTCTGACAGTATCTGAACCTCTCTGACCTTCTCTGACACTCTCAGACACTCTCTGGCACACTCTATCACTCTCTGACACTCTCTATCACTGTCAATCATTCTCAATCACTCTCAATCACTCTCTGAACCTCTCTGACACTCTCTGGCACTTTCAGATACTCTCAGACACACTCAGACACTCTCTCTCACTCTCTATCACTCTCTGACTCTCTCTGATACACTGTGGCACTCTCAGACACTCCCTGACTCTCTCTATCACTCTCTGACACTCTCTGATACACTCTGACACTCTCAGACACTCTCAGACACTCTCTGACACTCTCTGACACTCTCTATCACTCTCTGACTCAATCTGACACTCTCAGACAGTCTCAGACACTCTCTATCACTCTCTGACACTCTCTGACACTCTCTGATACTCTCTGACAATCTCAGACACAATCAGTCACTCTCTGACACTCTCCATCACTCTCTGACACTCTCTGACTCTTTCAGACACTCTCTGCCTCTCTCTGACACTCTCTATCACTCTCTGACACTCTCTAACACTCTCTGACACTCTCTGACCCTCTCTATCACTCTCTGACCCTCTCTGGCACTCTCAGACCCACGCAGACACTCGCTGACACTCACTTGCACTCTCTGACGCTCTCTGACACTTTCAGACATTCTCTGCCACTCTCTATTACTCTCTATCACTCGCTGACACTTTCAGACACTCTCTGCCACTCTCTATCACTCTCTGTCACACTCTGACACTCTCTGACACTCTCACACTCTCTGACACTCTCACACTCTCCGACACTCTCACACTCTCGGACATTCTCTGACCCTCTCTGACACTCTCTGACACTCTCTGACACTCTCTGACACTCTCTATCACTCTCTGACACTCTCTGACACTCTCTTACACTCTCCATCACTCTCTGAGACTCTCTGATACACTGTGACACTCTCAGACACACTCTGACACACTCAGACACTCTCTACCACGCTCTATCACTCTCTCACACTGTCTGACACTCTCTGATACACTCTAACACTCTCTGACAATTTCTATCACTATTTGACATTCGCTGACACTCTCAGACAGTCTCAGACACTCTCTATCACTTTCAGACACTCTCTGCCACTCTCTATCACTCTCTATCACTCTCTGAAACTCTCTGCCACTCGCTGACACTCTCTATCACTATCTGACACTCTCTGACACTCTCTCTGACCATCTCTCACACTCTCTGACACTCTCTCACACTCTCTCTGACCCTCCCTGACACTCTCTGAGACTCTCTGACACTCTCTATCACTCTCTGAAACTCTTTGACAATCTCAGACACACTCAGACACTCTCTGACACTCTCGATCACTCTCTGACACTTTCAGACACTCTCTGCCACTCTCTATCACTCTATATCACTCGCTGACACTTTCAGACATTCTCTGCCACTCTCTATCACTCTCTATCACTCTCTGACACTCTTTGACACTCTCTGACACTTTCAGACACTTTCAGACACTCTCTGCTACTCTCTATCACTCTCTGACGCTCTCTGACACTCTCTATCACTCTCTGACACTCTCTGACACTTTCAGACACTCTCTGCTACTCTCTGACACTCTCTGACACTCTCTGACACTCTCTGACACTCTCACACACTCTCACACTCTCTCACACTCTCTCACACTCTCTGACACACTCTGACCCTCTCAGACACTCTCTGACACTATCTGACACTCTCTGACACTCTCTGACACACTCTGTCCCTCTCTGACAATCTCTGACACTTTCAGACACTCTCTGCCACACTCTATCACTCTATATCACTCTCTGACACTTTCAGACACTCTCTATCACTCTCTATCACTCTCTATTACTCTCTGACACTCTCTGACACTCTCTGACACTCTCAATCTCTCTCTGACACTCTCTGACAATCTCAGACACAATCAGACACTCTCTCTCACTCTCTATCACTCTCTGACTCTCTCTGATACACTGTGGCACTCTCAGACGCTCTCTGACACTCTCTGATACTCTCTGACACTCTCTGACACTCTCTGACAATCTCAGACACACTCAGACACTCTCTGACACTTTCAGACACTCTCTGCCACTCTCTATCAATCTCTGACGCTCTCTGACACTCTCTATCACTCTCTGACACTCTCTGACACTTTCAGACACTCTCTGCTACTCTCTGACACTCTCTGACACTCTCTGACACTCTCTGACACTCTCACACTCTCTCACACTCTCTCACACTCTCTCACACTCTCTGACACTCTCTGACACACTCTGTCCCTCTCTGAAACTCTCTGACACTATCTGACACTCTCTGACACTCTCTGACACACTCTGTCCCTCTCTGACACTCTCTGACACTTTCAGACACTCATTGCCACACTCTATCACTCTATATCACTCTCTGACACTTTCAGACACTCTCTATCACTCTCTATCACTCTCTATCACTCTCTATCACTCTCTGACACTCTCTGACACTCTCTGCCACTCTCTATCTCTCTCTGACACTCTCTGACAATCTCAAACACACTCAGACACTCTCTGACACTCTCTATCACTCACTGACACTCTCTGACACTCTCAGACAGTCTCAGACACTCTCTGACACTCTCTGATACTCTCTGACACTCTCTGACACTCTCTGACAATCTCAGACACACTCAGACACTCTCTGACACTTTCAGACACTCTCTGCCACACTCTATCACTCTCTATCGCTCTCTGAAACTCTCTGCCACTCTCTGACACTCTCTTTGACCATCTGACACTCTCTGACACTCTCTCTGACCCTCTCTCACACTCTCTGACCCTCCCTGACACTCTCTATCACTCTCTGCCACTCTCTATCACTCTCTGCCACTCTCTGACAATCTCAGACACACTCAGACACTCTCTGACACTCTCGTACACTCTCTGACACTTTCACACACTCTCTGCCACTCTCTATCACTCTATATCACTCGCTGACACTTTCAGACACTCTCTGCCACTCTCTATCACTCTCTATCACTCTCTGACGCTCTCTGACACTCTCTATCACTCTCTGACACTCTCTGACACTTTCAGACACTCTCTGCTACTCTCTGACACTCTCTGACACTCTCACACTCTCTGACATTCTCTGACACTCTCTGACACACTCTGTCCCTCTCTGACACTCTCTGACACTACCTGACACTCTCTGACACTATCACACTCTCTGACACTCTCTGACACTCTCTCATACTCTCTGACATTCTCTCACACTCTCTGACACTCTCTGACCCTCTCTGACAATCTCTGACACTCACTGACAAACTCTATATAACTCTCTGACACTTTCAGACACTCTCCATGACACTCTATCACTCGCTATCACTCTCTGACACTCTCTGAAACTCTCTGACACTCTCTGACACTCTCTATCACTCTCAGACACTCTCTGACACTTTCAGACACTCTCTGCCACTCTCTATCCCTCTCTGACACTCTCTGACTCTCGCACACTCTCTGCCACTCTCTGAAACTCTTTCACACTCTCTGACACTCTCTGACCCTCTCTGACGCTCTCTGACACTCTCTGACACTCTCTATCACTGTGAATCATTCTCAATCACTCTCAATTACTCTCTGACACTCTCTGACACTCTCTATCACTCTCAGCCTTCTCTGTATCACTCTCTGACTCTCTCTGACACTCTCTGACACTCTCTGACACTCTCAGACACTCTCTGACACTTTCAGACACTCTCTGCCACTCTCTGTCACTCTCTGACACTCTCTTGCACTCGCACACTCTCTGACCCTCTCTGACACTCTTTCACACTCTCTGACACTCTCTGAACCTCTCTGACCTTCTCTGACACTCTCAGACACTCTCTGGCACACTCTATCACTCTCTGACACTCTCTATCACTGTCAATCATTCTCAATCACTCGCAATCACTCTCTGAACCTCTCTGACACACTCTGGCACTCTCTCTCACTCTCTATCACTCTCTGACCCTCTCTGACCCTCTCTGACACTCTCAGACACTCTCTGGCACACTCTATCACTCTCTGACACTCTCTATCACTGTGAATCGTTCTCAATCACTCTCAATTGCTCTCTGACACACTCTATCACTCTCAGCCTTCTCTGTATCACTCTCTGACACTCTCTGACACTCTCTGACACTCTCTGACACTCTCTGATACACTCTGGCACTCTCAGACACTCTCTGACATTCTCTATCACTCTCTGACACTCTCTGATGCACTCTGACACTCTCAGACAGTCTCAGACACTCTCTATCACTCTCTGACACTCTCTGACACTCTCTGACACTTTCTGATACACTCTGACGCTCTCAGACACTCTCTGACACACTCAGACACTCTCTACCACTCTCATTCACTCTCTGACAATCTTTGAAACAATCTAACACTCTCAGACACTCTCTGACACTCTCTATCACTCTCTGACTCAATCTGACACTCTCAGACTGTCTCAGACACTCTCAATCACTCTCTGACACTCTCTGACACTCTCTGATACTCTCTGACATTCTCAGACACACTCAGACACTCTCTGACACTCTCACACTCTCTCACACTCTCTGTCCCTCTCTGACACACTCACACTCTCTGACACTCTCACACTCTCTGACACTCTCTGACACTCTCTCACTCTCTCTGACATTCTCTCACACTCTCTGACACTCTCTGACCCTCTGTGACAATGTCTGACACTTTCTGACAAACTCTATCACTCTCTGACACTCTCTGACACTCTCTGACACACTCAGACACTCTCTATTACTCTTTGACACTTTCAGACACTCTCTGCCACTCTCTATCACTCTATATCACTCTCTGAAGCTCTCTGACACTCTCTGACACTCTCTATCACTCTCAGACACTCTCTGACACTTTCAGACACTCTCTGCCACTCTCTATCACTCTTTGACACTCTCTTGCTCTCTCTGACACTCGCACACTCTCTGACCCTCTCTGACACTCTTCCACCCTCTCTGACACTATCTGAACCTCTCTGACCTTCTCTGACACTCTCAGAAACTCTCTGGCACACTCTATCACTCTCTGACACTCTCTATCACTGTCAATCATTCTCAATCACCCTCAATCACTCTCTGAACCTCTCTGACACACTCTGGCACTCTCAGACACTCTCTGGCACACTCAATCACTCTCTGACACTCTCTGACACTCTCTATCACTGTGAATCATTCTCAATCACTCTCAATTGCTCTCTGACACTCTCTATCACTCTCAGCCTTCTCTGTATCACTCTATGACACTCTCTGACACTCTCTGACACTCTCTGACACTCTTTCACACTCTCTGACCCTCTCTGACCCTCTCTGACCCTCTCTGACACTCTCAGACACTCTCTGGCACACTCTATCACTCTCTGACACTCTCTATCACTCTCTATCAATCTCTGACACTCTCTGATACACTCTGGCACTCTCAGACACTCTCTGACATTCTCTATCACTCTCTGACACTCTCTGATGCACTCTGACACTCTCAGACAGTCTCAGACACTCTCTATCACTCTCTGACACTCTCTGACACTCTCTGACACTCTCTGACACTTTCTGATACACTCTGGCACTCTCTGATACACTCTGACACTCTCAGACACTCTCTGACACACTCAGACACTCTCTACCACTCTCATTCACTCTCTGACACTCTTTGAAACAATCTAACACTCTCAGACGCTCTCTGACACTCTCTATCACTCTCTGACTCAATCTGACACTCTCAGACTGTCTCAGACACTCTCGATCACTCTCTGACACTCTCTGACACTCTCTGACACTCTCTGATACTCTCTGACATTCTCAGACACACTCAGACACTCTCTGACACTCTCACACTCTCTCACACTCTCTGACACTCTCTGACACACTCTGTCCCTCTCTGACACTCTCTGACACTATCTGATACTCTCTGACACTCTCACACTCTCTGACACTCTCACACTCTCTGACACTCTCTGACACTCTCTCACTCTCTCTGACATTCTCTCACACTCTCTGACACTCTCTGACCCTCTCTGACAATGTCTGACACTTTCTGACAAACTCTATCACTCTCTGACACTCTCTGACACTCTCTGACACACTCAGACACTCTCTATTACTCTCTGACACTTTCAGACACTCTCTGCCACTCTCTATCACTCTATATCACTCTCTGACACTTTCAGATACTCTCTATCACTCTCTATCACTCTCTGAAGCTCTCTGACACTCTCTGACACTCTCTATCACTCTCAGACACTCTCTGACACTTTCAGACACTCTCTGCCACTCTCTATCACTCTCTGACACTCTCTTGCTCTCTCTGACACTCGCACACTCTCTGACCCTCTCTGACACTCTTTCACCCTCTCTGACAGTATCTGAACCTCTCTGACCTTCTCTGACACTCTCAGACACTCTCTGGCACACTCTATCACTCTCTGACACTCTCTATCACTGTCAATCATTCTCAATCACTCTCAATCACTCTCTGAACCTCTCTGACACTCTCTGGCACTTTCAGATACTCTCAGACACACTCAGACACTCTCTCTCACTCTCTATCACTCTCTGACTCTCTCTGATACACTGTGGCACTCTCAGACACTCTCTGACTCTCTCTATCACTCTCTGACACTCTCTGATACACTCTGACACTCTCAGACACTCTCAGATACTCTCTGACACTCTCTATCACTCTCTGACTCAATCTGACACTCTCAGACAGTCTCAGACACTCTCTATCACTCTCTGACACTCTCTGACACTCTCTGATACTCTCTGATACACTGTGACACTCTCTGACACTCTCTATCATTCTCTGACACTCTCTGACAATCTCAGACACAATCAGTCACTCTCTGACACTCTCTATCACTCTCTGACACTCTCTGACTCTTTCAGACACTCTCTGCCACTCTCTGACACTCTCTATCACTCTCTGACACTCTCTAACACTCTCTGACACTCTCTGACCCTCTCTATCACTCTCTGACCCTCTCTGGCACTCTCAGACCCACGCAGACACTCGCTGACACTCACTTTCACTCTCTGACGCTCTCTGACACTTTCAGACATTCTCTGCCACTCTCTATTACTCTCTATCACTCGCTGACACTTTCAGACACTCTCTGCCACTCTCTATCACTCTCTGTCACACTCTGACACTCTCTGACACTCTCACACTCTCTGACACTCTCACACTCTCCGACACTCTCACACTCTCGGACATTCTCTGACCCTCTCTGACACTCTCTGACACTCTCTGACACTCTCTATCACTCTCTGACACTCTCTGACACTCTCTTACACTCTCCATCACTCTCTGAGACTCTCTGATACACTGTGACACTCTCAGACACACTCTGACACACTCAGACACTCTCTACCACGCTCTATCACTCTCTCACACTGCCTGACACTCTCTGATACACTCTAACACTCTCTGACAATTTCTATCACTATTTGACATTCGCTGACACTCTCAGACAGTCTCAGACACTCTCTATCACTTTCAGACACTCTCTGCCACTCTCTATCACTCTCTATCACTCTCTGAAACTCTCTGCCACTCGCTGACACTCTCTATCACTATCTGACACTCTCTGACACTCTCTCTGACCCTCTCTCACACTCTCTGACACTCTCTCACACTCTCTCTGACCCTCCCTGACACTCTCTGAGACTCTCTGACACTCTCTATCACTCTCCGAAACTCTCTGACAATCTCAGACACACTCAGACACTCTCTGACACTCTCGATCACTCTCTGACACTTTCAGACACTCTCTGCCACTCTCTATCACTCTATATCACTCGCTGACACTTTCAGACATTCTCTGCCAGTCTCTATCACTCTCTATCACTCTCTATCACTCTCTGACACTCTCTGACACTCTCTGACTCTTTCAGACACTTTCAGACACTCTCTGCTACTCTCTATCACTCTCTGACACTCTCTGACACTCTCTGACACTCTCACTCTCTCACACTCTGTCACACTCTCTGACACTCTCTGACACACTCTGTCCCTCTCTGACACTCTCTGACACTCTCTGACACTATCTGACACTATCTGACACTCTCACACTCTCTGACACTCTCACACTCTCTGACTCTCTCTGACACTCTCTCATACTCTCTGACATTCTCTCACACTCTCTCACACTCTCTGACCCTCTCTGACCCTCTCTGACAATCTCTGACACTCTCTGACGAACTCTATCACTCTCTGACACTTTTTGACACACTCAGACACTCTCTATCACTCGATGACACTTTCAGACACTCTCTGCCACTCTCTGACACTCGCTGACACTCTCTGACACTCTCTGATACTCTCTGACACTCTCTATCACTCTCAGACACTCCCTGACACTTTCAGACACTCTCTGCAACTCTCTGTCACTCTCTATCACTCCATGACACTCTCTGACACTCTCTGTCACTCGCACACTCTCTGCCACTCTTTTACACTCTCTGACACTCTCTGACACTCTCTGACCCTCTCCATCACTCTATATCACTCTCTGACACTTTCAGACACTCTCTATCACTCTATATCACTCTTTATCACTCTCTATCACTCTCTGACATTCTCTGACACTCTCTGACACTCTCTATCACTCTCTATCACTCTCTATCACTCTCTATCACTCTCTATCACTCTCTGACACTCTCTGACACTCTCTGCCACTCTCTATCTCTCTCTGACACTCTCTGACAATCTCAAACACACTCAGACACTCTCTGACACTCTCTATCACTCACTGACACTCTCTGACACTCTCAGACAGTCTCAGACACTCTCTGACACTCTCTGATACTCTCTGACACTCTCTGACACTCTCTGACAATCTCAGACACACTCAGACACTCTCTGACACTTTCAGACACTCTCTGCCACACTCTATCACTCTCTATCACTCTCTGAAACTCTCTGCCACTCTCTGACACTCTCTTTGACCATCTGACACTCTCTGACACTCTCTCTGACCCTCTCTCACACTCTCTGACCCTCCCTGACACTCTCTATCACTCTCTGCCACTCTCTATCACTCTCTGCCACTCTCTGACAATCTCAGACACACTCAGACACTCTCTGACACTCTCGTACACTCTCTGACACTTTCACACACTCTCTGCCACTCTCTATCACTCTATATCACTCGCTGACACTTTCAGACACTCTCTGCCACTCTCTATCACTCTCTATCACTCTCTGACGCTCTCTGACACTCTCTATCACTCTCTGACACTCTCTGACACTTTCAGACACTCTCTGCTACTCTCTGACACTCTCTGACACTCTCACACTCTCTGACATTCTCTGACACTCTCTGACACACTCTGTCCCTCTCTGACACTCTCTGACACTACCTGACACTCTCTGACACTATCACACTCTCTGACACTCTCTGACACTCTCTCATACTCTCTGACATTCTCTCACACTCTCTGACACTCTCTGACCCTCTCTGACAATCTCTGACACTCACTGACAAACTCTATATAACTCTCTGACACTTTCAGACACTCTCCATGACACTCTATCACTCGCTATCACTCTCTGACACTCTCTGAAACTCTCTGACACTCTCTGACACTCTCTATCACTCTCAGACACTCTCTGACACTTTCAGACACTCTCTGCCACTCTCTATCCCTCTCTGACACTCTCTGACTCTCGCACACTCTCTGCCACTCTCTGAAACTCTTTCACACTCTCTGACACTCTCTGACCCTCTCTGACGCTCTCTGACACTCTCTGACACTCTCTATCACTGTGAATCATTCTCAATCACTCTCAATTACTCTCTGACACTCTCTGACACTCTCTATCACTCTCAGCCTTCTCTGTATCACTCTCTGACTCTCTCTGACACTCTCTGACACTCTCTGACACTCTCAGACACTCTCTGACACTTTCAGACACTCTCTGCCACTCTCTGTCACTCTCTGACACTCTCTTGCACTCGCACACTCTCTGACCCTCTCTGACACTCTTTCACACTCTCTGACACTCTCTGAACCTCTCTGACCTTCTCTGACACTCTCAGACACTCTCTGGCACACTCTATCACTCTCTGACACTCTCTATCACTGTCAATCATTCTCAATCACTCGCAATCACTCTCTGAACCTCTCTGACACACTCTGGCACTCTCTCTCACTCTCTATCACTCTCTGACCCTCTCTGACCCTCTCTGACACTCTCAGACACTCTCTGGCACACTCTATCACTCTCTGACACTCTCTATCACTGTGAATCGTTCTCAATCACTCTCAATTGCTCTCTGACACACTCTATCACTCTCAGCCTTCTCTGTATCACTCTCTGACACTCTCTGACACTCTCTGACACTCTCTGACACTCTCTGATACACTCTGGCACTCTCAGACACTCTCTGACATTCTCTATCACTCTCTGACACTCTCTGATGCACTCTGACACTCTCAGACAGTCTCAGACACTCTCTATCACTCTCTGACACTCTCTGACACTCTCTGACACTTTCTGATACACTCTGACGCTCTCAGACACTCTCTGACACACTCAGACACTCTCTACCACTCTCATTCACTCTCTGACAATCTTTGAAACAATCTAACACTCTCAGACACTCTCTGACACTCTCTATCACTCTCTGACTCAATCTGACACTCTCAGACTGTCTCAGACACTCTCAATCACTCTCTGACACTCTCTGACACTCTCTGATACTCTCTGACATTCTCAGACACACTCAGACACTCTCTGACACTCTCACACTCTCTCACACTCTCTGTCCCTCTCTGACACACTCACACTCTCTGACACTCTCACACTCTCTGACACTCTCTGACACTCTCTCACTCTCTCTGACATTCTCTCACACTCTCTGACACTCTCTGACCCTCTGTGACAATGTCTGACACTTTCTGACAAACTCTATCACTCTCTGACACTCTCTGACACTCTCTGACACACTCAGACACTCTCTATTACTCTTTGACACTTTCAGACACTCTCTGCCACTCTCTATCACTCTATATCACTCTCTGAAGCTCTCTGACACTCTCTGACACTCTCTATCACTCTCAGACACTCTCTGACACTTTCAGACACTCTCTGCCACTCTCTATCACTCTTTGACACTCTCTTGCTCTCTCTGACACTCGCACACTCTCTGACCCTCTCTGACACTCTTCCACCCTCTCTGACACTATCTGAACCTCTCTGACCTTCTCTGACACTCTCAGAAACTCTCTGGCACACTCTATCACTCTCTGACACTCTCTATCACTGTCAATCATTCTCAATCACCCTCAATCACTCTCTGAACCTCTCTGACACACTCTGGCACTCTCAGACACTCTCTGGCACACTCAATCACTCTCTGACACTCTCTGACACTCTCTATCACTGTGAATCATTCTCAATCACTCTCAATTGCTCTCTGACACTCTCTATCACTCTCAGCCTTCTCTGTATCACTCTATGACACTCTCTGACACTCTCTGACACTCTCTGACACTCTTTCACACTCTCTGACCCTCTCTGACCCTCTCTGACCCTCTCTGACACTCTCAGACACTCTCTGGCACACTCTATCACTCTCTGACACTCTCTATCACTCTCTATCAATCTCTGACACTCTCTGATACACTCTGGCACTCTCAGACACTCTCTGACATTCTCTATCACTCTCTGACACTCTCTGATGCACTCTGACACTCTCAGACAGTCTCAGACACTCTCTATCACTCTCTGACACTCTCTGACACTCTCTGACACTCTCTGACACTTTCTGATACACTCTGGCACTCTCTGATACACTCTGACACTCTCAGACACTCTCTGACACACTCAGACACTCTCTACCACTCTCATTCACTCTCTGACACTCTTTGAAACAATCTAACACTCTCAGACGCTCTCTGACACTCTCTATCACTCTCTGACTCAATCTGACACTCTCAGACTGTCTCAGACACTCTCGATCACTCTCTGACACTCTCTGACACTCTCTGACACTCTCTGATACTCTCTGACATTCTCAGACACACTCAGACACTCTCTGACACTCTCACACTCTCTCACACTCTCTGACACTCTCTGACACACTCTGTCCCTCTCTGACACTCTCTGACACTATCTGATACTCTCTGACACTCTCACACTCTCTGACACTCTCACACTCTCTGACACTCTCTGACACTCTCTCACTCTCTCTGACATTCTCTCACACTCTCTGACACTCTCTGACCCTCTCTGACAATGTCTGACACTTTCTGACAAACTCTATCACTCTCTGACACTCTCTGACACTCTCTGACACACTCAGACACTCTCTATTACTCTCTGACACTTTCAGACACTCTCTGCCACTCTCTATCACTCTATATCACTCTCTGACACTTTCAGATACTCTCTATCACTCTCTATCACTCTCTGAAGCTCTCTGACACTCTCTGACACTCTCTATCACTCTCAGACACTCTCTGACACTTTCAGACACTCTCTGCCACTCTCTATCACTCTCTGACACTCTCTTGCTCTCTCTGACACTCGCACACTCTCTGACCCTCTCTGACACTCTTTCACCCTCTCTGACAGTATCTGAACCTCTCTGACCTTCTCTGACACTCTCAGACACTCTCTGGCACACTCTATCACTCTCTGACACTCTCTATCACTGTCAATCATTCTCAATCACTCTCAATCACTCTCTGAACCTCTCTGACACTCTCTGGCACTTTCAGATACTCTCAGACACACTCAGACACTCTCTCTCACTCTCTATCACTCTCTGACTCTCTCTGATACACTGTGGCACTCTCAGACACTCTCTGACTCTCTCTATCACTCTCTGACACTCTCTGATACACTCTGACACTCTCAGACACTCTCAGATACTCTCTGACACTCTCTATCACTCTCTGACTCAATCTGACACTCTCAGACAGTCTCAGACACTCTCTATCACTCTCTGACACTCTCTGACACTCTCTGATACTCTCTGATACACTGTGACACTCTCTGACACTCTCTATCATTCTCTGACACTCTCTGACAATCTCAGACACAATCAGTCACTCTCTGACACTCTCTATCACTCTCTGACACTCTCTGACTCTTTCAGACACTCTCTGCCACTCTCTGACACTCTCTATCACTCTCTGACACTCTCTAACACTCTCTGACACTCTCTGACCCTCTCTATCACTCTCTGACCCTCTCTGGCACTCTCAGACCCACGCAGACACTCGCTGACACTCACTTTCACTCTCTGACGCTCTCTGACACTTTCAGACATTCTCTGCCACTCTCTATTACTCTCTATCACTCGCTGACACTTTCAGACACTCTCTGCCACTCTCTATCACTCTCTGTCACACTCTGACACTCTCTGACACTCTCACACTCTCTGACACTCTCACACTCTCCGACACTCTCACACTCTCGGACATTCTCTGACCCTCTCTGACACTCTCTGACACTCTCTATCACTCTCTGACACTCTCTGACACTCTCTTACACTCTCCATCACTCTCTGAGACTCTCTGATACACTGTGACACTCTCAGACACACTCTGACACACTCAGACACTCTCTACCACGCTCTATCACTCTCTCACACTGCCTGACACTCTCTGATACACTCTAACACTCTCTGACAATTTCTATCACTATTTGACATTCGCTGACACTCTCAGACAGTCTCAGACACTCTCTATCACTTTCAGACACTCTCTGCCACTCTCTATCACTCTCTATCACTCTCTGAAACTCTCTGCCACTCGCTGACACTCTCTATCACTATCTGACACTCTCTGACACTCTCTCTGACCCTCTCTCACACTCTCTGACACTCTCTCACACTCTCTCTGACCCTCCCTGACACTCTCTGAGACTCTCTGAAACTCTCTATCACTCTCCGAAACTCTCTGACAATCTCAGACACACTCAGACACTCTCTGACACTCTCGATCACTCTCTGACACTTTCAGACACTCTCTGCCACTCTCTATCACTCTATATCACTCGCTGACACTTTCAGACATTCTCTGCCAGTCTCTATCACTCTCTATCACTCTCTATCACTCTCTGACACTCTCTGACACTCTCTGACTCTTTCAGACACTTTCAGACACTCTCTGCTACTCTCTATCACTCTCTGACACTCTCTGACACTCTCTGACACTCTCACTCTCTCACACTCTGTCACACTCTCTGACACTCTCTGACACACTCTGTCCCTCTCTGACACTCTCTGACACTCTCTGACACTATCTGACACTATCTGACACTCTCACACTCTCTGACACTCTCACACTCTCTGACTCTCTCTGACACTCTCTCATACTCTCTGACATTCTCTCACACTCTCTCACACTCTCTGACCCTCTCTGACCCTCTCTGACAATCTCTGACACTCTCTGACGAACTCTATCACTCTCTGACACTTTTTGACACACTCAGACACTCTCTATCACTCGATGACACTTTCAGACACTCTCTGCCACTCTCTGACACTCGCTGACACTCTCTGACACTCTCTGATACTCTCTGACACTCTCTATCACTCTCAGACACTCCCTGACACTTTCAGACACTCTCTGCAACTCTCTGTCACTCTCTATCACTCCATGACACTCTCTGACACTCTCTGTCACTCGCACACTCTCTGCCACTCTTTTACACTCTCTGACACTCTCTGACACTCTCTGACCCTCTCCATCACTCTATATCACTCTCTGACACTTTCAGACACTCTCTATCACTCTATATCACTCTTTATCACTCTCTATCACTCTCTGACATTCTCTGACACTCTCTGACACTCTCTATCACTCTCTATCACTCTCTATCACTCTCTATAACTCTCTGACACTTTCAGACACTCTCTGCCACTCTCTCTCACTCTCTGTCACTCTCTGACACTCTCTGACACTCGCACACTCTCTGCCACTCTCTGACACTCTTTCACACTCTCTGACACTCTTTCACACTCTCTGACACTCTCTGGCACACTCTAGCACTCTCTGACACTCTCTATCAATGGGAATCATTCTCAATCACTCTCAATCACTCTCTGACACTCTCTGACACTCTCTATCACTCTCCATCACTCTCTGACACTCTCCATCACTCTCTGACACTCTCTGACACTCTCTGACACTCGCACACTCTCTGACACTCTCTGACACTCTTTCACACTATCTGACACTCTCTGACACTCTTTCACACTCTCTGACACTCTCTGACCCTCTCTGACCCTCTCTGACACTCTCTGATACACTCTCACCCTCTCAGACGCTCTCCGACACTCTCTATCACTCTCTGACTCAATCTGACACTCTCAGACAGTCTCATACACTCTCTATCACTCTCTGACACTCTTGGACACTCTCTGATACTCTCTGATACACTCTGACACTCTCTGACACTCTCTGACACTCTCTGACACACTCAGACACTCTCTGACACTCTCTGACACTCTCTGCCACTTTCAGACACTCTCTGCCACTCTCTGCCACTCTCTATCACTCTCTGACACTCTCTGACACTCTCTGACACTCTCTGACACTCTCAGACCCACACAGACACTCGCTGACACTCAATATCACTCTCTGACACTCTCTGCCACTCACTATCACTCTCTGACACTCTCTGACACTTTCAGACATTCTCTGCCACTCTCTATCACTCGCTGACACTTTCAGACACTCTCTGCCACTCTCTATCACTCTCTGTCACTCTCTGACCCTCTCTGACACAATCAGACACACTCTGACACTCCCTATCACTCTCTGACACTTTCAGACACTCTCTGCCACTCTCTATCACTCTCTGACACTCTCTATCACTCTCTGACACTCTCTAACACTCTCTGACACTCTCTGACCCTCTCTATCACTCTCTGACCCTCTCTGGAACTCTCAGTCCCACGCAGACACGCGCTGACACTCACTTTCACTCTCTGACACTCTCTGACACTTTCAGACATTCTCTGCCACTCTCTATTACTCTATATCACTCGCTGACACTTTCAGACACTCTCTGCCACTATCTATCACTCTCTGTCACACTCTGACACTCTCTGACACTCTCACACTCTCTGACACTCTCACACTCTCCGACACTCTCACACGCTCGGACCCTTTCTGACACTCTCTATCACTCTCTGACACTCTCTGACACTCTCTATCAATCTCTGACACTCTCTATCACTCTCTGACAATCTCAGACACGCTCAGACACTCTCTGACACTCTCTGACACTCTCTATCACTCTCTGACACACTCTGACACTTTCAGACACTCTCTGCTACTCTCTCTCACTCTCTATCACTCTCTGACACTCTCTGACACTCTCACACTCTCTGACACTCTCACACACTCTCACACAGTCTCTGACACTCTCTGACCCACTCTGACACTCTCTGTCACTGTCTGGCACTCTCTGACACTCTCATACTCTCTGGCACTCTCACTCTCTCTGACACTCTCACTCTCTCTGACACTCTCTGACACTCTCTGACACTCTCTCACACTCTCTGACACTCTCTGACCCTCTCTATCACTCTCTGTCACACTCTGACACTCTCTGACACTCTCACACTCTCCGACACTCTCACACTCTCGGACCCTTTCTGACACTCTCTATCACTCTCTGACACTCTCTATCAATCTCTGACACTCTCTATCACTCTCTGACACTCTCCGACACTCTCACACTCTCGGACCCTTTCTGACACTCTCTATCACTCTCTGACACTCTCTGACACTCTCTATCACTCTCTGACACTCTCTGACACTCTCTGACACTTTCAGACACTTTCAGACACTCTCTGCTACTCTCTATCACTCTCTGACACTCTCTGACACTCTCTGACACTCTCTATCACTCTATATCACTCTTTATCACTCTCTATCACTCTCTGACATTCTCTGACACTCTCTGACACTCTCTATCACTCTCTATCACTCTCTATCACTCTCTATAACTCTCTGACACTTTCAGACACTCTCTGCCACTCTCTCTCACTCTCTGTCACTCTCTGACACTCTCTGACACTCGCACACTCTCTGCCACTCTCTGACACTCTTTCACACTCTCTGACACTCTTTCACACTCTCTGACACTCTCTGGCACACTCTAGCACTCTCTGACACTCTCTATCAATGGGAATCATTCTCAATCACTCTCAATCACTCTCTGACACTCTCTGACACTCTCTATCACTCTCCATCACTCTCTGACACTCTCCATCACTCTCTGACACTCTCTGACACTCTCTGACACTCGCACACTCTCTGACACTCTCTGACACTCTTTCACACTATCTGACACTCTCTGACACTCTTTCACACTCTCTGACACTCTCTGACCCTCTCTGACCCTCTCTGACACTCTCTGATACACTCTCACCCTCTCAGACGCTCTCCGACACTCTCTATCACTCTCTGACTCAATCTGACACTCTCAGACAGTCTCATACACTCTCTATCACTCTCTGACACTCTTGGACACTCTCTGATACTCTCTGATACACTCTGACACTCTCTGACACTCTCTGACACTCTCTGACACACTCAGACACTCTCTGACACTCTCTGACACTCTCTGCCACATTCAGACACTCTCTGCCACTCTCTGCCACTCTCTATCACTCTCTGACACTCTCTGACACTCTCTGACACTCTCTGACACTCTCAGACCCACACAGACACTCGCTGACACTCAATATCACTCTCTGACACTCTCTGCCACTCACTATCACTCTCTGACACTCTCTGACACTTTCAGACATTCTCTGCCACTCTCTATCACTCGCTGACACTTTCAGACACTCTCTGCCACTCTCTATCACTCTCTGTCACTCTCTGACCCTCTCTGACACAATCAGACACACTCTGACACTCCCTATCACTCTCTGACACTTTCAGACACTCTCTGCCACTCTCTATCACTCTCTGACACTCTCTATCACTCTCTGACACTCTCTAACACTCTCTGACACTCTCTGACCCTCTCTATCACTCTCTGACCCTCTCTGGAACTCTCAGTCCCACGCAGACACGCGCTGACACTCACTTTCACTCTCTGACACTCTCTGACACTTTCAGACATTCTCTGCCACTCTCTATTACTCTATATCACTCGCTGACACTTTCAGACACTCTCTGCCACTATCTATCACTCTCTGTCACACTCTGACACTCTCTGACACTCTCACACTCTCTGACACTCTCACACTCTCCGACACTCTCACACGCTCGGACCCTTTCTGACACTCTCTATCACTCTCTGACACTCTCTGACACTCTCTATCAATCTCTGACACTCTCTATCACTCTCTGACAATCTCAGACACGCTCAGACACTCTCTGACACTCTCTGACACTCTCTATCACTCTCTGACACACTCTGACACTTTCAGACACTCTCTGCTACTCTCTCTCACTCTCTATCACTCTCTGACACTCTCTGACACTCTCACACTCTCTGACACTCTCACACACTCTCACACAGTCTCTGACACTCTCTGACCCACTCTGACACTCTCTGTCACTGTCTGGCACTCTCTGACACTCTCATACTCTCTGGCACTCTCACTCTCTCTGACACTCTCACTCTCTCTGACACTCTCTGACACTCTCTGACACTCTCTCACACTCTCTGACACTCTCTGACCCTCTCTATCACTCTCTGTCACACTCTGACACTCTCTGACACTCTCACACTCTCCGACACTCTCACACTCTCGGACCCTTTCTGACACTCTCTATCACTCTCTGACACTCTCTATCAATCTCTGACACTCTCTATCACTCTCTGACACTCTCCGACACTCTCACACTCTCGGACCCTTTCTGACACTCTCTATCACTCTCTGACACTCTCTGACACTCTCTATCACTCTCTGACACTCTCTGACACTCTCTGACACTTTCAGACACTTTCAGACACTCTCTGCTACTCTCTATCACTCTCTGACACTCTCTGACACTCTCTGACACTCTCACACTCTCTCACACTCTGTCACACTCTCTGACACTCTCTGACACACTCTGTCCCTCTCTGACACTCTCTGACACTCTCTGACACTATCTGACACTATCTGACACTCTCACACTCTCTGACACTCTCACACTCTCTGACATTCTCTGACACTCTCTCATACTCTCTGACATTCTCTCACACTCTTTCACACTCTCTGACCCTCTCTGACCCTCTCTGACAATCTCTGACACTCTCTGACGAACTCTATCACTCTCTGACACTTTTTGACACACTCAGACACTCTCTATCACTCGATGACACTTTCAGACACTCTCTGCCACTCTCTCACACTCGCTGACACTCTCTGACACTCTCTGATACTCTCTGACACTCTCTATCACTCTCAGACACTCTCTGACACTTTCAGACACTCTCTGCAACTCTCTGTCACTCTCTATCACTCCATGACACTCTCTGACACTCTCTGTCACTCGCACACTCTCTGCCACTCTTTTACACTCTCTGACACTCTCTGACCCTCTCTGACCCTCTCCATCACTCTATATCACTCTCTGACACTTTCAGACACTCTCTATCACTCTCTATCACTCTCTATCACTCTCTGACATTCTCTGACACTCTCTGACACTTTCTATCACTCTCTATCACTCTCTATCACTCTCTATAACTCTCTGACACTTTCAGACACTCTCTGCCACTCTCTATCACTCTCTGCCACTCTCTGACACTCTCTGACACTCGCACACTCTCTGCCACTCTCTGACACTCTTTCACACTCTCTGACACTCTTTCACACTCTCTGACACTCTCTGACACCCTCTGGCACACTCTAGCACTCTCTGACACTCTCTATCAATGGGAATCATTCTCAATCACTCTCAATCACTCTCTGACACTCTCTGACACTCTCTATCACTCTCCATCACTCTCTGACACTCTCTGACACTCTCTGACACTCGCACACTCTCTGACACTCTCTGACACTCTTTCACACTATCTGACACTCTCTGACACTCTTTCACACTCTCTGACACTCTCTGACCCTCTCTGACCCTCTCTGACACTCTCTGATACACTCTCACCCTCTCAGACGCTCTCCGACACTCTCTATCACTCTCTGACTCAATCTGACACTCTCAGACAGTCTCATACACTCTCTATCACTCTCTGACACTCTTGGACACTCTCTGATACTCTCTGATACACTCTGACACTCTCTGACACTCTCTGACACACTCAGACACTCTCTGACACTCTCTGACACTCTCTGACACTCTCTGCCACTTTC
Source organism: Heterodontus francisci (assembly GCF_036365525.1). NCBI lineage: Eukaryota > Metazoa > Chordata > Chondrichthyes > Heterodontiformes > Heterodontidae > Heterodontus > Heterodontus francisci. Next base: position 31,932,490 of record NC_090412.1, on the reverse strand, counting down.
AGACACTCTCTGCCACTCTCTGCCACTCTCTATCACTCTCTGACACTCTCTGACACTCTCTGACACTCTCAGACCCACACAGACACTCGCTGACACTCAATATCACTCTCTGACACTCTCTGCCACTCACTATCACTCTCTGACACTCTCTGACACTTTCAGACATTCTCTGCCACTCTCTATCACTCGCTGACACTTTCAGACACTCTCTGCCACTCTCTATCACTCTCTGTCACTCTCTGACCCTCTCTGACACAATCAGACACTCTCTGACACTCCCTATCACTCTCTGACACTTTCAGACACTCTCTGCCACTCTCTATCACTCTCTGACACTCTCTATCACTCTCTGACACTCTCTAACACTCTCTGACACTCTCTGACCCTCTCTATCACTCTCTGACCCTCTCTGGAACACTCAGACCCACGCAGACACGCGCTGACACTCACTTTCACTCTCTGACACTCTCTGACACTTTCAGACATTCTCTGCCACTCTCTATTACTCTATATCACTCGCTGACACTTTCAGACACTCTCTGCCACTCTCTATCACTCTCTGTCACACTCTGACACTCTCTGACACTCTCACACTCTCTGACACTCTCACACTCTCCGACACTCTCACACGCTCGGACCCTTTCTGACACTCTCTATCACTCTCTGACACTCTCTATCAATCTCTGACACTCTCTATCACTCTCTGACAATCTCAGACACGCTCAGACACTCTCTGACACTCTCTATCACTCTCTGACACACTCTGACACTTTCAGACACTCTCTGCTACTCTCTCTCACTCTCTATCACTCTCTGACACTCTCTGACACTCTCACACTCTCTGACACTCTCACACACTCTCACACAGTCTCTGACACTCTCTGACCCACTCTGACACTCTCTGTCACTGTCTGACACTCTCTGACACTCTCATACTCTCTGGCACTCTCACTCTCTCTGACACTCTCACTCTCTCTGACACTCTCTGACACTCTCTGACACTCTCTCACACTCTCTGACACTCTCTGACCCTCTCTATCACTCTCTGTCACACTCTGACACTCTCTGACACTCTCACACTCTCCGACACTCTCACACTCTCGGACCCTTTCTGACACTCTCTATCACTCTCTGACACTCTCTGACACTCTCTATCAATCTCTGACACTCTCTATCACTCTCTGACACTCTCTGACAATCTCAGACACTCTCTGACACTCTCTGATACACTCTGGCACTCTCAGACACTCTCTGACATTCTCTATCACTCTCTGACACTCTCTGATGCACTCTGACACTCTCAGACAGTCTCAGACACTCTCTATCACTCTCTGACACTCTCTGACACTCTCTGACACTCTCTGACACTTTCTGATACACTCTGGCACTCTCTGATACACTCTGACGCTCTCAGACACTCTCTGACACACTCAGACACTCTCTACCACTCTCATTCACTCTCTGACAATCTTTGAAACAATCTAACACTCTCAGACACTCTCTGACACTCTCTATCACTCTCTGACTCAATCTGACACTCTCAGACTGTCTCAGACACTCTCAATCACTCTCTGACACTCTCTGACACTCTCTGATACTCTCTGACATTCTCAGACACACTCAGACACTCTCTGACACTCTCACACTCTCTCACACTCTCTGTCCCTCTCTGACACACTCTGTCCCTCTCTGACACTCTCTGACACTATCTGATACTCTCTGACACTCTCACACTCTCTGACACTCTCACACTCTCTGACACTCTCTCACTCTCTCTGACATTCTCTCACACTCTCTGACACTCTCTGACCCTCTCTGACAATGTCTGACACTTTCTGACAAACTCTATCACTCTCTGACACTCTCTGACACTCTCTGACACACTCAGACACTCTCTATTACTCTCTGACACTTTCAGACACTCTCTGCCACTCTCTATCACTCTATATCACTCTCTGAAGCTCTCTGACACTCTCTGACACTCTCTATCACTCTCAGACACTCTCTGACACTTTCAGACACTCTCTGCCACTCTCTATCACTCTCTGACACTCTCTTGCTCTCTCTGACACTCGCACACTCTCTGACCCTCTCTGACACTCTTCCACCCTCTCTGACACTATCTGAACCTCTCTGACCTTCTCTGACACTCTCAGAAACTCTCTGGCACACTCTATCACTCTCTGACACTCTCTATCACTGTCAATCATTCTCAATCACCCTCAATCACTCTCTGAACCTCTCTGACACACTCTGGCACTCTCAGACACTCTCTGGCACACTCAATCACTCTCTGACACTCTCTATCACTGTGAATCATTCTCAATCACTCTCAATTGCTCTCTGACACTCTCTATCACTCTCAGCCTTCTTTGTATCACTCTATGACACTCTCTGACACTCTCTGACACTCTCTGACACTCTTTCACACTCTCTGACCCTCTCTGACCCTCTCTGACACTCTCAGACACTCTCTGGCACACTCTATCACTCTCTGACACTCTCTATCACTCTCTATCACTCTCTGACACTCTCTGATACACTCTGGCACTCTCAGACACTCTCTGACATTCTCTATCACTCTCTGACACTCTCTGATGCACTCTGACACTCTCAGACAGTCTCAGACACTCTCTATCACTCTCTGACACTCTCTGACACTCTCTGACACTTTCTGATACACTCTGGCACTCTCTGATACACTCTGACACTCTCAGACACTCTCTGACACACTCAGACACTCTCTACCACTCTCATTCACTCTCTGACACTCTTTGAAACAATCTAACACTCTCAGACGCTCTCTGACACTCTCTATCACTCTCTGACTCAATCTGACACTCTCAGACTGTCTCAGACACTCTCGATCACTCTCTGACACTCTCTGACACTCTCTGACACTCTCTGACACTCTCTGATACTCTCACACTCTCTCACACTCTCTGACACTCTCTGACACACTCTGTCCCTCTCTGACACTCTCTGACACTATCTGATACTCTCTGACACTCTCACACTCTCTGACACTCTCACACTCTCTGACACTCTCTGACACTCTCTCACTCTCTCTGACATTCTCTCACACTCTCTGACAGTCTCTGACCCTCTCTGACAATGTCTGACACTTTCTGACAAACTCTATCACTCTCTGACACTCTCTGACACACTCAGACACTCTCTATTACTCTCTGACACTTTCAGACACTCTCTGCCACTCTCTATCACTCTATATCACTCTCTGACACTTTCAGATACTCTCTATCACTCTCTATCACTCTCTGAAGCTCTCTGACACTCTCTGACACTCTCTATCACTCTCAGACACTCTCTGACACTTTCAGACACTCTCTGCCACTCTCTATCACTCTCTGACACTCTCTTGCTCTCTCTGACACTCGCACACTCTCTGACCCTCTCTGACACTCTTTCACCCTCTCTGACAGTATCTGAACCTCTCTGACCTTCTCTGACACTCTCAGACACTCTCTGGCACACTCTATCACTCTCTGACACTCTCTATCACTGTCAATCATTCTCAATCACTCTCAATCACTCTCTGAACCTCTCTGACACTCTCTGGCACTTTCAGATACTCTCAGACACATTCAGACACTCTCTCTCACTCTCTATCACTCTCTACTCTCTCTGATACACTGTGGCACTCTCAGACACTCTCTGACTCTCTCTATCACTCTCTGACACTCTCTGATACACTCTGACACTCTCAGACACTCTCAGACACTCTCTGACACTCTCTATCACTCTCTGACTCAATCTGACACTCTCAGACAGTCTCAGGCACTCTCTATCACTCTCTGACACTCTCTGACACTCTCTGATACTCTCTGATACACTGTGACACTCTCTGACACTCTCTATCATTCTCTGACACTCTCTGACAATCTCAGACACAATCAGTCACTCTCTGACACTCTCTATCACTCTCTGACACTCTCTGACTCTTTCAGACACTCTCTGACTCTTTCAGACACTCTCTGCCACTCTCTGACACTCTCTATCACTCTCTGACACTCTCTAACACTCTCTGACACTCTCTGACCCTCTCTATCACTCTCTGACCCTCTCTGGCACTCTCAGACCCACGCAGACACTCGCTGACACTCACTTTCACTCTCTGACGCTCTCTGACACTTTCAGACATTCTCTGCCACTCTCTATTACTCTCTATCACTCGCTGACACTTTCAGACACTCTCTGCCACTCTCTATCACTCTCTGTCACACTCTGACACTCTCTGACACTCTCACACTCTCTGACACTCTCACACTCTCCGACACTCTCACACTCTCGGACATTCTCTGACCCTCTCTGACACTCTCTGACACTCTCTGACACTCTCTATCACTCTCTGACACTCTCTGACACTCTCTTACACTCTCCATCACTCTCTGAGACTCTCTGATACACTGTGACACTCTCAGACACACTCTGACACACTCAGACACTCTCTACCACGCTCTATCACTCTCTCACACTGTCTGACACTCTCTGATACACTCTAACACTCTCTGACAATTTCTATCACTATTTGACATTCGCTGACACTCTCAGACAGTCTCAGACACTCTCTATCACTTTCAGACACTCTCTGCCACTCTCTATCACTCTCTATCACTCTCTGAAACTCTCTGCCACTCGCTGACACTCTCTATAACTATCTGACACTCACTGACACTCTCTCTGACCCTCTCTCACACTCTCTGACACTCTCTCACACTCTCTCTGACCCTCCCTGACACTCTCTGAGACTCTCTGAGACTCTCTATCACTCTCTGAAACTCTCTGACAATCTCAGACACACTCAGACACTCTCTGACACTCTCGATCACTCTCTGACACTTTCAGACACTCTCTGCCACTCTCTATCACTCTATATCACTCGCTGACACTTTCAGACATTCTCTGCCACTCTCTATCACTCTCTATCACTCTCTATCACTCTCTGACACTCTCTGACACTCTCTGACACTTTCAGACACTTTCAGACACTCTCTGCTACTCTCTATCACTCGCTGACACTTTCAGACACTCTCTGCCACTCTCTATCACTCTCTGTCACACTCTGACACTCTCTGACACTCTCACACTCTCTGACACTCTCACACTCTCCGACACTCTCACACTCTCGGACATTCTCTGACCCTCTCTGACACTCTCTGACACACTCTGTCCCTCTCTGACACTCTCTGACACTATCTGACACTATCTGACACTATCTGACACTCTCACACTCTCTGACACTCTCACACTCTCTGACACTCTCTGACACTCTCTCATACTCTCTGACATTCTCTCACACTCTCTCACACTCTCTGACCCTCTCTGACCCTCTCTGACAATCTCTGACACTCTCTGACGAACTCTATCACTCTCTGACACTTTTTGACACACTCAGACACTCTCTATCACTCGATGACACTTTCAGACACTCTCTGCCACTCTCTATCACTCCATGACACTTTCAGACACTCTCTATCACTCTCTGACACTCGCTGACACTCGCTGACACTCTCTGACACTCTCTGATACTCTCTGACACTCTCTATCACTCTCAGACACTCTCTGACACTTTCAGACACTCTCTGCAACTCTCTGTCACTCCCTATCACTCCATGACACTCTCTGACACTCTCTGTCACTCGCACACTCTCTGCCACTCTTTTACACTCTCTGACACTCTCTGACCCTCTCTGACCCTCTCCATCACTCTATATCACTCTCTGACACTTTCAGACACTCTCTGACACTCTCTGTCACTCTCTATCACTCTATGAATCTCTCAGACACTCTCTATCACTCTCTATCACTCTCTGGCACACTCTGACTCTCTCTGACACTCTCTGACACTCTCCATCACTCTCAGACACTCTCTGACACTCTCCATCACTCTCTGACACTCTCTGACAATCTCAGACACTCTCTGACACTTTCAGACACTCTCTGACACTCTCAGACACTTTCTGACACTCTCAGACTCTCGGAGACTCTCAGACGCTCTCGATCACTCTCTATCACTCTCTGACACTCTCTGACACTATCTATCACTCTATGAAACTCTCTGACACTCTCAGACACTCTCTATCACTCTCTATCACTCTCTGGCACACTCTGACTGTCTCAGACACTCTCTATCACTCTCTGACACTCTCTGACAATCTCTGACACTCTCAGACACTCTCTATCACTCTCTGACACTCTCAGACACTCTCTACCACTCTCTGACACTCTCTATCACTCTCGGACACTCTCTGACACACTCAGACACTCTCTATCACTCTCTATCACTCTCTGACACTCTCTGACACTCTCTGACACTTTCTATCACTCGCTGACACGCTCAGAGACTCTCAGACAGTCTCAAAAACTTTCTATCACTCTCTGACACTGTCTGACAATCTCTGACACTCTCAGACACTCACTTTCACTCTCTATCCCTCTATGAGCCTCCCTATCACTCCCTAACGCTATCAGATTGTCTATGACAATCTCTTTCACTCTCCATCACTCTCAGACACTCTCAGACACTCTCTGACACTCTCAGACTCTCTCAGACTCTCTCAGACTCTCTCAGACACTCTCAGACACTCTCTATCACTCTATATCGCTCTCTGACACTCTCTGTCTCTATCTATCACTCGATGAAAATCTCTGACACTCTCTATCACTCTCTATCACTCTCTGGCACACTCTGACTCTCTCTGACACTCTCTGACACTCTCCATCACTCTCTGACACTCTCTGACACTCTCTGACACTTTCCGACACTCTCAGACACTCTCTACCAATCTCTATCAATCTCTGACACTCTCTGACACTCCCAGACACTCTCTGACACTCTCCATTACTCTCTGACACTCTCTGACAATCTCAGACACTCTCTGACACTCTCTGACACTCTCTGACACTTTCCGACACTCTCAGACACTCTCTACCAATCTCTATCAATCTCTGACACTCTCTGACACTCTCAGACACTTTCTGACACTCTCAGACTCTCGGAGTCTCTCAGACACTCTCTATCAATCTATATCAATCTCTGACACTCTCTGACACAATCTATCACTCTATGAAACTCTCTGACACTCTCTATCACTCTCTATCACTCTCTGGTACACTCTGACTCTCTCTGACACTCTCAGATCATCTCTGTCACTCTCTAACACACTCTGACAATCTCTGACACTCTCAGACACTCTCTATCACTCTCTATCACTCTCTGACACTTTCAGAGACTCTCTACCACTCTCTGACACTCTCTATCACTCTCTGACACTCTCTGACACACTCTGACACACTCAGACACTCTCTATCACTCGCTGACACTCTCTGACACACTCTGACACACTCTGACACTCTCTGACACTCTCTGACCCTCTCTATCACTCTCTGGCACTCGCTGACACTCTCAGAGGCTCTCTATCACTCTCTATCACTCTCTGACACTCTCAGACACTCTCTATCACTCAATGACACTCTCTGTCACTCTCAGACACTCTCTATCACTCTCTGACACACTCCATCACTCTCTGACACTCTCTGACACTCTCTATGACTATCTGAAACTTTCAGACACTCTCTGACACTTTCAGACACTCTCAGACTCTCGGAGACTCTCAGACGCTCTCGATCACTCTCTATCACTCTCTGACACTCTCTGACACTATCTATCACTCTATGAAACTCTCTGACACTCTCAGACACTCTCTATCACTCTATATCGCTCTCTGACACTCTCTGTCTCTATCTATCACTCGATGAAAATCTCTGACACTCTCTATCACTCTCTATCACTCTCTGGCACACTCTGACTCTCTCTGACACTCTCTGACACTCTCCATCACTCTCTGACACTCTCTGACACTCTCTGACACTTTCCGACACTCTCAGACACTCTCTACCAATCTCTATCAATCTCTGACACTCTCTGACACTCCCTGACACTCTCTGACACTCTCCATTACTCTCTGACACTCTCTGACAATCTCAGACACTCTCTGACACTCTCTGACACTCTCTGACACTTTCCGACACTCTCAGACACTCTCTACCAATCTCTATCAATCTCTGACACTCTCTGACACTCTCTGACACTTTCTGACACTCTCAGACTCTCGGAGTCTCTCAGATACTCTCTATCACTCTATATCAATCTCTGACACTCTCTGACACAATCTATCACTCTATGAAACTCTCTGACACTCTCTATCACTCTCTATCACTCTCTGGTACACTCTGACTCTCTCTGACACTCTCAGACACTCTCTATCACTCTCTATCACTCTCTGACACTTTCAGAGACTCTCTACCACTCTCTGACACTCTCTATCACTCTCTGACACTCTCTGACACACTCTGACACACTCAGACACTCTCTATCACTCTCTATCACTCGCTGACACTCTCTGACACACTCTGACACTCTCTGACACTCTCTGACCCTCTCTATCACTCTCTGGCACTCTCTGACACTCTCAGAGGCTCTCTATCACTCTCTATCACTCTCTGACACTCTCAGACACTCTCTATCACTCAATGACACTCTCTGTCACTCTCAGACACTCACTATCACTCTCTGACACTCTCCATCACTCTCTGACACTCTCTGACAATCTCAGACACTCTCTGACACTCTCTATGACTATCTGAAACTTTCAGACACTCTCTGACACTTTCAGACACTCTCTGACACTCTCAGACATTTTCTGACACTCTCAGACTCTCGGAGACTCTCAGACGCTCTCGATCACTCTCTATCACTCTCTGACACTCTCTGACACTATCTATCACTCTCTGAAACTCTCTGACACTCTCAGACACTCTCTATCACTCTCTATCACTCTCTGACACACTCTGTCACTCTATGACACTCTCAGACACTCTCTATCACTCTCTGACACTCTCTGACAATCTCTGACACTCTCAGACACTCTCAGACACTCTCTATCACTCTCTGACACTCTCAGACACTCTCTACCAATCTCTATCAATCTCTGACACTCTCTGACACTCTCAGACACTTTCTGACACTCTCAGACTCTCGGAGTCTCTCAGACACTCTCTATCAATCTATATCAATCTCTGACACTCTCTGACACAATCTATCACTCTATGAAACTCTCTGACACTCTCTATCACTCTCTATCACTCTCTGGTACACTCTGACTCTCTCTGACACTCTCAGATCATCTCTGTCACTCTCTAACACACTCTGACAATCTCTGACACTCTCAGACACTCTCTATCACTCTCTATCACTCTCTGACACTTTCAGAGACTCTCTACCACTCTCTGACACTCTCTATCACTCTCTGACACTCTCTGACACACTCTGACACACTCAGACACTCTCTATCACTCGCTGACACTCTCTGACACACTCTGACACACTCTGACACTCTCTGACACTCTCTGACCCTCTCTATCACTCTCTGGCACTCGCTGACACTCTCAGAGGCTCTCTATCACTCTCTATCACTCTCTGACACTCTCAGACACTCTCTATCACTCAATGACACTCTCTGTCACTCTCAGACACTCTCTATCACTCTCTGACACACTCCATCACTCTCTGACACTCTCTGACACTCTCTATGACTATCTGAAACTTTCAGACACTCTCTGACACTTTCAGACACTCTCAGACTCTCGGAGACTCTCAGACGCTCTCGATCACTCTCTATCACTCTCTGACACTCTCTGACACTATCTATCACTCTATGAAACTCTCTGACACTCTCAGACACTCTCTATCACTCTATATCGCTCTCTGACACTCTCTGTCTCTATCTATCACTCGATGAAAATCTCTGACACTCTCTATCACTCTCTATCACTCTCTGGCACACTCTGACTCTCTCTGACACTCTCTGACACTCTCCATCACTCTCTGACACTCTCTGACACTCTCTGACACTTTCCGACACTCTCAGACACTCTCTACCAATCTCTATCAATCTCTGACACTCTCTGACACTCCCTGACACTCTCTGACACTCTCCATTACTCTCTGACACTCTCTGACAATCTCAGACACTCTCTGACACTCTCTGACACTCTCTGACACTTTCCGACACTCTCAGACACTCTCTACCAATCTCTATCAATCTCTGACACTCTCTGACACTCTCTGACACTTTCTGACACTCTCAGACTCTCGGAGTCTCTCAGATACTCTCTATCACTCTATATCAATCTCTGACACTCTCTGACACAATCTATCACTCTATGAAACTCTCTGACACTCTCTATCACTCTCTATCACTCTCTGGTACACTCTGACTCTCTCTGACACTCTCAGACACTCTCTATCACTCTCTATCACTCTCTGACACTTTCAGAGACTCTCTACCACTCTCTGACACTCTCTATCACTCTCTGACACTCTCTGACACACTCTGACACACTCAGACACTCTCTATCACTCTCTATCACTCGCTGACACTCTCTGACACACTCTGACACTCTCTGACACTCTCTGACCCTCTCTATCACTCTCTGGCACTCTCTGACACTCTCAGAGGCTCTCTATCACTCTCTATCACTCTCTGACACTCTCAGACACTCTCTATCACTCAATGACACTCTCTGTCACTCTCAGACACTCACTATCACTCTCTGACACTCTCCATCACTCTCTGACACTCTCTGACAATCTCAGACACTCTCTGACACTCTCTATGACTATCTGAAACTTTCAGACACTCTCTGACACTTTCAGACACTCTCTGACACTCTCAGACATTTTCTGACACTCTCAGACTCTCGGAGACTCTCAGACGCTCTCGATCACTCTCTATCACTCTCTGACACTCTCTGACACTATCTATCACTCTCTGAAACTCTCTGACACTCTCAGACACTCTCTATCACTCTCTATCACTCTCTGACACACTCTGTCACTCTATGACACTCTCAGACACTCTCTATCACTCTCTGACACTCTCTGACAATCTCTGACACTCTCAGACACTCTCAGACACTCTCTATCACTCTCTGACACTCTCAGACACTCTCTGACACACTCTGACACACTCAGACACTCTCTATCACTCTCTATCACTCTCTGACACTCTCTGACACTTTCTATCACTCGCTGACACGCTCAGAGACTCTCAAGCAGTCTCAAAAACTTTCTATCACTCTCTGACAATGTCTGACAATCTCTGACACTCTCAGACACTCACTTTCACTCTCTATCCCTCTATGACACTCCCTATCACTCCCTAACGCTATCAGATTGTCTATGACAATCTCTTTCACTCTCCATCACTCTCAGACACTCTCAGACACTCTCTGACACTCTCAGACTCTCTCAGACTCTCTCAGACTCTCTCAGACACTCTCAGACACTCTCTATCACTCTCTATCACTCTCTGAATCTCTCAGACACTCTCTGACACTTTCTATCACACTCTGACACTGTCTGAAACTCTCAGATAATCTCAGGCAGTCTCTTTCAATCTCCATTACTCTCTGACACTGTCAGACACTCTCTGACACACTCAGATACTCTCTGACACTCTCAGACTCTCTCAGACACTATCAGACACTCTCTATCACTCTACATCGCTCACTGACACTCTCTGTCACTATCTATCACTCGATGAAACTCTCTGACACTCTCTATCACTCTCTATCACTCTCTGGCACACTCTGACTCTCTCTGACACTCTCTGACACTCTCCATCACTCTCTGACACTCTCTGACACTTTCCGACACTCTCAGACACTCTCTACCAATCTCTATCAATCTCTGACACTCTCTGACACTCCCTGACACTCTCTGACACTCTCCATCACTCTCTGACACTCTCTGACAATCTCAGACACTCTCTGACACTCTCTTTGACTCTCTGACACTTTCAGACACTCTCTGACACTTTCAGACACTCTCTGACACTCTCAGACACTTTCTGACACTCTCAGACTCTCGGAGTCTCTCAGACACTCTCTATCACTCTACATCACTCTCTGACACTCTCTGACACCATCTATCACTCTATGAAACTCTCTGACACTCTCTATCACTCTCTATGACTCTCTGGTACACTCTGACTCTCTCTGACACTCTCAGACACTCTCTATCACTCTCTATCACTCTCTGACACACTCTGACTGTCTCAGACACTCTCAGACACTCTCTATCATTCTCTAACACACTCTGACAATCTCTGACACTCTCAGACACTCTCTATCACTCTCTGACACTTTCAGACACTCTCTACCACTCTCTGACACTCACTATCACTCTCTGACACTCTCTGACACACTCAGACACTCTCTATCACTCTCTATCACTCGCTGACACTCTCTGACACTCTCTGACACTCTCTGACACTCTCTATCACTCTCTGTCACTCTCTGACAGTCTCTGACACTGTCAGACACTCTCTATCACTCTCAGACACTCTCTACCACTCTCTGACATTCTCTGAAACTCTCAGACACTCTCTATAACTCTCTGACACTCTCAGACACTCTCTATCACTCTCTATCACTCGCTGACACTCTCTGACACTCTCTGACACTCTCTGACACTCTCTATCACTCTCTGTCACTCTCTGACAGTCTCTGACACTGTCAGACACTCTCTATCACTCTCAGACACTCTCTACCACTCTCTGACATTCTCTGAAACTCTCAGACACTCTCTATAACTCTCTGACACTCTCAGACACTCTCTATCACTCTCTGACACTCTCTGACACTCTCTATCACTCTCTGACACTCTCTATCACTCTCTGACACACTCTGACACTTTCTGACACTCTCAGACACTCTCTCTCACTCTCTATCAAACTCTGGCACACTCTGACAGTCTCTGACACTCTCTGACACTCTCTATCACTCTCTATTACTCTCTGTTACTCTCTGACACACTCTGACATTTTCTGACACTCTCTGACACACTCTGACAATCTCTGACACTTTCTATCACTTTCTGACACTCTATATCACTCTCTGACACTCTCAGACACTCTCTATCACTCTCTGTCACTCTCTATCACTCTCAGGCACTCTCTATCACTCTCTGACACTCACTGACACTCTCTATCACTCTCTGACACTCTCTACCATTCTCTACCATTCTCTACCACACTCTGTCACTCTCTGACACTCTCTACCATTCTCTACCACTCTCTATTACTCTCTGACACTCTCTGACTCTCTCTGACTCTCTCAGACACTCTCTGACACTTTATATCACTCTCTGAATCTCTCAGACACTCTCTGACACTTTCTATCACACTCTGACACTCTCAGATAATCTCAGACCGTTTCAGACACTTTCTATCACTCTCTGACACTGTCTGACAATCTCTGACACTCTCAGACACTCTCTTTCACTCTCTATCCCTCTATGACTCTCCCTATCACTCCCTAACAATCTCAGATTCTCTATGACACTCTCTTTCACTCTCCATCACTCTCTGACACTTTCAGACACTCTCTGACACTCTCAGACACTCACTGACTCTCTCAGACACTCTCAGACACTCTCTATCAATCTGTATCACTCTCTCACACTCTCTATCACTCTATGAAACTCCCTGACACTCCACATCACTCTCTATCACTCTCTGGCACACTCTGACTCACTCTAACACTCTCAGACACTCGCAGACACTCTCTATCACTCTCTATCACTCTCTGACACTCTCTATCACTCTCCATCACTCTCTGAAATTCTCTGACACTCTCTGACACACTCAGACACTCTCTATCACTCTCTATTACTGTCTATCACACTCTATCACTCTCTATCACTCTCTGACACACTCTGACACTCTCTGACACTCTCTGACACACTATATCACTCTCCGTCACTCTCTGACACACTCTGACTGTCTCTGACACTCTCTGACACTCTCTATCACTCTCTGACACTCTCTATCACGTTCTGACAATGTCAGACACTCTCAGACACTCTCTGACACTCTCTATCACTCACTGACACTCAAGGACACACTCTGACTCTCTCAGACAATCTCAGACACTCTCTATCACTCTCTATCACTCTCTGACACACTCTGACAATCTCTGACACTCTCAGACACACTCAGACACTCTCTAAACACTCACTGACACTCTCAGACACGCTCTGTCACTCTCTGACACTCTCAGTCACTCTCCATCAATCTCTATCACTCTCTGACACTCTCTGACATTCTCAGACACTCTCTATCACTCTCTATCACTCGCTGTCACTCTCTGACACTCTCAGAGACTCTATCAATCTCTATCACTCTCTGACACTCTCTGACATTCTCATACACTCTCTAACTCTCTCTATCACTCGCTGACACTCTCAGACACTCTCTGTCACTCTCTGACACTCACTGAAACTCTCAGACACTCTCTGTCACTCTCAGACACTCTCAGACACTCTCTCTCTCACTCTCTGACATTCTCTGAAACTCTCTGACACACTCACACACTCTCTGACACTCTCTGACACTCTCTGACACACTCTGACACTCTCTGACACTCTCTATCACTCTCTGACACTCTCTATCACTCTCTGAAACTCTGACACTCTCTGACACACTCTGACACACTCTATTGCTCTCTGACATTCTCTGACACACTCTGACACTCTCTGACACTGTCAGACACTCTCTATCACTCTCCATCACTCTCTGACACAATCTGACAATCTCTCACTCTCTCAGACACTCTCTATCACACTCTGACACTGACTGACACCCTCAGACACTCTCTGTCACTCTCTATCTCTCTCTGACACTTTCTATCACTCTCTGACACTCTCTGACACACTCTGAAACTCTCTGACACTCTCTATCACTCTCTATCACTCTCTGACACAATTTGACAATCTCCATCACTATCTGACACTCTCAGACACTCTCTGTCACTCTATGAAACTCTCAGACACTCTCTATCACTCTCTGACACACTCTGACACTCTCTGACACTCCCAGACACTCGCTATCACTCTCTATCACTCTCTGACACTCTCAGGCACTCTCTGACACACACTGACACTCTCAGGCATTCTCTGAAACTCTCTATCACTCGCTGAAACTTTCTGACACTCACAGACACTCTCTGACACTTTTTATCACTTTCTGACACTCTCAGACAATCTCAGACACTCTCAGACACTCTCAGATACTCTCTGGCACTCTCTATCACTCTCTGACACTCTCTGACACAATTTGACACTCTCTATCACTCTCTGACACTCTCACACACTCTCTATCAATCTATGACACTCTCAGACACTCTCTATCACTCTCTGACACTCTCTGACACACTCTGACACTCTCTGACACACTCAGACACTCGCTATCACTCTCTATCACTCTCTGACACTTTCTATCACTCTCTATCACTCTCTGACACTCTCAGACACTCTCTATCACTCTAAGACACTCTCAGACACTCTCTATCATTCTCTGACACTCTCTGACACTGTCAGACACTCTCTGACACTCTCAGATACTCTCTGACACTCTCAGACTCTCTCAGACAATATCAGACACTCTCTATCACTCTATATCACTCTCTGACACTCTCTGTCACTATCTATCACTCTGTGAATCTCTCTGACACTCTCTATCACTCTCTATCACTCTCTGGCACACTCTGACTCTCTCTGACACTCTCCATCACTCTCTGACACTCTCTGACACTTTCCGACACTCTCAGACACTCTCTACCACTCTCTATCAATCTCTGACACTCTCTGACACTCTCTGATACACTCTGACACTTCCTGACACTCTCTGACACTCTCCATCACTCTCTGACACTCTCTGACAATCTTAGACTCTCTCTGACACTCTCTATGACTATCTGAAACTTTCAGACACTCTCTGACACTTTCAGACACTCTCTGACACTCTCAGACACTTTCTGAAACTCTCAGACTCTCGGAGACTCTCAGACGCTCTCGATCATTCTCTATCACTCTCTGACACTCTCTGACACTATCTATCACTCTATGAAACTCTCTGACACTCTCAGACACTCTCTATCACTCTCTATCACTCTCTATCACTCTCTGACACACTCTGACACTCTCAGACACTCTCAGACACTCTATCACTCTCTGACACTCTCTGACAATCTCTGACACTCTCAGACACTCTCTATCACTCTCTGACACTCTCAGACACGCTCTACCACTCTCTGACACTCTCTATCACTCTCGGACACTCTCTGACACACTCTGACACTCTCTGACACTCTCTATCACTCTCTATCACTCTCTGACACTCTCTGACACTCTCTGACACTTTATATCACTCGCTGACACTCTCAGACACTCTCTGACACTTTCTATCACTCGCTGACACGCTCAGAGACTCTCAGACAGTCTCAAAAACTTTCTATCACTCTCTGACACTGTCTGACAATCTCTGACCCTCTCAGACACTCACTTTCACTCTCTATACCTCTATAACACTCCCTATCACTCCCTAACGCTATCAGATTGTCTATGACAATCTCTTTCACTCTCCATCACTCTCAGACACTCTCAGACACTCTCTGACACTCTCAGACTCTCTCAGACTCTCTCAGACTCTCTCAGACACTCTCTATCACTCTCTGAATCTCTCAGACACTCTCTGACACTTTCTATCACACTCTGACACTCTCTGAAACTCTCAGATAATCTCAGACAGTCTCTTTCAATCTCCATCACTCTCTGACACTGTCAGACACTCTCTGACACTCTCTATGACTATCTGAAACTTTCAGACACTCTCTGACACTTTCAGACACTCTCTGACACTCTCAGACACTTTCTGACACTCTCAGACTCTCGGAGACTCTCAGACGCTCTCGATCATTCTCTATCACTCTCTGACACTCTCTGACACTATCTATCACTCTATGAAACTCTCTGACACTCTCAGACACTCTCTATCACTCTCTATCACTCTCTGACACACTCTGACTGTCTCAGACACTCTCAGACACTCTCTATCACTCTCTGACACTCTCTGACAATCTCTGACACTCTCAGACACTCTCTATCACTCTCTGACACACTCTGACACACTCAGACACTCTCTATCACTCTCTATCACTCTCTGACACTCTCTGACACTCTCTGACACTTTATATCACTCGCTGACACTCTCAGACACTCTCTGACACTTTCTATCACTCGCTGACACGCTCAGAGACTCTCAGACAGTCTCAAAAACTTTCTATCACTCTCTGACACTGTCTGACAATCTCTGACACTCTCAGACACTCACTTTCACTCTCTATCCCTCTATGACACTCCCTATCACTCCCTAACTCTATCAGATTGTCTATGACAATCTCTTTCACTCTCCATCACTCTCAGACACTCTCAGACACTCTCTGACACTCTCAGACTCTCTCAGACTCTCTCAGACTCTCTCAGACACTCTCGATCACTCTCTGAATCTCTCAGACACTCTCTGACACTTTCTATCACACTCTGACACTCTCTGAAACTCTCAGATAATCTCAGACAGTCTCTTTCAATCTCCATCACTCTCTGACACTGTCAGACACTCTCTGACACTCTCTATGACTATCTGAAACTTTCAGACACTCTCTGACACTTTCAGACACTCTCTGACACTCTCAGACACTTTCTGACACTCTCAGACTCTCGGAGACTCTCAGACGCTCTCGATCATTCTCTATCACTCTCTGACACTCTCTGACACTATCTATCACTCTATGAAACTCTCTGACACTCTCAGACACTCTCTATCACTCTCTATCACTCTCTGACACACTCTGACTGTCTCAGACACTCTCAGACACTCTCTATCACTCTCTGACACTCTCTGACAATCTCTGACACTCTCAGACACTCTCTATCACTCTCTGACACACTCTGACACACTCAGACACTCTCTATCACTCTCTATCACTCTCTGACACTCTCTGACACTCTCTGACACTTTATATCACTCGCTGACACTCTCAGACACTCTCTGACACTTTCTATCACTCGCTGACACGCTCAGAGACTCTCAGACAGTCTCAAAAACTTTCTATCACTCTCTGACACTGTCTGACAATCTCTGACACTCTCAGACACTCACTTTCACTCTCTATCCCTCTATGACACTCCCTATCACTCCCTAACTCTATCAGATTGTCTATGACAATCTCTTTCACTCTCCATCACTCTCAGACACTCTCAGACACTCTCTGACACTCTCAGACTCTCTCAGACTCTCTCAGACTCTCTCAGACACTCTCTATCACTCTCTGAATCTCTCAGACACTCTCTGACACTTTCTATCACACTCTGACACTGTCTGAAACTCTCAGATAATCTCAGACAGTCTCTTTCAATCTCCATCACTCTCTGACACTGTCAGACACTCTCTGACACTCTCAGATACTCTCTGACATTCTCAGACTCTCTCAGACACTATCAGACACTCTCTATCACTCTATATCGCTCTCTGACACTCTCTGTCACTATCTATCACTCGATGAAACTCTCTGACAGTCTCTATCACTCTCTATCACTCTCTGGCACTCTCTGACTCTCTCTGACACTCTCTGACACTCTCTGACACTTTCCGACACTCTCAGACACTCTCTACCAATCTCTATCAATCTCTGATACTCTCTGACACTCTCTGATAAACTCTGACACTCCCTGACACTCTCTGACACTCTCCATCACTCTCTGACACTCTCTGACAATCTCAGACACTCTCTGACACTCTCTTTGACTCTCTGACACTTTCAGACACTCTCTGACACTTTCAGACACTCTCTGACAATCTCAGACACTCACTGACTCTCTCAGACACTCTCAGACACTCTCTATCAATCTGTATCACTCTCTCACACTCTCTATCACTCTATGAAACTCCCTGACACTCCACATCACTCTCTATCACTCTCTGGCACACTCTGACTCACTCTAACACTCTCAGACACTCGCAGACACTCTCTATCACTCTCTGACACTCTCTATCACTCTCCATCACTCTCTGAAATTCTCTGACACTCTCTGACACTCTCTGACACTCTCTGACACTTTATATCACTCGCTGACACTCTCAGACACTCTCTGACACTTTCTATCACTCGCTGACACGCTCAGAGACTCTCAGACAGTCTCAAAAACTTTCTATCACTCTCTGACACTGTCTGACAATCTCTGACCCTCTCAGACACTCACTTTCACTCTCTATACCTCTATAACACTCCCTATCACTCCCTAACGCTATCAGATTGTCTATGACAATCTCTTTCACTCTCCATCACTCTCAGACACTCTCAGACACTCTCTGACACTCTCAGACTCTCTCAGACTCTCTCAGACTCTCTCAGACACTCTCTATCACTCTCTGAATCTCTCAGACACTCTCTGACACTTTCTATCACACTCTGACACTCTCTGAAACTCTCAGATAATCTCAGACAGTCTCTTTCAATCTCCATCACTCTCTGACACTGTCAGACACTCTCTGACACTCTCTATGACTATCTGAAACTTTCAGACACTCTCTGACACTTTCAGACACTCTCTGACACTCTCAGACACTTTCTGACACTCTCAGACTCTCGGAGACTCTCAGACGCTCTCGATCATTCTCTATCACTCTCTGACACTCTCTGACACTATCTATCACTCTATGAAACTCTCTGACACTCTCAGACACTCTCTATCACTCTCTATCACTCTCTGACACACTCTGACTGTCTCAGACACTCTCAGACACTCTCTATCACTCTCTGACACTCTCTGACAATCTCTGACACTCTCAGACACTCTCTATCACTCTCTGACACACTCTGACACACTCAGACACTCTCTATCACTCTCTATCACTCTCTGACACTCTCTGACACTCTCTGACACTTTATATCACTCGCTGACACTCTCAGACACTCTCTGACACTTTCTATCACTCGCTGACACGCTCAGAGACTCTCAGACAGTCTCAAAAACTTTCTATCACTCTCTGACACTGTCTGACAATCTCTGACACTCTCAGACACTCACTTTCACTCTCTTTCCCTCTATGACACTCCCTATCACTCCCTAACTCTATCAGATTGTCTATGACAATCTCTTTCACTCTCCATCACTCTCAGACACTCTCAGACACTCTCTGACACTCTCAGACTCTCTCAGACTCTCTCAGACTCTCTCAGACACTCTCGATCACTCTCTGAATCTCTCAGACACTCTCTGACACTTTCTATCACACTCTGACACTCTCTGAAACTCTCAGATAATCTCAGACAGTCTCTTTCAATCTCCATCACTCTCTGACACTGTCAGACACTCTCTGACACTCTCTATGACTATCTGAAACTTTCAGACACTCTCTGACACTTTCAGACACTCTCTGACACTCTCAGACACTTTCTGACACTCTCAGACTCTCGGAGACTCTCAGACGCTCTCGATCATTCTCTATCACTCTCTGACACTCTCTGACACTATCTATCACTCTATGAAACTCTCTGACACTCTCAGACACTCTCTATCACTCTCTATCACTCTCTGACACACTCTGACTGTCTCAGACACTCTCAGACACTCTCTATCACTCTCTGACACTCTCTGACAATCTCTGACACTCTCAGACACTCTCTATCACTCTCTGACACACTCTGACACACTCAGACACTCTCTATCACTCTCTATCACTCTCTGACACTCTCTGACACTCTCTGACACTTTATATCACTCGCTGACACTCTCAGACACTCTCTGACACTTTCTATCACTCGCTGACACGCTCAGAGACTCTCAGACAGTCTCAAAAACTTTCTATCACTCTCTGACACTGTCTGACAATCTCTGACACTCTCAGACACTCACTTTCACTCTCTATCCCTCTATGACACTCCCTATCACTCCCTAACTCTATCAGATTGTCTATGACAATCTCTTTCACTCTCCATCACTCTCAGACACTCTCAGACACTCTCTGACACTCTCAGACTCTCTCAGACTCTCTCAGACTCTCTCAGACACTCTCTATCACTCTCTGAATCTCTCAGACACTCTCTGACACTTTCTATCACACTCTGACACTGTCTGAAACTCTCAGATAATCTCAGACAGTCTCTTTCAATCTCCATCACTCTCTGACACTGTCAGACACTCTCTGACACTCTCAGATACTCTCTGACATTCTCAGACTCTCTCAGACACTATCAGACACTCTCTATCACTCTATATCGCTCTCTGACACTCTCTGTCACTATCTATCACTCGATGAAACTCTCTGACACTCTCTATCACTCTCTATCACTCTCTGGCACTCTCTGACTCTCTCTGACACTCTCTGACACTCTCTGACACTTTCCGACACTCTCAGACACTCTCTACCAATCTCTATCAATCTCTGATACTCTCTGACACTCTCTGATAAACTCTGACACTCCCTGACACTCTCTGACACTCTCCATCACTCTCTGACACTCTCTGACAATCTCAGACACTCTCTGACACTCTCTTTGACTCTCTGACACTTTCAGACACTCTCTGACACTTTCAGACACTCTCTGACAATCTCAGACACTCACTGACTCTCTCAGACACTCTCAGACACTCTCTATCAATCTGTATCACTCTCTCACACTCTCTATCACTCTATGAAACTCCCTGACACTCCACATCACTCTCTATCACTCTCTGGCACACTCTGACTCACTCTAACACTCTCAGACACTCGCAGACACTCTCTATCACTCTCTGACACTCTCTATCACTCTCCATCACTCTCTGAAATTCTCTGACACTCTCTGACACACTCAGACACTCTCTATCACTTTCTATTACTGTCTATCACTCTCCATCACTCTCTATCACTCTCTGACACACTCTGACTGTCTCTGACACTCTCTGACACTCTCTATCACTCTCTGACACTCTCTATCACTCTCTGACACTCTCTATCACGTTCTGACACTGTCAGACACTCTCAGACACTCTCTGACACTCTCTATCACTCACTGACACTCAAGGACACACTCTGACAATCTCTGACACTCTCTGACACTCTCCATCACTCTCTAAACACTCACTGACACTCCCAGACACGCTCTGTCACTCTCTATCACTCTCTATCACTCGCTGTCACTCTCTGACACTCTCAGACACTGTCTATCTATCTCTATCACTCTCTGACACTCTCTGACATTCTCAGACACTCTCTACCTCTCTCTGTCACTCGCGGACACTCTCAGACACTCTCAGACACTCTCAGACACTCTCTGTCACTCTCTGACACTCACTGAAACTCTCAGACACTCTCTGTCACTCTCAGACACTCTCTCTCTCTCTGACATTCTCTGAAACTCTCTGACACACTCACACACTCTCTGACACACTCACACACTCTCTGACACTCTCTGACACTCTCTGACACACTCTGACACTCTCTGACACTCTCTATCACTCTCTGAAACTCTCTGACACACTCTGACACACTCTATTGCTCTCTGACATTCTCTGACACACTCTGACTCTCTCTGACACTGTCAGACACTCTCTATCACACTCTGACACTGACTGACACCCTCAGACACTCTCTGTCACTCTCAGACACTCTCAGACACTCTCTATCTCTCTCTGACACTTTCTATCACTTCTGACACTCTCTGACACACTCTGAAACTCTCTGACACTGTCTATCACTCTCTATCACTCTCTGACACAATTTGACAATCTCTATCACTCTCTGACACTCTCAGACACTCTCGATCACTCTATGAAACTCTCAGACACTCTCTATCACTCTCTGACACACTCTGACACTCTCTGACACTCCCAGACACTCGTTATCACTCTCTAACACTCTCTGACACTCTCAGGCACTCTCTGACACACACTGACACTCTCAGGCATTCTCTGAAACTCTCTATCACTCGCTGAAACTTTCTGACAGTCGCAGACACTCTCTGACACTTTTTATCACTTTCTGACACTCTCAGAAAATCTCAGACACTCTCTGACACTCTCAGACACTCGCTATCACTCTCTATCAATCTCTGACACTCTCTGACACTTTCTGACACTCTCAGACACTCTCTATCCCTCTCTGTTACTCTCTGCCACACTCTGACACTCTCTGACATTCTCTGACAAACTCTGACAATCTCTGAAACTCTCTATCACTCTCTGACACACTCACAGACACTCTCAGACACTTTTGATCACTCTCTGACACTCTCTATCACTCTCTGACACTCTCTGACACTCAAAGACACTCTCTAGCACACTCTAACACTCGCTGACACTCTCAGACTCTCTCAGACACTCTCTGTCACTCTCTGACACTCACTGCAACTCTCAGACACACTCTGTCACTCTCAGACACTCTCAGACACTCTCTCTCACTCTCTGACACTCTCTGACACTCTCTGACACACTCTGACACTCTCTGAAACTCTCTATCACTCTCTGAAACTCTCTGACACTCTCTGACACACTCTGACACACTCTATTGCTCTCTGACATTCTCTGACACACTCTGACACTCTCTGACACTGTCAGACTCTCTCTATCTCTCTCCATCACTCTCTGACACAATCTGACAATCTCTGATACTCTCAGACACTCTCTATCACTCTCTGACACTGACTGACACCCTCAGACACTCTGTGTCACTCTCAGACACTCTCAGACACTCTCTATCTCTCTCTGACACTTTCTATCACTCTCTGACACTCTTTGACACACTCTGAAACTCTCTGACACTCTCTATCACTCTCTATCACTCTCTGACACAATTTGACACACTCTATCACTCTCTGACACTCTCAGACACTCTCTATCACTCTATGAAACTCTCAGACACTCTCTATCACTCTCTGACACACTCTGACACTCTCTGACTCTCCCAGACACTCGCTATCACTCTCTATCACTCTCTGACACTCTCAGACCCTCTCAGACACTCACTGACACACACTGACACTCTCAGGCATTCTCTGAAACTCTCTATCACTCGCTGAAACTTTCTGACACTCGCAGACACTCTCTGACACTTTTTATCACTTTCTGACACTCTCAGACAATCTCAGACACTCTCAGACACTCTCAGACAGTCTCAGACACTCTCTGGCAATCTCTATCACTCTCTGATACTCTCTATCACACTCTGACATTTTCTGTCACTCTCTGACACTCTCTGTCACTCTCAGGCACTCTCTATCACTCTCTGACACTCTCTGTCACTCTCTGACACTCTCTAACACTCTATACCACTCTCTGTCACTCTCTGACACTCTCTGAAACTCTCTGTCACTCTCTGACGCTTTCTATCCCTCTCTGACACCCTCTGACACTCTCAGACACTCTCAGACACTCTCTGACACTTTCTATCACTGTCTGACACTCTCAGACACTCTCTGGCACTCTCTTTCACTCTCTGACACTCTCTATCACACTCTGACACTTTCTGTCACTCTCTGACACTCTCTGTCACTCTCTGACACTTTCTGACACTCTCAGACACTCTCTATCACTCTCTGACACACTCTGTCACTCACAGACGCTCTCAGACACTCTCGATCACTCTCTGACATTCTCTATCACTCTCTGACACTCAAAGACACTCTCTATCAAACTCTATCACTCTCTATCACTCTCTGACACTCTCGGACACTCTCTATTACTCTCTGACACTCTCTGAAACTCTCTGAATCTCTCAGACACTCTCTGACACTTTCTATCACACTCTGACACTCTCAGATAATCTCAGACAGTCTCATACACTTTCTATCACTCTCTGACACTGTCTGACAATCTCTGACACTCCCAGACACTCTCTTTCACTCTCTATCCCTCTATGACACTCCCTATCACTCCCTAACACTCTCAGATTCTCTATGACACTCTCTTTCACTCTCCATCACTCTCTGACACTTTCAGACACTCTCTGACAATCTCAGACACTCACTGACTCTCTCAGACCCTCTCAGACACTCTCTATCAATCTGTATCACTCTGTGACTCTATCTATCACTCTATGAAACTCCCTGACACACTCCATCACTCACTATCACTCTCTGACACTCTCTATCAATTTCTGACACTCTCAGACACTCTCTATCACTCTCTGACACTCTCTTTCACTCACTGACATTCTCGGACGCACTCTGACACTCTCAGACACTCTCATACACTCTCTATCACTCTCTATCCCTCTCTGACACACTCTGACAATCTCTGACACTCTCAGACACTCTCTAAACACTCTCTGACACTCACTGACACTCTCAGACACGCTCTGTCACTCTCTGACACTCTCAGACACTCTCTATCACTCTCTATCACTCTCCATCACTCTCTGACACTCTCTGACATTCTCAGACACTCTCTATCACTCTCTATCACTCTCTGACACTCTCAGACACTCTCTAACACTCTCTCTCACTCTCTGACACTCTCTCTCACTCTCTGACACACTCTGACACACAATGACACTCTCCAGCAATCTCTGAAACTCTCTGACACTCTCTGACACACTCTGACACACTATATCGCTCTCTGACATTCTCTGACACACTCTGACACTCTCTGACACTCTCAGACACTCTCAGACACTCACTATCACTCTCTGACACTTTCTATC
Organism: Heterodontus francisci; assembly: GCF_036365525.1. Lineage (NCBI taxonomy): Eukaryota > Metazoa > Chordata > Chondrichthyes > Heterodontiformes > Heterodontidae > Heterodontus > Heterodontus francisci. The sequence goes on along the minus strand of NC_090412.1, from coordinate 31,906,886 downwards.
ACTCACTGACACTCTCTGACACTCTCTGAAACTCTCTGACACTCTCTATCAGTCTCTATCACTCTCTGACACAATTTGACACTCTCTATCACTCTCTGACACTCTCAGACACTCCCTATCACTCTATGACACTCTCAGACACTCTCTATCACTCTCTGACACACTCTGACACTCTCTGACACTCCCAGACACTCACTATCACTCTCTATCACTCTCTGACACTCTCAGACACTCTCAGACACTCTCTGACACACGCTGACACTCTCAGGCATTCTCTGAAACTCTCTATCACTCGCTGCAACTGTCTGACACTCGCAGACACTCTCTGACACTTTTTATCACTTTCTGACAATCTCAGACACTCTCAGACACTCTCAGACACTCTCTGGCACTCTCTGTCACTCTCTGACACTCTCTATCACACTCTGACACTTTCTGTCACTCTCTGACACTCTCTGTCACTCTCTATCACTCTCAGGCACTCTCTATCACTCTCTGACACTCTCTGACACTCTCTGTCACTCTCTGACACTCTCTAACACTCTCTAACACTCTCTACCACTCTCTGTCACGTTCTGACACTCTCTGACTCTCTCTATCACTCTCTGACACTTTCTATCACTCTCTGACACTCTCTGACACTCTCTGACACTCTCTGACTCTCTCAGACGCTCTCAGACACTCTCTGACACTTTCTATCACTCTCTGACACTCTCAGACACTCACTGGCACTCTCCATCACTCTCTGACACTCTCTATCACTCTCTGACACTTTCTGTCACTCTCTGACACTCTCTGTCGCTCTCTGACACTCTCAGACACACTCTGACACTCTATCACTCTCTGACACTCTATATCACTTTCTGACTCTGCCTGACACACACTGACACTCTCAGGCACTCTCTGACACTCTCTGTCACTCTCTGACACTCTCAGACACTCTCTGACACTCTCTATCACTCTCTGACACTCTATCTCACTTTCTGACACTGCCTGACACACACTGACACACTCTGACACTCTCTGTCACTATCTATACCTCTCAGGCACTCTCTATCACTCTCTATCACTCTCTATCACTCTCTGACACTCTCTGACACTCTCTATCACTCTCTGACACGCTCAGACACTCTGTGACTCTCTCAGACCCTCTCAGACACTCTCTGACACTTTCTATCACTCTCTGACACTCTCAGACACTCTCTGTCACTTTATATCACTCTCTGACACTGTTTGACACTCTCTGACACTCTCTATCACTCTCTGACACTCTATCTCACTTTGTGACACTGCCTGACACACACTGACACACTCTGACACTCTCTGTCACTATCTATACCTCTCAGGCACTCTCTATCACTCTCTATCACTCTCTATCACTCTCTGACACTCTCTGACACTCTCTATCACTCTCTGACACGCTCAGACACTCTCAGACACTCTCTGACACTCTCTATCACTCTCTGACACTCTATCTCACTTTCTGACACTGCCTGACACACACTGACACACTCTGACACTCTCTGTCACTATCTATACCTCTCAGGCACTCTCTATCACTCTCTATCACTCTCTATCACTCTCTGACACTCTCTGACACTCTCTATCACTCTCTGACACGCTCAGACACTCTCTGACTCTCTCAGACCCTCTCAGACACTCTCTGACACTTTCTATCACACTCTGACACTCTCTGACACTCTCAGATAATCTCAGACAGACTCAGACACTTTCTATCACTCTCTGACACTGTCTGACAATCTCTGACACTCTCAGACACTCTCTGTCACTTTCTATCACTCTCTGACACTGTGTGACACTTTCTGATACTCTCAGACACTCTCAGACACTTTCTATCACTCTCTGGCACTCTCAGACACTCTCTGACACTTTCTATCACTCGCTGACACTCTCTGACACTCTCCGAGACACTCAGACAGTCTCAGACACTATCTAACACTCTCTGATACTGTCTGAGAATCTCTGACACTCTCAGACACTCACTTTCACTCTCTATCCCTCTATGACACTCCCTATCACTCCCTAACACTCTCAGATTCTCTATGACAATCTATTTCACTCTCCATCACTCTCAGACACTCTCAGACACTCTCTGACACTCTCAGACTCTCTCAGACACTCTCAGACACTCTCAGACACTCTCTATCACTCTCTATCACTCTCGATCGCTCTCAGACACGCTCTGACACTCTCTGACACTCTCAGACACTCGCTCACACTCTCTGACACTCTCAGACACTCTCTATCACTCTCTGACACTCTCTATCACTCTCTGACACTCTCTGACACACTCTGACACACTCAGACACTCTTTCACTCTCTATCACTCTCTGTTACTCTCTGACACACTCTGACACTCTCTGACACTCTGTGACACACTCTGACAATCTATCACACTCTCGATCACTCTCTGACATTCTCTATCACTCTCTGACACTCTCTGACTCTCAAAGACACTCTCTATATCACACTCTATCACTCTCTATCACTCTCTGACACTCTCAGACACTCTCTATCACTCTCTGACACTCTCTGACTCTCTCTGACTCTCTGAGACACTCTCTGACACGATCTGACACTCTCTGAATCACTCTGACACACTCAGACACTCTCTATCACTCTCTATCACTGTCTATCTCTCTATATCACTCTATATCACTCTCTGACACACTCAGACACTCTCTGACTCTCTCAGACACTCTCTATCACTCTCTATCACTCTCTGTTACTCTCTGACACACTCTGACATTCTCTGACACTCTCTGACACACTCTGACAATCTCTGACACTTTCTATCACTCTATGAAACTCTCTATCACTGTCTATCTCTCTATGTCACTCTCTGACACTCTCTGACACACTCATACACTCTCTGACACTCTCAGACACTCTCTATCACTCTCTATCACTCTCTATCACTCTGTGACACACTCTGACTGTCTCTGACACTCTCTGACAGTCACTATCACTCTCTGACACTCTCTATCACTTTCTGACACTCTCTATTACTCACTGACACCCTCTGACACACTCTGACACACTCTGACACACTCTGACACTCTCAGACACTCAGACACTCTCAGACACTCTCTACACACTCTCTACACACTCTCTTACACTCACTGACACTCTCAGACACGCTCTGTCACTCTCTGACACTCTCAGACTCTCTCTATCACTCTCTATCTCTCTCTGACACTCTCTGACATTCTCAGACACTCTCTATCACTCTCTATCACTCGCTGACACTCTAACACTCTCTATCACTCTCTATCACTCGCTGACACTCTCAGACACTCTCAGACACTCACTACCACTCTCTGACACTCACTGAAACTCTCAGACACTCTCTGTCTCGCTCAGACACTCTCAGACAATCTCTCTCACTCTCTAACACTCTCTGAAACTCTCTGACACACTCACAATCTCTCTGACACTCTCTATCACTCTCTGACACTCTCTGACACACTCTGACACTCTCTATCACTCTCTGACATTCTCTGACACACTCTGACACACTCTATTGCTCTCTGACATTCTCTGACACACTCTGACACTCTCTGACACTGTCAGACACTCTCTATCAATCTCCATCACTCTCTGACACACTCTGACACAATCTGACAATCTCTGACACTCTCAGACACTCTCTATCAATCTCTGACACACTCTGACACTTTCTGACACTCTCAGACACACTCTCTCACTCTCCATCAAACTCTGACACACTCTGACAGTCTCTGTCACTCTCTGACACTCTCTATCACTCTCTATCACTCTCTGTTACTCTCTGACACACTCTGACATTCTCTGACACTCTCTGACACACTCTGACAATCTCTGACACTTTTATCACTCTCTGACACTATCTATCACTCTATGAAACTCTCTGACACTCTCCATCACTCTCTATCACTCTCTGGCACACTCTGACTCACTCTGACACTCTCTGACACTCTCTGACACGATCTGACACTGTCTGACTCACTCTGACACACTCAGACTCTCTCTATCACTCTCTATCACTGTCTATCTCTCTATATCACTCTCTATCACTCTCTGACACACTCAGACACTCTCTGACACTCTCAGACACTCTCTATCACTCTCTATCACTCTCTGTTACTCTCTGACACACTCTGACATTCTCTGACACTCTCTGACACACTCTGACAATCTCTGACACTTTCTATCACTCTCTGACACTATCTATCACTCTAAGAAACTCTCTGACACTCTCCATCTCTCTCTATCACTCTCTGGCACACTCTGACTCACTCTGACACTCTCTGACTCGATCTGACACTCTCTGACACACTCTGACACACTCAGACACTCTCTATCACTCTCTATCACTCTCTGACACACTCTGACAGTCTCTGACACTCTCTGACACTCACTATCACTCTCTGACACTCTCTATCACTTTCTGACACTCTCTATCACCCACTGACACTCTCTGACACACTCTGACACTCTCAGACACTCTCAGACTTTCTCTATCACTCTCTATCACTCTTTGACAGACTCTGACAATCTCAGACACTCTCAGACACTCTCAGACACTCTCTACACACTCTCTTACACTCACTGACACTCTCAGACACGCTCTGTCACTCTCTGACACTCTCAGTCACTCTCTATCACTCTCTATCTCTCTCTGAGACTCTCTGACATTCTCAGACACACTCTATCACTCTCTATCACTCGCTGACACTCTCACACACTTTCTATCACTCTCTATCACTCGCTGACACTCTCAGACACTCTCAGACACTCACTACCACTCTCTGACACTCACTGAAACTCTCAGACACTCTCTGTCTCGCTCAGACACTCTCAGACAATCTCTCTCACTCTCTGACACTCTCTGAAACTCTCTGACACACTCACAATCTCTCTGACACTCTCTATCACTCTCTGACACACTCTGACACTCTCTATCACTCTCTGACACTCTGTGACACACTCTGACACACTCTATCGCTCTCTGACATTCTCTGACACACTCTGACACTCTCTGACACTCTCAGACACTCTCTATCAATCTCTGACACTGACTGACCCCCTGAGACACTCTCTGACACTCTCTATCAGTCTCTGACACTTTCTATCACTCTCTGACACACTCTGACACACTCTGAAACGCTCTGACACTCTCTATCACTCTCTATCACTCTCTGACACAATTTGACACTCTCTATCACTCTCTGACACTCTCAGACACTCTCTATCACTCTATGACACTCTCAGACACTCTCTATCACTCTCTGACACTCTCTGACACACTCTGACACTCTCTGACACACTCAGACACTCGCTATCACTCTCTATCACTCTCTGTCACTCTCAGACACTCTCTATCAGTCTCTGACTCTTTCTATCACTCTCTGACACTCTCTGACACAATTTGACACTCTCTATCACTCTCTGAGACTCTCAGACACTCTCTGAATCTCTCAGACCCTCTCAGACACTCTCTGACACTTTCTGTCACTCTCTGACACTCTCAGACACTCTCTGTCACTTTCTATCACTCTCTGACACTCTCTGACACAATTTGACACTCTCTATCACTCTCTGACACTCTCAGACACTCTCTCTCACTCTATGACACTCTCAGACACTCTCTATCACTCTCTGACACTCTCTGACACACTCTGACACTCTCTGACCCTCTCAGACCCTCTCCATCACTCTCTGACACTGTCAGACTGTCTCTGACACTCTCTGACACTCACTATCACTCTCTGACACTCTCTATCACTTTCTGACGCTCTCTATCACCCACTGACACTCTCTGACACACTCTGACACTCTCAGACACTCTCAGACTTTCTCTATCACTCTCTATCACTCTCTGACAGACTCTGACAATCTCAGACACTCTCAGACACACTCAGACACTCTCTACACACTCTCTTACACTCACTGACACTCTCAGACACGCTCTGTCACTCTCTGACACTCTCAGACTCTCTCTATCACTCTCTATCTCTCTCTGACACTCTCTGACATTCTCAGACACTCTCTATCACTCTCTATCACTCGCTGACACTCTCACACACTCTCTATCACTCTCGATCACTCGCTGACACTCTCAGACACTCTCAGACACTCTCTGTCTCGCTCAGACACTCTCAGACAATCTCTCTCACTCTCTGACACTCTCTGAAACTCTCTGACACACTCACAATCTCTCTGACACTCTCTATCACTCTCTGACACTCTCTGACACACTCTGACACTCTCTATCACTCTCTGACACTCTGTGACACACTCTGACACACTCCATCACTCTCTGACATTCTCTGACACACTCTGACACTGTCAGACACTCTCTATCAATCTCCATCACTCTCTGACACACTCTGACACAATCTGACAATCTCTGACACTCTCAGACACTCTCTATCAATCTCTGACACTGACTGACACCCTGAGACACTCTCTGACACTCTCAGACACTCTCTATCAGTCTCTGACACTTTCTATCACTCTCTGACACACTCTGACACACTCTGAAACGCTCTGACACTCTCTAGCACTCTCTATCACTCTCTGACACTCTCAGACAATCTCTACCACTCTCTGACACTCTCTGACACACTCTGACACTCTCTGACACTCTCAGACACTCGCTATCACTCTCTATCACTCTCTGACACTCTCTGACACTCACTGACACTCTCAGACACTCTCAGACACTCTCTGACACTCTCAGACGCTCTCTGACAATCTATATCGCTCTCTGACACTCTATATCACTTTCTGACTCTGCCTGACACACACTGACACTCTCAGGCACTCTCTGAAACTCTCTATCACTCTCTGAAACTCTCTGACACTCTCTATCACACTCTGACACTTTCTATCACTCTCTGACACTCTCAGTCATTCTCTATCACTCTCAGGTACGCTCTATCACTCTCTGACTCTCACTGACACTCTCTGTCACTCTCTGACACTCTCTACCATTCTCTACCACTCTCTGTCACTCTCTGAAACTCTTATTCACACTCTGATACTTTCTGTCACTCTCTGACACTCTCTGTGACTCTCTATCATTCTCATGCACTCTCTACCACTCTCTGACACTCTCTGACACTCTCAGACACTCTCTGAATCTCTCAGACCCTCTCAGACACTCTCTGACACTTTCTGTCACTCTCTGACACTCTCAGACACTCTCTGTCACTTTCTATCACTCTCTGACACTGTTTGAAACTCTCTGACAGTCTCAGACACTCTCAGACACTTTCTATCACTCTCTGACACTCTCAGACACTCTCTGACACTTTCTATCACTCGCTGACACTCTCAGAGACTCTCAGACAGTCTCAGACACTTTCTATCACTCTCTGACACTGTCTGACAATCTCTGACACTCTCAGACACTCACTTTCACTCTCTATCCCTCCATGACTCACCCTATCACTCCCTAACACTCTCAGATTCTCTATGACAATCTCTTTCACTCTCCATCACTCGCCATCACTCTCAGACACTCTCAGACACTTCTGACACTCTCAGACACTCTCAGACACTCTCAGACACTCTCTATCACTCTCTGAATCTCTCAGACACTCTCTGACACTTTCTATCACACTCTGACACTCTCTGAACCTCTCAGATAATCTCAGACAGTCTCTTTCAATCTCCATCACTCTCTGACACTGTCAGACACTCTCTGACACTCTCAGATACTCTCTGACACTCTCAGAGTCTCTCAGACAATATCAGACACTCTCTATCACTCTATATCACTCTATGACACTCTCTGTCACTATCTATCACTCTATGAATCTCTCAGACACTCTCTATCAATCTCTGACACTCTCTGATACACTCTGACACTTCCTGACACTCTCTGACACTCTCCATCACTCTCTGACACTCTCTGATAATCTCAGACACTCTCTGACACTTTCAGACACTCTCTGACACTCTCTGTCACTATCTATCACTCTATGAATCTCTCAGACACTCTCTATCACTCTCTATCACACTCTGGCACACTCTGACTCTCTCTGACACTCTCTGACACTCTCCATCACTCTCAGACACTCTCTGACACTCTCCATCACTCTCTGACACTCTCTGACAATCTCAGACACTCTCTGACACTTTCAGACACTCTCTGACACTCTCAGACACTTTCTGACACTCTCAGACTCTCGGAGACTCTCAGACGCTCTCGATCACTCTCTATCACTCTCTGACACTCTCTGACACTATCTATCACTCTATGAAACTCTCTGACACTCTCAGACACTCTCTATCACTCTCTATCACTCTCTGACACACTCTGACTGTCTCAGACACTCTCTATCACTCTCTGACACTCTCTGACAATCTCTGACACTCTCAGACACTCTCTATCACTCCCTGACACTCTCAGACACTCTCTACCACTCTCTGACACTCTCTATCACTCTCGGACACTCTCTGACACACTCAGACACTCTCTATCACTCTCTATCACTCTCTGACACTCTCTGACACTCTCTGACACTTTCTATCACTCGCTGACACGCTCAGAGACTCTCAGACAGTCTCAAAAACTTTCTATCACTCTCTGACACTGTCTGACAATCTCTGACACTCTCAGACACTCACTTTCACTCTCTATCCCTCTATGAGCCTCCCTATCACTCCCTAACGCTATCAGATTGTCTATGACAATCTCTTTCACTCTCCATCACTCTCAGACACTCTCAGACACTCTCTGACACTCTCAGACTCTCTCAGACTCTCTCAGACTCTCTCAGACACTCTCAGACACTCTCTATCACTCTATATCGCTCTCTGACACTCTCTGTCTCTATCTATCACTCGATGAAAATCTCTGACACTCTCTATCACTCTCTATCACTCTCTGGCACACTCTGACTCTCTCTGACACTCTCTGACACTCTCCATCACTCTCTGACACTCTCTGACACTCTCTGACACTTTCCGACACTCTCAGACACTCTCTACCAATCTCTATCAATCTCTGACACTCTCTGACACTCCCAGACACTCTCTGACACTCTCCATTACTCTCTGACACTCTCTGACAATCTCAGACACTCTCTGACACTCTCTGACACTCTCTGACACTTTCCGACACTCTCAGACACTCTCTACCAATCTCTATCAATCTCTGACACTCTCTGACACTCTCAGACACTTTCTGACACTCTCAGACTCTCGGAGTCTCTCAGACACTCTCTATCACTCTATATCAATCTCTGACACTCTCTGACACAATCTATCACTCTATGAAACTCTCTGACACTCTCTATCACTCTCTATCACTCTCTGGTACACTCTGACTCTCTCTGACACTCTCAGATCATCTCTGTCACTCTCTAACACACTCTGACAATCTCTGACACTCTCAGACACTCTCTATCACTCTCTATCACTCTCTGACACTTTCAGAGACTCTCTACCACTCTCTGACACTCTCTATCACTCTCTGACACTCTCTGACACACTCTGACACACTCAGACACTCTCTATCACTCGCTGACACTCTCTGACACACTCTGACACACTCTGACACTCTCTGACACTCTCTGACCCTCTCTATCACTCTCTGGCACTCGCTGACACTCTCAGAGGCTCTCTATCACTCTCTATCACTCAATGACACTCTCTGTCACTCTCAGACACTCTCTATCACTCTCTGACACACTCCATCACTCTCTGACACTCTCTGACACTCTCTATGACTATCTGAAACTTTCAGACACTCTCTGACACTTTCAGACACTCTCTGACACTCTCAGACACTTTCTGACACTCTCAGACTCTCGGAGACTCTCAGACGCTCTCGATCACTCTCTATCACTCTCTGACACTCTCTGACACTATCTATCACTCTATGAAACTCTCTGACACTCTCAGACACTCTCTATCACTCTATATCGCTCTCTGACACTCTCTGTCTCTATCTATCACTCGATGAAAATCTCTGACACTCTCTATCACTCTCTATCACTCTCTGGCACACTCTGACTCTCTCTGACACTCTCTGACACTCTCCATCACTCTCTGACACTCTCTGACACTCTCTGACACTTTCCGACACTCTCAGACACTCTCTACCAATCTCTATCAATCTCTGACACTCTCTGACACTCCCTGACACTCTCTGACACTCTCCATTACTCTCTGACACTCTCTGACAATCTCAGACACTCTCTGACACTCTCTGACACTCTCTGACACTTTCCGACACTCTCAGACACTCTCTACCAATCTCTATCAATCTCTGACACTCTCTGACACTCTCTGACACTTTCTGACACTCTCAGACTCTCGGAGTCTCTCAGATACTCTCTATCACTCTATATCAATCTCTGACACTCTCTGACACAATCTATCTCTCTATGAAACTCTCTGACACTCTCTATCACTCTCTATCACTCTCTGGTACACTCTGACTCTCTCTGACACTCTCAGACACTCTCTATCACTCTCTATCACTCTCTGACACTTTCAGAGACTCTCTACCACTCTCTGACACTCTCTATCACTCTCTGACACTCTCTGACACACTCTGACACACTCAGACACTCTCTATCACTCTCTATCACTCGCTGACACTCTCTGACACACTCTGACACTCTCTGACACTCTCTGACCCTCTCTATCACTCTCTGGCACTCTCTGACACTCTCAGAGGCTCTCTATCACTCTCTATCACTCTCTGACACTCTCAGACACTCTCTATCACTCAATGACACTCTCTGTCACTCTCAGACACTCTCTATCACTCTCTGACACTCTCCATCACTCTCTGACACTCTCTGACAATCTCAGACACTCTCTGACACTCTCTATGACTATCTGAAACTTTCAGACACTCTCTGACACTTTCAGACATTCTCTGACACTCTCAGACACTTTCTGACACTCTCAGACTCTCGGAGACTCTCAGACGCTCTCGATCACTCTCTATCACTCTCTGACACTCTCTGACACTATCTATCACTCTATGAAACTCTCTGACACTCTCAGACACTCTCTATCACTCTCTATCACTCTCTGACACACTCTGTCACTCTCTGACACTCTCAGACACTCTCTATCACTCTCTGACACTCTCTGACAATCTCTGACACTCTCAGACACTCTCTATCACTCTCTGACACTCTCAGACACTCTCTGACACACTCTGACACACTCAGACACTCTCTATCACTCTCTATCACTCTCTGACACTCTCTGACACTTTCTATCACTCGCTGACACGCTCAGAGACTCTCAAGCAGTCTCAAAAACTTTCTATCACTCTCTGACAATGTCTGACAATCTCTGACACTCTCAGACACTCACTTTCACTCTCTATCCCTCTATGACAATCCCTATCACTCCCTAACGCTATCAGATTGTCTATGACAATCTCTTTCACTCTCCATCACTCTCAGACACTCTCAGACACTCTCTGACACTCTCAGACTCTCTCAGACTCTCTCAGACTCTCTCAGACACTCTCAGACACTCTCTATCACTCTCTATCACTCTCTGAATCTCTCAGACACTCTCTGACACTTTCTATCACACTCTGACACTCTCTGAAACTCTCAGATAATCTCAGGCAGTCTCTTTCAATCTCCATTACTCTCTGACACTGTCAGACACTCTCTGACACACTCAGATACTCTCTGACACTCTCAGACTCTCTCAGACACTATCAGACACTCTCTATCACTCTACATCGCTCTCTGACACTCTCTGTCACTATCTATCACTCGATGAAACTCTCTGACACTCTCTATCACTCTCTATCACTCTCTGGCACACTCTGACTCTCTCTGACACTCTCTGACACTCTCCATCACTCTCTGACACTCTCTGACACTTTCCGACACTCTCAGACACTCTCTACCAATCTCTATCAATCTCTGACACTCTCTGACACTCCCTGACACTCTCTGACACTCTCCATCACTCTCTGACACTCTCTGACAATCTCAGACACTCTCTGACACTCTCTTTGACTCTCTGACACTTTCAGACACTCTCTGACACTTTCAGACACTCTCTGACACTCTCAGACACTTTCTGACACTCTCAGACTCTCGGAGTCTCTCAGACACTCTCTATCACTCTACATCACTCTCTGACACTCTCTGACACCATCTATCACTCTATGAAACTCTCTGACACTCTCTATCACTCTCTATGACTCTCTGGTACACTCTGACTCTCTCTGACACTCTCAGACACTCTCTATCACTCTCTATCACTCTCTGACACACTCTGACTGTCTCAGACACTCTCAGACACTCTCTATCATTCTCTAACACACTCTGACAATCTCTGACACTCTCAGACACTCTCTATCACTCTCTGACACTTTCAGACACTCTCTACCACTCTCTGACACTCACTATCACTCTCTGACACTCTCTGACACACTCAGACACTCTCTATCACTCTCTATCACTCGCTGACACTCTCTGACACTCTCTGACACTCTCTGACACTCTCTATCACTCTCTGTCACTCTCTGACAGTCTCTGACACTGTCAGACACTCTCTATCACTCTCAGACACTCTCTACCACTCTCTGACATTCTCTGAAACTCTCAGACACTCTCTATCACTCTCTGACACTCTCAGACACTCTCTATCACTCTCTGACACTCTCTGACACTCTCTATCACTCTCTGACACTCTCTATCACTCTCTGACACACTCTGACACTTTCTGACACTCTCAGACACTCTCTCTCACTCTCTATCAAACTCTGGCACACTCTGACAGTCTCTGACACTCTCTGACACTCTCTATCACTCTCTATTACTCTCTGTTACTCTCTGACACACTCTGACATTTTCTGACACTCTCTGACACACTCTGACAATCTCTGACACTTTCTATCACTTTCTGACACTCTATATCACTCTCTGACACTCTCAGACACTCTCTATCACTCTCTGTCACTCTCTATCACTCTCAGGCACTCTCTATCACTCTCTGACACTCACTGACACTCTCTATCACTCTCTGACACTCTCTACCATTCTCTACCATTCTCTACCACACTCTGTCACTCTCTGACACTCTCTACCATTCTCTACCACTCTCTATTACTCTCTGACACTCTCTGACTCTCTCTGACTCTCTCAGACACTCTCTGACACTTTATATCACTCTCTGAATCTCTCAGACACTCTCTGACACTTTCTATCACACTCTGACACTCTCAGATAATCTCAGACCGTTTCAGACACTTTCTATCACTCTCTGACACTGTCTGACAATCTCTGACACTCTCAGACACTCTCTTTCACTCTCTATCCCTCTATGACTCTCCCTATCACTCCCTAACAATCTCAGATTCTCTATGACACTCTCTTTCACTCTCCATCACTCTCTGACACTTTCAGACACTCTCTGACACTCTCAGACACTCACTGACTCTCTCAGACACTCTCAGACACTCTCTATCAATCTGTATCACTCTCTCACACTCTCTATCACTCTATGAAACTCCCTGACACTCCACATCACTCTCTATCACTCTCTGGCACACTCTGACTCACTCTAACACTCTCAGACACTCGCAGACACTCTCTATCACTCTCTATCACTCTCTGACACTCTCTATCACTCTCCATCACTCTCTGAAATTCTCTGACACTCTCTGACACACTCAGACACTCTCTATCACTCTCTATTACTGTCTATCACACTCTATCACTCTCTATCACTCTCTGACACACTCTGACACTCTCTGACACTCTCTGACACACTATATCACTCTCCGTCACTCTCTGACACACTCTGACTGTCTCTGACACTCTCTGACACTCTCTATCACTCTCTGACACTCTCTATCACGTTCTGACAATGTCAGACACTCTCAGACACTCTCTGACACTCTCTATCACTCACTGACACTCAAGGACACACTCTGACTCTCTCAGACAATCTCAGACACTCTCTATCACTCTCTATCACTCTCTGACACACTCTGACAATCTCTGACACTCTCAGACACACTCAGACACTCTCTAAACACTCACTGACACTCTCAGACACGCTCTGTCACTCTCTGACACTCTCAGTCACTCTCCATCAATCTCTATCACTCTCTGACACTCTCTGACATTCTCAGACACTCTCTATCACTCTCTATCACTCGCTGTCACTCTCTGACACTCTCAGAGACTCTATCAATCTCTATCACTCTCTGACACTCTCTGACATTCTCATACACTCTCTAACTCTCTCTATCACTCGCTGACACTCTCAGACACTCTCTGTCACTCTCTGACACTCACTGAAACTCTCAGACACTCTCTGTCACTCTCAGACACTCTCAGACACTCTCTCTCTCACTCTCTGACATTCTCTGAAACTCTCTGACACACTCACACACTCTCTGACACTCTCTGACACTCTCTGACACACTCTGACACTCTCTGACACTCTCTATCACTCTCTGAAACTCTGACACTCTCTGACACACTCTGACACACTCTATTGCTCTCTGACATTCTCTGACACACTCTGACACTCTCTGACACTGTCAGACACTCTCTATCACTCTCCATCACTCTCTGACACAATCTGACAATCTCTCACTCTCTCAGACACTCTCTATCACACTCTGACACTGACTGACACCCTCAGACACTCTCTGTCACTCTCTATCTCTCTCTGACACTTTCTATCACTCTCTGACACTCTCTGACACACTCTGAAACTCTCTGACACTCTCTATCACTCTCTATCACTCTCTGACACAATTTGACAATCTCCATCACTATCTGACACTCTCAGACACTCTCTGTCACTCTATGAAACTCTCAGACACTCTCTATCACTCTCTGACACACTCTGACACTCTCTGACACTCCCAGACACTCGCTATCACTCTCTATCACTCTCTGACACTCTCAGGCACTCTCTGACACACACTGACACTCTCAGGCATTCTCTGAAACTCTCTATCACTCGCTGAAACTTTCTGACACTCACAGACACTCTCTGACACTTTTTATCACTTTCTGACACTCTCAGACAATCTCAGACACTCTCAGACACTCTCAGATACTCTCTGGCACTCTCTATCACTCTCTGACACTCTCTATCACACTCTGACACTTTCTGTCACTCTCTGACACTCTCTGTCACTCTCTGTCACTCTCAGGCACTCTCTATCACTCTCTGACACTCTCTGTCACTCTCTGACACTCTCTAACACTCTCTACCACTCTCTGTCACTCTCTGACACTCTCTGAAACTCTCTATCACTCTCTGACACTTTATATCACTCTCTGACACTCTCTGACACTCTCAGACACTCTCTGACTCTCTCAGACCCTCTCAGACACTCTCTGCCACTTTCTATCTCTCTCTGACACTCTCAGACACTCTCTGGCACTCTCTATCACTCTCTGACACTCTCTATTACACTCTGACACTTTCTGTCACTCTCTGACACTATCTGTCACTCTCTGACACTCTCAGACACTCTCTGAAACTCTCTATCAATCTCTGACACTCTCTGACACTCTCTGACACTTTCTGACACTCTCAGACACTCTCTGTCACTCTCTATCCCTCTCTGTTACTCTCTCACACACACTGAAACTCTCAGGCATTCTCTGAAACTCTCTATCACTCGCTGAAACTTTCTGACACTCACAGACACTCTCTGACACTTTTTATCACTTTCTGACACTCTCAGACAATCTCAGACACTCTCAGACACTCTCAGATACTCTCTGGCACTCTCTATCACTCTCTGACACTCTCTATCACACTCTGACACTTTCTGTCACTCTCTGACACTCTCTGTCACTCTCTGTCACTCTCAGGCACTCTCTATCACTCTCTGACACTCTCTGTCACTCTCTGACACTCTCTAACACTCTCTATCACTCTCTGGCACTCCCTGACACTTTCTGAAACTCTCTATCACTCTCTGACACTTTATATCACTCTCTGACACTCTCTGACACTCTCAGACACTCTCTGACTCTGGCAGACCCTCTCAGACCCTCTCTGCCACTTTCTATCTCTCTCTGACACTCTCAGACACTCTCTGGCACTCTCTATCACTCTCTGACACTCTCTATCACACTCTGACACTTTCTGTCACTCTCTGACACTATCTGTCACTCTCTGACACTCTCAGACACTCTCTGAAACTCTCTATCAATCTCTGACACTCTCTGACACTTTCTGACACTCTCAGACACTCTCTATCACTCTCTATCCCTCTCTGTTACTCTCTGCCACACTTTGACACTCTCTGACATTCTCTGACACACTCTGACAATCTCTGAAACTCTCTATCACTCTCTGACACACTCTGTCACTCACAGACACTCTCAGACACTCTCGATCACTCTCTGACATTCTCTATCACTCTCTGACACTCTCTGACACTCAAATACACTCTCTATCACACTCTAACACTCGCTGACACTCTCAGACACTCTCAGACACTCTCTGTCACTCTCTGACACTCACTGCAACTCTCAGACACTCTCTGTCACTCTCAGACACTCTCAGACACTCTCTCTCACTCTCTGACACTCTCTGAAACTCTCTGACACACTCACACACTCTCTGACACTCTCTAACACTCTCTGACACACTCTGACACTCTCTGAAACTCTCTATCACTCTCTGAAACTCTCTGACACTCTCTGACACACTCTGACACACTCTATTGCTCTCTGACATTCTCTGACACACTCTGACACTCTCTGACACTGTCAGACTCTCTCTATCACTCTCCATCACTGTCTGACACAATCTGACAATCTCTGACACTCTCAGACACTGTCTATCACTCTCTGACACTGACTGACACCCTCAGAAACTCTGTGTCACTCTCAGACACTCTCTATCTCTCTCTGACACTTTCTATCACTCTCTGACACTCTCTGACACACTCTGAAACTCTCTGACAGTCTCTGTCACTCTCTGACACTCTCTGACACACTCTGACACACTCTATTGCTCTCTGACATTCTCTGACACACTCTGACACTCTCTGACACTGTCAGACTCTCTCTATCACTCTCCATCACTCTCTGACACAATCTGACAATCTCTGACACTCTCAGACACTCTCTATCACTCTCTGACACTGACTGACACCCTCAGACACTCTGTGTCACTCTCAGACACTCTCTATCTCTCTCTGACACTTTCTATCACTCTCTGACACTCTCTGACACACTCTGAAACTCTCTGACAGTCTCTATCACTCTCTATCACTCTCAGACACAATATGACACACTCTATCACTCTCTGACACTCTCAGACACTCTCTATCACTCTATGAAACTCCCAGAAACTCTCTATCACTCTCTGACACACTCTGACACTCTCTGACACTCCCAGACACTCGCTATCACTCTCTATCACTCTCTGACACTCTCAGACTCTCTCAGACACTCACTGACACACATTGACACTCTCAGGCATTCTCTGAAACGCTCTATCACTCGCTGAAACTTTCTGACACTCGCAGACACTCTCTGACACTTTTTATCACTTTCTGACACTCTCAGACAATCTCAGACACTCTCAGACACTCTCTGGCAATCTCTATCACTCTCTGACACTCTCTATCACACTCTGACATTTTCTGTCGCTCTCTGACACTCTCTGTCACTCTCAGGCACTCTCTATCACTCTCTGACACTCTCTGTCACTCTCTGACACTCTCTAACACTCTCTGCCACTCTCTGTCACTCTCTGACACTCTCTGAAACTCTCTGTCACTCTCTGACGCTTTCTATCCCTCTCTGACACTCTCTATCACTCTCGGACACTCTCTGACACTTTCTATCACTCGCTGACACTCTCAGACACTCTCTGACACTTTCTATCACTCGCTGACACTCTCAGAGACTCTCAGACAGTCTCAGACACTTTCTATCACTCTCTGACAGTGTCTGACAATCTCTGACACTCTCAGACACTCACTTTCACTCTCTATCCCTCTATGACACTCCCTATCACTCCCTAACACTATCAGATTGTCTATGACAATCTCTTTCACTCTCCATCACTCTCAGACACTCTCAGACATTCTCTGACACTCTCAGACTCTCTCAGACACTCTCAGACACTCTCTATCACTCTCTATCACACTCTGAAACTCTCTATCACTCTCTGACACTTTCTATCACACTCTGACACTCTCTGAAACTCTCAGATAATCTCAGACAGTCTCTTTCAATCTCCATCACTCTCTGACACTGTCAGACACTCTCTGACACTCTCAGATACTCGCTGACACTCTCAGACTCTCTCAGACACTATCAGACACTCTCTATCACTCGATATCACTCTCTGACACTCTCTGTCACTATCTATCACTCTCTGAAACTCTCTGACACTCTCTGTCACTCTCTATCACTCTCTGGCACACTCTGACTATCTCTGACACTCTGACACTCTCTATCACTCTCGGACACTCTCTGACACTTTCTATCACTCTCTGACAGTGTCTGACAATCTCTGACACTCTCAGACACTCACTTTCACTCTCTATCCCTCTATGACACTCCCTATCACTCCCTAACACTATCAGATTGTCTATGAGAATCTCTTTCACTCTCCATCACTCTCTGACACTCTCAGACATTCTCTGACACTCTCAGAATCTCTCAGACACTCTCAGACACTCTCTATCACTCTCTATCACTCTCTGAATCTCTCAGACACTCTCTGACACTTTCTATCACACTCTGACACTCTCTGAAACTCTCAGATAATCTCAGACAGTCTCTTTCAATCTCCATCACTCTCTGACACTGTCAGACACTCTCTGACACTCTCTATCACTCTCTGGCACACTCTGACTCTCTCTGACACTCTCTGACACTTTCCGACACTCTCAGACACTCTCTACCACTCTCTATCAATCTCTCACACTCTCTGACACTCTCTGATACACTCTGACACTCCCTGACACTCTCTGACACTCTCCATCACTCTCCATCACTCTCTGACACTCTCTGACAATCTCAGACACTCTCTGACACTCTCAGACACTTTCTGACACTTTCAGACTCTCGGAGTCTATCAGACACTCTCTATCACTCTATATCACTCTCTGACACTCTCTGACACTATCTATCACTCTATGAAACTCTCTGACACTCTTTATCACTCTCTATCACTCTCTGGTACACTATGACTCTCTCTGACACTCTCAGACACGCTCTATCACTCTCTATCACCCGCTGACACTCTCTGACACTCTCAGACAGTCTCAGACACTTTGTATCAATCTCTGACAGTGTCTGACAATCTCTGACACTCTCAGACACTCACTTTCACTCTCTATCCCTCTATGACACTCCCTATCACTCCCTAACACTATCAGATTGTCTATGACAATCTCTTTCACTCTCCATCACTCTCAGACACTCTCAGACATTCTCTGACACTCTCAGACTCTCTCAGACACTCTCAGACACTCTCTATCACTCTCTATCACTCTCTGAATCTCTCAGACACTCTCTGACACTTTCTATCACACTCTGACACTCTCTGAAACTCTCAGATAATCTCAGACAGTCTCTTTCAATCTCCATCAATCTCTGACGCTGTCAGACACTCTCTGACACTCTCAGATACTCTCTGACACTCTCAGACTCTCTCAGACACTCTCAGACACTCTCTATCACTCTCTATCACTCTCTGAATCTCTCAGACATTCTCTGACACTTTCTATCACACTCTGACACTCTCTGAAACTCTCAGATAATCTCAGACAGTCTCTTTCAATCTCCATCACTCTCAGACACTATCAGACACTCTCTATCACTCGATATCACTCTCTGACACTCTCTGTCACTATCTATCACTCTATGAAACTCTCTGACACTCTCTGTCACTCTCTATCACTCTCTGGCACACTCTGACTCTCTCTGACAATCTATGACACTTTCTATCACACTCTGACACTCTCTGAAACTCTCAGATAATCTCAGACAGTCTCTTTCAATCTCCATCACTCTCAGACACTATCAGACACTCTCTATCACTCGATATCACTCTCTGACACTCTCTGTCACTATCTATCACTCTATGAAACTCTCTGACACTCTCTGTCACTCTCTATCAATCTCTGACACTCTCTGACACTCTCTGATACACTCTGACACTCTCTGACACTCTCAGACTCTCTCTGACACTCTCCATCACTCTCTGACACTCTCTGACAATCTCAGACACTCTCTGACACTCTCAGACACTTTCTGACACTTTCAGACTCTCGGAGTCTCTCAGACACTCTCTATCACTCTATATCACTCTCTGACACTCTCTGACACTATCTATCACTCTATGAAACTCTCTGACACTCTCAGACACTCTCTATCACTCTCTATCATTCTCTGACACACTCTGACTGTCTCAGACACTCTCAGACACTCTCTATCACTCTCTAACACACTCTGACAATCTCTGACACTCTCAGACACTCTATAATCACTCTCTGAAACTCTCAGACACTCTCTACCACTCTCTGACACTCTCTATCACTCTCGGACACTCTCTGATACACTCTGACACTCTCTATCACTCTCTGTCACTCTCTGACAGTCTCTGACACTCTCAGACAATCTCTATCACACTCTGACACTTTCAGACACTCTCTATCACTCTCTGACACTCTCTATCACTCTCTGGCACACTCTGACAGTCTCTGACACTCTCTGACACTCTCTATCACTCTCTATCACTCTCTGTTACTCTCTGACACACTCTGATATTTTCTGACACACTCTGACAATCTCTGACACGTTCTAT
The DNA here is from genome assembly GCF_036365525.1 of Heterodontus francisci. Taxonomy (NCBI): domain Eukaryota; kingdom Metazoa; phylum Chordata; class Chondrichthyes; order Heterodontiformes; family Heterodontidae; genus Heterodontus; species Heterodontus francisci. Next base: position 31,886,069 of record NC_090412.1, on the reverse strand, counting down.
CACTTTCTGACACTCTCTATCACTCTCTGACACTCACTGACACTCTGTCACTCTCTGACACTTTCTGTCACTCTCTGACACTCTCTGACACTCTCAGACACTCTCTGACAATCTCAGACCCTCTCAGACACTCTCTGACACTTTCTGTCACTCTCTGACACTCTCAGACACTCTCTGTCACTTTCTATCACTCTCTGACACTGTTTGAAACTCTCCGACAGTCACAGACACTCTCAGACACTTTCTATCACTCTCTGACACTCTCAGACACTCTCTGACACTTTCTATCACTCACTGACACTCTCAGAGACTCTCAGACAGTCTCAGACACTTTCTATCACTCTCTGACACTGTCTGACAATCTCTGACACTCTCAGACACCCACTTTCACTCTCTATCCCTCTATGACACTCCCCATCACTCTCCAACACTCTCAGACACTCTCAGACAATCTCTGACACTCTCAGACACTCTCAGACACACTCTATCACTCTCTGAATATCTCAGACACTCTCTGACACTTTCTATCACACTCTGACACTCTCTGAAACTCTCAGATAATCTCAGACAGTCTCTTTCAATCTCCATCACTCTCTCACACTGTCAGACACTCTCTGACACTCTCAGATACTCTCTGACACTCTCAGACTCTCTCAGACACTATCAGACACTCTCTATCACTCTATATCACTCTCTGACACTCTCTGTCACTATCTATCACTCCATGAAACTCTCTGACACTCTCCATCCCTCTCTATCACTCTCTGGCACACTCTGACTCTCTCTGACACTCTCTGACACTCTCCATCACTCTCTGACACTCTCTGACACTTTCCGACACTCTCAGACACTCTCTACCACTCTCTATCAATCTCTGACACACTCTGACACTCTCTGATACACTCTGACACTTCCTGACACTCTCTGACACTCTCCACCACTCTCTGACACTCTCTGACAATCTCAGACGCTCTCTGACACTCTCTATGACTCTCTGAAACTTTCAGACACTCTTTGACACTGTCAGACACTCTCTGACACTGTCAGACACTCTCTGACACTCTCAGACACTTTCTGACACTCTCAGACTCTCGGAGACTCTCAGACGCTCTCTATCACTCTATATCACTCTCTGACACTCTCTGACACTATCTATCACTCTATGAAACTCTCTGACACTCTCAGACACTCTCTATCACTCTCTATCACTCTCTGACACACTCTGACTGTCTCAGACACTCTCAGACACTCTCTATCACTCTCTGACAATCTCTGACACTCTCAGACACTCTCTATCACTCTCTTTCACTTTCTGACACTCTCTGACACTCTCTGACACTCTCAGACACTCACTATCACTCTCTATCACTCTCTGACACTCTCTATCACTCTCTATCAATCTCTGACACTCTCTATCACTCTCTGAAACTCTCTGACACTCTCTGACACTCACTGACACTCTCTGACACTCCCTATCACTCTTAACCACTCTCTGACACTCACTATCACTCTATATCACTCTCTGACACTCTCTATTACTCTCTGAAACTCTCTGACACTCAGTGACACTCTCTGACACTCCCTATCACTCTTAACCACACTCTGACACTCACTATCACTCTATATCACTCTCTGACACGCTCTATCACTATCTATCACTCTCTATCACTCTCTGACACTCTCTATCACACTCTATCACTCTCTATCACTTTCTGACACTCTCTGACACTCCCTATCACTCTCTGAAACTCTCTGACACTCTCTGACACTCAATGACACTCTCTGACACTCCCTATCACTCTCTATCACTCTCTGACAATCTCTGACACTCTCTGACACTCTCAGACTATCTCTATCACTCTCTATCACTTTCTATCACTCTCTGACACTCTCTGACAATCTCAGTTACTCTCTCACACTCTTTATCACTCTCTGGCACTCTCTGACAGTCTCGGACACTCTCAGACACATTCAATCACTTTATATCACTCTCTGACACTCTTTGTCACTCTCTATCACTCTATGACACTCTCTGACACTCTCTATCACTCTCTATCACTCTCTGACACTCTCTATCACTCTCAGACACTCACTATCACTCTCTATCACTCTCTGACACTCACTATCACTCTCTGACAGTCTCTATCACTCTCTATCACTCTCTGACACTCTCTATCACTCTCTGAAACTCTCTGACACTCAATGAAACTCTCTGACAATCTCTATCACTCTCTATCACTCTCTGACACTCTCTGACACTCTCTGACACTCTCAGACGCTCTCTATCACTCTCTGACACTCTCTATCACTCTCTGAAACTCTCTGACACTCTCTGACACTCAATGACACTCTCTGAAACTCCCTACCACTCTTTACCACTCTCTGACACTCACTATCTCTCTATATCACTCTCTGACACTCTCTATCACTCTCTGTCACTCTCTACCACTATCTGACACTCTCTATCACTCTCTATCACTCTCTATCAATCTCTAACACTCTCTATCACTCTCTGAAACTCTCTGACACTCTCAGACACTCAATGACACTCTCTGACACTCCATATCAGTCACAACCACTCTCTGACACTCACTATCACTCTATATCACTCTGTGACACTCTCTATCACTCTCTATCACTCTCTATCACTCTTTGACACTCTCTATCACTCTCTATCACTCTCTGACACTCTCTATCACTCTCTGAAACTCTCTGACACTCTCTGACACTCAATGACAATCTCTGACACTCCCTATCACTCTCTGACACTCTCTGACACTCTCTGACACTCTCAGACACTCTCTATCACTCTCTATCACTCTCTGACACTGTGTATCTCTCTCTATCACTCTCTGACACTCTCTGACACACTCTGACACTCTCAGACACTCTCTATCACTCTCTATCACTCCCTGACACTCTCTATCACTCTCTATCACTCTCTTTCACTTTCTGACACTCTCTGACACTCTCAATCACTCTCTGAAACTCTCTGACACTCTCAGACACTCACTATCACTCTCTATCACTCTCTGACACTCTCTATCACTCTCTATCAATCTCTGACACTCTCTGTCACTCTCTGAAACTCTCTGACACTCTCTGACACTCACTGACACTCTCTGACACTCCCTATCACTCTTAACCACTCTCTGACACTCACTATCACTCTATATCACTCTCTGACACTCTCTATCACTCTCTGAAACTCTCTGACACTCAATGACACTCTCTGACACTCCCTATCACTCTTAACCACTCTCTGACACTCACTATCACTCTCTATCACTCTCTGACACTCTGTATCACACTCTATCACTCTCTATCACTTTCTGACACTCTCTGACACTCCCTATCACTCTCTGAAACTCTCTGACACTCTCTGACACTCAATGACACTCTCTGACACTCCCTATCACTCTCTATCACTCTCTGACAATCTCTGACACTCTCTGACACTCTCAGACTATCTCTATCACTCTCTATCACTTTCTATCACTCTCTGACACTCTCTGACACTCTCTGACACTCTCAGTCACTCTCTCACACTCTTTATCACTCTCTGGCACTCTCTGACAGTCTCGGACACTCTCAGACACATTCAATCAATTTATATCACTCTCCGACACTCTTTGTCACTCTCTATCACTCTATGACACTCTCTGACACTCTCTATCACTCTCTATTATTCTCTGACACACTCTGACACTCTCTGACACTCTCTGACACTCTCAGACACTCTCTATCACTCTCTGACAATCTCTGACACTCTCAGACACTCTCTGACATTCTCTATCACGCTCTATTATTCACCAACACACTCTGACACTCACTGACACTCTCTGACACTCCCTATCACTCTTAACCACTCTCTGACACTTACTATCACTCTATATCACTCTCTGACACTCTCTAACACTCTCTGAAAATCTCTGACACTCTCTGACACTCAATGACACTCTCTGACACTCCCTATCACTCTTAACCACTCTCTGACACTCACTATCACTCTATATCACTCTCTGACACGCTCTATCACTATCTGTCACTCTCGATCTCTCTCTGACACTCTCTATCACTCTCTATCGCTCTCTGACACTCTCGATCACTCTCTGAAACTCTCTGACACTCTCTGACAATCAATGACAATCTCTGACACTCCCTCTCAATCTCTATCACTCTCTGACACTCTCTGACACTCTCAGACACTCTCTATCACTCTCTGACACTCTCCATCACTTTCTGACACTCTCTGACACTCTCTATCACTCTCTAGCACTCTCTATCACTCTCTGACACTCTCTATCACTCTCCATCACTCTCTATCACTTTCTGAAACTCTCTGACACTCTCAATCACTCTCTGAAACTCTCTGACACTCTCTGACACTCAATGACACTCTCTGACACTCCCTATCACTCTCTATCACTCTCTGACACTCTCTGACACTCTCTGACACTCTCTATCACTCTCTGACGCTCTCTGACACTCTCTGACACTCTCAGACACTTTCTATCACTCTCTATCACTCTCTGACACTCTCTATCAATCTCCATCGCTCTCTATCTATTTCTGACACTCTCAATCACTCTCTGAAACTCTCTGACACTCGCTGACACTCAATGACACTCTCTGACACTCCCTATCACTCTCTATCACTCTCTGACACTCTCTGACACTCTCTGACACTCTCAGACTATCTCTATCACTCTCTATCACTTTCTATCACTCTCTGACACTCTCTGACACTCTCTGACACTCTCAGTCACTCTCTCACACTCTTTATCACTCTCTGGCACTCTCTGACAGTCTCGGACACTCTCAGACACATTCAATCACTTTATATCACTCTCCGACACTCTTTGTCACTCTCTATCACTCTATGACACTCTCTGACACTCTCTATCACTCTCTATTATTCTCTGACACACTCTGACACTCTCTGACACTCTCTGACACTCTCAGACACTCTCTATCACTCTCTGACAATCTCTGACACTCTCAGACACTCTCTGACAGTCTCTATCACGCTCTATTATTCACCAACACACTCTGACACTCACTGACACTCTCTGACACTCCCTATCACTCTTAACCACTCTCTGACACTTACTATCACTCTATATCACTCTCTGACACTCTCTAACACTCTCTGAAACTCTCTGACACTCTCTGACACTCAATGACACTCTCTGACACTCCCTATCACTCTTAACCACTCTCTGACACTCACTATCACTCTATATCACTCTCTGACACGCTCTATCACTATCTGTCACTCTCGATCTCTCTCTGACACTCTCTATCACTCTCTATCGCTCTCTGACACTCTCGATCACTCTCTGAAACTCTCTGACACTCTCTGACAATCAATGACAATCTCTGACACTCCCTCTCAATCTCTATCACTCTCTGACACTCTCTGACACTCTCAGACACTCTCTATCACTCTCTGACACTCTCCATCACTTTCTGACACTCTCTGACACTCTCTATCACTCTCTAGCACTCTCTATCACTCTCTGACACTCTCTATCACTCTCCATCACTCTCTATCACTTTCTGAAACTCTCTGACACTCTCAATCACTCTCTGAAACTCTCTGACACTCTCTGACACTCAATGACACTCTCTGACACTCCCTATCACTCTCTATCACTCTCTGACACTCTCTGACACTCTCTGACACTCTCTATCACTCTCTGACGCTCTCTGACATTCTCTGACACTCTCAGACACTTTCTATCACTCTCTATCACTCTCTGACACTCTCTATCAATCTCCATCGCTCTCTATCTATTTCTGACACTCTCTGACACTCTCAATCACTCTCTGAAACTCTCTGACACTCGCTGACACTCAATGACACTCTCTGACACTCCCTATCACTCTCTATCACTCTCTGACACTCTCTGACACTCTCTGACACTCTCAGACTCTCTCTATCACTCTCTGACACTCTCTATCACTCTCTGACACTCTCTATCACTCTCTGACACTCTCTGACACTCTCTGACACTCTCAGACACTCTCTAACACTCTTTATCACTCTCTGGCACTCTCTGACAGTCTCGGACACTCTCAGACACATTCAAACACTTTATATCACTCTCTGACACTCTTTGACACTCTCTATCACTCTATGACACTCTCTGACACTCTCTATCACTCTCTATTATTCTCTGACACACTCTGACACTCTCTGACACTCTCTGACAGTCTCTATCACGCTCTATTATTCACCAACACACTCTGACACTCACTGACACTGTCTGACACTCCCTATCACTCTTAACCACTCTCTGACACTGACTATCACTCTATATCACTCTCTGACACTCTCTATCACTCTCTGAAACTCTCTGACACTCTCTGACACTCAATGACACTCTCTGACACTCCCTATCACTCTTAACCACTCTCTGACACTCACTATCACTCTATATAACTCTCTGACATGCTCTATCACTATCTTTCACTCTCGATTTCTCTCTGACACTCTCTATCACTCTCTATCACTCTCTGACACTCTCGATCACTCTCTGAAACTCTCTGACACTCTCTGACAATCAATGACAATCTCTGACACTCCCTCTCAATCTCTATCACTCTCTGACACTCTCTGACACTCTCAGACACTCTCTATCACTCTCTGACACTCTCCATCACTTTCTGACACTCTCTGACACTCTCTATCACTCTCTAGCACTCTCTATCACTCTCTGACACTCTCTATCACTCTCCATCACTCTCTATCACTTTCTGAAACTCTCTGACACTCTCAATCACTCTCTGAAACTCTCTGACACTCTCTGACACTCAATGACACTCTCTGACACTCCCTATCACTCTCTATCACTCTCTGACACTCTCTGACACTCTCTGACACTCTCTATCACTCTCTGACGCTCTCTGACATTCTCTGACACTCTCAGACACTTTCTATCACTCTCTATCACTCTCTGACACTCTCTATCAATCTCCATCGCTCTCTATCTATTTCTGACACTCTCTGACACTCTCAATCACTCTCTGAAACTCTCTGACACTCGCTGACACTCAATGACACTCTCTGACACTCCCTATCACTCTCTATCACTCTCTGACACTCTCTGACACTCTCTGACACTCTCAGACTCTCTCTATCACTCTCTGACACTCTCTATCACTCTCTGACACTCTCTATCACTCTCTGACACTCTCTGACACTCTCTGACACTCTCAGACACTCTCTAACACTCTTTATCACTCTCTGGCACTCTCTGACAGTCTCGGACACTCTCAGACACATTCAAACACTTTATATCACTCTCTGACACTCTTTGACACTCTCTATCACTCTATGACACTCTCTGACACTCTCTATCACTCTCTATTATTCTCTGACACACTCTGACACTCTCTGACACTCTCTGACAGTCTCTATCACGCTCTATTATTCACCAACACACTCTGACACTCACTGACACTGTCTGACACTCCCTATCACTCTTAACCACTCTCTGACACTGACTATCACTCTATATCACTCTCTGACACTCTCTATCACTCTCTGAAACTCTCTGACACTCTCTGACACTCAATGACACTCTCTGACACTCCCTATCACTCTTAACCACTCTCTGACACTCACTATCACTCTATATAACTCTCTGACATGCTCTATCACTATCTTTCACTCTCGATTTCTCTCTGACACTCTCTATCACTCTCTATCACTCTCTGACACTCTCGATCACTCTCTGAAACTCTCTGACACTCTCTGACAATCTCTGACACTCCCTATCAATCTCTATCACTCTCTGACACTCTCTGACACTCTCTGACACTCTCAGACTCTCTCTATCACTCTCTGACACTCTCCATCACTCTCTGACACTCTCTGACACTCTCAGACACTCTCTATCACTCTCTATCACTCTCTGACACTCTCTATCACTCTCCATCACTCTCTATCACTTTCTGACACTCTCTGACACTCTCAATCACTCTCTGAAACTCTCTGACACTCTCTGACACTCAATGACACTCTCTGACACTCCCTATCACTCTCTATCACTCTCTGACACTCTCTGACGCTCTCTGACACTCTCAGACACTCTCTATCACTCTCTGACGCTCTCTGACACTCTCTGACACTCTCAGACACTCTCTATCACTCTCTATCACTCTCTATCACTCTCTGACACTCTCTATCACTCTCCATCACTCTCTATCTCTTTCTGACACTCTCTGACACTCTCAATCACTCTCTGAAACTCTCTGACACTCTCTGACACTCAATGACACTCTCTGACACTCCCTAACACTCTCTGACACTCCCTAACACTCTCTATCACTCTCTGACACTCTCTGACACTCTCTGACACTCTCAGTCTCTCTCTATCACTCTCTGACACTCTCTATCACTCTCTGACACTCTGACACTCTCAGACACTCTCTAACACTCTTTATCACTCTCTGGCACTCTCTGACACTCTCAGACACATTCAATCACTTTCTATCACTCTCTGACACTCTTTGACACTCTCTATCACTCTATGCCACTCTCTGACACTCCCTGTCTCTCTTAACCACTCTCTGACACTCACTAACACTCTATATCACACTCTGACACTCTCTGAAACTCTCTGACACTCAATGACACTCTCAGACGCTCTCCATCACTCTCTGACAATCTCTGACAATCTCAGACACTCCCTGACACTCTCTATCACTCTCTATTATTCTCTGACACACTCTGACACTCACTGACTCTCTCTGACACTCCCTATCACTCTTAACCACTGTCTGACACTCACTGTCACTCGATATCACTCTCTGACACGCTCTATCACTATCTATCACTCTCTATCACTCTCTGACACTCTCTGACACTCTCTATCACTCTCTATCACTCTCTATCACTCTCTGACACTCTCTATCACTCTCTGAAACTCTCTGACACTCTCTGACAATCAATGACAATCTCTGGCACTCCCTATCACTCTCTGGCACTCTCTGACACTCTCTGACACTCTCTGACGCTCTCTGACGCTCTCTGACACTCTCTCTCACTCTCTGACACTCTCTGACACACTCAGACACGCTCTATCACTCTCTATCACTCTCTGACACACTCTGACAGTCTCTGACACTCTCAGACTCTCTCAGACACTCTCTGACACTCTCTGCCACTCTCTGTCACTCTCTCTCACTCTCTGACACTCTCTCTCACTCTCTGACACTCTCTGACACACTCAGACATGCTCTATCACTCTCTATCACTCTCCGACACTCTCTGACACTCTCTATCACTCTCTGACACTCTCTGACGCTTTCAGACACTCTCTGCCACTCTCTCTCACTCTCTCTCACTCTCTGACAGTCTCTGACACACTCAGACACGCTCTATCACTCTCTATCACTCTCTGACACTCTCTGACTCTCTCAGACACTCTCTGACACTCTCTGACACTCCCTGTCACTCTCTATCACTCTCTGACACTCTCTGACACTCTCTGACACTCTCGGACACTCTCAGACACTCTCTATCACTCTCTATCACTCTCTGACACTCTGTATCACTCTCTATCACTCTCTGACACTCTCTGACACTCTCAGACACACTTTATCACTCTCTATCACTCTCTGACACTCTTTGATACTCTCTGACACTCTCTATCACTCTCTGAACCTCTCTGCCACTCTCTGACACTCTCTCAGACTATCTGACACTCTCTGACACTCTCTCTGACCCTCTCTCACACTCTCTGACACTCTCTGACACTCTCTGACCCGCCCTGACACTCTCTGAGACTCTCTGACACTCTCTATCACTCTCTGCCACTCTCTGACAATCTCAGACACACTCAGACACTCTCTGACACACTCGAACGCTCTCTGACACTCTCTGACACTTTCAGACACACTCTGCCACTCTCTATCACTCGATGTCACTCGCTGACACTTTCAGACACTCTCTGCCACTCTCTATCACTCTCTATCACTCTCAGATAGTCTCAGACACTCTCTATCACTCTCTGACACTCTCTGACACTTTCAGACACTCTCTGCTACTCTCTATCAATCTCTGACACTCTCTGACACTCTCTGACACTCTCTGACACTCTCTGACACTCTCACACTCTCTCACACTCTCTGACACTCTCTGACACACTCTGTCCCTCTCTGACACTCTCTGACACTATCTGACACTCTCTGACACTCTCACACTCTCTGACACTCTCACACTCTCTGACACTCTCTGTCACTCTCTCATACTCTCTGACATTCTCTCACACTCTCTGACACTCTCTGACAAACTCTATCACTCTCTGACACTCTCTGACACACTCAGACACCCTCTATCACTCTCTGACAATTTCAGACACTCTCTACCACTCTCTATCACTCTATATCACTCTCTGACACATTCAGACACTCTCTATCACTCTCGATCACTCTCTGACACTCTCTGACACTCTCTGACACTCCCTATCACTCTTTCACACTCTCTGACACTCTCTGAACCTCTCTGACCCTCTCTGACACTCTCAGACACTCTCTGACACTCTCTGACACTCTCTGACACTCTCACACTCTCTCACACTCTCTGACACACTCTGTCCCTCTCTGACACTCTCTGACACTATCTGACACTCTCTGACACTCTCACACTCTCTGACACTCTCACACTCACTGACACTCTCTGTCACTCTCTCATACTCTCTGACATTCTCTCACACTCTCTGACACTCTCTGACACTCTCTGACACTCCCTATCACTCTTTCACACTCTCTGACACTCTCTGAACCTCTCTGACCCTCTCTGACACTCTCTGACACTCTCTATCACTCTCTGACACTCTCACACTCTTTGACACTCTCACACACTCTCACACAGTCTCTGACACTCTCTGACCCACTCTGACACTCTCTGTCACTGTCTGACACTCTCTGACACTCTCACACTCTCTGGCACTCTCAATCTTTCTGACACTCTCTGACACTCTATCAATCTCTGACACTCTCTGACACTCTCTTACACTCTCCATCACTCTCTGACACTCTCTGATACACTCTGACACACTCAGACACTCTCTACCACACTCTATCGCTCTCTCACACTGTCTGACACTCTCTGATACACTCTAACACTCTCAGACACTCTCTGACACTCTCTATCACGATCTGACATACGCTGACACTCTCAGACAGTCTCAGACACTCTCTCTCACTATCTGACAATCTCTGACACTCTCTGACACTCTCTGATACTCTGTAATATACTCTGACACTCTCTATCTCTCTCTGACACTCTCTGACAATCTCATACACACTCAGACATTCTCTGACACTCTCTATATCTCTCTTTGACACTCTCAGACAGTCTCAGACACTCTCTGACACTCTCTGATACTCTCTGACACTCTGTGACACTCTCTGACAATCTCAGGCACTTTCAGACACTCTCTGCCACTCTCTATCACTCTCTGAAACTCTCAGCCACTCTCTGACACACTCTATCACTATCTGACACTCTCTGACACTCTCTCTGACCCTCTCTCACACTCTCTGACACTCTCTGACACTCTCTGACCCTCCCTGACACTCTCTGAGACTCTCTGACACTCTCTATCACTCTCTGACACTCTCTGACAATCTCAGACACACTCAGACACTCTCTGGCACTCTCGATCACTCTCTGACACTCTCTGACACTTTCAGACACTCTCTGCCACTCTCTATCACTCGATATCACTCGCTGACACTTTCAGACACTCTCTATCACTCTCTGACAATCTCTGACAATCTCAGACACTCTCTGACACTCCCTATCACTCTTAACCACTCTCTGACACTCACTATCACTCTATATCACTCTGTGACACGCTCTATCACTATCTATCACTCTCTATTATTCTCTGACACACTCTGACACTCACTGACACTCTCTGATACTCCCTATCACTCTTAACCACTCTCTGACACTCACTATCATTCTATATCACTCTCTGACACGCTCTATCACTCTCTGACACTCTCTGACAATCTCTGACACTCCCTATCACTCTTAACCACTCTCTGACACTCACTATCACTCTATATCACTCTCTGACACGCTCTATCACTATCTATCACTCTCTATCACTCTCTGACACTCTCTATCACTCTCTATCACTCTCTATCACTCTCTGACACTCTCTATCACTCTCTGAAACTCTCTGACAATCTCTGACAATCAATGACAATCTCTGACACTCCCTATCACTCTCTGTCACTCTCTGGCACTCTCTGACTCTCTCTGACACTCTCTGACGCTCTCTGACACTCTCTGACACTCTCTCTCACTCTCTGACACACTCTGACACACTCAGACACGCTCTATCACTCTCTATCACTCTCTGACACACTCTGACAGTCTCTGACACTCTCAGACTCTCTCAGACACTCTCTGACACTCTCTGACACTCCCTGTCACTCTCTATCACTCTCTGACACTCTCTGACACTCTCGGACACTCTCAGACACTCTCTATCACTCTCTGACACTCTGTATCACTCTCTATCACTCTCTGACACTCTCTGACACTCTCAGACACACTCTATCACTCTCTATCACTCTCTGACACTCTCTATCACTCTCTATCACATTCTGACACTGCTCTGACAATCTCAGACACACTCAGACACTCTCCGACACTCTCTGACACTCTCTATCACTCTCTGACACTCTCTGACACTTTCAGACACTCTCTGCCACTCTCTCTCACTCTCTATCACTCTCTGACACTCTCACACTCTCTGACACTCTCACACACTCTCTGAACCTCTCTGACCCTCTCTGACACTCTCAGACACTCTCTGGCACACTCTATCACTCTCTGACACTCTCTATCACTGTCAATCATTCTCAATCACTCTCAATCACTCTCTGAACTTCTCTGACACTCTCTGGCACTTTCAGATACTCTCAGACACACTCAGACACTCTCTCTCACTCTCTCTCACTCTCTGACACTCTCTGATACACTGTGGCACTCTCAGACTCTCTCTGACTCTCTCTGTCACTCTCTGACACTCTCTGATACACTCTGACACTCTCAGACACTCTCTGACACACGCAGAACATGCTCTACCACTCTCTATCACTCTCTGACACTCTCTGATACACTCTAACACTCTCAGACACTCTCTGACACTCTCTATCACTCTCTGACTCAATCTGACACTCTCAGACAGTCTCAGACACTCTCTGTCACTCTCTGACACTCCCTGACACTCTCTGATGCTCTCTGATACACTATGACACTCTCTATCACTCTCTGACACTCTCTGACAATCTCAGACACAATCAGACACCCTCTGACACTCTCTATCACTCTCTGACACTCTCTGACACTTTCAGACACTCTCTGACACTTTCAGACACTCTCTGCCACTCTCTATCACTCTCTGACACTCTCTAACAATCTCTGACACTCTCTGACCCTCTCTATCACTCTCTGACCCTCTCTGGCACTCTCAGACCCACGCAGACACTCGCTGACACTCACTTTTACTCTCTGACCCTCTCTGACACTTTCAGACATTCTCTGCCACTCTCTATTACTCTCTATCACTCGCTGACACTTTCAGACACTCTCTGCCACTCTCTATCACTCTCTGTCACTCTCTGACACTCTCTGACACTATCACACTCTCTGACACTCTCACACTCTCTGACACTCTCACACTCTCGGACACTTTCAGACACTCTCTATCACTCTCTGACACTCTCTATCACTCTCTGACACTCTCAATCACTCTCTGACACTCTCACACTCTTTGACACTCTCACACACTCTCACACAGTCTCTGACACTCTCTGACCCACTCTGACACTCTCTGTCACTGTCTGACACTCTCTGACACTCTCACACTCTCTGGCACTCTCAATCTCACTGACACTCTATCAATCTCTGACACTCTCTGACACTCTCTTACACTCTCCATCACTCTCTGACACTCTCTGATACACTCTGACACACTCAGACACTCTCTACCACACTCTATCGCTCTCTCACACTGTCTGACACTCTCTGATACACTCTAACACTCTCAGACACTCTCTGACACTCTCTATCACGATCTGACATACGCTGACACTCTCAGACAGTCTCAGACACTCTCTCTCACTATCTGACAATCTCTGACACTCTCTGACACTCTCTGATACTCTGTAATATACTCTGACACTCTCTATCTCTCTCTGACACTCTCTGACAATCTCATACACACTCAGACATTCTCTGACACTCTCTATATCTCTCTTTGACACTCTCAGACAGTCTCAGACACTCTCTGACACTCTCTGATACTCTCTGACACTCTGTGACACTCTCTGACAATCTCAGACACTTTCAGACACTCTCTGCCACTCTCTATCACTCTCTGAAACTCTCAGCCACTCTCTGACACACTCTATCACTATCTGACACTCTCTGACACTCTCTCTGACCCTCTCTCACACTCTCTGACACGCTCTGACACTCTCTGACCCTCCCTGACACTCTCTGAGACTCTCTGACACTCTCTATCACTCTCTGACACTCTCTGACAATCTCAGACACACTCAGACACTCTCTGACACTCTCGATCACTCTCTGACACACTCTGACACTTTCAGACACTCTCTGCCACTCTCTATCACTCGATATCACTCGCTGACACTTTCAGACACTCTATCACTCTCTGACAATCTCTGACAATCTCAGACACTCTCTGACACTCCCTATCACTCTTAACCACTCTCTGACACTCACTATCACTCTATATCACTCTCTGACACGCTCTATCACTATCTATCACTCTCTATTATTCTCTGACACACTCTGACACTCACTGACACTCTCTGATACTCCCTATCACTCTTAACCACTCTCTGACACTCACTATCATTCTATATCACTCTCTGACACTCTCTATCACTCTCTGACACTCTCTGACAATCTCTGACACTCCCTATCACTCTTAACCACTCTCTGACACTCACTATCACTCTATATCACTCTCTGACACGCTCTATCAATATCTATCACTCTCTATCACTCTCTGACACTCTCTATCACTCTCTATCACTCTCTATCACTCTCTGACACTCTCTATCACTCTCTGAAACTCTCTGACAATCTCTGACAATCAATGACAATCTCTGACACTCCCTATCACTCTCGGTCACTCTCTGGCACTCTCTGACACTCTCTGACACTCTCTGACGCTCTCTGACACTCTCTGACACTCTCTCTCACTCTCTGACACACTCTGACACACTCAGACACGCTCTATCACTCTCTATCACTCTCTGACACACTCTGACAGTCTCTGACACTCTCAGACTCTCTCAGACACTCTCTGACACTCTCTGACACTCCCTGTCACTCTCTATCACTCTCTGACACTCTCTGACACTCTCGGACACTCTCAGACACTCTCTATCACTCTCTGACACTCTGTATCACTCTCTATCACTCTCTGGCACTCTCAGACACACTCTATCACTCTCTATCACTCTCTGACACTCTCTGACACTCTCTATCACTTTCTGACACTGCTCTGACAATCTCAGACACACTCAGACACTCTCCGACACTCTCTGACACTCTCTATCACTCTCTGACACTCTCTGACACTTTCAGACACTCTCTGCCACTCTCTCTCACTCTCTATCACTCTCTGACACTCTCACACTCTCTGACACTCTCACACACTCTCTGACACTCTCTGACCCACGCTGACACTGTCTGTCACTGTCTGACACTCTCTGACACTCTGAGACTCTCTGACACTCTCACACTCTCTGACACTCTCTGACACTCTCACACACTCTCTGACACTCTCTCACACTCTCTGACACTCTCTGACCCTCTCTGACCCGCTCTGACACTCTCTGACACTCTCTGTCACTCTCTGACACTCTCTGACACTCTCTTACACTCTCCATCACTCTCTGACACTCTCTGATACTCTGTGACACTCTCAGACACACTCTGACACACTCAGACACTCTCCACCACACTCTATCACTCTCTCACACTGTCTGACACTCTCTGTTACACTCTAACACTCTCAGACACTCTCTGACACTCTCTATCACTATCTGACACTCGCTGGCACTCTCAGACAGTCTCAGACACTCTCTATCACTATCTAACAATCTCAGACAGTCTCAGACACTCTCTGACACTCTCTGATACTCTCTGACTCTCTCTATCACTCTCTGAAACTCTCTGACAATCTCAGACACACACAGACACTCTCTGACACACTCGAACGCTATCTGACACTCTCTGACCATTTCAGACACTCTCTGCCACTCTCTATCACTCTATGTCACTCGCTGACACTTTCAGACGCTCTCTGCCACTCTCTATCACTCTCTATCACTCTCTGACACTCTCTGACACTCTCTATCACTCTCTGACACTTTCAGACACTCTCTGCTACTCTCTATCAATCTCTGACACTCTCTGACACTCTCTGACACTCTCACACTCTCTCACACTCTCTGACACTCTCTGACACACTCTGTCCCTCTCTGACACTCTCTGACACTATCTGACACTCTCTGACACTCTCACACTCTCTGACACTCTCACACTCTCTGACACTCTCTGTCACTCTCTCATACTCTCTGACATTCTCTCACACTCTCTGACACTCTCTGACACTCTCTGACCCTCTCTGACAATCTCTGACAATCTCTGACACTCTCTGACACTCTCACACTCTCTGACACTCTCACACTCTCTGACACTCTCTGTCACTCTCTCATACTCTCTGACATTCTCTCACACTCTCTGACACTCTCTGACACTCTCTGACCCTCTCTGACAATCTCTGACACTCTCTGACAAACTCTATCACTCTCTGACACTCTCTGACACACTCAGACACTCTCTATCAATCTCTGACACTTTCAGACACTCTCTGCCACTCTCTATCACTCTATATCACTCTCTGACACTTTCAGACACTCTCTATCACTCTCTATCACTCTCTGACACTCTCTGACACTCTCTGACACTCTCTATCACTCTTTCACACTCTCTGACTCTCTCTGACGCTCTCTGTCACTCTCTGAAACACTCACACTCTCACACTCTCAAGCCTGTTCTCAGAGTCGTTTGAAAGTTTCTGACCATCTCTGACACTCTCTGACACTCTCTGTCACCCCATGTCACTCCCTGACAATCTCTGACACTCTCACACACTTTCTGACACTCTCTGACACGCTCTGTCACTCTCTGTCACTCTCTGTCACTCTGTGACACTCTCTGACACTCTCTGACAGTTTCTGTCACTCTCTGACACTCTCCGTAAATCTCTAAAACTCTCTGACACTCTCTGTCACTCTCTGAAACACTCACACTCTCACACTCTGTATCCCGTTCTCATAGTCTTTTGAATGATTCTGACCCTCTCTGACACTCTCAGACAACCACTGACACATTCAGACAATTTCTTACACTTTCTGACAATCTCTTTGGCTCTCAGAGACTCTCTGACATACTCAGACACTGTCTGACTCTCTCATTGACTCTCTAAAACTGTCTGACAATCTGTGACACTCTCTTTGACTCTCGGACACTCTCTGACACTCTCTTTGACTCTCTGAAACTCTCGAAAATTCTCTAACACTCTGTTACACTCTCTTTGACTCTCTGAAACTCTCTGACACTCTTTGTCACTCTCTGACACTTCCTGACACTCTCTGAAATTCTCTGACACTCTCTGACACTCTCTGCCAAACTCTGATCCGCTCAGTCCCAATCTGACACTCTCACACACTCTCTGACACACTCCGTCAATCTCTGTCACTCTCTGCCACTCTCTGTCACTCTGTGACAATCTCTTTGACACTCTCTGACAGTCTCTGTCACTCTCTGACACACTTAGACACTCTCAAACACTCTCTGACTCTCTCTTTGGCTCTCTGAAGCTCTCAGACACTCTGTGACACTCTCTTTGACTCTGTGAAACACTCTGACACTCTGTGACACTCTCTTTGACTCTCTGAAAGTCTCTGAAACTCTCTGTCACTCTCTGAAACTACCTGACACTCTCTGACACACTATGACACTCTCTGTCACTCTCTGAAAATCACTGAAACTCTCTGACACTCTCTGACACCCTCTGTCACCCCATGTCACTCCCTGACACTCTCTGACACTCTCTGTCACCCTATGTCACTCCCTGACACTCTCTGTCACTCTCTGACAATCTCCGGCAGTCTCTGAAACTCTCTAAAACTCTCTTACACTCTCTGTAACTATCTATTACTCTCTGAACTTCTTTGACACTCTCTGTCACTCTCTGAAACACTCACTCTCTCACACTCATAAACACGTTCTCACAGTCGTTTGCAAATCTCTGACCCTCTCTGACACTCTCTGTCACTCTCTGTCACTCTCTGAAACTCTCTGAAACTCTCTGACACTCTCTGACACACTCTGTCACTCCCCAACACTCTCTGACACTCTCTGACACTCTGTGTCACCCCATGTCACTCCCTGACAATCTCTGACACTCTCACACACTTTCTGACACTCTCTGACACGCTCTGTCACTCTCTGTCACTCTCTGTCACTCTCTGTCACTCTGTGACACTCTCTGAAACTCTCTGACGCTCTGTGACACATTCTGTCACTCTCTGACACTCTCTGTCACCCCATGTCACTCCCTGACAATCTCTGACACTCTCACACACTTTCTGACACTCTCTGACGCGTTCTGTCACTCTGGTCACTCTGTGACAATCTCTGACACTCTCTGACAGTCTCTGATACTCTCAGACACTCCCTCTCACTCTCTGACGCTCTCTGTCACTCTCTGAAACACTCACACTCTCACACTCTCAAGACCGTTCTCATAGTCGTTTGAAAGTTTCTGACCATCTCTGACACTCTCTGACACTCTCTGTCACTCCATGTCACTCCTTGACAATCACTGACACTCTCACACACTCTCTATCACTCTCTGACACTCTCTGACTTTCTCAGACAGTCTCTGACACTCTCTATCACTCTCTGACACTCTCTGACGCTCACTGACACTCTCTGACAATCTCAGACACTCTCTGACAATCTCTATCAGTCTCTGACACTCGCAGACACTCTGTGACATTCTCTATCACTCTCTGACACTCTCTGACACTCTCAGACACTCTCTGACAATCTCGGACACTCTGAGACACTCTCTGACACTCTCTATCACTCTCTGACACTCTCTGGCACTCGCTGACACTCTCTGACAATCTCAGACACTCTCTGACACTCTCTATCCATCTCTGACACTCTCTGACAGTCTCTGTCTCTCTCAGACTCTCTCTCTGACACTCTCGGACACTCTCAGACACTCTCTATCAGTCTTTGACACTCACAGACAATCTATGATACTCTCGGACACTGTCGGACACTCTCAGACACTCTCTGTCACTCTCTGACTCTCTCTGACACTCTCTATAAGTCTCTGACGCTCTCAGACACTCTCTGACACTCGCTGACATTCTCTGACAATCTCAGTACTCTCTGACACTCTCTATCAGTCTCTGACAGTCGCAGACACTGCCTGACTCTCTCATTGACTCTCTAAAACACTCTGAAACTCTGTGACACTCTCTTTGACTCTCAGGCACTCTGTGACACTCTCTATCACTCTCTGAAACTCTCTAAAAGTCTGTGACACTCTGTGACACTCTCTTTGACTCTCTGAAACTCTCTGACGCTCTTTGTCACTCTCTGACACTTCCTGACACTGTCTGACACACTCTGACACTCACTGAGACACTCTGACACTCTCTGTCTCTCTCTGTCACTCTCTGAAACTCTCAGAAACTGTCTAAAACTATCTGACACACTCTGTCACTCACTGACACTCTCCGACACTCTCTGACAGTCTCTTGGACTCTCAGAAAATCTCCGACACACTCTGACCCTCTGTGACACTCTCTGACACTCTCTGACAGTCTCTTTCACTCTCTGTCACTCTCTGACACTCTCTGACACGCTCTGGCACACTCTGACATTCTCTGACACTCTCAGACAATCTCTGATACTGTCTGACACCCTCTGTCACTCTCTGACACTCTCAGACAGTCGCTGAAACTCTCTGAAATTCTCTGACACTCTCTGACACACTCTGTCACTCTCCGACACTCTCTGACACTCTCTGACACTCTCTGTCACCCCATGTCACTCCCTGACAATCTCTGACACTCTCACACACTTTCTGACACTCTCTGACACGCTCTGTCACTCTCTGTCAATCTCTGTCACTCTGTGACACTCTCTGAAACTCTCTGACGCTCTCTGACACACTCTGTCACTCTCTGACACTCTCTGACACTCTCTGACACTCTCTGTCACCCCATGTCACTCCCTGACAATCTCTGACACTCTCACACACTTTCTGACACTCTCTGACGCGCTCTGTCACTCTCTGTCACTCTCTGACACACTCAGACACTCTGTGACAATCTCTGACACTCTCTGACACTCTCAGACACTCTCTGACTCTCTCTGACGCTCTCTGTCACTCTCTGAAACACTCACACTCTCACACTCTCAAGCCCGTTCTCGTAGTCGTTTGAAAGTTTCTGACCATCTCTGACACTCTCTGACACTCTCTGTCACCCCATGTCACTCCCTGACAATCTCTGACATTCTCACACACTTTCTGACACTCTCTGACTCGCTCTGTCACTCTCTGTCACTCTCTGTCACTCTCTGTCACTCTGTGACACTCTCTGACACTCTCTGACAGTCTCTGTCACTCTCTGACACTCTCCGTAAATCTCTAAAACTCTCTGACATTCTCTGTCACTCTCTGAAACACTCACACTCTCACACTCTGAACCCCGTTCTCATAGTCGTTTGAATGATTCTGACCCTCTCTGACACTCTCAGACAACCTCTGACACATTCAGACACTTTCTGACACTCTATTTGGCTCTCCGAGACTCTCTGACATACACAGACACTGTCTGACTCTCTCATTGACTCTCTAAAACTGTCTGACACTCTGTGACACACTCTTGGACTCTAGGACACTCTCTGACACTCTCTTTGACTCTCCGAAACTCTCGAAAACTCTCCAACACTCTGTTACACTCTCTTTGACTCTCTGAAACTCTCTGACACTCTTTGTCACTCTCTGACACTTCCTGACACTCTCTGAAATTCTCTGACACTCTCTGCCAAACTCTGATCCACTCTGTCCCAATCTGACACTCTCACACACTCTCTGACACACTCCATCACTCTCTGTCACTCTCTGCCACTCTCTGTCACTCTGTGACAATCTCTTTGACACTCTCTCGGTCTCTCCGAAACTCTCCGACAGTCTCTGACCCTCTGTGACTCTCTCTGACACTCTCTGTCACTCTCTGTCACTCTCTGACAATCTCTGACACGCTGTGTCACTCTCTGACACTCTCTCACAGTCGTTGTAAATCTCTGATCCTCTCTGACACACTCAGAGACTTTCTGACACTCCCTTTGACTCTTTGAAACTCTAAGAAAATCTTTGACACTCTGTGGCACTCTCCTTGACACTCAGACACTCTCAGGCACTCTCAGAAACTCTCTGACACACTCAGACACTCTCTGACACTCTCTGACACTCTCTTTGACTCTCAGAACCTCTCTGAGACTCTGTGACACTCTCTTACACTCTTTGTCACCCTCTGTCACTCCCTGACACTCTCTGTCACTCTCTGAGACTCTCAGACAATCTCTGAAACTCTCTGAAACTCTCTGACACTCTCTGCCAAACTCTGACACACTCTGTCCCTCTCTAAAATTCTCACACTCTCTCCGACACTCTCTGACACACTCCGTCATTCTCTGACAGTCTCTGACACTCTCAGAGAGTCTCAGTCTTTCTCTGATACTCTTCGGAAATCTATAAAACTCTCGGACACTCTCTGTAACTCTCTGTCACTCTCTGACACTCTCTTTGACTCTCAGAATCTCACCGAATCTCTCTGACACTCTCTCACCCTTTTTTCACCCTCTGTCACTCCCTGACACTCTCTGTCACTGTCTGTCACTCTCAGACTCTCTCCGATACTCTCTGACACTCTCCTTCACTCTCTGATACTCTCTATCACTCTCAGACAGTCTCAAAAATTCTCTGACACTCTCTGGAAATCTCTAAAACTCTCTGACACTCTCTGACACTCTCTGTAACTCTCTGTCACTCTCTGACTTTCTCTGACACTCTTTGAAACACTCACACTCTCACACCCTCAAACACGTTCTCACAGTCGTTTGAAAATTTCTGACCGTCTCTGACACTCTTAGACAATCTCTGACACTCGCTGTCACGCTCTGAAACTCTCTGACACTCTCTGCCAAACTCTGACACACTCTGTCCCTCTCTAAAGCTCTCACACTCTCTCCGACACTCTCTGACACACTCCGTCACTATCTGTCACTCTCTGACTCTCTCTGTCCCTCTCTGACACTCTCTGACACTCTCAGTCATTCTCTGACACTCTCCGGAAATCTCTAAAACTCTCTGACAATCTCTGTAACTCTCTGTAACTCTCTGTCACTCTCTAACGCTCTCTGATACTCTCTGAAGCACTCACACTCTCACACACTCAAACACGTTCTCACAGTCGTTTGAAAATTTCTGACCGTCTCTGACACTCTCAGACAATCTCTGATACTCGCTGTCACGCTCTGAAACTCTCTGACACTCTCTGACACTCTATGTCACTCTCTGACATTCTCTGACACTCTCTGGCACTCTCTGACACTCTCTGTCACTCTCTGAAATCTCTGACACTCTCTGACACGCTCAGACAACTCTGAAACTCTCTGACACTCTCTGCCAAACTCTGACACACTCTTTCCCTCTCTAAAACTCTCACACTCTCTCCGACACTCTCTGACACACTCCGTCACTCTCTGTCACTCTCTGACACTCTCTGACCCTCTCTGACACTCTCTGACACTCTCAGTCATTCTCTGACACTCTCCGGAAATCTCTAAAACTCTCTGACAATCTCTGTAACTCTGTCACTCTCTGACTCTCTCTGACACTCTCTGAAACACTCACATTCTCACACTCTCAAGCACGTTCTCATAGTCGTTTGAAAGTCTCTGATCCTCTCTGAAACTCTCAGACAACCTCTGACACACTGAGACACTTTCTGACACTTTCTGACACACTCTTTGACTCTCAGAGTCTCTCAGACACTCTGTGACACTCTCTTTGACTCTCAGACACTCTCTGACCCTCTGTGACACTCTCCGACACTCTCTGTCACTCTCTGTCACTCTCTGACACACTCTGTCACTCTCTGATACTCTCTTTGACTCTCTGAAACTCTCTGACACCCTGTCACTCTCTGAAACTCCCTGACATTCTCTGACACTCCCTGACACACTCTGACACTAACTGTCAGTCTCTGACACGCTCTGTCACTCTGTGAAACTCTCTGACACTCTCTGTCACTCTCTGAAACTCTCTGACACTCTCTTTGACTCTCAGAAACCCCCGACACTCTGTAACACTCTCTGACACTCTTTGTCACCCTCTGTCACTCCCTGACACTCTCTGTCACTCTCTGACACTCTCAGACAGTCTCTGAAACTCTCTGAACCTCTCTGACACTCTCTGCCAAACTCTGATACACTCTATCCCTCTCTAAAACTCTCACACTCTCTCCGACACTCTCTGACACATTCCGTCACTCTCTGTCACTCTCTGTCACTCTCTGACACCTTCTGACAATCTCAGACAGTCTCATTCATTCTCTGACACTCACCGGAAATCTGTAAAACACTCTGACACTCTCTGTAACTCTCTGTCACTCTCTGACACTCTCTGACACTCTCTGAAACACTCACACTCTCGCACTCTCAAACACGTTCTCACAGTCGTTTGAAAATTTCTGACCGTCTCTGACACTGTCAGACAATCTCTGACACTCGCTGTCACGCTCTGAAACTCTCTGACACTCTCTGACACTCTCTGACACTAACTGTCACTCTCTGACACGCTCTGTCACTCTGTGAAACTCTCTGACACTCTCTGACACTCTCAGACAACTCTGAAACTCTCTGACACTCTCTGTCACCTTCATACACTATGACCCTCTCTAAAACTCTCACAATCTCTCTGACACTCTCTGACACACTCCGTCACTCTATGTCACTCTCTGACACACTCTGACGCTCTTACACAGTCTCAGTCGGTCTCTGACACTCTTCGTAAATCTCTAAAACTCTCTGACACTCTGTCACTCTCTGTCACTCTCTGACTCTCTCTGGCACTGTCTGTCACTCTCTGATACACTCACACTCTTACACTTTCAAGCACGTTCTCATAGTCGTTTGAAAGTCTCTGATCCTCTCTGAAACTCTCAGACAAACACTGACACACTCAGACACTTTCTGAAACTTTCTGACACTCTCTTTGACTCTCAGAGACTCTCTGACACACTCAGACTCTCTGACACTCTCTTGGACTATCTGAAACTCTCTAAAACTCTCTGACACTCTGTGGAACTCTCTTTGAGTTTCTGAAACTCTCTGACACTCTGTGACACTCTCTTTTACTGTCGGAAACTCTCTGAAACTCTTTGTCACTCTCTGACACTAATGACACTCACTGACAAACTCTGACACTCTCTGTCTCTCTCTGACAGTCTCTTTGACTCTCAGAAACTCTCTGACACTCTCTGACCCTCCGTGACACTCTCTGACACTCTCTGTCACTCTCTGTCACTCTCTGACACTCTCAGACAATCTCTGACACTCTCTGTCACTCTCTGAAACTCTCTGACACTCTCTGACATTCTCTGTCACTCTCTGACATTCTCTGACACTCTCTGACACTAACTGTCGCTCTCTGACATGCTCTGTCACTCTCTGAAACTCTCTGACGCTCTCTGACACTCTCAGACAACTCTGAAACTCTCTGACACTCTCTCACATTCTCTGCCACATTCTGACACACTCTGACAATCTCTAAAACTCTCACAATCTCCCTGAAACTCTCTGACACACTCCGTCACTCTCTGTCACTCTTTGACACTCTCTGACGCTCGCAGACAGTCTCAGTCAATCTCTAACACTCTCCGTAAATCTCTAAAACTCTCTGACACTCTCTGTCACTCTGACTCTCTCTGACAGTCTCTATCACATTCTGAAACACACACTCTCTGACACTCTCAAGCACGTTCGCATAGTCGTTTGAACATCTCTGACCCTCTCTGGCACTCTCAGACAACCTCTGACACACTCAGACACTTCCTGATACTTTCTGACAATCTCTTTGAATCTCAGAGACTCTCTGACACACTCAGACACTCTGACACTCTCTTTGAATCTCTGAAAATCTCTGACACTCTGTGACACTTTCTTTGACGTCCTGAAACTCTCTGACATTCGCTGTCAATCTCTGAAACTCCCTGACACTCTCGGACACACTCTGACACACTCTGACTCTCCCTGACTCTCTCTGACGCTCTCTGTCACTCTCTGACATTGTCAGACACTATCAGACAATCTCTGTCACACTGTGAAACTCTCAGAGATTCTCTGACACTCTCTGACACTCTCTGAAACTTACAGACACTCTCTGTCACTCTCTGAAACTCCCTGACACTCTCTGACACGCTCTGGCACTCTCTGGCACTCTCTGACACTCTCAGACAATCTCTGAAACTCTCTGTCACTTTCTGACACACTCTGTCACTCTCTGACACTCTCAGAAGTCTCTGAAACTCTCCGAAATTCTCTGTCACTCTCTGACACTCTCTGACAGTCTCACTCAGTCTTTGACAGACTCCGTAAATCTCTAAAACTCTGTGACACTCTCTGTGACTCTCTGTCGCTCTCTGACTCTCTCTGACACTCTCTGAAATACTCACACTCTCACACTCTCAAGCACGTTCTCATAGTCGTTTGAAAATCTCTGACCCTCTCTGACACTCTCAGACAACCTCTGACACACTCAGACACTTTCTGACACTTGCTGACACTCTCTTTGACTCTCAGAGACTCTCTGACACACTCAGGCACACTGACACTCTCTTTGACACTCTGAAACCTCTCTGACACTCTCTGACACTCTCTGACACACTCTGTCACCCTCTGACACACGCTGTCACTCTCTGCCACTCTCTTTGACTCTCAGAAACTCTCCGACACTCTGTGACACTCTCTGACACTCTTTGTCACCCTCTGCCACTCCCCGACACTCGCTGTCACTCTCTGACGCTCTCTGACACTCTCAGACAACCTCTGACACACTGAGACACTTTCTGACACTTTCTGACACTCTCTTTGACTCTCAGAGACTCTCTGACAAACTCAGACACTCTGACACTCTCATTGACTCTCTGAAACCTCTCTGACACTCTCTGACACTCTCTAACACACTCAGTCACTCTCTGACACACTCTGTCACTCTCTGACACTCTCTGTCACTCTCTTTGACTCTCAAAAACTCTCCGACACTCTGTGACACTCTCTGACACTCTTTGCCACCCTCTGTCACTCCCTGACACTCTCTGTCACTCTCTGACTCTCTCTGACACTCTCTGAAACACTCACACTCTCACACTCTCAGACACGTTCTCACAGTCGTTTGAAAATCTCTGACCGTGTCTGACACTCTCAGACAAACTCTGACACTCTCTGTCACTCTCTGAAACTCCCGGACACTCTTTGACACTCTCTGACACTCTCTGTCACTCTCTGACTCTCTCTGACACTCTCTGTCACTCTCTGAAACATTCACACTCTCACACTCTCAAGCACGTTCTCATAGTTGTTTGAACATCTCTGACCCTCTCTGGCACTCTCAGACCACCTCTGACACACTCAGGCACTTTCTGACACTTTGTGACACTCTCTTTGACTCTCAGAGACTCTCTGACACACTCAGATACTCTGACACTCTCTTTGACTCTCTGAAAATCTCTGACACTCTGTGACACTTTCTGTCACTCTCTGACATTGTCAGACACTGTCAGACGATCTCTGTCACTCTGTGAAATTCTCAGAGACTCTCTGACACTCTCTGTCACTTACAGACACTCTCTGTCACTCTCTGAAACTCTCTGTCACTCCCTGACACTCTCTGACACTCTCTGTCACTCTCTGACTCTCTCTGACACTCTCTGAAACACTCACACTCTCACACTCTCAAACACGTTCTCACAGTCGTTTGAACATCTCTGACCGTCTCTGAGACTCTCAGACAATCTCTGACGCTCTCTGTCACTCTCTGACTCTCTCTGACACTCTCTGTCTCTCTCTGAAACATTCACACTCTCACACTCTCAAGCACGTTCTCATAGTCGTTTGAACATCTCTGACCCTCTCTGGCACTCTCAGACAACCTCTGACACACTCAGACACGTTCTGACACTTTCTGACACTCTCTTTGACTCTCAGAGACTCTCTGACACACTCAGACACTCTGACACTCTCTTTGACTCTCTGAAAATCTCTGACACTCTGTGACACTTTCTGTGACTTCCTGAAACTCTCTGACACTCTCTGACACTCTCTGTCACTCTCTGACATTGTCAGACACTGTCAGACAATCTCTGTCACTCTGTGAAACTCTCAGAGACTCTCTGACACTCTCTGTCACTTACAGACACTCTCTGTCTCTCTCTGAAACTCTCTGTCACTCTCTTTGACTCTCAGACACTCTCCGACACTCTGTGACACTCGCTGACACTCTTTGTCACCTTCTGTCAATCCCTGACACTCTCTGTCACTCTGTGACTCTCTCTGTCACTCTCTGAAACGCTCACACTCTCACACTCTCAAACACGGTCTCAGAGTCGTTTGAAATTCTCTGACCGTCTCTGACACTCTCAGACAATCTCTGACACTCTCTGTCACTCTCTGAAACTCTCTGACAATCTCTGACACTCTCTGACACTCTCAGACAACTCTGAAACTCTCTGACACTCTCTGTCACATTCTGACACATTCTGACCCTCTCTCAAACTCTCACAATCTCTCTGACACTCTCAAACACACTCTGTCACTCTCTGACACTCTCTGATGCTCTCAGACAATCTCAGCCAGTCTCTGACACTCTCCGTAAATCTCTAAAACTCTCTGACACTCTCTGTCAGTCTCTGACTCTCTCAGACACTCTCTGTCAGTCTCTGAAACGCACACACTCTCACAAGCACGTTCCCATAGTCGTTTGAAAATCTCTGACCCTCTCTGACTCTCTCAGACAACCTCTGACACACTCAGACACTTTCTGCCACTTTCTGTCACTCGCTTTGTCTCTCCGAGTCTCTCTGACACATTCAGACACTCTGACACTCTCTTTGACTCTCTGGCTCTCTCTGACACTCTCTGACACACTCTTTGACTCTCTGAAACTCTCTGACACTCTCTGTCCCTCTCTGACACTCTCTGACACTCTCTGACACGCTCTGGCACTCTCTGACACTCTCTGACACTCTCTTTGACTCTGAAACTCTCTGACACTCTCTGCCCCTCTCTGACACTCTCTGACACTCTCTGACACGCTCTGGCACTCTCCGACACTCTCTGACACTCTCAGACAGTCTCTGAAATTCTCTGAAATTCTCCGACACTCTCTCATACTCTCTGCCACACTCCGTCACTCTCTGTCACTCTCTGACACTCTCTGGCACACTCTGACACTCTCTGACAGTCTCAGTCAGACTCTGACAGTCTCCGTCAATCTCTAAAACTCTCCGACACTCTCTGTCTCTCTCTGACACTCTCTGACACACTCTGATATCCTCTGACACTCTCTGAGAGTCTCAGTCAGTCTCTGACACTCTCCGTCAATCTCTAAAACTCTCTGACACTCTCGGACTCTCTCTGACGCTATCTGTCACTTCCAGACACAATCACAATCTCACACTCTCAATCATGTTCTCATAGTCGTTTGAAAATCTCTGACCCTCTCTGACACTCTCAGACAACCTCTGACACACTCAGACACTTTCTGACACTCTCTTTGACTCTCACACACTCTCTGACACACTCAGACACTCTCTGACTCTCTCTTTGACTCTCTGAAACACTCTGACACTCTGTGACACTCTCTTTGACTCCCAGACACTCTCAGACACTCTCTGAAACTCTCTTCGACTCTCTGAATCTCTCTCAAACTCTCTGACACTCTGTGACACTCTCTTTGAATCTCTGACACTCTGTGACACTCTCTTTTACTCTCTGAAACTCTCAGACACTCTTTGTCAGTCTCTGAAACTCCCAGACAATCTCTGACACACTCTGACACTCTCTGAAACACTCTGACAGTCTCTGACACTCCCTGACTCTTTCTGTCACTCTCTGAAACTCTCAGAGAGTCTCTCTGACAATCTATTTGACTCTCACACACTATCTGACACACTCAGACACTCTCTGACTCTCTCTTTGACTCTCTGAAACACTCTGACACTCTGTGACACTCTCTTTTACTCCCAGACACTCTCAGACACTCTCTGAAACTCTCTTCGACTCTCTGAATCTCTCTCAAACTCTCTGACACTCTGTGACACTCTCTTTGAATCTCTGACACTCTGTGACACTCTCTTTTACTCTCTGAAACTCTCAGACACTCTTTGTCAGTCTCTGAAACTCCCAGACAATCTCTGACACTCTCTGTCACTCTCTGAAATTCTCTGACACTCTCTGAGACTCACTGACACTCTCTGTCACTCTCTGTCACTCTCTGACACGCTCTGACACTACCTGTCACTCTCTGACATTCTCTGACACTCTCTGAAACTCTCAGACAGTCTCAGTCAGTCTCTGACACTCTCCGTAAATCTCTCTGACACTCTCTGTCACTCTCTGAAACTCTCTGACTATCTCTGACACTCTCTGTCAATCTCTGAAACATTCACACTCTCACACTCTCAAGCACGTTCTCATGGTCGTTTGAACATCTCTGACGCTCTCTGACACACTCAGACACTCTCTGACTCTCTCTTTGACTCTCTGAAAATCTCTGACACTCTGTGACACTCTCTTTGACTTTCTGAAACTGTCTGAGACTCTCTGTCAATCTTTAAAACTCTCTGACACTCTCTGATCCACTCTGACACACTCTGACAATCTCTGACCCTCTCTGACACTCTCTGACACTCTCTGGCACTCTCAGACAATCTCTGACACTCTCACACAATCTCTGAAACTCTCTGACACTTTCTGACACACTCGGTCACTCTCTGACACTCTTAGACAGTCTCTGAATCTATCTGAAATTCTCTGTCACTCTCTGACAGTCTCAGTCAGTCTCTGACACTCTCAGTAAATCTCTAAAACTCACTGACATTCTCTGTCACTCTCTGTCACTCTCTGACTCCCACTGACACTCTCTGTCACTCTCTGAAACACTCACACTCTCACACTCTCAAGCGCGTTCTCAGAGTCGTTTGAAAATCTCTGACGCTCTCTGGCACTCTCAGACAACCTGTGACACACTCACTCACTTTCTGACTCTTTTGGACACTCTCTTTGACTCTCAGAGACTCTCTGACTTACTCTGACACTCTGTGATACTCTCTTTGACTCTCAGACATTCTCAGACACTCTCTGACACTCTCTTTGACTCTCTGAAACTCTCTGACACTCTTTGTCACTCGGTGAAACTTCCTCACACTCTCTGACACACTCTGACACTCTCTGACACACTCTGACACTCTCTGTCTCTCTCTGTCACTCTCTGAAACTTGCAGAAACTGTCTGACACTCTCTGACACACTCTATCACTCTCTGACACTCTCTGACACTCTCTGACAGTCTCTTTGTCTCTGAGAAACTCTCCGTCACTCTCTGACAATCTGTGTCACTATCTGATCCTTTCTGTCACTCTGTGTCTCTCTCTGACACTCTCTGAAACACTCACACACTCACACTCTCACACACACTCTCACAGTCATTGAAAATCTCAGATCCTCTCTGACACTCTCAGACAATCTCTGACACATTCAGACACTTTCTTTCACCCTCTGACACCAGGGCTACTGTTCCTGAAATTGTTCATCCACAGCAACACCAGGGCTATTGTTCCTGCGACAGTTCATGCAAATCAACACCAGGGCTATTGTTCCTGAAATTGTTCATCCACATCAAAACCAGGGCTATTGTTCCTGAGAATGTTCATCCACATCAACGCCAGGGCTATTGTACCTGTGAATGTTCATCCACATCAACACCAGCGCTATTGTTCCTGAGAATGTTCACCCAAATCAACACCAGGGCTATTGTTTTTGAGACTGTTCATCCACATCAACACCAGGGCTATTGTTTCTGAGACTGTTCAACCACATCAACACCAGGGCTATTGTTCCTGAGACTGTTCATCCACATCAACACCAGGGCTATTGTTTTTGAGACTGTTCATCCACATCAACACCAGGGCTATTTTTCCTGAAAATGTTCATTCACATCATCTCCAGGGCTACTGTTCCTGAGACTGTATATCCACATCAACACCAGGGCTATTGTTCCTGAAAATGTTCATCCACCTCAACACCAGGGCTATTTTTCCTGAGAATGTTCATCCACATCAACACCAGGACTATTGTTCCTGAGACTGTACATCCACATCAACACCAGGGCTATTGTTCCTGAAACTGTTTATTGCCATCAAAACCAGGGATATTGTTCCAAAGACTGTTCATCCACATCAACATCAGGACTATTGTTCCTGTGACTGTTCATCCACATCAGCACCAGGGCTATTGTTCCTGAGACTGTTCATTCCCATCAACACCAAGACTATTGTTCCTGAGACTGTTAATCCATATCAACACCAGAGCTATTGTTCCTGAGACAGCTCATCCACATCAACACCAGAACTATTGTTCCTGAGTCTTTTCGTCCATATCAACAGCAAGGCTATCGTTCCTGAAAATGTTTATCCAAATCAACATCAGGGCTATTGTACCTGAGACTGTTCCTCCACATCAACACCAGGGCTATTGTTCCTCAGAATGTTCATCCACATCAACACCAGGGCTGTTGTTCCTGAGACTGTTCATCCATATCAACACCAGGACTATTGTTCCTGAGACTGTTCATCCACATCAAAACCAGGGCTATTGTTCCTGAGACTGTACATTCCCATCAACACCAGGGCTACTGTTCCTGAGACTGTTAATTCATATCAACACCAGAGCTATTGTTCCTGAGACTGTTCATCCACATCAACACCAAGGCTATTTCTCATGAGACTTTTCATCCACATCAACACCAGGAATATTGTTCCTGCGACTTTTCATCCACATAAACACCAGGGCTATTGTTCCTTAGATTGTACATCCACATCAACACCAGGGCTGTTATTCCTGAGAAGGTTCATCCACATCAACACCAGGGCTATTGTTCCTGAGAATGTTCATTCCCATCAACACCAGGACTATTGTTCCTGAGACTGTTCATCCACATCAACAGCATGGCTATTGTCCCTGAGAATGTTGAGCCACATAAACACCAGGACTATTGTTCCTGAGAATGTTCATCCACATAAACACAAGGGCTATTGTTCCTCAGACTGTGCATTCCCATCAACACCAGGGCTATTGTTCCTGAGACTGTTCATCCACATCAACAGCAGGTCTATTGTTCCTAAAAATGTTTAGCCACATAAACACCAGGACTATCGTTCCTGAAACTGCTCATCCACATCAACACCAGGACTGTTGTTCCTGAGACTGATCATCCATATCAACACCAGGGATGTTGTTCCAGTAAATGTTCATCAACATGAACACCAGGGCTATTGTTCCTGTGAATGTTCATCCACATCAACACCAGCACTATTGTTCCAGAGACTGTACATCCACATCAACACCAGGGCTATTGTTCCTGAGAATGTTCATCCACATCAACACCAGGACTATTGTTCCTGAGACTGTACATCCACATCAACACCAGGGCTCTTGTTCCTGCGACTGTTCATCCACATCAACACCAGGACTATTGTTCCTGAGACTGTTCAACCACATCAACACCAGGGCTAATGATAACGAGACTGTTCTTCCATATCAACACCACAGCTATTTTTCCTGAGAATGTTGATCCACATCAGCACCTGGGCTATTTTTCATGAGACTGTTCATTCACATCAACACGAGAACCATTGTTCCTGAGACTCTTCATCTATATCAACACCAGGGCTATTGTTCCTGAAAATGTTCATCCACATCAACACCAGGGCTGTTGTTCCTGAGAATTTTCATCCACATCAACACCAGGACTATTGTTCCTGAGACTGTTCATCCACATCAAAACCAGGGCTATTGTTCCTGAGACTGTACATTCCCATCAACACCAGGGCTACTGTTCCTGAGACTGTTAATTTATATCAACACCAGAGCTATTGTTCCAGAGACTGTTCATCCACATCAACACCAAGGCTATTTCTCATGAGACTTTTCATCCACATCAACACCAGGAATATTGTTCCTGCGACTTTTCATCCACATAAACACCAGGGCTATTTTTCCTTAGATTGTACATCCACATCAACACCAGGGCTGTTATTCCTGAGAAGGTTCATCCACATCAACACCAGGGCTATTGTTCCTGAGAATGTTCATTCCCATCAACACCAGGACTATTGTTCCTGAGACTGTTCATCCACATCAACAGCATGGCTATTGTCCCTGAGAATGTTGAGCCACATAAACACCAGGACTATTGTTCCTGAGAATGTTCATCCACATAAACACAAGGGCTATTGTTCCTCAGACTGTGCATTCCCATCAACACCAGGGCTATTGTTCCTGAGACTGTTCATCCACATCAACAGCAGGTTTATTGTTCCTAAAAATGTTTAGCCACATAAACACCAGGACTATCGTTCCTGAAACTGCTCATCCACATCAACACCAGGACTGTTGTTCCTGAGACTGATCATCCATATCAACACCAGGGATGTTGTTCCAGTAAATGTTCATCAACATGAACACCAGGGCTATTGTTCCTGTGAATGTTCATCCACATCAACACCAGGACTATTGTTCCAGAGACTGTACATCCACATCAACTCCAGGGGTATTGTTCCTGAGAATGTTCATCCACATCAACACCAGGACTATTGTTCCTGAGACTGTACATCCACATCAACACCAGGGCACTTGTTCCTGCGACTGTTCATCCACATCAACAACAGGACTATTGTTCCTGAGACTGTTCAACCACATCAACACCAGGGCTAATGAAAACGAGACTGTTCTTCCATATCAACACCACAGCTATTTTTCCTGAGAATGTTGATCCACATCAGCATCTGGGCTATTTTTCATGAGACTGTTCATTCACATCAACACGAGAACCATTGTTCCTGAGACTCTTCATCTATATCAACACCAGGGCTATTTATCCTGAAAATGTTCATCCACATCAACACCAGGGCTGTTGTTCCTGAGAATTTTCATCCACATCAACACCAGGACTATTGTTCCTGAGACTGTTCATCCACATCAAAACCAGGGCTATTGTTCCTGAGACTGTACATTCCCATCAACACCAGGGTTATTGTTCCTGAGACTGTTAATTCATATCAACACCAGAGCTATTGTTCCTGAGACTGTTCATCCACATCAACACCAAGGCTATTTCTCATGAGACTTTTCATCCACATCAACACCAGGAATATTGTTCCTGCGACTTTTCATCCACATAAACACCAGGGCTATTGTTCCTCAGATTGTACAACCACATCAAAACCAGGGCTGTTATTCCTGAGAAGGATCATCCACATCAACACCAGGGCTATTGTTCCTGAGAATGTTCATTCCCATCAACACCAGGACTATTGTTCCTGAGACTGTTCATCCACATCAACAGCATGGCTATTGTCCCTGAGAATGTTGAGCCACATAAACACCAGGACTATTGTTCCTGAGAATGTTCATCCACATAAACACAAGGGCTATTGTTCCTTAGACTGTGCATTCCCATCAACACCAGGGCTATTGTTCCTGAGACTGTTCATCCACATCAACAGCAGGTCTATTGTTCCTAAAAATGTTTAGCCACATAAACACCAGGACTATCGTTCCTGAAACTGTTCATCCACATCAACACCAGGACTGTTGTTCCTCAGACTGATCATCCATATCAACACCAGGGATGTTGTTCCAGTAAATGTTCATCAACATCAACACCAGGGCTATTGTTCCTGTGAATGTTCATCCACATCAACACCAGGACTATTGTTCCAGAGACTGTACATCCACATCAACTCCAGGGCTATTGTTCCTGAGAATGTTCATCCACATCAACACCAGGACTATTGTTCCTGAGACTGTACATCCACATCAACACCAGGGCTCTTGTTCCTGCGACTGTTCATCCACATCAACACCAGGACTATTGTTCCTGAGACTGTTCAACCACATCAACACCAGGGCTAATGATAACGAGACTGTTCTTCCATATCAACACCACAGCTATTTTTCCTGAGAATGTTCATCCACATCAGCACCTTGGCTATTTTTCATGAGACTGTTCATGCACATCAACACGAGAACAATTGTTCCTGAGACTCTTCATCTATATCAACACCAGGGCTATTGTTCCTGAAAATGTTCATCCACATCAACACCAGGGCTACTGTTCCTGAGAATGTTCATCCACATCAGCACCTGGGCTATTTTTCATGAGACTGTTCATGCACATTCACACGAGAACAATTGTTCCTTAGACTCTTCATCTATATCAACACCAGGGCTATTGTTCCTGAAAATGTTCATCCACATCAACACCAGGGCTACTGTTCCTGAGAATGTTCATAGACATCAACACCAGGAATATTGTTCCTGAGACTGTACATCAACATCAACACCAGGGCTATTGATCCTGCGACTGTTCATCCACATCAACACCAGAGCTATTGTTCCTGAGACTGTTCATTCACATCAACACCAGGGCTACTGTTCCAGAGAATGTTCATACACATCAACAACAGGACTATTGTTCCTGAGACAGTTCATCCACATCAACACCAGGGCTATTTTTCCTGAGATTGTTCATCCACATCAACACCAGGGCTATTATTCCTGAGAAAATTCATCCACATCAACACCAGGACTATTGTTCCTGTGACTGTTCATCCATATCAACACCAGGACTATTGTTCCTGATACTGTTCATCCACATCAAAACCAGGGCTATTGTTCCTGAGACTGTACATTCCCATCAACACCAGGGCTACTGTTCCTGATTCTGTTAATTCATATCAACACCAGAGCTATTGTTCCTGAGACTGTTCATCCACATCAACACCAAGGCTATTTCTCCAGAGACTTT
Organism: Heterodontus francisci; assembly: GCF_036365525.1. Lineage (NCBI taxonomy): Eukaryota > Metazoa > Chordata > Chondrichthyes > Heterodontiformes > Heterodontidae > Heterodontus > Heterodontus francisci. The sequence goes on along the minus strand of NC_090412.1, from coordinate 31,849,750 downwards.
TCATCCACATCAACACCAGGAATATTGTTCCTGCGAATTTTCATCCACATAAACACCAGGGCTATTGTTCCTTAGATTGTAGATCCACATCAACACAAGGGCTTTTGTTCCTGAGAATGTTCATCCACAACAACACCAGGGCTATTGTTCCTGAGAATGTTCATTCCCATCAACACCAGGACTATTGTTCCTGAGACTGTTCATCCACATCAACAGCATGGCTATTGTGCCTAAGAATGTTTAGCCACATAAACAACAGGACTATTGTTCCTGATAATGTTCATCCAATAAACACAAGGGCTATTGTTCCTTGGACTGTGCATTCCCATCAAAAACAGGGCTATTGTTCCTGCGACTGTTCATCCACATTAACAGCAGGGCTATTGTTCCTGAGAATGTTCATCCACATCAACACCAGAACCATTGTTCCTTAGACTCTTCATCCATATCAACACCAGGGCTATTGTTTCTGAAAATGTTCATCCACATCAACACCAGGGCTATTGTTCCTGAGAATGTTTAACCACATTAGCACCAAAGCTAATGTCCCTGAGACTCTTCATCCATATCTACACCAGGGCTATTGTTCCTAAAAATGTTCATCCACTTCAACACCAAGACTATTGTTCCTGAGACTGTACATCCACATCAACATCAGGGCTATTGTTCCGGAGACTGGTCATTCCCATCAAAAACAGGGCTATTGTTCCTGCAACTGTTCATCCACATCAACACCAGAGCTATTGTTCCTGAGAATGTTCATCCACGTCAACGCCAGTGCTATTGTTCCTGAAACTGTTCATTCCGATCAAAACCAATGCTATTGTTCCTCTGACTGTTCATTCCCATCAACACCAGGGCTATTGTTCATGAAACTGTTCATCCACATCTGTACCAGTGCGATTGTTCCTGAGACTGTTCATCCACATCAATAACAGGACTATTGTTCCTGAGACTGTTCATCCACATCAACACCAGGGCTAATGATCGTCAGACTGTTCATCCATATCAACACCAGAGCTATTGTTCCTGAGAAAGTTCATCCACATCAGCACCAGGGCTATTGTTCAAGAGACTGTTCATCCAAATCAACACCAGATCTATTGTTCCTGAGAATGATCATCCACATCAACACCAGGGCTATTGTTCCTGAGATTGTTCATTCCCATCAACACCAGGGCTATTGTTCCTGAGTCTGTTCATCCACATTAACGCCAGGGCTATTGTTCCTAAGAATGTTTCGCCACATAAACACCAGGACTATCGTTCCTGAGACTGTTCATCCACATCAACACCGGTGCTATTGTTCCTGAGAATGTTCATCTAAACAACACCAGGACTGTTGTTCCAGAAAATGTTCATCCATATCAACACCAGGTCTGTTGTTCCTGTAAATGTTCATCCACATCAATAACAGGGCTATTGTTCCTGAGAATGTTCATCCACATCAACACCAGGACTATTGTTCCTGAGACTGTACATCCACATCAACACCAGGGCTATTGTTCCTGAGAATGGTCATCCACATCAACAAAAGGGCTATTGTTCATGAGACTGTTCATCCAAATCAACACCAGGGCTATTGTTCCTGAGAATGTTCATCCACAGCAACACCAGGGCTATTGTTCCTGAGACTGTTCATCCACATCAAGACCAGGGCTATTGTTCCAAAAAATGTTCATCCACATCAATACCAGGGCTATTGTTCCTGAGAATGATCATCCACACCAACACCAGGGCAATTGTTCCTGAGAATGTTCATCCACATTAACGCCAGGACTATTGTTCCTGAGACTGTTCATCCACATCAACACCAGAACCATTGTTCCTTAGACTCTTCATCCATATCAACACCAGGGCTATTGTTTCTGAAAATGTTCATCCACATCAACAGCAGGGCTATTGTTCCTGAGAATGTTCATCCACATCAACACCAGGCCTATTGTTCCTGAGACTGTACATCCACATCAACAACAGGGCTATTGTTCCTGAGACTGTTCATCCACATCAACACCAGGACTATTGGTCATGAGACTGTTCATCCACATCAACACCAGAACCATTGTTCCTGAGACTGTTCATCCATATCAACACCAGGGCTGTTTTTCCTGAGAATGTTAATCCACATCAACACCAGTGCTATTGTTCCTGAGAATGTTCATCCACAACAACACCAGGGCTGTTGTTCCAGAAAATGCTCATCCATATCAACACCAGGTCTGTTGTTCCTGTAAATGTTCATCCACATCAACAACAGGACTATTGTTCCTGAGAATGTTCATCCACAGCAACACCAGGGCTATTGTTCCTGCGACTGTTCATCCACATCAACACCAGGGCTATTGTTCCTGAGAATGTTCATCCACATCAACACCAGAACCATTGTTCCTTAGACTCTTCATCCATATCAACTCCAGGGCTATTGTTCCTGAAAATGTTCATCCACATCAACACCAGGGCTATTGTTCCTGAGAATGTTCATCCACATCAACACCAGGGCGATTGTTCCTGAGACTGTTCATCCACATCAACACCAGGACTATTGGTCATGAGACTGTTCTTCCACATCAACACCAGAACCGTTGTTCCTGAGACTGTTCATCCATATCAACACCAGGGCTGTTTTTCCTGAGAATGTTTATCCACATCTACACCAAAGCTAATGTTCCTGAGACTGTACATCCACATCAACACCAGAACCATTGTTCCTGAGACTGTTCACCCATATCTACACCAGGGCTATTGTTCCAAAAAATGTTCATCCACATCAACACCAGGGCTATTCTTCCAGAGACTGTTCATTCACATCAACACCAGGACTATTATTCCTGAGACTGTTCATCCACATCAACACCAGAACCATTGTTCCAGAGACTGTTCATCCATATCAACACGAGGGCTGATCTTCCTGAGAATGTTTATCCACATCAGCTACAAAGCTAATGTCCCTGAGACTCTTCATCCATATCTACACCAGGGCTATTGTTCCTAAAAATGTTCATCCAAATCAACACCAGTGCTATTGTTCCTGATTATGTTTATCCACATAACACCAAAGCTAATGTTCCTGAGACTGTTCATCCATATCTACACCAGGGCTATTGTTCCAAGAAATGTTCATCCACATCAACACCAAGGCTATTGTTCCTGAGACTTTACATTTACATCAACACCAGGACTATTGTTCCTGAGACTGTACATCCACATCAACATCAGGGCTATTGTTCCTGAGACTGGTCATTCCCATCAAAAACAGGGCTATTGTTCCTGCAACTGTTCATCCACATCAACACCAGAGCTATTGTTCCTGAGAATGTTCATCCACGTCAACGCCAGGGCTATTGTTCCTGAGGCTGTTCATCCACATCAACACCAGGACTATTGGTCATGAGACTGTTCATCCACATCAACGCCAGAACCATTGTTCCTGAGACTGTTCATCCATATCAACACCAGGGTTGTTTTCCTGAGAATGTTTATCCACATCAACACCAGTGCTGTTGTTCCTGAGAATGTTCATCCACAACAACACCAGGGCTGTTGTTCCAGAAAATGCTCATCCATATCAACACCAGGTCTGTTGTTCCTGTAAATGTTCATCCACATCAACAACAGGACTATTGTTCCTGAGAATGTTCATCCACAGCAACACCAGGGCTATTGTTCCTGCGACTGTTCATCCACATTAACAGCAGGGCTATTGTTCCTGAGACTGTTCATCCACATCAACACCAGGGCTATTGTTCCTGAGAATGTTCATCCACATCAACACCAGGGCTATTGTTCCTGAGACTGTTCATCCACATCAACACCAGGACTATTGGTCATGAGACTGTTCTTCCACATCAACACCAGCACCGTTGTTCCTGAGACTGTTCATCCATATCAACACCAGGGCTGTTTTTCCTGAGAATGTTTATCCACATTTACACCAAAGCTAATGTTCATGAGACTGTACATCCACATCAACACCAGAACCATTGTTCCTGAGACTGTTCACCCATATCTACACCAGGGCTATTGTTCCAAAAAATGTTCATCCACATCAACACCAGGGCTATTCTTCCAGAGACTGTTCATTCACATCAACACCAGGACTATTATTCCTGAGACTGTTCATCCACATCAACACCAGAACCATTGTTCCAGAGACTGTTCATCCATATCAACACGAGGGCAGATCTTCCTGAGAATGTTTATCCACATCAGCAACAAAGCTAATGTCCCTGAGACTCTTCATCCATATCTACACCAGGGCTATTGTTCCTAAAAATGTTCATCCAAATCAACTCCAGTGCTATTGTTGCTGATTATGTTTATCCACATAACACCAAAGCTAATGTTCCTGAGACTGTTCATCCATATCTACACCAGGGCTATTGTTCCAAGAAATGTTCATCCACATCAACACCAAGGCTATTGTTCCTGAGACTTTACATTTACATCAACACCAGGACTATTGTTCCTGAGACTGTTCATCCACATCAACACCAGAGCTATTGTTCCTGAGAATGTTCATCCACGTCAACAACAGGGCTATTGTTCCTGAGACTGTTCATCCACATCAACACCAGGACTATTGGTCATGAGACTGTTCATCCACATCAACACCAGAACCATTGTTCCTGAGACTGTTCATCCATATCAACACCAGGGCTGTTTTTCCTGAGAATGTTAATCCACATCAACACCAGTGCTATTGTTCCTGAGAATGTTCATCCACAACAACACCAGGGCTGTTGTTCCAGAAAATGCTCATCCATATCAACACCAGGTCTGTTGTTCCTGTAAATGTTCATCCACATCAACAACAGGACTATTGTTCCTGAGAATGTTCATCCACGTCAACAACAGGGCTATTGTTCCTGAGACTGTTCATCCACATCAACACCAGGGCTGTTTTTCCTGAGAATGTTCATCCACAGCAACCCAGGGCTATTGTTCCTGCGACTGTTCATCCACATCAACACCAGGGCTATTTTCCCTGAGAATGTTCATCCACATCAACACCAGAACCATTGTTCCTTAGACTCTTCATCCATATCAACACCAGGGCTATTGTTTCTGAAAATGTTCATCCACATCAACACCAGGGCTATTGTTCCTGAGAATGTTCATCCACATCAACACCAGGGCGATTGTTCCTGAGACTGTTCATCCACATCAACACCAGGACTATTGGTCATGAGACTGTTCTTCCACATCAACACCAGAACCGTTGTTCCTGAGACTGTTCATCCATATCAACACCAGGGCTGTTTTTCCTGAGAATGTTTATCCACATCTACACCAAAGCTAATGTTCCTGAGACTGTACATCCACATCAACACCAGAACCATTGTTCCTGAGACTGTTCACCCATATCTACACCAGGGCTATTGTTCCAAAAAATGTTCATCCACATCAACACCAGGGCTATTCTTCCAGAGACTGTTCATTCACATCAACACCAGGACTATTATTCCTGAGACTGTTCATCCACATCAACACCAGAACCATTGTTCCAGAGACTGTTCATCCATATCAACACGAGGGCTGATCTTCCTGAGAATGTTTATCCACATCAGCTACAAAGCTAATGTCCCTGAGACTCTTCATCCATATCTACACCAGGGCTATTGTTCCTAAAAATGTTCATCCAAATCAACACCAGTGCTATTGTTCCTGATTATGTTTATCCACATAACACCAAAGCTAATGTTCCTGAGACTGTTCATCCATATCTACACCAGGGCTATTGTTCCAAGAAATGTTCATCCACATCAACACCAAGGCTATTGTTCCTGAGACTTTACATTTACATCAACACCAGGACTATTGTTCCTGAGACTGTACATCCACATCAACATCAGGGCTATTGTTCCTGAGACTGGTCATTCCCATCAAAAACAGGGCTATTGTTCCTGCAACTGTTCATCCACATCAACACCAGAGCTATTGTTCCTGAGAATGTTCATCCACGTCAACGCCAGGGCTATTGTTCCTGAGGCTGTTCATCCACATCAACACCAGGACTATTGGTCATGAGACTGTTCATCCACATCAACACCAGAACCATTGTTCCTGAGACTGTTCATCCATATCAACACCAGGGCTGTTTTCCTGAGAATGTTTATCCACATCAACACCAGTGCTGTTGTTCCTGAGAATGTTCATCCACAACAACACCAGGGCTGTTGTTCCAGAAAATGCTCATCCATATCAACACCAGGTCTGTTGTTCCTGTAAATGTTCATCCACATCAACAACAGGACTATTGTTCCTGAGAATGTTCATCCACAGCAACACCAGGGCTATTGTTCCTGCGACTGTTCATCCACATTAACAGCAGGGCTATTGTTCCTGAGACTGTTCATCCACATCAACACCAGGGCTATTGTTCCTGAGAATGTTCATCCACATCAACACCAGGGCTATTGTTCCTGAGACTGTTCATCCACATCAACACCAGGACTATTGGTCATGAGACTGTTCTTCCACATCAACACCAGCACCGTTGTTCCTGAGACTGTTCATCCATATCAACACCAGGGCTGTTTTTCCTGAGAATGCTTATCCACATTTACACCAAAGCTAATGTTCCTGAGACTGTACATCCACATCAACACCAGAACCATTGTTCCTGAGACTGTTCACCCATATCTACACCAGGGCTATTGTTCCAAAAAATGTTCATCCACATCAACACCAGGGCTATTCTTCCAGAGACTGTTCATTCACATCAACACCAGGACTATTATTCCTGAGACTGTTCATCCACATCAACACCAGAACCATTGTTCCAGAGACTGTTCATCCATATCAACACGAGGGCAGATCTTCCTGAGAATGTTTATCCACATCAGCAACAAAGCTAATGTCCCTGAGACTCTTCATCCATATCTACACCAGGGCTATTGTTCCTAAAAATGTTCATCCAAATCATCTCCAGTGCTATTGTTGCTGATTATGTTTATCCACATAACACCAAAGCTAATGTTCCTGAGACTGTTCATCCATATCTACACCAGGGCTATTGTTCCAAGAAATGTTCATCCACATCAACACCAAGGCTATTGTTCCTGAGACTTTACATTTACATCAACACCAGGACTATTGTTCCTGAGACTGTTCATCCACATCAACACCAGAGCTATTGTTCCTGAGAATGTTCATCCACGTCAACGCCAGGGCTATTGTTCCTGAGGCTGTTCATTCCGATCAAAACAAATGCTATTGTTTCTCTGACTGTTCATTCCCATCAACACCAGGGCTATTGTTCATGAAACTCTTCATCAACATCTGTCCCAGTGCGATTGTTCCTGAGACTGTTCATCCACATCAATAACAGGACTATTGTTCCTGAGACTGCACATCCACATCAATACCAGGACTATTGTTCCTGAGACTGAACATACACATCAACATCAGGGCTATTGTTCCTGAGACTGGTCATTCCCATCAAAACTAGGGCTATTGTTCCTGCAACTGTTCATCCACATCAACACAAGAGCTATTGTTCCTCAGACTGTTCACCCACATCAACACCAGGGCTAATGATAACGAGACTGTTCTTCCATATCAACACCTGAGCTTTTGTTCCAGAGAATGTTCATCCACATCAGCACCTGGGCTATTTTTCATGAGACTGTTCATCCACATCAACACCAGAACCATTGTTCCTTAGACTCTTCATCCATATCAACACCAGACCTATTGTTCCTGAGAATGTTCATCCACATCAACACCAGGACTATTGTTCCTGAGACTGTACATCAACATCAACACCAGGGCTATTGTTCCTGCGACTGTTCATCCACATCAACACCAGAGCTATTGTTCCTGAGACTGTTCATTCACATCAACACCAGAGCTATTGTTCCTGAGACTGTTCATTCACATCAACACCAGGGCTATTGTTCCTGAGAATGTTTATCCACATCAGCACCAAAGCTAATGTCCCTGAGACTCTTCATCCATATCTACACCAGGGCTATTGTTCCTAAAAATGTTCATCCACATCAACACCAAGGCTATTGTTCCTGAGACTTTACATTTACATCAACACCAGGACTATTGTTCCAGAGACTGTACATCCACATCAACATCAGGGCTTTTGTTCCTGAGACTGGTCATTCCCATCAAAAACAGGGCTATTGTTCCTGCAACTGTTCATCCACATCAACACCAGAGCTATTGTTCCTGAGAATGTTCATCCACGTCAACGCCAGGGCTATTGTTCCTGCAACTGTTCATTCCGATCAAAACCAATGCTATTGTTCCTCTGACTGTTCATTCCCATCAACACCAGGGCTATTGTTCATGAAACAGTTCATCCACATCTGTACCAGTGCGATTGTTCCTGAGACTGTTCATCCACATCAATAACAGGACTATTGTTCCTGAGACTGTTCATCCACATCAACACCAGGGCTAATGATCCCGAGACTGTTCATCCATATCAACACCAGAGCTATTGTTCCTGAGAATGATCATTCACATCAACACCAGGGCTATTGTTCCTGAGATTGTTCATTCCCATCAACACCAGGGCTATTGTTCCTGAGACTGTTCATCCACATTAACGCCAGGGCTATTGTTCCTAAGAATGTTTCGCCACATAAACACCAGGACTATCGTTCCTGAGACTGTTCATCCACATCAACACTGGTGCTATTGTTCCTGAGAATGTTCATCTAAACAACACCAGGACTGTTGTTCCAGAAAATGTTCATCCATATCAACACCAGGTCTGTTGTTCCTGTAAATGTTCATCCACATCAATAACAGGGCTATTGTTCCTGAGAATGTTCATCCACATCAACACCAGGACTATTGTTCCTGAGACTGTACATCCACATCAACACCAGGGCTATTGTTCCAGAGAATGGTCATCCACATCAACAAAAGGGTTATTGTTCATGAGACTGTTCATCCAAATCAACACCAGGGCTATTGTTCCTGAGAATGTTCATCCACAGCAACACCAGGGCTATTGTTCCTGAGACTGTTCATCCACATCAACACCAGGGCTATTGTTCCTGTGAATGTTCATCCACTTCAATACCAGGGCTATTGTTCCTGAGAATGATCATCCACATCAACACCAGGGCTATTGTTCCGGAGAATGTTCATCCACATTAACGCCAGGACTATTGTTCCTGAGACAGTTCATCCACATCAACACCAGAACCATTGTTCCTTAGACTCTTCATCCATATCAATACCAGGGCTATTGTTTCTGAAAATGTTCATCCACATCAACACCAGGGCTATTGTTCCTGAGAATGTTCATCCACATCAACACCAGGCCTATTGTTCCTGAGACTGTTCATCCACATCAACACCAGAACCATTGTTCCTGAGACTGTTCATCCATATCAACACCAGGGATGTTTTTCCTGAGACTGTTTATCCACATCAACACCAGTGCTATTGTTCCTGAGAATGTTCATCCACAACAACACCAGGGCTGTTGTTCCAGAAAATGCTCATCCATATCAACACCAGGTCTGTTGTTCCTGTAAATGTTCATCCACATCAACAACAGGACTATTGTTCCTGAGAATGTTCATCCACAGCAACACCAGGGCTATTGTTCCTGCGACTGTTCATCCACATTAACAGCAGGGCTATTGTTCCTGAGACTGTTCATCCACATCAACACCAGGGCTATTGTTCCTGAGAATGTTCATCCACATCAATACCAGGGCTATTGTTCCTGAGAATGATCATCCACATCAACACCAGGGCTATTGTTCCTGCAACTGTTCATCCACATTAACAGCAGGGCTATTGATCCTGAGACTGTTCATCCACATCAACACCAGGGCTATTGTTCCTGAGAATGTGCATCCACATCAACACCAGAACCATTGTTCCTTAGACTCTTCATTCATATCAACACCAGGGCTAATGATAACGAGACTGTTCTTCCATATCAACACCTGAGCTTTTGTTCCAGAGAATGTTCATCCACATCAGCACCTGGGCTATTTTTCATGAGATTGTTCATCCATATCAACACCAGAACCATTGTTCCTTAGACTCTTCATCCATATCAACTCCAGGGCTATTATTCCTGAAAATGATCATCCACATCAACACCAGACCTATTGTTCCTGAGAATGTTGATCCACATCAACACCAGGACTATTGTTCCTGAGACCGTACATCAACATCAACACCAGGGCTATTGTTCCTGCGACTGTTCATCCACATCAACACCAGAGCTATTGTTCCTGAGACTGTACATCCACATCAACACCAGCGCTATTGTTCCTGAGACTGTTCATTCACATCAACAACAGAGCTATTGTTCCTGAGACTGTTCATTCACATCAACACCAGGGCTATTGTTCCTGAGAATGCTTATCCACATCAGCACCAAAGCTAATGTCCCTGAGACTATTCATCCATATCTACACCAGGGCTATTGTTCCTGAAAATGTTCATCCACATCAACACCAAGGCTATTGTTCCTGAGACTTTACATTTACATCAACACCAGGACTATTGTTCCTGAGACTGTACATCCACATCAACATCAGGGCTATTGTTCCTGAGACTGGTTATTCCCATCAAAAACAGGGCTATTGTTCCTGCAACTGTTCATCCACATCAACACCAGAGCTGTTGTTCCTGGAAATGTTCATCCACTTCAACGCCAGGGCTATTGTTCCTGAAACTGTTCATTCCTATCAAATAGGTCTGGTGTTGATGTGGATGAACATTTTCAGGAATAATAGCCCTGGCGGCACAGTGGCGCAGTGGTTAGCACTGCAGCCTCACAGCTCCAGGAACCCGGGTTCAATTCTGGGTACTGCCTGTGTGGAGTTTGCAAGTTCTCCCTGTGTCTGCGTGGGTTTTCTCCGGGTGCTCCTGTTTCCTCCCTCAAGCCAAAAGACTTGCAGGTTGATAGGTAAATTGGCCATTATAAATTGTCACTAGTATAGGTAGGTGGTAGGGAAATATAGGGACAGGTGGGGATGTTTGGTAGGAATATGGGATTAGTGTAGGATTAGTATAAATGGGTGGTTGATGGTCGGCACAGACTCGGTGGTCCGAAGGGCCTGTTTCAGTGCTGTATCTCTAATCTAATCTAATCTAATCTATTGTTCCTCTGACTGTTCATTCCCATCAACACCAGGGCTATTGTTCATGAAACTGTTCATCCACATCTGTACCAGTGCGATTGTTCCTGAGACTGTTCATCCACATCAGCACCAGGGCTATTGTTCAAGAGACTGTTCATCCAAATCAACACCAGGTCTATTGTTCCTGAGAAAGATCATCCACATCAACACCAGGGCTATTGTTCCTGAAATTGTTCATTCCCATCAACACCAGGGCTATTGTTCCTGAGACTGTTCATCCACATTAACGCCAGGGCTATTGTTCCGAAGAATGTTTCGCCACATAAACACCAGGACTATCGTTCCTGAGACTGTTCATCCACTTCAACACTGGTGCTATTGTTCCTGAGAATGTTCATCTAAACAACACCAGGACTGTTGTTCCAGAAAATGTTCATCCATATCAACACCAGGTCTGTTGTTCCTGTAAATGTTCATCCACATCAATAACAGGGCTATTGTTCCTTAGAATGTTCATCCACATCAACACCAGGACTATTGTTCCTGAGACTGTACATCCACATCAACACCAGGGCTATTGTTCCTGAGAATGGTCATCCACATCAACAAAAGGGCTATTGTTCATGAGACTGTTCATCCAAATCAACACCAGGGCTATTGTTCCTGAGAATGTTCATCCACAGCAACACCAGGGCTATCGTTCCTGAGACTGTTCATCCACATCAACACCAGGGCTATTGTTCCTGTGAATGTTCATCCACCTCAATACCAGGGCTATTGTTCCTGAGAATGATCATCCACATCAACACCAGGGCTACTGTTCCGGAGAATGTTCATCCACATTAACGCCAGGACTATTGTTCCTGAGACTGTTCATCCACATCAACACCAGAACCATTGTTCCTGAGACTGTACATCAACATCAACACCAGGGCTATTGTTCCTGCGACTGTTCATCCACATCAACACCATAGCTATTGTTCCTGAGACTGAACATCCACATCAACACCAGAGCTATTGTTCCTGAGACTGTTCATTCACATCAACACCAGAGCTATTGTTCCTGAGACTGTTCATTCACATCAACACCAGGGCTATTGTTCCTGAGAATGTTTATCCACATCAGCACCAAAGCTAATGTCCCTGAGACTCTTCATCCATATCTACATCAGGGCTATTGTTCCTAAAAATGTTCATCCACATCAACACCAAGGCTATTGTTCCTGAGACTTTACATTTACATCAACACCAGGACTATTGTTCCTGAGACTGTACATCCACATCAACATCAGGGCTATTGTTCCTGAGACTGGTCATTCCCATCAAAAACAGGGCTATTGTTCCTGCAACTGTTCATCCACATCAACACCAGAGCTATTATTCCTGGGAATGTTCATTCCCATCAACACCAGGGCTATTGTTCCTGAAACTGTCCATTCCGATCAAAACCAATGCTATTGTTCCTCTGACTGTTCATTCCCATCAACACCAGGCCTATTGTTCCTGAGACTGTACATCCACATCAACAACAGGGCTATTGCTCCTGAGACTGTTCATCCACATCAACACCAGGACTATTGGTCATGAGACTGTTCATCCACATCAACACCAGAACCATTGTTCCTGAGACTGTTCATCCATATCAACACCAGGGCTGTTTTTCCTGAGAATGTTTATCCACATCAACACCAGTGCTATTGTTCCTGAGAATGTTCATCCACAACAACACCTGGGCTGTTGTTCCAGAAAATGCTCATCCATATCAACACCAGGTCTGTTGTTCCTGTAAATGTTCATCCACATCAAAAACAGGACTATTGTTCCTGAGAATGTTCATCCACAGCAACACCAGGGCTATTGTTCCTGCGACTGTTCATCCACATCAACACCAGGGCTATTGTTCCTGAGAATGTTCATCCACATCAATACTAGGGCGTTTGTTCCTGAGAATGATCATCCACATCAACACCAGGGCTATAGTTGCTGAGAATGTTCATCCACATTAACGCCAGAACCATAGTTCCTTAGACTCTTCATCCATATCAAAACCAGGGCTATTGTTTCTGAAAATGTTCATCCACATCAACACCAGTGCTATTGTTCCTGAGAATGTTCATCCACAACAACACCAGGGCTGTTGTTCCAGAAAATGCTCATCCATATCAACACCAGGTCTGTTGTTCCTGTAAATGTTCATCCACATCAACAACAGGACTATTGTTCCTGAGAATGTTCATCCACAGCAACACCAGGGCTATTGTTCCTGCGACTGTTCATCCACATCAACACCAGGGCTATTGTTCCTGAGAATGTTCATCCACATCAACACCAGAACCATTGTTCCTTAGACTCTTCATCCATATCAACACCAGGGCTATTGTTTCTGAAAATGTTCATCCACATCAACACCAGGGCTATTGTTCCTGAGAATGTTCATCCACATCAACACCAGGCCTATTGTTCCTGAGACTGCACATCCACATCAACACCAGGGCTATTGGTCATGAGCCTGTTCTTCCACATCAACACCAAAACCATTGTTCCTGAGACTGTTCATCCATATCAACACTAGGGCTGTTTTTCCTGAGAATGTTTAACCACATCTACACCAAAGCTAATGTTCCTGAGACTGTACATCCACATCAACACCAGAACCATTGTTCTTGAGACTGTTCAACCATATCTACACCAGGGCTATTGTTCCAAAAATGTTCATCCACATCAACACCAGGGCTATTGTTCCAGAGACTGTTCATTCACATCAACACCAGGACTATTGTTCCTGAGACTGTTCATCCACATCAACACCAGAACCATTGTTCCAGAGACTGTTCATCCATATCAACACCAGGGCTGATCTTCCTGAGAATGTTTATCCACATCAGCACCAAAGCTAATGTCCCTGGGACTCTTCATCCATATCGACACCATGGCTATTGTTCCTAAAAATGTTCATCCACATCAACACCAAGGCTATTGTTCCTGAGACTTTACATCCACATCAACACAAGAGCTATTGTTCCTGAGACTGTTCACCCACATCAACACCAGGGCTGATGATAACGAGACTGTTCTTCCATATCAACACCTGAGCTTTTGTTCCTGAGAATGTTCATCCACATCAGCACCTGGGCTATTTTCATGAGACTGTTCATCCACATCAACACCAGAACCATTGTTCCTTAGACTCTTCATCCACATCAACATCAGGGCTACTGTTCCTGAGACTGGTCATTCCCATCAAAAACAGTGCTATAGTTCCTGCAACTGTTCATCCACATCAACACCAGAGCTATTGTTCCTGAGAATGTTCATCCACGTCAACGCCAGGGCTATTGTTCCCGAGGCTCTTCATTCCGATCAAAATAAATGCTATTGTTCCTCTGACTGTTCATTCCCATCAACACCAGGGCTATTGTTCATGAAACTGTTAATCAACATCTGTCCCAGTGCGATTGTTCCTGAGACTGTTCATCCACATCAATAACAGAACTATTGTTCCTGAGACTGCACATCCACATCAATACCAGGACTATTGTTCCTGAGACTGAACATCCGCATCAACATCAGGGCTATTGTTCCTGAGACTGGTCATTCCCAGCAAAACTAGGGCTATTGTTCCTGATCATGTTCATCCACATCAACACGAGGACTATTGATCCTGAGAATGTTCATCCGCATCAACACCAGGGTAATGATCCTGAGACTATTCATCCACATCAGCACCAGGCCTATTGTTCAAGAGACTGTTCATCCACATCAACACCAGGGCTATTGTTCCTAAGACTGTTTAGCCACATTAACACCAGGGCTATTGTTCCGAAGAATGTTTAGCCACATAAACACCAGGACTATCGTTCCTGAGAATGTTCATCCACATCAACACCAGTGATATTGTTCCTGAGAATGTTCATCCACGACAACACCAGGACTGTTGTTCCTGAAAATGTTCATCCATATCAACACCAGGTCTGTTGTTCCTGTAAATGTTCATCCACATCAACAACAGGGCTATTGTTCCTGAGAATGTTCATCCACATCAACACCAGGACTATTGTTCCTGAGACTGTACATCCACATCAACACCAGGGCTATTGTTCCTGGGAATGTTCATCCACATCAACACCAGGGCTATTGTTCATGAGACTGTTCATCCAAATCAACACGAGGGCTATTGTTACTGAGAATGTTCATCCACAGCAACACCAGGACTATTGTTCCTGAGACTGGACATCCACATCAACACCAGGGCTATTGTTCCTGAGAATGTTCATCCACATCAACACCAGGGCTATTGTTCCTGAGAATGTTCATCCACATCAACACCAGGGCTATTGTTCCGGAGAATGTTCATCCACATCAACACCAGGGCTATTGTTCATGAGACTTTTCATCCACATCAACACCAGGGCTATTGTTCATGAGACTTTTCATCCACATCAACACCAGGGCTATTGTTCCTGAGAATGTTCATCCACATCAACACCAGGGCTATTGTTCCTGAGAATGTTCATCCACATCAACACCAGGGCTATTGTTCATGAGACTTTTCATCCACATCAACACCAGGGCTATTGTTCCTGAGACTGGACATCCACATCAACACCAGTGCTGTTGTTCATGAGACTTTTCATCCACATCAACACCAGGGCTATTGTTCCTGAGAATGTTCATCCACATCAACACCAGGGCTATTGTTCATGAGACTGTTCATCCAAATCAACACCAGGGCTATTGTTCCTGAGAATGTTCATCCACATCAATACCAGGGCTATTGTTCCTGAGAATGTTCATCCACATCAATACCAGGGCTATTGTTCCTGAGAATGATCATCCACATTAACGCCAGGACTATTGTTCCTGAGGCTGTTCATCCACATCAACACCAGAACCATTGTTCCTTAGACTCTTCATCCATATCAACACCAGAGCTATTGTTCTCAAAATGATCATCCACATCAACACCAGGGCGATTGTTCCTGAAAATGTTCATCCACATCAACACCAGGCCTATTGTTCCTGCGACTGTACATCCACATCAACACCAGGGCTATTGTTCCTGAGACAGTGCATCCACATCAACACCAGGACTATTGGTCATGAGACTTTTCTTCCACATCAACACCAGAACCATTGTTCCTGAGACTGTTCATCCATATGAACACCAGGGATGTTTTTCCTGAGAATGTTTATCCACATCAACACCAAAGCTAATGTTCCTGAGACTGTACATCCACATCAACACCAGAGCCATTGTTCCTGAGACTGTTCACCAATATCTACAGCAGGGCTATTGTTCCAAAAAATGTTCATCCACATCAACACCAGGGCTATTGTTCCTGAGACTGTACATCCACAACAACACCAGGACTATTGTTCCTGAGACTGTACATCCACATCAACATCAGGGCTATTGTTCCTGAGACTGGCCATTCCCATCAAAACTAGGGCTATTGTTCCTGCAACTGTTCATCCACATCAACACAAGAGCTATTGTTCCTGAGAATGTTCATCCACGTCAACACAAGGGCTATTGTTCCTGAGACTGTTCATTCCCATCAACACCAGGGCTATTGTTCATAAAACTGTTCTTCCACATCTGTACCAGGTCTCTTGTTCCTGTAAATGTTCAACCACATCAACAACAGGGCTATTGTTCCTGATAATATTCATCCACATCAACACCAGGACTATCGTTCCTGAGACTGTACATCCACATCAACACCAGGGATATTGTTCCTGAGAATGTTCATCCACATCAACACCAGGGCTATTGTTCATGAGACTGTTCATCCAAATCAACACCAGGGCTATTGTTCCTGAGAATGTTCATCCACAGCAACACCAGGGCTATTGTTCCTGCGACTGTTCATCCAAATTAACACCAGGGCTATTGTTCCTGAGACTGTTCATCCACATCAGCACAAGGGCTATTGTTCCTGAGAATGTTCATCCATATCAATACCAGGGCTATTGTTCCTGAGAATGATCATCCACATCAACACCAGGGCTATTGTTCCTGAGAATGTTCATCCACTTTAACGCCAGGACTATTGTCCTGAGACTGTTCATCCACATCAACACCAGAACCATTGTTCCTTAGACTCTGCATCCATATCAACACTAGAGCTATTGTTTCTGAAAATGTTCATCCACATCAACACCAGGGCTATTGTTCCTGAGAAAGTTCATCCACATCAACACCAGGCCTATTTTTCCTGAGACTGTACATCCACATCAACACCAGGGCTATTGTTCCTGAGACAGTTCATCCACATCAACACCAGGACTATTGGCCATGAGACTGTTCTTCCACATCAACACCAGAACCATTGTTCCTGAGACTGTTCATCCATATCAACACCAGGGATGTTTTTCCTGAGAACGTTTATCCACATCAACACCAAAGCTAATGTTCCTGAGACTGTACATCCACATCAACAACCAGAACCATTGTTCCTGAGACTGTTCACCCAAATCTACACCAGGGCTATTGTTCCAAAAAATGTTCATCCACATCAACACCAGGGCTATTGTTCCTGAGTATGTACATCCACAACAACACCAGGACTATTGTTCCTGAGACTGTACATCCACATCAAAACCAGGGCTATTGTTCCTGAGACTGGTCATTCCCATCAAAACTAGGGCTATTGTTCCTGCAACTCTTCATCCACATCAACACAAGAGCTATTGTTCCTGAGAATATTCATCCACGTCAACACCAGGGCTATTGTTCCTGAGACTGTTCATTCCGATCAACACCAGGGCAATTGTTCAAAAAACTGTTCTTCCACATCTGTACCAGTGCGATTGTTCCTGAGAATGTTCATCCACATCAACACCAGGACTATTGATCCTGAGATTGTTCATCCACATCAACACAAGTGCAATGATCCTGAGACTATTCATCCTCATCAGCACCAGGGCTATTGTTCAAGAGACTGTTCATCCACATCAACACCAGGGCTATTGTTCCTAAGACTGTTTAGCCACATTAACACCAGGGCTATTGTTCCGAAGAATGTTTAGCCACATAAACACCAGGACTATCGTTCCTGAGTCTGTTCATCCACATCAACACCAGTGCTATTGTTCCTGAGAATGTTCATCCACATCAACACCAGGACTGATGTTCCTGAAAATGTTCATCCATATCAACACCAGGTCTGTTGTTCCTGTAAATGTTCATCCACATCAACAACAGGACTATTGTTCCTGAGAAAGTTCATCCACATAAACACCAGGACTATTGTTCCTGAGACTGTACATCCACATCAACACCAGGGCTATTGTTCCTGAGAATGTTCATCCACATCAACACCAGGGCTATTGTTCATGAGACTGTTCATCCAAATCAACACCAGGGCTATTGTTCCTGAGAATGTTCATCCACAGCAACACCAGGACTATAGTTCCTGAGACTGGACATCCACATCAACACCAGGGCTATTGTTCCTGAGAATGCTCATCCACATCAACACCAGGGCCATTGTTCCTGAGAATGTTCATCCACATCAACACCAGGGCTATTGTTCATGAGACTTTTCATCCACATCAACACCATGGCTATTGTTCCTGAGAATGTTCATCCACTTCAACACCAGGGCTATAGTTCATGAAACTGTTCATCCAAATCAACACCAGGGCTATTGTTCCTGAGAATGTTCATCCACAGCAACACCAGGACTATTGTTCCTGAGACTGTTCATCCACATCAACACCAGGGCTATTGTTCCTGAGAATGTTCATCCAGATGAATACCAGGGCTATTGTTCCTGAGAATGTTCATCCACATTAACGCCAGGACTATTGTTCCTGACACTGTTCATCCACATCAACACCAGAACCATTGTTCCTTAGACTCTTCATCCATATCAACACCAGAGCTATTGTTTCTGAAAATGTTCATCCACATCAACACCAGGGCTTTTGTTCCTGAGACTGTTCATTCACATCAACACCAGGGCTATTGTTCCTGAGAATGTTCATCCACATCAACACCAGGACTATTGGTCATGAGACTGTTCTTCCACATCAACACCATAACCATTGTTCCTGAGACTGTACATCCACATCAACAACAGAACCATTGTTCCTTAGACTCTTCATCCATATCAACACCAGAGCTATTGTTTCTGAAAATGTTCATCCACATCAACACCAGGGATATTGTTCCTGAGAATGTTCATCCACATCAACACCAGGGCTATTGTTCATGAGACTGTTCATCCAAATCAACACCAGGGCTATTGTTCCTGAGAATGTTCATCCACAGCAACACCAGGGCTATTGTTCCTGCGACTGTTCATCCAAATTAACACCAGGGCTATTGTTCCTGAGACTGTTCATCCACATCAGCACAAGGGCTATTGTTCCTGAGAATGTTCATCCATATCAATACCAGGGCTATTGTTCCTGAGAATGATCATCCACATCAACACCAGGGCTATTGTTCCTGAGAATGTTCATCCACTTTAACGCCAGGACTATTGTCCTGAGACTGTTCATCCACATCAACACCAGAACCATTGTTCCTTAGACTCTTCATCCATATCAACACTAGAGCTATTGTTTCTGAAAATGTTCATCCACATCAACACCAGGGCTATTGTTCCTGAGAAAGTTCATCCACATCAACACCAGGCCTATTTTTCCTGAGACTGTACATCCACATCAACACCAGGGCTATTGTTCCTGAGACAGTTCATCCACATCAACACCAGGACTATTGGCCATGAGACTGTTCTTCCACATCAACACCAGAACCATTGTTCCTGAGACTGTTCATCCATATCAACACCAGGGATGTTTTTCCTGAGAACGTTTATCCACATCAACACCAAAGCTAATGTTCCTGAGACTGTACATCCACATCAACAACCAGAACCATTGTTCCTGAGACTGTTCACCCAAATCTACACCAGGGCTATTGTTCCAAAAAATGTTCATCCACATCAACACCAGGGCTATTGTTCCTGAGTATGTACATCCACAACAACACCAGGACTATTGTTCCTGAGACTGTACATCCACATCAAAACCAGGGCTATTGTTCCTGAGACTGGTCATTCCCATCAAAACTAGGGCTATTGTTCCTGCAACTGTTCATCCACATCAACACAAGAGCTATTGTTCCTGAGAATGTTCATCCACGTCAACACCAGGGCTATTGTTCCTGAGACTGTTCATTCCGATCAACACCAGGGCAATTGTTCAAAAAACTGTTCTTCCACATCTGTACCAGTGCGATTGTTCCTGAGAATGTTCATCCACATCAACACCAGGACTATTGATCCTGAGATTGTTCATCCACATCAACACAAGTGCAATGATCCTGAGACTATTCATCCTCATCAGCACCAGGGCTATTGTTCAAGAGACTGTTCATCCACATCAACACCAGGGCTATTGTTCCTAAGACTGTTTAGCCACATTAACACCAGGGCTATTGTTCCGAAGAATGTTTAGCCACATAAACACCAGGACTATCGTTCCTGAGTCTGTTCATAAACATCAACACCAGTGCTATTGTTCCTGAGAATGTTCATCCACATCAACACCAGGACTGATGTTCCTGAAAATGTTCATCCATATCAACACCAGGTCTGTTGTTCCTGTAAATGTTCATCCACATCAACAACAGGACTATTGTTCCTGAGAAAGTTCATCCACATAAACACCAGGACTATTGTTCCTGAGACTGTACATCCACATCAACACCAGGGCTATTGTTCCTGAGAATGTTCATCCACATCAACACCAGGGCTATTGTTCATGAGACTGTTCATCCAAATCAACACCAGGGCTATTGTTCCTGAGAATGTTCATCCACAGCAAAACCAGGACTATAGTTCCTGAGACTGGACATCCACATCAACACCAGGGCTATTGTTCCTGAGAATGCTCATCCACATCAACACCAGGGCTATTGTTCCTGAGAATGTTCATCCACATCAACACCAGGGCTATTGTTCATGAGACTTTTCATCCACATCAACACCATGGCTATTGTTCCTGAGAATGTTCATCCACTTCAACACCAGGGCTATTGTTCATGAGACTGTTCATCCAAATCAACACCAGGGCTATTGTTCCTGAGAATGTTCATCCACAGCAACACCAGGACTATTGTTCCTGAGACTGTTCATCCACATCAACACCAGGGCTATTGTTCCTGAGAATGTTCATCCAGATGAATACCAGGGCTATTGTTCCTGAGAATGTTCATCCACATTAACGCCAGGACTATTGTTCCTGACACTGTTCATCCACATCAACACCAGAACCATTGTTCCTTAGACTCTTCATCCATATCAACACCAGAGCTATTGTTTCTGAAAATGTTCATCCACATCAACACCAGGGCTATTGTTCCTGAGAATGATCATCCACATCAACACCAGAGCTATTGTTCCTGAGACTGTTCATTCACATCAACACCAGGGCTATTGTTCCTGAGAATGTTCATCCACATCAACACCAGGACTATTGGTCATGAGACTGTTCTTCCACATCAACACCATAACCATTGTTCCTGAGACTGTACATCCACATCAACAACAGAACCATTGTTCCTGAGACTGTTCACCCATATCTACACCAGGGCTATTGTTCCAAAAAATGTTCATCCACATCAACACCAGGGCTATTGTTCCTGAGACTGTACATCCACATCAACATCAGGGCTATTGTTCCTGAGACTGGTCATTCCCATCTAAACTAGGGCTATTGTTCCTGCAACTGTACATCCACATCAACACAAGAGCTATTGTTCCTGAGAATGTTCATCCACGTCAACACCAGGGCTATTGTTCCTGAGACTGTTCATTCCGATCAACACCAGGGCTATTGTTCAAAAAACTGTTCTTCCACATCTGTACCAGTGCGATTGTTCCTGAGAATGTTCATCCACATCAACACCAGGTCTGTTGTTCCTGTAAATGTTCATCCACATCAACAACAGGACTATTGTTCCTGAGAAAGTTCATCCACATCAACACCAGGACTATTGTTCCTGAGACTGTACATCCACATCAACACCAGGGCTATTGTTCCTGAGAATGTTCATCCACATCAACACCAGGGCTATTGTTCATGAGACAGTTCATCCAAATCAACACCAGGGCTATTGTTCCTGAGAATGTTCATCCACAGCAACACCAGGACTATAGTTCCTGAGACTGGACATCCACATCAACACCAGGGCTATTGTTCCTGAGAATGTTCATCCACATCAACACCAGGGCTATTGTTCCTGAGAATGTTCATCCACATCAACATCAGGGCTATTGTTCATGAGACTTTTCATCCACATCAACACCAGGGCTATTGTTCCTGAGAATGTTCATCCACATCAACACCAGGGCTATTGTTCATGAGACTGTTCATCCAAATCAACACCAGGGCTATTGTTCCTGAGAATGTTCATCCACAGCAACACCAGGACTATTGTTCCTGAGACTGTTCATCCACATCAACACCAGGGCTATTGTTCCTGAGAATGTTCATCCAGATGAATACCAGGGCTATTGTTCCTGAGAATGTTCATCCACATTAACGCCAGGACTATTGTTCCTGAGACTGTTCATCCACATCAACACCAGAACCATTGTTCCTTAGACTCTTCATCCATATCAACACCAGAGCTATTGTTTCTGAAAATGTTCATCCACATCAACACCAGGGCTATTGTTCCTGAGAATGATCATCCACATCAACACCAGAGCTATTGTTCCTGAGACTGTTCATTCACATCAACACCAGGGCTATTGTTCCTGAGAATGTTCATCCACATCATCACCAGGACTATTGGTCATGAGACTGTTCTTCCACATCAACACCAGAACCATTGTTCCTGAGACTGTACATCCACATCAACAACAGAGCCATTGTTCCTGAGACTGTTCACACATATCTACACCAGGGCTATTGTTCCAAAAAATGTTCATCCACATCAACACCAGGGCTATTGTTCCTGAGACTGTACATCCACATCAACATCAGGGCTATTGTTCCTGAGACTGGTCATTCCCATCAAAACTAGGGCTATTGTACCTGCAACTGTTCATCCACATCAACACAAGAGCTATTGTTCCTGAGAATGTTCATCCACGTCAACACCAGGGCTATTGTTCCTGAGACTGTTCATTCCGATCAACACCAGGGCTATTGTTCAAAAAACTGTTCTTCCACATCTGTACCACTGCGATTGTTCCTGAGAATGTTCATCCACATCAACACGAGGACTATTGATCCTGAGAATGTTCATCCACATCAACACCAGGGTAATGATCCTGAGACTATTCATCCACATCAACATCAGGGCTATTGTTCCTGAGACTGGTCATTCCCATCAAAACCAGGGCTATTGTTCAAGAGACTGTTCATCCACATCAGCACCAGGGCTATTGTTCCTAAGACTGTTTAGCCTCATTAACACCAGGGCTATTGTTCCGAAGAATGTTTAGCCACATAAACACCAGGACTATCGTTCCTGAGACTGTTCATCCACATCAACACCAGTGCCATTGTTCCTGAGAATGTTCATCCACAACAACACCAGGATTGTTGTTCCTGAAAATGTTCATCCATATCAACACCAGGTCTGTTGTTCCTGTAAATGTTCATCCACATCAACAACAGGGCTATTGTTCCTGAGAATGTTCATCCACAGCAACACCAGGACTATTGTTCCTGAGACTGGACATCCACATCAACACCAGGGCTATTGTTTCTGAGAATGTTCATCCACATCAACACCAGGGCTATTGTTCCTGAGAATGTTCATCCACATCAACACCAGGGCTATTGTTCCTGAGAATGTTCTTCCACATCAACACCAGGGCTATTGTTCATGAGAATGTTCATCCACATCAACAACAGGGCTATTGTTCCTGAGAATGTTCATCCACATCAACACCAGGGCTATTGTTCATGAGACCTTTCATCCACATCAACACCAGGGCTATTGTTCCTGAGACTGGACATCCACATCAACACCAGGGCTGTTGTTCATGAGACTTTTCATCCACATCAACACCAGGGATATTGTTCCTGAGAATGTTCATCCACATCAACACCAGGGCTATTGTTCATGAGACTGTTCATCCAAATCAACACCAGGGCTATTGTTCCTGAGAATGTTCATCCACAGCAACACCAGGACTATTGTTCCTGAGACTGTTCATCCACATCAACACCAGGGCTATTGTTCCTGAGAATGTTCATCCACATCAATACCAGGGCTATTGTTCCTGAGAATGTTCATCCACATTAACGCCAGGACTATTGTTCCTGAGGCTGTTCATCCACATCAACACCAGAACCATTGTTCCTTCGACTCTTCATCCATATCAACACCAGAGCTATTGTTTCTGAAAATGATCATCCACATCAAGACCAGGGCTATTGTTCCTGAGAATGTTCATCCACATCAACACCAGGCCTATTGTTCCTGCGACTGTACATCCACATCAACACCAGGGCTATTGTTCCTGAGACAGTTCATCCACATCAACACCAGGACTATTGGTCATGAGACTTTTCTTCCACATCAACACCAGAACCATTGTTCCTGAGACTGTTCATCCATATGAACACCAGGGATGTTTTTCCTGAGAATGTTTATCCACATGAACACCAAAGCTAATGTTCCTGAGACTGTACATCCACATCAACACCAGAGCCATTGTTCCTGAGACTGTTCACCAATATCTACACCAGGGCTATTGTTCCAAAAAATGTTCATCCACATCAACACCAGGGCTATTGTTCCTGAGACTGTACATCCACAACAAAACCAGGACTATTGTTCCTGAGACTGTACATCCACATCAACATCAGGGCTATTGTTCCTGAGACTGGTCATTCCCATCAAAACTAGGGCTATTGTTCCTGCAACTGTTCATCCACATCAACACAAGAGCTATTGTTCCTGAGAATGTTCATCCACGTCAACACCAGGGCTATTGTTCCTGAGACTGTTCATTCCCATCAACACCAGGGCTATTGTTCAAAATACTGTTCTTCCACATCTGTACCAGGTCTCTTGTTCCTGTAAATGTTCATCCACATCAACAACAGGGCTATTGTTCCTGATAATATTCATCCACATCAACACCAGGAATATTGTTCCTGAGACTGTACATCCACATCAACACCAGGGCTATTGTTCCTGAGAATATTCATCCACATCAACACCAGGGTTATTGTTCATGAGACTGTTCATTCAAATCAACACCAGGGCTATTGTTCCTGAGACTGTTCATCCACATCAACACCAGGGCTATTGTTCCTGAGAATGTTCATCCACATCAATACCAGGGCTATTGTTCCTGAGAATGTTC
The DNA here is from genome assembly GCF_036365525.1 of Heterodontus francisci. NCBI lineage: Eukaryota > Metazoa > Chordata > Chondrichthyes > Heterodontiformes > Heterodontidae > Heterodontus > Heterodontus francisci. Next base: position 31,824,327 of record NC_090412.1, on the reverse strand, counting down.
ATCCACAGCAACACCAGGACTATTGTTCCTGAGACTGTTCATCCACATCAACACCAGGGCTATTGTTCCTGAGAATGTTCATCCACATCAATACCAGGGCTATTGTTCCTGAGAATGATCATCCACGTTAACGCCAGGACTATTGTTCCTGAGGCTGTTCATCCACATCAACACCAGAACCATTGTTCCTTAGACTCTTCATCCATATCAACACCAGAGCTATTGTTTCTGAAAATGATCATCCACATCAACACCAGGGCTATTGTTCCTGAGAATGTTCATCCACATCAACACCAGGACTATTGGTCATGAGACTGTTCTTCCACATCAACACCAGAACCATTGTTCCTGAGACTGTACATCCACATCAACAACAGAACCACTGTTCCTGAGACTGTTCACACATATCTACACCAGGGCTATTGTTCCAAAAAATGTTCATCCACATCAACACCAGGGATATTGTTCCTGAGACTGTACATCCACATCAACATCAGGGCTATTGTTCCTGAGACTGGTCATTCCCATCAAAACTAGGGCTATTGTTCCTGCAACTGTTCATCCACATCAACACAAGAGCTATTGTTCCTGAGAATGTTCATCCACGTCAACACCAGGGCTATTGTTCCTGAGACTGTTCATTCCGATCAACACCAGGGCTATTGTTTAAAAAACTGTTCTTCCACATCTGTACCAGTGCGATTGTTCCTGAGAATGTTCATCCACATCAACACGAGGACTATTGATCCTGAGAATGTTCATCCACATCAACACCAGGGTGATGATCCTGAGACTATTCATCCACATCAGCACCAGGGCTATTGTTCAAGAGACTGTTCATCCACATCAACACCAGGGCTATTGTTCCTAAGACTGTTTCGCCACATTAACACCAGGGCTATTGTTCCGAAGAATGTTTAGCCACATAAACACCAGGACTATCGTTCCTGAGACTGTTCATCCACATCAACACCAGTGCTATTGTTCCTGAGAATGTTCATCCACAACAACACCAGGACTGTTGTTCCTGAAAATGTTCATCCATATCAACACCAGGTCTGTTGTTCCTGTCAATGTTCATCCACATCAACAACAGGGCTATTGTTCCTGAGAATGTTCATCCACAGCAACACCAGGACTATTGTTCCTGAGACTGGACATCCACATCAACACCAGGGCTATTGTTTCTGAGAATGTTCATCCACATCAACACCAGGGCTATTGTTCCTGAGAATGTTCATCCACATCAACACCAGGGCTATTGTTCCTGAGAATGTTCTTCCACATCAACACCAGGGCTATTGTTCATGAGACTTTTCATCCACATCAACACCAGGGCTATTGTTCATGAGACGTTTCATCCACATCAACACCATGGCTATTGTTCCTGAGAATGTTCATCCACATCAACACCAGGGCTATTGTTCCTGAGAATGTTCATCCACATCAACACCAGGGCTATTGTTCATGAGACCTTTCATCCACATCAACACCAGGGCTATTGTTCCTGAGACTGGACATCCACATCAACACCAGGGCTGTTGTTCATGAGACTTTGTATCCACATCAACACCAGGGCTATTGTTCCTGAGAATGTTCATCCACATCAACACCAGGGCTATTGTTCATGAGACTGTTCATCCAAATCAACACCAGGGCTATTGTTCCTGAGAATGTTCATCCACAGCAACACCAGGACTATTGTTCCTGAGACTGTTCATCCACATCAACACCAGGGCTATTGTTCCTGAGAATGTTCATCCACATCAATACCAGGGCTATTGTTCCTGAGAATGATCATCCACATTAACGCCAGGACTATTGTTCCTGAGGCTGTTCATCCACATCAACACCAGAACCATTGTTCCTTCGACTCTTCATCCATATCAACACCAGAGCTATTGTTTCTGAAAATGATCATCCACATCAAGACCAGGGCTATTGTTCCTGAGAATGTTCATCCACATCATCACCAGGCCTATTGTTCCTGCGACTGTACATCCACATCAACACCAGGGCTATTGTTCCTGAGACAGTGCATCCACATCAACACCAGGACTATTGGCCATGAGACTTTTCTTCCACATCAACACCAGAACCATTGTTCCTGAGACTGTTCATCCATATGAACACCAGGGATGTTTTTCCTGAGAATGTTTATCCACATCAAAACCAAAGCTAATGTTCCTGAGACTGTACATCCACATCAACACCAGAGCCATTGTTCCTGAGACTGTTCACCAATATGTACAGCAGGGCTATTGTTCCAAAAAATGTTCATCCACATCAACACCAGGGCTATTGTTCCTGAGACTGTACATCCACAACAACACCAGGACTATTGTTCCTGAGACTGTACATCCACATCAACATCAGGGCTATTGTTCCTGAGACTGGTCATTCCCATCAAAACTAGGGCTATTGTTCCTGCAACTGTTCATCCACATCAACACAAGAGCTATTGTTCCTGAGAATGTTCATCCACGTCAACACCAGGGCTATTGTTCCTGAGACTGTTCATTCCCATCAACACCAGGGCTATTGTTCAAAATACTGTTCTTCCACATCTGTACCAGGTATCTTGTTCCTGTAAATGTTCATCCACATCAACAACAGGGCTATTGTTCCTGATATTATTCATCCACATCAACACCAGGACTATTGTTCCTGAGATTGTACATCCACATCAACACCAGGGCTATTGTTCCTGAGAATATTCATCGACATCAACACCAGGGTTATTGTTCATGAGACTGTTCATTCAAATCAACACCAGGGCTATTGTTCCTGAGACTGTTCATCCACATCAACACCAGGGCTATTGTTCCTGAGAATGTTCATCCACATCAATACTAGGGCTATTGTTCCTGAGAATGTTCATCCACAGCAACACCAGGACTATTGTTCCTGAGACTGTTCATCCACATCAACACCAGGGCTATTGTTCCTGAGAATGTTCATCCACATCAATACCAGGGCTATTGTTCCTGAGAATGATCATCCACGTTAACGCCAGGACTATTTTTCCTGAGTCTGTTCATCCACATCAACACCAGAACCATTGTTCCTTAGACTCTTCATCCATATCAACACCAGAGTTATTGTTTCTGAAAATGATCATCCACATCAACACCAGGGCTATTGTTCCTGAGAATGTTCATCCACATCAACACCAAGCCTATTGTTCCTGAGACAGTACATCCACTTCAACACCAGGGCTATTGTTCCAGAGACAGTGCATCCACATCAACACAAGGACTATTGGTCATGAGACTGCTCTTCCACATCAACACCAGAACCATTGTTCCTGAGACTGTTCATCCATATGAACACCAGGGATGTTTTTCCTGAGAATGTTTATCCACATCAACACCAAAGCTAATGTTCCTGAGACTGTACATCCACATCAACACCAGAACCATTGTTCCTGAGACTGTTCACCCATATCTACACCAGGGCTATTGTTCCAAAAAATGTTCATCCACATCAACACCAGGGCTATTGTTCCTGAGACTGTACATCCACAACAACACCAGGACTATTGTTCCTGAGACTGTACATCCACATCAACATCAGGGCTATCGTTCCTGAGACTGGTCATTCCCATCAAAACTAGGGCTATTGTTCCTGCAACTGTTCATCGACATAAACACAAGAGCTATTGTTCCTGAGAATGTTCATCCACGTCAACACCAGGGCTATTGTTCCTGAGACTGTTCATTCCGATCAACACTAGGGCTATTGTTCAAAAAACTGTTCTTCCACATCTGTACCAGGTCTCTTGTTCCTGTAAATGTTCATCCACATCAACAACAGGGCTATTGTTCCTGATAATATTCATCCACATCAACACCAGGACTATTGTTCCTGAGACTGTACATCCACTTCAACACCAGGGCTATTGGTCATGAGACTGCTCTTCCACATCAACACCAGAACCATTGTTCCTGAGACTGTTCATCCATATGAACACCAGGGATGTTTTTCCTGAGAATGTTTATCCACATCAACACCAAAGCTAATGTTCCTGAGACTGTACATCCACATCAACACCAGAACCATTGTTCCTGAGACTGTTCACCCATATCTACACCAGGGCTATTGTTCCAAAAAATGTTCATCCACATCAACACCAGGGCTATTGTTCCTGAGACTGTACATCCACAACAACACCAGGACTATTGTTCCTGAGACTGTACATCCACATCAACATCAGGGCTATCGTTCCTGAGACTGGTCATTCCCATCAAAACTAGGGCTATTGTTCCTGCAACTGTTCATCGACATAAACACAAGAGCTATTGTTCCTGAGAATGTTCATCCACGTCAACACCAGGGCTATTGTTCCTGAGACTGTTCATTCCGATCAACACTAGGGCTATTGTTCAAAAAACTGTTCTTCCACATCTGTACCAGGTCTCTTGTTCCTGTAAATGTTCATCCACATCAACAACAGGGCTATTGTTCCTGATAATATTCATCCACATCAACACCAGGACTATTGTTCCTGAGACTGTACATCCACATCAACACCAGGGCTATTGTTCCTGAGAATATTCATCCACATCAACACCAGGGCTATTGTTCATGAGACTGTTCATTCAAATCAACACCAGGGCTATTGTTCCTGAGACTGTTCATCCACATCAACACCAGGGCTATTGTTCCTGAGAATGTTCATCCACAACAACACCAGGACTGTTTTTCCTGAGAATGTTCATCCATATCAACACCAGGTCTGTTGTTCCTGAGAATGTTCATCCACAGCAACACCAGGGCTATTGTTCCTGCGACTGTTCATCCACATTAACACCAGGGCTATTGTTCCTGAGACTGTTCATCCACATCAACACAAGGGCTATTGTTCCTGAGAATGTTCATCCATATCAATACCAGGGCTATTGTTCCTGAGAATGATCATCCACATCAACACCAGGGCTTTTGTTCCTGAGAATGTTCATCCACTTTAACGCCAGGACTATTGTCCTGAGACTGTTCATCCACATCAACACCAGAACCATTGTTCCTTAGACTCTTCATCCATATCAACACTAGGGCTATTGTTTCTGAAAATGTTCATCCACATCAACACCAGGGCTATTGTTCCTGAGAATGTTCATCCACATCAACACCAGGCCTATTTTTCCTGAGACTGTACATCCACATCAACACCAGGGCTATTGTTCCTGAGACAGTTCATCCACATCAACACCAGGACTATTGGCCATGAGACTGTTCTTCCACATCAACACCAGAACCATTGTTCCTGAGACTGTTCATCCATATCAACACCAGGGATGTTTTTCCTGAGAACGTTATCCACATCAACACCAAAGCTAATGTTCCTGAGACTGTACATCCACATCAACACCAGGGCTATTGTTCCTGAGAATGTTCATCCGCATTAACACCAGGTCTATTGTTCATGAGACTGTTCATCCAAATCAACACCAGGGCTATTATCCCTGAGAGTGTTCATCCAAATCTACACCAGGGCTATTGTTCCAAAAAATGTTCATCCACATCAACACCAGGGCTATTGTTCCTGAGTCTGTACATCCACAACAACACCAGGACTATTGTTTCTGAGACTGTACATCCACATCAAAACCAGGGCTATTGTTCCTGAGACTGGTCATTCCCATCAAAACTAGGGCTATTGTTCCTGCAACTGTTCATCCACATCAACACAAGAGCTATTGTTCCTGAGAATGTTCATCCACGTCAACACCAGGGCTATTGTTCCTGAGACTGTTCATTCCGATCAACACCAGGGCAATTGTTCAAAAAACTGTTCTTCCACATCTGTACCAGTGCGATTGTTCCTGAGAATGTTCATCCACATCAACACCAGGACTATTGATCCTGAGAATGTTCATCCACATCAACACCAGTGCAATGATCCTGAGACTATTCATCCTCATCAGCACCAGGGCTATTGTTCAAGAGACTGTTCATCCACATCAACACCAGGGCTATTGTTCCTAAGACTGTTTAGCCACATTAACACCAGGGCTATTGTTCCGAAGAATATTTAGCCACATAAACACCAGGACTATCGTTCTTGAGTCTGTTCATCCACATCAACACCAGTGCTATTGTTCCTGAGAATGTCATCCACAACAACACCAGGACTGTTGTTCCTGAAAATGTTCATCCATATCAACACCAGGTCTGTTGTTCCTGTAAATGTTCATCCACATCAACAACAGGGCTATTGTTCCTGAGAAATTTCATCCACATCAACACCAGGACTATTGTTCCTGAGACTGTACATCCACATCAACACCAGGGCTATTTATCCTGAGAATGTTCATCCACATCAACACCAGGGCTATTGTTCATGAGACTGTTCATCCAAATCAACACCAGGGCTATTGTTCCTGAGAATGTTCATCCACAGCAACACCAGGACTATAGTTCCTGAGACTGGACATCCACATCAACACCAGGGCTATTGTTCCTGAGAATGTTCATCCACATCAACACCAGGGCTATTGTTCCTGAGAATGTTCATCCACATCAACACCAGGGCTATTGTTCATGAGACTTTTCATCCACATCAACACCAGGGCTATTGTTCCTGAGAATGTTCATCCACATCAACACCAGGGCTATTGTTCATGAGACTGTTCATCCAAATGAACACCAGGGCTATTGTTCCTGAGAATGTTCATCCACAGCAACACCAGGACTATTGTTCATGAGACTGTTCATCCACATCAACACCAGGGCTATTGTTCCTGAGAATGTTCATCCAGATGAATACCAGGGCTATTGTTCCTGAGAATGTTCATCCACATTAACGCCAGGACTATTGTTCCTGACACTGTTCATCCACATCAACACCAGAACCATTGTTCCTTAGACTCTTCATCCATATCAACACCAGAGCTATTGTTTCTGAAAATGTTCATCCACATCAACACCAGGGCTATTGTTCCTGAGAATGATCATCCACATCAACACCAGAGCTATTGTTCCTGAGAATGTTCATCCACATCAACACCAGGGCTATTGTTCATGAGACTGTTCATCCAAATCAACACCAGGGCTATTGTTCCTGAGAATGTTCATCCACAGCAACACCAGGACTATTGTTCCTGAGACTGTTCATCCACATCAACACCAGGGCTATTGTTCCTGAGAATGTTCATCCAGATGAATACCAGGGCTATTGTTCCTGAGAATGTTCATCCACATTAACGCCAGGACTATTGTTCCTGACACTGTTCATCCACATCAACACCAGAACCATTGTTCCTTAGACTCTTCATCCATATCAACACCAGAGCTATTGTTTCTGAAAATGTTCATCCACATCAACACCAGGGCTATTGTTCCTGAGAATGATCATCCACATCAACACCAGAGCTATTGTTCCTGAGACTGTTCATTCACATCAACACCAGGGCTATTGTTCCTGAGAATGTTCATCCTCATCAACACCAGGACTATTGTTCATGAGACTGTTCTTCCACATCAACACCAGAACCATTGTTCCTGAGACTGTACATCCACATCAACAACAGAACCATTGTTCCTGAGACTGTTCACCCATATCTACACCAGGGCTATTGTTCCAAAAAATGTTCATCCACATCAACACCAGGGCTATTGTTCCTGAGACTGGACATCCACATCAACATCAGGGCTATTGTTCCTGAGACTGGTCATTCCCATCAGAACTAGGGCTATTGTTCCTGCAACTGTTCATCCACATCAACACAAGAGCTATTGTTCCTGAGAATGTTCATCCACGTCAACACCAGGGCTATTGTTCCTGAGACTGTTCATTCCGATCAACACCAGGGCTATTGTTCAAAAAACTGTTCTTCCACATCTGTACCAGTGCGATTGTTCCTGAGAATGTTCATCCACATCAACACGAGGACTATTGATCCTGAGAATGTTCATCCACATCAACACCAGGGTAATGATCCTGAGACTATTCATCCACATCAGCACCAGGGCTATTGTTCCTAAGACTGTTTAGCCACATTAACACCAGGGCTATTGTTCCGAAGAATGTTTAGCCACATAAACACCAGGACTATCGTTCCTGAGACTGTTCATCCACATCAACACCAGGACTGTTGTCCCTGAAAATGTTCATCCATATCAACACCAGGTCTGTTGTTCCTGTAAATGTTCATCCACATCAACAACAGGGCTATTGTTCCTGAGAATGTTCATCCACATCAATACCAGGACTATTGTTCCTGAGACTGTACATCCACATCAACACCAGGGCTATTGTTACTGGGAATGTTCATCCACATCAACACCAGGGCTATTGTTCCTGAGACTGTTCATCCAAATCAACACGAGGGCTATTGTTCCTGAGAATGTTCATCCACAGCAACACCAGGACTATTGTTCCTGAGACTGGACATCCACATCAACACCAGGGCTATTGTTCCTGAGAATGTTCATCCACATCAACACCAGGGCTGTTGTTCCTGAGAATGTTCATCCACATCAACACCAGGGCTATTGTTCCTGAGAATGTTCATCCACATCAACACCAGGGCTATTGTTCATGAGACTTTTCATCCACATCAACACCAGGGCTATTGTTCATGAGACTTTTCATCCACATCAACACCAGGGCTATTGTTCCTGAGAATGTTCATCCACATCAACGCCAGGGCTATTGTTCCTGAGAATGTTCATCCACATCAACACCGGGGCTATTGTTCATGAGACTTTTCATCCACATCAACACCAGGGCTATTGTTCCTGAGACTGGACATCAACATCAACACCAGGGCTGTTGTTCATGAGACTTTTCATCCACATCAACACCAGGGCTATTGTTCCTGAGAATGTTCATCCACATCAACACCAGGGCTATTGTTCATGAGACTGTTCATCCAAATCAACACCAGGGCTATTGTTCCTGAGAATGTTCATCGACAGCAACACCAGGACTATTGTTCCTCAGACTGTTCATCCAAATCAACACCAGGGCTATTGTTCCTGAGAATGTTCATCCACACCAATACCAGGGCTATTGTTCCTGAGAATGATCATCCACATTAACGCCAGGACTATTGTTCCTGAGGCTGTTCATCCACATCAACACCAGAAGCATTGTTCCTTAGACTCTTCATCCATGTCAACACCAGAGCTATTGTTTCTGAAAATGATCATCCACATCAACACCAGGGCTATTGTTCCTGAGAATGTTCATCCACATCAACACCAGGCCTATTGTTCCTGCGACTGTACATCCACATCAACACCAGGGCTATTGTTCCTGAGTCAGTGCATCCACATCAACACCAGGACTATTGTTCCTGAGACTTTTCTTCCACATCAACACCAGAACCATTGTTCCTGAGACTGTTCATCCATATGAACACCAGGGGTGTTTTTCCTGAGAATGTTTATCCACATCAACACCAAAGCTAATGTTCCTGAGACTGTACATCCACATCAACACCAGAGCCATTGTTCCTGAGACTGTTCACCAATATCTACACCAGGGCTATTGTTCCAAAAAATGTTCATCCACATCAACACCAGGGCTATTGTTCCTGAGACTGTACATCCACAACAACACCAGGACTATTGTTCCTGAGACTGTACATCCACATCAACATCAGGGCTATTGTTCCTGAGACTGGTCATTCCCATCAAAACGAGGGCTATTGTTCCTGCAACTGTTCATCCACATCAACACAAGAGCTATTGTTCCTGAGAATGTTCATCCACGTCAACACCAGGGCTATTGTTCCTGAGACTGTTCATTCCCATCAACACCAGGGCTATTGTTCAAAAAACTGTTCTTCCACATCTGTACCAGGTCTCTTGTTCTTGTAAATGTTCATCCACATCAACAACAGGGCTATTGTTCCTGATAATATTCATCCACATCAACACCAGGACTATTGTTCCTGAGACTGTACATCCACATCAACACCAGGGCTATTGTTCCTGAGAATGTTCATCCACATCAATACCAGGGCTCTTGTTCCTGAGAATGTTCATCCACAGCAACACCAGCACTATTGTTCCTGAGAATGTTCATCCACATCAACACCAGGGCTATTGTTCCTGAGAATGTTCATCCACATCAATACCAGGGCTATTGTTACTGAGAATGATCATCCACGTTAACGCCAGGACTATTGTTCCTGAGGCTGTTCATCCACATCAACACCAGAACCATTGTTCCTTAGACTCTTCATCCATATCAACACCAGAGCTACTGTTTCTGAAAATGATCATCCACATCAACACCAGGGCTCTTGTTCCTGAGAAGGTTCATCCACATCAACACCAAGCCTATTGTTCCTGAGACTGTACATCCACATCAACACCAGGGCTATTGTTCCTGAGACAGTTCATCCACATCAACACCAGGACTATTGGCCATGAGACTGCTCTTCCACATCAACACCAGAACCATTGTTCCTGAGACTGTTCATCCATATGAACACCAGGGATGTTTTTCCTGAGAATGTTTATCCACATCAACACCAAAGCTAATGTTCCTGAGACTGTACATCCACATCAACACCAGAACTACTGTTCCTGAGACTGTTCACCAATATCTACACCAGGGCTATTGTTCCAAAAAATGTTCATCCACATCAACACCAGGGCTATTGTTCCTGAGACTGTACATCCACAACAACACCAGGACTATTGTTCCTGAGACTGTACATCCACATCAACATCAGGGCTATCGTTCCTGAGACTGGTCATTCCCATCAAAACTAGGGCTATTGTTCCTGCAACTGTTCATCCACATCAACACAATAGCTATTGTTCCTGAGAATGTTCATCCACGTCAACACCAGGGCTATTGTTCCTGAGACTGTTCATTCCGATCAACACTAGGGCTATTGTTCAAAAACTGTTCTTCCACATCTGTACCAGGTCTCTTGTTCTTGTAAATGTTCATCCACATCAACAACAGGGCTATTGTTCCTGATAATATTCATCCACATCAACACCAGGACTATTGTTCCTGAGACTGTACATCCACATCAACACCAGGGCTGTTGTTCCTGAGACTGTTCATCCACATCAACACCAGGGCTATTGTTCCTGAGAATGTTCATCCACATCAATACCAGGGCTATTGTTCCTGAGAATGTTCATCCACATTAACGCCAGGACTATTGTTCCTGTGACTGTTCATCCACATCAACACCAGAACAATTGTTCCTTAGACTTTTCATCCATATCAACGCCAGGGCTATTGTTTCTGAAAATGTTCATCCACTTCAACACCTGGGCTAATGTTCCTGAGACTGTACATCCACATCAACACCAGGGCTATTGTTCCTGAGAATGTTCATCCACAAATACACCAGGCATGTTGTTCCTGAAAATGTTCATCCACACCAACACCAGGACTATTGTTCCTGAGACTGTACATGCACATCAACACCAGGGCTATTGTTCCTGATAATGTTCATCCACATTAACACCAGGTCTATTGTTCATGAGACTGTTCATCCAAATCAACACCAGGGCTATTGTCCCTGAGAGTGTTCATCCACAGCAACACCAGGGCTATTGTTCCTGCGACTGTTCATCCACATTAACACCAGGGCTATTGTTCCTGAGACTGTTCATCCACATCAACACCAGGGCTATTGTTCCTGAGAATGTTCGTCCACATCAAGACCAGGGCTATTGTTCCTGAGAATGATCATCCACATCAACACCAGGGCTATTGTTCCTGAGACTGTTCATCCACATCAACACCAGAACCATTGTTCCTTAGACTCTTCATCCATATCAACACCAGGGCTATTGTTTCTGAAAATGTTCATCCACATCAACACCAGAGCTATTGTTCCTGAGACTGTTCATGCACATCAACACAAGGGCTATTGATCATGAGAATGTTCATCCACATCAACACCAGAGCTATTGTTCCTGAGACTGTTCATGCACATCAACACAAGGGCTATTGATCATGAGAATGTTCATCCACATCAACACCAGGACTATTGTTCCTGAGACTGTTCTTCCACATCAACACCAGAACCATTGTTCCTTAGACTGTTCATCCATATCAACACCAGGGCTGTTTTTCTTGAGAATGTTTATCCACATCAACACCAAAGCTAATGTTTCTGAGACTGTACATCCACATCAACACCTGAACCATTGGTCCTGAGACTGTTCACCCATATCTACATCAGGGCTTTTGTTCTAAAAAATGTTCATCCACATCAACACCAGGGCTATTGTTCCTGAGAATGTTCATCCACGTCAACACCAGGGCTATTGCTCATGAGACTGTTCATCCAAATCAACACCAGGGCTATTGTTCCTGATCATGTTCATCCACAGCAAAACCAGGGCTATTGTTCCTGCGAATGATCATCCACATTAGCACCAGGGCTATTGTTCCTGAGAATGATCATCCACATCAACACCAGGGCTATTGTTCCTGAGAATATTCATCCACATCAATACCTGGGATATTGTTCCTGAGAATAATCATCCACATCAACACCAGGGCTATTGTTCCTGAGAATGTTCATCCAAATCAACACCAGGACTATTGTTTCTGAGACTGTACATCCAGATCAACACCAGGGCTATTGTTCCTGAGAGTAGTTCATCCACATCAACACCAGGGCTATTGTTCATGAGACTGTTCATCCAAATCAACACCAGGGCTATTGTTCATGAGAATGTTCATCCACAGCAACACCAGGGCTATTGTTCCTGAAAATGTTCATCCACATTAACACCAGGGCTATTGTTCCTGAGTCTGTTCATCCACATCAACACCAGGGCTATTGTTCCTGAGAATGATCAACCACATCAATACGAGGGCTATTGTTCCTGAGAATGTTCATCCACATTAACGCCAGGACTATTGTTCCTGTGACTGTTCATCCACATCAACACCAGAACAATTGTTCCTTAGACTTTTCATCCATATCAACACCAGGGCTATTGTTTCTGAAAATGTTCATCCACATCAACACCAGAGCTATTGTTCCTGAGACTCTTCATTCACATCAACACCAGGGCTATTGTTCCTGAGAATGTTCATCCACCTCAACACCAGGACTATTGGTCATGAGACTGTTCTTCCACATCAACACCAGAACCATTGTTCCTGAGACTGTACATCCACATCAACAACAGAACCATTGTTCATGAGACTGTTCACCCATATCTACACCAGGGCTATTGTTCCAAAAAATGTTCATCCACATCAACACCAGGGCTATTGTTCCTGAGACTGTATATCCACATCAACATAAGGACTATTGTTCCTGAGACTGTACATTCACATCAACATCAGGGCTATTGTTCCTGAGACTGGTCATTCCCATCAAAACTAGGGCTATTGTTCCTGCAACTGTTCATCCACATCAACACAAGAGCTATTGTTCCTGAGAATCTTCATCCACGTGAACACCAGGGCTATTGTTCCTGAGACTGTTCATTCCGAACAACACCAGGGCTATTGTTCAAAAAACTGTTCTTCCACATCTGTACCAGTGCGATTGTTCCTGAGAATGTTCATCCACATCAACACCAGGACTATTGATCCTGAGAATGTTCATCCACATCAACACCAGGGTAATGATCCTGTGACTGTTCATCCACATCAGCACCATGGCTATTGTTCAAGAGACTGTTCATCCACATCAACACCAGGGCTATTGTTCCTGAGACTGTTTAGCCACATTAACACCAGGGCTATTGTTCCTAAGAATGTTTAGCCACATAAACACCAGGACTATCGTTCCAGAGACTGTTCATCCACATCAACACCAGTGCTATTGTTCCTGAGAATGTTCATCCACAACAACACCAGGACTGTTGTTCCAGAAAATGTTCATCCATATCAACACCAGGTCTGTTGTTCCTGTAAATGTTCATCCACATCAACAACAGGGCTATTGTTCCTGAGAATGTTCATCCACATCAACACCAGGACTATTGTTCCTGAGACTGTACATCCACATCAACACCAGGGCTATTGTTCCTGAGATTGTTCATCCACATCAACACCAGGGCTATTGTTCATGAGACTGTTCATCCAAATCAACACCAGGGCTATTGTTCCTGAGAATGTTCATCCATAGCAACACCAGGGCTATTGTTCCTGCGACTGTCATCCAAATTAACAACAGGGCTATTGTTCCTGAGACTGTTCATCCACATCAACACCAGGGCTATTGTTCCTGAGAATGTTCATCCACATCAATACCAGGGCTATTGTTCATGAGACTGTTCATCCAAATCAACACGAGGGCTATTGTTCCTGATAATGTTCATCCACAGCAACACCAGGGCTATTGTTCCTGAGACTGTACATCCACATCAACACCAGGGCTATTGTTCCTGAGACTGTTCATTCCCATCAAAACTAGGGCTATTGTTCCTGAAAATGTACATCCACATTAACACCAGGGGTATTGTTCCTGAGTCTGTTCATCCACATCAACACCAGGGCTATTGTTCCTGAGATTGTTCATCCACATCAACACTAGGGCTATCGTTCATGAGACTGTTCATCCAATTCAACACCAGGGCTGTAGTTCCTGAGAATGATCATCCACATCAACACCAGAGCTATTGTTCCTGAGACTGTTCATTCACATCAACACCAGGGCTATTGTTCCTGAGAATGTTCATCCACGTCAACACCAGGGCTATTGTTCCTGAGACTGTTCATTCCGATCAACACCAGGGCTATTGTTCAAAAAACTGTTCTTCCACATCTGTACCAGTGCGATTGTTCCTGAGAATGTTCATCCACATCAACACCAGGACTATTGATCCTGAGAATGTTCATCCACATCAACACCATGGTAATGATCCTGTGACAATTCACCCACATCAGCACCAGGGCTATTGTTCCTGAGAATGTTCATCCACAACAACACCAGGACTGTTGTTCCTGAAAATGTTCATCCATATCAACACCAGGTCTGTTGTTCCTGTAAATGTTCATCCACATCAACAACAAGGCTATTGTTCCTGAGAAAGTTCATCCACATCAACACCAGGACTATTGTTCCTGAGACTGTACATCCACATCAACACCAGGGCTATTGTTCCTGAGATTGTTCATCCACATCAACACCAGGGCTATTGTTCATGAGACTGTTCATCCAAATCAACACCAGGGCTATTGTTCCTGAGAATGTTCATCCACAGCAACACCAGTGCCTTTGTTCATGAGACTGTTCATCCACAGTAACAACAGGGCTATTGTTCCTGAGACTGTTCATCCACATCAACACCAGGGCTATTGTTCCAGAGAATGTTCATCCACATCAATACCAGGGCTATTGTTCATGAGACTGTTCATCCAAATCAACACCAGGGCTATTGTTCCTGGGAATGTTCATCCACAGCAACACCAGGGCTATTGTTCCTGAGACTGTACATCCACATCAACACCAGGACTATTGTTCCTGAGACTGTACATCCACATCAACATCAGGGCTATTGTTCCTGAGACTGGTCATTCCCATCAAAACTAGGGCTATTGTTCCTGAAAATGTACATCCACATTAACACCAGGGGTATTGTTCCTGAGTCTGTTCATCCACATCAACACCAGGGCTATTGTTCCTGAGAATGATCATCCACATCAATACCAGGGCTATTGTTCCTGAGAATGTTCATCCACATTAACGCCAGGACTATTGTTCCTGAGACTGTTCATCCACATCAACAGCAGAACAATCGTTCCTTAGACTCTTCATCCATATCAACACCAGGGCTATTGTTTCTGAAAATGTTCATCCACATCAACACCAGGGCTATTGTTCCTGAGAATGATCATCCACATCAACACCAGAACTATTGTTCCAGAGACTGTTCATTCACATCAACACCAGGGCTATTGATCCTGAGAATGTTCATCCACATCAACACCAGGACTATTGGTCATGAGACTGTTCTTCCACATCAACACCAGAACCATTGTTCCTGAGACTGTACATCCACATCAACAACAGAACCATTGTTCATGAGACTGTTCACCCATATCTACACCAGGGCTATTGTTCCAAAAAATGTTCACCCACATCAACACCAGGGCTATTGTTCCTGAGACTGTACATAAACATCAACACCAGGACTATTGTTCCTGAGACTGTACATCCACATCAACATCAATGCTATTGTTCCTGAGACAGGTCATTCCCATCAAATCTAGGGCTATTGTTCCAGCAACTGTTCATCCACATCAACACAAGAGCTATTGTTCCTGAGAATGTTCATCCATGTCAACACCAGGGCTATTGTTCCTGAGACTGTTCATTCCGATCAAAAGCAGGGCTATTGTTCAAAAAACTGTTCTTCCACATCTGTACCAGTGCGATTGTTCCTGAGAATGTTCATCCACATCAACACCAGGACTATTGATTCTGAGAATGTTCATCCACATCAATACCAGGGCTATTGTTCCTGAGAATGTTCATCCACAGCAACACCAGGACTATTGTTCCTGAGACTGTTCATCCACATCAACACCAGGGCTATTGTTCCTGAGAATGTTCATCCACATCAATACCAGGGCTATTGTTCCTGAGAATGATCATCCACGTTAACGCCAGGACTATTGTTCCTGAGGCTGTTCATCCACATCAACACCAGAACCATTGTTCCTTAGACTCTTCATCCATATCAACACCAGAGCTATTGTTTCTGAAAATGATCATCCACATCAACACCAGGGCTATTGTTCCTGAGAATGTTCATCCACATCAACACCAAGCCTATTGTTCCTGTGACTGTACATCCACTTCAACACCAGGGCTATTGTTCCAGAGACAGTGCATCCACATCAACACAAGGACTATTGGTCATGAGACTGCTCTTCCACATCAACACCAGAACCATTGTTCCTGAGACTGTTCATCCATATGAACACCAGGGATGTTTTTCCTGAGAATGTTTATCCACATCAACACCAAAGCTAATGTTCCTGAGACTGTACATCCACATCAACACCAGAACCATTGTTCCTGAGACTGTTCACCCATATCTACACCAGGGCTATTGTTCCAAAAAATGTTCATCCACATCAACACCAGGGCTATTGTCCCTGAGACTGTACATCCACAACAACACCAGGACTATTGTTCCTGAGACTGTACATATACATCAACATCAGGGCTATCGTTCCTGAGACTGGTCATTCCCATCAAAACTAGGGCTATTGTTCCTGCAACTGTTCATCGACATAAACACAAGAGCTATTGTTCCTGAGAATGTTCATCCACGTCAACACCAGGGCTATTGTTCCTGAGACTGTTCATTCCGATCAACACTAGGGCTATTGTTCAAAAAACTGTTCTTCCACATCTGTACCAGGTCTCTTGTTCCTGTAAATGTTCATCCACATCAACACCAGGGCTACTGTTCCTGAGAATATTCATCCACATCAACACCAGGGCTATTGTTCATGAGACTGTTCATTCAAATCAACACCAGGGCTATTGTTCCTGAGACTGTTCATCCACATCAACACCAGGGCTATTGTTCCTGAGAATGTTCATCCACATCAATACCAGGGCTCTTGTTCCTGAGAATGTTCATCCACAGCAACACCAGCACTATTGTTCCTGAGACTGTTCATCCACATCAACACCAGGGCTATTGTTCCTGAGAATGTTCATCCACATCAATACCAGGGCTATTGTTACTGAGAATGATCATCCACGTTAACGCCAGGACTATTGTTCCTGAGGCTGTTCATCCACATCAACACCAGAACCATTGTTCCTTAGACTCTTCATCCATATCAACACCAGAGCTACTGTTTCTGAAAATGATCATCCACATCAACACCAGGGCTCTTGTTCCTGAGAATGTTCATCCACATCAACACCAAGCCTATTGTTCCTGAGACTGTCCATCCACATCAACACCAGGGCTATTGTTCCTGAGACAGTGCATCCACATCAACACCAGGACTATTGGTCATGAGACTGCTCTTCCACATCAACACCAGAACCATTGTTCCTGAGACTGTTCATCCATATGAACACCAGGGATGTTTTTCCTGAGAATGTTTATCCACATCAACACCAAAGCTAATGTTCCTGAGACTGTACATCCACATCAACACCAGAACCATTGTTCCTGAGACTGTTCACCAATATCTACACCAGGGCTATTGTTCCAAAATATGTTCATCCACATCAACACCAGGGCTATTGTTCCTGAGACTGTACATCCACAACAACACCAGGACTATTGTTCCTGAGACTGCACATCCACATCAACATCAGGGCTATCGTTCCTGAGACTGGTCATTCCCATCAAAACTAGGGCTATTGTTCCTGCAACTGTTCATCCACATCAACACAATAGCTATTGTTCCTGAGAATGTTCATCCACGTCAACACCAGGGCTATTGTTCCTGCGACTGTTCATTCCGATCAACACTAGGGCTATTGTTCAAAAACTGTTCTTCCACATCTGTACCAGGTCTCTTGTTCCTGTAAATGTTCATCCACATCAACAACAGGGCTATTGTTCCTGATAATATTCATCCACATCAACACCAGGACTATTGTTCCTGAGACTGTACATCCACATCAACACCAGGGCTATTGTTCCTGAGAATATTCATCCACATCAACACCAGGGCTATTGTTCATGAGACTGTTCATCCACAACAACACCAGGACTGTTGTTCCTGAAAATGTTCATCCATATCAACACCAGGTCTGTTGTTCCTGTAAATGTTCATCCACATCAACAACAAGGCTATTGTTCCTGAGAAAGTTCATCCACATCAACACCAGGACTATTGTTCCTGAGACTGTACATCCACATCAACACCAGGGCTATTGTTCCTGAGATTGTTCATCCACATCAACACCAGGGCTATTGTTCATGAGACTGTTCATCCAAATCAACACCAGGGCTATTGTTCCTGAGAATGTTCATCCACAGCAACACCAGTGCCTTTGTTCATGAGACTGTTCATCCACAGTAACAACAGGGCTATTGTTCCTGAGACTGTTCATCCACATCAACACCAGGGATATTGTTCCAGAGAATGTTCATCCACATCAATACCAGGGCTATTGTTCATGAGACTGTTCATCCAAATCAACACCAGGGCTATTGTTCCTGGGAATGTTCATCCACAGCAACACCAGGGCTATTGTTCCTGAGACTGTACATCCACATCAACACCAGGACTATTGTTCCTGAGACTGTACATCCACATCAACATCAGGGCTATTGTTCCTGAGACTGGTCATTCCCATCAAAACTAGGGCTATTGTTCCTGAAAATGTACATCCACATTAACACCAGGGGTATTGTTCCTGAGTCTGTTCATCCACATCAACACCAGGGCTATTGTTCCTGAGAATGATCATCCACATCAATACCAGGGCTATTGTTCCTGAGAATGTTCATCCACATTAACGCCAGGACTATTGTTCCTGAGACTGTTCATCCACATCAACAGCAGAACAATCGTTCCTTAGACTCTTCATCCATATCAACACCAGGGCTATTGTTTCTGAAAATGTTCATCCACATCAACACCAGGGCTATTGTTCCTGAGAATGATCATCCACATCAACACCAGAACTATTGTTCCAGAGACTGTTCATTCACATCAACACCAGGGCTATTGATCCTGAGAATGTTCATCCACATCAACACCAGGACTATTGGTCATGAGACTGTTCTTCCACATCAACACCAGAACCATTGTTCCTGAGACTGTACATCCACATCAACAACAGAACCATTGTTCATGAGACTGTTCACCCATATCTACACCAGGGCTATTGTTCCAAAAAATGTTCACCCACATCAACACCAGGGCTATTGTTCCTGAGACTGTACATAAACATCAACACCAGGACTATTGTTCCTGAGACTGTACATCCACATCAACATCAATGCTATTGTTCCTGAGACAGGTCATTCCCATCAAATCTAGGGCTATTGTTCCAGCAACTGTTCATCCACATCAACACAAGAGCTATTGTTCCTGAGAATGTTCATCCATGTCAACACCAGGGCTATTGTTCCTGAGACTGTTCATTCCGATCAAAAGCAGGGCTATTGTTCAAAAAACTGTTCTTCCACATCTGTACCAGTGCGATTGTTCCTGAGAATGTTCATCCACATCAACACCAGGACTATTGATTCTGAGAATGTTCATCCACATCAATACCAGGGCTATTGTTCCTGAGAATGTTCATCCACAGCAACACCAGGACTATTGTTCCTGAGACTGTTCATCCACATCAACACCAGGGCTATTGTTCCTGAGAATGTTCATCCACATCAATACCAGGGCTATTGTTCCTGAGAATGATCATCCACGTTAACGCCAGGACTATTGTTCCTGAGGCTGTTCATCCACATCAACACCAGAACCATTGTTCCTTAGACTCTTCATCCATATCAACACCAGAGCTATTGTTTCTGAAAATGATCATCCACATCAACACCAGGGCTATTGTTCCTGAGAATGTTCATCCACATCAACACCAAGCCTATTGTTCCTGTGACTGTACATCCACTTCAACACCAGGGCTATTGTTCCAGAGACAGTGCATCCACATCAACACAAGGACTATTGGTCATGAGACTGCTCTTCCACATCAACACCAGAACCATTGTTCCTGAGACTGTTCATCCATATGAACACCAGGGATGTTTTTCCTGAGAATGTTTATCCACATCAACACCAAAGCTAATGTTCCTGAGACTGTACATCCACATCAACACCAGAACCATTGTTCCTGAGACTGTTCACCCATATCTACACCAGGGCTATTGTTCCAAAAAATGTTCATCCACATCAACACCAGGGCTATTGTCCCTGAGACTGTACATCCACAACAACACCAGGACTATTGTTCCTGAGACTGTACATATACATCAACATCAGGGCTATCGTTCCTGAGACTGGTCATTCCCATCAAAACTAGGGCTATTGTTCCTGCAACTGTTCATCGACATAAACACAAGAGCTATTGTTCCTGAGAATGTTCATCCACGTCAACACCAGGGCTATTGTTCCTGAGACTGTTCATTCCGATCAACACTAGGGCTATTGTTCAAAAAACTGTTCTTCCACATCTGTACCAGGTCTCTTGTTCCTGTAAATGTTCATCCACATCAACACCAGGGCTACTGTTCCTGAGAATATTCATCCACATCAACACCAGGGCTATTGTTCATGAGACTGTTCATTCAAATCAACACCAGGGCTATTGTTCCTGAGACTGTTCATCCACATCAACACCAGGGCTATTGTTCCTGAGAATGTTCATCCACATCAAAACCAGGGCTCTTGTTCCTGAGAATGTTCATCCACAGCAACACCAGCACTATTGTTCCTGAGACTGTTCATCCACATCAACACCAGGGCTATTGTTCCTGAGAATGTTCATCCACATCAATACCAGGGCTATTGTTACTGAGAATGATCATCCACGTTAACGCCAGGACTATTGTTCCTGAGGCTGTTCATCCACATCAACACCAGAACCATTGTTCCTTAGACTCTTCATCCATATCAACACCAGAGCTACTGTTTCTGAAAATGATCATCCACATCAACACCAGGGCTCTTGTTCCTGAGAATGTTCATCCACATCAACACCAAGCCTATTGTTCCTGAGACTGTCCATCCACATCAACACCAGGGCTATTGTTCCTGAGACAGTGCATCCACATCAACACCAGGACTATTGGTCATGAGACTGCTCTTCCACATCAACACCAGAACCATTGTTCCTGAGACTGTTCATCCATATGAACACCAGGGATGTTTTTCCTGAGAATGTTTATCCACATCAACACCAAAGCTAATGTTCCTGAGACTGTACATCCACATCAACACCAGAACCATTGTTCCTGAGACTGTTCACCAATATCTACACCAGGGCTATTGTTCCAAAATATGTTCATCCACATCAACACCAGGGCTATTGTTCCTGAGACTGTACATCCAAAACAACACCAGGACTATTGTTCCTGAGACTGCACATCCACATCAACATCAGGGCTATCGTTCCTGAGACTGGTCATTCCCATCAAAACTAGGGCTATTGTTCCTGCAACTGTTCATCCACATCAACACAATAGCTATTGTTCCTGAGAATGTTCATCCACGTCAACACCAGGGCTATTGTTCCTGCGACTGTTCATTCCGATCAACACTAGGGCTATTGTTCAAAAACTGTTCTTCCACATCTGTACCAGGTCTCTTGTTCCTGTAAATGTTCATCCACATCAACAACAGGGCTATTGTTCCTGATAATATTCATCCACATCAACACCAGGACTATTGTTCCTGAGACTGTACATCCACATCAACACCAGGGCTATTGTTCCTGAGAATATTCATCCACATCAACACCAGGGCTATTGTTCATGAGACTGTTCATTCAAATCAACACCAGGGCTATTGTTCCTGAGACTGTTCATCCACATCAACACCAGGGCTATAGTTCCTGAGAATGTTCATCCACATCAATACCAGGGCTATTGTTCCTGAGAATGTTCATCCACATTAACGCCGGACTATTGTTCCAAGACTGTTCATCCACATCAACACCAGAACCATTGTTCCTTAGACTCTTCATTAATATCAACACCAGGGCTATTGTTTCTGAAAATGTTCATCCACCTCAACACCTGGGCTAATGTTCCTGAGACTGTACATCCACATCAACACCAGGGCTATTGTTCCTCAGAATGTTCATCCACAAATACACCAGGCATGTTGTTCCTGAAAATGTTCATCCACATCAACACCAGGACTATTGTTCCTCAGACTGTACATGCACATCAACACCAGGGCTATTGTTCCTGAGAATGTTCATCCACATTAACACCAGGTCTATTGTTCATGAGACTGTTCATCCAAATCAACACCAGGGCTATTGTCCCTGAGAGTGTTCATCCACAGCAACACCAGGGCTATTGTTCCTGCGACTGTTCATCCACATTAACACCAGGGCTATTGTTCCTGAGACTGTTCATCCACATCAACACCAGGGCTATTGTTCCTGAGAATGTTCATCCACATCAAGACCAGGGCTATTGTTCCTGAGAATGATCATCCACATCAACACCAGGGCTATTGTTCCTGAGAATGTTCATCCACATTAACGCCGGGACTATTGTTCCTGAGACTGTTCATCCACATCAACACCAGAACCATTGTTCCTTAGACTGTTCATGCACATCAACACAAGGGCTATTGATCATGAGAATGTTCATCCACATCAACACCAGAGCTATTGTTCCTGAGACTGTTCATGCACATCAACACAAGGGCTATTGATCATGAGAATGTTCATCCACATCAACACCAGGACTATTGTTCCTGAGACTGTTCTTCCACATCAACACCAGAACCATTGTTCCTTAGACTGTTCATCCATATCAACACCAGGGCTGTTTTTCTTGAGAATGTTTATCCACATCAACACCAAAGCTAATGTTTCTGAGACTGTACATCCACATCAACACCTGAACCATTGGTCCTGAGACTGTTCACCCATATCTACATCAGGGCTATTGTTCCAAAAAATGTTCATCCACATCAAGACCAGGGCTATTGTTCCTGAGAATGTTCATCCACGTCAACACCAGGGCTATTGCTCATGAGACTGTTCATCCAAATCAACACCAGGGCTATTGTTCCTGATCATGTTCATCCACAGCAAAACCAGGGCTATTGTTCCTGCGAATGATCATCCACATTAACACCAGGGCTATTGTTCCTGAGAATGATCATCCACATCAACACCAGGGCTATTGTTCCTGAGAATATTCATCCACATCAATACCAGGGATATTGTTCCTGAGAATAATCATCCACATCAACACCAGGGCTATTGTTCCTGAGAATGTTCATCCAAATCAACACCAGGACTATTGTTTCTGAGACTGTACATCCAGATCAACACCAGGGCTATTGTTCCTGAGAGTAGTTCATCCAAATCAACAACAGGGCTATTGTTCATGAGACTGTTCATCCAAATCAACACCAGGGCTATTGTTCATGAGAATGTTCATCCACAGCAACACCAGGGCTATTGTTCCTGAAAATGTTCATCCACATTAACACCAGGGCTATTGTTCCTGAGTCTGTTCATCCACGTCAACACCAGGGCTATTGTTCCTGAGAATGATCAACCACATCAATACGAGGGCTATTGTTCCTGAGAATGTTCATCCACATTAACGCCAGGACTATTGTTCCTGTGACTGTTCATCCACATCAACACCAGAACAATTGTTCCTTAGACTTTTCATCCATATCAACACCAGGGCTATTGTTTCTGAAAATGTTCATCCACATCAACACCAGGGCTATTGTTCCTGAGAATGATCATCCACATCAACACCAGAGCTATTGTTCCTGAGACTGTTCATTCACATCAACACCAGGGCTATTGTTACTGAGAATGTTCATCCACTTCAACACCAGGACTATTGGTCATGAGACTGTTCTTCCACATCAACATCAGAACCATTGTTCCTGAGACTGTACATCCACATCAACAACAGAACTATTGTTCCTGAGACTGTTCACCCATATCTACACCAGGGCTATTGTTCCAAAAAAAGTTCATCCACATCAACACCAGGGCTATTGTTCCTGAGACTGTATATCCACATCAACATAAGGACTATTGTTCCTGAGACTGTACATTCACATCAACATCAGGGCTATTGTTCCTGAGACTGGTCATTCCCATCAAAACTAGGGCTATTGTTCCTGCAACTGTTCATCCACATCAACACAAGAGCTATTGTTCCTGAGAATCTTCATCCACGTGAACACCAGGGCTATTGTTCCTGAGACTGTTCATTCCGATCAACACCAGGGCTATTGTTCAAAAAACTGTTCTTCCACATCTGTACCAGTGCGATTGTTCCTGAGAATGTTCATCCACATCAACACCAGGACTATTGATCCTGTGACTATTCATCCACATCAGCACCATGGCTATTGTTCAAGAGACTGTTCATCCACATCAACACCAGGGCTATTGTTCCTGAGACTGTTTCGCCACATTAACACCAGGGCTATTGTTCCTAAGAATGTTTAGCCACATAAACACCAGGACTATCGTTCCAGAGACTGTTCATCCACATCAACACCAGTGCTATTGTTCCTGAGAATGTTCATCCACAACAACACCAGGACTGTTGTTCCAGAAAATGTTCATCCATATCAACACCAGGTCTGTTGTTCCTGTAAATGTTCATCCACATCAACAACAGGGCTATTGTTCCTGAGAATGTTCATCCACATCAACACCAGGACTATTGTTCCTGAGACTGTACATCCACATCAACACCAGGGCTATTGTTCCTGAGATTGTTCATCCACATCAACACCAGGGCTATTGTTCATGAGACTGTTCATCCAAATCAACACAAGGGCTATTGTTCCTGAGAATGTTCATCCATAGCAACACCAGGGCTATTGTTCCTGCGACTGTCATCCAAATTAACAACAGGGCTATTGTTCCAAAAAATGTTCATCCACATCAACACCAGGGCTATTGTTCCTGAGACTGTATATCCACATCAACATAAGGACTATTGTTCCTGAGACTGTACATTCACATCAACATCAGGGCTATTGTTCCTGAGACTGGTCATTCCCATCAAAACTAGGGCTATTGTTCCTGCAACTGTTCATCCACATCAACACAAGAGCTATTGTTCCTGAGAATCTTCATCCACGTGAACACCAGGGCTATTGTTCCTGAGACTGTTCATTCCGATCAACACCAGGGCTATTGTTCAAAAAACTGTTCTTCCACATCTGTACCAGTGCGATTGTTCCTGAGAATGTTCATCCACATCAACACCAGGACTATTGACCCTGAGAATGTTCATCCACATCAACACCAGGGTAATGATCCTGTGACTATTCATAAACATCAGCACCATGGCTATTGTTCAAGAGACTGTTCATCCACATCAACACCAGGGCTATTGTTCCTGAGACTGTTTCGCCACATTAACACCAGGGCTATTGTTCCTAAGAATGTTTAGCCACATAAACACCAGGACTATCGTTCCAGAGACTGTTCATCCACATCAACACCAGTGCTATTGTTCCTGAGAATGTTCATCCACAACAACACCAGGACTGTTGTTCCAGAAAATGTTCATCCATATCAACACCAGGTCTGTTGTTCCTGTAAATGTTCATCCACATCAACAACAGGGCTATTGTTCCTGAGAATGTTCATCCACATCAACACCAGGACTATTGTTCCTGAGACTGTACATCCACATCAACACCAGGGCTATTGTTCCTGAGATTGTTCATCCACATCAACACCAGGGCTATTGTTCATGAGACTGTTCATCCAAATCAACACAAGGGCTATTGTTCCTGAGAATGTTCATCCATAGCAACACCAGGGCTATTGTTCCTGCGACTGTCATCCACATTAACAACAGGGCTATTGTTCCAAAAAATGTTCATCCACATCAACACCAGGGCTATTGTTCCTGAGACTGTATATCCACATCAACATAAGGACTATTGTTCCTGAGACTGTACATTCACATCAACATCAGGGCTATTGTTCCTGAGACTGGTCATTCCCATCAAAACTAGGGCTATTGTTCCTGCAACTGTTCATCCACATCAACACAAGAGCTATTGTTCCTGAGAATCTTCATCCACGTGAACACCAGGGCTATTGTTCCTGAGACTGTTCATTCCGATCAACACCAGGGCTATTGTTCAAAAAACTGTTCTTCCACATCTGTACCAGTGCGATTGTTCCTGAGAATGTTCATCCACATCAACACCAGGACTATTGATCCTGAGAATGTTCATCCACATCAACACCAGGGTAATGATCCTGTGACTATTCATCCACATCAGCACCATGGCTATTGTTCAAGAGACTGTTCATCCACATCAACACCAGGGCTATTGTTCCTGAGACTGTTTAGCCACATTAACACCAGGGCTATTGTTCCTAAGAATGTTTAGCCACATAAACACCAGGACTATCGTTCCAGAGACTGTTCATCCACATCAACACCAGTGCTATTGTTCCTGAGAATGTTCATCCACAACAACACCAGGACTGTTGTTCCAGAAAATGTTCATCCATATCAACACCAGGTCTGTTGTTCCTGTAAATGTTCATCCACATCAACAACAGGGCTATTGTTCCTGAGAATGTTCATCCACATCAACACCAGGACTATTGTTCCTGAGACTGTACATCCACATCAACACCAGGGCTATTGTTCCTGAGATTGTTCATCCACATCAACACCAGGGCTATTGTTCATGAGACTGTTCATCCAAATCAACACCAGGGCTATTGTTCCTGAGAATGTTCATCCATAGCAACACCAGGGCTATTGTTCCTGCGACTGTCATCCAAATTAACAACAGGGCTATTGTTCCTGAGACTGTTCATCCACATCAACACCAGGGCTATTGTTCCTGAGAATGTTCATCCACATCAATACCAGGGGTATTGTTCCTGAATCTGTTCATCCACATCAACACCAGGGCTATTGTTCCTAAGATTGTTCATCCACATCAACACTCGGGCTATTGTTCATGAGACTGTTCATCCAAATCAACACCAGGGCTATAGTTCCTGAGAATGTTCATCCACAGCAACACCAGGGCTATTGTTCCTGAGAATGATCATCCACATCAACACCAGAGCTATTGTTCCTGAGACTGTTCATTCACATCAACACCAGGGCTATTGTTCCTGAGAATGTTCATCCACGTCAACACCAGGGCTATTGTTCCTGAGACTGTTCATTCCGATCAACACCAGGGCTATTGTTCAAAAAACTGTTCTTCCACATCTGTACCAGTGCGATTGTTCCTGAGAATGTTCATCCACATCAACACCAGGACTATTGATCCTGAGAATGTTCATCCACATCAACACCATGGTAATGATCCTGTGACAATTCATCCACATCAGCACCAGGGCTATTGTTCAAGAGACTGTTCATCCACATCAACACCAGGGCTATTGTTCCGGAGACTGTTTAGCCACATTAACACCAGGGCTATTGTTCCTAAGAATGTTTAGCAACATAAACACCAGGACTATCGTTCCAGAGACTGTTCATCCACATCAACACCAGTGCTATTGTTCCTGAGAATGTTCATCCACAACAACACCAGGACTGTTGTTCCTGAAAATGTTCATCCATATCAACACCAGGTCTGTTGTTCCTGTAAATGTTCATCCACATCAACAACAGGGCTATTGTTCCTGAGAAAGTTCATCCACATCAACACCAGGACTATTGTTCCTGAGACTGCACATCCACATCAACACCAGGGCTATTGTTCCTGAGATTGTTCATCCACATCAACACCAGGGCTAATGTTCATGAGACTGTTCTTCCAAATCAACACCAGGGCTATTGTTCCTGAGAATGTTCATCCACAGCAACACCAGGGCTATTGTTCCTGCGGCTGTTCATCCACAGTAACAACAGGGCTATTGTTCCTGAGACTGTTCATCCACATCAACACCTTGGCTCTTGTTCCTGAGAATGTTCATCCACATCAATACCAGGGCTATTGTTCATGAGACTGTTCATCCAAATCAACACCAGGGCTATTGTTCCTGGGAATGTTCATCCACAGCAACACCAGGGCTATTGTTCCTGAGACTGTACATCCACATCAACACCAGGACTATTGTTCCTGAGACTGTACATCCACATCAACATCAGGGCTATTGTTCCTGAGACTGGTCATTCCCATCAAAACTAGGGCTATTGTTCCTGAAAATGTACATCCACATTAACACCAGGGGTATTGTTCCTGAGTCTGTTCATCCACATCAACACCAGGGCTATTGTTCCTGAGAATGATCATCCACATCAATACCAGGGCTATTGTTCCTGAGAATGTTCATCCACATTAACGCCAGGACTATTGTTCCTGAGACTGTTCATCCACATCAACAGCAGAACAATCGTTCCTTAGACTCTTCATCCATATCAACACCAGGGCTATTGTTTCTGAAAATGTTCATCCACATCAACACCAGGGCTATTGTTCCTGAGAATGATCATCCACATCAACACCAGAGCTATTGTTCCAGAGACTGTTCATTCACATCAACACAAGGGCTATTGATCGTGAGAATGTTCATCCACATCAACACCAGGACTATTGGTCATGAGACTGTACATCCACATCAACAACAGAACCATTGTTCCTGAGACTGTTCACCCATATCTACACCAGGGCTATTGTTCCAAAAAATGATCACCCACTTCAACACCAGGGCTATTGTTCCTGAGACTGTACATCCACATCAACACCAGGACTATTGTTCCTGAGACTGTACATCCACATCAACATCAGGGCTATTGTTCCTGAGACAGGTCATTCCCATCAAATCTAGGGCTTTTGTTCCTGCAACTGTTCATCCACATCAACACAAGAGCTATTGTTCCTGAGAATGTTCATCCATGTCAACACCAGGGCTATTGTTCCTGAGTCTGTTCATTCCGATCAAAAGCAGGGCTATTGTTCAAAAAACTGTTCTTCCACATCTGTACCAGTGCGATTGTTCCTGAGAATGTTCATCCACATCAACACCAGGACAATTGATTCTGAGAATGTTCATCCACATCAACACCAGGGTAATGATCCTGAGACTATTCATCCACATCAGCACCAGGGCTGTTGTTCAAGAGACTGTTCATCCACATCAACACCAGGGCTATTGTTCCTAAGACTGTTTAGCCACATTAACACCAGGGCTATTGTTCCTAAGAAGGTTTAGCCGCATAAACACCAGGACTATCGTTCCTGAGACTGTTCATCCACATCAACACCAGTGCTATTGTTCCTGAGAATGTTCATCCACAACAACACCAGGCATGTTGTTCCTGAAAATGTTCATCCACATGAACACCAGGACTATTGTTCCTGAGACTGTACATCCACATCAACACCAGGGCTATTGTTCCTGAGAATGTTCATCCACATCAACACCAGGTCTATTGTTCATGAGACTGTTCATCCAAATCAACACCAGGGCTATTGTCCCTGAGAATGTTCATCCACAGCAACACCAGGGCTATTGATCCTGCGACTGTTCATCCACATTAACACCAGGGCTATTGTTCCTGAGACTGTTCATCCACATCAACAACAGGGCTATTGTTCCTGAGAATGTTCATCCACATCAAGACCAGGGCTATTGTTCCTGAGAATGATCATCCACATCAACACCAGGGCTATTGTTTCTGAGAATGTTCATCCACATTAACGCCGGGACTATTGTTCCTGAGACTCTTCATCCACATCAACACCAGAACCATTGTTCCTTAGACTCTTCATCCATATCAACACCAGGGCTATTGTTTCTGAAAATGATCATCCACATCAACACCAGGGCTATTGTTCCTGTGAATGTTCATCCGCATCAACACCAGGCCTATTGTTCCTGAGACTGTAGATCCACATCAACACCAGGGCTATTGTTCCTGAGACTGTTCATCCACATCAACACCAGAGCTATTGTTCCTGAGACTGTTCATTCGCATCAACACAAGGGCTATTGATCCTGAGACTGTTCCTCCACATCAACACCACAACCATTGTTCCTGAGACTGTTCATCCATATCAACACCAGGGATGTTTTTCTTGAGAATGTTTATCCACATCAATACAAAATCTAATTTACCTGAGAATGTACATCCACATCAACACCAGAACCATTGTTCCTGATACTGTTCACCCATATCTACATCAGAGCTATTGTTCCAAAAAATGTTCATCCACATCAACACCAGGGCTATTGTTCCTGAGAATGTTCATCCACGTCAACACCAGGGCTATTGCTCATGAGACTGTTCATCCAAATCAACACCAGAGCTATTGTTCCTGATCATGTTCATCCACAGCAAAACCAGGGCTATTGTTCCTGCGACTGATCATCCACATTAACACCAGGGCTATTGTTCCTGAGAATGATCATCCACATCAACACCAGGGCTATTGTTCCTGAGAATGATCATCCGCATCAACACCAGGGCTATTGTTCCTGTGAATGTTCATCCACATTAACGCCAGGACTATTGCTCCTGAGACTGTTCATCCACATCAACACCAGGGCTATTGTTTCAGAAAAAGTTCATCCACATCAACACCAGGGCTATTGTTCCTGAGAATGTTCATCCAAATCAACACCAGGACTATTGTTCCTGAGACTGTACATCCAGATCAACACCAGGGCTATTGTTCCTGAGAGTGTTCATCCACATCAACACCAGGGCTATTGTTCATGAGACTGTTCATCCAAATCAACACCATGGCGATTGTTCATGAGAATGTTCATCCACAGCAAAACCAGGGCTATTGTTCCTGAAAATGTTCATCCAGATTAACACCAGGGCTATTGTTCCTGAGTCTGTTCATCCACATCAACACCAGGGCTATTGTTCTTGAGAATGATCATCCACTTCAATAACAGGGCTATTGTTCCTGAGAATGTTCATCCACATTAACGCCAGGACTATTGTTCCTGAGGCTGTTCATCCACATCAACACCAGAACAATTGTTCCTTCGACATTTCATCCATATGAACACAAGGGCTATTGTTTCTGAAAATGTTCATCCACATCAACACCAGGGCTATTGTTCCTGAGAATGATCATCCACATCAACACCAGAGCTATTGTTCCAGAAAATGTTCATCCATATCAACACCAGGTCTGTTGTTCCTGTAAATGTTCATCCACATCAACAACAGGGCTATTGTTCCTGAGAATGTTCATCCACATCAACACCAGGACTATTGTTCCTGAGACTGTACATCCACATCAACATCAGGGCTATTGTTCCTGAGATTGTTCATCCACATCAACACCAGGGCTATTGTACCTGAGAATGTTCATTCCCATCAACACCAGGCCTATTGTTCCTGAGACTGTTCATCCACATCAACACCAGGACTATTGTTCCTGAGACTGTACATCCCACATCAACACCAGGGCGATTGTTCCTGAGAATGATTATGCACATCAACATCAAAGCTAATGTTCCTGAGACTGTACATCCACTTCAACACCAGAATCATTGTTCCTGAGACTTTTTATCCAGATCAGCGCCAGGTCTATTGTTCAAGAGACTGTTCATCCACATCAACACCAGGGCTATTGTTCCTAAGACTGTTTAGCCACATTAACACCAGGGCTATTGTTCCTAAGAATGTTTAGCCACATAAACACCGGGACTACCGTTCCTGAGACTGTTCATCCACATCAACACCAGTACCATTGTTCCTGAGAATGTTCACCCAAATCTACACCAGGGCTATTGTTCCTGAGAATGTTCATCCTCAACAACACCAGGCCTATTGTTCCTAAGACTGTACATCCACTTCAACACCAGGACTATTGGTCATGAGACTGTTCTTCCACATCAACACCAGAACCATTGTTCCTGAGACTGTACATCCACATCAACAACAGAACCATTGTTCCTGAGACTGTTCACCCATATCTACAACAGGGCTATTGTTCCAAAAAATGTTCATCCACATCAACACCATGGCTATTGTTCCTGAGACTGTACATCCACATCAACACCAGGACTATTGTTCCTGAGACTGTACATCCACATCAACATCAGGGCAATTGTTCCTGAGACTGGTCATTCCCATCAAAACTAAGGATATTGTTCCTGCAACTGTTCATCCACATCAACACAAGAGCTATTGTTCCTGAGAATGTTCATCCACGTCAACACCAGGGCTATTGTTCCTGAGACTGTTCATTCCGATCAACACCAGGGCTATTGTTCAAAAAACTGTTCTTCCACATCTGCACCAGTGCGATTGTTCCTGAGAATGTTCATCCACATCAACACCAGGACTATTGATTCAGAGAATGTTCATCCACATCAACACCACGGTAATGATCCTGAGACTATTCATCCACATCAACACCAGGGCTATTGTTCCGAAGACTGTTTAGCCACATTAACACTAGGGCTATTGTTCCTAAGAATGTTTAGCCACATAAACACCAGGACTATCGTTCCTGAGACTGTTCATCCACATCAACACCAGTGCTATTGTTCCTGAGAATGTTCATCCACAACAACACCAGGACTGTTGTTCCTGAAAATGTTCATCCATATCAACACCAGGTCTGTTGTTCCAGTAAATGTTCATCCACATCAACAAAAGGGGTATTGTTTCTGAGAATGTAAATCCACATCAACACCAGGGCTATTGTTCCTGAGAATGTTCATCCACATCAACACCTGGTCTATTGTTCATGAGACTGTTCATCCAAATCAACACCAGGGCTATTGTTCCTGAGAATGTTCATCCACAGCAACACCAGGGCTATTGTTCCTGCGACTGTTCATCCACATTAACACCAGGGCTATTGTTCCTGAGACTGTTCATCCACATCAACACCAGGGCTATTGTTCCTGAGAATGATCATCCACATCAACACCAGGGCTATTGTTCCTGAGAATGTTCATCCACATTAACGCCAGGACTATTGTTCCCGAGACTGTTCATCCACATCAACACCAGAACCATTGTCCCTTAGACTCTTCATCCATATCAACATCAAGGCTATTGTTTCTGAAAATGTTCATCCACATCAACACCAGGGCTATTGTTCCTGAGAATGTTCATCCGCATCAACACCAGGGCTATTGTTCCTGAGACTGTACATCCACATCAACACCAGGGCTATTGTTCCTGAGACTGTTCATCCACATCAACACCAGAGGTATTGTTCCTGAGACTGTTCATTCACATCAACAACAGGGCTATTGTTCTTGAGACTGCACATCCACATCAACACCAGGGCTATTGTTCATGAGACTGTTCTTCCACATCAACACCGGAACCATTGTTCCTGAGACTGTTCATCCATATCAACACCAGGGCTATTGTTTCTGAAAATGTTCATCCACATCAATACCAGGGCTATTGTTCCTGAGAATGATCATCCACATCAACACCAGGGCTATTGTTCCTGAGAATGTTCATCCACATTAACGCCAGGACTATTGTTCCTGAGACTGTTCATCCACATCGACATCAGAACCATTGTTCCTTAGACTCTTCATCCATATCAACACCAGGGCGATTGTTTCTGAAAATGTTCATCCACATCAACACCAGGGCTATTGCACCTGAGAATGTTCATTCCCATCAACACCAGGCCTATTGTTCCTGAGACTGTTCATCCACATCAACACCAGGACTATTGTTCCTGAGACTGTACATCCCACATCAACACCAGGGCGATTGTTCCTGAGAATGTTTATCCACATCAACATCAAAGCTAATGTTCCTGAGACTGTACATCCACATCAACACCAGAATCATTGTTCCTGAGACTTTTTATCCAGATCAGCGCCAGGTCTATTGTTCAAGAGACTGTTCATCCACATCAACACCAGGGCTATTGTTCCTAAGACTGTTTAGCCACATTAACACCAGGGCTATTGTTCCTAAGAATGTTTAGCCACATAAACACCGGGACTACCGTTCCTGAGACTGTTCATCCACATCAACACCAGTACCATTGTTCCTGAGAATGTTCACCCAAATCTACACCAGGGCTATTGTTCCTGAGAATGTTCATCCTCAACAACACCAGGCCTATTGTTCCTAAGACTGTACATCCACTTCAACACCAGGACTATTGGTCATGAGACTGTTCTTCCACATCAACACCAGAACCATTGTTCCTGAGACTGTACATCCACATCAACAACAGAACCATTGTTCCTGAGACTGTTCACCCATATCTACAACAGGGCTATTGTTCCAAAAAATGTTCATCCACATCAACACCAGGGCTATTGTTCCTGAGACTGTACATCCACATCAACACCAGGACTATTGTTCCTGAGACTGTACATCCACATCAACATCAGGGCAATTGTTCCTGAGACTGGTCATTCCCATCAAAACTAAGGATATTGTTCCTGCAACTGTTCATCCACATCAACACAAGAGCTATTGTTCCTGAGAATGTTCATCCACGTCAACACCAGGGCTATTGTTCCTGAGACTGTTCATTCCGATCAACACCAGGGCTATTGTTCAAAAAACTGTTCTTCCACATCTGCACCAGTGCGATTGTTCCTGAGAATGTTCATCCACATCAACACCAGGACTATTGATTCTGAGAATGTTCATCCACATCAACACCAGGGTAATGATCCTGAGACTATTCATCCACATCAACACCAGGGCTATTGTTCCGAAGACTGTTTAGCCACATTAACACTAGGGCTATTGTTCCTAAGAATGTTTAGCCACATAAACACCAGGACTATCGTTCCTGAGACTGTTCATCCACATCAACACCAGTGCTATTGTTCCTGAGAATGTTCATCCACAACAACAGCAGGACTGTTGTTCCTGAAAATGTTCATCCATATCAACACCAGGTCTGTTGTTCCAGTAAATGTTCATCCACATCAACAAAAGGGGTATTGTTTCTGAGAATGTAAATCCACATCAACACCAGGGCTATTGTTCCTGAGAATGTTCATCCACATCAACACCTGGTCTATTGTTCATGAGACTGTTCATCCAAATCAACACCAGGACTATTGTTCCTGAGACTGTTCATCCACAGCAACACCAGGGCTATTGTTCCTGCGACTGTTCATCCACATTAACACCAGGGCTATTGTTCCTGAGACTGTTCATCCACATCAACACCAGGGCTATTGTTCCTGAGAATGATCATCCACATCAACACCAGGGCTATTGTTCCTGAGAATGTTCATCCACATTAACGCCAGGACTATTGTTCCTGAGACTGTTCATCCACATCAACACCAGAACCATTGTCCCTTAGACTCTTCATCCATATCAACATCAGGGCTATTGTTTCTGAAAATGTTCATCCACATCAACACCAGGGCTATTGTTCCTGAGAATGTTCATCCGCATCAACACCAGGCCTATTGTTCCTGAGACTGTACATCCACATCAACACCAGGGCTATTGTTCCTGAGACTGTTCATCCACATCAACACCAGAGGTATTGTTCCTGAGACTGTTCATTCACATCAACAACAGGGCTATTGTTCTTGAGACTGCACATCCACATCAACATCAGGGCTATTGTTCATGAGACTGTTCTTCCACATCAACACCGGAACCATTGTTCCTGAGACTGTTCATCCATATCAACACCAGGGCTATTGTTTCTGAAAATGTTCATCCACATCAACACCAGGGCTATTGTTCCTGAGAATGTTTATCCACATCAACACCAGGCCTATTGTTCCTGAGGCTGTACATCCAGATCAACACCAGGGCTATTGTTCCTGAGACAGTTCATCCACATCAACACCAGGACTATTGGTCATGACACTGTTCTTCAACATCAACACCAGAACCATTGTTCCTGAGACTGTTCTTCCATTTCAACACCAGGGCTGTTTTTCCTGAGAATGTTTATCCACATCAACACCAAGGCTAATGTTCCTGAGACTGTACATCCTCATCAACACCAGAACCATAGTTCCTGAGACTGTTCATCCACATCAGCACCAGGGCTATTGTTCAAGAGACTGTTCATCCACATCAACACAAGGGCTATTGTTCCTAAGACTGTTTAGCCACATTAACATTAGGGCTATTGTTCCTAAGAATGTTTAGCCACATAAGCACCAGGGCTATCGTTCCTGAGAATGTTTATCCACATCAACACCAGTGCTATTGTTCCTGAGAAAGTTCATCCAGAACAACACCAAGACCGTTGTTCCTGAAAATGTTCATCCATATCATCATCAGGTCTGTTGTTCCTGTAAATGTTCATCCACATCAACAACAGGGCTATTGTTCCTGAGACTGTACATCCACATCATCACCAGGGCTGTTTTTCCTGAGAATGATCATCCACATCAACACCAGAGCTATTGTTCATGAGACTGTTCATCCACATTGACACCAGGGCGATTGTTCCTGAGACTGTTCATCCACATCAATACCAGGGCTATTGTTCCTGAGAATGATCATCCACAACAACACCAGGGCTATTGTTCCTGAGAATGTTCATCCACATTAACGCCAGGACTATTGTTCCTGAGACTGTTCATCCAGATCAACACCAGAACCATTGTTCCTTAGACTCTTCATCCGTATCAACACCAGGGCTATTGTTTCTGAAAATGTTCATCCACATCAACACCAGGGCTATTGTTCCTGAGAATGTTCATCCACATCAACAACAGGCCAATTGTTCCTGAGACTGTACATCCACATCAACACCAGGGCTATTGTTCCTGAGACTGTTCATCCACATCAACACCAGGCCTATTGTTCCTCAGACTGTACATCCACATCAACACCAGGGCGATTGTTTCCGAAAATGTTCATCCACATCAACACCAGGGCTATTGTTCCTGAACATGTTTATCCACATCAACACCAAAGCTAATGTTCCTGAAACTGTACATCCACATCAACACCAGAACCATTGTTCCTGAGACTGTTGATCCACATCAGCACCAGGGCT
Source organism: Heterodontus francisci (assembly GCF_036365525.1). NCBI lineage: Eukaryota > Metazoa > Chordata > Chondrichthyes > Heterodontiformes > Heterodontidae > Heterodontus > Heterodontus francisci. Next base: position 31,786,805 of record NC_090412.1, on the reverse strand, counting down.
ATTGTTCAAGATACTGTTCATCATCATCAACACCAGGGCAATTGTTCCTAGGAATATTTAGCCACATAAACACCAGGACTATCGTTCCTGAGACTGTTCATCCACATCAACACCAGTGCTATTTTTTCCTGAGTATGTTCATCCACAACAACACCAGGTCTGTTGTTCCTGTAAATGTTCATCCACATCACCAACAGGACTATTGTTCCTGAGAATGTTCATCCACATCAACACCAGGACTATTGTTCCTGAGACCGTACATCCACATCATCACCAGGGCTATTGTTCCAAAAAATGTTCATCCACATCAACACCAGGGCTCTTGTTCCTGAGAATGTCCATCCACAGCAATACCAGGTCTACTGTTCCTGAGAATGTTCATCCACATCAACACCAGGACTACTGTTCCTGAGACTGTACATCCACATCAACACCAGGGCTTTTGTTCCTGAGAATGTTCATCCACATCAACACCAGGACTATTGTTTCTGAGACTGTACATCCACATCAACACCAGGGCTATTGTTCCAGAGAATGTTCATCCACATCAACACCAGGGCTATTGTTCCTGAGAATGTTCATCCACATCAACACCAGGGCAATTGTTCCTGAGACTGTACATCCACATCAACATCAGGGTTTTTGTTCCTGAGACTGGTCATTCCCATCAAAACTAGGGCTATTTTTCCTGCAACTGTTCATCCACATCAACACAAGAGCTATTGTTCCTGAGATTGTTCATCCACGTCAACACCAGGGCTATTGTTCCTGAGACTGTTCATTCCGATCAACACCAGAGCTATTGTTCCTGAGAATGTTCATCCACATCAACACCAGGCCTATTGTTCCCGAGACTGTACATCCACAACAACACCAGGACTATTGGTCATGAGACTGTTCTTCCACATCAACACCAGAACAATTGTTCCTGAGACTGTTCATCCATATCAACACCAGGGCTGTTTTTCTTGAGAATGTTTATCCACATCAACACCAAGGCTAATGTACCTGAGTCTGCACATCCTCATCAACACCAGAACCATTGTTCCTGAGACTGTTCATCCACATCAGCACCAGGGCTATTGTTCAAGAGACTGTTCATCCACATCAACACCAGGGCTATTGTTCCTAAGACTGTTCAGCCACATTAACACCAGGGCTATTGTTCCTAAGAATGTTTAGCCACATAAACACCAGGACTATCGTTCCTGAGACTGTTCATCCACATCAACACCAGTGCTATTTTTCCTGAGAATGTTCATCCACAACAACACCAGAACTGTTGTTCCTGAAAATGTTCATCCACATCAACACCAGGTCTGTTGTTCCTGTAAATGTTCATCCACATCAACAACAGGGCTATTGTTCCTGAGAATGTTCATCCACATCAACACCAGGGCTATTGTTCCTGAGAATGTTCATCCACATCAACACTTGGTCTATTGTTCATGAGACTGGTCATCCAAATCAACAACAGGGCTATTGTTCCTGAGAATGTTCATCCACAGCAACACCAGGGCTATTGTTCCTGCGACTGTTCATCCACATTAACACCAGGGCTTTTGTTCCTGAGAATGTTCATCCACATCAACACCAGGGCTATTGTTCCTGAGAATGTTCATCCACATCAATACCAGGGCTATTGTTCCTGAGAATGATCATCCACATCAACACCAGGGCTGTTTTTCCTGAGAATGTTTATCCACATCAACACCAATGCTAATGTTCCTGAGACTGGACATCCACAGCAACACCAGAACCATTGTTCCTGAGACTGTTGATCCACATCAGCACCAGGGCTATTGTTCAAGATACTGTTCATCCACATCAACACCAGGGCAATTGTTCCTAGGAATATTTAGCCACATAAACACCAGGACTATCGTTCCTGAGACTGTTCATCCACATCAACACCAGTGCTATTTTTTCCTGAGTATGTTCATCCACAACAACACCAGGACTGTTGTTCCTGAAAATGTTCATCCATATCAACACCAGGTCTGTTGTTCCTGTAAATGTTCATCCACATCACCAACAGGACTATTGTTCCTGAGAATGTTCATCCACATCAACACCAGGACTATTGTTCCTGAGACCGTACATCCACATCATCACAAGGGCTATTGTTCCAAAAAATGTTCATCCACATCAACACCAGGGCTCTTGTTCCTGAGAATGTCCATCCACAGCAATACCAGGTCTACTGTTCCTGAGAATGTTCATCCACATCAACACCAGGACTATTGTTTCTGAGACTGTACATCCACATCAACACCAGGGCTATTGTTCCAGAGAATGTTCATCCACATCAACACCAGGGCTATTGTTCCTGAGAATGTTCATCCACATCAACACCAGGGCTATTGTTCCTGAGACTGTACATCCACATCAACATCAGGGTTTTTGTTCCTGAGACTGGTCATTCCCATCAAAACTAGGGCTATTTTTCCTGCAACTGTTCATCCACATCAACACAAGAGCTATTGTTCCTGAGATTGTTCATCCACGTCAACACCAGGGCTATTGTTCCTGAGACTGTTCATTCCGATCATCACCAGAGCTATTGTTCCTGAGAATGTTCATCCACATCAACACCAGGCCTATTGTTCCCGAGACTGTACATCCACAACAACACCAGGACTATTGGTCATGAGACTGTTCTTCCACATCAACACCAGAACAATTGTTCCTGAGACTGTTCATCCATATCAACACCAGGGCTGTTTTTCTTGAGAATGTTTATCCACATCAACACCAAGGCTAATGTACCTGAGTCTGCACATCCTCATCAACACCAGAACCATTGTTCCTGAGACTGTTCATCCACATCAGCACCAGGGCTATTGTTCAAGAGACTGTTCATCCACATCAACACCAGGGCTATTGTTCCTAAGACTGTTCAGCCACATTAACACCAGGGCTATTGTTCCTAAGAATGTTTAGCCACATAAACACCAGGACTATCGTTCCTGAGACTGTTCATCCACATCAACACCAGTGCTATTTTTCCTGAGAATGTTCATCCACAACAACACCAGAACTGTTGTTCCTGAAAATGTTCATCCACATCAACACCAGGTCTGTTGTTCCTGTAAATGTTCATCCACATCAACAACAGGGCTATTGTTCCTGAGAATGTTCATCCACATCAACACCAGGGCTATTGTTCCTGAGAATGTTCATCCACATCAACACTTGGTCTATTGTTCATGAGACTGGTCATCCAAATCAACAACAGGGCTATTGTTCCTGAGAATGTTCATCCACAGCAACACCAGGGCTATTGTTCCTGCGACTGTTCATCCACATTAACACCAGGGCTTTTGTTCCTGAGAATGTTCATCCACATCAACACCAGGGCTATTGTTCCTGAGAATGTTCATCCACATCAATACCAGGGCTATTGTTCCTGAGAATGATCATCCACATCAACACCAGGGCTGTTTTTCCTGAGAATGTTTATTCACATCAACACCAATGCTAATGTTCCTGAGACTGGACATCCACAGCAACACCAGAACCATTGTTCCTGAGACTGTTCACACATATCTACACCAGGGCTATTGTTCCAAAAATGTTCATCCACATCAACACCAGGGCTTTTGTTCCTGAGAATAGTCATCCACATCAACACTAGGGCTATTGCTCATGAGACTCTTCATCCAAATCAAAACCAGGGCTATTGTTCCTGAGAATGTTCATCCAAAGCAACACCAGGGCTATTGTTCCTGCGACTGTTCATCTACATTAACACCAGGGCTATTGTTGCTGAGACTGTTCATCCACATCAACACCAGGGCTATTGTTCCTGAGAATGTTCATCCACATCAATACCAGGGCTATTGTTCCTGAGAATGATCATCCACATCAACACCAGGGCTATTGTTCCTGAGAATTTTCATCCACATTAACGCCAGGATTATTGTTCCTGAGACTGTTCATCCAAATCAACACCAGAACCATTGTTCCTTAGACTCTTCATCCATATCAACACCAGGGCGATTGTTTCTGAAAATGATCATCCACATCAACACCAGGGCTATTGTTCCTGAGAATGTTTATCCACATCAACACGAAAGCTAATGTTCCTGAGACTGTACATCCACATCAACACCAGAACCATTGTTCCAAAAAATGTTCATCCACATCAACACCAGGGCTATTGTTCAAGAGACTGTTCATCCACATCAACACCAGGGCTATTGTTCCGAAGACTGTTTAGCCACATAAACACCAGGACTATCGTTCCTGAGACTGTTCATCCACATCAACACCAGTGCTATTTTTCCTGAGAATGTTCATCCACAACAACAGCAGAACTATTGTTCCTGAAAATGTTCATCCATATCAACACCAGGTCTGTTGTTCCTGTAAATGTTCATCCACATCAACAACAGGGCTATTGTTCCTGAGAATGTTCATCCACATCAACACCAGGACTATTTTTCCTGAGACCGTACATCCACATCATCACCTGAGCTATTGTTCCTGAGAATGTTCATCCACAACAACACCAGGACTATTGTTCCTGAGACCGTACATCCACATCATCACCAGGGCTATTGTTCCTGAGAATGTTCATCCACATCAACACCAGGGCTATTGGGGATGAGACTGTTCTTCCACATCAACACCAGAACCATTCTTCCTGAGACTGTACATCCACATCAACACCAGTACCATTTTTCCTGAGACTGTTCACCCATATCTACACCAGGGCTGTTGTTCCAAAAAATGTTCCTCAACATCAACACCAGGGCTATTGTTCCTGAGACTGTACATCCACAACAATACCAGGACTATTGTTCCTGAGACTGTACATCCACATCAACATCAGGGCTATTGTTCCTGAGACTGGTCATTCCCATCAAAACTAGGGCTATTTTTCCTGCAACTGTTCATCCACATCAACACAAGAGCTATTGTTCCTGAGAATGTTCATCCACGTCAACACCAGGGCTATTGTTCCTGAGACTGTTCATTCCGATCAACACCAGGGCTATTGTTCAAAAAACTGTTCTTCCACATCTGTACCAGTGCGATTGTTCCTGAGAATGTTCATCCACATCAACACCAGGACTATTGATCCTGAGAATGTTCATCCACATCCACACCAGGGTAACGATCCTGAGACTATTCATCCACATCAGCACCAGGGCTATTGTTCAAGAGACTGTTCATCCAAATCAACACCAGGGCTATTGTTCCTGAGAATGTTCATCCACAGCAACACCAGGGCAATTGTTCCTGCGACTGTTCATCCACATTAACACCAGGGCTTTTGTTCCTGAGACTGTTCATCCACATCAACACCAGTTCTATTGTTCCTGAGAATGTTCATCCACATCAATACCAGGGCTATTGTTCCTGAGAATGATCATCCACATCAACACCAGGGCTGTTTTTCCTGAGAATGTTTATCCACATCAACACCAATGCTAATGTTCCTGAGACTGGACATCCACATCAACACCAGAACCATTGTTCCTGAGACTGTTCACACATATCTGCACCAGGGCTGTTGTTCCAAAAATGTTCATCCACATCAACACCAGGCCTTTTGTTCCTGAGAATTGTCATCCACATCAACACTAGGGCTATTGCTCATGAGACTGTTCATCCAAATCAAAACCAGGGCTATTGTTCCTGAGAATGTTCATCCACAGCAAGACCAGGGCTATTGTTCCTGCGACTGTTCATCTACATTAACACCAGGGCTATTGTTGCTGAGACTGTTCATCCACCTCAACACCAGGGCTATTGTTCCTGAGAATGTTCATCCACATCAATACCAGGGCTATTGTTCCTGAGAATGATCATCCACATCAACACCAGGGCTATTGTTCCTGTGAATGTTCATCCACATTAACGCCAGGACTATTGTTCCTGAGACTGTTCATCCACATCAACACGAGAACCATTGTTCCTTAGACTCTTCATCCATATCAACACCAGGGCGATTGTTTCTGAAAATGATCATCCACATCAACACCAGGGCTATTGTTCCTGAGAATGTTCATCCACATCAACACCAGGCCTATTGTTCCTGAGACTGTACATCCACATCAACAACAGGGCTATTGTTCCTGAGACTGTTCATCCACATCAACACCAGGCCTATTGTTCCTGAGACTCTACATCCACATCAACATCAGGGCGATTGTTTCTGAGAATGTTCATCCACATCAACACCAGGGCTATTGTTCCTGCGACTGTTCATCTACATTAACACCAGGGCTATTGTTGCTGAGACTGTTCATCCACCTCAACACCAGGGCTATTGTTCCTGAGAATGTTCATCCACATCAATACCAGGGCTATTGTTCCTGAGAATGATCATCCACATCAACACCAGGGCTATTGTTCCTGAGAATGTTCATCCACATTAACGCCAGGACTATTGTTCCTGAGACTGTTCATCCACATCAACACCAGAACCATTGTTCCTTAGACTCTTCATCCATATCAACACCAGGGCGATTGTTTCTGAAAATGATCATCCACATCAACACCAGGGCTATTGTTCCTGAGAATGTTCATCCACATCAACACCAGGCCTATTGTTCCTGAGACTGTACATCCACATCAACACCAGGGCTATTGTTCCTGAGACTGTTCATCCACACCAACACCAGGCCTATTGTTCCTGAGACTCTACATCCACATCAACATCAGGGCGATTGTTTCTGAAAATGTTCATCCACATCAACACCAGGGCTATTGTTCCTGAGAATGTTTATCCACATCAACACGAAAGCTAATGTTCCTGAGACTGTACATCCACATCAACACCAGAACCATTGTTCCAAAAAATGTTCATCCACATCAACACCAGGGCTATTGTTCAAGAGACTGTTCATCCACATCAACACCAGGGCTATTGTTCCGAAGACTGTTTAGCCACATTCACACCAGGGCTATTGTTCCTAAGACTGTTTAGCCACATAAACACCAGGACTATCGTTCCTGAGACTGTTCATCCACATCAACACCAGTGCTATTTTTCCTGAGAATGTTCATCCACATCAACAGCAGGACTGTTGTTCCTGAAAATGATCATCCATATCAACACCAGGTCTGTTGTTCCTGTAAATGTTCATCCACATCAACAACAGGGCTATTGTTCCTGAGAATGTTAATCCACATCAACACCAGGACAGCTTTTCCTGAGACCGTATATCCACATCATCACCTGAACTATTGTTCCTGAGAATGTTCATCCACAACAACACCAGGCCTATTGTTCCTGAGACTGTACATCCACATCAACACCAGGGCTATTGTTCCTGAGACTGTTCATCCACATCAACACCAGAGCTATTGTTCCTCAGACTGTTCATTCACATCAACACCAGGGCTATTGTTCCTGAGAATGTTCATCCACATCAACACCAGGGCTATTGGTCATGAGACTGTTCTTCCACATCAACACCAGAACCATTGTTCCTGAGACTGTACATCCACATCAACACCAGTACCATTGTTCCTGAGACTGTTCACCCATATCTACACCAGGGCTGTTGTTCCAAAAAATGTTCATCAACATCAACACCAGGGCTATTGTTCCTGAGACTGTACATCCACAACAACACCAGGACTATTGTTCCTGAGACTGTACATCCACATCAACATCAGGGCTATTGTTCCTGAGACTGGTCATTCCCATCAAAACTAGGGCTATTTTTCCTGCAACTGTTCATCCACATCAACACAAGAGCTATTGTTCCTGAGAATGTTCATCTACGTCAACACCAGGGCTATTGTTCCTGAGACTGTTCATTCCGATCAACACCAGGGCTATTGTTCAAAAAACTGTTCTTCCACATCTGTACCAGTGCGATTGTTCCTGAGAATGTTCATCCAAATCAAAATCAGGACTATTGATCCTGAGAATGTTCATCCACATCCACACCAGGGTAACGATCCTGAGACTATTCATCCACATCAGCACCAGGGCTATTGTTCAAGAGACTGTTCATCCACATCAACACCAGGGCTATTGTACCTGTAACTGTTTAGCCACATTAACACCAGGGCTATTGTTCCTAAGAATGTTTAGCTACATAAACACCAGGACTATCGTTCCTGAGACTGTTCATCCACATCAACAACAGTCCTATTGTTCCTGAGAATGTTCATCCACAACAACACCAGGACTGTTGTTCCTGAAAATATTCATCCAAATCAACACCAGGTCTGTTGTTCCTGTAAATGTTCATCCACATCAACAACAGGGCTATTGTTCCTGAGAATATTCATCCACATCAACACCAGGACTATTGTTCCTGAGACTGTACATCCACATCAACACCAGGGCTATTGTTCCTGAGAATGTTCATCCACATCAACACCAGGACTATAGTTCCAGAGACTGTTCATCCACATCAACACCAGGGCTATTGTCCCTGAGACTGTTCATTCCCATCAAAACCAGAGCTATTGTTCCTGCGACTGTTCATCCACATTAACACCAGGGCTATTGTTCCTGAGACTGTTCATCCACATCAACACCAGGGCTATTGTTCCTGAGAATGTTCATCCACATCAATACCAGGGCTATTGTTCCTGAGAATGATCATCCACATCAACACCAGGGCTATTGTTCCTGAGAATGTTCATCCACATTAACGCCAGGACTATTGTTCCTGAGACTGTTCATCCACATCAACACCAGAACCATTGTTCCTTAGACTCTTCATCCATATCAACACCAGGGCGATTGTTTCTGAAAATGATCATCCACATCAACACCAGGGCTATTGTTCCTGAGAATGTTCATCCACATCAACACCAGGCCTATTGTTCCTGAGACTGTACATCCACATCAACACCAGGGCTATTGTTTCTGAGACTGTTCATCCACATCAACACCAGGCCTATTGTTCCTGAGACTCTACATCCACATCAACATCAGGGCGATTGTTTCTGAAAATGTTCATCCACATCAACACCAGGGCTATTGTTCCTGAGAATGTTTATCCACATCAACACGAAAGCTAATGTTCCTGAGACTGTACATCCACATCAACACCAGAACCATTGTTCCAAAAAATGTTCATCCACATCAACACCAGGGCTATTGTTCAAGAGACTGTTCATCCACATCAACACCAGGGCTATTGTTCCGAAGACTGTTTAGCCACATTCACACCAGGGCTATTGTTCCTAAGAATGTTTAGCCACATAAACACAAGGACTATCGTTCCTGAGACTGTTCATCCACATCAACACCAGTGCTATTTTTCCTGAGAATGTTCATCCACATCAACAGCAGGACTGTTGTTCCTGAAAATGTTCATCCATATCAACACCAGGTCTGTTGTTCCTGTAAATGTTCATCCACATCAACAACAGGGCTATTGTTCCTGAGAATGTTAATCCACATCAACACCAGGACTATTGTTCCTGAGACCGTACATCCACATCATCACCTGAACTATTGTTCCTGAGAATGTTCATCCACAACAACACCAGGCCTATTGTTCCTGAGACTGTACATCCACATCAACACCAGGGCTATTGTTCCTGAGACTGTTCATCCACATCAACACCAGAGCTATTGTTCCTCAGACTGTTCATTCACATCAACACCAGGGCTATTGTTCCTGAGAATGTTCATCCACATCAACACCAGGGCTATTGGTCATGAGACTGTTCTTCCACATCAACACCAGAACCATTGTTCCTGAGACTGTACATCCACATCAACACCAGTACCATTGTTCCTGAGACTGTTCACCCATATCTACACCAGGGCTGTTGTTCCAAAAAATGTTCATCAACATCAACACCAGGGCTATTGTTCCTGAGACTGTACATCCACAACAACACCAGGACTATTGTTCCTGAGACTGTACAACCACATCAACATCAGGGCTATTGTTCCTGAGACTGGTCATTCCCATCAAAACTAGGGCTATTTTTCCTGCAACTGTTCATCCACATCAACACAAGAGCTATTGTTCCTGAGAATGTTCATCTACGTCAACACCAGGGCTATTGTTCCTGAGACTGTTCATTCCGATCAACACCAGGGCTATTGTTCAAAAAACTGTTCTTCCACATCTGTACCAGTGCGATTGTTCCTGAGAATGTTCATCCAAATCAAAATCAGGACTATTGATCCTGAGAATGTTCATCCACATCCACACCAGGGTAACGATCCTGAGACTATTCATCCACATCAGCACCAGGGCTATTGTTCAAGAGACTGTTCATCCACATCAACACCAGGGCTATTGTACCTGTGACTGTTTAGCCACATTAACACCAGGGCTATTGTTCCTAAGAATGGTTAGCTACATAAACACCAGGACTATCGTTCCTGAGACTGTTCATCCACATCAACAACAGTCCTATTGTTCCTGAGAATGTTCATCCACAACAACACCAGGACTGTTGTTCCTGAAAATATTCATCCAAATCAACACCAGGTCTGTTGTTCCTGTAAATGTTCATCCACATCAACAACAGGGCTATTGTTCCTGAGAATGTTCATCCACATCAACACCAGGACTGTTGTTCCTGAGACTGTACATCCACATCAACACCAGGGCTATTGTTCCTGAGAATGTTCATCCACATCAACACCAGGACTATAGTTCCAGAGACTGTTCATCCACATCAACACCAGGGCTATTGTCCCTGAGACTGTTCATTCCCATCAAAACCAGAGCTATTGTTCCTGCGACTGTTCATCCACATTAACACCAGGGCTATTGTTCCTGAGTCTGTTCATCCACATCAACACCAGGGCTATTGTTCCTGAGAATGTTCATCCACATCAATACCAGGACTATTGTTCCTGAGAATGATCATCCACATCAACACCAGGGCTATTGTTCCTGAGAATGTTCATCCACATTAACGCCAGGACTATTGTTCCTGAGACTGTTCATCCACATCGACACCAGAACCATTGTTCCTTAGACTCTTCATCCATATCAACACCAGGGCGATTGTTTCTGAAAATGTTCATCCACATCAACACCAGGGCTATTGTACCTGAGAATGTTCATTCCCATCAACACCAGGCCTATTGTTCCTGAGACTGTTCATCCACATCAACACCAGGACTATTGTTCCTGAGACTGTACATCCCACATCAACACCAGGGCGATTGTTCCTGAGAATGTTTATCCACATCAACATCAAAGCTAATGTTCCTGAGACTGTACATCCACATCAACACCAGAATCATTGTTCCTGAGACTTTTTATCCAAATCAGCGCCAGGTCTATTGTTCAAGAGACTGTTCATCCACATCAACACCAGGGCTATTGTTCCTAAGACTGTTTAGCCACATTAACACCAGGGCTATTGTTCCTAAGAATGTTTAGCCACATAAACACCGGGACTACCGTTCCTGAGACTGTTCATCCACATCAACACCAGTACCTTTGTTCCTGAGAATGTTCACCCAAATCTACACCAGGGCTATTGTTCCTGAGAATGTTCATCCTCAACAACACCAGGCCTATTGTTCCTAAGACTGTACATCCACATCAACACCAGGGCTAATGTTCCTGAGACTGTTCATCCACATCAACACCAGAGCTATTGTTCCTGAGACTGTTCATCCATATCAACAACAGGGCTGATTTTCCTGAGAATGTTTATCCACATCAACATCAAAGCTTATGTTCCATGTTCCTGAGAATGTACATCCACATCAACACCAGTACCATTGTTCCTGAGAATGTTCATCCACAACAACACCAGGCCTATTGTTCCTGAGACTGTACATCCACATCAACACCAGGGCTATTGTTCCTAAGAATGTTTAGCCACATAAACACCAGGACTATCGTTCCTGAGACTGTTCACCCAAATCTACACCAGGGCTATTTTTCCAAAAAATGTTCATCCACATCAACACCAGGGCTATTGTTCCTGAGAATGGTCATCCACATCAACACCAGGGCTATTGCTCATGAGACTGTTCATCCAAATCAACACCAGGGCTATTGTTCCTGAGAATGTTCATCCACAGCAACACCAGGGCTATTGTTCCTGCGACTGTCCATCCACATAAACAACAGGGCTATTGTTCCTGAGACTGTTCATCCACATCAACACCAGGGCTATTGTTCCTGAGAATGTTCATCCACATCAATACCTGGGCTATTGTTCCAGAGAATGATCATCCACATCAACACCAGGGCTATTGTTCCTGAGAATGTTCATCCACATTAACGCCAGGACTATTGTTCCTGAGACTGTTCATCCACATCGACACCAGAATCATTGTTCCTTAGACTCTTCATCCATATCAACACCTGGGCGATTGTTTCTGAAAATGTTCATCCACATCAACACCAGTGCTATTGTTCCTGAGAATGTTCATCCACATCAACACCAGGCCTATTGTTCCTGAGACTGTTCATCCACATCAACACCAGAACCATTGTTCCTGAGACTGTTCACACATATCTGCACCAGGGCTGTTGTTCCAAAAATGTTCATCCACATCAACACCAGGCCTTTTGTTCCTGAGAATTGTCATCCACATCAACACTAGGGCTATTGCTCATGAGACTGTTCATCCAAATCAAAACCAGGGCTATTGTTCCTGGAATGTTCATCCACAGCAACACCAGGGCTATTGTTCCTCCGACTGTTCATCTACATTAACACCAGGGCTATTGTTGCTGAGACTGTTCATCCACCTCAACACCAGGGCTATTGTTCCTGAGAATGTTCATCCACATCAATACCAGGGCTATTGTTCCTGAGAATGATCATCCACATCAACACCAGGGCTATTGTTCCTGAGAATGTTCATCCACATTAACGCCAGGACTATTGTTCCTGAGACTGTTCATCCACATCAACACGAGAACCATTGTTCCTTAGACTCTTCATCCATATCAACACCAGGGCGATTGTTTCTGAAAATGATCATCCACATCAACACCAGGGCTATTGTTCCTGAGAATGTTCATCCACATCAACACCAGGCCTATTGTTCCTGAGACTGTACATCCACATCAACACCAGGGCTATTGTTCCTGAGACTGTTCATCCACATCAACACCAGGCCTATTGTTCCTGAGACTCTACATCCACATCAACATCAGGGCGATTGTTTCTGAGAATGTTCATCCACATCAACACCAGGGCTATTGTTCCTGCGACTGTTCATCTACATTAACACCAGGGCTATTGTTGCTGAGACTGTTCATCCACCTCAACACCAGGGCTATTGTTCCTGAGAATGTTCATCCACATCAATACCAGGGCTATTGTTCCTGAGAATGATCATCCACATCAACACCAGGGCTATTGTTCCTGAGAATGTTCATCCACATTAACGCCAGGACTATTGTTCCTGAGACTGTTCATCCACATCAACACCAGAACCATTGTTCCTTAGACTCTTCATCCATATCAACACCAGGGCGATTGTTTCTGAAAATGATCATCCACATCAACACCAGGGCTATTGTTCCTGAGAATGTTCATCCACATCAACACCAGGCCTATTGTTCCTGAGACTGTACATCCACATCAACACCAGGGCTATTGTTCCTGAGACTGTTCATCCACATCAACACCAGGCCTATTGTTCCTGAGACTCTACATCCACATCAACATCAGGGCGATTGTTTCTGAAAATGTTCATCCACATCAACACCAGGGCTATTGTTCCTGAGAATGTTTATCCACATCAACACGAAAGCTAATGTTCCTGAGACTGTACATCCACATCAACACCAGAACCATTGTTCCAAAAAATGTTCATCCACATCAACACCAGGGCTATTGTTCAAGAGACTGTTCATCCACATCAACACCAGGGCTATTGTTCCGAAGACTGTTTAGCCACATTCACACCAGGGCTATTGTTCCTAAGAATGTTTAGCCACATAAACACCAGGACTATCGTTCCTGAGACTGTTCATCCACATCAACACCAGTGCTATTTTTCCTGAGAATGTTCATCCACAACAACAGCAGGACTGTTGTTCCTGAAAATGTTCATCCATATCAACACCAGGTCTGTTGTTCCTGTAAATGTTCATCCACATCAACAACAGGGCTATTGTTCCTGAGAATGTTAATCCACATCAACACCAGGACTATTTTTCCTGAGACCGTACATCCACATCATCACCTGAACTATTGTTCCTGAGAATGTTCATCCACAACAACACCAGGCCTATTGTTCCTGAGACTGTACATCCACATCAACACCAGGGCTATTGTTCCTGAGACTGTTCATCCACATCAACACCAGAGCTATTGTTCCTCAGACTGTTCATTCACATCAACACCAGGGCTATTGTTCCTGAGAATGTTCATCCACATCAACACCAGGGCTATTGGTCATGAGACTGTTCTTCCACATCAACACCAGAACCATTGTTCCTGAGACTGTACATCCACATCAACACCAGTACCATTGTTCCTGAGACTGTTCACCCATATCTACACCAGGGCTGTTGTTCCAAAAAATGTTCATCAACATCAACACCAGGGCTATTGTTCCTGAGACTGTACATCCACAACAACACCAGGACTATTGTTCCTGAGACTGTACATCCACATCAACATCAGGGCTATTGTTCCTGAGACTGGTCATTCCCATCAAAACTAGGGCTATTTTTCCTGCAACTGTTCATCCACATCAACACAAGAGCTATTGTTCCTGAGAATGTTCATCTACGTCAACACCAGGGCTATTGTTCCTGAGACTGTTCATTCCGATCAACACCAGGGCTATTGTTCAAAAAACTGTTCTTCCACATCTGTACCAGTGCGATTGTTCCTGAGAATGTTCATCCAAATCAAAATCAGGACTATTGATCCTGAGAATGTTCATCCACATCCACACCAGGGTAACGATCCTGAGACTATTCATCCACATCAGCACCAGGGCTATTGTTCAAGAGACTGTTCATCCACATCAACACCAGGGCAATTGTACCTGTGACTGTTTAGCCACATTAACACCAGGGCTATTGTTCCTAAGAATGGTTAGCTACATAAACACCAGGACTATCGTTCCTGAGACTGTTCATCCACATCAACAACAGTCCTATTGTTCCTGAGAATGTTCATCCACAACAACACCAGGACTGTTGTTCCTGAAAATATTCATCCAAATCAACACCAGGTCTGTTGTTCCTGTAAATGTTCATCCACATCAACAACAGGGCTATTGTTCCTGAGAATGTTCATCCACATCAACACCAGGACTATTGTTCCTGAGACTGTACATCCACATCAACACCAGGGCTATTGTTCCTGAGAATGTTCATCCACATCAACACCAGGACTATAGTTCCAGAGACTGTTCATCCACATCAACACCAGGGCTATTGTCCCTGAGACTGTTCATTCCCATCAAAACCAGAGCTATTGTTCCTGCGACTGTTCATCCACATTAACACCAGGGCTATTGTTCCTGAGACTGTTCATCCACATCAACACCAGGGCTATTGTTCCTGAGAATGTTCATCCACATCAATACCAGGGCTATTGTTCCTGAGAATGATCATCCACATCAACACCAGGTCTATTGTTCCTGAGAATGTTCATCCACATTAACGCCAGGACTATTGTTCCTGAGACTGTTCATCCACATCGACACCAGAACCATTGTTCCTTAGACTCTTCATCCATATCAACACCAGGGCGATTGTTTCTGAAAATGTTCATCCACATCAACACCAGGGCTATTGTACCTGAGAATGTTCATTCCCATCAACACCAGGCCTATTGTTCCTGAGACTGTTCATCCACATCAACACCAGGACTATTGTTCCTGAGACTGTACATCCCACATCAACACCAGGGCGATTGTTCCTGAGAATGTTTATCCACATCAACATCAAAGCTAATGTTCCTGAGACTGTACATCCACAATCAACACCAGAATCATTGTTCCTGAGACTTTTTATCCAGATCAGCGCCAGGTCTATTGTTCAAGAGACTGTTCATCCACATCAACACCAGGGCTATTGCTCCTAAGACTGTTTAGCCACATTAACACCAGGGCTATTGTTCCTAAGAATGTTTAGCCACATAAACACCGGGACTACCGTTCCTGAGACTGTTCATCCACATCAACACCAGTAAAATTGTTCCTGAGAATGTTCACCCATATCTACACCAGGGCTATTGTTCCTGAGAATGTTCATCCTCAACAACACCAGGCCTATTGTTCCTAAGACTGTACATCCACATCAACACCAGGGCTAATGTTCCTGAGACTGTTCATCCACATCAACACCAGAGCTATTGTTCCTGAGACTGTTCATCCATAACAACAACAGGGCTGATTTTCCTGAGAATGTTTATCCACATCAACATCAAAGCTTATGTTCCATGTTCCTGAGAATGTACATCCACATCAACACCAGTACCATTGTTCCTGAGAATGTTCATCCACAACAACACCAGGCCTATTGTTCCTGAGACTGTACATCCACATCAACACCAGGGCTATTGTTCCTAAGAATGTTTAGCCACATAAACACCAGGACTATCGTTCCTGAGACTGTTCACCCAAATCTACACCAGGGCTATTTTTCCAAAAAATGTTCATCCAAATCAACACCAGGGCTATTGTTCCTGAGAATGTTCATCCACAGCTACACCAGGGCTATTGTTCCTGCGACTGTCCATCCACATAAACAACAGGGCTATTGTTCCTGAGACTGTTCATCCACATCAACACCAGGGCTATTGTTCCTGAGAATGTTCATCCACATCAATACCAGGGCTATTGTTCCAGAGAATGATCATCCACATCAACACCAGGGCGATTGTTTCTGAAAATGTTCATCCACATCAACACCAGTGCTATTGTTCCTGAGAATGTTCATCCACATCAACACCAGGCCTATTGTTCCTGAGACTGTTCATCCACATCAACACCAGGCCTATTGTTCCTGAGACTGTCCATCCCACATCAACACCAGTGCGATTGTTTCTGAAAATGTTCATCCACATCAACACCAGGGCTATTGTTCCTGAGAATTTTTATCCACATCAACAACAGGGCTATTGTTCCTGAGAATGTTCATCCACATCAATACCAAGGCTATTGTTCCTGAGAATGATCATCCACATCAACACCAGGGCTATTGTTCCTGAGAATGTTCATCCACGTTAACGCCAGGACTATTGTTCCTGAGACTGTTCATCCACATCAACATCAGAACCTTTGTTCCTTAGACTCTTCATCCATATCAACACCAGGGCGATTGTTTCTGAAAATGTTCATCCACATCAACACCAGGGCTATTGTTGCTGAGAATGATCATCCACATCAACACCAGGCCTACTGTTCCCGAGACTGTACATCCACATCAACACCAGGGCTATTGTTCCTGATACTGTTCATCCACATCAACACCAGGACTATTGGTCATGAGACTGTTCTTCCATATCAACACCAGAATCTTTGTTCCTGAGACTGTTCATCCATATCAACACCAGGGCTGTTTTTCCTGAGAATGTTTATCCACATCAACACCAAGGCTAATGTACCTGAGACTGTACATCCACATCAACACCAGAACCATTGTTCCTGAGACTGTTCATCCACATCAGCACCAGGGCTATTGTTCAAGAGACTGTTCATCCACATCAACACCAGGGCTATTGTTCCTAAGACTGTTTAGCCACATTACCACCAGGGCTATTGCTCCTAAGAATGTTTAGCCACATAAACACCAGGACTATCGTTCCTGAGACTGTTCATCCACATCAACACCAGTGCTATTTTTCCTGAGAATGGTCATCCACAACACCAGGACTGTTGTTCCTGAAAATGTTCATCCATATCAACACCAGGTCTGTTGTTCCTGTAAATGTTCATCCACATCAACAACAGGGCTATTGTTCCTGAGAATGTTAATCCACATCAACACCAGGACTATTGTTCCTGAGACTGTACATCCACATCATCACCAGGGCTATTGTTCCTGAGAATGTTCATCCACATCAACACCAGGGCTATTGTTCCTGAGAATGCTCATCCACAGCAACACCAGGGCTATTTTTCCTGCGACTGTTCATCCACATTAACACCAGGGCTTTTGTTCCTGAGACTGTTCATCCACATCAACACCAGGGCTATTGTTCCTGAGTATGTTCATCCACATCAATACCAGGGTTATTGTTCCTGACAATGATAATCCACATCAACACCAGGGCTATTGTTCCTGAGGATGTTCATCCACCTTAACGCCAGGACTATTGTTCCTGAGACTGTTCATCCACATCAACATTAGAACCATTGTTCCTGAGACTCTTCATCCATATCAACACCAGGGCTATTGTTTCTGAAAATGTTTATCCACATCAACACGAAAGCTAATGTTCCTGAGACTGTACATCCACATCAACACCAGAACCATTGTTCCAAAAAATGTTCATCCACATCAACACCAGGGCTATTGTTCAAGAGACTGTTCATCCACATCAACACCAGGGCTATTGTTCCGAAGACTGTTTAGCCACATTCACACCAGGGCTATTGTTCCTAAGAATGTTTAGCCACATAAACACCAGGACTATCGTTCCTGAGACTGTTCATCCACATCAACACCAGTGCTATTTTTCCTGAGAATGTTCATCCACAACAACAGCAGGACTGTTGTTCCTGAAAATGTTCATCCATATCAACACCAGGTCTGTTGTTCCTGTAAATGTTCATCCACATCAACAACAGGGCTATTGTTCCTGAGAATGTTAATCCACATCAACACCAGGACTATTTTTCCTGAGACCGTACATCCACATCATCACCTGAACTATTGTTCCTGAGAATGTTCATCCACAACAACACCAGGCCTATTGTTCCTGAGACTGTACATCCACATCAACACCAGGGCTATTGTTCCTGAGACTGTTCATCCACATCAACACCAGAGCTATTGTACCTCAGACTGTTCATTAACATCAACACCAGGGCTATTGTTCCTGAGAATGTTCATCCACATCAACACCAGGGCTATTGGTCATGAGACTGTTCTTCCACATCAACACCAGAACCATTGTTCCTGAGACTGTACATCCACATCAACACCAGTACCATTGTTCCTGAGACTGTTCACCCATATCTACACCAGGGCTGTTGTTCCAAAAAATGTTCATCAACATCAACACCAGGGCTATTGTTCCTGAGACTGTACATCCACAACAACACCAGGACTATTGTTCCTGAGACTGTACATCCACATCAACATCAGGGCTATTGTTCCTGAGACTGGTCATTCCCATCAAAACTAGGGCTATTTTTCCTGCAACTGTTCATCCACATCAACACAAGAGCTATTGTTCCTGAGAATGTTCATCTACGTCAACACCAGGGCTATTGTTCCTGAGACTGTTCATTCCGATCAACACCAGGGCTATTGTTCAAAAAACTGTTCTTCCACATCTGTACCAGTGCGATTGTTCCTGAGAATGTTCATCCAAATCAAAATCAGGACTATTGATCCTGAGAATGTTCATCCACATCCACACCAGGGTAACGATCCTGAGACTATTCATCCACATCAGCACCAGGGCTATTGTTCAAGAGACTGTTCATCCACATCAACACCAGGGCAATTGTACCTGTGACTGTTTAGCCACATTAACACCAGGGCTATTGTTCCTAAGAATGTTTAGCTACATAAACACCAGGACTATCGTTCCTGAGACTGTTCATCCACATCAACAACAGTCCTATTGTTCCTGAGAATGTTCATCCACAACAACACCAGGACTGTTGTTCCTGAAAATATTCATCCAAATCAACACCAGGTCTGTTGTTCCTGTAAATGTTCATCCACATCAACAACAGGGCTATTGTTCCTGAGAATGTTCATCCACATCAACACCAGGACTATTGTTCCTGAGACTGTACATCCACATCAACACCAGGGCTATTGTTCCTGAGAATGTTCATCCACATCAACACCAGGACTATAGTTCCAGAGACTGTTCATCCACATCAACACCAGGGCTATTGTCCCTGAGACTGTTCATTCCCATCAAAACCAGAGCTATTGTTCCTGCGACTGTTCATCCACATTAACACCAGGGCTATTGTTCCTGAGACTGTTCATCCACATCAACACCAGGGCTATTGTTCCTGAGAATGTTCATCCACATCAATACCAGGGCTATTGTTCCTGAGAATGATCATCCACATCAACACCAGGTCTATTGTTCCTGAGAATGTTCATCCACATTAACGCCAGGACTATTGTTCCTGAGACTGTTCATCCACATCGACACCAGAACCATTGTTCCTTAGACTCTTCATCCATATCAACACCAGGGCGATTGTTTCTGAAAATGTTCATCCACATCAACACCAGGGCTATTGTACCTGAGAATGTTCATTCCCATCAACACCAGGCCTATTGTTCCTGAGACTGTTCATCCACATCAACACCAGGACTATTGTTCCTGAGACTGTACATCCCACATCAACACCAGGGCGATTGTTCCTGAGAATGTTTATCCACATCAACATCAAAGCTAATGTTCCTGAGACTGTACATCCACAATCAACACCAGAATCATTGTTCCTGAGACTTTTTATCCAGATCAGCGCCAGGTCTATTGTTCAAGAGACTGTTCATCCACATCAACACCAGGGCTATTGCTCCTAAGACTGTTTAGCCACATTAACACCAGGGCTATTGTTCCTAAGAATGTTTAGCCACATAAACACCGGGACTACCGTTCCTGAGACTGTTCATCCACATCAACACCAGTAAAATTGTTCCTGAGAATGTTCACCCATATCTACACCAGGGCTATTGTTCCTGAGAATGTTCATCCTCAACAACACCAGGCCTATTGTTCCTAAGACTGTACATCCACATCAACACCAGGGCTAATGTTCCTGAGACTGTTCATCCACATCAACACCAGAGCTATTGTTCCTGAGACTGTTCATCCATATCAACAACAGGGCTGATTTTCCTGAGAATGTTTATCCACATCAACATCAAAGCTTATGTTCCATGTTCCTGAGAATGTACATCCACATCAACACCAGTACCATTGTTCCTGAGAATGTTCATCCACAACAACACCAGGCCTATTGTTCCTGAGACTGTACATCCACATCAACACCAGGGCTATTGTTCCTAAGAATGTTTAGCCACATAAACACCAGGACTATCGTTCCTGAGACTGTTCACCCAAATCTACACCAGGGCTATTTTTCCAAAAAATGTTCATCCAAATCAACACCAGGGCTATTGTTCCTGAGAATGTTCATCCACAGCAACACCAGGGCTATTGTTCCTGCGACTGTCCATCCACATAAACAACAGGGCTATTGTTCCTGAGACTGTTCATCCACATCAACACCAGGGCTATTGTTCCTGAGAATGTTCATCCACATCAATACCAGGGCTATTGTTCCAGAGAATGATCATCCACATCAACACCAGGGCGATTGTTTCTGAAAATGTTCATCCACATCAACACCAGTGCTATTGTTCCTGAGAATGTTCATCCACATCAACACCAGGCCTATTGTTCCTGAGACTGTTCATCCACATCAACACCAGGCCTATTGTTCCTGAGACTGTCCATCCCACATCAACACCAGTGCGATTGTTTCTGAAAATGTTCATCCACATCAACACCAGGGCTATTGTTCCTGAGAATTTTTATCCACATCAACAACAGGGCTATTGTTCCTGAGAATGTTCATCCACATCAATACCAAGGCTATTGTTCCTGAGAATGATCATCCACATCAACACCAGGGCTATTGTTCCTGAGAATGTTCATCCACGTTAACGCCAGGACTATTGTTCCTGAGACTGTTCATCCACATCAACATCAGAACCTTTGTTCCTTAGACTCTTCATCCATATCAACACCAGGGCGATTGTTTCTGAAAATGTTCATCCACATCAACACCAGGGCTATTGTTGCTGAGAATGATCATCCACATCAACACCAGGCCTACTGTTCCCGAGACTGTACATCCACATCAACACCAGGGCTATTGTTCCTGATACTGTTCATCCACATCAACACCAGGACTATTGGTCATGAGACTGTTCTTCCATATCAACACCAGAATCTTTGTTCCTGAGACTGTTCATCCATATCAACACCAGGGCTGTTTTTCCTGAGAATGTTTATCCACATCAACACCAAGGCTAATGTACCTGAGACTGTACATCCACATCAACACCAGAACCATTGTTCCTGAGACTGTTCATCCACATCAGCACCAGGGCTATTGTTCAAGAGACTGTTCATCCACATCAACACCAGGGCTATTGTTCCTAAGACTGTTTAGCCACATTACCACCAGGGCTATTGCTCCTAAGAATGTTTAGCCACATAAACACCAGGACTATCGTTCCTGAGACTGTTCATCCACATCAACACCAGTGCTATTTTTCCTGAGAATGGTCATCCACAACAACACCAGGACTGTTGTTCCTGAAAATGTTCATCCATATCAACACCAGGTCTGTTGTTCCTGTAAATGTTCATCCACATCAACAACAGGGCTATTGTTCCTGAGAATGTTAATCCACATCAACACCAGGACTATTGTTCCTGAGACTGTACATCCACATCATCACCAGGGCTATTGTTCCTGAGAATGTTCATCCACATCAACACCAGGGCTATTGTTCCTGAGAATGCTCATCCACAGCAACACCAGGGCTATTTTTCCTGCGACTGTTCATCCACATTAACACCAGGGCTTTTGTTCCTGAGACTGTTCATCCACATCAACACCAGGGCTATTGTTCCTGAGTATGTTCATCCACATCAATACCAGGGTTATTGTTCCTGACAATGATAATCCACATCAACACCAGGGCTATTGTTCCTGAGGATGTTCATCCACCTTAACGCCAGGACTATTGTTCCTGAGACTGTTCATCCACATCAACATTAGAACCATTGTTCCTGAGACTCTTCATCCATATCAACACCAGGGCTATTGTTTCTGAAAATGTTCATCCACATCAACACCAGGGCGATTGTTCCTGAGACTGTTCATCCACATCAGCACCAGAGCTATTGTTCCTGAGACTGTTCATTCACATCAACACCAGGGCTATTGTTCCTGAGAATGTTCAGCCACATCAACACCTGGACTATTGGTCATGAGACTGTTCTTCCACATCAACACCAGAACCATTGTTCCTAAGACTGTACATCCACATCAACACCAGGGCTAATGTTCCTGAGACTGTTCATCCACATCAACACCAGAGCTATTGTTCCTGAGACTGTTCATCCATATCAACAACAGGGCTGATTTTCCTGAGAATGTTTATCCACATCAACATCAAAGCTTATGTTCCATGTTCCTGAGAATGTACATCCACATCAACACCAGTGCCATTGTTCCTGAGAATGTTCATCCTCATTTCCCGGCGGAGCAGCAGGAGAAGGTAGCGACTCTTCGGTGGGTGAGTGAAGGCATCAGGAGCTGTGTTTTAAAAGTAAGTACTTACTGTTTTACTTACTGTTTTCCTTGTCTTTGAGTTTCTTTTGGCGCCGGAGGAACCGGAAGCTGGTCGGCAGCGAGGACTCCTGGGTAGGTATTTTCCTTAAAGGTGCGGAGCTGAGTAAACCCGAGGCACTACACATGTAGTGTCTCCCACCCATCCTCCTCCTCTAACTTAATAATAAGACCCTTTTTACCCTCCTCCTCTAACCAAAAAGGACTGAGCAGGTAAGCTATTTACTGTTTTTGTTAATATCTATAGTTGTACTTCACTAAGGGGTAATTGAATAAAAGAAATGGCAGCCAGTGTAGTGTATTGCTCCTCCTGCAGAATGTTCGAGGTGAGGGAAACCTCCGGTGGCCCTGCCGACTTCACCTGCTGGAAGTGCATCCGTCTCCAGCTCCTATCAGACCGTGTTAGGGAATTGGAGCTGGAGCTGGATGAACTGAAGATCATTCGGGAAGCTGAGGGGTTGATAGATGGAAGCTACACGGAGGTCGTTACTCCACAAATCAAAGGCAGCTGGGTAACAGTTAGAGGTGGGAAGAGGTCAGTGCAGGGATCTCCTGTGGTCGTTCCCCTCAACAACAAGTATACAGTTTTAGATACTGTTGGGGGGGACGGCCTATCGGGGGCAGGCTGCAGTGACCGGGCCTCTGGCACGGGGTCCTGCACTGTGGCTCAGAAGGGAAGGAGGGAGAATGGGAGAGCACTAGTCATCGGGGACTCGATGGTGAGGAGTACGGACAGGCGGTTCTGTGGGCGCAGGCGAGACGCACGGATGGTTTGTTGCCTCCCTGGTGCCAGGGTCCGTGATGTTTGTGATCGCGTCTTCAGGATCCTTAAAGGGGAGGGGGAGCAGCCAGAGGTCGTGGTGCACATTGGCACCAACGACGTAGGAAGGAAGGGTGGCACAGATGTTAGAAGTGAGTTTAGGGAGTTAGGCTGGAAGCTGAAAGCTCGGACGGACAGAGTTGTTATCTCTGGTTTGTTGCCGGCGCCACGTGATAGTGAGGCTAGGAATAGGGAGAGAGCACAGCTGAACACGTGGCTGCAGGAATGGTGTAGGAGGGAGGGCTTCCAGTTCTTGGATAATTGGACTGCATTCTGGGAAAGATGGGACCTGTTCAAACAGGACGGGCTGCATCTGAACCAGAGGGGCACCAATATCCTGGGAGGGAGGTTTGCTAGTACTGTTCGGGAGGGTTTAAACTAGTTTGGGAGGGGGATGGGAACCGGACTTGTAATCCAGGGACCAGTGGGTCCACTCAGAAAGACAAAGAGTGTAGTGAGGTATTGGGGAAGGTAGCACTGTCACAGAGGACAGATGGGCACGGAGAAGGGTTAAAGTGCGTATACTTCAACGCAAGAAGCATCAGGAATAAGGTGAGTGAATTGAAGGCGTGGATGGGCACTTGGGACTACGATGTTGTGGCCATCACTGAAACGTGGATAGGTGAGGGGGAGGAATGGTTTTTGGAGGTACCTGGTTATAGATGTTTTCATAAGATTAGGAATGGTGGTAAAAGAGGTGGGGGGGGTGGCATTGTTAGTTAGAAATAGTGTAACAACTGCTGAAAGAATTTTCGAGGAGGATCTGCCGACTGAGGCACTGTGGGTTGAGGTCAGGAACAGGAAAGGAGCAGTCACCTTGATGGGAGTTTTCTATAGGCCCCCCAATAGCAGCAGGGAGGTGGAAGAGCAGATTGGGAAACAGATTTTGGAAAGGAGCAGAAGTCACAGGGTAGTAATTATGGGGGATTTCAACTTCCCAAATATTGATTGGCAACTCTTTAGATCGAATAGTTTGGATGGGGTAGTGTTTGTGCAGTATGTCCAGGAAGCTTTTCTGACTCAGTATGTAGACTGCCCGACCAGAGGGGAGGCAATATTGGATTTGGTACTAGGTAATGAACCAGGGCAAGTGATAGAGCTGTTGGTGGGCGAGCACTTTGGAGATAGTGATCACAATTCTGTAGCATTCACTGTGGTAATGGAGAGGGATAGGTATGTGCAACAGGGCAAGGTTTACAATTGGGGGAAGGGTAGATATGATGCTGTCAGGCAGGAACTGAGGAGCATAAGTTGGGAGCATATGCTGGCAGGGAAGGGCACGGTCGAAATGTGGAACTTTTTCAAGGAGCAGATAGTAGGGGCCATTGATAAGCATGTCCCTGTCAGACAGGGAAGGGATGGTCATGTGAGGGAACCGTGGTTGACAAGAGAGGTTGAGAGTCTTGTTAGGAAGAAGAAGGATGCGTATATAAAGTTGAGGAAAAAGGGCACAGGCATAGCTCTGGAGGGATACAAGATGGCCAGGAAGGATCTGAAGAAAGGGATTAGGAGAGCTAAGAGAGGGCATGAAAAATGCTTGGCGGGTAGGATAAAAGAAAACCCCAAGGCCTTTTACGCGTATGTCAGAAATATGAGGATGACTAGGGGGACCGTAGGTCCGGTCAAGGACAATAGCGGGAGACTGTGTGTTGAGCCGGAAGAGATAAGTGAGGTTTTGAATGAGTACTTCTCTTCGGTATTTACGAATGAGAAGGGGTGTATTACTGAAGAGGACGGTGTGAAACAGACTGGTAAGCTCGAGGAAGTGCTCGTTAGGAGGGAAGATGTGTTGGGGTTTTTGAATAACTTGAAGATAGACAAGTCTCCCGGGCCTGACGGGGTATATCCAAGGATGTTATGGGAAGCAAGGGATGAAATTGCAGAGCCGCTGGCAATGATCTTTTCATCTTCTCTGCTGACGGGGGTGGTACCAGGTGATTGGAGGGTGGCAAATGTTGTGCCCCTGTTCAAGAAAGGGAATAGGAACAACCCTGGGAATTACAGGCCAGTTAGTCTTACTTCGGTGGTAGGCAAGTTGATGGAAAAGGTGCTGAGGGATAGGATTTCTGAGCATCTGGAAAGACACTGCTTGATTCGGGACAGTCAGCACGGTTTTGTGAGGGGTAGGTCTTGCCTCACAAGCCTGATTGAATTCTTTGAGCAGGTGACCAAGCAAGTGGATGAGGGTAAACCAGTGGATGTGGTGTACATGGATTTTAGTAAGGCATTTGATAAGGTCCCCCATGGTAGACTTATGGAGAAAGTCAGGAGGCATGGGATAGTGGGGAATGTGGCCAGTTGGATTAAGAATTGGCTAACTGATAGAAGGCAGAGAGTGGTCTTAGATGGTAAATACTCAGCCTGGAGCCCAGTTACCAGTGGCGTGCCGCAGGGATCAGTTCTGGGTCCTCTCCTGTTTGTGATTTTTATTAACGACTTGGATGAGGAAGTCGAAGGGTGGGTCGGTAAATTTGCAGATGATACAAAGGTTGGTGGAGTTGTGGATACCGAGGAGGGCTATTGTCGTCTGCAAAGGGACTTGGATAGGTTGCAGTGCTGGGCTGAAAAGTGGCAGATGGAGTTTAACCCTGAAAAGTGTGAGGTCGTCCATTTTGGAAGGACAAACACGAATGCAAAATACTGGGTTAACGGTAGGGTTCTTGGGCATGTGGAGGAGCAGAGAGACCTTGGGGTCTATGTGCATAGATCGTTGAAAGTTGCAACTCAAGTGGATAGGGCTGTGAAGAAGGCATATGGGGTGTTAGCGTTCATTAGCAGAGGGATTGAATTTAAGAGCCGTGAGGTGATGATGCAGCTGTACAGGACCTTGGTAAGGCCTCATTTGGAGTACTGTGTGCAGTTCTGGTCGCCTCATTTTAGGAAGGATGTGGAAGCCTTGGAGAGGGTGCAGAGGAGATTTACCAGGATGTTGCCTGGAATGGAGAATAAGTCTTACGAGGAAAGGCTGAACATTCTAGGCCTCTTCTCATTAGAACGGAGAAGGATGAGGGGTGACATGATAGAGGTTTATAAGATGATCAGGGGAATAGATAGGGTAGACAGTCAGAAACTTTTTCCCCGGGTGGAGCAAAGCGTTACAAGGGGTCATAAATTTAAGGTGAAGGGTGGGAGATATAAGGGGGATGTCAGGGGAAGGTTCTTTACCCAGAGAGTGGTCGGGGCATGGAATGCCTTGCCTGGGGAAGTTGTTGAGTCAGAAACTTTAGGGACTTTCAAACGGCTTTTAGATAGGTATATGGATAAAGGAGAATGATGGGGTATAGATTAAATTGTCCTTGACAGAGGACAAAGGATCGGCACAACGTCGTGGGCCGAAGGGCCTGTTCTGTGCTGTATTTTTCTATGTTCTATGTTCTATCTAACAACACCAGGCCTATTGTTCCTGAGACTGTACATCCACATCAACACCAGGGCTATTGTTCCTAAGAATGTTTAGCCACATAAACACCAGGACTATCGTTCCTGAGACTGTTCACCCAAATCTACACCAGGGCTATTTTTCCAAAAAATGTTCATCCACATCAACACCAGGGCTATTGTTCCTGAGAATGGTCATCCACATCAACACCAGGGCTATTGCTCATGAGACTGTTCATCCAAATCAACACCAGGGCTATAGTTCCTGAGAATGTTCATCCACAGCAACACCAGGGCTATTGTTCCTGCGACTGTCCATCCACATAAACAACAAGGCTATTGTTCCTGAGACTGTTCATCCACATCAACACCAGGGCTATTGTTCCAGAGAATGATCATCCACATCAACACCAGGGCTATTGTTCCTGACAATGTTCATCCACATTAACGCCATGACTATTGTTCCTGAGACTGTTCATCCACATCGACACCAGAACCATTGTTCCTTAGACTCTTCATCCATATCAACACCAGTGCTATTGTTCCTGAGAATGTTCATCCACATCAACACCAGGCCTATTGTTCCTGAGACTGTTCATCCACATCAACACCAGGCCTACTGTTCCCGAGACTGTCCATCCCACATCAACACCAGTGCGATTGTTTCTGAAAATGTTCATCCACTTCAACACCAGGGCTATTGTTCCTGAGAATTTTTATCCACATCAACAACAGGGCTATTGTTCCTGAGAAAGTTCATCCACATCAATACCAAGGCTATTGTTCCTGAGAATGATCATCCACATCAACACCAGGGCTATTGTTCCTGAGAATGTTCATCCACGTTAACGCCAGGACTATTGTTCCTGAGACTGTTCACCCACATCAACACCAGAATCTTTGTTCCTTAGACTCTTCATCCATATCAACACCAGGGCGATTGTTTCTGAAAATGTTCATCCACATCAACACCAGGGCTATTGTTGCTGAGAATGATCATCCACATCAACACCAGGTCTACTGTTCCCGAGACTGTACATCCACATCAACACCAGGGCTATTGTTCCTGAGACTGTTCATCCACATCAACACCAGGACTATTGGTCATGAGACTGTTCTTCCACATCAACACCAGAATCTTTGTTCCTGAGACTGTTCATCCATATCAACACCAGGGCTGTTTTTCCTGAGAATGTTTATCCACATCAACACCAAGGCTAATGTACCTGAGACTGTACATCCACATCAACACCAGAACCATTGTTCCTGAGACTGTTCATCCACATCAGCACCAGGGCTATTGTTCAAGAGACTGTTCATCCACATCAACACCAGGGCTATTGTTCCTAAGACTGTTTAGCCACATTACCACCAGGGCTATTGCTCCTAAGAATGTTTAGCCACATAAACACCAGGACTATCGTTCCTGAGACTGTTCATCCACATCAACACCAGTGCTATTTTTCCTGAGAATGGTCATCCACAACAACAACAGGACTGTTGTTCCTGAAAATGTTCATCCATATCAACACCAGGTCTGTTGTTCCTGTAAATGTTCATCCACATCAACAACAGGGCTATTGTTCCTGAGAATGTTAATCCACATCAACACCAGGACTATTGTTCCTGAGACTGTACATCCACATCATCAGCAGGGCTATTGTTCCTGAGAATGTTCATCCACATCAACACCAGGGCTATTGTTCCTGAGAATGCTCATCCACAGCAACACCAGGGCTATTGTTCCTGCGACTGTTCATCCACATTAACACCAGGGCTTTTGTTCCTGAGACTGTTCATCCACATCAACACCAGGGCTATTGTTCCTGAGTATGTTCATCCACATCAATACCAGGGTTATTGTTCCTGACAATGATAATCCACATCAACACCAGAGCTATTGTTCCTGAGGATGTTCATCCACCTTAACGCCAGGACTATTGTTCCTGAGACTGTTCATCCACATCAACACCAGAGCTATTGTTCCTGAGACTGTTCATTCACATCAACACCAGGGCTATTGTTCCTGAGAATGTTCAGCCACATCAACACCTGGACTATTGGTCATGAGACTGTTCTTCCACATCAACACCAGAACCATTGTTCCTGAGACTGTACATCCACATCAACACCAGAACCATTGTTCCTGAGACTTTTCACCAATATCTACACCAGGGCTATTGTTCCAAAAAATGTTCATCCACTTCAACACCTGGACTATTGGTCATGAGACTGTTCTTCCACATCAACACCAGAACCATTGTTCCTGAGACTGTACATCCACATCAACACCAGCACCATTGTTCCTGAGACATTTCACCCATATCTACACCAGGGCTATTGTTCCAAAAAATGTTCATCCACATCAACACCAGGGCTATTGTTCCTGAGACTGTATATCCACATCAACACCAGGACTATTGTTCCTGAGACTGTACATCCACATCAACATCAGGGCTATTGTTCCTGAGACTGGTCATTCCCATCAAAACTAGTGCTATTGTTCCTGCAACTGTTCATCCACATCAACACAAGAGCTATTGTTCCTGAGAATGTTCATCCACGTCAACACCAGGGCTATTGTTCCTGAGACTGTTCATTCCGATCAACACCAGGGCGATTGTTCAAAAAACTGTTCTTCAACATCTGTACCAGTGCGATTGTTCCTGAGAATGTTCATCCACATCAACACCAGGACTATTGATCCTGAGAATGTTCATCCACATCAACACCAGGGTAATGATCCTGAGACTATTCATCCACATCAGCACCAGGGCTATTGTTCAAGAGAATGTTCATCGACATCAACGCAAGGGCAATTGTACCTTAGACTGTTTAGACACATTAACACCAGGGCTATTGTTCCTAACAATGTTCATCCACATCAACACCAGGCCTATTGTACCCGAAGCTGCACATTCACATCAACACCAGGGCTATTGTTCCTGAGACTGTTCATCCACATCAACACCAGAGCTATTGTTCCTGATACTGTTCATTCACATCAACACCAGGGCTATTGTTCCTGAGAATGTTCAGCCACATCAACACCAGGACTATTGGTCATGAGACTGTTCTTCCACATCAACACCAGAACCATTGTTCCTGAGACTGTACATCCACATCAGCACCAGAACCATTGTTCCTGAGACTGTTCACCCATATCTACAACAGGGCTATTGTTCCAAAAAATGTTCATCCACATCAATACCAGGGCTATTGTTCAAGAGACTGTTCATCCACATCAACACCAGGGCTATCGTTCCTAAGACTGTTTAGCCACATTAATACCAGGGCTATTGCTCCTAAGAATGTTTAGGCACATAAACACCAGGACTATCGTTCCTGAGACTGTTCATCCACATCAACACCAGTGCTATTTTTCCTGAGAATGTTCATCCACAACAACAGCAGGACTGTTGTTCCTGAAAATGTTCATCCATATCAACACCAGGTCTGTTGTTCCAGTAAATGTTCATCCACATCAACAACAGGGCTATTTTTCCTGAGATTGTTCATCCACATCAACACCAGGACTATTTTTCCTGAGACCGTACATCCACATCATCACCAGGGCTATTGTTCCTGAGAATGTTCATCCACAACAACACCAGACCTATTGTTCCTGAGACTGTACATCCACATCAACACCAGGGCTATTGTTCCTCAGACTGTTCATCCACATCAACACCAGAGCTATTGTTCCTGAGACTGTTCATTCACATCAACACCAGGGCTATTGTTCCTGAGAATGTTCATCCACATCAACACCAGGACTATTGGTCATGAGACTGTTCTTCCACATCAACACCAGAACCATTGTTCCTGAGACTGTACATCCACATCAACACCAGTACCATTGTTCCTGAGACTGTTCACCCATATCGACACCAGGGCTATTGTTCCAAAAAATGTTCATCAACATCAACACCAGGGCTATTGTTCCTGAGACTGTACATCCACAACAACACCAGGACTATTGTTCCTGAGACTGTACATCCACATCAACATCAGGGCTATTGTTCCTGAGACTGGTCATTCCCATCAAAACTAGGGCTATTTTTCCTGCAACTGTTCATCCACATCAACACAAGAGCTATTGTTCATGAGAATGTTCATCCACGTCAACACCAGGGCTATTGTTCCTGAGACTGTTCATTCCGATCAACACCAGGGCTATTGTTCAAAAAACTGTTCTTCCACATCTGTGCCAGTGCGATTGTTCCTGAAAATGTTCATCCATATCAACACCAGGTCTGTTGTTCCTGTAAATGTTCATCCACATCAACAACAGGGCTATTGTTCCTGAGAATGTTAATCCACATCAACACCAGGACTATTGTTCCTGAGACTGTACATCCACATCATCACCAGGGCTATTGTTCCTGAGAATGTTCATCCACATCAACACCAGGGCTATTGTTCCTGAGAATGCTCATCCACAGCAACACCAGGGCTATTGTTCCTGCGACTGTTCATCCACATTAACACCAGGGCTTTTGTTCCTGAGACTGTTCATCCACATCAACACCAGGGCTATTGTTCCTGAGTATGTTCATCCACATCAATGCCAGGGTTATTGTTCCTGACAATGATAATCCACATCAACACCAGGGCTATTGTTCCTGAGGATGTTCATCCACCTTAACGCCAGGACTATTGTTTCTGAGACTGTTCATCCACATCAACACCAGAACCATTGTTCCTGAGACTCTTCATCCATATCAACACCAGGGCTATTGTTTCTGAAAATGTTCATCCACATCAAAACCAGGGCGATTGTTCCTGAGACTGTTCATCCACATCAACACCAGAGCTATTGTTCCTGAGACTGTTCATTCACATCAACACCAGGGCTATTGTTCCTGAGAATGTTCAGCCACATCAACACCTGGACTATTGGTCATGAGACTGTTCTTCCACATCAACACCAGAACCATTGTTCCTGAGACTGTACATCCACATCAACACCAGAACCATTGTTCCTGAGACTTTTCACCCATATCTACACCAGGGCTATTGTTCCAAAAAATGTTCATCCACTTCAACACCTGGACTATTGGTCATGAGACTGTTCTTCCACATCAACACCAGAACCATTGTTCCTGAGACTGTACATCCACATCAACACCAGAACCATTGTTCCTGAGACTTTTCACCCATATCTACACCAGGGCTATTGTTCCAAAAAATGTTCATCCACATCAACACCAGGGCTATTGTTCCTGAGACTGTATATCCACATCAACACCAGGACTATTGTTCCTGAGACTGTACATCCACATCAACATCAGGGCTATTGTTCCTGAGACTGGTCATTCCCATCAAAACTAGTGCTATTGTTCCTGCAACTGTTCATCCACATCAACACAAGAGCTATTGTTCCTGAGAATGTTCATCCACGTCAACACCAGGGCTATTGTTCCTGAGACTGTTCATTCCGATCAACACCAGGGCTATTGTTCAACAAACTGTTCTTCAACATCTGTACCAGTGCGATTGTTCCTGAGAATGTTCATCCACATCAACACCAGGACTATTGATCCTGAGAATGTCCATCCACATCAACACCAGGGTAATGATCCTGAGACTATTCATCCACATCAGCACCAGGGCTATTGTTCAAGAGACTGTTCATCCACATCAACACAAGGGCTATTGTACCTTAGACTGTTTAGACACATTAACACCAGGGCTATTGTTCCTAACAATGTTCATCCACATCAACACCAGGCCTATTGTTCCCGAAGCTGCACATTCACATCAACACCAGGGCTATTGTTCCTGAGACTGTTCATCCACATCAACACCAGAGCTATTGTTATTGATACTGTTCATTCACATCAACACCAGTGCTATTGTTCCTGAGAATGTTCAGCCACATCAACACCAGGACTATTGGTCATGAGACTGTTCTTCCACATCAACACCAGAACCATTGTTCCTGAGACTGTACATCCACATCAGCACCAGAACCATTGTTCCTGAGACTGTTCACCCATATCTACACCAGGGCTATTGTTCCAAAAAATGTTCATCCACATCAATACCAGGGCTATTGTTCAAGAGACTGTTCATCCACATCAACACCAGGGCTATCTTTCCTAAGACTGTTTAGCCACATTAATACCAGGGCTATTGCTTCTAAGAATGTTTAGCCACATAAACACCAGGACTATCGTTCCTAAGACTGTTCATCCACATCAACACCAGTGCTATTTTTCCTGAGAATGTTCATCCACAACATCAGCAGGACTGTTGTTCCTGAAAATGTTCATCCATATCAACACCAGGTCTGTTGTTCCTGTAAATGTTCATCCACATCAACAACAGGGCTATTGTTCCTGAGATTGTTCATCCACATCAACACCAGGACTATTTTTCCTGAGACCGTACATCCACATCATCACCAGGGCTATTGTTCCTGAGAATGCTCATCCACAACAACACCAGACCTATTGTTCCTGAGACTGTACATCCACATCAACACCAGGGCTATTGTTCCTGAGACTGTTCATCCACATCAACACCAGAGCTATTGTTCCTGAGACTGTTCATTCACATCAACACCAGGGCTATTGTTCCTGAGAATGTTCATCCACATCAACACCAGGACTATTGGTCATGAGACTGTTCTTCCACATCAACACCAGAACCATTGTTCCTGAGACTGTACATCTACATCAACACCAGTACCATTGTTCCTGAGACTGTTCACCCATATCTACACCAGGGCTATTGTTCCAAAAAATGTTCATCAACATCAACACCAGGGCTATTGTTCCTGAGACTGTACATCCACAACAACACCAGGACTATTGTTCCTGAGACTGTACATCCACATCAACATCAGGGCTATTGTTCCTGAGACTGGTCATTCCCATCAAAACTAGGGCTATTTTTCCTGCAACTGTTCATCCACATCAACACAAGAGCTATTGTTCATGAGAATGTTCATCCACGTCAACACCAGGGCTATTGTTCCTGAGACTGTTCATTCCGATCAACACCAGGGCTATTGTTCAAAAAACTGTTCTTCCACATCTGTGCCAGTGCGATTGTTCCTGAGAATGTTCATCCAAATCAACACCAGGACTATTGATCCTGAGAATGTTCATCCACATCAACACCAGGGTAATGATCCTGAGACTATTCATCCACATCAGCAGCAGGGCTATTGTTCAAGAGACTGTTCATCCACATCAACACCAGGGCTATTGTACCTGAGACTGTTTAGCCACATTAACACCAAGGCTATTGTTCCTAAGAATGTTTAGCTACATAAACACCAGGACTACCGTTGCCGAGACTGTTCATCCACATCAACACCAGTCCTATTGTTCCTGAGAATGTTCATCCACAACAACACCAGGACTGTTGTTCCTGAAAATGTTCATCCATATCAACACCAGGTCTGTTGTTCCTGTAAATGTTCATCCACATCAACAACAGGGCTATTGTTCCTGAGAATGTTCATCCACATCAACACCAGGACTATTGTTCCTGAGACTGTACATCCACATCAACACCAGGGCTATTGTTCCTGAGAATGTTCATCCACATCAACACCAAAGCTAATGTTCCTGAGACTGTACATCCACATCAACACCAGAACCATTGTTCCTGAGACTTTTCATCCACATCAGCACCAGGGCTATTGTTCAAGAGACTGTTCATCCACATCAACACCAGGGCTATTGTTCCAAAGACTGTTTAGCCACATTAACACAAGGGCTATTGTTGCTAAGAATGTTTTGCCACATAAAAACCAGGACTATCGTTCCTGAGACTGTTCATCCACATCAACACCAGGCCTATTGTTCCAGAGACTGTACATCCACATCAACACCAGGGCTATTGTTCCTGAGACTGTACATCCACATCAACACCAGGGCGATTGTTTCTGAAAATGTTCGTCCACATCAACACCAGGGCTATTGTTCCTGAGAATGTTTATCCACATCAACACCAAAGCTAATGTTCCTGAGACTGTACATCCACATCAACACCAGAACCATTGTTCCTGAGACTTTTCATCCACATCAGCACCAGGGCTATTGTTCAAGAGACTGTTCATCCACATCAACACCAGGGCTATTGTTCCTAAGACTGTTTAGCCACATTAACACAAGGGCTATTGTTGCTAAGAATGTTTTGCCACATAAAAACCAGGACTATCGTTCCTGAGACTGTTCATCCACATCAACACCAGTGTTAGTTTTCCTGAGAATGTTCATCCACAACAACACCAGGACTGTTGTTCCTGAAAATCTTCATCCATATCAACACCAGGTCTGTTGTTCCTGTAAATGTTCATCCACATCAACAACAGGGCTATTGTTCCTGAGAATGTTCATCCACATCAACACCAGGACTATTGTTCCTGAGACTGTACATCCACATCATCACCAGGGCTATTGTTCCTGAGAATGTTCATCCACATCAACACCAGGGCTACTGTTCCAGAGAATGTTCATCCACAGCAACACCAGGGCTATTGTTCCTGCGACTGTTCATCCACATTAACACCAGGGCTTTTGTTCCTGAGAATGTTCATCCACATCAACACCAGGGCTATTGTTCCTGAGAATGTTCATCCACATCAATACCAGGGCTATTGTTCCTGAGAATGATAATCCACATCAACACCAGAGCTATTGTTCCTGAGGATGTTAATCCACCTTAACGCCAGGACTATTGTTCCTGAGACTGTTCATCCACATCAACACCCGAACCATTGTTGCTTAGACTCTTCATCCATATCAACACCAGGGCTATTGTGTCTGAAAATGTTCATCCACATCAACACCAGGGCTATTGTTCCTGAGAATGTTCATTCCGATCAACACCAGGGCGATTGTTCAAAAAACTGTTCTTCCACATCTGTACCAGTGCGATTGTTCCTGAGAATGTTCATCCACATCAACACCAGGACTATTGATCCTGAGAATGTTCATCCACATCAACACCAGGGTAATGTTCCTGAGACTATTCATCCACATCAGCACCAGGGCTATTGTTCAAGAGACTGTTCTTCCACATCAACACATGGGCTATTGTACGTAAGACTGTTTAGCCACATTAACCCCAGGGCTATTGTTCCTAATAATGTTCATCCACATCAACAATAGGCCTATTGTTACCGAAGATGTACATCCACATGAACACCAGGGCGATTGTTCCTGAGACTGTTCATCCACATCAACACCAGAGCTATTGTTCCTGAGACTGTTCATTCACAGCAACACCAGGGCTATTGTTCCTGAGAATGTTCAGCCACATCAACACCTGGACTATTGGTCATGAGACTGTTCTTCCACATCAACACCAAAACCATTGTTCCTGAGACTTTACATCCACATCAACACCAGAACCATTGTTCCTGAGACTTTTCACCCATATCTACACCAGGGCTATTGTTCCAAAAAATGTTCATCCACATCAACACCAGGGCTATTGTTCCTGAGACTGTATATCCACATCAACACCAGGACTATTGTTCCTGAGACTGTACATCCACATCAACATCAGGGCCATTGTTCCTGAGACTGGTCATTCCCATCAAAACGTGTGCTATTGTTCCTGCAACTGTTCATCCACATCAACACAAGAGCTATTGTTCCTGAGAATGTTCATCCACGTCAACACCAGGGCTATTGTTCCTGAGACTGTTCATTCCGATCAACACCAGGGCGATTGTTCAAAAAACTGTTCTTCCACATATGTACCAGTGCGATTGTTCCTGAGAATGTTCATCCACATCAACACCAGGACTATTGATCCTGAGAATGTTCATCCACATCAACACCAGGGTAATGATCCTGAGACTATTCATCCACATCAGCACCAGGGCTATTGTTGAAGAGACTGTTCATCCACATCAACACAAGGGCTATTGTACCTAAGACTGTTTAGCCACATTAACACCAGGGCTATTGTTCCTAACAATGTTCATCCACATCAACAACAGGCCTATTGTTCCCGAAGCTGCACATCCACATCAACACCAGGGCTATTGTTCCTGAGACTGTTCATTCACATCAACACCAGGGCTATTGTTCCTGAGAATGTTCAGCCACATCAACACCAGGACTATTGGTCATGAGACTGTTCTTCATCATCAACACCAGAACCATTGTTCCTGAGACTGTACATCCACATCAGCACCAGAACCATTGTTCCTGAGACTGTTCACCCATATCTACACCAGGGCTATTGTTCCTGAGACTGTACATCCACATCAGCACCAGAACCATTGTTCCTGAGACTGTTCACCCATATCTACACCAGGGCTATTGTTCCTGAGAATGTTCATCCACGTCAATACCAGGGCTATTGTTCAA
Source organism: Heterodontus francisci (assembly GCF_036365525.1). Classification (NCBI taxonomy): domain Eukaryota; kingdom Metazoa; phylum Chordata; class Chondrichthyes; order Heterodontiformes; family Heterodontidae; genus Heterodontus; species Heterodontus francisci. Next base: position 31,748,797 of record NC_090412.1, on the reverse strand, counting down.
GAGACTGTTCATCCACATGAACACCAGGGATATTGTTCCTAAGACTGTTTAGCCACATTAACACCAGGTCTATTGCTCCTAAGAATGTTTAGCCACATAAACACCAGGACTATCGTTCCTGAGACTGTTCATCCACATCAACACCAGTGCTATTTTTCCTGAGAATGTTCATCCACAACAACAGCAGGACTGTTGTTCCTGAAAATGTTCATCCATATCAACACCAGGTCTGTTGTTCCTGTAAATGTTCATCCACATCAACAACAGGGCTATTGTTCCTGAGATTGTTCATCCACATCAACACCAGGACTATTTTTCCTGAGACCGTACATCCACATCATCACCAGGGCGATTGTTCCTGAGAATGTTCATCCACAACAACACCAGACCTATTGTTCCTGAGACTGTACATCCACATCAACACCAGGGCTATTGTTCCTGAGACTGTTCATCCACATCAACACCAGAGCTATTGTTCCTGAGACTGTTCATTCACATCAACACCAGGGCTATTGTTCCTGAGAATGTTCATCCACATCAACACCAGGACGATTGGTCATGAGACTGTTCTTCCACATCAACACCAGAACCATTGTTCCTGAGACTGTACATCCACATCAACATCAGTACCATTGTTCCTGAGACTGTTCACCCATATATACACCAGGGCTATTGTTCCAAAAAATGTTCATCAAAATCAACACCAGGGCTATTGTTCCTGAGACTGTACATCCACAACAACACCAGGACTATTGTTCCTGAGACTGTACATCCACATCAACATCAGGGCTATTTTTCCTGAGACTGGTCATTCACAACAACACAAGGACTATTGTTCCTGAGACTGTACATCCACAACAACACCAGGACTATTGTTCCTGAGACTGTACATCCACATCAACATCAGGACTATTGTTCCTGAGACTGGTCATTCCCATCAAAACTAGGGCTATTTTTCCTGCAACTGTTCATCCACATCAACACAAGAGCTATTGTTCCTGAGAATGTTCATCCACGTCAACACCAGGGCTATTGTTCCTGAGACTGTTCATTCCGATCAACACCAGGGCTATTGTTCAAAAAACTGTTCTTCCACATCTGTGCCAGTGCGATTGTTCCTGAGAATGTTCATCCAAATCAACACCAGGACTATTGATCCTGAGAATGTTCATCCACATCAACACCAGGGTAATGATCCTGAGACTATTCATCCACATCAGCACCAGGGCTATTGTTCAAGAGACTGTTCAACCACATCAACACCAGGGCTATTGTGCCTGAGACTGTTTAGCCACATTAACACCAGGGCTATTGTTCCTAAGAATGTTTAGCTACATAAACACCAGGACTACCGTTGCTGAGACTGTTCATCCACATCAACACCAGTGCTATTGTTCCTGAGAATGTTCATCCTCAACAACACCAGGACTGTTGTTCCTGAAAATGTTCATCCATATCAACACCAGGTCTGTTGTTCCTGTAAATGTTCATCCACATCAACAACAGGGCTATTGTTCCTGAGAATGTTCATCCACATCAACACCAGGACTATTGTTCCTGAGACTGTACATCCACATCAACACCAGGGCTATTGTTCCTGAGAATGTTCATCCACATCAACACCAGGACTATAGTTCCAGAGACTGTTCATCCAAATCAACACCAGGGCAATTGTCCCTGAGACTGTTCATTCCCATCAAAAACAGGGCTATTGTTCCTGCGACTGTTCATCGACATTAACACCAGGGCTATTGTTCCTGAGACTGTTCATCCACATCAACACCAGGGCTATTGTTCCTGAGAATGTTCATCCACATCAATACCAGGGCTATTGTTCCTGAGAATGATCATCCACATCAACACCAGGGCTATTGTTCCTGAGAATGTTCATCCACATCAACACCAGAACCATTGTTCCTGAGACTTTTCACCCATATCTACACCAGGGCTATTGTTCCAAAAAATGTTCATCCACATCAACACCAGGGCTATTGTTCCTGAGACTGTATATCCACATCAACACCAGGACTATTGTTCCTGAGACTGTACATCCACATCAACATCAGGGCCATTGTTCCTGAGACTGGTCATTCCCATCAAAACGTGTGCTATTGTTCCTGCAACTGTTCATCCACATCAACACAAGAGCTATTGTTCCTGAGAATGTTCATCCACGTCAACACCAGGGCTATTGTTCCTGAGACTGTTCATTCCGATCAACACCAGGGCGATTGTTCAAAAAACTGTTCTTCCACATATGTACCAGTGCGATTGTTCCTGAGAATGTTCATCCACATCAACACCAGGACTATTGATCCTGAGAATGTTCATCCACATCAACACCAGGGTAATGATCCTGAGACTATTCATCCACATCAGCACCAGGGCTATTGTTGAAGAGACTGTTCATCCACATCAACACAAGGGCTATTGTACCTAAGACTGTTTAGCCACATTAACACCAGGGCTATTGTTCCTAACAATGTTCATCCACATCAACAACAGGCCTATTGTTCCCGAAGCTGCACATCCACATCAACACCAGGGCTATTGTTCCTGAGACTGTTCATTCACATCAACACCAGGGCTATTGTTCCTGAGAATGTTCAGCCACATCAACACCAGGACTATTGGTCATGAGACTGTTCTTCATCATCAACACCAGAACCATTGTTCCTGAGACTGTACATCCACATCAGCACCAGAACCATTGTTCCTGAGACTGTTCACCCATATCTACACCAGGGCTATTGTTCCTGAGACTGTACATCCACATCAGCACCAGAACCATTGTTCCTGAGACTGTTCACCCATATCTACACCAGGGCTATTGTTCCTGAGAATGTTCATCCACGTCAATACCAGGGCTATTGTTCAAGAGACTGTTCATCCACATGAACACCAGGGATATTGTTCCTAAGACTGTTTAGCCACATTAACACCAGGTCTATTGCTCCTAAGAATGTTTAGCCACATAAACACCAGGACTATCGTTCCTGAGACTGTTCATCCACATCAACACCAGTGCTATTTTTCCTGAGAATGTTCATCCACAACAACAGCAGGACTGTTGTTCCTGAAAATGTTCATCCATATCAACACCAGGTCTGTTGTTCCTGTAAATGTTCATCCACATCAACAACAGGGCTATTGTTCCTGAGATTGTTCATCCACATCAACACCAGGACTATTTTTCCTGAGACCGTACATCCACATCATCACCAGGGCGATTGTTCCTGAGAATGTTCATCCACAACAACACCAGACCTATTGTTCCTGAGACTGTACATCCACATCAACACCAGGGCTATTGTTCCTGAGACTGTTCATCCACATCAACACCAGAGCTATTGTTCCTGAGACTGTTCATTCACATCAACACCAGGGCTATTGTTCCTGAGAATGTTCATCCACATCAACACCAGGACGATTGGTCATGAGACTGTTCTTCCACATCAACACCAGAACCATTGTTCCTGAGACTGTACATCCACATCAACATCAGTACCATTGTTCCTGAGACTGTTCACCCATATATACACCAGGGCTATTGTTCCAAAAAATGTTCATCAAAATCAACACCAGGGCTATTGTTCCTGAGACTGTACATCCACAACAACACCAGGACTATTGTTCCTGAGACTGTACATCCACATCAACATCAGGGCTATTTTTCCTGAGACTGGTCATTCACAACAACACAAGGACTATTGTTCCTGAGACTGTACATCCACAACAACACCAGGACTATTGTTCCTGAGACTGTACATCCACATCAACATCAGGACTATTGTTCCTGAGACTGGTCATTCCCATCAAAACTAGGGCTATTTTTCCTGCAACTGTTCATCCACATCAACACAAGAGCTATTGTTCCTGAGAATGTTCATCCACGTCAACACCAGGGCTATTGTTCCTGAGACTGTTCATTCCGATCAACACCAGGGCTATTGTTCAAAAAACTGTTCTTCCACATCTGTGCCAGTGCGATTGTTCCTGAGAATGTTCATCCAAATCAACACCAGGACTATTGATCCTGAGAATGTTCATCCACATCAACACCAGGGTAATGATCCTGAGACTATTCATCCACATCAGCACCAGGGCTATTGTTCAAGAGACTGTTCAACCACATCAACACCAGGGCTATTGTGCCTGAGACTGTTTAGCCACATTAACACCAGGGCTATTGTTCCTAAGAATGTTTAGCTACATAAACACCAGGACTACCGTTGCTGAGACTGTTCATCCACATCAACACCAGTGCTATTGTTCCTGAGAATGTTCATCCTCAACAACACCAGGACTGTTGTTCCTGAAAATGTTCATCCATATCAACACCAGGTCTGTTGTTCCTGTAAATGTTCATCCACATCAACAACAGGGCTATTGTTCCTGAGAATGTTCATCCACATCAACACCAGGACTATTGTTCCTGAGACTGTACATCCACATCAACACCAGGGCTATTGTTCCTGAGAATGTTCATCCACATCAACACCAGGACTATAGTTCCAGAGACTGTTCATCCAAATCAACACCAGGGCAATTGTCCCTGAGACTGTTCATTCCCATCAAAAACAGGGCTATTGTTCCTGCGACTGTTCATCGACATTAACACCAGGGCTATTGTTCCTGAGACTGTTCATCCACATCAACACCAGGGCTATTGTTCCTGAGAATGTTCATCCACATCAATACCAGGGCTATTGTTCCTGAGAATGATCATCCACATCAACACCAGGGCTATTGTTCCTGAGAATGTTCATCCACATTAACGCCAGGACTATTGTTCCTGAGACTGTTCATCCACATCGACACCAGAACCATTGTTCCTTCGACTCTTCATCCATATCAACACCAGGGCGATTGTTTCTGAAAATGTTCATCCACATCAACACCAGGGCTATTGTACCTGAGAATGTTCATCCACATCATCACCAGGCCTATTGTTCCTGAGACTGTACATCCACATCAACACCAGGGCTATTGTTCCTGAGACTGTTCAACCACATCAACACCAGGCCTATTGGTCCTGAGACTGTACATCCACATCAACACCAGGGCTATTGTTCCTGAGATTGTTCATCCACATCAACACCAGGACTATTTTTCCTGAGACCGTACATCCACATCATCACCAGGGCGATTGTTCCTGAGAATGTTCATCCACAACAACACCAGACCTATTGTTCCTGAGACTGTACATCCACATCAACACCAGGGCTATTGTTCCTGAGACTGTTCATCCACATCAACACCAGAGCTATTGTTCCTGAGACTGTTCATTCACATCAACACCAGGGCTATTGTTCCTGAGAATGTTCATCCACATCAACACCAGGACGATTGGTCATGAGACTGTTCTTCCACATCAACACCAGAACCATTGTTCCTGAGACTGTACATCCACATCAACATCAGTACCATTGTTCCTGAGACTGTTCACCCATATATACACCAGGGCTATTGTTCCAAAAAATGTTCATCAAAATCAACACCAGGGCTATTGTTCCTGAGACTGTACATCCACAACAACACCAGGACTATTGTTCCTGAGACTGTACATCCACATCAACATCAGGGCTATTTTTCCTGAGACTGGTCATTCACAACAACACAAGGACTATTGTTCCTGAGACTGTACATCCACAACAACACCAGGACTATTGTTCCTGAGACTGTACATCCACATCAACATCAGGGCTATTGTTCCTGAGACTGGTCATTCCCATCAAAACTAGGGCTATTTTTCCTGCAACTGTTCATCCACATCAACACAAGAGCTATTGTTCCTGAGAATGTTCATCCACGTCAACACCAGGGCTATTGTTCCTGAGACTGTTCATTCCGATCAACACCAGGGCTATTGTTCAAAAAACTGTTCTTCCACATCTGTGCCAGTGCGATTGTTCCTGAGAATGTTCATCCAAATCAACACCAGGACTATTGATCCTGAGAATGTTCATCCACATCAACACCAGGGTAATGATCCTGAGACTATTCATCCACATCAGCACCAGGGCTATTGTTCAAGAGACTGTTCAACCACATCAACACCAGGGCTATTGTGCCTGAGACTGTTTAGCCACATTAACACCAGGGCTATTGTTCCTAAGAATGTTTAGCTACATAAACACCAGGACTACCGTTGCTGAGACTGTTCATCCACATCAACACCAGTGCTATTGTTCCTGAGAATGTTCATCCTCAACAACACCAGGACTGTTGTTCCTGAAAATGTTCATCCATATCAACACCAGGTCTGTTGTTCCTGTAAATGTTCATCCACATCAACAACAGGGCTATTGTTCCTGAGAATGTTCATCCACATCAACACCAGGACTATTGTTCCTGAGACTGTACATCCACATCAACACCAGGGCTATTGTTCCTGAGAATGTTCATCCACATCAACACCAGGACTATAGTTCCAGAGACTGTTCATCCAAATCAACACCAGGGCAATTGTCCCTGAGACTGTTCATTCCCATCAAAAACAGGGCTATTGTTCCTGCGACTGTTCATCGACATTAACACCAGGGCTATTGTTCCTGAGACTGTTCATCCACATCAACACCAGGGCTATTGTTCCTGAGAATGTTCATCCACATCAATACCAGGGCTATTGTTCCTGAGAATGATCATCCACATCAACACCAGGGCTATTGTTCCTGAGAATGTTCATCCACATTAACGCCAGGACTATTGTTCCTGAGACTGTTCATCCACATCGACACCAGAACCATTGTTCCTTAGACTCTTCATCCATATCAACACCAGGGCGATTGTTTCTGAAAATGTTCATCCACATCAACACCAGGGCTATTGTACCTGAGAATGTTCATCCACATCATCACCAGGCCTATTGTTCCTGAGACTGTACATCCACATCAACACCAGGGCTATTGTTCCTGAGACTGTTCAACCACATCAACACCAGGCCTATTGGTCCTGAGACTGTACATCCACATCAACACCAGGGCGATTGTTTCTGAAAATGTTCATCCACATCAACACCAGGGCTATTGTTCCTGAGAATGTTTATCCACATCAACACCAAAGCTAATGTTCCTGAGACTGTACATCCACATCAACACCAGAACCATTGTTCCTGAGACTTTTCATCCACATCAGCACCAGGGCTATTGTCAAAGAGACTGTTCATCCACATCAACACCAGGGCTATTGTTCCTAAGACTGTTTAGCCACATAAAAACCAGGACTATCGTTCCTGAGACTGTTCATCCACATCAACACCAGTGCTATTTTTCCTGAGAATGTTCATCCCCAACAACAGCAGGACTGTTGTTCCTGAAAATGTTCATCCATATCAACACCAGTTCTGTTGTTCCTGTAAATGTTCATCCACATCAACAACAGGGCTATTGTTCCTGAGAATGTTCATCCACTTCAACACCAGGACTATTTTTCCTGAGACCGCTCATCCACATCATCACCAGGGCTATTGTTCCTGAGAATGTTCATCCACAACAACACCAGGCCTATTGTTCCTGAGACTGTTAATCCACATCAACACCAGAGCGATTGTTCCTGAGACTGTTCATCCATATCAACACCAGGGCTGTTTTTCCTGAAAATGTTCATCCATATCAACACCAGGTCTGTTGTTCCTGTAAATGTTCATCCACATCAACAACAGGGCTATTGTTCCTGAGAATGTTCATCCACATCAACACCAGGACTATTGTTCCTGAGACTGTACATCCACATCAACACCAGGGCTATTGTTCCTGAGAATGTTCATCCACAGCAACACCAGGACTATAGTTCCAGAAACTGTTCATCCAAATCAACACCAGGGCAATTGTCCCTGAGACTGTTCATTCCCATCAAAAACAGGGCTATTGTTCCTGCGACTGTTCATCGACATTAACACCAGGGCTATTGTTCCTGAGACTGTTCATCCACATCAACACCAGGGCTATTGTTCCTGAGAATGTTCATCCACATCAATACCAGGGCTATTGTTCCTGAGAATGATCATCCACATCAACACCAGGGCTATTGTTCCTGAGAATGTTCATCCACATGAACGCCAGGGCTATTGTTCCTGAGACTGTTCATCCACATCGACACCAGAACCATTGTTCCTTTGACTCTTCATCCATATCAACACCAGGGCGATTGTTTCTGAAAATGTTCATCCACATCAACACCAGGGCTATTGTACCTGAGAATGTTCATCCACATCATCACCAGGCCTATTGTTCCTGAGACTGTACATCCACATCAACACCAGGGCTATTGTTCCTGAGACTGTTCAACCACATCAACACCAGGCCTATTGGTCCTGAGACTGTACATCCACATCAACACCAGGGCGATTGTTTCTGAAAATGTTCATCCACATCAACACCAGGGCTATTGTTCCTGAGAATGTTTATCCACATCAACACCAAAGCTAATGTTCCTGAGACTGTACATCCACATCAACACCAGAACCATTGTTCCTGAGACTTTTCATCCACATCAGCACCAGGGCTATTGTTCAAGAGACTGTTCATCCACATCAACACCAGGGCTATTGTTCCTAAGACTGTTTAGCCACATTAACACCAGGGCTATTGTTCCTAAGAATGTTTTGCCACATAAAAACCAGGACTATCGTTCCTGAGACTGTTCATCCACATCAACACCAGTGCTATTTTTCCTGAGAATGTTCATCCCCAACAACAGCAGGACTGTTGTTCCTGAAAATGTTCATCCATATCAACACCAGTTCTGTTGTTCCTGTAAATGTTCATCCACATCAACAACAGGGCTATTGTTCCTGAGAATGTTCATCCACTTCAACACCAGAACTATTTATCCTGAGACCGCTCATCCACATCATCACCAGGGCTATTGTTCCTGAGAATGTTCATCCACAACAACACCAGGCCTATTGTTCCTGAGACTGTTCATCCACATCAACACCAGAGCGATTGTTCCTGAGACTGTTCATCCATATCAACACCAGGGCTGTTTTTCCTGAGAATGTTTATCCACATCAACATCAAAGCTTATGCTCCTGAGACTGTGCATCCAGATCAACACCAGAACCATTGTTCCTGAGACTGTTCACCCATATCTACACCAGGGCTATTTTTCCAAAAAATGTTCATCCACATCAACACCAGGGCTATTGTTATTGAGAATGGTCATCCACATCAACACCAGGGCTATTGCTCATGAGACTGTTCATCCAAATCAACACCAGGGCTATTGTTCCTGAGAATGTTCATCCACAGCAACACCACGGCTATTGTTCCTGCGACTGTTCATCCACATTGACACCAGGGCTATTGTTCCTGAGACTGTTCATCCACATCAACACCAGGGCTATTGTTCCTGAGAATGTTCATCCACATCAATACCAGGGCTATTGTTCCTTAGAATGATCATCCACATCAACACCAGGGCTATTGTTCCTGAGAATGTTCATCCACATTAACGCCAGGACTATTGTTCCTGAGACTGTTCATCCACATCAACACCAGAACCTTTGTTCCTTAGACTCTTCATCCATATCAACACCAGGGCGATTGTTTCTGAAAATGTTCATCCACATCAACACCAGGCCTACTGTTCCCGCGACTGTACATCCACATCAACACCAGGGCTATTGTTCCTGAGACTGTTCATCCACATCAACACCAGGACTATTGGTCATGAGACTGTTCTTCCACATCAACACCAGAACCATTGTTCCTGAGACTGTTCATCCATATCAACACCAGGGCTGTTTTTCCTGAGAATGTTTATCCACATCAACACCGAGGCTAATCTACCTGAGACTGTACATCCACATCAACACCAGAACCAATGTTCCTGGGACTGTTCATCCACATCAGCACCAGGGCTATTGTTCAAGAGACTGTTCATCCACATCAACACCAGGGCTATTGTTCCTGAGACTGTTCATCCACATCAACACCAGGGCTATTGTTCCTGAGAATGATCATCCACATCAATACCAGGGCTATTGTTCCTGAGAATGATCATCCACATCAACACCAGGGCTATTGTTCCTGAGAATGTTCATCCACATTAACGCCAGGACTATTGTTCCTGAGACTGTTCATCCACATCAACACCAGAACCTTTGTTCCTTAGACTCTTCATCCACATCAACACCAGGGCGATTGTTTCTGAAAATGTTCATCCACATCAACACCAGGGCTATTGTTCCTGAGAATGTTCATCCACATCAACACCAGGCCTACTGTTCCCGCGACTGTACATCCACATCAACACCAGGGCTATTGTTCCTGAGACTGTTCATCCACATCAACACCAGGACTATTGGTCATGAGACTGTTCTTCTACATCAACACCAGAACCAATGTTCCTGAGACTGTTCATTCATATCAACACCAGGGCTGTTTTTCATGAGAATGTTTATCCACATCAACACCAAGGCTAATGTACCTGAGACTGTACATCCACATCAACACCAGAACCATTGTTCCTGGGACTGTTCATCCACATCAGCACCAGGGCTATTGTTCAAGAGACTGTTCATCCACATCAACACCAGGGCTATTGTTCCTGAGAATGTTCATCCACATCAATACCAGGGCTATTGTTCCTGAGAATGATCATCCACATCAACACAAGGGCTATTGTTCCTGAGAATGTTCATCCACATTAACGCCAGGACTATTGTTCCTGAGACTGTTCATCCACATCAACACCAGAACCTTTGTTCCTTAGACTCGTCATCCATATCAACACCAGGGCGATTGTTTCTGAAAATGTTCATCCACATCAACACCAGGGCTATTGTTCCTGAGAATGTTCATCCACATCAACACCAGACCTACTGTTCCCACGACTGTACATCCACATCAACACCAGGGCTATTGTTCCTGAGACTGTTCATCCACATCAACACCAGGACTATTGGTCATGAGACTGTTCTTCCGCATCAACACCAGAACCATTGTTCCTGAGACTGTTCATCCATATCAACACCAGGGCTGTTTTTCCTGAGAATGTTTATCCACATCAACACCAAGGCTAATGTACCTGAGACTGTACATCCACATCAACACCAGAACCATTGTTCCTGGGACTGTTCATCCACATCAGCAGCAGGGCTATTGTTCAAGAGACTGTTCATCCACATCAACACCAGGGCTATTGTTCCAAAGAATATTTAGCCACATAAACACCAGGCCTATTGTTCCTGAGAATGTTCATCCACAACAACACCAGGACTGTTGTTCCTGAAAATGTTTATCCATTTCAACACCAGGTCTGTTGTTCCTGTAAATTTTCATCCACATCAACACCAGTGCTATTTTTCCTGAGAATGTTCATCCACAACAACACCAGGACTGTTGTTCCTGAAAATGTTCATCCATATCATCACCAGGTCTGTTGTTCCTGTAAATGTTCATCCACATCAACAACAGGGCTATTGTTCCTGAGAATGTTCATCCACATCAACACCAGGACTATTGTTCCTGAGACTGTACATCCACATCATCACCAGGGCTATTGTTCCTGAGAATGTTCATCCACATCAACACCAGGGCTATTGTTCATGAGACTGTTCATCCAAATCAACACGAGGGCTATTGTTCCTGAGAAAGTTCATCCACATCAGCACCAGGGCTATTGTTCAAGAGACTGTTCATCCACATCAACACCAGGGCTATTGTTCCTGAGAATGTTCATCCACATCAATACCAGGGCTATTGTTCCTGAGAATGATCATCCACATCAACACAAGGGCTATTGTTCCTGAGAATGTTCATCCACATTAACGCCAGGACTATTGTTCCTGAGACTGTTCATCCACATCAACACCAGAACCTTTGTTCCTTAGACTCGTCATCCATATCAACACCAGGGCGATTGTTTCTGAAAATGTTCATCCACATCAACACCAGGGCTATTGTTCCTGAGAATGTTCATCCACATCAACACCAGGCCTACTGTTCCCACGACTGTACATCCACATCAACACCAGGGCTATTGTTCCTGAGACTGTTCATCCACATCAACACCAGGACTATTGGTCATGAGACTGTTCTTCCGCATCAACACCAGAACCATTGTTCCTGAGACTGTTCATCCATATCAACACCAGGGCTGTTTTTCCTGAGAATGTTTATCCACATCAACACCAAGGCTAATGTACCTGAGACTGTACATCCACATCAACACCAGAACCATTGTTCCTGGGACTGTTCATCCACATCAGCAGCAGGGCTATTGTTCAAGAGGCTGTTCATCCACATCAAAACCAGGGCTATTGTTCCAAAGAATATTTAGCCACATAAACACCAGGCCTATTGTTCCTGAGAATGTTCATCCACAACAACACCAGGACTGTTGTTCCTGAAAATGTTTATCCATTTCAACACCAGGTCTGTTGTTCCTGTAAATTTTCATCCACATCAACACCAGCGCTATTTTTCCTGAAAATGTTCATCCATATCATCACCAGGTCTGTTGTTCCTGTAAATGTTCATCCACATCAACAACAGGGCTATTGTTCCTGAGAATGTTCATCCACATCAACACCAGGACTATTGTTCCTGAGACTGTACATCCACATCATCACCAGGGCTATTGTTCCTGAGAATGTTCATCCACATCAACACCAGGGCTATTGTTCATGAGACTGTTTATCCAAATCAACACGAGGGCTATTGTTCCTGAGAAAGTTCATCCACAGCAACACCAGGACTATTGTTCCTGAGACTGTTCATCCACATCAACACCAGAACCTTTGTTCCTTAGACTCTTCATCCATATCAACACCAGGGCGATTGTTTCTGAAAATGTTCATCCACATCAACACCAGGGCTATTGTTCCTGAGAATGTTCATCCACATCAACACCAGGCCTACTGTTCCCGCGACTGTACATCCACATCAACACCAGGGTTATTGTTCCTGAGACTGTTCATCCACATCAACACCAGGACTATTGGTCATGAGACTGTTCTTCCACATCAACACCAGAACCATTGCTCCTGAGACTGTTCATGCATATCAACACCAGGGCTGTTTTTCCTGAGAATGTTTATCCACATCAATACCAAGGCTAATGTACCTGAGACTGTACATCCACATCAACACCAGAACCATTGTTCCTGGGACTGTTCATCCACATCAGCACCAGGGCTATTGTTCAAGAGACTGTTCATCCACATCAACACCAGGGCTATTGTTCCTGAGAATGTTCATCCACATCAATACCAGGGCTATTGTTCCTGAGAATGATCATCCACATCAACACCAGGGCTATTGTTCCTGAGAATGTTCATCCACATTAACGCCAGGACTATTGTTCCTGAGACTGTTCATCCACATCAACACCAGAACCTTTGTTCCTTAGACTCTTCATCCATATCAACACCAGGGCGATTGTTTCTGAAAATGTTCATCCACATCAACACCAGGGCTATTGTTCCTGAGAATGTTCATCCACATCAACACCAGGACTACTGTTCCCGCGACTGTACATCCACATCAACACCAGGGCTATTGTTCCTGAGACTGTTCATCCACATCAACACCAGGACTATTGGTCATGAGACTGTTCTTCCGCATCAACACCAGAACCATTGTTCCTGAGACTGTTCATCCATATCAACACCAGGGCTGTTTTTCCTGAGAATGTTTATCCACATCAACACCAAGGCTAATGTACCTGAGACTGTACATCCACATCAACACCAGAACCATTGTTCCTGGGACTGTTCATCCACATCAGCAGCAGGGCTATTGTTCAAGAGACTGTTCATCCACATCAACACCAGGGCTATTGTTCCAAAGACTATTTAGCCACATAAACACCAGGCCTATTGTTCCTGAGAATGTTCATCCACAACAACACCAGGACTGTTGTTCCTGAAAATGTTTATCCATTTCAACACCAGGTCTGTTGTTCCTGTAAATTTTCATCCACATCAACACCAGTGCTATTTTTCCTGAGAATGTTCATCCACAACAACACCAGGACTGTTGTTCCTGAAAATGTTCATCCATATCAACACCAGGTCTGTTGTTCCTGTAAATGTTCATCCACATCAACAACAGGGCTATTGTTCCTGAGAATGTTCATCCACATCAACACCAGGACTATTGTTCCTGAGACTGTACATCCACATCATCACCAGGGCTATTGTTCCTGAGAATGTTCATCCACATCAACACCAAGGCTATTGTTCATGAGACTGTTCATCCAAATCAACACCAGGGCTATTGTTCCTGAGAATGTTCATCCGCATCAACACCTTGACTATTGGTCATGAGACTGTTCTTCCACATCAACACCAGAACCATTGTTCCTGAGACTGTACATCCACATCAACACCAGATCCATTGTTCCTGAGACTGTTCACCCATATCTACACCAGGGCTATTGCTCCAAAAAATGTTCATCCACATCAACACCAGGGCTATTGTTCCTCAGACTGTACATCCACATCAACACCAGGACTATTGTTCCTGAGACTGTACATCCACATCACCATCAGGGCTATTGTTCCTGAGAATGGTCATTCCCATCAAAACTAGTGCTATTTTTCCTGCAACTGTTCATCCACATCAACACAAGAGCTATTGTTCCTGAGAATGTTCATCAACGTCAACACCAGGGCTATTGTTCCTGAGACTGTTCATTCCGATCAACACCAGGGCTATTGTTCAAAAAACTGTTCTTCCACATCTGAACCAGTGCGATTGTTCCTGAGAATGTTCATCCACATCAACACCAGGGATATTGTTCCTGAGACTGTTCATCCACATCAACAGCAGAGCTATTGTTCCTGAGACTGTTCATTCACATCAACACCAGGTCTGTTGTTCCTGAGAATGTTCATCCACATCAACACCAGGACTATTGGTCATGAGACTGTTCTTCCACATCAACACCAGAACCATTGTTCCTGAGACTGTACATCCACATCAACACCAGGTCTATTGTTCCAAAAAATGTTCATCCACATCAACACCAGGGCTATTGTTCCTGAGACTGTACATCCACATCAACACCAGGACTATTATTCCTGAGACTGTACATCCACATCAACATTAGGGCTATTGTTCCTGAGACTGGTTATTCCCATCAAAACTGGGGCTATTGTTCCTGCAACTGTTCATCCACATCAACACAAGAGTTATTGTTTCTGAGAATGTTCATCCACGTCAACACCAGGGCTATTGTTCAAAAAACCATTCTTCCACATCTGTACCAGTGCGATTGTTCCTGAGAATGTTCATCGACATCAACACCAGAACTATTGATCCTGAGAATGTTCATCCACATCAACACCAGGGTAATGATCCTGAGACTATTCGTCCACATCAGCACCAGGGCAATTGTTCAAGAGACTGTTCATCCACATCAACATCAGGGCTATTGTCCCTAAGACTGTTTAGCCACATTAACACCAGGGCTATTGTTCCTAAGATTGTTCAGCCACATAAACACCAGCACTATCTTTCATGAGACTGCTCATCCACATCAACACCAGTGCTATTGTTCCTGAGAATGTTCATCCACAACAACGCCAGGACTGTTGTTCCTGAAAATGTTTATCCATATCAGCACCAGGTCTGTTGTTCCTGTAAATGTACATCCACATCAAAAACAGGGCTATTGTTCCTGAGAATGTTCATCCACATCAACACCAGGACTATTGTTCCTGAGACTGTACATCCACATCAACACCAGGACTATCGCTCCTGAGACTGTTCATCCACATCAACACCAGTGCTATTGTTCCTGATAATGTTCATCCACAACAACACCAGGACTGCTGTTCCTGAAAATGTTTATCCATATCAACACCAGGTCTGTTGTTCCTGTAAATGTTCATCCACATCAACAACAGGGCTATTGTTCCTGAGAATGTTCATCCACATCAACACCTGGACTATTGTTCCTGAGACTGTACATCCACATCAACACCAGGGCTATTGTTCCTGAGAATGTTCATCCACATCAACACCAGGGCTATTGTTCATGAGACTGTTCATCCAAATCAACACCAGCGCAACTGTTCCTGAGAATGTTCATCCACAGCAACACCAGGGCTATTGTTCCTGCGACTGTTCATCCACATTAACACCAGTGCTATTGTTCCTGAGACTGTTCATCCACATCAACACCAGGGCTATTGTTCCTGAGAATGTTCATCCACAGCAATACCAGGGCTATTGTTCCTGAGAATGATCATCCATTCAACACCAGGGCTATTGTTCCTGAGAATGTTCATCCACATTAACGCCAGGACTATTGTTCCTGAGACTGTTCATCCACTTCAACACCAGAACCATTGTTCCTTCGACTCTTCATCCATATCAACACCAGGCGTCTTGTTTCTGAAAATGTTCATCCACATCAACACCAGGGCTATTGTTACTGAGAATGTTCATCCACATCAACACCAGGCATTTTGTTCCTGATTCTGTACATCCACATCAACACCAGAGCTGTTGTTCCTGAGAATGTTCATGAACATCAACACCAGGACTATTGGTCATGAGACTGTTCTTCCACATCAACACCAGAACCATTGTTCCTGAGACTGTTCATCCATATCAACACCAGGGCTGTTTTTCCTGAGACTGTTTATCCACATCAACACCAAAGCTAATGTTCCTGAGACTGTACATTCACATCAACACCAGGGCTATTGTTCCTGAGAATGTTCATCCATATCAACACCTGGACTATTGGTCATGAGTCTGTTCTTCCACATCAACACCAGAAGCATTGTTCCTGAGACTGTACATCCACATCAACAGCAGAACCATTGTTCCTGAGACTGTTCACCCATATCTACACCAGGGCTATTGTTCCAAAAAATGTTCATCCACATCAACACCAGGGCTATTTTTCCTGAGACTGTACATCCACATCAACTCCAGGACTATAGTTCCTGAGACTGTACATCCACATCAACAGCAGGGCTATTGTTCCTCAGACTGGTTTTTCCCATCAAAACTAGTGCTATTGTTCCTGCAACTGTTCATCCACATCAACACAAGAGCTATTGTTCCTGAGAATGTTCATCCACGTCAACACGAGGGCTATTGCTCCTGAGACTGTTCATTCCGATCAACACCAGGGCGATTGTTCAAAAAACTGTTCTTCCACATCTGTACCAGTGCGATTGTTCCTGAGAATGTTCATCCACATCAACACCAGGGCTATTGTTCCTGAGACTGTTCATCCACATCAACACCAGAGCTATTGTTCCTGAGACTGTTCATTCACATCAACACCAAGGCTATTGTTCCTGAGAATGTTCATCCACATCAACACCAGGACTATTGGTCATGAGACTGTTCTTCCACATCAACACCAGAACCATTGTTCCCGAGACTGTACAACCACATCAACACCAGGTCTATTGTTCCAAAAAATGTTCATCCACATCAACACCAAGGCTATTGTTCCTGAGACTGTACATCCACATCAACACCAGGACTATTGTTCCTGAGACTGTACATCCACATCAACATCAGGGCTATTGTTCCTGAGACTGGTCATTCACATCAAAACTGGGGCTATTGTTCCTGCAACTGTTCATCCACATCAACACAAGAGTTATTGTTCCTGAGAATGTTCATCCACGTCAACACCAGGGCTATTGTTCCTGAGACTGTTCATTCCGATCAACACCCGGGCTATTGTTCCTGAGAATGTTCATCCACATCAACACCAGGGCTATTGTTCATGAGACTGTTCATCCAAGTCAACACCTGCGCTATTGTTCCTGAGAATGTTCATCCACAGCAACACCAGGACTGTTGTTCCTGAAAATGTTTATCCATATCAACACCAGGTCTGTTGTTCCTGTAAATGTACATCCACATCAACAACAGGGCTATTGTTCCTGAGAAAGTTCATCCACATCAACACCAGGACTATTGTTCCTGAGACTGTACATCCACATCAACACCAGGACTATCGTTCCTGAGACTGTTCATCCACATCAACACCAGTGCTATTGTTCCTGAGAATGTTCATCCACAACAACACCAGGTCTGTTGTTCCTGAAAATGTTTATCCATATCAACACCAGATCTGTTGTTCCTGTAAATGTTCATCCACAGAAACAACAGGGCTATTGTTCATGAGAATGTTCATCCACATCGACACCAGGACTATTGTTCCTGAGACTGTACATCCACATCAACACCCGGGCTATTGTTCCTGAGAATGTTCATCCACATCAACACCAGGGCTATTGTTCATGAGACTGTTCATCCAAGTCAACACCAGCGCTATTGTTCCTGAGAATGTTCATCCACAGCAACACCAGGGCTGTTGTTCCTGCGACTGTTCATCCACATTAACACCAGGGCTATTGTTCCTGAGACTGTTCATCCACATCAACACCAGGGCTATTGTTCCTGAGAATGTTCATCCACATCAATACCAGGGCTATTGTTCCTGAGAATGAACATCCATTCAACACCAGGGCTATTGTTCCTGAGAATGTTCATCCACATTAACGCCAGGACTATTGTTCCTGAGACTGTTCATCCACTTCAACACCAGAACCTTTGTTCCTTAGACTCTTCATCCATATCAACACCAGGGGTTTTGTTTCTGAAAATGTTCATCCACATCAACACCAGGGCTATTGTTCCTGAGAATGTTCATCCACATCAACACCAGGCATTTTGTTCCTGAGTCTGTACATCCAGGTCAACACCAGGGCTATTGTTCCTGAGACTGTTCATACACATCAACACCAGAGCTATTGTTCCTGAGACTGTTCATCCACATCAACACCAGAACCATTGTTCCTGAGAAAGTTCATCCATATCAACACCAGGGCTGTTTTTCCTGAGACTGTTTATCCACATCAACACCAAAGCTAATGTTGCTGAGACTGTACATCCACGTCAACAACAGAACCATTGTTCCGGAGACTGTTCACCCATATCTACACCAGGGCTATTGTTCCAAAAAATGTTCATCCACATCAACACCAGGTCTATTGTTCCTGAGACTGTACATCCACATCAACACCAGGCCTATTGTTCCTGAGTCTGTACATCCACATCAACACCAGGGCTATTCTTCCTGAGACTGTTCATACACATCAACACCTGAGCTATTGTTCCTGAGACTGTTCATTCACATCAACACCAGGGCTATTGTTCCTGAGAATGTTCATCCACATCAACACCAGGACTATTGGTCATGAGACTGTTCTTCCACATCAACACCAGAACCATTGTTCCTGAGACTGTTCATCCATATCAACACCAGGGCTGTTTTTCCTGAGACTGTTTATCCACATCAACACCAAAGCTAATGTTGCTGAGACTGTACATCCACGTCAACAACAGAACCATTGTTCCGGAGACTGTTCACCCATATCTACACCAGGGCTATTGTTCCAAAAAATGTTCATCCACATCAACACCAGGTCTACTGTTCCTGAGACTGTACATCCACATCAACACCAGGACTATTGTTCCTGAGACTGTACATCCACATCAACATCAGGGCTATTGTTCCTGAGACTGGTCATTCCCATCAAAACTAGGGCTATTGTTCCTGCAACTGTTCATCCACATCAACACAAGAGCTATTGTTCCTGAGAATGTTCATCCTTGTCAACACCAGGGCTATTGCTCCATAGACTGTTCATTCCGATCAACACAAAGGCTAGTGTTCAAAAAACTGTTCATCCACATCTGTACCAGTGCGATTGTTCCTGAGAATGTTCATCCACATCAACACCAGGACTATTGATCCTGAGAATGTTCATCCACATCAACACCAGGGTAATGATCCTGAGACTATTCATCCACATCAGCACCAGGGCTATTGTTCAAGAGACAGTTCATCCACATCAACACCAGGGCTATTGTTCCTAAGACTGTTCAGCCACATAAACACCAGGACTATTGTTCCTGAAACTGTTCATCCAAATCAACACCAGGGCTATTGTTCATGAGACTGTTCATCCAAATCAACACCAGCGCTATTGTTCCTGAGAATGTTCATCCACAGCAACACCAGGACTGTTGCTCCTGAGACTGTTCATCCATATCAACACCAGTGCTATTGTTCCAGAAAATGTGCATCCACATCAACACCAGGGCTATTGTTCCTGAGAATGTTCATCCACATCAACACCAGGACTATTGTTCCTGAGACTGTAAATCCACACCAAAACCAGGGCTATTGTTCCTGAGAATGATCATCCAATTCATTGCCAGGGCTATTGTTCCTGAGAATGTTCATCCAAAGCAACACCAGGGCTATTGTTCCTGAGAATCTTCATCCAGATCAACAACAGGGCTATTGTTCCTGAGACTGTTCATCCAGATCAACACCAGGGCTATTGTTCCTGAGAATGTTCATCCACTTCAACACCAGGGCTATTGTTCCTGAGACTGTTCATTCCCATCAACACCAGGGCTATTGTTCCTGAGACTGTTCATCCACATCAACACCAGGCCTAATGTTCCTGTTAATGTTCATCCACATCAAAACCAGGGCTATTGTTCCTGAGAATGTTCATCCACATCAACACCAGGACTATTGTTCCTCAGACTGTACATCAACATCAGAACCAGGGCTATTGTTCCTGAGAATGTTCATCCACATCAACACCAGGACTATTGTTCCTGAGACTGTTCATCCACATCAACACCAGGGCTTTTGCTCCTGAGAACGTTCATCCACATCAACATCAGGGCTATTGTTCCTGAGAATGTTCATTCACATCAACACCAGGGCTATTGTTCCTGAGACTGTTCATCCATATCAACACCAGGGCTGTTGTTCCTGATAATGTTCATCCACATCAAAACCAGGGCTGTTGTTCCTGAGACTGTACATCCACATCAACACCAGGGCTTTTGTTCCTGAGAATGTTCATCCACATCAACATCAGGGCTATTGTCCTGAGAATGTTCATCCACAGCAACACCAGGACTATTGTTCTTGAGAATGTTCATCCACAGCTACACCAGGGCTACTGTTCCTGAGAATGTTCATCCACATCAACACCAGGACTATTTTTCCTGAGACTGTACATCCACATCAAAGCCTGGGCTATTGTTCCTGAGAATGTTCATCCACATCAACACCATGTCTATTTTTCCAGAGACTGTACATCCACATCAAAACCACGACTATTGTTCCTGAGACTGTACATCCACATCAAAGCCAGGGCTGTTGTTCCTGAGAATGTCCATCCACAGCAACACCAGGGATATTGTTCCTGAGACTGTTCATCCACATTAACACCAGGGCTATTGTTCCTGAGAATCGTCATCCACATCAACACCAGGGCTATTGTTCTTGAGACTGTTCATCCACATTAACACCAGGGCAATTGTTCCTGAGAATCTTCATCCGCATCAACACCAGGGCTATTGTTCCTGAGAATGTTCATCCACATCAATACAAGGACTATTGGTCCTGAGACTGTTCATCCATATCAAGACCAGGGCTGTTCTTCCTGTGATTGTTTATCCACATCAACATCAAAGCTAATGTTCCTGAGACTGTTCATCCATATCTACACCAGGGCTATTGTTCTTAAAAATGTTCATCCACAACAACACCAGGGCTATTGTTCCAGAGAATGTTCATTCCCGTCAACACCAGGGCTGTTGTTCCTAAAAATGCTCATCCACATCAACACCAGGTCTATATTTCCAGTGACAGTACACCCACATCAACACTAGGACTATTGTTCCTGAGACTGTACATCCACATCAACATCAGGGCTATTGTTCCTGAGACAGGTCATTCCCATCATAACCAGGGCTATTGTTCCTGCAACTGTTAATCCACACCAACACCAGGACTATTGTTCCTGAGACTGTGCATCCACATCAAAACCAGGGCTATTGTTCCATTGATTGTTCATCCCTATCAAATCCAGGGCTATTGTTCCTGAGACTGTTCATCCACATCAACACCAGGGCTTTTGTTCCTGAGACTGTTCATCCACATCTACACCAGGGTTATTGTTCCAGAGAGTGTTCATCCACATCAACACCAGGGCTATTCTTCCGGAGAATATTCATCCACATCAACACCAGGACTATAGTTCCAGAGACTGTTCATCCACATCAACACCAGGGCTATTGTCCCTGAGACTGTTCATTCCCATCAAAACCAGGGCTATTGTTCCTGAGACTGTTCATCCACATCAACACCAGAGCTATTGTTCCTGAGAATCTGATCCAGATCAACAACAGGGCTATTGTTCCTGAGACTGTTCATCCAGATCAACACCAGGGCTATTGTTCCTGAGAATGTTCATCCACTTCAACACCCGGGCTATTGTTCCTGAGAATGTTCATCCACATCAACATCAGGGCTATTGTTCATGAGACTGTTCATCCAAATCAACACCAGCGCTATTGTTCCTGAGAATGTTCATCCACAGCAACACCAGGGCTGTTGTTCCTGCGACTGTTCATCCACATTAACACCAGGGCTATTGTTCCTGAGACTGTTCATCCACATCAACACCAGGGCTATTGTTCCTGAGAATGTTCATCCACATCAATACCAGGGCTATTGTTCCTGAGAATGAACATCCATTCAACACCAGGGCTATTGTTCCTGAGAATGTTCATCCACATTAACGCCAGGACTATTGTTCCTGAGACTGTTCATCCACTTCAACACCAGAACCTTTGTTCCTTAGACTCTTCATCCATATCAACACCAGGGGTTTTGTTTCTGAAAATGTTCATCCACATCAACACCAGGGCTATTGTTCCTGAGAATGTTCATCCACATCCACACCAGGCATTTTGTTCCTGAGTGTGTACATCCACATCAACACCAGGGCTATTGTTCCTGAGACTGTTCATACACATCAACAAAAGAGCTATTGTTCCTGAGACTGTTCATTCACAACAACACCAGCGCTATTGTTCCTGAGAATGTTCATCCACATCAACACCAGGACTATTGGTCATGAGACTGTTCTTCCACATCAACACCAGAACCATTGTTCCTGAGAAAGTTCATCCATATCAACACCAGGGATGTTTTTCCTGAGACTGTTTATCCACATCAACACCAAAGCTAATGTTCCTGAGACTGCACATCCACATCAACAACAGAACCATTGTTCCTGAGACTGTTCACCCATATCTACACCAGGGCTATTGTTCCAAAAAATGTTCATCCACATCAACACCAGGTCTATTGTTCCTGAGACTGTACATCCACATCAACACCAGGCCTATTGTTCCTGAGTCTGTACATCCACATCAACACCAGGGCTATTCTTCCTGAGACTGTTCATACACATCAACACCTGAGCTATTGTTCCTGAGACTGTTCATTCACATCAACACCAGGGCTATTGTTCCTGAGAATGTTCATCCACATCAACACCAGGACTATTGGTCATGAGACTGTTCTTCCACATCAACACCAGAACCATTGTTCCTGAGACTGTTCATCCATATCAACACCAGGGCTGTTTTTCCTGAGACTGTTTATCCACATCAACACCAAAGCTAATGTTCCTGAGACTGTACATCCACGTCAACAACAGAACCAATGTTCCGGAGACTGTTCACCCATATCTACACCAGGGCTATTGTTCCAAAAAATGTTCATCCACATCAACACCAGGTCTATTGTTCCTGAGACTGTACATCCACATCAACACCAGGACTATTGTTCCTGAGACTGTACATCCACATCAACATCAGGGCTATTGTTCCTGAGACTGGTCATTCCCATCAAAACTAGGGCTATTGTTCCTGCAACTGTTCATCCACATCAACACAAGAGCTATTGTTCCTGAGAATGTTCATCCTTGTCAACAGCAGGGCTATTGCTCCTGAGACTGTTCATTCCGATCAACACAAAGGCTATTGTTCAAAAAACTGTTCATCCACAACTGTACCAGTGCGATTGTTCCTGAGAATGTTCATCCACATCAACACCAGGACTATTGATCCTGAGAATGTTCATCCACATCAACACCAGGGTAATGATCCTGAGACTATTCATCCACATCAGCACCAGGGCTATTGTTCAAGAGACAGTTCACCCACATCAACACCAGGGCTATTGTTCCTAAGACTGTTCAGCCACATAAACACCAGGACTATTGTTCCTGAAACTGTTCATCCAAATCAACACCAGGGCTATTGTTCATGAGACTGTTCATCCAAATCAACACCAGCGCTATTGTTCCTGAGAATGTTCATCCACAGCAACACCAGGACTGTTGCTCCTGAGACTGTTCATCCATATCAACACCAGTGCTATTGTTCCAGAAAATGTGCATCCACATCAACACCAGGGCTATTGTTCCTGAGAATGTTCATCCACATCAACACCAGGACTATTGTTCCTGAGACTGTACATCCACACCAACACCAGGGCTATTGTTCCTGAGAATGATCATCCACATCATGGCCAGGGCTATTGTTCCTGAGAATGTTCATCCAAAGCAACACCAGAGCTATTGTTCCTGAGAATCTTCATCCAGATCAACAACAGGGCTATTGTTCCTGAGACTGTTCATCCAGATCAACACCAGGGCTATTGTTCCTGAGAATGTTCATCCACTTCAACACCAGGGCTATTGTTCCTGAGACTGTTCATTCCCATCAACACCAGGGCTATTGTTCCTGAGACTGTTCATCCACATCAACACCAGGGCTAATGTTCCTGTTAATGTTCATCCACATCAAAACCAGGGCTATTGTTCCTGAGAATGTTCATCCACATCAACACCAGGACTATTGTCCCTGAAACTGTACATCAACATCAGAACCAGGGCTGTTGTTCTTGAGAATGTTCATCCACATCAACACCAGGACTATTGTTCCTGAGACTGTTCATCCACATCAACACCAGGGCTTTTGCTCCTGAGAACGTTCATCCACATCAACATCAGGGCTATTGTTCCTGAGAATGTTCATTCACATCAACACCAGGGCTATTGTTCCTGAGACTGTTCATCCATATCAACACCAGGGCTGTTGTTCCTGATAATGTTCATCCACATCAAAACCAGGGCTGTTGTTCCTGAGAATGTAAATCCACATCAACACCAGGACTATTGTTCCTGAGACTGTACATCCACATCAACACCAGGGCTTTTGTTCCTGAGAATGTTCATCCACATCAACATCAGGGCTATTGTTCCTGAGAATGTTCATCCACAGCAACACCAGGACTATTATTCTTGAGAATGTTCATCCACAGCTACACCAGGGCTACTGTTCCTGAGAATGTTCATCCACATCAACACCAGGACTATTTTTCCTGAGACTGTACATCCACATCAAAGCCTGGGCTATTGTTCCTGAGAATGTTCATCCACATCAACACCATGTCTATTTTTCCAGAGACTGTACATCCACATCAAAACCACGACTATTGTTCCTGAGACTGTACATCCACATCAAAGCCAGGGCTGTTGTTCCTGAGAATGTCCATCCACAGCAACACCAGGGATATTGTTCCTGAGACTGTTCATCCACATTAACACCAGGGCTATTGTTCCTGAGAATCGTCATCCACATCAACACCAGGGCTATTGTTCTTGAGACTGTTCATCCACATTAACCCCAGGGCAATTGTTCCTGAGAATCTTCATCCGCATCAACACCAGGGCTATTGTTCCTGAGAATGTTCATCCACATCAATACAAGGACTATTGGTCCTGAGACTGTTCATCCATATCAAGACCAGGGCTGTTCTTCCTGTGATTGTTTATCCACATCAACATCAAAGCTAATGTTCCTGAGACTGTTCATCCATATCTACACTAGGGCTATTGTTCTTAAAAATGTTCATCCACAACAACACCAGGGCTATTGTTCCAGAGAATGTTCATTCCCGTCAACACCAGGGCTGTTGTTCCTAAAAATGCTCATCCACATCAACACCAGGGCTATATTTCCAGTGACAGTACACCCACATCAACACTAGGACTATTGTTCCTGAGACTGTACATCCACATCAACATCAGGGCTATTGTTCCTGAGACAGGTCATTCCCATCATAACCAGGGCTATTGTTCCTGCAACTGTTAATCCACATCAACACCAGGACTATTGTTCCTGAGACTGTGCATCCACATCAAAACCAGGGCTATTGTTCCATTGATTGTTCATCCCTATCAAATCCAGGGCTATTGCTCCTGAGACTGTTCATCCACATCAACACCAGGGCTTTTGTTCCTGAGACTGTTCATCCACATCAACACCAGGGTTATTGTTCCAGAGAGTGTTCATCCACATCAACACCAGGGCTATTCTTCCGGAGAATATTCATCCACATCAACACCAGGACTATAGTTCCAGAGACTGTTCATCCACATCAACACCAGGGCTATTGTCCCTGAGACTGTTCATTCCCATCAAAACCAGGGCTATTGTTCCTGAGACTGTTCATCCACATCAACACCAGAGCTATTGTTCCTGAGAATCTGATCCAGATCAACAACAGGGCTATTGTTCCTGAGACTGTTCATCCAGATCAACACCAGGGCTATTGTTCCTGAGAATGTTCATCCACTTCAACACCAGGGCAATTGTTCCTGAGACTGTTCATTCCCATCAACACCAGAGCTATTGTTCCTGAGACTGTTCATCCACATCAACACCAGGGCTAATGTTCCTGTTCATGTTAATCCACATCAAAACCAGGGCTATTGTTCCTGAGAATGTTCATCCACATCAACACCAGGACTATTGTTCCTGAGACTGTACATCCACATCAAAATCAGGGCTATTGTTCCTGAGAATGTTCATCCACATCAACACCAGGACTATTGTTTCTGAGACTGTACATCCACATCAACAGCAGGGCTTTTGCTCCTGAGAACGTTCATCCACATCAACATCAGGGCTATTGTTCCTGAGAATGTTCATCCACATCAACACCAGGGCTATTGTTCCTGAGAATGTTCATCCACTTCAACACCAGGGCGATTGTTCCTGAGACTGTTCATTCCCATCAACACCAGAGCTATTGTTCCTGAGACTGTTCATCCACATCAACACCAGGGCTAATGTTCCTGTTCATGTTCATCCACATCAAAACCAGGGCTATTGTTCCTGAGAATGTTCATCCACATCAACACCAGGACTATTGTTCCTGAGACTGTACATCCACATCAAAATCAGGGCTATTGTTCCTGAGAATGTTCATCCACATCAACACCAGGACTATTGTTTCTGAGACTGTACATCCACATCAACAGCAGGGCTTTTGCTCCTGAGAACGTTCATCCACATCAACATCAGGGCTTTTGCTCCTGAGAACGTTCATCCACATCAACATCAGGGCTATTGTTCCTGAGAATGTAAATCCACATCAACACCAGGACTATTGTTCCTGAGACTGTACATCCACATCAACACCAGGGCTTTTGTTCCTGAGAATGTTCATCCACATCAACATCAGGGCTATTGTTCCTGAGAATGTCCATCCACAGCAATACCAGGGCTATTGTTCCTGAGAATGTTCATCCACAGCAACACCAGGACTATTGTTCTTGAGAATGTTCATCCACAGCTACACCAGGGCTACTGTTCCTGAGAATGTTCATCCACATCAAAACCAGGGTTACTGTTCCTGAGAATGTAAATCCACATCAACACCAGGACTATTGTTCCTGAGACTGTACATCCACATCAACACCAGGGCTTTTGTTCCTGAGAATGTTCATCCACATCAACATCAGGGCTATTGTTCCTGAGAATGCTCATCCACAGCTACACCAGGGCTACTGTTCCTGAGAATGTTCATCCACATCAACACCAGGACTATTTTTCCTGAGACTGTACATCCACATCAATAACAGGGCTATTCTTCCTGAGAATGTTCATCCACATCAAAACCACGACTACTGTTCCTGAGACTGTACATCCACATCAAAGCCAGGGCTATTGTTCCTGAGAATGTTCATCCACATCAACACGAGGTCTATTTTTCCAGAGACTGTTCTTCCACATCAAAACCACGACTATTGTTCCTGAGACTGTACATCCACATCAAAGCCAGGGCTGTTGTTCCTGAGAATGTCCATCCACAGCAACACCAGGGCTATTGTTCCTGAGACTGTTCATCCACATTAACACCAGGGCTATTGTTCCTGAGAATCTTCATCCACATCAACACCAGGGCTATTGTTCCTGAGAATGTTCATCCACATCAATACAAGGACTATTGGTCCTGAGACTGTTCATCCATATCAAGACCAGGGCTGTTCTTCCTGTGATTGTTGATCCACATCAACATCAAAGCTAATGTTCCTGAGACTGTTCATCCATATCTACACCAGGGCTATTGTTCTTAAAAATTTTCATCCACAACAACACCAGGGCTATTGTTCCAGAGAATGTTCATTCCCGTCAACACCAGGGCTGTTGTTCCTAAAAATGTTCATCCACATCAACACCAGGGCTATTGTTCCTGAGAGTGTTCATCCACATCAACACCAGAACTATTGTTCCTGAAGCTGTTCATCCACATCAATTCCAGGGCTATTGTTCCTGAGACTGTTCATCCACATCAACACCAGGACTATAGTTCCTGAGGCTTTTCATCCACATCAACACAAGGGCTATTGTTCCTGAGAGTGTTCATCCACATCAACACCAGGACTATTGTTCCTGAGACTGTTCATCCACATCAACACAAGGGCTATTGTTCCTCAGACTGTTCAACGCAATCAACATCAGGGCTATTGTTCCTGAGAATGTTCATCCACATCCACACCTGGACTACTGTTCCTTAGACTGTTCATCCACATCAACATCAGGGCTATTATTCCGCAGACTGTTCATCCACATCAACACCACGGCTCCTGTTCCTCAGACTGTTCATCCACATCAACATCAGGGCTATTATTCCTCAGACTGATCATCCACATCAACAGCAGGGCTATTGTTCCTGAGAGTGTTCATCCACATCAACACCAGGACTATTGTTCCTGAGGCTGTTCATCCATGTCAACACAAGGACTATTGTTCCTGAGAGTGTTCATCCACATCAACATCAGGGCTATTATTCCTGAGGCTTTTCATCCACATCAACACCAGGGCTATTGTTCCTGAGAGTGTTCATCCACATCAACACCAGGACTATTGTTCCTGAGGCTTTTCAACCACATCAACACCAGGGCTATTATTCCTGAGGCTTTTCATCCACATCAACACCAGGACTATTGTTCCTGAGGCTGTTCATCCACATCAACACAAGGGTTATTGTTCCTGAGAGTGTTCATCCACATCAACACCAGGACTATTGTTCCTGAGGCTGTTCATCCACATCAACATCAGGGCTATTATTCCTGACGCTGTTCATCCACATCAACATCAGGACTATTGTTCCTGAGGCTGTTCATCCACATCAACACCAGGACTATTGTTCCTGCGACTGATCATCCACCTCAATACCAGTACTATTGTTCCTGAGACTGATCATCCACATCAACACCAGGGCTATGGTTCCTGAGACTGTTCATCCACATCAACACCAGGACTATTGTTCCTGAGACTGTTCATCCTCAACAACATCAGGGCTATTGTTCCTGAGATTGTTCATCCACATCAACACCAGGACTATTTTCCTGAGGCTGTTCATCCACATCAACATCAGGGCTATTGTTCCTGAGACTGTTCATCCACATCAACACCAGGACTATCATTCCTGAGACTGTTCATCCACCTCAACACCAGGACTATTGTTCCTGAGACTGTTCATCCACATCAACAACAGGACTATTGTTCCTGAGACTGTTCATCCTCAACAACATCAGGGCTATTGTTCCTGAGACTGTTCAGCCACATCAACACCAGGACTATTTTCCTGAGGCTGTACATCCACATCAACATCAGTGCTATTGTTCCTGAGACTGTTCATCCACATCAACACCAGGACTATTTTCCTGAGGCTGTTCATCCACATCAACACCAGGGCTATTGTTCCTGACACTGTTCATCCACATCAACACCAGGGCTATTGTTCCTGAGAGTGTTCATCCACATCAACACCAGGACTATTGTTCCTGAGGCTGTTCATCCACATCAACACCAGGACTATTTTCCTGAGGCTGTTCATCCACATCAACACCAGGGCTATTTTCCTGAGGCTGCTCATCCACATCAACACCAGGACTATTGTTCCTGAGGCTGTTCATCCACATCAACACCAGGACTATTTTCCTGAGGCTGTTCATCCACATCAACACCTGGACTATTGTTCCTGAGACTGTTCATCCATATCAACACCAGGACCATTGTTCCTGAGGCTGTTCATCCACATCAACACCAGGACTATTGTTCCTGAGACTGTTCATCCACATCAAAACCAGGACTTTTGTTCCTGAGGCTGTTCAGCCACCTCAACACCAGGACTATTGTTCCTGAACTGTTCCTCCACAGCAACACCAGGGCTATTATTCCTGAGACTGTTCATCCACCTCAACACCAGGATTATTGTTCCTGAGACTGTTCATCCACATCACCACCAGGGCTATTATACCTGAGGCTGTTCATCCACATCAACACCATCGCTATTTTTCCAGAACTGTTCAGCCACATCGACACCAGGTTTATTGTTCGTGAGACTGTTCATGCATATCAACACCAGGGCTATTGTTCCTGACGCTGTTCATCCACTTCAACATCAGGGCTATTATTCCTGAGACTGTTCATCCACATCAAAACCAGGGCTATTGTTCCTGAGACTGTTCATTCACATCAACACCAGGGCAATTGTTCCTGAACAGTTCATCTACATCAACACCCGGTTTATTGTTCCTGAGACTGTTCATCCACATCAACACCAGGTTTATTGTTTCTGTGACTGTTCATCCACATCAACACAAGGGCTATTGTTCCTGAGACTGTTCATCCACATCCACACCTGGACTACTGTTCCTTAGACTGTTCATCCACATCAACACTAGGGCTCCTGTTCCTGAGGCTGTTCATCCACATCAACATCAGGGCTATTATTCCTCAGATTGTTCATCCACATCAACACCAGGGCTATTGTTCCTGCGAGTGTTCATCCACATCAACACCAGGACTATTGTTCCTGAGGCTGTTCATCCACATCAACACCAGGGCTATTGTTCCTGAGATTGTCCATTCACATCAACACCAGGACTATGGTTCCTGAGGCTGTTCATCCACATCAACATCAGGGCTTTTGTTCCTGAGACTGTTCATCCACATCAACACCAGGGCTATTTTCCTAAGACTGTTCATCCACATCAACATCAGGGCTACTATTCCTCAGACTGTTCATCCACATCAACAGCAGGGCTATTGTTCCTGAGAGTGTTCATCCACATCAACACCAGGACTATTGTTCCTGAGGCTGTTCATCCATGTCAACACAATGACTATTGTTCCTGAGGCTGTTCATCCACATCAACATCAGGGCTATTATTCCTGAGGCTTTTCATCCACATCAACACCAGGGCTATTGTTCCTGAGAGTGTTCATCCACATCAACACCAGAACTATTGTTCCTGAGGCTGTTCATCCACATCAACACCAGGGCTATTGTTCCTGAGACTGTTCATCCACATCAACACCAGGACTATAGTTCCTGAGGCTGTTCTTCCACATCAACACAAGGGCTAATGTTCCTGAGAGTGTTCATCCACATCAACACCAGGACTATTGTTCCTGAGACTGTTCATCCACATCAACACAAGGGCTATTGTTCCTCAGACTGTTCAACGCAATCAACATCAGGGCTATTGTTCCTGAGAATGTTCATCCACATCCACACCTGGACTACTGTTCCTTAGACTGTTCATCCACATCAACATCAGGGCTATTATTCCGCAGACTGTTCATCCACATCAACACCACGGCTCCTGTTCCTCAGACTGTTCATCCACATCAACATCAGGGCTATTATTCCTCAGACTGATCATCCACATCAACAGCAGGGCTATTGTTCCTGAGAGTGTTCATCCACATCAACACCAGGACTATTGTTCCTGAGGCTGTTCATCCATGTCAACACAAGGACTATTGTTCCTGAGAGTGTTCATCCACATCAACATCAGGGCTATTATTCCTGAGGCTTTTCATCCACATCAACACCAGGGCTATTGTTCCTGAGAGTGTTCATCCACATCAACACCAGGACCATTGTTCCTGAGGCTTTTCAACCACATCAACACCAGGGCTATTATTCCTGAGGCTTTTCATCCACATCAACACCAGGACTATTGTTCCTGAGGCTGTTCATCCACATCAACACAAGGGTTATTGTTCCTGAGAGTGTTCATCCACATCAACACCAGGACTATTGTTCCTGGGGCTGTTCATCCACATCAACACAAGGGCTATTATTCCTGAGTCTTTTCATCCACATCAATATCAGGGTTTTTTTTCCTGAACTGTTCATCCACATCAACACCAGGACTATTGTTCCTGAGGCTGTTCATCCACATCAACACCAGGACTATTGTTCCTGCGACTGATCATCCACCTCAATACCAGTACTATTGTTCCTGAGACTGATCATCCACATCAACACCAGGGCTATGGTTCCTGAGACTGTTCATCCACATCAACACCAGGACTATTGTTCCTGAGACTGTTCATCCTCAACAACTTCAGTGCTATTGTTCCTGAGATTGTTCATCCACATCAACACCAGGACTATTTTCCTGAGGCTGTTCATCCACATCAACATCAGGGCTATTGTTCCTGAGAATGTTCATCCACATCAACACCAGGACTATCATTCCTGAGACTGTTCATCCACCTCAACACCAGGACTATTGTTCCTGAGACTGTTCATCCACATCAACAACAGGACTATTGTTCCTGAGACTGTTCATCCTCAACAACATCAGGGCTATTGTTCCTGATACTGTTCAGCCACATCAACACCAGGACTATTTTCCTGAGGCTGTACATCCACATCAACATCAGTGCTATTGTTCCTGAGACTGTTCATCCACATCAACACCAGGACTATTTTCCTGAGGCTGTTCATCCACATCAACACCAGGGCTATTGTTCCTGACACTGTTCATCCACATCAACACCAGGGCTATTGTTCCTGAGAGTGTTCATCCACATCAACACCAGGACTATTGTTCCTGAGGCTGTTCATCCACATCAACACCAGGACTATTTTCCTGAGGCTGTTCATCCACATCAACACCAGGGCTATTTTCCTGAGGCTGCTCATCCACATCAACACCAGGACTATTGTTCCTGAGGCTGTTCATCCACATCAACACCAGGACTATTTTCCTGAGGCTGTTCATCCACATCAACACCTGGACTATTGTTCCTGAGACTGTTCATCCATATCAACAACAGGACCATTGTTCCTGAGGCTGTTCATCCACATCAACACCAGGACTATTGTTCCTGAGACTGTTCATCCACATCAAAACCATGACTTTTGTTCCTGAGTCTGTTCAGCCACCTCAACACCAGGACAATTGTTCCTGAACTGTTCCTCCACAGCAACACCAGGGCTATTATTCCTGAGACTGTTCATCCACCTCAACACCAGGATTATTGTTCCTGAGACTGTTCATCCACATCAACACCAGGGCTATTGTTCCTGAGGCTGTTCATCCGCATCAACACCAGGGCGATTTTTCCTGAGACTTTTCATCCAAATCAATACCAGGGGTATTATTCCTGAATTTTTCATGCACATCAACTCCAGGACTATTGTTCCTGAGACTGTTCATCCACATCAACACCTGGGCTATTGTTCCTGAACTGCTCATCCACATCAACATCAGTGCTATTGTTCCTGAGGCTGTTCATCCACATCAACACCAGGACTATTGTTCCTGAGGCTGTTCATCCTCATCAACATCAGGGCTATTATTCCTCAGACTGTTCATCCACATCAACACCAGGACTATTGTTCCTGAGAGTGTTCATCCACATCAACACCAGGACTATTGTTCCAGAGTCTGTTCATCCACATCAACATCAGGGCTATTATTCCTGATGCTGTTCATCCACATCAACACCAGGGCTATTTTTCCTGAACTGTTCATCCACATCAACACCAGGTTTATTGTTCCTGAGACTGTTCATGCATATCAACCCCAGGGCTATTATTCCTGAGGCTTTTCATCCACATCAACACCAGGTTTATTGTTCCTGAGACTGTTCATGCATATCAACACCAGGACTATTGTTCCTGAGGCTGTTCATCCGCATCAACACGAGGACTACTGTTCCTGAGACTGTTCATCCACATCAACACCAGGTTTATTGTTCCTGAGATTGTGCATGCATATCAACACCAGGGCTATTATTGCTGAGGCGTTTCATCGACACCAACACCAGGGCTATTTTTCCTGAACTGTTCATCCACATCAACAACAGGTTCATTGTTCCTGAGACTGTTCATGCATATCAACACCAGGACTATTGTTCCTGAGGCTGTTCATCCACATCAACACGAGGGCTATTATTCCTGAGCCTGTTCATCCACATCAACATCAGGACTGTTGTTCCTGAGGCTGTTCATCCACATCAACACCATGTTTATTGTTCCTGAGATTGTTCATGCATATCAACACCAGGGCTATTATTGCTGAGGCTTTTCATCGACACCAACACCAGGGCTATTTTTCCTGAACTGTTCATCCACATCAACACCTGGTTCATTGTTCCTGAGACTGTTCATGCATATCAACACCAGGACTATTGTTCCTGAGGCTGTTCATCCACATCAACACGAGGGCTATTATTCCTGAGCCTGTTCATCCACATCAACATCAGGACTATTGTTCCTGAGGCTGTTCATTCACATCAACTCCAGTACTATTGTTCCAGAGACTGTTCATCCACATCAACACCAGGGCTATTATTCCTGAGACTGTTCATCCACCTCAACACCATGACTATTGTTCGTGAGATTGTTCATCCACATCAGCACCAGGTCTATTGTTCCTGAGGCTGTTCATCCGCATCAACATCAGGGCCATTATTCCTCACACTTTTCATCCACATCAACACCAGGGCTATTGTTCCTGAGAGTTTTCATCCACATCAACACCAGGACCTTTGTTCCTGAGGCTGTTCAGCCACCTCAACACCAGGACTATTGTTCCTGAGAGTGTTCATCCACATCAACACCAGGACTATTGTTCCTGAGACTGTTCATCCACATCAGCACCAGGGCTATTTTTCCTGAACTGTTAATGAACAGCAACACCAGGGCTATTATTCCTGAGACTGTTCATCCACCTCAACACCAGGATTATTGTTCCTGAGGCTGTTCATCCTCATCCACACCAGGACTATTGTTCCTGAGGCTGTTCATCCTCATCAACATCAGGGCTATTATTCCTCAGACTGTTCATCCACATCAACACCAGGGCTATTGTTCCTGAGAGTGTTCATCCACATCAACACCAGGGCGATTTTTCCTGGGACTCTTCATCCACCTCAACACCAGGACTATTGTTCCTGAGAATGTTCATTCTCATCAACATCAGGGCTATTTTTCCTGAACTTTTCATCCAAATCAACACCAGGGGTATTATTCCTGAATATTTCATGCACATCAACTCCAGGACTATTGTTCCTGAGACTGTTCATCCACATCAACACCTGGGCTATTGTTCCTGAACTGCTCATCCACATCAACATCAGTGCTATTGTTCCTGAGTCTGTTCATCCACATCAACATCAGGGCTATTATTCCTGATGCTGTTTAGATTAGATTAGAGATACAGCACTGAAACAGGCCCTTCGGCCCACCGAGTCTGTGCCGAACATCAACCACCCATTTATACTAATCCTACACTAATCCCATATTCCTACCAAACATCCCCACCTGTCCCTATATTTCCCTACCACCTACCTACACTAGTGACAATTTATAATGGCCAATTTTCCTATCAACCTGCAAGTCTTTTGGCTTGTGGGAGGAAACCGGAGCACCCGGAGAAAACCCACGCAGACACAGGGAGAACTTGCAAACTCCACACAGGCAGCACCTGGAATTGAACCCGGGTCCCTGGAGCTGTGAGGCTGCGGTGCTAACCACTGCGCCACTGTGCCGCCCGGTTCATCCACATCAACACCAGTGCTATTTTTCCTGAACTGTTCATCCACATCAACACCAGGTTTATTGTTCCTGAGACTGTTCATGCATATCAACCCCAGGGCTATTGTTCCTGAGGCTGTTCATCCGCATCAACACGAGGACTACTGTTCCTGAGACTGTTCATCCACATCAACACCAGGTTTATTGTTCCTGAGACTGTTCATGCATATCAACACCAGGACTATTGTTCCTGAGGCTGTTCATCCGCATCAACACGAGGACTACTGTTCCTGAGACTGTTCATCCACATCAACACCAGGTTTATTGTTCCTGAGATTGTGCATGCATATCAACACCAGGGCTATTATTGCTGAGGCTTTTCATCGACACCAACACCAGGGCTATTTTTCCTGAACTGTTCATCCACATCAACACCAGGTTCATTGTTCCTGAGACTGTTCATGCATATCAACACCAGGACTATTGTTCCTGAGGCTGTTCATCCACATCAACACGAGGGCTATTATTCCTCAGACTGTTCATCCACATCAACATCAGGACTATTGTTCCTGAGGCTGTTCATTCACATCAACTCGAGTACTATTGTTCCAGAGACTGTTCATCCACATCAACACCAGGGCTATTATTCCTGAGACTGTTCATCCACCTCAACACCATGACTATTGTTCGTGAGATTGTTCATCCACATCAGCACCAGGTCTATTGTTCCTGAGGCTGTTCATCCGCATCAACATCAGGGCCATTATTCCTCACACTTTTCATCCACATCAACACCAGGGCTATTGTTCCTGAGAGTTTTCATCCACATCAACACCAGGACCTTTGTTCCTGAGGCTGTTCAGCCACCTCAACACCAGGACTATTGTTCCTGAGAGTGTTCATCCACATCAACACCAGGACTATTGTTCCTGAGACTGTTCATCCACATCAGCACCAGGGCTATTTTTCCTGAACTGTTCCTGAACAGCAACACCAGGGCTATTATTCCTGAGACTGTTCATCCACCTCAACACCAGGATTATTGTTCCTGAGGCTGTTCATCCACCTCAACACCATGACTTTTGTTCCTGAGGATGTTCATCCGCATCAACACCAGGGCGATTTTTCCTGAGACTGTTCATGCATCACAACAGCAGGGCTATTATTCCTGAGACTGTTCATCCACCTCAACACCAGGACTATTGTTCCTGAGAATGTTCATCCTCATCAACATCAGGGCTATTTTTCCTGAACTTTTCATCCAAATCAACACCAGGGCGATATTTCCTGAACTTTTCATCCACATCAACACCTGGGCTATTGTTCCTGAACTGTTCATCCAGAACAACATCAGGGCTACTGTTCCTGAGGCTGTTCATCCACATCAACACCAGGACTATTGTTCCTGAGGCTGTTCATCCTCATCAACATCAGGGCAATTATTCCTCAGACTGTTCATCCACATCAACACCAGGGCTATTGTTCCTGAGAGTGTTCATCCACATCAACACCAGGGCGATTTTTCCTGAGACTGTTCATCCACCTCAACACCAGGACTATTGTTCCTGAGAGTGTTCATCCACATCAACATCAGTGCTATTGTTCCTGAGGCTGTTCATCCACATCAACACCAGGACTATTGTTCCTGAGGCTGTTCATCCTCATCAACATCAGGGCTATTATTCCTCAGACTGTTCATCCACATCAACACCAGGACTATTGTTCCTGAGTCTGTTCATCCACATCAACATCAGGGCTATTATTCCTGATGCTGTTCATCCACATCAACACCAGGGCTATTTTTCCTGAACTGTTCATCCACATCAACACCAGGTTTATTGTTCCTGAGACTGTTCATGCATATCAACCCCAGGGCTGTTGTTCCTGAGGCTGTTCATCCGCATCAACACGAGGACTACTGTTCCTGAGACTGTTCATCCACATCAACACCAGGTTTATTGTTCCTGAGACTGTTCATGCATATCAACACCAGGACTATTGTTCCTGAGGCTGTTCATCCGCATCAACACGAGGACTACTGTTCCTGAGACTGTTCATCCACATCAACACCAGGTTTATTGTTCCTGAGATTGTGCATGCATATCAACACCAGGGCTATTATTGCTGAGGCTTTTCATCGACACCAACACCAGGGCTATTTTTCCTGAACTGTTCATCCACATCAACACCAGGTTCATTGTTCCTGAGACTGTTCATGCATATCAACACCAGGACTATTGTTCCTGAGGCTGTTCATCCACATCAACACGAGGGCTATTATTCCTGAGCCTGTTCATCCACATCAACATCAGGACTATTGTTCCTGAGGCTGTTCATTCACATCAACTCCAGTACTATTGTTCCAGAGACTGTTCATCCACATCAACAACAGGGCAATTATTCCTGAGACTGTTCATCCACCTCTACACCATGACTATTGTTCGTGAGATTGTTCATCCACATCAGCACTAGGTCTATTGTTCCTGAGGCTGTTCATCCGCATCAACATCAGGGCCATTATTCCTCACACTTTTCATCCACATCAACACCAGGGCTATTGTTCCTGAGAGTTTTCATCCACATCAACACCAGGACCTTTGTTCCTGAGGCTGTTCAGCCACCTCAACACCAGGACTATTGTTCCTGAGAGTGTTCATCCACATCAACACCAGGACTATTGTTTCTGAGACTGTTCATCCACATCAGCACCAGGGCTATTTTTCCTGAACTGTTCCTGAACAGCAACACCAGGGCTATTATTCCTGAGACTGTTCATCCACCTCAACAACAGGATTATTGTTCCTGAGGCTGTTCATCCACCTCAACACCATGACTTTTGTTCCTGAGGATGTTCATCCGCATCAACACCAGGGCGATTTTTCCTGAGACTGTTCATGCATCACAACAGCAGGGCTATTATTCCTGAGACTGTTCATCCACATCAACATCAGGACTATTGTTCCTGAGAATGTTCATCCACATCAACATCAGGGCTATTTTTCCTGAGGCTGTTCATCCACATCAACACCAGGATTATTGTTCCTGAGGCTGTTCATCCACCTCAACACCAGGACTATTGTTCCTGAGAATGTTCATCCACATCAACATCAGGGCTATTTTTCCTGAACTTTTCATACAAATCAACACCAGGGCGATATTTCCTGAACTTTTCATCCACATCAACACCTGGGCTATTGTTCCTGAACTGTTCATCCAGAACAACATCAGGGCTACTGTTCCTGAGGCTGTTCATCCACATCAACACCAGGACTATTGTTCCTGAGGCTGTTCATCCTCATCAACATCAGGGCTATTATTCCTCAGACTGTTCATCCACATCAACACCAGGGCTATTGTTCCTGAGAGTGTTCATCCACATCAACACCAGGGCGATTTTTCCTGAGACTGTTCATCCACCTCAACACCAGGACTATTGTTCCTGAGAGTGTTCATCCACATCAACACCAGGACTATTGTTCCTGAGGCTGTTCATCAACATCAACATCAGGGCTATTATTCCTGATGCTGTTCATCCACATCAACACCAGGGCTATTTTTCCGGAACTGTTCATCCACATCAACACCAGGTTTATTGTTCCTGAGACTGTTCATGCATATCAACCCCAGGGCTATTATTCCTGAGGCTTTTCATCAAAATCAACCCCAGGTTTATTGTTCCTGAGACTGTTCATGCATATCAACACCAGGGCTATTATTCCTGAGGCTTTTCATCCACACCAACACCAGGGCTATTTTTCCTGAACTGTACATCCACATCAGCACCAGGTTTATTGTTCCTGAGACTCTTCTTGCATATCAACACCAGGACTATTGTTCCTGAGGCTGCTCATCCACATCAACACCAGGGCTATTATTCCTGAGGCTATTCATCCACATCAACACCTGGGCTATTGTTCCTGAACTGTTCATCCACATTAACATCAGGGCTATTGTTCCTGAGGCTGTTCATCCACATCAACACCAGGACTATTGTTCCTGAGGCTGTTCATCCACATCAACATCCGGGCTATTATTCCTGAGGCTGTCCATCCACATCAACACCAGGACTATTGTTTCTGAGGCTGTTCATCCTCATCAACATCAGGGCTATTATTCCTCAGACTGTTCATCCAGATCAACACCAGGGCTATTCTTCCTGAGACTGTTCATCAACGTCAACACCAGGACATTTGTTCCTGAGGCTGTTCAGCCACCACAACACCAGGACTATTATTCCTGAGGCTGTTCATCCACATCAACACCAGGACTATTGTTCCTGAGGCTGTTCATCCACATCAACATCAGGGCTATTATTCCTCAGACTGTTCATCCAGATCAACACCAGGGCTATTCTTCCTGAGAGTTTTCACCACATCAACACCAGGACTTTTGTTCCTGAGGCTGTTCAGCCACCTCAACACCAGGACTATTATTCCTGGGGCTGTTCATCCACATCAACACCAGGGCTATTTTTCCTGAACTGTACATCCACAGCTACACCAGGGCTATTATTCCTGAGACTGTTCATCCACCTCAACAACATGACTATTGTTCCTGAGACTGTTCATCCACGTCAACACCAGGACTATTGTTCCTGTGACTGTTCATCCACATTAACAACAGGGCTTTTGTTCCAGAGACTGTTCATCCACATCAACACCAGGACTATTATTCCTGAGAATGTTCATCCACCTGAACTCCAGGAATATTGTTCCTGAGACTGTTCATCCACATCAACACCAGGACTATTGTTCCTGAGACTGTTCATCCTCAACAACATCAGGGCTAATGTTCCAGAGACTGCTCATCCACATCAACAGCAGGACAATTATTCCAGAGACTGTTCATCCACCGCAACACCTGGGCTATTGTTCCTGAACTGTTCATCCACATCAACACCAGGGCTATTTTCCTGAGGCTGTTCATCCACATCAAATCCTGGGCTATTGTTCCTGAACTGTTCATCGACTTCAACACCAGGACTATTGTTCCTGAGGCTGTTCATCCACATCAACACCAGGACTTATGTTCCTGAGGCTGTTCAGCCACCTCAACACCTGGACTATTGTTCCTGAGAGTGTTCATCCACATCAACACCAGGACTATTGTTCCTGAGGCTGTTCATCCACATCAGCACCAGGGCTATTGTTCCTAAGGCTGTTCATCCGCATCAACATCAGGGCCATTATTACTCAGACTGTTAATCCACATCAACACCAGGGCTATGGTTCCAGGGAGTGTTCATCCACATCAACACCAGGACTTTTGTTCCTGAGGCTGTTCAGCCACCTCAACACCAGGACTATTGTTCCTGAGAGTGTTCATCCACATCAACACCAGGACTATTATTCCTGGGGCTGTTCATCCACATCAACACCAGGGCTATTTTTCCTGAACTGCATATCCACAGCTACACCAGGGCTATTATTCCTGAGACTGTTCATCCACCTCAACAACATGACTATTGTTCCTGAGACTGTTCATCCACGTCAACACCAGGACTATTGTTCCTGTGACTGTTCATCCACATTAAGAACAGGGCTTTTGTTCCAGAGACTGTTCATCCACATCAACACCAGGACTATTATTCCTGAGAATGTTCATCCACCTGAACACCAGGAATATTGATCCTGAGACTGTTCATCCACATCAACACCAGGACTATTGTTCCTGAGACTGTTCATCCTCAACAACATCAGGGCTAATGTTCCAGAGACTGTTCATCCACATCAACACCAGGACAATTATTCCAGAGACTGTTCATCCACCTCAACACCTGGGCTATTGTTCCTGAACTGATCATCCACATCAACAGCAGGACTATTGTTCCTGAGGCTGTTCATCCACATCAACACCAGGACTTTTGTTCCTGAGGCTGTTCAGCCACCTCAACACCTGGACTATTGTTCCTGAGAGTCTTCATCCACATCAACACAAGGACTATTGTTCCTGAGGCTGTTCATCCACATCAGCACCAGGGCTATTGTTCCTAATGCTGTTCATCCGCATCAACATCAGGGCCATTATTCCTCAGACTGTTGATCCACATCAACACCAGGGCTATTGTTCCAGAGAGTGTTCATCCACATCAACACCAGGACTTTTGTTCCTGAGGCTGTTCAGCCACCTCAACACCAGGACTATTGTTTCTGAGAGTGTTCATCCACATCAACACCAGGACTATAGCTCCTGAGGCTGTTCATCCACATCAGCACCAGGGCTATTTTTCCTGAACTGTTCCTCCACAGCAACACCAGGGCTATTATTCCTGAGACTGTTCATCCACCTCAACACCAGGACTATTGTTCCTGAGACAGTTCATCCACATCAAAACCAGGGCTATTGTTCCTGAGGCTGTTCATCCGCATCAACACCAGGGCGATTTTTCCTGAGACTGTTCATGCATAACAACAGCAGGTCTATTATTCCTGAGACTGTTCATCCACCTCAACACCAGGACTATTGTTCCTGAGAATGTTCATCCTCATCAACATCAGGGCTATTTTTCCAGAGCTTTTCATCCAAACCAACACCAGGGCGATGTTTCCTGAACTTTTCATCCACATCAACACCTGGGCTATTGTTCCTGAACTGTTCATCCACATCAACATCAGGGCTATTGTTTCTGAGGCTGTTCATCCACATCAACACCAGGACTATTGTTCCTGAGTCTGTTCATCCTCATCAACATCAGGGCTATTATTCCTCAGACTGTTCATCCACATCAACACCAGGGCTATTTTTCCTGAACTGTTCATCCACATCAACACCAGGTTTATTGTTCCTGAGACTGTTCATGCATATCAACACCAGGACTATTGTTCCTGAGGCTGTTCATCCACATCAACACCAGGGCTATTGTTCCTGAGGCTGTTCATCCTCATCAACACCAGGGCTATTATTCCTGAGGCTTTTCATCCACACCAACACCAGGGCTATTTTTCCTGAACTGTTCATCCACATCAGCACCAGGTTTATTGTTCCTGAGACTGTTCATGCATATCAACACAAGGACTATTGTTCCTGAGGCTGTTCATCCACATCAACACCAGGGCTATTATTCCTGATGCTGTTCATCCACATCAACATCAGGACTATTATTCCTGAGCCTGTTCATTCACATCAACTCCAGGACTATTGTTCCTGAGACTGTTCATCCACATCAACACCAGGGCTATTATTCCTGAG
The DNA here is from genome assembly GCF_036365525.1 of Heterodontus francisci. Lineage (NCBI taxonomy): Eukaryota > Metazoa > Chordata > Chondrichthyes > Heterodontiformes > Heterodontidae > Heterodontus > Heterodontus francisci. The sequence continues at coordinate 31,705,585 of NC_090412.1, read as the reverse complement.
ACTGTTCATCCACCTCAACACCATGACTTTTGTTCCTGAGACTGTTCATCCACATCAACACCAGGGCTACTGTTCCTGAGACTGTTCATCCACATCAACACCTGTGCTTTTGTTCCTGAGACTGTTCATCCACATCAACACCAGGACTATGGTTCCTGAGACTGTTCATCCACATCAACACCAGGACTATTGTTCCTGAGACTGTTCATCCACATCAACACCTGGGCTATTTTCCTGAGGCTATTCATCCACATCAACACCTGGGCTATTGTTCCTGAACTGTTCATCAACATTAACATCAGGGCCATTGTTCCTGAGGCTGTTCATCCACATCAACACCAGGACTATTGTTCCTGAGGCTGTTCATCCACATCAACATCAGGGCTATTGTTCCTGAGACTGTTCATCCTCAACAACATCAGGACTATTGTTCCTGAGGCTGTTCATCCACATCAACACCAGGACTATTGTTCCTGAGGCTGTTCATCCACATCAACATCAGGGCTATTATTCCTCAGACTGTTCATCCACATCAACACCAGGGCTATTGTTCCTGAGAGTGTTCATCCACATCAACACCAGGGCGATTATTCCTGAGAATGTTCATCCACCTGAACTCCAGGAATATTGTTCCTGAGACTGTTCATCCACATCAACACCAGGACTATTGTTCCTGAGACTGTTCATCCTCAACAACATCAGGGCTAATGTTCCGGAGACTGCTCATCCACATCAACAGCAGGACAATTATTCCAGAGACTGTTCATCCACCGCAACACCTGGGCTATTGTTCCTGAACTGTTCATCCACATCAACACCAGGGCTATTTTCCTGAGGCTGTTCATCCACATCAAATCCTGGGCTATTGTTCCTGAACTGTTCATCGACTTCAACACCAGGACTATTGTTCCTGAGGCTGTTCATCCACATCAACACCAGGACTTATGTTCCTGAGGCTGTTCAGCCACCTCAACATTGGACTATTGTTCCTGAGAGTGTTCATCCACATCAACACCAGGACTATTGTTCCTGAGGCTGTTCATCCACATCAGCACCAGGGCTTTTGTTCCTAAGGCTGTTCATCCGCATCAACATCAGGGCCATTATTCCTCAGACTGTTAATCCACATCAACACCAGGGCTATGGTTCCAGGGAGTGTTCATCCACATCAACACCAGGACTTTTGTTCCTGAGGCTGTTCAGCCACCTCAACACCAGGACTATTGTTCCTGAGAGTGTTCATCCACATCAACACCAGGACTATAGCTCCTGTGGCTGTTCATCCACATCAGCACCAGGGCTATTTTTCCTGAACTGTTCCTCCACAGCAACACCAGGGCTATTATTCCTGAGACTGTTCATCCACCTCAACAACATGACTATTGTTCCTGAGACTGTTCATCCACATCAACACCAGGACTATTATTCCTGAGAATGTTCATCCACCTGAACACCAGGACTATTTTTCCTTAACTGTTCCTCCACAGCAACACCAGGGCTATTATTCCTGAGACTGTTCATCCACCTCAACACCAGGACTATTGTTCCTGAGACAGTTCATCCACATCAAAACCAGGGCTATTGTTCCTGAGACTGTTCATCCTCAACAACATCAGGGCTAATGTTCCAGAGACTGTTCATCCACATCAACACCAGGACAATTATTCCAGAGACTGTTCATCCACCTCAACACCTGGGCTATTGTTCCTGAACTGATCATCCACATCAACAGCAGGGATATTGTTCCTGAGGCTGTTCATCCACATCAACACCAGGACTTTTGTTCCTGAGGCTGTTCATCCACCTCAACACCTGGACTATTGTTCTTGACAGTCTTCATCCACATCAACACAAGGACTATTGTTCCTGAGGCTGTTCATCCACATCAGCACCAGGGCTATTGTTCCTAATGCTGTACATCGGCATCAACATCAGGGCCATTATTCCTCAGAATGTTGATCCACATCAACACCAGGGCAATTGTTCCAGAGAGTGTTCATCCACATCAACACCAGGACATTTGTTCCTGAGGCTGTTCAGCCACCTCAACACCAGGACTATTGTTTCTGAGAGTGTTCATCCACATCAACACCAGGACTATAGCTCCTGAGGCTGTTCATCCACATCAGCACCAGGGCTATTTTTCCTGAACTGTTCCTCCACAGCAACACCAGGGCTATTATTCCTGAGACTGTTCATCCACCTCAACACCAGGACTATTGTTCCTGAGACAGTTCATCCACATCAAAACCAGGGCTATTGTTCCTGAGGCTGTTCATCCGCATCAACACCAGGGCGATTTTTCCTGAGACTGTTCATGCATAACAACAGCAGGTCTATTATTCCTGAGACTGTTCATCCACCTCAACACCAGGACTATTGTTCCTGAGAATGTTCATCCTCATCAACATCAGGGCTATTTTTCCAGAGCTTTTCATCCAAACCAACACCAGGGCGATGTTTCCTGAACTTTTCATCCACATCAACACCTGGGCTATTGTTCCTGAACTGTTCATCCACATCAACATCAGGGCTATTGTTTCTGAGGCTGTTCATCCACATCAACACCAGGACTATTGTTCCTGAGTCTGTTCATCCACATCAACACCAGGGCTATTTTTCCTGAACAGTTCATCCACATCAACACCAGGTTTATTGTTCCTGAGACTGTTCATGCATATCAACACCAGGACTATTGTTCCTGAGGCTGTTCATCCACATCAACACCAGGGCTATTGTTCCTGAGGCTGTTCATCCTCATCAACACCAGGGCTATTATTCCTGAGGCTTTTCATCCACACCAACACCAGGGCTATTTTTCCTGAACTGTTCATCCACATCAGCACCAGGTTTATTGTTCCTGAGACTGTTCATGCATATCAACACAAGGACTATTGTTCCTGAGGCTGTTCATCCACATAAACACCAGGGCTATTATTCCTGATGCTGCTCATCCACATCAACATCAGGACTATTGTTCCTGAGGCTGTTCATTCACATCAACTCCAGGACTATTGTTCCTGAGACTGTTCATCCACATCAACACCAGGGCTATTATTCCTGAGACTGTTCATCCACCTCAACACCATGACTTTTGTTCCTGAGACTGTTCATCCACATCAACACCAGGGCTACTGTTCCTGAGACTGTTCATCCACATCAACACCTGTGCTATTGTTCCTGAGACTGTTCATCCACATCAACACCAGGACTATTGTTCCTGAGACTGTTCATCCACATCAACACCAGGACTATTGTTCCTGAGACTGTTCATCCACATCAACACCTGGGCTATTTTCCTGAGGCTATTCATCCACATCAACACCTGGGCTATTGTTCCTGAACTGTTCATCAACATTAACATCAGGGCCATTGTTCCTGAGGCTGTTCATCCACATCAACACCAGGACTATTGTTCCTGAGGCTGTTCATCCACATCAACATCAGGGCTATTGTTCCTGAGACTGTTCATCCTCAACAACATCAGGACTATTGTTCCTGAGGCTGTTCATCCACATCAACACCAGGACTATTGTTCCTGAGGCTGTTCATCCACATCAGCATCAGGGCTATTATTCCTCAGACTGTTCATCCACATCAACACCAGGGCTATTGTTCCTGAGAGTGTTCATCCACATCAACACCAGGGCGATTTTTCCTGGGACTGTTCATCCACCTCAACACCAGGACTATTGTTCCTGAGAATGTTCATCCTCATCAACATCAGGGCTATTTTTCCTGAACTTTTCATCCAAATCAACACCAGGGGTATTATTCCTGAATTTTTCATGCACATCAACTCCAGGACTATTGTTCCTGAGACTGTTCATCCACATCAACACCTGGGCTATTGTTCCTGAACTGCTCATCCACATCAACATCAGTGCTATTGTTCCTGAGGCTGTTCATCCACATCAACACCAGGACTATTGTTCCTGAGGCTGTTCATCCTCATCAACATCAGGGCTATTATTCCTCAGACTGTTCATCCACATCAACACCAGGACTATTGTTCCTGAGTGTGTTCATCCACATCAACACCAGGACTATTGTTCCAGAGTCTGTTCATCCACATCAACATCAGGGCTATTATTCCTGATGCTGTTCATCCACATCAACACCAGGGCTATTTTTCCTGAACTGTTCATCCACATCAACACCAGGTTCATTGTTCCTGAGACTGTTCATGCATATCAACACCAGGACTATTGTTCCTGAGGCTGTTCATCCACATCAACACGAGAGCTATTATTCCTGAGCCTGTTCATCCACATCAACATCAGGACTATTGTTCCTGAGGCTGTTCATTCACATCAACTCCAGTACTATTGTTCCAGAGACTGGTCATCCACATCAACACCAGGGCTATTATTCCTGAGACTGTTCATCCACCTCAACACCATGACTATTGTTCGTGAGATTGTTCATCCACATCAGCACCAGGTCTATTGTTCCTGAGGCTGTTCATCCGCATCAACATCAGGGCCATTATTCCTCACACTTTTCATCCACATCAACACCAGGGCTATTGTTCCTGAGAGTTTTCATCCACATCAACACCAGGACTATTGTTCCTGAGAGTGTTCATCCACATCAACACCAGGACTATTGTTCCTGAGACTGTTCATCCACATCAGCACCAGGGCTATTTTTCCTGAACTGTTCCTGAACAGCAACACCAGGGCTATTATTCCTAAGACTGTTCATCCACCTCAACACCAGGATTATTGTTCCTGAGGCTGTTCATCCACCTCAACACCATGACCTTTGTTCCTGAGGATGTTCATCCGCATCAACACCAGGGCGATTTTTCCTGAGACTGTTCATGCATCACAACAGCAGGGCTATTATTCCTGAGACTGTTCATCCACCTCAACACCAGGACTATTGTTCCTGAGAATGTTCATCCTCATCAACATCAGGGCTATTTTTCCTGAACTTTTCATCCAAATCAACACCAGGGCGATATTTCCTGAACTTTTCATCCACATCAACACCTGGGCTATTGTTCCTGAACTGTTCATCCAGAACAACATCAGGGCTACTGTTCCTGAGGCTGTTCATCCACACCAACACCAGGACTATTGTTCCTGAGGCTGTTCATCCTCATCAACATCAGGGCTATTATTCCTCAGACTGTTCATCCACATCAACACCAGGGCTATTGTTCCTGAGAGTGTTCATCCACATCAACACCAGCGCGATTTTACCTGAGACTGTTCATCCACCTCAACACCAGGACTATTGTTCCTGAGAGTGTTCATCCACATCAACACCAGGACTATTGTTCCTGAGGCTGTTCATCAACATCAACATCAGGGCTATTATTCCTGATGCTGTTCATCCACATCAACACCAGGGCTATTTTTCCGGAACTGTTCATCCACATCAACACCAGGTTTATTGTTCCTGAGACTGTTCATGCATATCAACCCCAGGGCTATTATTCCTGAGGCTTTTCATCAAAATCAACCCCAGGTTTATTGTTCCTGAGACTGTTCATGCATATCAACACCAGGGCTATTATTCCTGAGGCTTTTCATCCACACCAACACCAGGGCTATTTTTCCTGAACTGTTCATCCACATCAACACCAGGTTTATTGTTCCTGAGACTCTTCTTGCATATCAACACCAGGACTATTGTTCCTGAGGCTGCTCATCCACATCAACACCAGGGCTATTATTCCTGAGGCTATTCATCCACATCAACACCTGGGCTATTGTTCCTGAACTGTTCATCCACATTAACATCAGGGCTATTGTTCCTGAGGCTGTTCATCCACATCAACACCAGGACTATTGTTCCTGAGGCTGTTCATCCACATCAACATCAGGGCTATTATTCCTGAGGCTGTCCATCCACATCAACACCAGGACTATTGTTTCTGAGGCTGTTCATCCTCATCAACATCAGGGCTATTATTCCTCAGACTGTTCATCCAGATCAACACCAGGGCTATTCTTCCTGAGACTGTTCATCAACGTCAACACCAGAACATTTGTTCCTGAGGCTGTTCAGCCACCTCAACACCAGGACTATTATTCCTGAGGCTGTTCATCCACATCAACACCAGGACTATTGTTCCTGAGGCTGTTCATCCACATCAACATCAGGGCTATTATTCCTCAGACTGTTCATCCAGATCAACACCAGGGCTATTCTTCCTGAGAGTTTTCACCACATCAACACCAGGACTTTTGTTCCTGAGGCTGTTCAGCCACCACAACACCAGGACTATTATTCCTGGGGCTGTTCATCCACATCAACACCAGGGCTATTTTTCCTGAACTGTACATCCACAGCTACACCAGGGCTATTATTCCTGAGACTGTTCATCCACCTCAACAACATGACTATTGTTCCTGAGACTGTTCATCCACGTCAACACCAGGACTATTGTTCCTGTGACTGTTCATCCACATTAACAACAGGGCTTTTGTTCCAGAGACTGTTCATCCACATCAACACCAGGACTATTATTCCTGAGAATGTTCATCCACCTGAACTCCAGGAATATTGTTCCTGAGACTGTTCATCCACATCAACACCAGGACTATTGTTCCTGAGACTGTTGATCCTCAACAACATCAGGGCTAATGTTCCAGAGACTGCTCATCCACATCAACAGCAGGACAATTATTCCAGAGACTGTTCATCCACCGCAACACCTGGGCTATTGTTCCTGAACTGTTCATCCACATCAACACCAGGGCTATTTTCCTGAGGCTGTTCATCCACATCAAATCCTGGGCTATTGTTCCTGAACTGTTCATCGACTTCAACACCAGGACTATTGTTCCTGAGGCTGTTCATCCACATCAACACCAGGACTTATGTTCCTGAGGCTGTTCAGCCACCTCAACACCTGGACTATTGTTCCTGAGAGTGTTCATCCACATCAACACCAGGACTATTGTTCCTGAGGCTGTTCATCCACATCAGCACCAGGGCTATTGTTCCTAAGTCTGTTCATCCGCATCAACATCAGGGCCATTATTCCTCAGACTGTTAATCCACATCAACACCAGGGCTATGGTTCCAGGGAGTGTTCATCCACATCAACACCAGGACTTTTGTTCCTGAGGCTGTTCAGCCACCTCAACACCAGGACTATAGCTCCTGTGGCTGTTCATCCACATCAGCACCAGGGCTATTTTTCCTGAACTGTTCCTCCACAGCAACACCAGGGCTATTATTCCTGAGACTGTTCATCCACCTCAACAACATGACTATTGTTCCTGAGACTGTTCATCCACGTCAACACCAGGACTATTGTTCCTGTGACTGTTCATCCACATTAAGAACAGGGCTTTTGTTCCAGAGACTGTTCATCCACATCAACACCAGGACTATTATTCCTGAGAATGTTCATCCACCTGAACACCAGGAATATTGATCCTGAGACTGTTCATCCACATCAACACCAGGACTATTGTTCCTGAGACTGTTCATCCTCAACAACATCAGGGCTAATGTTCCAGAGACTGTTCATCCACATCAACACCAGGACAATTATTCCAGAGACTGTTCATCCACCTCAACACCTGGGCTATTGTTCCTGAACTGATCATCCACATCAATAGCAGGACTATTGTTCCTGAGGCTGTTCATCCACATCAACACCAGGACTTTTGTTCCTGAGGCTGTTCAGCCACCTCAACACCTGGACTATTGTTCCTGAGAGTCTTCATCCACATCAACACAAGGGCTATTGTTCCTAATGCTGTTCATCCGCATCAACATCAGGGCCATTATTCCTCAGACTGTTGATCCACATCAACACCAGGGCTATTGTTCCAGAGAGTGTTCATCCACATCAACACCAGGACTTTTGTTCCTGAGGCTGTTCAGCCACCTCAACACCAGGACTATTGTTTCTGAGAGTGTTCATCCACATCAACATCAGGACTATAGCTCCTGAGGCTGTTCATCCACATCAGCACCAGGGCTATTTTTCCTGAACTGTTCTTCCACAGCAACACCAGGACTATTGTTCCTGAGACAGTTCATCCACATCAAAACCAGGGCTATTGTTCCTGAGGCTGTTCATCCGCATCAACACCAGGGCGATTTTTCCTGAGACTGTTCATGCATAACAACAGCAGGTCTATTATTCCTGAGACTGTTCATCCACCTCAACACCAGGACTATTGTTCCTGAGAATGTTCATCCTCATCAACATCAGGGCTATTTTTCCAGAGCTTTTCATCCAAACCAACACCAGGGCGATGTTTCCTGAACTTTTCATCCACATCAACACCTGGGCTATTGTTCCTGAACTGTTCATCCACATCAACATCAGGGCTATTGTTTCTGAGGCTGTTCATCCACATCAACACCAGGACTATTGTTCCTGAGTCTGTTCATCCTCATCAACATCAGGGCTATTATTCCTCAGACTGTTCATCCACATCAATACCAGGGCTATTTTTCCTGAACTGTTCATCCACATCAACACCAGGTTTATTGTTCCTGAGACTGTTCATGCATATCAACACCAGGACTATTGTTCCTGAGGCTGTTCATCCACATCAACACCAGGGCTATTGTTCCTGAGGCTGTTCATCCTCATCAACACCAGGGCTATTATTCCTGAGGCTTTTCATCCACACCAACACCAGGGCTATTTTTCCTGAACTGTTCATCCACATCAGCACCAGGTTTATTGTTCCTGAGACTGTTCATGCATATCAACACAAGGACTATTGTTCCTGAGGCTGTTCATCCACATCAACACCAGGGCTATTATTCCTGATGCTGTTCATCCACATCAACATCAGGACTATTGTTCCTGAGGCTGTTCATTCACATCAACTCCAGGACTATTGTTCCTGAGACTGTTCATCCACATCAACACCAGGGCTATTATTCCTGAGACTGTTCATCCACCTCAACACCATGACTTTTGTTCCTGAGACTGTTCATCCACATCAACACCGGGGCTACTGTTCCTGAGACTGTTCATCCACATCAACACCTGTGCTATTGTTCCTGAGACTGTTCATCCACATCAACACCAGGACTATTGTTCCTGAGACTGTTCATCCACATCAACACCAGGACTATTGTTCCTGAGACTGTTCATCCACATCAACACCTGGGCTATTTTCCTGAGGCTATTCATCCACATCAACACCTGGGCTATTGTTCCTGAACTGTTCATCAACATTAACATCAGGGCCATTGTTCCTGAGGCTGTTCATCCACATCAACACCAGGACTATTGTTCCTGAGGCTGTTCATCCACATCAACATCAGGGCTATTGTTCCTGAGACTGTTCATCCTCAACAACATCAGGACTATTGTTCCTGAGGCTGTTCATCCACATCAACACCAGGACTATTGTTCCTGAGGCTGTTCATCCACATCAACATCAGGGCTATTGTTGCTGAGACTGTTCATCCACATTAACACCAGGGCTATTGTTCCTGAGACAGTTCATCCTCAGCAACATCAGGGCTAATGTTCCAGAGACTGTTCATCCACATCAACACCAGGACAATTATTCCAGAGACTGTTCATCCACCTCAACACCTGGGCTATTGTTCCTGAACTGCTCATCCACTTCAACATGAGGGCTATTGTTCCTGAGGCTGTTCATCCACATCAACACCAGGACTATTGTTACTGAGGCTGTTCATCCACATCAACACCAGGACTTTTGTTCCTGAGGCTGTTCAGCCACCTCAACACCAGGACTATAGTTCCTGAGAGTGTTCATCCACATCAACACCAGGACGATAGCTCCTGAGGCTGTTCATCCACATCAGCACCAGGGCTATTTTTCCTGAACTGTTCCTCCACAGCAACAACAGGGCTATTATTACTGACACTGTTCATCCACCTCAACACCAGGACTATTGTTCCTGAGACTGTTCATCCACATCAAAACCAGGGCTATTGTTCCTGAGACTGTTCATCCGCATCAACACCAGGGCGATTTTTCCTGAGACTGTTCATCCTCAACAACATCAGGGCTAATGTTCCTGAGAACGTTCATCCACATCAACACCTGGGCTATTTTCCTGAGGCTTTTCATCCACATCAACACCTGGGCTATTGTTCCTGAACTGTTCATCAACATTAACATCAGGGCTATTGTTCCTGAGGCTGTTCATCCACATCAACACCAGGACTATTGTTCCTGAGGCTGTTCATCCACATCAACATCAGGGCTATTATTCCTGAGACTGTTCATCCTCAACAACATCAGGACTATTGTTCCTGTGACTGTGCATCCACATCAACACCAGGACTATTGTTCCTGAGACTGTTCATCCTCAACAACATCAGGGCTAATGTTCCAGCGACTGTTCATCCACATCAACACCAGGACAATTATTCCAGAGACTGTTCATCCACCTCAACACCTGGGCTATTGTTCCTGAACTGTTCATCCACATCAACACCAGGGCTATTTTCCTGAGGCTGTTCATCCACATCAACACCTGGGCAATTTTTCCTGAACTGTTCATCCACTTCAACATGAGGGCTATTGTTCCTGAGGCTGTTCATCCACATCAACACCAGGGCGATTGTTCCTGAGGCTGTTCATCCACATCAACACCAGGACCTTTGTTCCTGAGGCTGTGCAGCCACCTCAACACCTGGACTATTGTTCCTGAGAGTGTTCATCCACATCAACACCAGGACTATTGTTCCTGAGGCTGTTCATCCACATCAACACCAGGGCTATTGTTCCAGAGAGTGTTCATCCACATCAACACCAGGACTTTTGTTCCTGAGGCTGTTCAGCCACCTCAACACCAGGACTATTTTTCCTGAAAGTGTTCATCCACATCAACACCAGGACTATAGCTCCTGAGGCTGTTCATCCACATCAGCACCAGGGCTATTTTTCCTGAACTGTTCCTCCACAGCAACAACAGGGCTATTATTCCTGACACTGTTCATCCACCTCAACACCAGAACTATTGTTCCTGAGACTGTTCATCCGCATCAACACCAGGGCGATTTTTCCTGAGACTGTTCATGCATAACAACAGCAGGGCTATTATTCCTGAGACTGTTCATCCACCTCAACACCAGGACTATTGTTCCTGAGAATGTTCATCCTCATCAACATCAGGGCTATTTTCCCTGAACTTTTCATCGAAATCAACACCAGGGCGATTTTTCCTGAACTTTTCATCCACATCAACACCTGGGCTATTGTTCCTGAACTGTTCATCCACATCAACATCAGGGCTATTGTTTCTGAGGCTGTTCATCCACATCAACACCAGGTTTATTGTTCCTGAGACTGTTCATGCATATCAACACCAGGGCTATTATTCCTGAGGCTGTTCATCCACACCAACACCAGGGCTATTTTTCCTGAACTGTTCATCCAAATCAACACCAGGTTTATTGCTCCTGAGACTGTTCATGCATATCAACAGCAGGACTATTGTTCCTGAGGCTGTTCATCCACATCAACACCAGGGCTATTATTCCTGAGGCTGTTCATCCACATCAACACCTGGGCTATTGTTCCTGAACTGTTCATCCACATCAACTCCAGGACTATTGTTCCTGAGACTGTTCATCCACATCAAAACCAGGGCTATTGTTCCTGAGGCTGTTCATCCGCATCAACACCAGGGCGATTTTTCCTGAGACTGTTCATGCATAACAACAGCAGGGCTATTATTCCTGAGACTGTTCATCCACCTCAACACCAGGACCATTGCTCCGGAGAATGTTCATCCTCATCAACATCAGGGCTATTTTTCCTGATCTTTTCATCCAAATGAACACCAGGGCGATTTTTGCTGAACTTTTCATCCACAGCAACCGCTGGGCTATTGTTCCTGAACTGTTCATCCACATCAACACCAGGACTATTGTTCCTGAGGCTGTTCATCCACATCAACACCAGGGCTATTATTCCTGAGGCTGTTCATCCACATCAACATCAGGACTATTGTTCCTGAGGCTGTTCAGCCACCTCAACACCAGGAGTATTGTTCCTGAGAGTGTTCATCCACATCAACACCAGGACTATATCTCCTGAGGCAGTTCATCCACCTCAACTCCAGGACTATTGTTCCTGAGACTGTTCATCCACAGCAACAACAGGGCTATTATTCCTGACACTGTTCATCCACCTCAACACCTGGGCTATTGTTCCTGAGACTGTTCATATACATCAAAACCAGGGCTATAGTTCCTGAGGCTGTTCATCCGCATCAACACCAGGGCGATTTTTCCTGAGACTGTTCATGCATAACAACAGCAGGGCTATTATTCCTGAGACTGTTCATCCACATCAACACCAGGACTATTGTTCCTGAGAATGTTCATCCTCATCAAAATCAGGGCTATTTTTCCTGAACGTTTCATCCAAATCAATACCAGGGCGATTTTTCCTGAACTTTTCATCCACATCAACACCTGGGCTATTGTTCCTGAACTGTTCATCCACATCAACATCAGTGCTATTGTTTCTGAGGCTGTTCATCCACATCAACACCAGGACTATTGTTCCAGAGGCTGTTCATCCTCATCAACATCAGGGCTATTATTCCTCATACTGTTCATGCATATCAACACCAGGACTATTGTTCCTGAGGCTGTTCATCCACATCAACACCAGGGCTATTATTCCTGAGGCTTTTCATCCACATCAACACCAGGTTTATTGTTCCTGAGACTGTTCATGCATATCAACACCAGGACTATTGTTCCTGAGGCTGTTCATCCACATCAACACCAGGGCTATTATTCCTGAGGCTGTTCATCCACATCAACATCAGGACTATTGTTCCTGAGGCTGTTCATTCACATCAACTCCAGGACTATTGTTCCTGAGACTGTTCATCCACATCAACACCAGGGCTATTATTCCTGAGACTGTTCATCAACCTCAACACCATGACTATTGTTCCTGAGACTGTTCATCCACATCAACACCAGGGCTATTGTTCCTGAGACTGTTCATCCACATCAACACCTGTGCTATTGTTCTTGAGACTGTTCATCCACATCAACACCAGGACTATTGTTCCTGAGACTGTTCATCCACATCAACACCAGGACTATTGTTCCTGAGACTGTTCATCCTCAACAACATCAGGGCTAATGTTCCTGAGACTGTTCATCCACATCAGCACCAGGACTATTGTTCCTGAGACTGTTCATCCACATCAACACCTGGGCTATTTTCCTGAGGCTATTCATCCACATCAACACCTGGGCTATTGTTCCTGAACTGTTCATCAATATTAACATAAGGGCTATTGTTCCTGAGGCTGTTCATCCACATCAACATCAGGACTATTGTTCCTGATGCTATTCAGCCACATCAACATCAGGGCTATTATTCCTGAGGCTGTTCATCCACATCAACACCAGGACTATTGTTCCTGAGGCTGTTCATCCTCATCAACATCAGTGCTATTATTCCTCAGACTGTTCATCCAGATCAACACCAGGGCTATTCTTCCTGAGACTTTTCATCAACATCTACTCCAGGACTTTTGTTCCTGAGGCTGTTCAGCCACCTCAACACCAGGCCTATTATTCCTGAGGCTGTTCATCCACATCAACACCAGGACGATTGTTCCTGAGGCTGTTCATCCACATCAACATCAGGGCTATTATTCCTCAGACTGTTCATCCAGATCAACACCAGGGCTATTCTTCCTGAGAGTGTTCACCACATCAACACCAGGACTATTGTTCCTGAGGCTGTTCATCCACATCAACACCAGGGCTATTATTCCTGAGGCTTTTCATCCACATCAACACCAGGTTTACTGTTCCTGAGACTGTTGATCCACGTCAACACCAGGATTACTGTTCCTGTGACTGTTCATCCACATTAACAACAGGGCTTTTGTTCCAGAGACTGTTCATCCACATCAACACCAGGACTATTACTCCTGAGAATGTTCATCCACCTCAACACCAGGAATATTGGTCCTGAGACTGTTCATCCACATCAACACCAGGACTATTGTTCCTGAGACTGTTCATCCTCAACAACATTAGGACTATTGTTCCTGTGACTGTTCATCCACATCAACACCAGGACTATTGTTCCTGAGACTGTTCATCCTCAACAACATCTGGGCTAATGTTCCAGAGACTGTTCATGCACATCAACACCAGGACAATTATTCAGGAGACTGTACATCCAGCTCAACACCTGGGCTATTGTTCCTGAACTGTTCATCCACATCATCACCAGGGCTATTTTCCTCAAGCTGTTCATCCACATCAACACCTGGGCTATTGTTCCTGAACTGTTCATCCACTTCAACATCAGGGCTATTGTTCCTGAGGCTGTTCATCCACATCAACACCAGGACTATTGTTCCTGAGGCTGTTCATCCACATCAACACCAGGACTTTTGTTCCTGAGGCTGTTCAGCCACCTCAACACCTGGACTATTGTTCCTGAGAGTGTTCACCAGATCAACACCAGGACTATTGTTCCTGAGGCTGTTCATCCACATCAGCACCAGGGCTATTGTTCCTGAGGCTGTTCATCCGCATCAACATCAGGGCCATTATTCCTCAGACTGTTCATCCACATCAACACCAGGGCTATTGTTCCTGAGAGCGTTCATCCACATCAACACCAGGACTTTTGTTACTGAGGCTGTTCAGCCACCTCAACACCAGGACTATTGTTCCTGAGGCTGTTCATCCACATCAGCACCAGGGCTATTTTTCCTGAACTGTTCCTCCGCAGCAACACCAGGGCTATTATTTCGGAGACTGTTCATCCACCTCAACACCAGGATTATTGGACCTGAGACTGTTCATCCACATCAAAACCAGGGCTATTGTTCCTGAGGCTGTTCATCTGCATCAACACCAGGGCGATTTTTCCTGAGACTGTTCATGCATCACAACAGCAGGGCTATTATTCCTGTGACTGTTTATCCACCTCAACACCAGGACTATTGTTCCTGAGAATGTTCATCCTCATCAACATCAGGGCTGTTTTTCCTGAACTTTTCATCCAAATCAACACCAGGGCGATTTTTCCTGAACTTTTCATCCACATCAACACCTGGGCTATTGTTCCTGAACTGTTCATCCATATCAACACCAGGGCTATTATTCCTGAGACTGTTCATCCACCTCAACACCAGGACTAATGTTCCTGAGACTGTTCATCCACATCAACATCATGGCTATTATTCCTGAGGCTGTTCATCCTCATCAACATCAGGGCTATTATTCCTCAGACTGTTCATCCAGATCAACACCAGGGCTATTGTTCCTGAGACTATTCATCCACATCAACACCAGGACTTTTGTTCCTGAGACTGTTCATCCTCAACAATATCAGGAATATTGTCCCTGAGGCTGTTCATCCACATCAACACCAGGGCTATTTTTCCTGAACTGTTCATCCACAGCAACACCAGGGCTATTATTTCTGAGTCTGTTCAACCACCTCAACAACATGACTATTATTCCTGAGACTGTTCATCCACCTCAACACCAGGACTATTGTTACTGAGACTGTTCATCCACATCAACACCAGGACTTTTGTTCCTGAGACTGTTCATCCTCAACAATATCAGGTATATTGTCCCTGAGGCTGTTCATCCACATCAACACCAGGGCTATTTTTCCTGAACTGTTCATCCACAGCAACACCAGGGCTATTATTTCTGAGTCTGTTCAACCACCTCAACAACATGACTATTATTCCTGAGACTGTTCATCCACCTCAACACCAGGACTATTGTTACTGAGACTGTTCATCCACATCAACACCAGGACTATTGTTCCTGAGACTGTTCATCCTCAACAACAACAGGGCTAATGTTCCTGAGACTGTTCATCCACATCAACACCAGGGCTATTGTTCCTGAGGCTGTTCATCCACATCAACACCAGGGCGCTTTTTCCTGAACTGTTCATCCACATCAACACCAGGTTTATTGTTCCTGAGACTGTTCATGCATATCAACAACAGGACTATTGTTCCTGAGAATCTTCATCCACCTCAACACCAGGGCGATTGTTCCTGAGGCTGTTCATCCACATCAACAACAGGACTATTGTTCCTGAGGCGGTTCATTCACATCAACTCCAGGACTATGGTTCCTGAGACCGTTCATC
Source organism: Heterodontus francisci (assembly GCF_036365525.1). Taxonomy (NCBI): domain Eukaryota; kingdom Metazoa; phylum Chordata; class Chondrichthyes; order Heterodontiformes; family Heterodontidae; genus Heterodontus; species Heterodontus francisci. The sequence continues at coordinate 31,689,491 of NC_090412.1, read as the reverse complement.
CACCTCAACACCAGGACTATTGTTCCTGAGACTGTTCATCCACATCAACACCAGGACTATTGTTCCTGAGACTGTTCATCAACATCAACATCAGGGCTATTATTCCTGAGGCTGTTCATCCACATCGACACCAGGACTATTGTTCCTGAGTCTGTTCATTCACATCAACTCCAGGAATATTGTTCCTGAGACTGTTCATCCACCTCAACACCAGGGCTATTATTCCTGAGACTGTTCATCCACCTCAACACCAGGACGATTGTTCCTGAGACTTTTCATCCAAATCAACACCAGGGCTATTATTACTGAGACTGTTCATCCACCACAACACCAGGACTAATGTTCCTCAGACTGTTCATCCTCATCAACATCAGGGCTATTATTCCTCAGACTGTTCATCCAGATCAACACCGGGGCTATTGTTCCTGTGAGTGTTCATCCACATCAACACCAGGACTTTTGTTCCTGAGGCTGTTCAGCCACCTTAACACCAGGACTATTGTTCCTGAGAGTGTTCATCCACATCAACACCAGGACTATTATTCCTGAGACTGTTCATCCACCTCAACACCAGGACTATTGTTTCTGAGACTGTTCATCCACATCAACACCAGGACTATTGTTCCTGAGACTGTTATTCCTCAAAAACATCAGGGCTAATGTTCCTGAGACTGTTCATCCACATCAACACCAGGGCTATTGTTCCAGAACTGTTCATCCACATCAACACAAGGGCTATTTTCCTGAACTGTTCATTCACATCAACATAAGGTTTATTGTTCCTGAGGCTGTTCATGCATATCAACACCAGGGCTATTTTTCCTGAACTGTTCATCCACAGCAACACCAGGGCTATTATTCCTGAGACTGTTCATCCACATCAACACCAGGACTATTGTTCCTGAGACTGTTCATCCACTTCAACACAAGGGCTTTTGTTCCAGAGAATGTTCATCCACATCAACACCAGGACTATTATTCCTGTGACTGTTCATCCACCTCAACACCAGGACTATTGTTTCTGAGACTGTTCATCCACATCAACACCAGGACTATTGTTCCTGAGACTGTTATTCCTCAAAAACATCAGGGCTAATGTTCCTGAGACTGTTCATCCACATCAACACCAGGGCTATTGTTCCAGAACTGTTCATCCACATCAACACCAGGGCTATTTTCCTGAACTGTTCATTCACATCAACATAAGGTTTATTGTTCCTGAGGCTGTTCATGCATATCAACATCAGGGCTATTATTCCTGAGGCTGTTCATCCTCATCAACATCAGGGCTATTATTCCTCAGACTGTTCATCCAGATCAACAACAGGGCTATTGTTCCTGAGACTGTTCATCCACATCAACACCAGAACTTTTGTTCCTGAGACTGTTCATCCTCAACAATATCAGGAATATTGTCCCTGAGGCTGTTCATCCACATCAACACCAGGGCTATTTTTCCTGATCTGTTCATCCACAGAAACACCAGGGCTATTATTTCTGAGACTGTTCATCCACCTCAACAACATGACTATTATTCCTGAGACTGTTCATCCACCTCAACACCAGGACTATTGTTCCTGAGCCTGTTCATCCACATCAACACCAGGACTATTGTTCCTGAGACTGTTCATCCTCAACAACAACAGGGCTAATGTTCCTGAGACTGTTCATCCACATCAACACCAGGGCTATTGTTCCTGAGGCTGTTCTTCCACATCAACACCAGGGCGCTTTTTCCTGAACTGTTCATCCACATCAACACCAGGTTTATTGTTCCTGAGACTGTTCATGCATATCAACAACAGGCCTAATGTTCCAGAACTGTTCATCCACATCAACACCAGGTTTATTGTTAATGAGACTGTTCATCCACCTCAACACCAGGGCTATTGTTCCTGAGGCTGTTCATCCACATCAACACCAGGGCGATTTTTCCTGAACTGTTCATCCACATCAATACCAGGACTATTGTTCCTGAGGCTGTTCATTCACATCAACTCGAGGACTATTGTTCCTGAGACTGTTCATCCACATCAGCACCAGGGCTATTGTTCCTCAGGCTGTTCATCCGCATCAACATCATGGCCCTTATTCCTCAGACTGATCATCCACATCAACACCAGGGCTATTGTTCCTGAGGCTGTTCATCTGCATCAACACCAGGGCGATTTTTCCTGAGACTGTTCATGCATAACAACAGCAGGGCTATTATTCCTGAGACTGTTTATCCACCTCAACACCAGGACTATTGTTCCTGAGAATGTTCATCCTCATCAACATCAGGGCTATTTTTCCTGAACATTTCATCCAAATCAACACCAGGGCGCTTTTTCCTGAACTTTTCATCCACATCAACACCTGGGCTATTGTTCCTGAACTGTTCATCCATATCAACACCAGGGCTATTATTCCTGAGACTGTTCATCCACCTCAACACCAGGACTAATGTTCCTGAGACTGTTCATCCACATCAACATCATGGCTATTATTCCTGAGGCTGTTCATCCTCATCAACATCAGGGCTATTATTCCTCAGACTGTTCATCCAGATCAACACCAGGGCTATTGTTCCTGAGACTGTTCATCCACATCAACACCAGGACTTTTGTTCCTGAGACTGTTCATCCTCAACAATATCAGGAATATTGTCCCTGAGGCTGTTCATCCACATCAACACCAGGGCTATTGTTCCTGAGGCTGTTCATCCACATCAACACCAGGGCGCTTTTTCCTGAACTGTTCATCCACATCAACACCAGGTTTATTGTTCCTGAGACTGTTCATGCATATCAACAACAGGACTATTGTTCCTGAGAATCTTCATCCACCTCAACACCAGGGCTATTGTTCCTGAGGCTGTTCATCCACATCAACACCAGGGCGATTTTTCCTGAACTGTTCATCCACATCAACACCAGGACTATTGTTCCTGAGGCTGTTCACTCACATCAACTCCAGGACTATTGTTCCTGAGACCGTTCATCCACCTCAACGCCAGGACTATTATTCCTGAGGATGTTCATCCACATCAACACCAGGACTTTTGTTCCTGAGGCTGTTCAGCCACCTCAACACCAGGACTATTGTTCCTGAGAGTGTTCATCCACATCAACACCAGGACTATAGTCCCTGAGGCTGTTCATCCACATCAACACCAGGGCTATTTTTCCTGAACTGTTCATCCACAGCAACACCAGGGCTATTATTCCTGAGACTGTTCATCCACATCAACACCAGGACTATTGTTCCTGAGACTGTTCATCCACTTCAACACCAGGGCTTTTGTTCCAGAGAATGTTCATCCACATCAACACCAGGACTATTATTCCTGAGACTGTTCATCCACCTCAACACCAGGACTATTGTTTCTGAGACTGTTCATCCACATCAACACCAGGACTATTGTTCCTGAGACTGTTATTCCTCAAAAACATCAGGGCTCATGTTCCTGAGACTGTTCATCCACATCAACACCAGGGCTATTGTTCCAGAACTGTTCATCCACATCAACACCAGGGCTATTTTCCTGAACTGTTCATCCACATCAACATAAGGTTTATTGTTCCTGAGGCTGTCCATGCATATCAACATCAGGGCTATTATTCCTGAGGCTGTTCATCCTCATCAACATCAGGGCTATTATTCCTCAGACTGTTCATCCAGATCAACACCAGGGCTATTGTCCCTGAGGCTGCTCATGCACATCAACACCAGGGCTATTTTTCCTGATCTGTTCATCCACAGCAACACCAGGGCTATTATTTCTGAGACTGTTCATCCACCTCAACAACATGACTATTATTCCTGAGACTGTTCATCCACCTCAACACCAGGACTATTGTTCCTGAGTCTGTTCATCCACATCAACACCAGGACTATTGTTCCTGAGACTGTTCATCCTCAACAACAACAGGGCTAATGTTCCTGAGACTGTTCATCCACATCAACACCAGGGCTATTGTTCCTGAGGCTGTTCATCCACATCAACACCAGGGTGCTATTTCCTGAACTATTCATCCACATCAACACCAGGTTTATTGTTCCTGAGAATGTTCATCCACCTCAACACCAGGGCTATTGTTCCTGAGGCTGTTCATCCACATCAACACCAGGGCGATTTTTCCTGAACTGTTCATCCACATCAATACCGGGACTATTGTTCCTGAGGCTGTTCATTCACATCAACTACAGGACTATTGTTTCTGAGACTGTTCATCCACCTCAACACCAGGGCTATTATTCCTGAGACCGTTCTTCCACCTCAACACCAGGACTATTGTTCCTGAACTGTTCATCCACATCAACACCAGGACTATTGTTCCTGAGACTGTTCATCAACATCAACATCAGGGCTATTATTCCTGAGGCTGTTCATCCACATGAACACCAGGACTATTGTTCCTGAGGCTGTTCATTCACATCAACTCCAGGAATATTGTTCCTGAGACTGTTCATCCACCTCAACACCAGGGCTATTATTCCTGAGACTGTTCATCCACCTCAACACGAGGACGATTGTTCCTGAGACTGTTCATCCAAATCAACACCAGGGATATTATTACTGAGACTGTTCATCCACCACAACACCAGGACTAATGTTCCTCAGACTGTTCATCCTCATCAACATCAGGGCTATTATTCCTCAGACTGTTCATCCAGATCAACACCGGGGCTATTGTTCCTGAGAGTGTTCATCCACATCAACACCAGGACTTTTGTTCCTGAGGCTGTTCAGCCACCTCAACACCAGGACTATTGTTCCTGAGAGTGTTCATCCACATCAACACCAGGACTATAGTCCCTGAGGCTGTTCATCCACATCAACACCAGGGCTATTTTTCCTGAACTGTTCATCCACAGCAACACCAGGGCTATTATTCCTGAGACTGTTCATCCACATCAACACCAGGACTATTGTTCCTGAGATTGTTCATCCACTTCAGCACCAGGGCTTTTGTTCCAGAGACTTTTCATCCACATCAACACCAGGACTATTATTCCTGAGACTGTTCATCCACCTCAACACGAGGACTATTGTTTCTGAGACTGTTCATCCACATCAACACCAGGACTATTGTTCCTGAGACTGTTATTCGTCAAAAACATAAGGGCTAATGTTCCTGTGACTGTTCATCCAGATCAACACCAGGGCTATTGTTCCAGAACTGTTCATCCACATCAACACCAGGGCTATTTTCCTGAACTGTTCATCCACATCAACACCAGGTTTATTGTTCCTGAGACTGTTCATGCATATCAACACCAGGACTATTGTTCCTGAGGCTGTTCATCCACATCAACACCAGGGTGATTTTTCCTGAACTGTTCATCCACCTCAACACCAGGACTATTGTTCCTGAGACTGTTCATCAACATCAACATCAGGGCTATTATTCCTGAGACAAAAACAAGAAATGCTGGATTCACTCAGCAGGTCTTCCAGCATCTGTGGAAAGAGAAGCAGAGTTAACGTTTCGGGTCAGTGACCCTTCTTCGGAACTGACAAATATTAGAAAAGTCACAGATCATTAACAAGTGAGGTGGGGGTTGGGCAAGAGATAACAAAGAGAAGGTGCAGATTGGATCAGGCCACATAGCTGACCAAAAGGTCACGGAGCAAAGGCAAACAATATGTTAATGGTGTGTTGAAAGACAAAGCATTAGTACAGATTAGGTGTGAATATACTGAATATAGAACATCAGCAAGTGCAAACCTGAAGAAAAACAACCTGAAAAAAACAGTGGGTAAGCAAACTGAACAAACTAAGATGAAATGAAATAAATGCAAAAAATGTAAAAAGGAATGCAAAAAAAAGGAAGAAAAAATAACTAAAAATGACTAAAAATGAAAGTAAAGTGGGGGGCTGTCATGCTCTGAAATTATTGAACTCAATGTTCAGTCCGGCAGGCTGTAGTGTGCCGAATCGGTAGATGAGATGCTGTTCCTCGAGCTTGCGTTGATGTTCACTGGAACACTGCAGCAATCCCAGGACAGAGATGTGAGCATGAGAGCAGTTGGGAGTGTTGAAATGGCAAGCAACCGGAAGCTCAGGGTTCTGCTTGCAGACTGAGCGGAGATGTTCCGCAAAGCGGTCACCCAGTCTGCGCTTGGTCTCCCCAATGTAGAGGAGACCACACTGTGAGCAGCGAATACAGTATACTACATTGAAAGAAGTACAAGTAAATCGCTGCTTCACCTGAAAGGAGTGTTTGGGGCCTGGGATAGTGAGGAGAGAGGAGGTAAATGGGCAGGTATTACACCTCCTGCGATTGCAAGGGAAGGTGCCCTGGGACGGGGACGAGGTGGTGGGGGTAATGGAGGAGTGGACCAGGGTGTCGCGGAGGGAACGATCCCTTCGGAATGCTGACAGGGGAAGGGAGGGGAATTTGCGACTGGTAGTGGCATCACGCTGGAGGTGCCGAAAATGGCGGAGGATGATCCTTTGGATATGGAGGCTGGTGGGATGAAAAGTGAGGACAAGGGGAACCCTGTCACGGTTCTGGGAGGGAGGGGAAGGGGTGAGGGTAGAGGTGCGGGGAATGGGTCGGACACGGTTGAGGGCCCTGTCAACCACAGTGGGGGGAAATCCTCGGTTGAGGAAAAAGGAGGTCATATCAGAAGCACCGTCATGGAAGGTAGCATCATCAGAGCAGATGCGTCGGAGACGGAGAAACTGGGAGAATGGAATGGAGTCCTTACAGGAGGTCGGGTGTGAAGAAGTGTTGTCGAGGTAGCTGTGGGAGTCAGTGGGCTTATAATGGATATTGGTAGACAACCTATCCCCAGAGATGGAGACAGAGAAGTCGAGGAAGGGAAGGGAAGTGTCAGAGATGGACCATGTAAAGGTGAGAGAAGGGTGGAAATTGGAAGCAAAGTTGATAAAGTTTTCTAGTTCGGGGCGGGAGCAGGAAACGGCACCGATACAGTCATCAATGTACCCGAAAAAGAGTTGGGGGAGGGGGCCTGAGTAGGACTGGAACAAAGAATGCTCGACATATCCCACAAAAAGTCAGGCATAACTAGGACTCATGCGGGTACCCAAAGCGACACCTTTTACTTGAAGGAAATGCATGGAGTTGAAGGAGAAGTTGTTCAATGTGAGAACAAGTTCAGCCAGGCGGAGGAGGGTGTTAGTGGATGGTGTCTGGTTGGGCCTCTGTTCCAGGAAGAAGCGGAGAGCCCTCAAACCATCCTGGTGGGGGATGGAGGTGTCGAGCGATTGGACGTCCATAGTGAAGAGGCTGTTCATCCATATCAACACCAGGACGATTGTTCCTGAGGCTGTTCATTCACATCAACTCCAGGACTATTGTTCCTGAGACTCTTCATCCACCTCAACACCAGGACTATTTTTCCTGAGACTGTTCATCCACCTCAACACCAGGGCTTTTTTTCCTGAACTGTTCATCCACCTCAACACCAGGACTATTGTTCCTGAGACTGTTCATCAACATCAACACCAGGACTATTGTTCCTGAGACAGATCATCCACATCAACACCAAGGCGATTTTTCCTAAACTGTTCATCCACATCAACACCAGGTTTATTGTTCCTGAGACAGTTCATGCATATCAACACCAGGACTATTGTTCCTGAGACTGTTCATCCACATCAACACCAGGGCGATTTTTCCTGAACTGTTCATCCACATCAACACCAGGACTATTGTTCCTGAGGCTGTTCATTCACATCAACTCAAGGACTATTGTTCCTGAGACTGTTCATCCACCTCAACACCAGGGCTATTATTCCTGAGACCGTTCATCCACCTCAACACCAGGACTATTGTTCCTGAGACTGCTCATCCACATCAACAGCAGTGCTATTATTCCTGATACTGTTCATCCACCTCAACACCAGGACTAATTTTCCTGAGACTGTTCATCCATATCAACACCAGGGCTATTATTCCTGAGACTTTTCATCCACCTCAACACCAGGACTAATGTTCCTGAGACTGTTCATTCACATCAACACGAGACCTATTATTCCTGAGACTGTTCATCCACCTCAACACCAGGACTAATGTTCCTGAGACTGTTCATCCACATCAACATCAGGGCTATTATTCCTAGGCTGTTCATCCACATCAACACCAGGATTATTGTTCCTGAGGCTGTTCATTCTCATCAACATCAGGGCTATTATTCCTCAGACTGTTCATCCAGATCAACACCAGGGCTATTCATCCTGAGAGTGTTCATCCACATCAACACCAGGACTTTTGTTCCTGAGACTGTTCATCCTCAACAACATCAGGAATATTGTCCCTGAGGCTGTTCATCCACATGAACACCAGGGCTATTTTTCCTGAACTGTTCATCCACAGCAACACCAGGGCTATTGTTCCTGAGGCTGTTCATTCACATCAACTCCAGGACTATTGTTCCTGAGACTGTTCATCCACATCAACACCAGGGCTTTTGTTCCAGGGACTGTTCATCCACATCAACACCAGGACTATTATTCCTGAGACTGTTCATCCACCTCAACACCAGGACTATTGTTCCTGAGACTGTTCATCCACATCAACACCAGGACTATTGTTCCTGAGACTGTTCATCCTCAACAACAACAGGGCAAATATTCCTGAGACTGTTCATCCACATCAACACCAGGGCTATTGTTCCTGAGGCTGTTCATCCACATCAACACCAGGGCGCTTTTTCCTGAACTGTTCATCCACATCAACACCAGGTTTATTGTTCCTGAGACTGTTCATGCATATCAACACCAGGACTATTGTTCCTGAGGCTGTTCATCCACATCAACACCAGGGCGATTTTTCCTGAACTGTTCATCCACATCAACACCAGGACTATTGTTCCTGAGGCTGTTCATTCACATTAACTCCAGGACTATTGTTCCTGAGACTGTTCATCCACCTCAACACCAGGGCTATTATTCCTGAGACCGTTCATCCACCTCAACACCAGGACTATTGTTCCTGAACTGTTCATCCACATCAACAGCAGGACTGTTGTTCCTGAGACTGTTCATCAACATCAACATCAGGGCGATGATTCCTGAGGCTGTTCATCCACATCAACACCAGGACTATTGTTCCTGAGGCTGTTCATTCACATCAACTCCAGGAATATTGTTCCTGAGACTGTTCATCCACCTCAACACCAGGGCTATTATTCCTGAGACTGTTCATCCACCTCAACACCAGGACGATTGTTCCTGAGACTGTTCATCCAAATCAACAGCAGGGCTATTAGTACTGAGACTGTTCATCCACCTCAACACCAGGACTAATGTTCCTCAGACTGTTCATCCTCATCAACATCAGGGCTATTATTCCTCAGACTGTTCATCCAGATCAACACCGGGGCTATTCTTCCTGAGAGTGTACATCCACATCAACACCAGGACTATTGTTCCTGAGGCTGTACAGCCACCTCAACACCAGGACTATTGTTCCTGAGTGTGTTCATCCACATCAACACCAGGACTATAGTCCCTGAGGCTGTTCATCCACATCAACACCAGGTCTATTTTTCCTTAACTGTTCATCCACATCAACACCAGGACTATTATTCCTGAGATTGTTCATCCACCTCAACACCAGGACTAATGTTCCTCAGACTGTTCATCCTCATCAACATCAGGGCTATTATTCCTCAGACTGTTCATCCAGATCAACACCGGGTCTATTCTTCCTGAGAGTGTTCATCCACATCAACACCAGGACTATTGTTCCTGAGGCTGTACAGCCACCTCAACACCAGGACTATTGTTCCTGAGTGTGTTCATCCACATAAACACCAGGACTATAGTCCCTGAGGCTGTTCATCCACATCAACACCAGGTCTATTTTTCCTTAACTGTTCATCCACATCAACACCAGGACTATTATTCCTGAGATTGTTCATCCACCTCAACACCAGGACTATTGTTTCTGAGACTGTTCATCCACATCAACACCAGGACTATTATTCCTGAGACTGTTCATCCACCTCAACACCAGGACTATTGTTTCTGAGACAGTTCATCCACATCAACACCAGGACTATTGTTCCTGAGACTGTTATTCCTCAAAAACATCAGGGCTAATGTTCCTGAGACTGTTCATCCACATCAACACCAGGGCTATTTTCCTGAACTGTTCATCCACATCAACACCAGGTTTATTGTTCCTGAGACTGTTCTTGCATATCAACACCAGGACTATTGTTCCTGAGGCTGTTCATCTACATCAACACCAGGGCGATTTTTCCTGATCTGTTCATCCACATCAACACCAGGACTGTTGTTGCTGAGACTGTTCATCAACATCAACATAAGGGCTATTATTCCTGAGGCTGTTCATCCACATCAACACCAGGACTATTGTTCCTGAGGCTGTTCATTCACATCATCTCCAGGACTATTGTTCCTGAGGCTGTTCATCCACCTAAACACCAGGGCTATTATTCCTGAGACTGTTCATCCACCTCAACACCAGGACTATTTTTCCTGAGGCTGTTCATCCACATCAGCACCAGGGCTATTTTTCCTGAACTGTTCATCCATCTCAACACCAGGACTATTGTTCCTGAGACTGTTCATCAACATCAACACCAGGACTATTGCTCCTGAGACTGATCTTCCACATCAACACCAAGGCGATTTTTCCTGAACTGTTCATCCACATCAACACCAGGTTTATTGTTCCTGAGACTGTTCATGCATATCAACACCAGGACTATTGTTCCTGAGGCTGTTCATCCACATCAACACCAGGGCTATTTTTCCTGATCTGTTCATCCACAGCAACACCAGGGCTAATATTTCTGAGGCTGTTCATCCACATCAACAACATGACTATTGTCCCTGAGACTGTTCATCCGCATCAACACCAGGACTATTGTTCCTGAGACTGTTCATCCACATCAACACCAGGGCTTTTGTTCCAGAGACTGTTCATCCACATCAACAGCAGGACTATTATTCCTGAGACTGTTCATCCACCTCAACACCAGGACTATTGTTCCTGAGACTGTTCATCCACATCAACACCAGGACTATTGTTCCTGAGACTGTTCATCCTCAACAACAACAGGGCTAATGTTCCTGAGACTGTTCATCCACATCAACACCAGGGCTATTGTTCCTGAGGCTGTTCATCCACATCAACACCAGGGTGCTTTTTCCTGAACTGTTCATCCACATCAACACCAGGTTTATTGTTCGTGAGACTGTTCATGCATATCAACACCAGGACTATTGTTCCTGAGGCTGTTCATCCACATCAACACCAGGGCGATTTTTCCTGAACTGTTCATCCACATCAACTGCAGGACTATTGTTCCTGAGGCTGTTCATTCGCATCAACTCCAGGACTATTGTTCCTGAGACTGTTCATCCACCTCAACACCAGGGCTATTATTCCTGAGACCGTTCATCCACCTCAACACCAGGACTATTGTTCCTGAACTGTTCATCCACATCAACACCAGGACTATTGTTCCTGAGACTGTTCATCAACATCAACATCAGGGCTATTATTCATGAGGCTGTTCATCCACATCAACAGCAGGACTATTGTTCCTGAGGCTGTTCATTCACATCAACTCCAGGAATATTGTTCCTGAGACTGTTCATCCACCTCAACACCAGGGCTATTATTCCTGAGACTGTTCATCCACCTCAACACCAGGACTATTGTTTCTGAGACTGTTCATCCACATCAACACCAGGACTATTGTTCCTGAGACTGTTATTCCTCAAAAACATCAGGGCTAATGTTCCTGAGACTGTTCATCCACATCAACACCAGGGCTATTTTCCTGAACTGTTCATCCACATCAACACCAGGTTTATTGTTCCTGAGACTGTTCATGCATATCAACACCAGGACTATTGTTCCTGAGACTGTTATTCCTCAAAAACATCAGGGCTAATGTTCCTGAACTGTTCATCCACATCAACACCAGGTTTATTGTTCCTGAGACTGTTCTTGCATATCAACACCAGGACTATTGTTCCTGAGGCTGTTCATCCACATCAACACCAGGGCGATTTTTCCTGATCTATTCATCCACATCAACACCAGGACTGTTGTTGCTTAGACTGTTCATCAACATCAACATAAGGGCTATTATTCCTGAGGCTGTTCATCCACATCAACACCAAGACTATTGTTCCTGAGGCTGTTCATTCACATCATCTCCAGGACTATTGTTCCTGAGGCTGTTCATCCACCTAAACACCAGGGCTATTATTCCTGAGACTGTTCATCCACCTCAACACCAGGACTATTTTTCCTGAGACTGTTCATCCACATCAGCACCAGGGCTATTTTTCCTGAACTGTTCATCCATCTCATCACCAGGACTATTGTTCCTGAGACTGTTCATCAACATCAACACCAGGACTATTGCTCCTGAGACTGATCTTCCACATCAACACCAAGGCGATTTTTCCTGAACTGTTCATCCACATCAACACCAGGTTTATTGTTCCTGAGACTGTTCATGCATATCAACACCAGGACTATTGTTCCTGAGGCTGTTCATCCACATCAACACCAGGGCTATTTTTCCTGATCTGTTCATCCACAGCAACACCAGGGCTAATATTTCTGAGGCTGTTCATCCACATCAACAACATGACTATTGTCCCTGAGACTGTTCATCCGCATCAACACCAGGACTATTGTTCCTGAGACTGTTCATCCACATCAACACCTGGGCTTTTGTTCCAGAGACTGTTCATCCACATCAACAGCAGGACTATTATTCCTGAGACTGTTCATCCACCTCAACACCAGGACTATTGTTCCTGAGACTGTTCATCCACATCAACACCAGGACTATTGTTCCTGAGACTGTTCATCCTCAACAACAACAGGGCTAATGTTCCTGAGACTGTTCATCCACATCAACACCAGGGCTATTGTTCCTGAGGCTGTTCATCCACATCAACACCAGGGCGCTTTTTCCTGAACTGTTCATCCACATCAACACCAGGTTTATTGTTCGTGAGACTGTTCATGCATATCAACACCAGGACTATTGTTCCTGAGGCTGTTCATCCACATCAACACCAGGGCGATTTTTCCTGAACTGTTCATCCACATCAACTGCAGGACTATTGTTCCTGAGGCTGTTCATTCGCATCAACTCCAGGACTATTGTTCCTGAGACTGTTCATCCACCTCAACACCAGGGCTATTATTCCTGAGACCGTTCATCCACCTCAACACCAGGACTATTGTTCCTGAACTGTTCATCCACATCAACACCAGGACTATTGTTCCTGAGACTGTTCATCAACATGAACATCAGGGCTATTATTCATGAGGCTGTTCATCCACATCAACACCAGGACTATTGTTCCTGAGGCTGTTCATTCACATCAACTCCAGGAATATTGTTCCTGAGACTGTTCATCCACATCAGCACCAGGGCTATTTTTCCTGAACTGTTCATCCATCTCAACACCAGGACTATTGTTCCTGAGACTGTTCATCAACATCAACACCAGGACTATTGCTCCTGAGACTGATCTTCCACATCAACACCAAGGCGATTTTTCCTGAACTGTTCATCCACATCAACACCAGGTTTATTGTTCCTGAGACTGTTCATGCATATCAACACCAGGACTATTGTTCCCGAGGCTGTTCATCCACATCAACACCAGGGCTATTTTTCCTGATCTGTTCGTCCACAGCAACACCAGGGCTAATATTTCTGAGGCTGTTCATCCACATCAACAACATGACTATTGTCCCTGAGACTGTTCATCCGCATCAACACCAGGACTATTGTTCCTGAGACTGTTCATCCACATCAACACCAGGGCTTTTGTTCCAGAGACTGTTCATCCACATCAACAGCAGGACTATTATTCCTGAGACTGTTCATCCACCTCAACACCAGGACTATTGTTCCTGAGACTGTTCATCCACATCAACACCAGGACTATTGTTCCTGAGACTGTTCATCCTCAACAACAACAGGGCTAATGTTCCTGAGACTGTTCATCCACATCAACACCAGGGCTATTGTTCCTGAGGCTGTTCATCCACATCAACACCAGGGCGATTTTTCCTGAACTGTTCATCCACATCAACACCAGGTTTATTGTTCGTGAGACTGTTCATGCATATCAACACCAGGACTATTGTTCCTGAGGCTGTTCATCCACATCAACACCAGGGCGATTTTTCCTGAACTGTTCATCCACATCAACTGCAGGACTATTGTTCCTGAGGCTGTTCATTCGCATCAACTCCAGGACTATTGTTCCTGAGACTGTTCATCCACCTCAACACCAGGGATATTATTCCTGAGACCGTTCATCCACCTCAACACCAGGACTATTGTTCCTGAACTGTTCATCCACATCAACACCAGGACTATTGTTCCTGAGACTGTTCATCAACATCAACATCAGGGCTATTATTCATGAGGCTGTTCATCCACATCAACACCAGGACTATTGTTCCTGAGGCTGTTCATTCACATCAACTCCAGGAATATTGTTCCTGAGACTGTTCATCCACCTCAACACCAGGGCTATTATTCCTGAGACTGTTCATCCACCTCAACACCAGGACTATTGTTTCTGAGACTGTTCATCCACATCAACACCAGGAATATTGTTCCTGAGACTGTTATTCCTCAAAAACATCAGGGCTAATGTTCCTGAGACTGTTCATCCACATCAACACCAGGGCTATTTTCCTGAACTGTTCATCCACATCAACACCAGGTTTATTGTTCCTGAGACTGTTCATGCATATCAACACCAGGACTATTGTTCCTGAGACTGTTATTCCTCAAAAACGTCAGGGCTAATGTTCCTGAGACTGTTCATCCACATCAACACCAGGGCTATTTTCCTGAACTGTTCATCCACATCAACACCAGGTTTATTGTTCCTGAGACTGTTCTTGCATATCAACACCAGGACTATTGTTCCTGAGGCTGTTCATCCACATCAACACCAGGGCGATTTTTCCTGATCTATTCATCCACATCAACACCAGGACTGTTGTTGCTGAGACTGTTCATCAACATCAACATAAGGGCTATTATTCCTGAGGCTGTTCATCCACATCAACACCAGGACTATTGTTCCTGAGGCTGTTCATTCACATCATCTCCAGGACTATTGTTCCTGAGGCTGTTCATCCACCTAAACACCAGGGCTATTATTCCTGAGGCTGTTCATCCACCTCAACACCAGGACTATTTTTCCTGAGACTGTTCATCCACATCAGCACCAGGGCTATTTTTCCTGAACTGTTCATCCATCTCAACACCAGGACTATTGGTCCTGAGACTGTTCATCAACATCAACACCAGGACTATTGCTCCTGAGACTGATCTTCCACATCAACACCAAGGCGATTTTTCCTGAACTGTTCATCCACATCAACACCAGGTTTATTGTTCCTGAGACTGTTCATGCATATCAACACCAGGACTGTTGTTCCTGAGGCTGTTCATCCACATCAACACCAGGGCTATTTTTCCTGATCTGTTCATCCACAGCAACACCAGGGCTAATATTTCTGAGGCTGTTCATCCACATCAACCACATGACTATTGTCCCTGAGACTGTTCATCCGCATCAACACCAGGACTATTGTTCCTGAGACTGTTCATCCACATCAACACCAGGGCTTTTGTTCCAGAGACTGTTCATCCACATCAACAGCAGGACTATTATTCCTGAGACTGTTCATCCACCTCAACACCAGGACTATTGTTCCTGAGACTGTTCATCCACATCAACACCAGGACTATTGTTCCTGAGACTGTTCATCCTCAACAACAACAGGGCTAATGTTCCTGAGACTGTTCATCCACATCAACACCAGGGCTATTGTTCCTGAGGCTGTTCATCCACATCAACACCAGGGCGCTTTTTCCTGAACTGTTCATCCACATCAACACCAGGTTTATTGTTCGTGAGACTGTTCATGCATATCAACACCAGGACTATTGTTCCTGAGGCTGTTCATCCACATCAACACCAGGGCGATTTTTCCTGAACTGTTCATCCACATCAATTGCAGGACTATTGTTCCTGAGGCTGTTCATTCGCATCAACTCCAGGACTATTGTTCCTGAGACTGTTCATCCACCTCAACACCAGGGCTATTATTCCTGAGACCGTTCATCCACCTCAACACCAGGACTATTGTTCCTGAACTGTTCATCCACATCAACACCAGGACTATTGTTCCTGAGACTGTTCATCAACATCAACATCAGGGCTATTATTCATGAGGCTGTTCATCCACATCAACACCAGGACTATTGTTCCTGAGGCTGTTCATTCACATCAACTCCAGGAATATTGTTCCTGAGACTGTTCATCCACCTCAACACCAGGGCTATTATTCCTGAGACTGTTCATCCACCTCAACACCAGGACTATTGTTTCTGAGACTGTTCATCCACATCAACACCAGGACTATTGTTCCTGAGACCGTTATTCCTCAAAAACATCAGGGCTAATGTTCCTGAGACTGTTCATCCACATCAACACCAGGGCTATTTTCCTGAACTGTTCATCCACATCAACACCAGGTTTATTGTTCCTGAGACTGTTCATGCATATCAACACCAGGTCTATTGTTCCTGAGGCTGTTCATCCACATCAACACCAGGCCGATTTTTCCTGATCTGTTCATCCACATCAACACCAGGACTATTGTTGCTGAGACTGTTCATCAACATCAACATAAGGGCTATTATTCCTGAGGCTGTTCATCCACATCAACACCAGGACTATTGTTCCTGAGGCTGTTCATTCACATCATCTCCAGGACTATTGTTCCTGAGGCTGTTCATCCACCTAAACACCAGGGCTATTATTCCTGAGACTGTTCATCCACCTCAACACCAGGACTATTTTTCCTGAGACTGTTCATCCACACCAGCACCAGGGCTATTTTTCCTGAACTGTTCATCCATCTCAACACCAGGACTATTGTTCCTGAGACTGTTCATCAACATCAACACCAGGACTATTGCTCCTGAGACTGATCTTCCACATCAACACCAAGGCGATTTTTCCTGAACTGTTCATCCACATCAACACCAGGTTTATTGTTCCTGAGACTGTTCATGCATATCAACACCAGGACTATTGTTCCTGAGGCTGTTCATCCACATCAACACCAGGGCTATTTTTCCTGAACTGTTCATCCACAGCAACATCAGGGCTAATATTTCTGAGGCTGTTCATCCACATCAACAACATGACTATTGTCCCTGAGACTGTTCATCCACATCAACACCAAGACTATTGTTCCTGAGACTGTTCATCCACATCAACACCAGGGCTTTTGTTCCAGAGACTGTTTATCCACATCAACAGCAGGACTGTTGTTGCTGAGACTGTTCATCAACATCAACATAAGGGCTATTATTCCTGAGGCTGTTCATCCACATCAACACCAGGACTATTGTTCCTGAGACTGTTCATCCTCAACAACAACAGGGCTAATGTTCCTGAGACTGTTCATCCACATCAACACCAGGGCTATTATTCCTGAGACTGTTCATCCACCTCAACACCAGGACGATTGCTCCTGAGACAGTTCATCCACATCAACACCAGGGCTATTATTACTGAGACTGTTCATCCACCTCAACACCAGGACTAATGTTCCTCAGACTGTTCATCCTCATCAACATCAGGGCTATTATTCCTCAGACTGTTCATCCAGATCAACACCGGGGCTATTCTTCCTGAGAGTGTTCATCCACATCAACACCAGGACAATTGTTCCTGAGGCTGTTCATCCACCTCAACAGCATGACTATTGTTCCTGAGACTGTTCATCCACATCAACACCAGGACTATAGTCCCTGAGGCTGTTCATCCTCATCAACACCAGGGCTATTTTTCCTGAACTGTTCATTCACAGCAACACCAGGGCTATTATTCCTGAGACTGTTCATCCACATCAACACCAGGACTATTGTTCCTGAGACTGTTCATCCACTTCAACACCAGGGCTTTTGTTCCAGAGCCTGTTCATCCACATGAACACCAGGACTATTATTCCTGAGACTGTTCATCCACCTCAACACCAGGACTATTGTTTCTGAGACTGATCATCCACAGCAACACCAGGACTATTGTTCCTGAGACTGTTATTCCTCAAAAACATCAGGGCTAATGTTCCTGAGACTGTTCATCCAAATCAACACCAGGGCTATTGTTCCAGAACTGTTCATATACATCAACACCAGGTCTATTTTCCTGAACTGTTCACCAACATCAACACCAGGTTTATTGTTCCTGAGACTGTTCATGCATATCAACACCAGGACTATTGTTCCTGAGGCTGTTCTTCCACATCAACACCAGGGCTATTTTTCCTGAACTGTTCATCCACCTCAACACCAGGACTATTTTTCCTGAGACTGTTCATCCACATCAACAGCAGGGCTATATTTCCTGACCTGCTCATCCATCTCAACACCAGGACTATTGTTCCTGAGACTGTTCATCAACATCAACACCAGGACTATATTTCCTGAGACTGTTCATCGACCTCAACACCAGGCCTAATGTTCCTGAGACTGTTCATCCATATCAACACCAGGGCTATTATTCCTGAGACTGTTCATCCACCTCAACGCCAGGACTAATGTTCCTGAGACTGTTCATCCACATCAACATCAGGGCTATTATTCCTGACGCTGTTCATCCACATCAACACCAGGACGATTGTTCCTGAGGCTGTTCATGCTCATCAACATCAGGGCTATTATTCCTCAGACTGTTCATCCAGATCAACACCAGGGCCATTCTTCCTGAGAGTGTTCATCCACATCAACACCAGGACCTTTGTTCCTGAGGCTGTTCAGCCACCTCAACACCAGGACAATTGTTCCTGAGACTGTTCATCCACATCAACATCAGGGCTATTATTCCTGAGGCTGTTCATCCACATCAACACCAGGATTATTGATCCTGAGACTGTTCATCCTCATCAACATCAGGGCTATTATTCCTGAGACATTTCATCCACCTCAACACCAGGACTAATGTTCCAGAGAATGTTCATCCACATCAACACGAGGGCTATTATTCCTGAGACTGTTCATCCACCTCAACAACAGGACTAATGTTCCTGAGGCTGTTCATCCACATCAACACCAGGATTATTGTTCCTGAGGCTGTTCATCCTCATCAACATCAGGGCTATTATTCCTCAGACTGTTCATCCAGATCAACACCAGGGCTATTCTTCCTGACAGTGTTCATCCACTTCAACACCAGGACCTTTGTTCCTGAGACTGTTCATCCTCAACAACATCAGGAATATTGTCCCTGAGGCTGTTCATCCACAGCAACACAAGGGCTATTATTTCTCAGACTGTTCATCCATATCAACACCAGGGCTATTATTCTTGAGACTGTTCATCCACCTCAACACCAGGACTAATGTTCCTGAGACTGTTCATCCACATCAACACCGGGGCTATATTTCCTGAGACTGTTCATCCACCTCAACACCAGGCCTAATGTTCCTGAGACTGTTCATCCATATCAAGACCAGGGCTATTATTCCTGAGACTGTTCATCCACCTCAACGCCAGGACTAATGTTCCTGAGACTGTTCATCCACATCAACATCAGGGCTATTGTTCCTGAGGCTGTTCATCCACATCAACATCAGGGCTATTATTCCTGACGCTGTTCATCCACATCAACACCAGGACTATTGTTCCTGAGGCTGTTCATCCTCATCAACATCAGGGCTATTATTCCTCAGACTGTTCATCCAGGTCAACACCAGGGCCATTCTTCCTGAGAGTGTTCATCCACATCAACACCAGGACCTTTGTTCCTGAGGCTGTTCAGCCACCTCAACACCAGGACAATTTTTCCTGAGACTGTTCATCCACATCAACATCAGGGCTATTATTCCTGAGGCTGTTCATCCACATCAACACCAGGATTATTGTTCCTGAGGCTGTTCATCCTCATCAACATCAGGGCTATTATTCCTCAGACTGTTCATCCAGATCAACACCAGGGCTATTCTTCCTGAGAGTGTTCATCCACATCAACACCAGGACTTTTGTTCCTGAGGCTGTTCATCCTCAACAACATCAGGAATATTGTCCCTGAGGCTGTTCATCCACATCAACATCAGGGCTATTTTTCCTGAACTGTTCATCCACAGCAACACCAGGGCTATTATTTCTGTGACTGTTCATCCACCTCAACAGCATGACTATTGTTCCTGAGACTGTTCATCCACATCAACACCAGGACTATTGTTCCTGAGACTGTTCATCCTCAACAACAACAGGGCTAATGTTCCTGAGACTGTTCATCCACATCAACACCAGGGCTATTGTTTCTGAGGCTGTTCATCCACATCAACACCAGGGCGATTTTTCCTGAACTGTTCATCCACATCAACACCAGGTTTATTGTTCCTGAGACTGTTCATGCATATCAACACCAGGACTATTGTTCCTGAGGCTGTTCATCCACATCAACACCAGGGCGATTTTTCCTGAACTGTTCATCCACATCAACCCCAAGGCTATTGTTCCTGAGACTGTCCATCAACATCAACATCAGGGCTATTATTCCTGAGGCTGTTCATCCACATCAACACCAGGACTATTGTTCCTGAGGCTGTTCATTCACATCTACTCCAGGAATATTGTTCCTGTGACTGTTCATCCACCTAAACACCAGGGCGATTATTCCTGAGACTGTTCATCTACCTCAACACCAGGACGATTGTAACTGAGACTGTTCATCCAAATCAACACCAGGGCTATTATTACTGAGACTCTTCATCCACCTCAACACCAGGCCTAATGTTCCTGAGACTGTTCATCCATATCAACACCAGGGCTATTATTCCTGAGACTGTTCATCCAACTCAACACCAGGACTAATGTTCCTGAGACTGTTCATCCACATCAACATCAGGAATATTGTTCCTGAGGCTGTTCATCCACATCAACATCAGGGCTATTATTCCTGACGCTGTTCATCCACATCAACACCAGGACTATTGTTCCTGAGGCTGTTCATCCTCATCAACATCAGGGCTATTATTCCTCAGACTGTTCATCCAGATCAACACCATGCCATTCTTCCTGAGAGTGTTCATCCACATCAACACCAGGACTTTTGTTCCTGAGGCTGTTCAGCCACATCAACACCAGGACTATTGTTCCTGAGAGTGTTCATCCACATCAACACCAGGACTATTGTCCCTGAGGCTGTTCATCCACATCAACACCAGGGCTATTTTTCTGAACTGTTCATCCACAGCAACACCAGGGCTATTATTCCTGAGACTGTTCATCCACCTCAACAACATGACTATTGTTCCTGAGACTGTTCATTCACATCAGCTCCAGGAATATTGTTTCTGAGACTGTTCATCCACCTCAAAACCAGGGCGATTATTCCTGAGACTGTTCATCCACCTCAACACCAGGACGATTGTTCCTGAGACTGTTCATCCAAATCAACACCAGGGCTATTATTACTGAGACTGTTCATCCACCTCAACACCAGGACTAATGTTCCTCAGACTGTTCATCCATATCAACACCAGGGCTATTATTCCTGAGACTGTTCATCCACCTCAACACCAGGACTAATGTTCCTGAGACTGTTCATCCACATCAACACCAGGGTTATATTTCCTGAGACTGTTCATCCTCCTCAACACCAGGCCTAATGTCCCTGAGACTGTTCATCCATATCAACACCAGGGCTATTATTCCTGAGACTGTTCATCCACCTCAACACCAGGACTAATGTTCCTGAGACTGTTCATCCACATCAACATCTGGGCTATTGTTCCTGAGGCTTTTCATCCACATCAACATCAGGGCTATTATTCCTGACGCTGTTCATCCACATCAACACCAGGACTATTGTTCCTGAGGCTGTTCATCCTCATCAACATCAGGGCTATTATTCCTCAGACTGTTCATCCAGGTCAACACCAGGGCCATTCTTCCTGAGAGTGTTCATCCACATCAACACCAGGACCTTTGTTCCTGAGGCTGTTCAGCCACCTCAACAACAGGACAATTTTTCCTGAGACTGTTCATCCACATCAACATCAGGGCTATTATTCCTGAGGCTGTTCATCCACATCAACACCAGGATTATTGTTCCTGAGGCTGTTCATCCTCATCAACATCAGGGCTATTATTCCTCAGACTGTTCATCCAGATCAACACCAGGGCTATTCTTCCAGAGAGTGTTCATCCACATCAACACCAGGACTTTTGTTCCTGAGGCTGTTCATCCTCAACAACATCAGGAATATTGTCCCTGAGGCTGTTCATCCACATCAACATCAGGGCTATTTTTCCTGAACTGTTCATCCACAGCAACACCAGGGCTATTATTTCTGAGACTGTTCATCCACCTCAACAGCATGACTATTGTTCCTGAGACTGTTCATCCACATCAACACCAGGACTATTGTTCCTGAGACTGTTCATCCTCAACAACAACAGGGCTAATGTTCCTGAGACTGTTCATCCACATCAACACCAGGGCTATTGTTTCTGAGGCTGTTCATCCACATCAACACCAGGGCGATTTTTCCTGAACTGTTCATCCACATCAACACCAGGTTTATTGTTCCTGAGACTGTTCATGCATATCAACACCAGGACTATTGTTCCTGAGGCTGTTCATCCACATCAACACCAGGGCGATTTTTCCTGAACTGTTCATCCACATCAACCCCAAGGCTATTGTTCCTGAGACTGTTCATCAACATCAACATCAGGGCTATTATTCCTGAGGCTGTTCATCCACATCAACACCAGGACTATTGTTCCTGAGGCTGTTCATTCACATCAACTCCAGGAATATTGTTCCTGTGACTGTTCATCCACCTAAACACCAGGGCGATTATTCCTGAGACTGTTCATCTACCTCAACACCAGGACGATTGTAACTGAGACTGTTCATCCAAATCAACACCAGTTCTATTATTACTGAGACTCTTCATCCACCTCAACACCAGGCCTAATGTTCCTGAGACTGTTCATCCATATCAACACCAGGGCTATTATTCCTGAGACTGTTCATCCAACTCAACACCAGGACTAATGTTCCTGAGACTGTTCATCCACATCAACATCAGGAATATTGTTCCTGAGGCTGTTCATCCACATCAACATCAGGGCTATTATTCCTGACGCTGTTCATCCACATCAACACCAGGACTATTGTTCCTGAGGCTGTTCATCCTCATCAACATCAGGGCTATTATTCCTCAGACGGTTCATCCAGATCAACACCATGCCATTCTTCCTGAGAGTGTTCATCCACATCAACACCAGGACTTTTGTTCCTGAGGCTGTTCAGCCACATCAACACCAGGACTATTGTTCCTGAGAGTGTTCATCCACATCAACACCAGGACTATTGTCCCTGAGGATGTTCATCCACATCAACACCAGGGCTATTTTTCTGAACTGTTCATCCACAGCAACACCAGGGCTATTATTCCTGAGACTGTTCATCCACCTCAACAACATGACTATTGTTCCTGAGACTGTTCATTCACATCAACTCCAGGAATATTGTTTCTGAGACTGTTCATCCACCTCAAAACCAGGGCGATTATTCCTGAGACTGTTCATCCACCTCAACACCAGGACGATTGTTCCTGAGACTGTTCATCCAAATCAACACCAGGGCTATTATTACTGAGACTGTTCATCCACCTCAACACCAGGACTAATGTTCCTCAGACTGTTCATCCATATCAACACCAGGGCTATTATTCCTGAGACTGTTCATCCACCTCAACACCAGGACTAATGTTCCTGAGACTGTTCATCCACATCAACACCAGGGTTATATTTCCTGAGACTGTTCATCCTCCTCAACACCAGGCCTAATGTCCCTGAGACTGTTCATCCATATCAACACCAGGGCTATTATTCCTGAGACTGTTCATCCACCTCAACACCAGGACTAATGTTCCTGAGACTGTTCATCCACATCAACATCTGGGCTATTGTTCCTGAGGCTTTTCATCCACATCAACATCAGGGCTATTATTCCTGACGCTGTTCATCCACATCAACACCAGGACTATTGTTCCTGAGGCTGTTCATACTCATCAACATCAGGGCTATTATTCCTCAGACGGTTCATCCAGATCAACACCAGGGCTATTCTTCCTGAGAGTGTTCATCCACATCAACACCAGGACTTTTGTTCCTGAGACTGTTCATCCTCAACAACATCAGGAATATTGTCCCTGAGGCTGTTCATCCACATCAACACCAGGGCTATTTTTCCTGAACTGTTCATCCACAGCAAAACCAGGGCTATTATTTCTGAGACTGTTCATCCACCTCAACAACATGACTATTCTTCCTGAGACTGTTCATCCACATCAACACCAGGACTATTGTTCCTGAGACTGTTCATCCACATCAACACCAGGGCTTTTGTTCCAGAGACTGTTCATCCACATCAACACCAGGATTATTTATCCTGAGGCTGTTCATCCTCATCAACATCAGGGCTATTATTCCTCAGACTGTTCATCAAGAGCAACACCAGGGCTATTCTTCCTGAGAGTGTTCATGCACATCAACACCAGGACTTTTGTTCCTGAGGCTGTTCATCCTCAACAACATCTGGAATATTGTCCCTGAGGCTGTTCATCCACATCAACATCTGGGCTCTTTTTCCTGAACTGTTCATCCACAGCAACACCAGGGCTATTATTTCTGAGACTGTTCATCCACCTCAACAACATGACTATTGTTCCTGAGACTGTTCATTCACATCAACACCAGGACTATTGTTCCTGAGACTGTTCATCCACATCAACACCAGGGCTATTTTTCCTGAACTGTTCATCCATCTCAACACCAGGACTATTGTTCCTGAGACTGTTCATCAACATCAACACCAGGACTATTGTTCCTGAGACTGATCATCCACATCAACACCAAGGCGATTTTTCCTGAACTGTTCATCCACATCAACACCAGGTTTATTGTTCCTGCGACTGTTCATGCATATCAACACCAGGACTATTGTTCCTGAGGCTGTTCATCCACATCAACACCAGGGCTATTTTTCCTGAACTGTTCATCCACAGCAAAACCAGGGCTATTATTTCTGAGACTGTTCATCCACCTCAACAACATGACTATTCTTCCTGAGACTGTTCATCCACATCAACACCAGGGCTTTTGTTCCAGAGACTGTTCATCCACATCAACACCAGGATTATTTATCCTGAGGCTGTTCATCCTCATCAACATCAGGGCTATTATTCCTCAGACTGTTCATCAAGAGCAACACCAGGGCTATTCTTCCTGAGAGTGTTCATGCACATCAACACCAGGACTTTTGTTCCTGAGGCTGTTCATCCTCAACAACATCTGGAATATTGTCCCTGAGGCTGTTCATCCACATCAACATCTGGGCTCTTTTTCCTGAACTGTTCATCCACAGCAACACCAGGGCTATTATTTCTGAGACTGTTCATCCACCTCAACAACATGACTATTGTTCCTGAGACTGTTCATTCACATCAACACCAGGACTATTGTTCCTGAGACTGTTCATCCACATCAACACCAGGGCTATTTTTCCTGAACTGATCATCCATCTCAACACCAGGACTATTGTTCCTGAGACTGTTCATCAACATCAACACCAGGACTATTGTTCCTGAGACTGATCATCCACGTCAACACCAAGGCGATTTTTCCTTAACTGTTCATCCACATCAACACCAGGTTTATTGTTCCTGCGACTGTTCATGCATATCAACACCAGGACTATTGTTCCTGAGGCTGTTCATCCACATCAACACCAGGGCGTTTTTCCTGAGCTGTTCATCCACATCAACACCAGGACTATTGTTCCTGAGGCTGTTCATTCACATCAACTCCAGGACTATTATTCCTGAGACCGTTCTTCCACCTCAACACCAGGACTATTGTTCCTGAGACTGTTCATCCACATCAACACCAGGGCTATTATTCCTGATACTGTTCATCCACCTCAACACAAGGACTAATGTTCCTGAGACTGTTCATCCACATCAACGCCAGGGCTATTATTCCTGAGACATTTCATCCACCTCAACACCAGGACTAATGTTCCAGAGAATGTTCATCCACATCAACACGAGGGCTATTATTCCTGAGACTGTTCATCCACCTCAACAACAGGACTAATGTTCCTGAGGCTGTTCATCCACATCAACACCAGGATTATTGTTCCTGAGGCTGTTCATCCTCATCAACATCAAGGCTATTATTCCTCAGACTGTCCATCCAGATCAACACCAGGCCTATTCTTCCTGACAGTGTTCATCCACTTCAACACCAGGACCTTTGTTCCTGAGACTGTTCATCCTCAACAACATCAGGAATATTGTCCCTGAGGCTGTTCATCCACAGCAACACCAGGGCTATTATTTCTGAGACTGTTCATCCATATCAACACCAGGGCTAATATTCTTGAGACTGTTCATCCTCCTCAACACCAGGACTAATGTTCCTGAGACTGTTCATCCACATCAACACCGGGGCTATATTTCCTGAGACTGTTCATCCACCTCAACGCCAGGACTAATGTTCCTGAGACTGTTCATCCATATCAACACCAGGGCTATTATTCCTGAGACTGTTCATCCACCTCAACGCCAGGACTAATGTTCCTGAGACTGTTCATCCACATCAACATCAGGGCTATTGTTCCTGAGGCTGTTCATCCACATCAACATCAGGGCTATTATTCCTGACGCTGTTCATCCACATCAACACCAGGACTATTGTTCCTGAGGCTGTTCATCCTCTTCAACATCAGGGCTATTATTCCTCAGACTGTTCATCCAGATCAACACCAGGGCCATTCTTCCTGAGAGTGTTCATCCACATCAACACCAGGACCTTTGTTCCTGAGGCTGTTCAGCCACCTCAACACCAGGACAATTTTTCCTGAGACTGTTCATCCACATCAACATCAGGGCTATTATTCCTGAGGCTGTTCATCCACATCAACACCAGGATTATTGTTCCTGAGGCTGTTCATCCTCATCAACATCAGGGCTATTATTCCTCAGACTGTTCATCCAGATCAACACCAGGATTATTGTCCCTGAGGCTGTTCATCCACATCAACATCAGGGCTATTTTTCCTGAACTGTTCATCCACAGCAACACCAGGGCTATTATTTCTGAGACTGTTCATCCACCTCAACAGCATGACTATTGTTCCTGAGACTGTTCATCCACATCAACACCAGGACTATTGTTCCTGAGACTGTTCATCCACAACAACACCAGGACTTTTGTTCCTGAGACTGTTCATCCTCAACAACAACAGGGCTAATGTTCCTGAGACTGTTCATCCACATCAACACCAGGGCTATTGTTTCTGAGGCTGTTCATCCACATCAACACCAGGGCGATTTTTCCTGAACTGTTCATCCACATCAACACCAGGTTTATTGTTCCTGAGACTGTTCATGCATATCAACACCAGGACTATTGTTCCTGAGGCTGTTCATCCACATCAACACCAGGGCGATTTTTCCTGAACTGTTCATCCACATCAACCCCAAGGCTATTGTTCCTGAGACTGTTCATCAACATGAACATCAGGGCTATTATTCCTGAGGCTGTTCATCCACATCAACACCAGGACTATTGTTCCTGAGGCTGTTCATTCACATCTACTCCAGGAATATTGTTCCTGTGACTGTTCATCCACCTAAACACCAGGGCGATTATTCCTGAGACTGTTCATCTACCTCAACACCAGGACGATTGTTCCTGAGACTGTTCATCCACATCAACACCAGGGCTATATTT
Organism: Heterodontus francisci; assembly: GCF_036365525.1. Classification (NCBI taxonomy): domain Eukaryota; kingdom Metazoa; phylum Chordata; class Chondrichthyes; order Heterodontiformes; family Heterodontidae; genus Heterodontus; species Heterodontus francisci. The sequence goes on along the minus strand of NC_090412.1, from coordinate 31,661,659 downwards.
CCTGAGACTCTTCATCCACCTCAACACCAGGCCTAATGTTCCTGAGACTGTTCATCCATATCAACACCAGGGCTATTATTCCTGAGACTGTTCATCCACCTCAACACCAGGACTAATGTTCCTGAGACTGTTCATCCACATCAACATCAGGAATATTGTTCCTGAGGCTGTTCATCCACATCAACATCAGGGCTATTATTCCTGACGCTGTTCATCCACATCAACACCAGGACTATTGTTCCTGAAGCTGTTCATCCTCATCAACATCAGGGCTATTATTCCTCAGACTGTTCATCCACATCAACACCATGCCATTCTTCCTGAGAGTGTTCATCCACATCAACACCAGGACTTTTGTTCCTGAGGCTGTTCAGCCACATCAACACCAGGACTATTGTTCCTGAGAGTGTTCATCCACATCAACACCAGGACTATTGTCCCTGAGGCTGTTCATCCACATCAACACCAGGGCTATTTTTCTGAACTGTTCATCCACAGCAACACCAGGGCTATTATTCCTGAGACTGTTCATCCACCTCAACAACATGACTATTGTTCCTGAGACTGTTCATTCACATCAACTCCAGGAATATTGTTCCTGAGACTGTTCATCCACCTCAAAACCAGGGCGATTATTCCTGAGACTGTTCATCCACCTCAACACCAGGACGATTGTTCCTGAGACTGTTCATCCAAATCTACACCAGGGCTATTATTACTGAGACTGTTCATCCACCTCAACACCAGGACTAATGTTCCTCAGACTGTTCATCCATATCAACACCAGGGCTATTATTCCTGAGACTGTTCATCCACCTCAACACCAGGACTAATGTTCCTGAGACTGTTCATCCACACCAACACCAGGGTTATATTTCCTGAGACTGTTCATCCTCCTCAACACCAGGCCTAATGTCCCTGAGACTGTTCATCCATATCAACACCAGGGCTATTATTCCTGAGACTGTTCATCCACCTCAACACCAGGACTAATGTTCCTGAGACTGTTCATCCACATCAACATCTGGGCTATTGTTCCTGAGGCTTTTCATCCACATCAACATCAGGGCTATTATTCCTGACGCTGTTCATCCACATCAACACCAGGACTATTGTTCCTGAGGCTGTTCATCCTCATCAACATCAGGGCTATTATTCCTCAGACTGTTCATCCAGATCAACACCAGGGCTATTCTTCCTGAGAGTGTTCATCCACATCAACACCAGGACTTTTGTTCCTGAGACTGTTCGTCCTCAACAACATCAGGAATGTTGTCCCTGAGGCTGTTCATCCACATCAACACCAGGACGATTGTTCCTGAGACTGTTCATCCAAATCTACACCAGGGCTATTATTACTGAGACTGTTCATCCACCTCAACACCAGGACTAATGTTCCTCAGACTGTTCATCCATATCAACACCAGGGCTATTATTCCTGAGGCTGTTCATCCACCTCAACAACATGACTATTCTTCCTGAGACTGTTCATCCACATCAACACCAGGACTATTGTTCCTGAGACTGTTCATCCACATCAACACCAGGGCTTTTGTTCCAGAGACTGTTCATCCACATCAACACCAGGACTATTATTCCTGAGACTGTTCATCCACCTCAACACCAGGACTACTGTTCCTGAGACTGTTCATCCACATCAACACCAGGACTATTGTTCCTGAGACTGTTCATCCACATCAACACCAGGGCGATTTTTCCTGAACTGTTCATCCACATCAACACCAGGTTTATTGTTCCTGAGACTGTTCATGCATATCAACACCCGGACTATTGTTCCTGAGGCTGTTCATCCACATCAACAACAGGGCGATTTTTCCTGAACTGTTCATCCACATCAACATGAGGACTATTGTTCCTGAGACTGTTCATCAGCATCAACATCAGGGCTATTATTCCTGAGGCTGTTCATCCACATCAACACCAGGACTATTGTTCCTGAGGCTGTTCATTCACATCAACTCCAGGAATATTGTTCCTGAGACTGTTCATCCACCTGAACTCCAGGGCGATTATTCCTGAGACTGTTCATCCACCTCAACACCAGGACGATTTTTCCTGACACTGTTCATCCAAATCAACACCAGGGCTATTATTACTGAGACTGTTCATGCACCTCAACACCAGGACTAATGTTCCTGAGACTGTTCATCCACATCAACACCAGGGCTATATTTCCTGAGACTGTTCATCCACCTCAACACTAGGCCTAATGTTCCTGAGACTGTTCATCCATATCAACACCAGGGCTATTATTCCTGAGACTGTTCATCCACCTAAACACCAGGACTAATGTTCCTGAGACTGTTCATCCACATCAACACCAGGACTATTATTCCTGAGACTGTTCATCCACCTCAACATCAGGACTAAATTTCCTGAGACTGTTCATCCACATCAACACCAGGGCTATATTTCCTGAGACTGTTCATCCACCTCAACACCAGGCCTAATGTTCCTGAGACTGTTCATCTATATCAACACCAGGGCTATTATTCCTGAGACTGTTCATCCACATCAACACCAGGACTAATGTTCCTGAGACTGTTCATCCACATCAACATCAGGGCTATTGTTCCTGAGGCTGTTCATCCACATCAACATCAGGGCTATTATTCCTCAGACTGTTCATCCAGATCAACACCAGGGCCATTCTTCCTGAGAGTTTTCATCCACATCAACACCAGGACTTTTGTTCCTGAGGCTGTTCAGCCACCTCAACACCAGGACTATTGTTCCTGAGAGTGTTCATCCACATCAACACCAGGAATATTGTCCCTGAGGCTGTTCATCCACATCAACACCAGGGCTATTTTTTCTGAACTGTTCATCAACAGCAACACCAGGGCTATTATTCCTGAAACTGTTCATCCACCTCAACAACATGACTATTGTTCCTGAGACTGTTCATCCACATCAACACCAGGGCTATTGTTCCTCAGACTGTTCATCAACATCAACACAAGGGCTTTTGTTCCAGAGACTGTTCATCCACATAAACACCAGGACTATTGTTCCTGAGACTGTTCATCCTCAACAACATCAGGGCAAATGCTCCTGAGACTGTTCATCCACATCAACACCAGGGCTATTGTTCCTGAACTGTTCATCCAAATCAACACCAGGGCTATTTTCCTGAGGCTGTTCATCCACCTCAACACCAGGGCGATTATTCCTGAGACTGTTCATCCACCTCAACACCAGGACGATTGTTCCTGAGACTGTTCATCCAAATCAACACCAGGGCAATTATTCCTGAGACTGTTCATATACCTCAACACCAGGACTAATGTTCCTCAGACTGTTCATCCATATCAACACCAGGGCTATTATTCCTGAGACTGTTCATCCACCTCAACACCAGGACTAATGTTCCTGAGACTTTTCATCCACATCAACACCAGGGCTATATTTCCTGAGACTGTTCATCCACCTCAACACCAGGCCTAATGTTCCTGAGACTGTTCATCCATATCAACACCGGGGCTATTATTCCTGAGACTGTTCATCCGCCTCAACACCAGGACTTTTTTTCCTGCGGCTGTTCAGCCAACTCAACACCAGGACTATTGTTCCTGAGACTGTTCATCCACCTCAACACCAGGACTATTGTTCCTGAGACTGTTCATCCACATCAACACCAGGTCTATTGTTCCTGAGACTGTTCATCCTCAACAACAACAGGGCTAATGTTCCTGAGACTGTTCATCCACATCAACACCAGGACTATTGTTCCTGAGACTGTTCATCCACATCAACACCAGGTCTATTGTTCCTGAGACTGTTCATCCTCAACAACAACAGGGCTAATGTTCCTGAGACTGTTCATCCACATCAACACCAGGGCGATTTTTCCTGAACTGTTCATCCACATCAACACCAGGTTCATTGTTCCTGAGACTGTTCATGCATATCAACACCAGACCTACTGTTCCTGCGGCTGTTCATCCACATCAACACCAGGGCGCTTTTTCCTGAACTGTTCATCCACATCAACACCAGGTTTATTATTGCTGAGACTGTTCATGCATATCAACACCAGGACTATTTTTCCTGAACTGCTCATCCACATCAACACCAGGACTATTGTTCCTGAGACTGTTCATCAACATCAACATCAGGGCTATTATTCCTGAGGCTGTTCATCCACATCAACAACAGGACTATTGTTACTGAGGCTGTTCATTCACATCAACTCCAGGAATATTGTTCCTGAGACTGTTCATCCACCTAAACACCAGGGCGATTATTCCTGAGACTGTTCATCCACCTCAACACCAGGACGATTGTTCCTGAGACTGTTCATCCAAATCAACACCAGGGCTATTATTACTGAGACTGTTCATCCACATCAACACCAGGACTAATGTTCCTGAGACTGTTCATCCACATCAACACCAGGGCTATATTTCCTGAGACTGTTCATCCACCTCAACACCAGGCCTAATGTTCCTGAGACTGTTCATCCATATCAACACCAGGGCTACTATTCCTGAGACTGTTCATCCACCTCAACACCACTACTAATGTTCCTGAGACTGTTCATCCACATCAACACCAGGACTATTATTCCTGAGACTCTTCATCCACATAAACACCAGGACTATTGTTCCTGAGACTGTTCATCCACATCAACACCAGGGCTATTGTTCCTGAACTGTACATCCACATCAACTCCAGGGCTATTTTCCTGAGGCTGTTCATCCACATCAACACCTGGGCTATTGTTCCTGAGACTGTTCATCCACATCAACACCAGGACTATTGTTCCTGAGGCTGTTCATCCTCATCAACATCAGGGCTATTATTCCTCAGACTGTTCATCCACATCAACACCCGGGCTATTGTTCCTGAGAGTGTTCATCCACATCAACACCAGGGCTATTTTCCTGAGGCTGTTCATCCACATCAACACCTGGGCTATTGTTCCTGAGGCTGTTCATCCACATCAACACCAGGGCTATTGTTCCTGAGGCTGTTCATCCTCATCAACATCAGGGCTATTATTCCTCAGACTGTTCATCCAAATCAACACCCGGGCTATTGTTCCTGAGAGTGTTCATCCACATCAACACCAGGACTATTGTTCCTGAGCTGTTCATCCACTTCAGCACCAGGGCTATTTTTCCTGAGACTGTTCATCGACAGCAACACCAGGGCTATTATTCCTGAGACTGTTCATCAACATCAACACCAGGACTATTGTTTATGAGACTGTCCATCCATATCAACACCAGGGCTATTGTTCCTGAGGCTGTTAATCCACATCAACACCAGGGCGATTTTTCCTGAGACTGTTCATCCACATCTACACCAGGACTATTGTTCCTGAGGCTGTTCATCCACATCAACAACAGGGCTATTGTTCCTGAGAATGTTCATCCACATCAACACCAGGACTATTATTCCTGAGACTGTTCATCCACCTCAACACCAGGACTATTGTTCCTGAGACTGTTCATCCACATCAACACCAGGGCTATTGTTCCTGTGACTGTTCATGCACATAAACACCAGGACTATTGTTCCTGAGGCTGCTAATCCACATCAACACCAGGGCGATTTTTCCTGAATTTTCATCCACATCAACACCAGGGCTATTATTCCTGAACTTTTCATGCACATCAGTCGCAGGGCTATTGTTCCTGTGACTGTTCATCCACATCAACACCAGGATATTTTTTCTTGAGACTGTTCATGCATATCAACACCAGGAGTATTGTTCCTGAGGCTGTTCATCCACATCAGCATCAGGGCTATTATTCATGAGGCTGTTCATCCACATCAACACCAGGGCTATTTTTCCTGAACAGTTCATCCTCATCAACACCAGGTTGTTTGTTCCTGAGACTGTTCATGCATATCAACACCAGGGCTATTATTCCTGAGGCTTTTCATCCACATCAACACCAGGGCTATTTTTCCTGAGACTGTTCATCCACATCAACACCAGGTTTATTGTTCCTGAGACTGTTCATGCATATCAACACCAGGGCTATTATTCCTGAGACTGTTCATCCACCTCAACACCAGGACTATTGTTCCTGAACTGTTCATCCACATCAACACCAGGACTATTGTTCCTGAGACTGTTCATGCATATCAACACCAGGGCTATTATTCCTGAGGCTTTTCATCCACATCAACACCAGGGCTATTTTTCCTGAGACTGTTCATCCACATCAACACCAGGTTTATTGTTCCTGAGACTGTTCATGCATATCAACACCAGGGCTATTATTCCTGAGACTGTTCATCCACCTCAACACCAGGACTATTGTTCCTGAACTGTTCATCCACATCAACACCAGGACTATTGTTCCTGAGACTGTTCATACACATCAACACCAGGGCTATTGTTCCTGAGACTTTTCATCCACATCAACACCAGGACTATTATTCCTCAGACTGTTCATCCACCTCAACACCAGGACTATTGTTCCTGAGACTGTTCATCCACATCAACACCAGGACTATTGTTCCTGAGACTGTTCATCCAAATCAACACCAGGACTATTGTTCCTGAGACTGTTCATCCACATCAACACCAGGGCTATTATTCCTGAGACTGTTCATCCACCTCAACACCTGGACTATTGTTCCTGCGGCTGTTCATCCACATCAACATCAGGGCTCTTATTCCTGAGTCTGTTCATCCACATCAACACCAGGGCTATTATTCCTGAGACTGTTCATCCACCTCAACACCAGGACTATTGTTCCTGAACTGTTCATCCACATCAACACCAGGACTATTGTTCCTGTGACTGTTCATCCACATCAACTGCAGGGCTATTGTTCCTGAGACTGTTCATCCACATCAACACCAGGACTATTGTTCCTGAGACTGTTCATCCCCAACAACATCAGGGCTAATTCTCCTGAGACTGTTCATCCACATCAACACCAGGGCTATTGTTCCTGAACTGTACATCCACATCAACTCCAGGGCTATTTTCCTGAGGCTGTTCATCCACATCAACACCTGGGCTATTGTTCCTGAGGCTGTTCATCCACATCAACACCAGGACTATTGCTCTTGAGGCTGTTCATCCTCATCAACATCAGGGCTATTATTCCTCAGACTGTTCATCCACATCAACACCCGGGCTATTGTTCCTGAGAGTGTTCATCCACATCAACACCAGGGCTATTTTCCTGAGGCTGTTCATCCACATCAACACCTGGGCTATTGTTCCTGAGGCTGCTCATCCACATCAACACCAGGACTATTGTTCCTGAGGCTGTTCATCCTCATCAACATCAGGGCTATTATTCCTCAGACTGTTCATCCACATCAACACCCGGGCTATTTTTCCTGAGATTGTTCATCCGCATCAACACCAGGACTATTGTTCCTGAGCTGTTCATCCACTTCAGCACCAGGGCTATTTTTCCTGAGACTGTTCATCGACAGCAACACCAGGGCTATTATTCCTGAGGCTTTTCATCCACATCAACACCAGGGCTATTTTTCCTGAACTGTTCATCCACATCAACACCAGGTTTATTGTTCCTGAGACAGTTCATGCATATCAACACCAGGGCTATTATTCCTGATCCTGCTCATCCACCTCAACACCAGGACTATTGTTCCTGAACTGTTCATCCACATCAACACCAGGACTATTGTTCCTGAGACTGTTCATCCACATCAACACCAGGGCTATTGTTCCTGAGACTTTTCATCCACATCAACACCAGGACTATTATTCCTGAGACTGTTCATCCACCTCAACACCAGGACTATTGTTCCTGAGACTGTTCATCCACATCAACACCAGGACTATTGTTCCTGAGACTGTTCATCCAAATCAACACCAGGACTATTGTTCCTGAGACTGTTCATCCACATCAACACCAGGGCTATTATTCCTGAGACTGTTCATCCACCTCAACACCAGGACTATTGTTCCTGAACTGTTCATCCACATCAACACCAGGACTATTGTTCCTGAGACTTTTCATCCACATCAACACCAGGACTATTATTCCTGAGACTGTTCATCCACCTCAACACCAGGACTATTGTTCCTGAGACTGTTCATCCACATCAACACCAGGACCGTTGTTCCTGCGGCTGTTCATCCACATCAACATCAGGGCTCTTATTCCTGAGTCTGTTCATCTACATCAACACCAGGGCTATTATTCCTGAGACTGTTCATCCACCTCAACACCAGGACTATTGTTCCTGAACTGTTCATCCACATCAACACCAGGACTATTGTTCCTGTGACTGTTCATCCACATCAACAACAGGGCTATTGTTCCTGAGACTGTTCATCCACATCAACACCAGGACTATTATTCCTGAGACTGTTCATCCACCTCAACACCAGGACTATTGTTCCTGAGACTGTTCATCCACATCAACACCAGGACTATTTTTCCTGAGACTGCTCATCCAAATCAACACCAGGACTATTGTTCCTGAGACTGTTCATCCACATCAACACCAGGGCTATTATTCCTGAGACTGTTCATCCACCTCAACACCAGGACTATTGTTCCTGAACTGACCATCCACATCAACACCAGGGCTATTGTTCCTGAGACTGTTCATCCACATCAACACCAGGGCTATTTTCCTGAGGCTGTTCATCCACATCAACACCTGGGCTATTGTTCCTGAACTGTTCATCCACATCAGCACCAGGTTTATTGTTCCTGAGACTGTTTATCCACATCACCACCAGGGCTATTATACCTGAGGCTGTTCATCCACATCAACACCAGGGCTATTTTTCCTGAACTGTTCATCCAAATCAACACCAGGTTTATTGTTCGTGAGAATATTCATGCATATCAACACTAGGGCTATTATTCCTGAGACTGTTCATCCACATCAACACCAGGGATATTGTTCCTGAGGCTGTTCATCCACTTCAACATCAGGGCTATTATTCCTGAGACTGTTCTTTCACATCAAAACCAGGGCAATTGTTCCTGAACTGTTCATCTACATCAACACCCAGTTTATTGTTCCTGAGACTGTTCATCCACATCAACACCAGGTTTATTGTTCCTGAGACTGCTCATCCACATCAACACAAGGGCTATTGTTCCTGAGACTGTTCATCGAAATCAACATCAGGGCTGTTGTTAGTGAGACTGTTCATCCTCATCAACACCAAGTTTATTGTTCCTGAGACTGTTCATCCACATCCACACCTGGACTACTATTCCTGAGACTGTTCATCCACATCAACATCAGGGCTATTATTCCTTAGACTATTCATCCACATCAACACCAGGGTTTTTGTTCCTGAGAGTGTTCATCCACATCAACACCAGGACTATTGTTCCTGAGGCTGTTCATCCACATCAACACCAGGATTATTGTTCCTGAGAGTGTTCATCCACATCAACACAAGTACTATTGTTACTGAGGCTGTTCATCGACATAAACATCAGGGCTATTTTTCCTAAACTGTTCATCCACATCAACAAAAGGTTTAATGTTCCTGAGGCTGTTCATGCATATCAACACCAGGACTATTGTTCCTGAGACTCTTCATCCACATAAACACCAGGAATATTGTTCCTGAGACTCTTCATCCTCAACAAGATCAGGGCTAATGCTCCTGAGACTGTTCATCCACATCAACACCAGGGCTATTGTTCCTGAACTGTTCATCCACATCAACTCCAGGGCTATTTTCCTGAGGCTGTTCATCCACATCAACACCTGGGCTATTGTTCCTGAGGCTGTTCATCCACATCAACACCAGGACTATTGTTCCTGAGGCTGTTCATCCTCATCAACATCAGGGCTATTATTCCTCAGACTGTTCATCCACATCAACACCCGGGCTATTGTTCCTGAGAGTGTTCATCCACATCAACACCAGGGCTATTTTCCTGAGGCTGTTCATCCACATCAACACCTGGGCTATTGTTCCTGAGGCTGTTCATCCACATCAACACCAGGACTATTGTTCCTGAGGCTGTTCATCCTCATCAACATCAGGGCTATTATTCCTCAGACTGTTCATCCACATCAACACCAGGGCTATTGTTCCTGAGAGTGTTCATCCACATCAACACCAGGACTATTGTTCCTGAGCTGTTCATCCACTTCAGCACCAGGGCTATTTTTCCTGAGACTGTTCATCCACAGCAACACCAGGGCTATTATTCCTGAGACTGTTCATCAACATCAACACCAGGACTATTGTTCCTGAGACTGTCCATCCATATCAACACCAGGGCTATTGTTCGTGAGGCTGTTCATCCACATCAACACCAGGGCGATTTTTCCTGAGACTGTTCATCCACATCAACACCAGGACTATTATTCCTGAGACTGTTCATCCACCTCAACACCAGGACTATTGTTCCTGAGACTGTTCATCCACATCAACACCAGGACTATTGTTCCTGAGACTGTTCATCCACATCAACACCAGGGCTATTATTCCTGAGACTGTTCATCCACCTCAACACCAGGACTATTGTTCCTGCGGCTGTTCATCCACATCAACATCAGGGCTCTTATTCCTGAGTCTGTTCATCCACATCAACACCAGGGCTATTATTCCTGAGACTGTTCATCCACCTCAACACCAGGACTATTGTTCCTGAACTGTTCATCCACATCAACAACAGGGCTATTGTTCCTGTGACTGTTCATCCACATCAACACCAGGACTATTGTTCCTGAACTGTTCATCCACCTCAACACCAGGACTATTGTTCCTGTGACTGTTCATCCACATCAACAACAGGGCTATTGTTCCTGAGACTGTTCATCCACATCAACACCAGGACTATTATTCCTGAGACTGTTCATCCACCTCAACACCAGGACTATTGTTCCTGAGACTGTTCATCCACATCAACACCAGGACTATTGTTCCTGAGACTGTTCATCCAAATCAACACCAGGACTATTGTTCCTGAGACTGTCCATCCACATCAACACCAGGGCTATTGTTCCTGAGACTGTTCATCCACATCAACACCAGGAGTATTATTCCTGAGACTGTTCATCCACCTCAACACCAGCACTATTGTTCCTGAGACTGTTCATCCACATCAACACCAGGACTATTGTTCCTGAGACTGTTCATCCTCAACAACATCAGCACTATTGTTCCTGAGACTGTTCATCCACATCAACACCAGGAGTATTATTCCTGAGACTGTTCATCCACATCAACACCAGGGCTATTGTTCCTGAGGCTGTTCATCCACATCAACACCAGGACTATTGTTCCTGAGGCTGTTCATCCTCATCAACATCAGGGCTATTATTCCTCAGACTGTTCATCCACATCAACACCAGGGCTATTGTTCCTGAGAGTGTTCATCCACATCAACACCAGGACTATTGTTCCTGAGCTGTTCATCCACTTCAGCACCAGGGCTATTTTTCCTGAGACTGTTCATCCACAGCAACACCAGGGCTATTATTCCTGAGACTGTTCATCAACATCAACACCAGGACTATTGTTCCTGAGACTGTCCATCCATATCAACACCAGGGCTATTGTTCGTGAGGCTGTTCATCCACATCAACACCAGGGCGATTTTTCCTGAGACTGTTCATCCACATCAACACCAGGACTATTATTCCAGAGACTGTTCATCCACCTCAACACCAGGACTATTGTTCCTGAGACTGTTCATCCACATCAACACCAGGACTATTGTACCTGAGACTGTTCATCCACATCAACACCAGGGCTATTATTCCTGAGACTGTTCATCCACCTCAACACCAGGACTATTGTTCCTGCGGCTGTTCATCCACATCAACATCAGGGCTCTTATTCCTGAGTCTGTTCATCCACATCAACACCAGGGCTATTATTCCTGAGACTGTTCATCCACCTCAACACCAGGACTATTGTTCCTGAACTGTTCATCCACATCAACAACAGGGCTATTGTTCCTGTGACTGTTCATCCACATCAACAACGGGCTTTTGTTCCTGAGACTGTTCATCCACCTCAACACCAGGACTATTGTTCCTGAACTGTTCATCCACCTCAACACCAGGACTATTGTTCCTGTGACTGTTCATCCACATCAACAACAGGGCTATTGTTCCTGAGACTGTTCATCCACATCAACACCAGGACTATTATTCCTGAGACTGTTCATCCACCTCAACACCAGGACTATTGTTCCTGAGACTGTTCATCCACATCAACACCAGGACTATTGTTCCTGAGACTGTTCATCCAAATCAACACCAGGACTATTGTTCCTGAGACTGTCCATCCACATCAACACCAGGGCTATTGTTCCTGAGACTGTTCATCCACATCAACACCAGGAGTATTATTCCTGAGACTGTTCATCCACCTCAACACCAGCACTATTGTTCCTGAGACTGTTCATCCACATCAACACCAGGACTATTGTTCCTGAGACTGTTCATCCTCAACAACATCAGGGCTATTGTTCCTGAGACTGTTCAGCCACATCAACACCATGGCTATTGTTCCTGAACTGTTCATCCACATCAACACCAGGGCTATTTTCCTGAGGCTGTTCAACCACATCAACACCTGGGCTATTGTTCCTGAACTGTTCATCCACATCAACATCAGGGCCATTGTTCCTGAGACTGTTCATCCACATCAACACCAGGGCTATTTTCCTGAGGCTGTTCATCCACATCAACACCTGGGCTATTGTTCCTGAACTGTTCATCCACATCAACACCAGGTTTATTGTTCCTGAGACTGTTCATCCACATCACCACCAGGCCTATTATACCTGAGGCTGTTCATCCACATCAACACCAGGGCTATTTTTCCTGAACTGATCATCCAAATCAACACCAGCTTTATTGTTCGTGAGACTGTTCATGCCTATCAACACCAGGGCTATTATTCCTGAGACTGTTCATCCACATCAACACCAGGGATATTGTTCCTGAGGCTGTTCATCCACTTCAACATCAGGGCTAATATTCCTGAGACTTTTCATCCACATCAAAACCAGGGCTATTGTTCCTGAGACTGTTCATTCACATCAACACCAGGGCAATTGTTCCTGAACTGTTCATCTACATCAACACCCGGTTTATTATTCCTGAGACTGTTCATCCACATCAACACCAGGTTTATTGTTCCTGAGACAGCTCATCCTCATCAACACAAGGGCTATTGTTCCTGAGACTGTTCATCGAAATCAACATCAGGGCTATTGTTAGTGAGACTGTTCATCCTCATCAACACCAAGTTTATTGTTCCTGAGGACTGTTCATCCACATCCACACCTGGACTTCTATTCCTGAGACTGTTCATCCACATCAACATCAGGGCTATTATTCCTCAGACTATTCATCCACATCAACACCAGGGTTTTTGTTCCTGAGAGTGTTCATCCACATCAACACCAGGACTATTGTTCCTGAGGCTGTTCATCCACATCAACACCAGGACTATTGTTCCTGAGAGTGTTCATCCACATCAACACCAGGACTATTGTTACTGAGGCTGTTCATCGACATCAACATCAGGGCTATTTTTCCTAAACTGTTCATCCACATCAACAAAAGGTTTAATGTTCCTGAGGCTGTTCATGCATATCAACACCAGGGCTATTATTCCTGAGACTGTTCATCCACCTCAACACAAGGACTATTGTTCCTGAGACTGTTCATCCACATCAACACCAGGACTATTATTCCTGAGAATGTTCATCCACCTCAACACCAGGACCATCGTTCCTGAGACTGTTCATCCACATCAACACCAGGACTATTATTCCTGAGACTATTCATCCACATCAACACCAGGGCTATTGCTCCTGAGACGGTTCATCCAAATAAACACCAGGGCTATTATTCCTGAGACTGTTCATCCACATCAACACCAGGGCTATTGCTCCTGAGACTGTTCATCCACATCAACACCAGGACTATTGTTCCTGAGACTGTTCATCCACATCAACACCAGTACTATTGTTCCTGAGACTGTTCATCCACATCAACACCAAACTATTGTTCCTGAGCCTGTTCATCCACATCAACACCAGGACCATTGTTTCTGAACTGTTCATCCACAACAACACCAGGACTATTGTTCCTGAGACTGTTCATCCACATCAACACCAGGACTATTATTCCTGAGAATGTTCTTCCACCTCAACACCAGGACTATTGTTCCTGAGACTGTTCATCCACCTCAACACCAGGACTATTGTTCCTGAGACTGTTCATCCACATCAACACCAGGGCTATTGTTCCTGAGGCTGTTCATCCGCATCAACACCAGGGCGATTTTTCCTGAGACTGTTCATGCATAACAAGACCAGGGCTATTATTCCTGAGACTGTTCATCCACCTCAACATCAGGGTTATTGTCCCTGTGACTGTTCATCCACATCAACACCAGGACTATTATTCCTGAGAATGTTCATCCACCTCAACACCAGGACTATTGTTCCTGAGACTGTTCATCCACATCAACACCAGGACTATTGTTCCTGAGACTGTTCATCCAAATCAACACCACAGCTATTATTCCTGAGACTATTCATCCACATCAACACCAGGGCTATTGCTCCTGAGACGGTTCATCCAAATCAACACCAGGGCTATTATTCCTGAGACTGTTCATCCACATCAACACCAGGACTATTGTTCCTGAGACTGTTCATCCACATCAACACCAGGACTATTGTTCCTGAGACTGTTCATCCACATCAACACTAGGACCATTGTTCCTGAACTGTTCATCCACATCAACACCAGGACTATTGTTCCTGAGACTGTTCATCGACATCAACACCAGGACTATAATTCCTGAGAATGTTCATCCACCTCAACACCAGGACTATTGTTCCTGAGACTGTTCATCCACATCAACACCAGGACTATGGTTCCTGAGACTGTTCATCCACATCAACACCAGGGCTATTATTCCTGAGACTGTTTATCCATCTCAACACCAGGACTATTGTTCCTGAGACTGTTCATCCACATCAACAACAGGACTATTGTTCCTGAGACTGTTCATCCACATCAACACCAGGGCTATTGTTCCTGAGACTGTTCATCCACATCAACACCAGGACTATTATTCCTGAGACTGTTCATCCACCTCAACACCAGGACTAGTGTTCCTGTGACTGTTCATCCACATCAACACCAGTGCTATTGTTCCTGAGACTGTTCATCCACCTCAACACCAGGACTATTGTTCCTGAGACTGTTCATCCACATCAACACCAGGGCTATTATTCCTGAGACTGTTCATCCACCTCAACACCAGGACTATTGTCCCTGAACTGTTCATCCTCATCAACACCAGGTCTATTGTTCCTGAGACTGTTCATCCACATCAACACCAGTGCTATTGTTCCTGAGACTGTTCATCCACCTCAACACCAGGACTATTATTCCTGAGACTGTTCATCCACATCAACAACAGGACGATTGTTCTTGAGACAGTTCATCCACATCAACACCAGGACTATTGTTCCTGAGACTGTTCACCCTCAACAACATCAGGGCTATTGTTCCTGAGACTGTTCATCCACATCAACACCAGGCCGATTGTTCCTGCAGGTGTTCATCCACATCAACAGCAGGGCTATTGTTCCTGAGACTGTTCATCCACATCAACACCAGGGCTATTATTCCTGAGACTGTTTATCCATCTCAACACCAGGACTATTGTTCCTGAGACTGTTCATCCACATCAACAACAGGACTATTGTTCCTGAGACTGTTCATCCACATCAACACCAGGGCTATTGTTCCTGAGACTGTTCATCCACATCAACACCAGGACTATTATTCCTGAGACTGTTCATCCACCTCAACACCAGGACTAGTGTTCCTGTGACTGTTCATCCACATCAACACCAGTGCTATTGTTCCTGAGACTGTTCATCCACCTCAACACCAGGACTATTGTTCCTGAGACTGTTCATCCACATCAACACCAGGGCTATTATTCCTGAGACTGTTCATCCACCTCAACACCAGGACTATTGTCCCTGAACTGTTCATCCTCATCAACACCAGGTCTATTGTTCCTGAGACTGTTCATCCACATCAACACCAGTGCTATTGTTCCTGAGACTGTTCATCCACCTCAACACCAGGACTATTATTCCTGAGACTGTTCATCCACATCAACAACAGGACGATTGTTCTTGAGACAGTTCATCCACATCAACACCAGGACTATTGTTCCTGAGACTGTTCACCCTCAACAACATCAGGGCTATTGTTCCTGAGACTGTTCATCCACATCAACACCAGGGCTATTGTTCCTGAACTGTTCATCCACATCAACACCTGGGCTATTGTTCCTGAACTGCTCATCCACATCAACACCAGGTTTATTGTTCCTGAGACTGTTCATCCATATCACCACCAGGGCTATTATACCTGAGGCTGTTCATCCACATCAACACCAGGGCTGTTTTTCCTGAACTGTTCATCCACATCAACACCAGGTTTATTGTTCGTGAGACTGTTTATGCATATCAACACCAGGGCTATTATTACTGAGACTGATCATCCACATCAACACCAGGGATATTGTTCCTGATGATGTTCATCCACTTCAACATCAGGGCTATTATTCCTGAGACTGTTCATCCACATCAAAACCAGGGCTATTGTTCCTGAGACTGTTCATTCACATCAACACCAGGGCAATTGTTCCTGAACTGTTCATCTACATCAACACCCGGTTTATTGTTCCTGAGACAGTTCATCCACATCAACACCAGGGCTATTGTTCCTGAGACTGTTCATCCACATCAACACCAGGTTTATTGTTCCTGAGACTGCTCATCCACATCAACACAAGGGCGATTGTTCCTGAGACAGTTCATCGAAATAAACATCAGGGCTATTGTTCCTGAGGCTGTTCATCTTCATCAACACCAAGTTTTTTGTTCCTGAGACTGTTCATCCACATCCACACCTGGACTACTGCTCCTTAGACTGTTCATCCACATCAACATCAGGGCCATTATTCCTCAGACTATACATCCACATCAACACCAGGGTTTTTGTTCCTGAGAGTGTTCATCCACATCAACACCAGGACTATTGTTCCTGAGGCTGTTCATCCACATCAACACCAGGACTATTGTTCCTGAGAGTGTTAATCCACATCAACAACAGGACTATTGTTCCTGAGGCTGTTCATCGACATCAACATCAGGGCTATTTTTCCTGAACTGTTCATCCACATCAACATAAGGTGTATTGTTCCTGAGGCTGTTCATGCATATCAACACCAGGGCTATTATTCCTGAGACTCTTCATCCACCTCAACACCAGGACTATTGTTCCTGAGACTGTTCATCCTAATCAACACCAGGGCTATTGTTCCTGAGGCTGTTCATCCGCATCAACACCAGGGCGATTTTTCCTGAGACTGTTCATGCATAACAACACCAGGGCTATTATTCCTGAGACTGTTCATCCACATCAACACCAGGGCTACTTTTCCTGAATTGTTTATCCACATCAACACCAGGTTTATTGTTCCTGAGACTCTTCATGCATATCAACACCAGGACTATTGTTCCTGAGGCTGTTCATCCACATCAACATCAGGGCTATTATTCCTGAGGCTGTTCATCCACATCAACACCAGGACAATTGTTCCTGAGGCTGTTCGTCCTCATCAACATCTGGGCTATTATTCCTCCGACTGTTCATCCACATCAACACCAGGGCTATTGCTCCTGAGAGTGTTCATCCACATCAACACCAGGGCTATTGTTCCTGAGGCTGTTCAGCCACATCAACACCAGGACTATTGTTCCTGAGAGTGTTCATCCACATCAACACCAGGTCTTTTTTTCCTGAGACTGTTCATCCACATCAACACAAGGGCTATTGTTCCTGAGGCTGTTGAGCCACATCAACACCAGGACTATTGTTCCTGAGAGTGTTCATCCTCATCAACACCAGGACTATTGTTCCTGAGGCTGTTCATCCACATCAACTCCGGGGCTATTGTTCTTGAGACTGTTCATCCACAGCAACACCAGAGCTATTATTCCTGAGACTGTTCATCCACCTCAACACCAGGACTATTGTTCCTGAGACTGTTCATCCACATCAACACCAGGGCCATTGTTCCTGAGGCTGTTCATCCACATCAACACCTGGGCGATTTTTCCTGAGACTGTTCATGCAGAACAACACCAGGTCTATTATTCCTGAGACTGTTCATCCACCTCAACACCAGGAGTATTGTTCCTGAGACTGTACATCCACATCAACACCAGGGCTATTTTTTCTGAGACTGTTCATCCACATCAACACCTGGGCTATTAATCCGGAGACTGTACATCCACATCAACACCAGGACTATTGTTCCTGAGGCTGATCATTCACATCAACTCCAGGGCTATTGTTCCTGAGACTGTTCATCCACAGCAACACCAGGGCTATTATTCCTGAGACTGTTCATCCACCTCAACACCCGGACTATTGTTCCTGAGGCTGTTCATCCGCATCAACACCAGGGCGATTTCTGCTGAGACTGTTCATGCATATGAACACCAGGGCTATTATTCCTGAGACTGTTCATCCAGATCAACACCAGGGCTATTGTTCCTGAGACTGTTCATCCACATCAACACCAGGACTATTGTTCCTGTGACTGATCATTCACATCAACTCCAGGACGATTGTTCCTGAGGCTGTTCATCCACATCAACACCAGTGCTATTATTCCTGAACTTTTCATCCACATCAGCACCAGGGCTATTGTTCCTGTGGACTGTTCATCCACATCAACACCAGGACTATTGTTCCTGAGGCTATTCATCCACAACAACACCAGGGCGATTTTTCCTGAACTTTTCATCCACATCAACACCAGGACTATTGTTACTGAGACTGTTCATGCATATCAACACCAGGGCTATTATTCCTGCGGCTGTTCATCCACATCAACACCAGGGCTATTTTTTCTGAACTGTTCATCCACATCAACACCAGGGCTATTATTCCTGAGACTGTTCATCCACATCAACACCAGGGCTATTGTTCCTGAGGCTGATCATCCACATCAACTCCAGGGTTATTTTTCCTGTGTCTGTTCATCCACCTCAACACCAGGACTATTGTTCCTGAGGCTGTTCATCCACATCAACATCAGGGCTATTATTAATGAGGCTGTTCATCCACATCAACACCAGGTCTATTGTTCCTGAGACTGTTCATCCAGAGCAACACCAGGGCTATTATTCCGGAGACTGTTCCTCCACATCAACACCAGGACTATTGTTCCTGAGACTGTTCTTCCAGAGCAACACCAGGGCTATTATTCCTGAGACTGTTCATCCACCTCAACACCAGGGCTATTGTTCCTGATGCTGTTCATCCGCATCAACACCAGGGCGATTTTTTCTGAGATTGTTCATGCATATCAACACCAGGGCTATTATTCCTGAGACTGTTCATCCACCTCAACACCAGGGCTATTTTTCCTGAACTGTTCATCCACATCAACACCAGGTTTATTGTTCCTGAGACTGTTCATGGATATCTACACCAGGGCTATTATTCCAGAGGCTTTTCATCCACATCAACACCAGGGCTATTTTTCCTGAACTGCTCATCCACATCAACACCCAGTTTATTGTTCCTGAGACTGTTCATGCATATCAACACCAGGGCTATTATTCCAGAGGCTTTTCATCCACATCAACACCAGGGCTATTTTTCCTGAACTGTTCATCCGCATCAACACCCAGTTTATTGTTCCTGAGACAGTTCATGCATATCAACACCAGGACTATAGTTCCTGCGGCTGTTCATCCACATCAACATCAGGGCTATTATTCCTGAGGCTGTTCATCCACATCAACACCAGGACTATTGTTCCTGAAGCTGTTCATCCACATCAACACCAGGGCTATTTTTCCTGAGACTGTTCATCCACATCAACACCAGGGCTATTATTCCGGAGACTGTTCATCCACCTCAACACCAGGACTATTTTTCCTGTGACTGTTCATCCACCTCAACACCAGGAC
Source organism: Heterodontus francisci (assembly GCF_036365525.1). Lineage (NCBI taxonomy): Eukaryota > Metazoa > Chordata > Chondrichthyes > Heterodontiformes > Heterodontidae > Heterodontus > Heterodontus francisci. The sequence continues at coordinate 31,641,655 of NC_090412.1, read as the reverse complement.
TATTGTTCCTGTGACTGTTCATCCACATCAACACCAAGACTATTGTCCCTGAACTGTTCATCCACATCAACACCAGGTCTATTGTTCCTGAAACTGTTCATCCACATCAACACCAGTGCTGTTGTTCCTGAGACTGTTCATCCACATCAACACGAGGACTATTATTCCTGCGACTGTTCATCCACCTCAACACCAGGACTATTGTTCCTGTGACTGTTCATCCACATCAACACCAAGACTATTGTTCCTGAGACTGTTCATCCAAATCAACACCAGGACTATTGTTCCTGAGACTGTTCATCCACATCAACACCAGGGCTATTATTCCTGAGACTGTTCATCCACCTCAACACCAGGACTATTGTCCCTGAACTGTTCATCCACATCAACACCAGTTCTATTGTTCCTGAGACTGTTCATCCACATCAACACCAGTGCTATTGTTCCTGAGACTGTTCATCCACATCAACACCAGGACTATTATTCCTGAGACTGTTCATCCGCCTCAACACCAGGACTATTGTTCCTGAGACTTTTCATCCACATCAACACCAGGACTATTGTTACTGAGACTGTTCATGCATATCAACACCAGGGCTATTATTCCTGCGGCTGTTCATCCACATCAACACCAGGGCTATTTTTTCTGAACGGTTCATCCACATCAACACCAGGGCTTTTATTCCTGAGACTGTTCATCCACATCAACACCAGGGCTATTGTACCTGAGGCTGATCATCCACATCAAATCCAGGGCTATTTTTCCTGTGACTGTTCATCCACCTCAACACCAGGACTATTATACCTGAGGCTGTTCATCCACATCAACATCAGAGCTATTATTAATGAGGCTGTTCATCCACATCAACACCAGGACTATTGTTCCTGAGACTGTTCATCCAGAGCAACACCAGGGCTATTATTCCGGAGACTGTTCCTCCACATCAACACCAAGCCTATTGTTCCTGAGACTGTTCTTCCAGAGCAACACCAGGGCTATTATTCCTGAGACTGTTCATCCACCTCAACACCAGGACTATTGTTCCTGAGGCTGTTCATCCGCATCAACACCTAGGCGATTTTTGCTGAGACTGTTCATGCATATCAACACCAGGGCTATTATTCCTGAGACTGTTCATCCACCTCAACACCAGGACTATTGTTCCTGAGACTGTTCTTCCAGAGCAACACCAGGGCTATTATTCCTGAGACTGTTCATCCACCTCAACACCAGGGCTATTGTTCCTGATGCTGTTCATCCGCATCAACACCAGGGCGATTTTTTCTGAGATTGTTCATGCATATCAACACCAGGGCTATTATTCCTGAGACTGTTCATCCACCTCAACACCAGGGCTATTTTTCCTGAACTGTTCATCCACATCAACACCAGGTTTATTGTTCCTGAGACTGTTCATGGATATCTACACCAGGGCTATTATTCCAGAGGCTTTTCATCCACATCAACACCAGGGCTATTTTTCCTGAACTGCTCATCCACATCAACACCCAGTTTATTGTTCCTGAGACTGTTCATGCATATCAACACCAGGGCTATTATTCCAGAGGCTTTTCATCCACATCAACACCAGGGCTATTTTTCCTGAACTGTTCATCCGCATCAACACCCAGTTTATTGTTCCTGAGACAGTTCATGCATATCAACACCAGGACTATAGTTCCTGCGGCTGTTCATCCACATCAACATCAGGGCTATTATTCCTGAGGCTGTTCATCCACATCAACACCAGGACTATTGTTCCTGAAGCTGTTCATCCACATCAACACCAGGGCTATTTTTCCTGAGACTGTTCATCCACATCAACACCAGGGCTATTATTCCGGAGACTGTTCATCCACCTCAACACCAGGACTATTTTTCCTGTGACTGTTCATCCACATCAACACCAGGACTATTGTTCCTGAGACTGTTCATCCACATCAACACCAGGGCTATTGTTCCTGAGACTGTTCATCCACATCAACACCAGTACTATTATTCCTGCGACTGTTCATCCACCTCAACACCAGGACTATTGTTCCTGTGACTGTTCATCCACATCAACACCAAGACTATTGTTCCTGAGACTGTTCATCCAAATCAACACCAGGACTATTGTTCCTGAGACTGTTCATCCACATCAACACCAGGGCTATTATTCCTGAGACTGTTCATCCACCTCAACACCAGGACTATTGTCCCTGAACTGTTCATCCACATCAACACCAGGTCTATTGTTCCTGAAACTGTTCATCCACATCAACACCAGTGCTGTTGTTCCTGAGACTGTTCATCCACATCAACACGAGGACTATTATTCCTGCGACTGTTCATCCACCTCAACACCAGGACTATTGTTCCTGTGACTGTTCATCCACATCAACACCAAGACTATTGTTCCTGAGACTGTTCATCCAAATCAACACCAGGACTATTGTTCCTGAGACTGTTCATCCACATCAACACCAGGGCTATTATTCCTGAGACTGTTCATCCACCTCAACACCAGGACTATTGTCCCTGAACTGTTCATCCACATCAACACCAGTTCTATTGTTCCTGAGACTGTTCATCCACATCAACACCAGTGCTATTGTTCCTGAGACTGTTCATCCACATCAACACCAGGACTATTATTCCTGAGACTGTTCATCCGCCTCAACACCAGGACAATTGTTCCTGAGACTTTTCATCCACATCAACACCAGGACTATTGTTACTGAGACTGTTCATGCATATCAACACCAGGGCTATTATTCCTGCGGCTGTTCATCCACATCAACACCAGGGCTATTTTTTCTGAACGGTTCATCCACATCAACACCAGGGCTTTTATTCCTGAGACTGTTCATCCACATCAACACCAGGGCTATTGTACCTGAGGCTGATCATCCACATCAAATCCAGGGCTATTTTTCCTGTGACTGTTCATCCACCTCAACACCAGGACTATTATACCTGAGGCTGTTCATCCACATCAACATCAGAGCTATTATTAATGAGGCTGTTCATCCACATCAACACCAGGACTATTGTTCCTGAGACTGTTCATCCAGAGCAACACCAGGGCTATTATTCCGGAGACTGTTCCTCCACATCAACACCAAGCCTATTGTTCCTGAGACTGTTCTTCCAGAGCAACACCAGGGCTATTATTCCTGAGGCTGTTCATCCACCTCAACACCAGGACTATTGTTCCTGAGGCTGTTCATCCGCATCAACACCTAGGCGATTTTTGCTGAGACTGTTCATGCATATCAACACCAGGGCTATTATTCCTGAGACTGTTCATCCACCTCAACACCAGGGCTATTTTTCCTGAACTGTTCATCCACATCAACACCAGGGCTATTTTTCCTGAACTGCTCATCCACATCAACACCCAGTTTATTGTTCCTGAGACTGTTCATGCATATCAACACCAGGGCTATTATTCCAGAGGCTTTTCATCCACATCAACACAAGGGCTATTTTTCCTGAACTGCTCATCCACATCAACACCCAGTTTATTGTTCCTGAGACTGTTCATGCATATCAACACCAGGGATATTATTCCAGAGGCTTTTCATCCACATCAACACCAGGGCGATTTTTCCTGAACTGTTCATCCACATCAACACCCAGTTTATTGTTCCTGAGACAGTTCATGCATATCAACACCAGGACTATAGTTCCTGCGGCTGTTCATCCACATCAACATCAGGGCTATTATTCCTGAGGCTGTTCATCCACATCAACACCAGGACTATTGTTCCTGTAGCTGTTCATCCACATCAACACCAGGGCTATTGTTCCTGAGACTGTTCATCCACATCAACACCAGGGCTATTGTTCCGGAGACTGTTCATCCACCTCAACACCAGGACTATTTTTCCTGTGACTGTTCATCCACATCAACACCAGGACTATTGTTCCTGAGACTGTTCATCCACATCAACACCAGGGCTATTGTTCCTGAGACTGTTCATCCACATCAACACCAGTACTATTATTCCTGCGACTGTTCATCCACCTCAACACCAGGACTATTGTTCCTGTGACTGTTCATCCACATCAACACCAAGACTATTGTTCCTGAGACTGTTCATCCAAATCAACACCAGGACTATTGTTCCTGAGACTGTTCATCCACATCAACACCAGGGCTATTATTCCTGAGACTGTTCATCCACCTCAACACCAGGACTATTGTCCCTGAACAGTTCATCCACATCAACACCAGGTCTATTGTTCCTGAGACTGTTCATCCACATCAACACCAGTGCTATTGTTCCTGAGACTGTTCATCCACATCAACACGAGGACTATTATTCCTGAGACTGTTCATCCGCCTCAACACCAGGACTATTGTTCCTGAGACTGTTCATCCACATCAACACCAGGACTATTGTTCTTGAGACTGTTCATCCACCTCAACACCAGGAGTATTGTTCCTGAGACTGTACATCCACATCAACACCAGGGCTATTTTTTCTGAGACTGTTCATCCACATCAACACCAGGAGTATTATTCCGGAGACAGTTCATCCACATCAACACCAGGGCTATTGTTCCTGAGGCTGATCATCCACATCAACTCCAGGGCTATTGTTCCTGTGACTGTTCATCCACAGCAACACCAGGGCTATTATTCCTGAGACTGTTCATCCACCTCAGCACCCGGACTATTGTTCCTGAGGCTGTTCATCCGCATCAACACCAGGGCGATTTTTGCTGAGACTGTTCATGCATATGAACACCAGGGCTGTTATTCCTGAGACTGTTCATCCAGATCAACACCAGGTTTATTGTTCCTGCGACTGTTCATCCACATCAACACCAGGACTATTGTTCCTGTGACTGTTCATCCACATCAACACCAGGACTATTGTTCCTGAGGCTGTTCATCCACATCAACACCAGTGCTATTATTCCTGAACTTTTCATCCACATCAGAACCAGGGCTATTGTTCCTGTGGACTGTTCATCCACTTCAACACCAGGACTATTGTTCCTGTGACTGTTCATCCACATCAACACCAGGACTATTGTTCCTGAGGCTGTTCATCCTCATCAACACCAGTGCTATTATTCCTGAACTTTTCATCCACATCAGCACCAGGGCTATTGTTCCTGAGGCTGTTCATCCACAACAACACCATGGCGATTTTTCCTGAACTTTTCATCCACATCAACACCAGGACTATTGTTCCTGAGACTTTTCATGCATATCAACACCAGGGCTATTATTGCTGCGGCTGTTCATCCACATCAACACCAGGGCTATTTTTTCTAAGCTGTTCATCCACATCAACACCAGGGCTATTATTCCTGAGACTGTTCATCCACATCAACACCAGGGCTAGTATTCCGGAGACTGTTCCTCCACATCAACACCAGGACTATTGTTCCTGAGACTGTTCATCCAGAGCAACACCAGGGCTATTATTCCTGAGTCTGTTCCTCCACATCAACATCAGGGCTATTATTAATGAGGCTGTTCATCCACATCAACACCAGGACTATTGTTCCTGAGACTGTTCATCCAGAGCAACACCAGGGCTATTATTCCTGAGACTGTTCATCCACCTCAACACCAGGGCTATTGTTCCTGAGGCTGTTCATCCGCATCAACACCAGGGCGATTTTTGCTGAGACTGTTCATGCATATCAACACCAGGTTTATTGTTCCTGAGACTGTTCATGCATATCAACACCAGGGCTATTATTCCAGAGGCTTTTCATCCACATCAACACCAGGGCTATTTTTCCTGAACTGCTCATCCACATCAACACCCAGATTATTGTTCCTGAGACTGTTCATGCATATCAACACCAGGGCTATTATTCCAGAGGCTTTTCATCCACATCATCACCAGGGCTATTTTTCCTGAACTGTTCATCCACATCAACACCCAGTTTATTGTTCCTGAGACAGTTCATGCATATCAACACCAGGACTATAGTTCCTGCGGCTGTTCATCCACATCAACATCAGGGCTATTATTCCTGAGGCTGTTCATCCACATCAACACCAGGACTATTGTTCCTGAAGCTGTTCATCCACATCAACACCAGGGCTATTTTTCCTGAGACTGTTCATCCACATCAACACCAGGGCTATTATTCCGGAGACTGTTCATCCACCTCAACACCAGGACTATTTTTCCTGTGACTGTTCATCCACATCAACACCAGGACTATTGTTCCTGAGACTGTTCATCCACATCAACACCAGGGCTATTGTTCCTGAGACTGTTCATCCACATCAACACCAGTACTATTATTCCTGCGACTGTTCATCCACCTCAACACCAGGACTATTGTTCCTGTGACTGTTCATCCACATCAACACCAAGACTATTGTTCCTGAGACTGTTCATCCAAATCAACACCAGGACTATTGTTCCTGAGACTGTTCATCCACATCAACACCAGGGCTATTATTCCTGAGACTGTTCATCCACCTCAACACCAGGACTATTGTCCCTGAACTGTTTATCCACATCAACACCAGGTCTATTGTTCCTGAAACTGTTCATCCACATCAACACCAGTGCTGTTGTTCCTGAGACTGTTCATCCACATCAACACGAGGACTATTATTCCTGCGACTGTTCATCCACCTCAACACCAGGACTATTGTTCCTGTGACTGTTCATCCACATCAACACCAAGACTATTGTTCCTGAGACTGTTCATCCAAATCAACACCAGGACTATTGTTCCTGAGACTGTTCATCCACATCAACACCAGGGCTATTATTCCTGAGACTGTTCATCCACCTCAACACCAGGACTATTGTCCCTGAACTGTTCATCCACATCAACACCAGTTCTATTGTTCCTGAGACTGTTCATCCACATCAACACCAGTGCTATTGTTCCTGAGACTGTTCATCCACATCAACACCAGGACTATTATTCCTGAGACTGTTCATCCGCCTCAACACCAGGACTATTGTTCCTGAGACTTTTCATCCACATCAACACCAGGACTATTGTTACTGAGACTGTTCATGCATATCAACACCAGGGCTATTATTCCTGCGGCTGTTCATCCACATCAACACCAGGGCTATTTTTTCTGAACGGTTCATCCACATCAACACCAGGGCTATTATTCCTGAGACTGTTCATCCACATCAACACCAGGGCTATTGTTCCTGAGGCTGATCATCCACATCAACTCCAGGGCTATTTTTCCTGTGACTGTTCATCCACCTCAACACCAGGACTATTGTTCCTGAGGCTGTTCATCCACATCAACATCAGAGCTATTATTAATGAGGCTGTTCATCCACATCAACACCAGGACTATTGTTCCTGAGACTGTTCATCCAGAGCAACAGCAGGGCTATTATTCCGGAGACTGTTCCTCCACATCAACACCAAGCCTATTGTTCCTGAGACTGTTCTTCCAGAGCAACACCAGGGCTATTATTCCTGAGACTGTTCATCCACCTCAACACCAGGGCTATTGTTCCTGAGGCTGTTCATCCGCATCAACACCTAGGCGATTCTTGCTGAGACTGTTCATGCATATCAACACCAGGGCTATTATTCCTGAGACTGTTCATCCACCTCAACACCAGGGCTATTTTTCCTGAACTGTTCATCCACATCAACACCAGGGCTATTTTTCCTGGACTGCTCATCCACATCAACACCCAGTTTATTGTTCCTGAGACTTTTCATGCATATCAACACCAGGGCTATTATTCCAGAGGCTTTTCATCCACATCAACACAAGGGCTATTTTTCCTGAACTGCTCATCCACATCAACACCCAGTTTATTGTTCCTGAGACTGTTCATGCATATCAACACCAGGGATATTATTCCAGAGGCTTTTCATCCACATCAACACCAGGGCGATTTTTGCTGAGACTGTTCATGCATAGCAACACCAGGGCTATTATTCCTGAGACTGTTCATCCACATCAACACCAGGACTATTGTTCCTGTAGCTGTTCATCCACATCAACACCAGGGCTATTGTTCCTGAGACTGTTCATCCACATCAACACCAGGGCTATTGTTCCGGAGACTGTTCATCCACCTCAACACCAGGACTATTTTTCCTGTGACTGTTCATCCACATCAACACTAGGACTATTGTTCCTGAGACTGTTCATCCACATCAACACCAGGGCTATTGTTCCTGAGACTGTTCATCCACATCAACACCAGTACTATTATTCCTGCGACTGTTCATCCACCTCAACACCAGGACTATTGTTCCTGTGACTGTTCATCCACATCAACACCAAGACTATTGTTCCTGAGACTGTTCATCCAAATCAACACCAGGACTATTGTTCCTGAGACTGTTCATCCAGATCAACACCAGGGCTATTATTCCTGAGACTGTTCATCCACCTCAACACCAGGACTATTGTCCCTGAACAGTTCATCCACATCAACACCAGGTCTATTGTTCCTGAGACTGTTCATCCACATCAACACCAGTGCTATTGTTCCTGAGACTGTTCATCCACATCAACACGAGGACTATTATTCCTGAGACTGTTCATCCGCCTCAACACCAGGACTATTGTTCCTGAGACTGTTCATCCACATCAACACCAGGACTATTGTTCTTGAGACTGTTCATCCACCTCAACACCAGGAGTATTGTTCCTGAGACTGTACATCCACATCAACACCAGGGCTATTTTTTCTGAGACTGTTCATCCACATCAACACCAGGACTATTATTCCGGAGACAGTTCATCCACATCAACACCAGGACTATTGTTCCTGAGGCTGATCATCCACATCAACTCCAGGGCTATTGTTCCTGTGAATGTTCATCCACAGCAACACCAGGGCTATTATTCCTGAGACTGTTCATCCACCTCAACACCCGGACTATTGTTCCTGAGGCTGTTCATCCGCATCAACACCAGGGCGATTTTTGCTGAGACTGTTCATGCATATGAACACCAGGGCTGTTATTCCTGAGACTGTTCATCCAGATCAACACCAGGTTTATTGTTCCTGCGACTGTTCATCCACATCAACACCAGGACTATTGTTCCTGTGACTGTTCATCCACATCAACACCAGGACTATTGTTCCTGAGGCTGTTCATCCACATCAACACCAGTGCTATTATTCCTGAACTTTTCATCCACATCAGCACCAGGGCTATTGTTCCTGTGGACTGTTCATCCACATCAACACCAGGACTATTGTTCCTGAGGCTGTTCATCCTCATCAACACCAGTGCTATTATTCCTGAACTTTTCATCCACTTCAGCACCAGGGCTATTGTTCCTGAGGCTGTTCATCCACAACAACACCATGGCGATTTTTCCTGAACTTTTCATCCACATCAACACCAGGACTATTGTTCCTGAGACTTTTCATGCATATCAACACCAGGGCTATTATTGCTGCGGCTGTTCATCCACATCAACACCAGGGCTATTTTTTCTAAGCTGTTCATCCACATCAACACCAGGTCTATTATTCCTGAGACTGTTCATCCACATCAACACCAGGGCTAGTATTCCGGAGAATGTTCCTCCACATCAACACCAGGACTATTGTTCCTGAGAGTGTTCATCCAGAGCAACACCAGGGCTATTATTCCTGAGACTGTTCATCCACATCAACATCAGGGCTATTATTAATGAGGCTGTTCATCCACATCAACACCAGGACTATTGTTCCTGAGACTGATCATCCAGAGCAACACCAGGGCTATTATTCTGGAGACTGTTCCTCCACATCAACACCAGGACTATTGTTCCTGAGACTGTTCATCCAGAGCAACACCAGGGCTATTATTCCTGAGACTGTTCATCCACCTCAACACCAGGGCTATTGTTCCTGAGGCTGTTCATCCGCATCAACACCAGGGCGATTTTTGCTGAGACTGTTCATACATATCAACACCAGGTTTATTGTTCCTGAGACTGTTCATGCATATCAACACCAGGGCTATTATTCCAGAGGCTTTTCATCCACATCAACACCAGGGCTATTTTTCCTGAACTGCTCATCCACATCAACACCCAGATTATTGTTCCTGAGACAGTTCATGCATATCAACACCAGGACTATAGTTCCTGCGGCTGTTCATCCACATCAACATCAGGGCTATTATTCCTGAGGCTGTTCATCCACATCAACACCAGGACTATTGTTCATGTAGCTGTTCATCCACATCAACACCAGGGCTATTATTCCTGAGACTGTTCATCCACCTCAACACCAGGACTATTGTTCCTGAGACTGTTCATCCACATCAACACCAGGAGTATTGTTCCTGAGACTGTTCATCCACATAAACACCAGGGCTATTGTTCCTGAGACTGTTCATCCACATCAACACCAGTACTATTATTCCTGTGACTGTTCATCCACCTCAACACCAGGACTACGTATCCTGAGACTGTTCATCCACATCAACACCAGGACTATTGTTCCTGAGCCTGTTCATCCAAATCAACACCAGGACTATTGTTCCTGAGACTGTTCATCCACATCAACACCAGGGCTGTTATTCCTGAGACTGTTCATCCACCTCAACACCAGGACTATTGTCCCTGAACTGTTCATCCACATCAACACCAGGGATATTGTTCCTGAGACTGTTCATCCACATCAACACCAGTGCTATTGTTCCTGAGACTGTTAACATAGAACATAGAACATAGAACATACAGCACAGAACAGGCCCTTCGGCCCACAATGTTGTGCCGATCCTTTGTCCTCTGTCAAGGACAATTTAATCTATACCCCATCATTCTCCTTTATCCATATACCTATCCAAAAGCCTTTTGAAAGTCCCTAAAGTTTCTGACTCAACAACTTCCCCGGGCAAGGCATTCCATGCCTCGACCACTCTCTGGGTAAAGAACCTTCCCCTGACATCCCCCTTATATCTCCCACCCTTCACCTTAAATTTATGACCCCTTGTAACGCTTTGCTCCACCCGGGGAAAAAGTTTCTGACTGTCTACCCTATCTATTCCCCTGATCATCTTATAAACCTCTATCATGTCACCCCTCATCCTTCTCCTTTCTAATGAGAAGAGGCCTAGAATGTTCAGCCTTTCCTCGTAAGACTTATTCTCCATTCCAGGCAACATCCTGGTAAATCTCCTCTGCACCCTCTCCAAGGCTTCCACATCCTTCCTAAAATGAGGCGACCAGAACTGCACACAGTACTCCAAATGAGGCCTTACCAAGGTCCTGTACAGCTGCATCATCACCTCACGGCTCTTAAATTCAATCCCTCTGCTAATGAACGCTAACACCCCATATGCCTTCTTCACAGCCCTATCCACTTGAGTTGCAACTTTCAATGATCTATGCACATAGACCCCAAGGTCTCTCTGCTCCTCCACATGCCCAAGAACCCTACCGTTAACCCAGTATTTTGCATTCATGTTTGTCCTTCCAAAATGGACGACCTCACACTTTTCAGGGTTAAACTCCATCTGCCACTTTTCAGCCCAGCACTGCAACCTATCCAAGTCCCTTTGCAGACGACAATAGCCCTCCTCGGTATCCACAACTCCACCAACCTTTGTATCATCTGCAAATTTACTGACCCACCCTTCGACTTCCTCATCCAAGTCGTTAATAAAAATCACAAACAGGAGAGGACCCAGAACTGATCCCTGCGGCACGCCACTGGTAACTGGGCTCCAGGCTGAGTATTTACCATCTAAGACCACTCTCTGCCTTCTATCAGTTAGCCAATTCTTAATCCAACTGGCCACATTCCCCACTATCCCATGCCTCCTGACTTTCTCCATAAGTCTACCATGGGGGACCTTATCAAATGCCTTACTAAAATCCATGTACACCACATCCACTGGTTTACCCTCATCCACTTGCTTGGTCACCTGCTCAAAGAATTCAATCAGGCTTGTGAGGCAAGACCTACCCCTCACAAAACCGTGCTGACTGTCCCGAATCAAGCAGTGTCTTTCCAGATGCTCAGAAATCCTATCCCTCAGCACCTTTTCCATCAACTTGCCTACCACCGAAGTAAGACTAACTGGCCTGTAATTCCCAGGGTTGTTCCTATTCCCTTTCTTGAACAGGGGCACAACATTTGCCACCCTCCAATCACCTGGTACCACCCCCGTCAGCAGAGAAGATGAAAAGATCATTGCCAGCGGCTCTGCAATTTCATCCCTTGCTTCCCATAACATCCTTGGATATACCCCGTCAGGCCCGGGAGACTTGTCTATCTTCAAGTTATTCAAAAACCCCAACACATCTTCCCTCCTAACGAGCACTTCCTCGAGCTTACCAGTCTGTTTCACACCGTCCTCTTCAGTAATACACCCCTTCTCATTCGTAAATACCGAAGAGAAGTACTCATTCAAAACCTCACTTATCTCTTCCGGCTCAACACACAGTCTCCCGCTATTGTCCTTGACCGGACCTACGGTCCCCCTAGTCATCCTCATATTTCTGACATACGCGTAAAAGGCCTTGGGGTTTTCTTTTATCCTACCCGCCAAGCATTTTTCATGCCCTCTCTTAGCTCTCCTAATCCCTTTCTTCAGATCCTTCCTGGCCATCTTGTATCCCTCCAGAGCTATGCCTGTGCCCTTTTTCCTCAACTTTATATACGCATCCTTCTTCTTCCTAACAAGACTCTCAACCTCTCTTGTCAACCACGGTTCCCTCACATGACCATCCCTTCCCTGTCTGACAGGGACATGCTTATCAATGGCCCCTACTATCTGCTCCTTGAAAAAGTTCCACATTTCGACCGTGCCCTTCCCTGCCAGCATATGCTCCCAACTTATGCTCCTCAGTTCCTGCCTGACAGCATCATATCTACCCTTCCCCCAATTGTAAACCTTGCCCTGTTGCACATACCTATCCCTCTCCATTACCACAGTGAATGCTACAGAATTGTGATCACTATCTCCAAAGTGCTCGCCCACCAAAAGCTCTATCACTTGCCCTGGTTCATTACTTAGTACCAAATCCAATATTGCCTCCCCTCTGGTCGGGCAGTCTACATACTGAGTCAGAAAAGCTTCCTGGACATACTGCACAAACACTACCCCATCCAAACTATTCGATCTAAAGAGTTGCCAATCAATATTCATCCACATCAACACAAGGACTATTATTCCTGAGACTGTTCATCCGCCTCAACACCAGGACTATTGTTCCTGAGACTTTTCATCCACATCAACACCAGGACTATAGTTCCTGAGACTGTTCATCCTCAACAACATCAGGGCTATTTTTCCTGAGACTGTTCATCCACATCAACACCAGGACTATTGTTCTTGAGACTGTTCATCCACCTCAACACCAGGAGTATTGTTCCTGAGACTGTTCACCCACATCAACACCAGGGCTATTTTTTCTGAGACTATTCATCCACATCAACACCAGGGCTATTATTCCGGAGACTGTTCATCCACATCAACACCAGGACTATTGTTCCTGAGGCTGTTCATCCACATCTACTCCAGGGCTATTGTTCCTGAGACTGTTCATCCACAGCAACACCAGGGCTATTATTCCTGAGGCTGTTCATCCACCTCAACACCCGGACTATTGTTCCTGAGGCTGTTCATCCGCATCAACACCATGCGATTTTTGCTGCGACTGTTCATGCATATGAACACCAGGGCTATTATTCCTGAGACTGTTCATCCAGATCAACACCAAGGCTATTGTTCCTGCGACTGTTCATCCACATCAACACCAGGGCTATTGTTCCTGTGACTGTTCATCTACATCAACACCAGGACTAATGTTCCTGAGGCTGTTCATTCACATCAACACCAGTGCTATTATTCCTGAACTTTTCATCCACATCAGCACCAGGGCTATTGTTCCTGTGGACTGTTCATCCACATCAACACCAGGACTATTGTTCCTGAGGCTGTTCATCCACAACAACACCAGGGCGATTTTTCCTGAACTTTTCATCCACATCAACACCAGGACTATTGTTCCGGAGACTGTTCATGCATATCAACACCCGGGCGAATATTCCTGCGGCTGTTCATCCACATCAACACCAGGGCTATTTTTTCTGAACTGTTCATCCACATCAACACCAGGGCTATTATTCCTGAGACTGTTCATCCACATCAACACCAGGGCTATTGTTCCTGAGGCTGATCATCCACATCAGCTCCAGGGCTATTTTTCCTGTGACTGTTCATCCACCTCAACACCAGGACTATTGTTCCTCAGGCTGTTCATCCACATCAACATCAGGGCTATTATTAATGAGGCTGTTCATCCACATCAACACCAGGACTATTGTTCTTGAGACTGTTCATCCAGAGCAACACCAGGGCTATTATTCCGGAGACTGTTCCTCCACATCAACACCAGGACTATTGTTCCTGAGACTGTTCATCAAGAGCAACACCAGGGCTATTATTCCTGAGACTGTTCATCCGCCTCAACACCAGGACTATTGTTCCTGAGACTTTTCATCCACATCAACACCAGAACTATTGTTCCTGAGACTGTTCATCCTCAACAACATCAGGGCTATTATTCCTGAGACTGTTCATCCACATCAACACCAGGACTATTGTTCTTGAGCCTGTTCATCCACCTCAACACCAGGAGTATTGTTCCTGAGACTGTACATCCACATCAACACCAGGGCTATTTTTTCTGAGACTGTTCATCCACATCAACACCAGGGCTATTATTCTGGAGACTGTTCATCCACATCAACACAAGGACTATTGTTCCTGAGGCTGATCATCCACATCTACTCCAGGGCTTTTGTTCCTGAGACTGTTCATCCACAGCAGCACCAGGGCTATTATTCCTGAGACTGTTCGTCCACCTCAACACCCGGACTATTGTTCCTGAGGCTGTTCATCCGCATCAACACCAGGGCGATTTTTGCTGAGACTGTTCATGCATATGAACACCATGGCTATTATTCCTGAGACTGTTCATCCAGATCAACACCAAGGCTATTGTTCCTGCGACTGTTCATGGACATTAACACCAGGACTATTGTTCCTGTGACTATTCATCCACATCAACACCAGGACTATTGTTCCTGAGGCTGTTCATCCACATCAACACCAGTGCTATTATTCCTGAACTGTTCATCCACATCAGCACCAGGGCTATTGTTCCTGTGGACTGTTCATCCACATCAACACCAGGACTATTGTTCCTGAGGCTGTTCATCCACAACAACACCAGGGCGATTTTTCCTGAACTTTTCATTAACATCAACACCAGGAATATTGTTCCTGAGGCTGTTCATCCACTTCAACATCAGGGCTATTATTCCTGAGACTGTTCATTCACATCAACACCAGGGCAATTGTTCCTGAACTGTTCATCTACATCAACACCCTGTTTATTGTTCCTGAGACTGTTCATCAACATCAACACCAGGTTTATTGTTCCTGAGACTGCTCATCCACATCAACACAAGGGCGATTGTTCCTGAGGCAGTTCATCGAAATAAACATCAGGGCTATTGTTCCTGAGACTGTTCATCCTCATCAACACCAAGTTTATTGTTCCTGAGACTGTTCATCCACATCCACACCTGGACTACTGCTCCTTGGACTGTTCATCCACATCAACATCAGGGCTATTATTCCTCAGACTATTCATCCACATCAACACCAGGGTTTTTGTTCCTGAGAGTGTTCATCCACATCAACACCAGGACTATTGTTCCTGAGGCTGTTCATCCACATCAACACCAGGACTATTGTTCCTGAGAGTGTTCATCCACATCAACAACAGGACTATTGTTCCTGAGGCTGTTCATCGACATCAACATCAGGGCTATTTTTCCTGAACTGTTCATCCACATCAACATAAGGTTTATTGTTCCTGAGGCTGTTCATGCATGTCAACACCAGGGCTATTATTCCTGAGACTGTTCATCCACCTCAACACCAGGACTATTGTTCCTGAGACTGTTCATCCACATCAACACCAGGGCTATTGTTCCTGAGGCTGTTCATCCGCATCAACACCAGGGCGATTTTACCTGAGACTGTTCATGCATAACAACACCAGGGCTATTATTCCTGAGACTGTTCATCCACATCAAGACCAGGGCTATTGTTCCTGTGACTTTTCATCCTCATCAACCTCATGGCTATTGTTCCTGAGAGTGCTCATCCACACCAACTGCAGGACTATTGTTCCTGAGACTGTTCATCCACATCAACACCAGGACTATTGTTCCTGAGACTGCTCATCCACATCAACGCCAGGGCTATTGTTCCTGAGAGTGTTCATCCACATCAGCTGCAGGACTTTTGTTCCTGAGGCTGTTCATCCACATCAACACCAGGACTATTGTTCCTGAGAGTGTTCATCCACATCAACACCAGGGCTATTGTTTCTGAGAGTGTTCATCCACATCAGCTGCAGGACTTTTGTTCCTGAGGCTGTTCATCCACATCAACACCAGGACTATTGTTCCTGAGAGTGTTCATCCACATCAACACCAGGGCTATTTTTTCTGAACTGTTCATCCACATCAACACCAGGGCTATTATTCCTGAGACTGTTCATCCACATCAACACCAGGGCTATTGTTCCTGAGGCTGATCATCCACCTCAACACCAGGACTATTGTTCCTGAGGCTGTTCATCCACATCAACATCAGGGCTATTATTAATGAGGCTGTTCATCCACATCAACACCAGGACTATTGTTCCTGAGACTGTTCATCCACATCAACACCAGGACCGTTGTTCCTGCGGCTGTTCATCCACATCAACATCAGGGCTCTTATTCCTGAGTCTGTTCATCCACATCAACACCAGGGCTATTATTCCTGAGACTGTTCATCTACCTCAACACCAGGACTATTGTTCCTGAACTGTTCATCCACATCAACACCAGGACTATTGTTCCTGTGACTGTTCATCCACATAAACAACAGATCTATTGTTCCTGAGACTGTTCATCCACATCAACACCAGGACTATTATTCCTGAGACTGTTCATCCACCTCAACACCAGGACTATTGTTCCTGAGACTGTTCATCCACATCAACACCAGGACTATTTTTCCTGAGACTGCTCATCCAAATCAACACCAGGACTATTGTTCCTGAGACTGTTCATCCACATCAACACCAGGGCTATTATTCCTGAGACTGTTCATCCACCTCAACACCAGGACTATTGTTCCTGAACTGACCATCCACATCAACACCAGGGCTATTGTTCCTGAGGCTGTTCATCCACATCAACACCTGGGCTATTGTTCCTGAACTGTTCATCCACATCAACACCAGGTTTATTGTTCCTGAGACTGTTTATCCACATCACCACCAGGGCTATTATACCTGAGGCTGTTCATCCACATCAACACCAGGGCTATTTTTCCTGAACTGTTCATCCAAATCAACACCAGGTTTATTGTTCGGGAGAATATTCATGCATATCAACACCAGGGCTATTATTCCTGAGACTGTTCATCCACATCAACACCAGGGATATTGTTCCTGAGGCTGTTCATCCACTTCAACATCAGGGCTATTATTCCTGAGACTTTTCATCCACATTAAAACCAGGGCTATTGTTCCTGAGACTGTTCATTCACATCAAAACCAGGGCAATTGTTCCTGAACTGTTCATCTACATCAACACCCAGTTTATTGTTCCTGAGACTGTTCATCCACATCAACACCAGGTTTATTGTTCCTGAGACTGCTCATCCACATCAACACAAGGGCTATTGTTCCTGAGACTGTTCATCGAAATCAACATCAGGGCTGTTGTTAGTGAGACTGTTCATCCTCATCAACACCATGTTTATTGTTCCTGAGACTGTTCATCCACATCCACACCTGGACTACAATTCCTGAGACTGTTCATCCACATCAACATCAGGGCTATTATTCCTCAGACTATTCATCCACATCAACACCAGGGTTTTTGTTCCTGAGACTGTTCATCCTCATCAACACCAAGTTTATTGTTCCTGAGACTGTTCATCCACATCCACACCTGGACTACTGCTCCTTGGACTGTTCATCCACATCAACATCAGGGCTATTATTCCTCAGACTATTCATCCACATCAACACCAGGGTTTTTGTTCCTGAGAGTGTTCATCCACATCAACACCAGGACTATTGTTCCTGAGGCTGTTCATCCACATCAACACCAGGACTATTGTTCCTGAGAGTGTTCATCCACATCAACAACAGGACTATTGTTCCTGAGGCTGTTCATCGACATCAACATCAGGGCTATTTTTCCTGAACTGTTCATCCACATCAACATAAGGTTTATTGTTCCTGAGACTGTTCATCCACATCAACACCAGGGCTATTATTCCTGAGACTGTTCATCCACCTCAACACCAGGACTATTGTTCCTGAACTGACCATCCACATCAACACCAGGGCTATTGTTCCTGAGGCTGTTCATCCACATCAACACCTGGGCTATTGTTCCTGAACTGTTCATCCACATCAACACCAGGTTTATTGTTCCTGAGACTGTTTATCCACATCACCACCAGGGCTATTATACCTGAGGCTGTTCATCCACATCAACACCAGGGCTATTTTTCCTGAACTGTTCATCCAAATCAACACCAGGTTTATTGTTCGGGAGAATATTCATGCATATCAACACCAGGGCTATTATTCCTGAGACTGTTCATCCACATCAACACCAGGGATATTGTTCCTGAGGCTGTTCATCCACTTCAACATCAGGGCTATTATTCCTGAGACTTTTCATCCACATTAAAACCAGGGCTATTGTTCCTGAGACTGTTCATTCACATCAAAACCAGGGCAATTGTTCCTGAACTGTTCATCTACATCAACACCCAGTTTATTGTTCCTGAGACTGTTCATCCACATCAACACCAGGTTTATTGTTCCTGAGACTGCTCATCCACATCAACACAAGGGCTATTGTTCCTGAGACTGTTCATCGAAATCAACATCAGGGCTGTTGTTAGTGAGACTGTTCATCCTCATCAACACCATGTTTATTGTTCCTGAGACTGTTCATCCACATCCACACCTGGACTACAATTCCTGAGACTGTTCATCCACATCAACATCAGGGCTATTATTCCTCAGACTATTCATCCACATCAACACCAGGGTTTTTGTTCCTGAGACTGTTCATCCTCATCAACACCAAGTTTATTGTTCCTGAGACTGTTCATCCACATCCACACCTGGACTACTGCTCCTTGGACTGTTCATCCACATCAACATCAGGGCTATTATTCCTCAGACTATTCATCCACATCAACACCAGGGTTTTTGTTCCTGAGAGTGTTCATCCACATCAACACCAGGACTATTGTTCCTGAGGCTGTTCATCCACATCAACACCAGGACTATTGTTCCTGAGAGTGTTCATCCACATCAACAACAGGACTATTGTTCCTGAGGCTGTTCATCGACATCAACATCAGGGCTATTTTTCCTGAACTGTTCATCCACATCAACATAAGGTTTATTGTTCCTGAGGCTGTTCATGCATGTCAACACCAGGGCTATTATTCCTGAGACTGTTCATCCACCTCAACACCAGGACTATTGTTCCTGAGACTGTTCATCCACATCAACACCAGGGCTATTGTTCCTGAGGCTGTTCATCCGCATCAACACCAGGGCGATTTTACCTGAGACTGTTCATGCATAACAACACCAGGGCTATTATTCCTGAGACTGTTCATCCACATCAAGACCAGGGCTATTGTTCCTGTGACTTTTCATCCTCATCAACCTCATGGCTATTGTTCCTGAGAGTGCTCATCCACACCAACTGCAGGACTATTGTTCCTGAGACTGTTCATCCACATCAACACCAGGACTATTGTTCCTGAGACTGCTCATCCACATCAACGCCAGGGCTATTGTTCCTGAGAGTGTTCATCCACATCAGCTGCAGGACTTTTGTTCCTGAGGCTGTTCATCCACATCAACACCAGGACTATTGTTCCTGAGAGTGTTCATCCACATCAACACCAGGGCTATTGTTTCTGAGAGTGTTCATCCACATCAGCTGCAGGACTTTTGTTCCTGAGGCTGTTCATCCACATCAACACCAGGACTATTGTTCCTGAGAGTGTTCATCCACATCAACACCAGGGCTATTTTTTCTGAACTGTTCATCCACATCAACACCAGGGCTATTATTCCTGAGACTGTTCATCCACATCAACACCAGGGCTATTGTTCCTGAGGCTGATCATCCACCTCAACACCAGGACTATTGTTCCTGAGGCTGTTCATCCACATCAACATCAGGGCTATTATTAATGAGGCTGTTCATCCACATCAACACCAGGACTATTGTTCCTGAGACTGTTCATCCACATCAACACCAGGACCGTTGTTCCTGCGGCTGTTCATCCACATCAACATCAGGGCTCTTATTCCTGAGTCTGTTCATCCACATCAACACCAGGGCTATTATTCCTGAGACTGTTCATCTACCTCAACACCAGGACTATTGTTCCTGAACTGTTCATCCACATCAACACCAGGACTATTGTTCCTGTGACTGTTCATCCACATAAACAACAGATCTATTGTTCCTGAGACTGTTCATCCACATCAACACCAGGACTATTATTCCTGAGACTGTTCATCCACCTCAACACCAGGACTATTGTTCCTGAGACTGTTCATCCACATCAACACCAGGACTATTTTTCCTGAGACTGCTCATCCAAATCAACACCAGGACTATTGTTCCTGAGACTGTTCATCCACATCAACACCAGGGCTATTATTCCTGAGACTGTTCATCCACCTCAACACCAGGACTATTGTTCCTGAACTGACCATCCACATCAACACCAGGGCTATTGTTCCTGAGACTGTTCATCCACATCAACACCAGGGCTATTTTCCTGAGGCTGTTCATCCACATCAACACCTGGGCTATTGTTCCTGAACTGTTCATCCACATCAACACCAGGTTTATTGTTCCTGAGACTGTTTATCCACATCACCACCAGGGCTATTATACCTGAGGCTGTTCATCCACATCAACACCAGGGCTATTTTTCCTGAACTGTTCATCCAAATCAACACCAGGTTTATTGTTCGGGAGAATATTCATGCATATCAACACCAGGGCTATTATTCCTGAGACTGTTCATCCACATCAACACCAGGGATATTGTTCCTGAGGCTGTTCATCCACTTCAACATCAGGGCTATTATTCCTGAGACTTTTCATCCACATTAAAACCAGGGCTATTGTTCCTGAGACTGTTCATTCACATCAAAACCAGGGCAATTGTTCCTGAACTGTTCATCTACATCAACACCCAGTTTATTGTTCCTGAGACTGTTCATCCACATCAACACCAGGTTTATTGTTCCTGAGACTGCTCATCCACATCAACACAAGGGCTATTGTTCCTGAGACTGTTCATCGAAATCAACATCAGGGCTGTTGTTAGTGAGACTGTTCATCCTCATCAACACCATGTTTATTGTTCCTGAGACTGTTCATCCACATCCACACCTGGACTACTATTCCTGAGACTGTTCATCCACATCAACATCAGGGCTATTATTCCTCAGACTATTCATCCACATCAACACCAGGGTTTTTGTTCCTGAGAGTGTTCATCCACATCAACACCAGGACTATTGTTCCTGAGGCTGTTCATCCACATCAACACCAGGACTATTGTTCCTGAGAGTGTTCATCCACATCAACACAAGTACTATTGTTACTGAGGCTGTTCATCGACATCAACATCAGGGCTATTTTTCCTAAACTGTTCATCCACATCAACAAAAGGTTTAATGTTCCTGAGGCTGTTCATGCATATCAACACCAGGACTATTGTTCCTGAGACTCTTCATCCACATAAACACCAGGAATATTGTTCCTGAGACTCTTCATCCTCAACAAGATCAGGGCTAATGCTCCTGAGACTGTTCATCCACATCAACACCAGGGCTATTGTTCCTGAACTGTTCATCCACATCAACTCCAGGGCTATTTTCCTGAGGCTGTTCATCCACATCAACACCTGGGCTATTGTTCCTGAGGCTGTTCATCCACATCAACACCAGGACTATTGTTCCTGAGGCTGTTCATCCTCATCAACATCAGGGCTATTATTCCTCAGACTGTTCATCCACATCAACACCCGGGCTATTGTTCCTGAGAGTGTTCATCCACATCAACACCAGGGCTATTTTCCTGAGGCTGTTCATCCACATCAACACCTGGGCTATTGTTCCTGAGGCTGTTCATCCACATCAACACCAGGACTATTGTTCCTGAGGCTGTTCATCCTCATCAACATCAGGGCTATTATTCCTCTGACTGTTCATCCACATCAACACCCGGGCTATTGTTCCTGAGAGTGTTCATCCACATCAACACCAGGACTATTGTTCCTGAGCTGTTCATCCACTTCAGCACCAGGGCTATTTTTCCTGAGACTGTTCATCCACAGCAACACCAGGGCTATTATTCCTGAGACTGTTCATCAACATCAACACCAGGGCTATTGTTCCTGAGACTGTCCATCCATATCAACACCAGGGCTATTGTTCGTGAGGCTGTTCATCCACATCAACACCAGGGCGATTTTTCCTGAGACTGTTCATCCACATCAACACCAGGACTATTGTTCCTGAGGCTGTTCATCCACATCAACAACAGGTCTATTGTTCCTGAGAATGTTCATCCACATCAACACCAGGACTATTGTTCCTGAGACTGTTCATCCATCTCAACACCAGGACTATTGTTCCTGAGACTGTTCATCCACATCAACACCAGGGCTATTGTTCCTGTGACTGTTCATGCACATAAACACCAGGACTATTGTTCCTGAGGCTGCTAATCCACATCAACACCAGGGCGATTTTTCCTGAGCTTTTCATCCACATCAGCCGCAGGACTATTGCTCCTGTGACTATTCATCCACATCAACACCAGGACTATTGTTCCTGAGGCTGTTCATCCACATCAACACCAGGACTATTGTTCCTGAGAGTGTTCATCCACATCAACAACAGGACTATTGTTCCTGAGGCTGTTCATCGACATCAACATCAGGGCTATTTTTCCTGAACTGTTCATCCACATCAACATAAGGTTTATTGTTCCTGAGGCTGTTCATGCATGTCAACACCAGGGCTATTATTCCTGAGACTGTTCATCCACCTCAACACCAGGACTATTGTTCCTGAGACTGTTCATCCACATCAACACCAGGGCTATTGTTCCTGAGGCTGTTCATCCACATCAACACCAGGGCGATTTTACCTGAGACTGTTCATGCATAACAACACCAGGGCTATGATTCCTGAGACTGTTCATCCACATCAAGACCAGGGCTATTGTTCCTGTGAATTTTCATCCTCATCAACCTCATGGCTATTGTTCCTGAGAGTGCTCATCCACACCAACTGCAGGACTATTGTTCCTGAGACTGTTCATCCACATCAACACCAGGACTATTGTTCCTGAGACTGCTCATCCACATCAACGCCAGGGCTATTGTTCCTGAGAGTGTTCATCCACATCAGCTGCAGGACTTTTGTTCCTGAGGCTGTTCATCCACATCAACACCAGGACTATTGTTCCTGAGAGTGCTCATCCACATCAACACCAGGGCTATTGTTTCTGAGAGTGTTCATCCACATCAGCTGCAGGACTTTTGTTCCTGAGGCTGTTCATCCACATCAACACCAGGACTATTGTTCCTGAGAGTGTTCATCCACATCAACACCAGGGCTATTTTTTCTGAACTGTTCATCCACATCAACACCAGGGCTATTATTCCTGAGACTGTTCATCCACATCAACACCAGGGCTATTGTTCCTGAGGCTGATCATCCACCTCAACACCAGCACTATTGTTCCTGAGGCTGTTCATCCACATCAACATCAGGGCTATTATTAATGAGGCTGTTCATCCACATCAACACCAGGACTATTGTTCCTGAGACTGTTCATCCACATCAACACCAGGACCGTTGTTCCTGCGGCTGTTCATCCACATCAACATCAGGGCTCTTATTCCTGAGTCTGTTCATCCACATCAACACCAGGGCTATTATTCCTGAGACTGTTCATCCACCTCAACACCAGGACTATTGTTCCTGAACTGTTCATCCACATCAACACCAGGACTATTGTTCCTGTGACTGTTCATCCACATCAACAACAGGGCTATTGTTCCTGAGACTGTTCATCCACATCAACACCAGGACTATTATTCCTGAGACTGTTCGTCCACCTCAACACCAGGACTATTGTTCCTGAGACTGTTCATCCACATCAACACCAGGACTATTTTTCCTGAGACTGCTCATCCAAATCAACACCAGGACTATTGTTCCTGAGACTGTTCATCCACATCGACACCAGGGCTATTATTCCTGAGACTGTTCATCCACCTCAACACCAGGACTATTGTTCCTGAACTGACCATCCACATCAACACCAGGGCTATTGTTCCTGAGACTGTTCATCCACATCAACACCAGGGCTATTTTCCTGAGGCTGTTCATCCACATCAACACCTGGGCTATTGTTCCTGAACTGTTCATCCACATCAACACCAGTTTTATTGTTCCTGAGACTGTTTATCCACATCACCACCAGGGCTATTATACCTGAGGCTGTTCATCCACATCAACACCAGGGCTATTTTTCCTGAACTGTTCATCCAAATCAACACCAGGTTTATTGTTCGTGAGAATATTCATGCATATCAACACCAGGGCTATTATTCCTGAGACTGTTCATCCACATCAACACCAGGGATATTGTTCCTGAGGCTGTTCATCCACTTCAACATCAGGGCTATTATTCCTGAGACTTTTCATCCACATCAAAACCAGGGCTATTGTTCCTGAGACTGTTCATTCACATCAAAACCAGGGCAATTGTTCCTGAACTGTTCATCTACATCAACACCCAGTTTATTGTTCCTGAGACTGTTCATCCACATCAACACCAGGTTTATTGTTCCTGAGACTGCTCATCCACATCAACACAAGGGCTATTGTTCCTGAGACTGTTCATCGAAATCAACATCAGGGCTGTTGTTAGTGAGACTGTTCATCCTCATCAACACCAAGTTTATTGTTCCTGAGACTGTTCATCCACATCCACACCTGGACTACTATTCCTGAGACTGTTCATCCACATCAACACCAGGGTTTTTGTTCCTGAGAGTGTTCATCCACATCAACACCAGGACTATTGTTCCTGAGGCTGTTCATCCACATCAACACCAGGACTATTGTTCCTGAGAGTGTTCATCCACATCAACACAAGTACTATTGTTACTGAGGCTGTTCATCGACATCAACATCAGGGCTATTTTTCCTAAACTGTTCATCCACATCAACAAAAGGTTTAATGTTCCTGAGGCTGTTCATGCATATCAACACCAGGACTATTGTTCCTGAGACTCTTCATCCACATAAACACCAGGAATATTGTTCCTGAGACTCTTCATCCTCAACAAGATCTGGGCTAATGCTCCTGAGACTGTTCATCCACATCAACATCAGGGCTATTGTTCCTGAACTGTTCATCCACATCAACTCCAGGGCTATTTTCCTGAGGCTGTTCATCCACATCAACACCTGGGCTATTGTTCCTGAGGCTGTTCATCCACATCAACACCAGGACTATTGTTCCTGAGGCTGTTCATCCTCATCAACATCAGGGCTATTATTCCTCAGACTGTTCATCCACATCAACACCCGGGCTATTGTTCCTGAGAGTGTTCATCCACATCAACACCAGGGCTATTTTCCTGAGGCTGTTCATCCACATCAACACCTGGGCTATTGTTCCTGAGGCTGTTCATCCACATCAACACCAGGACTATTGTTCCTGAGGCTGTTCATCCTCATCAACATCAGGGCTATTATTCCTCAGACTGTTCATCCACATCAACACCCGGGCTATTGTTCCTGAGAGTGTTCATCCACATCAACACCAGGACTATTGTTCCTGAGCTGTTCATCCACTTCAGCACCAGGGCTATTTTTCCTGAGACTGTTCATCCACAGCAACACCAGGGCTATTATTCCTGAGACTGTTCATCAACATCAACACCAGGGCTATTGTTCCTGAGAATGTCCATCCATATCAACACCAGGGCTATTGTTCGTGAGGCTGTTCATCCACATCAACACCAGGGCGATTTTTCCTGAGACTGTTCATCCACATCAACACCAGGACTATTGTTCCTGAGGCTGTTCATCCACATCAACACCAGGACTATTGTTCCTGAGACTGTTCATCCACATCAACACCAGGGCTATTGTTCCTGTGACTGTTCATGCACATAAACACCAGGACTATTGTTCCTGAGGCTGCTAATCCACATCAACACCAGGGCGATTTTTCCTGAGCTTTTCATCCACATCAACACCAGGGCTATTATTCCTGAACTTTTCATGCACATCAGCCGCAGGACTATTGCTCCTGTGACTATTCATCCACATCAACACCAGGATTATTGTTCTTGAGACTGTTCATGCATATCAACACCAGGAGTATTGTTCCTGAGGCTGTTCATCCACATCAGCATCAGGGCTATTATTCATGAGGCTGTTCATCCACATCAACACCAGGGCGATTTTTCCTGAACAGTTCATCCACGTCAACACCAGGTTGATTGTTCCTGAGACTGTTCATGCATATCAACACCAGGGCTATTATTCCTGAGGCTTTTCATCCACATCAACACCAGGGCTATTTTTCCTGAACTGTTCATCCACATCAACACCAGGTTTATTGTTCCTGAGACTGTTCATGCATATCAACACCAGGGCTATTATTCCTGAGACTGTTCATCCACCTCAACACCAGGACTATTGTTCCTGAACTGTTCATCCACATCAACACCAGGACTATTGTTCCTGAGACTGTTCATCCACATCAACACCAGGACTATTGTTCCTGTGACTGTTCATCCAAATCAACACCAGGACTATTGTTCCTGAGACTGTTCATCCACATCAACACCAGGGCTATTATTCCTGAGACTGTTCATCCACCTCAACACCAGGACTATTGTTCCTGCGGCTGTTCATCCACATCAACATCAGGGCTCTTATTCCTGAGTCTGTTCATCCACATCAACACCAGGGCTATTATTCCTGAGACTGTTCATCCACCTCAACACCAGGACTATTGTTCCTGAACTGTTCATCCACATCAACAACAGGGCTATTGTTCCTGTGACTGTTCATCCACATCAACAACGGGCTTTTGTTCCCGAGACTGCTCATCCACCTCAACACCAGGACTATTGTTCCTGAACTGTTCATCCACCTCAACACCAGGACTATTGTTCCTGTGACTGTTCATCCACATCAACAACAGGGCTATTGTTCCTGAGACTGTTCATCCACATCAACACCAGGACTATTATTCCTGAGACTGTTCATCCACCTCAACACCAGGACTATTGTTCCTGAGACTGTTCATCCACATCAACACCAGGACTATTGTTCCTGAGACTGTTCATCCAAATCAACACCAGGACTATTGTTCCTGAGACTGTTCATCCACATCAACACCAGGGCTATTATTCCTGAGTCTGTTCATCCACCTCAACACCAGGACTATTGTTCCTGAACTGTCCATCCACATCAACACCAGGGCTATTGTTACTGAGACTGTTCTTCCACATCAACATCAGGGCTATTGTTCCTGAGACTGTTCATCCACATCAACACCAGGACTATTATTCCTGAGACTGTTCATCCACCTCAACACCAGCACTATTGTTCCTGAGACTGTTCATCCACATCAACACCAGGACTATTGTTCCTGAGGCTGTTCATCCTCAACAACATCAGGGCTATTGTTCCTGAGACTGTTCAGCCACATCAACACCATGGCTATTGTTCCTGAACTGTTCATCCACATCAACACCAGGTCTATTTTCCTGAGGCTGTTCAACCACATCAACACCTGGGCTATTGTTCCTGAACTGTTCATCCACATCAACATCAGGGCCATTGTTCCTGAGACTGTTCATCCACGTCAACACCAGGGCTATTTTCCTGAGGCTGTTCATCCACATCAACACCTGGGCTATTGTTCCTGAACTGTTCATCCACATCAACACCAGGTTTATTGTTCCTGAGACTGTTCATCCACATCACCACCAGGCCTATTATACCTGAGGCTGTTCATCCACATCAACACCAGGGCTATTTTTCCTGAACTGATCATCCAAATCAACACCAGCTTTATTGTTCGTGAGACTGTTCATCCACATCAACACCAGGTTTATTGTTCCTGAGACTGCTCATCCTCATCAACACAAGGGCTATTGTTCCTGAGACTGTTCATCGAAATCAACATCAGGGCTATTGTTAGTGAGACTGTTCATCCTCATCAACACCAAGTTTATTGTTCCTGAGACTGTTCATCCACATCCACACCTGGACGACTATTCCTGAGACTGTTCATCCACATCAACATCAGGGCTATTATTCCTCAGACTATTCATCCACATCAACACCAGGGTTTTTGTTCCTGAGAGTGTTCATCCACATCAACACCAGGACTATTGTTCCTGAGGCTGTTCATCCACATCAACACCAGGGCGATTTTTCCTGAGCTTTTCATCCACATCAACACCAGGGCTATTATTCCTGAACTTTTCATGCACATCAGCCGCAGGACTATTGCTCCTGTGACTATTCATCCACATCAACACCAGGATTATTGTTCTTGAGACTGTTCATGCATATCAACACCAGGAGTATTGTTCCTGTGACTATTCATCCACATCAACACCAGGACTATTGTTCCTGAGGCTGTTCATCCACATCAACACCAGGACTATTGTTCCTGAGAGTGTTCATCCACATCAACAACAGGACTATTGTTCCTGAGGCTGTTCATCGACATCAACATCAGGGCTATTTTTCCTGAACTGTTCATCCACATCAACATAAGGTTTATTGTTCCTGAGGCTGTTCATGCATGTCAACACCAGGGCTATTATTCCTGAGACTGTTCATCCACCTCAACACCAGGACTATTGTTCCTGAGACTGTTCATCCACATCAACACCAGGGCTATTGTTCCTGAGGCTGTTCATCCGCATCAACACCAGGGCGATTTTACCTGAGACTGTTCATGCATAACAACACCAGGGCTATCATTCCTGAGACTGTTCATCCACATCAAGACCAGGGCTATTGTTCCTGTGACTTTTCATCCTCATCAACCTCATGGCTATTGTTCCTGAGAGTGCTCATCCACACCAACTGCAGGACTATTGTTCCTGAGACTGTTCATCCACATCAACACCAGGACTATTGTTCCTGAGACTGCTCATCCACATCAACGCCAGGGCTATTGTTCCTGAGAGTGTTCATCCACATCAGCTGCAGGACTTTTGTTCCTGAGGCTGTTCATCCACATCAACACCAGGACTATTGTTCCTGAGAGTGTTCATCCACATCAACACCAGGGCTATTGTTTCTGAGAGTGTTCATCCACATCAGCTGCAGGACTTTTGTTCCTGAGGCTGTTCATCCACATCAACACCAGGACTATTGTTCCTGAGAGTGTTCATCCACATCAACACCAGGGCTATTTTTTCTGAACTGTTCATCCACATCAACACCAGGGCTATTATTCCTGAGACTGTTCATCCACATCAACACCAGGGCTATTGTTCCTGAGGCTGATCATCCACCTCAACACCAGGACTATTGTTCCTGAGGCTGTTCATCCACATCAACATCAGGGCTATTATTAATGAGGCTGTTCATCCACATCAACACCAGGACTATTGTTCCTGAGACTGTTCATCCACATCAACACCAGGACCGTTGTTCCTGCGGCTGTTCATCCACATCAACATCAGGGCTCTTATTTCTGAGTCTGTTCATCCACATCAACACCAGGGCTATTATTCCTGAGACTGTTCATCCACCTCAACACCAGGACTATTGTTCCTGAACTGTTCATCCACATCAACACCAGGACTATTGTTCCTGTGACTGTTCATCCACATCAACAACAGGGCTATTGTTCCTGAGACTGTTCATCCACATCAACACCAGGACTATTATTCCTGAGACTGTTCATCCACCTCAACACCAGGACTATTGTTCCTGAGACTGTTCATCCACATCAACACCAGGACTATTTTTCCTGAG
Source organism: Heterodontus francisci (assembly GCF_036365525.1). NCBI lineage: Eukaryota > Metazoa > Chordata > Chondrichthyes > Heterodontiformes > Heterodontidae > Heterodontus > Heterodontus francisci. The sequence continues at coordinate 31,611,536 of NC_090412.1, read as the reverse complement.
ACTGCTCATCCAAATCAACACCAGGACTATTGTTCCTGAGACTGTTCATCCACATCGACACCAGGGCTATTATTCCTGAGACTGTTCATCCACCTCAACACCAGGACTATTGTTCCTGAACTGACCATCCACATCAACACCAGGGCTATTGTTCCTGAGACTGTTCATCCACATCAACACCAGGGCTATTTTCCTGAGGCTGTTCATCCACATCAACACCTGGGCTATTGTTCCTGAACTGTTCATCCACATCAACACCAGGTTTATTGTTCCTGAGACTGTTTATCCACATCACCACCAGGGCTATTATACCTGAGGCTGTTCATCCACATCAACACCAGGGCTATTTTTCCTGAACTGTTCATCCAAATCAACACCAGGTTTATTGTTCGTGAGAATATTCATGCATATCAACACCAGGGCTATTATTCCTGAGACTGTTCATCCACATCAACACCAGGGATATTGTTCCTGAGGCTGTTCATCCACTTCAACATCAGGGCTATTATTCCTGAGACTTTTCATCCACATCAAAACCAGGGCTATTGTTCCTGAGACTGTTCATTCACATCAAAACCAGGGCAATTGTTCCTGAACTGTTCATCTACATCAACACCCAGTTTATTGTACCTGAGACTGTTCATCCACATCAACACCAGGTTTATTGTTCCTGAGACTGCTCATCCACATCAACACAAGGGCTATTGTTCCTGAGACTGTTCATCGAAATCAACATCAGGGCTGTTGTTAGTGAGACTGTTCATCCTCATCAACACCAAGTTTATTGTTCCTGAGACTGTTCATCCACATCCACACCTGGACTACTATTCCTGAGACTGTTCATCCACATCAACACCAGGGTTTTTGTTCCTGAGAGTGTTCATCCACATCAACACCAGGACTATTGTTCCTGAGGCTGTTCATCCACATCAACATCAGGACTATTGTTCCTGAGAGTGTTCATCCACATCAACACAAGTACTATTGTTACTGAGGCTGTTCATCGACATCAACATCAGGGCTATTTTTCCTAAACTGTTCATCCACATCAACAAAAGGTTTAATGTTCCTGAGGCTGTTCATGCATATCAACACCAGGACTATTGTTCCTGAGACTCTTCATCCACATAAACACCAGGAATATTGTTCCTGAGACTCTTCATCCTCAACAAGATCAGGGCTAATGCTCCTGAGACTGTTCATCCACATCAACATCAGGGCTATTGTTCCTGAACTGTTCATCCACATCAACTCCAGGGCTATTTTCCTGAGGCTGTTCATCCACATCAACACCTGGGCTATTGTTCCTGAGGCTGTTCATCCACATCAACACCAGGACTATTGTTCCTGAGGCTGTTCATCCTCATCAACATCAGGGCTATTATTCCTCAGACTGTTCATCCACATCAACACCCGGGCTATTGTTCCTGAGAGTGTTCATCCACATCAACACCAGGGCTATTTTCCTGAGGCTGTTCATCCACATCAACACCTGGGCTATTGTTCCTGAGGCTGTTCATCCACATCAACACCAGGACTATTGTTCCTGAGGCTGTTCATCCTCATCAACATCAGGGCTATTATTCCTCAGACTGTTCATCCACATCAACACCAGGACAATTGTTCCTGAGAGTGTTCATCCACATCAACACCAGGACTATTGTTCCTGAGCTGTTCATCCACTTCAGCACCAGGGCTATTTTTCCTGAGACTGTTCATCCACAGCAACACCAGGGCTATTATTCCTGAGACTGTTCATCAACATCAACACCAGGGCTATTGTTCCTGAGAATGTCCATCCATATCAACACCAGGGCTATTGTTCGTGAGGCTGTTCATCCACATCAACACCAGGGCGATTTTTCCTGAGACTGTTCATCCACATCAACACCAGGACTATTGTTCCTGAGGCTGTTCATCCACATCAACAACAGGTCTATTGTTCCTGAGAATGTTCATCCACATCAACACCAGGACTATTGTTCCTGAGACTGTTCATCCATCTCAACACCAGGACTATTGTTCCTGAGACTGTTCATCCACATCAACACCAGGGCTATTGTTCCTGTGACTGTTCATGCACATAAACACCAGGACTATTGTTCCTGAGGCTGCTAATCCACATCAACACCAGGGCGATTTTTCCTGAGCTTTTCATCCACATCAACACCAGGGCTATTATTCCTGAACTTTTCATGCACATCAGCCGCAGGACTATTGCTCCTGTGACTATTCATCCACATCAACACCAGGATTATTGTTCTTGAGACTGTTCATGCATATCAACACCAGGAGTATTGTTCCTGAGGCTGTTCATCCACATCAGCATCAGGGCTATTATTCATGAGGCTGTTCATCCACATCAACACCAGGGCGATTTTTCCTGAACAGTTCATCCACATCAACACCAGGTTGATTGTTCCTGAGACTGTTCATGCATATCAACACCAGGGCTATTATTCCTGAGGCTTTTCATCCACATCAACACCAGGGCTATTTTTCCTGAACTGTTCATCCACATCAACACCAGGTTTATTGTTCCTGAGACTGTTCATGCATATCAACACCAGGGCTATTATTCCTGAGACTGTTCATCCACCTCAACACCAGGACTATTGTTCCTGAACTGTTCATCCACATCAACACCAGGACTATTGTTCCTGAGACTGTTCATCCACATCAACACCAGGACTATTGTTCCTGTGACTGTTCATCCAAATCAACACCAGGACTATTGTTCCTGAGACTGTTCATCCACATCAACACCAGGGCTATTATTCCTGAGACTGTTCATCCACCTCAACACCAGGACTATTGTTCCTGCGGCTGTTCATCCACATCAACATCAGGGCTCTTATTCCTGAGTCTGTTCATCCACATCAACACCAGGGCTATTATTCCTGAGACTGTTCATCCACCTCAACACCAGGACTATTGTTCCTGAACTGTTCATCCACATCAACAACAGGGCTATTGTTCCTGTGACTGTTCATCCACATCAACAACGGGCTTTTGTTCCTGAGACTGTTCATCCACCTCAACACCAGGACTATTGTTCCTGAACTGTTCATCCACCTCAACACCAGGACTATTGTTCCTGTGACTGTTCATCCACATCAACAACAGGGCTATTGTTCCTGAGACTGTTCATCCACATCAACACCAGGACTATGATTCCTGAGACTGTTCATCCACCTCAACACCAGGACTATTGTTCCTGAGACTGTTCATCCACATCAACACCAGGACTATTGTTCCTGAGACTGTTCATCCAAATCAACACCAGGACTATTGTTCCTGAGACTGTTCATCCACATCAACACCAGGGCTATTATTCCTGAGACTGTTCATCCACCTCAACACCAGGACTATTGTTCCTGAACTGTCCATCCACATCAACACCAGGGCTATTGTTACTGAGACTGTTCTTCCACATCAACATCAGGGCTATTGTTCCTGAGACTGTTCATCCACATCAACACCAGGACTATTATTCCTGAGACTGTTCATCCACCTCAACACCAGCACTATTGTTCCTGAGACTGTTCATCCACATCAACACCAGGACTATTGTTCCTGAGACTGTTCATCCTCAACAACATCAGGGCTATTGTTCCTGAGACTGTTCAGCCACATCAACACCATGGCTATTGTTCCTGAACTGTTCATCCACATCATCACCAGGGCTATTTTCCTGAGGCTGTTCAACCACATCAACACCTGGGCTATTGTTCCTGAACTGTTCATCCACATCAACATCAGGGCCATTGTTCCTGAGACTGTTCATCCACGTCAACACCAGGGCTATTTTCCTGAGGCTGTTCATCCACATCAACACCTGGGCTATTGTTCCTGAACTGTTCATCCACATCAACACCAGGTTTATTGTTCCTGAGACTGTTCATCCACATCACCACCAGGCCTATTATACCTGAGGCTGTTCATCCACATCAACACCAGGGCTATTTTTCCTGAACTGATCATCCAAATCAACACCAGCTTTATTGTTCGTGAGACTGTTCATGCCTATCAACACCAGGGCTATTATTCCTGAGACTGTTCATCCACATCAACACCAGGGATATTGTTCCTGAGGCTGTTCATCCACTTCAACATCAGGGCTAATATTCCTGAGACTTTTCATCCACATCAAAACCAGGGCTATTGTTCCTGAGACTGTTCATTCACATCTACACCAGGGCAATTGTTCCTGAACTGTTCATCTACATCAAGACCCGGTTTATTGTTCCTGAGACTGTTCATCCACATCAACACCAGGTTTATTGTTCCTGAGACTGCTCATCCTCATCAACACAAGGGCTATTGTTCCTGAGACTGTTCATCGAAATCAACATCAGGGCTATTGTTAGTGAGACTGTTCATCCTCATCAACACCAAGTTTATTGTTCCTGAGACTGTTCATCCACATCCACACCTGGACGACTATTCCTGAGACTGTTCATCCACATCAACATCAGGGCTATTATTCCTCAGACTATTCATCCACATCAACACCAGGGTTTTTGTTCCTGAGAGTGTTCATCCACATCAACACCAGGACTATTGTTCCTGAGGCTGTTCATCCACATCAACACCAGGACTATTGTTCCTGAGAGTGTTCATCCACATCAACACCAGGACTATTGTTACTGAGGCTGTTCATCGACATCAACATCAGGGCTATTTTTCCTAAACTGTTCATCCACATCAACAAAAGGTTTAATGTTCCTGAGGCTGTTCATGCATATCAACACCAGGACTATTGTTCCTGAGACTCTTCATCCACATAAACACCAGGAATATTGTTCCTGAGACTCTTCATCCTCAACAAGATCAGGGCTAATGCTCCTGAGACTGTTCATCCACATCAACATCAGGGCTATTGTTCCTGAACTGTTCATCCACATCAACTCCAGGGCTATTTTCCTGAGGCTGTTCATCCACATCAACACCTGGGCTATTGTTCCTGAGGCTGTTCATCCACATCAACACCAGGACTATTGTTCCTGAGGCTGTTCATCCTCATCAACATCAGGGCTATTATTCCTCAGACTGTTCATCCACATCAACACCCGGGCTATTGTTCCTGAGAGTGTTCATCCACATCAACACCAGGGCTATTTTCCTGAGGCTGTTCATCCACATCAACACCTGGGCTATTGTTCCTGAGGCTGTTCATCCACATCAACACCAGGACTATTGTTCCTGAGGCTGTTCATCCTCATCAACATCAGGGCTATTATTCCTCAGACTGTTCATCCACATCAACACCCGGGCTATTGTTCCTGAGAGTGTTCATCCACATCAACACCAGGACTATTGTTCCTGAGCTGTTCATCCACTTCAGCACCAGGGCTATTTTTCCTGAGACTGTTCATCCACAGCAACACCAGGGCTATTATTCCTGAGACTGTTCATCAACATCAACACCAGGGCTATTGTTCCTGAGAATGTCCATCCATATCAACACCAGGGCTATTGTTCGTGAGGCTGTTCATCCACATCAACACCAGGGCGATTTTTCCTGAGACTGTTCATCCACATCAACACCAGGACTATTGTTCCTGAGGCTGTTCATCCACATCAGCAACAGGTCTATTGTTCCTGAGAATGTTCATCCACATCAACACCAGGACTATTGTTCCTGAGACTGTTCATCCATCTCAACACCAGGACTATTGTTCCTGAGACTGTTCATCCACATCAACACCAGGGCTATTGTTCCTGTGACTGTTCATGCACATAAACACCAGGACTATTGTTCCTGAGGCTGCTAATCCACATCAACACCAGGGCGATTTTTCCTGAGCTTTTCATCCACATCAACACCAGGGCTATTATTCCTGAACTTTTCATGCACATCAGCCGCAGGACTATTGCTCCTGTGACTATTCATCCACATCAACACCAGGATTATTGTTCTTGAGACTGTTCATGCATATCAACACCAGGAGTATTGTTCCTGAGGCTGTTCATCCACATCAACATCAGGGCTCTTATTCCTGAGTCTGTTCATCCACATCAACACCAGGGCGATTTTTCCTGAACAGTTCATCCACATCAACACCAGGACTATTGTTCCTGAACTGTTCATGCATATCAACACCAGGGCTATTATTCCTGAGGCTTTTCATCCACATCAACACCAGGGCTATTTTTCCTGAACTGTTCATCCACATCAACACCAGGTTTATTGTTCCTGAGACTGTTCATGCATATCAACACCAGGGCTATTATTCCTGAGACTGTTCATCCACCTCAACACCAGGACTATTGTTCCTGAACTGTTCATCCACATCAACACCAGGACTATTGTTCCTGAGACTGTTCATCCACATCAACACCAGGACTATTGTTCCTGTGACTGTTCATCCAAATCAACACCAGGACTATTGTTCCTGAGACTGTTCATCCACATCAACACCAGGGCTATTATTCCTGAGACTGTTCATCCACCTCAACACCAGGACTATTGTTCCTGCGGCTGTTCATCCACATCAACATCAGGGCTCTTATTCCTGAGTCTGTTCATCCACATCAACACCAGGGCTATTATTCCTGAGACTGTTCATCCACCTCAACACCAGGACTATTGTTCCTGAACTGTTCATCCACATCAACAACAGGGCTATTGTTCCTGTGACTGTTCATCCACATCAACAACGGGCTTTTGTTCCTGAGACTGTTCATCCACCTCAACACCAGGACTATTGTTCCTGAACTGTTCATCCACCTCAACACCAGGACTATTGTTCCTGTGACTGTTCATCCACATCAACAACAGGGCTATTGTTCCTGAGACTGTTCATCCACATCAACACCAGGACTATTATTCCTGAGACTGTTCATCCACCTCAACACCAGGACTATTGTTCCTGAGACTGTTCATCCACATCAACACCAGGACTATTGTTCCTGAGACTGTTCATCCAAATCAACACCAGGACTATTGTTCCTGAGACTGTTCATCCACATCAACACCAGGGCTATTATTCCTGAGACTGTTCATCCACCTCAACACCAGGACTATTGTTCCTGAACTGTCCATCCACATCAACACCAGGGCTATTGTTACTGAGACTGTTCTTCCACATCAACATCAGGGCTATTGTTCCTGAGACTGTTCATCCACATCAACACCAGGACTATTATTCCTGAGACTGTTCATCCACCTCAACACCAGCACTATTGTTCCTGAGACTGTTCATCCACATCAACACCAGGACTATTGTTCCTGAGACTGTTCATCCTCAACAACATCAGGGCTATTGTTCCTGAGACTGTTCAGCCACATCAACACCATGGCTATTGTTCCTGAACTGTTCATCCACATCAACACCAGGGCTATTTTCCTGAGGCTGTTCAACCACATCAACACCTGGGCTATTGTTCCTGAACTGTTCGTCCACATCAACATCAGGGCCATTGTTCCTGAGACTGTTCATCCACATCAACACCAGGGCTATTTTCCTGAGGCTGTTCATCCACATCAACACCTGGGCTATTGTTCCTGAACTGTTCATCCACATCAACACCAGGTTTATTGTTCCTGAGACTGTTCATCCACATCACCACCAGGCCTATCATACCTGAGGCTGTTCATCCACATCAACACCAGGGCTATTTTTCCTGAACTGATCATCCAAATCAACACCAGCTTTATTGTTCGTGAGACTGTTCATGCCTATCAACACCAGGGCTATTATTCCTGAGACTGTTCATCCACATCAACACCAGGGATATTGTTCCTGAGGCTGTTCATCCACTTCAACATCAGGGCTAATATTCCTGAGACTTTTCATCCACATCAAAACCAGGGCTATTGTTCCTGAGACTGTTCATTCACATCTACACCAGGGCAATTGTTCCTGAACTGTTCATCTACATCAAGACCCGGTTTATTGTTCCTGAGACTGTTCATCCACATCAACACCAGGACTATTGTTCCTGAGACTGTTCATCCAAATCAACACCAGGACTATTGTTCCTGAGACTGTTCATCCACATCAACACCAGGGCTATTATTCCTGAGACTGTTCATCCACCTCAACACCAGGACTATTGTTCCTGAACTGTCCATCCACATCAACACCAGGGCTATTGTTACTGAGACTGTTCTTCCACATCAACATCAGGGCTATTGTTCCTGAGACTGTTCATCCACATCAACACCAGGTTTATTGTTCCTGAGACTGCTCATCCTCATCAACACAAGGGCTATTGTTCCTGAGACTGTTCATCGAAATCAACATCAGGGCTATTGTTAGTGAGACTGTTCATCCTCATCAACACCAAGTTTATTGTTCCTGAGACTGTTCATCCACATCCACACCTGGACGACTATTCCTGAGACTGTTCATCCACATCAACATCAGGGCTATTATTCCTCAGACTATTCATCCACATCAACACCAGGGTTTTTGTTCCTGAGAGTGTTCATCCACATCAACACCAGGACTATTGTTCCTGAGGCTGTTCATCCACATGAACACCAGGACTATTGTTCCTGAGAGTGTTAATCCACATCAACACCAGGACTATTGTTACTGAGGCTGTTCATCGACATCAACATCAGGGCTATTTTTCCTAAACTGTTCATCCACATCAACAAAAGGTTTAATGTTCCTGAGGCTGTTCATGCATATCAACACCAGGGCTATTATTCCTGAGACTGTTCATCCACCTCAACACAAGGACTATTGTTCCTGAGACTGTTCATCCACATCAACACCAGGGCTATTGTTCCTGAATCTGTTCATCCGCATCAACACCAGGGCGATTTTTCCTGAGACTGTTCATGCATAACAAGACCAGGGCTATTATTCCTGAGACTGTTCATCCACCTCAACACCAGGGTTATTGTTCCTGTGACTGTTCATCCACATCAACACCAGGACTATTATTCCTGAGAATGTTCATCCACCTCAACACCAGGACCATCGTTCCTGAGACTGTTCATCCACATCAACACCAGGACTATTATTCCTGAGACTATTCATCCACATCAACACCAGGGCTATTGCTCCTGAGACGGTTCATCCAAATAAACACCAGGGCTATTATTCCTGAGACTGTTCATCCACATCAACACCAGGGCTATTGCTCCTGAGACTGTTCATCCACATCAACACCAGGACTATTGTTCCTGAGACTGTTCATCCACATCAACACCAGTACTATTGTTCCTGAGACATTTCATCCACATCAACACCAAACTATTGTTCCTGAGCCTGTTCATCCACATCAACACCAGGACCATTGTTTCTGAACTGTTCATACACAACAACACCAGGACTATTGTTCCTGAGACTGTTCATCCACATCAACACCAGGACTATTATTCCTGAGAATGTTCTTCCACCTCAACACCAGGACTATTGTTCCTGAGACTGTTCATCCACCTCAACACCAGGACTATTGTTCCTGAGACTGTTCATCCACATCAACACCAGGGCTATTGTTCCTGAGGCTGTTCATCCGCATCAACACCAGGGCGATTTTTCCTGAGACTGTTCATGCATAACAAGACCAGGGCTATTATTCCTGAGACTGTTCATCCACCTCAACACCAGGGTTATTGTCCCTGTGACTGTTCATCCACATCAAAACCAGGACTATTATTCCTGAGAATGTTCATCCACCTCAACACCAGGACTATTGTTCCTGAGACTGTTCATCCACATCAACACCAGGACTATTGTTCCTGAGACTGTTCATCCAAATCAACACCAGGGCTATTATTCCTGAGACTATTCATCCACATCAACACCAGGGCTATTTCTCCTGAGACGGTTCATCCAAATCAACACCAGGGCTATTATTCCTGAGACTGTTCATCCACATCAACACCAGGGCTATTGCTCCTGAGACTGTTCATCCACATCAACACCAGGACTATTGTTCCTGAGACTGTTCATCCACATCAACACCAGGACTATTGTTCCTGAGACTGTTCATCCACATCAACACCAGGACTATTGTTCCTGAGACTGTTCATCCACATCAACACCAGGACCATTGTTCCTGAACTGTTCATCCACATCAGCACCAGGACTATTGTTCCTGAGACTGTTCATCCACATCAACACCAGGACTATAATTCCTGAGAATGTTCATCCACCTCAACACCAGGACTATTGTTCCTGAGACTGTTCATCCACATCAACACCAGGACTATGGTTCCTGAGACTGTTCATCCAAATCAACACCAGGACTATTGTTCCTGAGACTGCTCATCCACATCAACACCAGGGCTATTTTTCCTGAGACTGTTCATCCACCTCAACACCAGGACTATTGTTCCTGAGGCTTTTCATCCACATCAACATCAGGGCTATTATTAATGAGGCTGTTCTTCCACATCAACACCAGGACTATTTTTCCTGAACTGTTCATCCACATCAACACCAGGTTTATTGTTCCTGAGACTGTTCATGCATATCAACACCAGGACGAAAGTTCCTGCGGCTGTTCATCCACATCAACACCAGGGCTATTATTCCAGAGGCATTTCATCCACATCAACACCAGGGCTATTTTTCCTGAACTGTTCATCCACATCAACACCCAGTTTATTGTTCCTGAGACAGTTCATGCATATCAACACCAGGACTATTGTTCCTGCGGCTGTTCATCCACATCAACATCAGGGCTATTATTCCTGAGGCTGTTCATCCACATCAACACCAGGACGATTGTTCCTGAAGCTGTTCATCCACATCAACAGCAGGGATATTGTTCCTCAGACTGTTCATCCACATCAACACCAGGGCTATTATTCCTGAGACAGTTTATCCATCGCAACACCAGGACTATTGTTCCTGAGACTGTTCATCCACATCAACAACAGGACTATTGTTCCTGAGACTGTTCATCCACATCAACACCAGGGCTATTGTTCCTGAGACTGTTCATCCACATCAACACCAGGACTATTATTCCTGAGACTGTTCATCCACCTCAACACCAGGACTAGTGTTCCTGTGACTGTTCATCCACATCAACACCAGTGCTATTGTTCCTGAGACTGTTCATCCACCTCAACACCAGGACTATTGTTCCTGAGACTGTTCATCCACATCAACACCAGGGCTATTATTCCTGAGACTGTTCATCCACCTCAACACCAGGGCTATTGTCCCTGAACTGTTCATCCTCATCAACACCAGGTCTATTGTTCCTGAGACTGTTCATCCACATCAACACCTGGGCTATTGTTCCTGAACTGCTCATCCACATCAACACCAGGTTTATTGTTCGTGAGACTGTTTATGCATATCAACACCAGGGCTATTATTACTGAGACTGATCATCCACATCAACACCAGGGATATTGTTCCTGATGATGTTCATCCACTTCAACATCAGGGCTATTATTCCTGAGACTGTTCATCCACATCAAAACCAGGGCTATTGTTCCTGAGACTGTTCATTCACATCAACACCAGGGCAATTCTTCCTGAACTGTTCATCTACATCAACTCCCGGTTTATTGTTCCTGAGACAGTTCATCCACATCAACACCCGGGCTATTGTTCCTGAGACTGTTCATCCACATCAACACCAGGTTTATTGTTCCTGAGACTGCTCATCCACATCAACACAAGGGCGATTGTTCCTGAGACAGTTCATCGAAATAAACATCAGGGCTATTGTTCCTGAGACTGTTCATCTTCATCAACACCAAGTTTTTTGTTCCTGAGACTGTTCATCCACATCCACACCTGGACTACTGCTCCTTAGACTGTTCATCCACATCAACATCAGGGCCATTATTCCTCAGACTATACATCCACATCAACACCAGGGTTTTTGTTCCTGAGAGTGTTCATCCACATCAACACCAGGACTATTGTTCCTGAGGCTGTTCATCCACATCAACACCAGGACTATTGTTCCTGAGAGTGTTAATCCACATCAACAACAGGACTATTGTTCCTGAGGCTGTTCATCGACATCAACATCAGGGCTATTTTTCCTGAACTGTTCATCCACATCAACATAAGGTTTATTGTTCCTGAGGCTGTTCATGCATATCAACACCAGGGCTATTATTCCTGAGACTGTTCATCCACATCAACACCAGGGCTACTTTTCCTGAATTGTTTATCCACATCAACACCAGGTTTATTGTTCCTGAGACTCTTCATGCATATCAACACCAGGACTATTGTTCCTGAGGCTGTTCAACCACATCAACATCAGGGATATTATTCCTGAGGCTGTTCATCCACATCAACACCAGGACTATTGTTCCTGAGGCTGTTCATCCTCATCAACATCAGGGCTATTATTCCTCCGACTGTTCATCCACATCAACACCAGGGCTATTGTTCCTGAGAGTGTTCATCCACATCAACACCAGGGCTATTGTTCCTGAGGCTGTTCAGCCACATCAACACCAGGACTATTGTTCCTGAGAGTGTTCATCCACATCAACACCAGGTCTTTTTTTCCTGAGACTGCTCATCCACATCAACACAAGGGCTATTGTTCCTGAGGCTGTTGAGCAACATCAACACCAGGACTATTGTTCCTGAGAGTGTTCATCCTCATCAACACGAGGACTATTGTTCCTGAGGCTGTTCATCCACATCAACTCCAGGGCTATTGTTCTTGAGACTGTTCATCCACAGCAACACCAGAGCTATTATTCCTGAGACTGTTCATCCACCTCAACACCAGGACTATTGTTCCTGAGACTGTTCATCCACATCAACACCAGGGCCATTGTTCCTGAGGCTGTTCATCCACATCAACACCTGGGCGATTTTTCCTGAGACTGTTCATGCAGAACAACACCAGGTCTATTATTCCTGAGACTGTTCATCCACCTCAACACCAGGAGTATTGTTCCTGAGACTGTACATCCACATCAACACCAGGGCTATTTTTTCTGAGACTGTTCATCCACATCAACACCTGGGCTATTAATCCGGAGACTGTACATCCACATCAACACCAGGACTATTGTTCCTGAGGCTGATCATCCACATCAACTCCAGGGCTATTGTTCCTGAGACTGTTCATCCACAGCAACACCAGGGCTATTATTCCTGAGACTGTTCATCCACCTCAACACCCGGACTATTGTTCCTGAGGCTGTTCATCCGCATCAACACCAGGGCGATTTCTGCTGAGACTGTTCATGCATATGAACACCAGGGCTATTATTCCTGAGACTGTTCATCCAGATCAACACCAGGGCTATTGTTCCTGAGACTGTTCATCCACATCAACACCAGGACTATTGTTCCTGTGACTGTTCATCCACATCAACACCAGGACTATTGTTCCTGAGGCTGTTCATCCACATCAACACCAGTGCTATTATTCCTGAACTTTTCATCCACATCAGCACCAGGGCTATTGTTCCTGTGGACTGTTCATCCACATCAACACCAGGACTATTGTTCCTGAGGCTATTCATCCACAACAACACCAGGGCGATTTTTCCTGAGACTGTTCATGCATAACAACACCAGGGCTATTATTCCTGAGACTGTTCATCCACATCAACACCAGGGCTACTTTTCCTGAATTGTTTATCCACATCAACACCAGGTTTATTGTTCCTGAGACTCTTCATGCATATCAACACCAGGACTATTGTTCCTGAGGCTGTTCAACCACATCAACATCAGGGATATTATTCCTGAGGCTGTTCATCCACATCAACACCAGGACTATTGTTCCTGAGGCTGTTCATCCTCATCAACATCAGGGCTATTATTCCTCCGACTGTTCATCCACATCAACACCAGGGCTATTGTTCCTGAGAGTGTTCATCCACATCAACACCAGGGCTATTGTTCCTGAGGCTGTTCAGCCACATCAACACCAGGACTATTGTTCCTGAGAGTGTTCATCCACATCAACACCAGGTCTTTTTTTCCTGAGACTGCTCATCCACATCAACACAAGGGCTATTGTTCCTGAGGCTGTTGAGCAACATCAACACCAGGACTATTGTTCCTGAGAGTGTTCATCCTCATCAACACGAGGACTATTGTTCCTGAGGCTGTTCATCCACATCAACTCCAGGGCTATTGTTCTTGAGACTGTTCATCCACAGCAACACCAGAGCTATTATTCCTGAGACTGTTCATCCACCTCAACACCAGGACTATTGTTCCTGAGACTGTTCATCCACATCAACACCAGGGCCATTGTTCCTGAGGCTGTTCATCCACATCAACACCTGGGCGATTTTTCCTGAGACTGTTCATGCAGAACAACACCAGGTCTATTATTCCTGAGACTGTTCATCCACCTCAACACCAGGAGTATTGTTCCTGAGACTGTACATCCACATCAACACCAGGGCTATTTTTTCTGAGACTGTTCATCCACATCAACACCTGGGCTATTAATCCGGAGACTGTACATCCACATCAACACCAGGACTATTGTTCCTGAGGCTGATCATCCACATCAACTCCAGGGCTATTGTTCCTGAGACTGTTCATCCACAGCAACACCAGGGCTATTATTCCTGAGACTGTTCATCCACCTCAACACCCGGACTATTGTTCCTGAGGCTGTTCATCCGCATCAACACCAGGGCGATTTCTGCTGAGACTGTTCATGCATATGAACACCAGGGCTATTATTCCTGAGACTGTTCATCCAGATCAACACCAGGGCTATTGTTCCTGAGACTGTTCATCCACATCAACACCAGGACTATTGTTCCTGTGACTGTTCATCCACATCAACACCAGGACTATTGTTCCTGAGGCTGTTCATCCACATCAACACCAGTGCTATTATTCCTGAACTTTTCATCCACATCAGCACCAGGGCTATTGTTCCTGTGGACTGTTCATCCACATCAACACCAGGACTATTGTTCCTGAGGCTATTCATCCACAACAACACCAGGGCGATTTTTCCTGAACTTTTCATCCACATCAACACCAGGACTATTGTTACTGAGACTGTTCATGCATATCAACACCAGGGCTATTATTCCTGCGGCTGTTCATCCACATCAACACCAGGGCTATTTTTTCTGAACTGTTCATCCACATCAACACCAGGGCTATTATTCCTGAGACTGTTCATCCACATCAACACCAGGGCTATTGTTCCTGAGGCTGATCATCCACGTCAACTCCAGGGCTATTTTTCCTGTGTCTGTTCATCCACCTCAACACCAGGACTATTGTTCCTGAGGCTGTTCATCCACATCAACATCAGGGCTATTATTAATGAGGCTGTTCATCCACATCAACACCAGGTCTATTGTTCCTGAGACTGTTCATCCAGAGCAACACCAGGGCTATTATTCCGGAGACTGTTCCTCCACATCAACACCAGGACTATTGTTCCTGAGACTGTTCTTCCAGAGCAACACCAGGGCTATTATTCCTGAGACTGTTCATCCACCTCAACACCAGGGCTATTGTTCCTGATGCTGTTCATCCGCATCAACACCAGGGCGATTTTTGCTGAGACTGATCATGCATATCAACACCAGGGCTATTATTCCTGAGACTGTTCATCCACCTCAACACCAGGGCTATTTTTCCTGAACTGTTCATCCACATCAACACCAGGTTTATTGTTCCTGAGACTGTTCATGGATATCTACACCAGGGCTATTATTCCAGAGGCTTTACATCCACATCAACACCAGGGCTATTTTTCCTGAACTGTTCATCCGCATCAACACCCAGTTTATTGTTCCTGAGACAGTTCATGCATATCAACACCAGGAATATAGTTCCTGCGGCTGTTCATCCACATCAACATCAGGGCTATTATTCCTGAGGCTCTTCATCCACATCAACACCAGGACTATTGTTCCTGAAGCTGTTCATCCACATCAACACCAGGGCTATTTTTCCTGAGACTGTTCATCCACATCAACACAAGGGCTATTATTCCGGAGACTGTTCATCCACCTCAACACCAGGACTATTTTTCCTGTGACTGTTCATCCACATCAACACCAGGACTATTGTTCCTGAGACTGTTCATCCACATCAACACCAGGGCTATTGTTCCTGAGACTGTTCATCCACATCAACACCAGTACTATTATTCCTGCGACTGTTCATCCACCTCAACACCAGGACTATTGTTCCTGAGACTGTTCATCCACATCAACACCAGGGCTATTATTCCTGAGACTGTTCATCCACCTCAACACCAGGACTATTGTCCCTGAACTGTTCATCCACATCAACACCAGGTCTATTGTTCCTGAAACTGTTCATCCACATCAACACCAATGCTGTTGTTCCTGAGACTGTTCATCCACATCAAAACGAGGACTATTATTCCTGCGACTGTTCATCCACCTCAACACCAGGACTATTGTTCCTGTGACTGTTCATCCACATCAACACCAAGACTATTGTTCCTGAGACTGTTCATCCAAATCAACACCAGGACTATTGTTCCTGAGACTGTTCATCCACATCAACACCAGGGCTATTATTCCTGAGACTGTTCATCCACCTCAACACCAGGACTATTGTCCCTGAACTGTTCATCCACATCAACACCAGTTCTATTGTTCCTGAGACTGTTCATCCACATCAACACCAGTGCTATTGTTCCTGAGACTGTTCATCCACATCAACACCAGGACTATTATTCCTGAGACTGTTCATCCGCCTCAACACCAGGACTATTGTTCCTGAGACTTTTCATCCACATCAACACCAGGACTATTGTTACTGAGACTGTTCATGCATATCAACACCAGGGCTATTATTCCTGAGGCTGTTCATCCACATCAACACCAGGGCTATTTTTTCTGAACTGTTCATCCACATCAACACCAGGGCTATTATTCCTGAGACTGTTCATCCACATCAACACCAGGGCTATTGTTCCTGAGGCTGATCATCCACATCAACTCCAGGGCTATTTTTCCTGTGACTGTTCATCCACCTCAACACCAGGACTATTGTTCCTGAGGCTGTTCATCCACATCAACATCAGAGCTATTATTAATGAGGCTGTTCATCCACATCAACACCAGGACTATTGTTCCTGAGACTGTTCATCCAGAGCTACACCAGGGCTATTATTCCGGAGACTGTTCCTCCACATCAACACCAGGACTATTGTTCCTGAGACTGTTCTTCCAGAGCAACACCAGGGCTATTATTCCTGAGACTGTTCATCCACCTCAACACCAGGGCTATTGTTCCTGATGCTGTTCATCCGCATCAACACCAGGGCGATTTTTGCTGAGACTGATCATGCATATCAACACCAGGGCTATTATTCCTGAGACTGTTCATCCACCTCAACACCAGGGCTATTTTTCCTGAACTGTTCATCCACATCAACACCAGGTTTATTGTTCCTGAGACTGTTCATGGATATCTACACCAGGGCTATTATTCCAGAGGCTTTACATCCACATCAACACCAGGGCTATTTTTCCTGAACTGTTCATCCGCATCAACACCCAGTTTATTGTTCCTGAGACAGTTCATGCATATCAACACCAGGAATATAGTTCCTGCGGCTGTTCATCCACATCAACATCAGGGCTATTATTCCTGAGGCTCTTCATCCACATCAACACCAGGACTATTGTTCCTGAAGCTGTTCATCCACATCAACACCAGGGCTATTTTTCCTGAGACTGTTCATCCACATCAACACAAGGGCTATTATTCCGGAGACTGTTCATCCACCTCAACACCAGGACTATTTTTCCTGTGACTGTTCATCCACATCAACACCAGGACTATTGTTCCTGAGACTGTTCATCCACATCAACACCAGGGCTATTGTTCCTGAGACTGTTCATCCACATCAACACCAGTACTATTATTCCTGCGACTGTTCATCCACCTCAACACCAGGACTATTGTTCCTGAGACTGTTCATCCACATCAACAACAGGGCTATTATTCCTGAGACTGTTCATCCACCTCAACACCAGGACTATTGTCCCTGAACTGTTCATCCACATCAACACCAGGTCTATTGTTCCTGAAACTGTTCATCCACATCAACACCAATGCTGTTGTTCCTGAGACTGTTCATCCACATCAAAACGAGGACTATTATTCCTGCGACTGTTCATCCACCTCAACACCAGGACTATTGTTCCTGTGACTGTTCATCCACATCAACACCAAGACTATTGTTCCTGAGACTGTTCATCCAAATCAACACCAGGACTATTGTTCCTGAGACTGTTCATCCACATCAACACCAGGGCTATTATTCCTGAGACTGTTCATCCACCTCAACACCAGGACTATTGTCCCTGAACTGTTCATCCACATCAACACCAGTTCTATTGTTCCTGAGACTGTTCATCCACATCAACACCAGTGCTATTGTTCCTGAGACTGTTCATCCACATCAACACCAGGACTATTATTCCTGAGACTGTTCATCCGCCTCAACACCAGGACTATTGTTCCTGAGACTTTTCATCCACATCAACACCAGGACTATTGTTACTGAGACTGTTCATGCATATCAACACCAGGGCTATTATTCCTGAGGCTGTTCATCCACATCAACACCAGGGCTATTTTTTCTGAACTGTTCATCCACATCAACACCAGGGCTATTATTCCTGAGACTGTTCATCCACATCAACACCAGGGCTATTGTTCCTGAGGCTGATCATCCACATCAACTCCAGGGCTATTTTTCCTGTGACTGTTCATCCACCTCAACACCAGGACTATTGTTCCTGAGGCTGTTCATCCACATCAACATCAGAGCTATTATTAATGAGGCTGTTCATCCACATCAACACCAGGACTATTGTTCCTGAGACTGTTCATCCAGAGCTACACCAGGGCTATTATTCCGGAGACTGTTCCTCCACATCAACACCAAGACTATTGTTCCTGAGACTGTTCTTCCAGAGCAACACCAGGGCTATTATTCCTGAGACTGTTCATCCACCTCAACACCAGGGCTATTGTTCCTGAGGCTGTTCATCCGCATCAACACCATGGCGATTTTTCCTGAGACTGTTCATGCATATCAACACCAGGGCTATTATTCCTGAGACTGTTCATCCACCTCAACACCAGGGCTATTTTTCCTGAACTGTTCATCCACATCAACACCAGACCTATTTTTCCTGAACTGCTCATCCACATCAACACCCAGTTTATTGTTCCTGAGACTGTTCATGCATATCAACACCAGGGCTATTATTCCAGAGGCTTTTCATCCACATCAACACAAGGGCTATTTTTCCTGAACTGCTCATCCACATCAACACCCAGTTTATTGTTCCTGAGACTGTTCATGCATATCAACACCAGGGATATTATTCCAGAGGCTTTTCATCCACATCAACACCAGGGCGATTTTTGCTGAGACTGTTCATGCATAGCAACACCAGGGCTATTATTCCTGAGACTGTTCATCCACCTCAACACCAGGGCTATTTTTCCTGAACTGTTCATCCACATCAACACCCAGTTTATTGTTCCTGAGACAGTTCATGCATATCAACACCAGGACTATAGTTCCTGCGGCTGTTCATCCACATCAACATCAGGGCTATTATTCCTGAGGCTGTTCATCCACATCAACACCAGGACTATTGTTCCTGTAGCTGTTCATCCACATCAACACCAGGGCTATTGTTCCTGAGACTGTTCATCCACATCAACACCAGGGCTATTGTTCCGGAGACTGTTCATCCACCTCAACACCAGGACTATTTTTCCTGTGACTGTTCATCCACATCAACACCAGGACTATTGTTCCTGAGACTGTTCATCCACATCAACACAAGGGCTATTGTTCCTGAGACTGTTCATCCACATCAACACCAGTACTATTATTCCTGCGACTGTTCATCCACCTCAACACCAGGACTATTGTTCCTGTGACTGTTCATCCACATCAACACCAAGACTATTGTTCCTGAGACTGTTCATCCAAATCAACACCAGGACTATTGTTCCTGAGACTGTTCATCCACATCAACACCAGGGCTATTATTCCTGAGACTGTTCATCCACCTCAACACCAGGACTATTGTCCCTGAACAGTTCATCCACATCAACACCAGGTCTATTGTTCCTGAGACTGTTCATCCACATCAACACCAGTGCTATTGTTCCTGAGACTGTTCATCCACATCAACACGAGGACTATTATTCCTGAGACTGTTCATCCGCCTCAACACCAGGACTATTGTTCCTGAGACTGTTCATCCACATCAACACCAGGACTATTGTTCTTGAGACTGTTCATCCACCTCAACACCAGGAGTATTGTTCCTGAGACTGTACATCCACATCAACACCAGGGCTATTTTTTCTGAGACTGTTCATCCACATCAACACCAGGACTATTATTCCGGAGACAGTTCATCCACATCAACACCAGGACTATTGTTCCTGAGGCTGATCATCCACATCAACTCCAGGGCTATTGTTCCTGTGACTGTTCATCCACAGCAACACCAGGGCTATTATTCCTGAGACTGTTCATCCACCTCAACACCCGGACTATTGTTCCTGAGGCTGTTCATCCACATCAAAACCAGGGCGATTTTTGCTGAGACTGTTCATGCATATGAACACCAGGGCTGTTATTCCTGAGACTGTTCATCCAGATCAACACCAGGGCTATTGTTCCTGCGACTGTTCATCCACATCAACACCAGGACTATTGTTCCTGTGACTGTTCATCCACATCAACACCAGGACTATTGTTCCTGAGGCTGTTCATCCACATCAACACCAGTGCTATTATTCCTGAACTTTTCATCCACATCAGCACCAGGGCTATTGTTCCTGTGGACTGTTCATCCACATCAACACCAGGACTATTGTTCCTGAGGCTGTTCATCCACATCAACACCAGTGCTATTATTCCTGAACTTTTCATCCACATCAGCACCAGCGCTATTGTTCCTGAGGCTGTTCATCCACAACAACACCATGGCGATTTTTCCTGAACTTTCCATCCACATCAACACCAGGACTATTGTTCCTGAGACTTTTCATGCATATCAACACCAGGACTATTATTGCTGCGGCTGTTCATCCACATCAACACCAGGGCTATTTTTTCTGAGCTGTTCATCCACATCAACACCATGGCTATTATTCCTGAGACTGTTCATCCACATCAACACCAGGGCTAGTAGTCCGGAGACTGTTCCTCCACATCAACACCAGGACTATTGTTCCTGAGACTGTTCATCCAGAGCAACACCAGGGCTATTATTCCTGAGACTGTTCATCCACATCAACATCAGGGCTATTATTAATGAGGCTGTTCATCCACATCAACACCAGGACTATTGTTCCTGAGACTGTTCATCCAGAGCAGCACCAGTGCTATTATTCTGGAGACTGTTCCTCCACATCAACACAAGGACTATTGTTCCTGAGACTGTTCATCCAGAGCAACACCAGGGCTATTATTCCTGAGACTGTTCATCAACCTCAACACCAGGGCTATTGTTCCTGAGGCTGTTCATCCGCATCAACACCAGGGCGATTTTTGCTGAGACTGTTCATGCATATCAACACCAGGTTTATTGTTCCTGAGACTGTTCATGCATATGAACACCAGGGCTATTATTCCAGAGGCTTTTCATCCACAGCAACACCAGGGCTATTTTTCCTTACTGCTCATCCACATCAACACCCAGATTATTGTTCCTGAGACTGTTCATGCATATCAACACCAGGGCTATTATTCCAGAGGCTTTTCATCCACATCATCACCAGGGCTATTTTTCCTGAACTGTTCATCCACATCAACACCCAGTTTATTGTTCCTGAGACAGTTCATGCATATCAACACCAGGACTATAGTTCCTGCGGCTGTTCATCCACATCAACATCAGGGCTATTATTCCTGAGGCTGTTCATCCACATCAACACCAGGACTATTGTTCCTGTAGCTGTTCATCCACATCAACACCAGGGCTATTATTCCTGAGACTGTTCATCCACCTCAACAGCAGGACTATTGTTCCTGAGACTGTTCATCCACATCAACACCAGGAGTATTGTTCCTGAGACTGTTCATCCACATCAACACCAGGGCTATTGTTCCTGAGACTGTTCATCCACATCAACACCAGTACTATTATTCCTGTGACTGTTCATCCACCTCAACACCAGGACTATGTATCCTGAGACTGTTCATCCACATCAACACCAGGACTATTGTTCCTGAGACTGTTCATCCAAATCAACACCAGGACTATTGTTCCTGAGACTGTTCATCCACATCAACATCAGGGCTATTATTCCTGAGACTGTTCATCCACCTCAACACCAGGACTATTGTCCCTGAACTGTTCATCCACATCAACACCAGGGATATTGTTCCTGAGACTGTTCATCCACATCAACACCAGTGCTATTGTTCCTGAGACTGTTCATCCACATCAACACAAGGACTATTATTCCTGAGACTGTTCATGCATATCAACACCAGGACTATTGTTCCTGAGACTTTTCATCCACATCAACACCAGGACTATAGTTCCTGAGACTGTACATCCTCAACAACATCAGGGCTATTGTTCCTGAGACTGTTCATCCACATCAACACCAGGACTATTGTTCTTGAGACTGTTCATCCACCTCAACACCAGGAGTATTTTTCCTGAGACTGTTCACCCACATCAACACCAGGGCTATTTTTTCTGAGACTATTCATCCACATCAACACCAGGGCTATTATTCCGGAGACTGTTCATCCACATCAACACCAGGACTATTGTTCCTCAGGCTGTTCATCCACATCTACTCCAGGGCTATTGTTCCTGAGACTGTTCATCCACAGCAACACCAGGGCTATTATTCCTGAGGCTGTTCATCCACCTCAACACCCGGACTATTGTTCCTGAGGCTGTTCATCCGCATCAACACCATGCGATTTTTGCTGCGACTGTTCATGCATATGAACACCAGGGCTATTATTCCTGAGACTGTTCATCCAGATCAACACCAAGGCTATTGTTCCTGCGACTGTTCATCCACATCAACACCAGGACTATTGTTCCTGTGACTGTTCATCCACATCAACACCAGGACTAATGTTCCTGAGGCTGTTCATTCACATCAACACCAGTGCTATTATTCCTGAACTTTTCATCCACATCAGCTCCAGGGCTATTGTTCCTGTGGACTGTTCATCCACATCAACACCAGGACTATTGTTCCTGAGGCTGTTCATCCACAACAACACCAGGGCAATTCTTCCTGAACTTTTCATCCACATCAACACCAGGACTATTGTTCCAGAGACTGTTCATGCATATCAACACCAGGGCGAATATTCCTGCGGCTGTTCATCCACATCAACACCAGGGCTATTTTTTCTGAACTGTTCATCCACATCAACACCAGGGCTATTATTCCTGAGACTGTTCATCCACATCAACACCAGGGCTATTGTTCCTGAGGCTGATCATCCACATCAGCTCCAGGGCTATTTTTCCTGTGACTGTTCATCCACCTCAACACCAGGACTATTGTTCCTCAGGCTGTTCATCCACATCAACATCAGGGCTATTATTAATGAGGCTGTTCATCCACATCAACACCAGGACTATTGTTCTTGAGACTGTTCATCCACCTCAACACCAGGAGTATTGTTCCTGAGACTGTACATCCACATCAACACCAGGGCTATTTTTTCTGAGACTGTTCATCCACATCAACACCAGGGCTATTATTCTGGAGACTGTTCATCCACATCAACACAAGGACTATTGTTCCTGAGGCTGATCATCCACATCTACTCCAGGGCTATTGTTCCTGAGACTGTTCATCCACAGCAGCACCAGGGCTATTATTCCTGAGACTGTTCATCCACCTCAACACCCGGACTATTGTTCCTGAGGCTGTTCATCCGCATCAACACCATTGCGATTTTTGCTGAGACTGTTCATGCATATGAACACCATGGCTATTATTCCTGAGACTGTTCATCCAGATCAACACCAAGGCTATTGTTCCTGCGACTGTTCATGGACATTAACACCAGGACTATTGTTCCTGTGACTGTTCATCCACATCAACACCAGGACTATTGTTCCTGAGGCTGTTCATCCACATCAACACCAGTGCTATTATTCCTGAACTGTTCATCCACATCAGCACCAGGGCTATTGTTCCTGAGGCTGTTCATCCACAACAACACCAGGGCGATTTTTCCTGAACTTTTCATCCACATCAACACCAGGGATATTGTTCCTGAGGCTGTTCATCCACTTCAACATCAGGGCTATTATTCCTGAGACTGTTCATTCACATCAACACCAGGGCAATTGTTCCTGAACTGTTCATCTACATCAACACCCTGTTTATTGTTCCTGAGAGTGTTCATCCACATCAACACCAGGTTTATTGTTCCTGAGACTGCTCATCCACATCAACACAAGGGCGATTGTTCCTGAGACAGTTCATCGAAATAAACATCAGGGCTATTTTTCCTGAGACTGTTCATCCTCATCAACACCAAGTTTATTGTTCCTGAGACTGTTCATCCACATCCACACCTGGACTGCTGCTCCTTGGACTGTTCATCCACATCAACATCAGGGCTATTATTCCTCAGACTATTCATCCACATCAACACCAGGGTTTTTGTTCCTGAGAGTGTTCATCCACATCAACACCAGGACTATTGTTCCTGAGGCTGTTCATCCACATCAACACCAGGACTATTGTTCCTGAGAGTGTTCATCCACATCAACAGCAGGACTATTGTTCCTGAGGCTGTTCATCGACATCAACATCAGGGCTATTTTTCCTGAACTGTTCATCCACATCAACATAAGGTTTATTGTTCCTGAGGCTGTTCATGCATGTCAACACCAGGGCTATTATTCCTGAGACTGTTCATCCACCTCAACACCAGGACTATTGTTCCTGAGACTGTTCATCCACATCAACACCAGGGCTATTGTTCCTGAGGCTGTTCATCCGCATCAACACCAGGGCGATTTTACCTGAGACTGTTCATGCATAACAACACCAGGGCTATTATTCCTGAGACTGTTCATCCACATCAAGACCAGGGCTATTGTTCCTGTGACTTTTCATCCTCATCAACCTCATGGCTATTGTTCCTGAGAGTGCTCATCCACACCAACTGCAGGACTATTGTTCCTGAGACTGTTCATCCACATCAACACCAGGACTATTGTTCCTGAGACTGCTCATCCACATCAACGCCAGGGCTATTGTTCCTGAGAGTGTTCATCCACATCAGCTGCAGGACTTTTGTTCCTGAGGCTGTTCATCCACATCAACACCAGGACTATTGTTCCTGTGAGTGTTCATCCACATCAACACCAGGGCTATTGTTTCTGAGAGTGTTCATCCACATCAGCTGCAGGACTTTTGTTCCTGAGGCTGTTCATCCACATCAACACCAGGACTATTGTTCCTGAGAGTGTTCATCCACATCAACACCAGGGCTATTTTTTCTGAACTGTTCATCCACATCAACACCAGGGCTATTATTCCTGAGACTGTTCATCCACATCAACACCAGGGCTATTGTTCCTGAGGCTGATCATCCACCTCAACACCAGGACTATTGTTCCTGAGGCTGTTCATCCACATCAACATCAGGGCTATTATTAATGAGGCTGTTCATCCACATCAACACCAGGACTATTGTTCTTGAGACTGTTCATCCAGAGCAACACCAGGGCTATTATTCCGGAGACTGTTCCTCCACATCAACACCAGGACTATTGTTCCTGAGACTGTTCATCCAGAGCAACACCAGTGCTATTATTCCTGAGACTGTTCATCCACATCAACATCAGGGCTATTATTAATGAGGCTGTTCATCCACATCAACACCAGGACTATTGTTCCTGAGACTGTTCATCCAGAGCAACACCAGGGCTATTATTCCGGAGACTGTTCCTCCACATCAAAACCAGGACTATTGTTCCTGTGACTGTTCATCCAGAGCAACACCAGGGCTATTATTCCTGAGACTGTTCATCCACATCAACACCAGGGCTATTGTTCCTGAGTCTGATCATCCACATCAGCTCCAGGGCTATTTTTCCTGTGACTGTTCATCCACCTCAACACCAGGACTATTGTTCCTGAGGCTGTTCATCCACATCAACATCAGGGCTATTATTAATGAGGCTGTTCATCCACATCAACACCAGGACTATTGTTCTTGAGACTTTCATCCAGAGCAACACCAGGGCTATTTTTCCTGAACTGTTCATCCACATCAACACCAGGTTTATTGTTCCTGAGACTGTTCATGCATATCAACACCAGGGCTATTATTCCAGAGGCTTTTCATCCACATCAACACCAGAGCTATTTTTCATGAACTGTTGATCCACATCAACACCCAGTTTATTGTTCCTGAGACAGTTCATGCATATCAACACCAGGACTATAGTTCCTCCGGCTGTTCATCCACATCAACATCATGGATATTATTCCTGAGTCTGTTCATCCACATCAACAACAGGACTATTGTTCCTGAAGCTGTTTATCCACATCAACACCAGGGCTATTGTTCCTGAGACTGTTCATCCACATCAACACCAGGGCTATTATTCCTGAGACTGTTCATCCACCTCAACACCAGGACTATTGTTCCTGAGACTGTTCATCCACATCAACACCAGGACTACTGTTCCTGAGACTTTTCTTCCACATCAACACCAGGGCTATTGTTCCTGAGACTGTCCATCAACATCAACACCAGTACTATTATTCCTGCGACTGTTCATCCACCTCAACACCAGGACTATTGTTGCTGTGACTGTTCATCCACATTAACACCAAGACTATTGTTCCTGAGACTGTTCATCCAAATCAACACCAGGACTATTGTTCCTGAGACTGTTCATCCGCATCAACACCAGGGCTATTATTCCTGAGACTGTTCATCCACCTCAATACCAGGACTATTGTCCCTGAACTGTTCATCCACATCAACACCAGGTCTATTGTTCCTGAGACTGTTCATCCACATCAACACCAGTGCTATTGTTCCTGAGACTGTTCATCCACATCAACACCAAGACGATTATTCCTGAGACTGTTCATCCGCCTCAACACCAGGACTATTGTTCCTGAGACTTTTCATCCACATCAACACCAGGACTATTGTTCCTGAGACTGTTCATCCTCAACAACACCAGGACAATTGTTCCTGAGACTGTTCATCCTCAACAACATCAGGGATATTGTTCCTGAGGCTGTTCATCCACTTCAACATTAGGGCTATTATTCCTGCGACTGTTCATCCACATCAAAACCAGGGCTATTGTTCCTGAGACTGTTCATTCACATCAACACCAGGGCACTTGTTCCTGAACTGTTCATCTACATCAACACCCTGTTTATTGTTCCTGAGACTGTTCATCCACATCAACACAAGGGCTATTGTTCCTGAGGCTGTTCATCCACATCAACACCAGGACTATTGTTCTTGAGACTGTCATCCAGAGCAACACCAGGGCTATTTTTCCTGAACTGTTCATCCACATCAACACCAGGTTTATTGTTCCTGAGACTGTTCATGCTTATCAACACCAGGGCTATTATTCCGGAGGCTTTTCATCCACATCAACACCAGGGCTATTTTCCCTGAACTGCTCATCCACATCATCACCCAGTTTATTGTTCCTGAGACTGTTCATGCATATCAACACCAGGGCTATTATTCCAGAGGCTTTTCATCCACATCAACACCAGGGCTATTTTTCCTGAACTGTTGATCCACATCAACACCCAGTTTATTGTTCCTGAGACACTTCATGCATATCAACACCAGGACTATAGTTCCTCCGGCTGTTCATCCACATCAACATCATGGATATTATTCCTGAGTCTGTTCATCCACATCAACAACAGGACTATTGTTCCTGAAGCTGTTTATCCACATCAACACCAGGGCTATTGTTCCTGAGACTGTTCATCCACATCAACACCAGGGCTATTTTTCCTGTGACTGTTCATCCACCTCAACACCAGGACTATTGTTCCTGAGACTGTTCATCCACATCAACACAAGGGCTATTGTTCCTGAGGCTGTTCATCCACATCAACACCAGGACTATTGTTCTTGAGACTTTCATCCAGAGCAACACCAGGGCTATTTTTCTTGAACTGTTCATCCACATCAACACCAGGTTTATTGTTCCTGAGACTGTTCATGCTTATCAACACCAGGGCTATTATTCCGGAGGCTTTTCATCCACATCAACACCAGGGCTATTTTCCCTGAACTGCTCATCCACATCATCACCCAGTTTATTGTTCCTGAGACTGTTCATGCATATCAACACCAGGGCTATTATTCCAGAGGCTTTTCATCCACATCAACACCAGGGCTATTTTTCCTGAACTGTTGATCCACATCAACACCCAGTTTATTGTTCCTGAGACAGTTCATGCATATCAACACCAGGACTATAGTTCCTCCGGCTGTTCATCCACATCAACATCATGGATATTATTCCTGAGTCTGTTCATCCACATCAACAACAGGACTATTTTTCCTGAGACTGTTCATCCACATCAACACCAGGGCTATTATTCCTGAGACTGTTCATCCACCTCAACACCAGGACTATTGTTCCTGAGACTGTTCATCCACATCAACACCAGGACTATTGTTCCTGAGACTTTTCTTCCACATCAACACCAGGGCTATTGTTCCTGAGACTGTTCATCAACATCAACACCAGTACTATTATTCCTGCGACTATTCATCCACCTCAACACCAGGACTATTGTTGCTGTGACTGTTCATCCAAATCAACACCAAGACTATTGTTCCTGAGACTGTTCACCCAAATCAACACCAGGACTATTGTTCCTGAGACTGTTCATCCACATCAACACCAGGGCTATTATTCCTGAGACTGTTCATCCACCTCAACACCAGGACTATTGTCCCTGAACTGTTCATCCACATCAACACCAGGTCTATTGTTCCTGAGACTGTTCATCCACATCAACACCAGTGCTATTGTTCCTGAGACTGTTCATCCACATCAACACCAGGACGATTATTCCTGCGACTGTTCATCCGCCTCAACACCAGGACTATTGTTCCTGAGACTTTTCATCCACATCAACACCAGGACTACTGTTCCTGAGACTGTTCATCCTCAACAACACCAGGACTATTGTTCCTGAGACTGTTCATCCTCAACAACATCAGGGATATTGTTCCTGAGACTGTTCATCCACATCAACACCAGGGCTATTGTTCCTGAACTGTTCATCCACATCAACACCTGGTCTATTGTTCCTGAACTGTTCATCCACATCAACACCAGGGCTATTGTTCCTGAGACAGTTCATCCACATCACCACCAGGGCTATTATACCTGAGGCTGTTCATCCACATCAACACCAGGTTTATTGTTCGTGAGTCTGTTCATGCATATCAACACCAGGACAATTATTCCTGAGACTGTTCATCCACATCAACACCAGGGATATTGTTCCTGAGGCTGTTCATCCACTTCAACATCAGGGCTATTATTCCTGCGACTGTTCATCCACATCAAAACCAGGGCTATTGTTCCTGAGACTGTTCATTCACATCAACACCAGGGCAATTGTTCCTGAACTGTTCATCTACATCAACACCCTGTTTATTGTTCCTGAGACGATTCATCCACATCAACACAAGGGCGATTGTTCCTGAGACAGTTCATCGAAATAAACATCAGGGCTATTGTTCCTGAGACTGTTCATCCTCATCAACACCAAGTTTATTGTTCCTGAGACTGTTCATCCACATCCACACCTGGACTACTGCTCCTTAGACTGTTCATCCACATCAACATCAGGGCTATTATTCCTCAGACTATTCATCCACATCAACACCAGGGTTTTTGTTCCTGAGAGTGTTCATCCACATCAACACCAGGACTATTGTTCCTGAGGCTGTTCATCCACATCAACAACAGGACTATTGTTCCTGAGGCTGTTCATCGACATCAACATCAGGGCTATTTTTCCTGAACTGTTCATCCACATCAACATAAGGTTTATTGTTCCTGAGGCTGTTCATGCATATCAACACCAGGGCTATTATTCCTCAGACTGTTCATCCACCTCAACACCAGGACTATTGTTCCTGAGACTGTTCATCAACATCAACACCAGGGCTATTGTTCCTGAGGCTGTTCATCCGCATCAACACCAGGG
Organism: Heterodontus francisci; assembly: GCF_036365525.1. Taxonomy (NCBI): domain Eukaryota; kingdom Metazoa; phylum Chordata; class Chondrichthyes; order Heterodontiformes; family Heterodontidae; genus Heterodontus; species Heterodontus francisci. The sequence continues at coordinate 31,581,381 of NC_090412.1, read as the reverse complement.
CGATTTTTCCTGAGACTGTTCATGCATAACAACACCAGGGCTATTATTCCTGAGACTGTTCATCCACATCAAGACCAGGGCTATTGTTACTGTGACTTTTCATCCTCATCAACATCAGGGCTATTGTTCCTGAGAGTGCTCATCCACACCAACTGCAGGACTATTGTTCCTGAGACTGTTCATCCACATCAACACCAGGACTATTGTTCCTGAGAATGTTCATCCACATCAACGCCAGGGCTATTGTTCCTGAGAGTGTTCATCCACATCAGCTGCAGGACTTTTGTTCCTGAGGCTGTTCATCCACATCAACACCTGGACTATTGTTCCTGAGAGTGTTCATCCACATCAACACCAGGACTATTGTTCCTGAGGCTGTTCATCCACATCAACATCAGGGCTATTATTCCTGAGGCTGTTCATCCACATCAACACCAGGGCTACTTTTCCTGAACTGTTCATCCACATCAACACCAGGTTTATTTTTCCTGAGACTGTTCATGCATATCAACACCAGGACTATTGTTCCTGTGGCTGTTCATCCACATCAACATCAGGGCTATTATTCCTGAGGCTGTTCATCCACATCAACACCAGGACTATTGTTCCTGAGGCTGTTCATCCTCATCAACATCAGGGCTATTATTCCTCCGACTGTTCATCCACATCAACACCAGGGCTATTGTTCCTGAGAGTGTTCATCCACATCAACACCAGGGCTATTTTTCCTGAGGCTGTTCAGCCACATCAACACCAGGACTATTGTTCCTGAGAGTGTTCATCCACATCAACACCAGGTCTTTTTTTCCTGAGTCTGTTCATCCACATCAACACCAGGGCTATTGTTCCTGAGGCTGTTCAGCCACATCAACACCAGGACTATTGTTCCTGAGAGTGTTCATCCACATCAACACCAGGACTATTGTTCCTGAGACTGTTCATCCACATCAACTCCAGGGCTATTCTTCCTGAGACTGTTCATCCACAGCAACACCAGGGCTATTATTCCTGAGACTGTTCATCCACCTCAACACCAGGACTATTGTTCCTGAGACTGTTTATCCACATCAACACCAGGGCTATTGTTCCTGAGGCTGATCATCCGCATCAAAACCTGGGCGATTTTTCCTGAGACTGTTAATGCAGAACAACACCAGGGCTATTATTCCTGAGACTGTTCATCCACATCAACACCAGGGCTATTGGTCCTGTGACTGTTCATCCACATCAACACCAGGACTATTGTTCCTGAGGCTGTTCATCCACATCAACACCAGTGCTATTATTCCTGAACTTTTCATCCACATCAGCACCAGGGCTATTGTTCCTGTGGACTGTTCATCCACATCAACACCAGGACTATTGTTCCTGAGGCTGGTCATCCACACCAACACCAGGGCTATTATTCCTGAGACTGTTGATCCACATCAACACCAGGGCTATTATTCCGGAGACTGTCCCTCCACATCAACACCAGGACTATTGTTCCAAAGGCTGATCATCCACATCAACTCCAGGGCTATTGTTACGAGACTGTTCATGCATATCAACACCAGGGCTATTATTCCTGCGGCTGTTCATCCACATCAACACCAGGGCTATTTTATCTGAACTGTTCATCCACATCAACACCAGGGCTATTATTCCTGAGACTGTTGATCCACATCAACACCAGGGCTATTATTCCGGAGACTGTTCCTCCACATCAACACCAGGACAATTGTTCCAAAGGCTGATCATCCACATCAACTCCAGGGCTATTGTTCCTGAGACTGTTCATCCACAGCAACACCAGGGCTATTATTCCTGAGACTGTTCATCCACCTCAACACCCGGACTATTGTTCCTGAGACTGTTCATCCACATCAACACCAGGGCTATTTTTCCTGAGGCTGTTCATCCGCATCAACACCAGGGCAATTTTTGCTGAGACTTTTCATGCACATGAACACAAGGGCTATTATTCCTGAGACTGTTCATCCACCTCAACACCAGGACTATTGTTCCTGTGGATTGTTCATCCACATCAACACCAGGACTATTGTTCCTGAGGCTGTACATCCACACCAACACCAGGGCTATTATTCCTGAGACTGTTGATCCACATCAACACCAGGGCTATTATTCCTGAGACTGTTCATCCACCTCAACACCAGGACTATTGTTCCTGAGACTGAACATCCGCATCAACTACTGGTCGATTTTTGCTGAGACTGTTCATGCATATCAACACCAGGGCTATTATTCCTGAAACTGTTCATCCACCTCAACACCAGGACTATTGTTCCTGAGACTGTACATCCGCATCAACAACAGGGCTATTATTCCTGAGACTGTTCATCCACATCAACACCAGGACTATTGTTCCTAAGACTGTTCATCCACATCAACACCAGGGCTATTGTTCCTGAGACTGTTCTTCCACATCAACACCAGGACTATTGTTCCTGACACTGTTCATCCTCAACAACATCAGGGCTGTTGTTCCTGAGACTGTTCATCCACAGCAACACCAGGGCTATTTTTCTGAGGCTGTTCATCCACATCAACACCAGGGCTATTTTTCTGAGGCTGTTCATCCACATCAACACCAGGACTATTGTTCCTGAGTCTGTTCATCCACATCAACACCAGGGCTATTGTTCCTGAGACTGTTCATCCACATCAACACCAGGGCTATTGTTGCAGAGACTGTTCATCCACATCAACACCAGGGCTATTTTTCTGAGGCTGTTCATCCACATCAACACCTGGTTTATTGTTCCTAAGAGTGTTCATCCACATCAACACCAGGGCTATTGTTCCAGAGACTGTTCATCCACATCAACACCATAGCTATTTTCCTGAGGCTGTTCATCCACATCAACGCCAGGGCTATTGTTCCTGAGACTGTTCATGCACATCAACACCAGGGCTATTTTTCTGAGGCTGTTCATCCACATCAACACCAGTACTATTGTTCCTGATACTGTTCAATCACATCAACACCACAGCTATTTTCCTGAGTCTGTTCATCCACATCAACACAAGGGCTATTGTTCCAGAGACTGTTCATCCACATCAACGCCAGGACTATTGTTCCTGAGAGTGTTCATCCACATCAATACCAGGGCTATTGTTCCAGAGACTGTTCATCCACATCAACACCATAGCTATTTTCCTGAGGGTGTTCATCCACATCAACACCAGGACTATTGTTCCTGAGGCTGTTCATCCTCATCAACATCAGGGCTATTATTCCTCAGACTGTTCATCCACATCAACACCAGGGCTATTATTCCTGACAGTGTTCATCCACATCAACACCAGGGCTATTGTTCCTGAGGCTGTCCAGCCACATCAACACCAGGACTATTGTTCCTGGGAGTGTTCGTCCACATCAACACCAGGGCTATTGTTCCTGAGGCTGTTCAGCCACATCAACACCAGGACTATTGTTCCTGAGACTGGACATCCACATCAACACCAGGGCTATTGTTCCTGAGGCTGTTCATCCGCATCAACACCTGGGCGATTTTTCCTGAGACTGTTCATGCAGAACAACACCAGGGCTATTATTCCTTAGACTGTTCATCCACCTCAACACCAGGACAATTGTTCCTGAGACTGTACAACCACATCAACACCAGGGCTATTGTTCCTATGACTGTTCATCCACATCTACACCAGGACTATTGTTCATGAGGCTGTTCATCCACATCAACACCAGTGCTATTATTCCTGAACTTTTCATGCACATCAGCACCAGGGCTATTGTTCCTGTGACTGTTCATCCACATCAACACCAGGACTATTGTTCCTGAGACTGTTCATCCACATCCACACCTGGACTACTATTCCTTAGACTTTTCATCCACATCAACATCAGGGCTATTATTCCTCAGACTATTCATCCACATCAAAACCAGAGTTATTGTTCCTGAGAGTGTTCATCCACATCAACACCAGGACTATTGTTCCTGAGGCTGTTCATCCACATCAACACCAGGACTATTGTTCCTAAGAATGTTCATCCACATCAACAACAGGACTATTGTTACTGACGCTGTTGATCGACATCAACATCAGGGCTATTTTTCCTGAACTGTTCATCCACATCAACAAAAGGTTTATTGTTCCTGAGGCTGTTCATGCATATCAACACCAGGGCTATTATTCCTGAGACTGTTCATCCACCTCAACACCAGGAGTATTGTTCCTGAGACTGTTCTTCCACATCAACACCAGGGCTATTGTTCCTGAGGCTGTTCATCCGCATCAACACCAGGGCGATTTTTCCTGAGACTGGTCATGCATTACAAGACCAGGGCTATTATTCCTGAGACTGTTCATCCATCTCAACACCAGGGTTATTGTTCCTGTGACTGTTCATCCACATCAACACCAGGACTATTGTTCCTGAGACTGTTCATCCACATCACCACCATGGTTATTGTTCCTGAGGCTGTTCATCCGCATCAGCACCACTGCGATTTTTGCTGAGACTGTTCATGCATATGAACACCAGGGCTATTAATCCTGAGACTGTTCATCCACCTCAACACCAGGACTATTGTTCCTGAGACTGGACATCCGCATTAACAACAGCGCGATTTTTGCTGAGACTGTTCATGCATATCAACACCAGGGCTATTATTCCTGAGACTGTTCATCCACCTCAACACCAGGACTATTGTTCCTGAGACTGTTCATCCACATCAACACCAGGACTATTGTTTCTAAGACTGCTCATCCACATCAACACAAGAGCTATTGTTCCTGAGACTGTTCATCGAAATCAACATCAGGGCTATTGTTAGTGAGACTGATCATCCTCATCAACACCAAGTTTATTGTTCCTGAGACTGTTCATCCACATCCACACCTGGACTATTATTCCTTAGACTTTTCATCCACATCAACATCAGGGCTATTATTCCTCAGACTATTCATCCACATCAACACCAGGGTTATTGTTCCTGAGAGTGTTCATCCACATCAACACCAGGACTATTGTTCCTGAGGCTGTTCATCCACATCAACACCAGGACTATTGTTCCTGAGATTGTTCATCCACATCAACACCAGGACTATTGTTACTGAGGCTGTTCATCGACATCAACATCAGGGCTATTTTTCCTGAACTGTTCATCCACATCAACAAATGGTTTATTGTTCCTGAGGCTGTTCATGCATATCAACACCAGGGCTATTATTCCTGAGACTGTTCATCCACCTCAACACCAGGACTATTGTTCCTGAGACTGTTCATCCACATCAACACCAGGGCTATTGTTCCTGAGGCTGTTCATCCGCATCAACACCAGGGCGATTTTTCCTGAGACTGTTCATGCATTACAAGACCAGGGCGATTAGTCCTGAGACTGTTCATCCACATCAACACCAGGGTTATTGTTCCTGTGACTGTTCATCCACATCAACACCAGGACTATTGTTCCTGAGACTGTTCATCCACATCAACTGCAGGACTATTGTTCCTGAGACTGTTCATCCACATCAACAGCAGGACTATTGTTCCTGAGGCTGTTCATCCTCATCAACATCAGGGCTATTGTTCCTGAGACTGTTTATCCACATCAACTGCAGGACCATTGTTCCTGAGACTGTTCATCCACATCAACAGCAGGACTATTGTTCCTGAGACTGTTCATCCTCATCAACACCAGGACTATTGTTCCTGAGACTGTTCATCCACATCAACAGCAGGACTATAGTTCCTGAGGTTGTTCATCCTCATCAACATCAGGGCTATTGTTCCTGAGACTGTTCATCCTCATCAACACCAAGTTTATTGTTCCTGAGACTGTTCATCCACATCCACACCTGGACTACTATTCCTTAGACTTTTCATCCACATCAACATCAGGGCTATTATTCCTCAGACTATTCATCCACATCAACACCAGGGTTATTGTTCCGGAGAGTGTTCATCCACATCAACACCAGGACTATTGTTCCTGAGGCTGTTCATCCACATCAACACCAGGACTATTGTTACAGAGTCTGTTCATGGAAATCAACATCAGGGCTATTTCTCCTGAACTGTTCACCCACATCAACAAAAGGTTTATTGTTCCTGAGGCTGTTCATGCATATCAACACCAGGGCTATTATTCCTGAGACTGTTCATCCACCTCAACACCAGGACTATTGTTCCTGAGACTGTTCATCCACATCAACACCAGGGCTATTGTTCCTGAGGCTGTTCATCAGCATCAACACCAGGACTATTGTTCCTGAGACTTTTCATCCACATCAACACCAGGACTATTGTTCCTGAGACTGTTCATCCACATCAACACCAGGACTATTGTTCCTGAACTGTTCATCCACATCAACACCAGGACTATTGTTCCTGAGACTGTTCATCCACATCAACACCAGGGCTATTGCTCCTGAGACTGTTCATCCACATCAACACCAGGACTATTATTCTTGAGAATGTTCATCCATCTCAACACCAGGACTATTGTTCCTGAGACTGTTCATCCACATCAACACCAGGACTATTGTTCCTGAGACTGTTCATCCAAATCAACACCAGGACTATTGTTCCTGAGATTGTTCATCCACATCAACACCAGAGCTATTATTCCTGAGACTGTTCATCCACCTCTACACCAGGACTATTTTTCCTGAGGCTGTTCATCCACATCAACACCAGTGCTATTGTTCCTGAGGCTGTTCATCCACATCAACATCAGGGCTATGATTCCTGAGGCTGTTCATCCACATCAACACCAGGACTACTGTTCCTGAGACTGTTCATCCACATCAACACCAGGACTATTATTCCTGAGAATGTTTATACACATCAACACCAGGGCTATTATTCCTAAGCCTCTTCATCCACATCTACACCAGGGCTATTGCTGCTAAGAATGTTCATCCAAATCAACACCAGGGCTATTATTCCTGAGACTGTTCATCCACATCAACACCAGGGCTTTTGCTCCTGAGACTGTTCATCCACATCAACAACAGGACTATTGTTCCTGAGACTGTTCATCCACATCAACACCAGGACTATTGTTCCTGAGACTGTTCATCCACATCAACACCAGGACTATTGTTCCTGAACTGTTCATCCACATCAACACCAGGACTATTGTTCCTGATACTGTTCATCCACATCAACACCAGGGCTATTGCTCCTGAGACTGTTCATCCACATCAACACCAGGACTATTATTCCTGAGAATGTTCATCCACCTCAACACCAGGACTATTGTCCCTGAGACTGTTCATCCACATCAACACCAGGACCATTGTTCCTGAGACTGTTCATCCAAATCAACACCAGGACTATTGTTTCTGAGATTGTTCATCCACATCAACACCAGAGCTATTATTCCTGAGACTGTTCATCCACCTCTACACCAGGACTATTGTTCCTGAGGCTGTTCATCCACATCAACACCAGGGCTATTGTTCCTGAGGCTGTTCAGCCACATCAACACCAGGACTATTGTTCCTGAGACTGTACATCCACATCAACACCAGGGCATTGTTCCTGAGGCTGTTCATCCGCATCAACACCTGGGCGATTTTTCCTGAGACTGTTCATGCAGAACAACACCAGGGCTATTATTCCTTAGACTGTTCATCCACATCAACACCAGGACTATTGTTCCTGAGACTGTTCATCCACAGCAGCACCAGGGCTATTGTTCCTGATGCTGTTCAGCCACATCAACACCAGGACTATTGTTCCTGAGACTGTACATCCACATCAACACCAGGGCTATTGTTCCTGTGACTGTTCATCCACATCTACACCAGGACTATTGTTCCTGAGACTGTTCATCCACATCAACACCAGTGCTATTATTCCTGAACTTTTCATCCACATCAGCACCAGGGCTATTGTTCCTGTGACTGTACATCCACATCAACACCAGGACTATTGTTCCTGAGGCTGTTCATCCACACCAACACCAGGGCGATTTTTCCTGAACCTTTCATCCACATCAACACCAGGACTATTGTTCCTGAGACTGTTCATGCATATCAACACCAGGGCTATTATTCCTGCGGCTGTTCATCCACATCAACACCAGGGCTATTTTTTCTGAACTGTTCATCCACATCAACACCAGGGCTATTATTCCTGATACTGTTCATCCACATCAACACCAGGGCTATTGCTCCTGAGACTGTTCATCCACATCAACACCAGGACTATTATTCCTGAGAATGTTCATCCACCTCAACACCAGGACTATTGTCCCTGAGACTGTTCATCCACATCAACACCAGGACCATTGTTCCTGAGACTGTTCATCCAAATCAACACCAGGACTATTGTTTCTGAGATAGTTCATCCACATCAACACCAGAGCTATTATTCCTGAGACTGTTCATCCACCTCTACACCAGGACTATTGTTCCTGAGGCTGTTCATTCACATCAACACCAGGGCTATTGTTCCTGAGGCTGTTCAGCCACATCAACACCAGGACTATTGTTCCTGAGACTGTACATCCACATCAACACCAGGGCATTGTTCCTGAGGCTGTTCATCCGCATCAACACCTGGGCGATTTTTCCTGAGACTGTTCATGCAGAACAACACCAGGGCTATTATTCCTTAGACTGTTCATCCACATCAACACCAGGACTATTGTTCCTGAGGCTGTTCATCCACAGCAGCACCAGGGCTATTGTTACTGATGCTGTTCAGCCACATCAACACCAGGACTATTGCTCCTGAGACTGTACATCCACATCAACACCAGGGCTATTGTTCCTGTGACTGTTCATCCACATCTACACCAGGACTATTGTTCCTGAGACTGTTCATCCACATCAACACCAGTGCTATTATTCCTGTGACTGTACATCCACATCAACACCAGGACTATTGTTCCTGAGGCTGTTCATCCACACCAACACCAGGGCGATTTTTCCTGAACTTTTCATCCACATCAACACCAGGACTATTGTTCCTGAGACTGTTCATGCATATCAACACCAGGGCTATTATTCCTGCGGCTGTTCATCCACATCAACACCAGGGCTATTTTTTCTGAACTGTTCATCCACATCAACACCAGGGCTATTATTCCTGAGAGTGTTCATCCACATCAACACCAGGGCTATTATTCCTGAGACGGTTCATCCACATCAACTCCAGGGCTATTGTTCCTGAGACTGTTCATCCACAGCAACACCAGGGCTATTATTCCTGAGACTGTTCATCCAAATCAACACCAGGACTATTGTTCCTGAGATTGTTCATCCACATCAACACCAGAGCTATTATTCCTGAGACTGTTCATCCACCTCTACACCAGGACTATTGTTCCTGAGGCTGTTCATCCACATCAACATCAGGGCTATTATTAATGAGGCTGTTCATCCACCTCAACACCAGGGCTATTTTTCCTGAACTGTTCATCCACATCAACACCAGGACGATTATTCCTGAGACTGTTCATCCACCTCAACACCAGGACTATTGTTCCTGAGACTTTTCATCCACATCAACACCAGGACTATTGTTCCTGAGACTGTTCATCCTCAACAACATCAGGCCTATTGTTCCTGAGACTGTTCATCCACATCAACACCGGGACTATTGTTCTTGAGACTGTTCATCCACATCAACACCAGGAATATTGTCCCTGAGACTGTTCATCCTCAACAACATCAGGGCTATTGTTCCTGAGACTATTCATCCACATCAACACCAGGGCTATTGTTCCTGAAGTGTTCATCCACATCAACACCTGGGCTATTGTTCCTGAACTGTTCATCCACATCAACACCAGGTTTATTGTTCCAGAGACTGTTCATCCACATCACCACCAGGGATATTGTTCCTGAGGCTGTTCATCCACTTCAACATCAGGGCTATTATTCCTGAGACTGTTCATCCACATCAAAACCAGGGCTATTGTTCCTGAGACTGTTCATTCACATCAACACCAGGGCAATTGTTCCTGAACTGTTCATCTACATCAACACCCGGTTTATTGTTCCTGAGACTGTTCATCCACATCAACACCAGGTTTATTGTTCCTGAGACTGCTCATCCACATCAACACAAGGGCGATTGTTCCTGAGACATTTCATCGAAATAAAGAATCTGGGCTATTGTTCCTGAGACTGTTCATTCTCATCAATACCAAGTTTATTGTTCCTGTGACTGTTCATCCACATCCACACCTGGACTACTGCTCCTTAGACTGTTCATCCACATCAACATCAGGTGCTATTATTCCTCAGACTATTCATCCACATCAACACCAGGGTTTTTGTTCCTGAGAGTGTTCATCCACATCAACACCAGGACTATTGTTCCTGAGGCTGCTCATCCACATCAACACCAGGACTATTGTTCCTGAGGCTGTTAATCGACATCAACATCAGGGATATTTTTCCTGAAATGTTCATCCACATCAACATAAGGTTTATTGTTCCTGAGGCTGTTCATGCATATCAACACCAGGGCTATTATTCCTGAGACTGATCATCCACATCAACACCAGGACTATTGTTCCTGAGACTGTTCATCCACATCAACACCAGGGCTATTGTTCCTGATGCTGTTCATCCGCATCAACACCAGGGCGACGTTTCCTGAGAGTGTTCATGCATAACAACACCAGGGCTATTATTCCTGAGACTGTTCACCACATCAACACCAGGGCTATTGTTCCTGTGACTTTTCATCCTCATCAACATCAGGGCTATTGTTCCTGAGAGCGTTCATCCACATCAACTGCTGGACTATTGTTCCTGAGACTGTTCATCCACATCAACACCAGGGCTATTGTTCCTGAGGCTGTTCATCCACATCAACATCAGGGCTGTTATTCCTGAGGCTGTTCATCCACATCAACACCAGGGCTATTGTTCCTGAACTGTTCATCCTCATCAACACCAGGTTTCTTGTTCCTGAGACTGTTCATGCATATGAACACCAGGGCTATTATTCCTGAGGCTGTTCATCCACATCAACACCAGGGTTATTGTTCCTGTGACTGTTCATCCACATCAACACCAGGACTATTGTTCCTGAGACTGTTCATCCACATCAACTGCAGGACTATTGTTCCTGAGACTGTTCATCCACATCAACAGCAGGACTATTGTTCCTGAGGCTGTTCATCCTCATCAACATCAGGGCTATTGTTCCTGAGACTGTTCATCCACATCAACTGCAGGACCATTGTTCCTGAGACTGTTCATCCACATCAACAGCAGGACTATTGTTCCTGAGACTGTTCATCCTCATCAACACCAGGACTATTGTTCCTGAGACTGTTCATCCACATCAACAGCAGGACTATAGTTCCTGAGGCTGTTCATCCTCATCAACATCAGGGCTATTGTTCCTGAGACTGTTCATCCTCATCAACACCAAGTTTATTGTTCCTGAGACTGTTCATCCACATCCACACCTGGACTACTATTCCTTAGACTTTTCATCCACATCAACATCAGGGCTATTATTCCTCAGACTATTCATCCACATCAACACCAGGGTTATTGTTCCTGAGAGTGTTCATCCACATCAACACCAGGACTATTGTTCCTGAGGCTGTTCATCCACATCAACACCAGGACTATTGTTCCTGAGAGTGTTCATCCACATCAACACCAGGACTATTGTTACTGAGGCTGTTCATGGAAATCAACATCAGGGCTATTTTTCCTGAACTGTTCACCCACATCAACAAAAGTTTTATTGTTCCTGAGGCTGTTCATGCATATCAACACCTGGGCTATTATTCCTGAGACTGTTCATCCACCTCAACACCAGGACTATTGTTCCTGAGACTGTTCATCCACATCAACACCAGGGCTATTGTTCCTGAGGCTGTTCATCAGCATCAACTCCAGGACTATTGTTCCTGAGACTTTTCATCCACATCAACACCAGGACTATTGTTCCTGAGACTGTTCATCCACATCAACACCAGGACTATTGTTCCTGAACTGTTCATCCACATCAACACCAGGACTATTGTTCCTGAGACTGTTCATCCACATCAACACCTGGGCTATTGCTCCTGAGACTGTTCATCCACATCAACACCAGGACTATTATTCTTGAGAATGTTCATCCATCTCAACACCAGGACTATTGTTCCTGAGACTGTTCATCCACATCAACACCAGGACTATTGTTCCTGAGACTGTTCATCCAAATCAACACCAGGACTATTGTTCCTGAGATTGTTCATCCACATCAACACCAGAGCTATTATTCCTGAGACTGTTCATCCACCTCTACACCAGGACTATTTTTCCTGAGGCTGTTCATCCACATCAACACCAGTGCTATTGTTCCTGAGGCTGTTCATCACACATCAACATCAGGGCTATGATTCCTGAGGCTGTTCATCCACATCAACACCAGGACTATTATTCCTGAGAATGTTTATACACATCAACACCAGGGCTATTATTCCTAGCCTGTTCATCCACATCTACACCAGGGCTATTGCTCCTGAGAATGTTCATCCAAATCAACACTAGGGCTATTATTCCTGAGACTGTTCATCCACATCAACACCAGGGCTTTTGCTCCTGAGACTGTTCATCCACATCAACAACAGGACTATTGTTCCTGAGACTGTTCATCCACATCAACACCAGGACTATTGTTCCTGAGACTGTTCATCCACATCAACACCAGGACTATTGTTCCTGAACTGTTCATCCACATCAACACCAGGACTATTGTTCCTGAGACTGTTCATTAACATCAACACCAGGGCTATTGCTCCTGAGACTGTTCATCCACATCAACACCAGGACTATTATTCCTGAGAATGTTCATCCACCTCAACACCAGGACTATTGTCCCTGAGACTGTTCATCCACATCAACACCAGGACCATTGTTCCTGAGACTGTTCATCCAAATCAACACCAGGACTATAGTTTCTGAGATTGTTCATCCACATCAACACCAGAGCTATTATTCCTGAGACTGTTCATCCACCTCTACACCAGGACTATTGTTCCTGAGGCTGTTCATCCACATCAACACCAGGGCTATTGTTCCTGAGGCTGTTCAGCCACATCAACACCAGGACTATTGTTCCTGAGACTGTACATCCACATCAACACCAGGGCATTGTTCCTGAGGATGCTCATCCGCATCAACACCTGGGCGATTTTTCCTGAGACTGTTCATGCAGAACAACACCAGGGCTATTATTCCTTAGACTGTTCATCCACATCAACACCAGGACTATTGTTCCTGAGGCTGTTCATCCACAGCAACACCAGGGCTATTGTTCCTGATGCTGTTCAGCCACATCAACACCAGGACTATTGTTCCTGAGACTGTACATCCACATCAACACCAGGGCTATTGTTCCTGTGACTGTTCATCCACATCTACACCAGGACTATTGTTCCTGAGACTGTTCATCCACATCAACACCAGTGCTATTATTCCTGAACTTTTCATCCACATCAGCACCAGGGCTATTGTTCCTGTGACTGTTCATCCACATCAACACCAGGACTATTGTTCCTGATGCTGTTCATCCACACCAACACCAGGGCGATTTTTCCTGAACTTTTCATCCACATCAACACCAGGACTATTGTTCCTGAGACTGTTCATGCATATCAACACCAGGGCTATTATTCCTGCGGCTGTTCATCCACATCAACACCAGGGCTATTTTTTCTGAACTGTTCATCCACATCAACACCAGGGCTATTATTCCTGAGACTGTTCATCCACATCAACACCAGGGCTATTATTCCTGAGACGGTTCATCCACATCAACTCCAGCGCTATTGTTCCTGAGACTGTTCATCCACAGCAACACCAGGGCTATTATTCCTGAGACTGTTCATCCAAATCAACACCAGGAGTATTGTTCCTGAGATTGTTCATCCACATCAACACCAGAGCTATTATTCCTGAGACTGTTCATCCACCTCTACACCAGGACTATTGTTCCTGAGGCTGTTCATCCACATCAACATCAGGGCTATTATTAATGAGGCTGTTCATCTACCTCAACACCAGGGCTATTTTTCCTGAACTGTTCATCCACATCAACACCAGGACGATTATTCCTGAGACTGTTCATCCACCTCAACACCAGGACTATTGTTCCTGAGACTTTTCATCCACATCAACACCAGGACTATTGTTCCTGAGACTGTTCATCCTCAACAACATCAGGCCTATTGTTCCTGAGACTGTTCATCCACATCAACACCGGGACTATTGTTCTTGAGACTGTTCATCCACATCAACACCAGGACTATTGTCCCTGAGACTGTTCATCCTCAACAACATCAGGGCTATTGTTCCTGAGACTATTCATCCACATCAACACCAGGGCTATTGTTCCTGAAGTGTTCATCCACATCAACACCTGGGCTATTGTTCCTGAACTGTTCATCCACATCAACACCAGGTTTATTGTTCCAGAGACTGTTCATCCACATCACCACCAGGGATATTGTTCCTGAGGCTGTTCATCCACTTCAACATCAGGGCTATTATTCCTGAGACTGTTCATCCACATCAAAACCAGGGCTATTGTTCCTGAGACTGTTCATTCACATCAACACCAGGGCAATTGTTCCTGAACTGTTCATCTACATCAACACCCGGTTTATTGTTCCTGAGACTGTTCATCCACATCAACACCAGGTTTATTGTTCCTGAGACTGCTCATCCACATCAACACAAGGGCGATTGTTCCTGAGACATTTCATCGAAATAAAGAATCTGGGCTATTGTTCCTGAGACTGTTCATTCTCATCAATACCAAGTTTATTGTTCCTGTGACTGTTCATCCACATCCACACCTGGACTACTGCTCCTTAGACTGTTCATCCACATCAACATCAGGTGCTATTATTCCTCAGACTATTCATCCACATCAACACCAGGGTTTTTGTTCCTGAGAGTGTTCATCCACATCAACACCAGGACTATTGTTCCTGAGGCTGCTCAACCACATCAACACCAGGACTATTGTTCCTGAGGCTGTTCATCGACATCAACATCAGGGCTATTTTTCCTGAAATGTTCATCCACATCAACATAAGGTTTATTGTTCCTGAGGCTGTTCATGCATATCAACACCAGGGCTATTATTCCTGAGACCGATCATCCACATCAACACCAGGTCTATTGTTCCTGAGACTGTTCATCCACATCAACACCAGGGCTATTGTTCCTGATGCTGTTCATCCGCATCAACACCAGGGCGACTTTTCCTGAGACTGTTCATGCATAACAACACCAGGGCTATTATTCCTGAGACAGTTCATCCACATCAACACCAGGGCTATTGCTCCTGTGACTTTTCATCCTCATCAACATCAGGGCTATTGTTCCTGAGAGCGTTCATCCACATCAACTGCAGGACTATTGTTCCTGAGACTGTTCATCCACATCAACACCAGGGCTATTGTTCCTGAGGCTGTTCATCCACATCAACATCAGGGCTGTTATTCCTGAGGCTGTTCATCCACATCAACACCAGGGCTATTTTTCCTGAACTGTTCATCCTCATCAACACCAGGTTTATTGTTCCTGAGACTGTTCATGCATATGAACACCAGGGCTATTATTCCTGAGGCTGTTCATCCACATCAACACCTGGGCTATTTTTCCTGAACTGTTCATCCTCATCAACACCAGGTTTATTGTTCCTGAGACTGTTCATGCATATCAACACCAGGGCTATTATTCCTGAGGCTGTTCATCCACATCAACGCCAGGGCTACCTTTCCTGAACTGTTCATCCACATCAACACCAGGTTTATTGTTCCTGAGAATGTTCATGCATATCAACACCATTACTATTGTTCCTGAGGCTGTTCATCCACATCAACATAAGGGCTATTATTCCTGAGGCTGTTCATCCACATCAACACCAGGACTATTGTTCCTGAGAGTGTTCATCCACATCAACACCAGGACTATTGTTCCTGAGGCTGTTCATCCACATCAACATCAGGGCTATTATTCCTGAGGCTGTTCATCCACATCAACACCAGGTTTATTGTTCCTGAGACTGCTCATGCATATGAACACCAGGGCTATTATTCCTGATGCTGTTCATCCACATCAACACCAGGGCTATTTTTCCTGAACTGTTCATCCTCATCAACACCAGGTTTATTGTTCCTGAGACTGTTCATGCATATCAACACCAGGGCTATTATTCCTGAGGCTGTTCATCCACATCAACACCAGGGCTACTTTTCCTGAACTGTTCATCCTCATCAACACCAGGTTTATTGTTCCTGAGAATGTTCATGCATATCAACACCAGGACTATTGTTCCTGAGGCTGTTCATCCACATCAACATCAGGGCTATTATTCCTGAGGCTGGTCATCCACATCAACACCAGGACTATTGTTCCTGAAGCCGTTCATCCACATGAACACCAGGGCTATTGTTCCTCAGACTGTTCATCCACATCAACACCAGGGCTATTATTCCTGTGACTGTTCATCCACCTCAACACCAGGACTATTGTTCCTGAGACTGTTCATCCACATCAACACCAGGGCTATTGTTCCTGAGACTGTTCATCCACATCAACACCAGGGCTATTGTTCCTGAGACTGTTCATCCACATGAACACCAGGATTATTATTCCTGAGACTGTTCATCCACCTCAACACCAGGACTATTGTCCCTGAACTGTTCATCCTCATCAACACCAGGTCTATTGTTCCTGAGACTCTTCATCCACTTCAACACCAGTGCTATTGTTCCTGAGACTATTCATCCACATCAACACCAGGACTATCATTCCTGAGACTGTTCATCCACTTCAACACCAGGACTATTGTTCCTGAGACTTTTCATCCACATCAACACCAGGACTATTGTTCCTGAGACTGTTCATCCTCAACAACATCAGGGCTATTGTTCCTGAGACTGTTCATCCACATCAACAGCAGGACTATTGTTCTTGAGACTGTTCATCCACATCAACACCAGGACTATTGTTCCTGAGACTGTTCATCCTCAACAACACCAGGGCTATTGCTCCTGAGACTGTTCATCCACATCAACACCAGGGCTATTGTTCCTGAACTGTTCATCCACATCAACACCTGTGATATTGTTCCTGAACTGTTCATCCACATCAACACCAGGTTTATTGTTCCTGAGACTGTTCATCCACATCACCACCAGGGCGATTATACCTGAGGCTGTTCATCCACATCAACACCAGTGCTATTTTTCCTGAACTGTTCATGCACATCAACAACAGGTTTATTGTTCGTGAAACTGTTCATGCATATCAACACCAGGGCTATTATTCCTGAGACTGTTCATCCACATCAACACCAGGGATATTGTTCCTGAGGCTGTTCATCCACTTCAACATCAGGGCTATTATTCCTGAGACTGTTCATCCACATCAAAACCAGGGCTATTTTTCCTGAGACTGTTCATTCACATCAACACCAGGACTATTGTTCCTGAACTGCTCATCTACATCGACTCCCGGTTTATTGTTCCTGAGACTGTTCATCCACATCAACACCAGGTTTTTTGTTCCTGAGACTGCTCATCCACATCAACACAAGGGCGATTGTTCCTGAGACAGTTCATCGAAATAAACATCAGGGCTATTGTTCCTGAGACTGTTCATCCTCATCAACACGAAGTTTATTGTTCCTGAGACTGTTCATCCACATCCACACCTGGACTACTGCTCCTTAGACTGTTCATCTACATCAACATCAGGGCTATTACTCCTCAGACGATTCATCCACATCAACACCAGGGATTTTGTTCCTGAGAGTGTTCATCCACATCAACACCAGGACTATTGTTCCTGAGGGTGTTCATCCACATCAACACCAGGACTATTGTTCCTGAGGGTGTTCATCCACATCAACACCAGGACTATTGTTCCTGAGAGTGTTCATCCACATCAACACCAGGACTATTGTTCCTGATGCTGTTCATCCACATCAACATCAGGGCTATTATTCCTGAGGCTGTTCATCCACATCAACACCAGGGCTATTTTTCCTGAACTGTTCATCCTCATCAACACCAGGTTTATTGTTCCTGAGACTGTTCATGCATATCAACACCAGGGCTATTATTCCTGAGGCTGTTCATCCACATCAACACCAGGGCTACTTTTCCTGAACTGTTCATCCACATCAACACCAGGTTGATTGTTCCTGAGACTGTTTATGCTTATCAACACCAGGACTATTGTTCCTGAGGCTGTTCATCCACATCAACATCAGGGCTATTATTCCTGAGGCTGTTCATTTACATCAACACCAGGACTATTGTTCCTGAAGCTGTTCATCCACATCAACATCAGGGCTATTATTCCTGAGGCTGTTCATCCACATCAACACCAGGACTATTGTTCCTGAAGCTGTTCATCCACATCAACACCAGGGCTATTGTTCCTGAGACTGTTCATCCACATCAACACCAGGGCTATTATTCCTCTGACGGTTCATCCACATGAACACCAGGGCTATTGTTCCTGCGGCTGTTCATCCACATCAACATCAGGGCTATTATTCCTGAGGCTGTTCATCCACATCAACACCAGGACTATTGTTCCTGAAGCTGTTCATCCACATCAACATCAGGGCTATTATTCCTGAGGCTGTTCATCCGCATCAACACCAGGACTATTGTTCCTGAAGCTGTTCATCCACATCAACACCAGGGCCATTGTTCCTGAGACTGTTCATCCACATCAACACCAGGGCTATTGTTCCTGAGACTGTTCATCCACATGAACACCAGGACTATTATTCCTGAGACTCTTCATCCACCTCAACACCAGGACTATTGTTCCTGTGACTGTTCATCCACATCAACACCAAGACTATTGTTCCTGAGACTGTTCATCCAAATCAACACCAGGACTATTTTTCCTGAGACTGTTCATCCACATCAACACGAGGGCTATTATTCCTGAGACTGTTCATCCACCTCAACACCAGGACTATTGTCCCTGAACTCTTCATCCACATCAACACCAGGTCTATTGTTCCTGAGACTGTTCATCCACATCAACACCAGTGCTATTGTTCCTCAGACTGCTCATCCACATCAACACCAGTACTATTATTCCTGAGACTGTTCATCTACCGCAACACCAGCACTATTGTTCCTGAGACTTTTCATCCTCATCAACACCAGGACTATTGTTCCTGAGACTGTTCATCCACATCAACACCAGTGCTATTGTTCCTGAGACTGCTCATCCACATCAACACCAGTACTATTATTCCTGAGACTGTTCATCTACCGCAACACCAGCACTATTGTTCCTGAGACTTTTCATCCACATCAACACCAGGACTATTGTTCCTGAGGCTGTTCATCCACATCAACATCAGGGCTATTATTCCTGAGGCTGTTCATCCACATCAACACCAGGACTATTGTTCCTGAGGCTGTTCATGCACATCAACATCAGGGCTATTATTCCTGAGGCTGTTCATCCACATCAACACCAGGACTATTGTTCCTGAGAGTGTTCATCCACATCAACATCAGGGCTATTATTCCTGTGGCTGTTCATCCACATCAACACCAGGGCTATTTTTCCTGAACTGTTCATCCTCATCAACACCAGGTTTACTGTTCCTGAAACTGTTCATGCATATCAACACCAGGGCTATTATTCCTGAGGCTGCTCATCCACATCAACACCAGGGCTACTTTTCCTGAACTGTTCATCCACATCAACACCAGGTTTATTGTTCCTGAGACTGTTCATGCATATCAACACCAGGACTATTGTTCCTGAGGCTGTTCATCCACATCAACATCAGGGCTATTATTCCTGAGGCTGTTCATCCACATCAACACCAGGACTATTGTTCCTGAGGCTGTTCATCCTCATCAACATCAGGGCGATTATTCCTCCGACTGTTCATCCACATCAACACCAGGGCTAATGTTCCTTAGAGTGTTCATCCATATCAACACCAGGGCTATTGTTCCTGAGGCTGTTCAGCCACATCAACACCAGGACTATTTTTCCTGAGAGTGTTCATCCACATCAACACCAGGACTATTGTTCCTGAGGCTGTTCATCCACATCAACTCCAGGGCAATTGTTCTTGAGACTGTTCATCCACATCAACACCAGGACTATTGTTCCTGAGGCTGTTAATCCGCATCAACACCAGGGCGATTTTTCCAGAGACTGTTCATGCAGAACAACAACAGGGCTATTATTCCTGAGACTGTTCATCCACCTCAACACCAGGAGTATTGTTCCTGAGACTGTTCATCCACATCAACACCAGGGCTATTGTTCCTGTGACTGTTCATCCACATCAACATAAGGTTTATTGTTCCTGAGGCTGTTCATGCATATCAACACCAGGGCTATTATTCCTGAGACTGTTCATCCACATCAAAACCAGGACTATTGTTCCTGAGACTGTTCATCCACATCAACAACAGGACTATTGTTCCGGAGGCTGTTCATCGACATCAACATCAGGGCAATTTTTCCTGAACTGTTCATCCACATCAACATAAGGTTTATTGTTCCTGAAGCTGTTCATGCATATCAACACCAGGGCTGTTATTCCTGAGACAGTTCATCCACATCAACACCAGGACTATTGTTCCTGAGGCTGTTCAGCCACATCAACACCAGGACTATTGTTCCTGAGAGTGTTCATCCACATCAACACCAGGACTATTGTTCCTGAGGCTGTTCATCCACATCAACTCCAGGGCAATTGTTCTTGAGACTGTTCATCCACATCAACACCAGGACTATTGTTCCTGAGGCTGTTAATCCGCATCAACACCTGGGCGATTTTTCCAGAGACTGTTCATGCAGAACAACAACAGGGCTATTATTCCTGAGACTGTTCATCCACCTCAACACCAGGAGTATTGTTCCTGAGACTGTTCATCCACATCAACACCAGGGCTATTGTTCCTGTGACTGTTCATACACATCAACATAAGGTTTATTGTTCCTGAGGCTGTTCATGCATATCAACACCAGGGCTATTATTCCTGAGACTGTTCATCCACATCAAAACCAGGACTATTGTTCCTGAGACTGTTCATCCACATCAACAACAGGACTATTGTTCCGGAGGCTGTTCATCGACATCAACATCAGGGCAATTTTTCCTGAACTGTTCATCCACATCAACATAAGGTTTATTGTTCCTGAAGCTGTTCATGCATATCAACACCAGGGCTGTTATTCCTGAGACAGTTCATCCACATCAACACCAGGACTATTGTTCCTGAGACTGTTCATCCACATCAACACCAGGGCTACTGTTCCTGAGGCTGTTCATCCACATCAACACCAGGGCTATTGTTCCTGTGACTTTTCATCCCCATCAACATCAGGGCTATTGTTCCTGAGAGTGTTCATCCACATCAACACCAGGACTATTGTTCCTGAGGCTGTTCATCCTCATCAACATCAGGGCGATTATTCCACCGACGGTTCATCCACATCAACGCCAGGGCTATTGTTCCTGAGAGTGTTCATCCACATCAGCTGCAGGAATATTGTTCCTGAGGCTGTTCATCCACACCAACACCAGCACTATTGTTCCTGAGAGTGTTCATCCACATCAACACCAGGACCATTGTTCCTGAGGCTGTTCATCCACATCAACATCAGGGCTATTATTCCTGAGGCTGTTCATCCACATCAACACCGGGGCTATTTTTCCTGAACTGTTCATCCTCATCAACACCAGGTTTATTGTTCCTGAGACTGTTCATGCATATCAACACCAGGGCTATTATTCCTGAGGCTGTTCATCCACATCACACCAGGGCTACTTTTCCTGAACTGTTCATCCACATCAACACCAGGTTTATTGTTCCTGAGACTGTTCATGCATATCAACACCAGGACTATTTTTCCTGAGGCTGTTCATCCACATCAACATCAGGGCTATTGTTCCTGAGGCTGTTCATCCTCATCAACATCAGGGCTATTATTCCTCCGACTGTTCATCCACATCAACACCAGGGCTATTGTTCCTGAGAGTGTTCATCCACATCAACACCAGGGCTATTGTTCGTGAGGCTGTTCATCCTCATCAACATCTGGGCTATTATTCCTCCGACTGTTCATCCACATCAACACCAGGGATATTGTTCCTGAGAGTGTTCATCCACATCAACACCAGGGCTATTGTTCCTGAGGCTGTTCAGGCACATCAACACCAGGACTATTGTTCCTGAGAGTGTTCATCCACATCAACACCAGGGCTTTTGCTCCTGAGACTGTTCATCCACATCAACACCAGGGCTATTGTTCCTGAGGCTGTTCAGCTACATCAACACCAGGACTATTGTTCGTGAGAGTGTTCATCCACATCAACACCAGGACTATTGTTCCTGAGGCTGTTCATCCACATCAACTCCAGGGCTATTGTTCTTGAGACTGTTCATCCACAGCAACACCAGGCTATTATTCCTGAGACTGTTCATCCACCTCAACACCAGGAGCATTGTTCCTGAGACTGTACATCCGCATCAACACCAGGGCTATTGTTCCTGAGACTGTTCATCCACATCAACACCAGGGCTATTGTTCCTGAGAGTGTTCATCCACACCAACACCAGGGCTATTGTTCCTGAGGCTGTTCAGCCACATCAACACCAGGACTATTGTTCCTGAGAGTGTTCATCCACATCAACACCAGGACTATTGTTCCTGAACTGTTCATCCACATCAACACATGTGATATTGTTCCTGAACTGTTCATCCACATCAACACCAGGATTATTGTTCCTGAGACTGTTCATCCACATCACCACCAGGGCTATTTTTCCTGAACTGTTCATCCACATCAACACCAGGTTCATTGTTCGTGAAACTGTTCATGCATATCAACACCAGTGCTATTATTCCTGAGACTGTTCATCCACATCAACACCAGGGATATTGTTCCTGAGGCTGTTCATCCACTTCAACATCGGGGCTATTACTCCTGAGACTGTTCATCCACATCAAAACCAGGGCTATTGTTCCTGAGACTGTTCATTCACATCAACACCAGGGCAATTGTTCCTGAACTGTTCATCTTCATCGACACCCGGTTTATTGTTCCTGAGACTGTTCATCCACATCAACACCAGGTTTTTTGTTCCTGAGACTGCTCATCCACATCAACACAAGGGCGATTGTTCCTGAGACAGTTCATCGAAATAAACATCAGGGCTATTGTTCATGAGACTGTTCATCCTCATCAACACCAAGTTTATTGTTCCTGAGACTTTTCATCCACATCCACACCTGGACTACTGCTCCTGAGACTGTTCATCCACATCAACATCAGGGCTATTACTCCTCAGACTATTCATCCACATCAACACCAGGGTTTTTGTTCCTGAGAGTGTTCATCCACATCAACACCAGGACTATTGTTCCTGAGGCTGTTCATCCACATCAACACCAGGACTATTGTTCCTGAGAGTGTTCATCCACTTCAACAACAGGACTATTGTTCCAGAGGCTGTTCATCGACATCAACATCAGGGCTATTTTTACTGAACTGTTCATCCACATCAACATAAGGTTTAATGTTCCTGAGGCTGTTCATGCATATCAACACCAGGGCTATTATTCCTGAGACTGTTCATCCACCTCAACACCAGGACTATTGTTCCTGAGACTGTTCATCCACATCAACATCAGGGCTATTACTCCTCAGACTATTCATCCACATCAACACCAGGGTTTTTGTTCCTGAGACTGTTCATCCACATCAACACCAGGGCTATTGTTCCTGAGGCTGTTCATCCGTATCAACACCAGGGCGACTTTTCCTGAGACTGTTCATGCATAACAACACCAGGGCTATTATTCCTGAGACTGTTCATCCACATCAACACCAGGGCTATTGTTCCTGTGACTTTTCATCCTCATCAACATCAGGGCTATTGTTCCTGAGAGTGTTCATCCACATCAACTGCAGGACTATTGTTCCTGAGGCTGTTCATCCACATCAACATCAGGGCTATTGTTCCTGAGGCTGTTCATCCACATCAACACCAGGGCTATTTTTCCTGAACTGTTCATCCTCATCAACACCAGGTTTATTGTTCCTGAGACTGTTCATGCATATCAACACCAGGGCTATTATTCCTGAGGCTGTTCATCCACATCAACACCAGGGCTACTTTTCCTGAACTGTTCATCCACATCAACACCAGGTTTATTGTTCCTGAAACTGTTCATGCATATCAACACCAGGACTATTGTTCCTGAGGCTGTTCATCCACATCAACATCAGGGCTATTATTCCTGAGGCTGTTCTTCCACATCAACACCAGGACTATTGTTCCTGAGGCTGTTGATTCACATCAACATCAGGGCTATTATTCCTGAGGCTGCTCATCCATATTAACACCAGGACTATTGTTCCTGAGGCTGTTCATCCTCATCAACATCAGGGCTATTATTCCTGAGGCTGTTCATCCACATCAACACCAGGACTATTGTTCCTGAGTCTGTTCATCCTCATCAACATCAGGGCGATTATTCCTCCGACTGTTCATCCACATCAACACCAGGGCTATTGTTCCTGAGAGTGTTCATCCACATCAACACCAGGACTATTGTTCCTGAGGCTGTTCATCCACATCAACTCCAGGGCAATTGTTCTTGAGACTGTTCATCCACATCAACACCAGGACTATTGTTCCTGAGGCTGTTAATCCGCATCAACAGCTGGGCGATTTTTCCAGAGACTGTTCTTGCAGAACAACACCAGGGCTATTATTCCTGAGACTGTTCATCCACCTCAACACCAGGAGTATTGTTCCTGAGACTGTACATCCACATCAACACCAGGGCTATTGTTCCTGTTTCTGTTCATCCACATCAACATAAGGTTTATTGTTCCTGAGGCTGTTCATGCATATCAACACTAGGGCTATTATTCCTGAGACTGTTCATCCACCTCAACACCAGTACTATTGTTCCTGAGACTGTTCATCCACATCAACAACAGGAATATTGTTCCGGAGGCTGTTCATCGACATCAACATCAGGGCAATTTTTCCTGAACTGTTCATCCACATCAACGTAAGGTTGATTGTTCCTGAGGCTGTTCATGCATATCAACACCAGGGCTATTATTCCTGAGACTGTTCATCCTCCTCAACACCAGGACTATTGTTCCTGAGACTGTTCATCCACATCAACACCAGGGCTACTGTTCCTGAGGCTGTTCATCCGCATCAACACCAGGGCTATTTTTCCTGAGACTGTTCATGCATAACAACACCATGGCTA
Organism: Heterodontus francisci; assembly: GCF_036365525.1. Classification (NCBI taxonomy): domain Eukaryota; kingdom Metazoa; phylum Chordata; class Chondrichthyes; order Heterodontiformes; family Heterodontidae; genus Heterodontus; species Heterodontus francisci. The sequence goes on along the minus strand of NC_090412.1, from coordinate 31,556,124 downwards.
TTATTCCTGAGACTGTTCATCCACATCAACACCAGAGCTATTGTTCCTGTGTCTTTTCATCCCCATCAACATCAGGGCTATGGTTCCTGAGGCTGTTCAATCTCATCAACATCAGGGCTATTGTTCCTGAGACTGATCATCCTCAACAACATCAGGTCTATTGTTCCTGAGACTGTTCATCCACATCAACACCAGGGCTATTGTTCCTGAACTGTTCATCCACATCAACACATGTGATATTGTTCCTGAACTGTTCATCCACATCAACACCAGGATTATTGTTCCTGAGACTGTTCATCCACATCACCACCAGGGCTATTTTTCCTGAACTGTTCATCCACATCAACACCAGGTTCATTGTTCGTGAAACTGTTCATGCATATCAACACCAGTGCTATTATTCCTGAGACTGTTCATCCACATCAACACCAGGGATATTGTTCCTGAGGCTGTTCATCCACTTCAACATCGGGGCTATTACTCCTGAGACTGTTCATCCACATCAAAACCAGGGCTATTGTTCCTGAGACTGTTCATTCACATCAACACCAGGGCAATTGTTCCTGAACTGTTCATCTTCATCGACACCCGGTTTATTGTTCCTGAGACTGTTCATCCACATCAACACCAGGTTTTTTGTTCCTGAGACTGCTCATCCACATCAACACAAGGGCGATTGTTCCTGAGACAGTTCATCGAAATAAACATCAGGGCTATTGTTCCTGAGACTGTTCATCCTCATCAACACCAAGTTTATTGTTCCTGAGACTTTTCATCCACATCCACACCTGGACTACTGCTCCTGAGACTGTTCATCCACATCAACATCAGGTCTATTACTCCTCAGACTATTCATCCACATCAACACCAGGGTTTTTGTTCCTGAGAGTGTTCATCCACATCAACACCAGGACTATTGTTCCTGAGGCTGTTCATCCACATCAACACCAGGACTATTGTTCCTGAGAGTGTTCATCCACTTCAACAACAGGACTATTGTTCCAGAGGCTGTTCATCGACATCAACATCAGGGCTATTTTTACTGAACTGTTCATCCACATCAACATAAGGTTTAATGTTCCTGAGGCTGTTCATGCATATCAACACCAGGGCTATTATTCCTGAGACTGTTCATCCACCTCAACACCAGGACTATTGTTCCTGAGAGTGTTCATCCACATCAACACCAGGACTATTGTTCCTGAGGCTGTTCATCCACATCAACACCAGGACTATTGTTCCTGAGAGTGTTCATCCACTTCAACAACAGGACTATTGTTCCAGAGGCTGTTCATCCACATCAACACCAGGGCTATTGTTCCTGAGGCTGTTCATCCGCATCAACACCAGGGCGACTTTTCCTGAGACTGTTCATGCATAACAACACCAGGGCTATTATTCCTGAGACTGTTCATCCACATCAACACCAGGGCTATTGTTCCTGTGACTTTTCATCCTCATCAACATCAGGGCTATTGTTCCTGAGAGTGTTCATCCACATCAACTGCAGGACTATTGTTCCTGAGGCTGTTCATCCACATCAACATCAGGGCTATTGTTCCTGAGGCTGTTCATCCACTTCAACACCAGGGCTATTTTTCCTGAACTGTTCATCCTCATCAACACCAGGTTTATTGTTCCTGAGACTGTTCATGCATATCAACACCAGGGCTATTATTCCTGAGGCTGTTCATCCACATCAACACCAGGGCTACTTTTCCTGAACTGTTCATCCACATCAACACCAGGTTTATTGTTCCTGAAACTGTTCATGCATATCAACACCAGGACTATTGTTCCTGAGGCTGTTCATCCACATCAACATCAGGGCTATTATTCCTGAGGCTGTTCATCCACATCAACACCAGGACTATTGTTCCTGAGGCTGTTGATCCACATCAACATCAGGGCTATTATTCCTGAGGCTGCTCATCCATATTAACACCAGGACTATTGTTCCTGAGGCTGTTCATCCTCATCAACATCAGGGCTATTATTCCTGAGGCTGTTCATCCACATCAACACCAGGACTATTGTTCCTGAGTCTGTTCATCCTCATCAACATCAGGGCGATTATTCCTCCGACTGTTCATCCACATCAACACCAGGGCTATTGTTCCTGAGAGTGTTCATCCACACCAACACCAGGGCTATTGTTCCTGAGGCTGTTCAGCCACATCAACACCAGGACTATTGTTCCTGAGAGTGTTCATCCACATCAACACCAGGACTATTGTTCCTGAGGCTGTTCATCCACATCAACTCCAGGGCAATTGTTCTTGAGACTGTTCATCCACATCAACACCAGGACTATTGTTCCTGAGGCTGTTAATCCGCATCAACAGCTGGGCGATTTTTCCAGAGACTGTTCTTGCAGAACAACACCAGGGCTATTATTCCTGAGACTATTCATCCACCTCAACACCAGGAGTATTGTTCCTGAGACTGTACATCCACATCAACACCAGGGCTATTGTTCCTGTTTCTGTTCATCCACATCAACATAAGGTTTATTGTTCCTGAGGCTGTTCATGCATATCAACACGAGGGCTATTATTCCTGAGACTGTTCATCCACCTCAACACCAGTACTATTGTTCCTGAGACTGTTCATCCACATCAACAACAGGAATATTGTTCCGGAGGCTGTTCATCGACATCAACATCAGGGCAATTTTTCCTGAACTGTTCATCCACATCAACGTAAGGTTGATTGTTCCTGAGGCTGTTCATGCATATCAACACCAGGGCTATTATTCCTGAGACTGTTCATCCACCTCAACACCAGGACTATTGTTCCTGAGACTGTTCATCCACATCAACACCAGGGCTACTGTTCCTGAGGCTGTTCATCCGCATCAACACCAGGGCTATTTTTTCCTGAGACTGTTCATGCATAACAACACCATGGCTATTATTCCTGAGACTGTTCATCCACATCAACACCAGGGCTATTGTTCCTGTGACTTTTCATCCCCATCAACATCAGGGCTATGGTTCCTGAGGCTGTTCATCCTCATCAACATCAGGGCGATTATTCCTCCGACTGTTCATCCACATCAACGCCAGGTCTATTGTTCCTGAGAGTGTTCATCCACATCAACACCAGGACTATTGTTCCTGAGGCTGTTCATCCACATCAACATCAGGGCTATTATTCCTGAGGCTGTTCATCCACATCAACACCAGGGCTAATTTTCCTGAACTGTTCATCCTCATCAACACCAGGTTTATTGTTCCTTAGACTGGTCATGCATATCAACACCAGGGCTATTATTCCTGAGGCTGTTCATCCACATCAACACCAGGGCTACTTTTCCTGAACTGTTCATCCACATCAACACCAGGACTATTGTTCCTGAGGCTTTTCATCCACATCAACATCAGGGCTATTATTCCTGAGGCTGTTCATCCACATCAACACCAGGACTATTGTTCCTGAGGCTGTTCATCCTCATCAACATCAGGGCTATTATTCCTCCGACTGTTCATCCACATCAACACCATGGCTATTGTTCCTGAAGCTGTTCAGCCACATCAACACCAGGACTATTGTTCCTGAGAGTGTACATCCACATCAACACCAGGACTATTGTTCCTGAGGCTGTTCATCCTCATCAACATCAGGGCGATTACTCCTCCGACTTTTCATCCACATCAACGCCAGGGCTATTGTTCCTGAGAGTGTTCATCCACATCAGCTGCAGGACTATTGTTCCTGAGGCTGTTCATCGACATCAACATCAGGGCTATTATTCTGGAGACTGTTCCTCCACATCAACACCAGGGCTATTATTCCAGAGACTGTACATCCACCTCAACACCCGGACTATTGTTCCTGAGACTGTTCATCCACATCAACACCAGGGCTATTATTCCTGAGACTGTACTTCCGCCTCAACACCCGGACTATTGTTCCTGAGACTGTTCATCCACATCAACTCCAGGGCTATTATTCCTGAGACTGTACATCCACCTCAACACCCGGACTATTGTTCCTGAGACTGTTCATCCACATCAACACCAGGGCTATTGTTCCTGAGGCTGTTCATCCGCATCAACACCTGGGCGATTTTTGCTGAGACTGTTCATGCATATGAATACCAGGGCTATTATTCCTGAGACTGTTCATCCACCTCAACACCAGGACTATTGTTCCTGACACTGTACATCCGCATCAACAACAGGGCGATTTTTGCTGAGACTGTTCATGCATATCAACACCAGGGCTATTATTCCTGAGACTGTTCATCCACCTCAACACCAGGACTATTGTTCCTGAGACTGTACATCCACATCAACACCAGGGCTATTGTTCCTGAGACTGTTCTTCCACATCAACACCAGGGCTATTGTTCCTGAGACTGTTCATCCTCAACAACATCAGGGCTGTTGTTCCTGAGACTGTTCATCCACAGCAACACCAGGGCTATTTTTCTGAGGCTGTTCATCCACATCAACACCAGGGCTATTTTTCTGAGTCTGTTCATCCACATCAACACCAGGAATGTTGTTCCTGATACTGTTCATTCACATCAACACCACAGCTATTTTCCTGAGTCTGTTCATCCACATCAACACCAGGGCTATTGCTCCTGAGACTGTTCATCCACATCAACACCAGGGCTATTGTTCCAGAGACTGTTCATCCACATCAACACCATAGCTATTTTCCTGAGGCTGTTCATCCACATCAACGCCATTGCTATTGTTCCTGAGACTGTTCATCATCATCAACACCAGGGCTATTGTTCCAGAGACTGTTCATCCACAACAACACCATAGCTATTTTCCTGAGGCTGCTCATCCACATCAACACCAGGGCTATTGTTCCTGTGAATTTTCATCCACATCAACATCAGGGCTATTGTTCCTGAGAGTGTTCATCCACATCAACACCAGGACTATTGTTCCTGAGGCTGTTCATCCTCATCAACATCAGGGCGATTACTCCTCCGACTTTTCATCCACATCAACGCCAGGGCTATTGTTCCTGAGAGTGTTCATCCACATCAGCTGCAGGACTATTGTTCCTGAGGCTGTTCATCCACATCAACACCAGGACTATTGTTCCTGAGAGTGTTCATCCACATCAACACCAGGACTATTGTTCCTGAGTCTGTTCATCCACATCAACATCAGAGCTATTATTCCTGAGGCTGTTCATCCACATCAACACCAGGGCTAATTTTCCTGAACTGTTCATCCTCATCAACACCAGGTGTATTGTTCCTGAGACTGTTCATGCATATCAACACCAGGGCTATTATTCCTGAGGCTGTTCATCCACATCAACACCAGGGCTACTTTTCCTGAACTGTTCATCCACATCAACACCAGGACTATTGTTCCTGAGGCTGTTCATCGACATCAACATCAGGGCTATTATTCCTGAGGCTGTTCATCCACATCTACAACAGAACTATTGTTCCTGAGGCTGTTCATCCTCATCAACATCAGGGCTATTATTCCTCCGACTGTTCATCCACATCAACACCAGAGCTATTGTTCCTGAGAGTGTTCATCCACATCAACACCAGGGCTATTGTTCCTGAGGCTGTTCAGCCACATCAACACCAGGACTATTGTTCCTGAGAGTGTTCATCCACATCAACACCAGGTCTTTTTTTCCTGAGACTGTTCATCCACATCAACACCAGGGCTATTGTTCCTGAGGCTGTTCAGCCACATCAACACCAGGACTCTTGTTCCTGAGAGTGTACATCCACATCAACACCAGGACTATTGTTCATGATGCTGTTCATCCACATCAACTCCAGGGCTATTGTTCTTGAGACTGTTCATCCACAGCAACACCTGGCTATTATTCCTGAGACTGTTCATCCACCTCAACACCAGGACTATTTTTCCTGATACTGTTCATCCACATCAACACCAGGTCTATTGTTCCTGAGGCTGTTCATGCGCATCAACACCTGGGCGATTTTTCCTGAGACTGTTCATGCTGAACAACACCAGGGCTATTATTCTGAGACTGTTCATCCACCTCAACACCAGGATTATTGTTCCTGAGACTGTACATTCACATCAACACCAGGGCTATTGTTCCTGTGACTGTTCATCCACATCAACACCAGGACTATTGTTCCTGAGGCTGTTCATCCACATCAACACCAGTGCTATTATTCCTGAACTTTTCATCCTCATCAGCACCAGGGCTATTGTTCCTGTGGACTGTTCATCCACATCAACACCAGGACTATAGTTCCTGAGGCTGTTCATCCACACCAACACCAGGGCGATTTTTCCTGAACTTTTCATCCACATCAACACCAGGACTATTGTTACTGAGACTGTTCATGCATATCAACACCAGGGCTATTATTCCTGCGGCTGTACATCCACATCAACACCAGGGCTATTTTTTCTGAACTGTTCATCCACATCAACACCAGGGCTATTATTCCTGAGACTGTTCATCCACATCAACACCAGGGCGATTTTTTCTGAACTGTTCATCAACAGCAACACCAGCACTATTGTTCCTGAGTCTGTTCATCCACACCAACACCAGAGCGATTTTTCCTGTACTTTTCATCCACATCAACACCAGGACTATTGTTACTGAGACTGTTCATGCATATCAACACCAGGGCTATTTTTTCTGAACTGTTCATCCACATCAACACCAGGGCTATTATTCTGGAGACTGTTCCTCCACATCAACACCAGGGCTATTATTCCAGAGACTGTACATCCACCTCAACACCCGGACTATTGTTCCTGAGACTGTTCATCCACATCAACACCAGGGCTATTATTCCTGAGACTGTCCATCCACCTCAACACCCGGACTATTGTTCCTGAGACTGTTCATCCTCATCAACTCCAGGGCTATTGTTCCTGAGACTGTTCATCCACAGCAACACCAGGGCTATTATTCCTGAGACTGTTCATCCACTTCAACACCAGGACTATTATTCCTGAGACTGTTCATCCACCTCAACACCAGGACTATTGTTCCTGAGACTGTTCATCCACTTCAACACCAGGACTATTATTCCTGAACTTTTCATCCACATCAGCACCAGGGCTATTGTTCCTGTGGACTGTTCATCCACATCAACACCAGGACTATTGTTCCTGAGGCTGTTCATCCACATCAACACCAGTTCTATTGTTCCTGAGACTGTTCATCCACATCAACAGCAGTGCTATTGTTCCTGAGACTGTTCATCCACTTCAACACCAGGACTATTATTCCTGAGACTGTTCATCCACCTCAACACCAGGACTATTGTTCCTGTGACTTTTCATCCACATCAACACCAGGACTATTGTTCCTGAGACTGTTCATCCTCAACAACATCAGGGCTATTGTTCCTGAGACTGTTCATCCACATCAACACCAGGACTATTGTTCTTGAGACTGTTCATCCACATCAACACCAGGACTATTGTTCCTGAGACTGTTCATCCTCAACAACATCAGGGCTATTGATCCTGAGACTGTTCATCCACATCAAAACCAGGGCCATTATTCCTGAACTGTTCATCCACATCAACACCTGTGCTATTGTTCCTGTGACTTTTCATCCTCATCAACATCAGATCTATTGTTCCTGTGAGCGTTCATCCACATAAACAGCAGGACTATTGTTCCTGAGACTGTTCATCCACATCAACAGCAGGACTATTGTTCCTGAGGCTGTTCATCCACATCAACATCAGGGCTATTATTCCTGAGACTGTTCATCCACATCAACACCAGGGCTACTTTTCCTGAACTGTTCATCCTCATCAACACCAGGTTTATTGTTCCTGAGACTGTTCATGCATATGAACACCAGGGCTATTATTCCTGAGGCTGTTCATCCACATCAACACCAGGGCTATTTTTCCTGAACTGTTCATCCTCATGAACACCAGGTTTATTGTTCCTGAGACTGTTCATGCATATCAACACCAGGGCTATTATTCCTGAGGCCGTTCATCCACATCAACACCAGGGCAACCTTTCCTGAACTGTTCATCCACATCAACACCAGGTTTATTGTTCCTGAGACTGTTCATGCATATCAACACCAGGACTATTGTTCCTGAGGCTGTTCATCCACATCAACATCAGGGCTATTATTCCTGAGGCTGTTCATCCACATCAACACCAGGACTATTGTTCCTGAGAGTGTTCATCCACATCAACACCAGGACTATTGTTCCTGAGGCTGTTCATCCACATCAACATCAGGGCTATTATTCCTGAGGCTGTTCATCCACATCAACACCAGGGCTATTTTTCCTGAACTGTTCATCCTCATCAACACCAGGTTTATTGTTCCTGAGACTGTTCATGCATATCAACACCAGGGCTATTTTTCATGAGGCCGTTCATCCACAGCAACACCAGGGCTACTTTTCCTGAACTGTTCATCCACATCAACACCGGGTTTATTGTTCCTGAGACTGTTCATGCATATCAACACCAGGACTATTCTTCCTGAGGCTGTTCATCCACATCAACATCTGGGCTATTATTCCTGAGGCTGTTCATCCACATCAACACCAGGACTATTGTTCCTGAGGCTGTTCATCCTCATCAACATCAGGGCGATTATTCCTCCGACTGTTCATCCACATCAACACCAGGGCTATTGTTCCTGAGAGTGTTCATCCACATCAACACCAGGGCTATTGTTCCTGAGGCTGTTCAGCCACATCAACACCAGGACTATTGTTCCTGTGAGTGTTCATCCACATCAACACCAGGTCTTTTTTTCCTGAGACTGTTCATCCACATCAACACCAGGGCTATTGTTCCTGAGACTGTTCATCCACATCAACAACAGGACTATTGTTCCGGAGGCTGTTCCTCGACATCAACATCAGGGCTATTTTTCCTGAACTGTTCATCCACATCAACATAAGGTTTATTGTTCCTGAGGCTGTTCATGCATATCAACACCAGGGCTATTATTCCTGAGACTGTTCATCCACCTCAACACCAGGACTATTGTTCCTGAGACTGTTCATCCACATCAACACCAGGGCTACTGTTCCTGAGGCTGTTCATCCGCATCAACACCATGGCGATTTTTCCTGAGACTTTTCATGCATAATAACACCAGGGCTATTATTCCTGAGACTGTTCATCCACATCGACACCAGGGCTATTGTTCCTGTGACTTTGCATCCTCATCAACATCAGGGCTATTGTTCCTGAGAGTGTTCATCCACATCAACTGCAGGACTATTGTTCCTGAGTCTGTTCATCCACATCAACACCAGGACTATTGTTCCTGTGACTTTTCATCCTCATCAACATCAGGGCTATTGTTCCTGAGAGTGTTCATCCACATCAACTGTAGGACTATTGTTCCTGAGACTGTTCATCCACATCAACACCAGGACTATTGTTCCTGAGAGTGTTCTTCCACATCAACGCCAGGGCTATTGTTCCTGAGAGTGTTCATCCACATCAGCTGCAGGACTATTGTTCCTGAGGCTGTTCATCCACATCAACACCAGGACTATTGTTCCTGAGAGTGTTCCTCCACATCAACACCAGGACTATTGTTCCTGAGACTGTTCATCCACATCAACTCCAGGGCTAATGTTCCTGAGACTGTTCATCCACAGCAACACCAGGGCGATTTTTGCTGAGACTGTTCATGCATATGAACACCAGGGCTATTATTCCTGAGACTGCTCATCCACCTCAACACCCGGACTATTGTTCCAGAGACTGTACATCCGCATCAACAACTGGGCGATTTTTGCTGAGAGTGTTCATGCATATCAACACCAGGGCTATTATTCCTGAGACTGTTCATCCACCTCAACACCAGGACTATTGTTCCTGAGACTGTACATCCGCATCAACAACAGGTCTATTATTCCTGAGACTGTTCATCCAAATGAACACCAGGACTATTGTTCCTAAGACTGTTCATCCACATCAAAACCAGGGCTATTGTTCCTGAGACTGTTCTTCCAAATCAACACCAGGACTATTGTTCCTGAGACTGTTCATCCTCGACAACATCAGGGCTGTTGTTCCTGAGACTGTTCATCCACAGCAACACCAGGGCTATTTTTCTGAGGCTGTTCATCCACATCAACACCAGGGCTATTTTTCTGAGGCTGTTCATCCACATCAACACCAGGACTATTGTTCCTGATACTATTCATTCACATCAACACCACAGCTATTTTCCTGAGTCTGTTCATCAACATCAACACCAGGACTATTGTTCCTGAGACTCTTCATCCACATCAACACCAGGGCTATTGTTCCAGAGACTGTTCATCCACATCAACACCATAGCTATTTTCCTGAGGCTGTTCATCCACATCAACGCCAGGGCTATTGTTCCTGAGACTGTTCATCATCATCAACACCAGGGCTATTGTTCCAGAGACTGTTCATCCACATCAACACCATAGCTATTTTCCTGAGGCTGTTCATCCACATCAACACCAGGACTAATGTTCCTGAAGCTGTTCATCCTCATCAACATCAGGGCTATTATTCCTCAGAATGTTCATCTACATCAACACCAGGGCTATTGTTCCTGAGACTGTTCATCCACATCAACACCAGGGCTATTGTTCCAGAGACTGTTCATCCACATCAACACTTTAGCTATTTTCCTGAGGCTATTCATCCACATCAACGCCAGGGCTATTGTTCCTGAGACTGTTCATCCACATCAACACCAGGGCTATTGTTCCAGAGACTGTTCATCCACATCAACACCATAGCTATTTTCCTGAGGCTGTTCATCCACATCAACACCAGGACTATTGTTCCTGAGGCTGTTCATCCTCATCCAGATCAGGGCTATTATTCCGCAGAATGTTCATCAACATCAACACCAGGGCTATTGGTCCTGAGAGTGTTCATCCACATCAACACCAGGGCTATTGTTCCTGAGTCTGTTCAGCCACATCAACACCAGGACTATTGTTCCTGGGAGTGTTCATCCACATCAACACCAGGGCTTTTTTTCCTGAGACTGTTCATCCACATCAACACCAGGGCTATTGTTCCTGAGGCTGTTCAGCCACATCAACACCAGGAGTATTGTTCCTGAGAGTGTTCATCCACATCAACACCAGGACTATTGTTCCTGAGGCTGCTCATACACATCAACTCCAGGGCTTTTGTTTTTGAGACTGTTCATCCACAGCAACACCAGGGCGATTATTCCTGAGACTGTTCATCTACATCAACACGAGGGCTATTGTTCCTGAGGCTGTTCATCCGCATCAACACCTGGGCGATTTTTCCTGAACTGTTCATGCGGAACAACACCAGGGCTATTATTCCTTAGACTGTTCATCCACCTCAACACCAGGACTATTGTTCCTGAGACTGTACATCCACATCAACACCAGGGCTATTGTTCCTGTGACTGTTCATCCACATCAACACCAGGACTATTGTTCCTGAGGCTGTTCATCCACACCAACACCAGGGCGATTTTTCCTGAACTTTTCATCCACATCAACACCAGGACTATAGTTCCTGAGACTGTTCATGCATATCAACACCAGGGCTATTATTCCTGTGGCTGTTCATCCACATCAACACCAGGGCTATTTTTTCTGAACTGTTCATCCACATCAACACCAGGGCTATTATTCCTGAGACTGTTCATCCACATCAACACCAGGGCTATTATTCCTGAGACGGTTCATTCACATCAACTCCAGGGCTATTGTTCCTGAGACTGTTCATCCACAGCAACACCAGGGCTATTATTCCTGAGACTGTTCATCCACCTGAACACCCGGACTATTGTTCCTGAAACTGTTCATCCACATCAACACCAGGGCTATTGTTCCTGAGGCTGTTCATCCGCATCAACACCAGGGCGATTTTTGCTGAGTCTGTTCATGCATATGAACACCAGGGCTATTATTCCTGAGACTGTTCAGCCACCTCAACACCAGGACTATTGTTCCTGAGACTGTACATCCGCATCAACAACAGCGCGATTTTTCCTGAACTTTTCATCCACATCAACACCAGGACTATAGTTCCTGAGACTGTTCATGCATATCAACACCAGGGCTATTATTCCTGCGGCTGTTCATCCACATCAACACCAGGGCTATTTTTTCTGAACTGTTCAACCACATCAACACCAGGGCTATTATTCCTGAGACTGTTCATCCACATCAACACCAGGGCTATTATTCCTGAGACGGTTCATTCACATCAACTCCAGGACTATTGTTCCTGAGAGTGTTCATCCACATCAACACCAGGACTATTGTTCCTGAGGCTTTTCATCCACATCAACTCCAGGGCTATTGTTCTTGAGACTGTTCATCCTCAGCAACACCAGGGCTATTATTCCTGAGACTGTTCATCCACATCAAAACCAGGACTATTGTTTCTAAGACTGTTCATCCACATCAACACCAGGGCTATTGTTCCTGAGACTGTTCTTCCACATCAACACCAGGACTATTGTTCCTGAGACTGTTCATCCTCAACAACATCAGGGCTGTTGTTCCTGAGACTGTTCATCCACAGCAACACCAGGGCTATTTTTCTGAGGCTGTTCATCCACATCAACACCACGGCTATTTTTCTGAGGCTGTTCATCCACATCAACACCAGGTCTATTGTTCCTGATACTGTTCATTCACATCAACACCACAGCTATTTTCCTGAGTCTGTTCATCCACATCAACGCCAGGGCTATTGTTCCTGAGACTGTTCATCCACATCAACACCTGGTTTATTGTTCCTGAGACTGTTCATCCATATCACCATCAGGGCTATTTTTCGTGAACTGTTCATCCACATCAACACCAGGTTTATTGTCCCTTAGACTGTTCATGCATATCAACACCAGGGCTTTTATTCCTGAGGCTCTTCATGCACATCAACACCAGGGCTATTTTTCCTGAACTGTTCATCCACATCAACGCCAGGGCTATTGTTCCTGAGACTGTTCATCCACATCAACACCAGGGCTATTGTTCCAGAGACTCTTCATCCACATCAACACCATAGCTATTTTCCTGAGGCTGTTCATCCACATCAACACCAGGACTATTGTTCCTGAGGCTGTTCATCCTCATCAACATCAGGGCTATTATTCCTCAGACTGTTCATCCACATCAACACCAGGGCTATTGTTCCTGAGACTGTTCTTCCACATCAACACCAGGACTATTGTTCCTGAGACTGTTCATCCTCAACAACATCAGGGCTGTTGTTCCTGAGACTGTTCATCCACAGCAACACGAGGGCTATTTTTCTGAGGCTGTTCATCCACATCAACACCAGGGCTATTTTTCTGAGGCTGTTCATCCACATCAACACCAGGACTATTTTTCCTGATACTGTTCATTCACATCAACACCACAGCTATTTTCCTGAGTCTGTTCATCCACATCAACACCAGGGCTATTGTTCCAGAGACTGTTCATCCACATCAACACCATAGCTATTTTCCCGAGGGTGTTCATCCACATCAACGCCAGGGCTATTGTTCCTGAGACTGTTCATTCACATCAACACCTGGTTTATTGTTCCTGAGACTGTTCATCCATATCACCATCAGGGCTATTTTTCGTGAACTGTTCATCCACATCAACACCAGGTTTATTGTCCCTTAGACTGTTCATGCATATCAACACCAGGGCTTTTATTCCTGAGGCTCTTGATCCACATCAACACCAGGGCTATTTTTCCTGAACTGTTCATCCACATCAACGCCAGGGCTATTGTTCCTCAGACTGTTCATGCATATCAACACCAGGGCTATTGTTCCAGGGACTCTTCATCCACATCAACACCATAGCTATTTTCCTGAGGCTGTTCATCCACATCAACACCAGGACTATTGTTCCTGAGGCTGTTCATCCTCATCAACATCAGGGCTATTATTCCTCAGACTGTTCATCCACATCAACACCAGGGCTATTTTTTCTGAACTGTTCATCCACATCAACACCAGGGCTATTATTCCTGAGACTGTTCATCCACATCAACACCAGGGCTATTATCCCTGAGACGGTTCATCCACATCAACTCCAGGGCTATTGTTCCTGAGACTGTTCATCCACAGCAACACCAGGGCTATTATTCCTGAGACTGTTCATCCACCTCAACACCCGGACTATTTTTCCTGAGACTGTTCAAAGAACAAAAGAACAAAGAAAATTACAGCACAGGAACAGGCCCTTCGGCCCTCCAAGCCGGCGCCGATCCTAATCCTCTATCTAAACCTGTCGCCTATTTTCTAAGGGTCTGTATCTCTTTACTTCCTGCCCATTCATGTATCTGTCTAGATACATCTTAAAAGACGCTATCGGGACCGCGTCTGCCACCTCCGCTGGCAATGCGTTCCAGGCACCCACCACCCTCTGCGTAAAGAACTTTCCACGCATATCCCCCCTAAACATTTCCCCTCTCACTTTGAACTCGTGTCCCCTTGTAATTGAATCCCCCACTCCGGGGAAAAAGCTTCTTGCTATCCAACCTGTCTATACCTCTCATTATTTTGTACACCTCAATCAGGTCCCCCCTTAACCTCCGTCTTTCTAATGAAAATAATCCTAATCTACTCAACCTCTCTTCATAGCTAGCGCCCTCCATACCAGGCAACATCCTGGTGAAACTCCTCTGCACCCTCTCCAAAGCATCCACATCCTTTTGGTAATGTGGCGACCAGAACTGCACGCAGTATTCCAAATGTGGCCGAACCAAAGTCTTATACAACTGTAACATGACCTGCCAACCCTTGTACTCAATACCCCGTCCGATGAAGGAAAGCATGCCGTATGCCTTCTTGACCACTCTATTGACCTGCGTTGCCACCTTCAGGGAACAATGCTCACAGAGAGAGAGGGAGAGAGAGAACCCAGTGTATAATTACATTGCTCAGAGAGAGAGAGAGAGAGAGAGAGAGAGAGAGAGAGAGAGAATCCAGTGTATAATTACACTGCTCAGAGAGAGAGAGAGAGAGAGAGAGAGAGAGAATCCAGTGTATAATTACACTGCTCACAGAGAGAGATAGAGAGCCCAGTGTATAATTACACTGCTGACAGAGAGAGAGAGAGGGTGAACCCAGTGTATAATTACACTGCTCAGAGAGAGAGAGAGAGAGAGAGAGAACCCAGTGTATAATTACACTGCTCACATAGAGAGAGAGAGAGAGAGAACCCAGTGTATCATTACACTGCTCACAGAGAGAGATAGAGAGCCCAGTGTATAATTACACTGCTCAGAGAGAGAGAGAGAGAACCCAGTGTATAATTACACTGCTCAGAGAGAGAGAGAGAGAGAGAATCCAGTGTATAATTACACTGCTCACAAGAGAGATAGAGAGCCCAGTGTATAATTACATTGCTGACAGAGAGAGAGAGAGAGAGAGAGAGAGAGAGAGAGAGAGAGAGAGAGAGAGAGAGAGAGAGAGAGAGAGAGAGAGAGAGAGAGAGAGAGAGAGAGAGAGAGAGAGAGAGAGAGAGAGAGAGAGAGAGAGAGAGAGAGAGAGAGAGAGAGAGAGAGAGAGAGAGAGAGAGAAACCAGTGTATAATTGCACTGCTCACAGAGAGAGATAGAGAGCCCAGTGTATAATTACACTGCTCACAGAGAAAGGGAGAGAACCCAGTGTATAATTACACTGCTCACAGAGAAAGAGAGAAAGAGCCCAGTGTATAATTACACATGCACATCAACACCAGGGCTATTTTTCCTGAACTGTTCATCCACATCAACGCCAGGGCTATTGTTCCTGAGGCTGTTCATCCGCATCAACACCAGGGCGATTTTTGCTGAGACTGTACATGCATATGAACACCAGGGCTATTATTCCTGAGACTGTTCAGCCACCTCAACACCAGGACTATTGTTCCTGAGACTGTACATCCGCATCAACAACAGCGCGATTTTTGCTGAGACTGTTCATGCATATCAACACCAGGGCTATTATTCCTGAGACTGTTCATCCACCTCAACACCAGGACTATTGTTCCTGAGACTGTTCATCCACATCAACACCAGGACTATTGTTTCTAAGACTGTTCATCCACATCAACACCAGGGCTATTGTTCCTGAGACTGTTCTTCCACATCAACACCAGGACTATTGTTCCTGAGACTGTTCATCCTCAACAAAATCAGGGCTGTTGTTCCTGAGACTGTTCATCCACAGCAACACCAGGGCTATTTTTCTGAGGCTGTTCATCCACATCAACACCAGGGCTATTTTTCTGAGGCTGTTCATCCACATCAACACCAGGTCTATTGTTCCTGATACTGTTCATTCACATCAACACCACAGCTATTTTCCTGAGTCTGTTCATCCACATCAACACCAGGGCTATTGTTCCTCAGACTGTTCATCCACATCAACACCAGGGCTATTGTTCCAGAGACTGTTCATCCACATCAACACCATAGCTATTTTCCTGAGGGTGTTCATCCACATCAACGCCAGGGCTATTGTTCCTGAGACTGTTCATCCACATCAACACCTGGTTTATTGTTCCTGAGACTGTTCATCCATATCACCATCAGGGCTATTTTTCGTGAACTGTTCATCCACATCAACACCAGGTTTATTGTCCCTTAGACTGTTCGTGCATATCAACACCAGGGCTTTTATTCCTGAGGCTCTTCATGCACATCAACACCAGGGCTATTTTTCCTGAACTGTTCATCCACATCAACGCCAGGGCTATTGTTCCTGAGACTGTTCATCCACATCAACACCAGGGCTATTGTTCCAGAGACTCTTCATCCACATCAACACCATAGCTATTTTCCTGAGCCTGTTCATCCACATCAACACCAGGACTATTGTTCCTGAGGCTGTTCATCCTCATCAACATCAGGGCTATTATTCCTCAGACTGTTCATCCACATTAACACCAGGGCTATTGTTCCTGAGACTGTTCTTCCACATCAACACCAGGACTATTGTTCCTGAGACTGTTCATCCACAACAACATCAGGGCTGTTGTTCCTGAGACTGTTCATCCACAGCAACACCAGGGCTATTTTTCTGAGGCTGTTCATCCACATCAACACCAGGACTATTGTTCCTGATACTGTTCATTCACATCAACACCACAGCTATTTTCCTGAGTCTGTTCATCCACATCAACACCAGGGCTATTGTTCCTCAGACTGTTCATCCACATCAACACCAGGGCTATTGTTCCAGAGACTGTTCATCCACATCAACACCATAGCTATTTTCCTGAGGGTGTTCATCCACATCAACGCCAGGGCTACTGTTCCTGAGACTGTTCATCCACATCAACACCTGGTTTATTGTTCCTGAGACTGTTCATCCATATCACCATCAGGGCTATTTTTCGTGAACTGTTCATCCACATCAACACCAGGTTTATTGTCCCTTAGACTGTTCATGCATATCAACACCAGGGCTTTTATTCCTGAGGCTCTTCATCCACATCAACACCAGGGCTATTTTTCCTGAACTGTTCATCCACATCAACGCCAGGGCTATTGTTCCTGAGACTGTTCATCCACATCAACACCAGGGCCATTGTTCCAGAGACTCTTCATCCACATCAACACCATAGCTATTTTCCTGAGGCTGTTCATCCACATCAACACCAGGACTATTGCTCCTGAGGCTGTTCATCCTCATCAACATCAGGGCTATTATTCCTCAGACTGTTCATCCACATCAACACCTGGGCTATTTTTCCTGAGAGTGTTCATCCACATCAACACCAGGGCTATTGTTCCTGAGGCTGTTCAGCCACATCAACACCAGGACTATTGTTCCTGAGAGTGTTCATCCAATTCAACACCAGGGCATATTTTCCTGAGACTGTTCATCCACATCAACACCAGGGCTATTGTTCCTGAGGCTGTTCAGCCACATCAACACCAGGACTATTGTTCCTGAGAGTGTTCATCCACATCAACACATTGTCTTTTTTTCCTGTGATTGTTCATCCACATCAACACCAGGGCTACTGTTCCTGAGGCTGTCCAGCCACATCAACACCAGGACTATTGTTCCTGAGAGTGTTCATCCACATCAACACCAGGACTATTGTTCCTGAGGCTGTTCATCCACATCAACTCCAGGGCTATTGTTCTTGAGACTGTTCATCCACAGCAACACCAGGCTATTATTCCTGAGACTTTTCATCCACCTCAACACCAGGACTATTGTTCCTGAGACTGTTCATCCACATCAACACCAGGGCTATTGTTCCTGAGACTGTTCATCCACATCAACACCAGTGCTATTGTTCCTGAGACTGTTCATCCACATCAACACCAGGACTATTATTCCTGAGACTGTTCATCCACCTCAACACCAGGACTATTGTTCCTGAGAGTGTTCATCCACATCAACACCAGGACTATTGTTCCTGAGGCTGTTCATCCACATCAACTCCAGGGCTATTGTTCTTGAGACTGTTCATCCACATCAACACCAGGGCTATTGTTCCTGAGACTGTTCATCCACATCAACACCAGGACTATTATTCCTGAGACTGTTCATCCACCTCAACACCAGGACTATTGTTCCTGTGACTTTTCATCCACATCAACACCAGGACTATTGTTCCTGAGACTGTTCATCCTCAACAACATCAGGGCTATTGTTCCTGAGACTGTTCATCCACATCAACACCAGGACTATTGTTCTTGAGACTGTTCATCAACATCAACACCAGGACTATTGTTCCTGAGACTGTTCATCCTCAACAACATCAGGGCTATTGTTCCTGAGACTGATCATCCACATCAACACCAGGGCTATTGTTCCTGAACTGTTCATCCACATCAACACCTGGGCTATTGTTCCTGTGACTTTTCATCCTCATCAACATCAGGGCTATTGTTCCTGAGAGCGTTCATCCACATCAACTGCAGGACTATTGTTCCTGAGACTGTTCATCCACATCAACACCAGGACAATTGTTCCTGAGGCTGTTCATCCACATCAACATCAGGGCTATTATTCATGAGACTGTTCATCCTCATCAACACCAGGTTTATTGTTCCTGAGACTGTTCATGCATATGAACACCAGGGCTATTATTCCTGAGGCTGTTCATCCACATCAACATCAGGGCTATTGTTCCTGAACTGTTCATCCTCATGAACACCAGGTTTATTGTTCCTGAGACTGTTCATGCATATCAACACCAGGGCTATTATTCCTGAGGCCGTTCATCCACATCAACACCAGGGCTACTTTCCCTGAACTGTTCATCCAGATCAACACCAGGTTTATTGTTCCTGAGACTGTTCATGCATATCAACACCAGGACTATTGTTCCTGAGGCTGTTCATCCACATCAACATCAGGGCTATTATTCCATAGGCTGTTCATCCACATCAACACCAGGACTATTGTTCCTGAGAGTGTTCATCCACATCAACACCAGGACTATTGTTCTTGAGGCTGTTCATCCACATCAACATCAGGGCTATTATTCCTGAGGCTGTTCATCCACATCAACACCAGGGCTATTTTTCCTGAACTGTTCATCCTCATCAACACCAGCTTTATTTTTCCTGAGACTGTTCATGCATATCAACACCAGGGCTATTTTTCATGAGGCTGTTCATCCACATCAACACCAGTGCTACTTTTCCTGAACTGTTCATCCACATCAACACCAGGTTTATTGTTCCTGAGACTGTTCATGCATATCAACACCAGGACTATTGTTCCTGAGGCTGTTCATCCACATCAACATCTGGGCTATTATTCCTGAGGCTGTTCATCCACATCAACACCAGGACTATTGTTCCTGAGGCTGTTCATCCTCATCAACATCAGGGCGATTATTCCTCCGACTGTTCATCCACATCAACACCAGGGCTATTGTTCCTGAGAGTGTTCATCCACATCAACACCAGGGCTATTGTTCCTGAGGCTGTTCAGCCACATCAACACCAGGACTATTGTTCCTGAGAGTGTTCATCCACATTAACACCAGGTCTTTTTTTCCTGAGATAGTTCATCCACATCAACACCAGGGCTATTGTTCCTGAGGCTGTTCAGCCACATCAACACCAGGACTATTGTTCCTGAGAGTGTTCATCCACATCAACACCAGGACTATTGTTCCTGAGGCTGTTCATCCACATCAACTCCAGGGCAATTGTTGTTGAGACTGTTCATCCACATCAACACAAGGACTATTGTTCCTGAGGCTGTTCATTCGCATCAACACCTGGGCGATTTTTCCTGAGACTGTTCATGCAGAACAACACCAGGGCTATTATTCCTGAGACTGTTCATCCACCTCAACACCAGGAGTATTGTTCCTGAGACTGTACATCCACATCAACACCAGGGCTATTGTTCCTGTGACTGTTCATCCACATCAACATAATGTTTATTGTTCCTGAGGCTGTTCATGCATATCAACACCAGGGCTATTATTCCAGAGACTGTTCATCCACCTCAACACCAGGACTATTGTTCCTGAGACTGTTCATCCACATCAACAACAGGACTATTGTTCCGGAGGCTATTCCTCGACATCAACATAAGGGCTATTTTTCCTGAACTGTTCATCCACATCAACATAAGGTTTATTGTTCCTGAGGCTGTTCATGCATATCAACACCAGGGCTATTGTTCCTGAGACTGTTCATCCACCTCAACACCAGGACTATTGTTCCTGAGACTGTTCATCCACATCAACACCAGGGCTACTGTTCCTGAGGCTGTTCATCCGCATCAACACCAGGGCGATTTTTCCTGAGACTGTTCATGCACAACAACACCAGGGCTATTATTCCTGAGACTGTTCATCCACATCAACACCAGGACTATTGTTCCTGAGACTGTTCATCCACATCTACGCCAGGGCTATTGTTCCTGAGAGTGTTCATCCACATCAGCTGCAGGACTATTGTTCCTGAGGCTGTTCATCCACATCAACACCAGGACTATTGTTCCTGAGAGTGTTCATCCACATCAACACCAGGACTATTGTTCCTGAGACTGTTCATCCACATCTACGCCAGGGCTATTGTTCCTGAGAGTGTTCATCCACATCAGCTGCAGGACTATTGTTCCTGAGGCTGTTCATCCATATCAACATCAGGGCTATTATTCCTGAGGCTGTTCATCCACATCAACACCAGGGCTATTTTTCCTGAACTGTTCATCCTCATCAACACCAGGTTTATTGTCCCTGAGACTGTTCATGCATATCAACACCAGGGCTATTATTCCTGAGGCTGTTCATCCACATCAACAACAGGGCTACTTTTCCTGAACTGTTCATCCACATCAACACCAGGTTTATTGTTGCTGAGACTGTTCATGCATATCAACACCAGGACTATTGTTCCTGAGGCTGTTCATCCACCTCAACACCAGGACTATTGTTCCTGAGACTGTTCATCCACATCAACACCAGGGCTACTGTTCCTGAGGCTGTTCATCCGCATCAACACCAGGGCGATTTTTCCTGAGACTGTTCATGCACAACAACACCAGGGCTATTATTCCTGAGACTGTTCATCCACATCAACACCAGGACTATTGTTCCTGAGACTGTTCATCCACATCTACGCCAGGGCTATTGTTCCTGAGAGTGTTCATCCACATCAGCTGCAGGACTATTGTTCCTGAGGCTGTTCATCCACATCAACACCAGGACTATTGTTCCTGAGAGTGTTCATCCACATCAACACCAGGACTATTGTTCCTGAGACTGTTCATCCACATCTACGCCAGGGCTATTGTTCCTGAGAGTGTTCATCCACATCAGCTGCAGGACTATTGTTCCTGAGGCTGTTCATCCATATCAACATCAGGGCTATTATTCCTGAGGCTGTTCATCCACATCAACACCAGGGCTATTTTTCCTGAACTGTTCATCCTCATCAACACCAGGTTTATTGTCCCTGAGACTGTTCATGCATATCAACACCAGGGCTATTATTCCTGAGGCTGTTCATCCACATCAACAACAGGGCTACTTTTCCTGAACTGTTCATCCACATCAACACCAGGTTTATTGTTGCTGAGACTGTTCATGCATATCAACACCAGGACTATTGTTCCTGAGGCTGTTCATCCACATCAACATCAGGGCTATTATTCCTGAGGCTGTTCATCCACATCAACACCAGGACTATTGTTCCTGAGGCTGTTCATCCACATCAACTCCAGGGCTATTGTTCTTGAGACTGTTCATCCACATCAACACATGGTCTTTTTTTCCTGAGACTGTTCATCCACATCAACACCAGGGCTATTGTTCCTGAGACTGTTCATCCACATCAACACCAGGGCTATTGTTCCTGTGACTATTAATCCTCATCAACATCAGTGCTATTGTTCCTGAGAGTGTTCATCCACATCAACTGCAGGACTATTGTTCCTGAGACTGTTCATCCACATTAAAACCAGGACTATTGTTCCTGAGACTGTTCATCCACATCAACGCGAGGGCTATTGTTCCTGAGAGTGTTCATCCACATCAGCTGCAGGACTATTGTTCCTGAGGCTGTTCAGCCACATCAACACCAGGACTATTGTTCCTGAGAGCGTTCATCCACATCAACACATTGTCTTTTTTTCCTGAGATTGTTCATCCACATCAACACCAGGGCTATTGTTCCTGAGGCTGTTCAGCCACATCAACACCAGGACTATTGTTCCTGAGAGTGTTCATCCACATCAACACCAGGACTATTGTTCCTGAGGCTGTTCATCCACATCAACTCCAGGGCTATTGTTCTTGAGACTGTTCATCCACAGCAACACCAGGCTATTATTCCTGAGACTGTTCATCCACCTCAACACCAGGACTATTATTCCTGAGACTGTTCATCCACCTCAACACCAGGGCTATTGTTCCTGAGGCTGTTCATCCGCATCAACACCTGGGCGATTTTTCCTGAGACTGTTCATGCAGAACAACACCAGGGCTATTATTCCTGAGACTGTTCATCCACCTCAACACCAGGAGTATTGTTCCTGAGTCTGTACATCCACATCAACACCAGGGCTATTGTTCCTGTGACTGTTCATCCACATCAACACCAGGACTATTGTTCCTGAGGCTGTTCATCCACATCAACACCAGTGCTATTATTCCTGAACTTTTCATCCACATCAGCACCAGGGCTATTGTTCCTGTGGACAGTTAATCCACATCAACACCAGGACTGTTGTTCCTGAGGCTGTTCATCCACATCAACACCAGGGCGATTTTTCCTGAACTTTTCATCCACATCAACACCATGACTATTGTTACTGAGACTGTTCATGCATATCAACACCAGGGCTATTATTCCTGCGGCTGTTCATCCACATCAACACCAGGGCTATTTTTCCTGAACTGTTCATCCACATCAACACCAGGGCTATTATTCCGGAGACTGTTCCTCCACATCAACACCAGGGCTATTATTCCTGAGACTGAACATCCACCTCAACACCCGGACTATTGTTCCTGAGACTGTTCATCCACATCAACTCCAGGGCTATTGTTCCTGAGACTGTTCATCCACAGCAACACCAGGGCTATTATTCCTGAGACTGTCCATCCACCTCAACACCCGGACTATTGTTCCTGAGACTGTTCATCCACATCAACACCAGGGCTATTGTTCCTGAGAGCGTTCATCCACATCAACACATTGTCTTTTTTTCCTGAGATTGTTCATCCACATCAACACCAGGGCTATTGTTCCTGAGGCTGTTCAGCCACATCAACACCAGGACTATTGTTCCTGAGAGTGTTCATCCACATCAACACCAGGACTATTGTTCCTGAGGCTGTTCATCCACATCAACTCCAGGGCTATTGTTCTTGAGACTGTTCATCCACAGCAACACCAGGCTATTATTCCTGAGACTGTTCATCCACCTCAACACCAGGACTATTATTCCTGAGACTGTTCATCCACCTCAACACCAGGGCTATTGTTCCTGAGGCTGTTCATCCGCATCAACACCTGGGCGATTTTTCCTGAGACTGTTCATGCAGAACAACACCAGGGCTATTATTCCGGAGACTGTTCCTCCACATCAACACCAGGGCTATTATTCCTGAGACTGAACATCCACCTCAACACCCGGACTATTGTTCCTGAGACTGTTCATCCACATCAACTCCAGGGCTATTGTTCCTGAGACTGTTCATCCACAGCAACACCAGGGCTATTATTCCTGAGACTGTCCATCCACCTCAACACCCGGACTATTGTTCCTGAGACTGTTCATCCACATCAACACCAGGGCTATTGTTCCTGAGGCTGTTCATCCGCATCAACACCAGGGCGATTTTTGCAAAGACTGTTCATGCATATGAACACCAGGGCTATTATTCCTGAGACTGTTCATCCACCTCAACACCAGGACTATTGTTCCTGACACTGTACATCCGCATCAACAACAGGGCTATTATTCCTGAGACTGTTCATCCACATGAACACCAGGACTATTGTTCCTAAGATTGTTCATCCACATCAACACCAGGGCTATTGTTCCTGAGACTGTTCTTCCACATGAACACCAGGACTATTGTTCCTGAGACTGTTCATCCTCAACAACATCAGGGCTGTTGTTCTTGAGACTGTTCATCCACAGCCACACCAGGGCTATTTTTCTGAGGCTGTTCATCCACATCAACACCAGGGCTATTTTTCTGAGGCTGTTCATCCACATCAACACCAGGACTATTGTTCCTGAAACTGTTCATTCACATCAACACCACAGCTATTTTCCTGAGTCTGTTCATCCACATCAACACCAGGTCTATTGTTCCTCAGACTGTTCATCCACATCAACACCAGGGCTATTGTTCCATAGACTGTTCATCCACATCAACACCGTCGCTATTTTCCTGAGGCTATTCATCCACATCAACGCCAGGGCTATTGTTCCTGAGACTGTTCATCCACATCAACACCAGGGCTATTGTTCCAGAGACCGTTCATCCACATCAACACCATAGCTATTTTGCTGAGGCTGTTCATCTACAGTAACACCAGGACTATTGTTCCTGAGGCTGTTCATCCTCATCCACATCAGGGCTATTATTCCTCAGAATGTTCATCTACATCAACACCAGGGCTATTGGTCCTGAGAGTGTTCATCCACATCAACACCAGGGCTATTGTTCCTGAGTCTGTTCAGCCACATCAACACCAGGACTATTGTTCCTGGGAGTGTTCATCCACATCAACACCAGGGCTTTTTTTCCTGAGACTGTTCATCCACATCAACACCAGGGCTATTGTTCTTGAGGCTGTTCAGTCACATCAACACCAGGACTATTGTTCCTGAGAGTGTTCATCCACATCAACACCAGGACTATTGTTCCTGAGGCTGGTCATCCACATCAACTCCAGGGCTTTTGTTCTTGAGACTGTTCATCCACAGCAACACCAGGGCTATTATTCCTGAGACTGCTCATCCACCTCAACACCAGGACTATTGTTCCTGAGACTGTTCTTCCACATCAACAACAGGGCTATTGTTCCTGAGGCTGTTCATCCGCATCAACACCTGGGCGATTTTTCCTGAGACTGTTCATGCAGAACAACACCAGGGCTATTATTCCTTAGACTGTTCCTCCACCTCAACACCAGGACTATTGTTCCTGAGACTGTACATCCACATCAACACCAGGGCTATTGTTCCTGTGACTGTTCATCCACATCAACACCAGGACTATTGTTCCTGAGGCTGTTCATCCACATCAACACCAGTGCTATTATTCCTGAACTTTTCATCCACATCAGCACCAGGGCTATTGTTCCTGTGACTGTTCTTCCACATCAACACCAGGACTATTGTTCCTGAGGCTGTTCATCCACACCAACACCAGGGCGATTTTTCCTGAACTTTTCATCCACATCAACACCAGGACTATTGTTCCTGAGACTGTTCATGCATATCAACACCAGGGCTATTATTCCTGCGGCTGTTCACCCACATCAACACCAGGGCTATTTTTTCTGAACTGTTCATCCACATCAACACCAGGGCTATTATTCCTGAGACTGTTCATCCACCTCAACACCAGGACTATTGTTCCTGAGACTGTACATCCGCATCAACAACAGCGCGATTTTTGCTGAGACTGTTCATGCATATCAACACCAGGGCTATTATTCCTGAGACTGTTCATCCACCTCAACACCAGGACTATTGTTCCTGAGACTGTTCATCCACATCAACACCAGGACTATTGTTTCTAAGACTGTTCATCCACATCAACACCAGGGCTATTGTTCCTGAGACTGTTCTTCCACATCAACACCAGGACTGTTGTCCCTGAGACTGTTCATCTCAACAACATCAGGGCTATTGTTCCTCAGACTGTTCATCCACATCAACACCAGGGCTATTTTCCTGAGGCTGTTCATCCACATCAACACCAGGACTATTGTTCCTGAGGCTGTTCATCCTCATCCACATCAGGGCTATTATTCCTCAGAATGTTCATCTACATCAACACCAGGGCTATTGGTCCTGAGAGTGTTCATCCACATCAACACCAGGGCAATTGTTCCTGAGTCTGTTCAGCCACATCAACATCAGGGCTATTGTTTCTGAGGCTGTTCAGCCACATCAACACCAGGACTATTGTTCCTGAGGCTGCTCATCCACATCAACTCCAGGTCTTTTGTTCTTGAGACTGTTCATCCACAGCAACACCAGGGCTATTATTCCTGAGACTGTTCATCCACCTCAACACCAGGACTATTGTTCCTGAGACTGTTCATCCACATCAACACCTGGGCGATTTTTCCTGAGACCGTTCATGCAGAACAACACCAGGGCTATTATTCCTTAGACTGTTCATCCACCTCAACACCAGGACTATTGTTCCTGAGTTTGGACATCCACATCAACACCAGGGCTATTGTTCCTGAGACTGTTCATCCACATCAACACCAGTGCTATTGTTCCTGAGGCTGTTCATCCGCATCAACACCAGGGCGATTTTTGCTGAGACTGTTCATGCATATGAACACCTGGGCTATTATTCCTGAGACTGTTCATCCACCTCAACACCAGGACTATTGTTCCTGAGACTGTTCATCCACATCAACACCAGGACTATTGTTCCTGAGACCGTTCATCCTCAACAACATCAGGGCTGTTGTTCCTGAGACTGTTCATCCACATCAACACCAGGGCTATTTTTCTGAGGCTGTTGATCCACATCAACACCAGGGCTATTTTTCTGATGCTGTTCATCCACATCAACACCAGGGCTATTTTTCTGAGGCTGTTCATCCACATCAACACCAGGGCTATTGTTCCTGAGACTGTTCATTCACATCAACACCACAGCTATTTTCCTGAGGCTGTTCATCCACATCAACACCAGGTTTATTAATCCTGAGACTGTTCATCCATATTACCATCATGGCTATTTTTCGTGAAATGTTCATCCACATCAACACCAGGTTTATTGTTCCTTAGACTGTTCATGCATATCAACACCAGGGCTATTATTCCTGAGGCTGTTCATCCACATCAACACCAGGGCTATTTTTCCTGAACTATTCATCCACATCAACACCAGGTTTATTGTTCCTGAGACTATTCATGCATAGCAACACCAGGACTATTGTTCCCGATGCTGCTCATCCACATCAACATCAGGGCTCTTATTACTGAGGCTGTTCATCCACATCAACACCAGGACTATTATTCCTGAGACTGTTCATGCATATCAACACCAGGACTATTGTTCCTGAGGCTTTTCATGCTTATCAACATCAGGACTATTATTCCTGAGACTGTTCATGCATATCAACACCAGGACTATTGTTCCTGAGGCTTTTCATCCTTATCAACATCAGGGCTATTATTCCTCAGACTGTTCATCCACATCAACACCAGGTTTATTGTTCCTGAGACTGTTCATGCATATCAACACCAGGACTATTGTTCCTGAGGTTGCTCATCCACATCAACATCAGGGCTATTATTCCTGAGGCTGTTCATCCACATCAACACCAGGGCTATTTTCCCTGAAGTGTTCATCCACAGCAACACCAGGTCTATTATTCCTGAGACTGTTCATCCACCTCAACACCAGGACTATTGTTCCTGAGGCTATTCATCCAAATCAACACTAGGGCGATTTTTCCTGAACTTTTCATCCACATTAACACCAGGTTCATTGTTCCTGAGACTGTTCATGCATATCAACACCAGGGCTATTATTCCTGAGACTGTTCATCCACATCAACACCAGGGCTATTATTCCTGAGACTGTTCATCCACATCAGCACCAGGGCGATTTTCCCTGAGACTGTTCATGCATATCAACACCAGGGCTATTATTACTGAGACATTTCATCCACCTCAACACCAGGACTATTGTTCCTGAGACTGTTCATCCACATCAACACCAGGGCTATTGTTCCTGAGACTGTTCATCCACATCAACACCAGGACTATTGTTCCTGAGACAGTTCATCCTCAACAACACCAGGGCTATTGTTCCTGAGACTGTTCATCCACATCAACACCAGGGCTATTGTTCCTGAACTGTTCATCCTCAACAACACCAGGGGTATTATTCCTGAGACTGTTCATCCACATCAACAAAAGGGCTATTGTTCCTGAAACTGTTCATCCACATCAACACCAGGGCTATTATTCCTGAGACTATTCATCCACATCAACATCAGGATTATTTTTTCTGAGACTGTTCATTCACATCAACACCAGGGCAATTGTTCCTGAACTGTTCATCTACAACAACACCCGTTTTATTGTTCCTCAGACTGTTCATCCACATCAACACCAGGTTTATTGTTCCTGAGACTGTTCATCCACATCAACACCAGGGCTATTGTTCTTGAGACTGTTCATCGAAATCAACATCAGGGCTATTGTTCCTGAGACTGTTCATCGTCATCAACACCAGGGCTAATGTTCCTGAGACTGTTCATCCACTTCAACATCAGGGCTATTGTTCCTGAGACTGTTCATCCTCATCAACACAAAGTTTATTGTTCCTGAGATTGTTCATGCTCATCAACATCAGTGCTCTTGTTCCTGAGACTGTTCATCCACATCAACACCAGGGCTCTTCTTCCTGAGACTGTTCATCCACATCAACATCAGGGCTCTTGTTCCTGAGACTGTTCATCCACATCAACACCAGGGCTATTGTTCCTGAGAGTGTTCATCCACATCAACACCAGGACTATTGTTCCTGAGACAGTTCATCCACATCAACACCAGGGCTATTGTTCCTGTTAGTGTTCATCCACATCAACACCAGGACTATTGTTCCTGAGACTGTTCATTCACATCAACACCAGGGCTATTATTCCTGATGCTGTTCATCCACATCAACACCAGGGCTATTTTTCCTGAACTGTTCATCCACATCATCACCAGGTTTATTGTTCCTGAGACTGTTCATGCATATCAACAACAGGGCTATTATTCCTGAGGCTGTTCATCCACCTCAATAGCAGGACTATTGTTCCTGAGACTGTTCATTCACATCAACACCAGGGCTATTGTTCCTGAGGCTGTTCATCCGCATCAACACCAGGGCGATTTTTCCTGCGACTGTTCATCCACATCAACACCAGGGCTATTTTTCCTGAACTGTTCATCCACATCAACACCAGCTTTATTGTTCCTGAGACTGTTGATCCACATCAACACCAGTGCTATTGTTCCTGAGGCTGTTCATCCACCTCAACACCAGGACTATTATTCCTGAGACTGTTCATCCACATCAACACCAGGCATATTGTTCCTGAGGCTGTTCATCCACTTCAACATCAGGGCTATTATTCCTGAGACTGTTCATCCACATCAAAACCAGGGCTATTTTTCCTGAGGCCGTTCATCCACATCAACATCAGGGCAATTGTTCCTGAGGCTGTTCATCCACATCAACACCAGGTTTATTGTTCCTTAAGCTGTTCATGCATATCAACACCAGGGCTATTATTCCTGAGACTGTTCATCCACATCAACACCAGGACTATTGTTCCTGAACTGTTCATCCACATCAACACCAGGTGTATTGTTCCTCAGACTGTTCATGCATATCAACACCAGGACTATTGTTCCTGAGACTTTTCATCCACATCAACACCAGGGCTATTATTCCTGAGACTGTTCATCCACATCAACACCAGGACTATTGTTCCTGAGACTGTTCATCCACATCAACACCAGGGCTATTGTTCTTGAGACTGTTCATCGAAATCAACATCAGGGCTATTGTTCCTGAGACTGTTCATCGTCATCAACACCAGGGCTAATGTTCCTGAGACTGTTCATCCACTTCAACAACAGGGCTATTGTTCCTGAGACTGTTCATCCTCATCAACACAAAGTTTATTGTTCCTGAGATTGTTCATGCTCATCAACACCAGGGCTCTTGTTCCTGAGACTGTTCATCCACATCAACACCAGGGCTATTGTTCCTGAGAGTGTTCATCCACATCAACACAAAGACTATTGTTCCTGAGACAGTTCATCCACATCAACACCAGGGCTATTGTTCCTGTTAGTGTTCATCCACATCAACACCAGGACTATTGTTCCTGAGACTGTTCATTCACATCAACACCAGGGCTATTATTCCTGATGCTGTTCATCCACATCAACACCAGGGCTATTTTTCCTGAACTGTTCATCCACATCATCACCAGGTTTATTGTTCCTGAGACTGTTCATGCATATCAACAACAGGGCTATTATTCCTGAGGCTGTTCATCCACCTCAATAGCAGGACTATTGTTCCTGAGACTGTTCATTCACATCAACACCAGGGCTATTGTTCCTGAGGCTGTTCATCCGCATCATCACCAGGGCGATTTTTCCTGCGACTGTTCATCCACATCAACACCAGGGCTATTTTTCCTGAACTGTTCATCCACATCAACACCAGCTTTATTGTTCCTGAGACTGTTGATCCACATCAACACCAGTGCTATTGTTCCTGAGGCTGTTCATCCACCTCAACACCAGGACTATTATTCCTGAGACTGTTCATCCACATCAACACCAGGCATATTGTTCCTGAGGCTGTTCATCCACTTCAACATCAGGGCTATTATTCCTGAGACTGTTCATCCACATCAACATCAGGATTATTTTTTCTGAGACTGTTCATTCAGATCAACACCAGGGCAATTGTTCCTGATCTGTTCATCTACATCAACACCCGTTTTATTGTTCCTCAGACTGTTCATCCACATCAACACCAGGTTTATTGTTCCTGAGACTGTTCATCCACATCAACACCAGGGCTATTGTTCTTGAGACTGTTCATCGAAATCAACATCAGGGCTATTGTTCCTGAGACTGTTCATCGTCATCAACACCAGGGCTAATGTTCCTGAGACTGTTCATCCACTTCAACATCAGGGCTATTGTTCCTGAGACTGTTCATCCTCATCAACACAAAGTTTATTGTTCCTGAGATTGTTCATGCTCATCAACATCAGGGCTCTTGTTCCTGAGACTGTTCATCCACATCAACACCAGGGCTCTTCTTCCTGAGACTGTTCATCCACATCAACATCAGGGCTCTTGTTCCTGAGACTGTTCATCCACATCAACACCAGGGCTATTGTTCCTGAGTGTGTTCATCCACATCAACACCAGGACTATTGTTCCTGAGACAGTTCATCCACATCAACACCAGGGCTATTGCTCCTGTTAGTGTTCATCCACATCAACACCAGGACTATTGTTCCTGAGACTGTTCATTCACATCAACACCAGGGCTATTATTCCTGATGCTGTTCATCCACATCAACACCAGGGCTATTTTTCCTGAACTGTTCATCCACATCATCACCAGGTTTATTGTTCCTGAGACTGTTCATGCATATCAACAACAGGGCTATTATTCCTGAGGCTGTTCATCCACCTCAATAGCAGGACTATTGTTCCTGAGACTGTTCATTCACATCAACACCAGGGCTATTGTTCCTGAGGCTGTTCATCCGCATCAACACCAGGGCGATTTTTCCTGCGACTGTTCATCCACATCAACACCAGGGCTATTTTTCCTGAACTGTTCATCCACATCAACACCAGCTTTATTGTTCCTGAGACTGTTGATCCACATCAACACCAGTGCTATTGTTCCTGAGGCTGTTCATCCACCTCAACACCAGGACTATTATTCCTGAGACTGTTCATCCACATCAACACCAGGCATATTGTTCCTGAGGCTGTTCATCCACTTCAACATCAGGGCTATTATTCCTGAGACTGTTCATCCACATCAAAACCAGGGCTATTTTTCCTGAGGCTGTTCATCCACATCAACACCAGGTTTATTGTTCCTGTGGCTGTTCATCCACATCAACATCAGGGCAATTGTTCCTGAGACTGTTCATCCACATCAACAACAGGGCTATTGTTCCTGAGGCTGTTCATCCACATCAACGCCAGGTTTATTGTTCCTTAAACTGTTCATGCATATCAACACCAGGGCTTTTATTCCTGAGACTGTTCATCCACATCAACACCAGGACTATTGTTCCTGAACTGTTCATCCACATCAACACCAGGTGTATTGTTCCTCAGACTGTTCATGCATATCAACACCAGGACTATTGTTCCTGAGACTTTTCATCCACATCAACACCAGGGCTATTATTCCTGAGACTGTTCATCCACATCAACACCAGGACTATTGTTCCTGAGACTGTTCATCCACATCAACACCAGGGCTATTGTTCTTGAGACTGTTCATCGAAATCAACATCAGGGCTATTGTTCCTGAGACTGTTCATCGTCATCAACACCAGGGCTAATGTTCCTGAGACTGTTCATCCACTTCAACATCAGGGCTATTGTTCCTGAGACTGTTCATCCTCATCAACACAAAGTTTATTGTTCCTGAGATTGTTCATGCTCATCAACATCAGGGCTCTTGTTCCTGAGACTGTTCATCCACATCAACACCAGGGCTCTTCTTCCTGAGACTGTTCATCCACATCAACATCAGGGCTCTTGTTCCTGAGACTGTTCATCCACATCAACACCAGGGCTATTGTTCCTGAGAGTGTTCATCCACATCAACACCAAGACTATTGTTCCTGAAACAGTTCATCCACATCAACACCAGGGCTATTGTTCCTGTTAGTGTTCATCCACATCAACACCAGGACTATTGTTCCTGAGACTGTTCATTCACATCAACACCAGGGCTATTATTCCTGATGCTGTTCATCCACATCAACACCAGGGCTATTTTTCCTGAACTGTTCATCCACATCATCACCAGGTTTATTGTTCCTGAGACTGTTCATGCATATCAACAACAGGGCTATTATTCCTGAGGCTGTTCATCCACCTCAATAGCAGGACTATTGTTCCTGAGACTGTTCATTCACATCAACACCAGGGCTATTGTTCCTGAGGCTGTTCATCCGCATCAACACCAGGGCGATTTTTCCTGCGACTGTTCATCCACATCAGCACCAGGGCTATTTTTCCTGAACTGTTCAGCCACATCAACACCAGCTTTATTGTTCCTGAGACTGTTGATCCACATCAACACCAGTGCTATTGTTCCTGAGGCTGTTCATCCACATCAACACCAGGACTATTATTCCTGAGACTGTTCATCCACATCAACACCAGGCATATTGTTCCTGAGGCTGTTCATCCACTTCAACATCAGGGCTATTATTCCTGAGACTGTTCATCCACATCAAAAACAGGGCTATTTTTCCTGAGGCTGTTCATCCACATCAACACCAGGTTTATTGTTCCTGTGGCTGTTCATCCACATCAACATCAGGGCAATTGTTCCTGAGACTGTTCATCCACATCAACAACAGGGCTATTGTTCCTGCGGCTGTTCATCCACATCAACACCAGGTTTATTGTTCCTTAAACTGTTCATGCATATCAACACCAGGGCTATTATTCCTGAGACTGTTCATCCACATCAACACCAGGACTATTGTTCCTGAACTGTTCATCCACATCAACACCAGGTGTATTGTTCCTCAGACTGTTCATGCATATCAACACCAGGACTATTGTTCCTGAGACTTTTCATCCACATCAACACCAGGGCTATTATTCCTGAGACTGTTCATCCACATCAACACCAGGACTATTGTTCCTGAGACTTTTCATCCGCATCAACACCAGGGCTATTATTCCTGAGACTGTTCATCCACATCAACACCAGGACTATTGTTCCTGAGACTTTTCATCCACATCAACACCAGGGCTATTATTCCTGAGACTGTTCATCCACATCAACACCAGTTGTATTGTTCCTGAGACTTTTCATCCGCATCAACACCAGGACTATTTTTCCGGTGACTTTTCATTCACATCAACACCAGGACTATTGTTCCTGAGACTGTTCATCCACATCAACACCAGGGCTATTATTCCTGAGACTGTTCATCCACATCAACACCAGGACTATTGTTCCTGAACTGTTCATCCACATCAACACCAGGTGTATTGTTCCTCAGACTGTTCATGCATATCAACACCAGGACTATTGTTCCTTAGACTGTTCATCCACATCAACACCAGGTGTATTGTTCCTCAGACTGTTCATGCATATCAACACCAGGACTATTGTTCCTTAGACTGTTCATCCACATCAACACCAGGACTATTGTTCCTGAGACTTTTCATCCACATCAACACCAGGACTATTGTTCCTGAGACTGTTCATCCACATCAACACCAGGGCTATTGTTCCTGTGACTGTTCATCCATATCAGCACCTGAGATCACAACAAAATAATTTGCAAATCATGCTTTGAAGAAATTTTGAAGGATTATAATTTTATTCCAACTTCTCTCATCAACATATTTCATTACAGAAAGCGAAAAGCAGTTCTTTAAATCAGTTTGTTCAGTTGACTGTAACGAATATCACTGCTCACGTTCCTGAGATGACTGTCCCCAGAGAGGTTGCTCTGTGCTATTAATAAGAGCTCCTCTGAAGAAGTGTCTGCATTGGTGTTCCGCACAAGAAATGGAATACCCTGTAATATATCGCATCGAACTCATTTACTACCCACTTCTTGCAGCTGCCACTGTTCCTGGCAAGGCAGTAAAGTTACATGGTGAAAGTTGAATATAAATGTGTAACTGTTCATGTTACATTTTCCTGTTTGCTGCCATCAGTTAAGTGTCAATTGATTGTTTTGTTTTCCTGATGTGATAACTGATCTAAAATGATGACGCTTCTTGAATTCTAACGACAAAATATACCAGAAAATCAATTTCCTTTAATGGCTGTCATAGAAATTCATCGTAGACATGGCACAGACTTCAGATAAGAAATAAATTATCAGTTTTAAATGTGCTGATGATGTTAAGTGCGTTACACATGTATCGTAAGGATTCGCAGTGTTATTGTATTGTATTATTGTATTTCATAAAATCGTATGGTGTTACTGCAGATGTTTCCCTTCTTTGCATGGATTTGAATCCAGCTTTGTTTATGTTTCTGAATGTAAGTTGAAGGGTAAACCTGGTGATTTCTGTTACTGGTGCATGAACCACCCCATCAGACTTTTCCATTCTTCCCTTTACAAAGTCAATGTTTAAAAAGAGGGCAGGATCTCACTCTCCATGTTGTACAGACCAAACCCAACAGGGCAAGAGTGCACTCTCCATGTTGTACCGACGGTAACCCAATAGGGCGAGAGTCCACTATCCGTGTTGTACAGACTGTAATCCAACAGGGCGAGTGTGCGCTCTCCATGTTGCACATACGATAACCCAACAGGGTGAGAGTGCACTCTCCCTGTTGTACAGACCATAAGCCATCAGGGCGGGAGTTCACTCTCCATGTTGTACAGACTATAACCCAATAGGGTGAGAGTGCACTCTCCATGTTGTCCAGACCATAACCCAACAGGGTGAGAGTGCACTCTCCATGCTGTACAGACTATAACCCAACAGAGTGAGAGTGCACTCTCCATGTTGTTCAGACCATAAGCCATCAGGGCAGGAGTTCACTCTCCATGTTGTACAGACTATAACCCAACAGGGTGAGAGTGCACTCTCCATGTTGTACAGACCATAACCCAACAGGGCGAGAGTGCGCTCTCCATGTTGTACAGACTATAACCCAACAGGGTGAGAGTGCACTCTCCATGTTGTACAGACCATAACCCAACAGGGTGAGAGTGCGCTCTCCATGTTGTACAGACTATAACCCAACAGGGCGAGAGTGCACTCTCCATGTTGTTCAGACCATAACCCAACAGGGTGTGAGTGCACTCTCCATGTTGTACAGACCATAACCCAACAGGGTGAGAGTGCACTCTCCATGTTGTGCAGACTATAACCCAACAGGGTGTGAGTGCACTCTCCATGTTGTACAGTCTATAACCCAACAGGGCGAGAGTGCACTCTCCATGTTGTTCAGACCATAACCCAACAGGGTGAGAGTGCACTCTCCATGTTGTACAGACCATAACCCAACAGGGTGAGAGTGCACTCTCCATGTTGCACAGACCATAACACAACAGGGTGAGAGTGCACTCTCCATGTTGTACAGACTATAACCCAACAGGGTGTGAGTGCACTCTCCATGTTGTACAGACTATAACCCAACAGGGCGAGAGTGCACTCTCCATGTTGTTCAGACCATAACCCAACTGGGTGAGAGTGCACTCTCCACGTTGTACAGACCATAACCCAACAGGGTGAGAGTGCACTCTCCATGTTGTACAGACCATAAGCCATCAGGGCGGGAGTTCACTCTCCATGTTGTACAGACTATAACCCAATAGGGTGAGAGTGCACTCTCCATGTTGTCCAGACCATAACCCAACAGGGTGAGAGTGCACTCTCCATGCTGTACAGACTATAACCCAACAGAGTGAGAGTGCACTCTCCATGTTGTTCAGACCATAAGCCATCAGGGCAGGAGTTCACTCTCCATGTTGTACAGACTATAACCCAACAGGGTGAGAGTGCACTCTCCATGTTGTACAGACCATAACCCAACAGGGCGAGAGTGCGCTCTCCATGTTGTACAGACTATAACCCAACAGGGTGAGAGTGCACTCTCCATGTTGTACAGACCATAACCCAACAGGGTGAGAGTGCGCTCTCCATGTTGTACAGACTATAACCCAACAGGGCGAGAGTGCACTCTCCATGTTGTTCAGACCATAACCCAACAGGGTGTGAGTGCACTCTCCATGTTGTACAGACCATAACCCAACAGGGTGAGAGTGCACTCTCCATGTTGTGCAGACTATAACCCAACAGGATGTGAGTGCACTCTCCATGTTGTACAGACTATAACCCAACAGGGCGAGAGTGCACTCTCCATGTTGTTCAGACCATAACCCAACAGGGTGAGAGTGCACTCTCCATGTTGTACAGACCATAACCCAACAGGGTGAGAGTGCACTCTCCATGTTGTACAGACTATAACCCAACAGGGTGTGAGTGCACTCTCCATGTTGTACAGACTATAACCCAACAGGGCGAGAGTGCACTCTCCATGTTGTTCAGACCATAACCCAACAGGGTGAGAGTGCACTCTCCATGTTGTACAGACCATAACCCAACAGGGTGAGAGTGCACTCTCCATGTTGCACAGACCATAACACAACAGGGTGAGAGTGCACTCTCCATGTTGTACAGACTATAACCCAACAGGGTGTGAGTGCACTCTCCATGTTGTACAGACTATAACCCAACAGGGCGAGAGTGCACTATCCATGTTGTTCAGACCATAACCCAACTGGGTGAGAGTGCACTCTCCACGTTGTACAGACCATAACCCAACAGGGTGAGAGTGCACTCTCCATGTTGTACAGACCATAAGCCATCAGGGCGGGAGTTCACTCTCCATGTTGTACAGACTATAACCCAATAGGGTGAGAGTGCACTCTCCATGTTGTCCAGACCATAACCCAACAGGGTGAGAGTGCACTCT
The DNA here is from genome assembly GCF_036365525.1 of Heterodontus francisci. Lineage (NCBI taxonomy): Eukaryota > Metazoa > Chordata > Chondrichthyes > Heterodontiformes > Heterodontidae > Heterodontus > Heterodontus francisci. The sequence goes on along the minus strand of NC_090412.1, from coordinate 31,518,256 downwards.
CCATGCTGTACAGACTATAACCCAACAGAGTGAGAGTGCACTCTCCATGTTGTTCAGACCATAAGCCATCAGGGCAGGAGTTCACTCTCCATGTTGTACAGACTATAACCCAACAGGGTGAGAGTGCACTCTCCATGTTGTACAGACCATAACCCAACAGGGCGAGAGTGCGCTCTCCATGTTGTACAGACTATAACCCAACAGGGTGAGAGTGCACTCTCCATGTTGTACAGACCATAACCCAACAGGGTGAGAGTGCGCTCTCCATGTTGTACAGACTATAACCCAACAGGGCGAGAGTGCACTCTCCATGTTGTTCAGACCATAACCCAACAGGGTGTGAGTGCACTCTCCATGTTGTACAGACCATAACCCAACAGGGTGAGAGTGCACTCTCCATGTTGTGCAGACTATAACCCAACAGGATGTGAGTGCACTCTCCATGTTGTACAGACTATAACCCAACAGGGCGAGAGTGCACTCTCCATGTTGTTCAGACCATAACCCAACAGGGTGAGAGTGCACTCTCCATGTTGTACAACCATAACCCAACAGGGTGAGAGTGCACTCTCCATGTTGTACAGACTATAACCCAACAGGGTGAGAGTGCACTCTCCATGTTGCACAGACCATAACACAACAGGGTGAGAGTGCACTCTCCATGTTGTACAGACTATAACCCAACAGGGTGTGAGTGCACTCTCCATGTTGTACAGACTATAACCCAACAGGGCGAGAGTGCACTCTCCATGTTGTTCAGACCATAACCCAACTGGGTGAGAGTGCACTCTCCACGTTGTACAGAACATAACCCAACAGGGTGAGAGTGCACTCTCCATGTTGTACAGACGATAACCCAACAGGGTGAGAGTGCACTCTCCATGTTGTACAGACCATAACCCAACAGGGTGTGAGTGCACTCTCCATGTTGTACAGGCTATAACCCAACAGGGTGAGGGTGCACTCTCCATGTTGTACAGACCATAACCCAACAGGGTGTGAGTTCACTCTCCATGTTGTACAGACTATAACCCAACAGGGTGAGAGTGCACTCTCCATGTTGTGCAGACTATAACCCAACAGGGTGAGAGTGCACTCTCCATGTTGTACAGATTATAACCCAACAGGGTGAGATTACACTCTCCATGTTGTACAGACTAAAGCGCAACACGGCGAGAGTGCCCTCTCCATGTCGTACATACAAGAACCCAACAGGTTGGGAGTGCACTCTCCCTGTTGTACAGAACATAACCCAAACGGGAGGAGTTGGTCTGCAGATTATAATTTTAGTTGACACTGGTGTTTTGGATGTCAAAATTCTCTAGAAAATAAAGTCCGTACTTTTTTTTAACCACAGCATCCATTTCTCTGTCTGAGATCAACAATTCCTTTCACATTTTATCATCTTTTGCCGCAGATTTCTGTGCCACCAATAAGCAGTTCTTTAAATTCAGTTAGATTTAATTCAGAACTGTAAAATGCATGTTTTCTTCTTTGTCTCTAAATGGTTCTTAACAAATATTTTGTGGCACTGTCGAGGTAAATTTCATGTTTTCTGCTTCCTCCAGTTAACTTGGTGGCGATTGTGATTTTGTCTCGAGGAAAGTGCGGTCTCTCCAAATGTATCACTCACTATCTGGTGGCCATGGCAGTGGCGGATCTAATGGTGATTATCATCCATGTGATATTACACCGGATCAATATCATGTACTTTCCAATTGGTTTCCTGTTTATAACTCCTGTGTGTGTGGTAAACCTTGTTGCATTTACTGCAGCTTTAGGCTGTTCGGTCTGGTTTACTGTTGCCTTCACTTTTGATCGCTTTGTAAAAATTTGCTGCCAGAAGCTACAATCAAAATATAACAATGAAAAAACAGCAACGGTGGTTATTGCAACTGTGTTTGTGGTGAGCTGCATTTGGAGTTTTCCCTTTTACTTTGCAGGTGAACCTGTATTTATAATTGACAACGTGCCTTGGTATTGTGTTCAAACAGATGATTATCGCACCTCCCCCTTGTGGAGGGTTTATATGTGTATCAACAGCATCATAAAAGCTATCTTACCAACCTTTTAATTCTGTTGTTCAATGCTTTGACCATCAGACACATTCTAATGGCAAATGGAGTACGCAGGGGACTCCGGAGAAACAGTGAGAATCAGAATGATCCAAAGTTGAAGAATCGGAGGAATTCTATGATTTTGCTTTTTGCTATTTCTGCCAATTTCATACTATTGTGGATGACATTTATTGTCTATTCGCTAAACTGGCCGGTGATAAACTTGAGAAACACAGACAAATATTACAGTAATTCGATATATGTTATGCAACAGGTTGGATACATGTTGCTGCAGGTTCTCAGTTCCTGCACAAACACTTGTATCTATGGACTGACACAGAGGAAATTCAGAGAGGAACTGAAGAATGGGGTGAAATATTTGTTTACACTGAATGGGAAATTGTGTCAATAACAAGTAACAAACATTGATCTGGCGCAGGGTTTATAGGTTTATCGGTCACTTGTTTTTATATTCCTGAAATTCTTGTGTGTAAGTGAAGGACTATGAGAAGACTGATTATCTTTAACACGATTTTGGATACTGATGTATAATTACCAGAATATTAAAGATGGATTTTAATGTGCGTAAATTAAATTATATAACATGAAATATCCAAAGTCAATTTAACAGCTGGATTTATGGAGTTACAGCAAATGTACAACATCGAACATCATGAAATTAATTTGTTATAAAGGAATAGTGATACTATATTACATATTTTGCACACAAACAACAACCTCAGGCAAGGATGTTCTGACAATCATTACAATTCGCCATTGGATCAATGCATGAAAACTTTATTTTATCAAGAACAAATTCACATGGTTAAATAAGTTATCAATACAGAGAATATGTTCCTTAAAAAGAGGCCAAAAATGGATTCACCTGTTAGGGAAAAATCTAGTTTTTACAGGTACCTTTCCTGTCTCCTTCACTCATCGAATCTCTCTATGCAAATTGTCCAGGACATGAAATCCACCTCCTGCAGCCTTGAGCTTATTTCCACTCGAATAACAGTCGCACCTCCCTTTCATCCCCAAAACCCTTCAACATGTTGTTGCCTCTCAAATCTGTGTACATCCTTCTGACAATATCATATTTGTATCTCTTCAATCCAGTTTCCACCCCTGCTACAATACTCAATTGCCCCAAACAAAGTAAAACATCTCATCTTCTGTGACTGTTACTGTGGTGCACAATCCCTGAAAAAGACCTCCTCAGTCTCTCGGTAATCTTTGACATGATAGACCATTCAATTCTCCTTCAATGTCTCTGATCCATTTGCCATTTAACTGGTGCTGTCCTCGTGTGGTTCTAATCTTACCTGCTGTCCAATAACCTCACTTTTTCCTTGGAGCCTCCAAGGATCTACTCTCGCCCTCCAGCTGTATTTTCCCATCTCCATGCTGCCCTTTGAAGATATTATCTGAACATACAGGGTCAGCTTCCATATGTATGTTGATGACACCTATTTCTACCTCTCCATTATCACACTCAACCCTTACACAGCCACTGGGTTTCAGATTGCTTGAAGGACATGCAGTATTTATAATTCAGTTTCCTCCAGTTAAACATTGGAGGACAGGAGTCACCCATCTTCGAGTCCACAGCACAAACTCTGCATCTTTCACTCTCTATTCCTACACCTTGGCCATCGTCTCAGCAGAACCCATAAAGTTTACAATCTTAGTTTCCTTTTCGACCCCACGCTGAGCATCAGGAACCCATATTCTCTCATCACATAGACCACCTACTTCCGTAATGTCAACGTCCTCCATTCACTCGACAGTCCACGTGCTGTTGAAACTCTCATCCATTTCTTGTCATCTCCATACTCACGTTATCCAATGTCCGACTGGTCGACATCCCATTTACAAGATTGACAAACCTCAGCTCTGCTAAAACTCTGCTGCCCACATCCTGTCACATCCAAGCTCCTCTGCTCCGACAAGCATATACTTGTTGAACTTCATTTAGTCCTCGGCCTCCAAAACATCGAATTTAAAGTTCTGGTCCTTGGAGATCCTTCCATATGACTTTCAATATCAGTAAAATTCTCCAGCCCGACTAAAACCCACCCTTCACTCACAACTCTCTTTTGCTCGAACACCCATGTTAATGGTCCATCCCTTTGCCCAACTGTGCCTGGTGATGCCTTCAACCACTAAGGTTCTATCGAGGGAGATAAAGCACGATTAGATCTGAATAATTAAACTTTATTTGTGCCACTTCTTCCTATATTTTATTATGAAAGCTTCACGTATTCAGAGAAAGGGCTTTTCATTTTATTGTTTTAGTCTTTATCTTTACATGGAAAATATTCCCTGGTGAGCTAATAGTGTTAAACCCTCTGTCCCTTTCTGTTCCTCTCTGCTGTCTGTAACCAAATCCCGACACTGTTCTGTTGCCTCGACTTTTCACCTTAGATTTCTAAATTTCCCTTCAGTTGAATCTTCCCCCACCCTTTTACGTTAATGCTCTGCTCAGACCCCTAGTTGTATGATTCCCCAGGATATTGATCCCAGCCTGGATTTACTGGAGCCCATTCCAATGGAACAGCTCCCTCTTTCCCCAGTGCCCCATGAATCAAAGCCCCTCCTTTCCAAATCACTCATTGAGCCACACATTTAATTCTCTAATCTGCTTGAACCATTGCCAATCCGTGTGTGACTGAGATAACAATGTAATCAGAGATTATTACCAATGAGGTGTTATTTTAATATGTACCCTAATTCTACAAATTCTCTCAGCAGAATATCATTCCTATTTCTACATATGTCATTTGTTCCTACATGGACCATTACAACTGGATCCTCCCCCTCCCACTCCAAGTTCATCTACAGCTGCGAGGAGGTGTCTTGTACCGGGAAGGCACATAACCTTTGGAACTTGATGCCACGCCTGCATCTACAAGTATCTATCCCCTGACTATACTGTCCTCTATCATTGTCACATTCTGTTGCACTGCCCCACTTCAATGGTTTCTTGCACCATGGTGCTATGGTCAGTTTGCCCATCCACCCTGCAGTCCTTGTTCTCATCCACACAGGTAACAAGTACCTCAGGCCTGCTGATTAAAGTCAAGGGCCAAGACTCCTCCATCATTAAATGCTGGATCCCCAGACCTGTCTGACTCACAGTCACATCCTCCTTTCCATGACTATTGACTAACTCTGAACTACAACTTAACCTAATGGGTGTGATTGCCTCCTGGAACATTGTGTCCAGGTTTCTCGCCCCCTCTATGATGTTGCACAATTATGCAGCTCCGGCTCCACCCCAACAACTCAAAGATGAATTTAATTGAGCTGCAGACACTTACCACACATCTGCTTGTCCAGCATCACAATGCTCTCCATTATCTCCCACATGTTGCAGTTACAGTACATCATCTGCTCAGCCATGTCTGTCTAACATTATTTATTTATTTGATTATTTAACTGGTTACTAATTTAGTAAAGTAATAACAAGTTACAGTTTTGGACAGTTACAGACTTGGAACACCAGCAAAGTTTCTGACTGATAATGGAGGGGAATTTGCTGATAACGAGTTCAATGCCATGTGTAAAAATATGAACATCATTAGCATGAATATCACAGCTGGATGGCCTTTCAGCAATGGACTCTGAAAAGGAATCATGTGGTTATCGCTGAAATGTTTCAAAATGTTTTAACTGATCAGCCACACAGCAAGGGCAGCACTGTGGCGCAGTGGTTAGCACCGCAGCCTCACAGTTCCAGGGACCCGGGTTCGATTCTGGGTACTGCCAGTGTGGGGTTTGCAAGTTCTCCCTGTGTCTGCGTGGGTTTCCTCCGGGTGCTCGGGTTTCCTCCCACATGTCAAAGACTTGCAGGTTGATAGGTTAATTGGCCATTATATATATTGCCCCTAGTGTAGGCAGGTGGCAGGGAAATATATAGGGACAGGTGGGGATGTGATAGGGATATGGGATTCGTATAAATGGGTAGTTGATGGTCGGCACAGACTCGGTGGGCCGAAGGGCCTGTTTCAGTGCTGCATCTCTATACTAAAGTTGACAACCACCTGGCATGGGCAGTTCACACAAAGAATTCACTCCAGATATTTGGAGGCTATAGTCCTTATCAATTAGTCTCTGGGCAAAACCCCAAATCACATTCTGTTCTGTGTCATATTTCTCCTGTGCTGCAAGATACCACAATACCAGTTAGCCTGACATCTGTGGTGGGCAAGTTGCTGGAGTCTATAATCAAGGAGAGGGTGACTGAACACCGAGAAACATTTCAGTTAATCAGGGACAGCCAGCTTGGATTCATCACGGGAAGGTCATGCCTGACAAATCTCATTGAATTTTTTGAAGAGGTGACTAAGGTAGTGGACAGGGGAATGTCTATGGATGTTATTTATATGGAATTACAGAAGGCATTTGATAAAGTCCCACATAAGATACTGTTAACGAAGGTAGAAGCCCATGGAGTTGAGGGCAAATTATTGACATGGTTAGAAAGTTGGTTGAGTGGTAGGTGACAGAGAGTGGGGATAATGGGTAAGTACTTCGATTGGCAGGATTGAACCAGTGGTGTCCCACAGGGATCTGTGTTGGGGCCTCAATTATTCACATTATTCATTAACGACTTGAATGATGGCATAGTAAGTCATATATCCACATTTGCTGATGATACAAAGTTAGGTGGCATTACAGACAGTCTCGATCTTAGCATACAATTGCAAGGAGATATTGATAGACTAGGTGAATGGGCAAAACTGTGGCAGATGGATTTCAATGTCAGCAAGTGTGAGGTTATCCATTTTGGACCAAAAAAGGATAGAGAAGGGTACTTTCTAAATGGGAAGAGGTTAAGTACAGTTGATGTCCAAAGAGACTTGGGGGTTCAGGTGCATAGATCTTTAAAATGCCACGAGCAAGTGAGGAAAATAATCAAAACGGCTAATGGAATGCAAACCTTTATATCTAGAGGATTGGAGTATAAAGACACAGAGGTTATGCCGCAGCTGTACAAAACCCTGGTTAGATCCCACTTGGAGTACTGTGAGCAGTTCTGGGCACCACACCTTAGGAAGGATATATTGGCCTTGGAGGGAGTGCAATGTAGGTTTACAAGAATGATACCTGGACAACAGGGGTTAAGTTACGAGGAGAGATTACACAGTTTAGGCCTATTTTGACTGGAACTTAGAAGGTTAAGGGGTGATCTGATTGAAGTCTTCAAGATATTAACAGGAAAAGACAGGCTAGATAAAGATAAACTATTTCCACTGGGGTTGGAGATTCTAAAACAAGGGGGCATAGTCTAAAAATTAGGACCAGACCATTCAGGAGAGATGTTCGGAAGCACTTCTTCACACAACTAGCAGTTGAAGCTAGAACAACTGTTAATTTTAAATCTCAGATAGATAGATTTTTGTTAAGCAAAGATATTAAGGGATATGGGCCAAAGGCTGGTATATGGAGTTAGGCCATGGATCAGCCATGATCTCATTGAATAGTGGGACAGGCTCGAGGGGCTGAATGGCCTATTCCTGTTCCTATCTTCCGATGTTCGTCATACTCTCCACTTCACTGTTCAATTGAATAATTCAAAATTCGAAGAGCACTGAGACATTGGCTGGATTTTACACCCCCCCCCCCCCCTCAAAGGGTTGGATATTGGGGGCTTTGGGGTGTAAAATGGGGTGAGTGGGCAGTATTTAGCCGCTGCCGCTCTGTGTAAAGTGGCGGCAGAGGTGGGATCCGGTCAGGAAGGGTCCCCCGAACATCCCACTTCATTTTACACCCCCAAAAAAGCCGGATGGTGGCAGGGGTGGGACATAAATTGAAGCAGGAGGCTTGGTGAGGGGCCTTCACTACTGGTTCCCATCTTCAACAGAAATTCCTTCAGGGAGGAGGGACAATTTAAAGAACAAAAAACTCAAAAAGTAATTCAAAATTAAATTCCTTCACCACTTTACCCAGAGCGGCAGTGGCTAAAAACTGCCCGCTCGCCCCAGGCCAATCAGGTCCCTTAAGTGGACACTTAATGGCCACTAAAGGACCTCCACCCATCTCCACGGAGATTTCACCTGTGGCTGCTCGCTGGTCAGGACCAAGAAAAGCCGCCTGACAAAAGCAGGGAGTGCTGCCCCCGCTTCCCCAACGACCCCCAATACTCAACACGAGCCCTGTACCTGGCGAGGTAACAAAAGCTTGCCTGTGTTCCAGGCTTCCCCGACATCTTCCTCCCAAAGCTGGGCTGCAATCCCAGCAGCCACCACCACTGCCTGTGGTGCTGCTGGGACTGAGAGCTGCTGGCCCACTGATTGGTCAGCAGCTCAATTAGGCAGGACTTCCTACCTCAAGCACGTACCTCCGCCCCAGAGCAATAAAAGCCCAGGGATCCGCAAAATATGGGTCGGATCCACATGCCAGGTGGAAGCAGGTTCGCCACCGACGTTTTTAGTCAGTGGCTGGCTCCCGTCTGCAAAGAGTAAAATCCTGGCCATTGTTTAAGACCATCTGAGACACACTTTATTCAGGAGATTTAATACCCTCAAAAGGAGAGGGTCTAAGGTAATGAAAATATCCTGGGAAAGCAATTGGTGGTGTTGGGAAGAAAGAACTTATCACCATGGAAATCAGACTGTTGAGAATCTTTCATCACAATAAATATAAAATCTCACAACCTGAGCAGCCAATAGAAGCAACTGAGGCAACTTGTACCACAAATGTTGATGTGTTCTGTGATGTCGGTCCTGAGGAATTGTTAATCTGAGTATAGCAGAAAGGGAAGATTGGGGGGAAGCAAAATTAGTAACTGGAAGTAGAAAAGGAGTAAGCAAAATTACAAGACAGGTGAAGCAAAGGCAAACATCAAATAAAATCAGATTACAGAATAATGTTAAAAAGTCAGTTATAACACTCTATCTGAATGCAGACAGCATTCACAACAAGGTAAATGATTTGAAGGCACAAATACAGGGAAATGGGTATGATTTAGTTGCCATTTCAGAGACCATGGTATAGGGTAACCAAGACGGAATTACAGAATTCTGATGAAGGGTCACTGACCTGAAACGTTAACTCTGTTTCTCTCTCCATCGATGCTGCCTGACCTGCTGAGTATTTCCACAATTTCTTGTTTGTGTTACATGGTTGGTACAGTGCAGAATGAGGCCATTCAGCCCATCTTGTTTACACTGGCTCTCCAAACGAGTATTTCATCTAATGCCACTCCTCTGCCTTCTCCCCATAAACCCGAACATCCTTCCTTTTCATATAACTGTCAAATTCCCTCTTGTTGCCTCGATTGAACCTACCTCCTGCACACTGTTACAACCAGGTGAGAAAGGAGTCTCGTGTTCTCTCTCAGCCTTTACCAGTTTGGCAGTAGCAGGATTTAATTTATTAAAGCACCGTTTGTTAAGCTTCCCCTCCTTGTTCGCTGCTCTCTAATTGTAAAGACAAAAAAAAAAACAGACAGGTTTTCTTAGATTTAAACAAGAAAGGTGTGTTTATTAACCTCAAAATTCTAATTTGGTTAAATCTATTAAAAATACATGACATGACCATGCTAGCATGCATCCACGATAAACACACACAGATAGAGACAGAAAAGGAGAACGAATTAAAAAGGAAAGGTTTGAATCAATAACTGGAGTTCATTTACTGTTTGTGGACTGGATATACAGCTTTTGATTGCAGTTGTTTTTCCAATTCTCCTTGGGGCCCAGTGCACACTTTCAAACGTGTTTAAATGCAGAAGTCTTCTCTCTCTTAAGGTTTGAGTGGCCTCAGTGGATCTTCCTTGAATTTCTTAAGCGAGAGAGGGGAGACAGGTGCTCTCTTCTTCATGTTCAGTTGCAGTCTGTTTTCTAAGTGATCTGTGAGTACAATTCAAAACTCCAAGTTGGCCAGCAGGTTATTCATGTGACTAACCCCTTATTGGGAACAACCACTCCAGCATGGTCCAAAGGATCCAAAGCTCTCAGAGGGGAGTGTAATGCTGTCTCTTACATAGACAAGACATGGATCATGGTTGCCCAGACCAAAATGAGCAGTCATGTTTCAGTGGTCTTTCTAAACCAAACTTATTTTTCCCAGTCCAATAACAGTTTAAAATTAATTCCCCATATGACAAAATTAATATGACTCATTTTTGCAGGTGTGGTTTTCAAGATACCTCCACATTCAGTGGATTGAAGTGCAATTTTTGAAGAGCATTTCTTTCTAAAAAAATCTCTTGGCATTTTTCACGGATGAAGATTTTGGGAAGGTTGTAGTTATCAGTTCCAGGCCCACTGGTGTCCAGTCAGGCCTGTCCGTGACCAGCAGATTCTCCCACAGCGGGTACAAGTGAAGGTGTAGTCGCTGCTGTGGGCAATTGGATCTATTCTTCACCTCATTTACTCTTTCATGCTGGTTCTTCACTCAGTCTCAAAGGTGTCTGCAGCCTTCCTGATGAAGCACCTCCAGGCATCACGATTTAGATTTAGAGATACAGCAGTGAAACAGGCCCTTCGGCCCACTGAGTCTGTACCGAACATTAACCACCCATTTATACTAATCCTACACTAATCCCATATTCCTACCACATCCTCACCTGTCGCTATATTCCCCTACCACCTACCTATACTAGGGGCAATTTATAATGGCCAATTTACCTATCAACCTGCAAGTCTTTTGGCATGTGGCAGGAAACCGGAGCACCCAGAGGAAACCCACGCAGACACAGGGAGAACTTGCAAACTTCACACAGGCAGTGCCCAGAATTGAACCCGGGTCGCTGGAGCTGTGAGGCTGCGGTGCTAACCACTGCACCACTGTGCCACTGTGCCGCCCTATGACCTGTGCTTCCCACTGCCGATGGTCGATGTGACACACAGAGAGGGTATACTTCAGAGAGTGCTTGAAACGTTTACATGGGGCTCCTCTGTTCCTTTTACCTGAGCTCAGCTCTCCAGACAACATGATCTTGGGCAAGAGACTGTCGTCCATTTGGGTAACATGACCTGCCCAAGACAGTTGTCTTTACAGAAGAATGGCCTCGATGCTGGTGATGTTGGCTGTTTCCAGGACTTCAATGTTTGTGATGTGGTCCTGACTGCAGATCTTGAGGATGTTGCGGAGGCAGCACTGATGGAAACACTCGAGAAGGTGTACATGACAGTGGTATTGGACACATGACTCGGTGTATACAGAAGGGTGATGAGGACTATAGCTTTGTGGCTTTGCACACTTTGAGTTTCGTCTGTACTCTGAGGCTGTGGTTGCTCCACACACGTTTGTAGAGTCTGTCGAATGTACTGTTTGCTTTTGAGAGCCTCTTGTCTATGGTGGCATCAAATGAGATGATGCTCCCCAAATAAGTAAATTACTTGAGGACATTGATCTGGCTTCCCTCGATGACAATGCTTGGCGGTCTGTAATCTTCTTGGGGTGCAGGTTAATGCAGGACTTCCACTTTATAAAATAAATAAAGAGAGAAAGTACAGGAAAAGACACATGAATTTCTCTCATTCATTCTCATTCACAGAGAAATCCTAAAGATTGTTATTGCCTGTCTTTTCTTGGTATCACTTTTCACCTGACTGTGGCGGAGGGTTCTTTGCTAATCTTCCCTTTGTCCTCTGGGACACTTCTGCCTTCAGGTATTGGCCCATATTCCACTGAAATCCGCTGTGGCACTTCGACTCGATGAGGCATCACCCTCACAGGTTTTCTGCCCTCCAGAGGACTATCTTTGTCTCTGTGAGTTTGTGTAAATGCTGTCAGCAACTCCAAAATGGTGGTTCTGGTGTCTGTATTTACATAGGAGGATGTCGGGTCTAAGTTATCCAACATTTTGGGGTTGGCTGACTGCACAGCAAGGGTTTTCATCTGAGATTCCTCTCGGATCCCCTGTAACCTGTCCTCTTTGTCCCTTTTTCCTATTTCGTCTCTAACTTCTGGCCAGCCTTGTGCCTGTCTGCCCTTTTTATTCTCTGCAGGGATCCCGTACAGTTCCCCAGTGCTCTGCTGGAGGATTTCCCAAATACAGATACAGGACTTAGGGCTGTAGATTTCACGACAGGTTGCGGTTTCCCCTCATGGCACATGTGGGAACTCCTGCAGTTCTCCACTACATCTTTGTGGAGTTTTGGTCAGTCAAACTGCTGTCTTGTGCAGGCTTTGGTTTTTCATATACTGATATGTACAGCCACTATAATCTCCTGGCCATTCTTAATATTTCTCTGCGGTACCTCTGCAGCACCACCAGATGGTGAACCACTATCCACTCTTTGTCCTCAGATCAGTGATGAGAACTCCACTTCCACACCAGTACCTCATTCTTTAAATATTAGTAGTTAGGGACTCCCTCTGCTTCAATTTCAGACTGGGCAGCCTGTGATAAGTCTTTCAGTATTGGGTCGCTCGCTGAGCCCCAGTTAGGGAAGATTTATTTAATCCATCCCGGGGGTCATATAACTTTCTAAAGAAAGGTTCAGACATAGGAACATAGGAAAATGGGAACAGGAGTAGGCCATTCAGCCCCTCGTGCCTGTCATGAGATCATGGCTGATCCACGGCCTAACTCCATATACCTGCCTTTTGCCCATATCCCTTAATATCTTTGCTTAACAAAAATCTATCTATCTGAGATTTAAAATTAACAACTGTTCTCGCTTCAACTGGTGTTTGTGGGAGAGAGATCCAAACCTCTACCACCCTTTGCATGAAAAAGTGTTTCCTAACATCTCTTCTGAACAGTCTGGTCTTAATTTTTAGACTATGCCCCCGAGTTTTAGAATCTCCAACCCCAGTGGAAATAGTTTATCTTTATCTAGCCTGTCTTTTCCTGTTAATATCTTGAATACCTCAAACGGATCACACCTTAACCTTCTAAATTCCAGCGAAAACGGGCCTAATTTGTGTAATCTCTCCTCGTAACTTAACCCCTGTTGTCCAGGTATCATTCTTGTAAACCTACATTGCACTCCCTCCAAGGCCAATATATCCTTCCTAAGGTGTAGTGCCCAATACTGCTCACAGTACTCCAAGTGGGGTGTAACCAGGGTTAGATCCCATTCGGCCGGATCTGTGCTGTGTTTTGCATTTTTATAAGCTCTTTCTCAATGTTTTACGATATCCCGAATCTCTTTAGTTGTCCATGGCTGTTTTTACTGTGAAGAGGAGCTGTTTCCTCTCAGGGGTATATACTCGCTCTGTATTTCATTAAATGTTTCTTTAAATATTCTCCACTGTTCTTCAGTCGTTTGACCCATTAACAGATCTACCCAGTTTACCTTGGACAGTCTCTGTCTCATCCCAGTAAAGTCAGCCTTACCCAATTCTAAAATTCTCGTAGCTGATTCGTGCTTTTCACTTTCAAACGCTACCTTGAATTCGATCATGTTGTGATTACTATTTGATAAATGTTCACACACAGTTAGGCTACTAATTAAATTTGGCTCATTACTCATAATTAAATCTAATATTACCTGTTCCCGGACACATTCCAGAAATTCACTACCTTTCTGATAGGTGTTAGTCTGCCTCTCCCAATCTATGTGTAAGGTAAAATCCCCCATTAATACTACTCTGCCTTAGTTGCACACTTGCCTAATTTGTGCATTTATACAATCTAACACCTAAGAACTGCTACCAGGGGACTATACACAATACCTATTACAGTTTTAGATCCTTTTCTGTTCCTTATTTCCACCCATAATGTCTCCACTGGATGTTTTCCCCTCATTATATCCTCCCTCACCAATGAGGTGATATTATTTCTAATCAGTAAGGCTACTCCACCCCCTCTGCCATTTTCCCTGTCCCTCCTGTAAACTTTATAACCAGGTATATTTAGTTCCCAGTCCCGACCATCCTGCAGCCACATCTCCGCAATGGCCACCACATCATAATCTTCCATTTGAATTTGTGCCTGGAGTTCATCTAGTTTATTCCCTACACTCTGTGCATTTGTATATAGAACTCTTATTTGGGCTTTACCCCCTAACCTGTCCCTCAGCACTGATGCTTTATTCACCTGTTGACTATTTCTCTCTGGTTTAACCAGTGTAACTTCTTGCAGTTTTGCCATTACCTGCAGTTCCTGAAGTAGGGTTCCTGACTGTTTCTTTACTCTCTGCCCTGTTACTTGTTTTTGAAACTGCATTGACTTCCCCTGAGGCCTCCCCCTCCTCCCCATTTACCAGTTTTAAGTCCTTGAGACCACCTATTTATCCTTTCCTCCAGGACACTGGTCCCAGATTGGTTCACTAGAGACCATCCCAAAGTTCCAGTTCCCGCCTGTCCTAATTCTGATGCCAGTGCCCCATGAAATAGAACCCCTCTTTCCCACACCACTCCTTTATCCACGTGTTTACATCCCAAGTTTTCTTATCCCTATGCTAATTTGCACGTGGATCGGGTAATAATCCAGAGATTATAACCCTTGAGGACCTGTTTTTTAATTTTGTTCCTAGTTCCTGATAGTCCCCAAACAGGTCCTCTTGCCTAGTCATGCCTATGTCATTTGTCCCACCGTGGACCACAACAACTGGATCCTCCCCCTCCCTCTCCAATATCCTTTCAAGCCGCTTACAGATGTCCCTCACCCTGGCACCGAGTAGGCATCACACCATGTGGGACTCTCGGTCTTGCTTACAAAGAATGTTATAAGTACCCCTAATGATGGAATCCCCTACCACTGTCACTTTTCTTTTTGCTCCCCCCTCTTGAATGACCTCCTGTACCATGGTGCAGTGGTCAGTTTGCTCATCCTCCTGCAGTCCTTTTCCTCATCCACACAGGGAGTAAGTACCTCGTACCTGTTAGACAAGGTCATGAGCTGAGGATCCTCCATTGCTGATTTCAGGATCCCTCTACCTGCCTCACCTGCAGTCACATCCTCCTATCCCTGACCACTGGCCGAATTTGAGATACTTAATCTACGGGGTGTGACTGCCTTAAGCACAGTGTCCAGGAACCTCTCCCCCTCCCTGATGTGCTGCAGTATCTGAAGCTCGGACTCCAGCCCATCAACTCTGAGCTGAAGTTCTTCGAGCTGCAAGCACTTGCTGCAGATGTGGTCACTGTGACTCGCAATGGGATCTACCAGCTCCCACATCATGCAGCTATGGCACATTGACTGCCCTGCCATCTCCACTTTACTTTAGTTAATTAGTTTTTCAAATTTGGTGCAGATTCCTTACCAGCTTTCCTGTGACATTACATTTTTCAGATTTTTCTCAGTTTCAGTTGGAACACTGAAGCAGTGAAAGGAGCTCCACCCCTCTGGGTCCACTCTACCTCCGCTCCCTGGTGACTAGGCTGTGAAATCCCCCAGGTAAGTTATTTATACTCACAGCTCCGATACTCCACCCCTCTGGGTACACTCTACCTCCGCTCCCCGGTGACTAGGCCGTGATATCCCCCAGGTAAGTTACTTATACTCAAAGCTCCGATGCTCCACCCCTCTGAGTCCACTCTACCTCCGCTTCCCTGTGACTAGGCCTTGAAATCCCCCAGGTAAGTTATTTATACTCACAGCTCCGATACTCCACCCCTCTGGGTCTGCTCTACCTCTGCTCCCCGGTGACTAGGACGTGAAATCCCCGAGGTAAGTTATTTATACCCACAGCTCTGATACTCCACCCCTCCAGGTCCGCTGTACCTCCGCTCCCCATTGACGAGCTCCCCTGACTCAGGGTTGCAGACACAGCTTGTCTAACCAGCTTTAGTGCAAGGGTTAATGACAAGGAAATCTCAGCAACCTCATCAAAATGTACCCCATCATGGTCAGCTACCTTCAACACTGTGCCCAAATTGTGGAACTGCTCATAAAGTCGCTACGCCATGTCCAGCGCGAGGGAAAAAGTGTAACTCATGTTCAAACTGAAGGAATTTTGCAAAGATCTGCAGGCCGTCAAAGAAAACAACTTCATCAGTTCGACATGTAGAGGAGTTTCTTCCTGAGAGTGAGCTACAACATGTATATTTCATCACCAAAAGTAAAGCACCAGGTCACTTGAAGGAGTGCTCAATGAGTTCGCAGACATCTCAGTGTCACTTCTTATCGATGTTAATGTGAAAGTATTTATTTTGAGTGAAAAACACAATGATCAGTATTTTCACAATTCTCCCTTACTCCTGTAACTGACACACTTCAAGTTTATGATGACTCGATCATCTAAATTTTGTGGATGATCACAGTTCCAGTGCACTATAAAATGGAAGTGAAGGGTCAATTCACCTCAGCAGAGGTCGCTGATGAGGGGACATCGACTTGAAGTAATAAAAACGAGAAATGCTGGAACCACTCAGTAGGTCTGGCAGCAGCTGTGAAAAGAGAAGCAGAGTTAACGTTTCGGGTCAATGACCCTTCTTAAAGTGATTGGTTGAAAGATTAGCGGGGAGATGTGGAAAGTCTTTTTTACCCAGAGGGTGGTGATGGTCTGGAACCCACTGCTTGAAAGGGTAGTTGAGGTAGAGACCCCCAACCTATTCAAAAGGAGTCTGGATATGCTCCTAAAGTGCTATAATCTGCAGGGCTACGGACCCAATGCTGGAATTTGGGATTAGAATAGGTGGAGTGTTTTTCAGCCAGCACAGACATGATGGACCAAATGGTCTCCTTCTGTGCCTTCAACTTTATATGAATTTATGGTTCTAAACAGGTCCACTTCCTATTTATTTATTTAGAGATACAGCACTGAAACAGGCCCTTCAGCCCACCGAGTCTGTGCCAACCAACAACCTCCCATTTATAATGATCGTACACTAATCCCATATTCCAACCACATCCCCACCTACCTGTACTAGGAATAACTTATAGTGGCCAATTTACCTATCAAACTGCAAGTCTTTAGGTGTGGGAGGAAACCGGAGCACCCAGTGAAAACCCACATGGACACAGGGAGAACTTGCAAACTCCGCACAGGCAGTACCCAGAATTGAACCCAGGTCACTGGAACTGTGAGGCTGCGGTGCTAACCACTGTGCCACTGAAGGCTATGTAGCTGAAGGCTAAAGCCTTATGTGGCATGGATGTAAAGTCACTGATCCCACCAGTGCACACATTAATGGGATTGATAATACAGATTCTACACACCAGTATCCATCCTTATTTACTGGATTTGTGGTGATCAAAGGTACTGACATTCTCCTCACGGTGACACACATCAATTCCACCACTTTCACAAGGTTTCAGACAGTTGCCATTTGAAAACCGTGCTGAAGTATCACAGGTGCTGAAACGACTAGAATCTAATAGTATCATTGAACAAATCAGCTCATCGTCATAGATATCAAATCTAGTCATTGCACGATGAAAATATGGGGAACTGAGACAATAAATTGATTTTAAGGCAGTCAACAAATGAATCACACAAGACAAGTATTCACTTCCTAGAATTCAAGAACTGTCAGCATCATTTCATGACTCCACAGTTTTCAGAAAACTTGATATGTGACGGACTTATCTTCAGATACCTCCAGAAACAGAAAGACAATATTGTACAGGTTTTCTTACTCCTGAAGGTGTGTTTGAGTGCCGCAGAATGTTCTATTGTCTACGTCACCACCTAGTGCATTCCAGAGATTGTTTCTTCAGTCTTGTCGGATGTTATGGGAATGCTCAACATACTTGATGAGAAGAGGTGCAGGTGTAGGGAGAGGAGGGAGAGGAGGAAGAGGAGGAAGAGATGGAGGAGGATGAAGAGGAAGAGAAGGAGTAACAGGGTAGACCACATCAACCACATGCAACTGGACGGATTGCAAAGGATCTCATTTTGAGGCTTCACTTCAGTTAAAAGGAACTTCCCCACCCCAACATGGAGCCATCATTCCCTAACAGTACATCCATATCAGACCCCCTATCACAAAGTCCCCTGGGCCAACATCATTCATAAAGACCAACAACAAATACTTGCACTCATCAATTTTATCCAGCAACACATCATTATTGCAAAAATAAACTGAGCTATTCACCCTTGTCCATCCCCTTAGTGCCTATCTTTTGGGTGCCTTTGCCTGTCCTAGTGCTCCTACACAGTACCACCCCAGTGACTGCAGCATAGCTGCTGCAAGGCTACCGTCTTTCACTGGGGGAGACTGCAGATGGCCTTTCAGGACACTCTCGAGCAGTTCCTGGCCTTGAGAGTCTGGATTCGGACTGCACCACCTCGGCATGGGTGGCAGTCGTCTGGGTTGGCTGGGTGAAAGGTGGTAGTGGTGGGAGCACCATGCTGTCATCCTGAAAGAGGACAACAGCTTCATGTTCCATGGAGTCACTGGAATTCCCACAGGGAGACGCCTCAGTAATCCTAATAATCTGCTGGAACACAGATTACTGGCCTGCTGTGTGAGCCTGTGTGTCCTTTTGAGCACTGAGATCCACAGCTATGATGGCAGCAGTCTGAGCCTACATGGTATGGATCTTTTAAGTTATCCAATGTTAAGGGGAGATGGTTAGATTCTCTCTTGTTGAAGCTGGTCATTGCCTTGCATTTTTAGGTACGATTGTTACTTGCCACTTATCAGCCCAAACCTGGATATTGTCCAGGTCTTGCTGCATTTCTACACGGACTGCTTCAGTATCTGAGGAGTCATGAATGGTGTTGAACATTGTGCAATCATCAGCGAACATCCCCACTTCTGACCTTATGATTGAAGGAAGGTCATTGTAGAAGCAGATGCAGGTGGTTGGGTCTAAAACACTACCCTGAGGAACTCCTGTAGTGATGTCCTGGAACTCAGATGATTGACCTCCAACAACCACAAACATCGTCCTTTGCGTTTGTATGACTCCAACCAGTGGTGAGGTTCCCCACCAACCCACCCGCCCCCCCCCCACCCCGATTCCCATTGATCAGTTTTGCTCGGGTTCCTTGATTCCTTGCCATACTCTGTCAAATGCTGCTTTGGTGTCAAGGGCAGTCACTCTCACCTCACCTCTTGTATTCAGCTTTTTTTTCATGTTTAAACAAAGGCTGTAATGACGTCTGGAGCTGAGTGGCCCGAGCAGAACACAAACTGAGCATTACTGAGCAAGTTATTGCCAGGCAAGTGCTGCTTGATAGTCGATGACACCTTCCATCACTTTACTGATGATTGAGAGTAGACTGATGAGGCGGTAGTTGGCCGGGTTGGACTTGTCCTGCTTTTTGTGTACAGGACATACCTGGGCAATTTTCCACATTGCAGGGTAGATGCCAGTTTTGGAGCTGTACTTTAATAGCTTGGCCAGGGGTGCGGCAAGTTTTGGTGCACAGGTCTTCAGTACTATTGCCGGAATATTGTCTGGACCCATAGCCTGTGCAGTATCCAGCGCCTTCAGTTGTTTCTTGATATCACGCAGAGTGAATCGAATTGGCTGAAGTCTGGCATCTGTGATGCTGGGGACTTCAGGAGGAGGCCGAGATGGATCATCAACTCGGCACTTCTGCCTGAAGATTGTTGCAAATGTTTCAGCCTTACCTTTCGCACTGATGTGCTGGGCTCTCCCATCATTGAGGATGGGGATATTTGTGGATCCACCTCCTCAGTTACCTGTTTAATTGTCCACCACATCTACGACTGGATGTGGCAGGACTGCAGAGCATAGATCTGATCTGCTGGTTATGGGATCACTGAGCTCCATCTCCCGCATGCTGCTTACGCAGTTTGGCATGCAAGTAGTCCTGCGCTGCAGCTTCACCAGTTTGACACCTTATTTTGAGGTATGCCTGTTGCTGCTCCTGGCATGCCATCCTGCACTCTTCATTGAACCAGGATCGGTATCCTGGCTTCATGGTAACAGAACAGTGGGGAATATGCCAGGCCATGAGGAAGCAGATTGTGGGTGAGTACAATTCTGCTGCTGCTGATGGCCCACAGCACCTCATGGATGCCCAATTTTGCAATGCTAGATCTGTTCTAAATCTATCCCATTTAGCATGGTGGAGGGTATCCTCAATATGAAGGCTAATAAAGAAGTTTAAACAGACATGGCAGAGCAGATGATGTGCCTTAACTGCAACATATGGGAACTTGTGGAGAGGATTATAATTCTGGACAAGCAGATCTGAGGTAAATGTCTGCAGCTCGAGTAACTTGGTCTCCGAGTTGTTTATCTGGATTCTGAACTGCATACATTGTGCACATTCAGAGAGGCAGAGACTTACCTGAACTCAACATTCAAGGAGGCAGTCACACCCCTTAGATTAAGTTGACCTTCGGAGTTAGTAAATGGTTAGGGACAGGAGGATGTGACTGTGAGTCAGACAGGTCTGGAGATCCAGCATATAATGATGGAGGAGCCTTGGCCTTTGACTTTGACCAACAGGCAAGAAGTACTTGCTTCCTGTATGAATGAGAACAATTACTGCACGGTGGATGGACAAACTGACCATGGCACCATGGTGTAGGAAGCTATTCAAGTGGGGCAGTGAAACAGAATGTGGCAATGATAGGGGACACTATATTCAGGGGATAGATACTTTTATCTGCAGCTGTGACCTCTAGTTCCAAAGATTGAGTGTCTGCCCAGTGTCAGGGTGAATGTCACCTCACATCTGGAGATGAACTAGGATTGGGAGGGGTAGGATCCAGTTGTCAGGGGCCACATGGGAAAAAACAACATATGTAAAAACAGGGATGATGTTCTGCTGAGTGAGTTTGAGTATTTCGGGTACCAATTAAAATGCAGAACCTCAAACATAATAATCACTGATTGTTAACTGGGCCACACACCAATTGACACAGAGTCAAGAAGATTAGAGAATTAAATGTAAGGCTCAATGAGTGGTTTGGAAAGGAGGGGTTTGATTCATGGGGCACTGGCACCATTTCTGGGACAACAGGGAGCTATTCCATTGGTATGGGCTCCACTTAAACCAGTCTGGGATCAGTATCCTGGAGATTCGTATAACTCGGGATCTGGGCATGGCTTTAAAGTAAAAAGGTGGGGGAGGGTTCAGGTGAAGAGAGATTGAGAAAACTAAAGAGAAAATTCCAGGCAACAGAGCAGTGTAGCGATTGAACTACAGACGGTAGAATAGGACAGGGAGGGATAGAGAGTGTAATGGGAATAGTGCACCAGGGAATAAGGTCCATAGAAACAATAATAGTAAAGCAATAAAATTAAAGCCCCTTTCTCAGAATACGTGAAGCTTTCATCTTAACATGGATGAACTAGTGGCACAAATGAAGACAGATGCTTTAGATCTAATTGCCATTTCAATCCCTGGATGATTTGATTGTTGAAGTCATCACCAGGCGTGGTCGAGCCAAGGGACAGAATATTAACATGGGTGTTAGAGTAAAAGAGAGTTGTGAGTGGAAGGTGGGTTATAGTCGGGCTGGAGAATGTTACTGATATAGGAAGATATTATTATAAGTAATGATCTAAACACAAGGATCAGAACTTTAAATTCAATGTTTTGGAGGCCTAGGACCTAATGTAGTTCAACAAGAATATGCCAGGCGTAGAGAAGAGCTTGGATGGGATCGGATGTGGGCAGCAGAGGTTTAGCGGAGATAAGGTTTGTTAATTTTGTAAATGGGATGTTAACCAGGAAGACATTGGATAAAGTGAGTTTCAAGATGACATGAGCATGGATGAGAGTTTCAACAGCACGTGGACTATGGAGTGAATGGAGAACTTTAACGTTATGGCATTAGGTGGTCTTTGTGATGAGAGAATATTAGTTCCTGAAACTCATCGTGGGGTTGAACGGGAATCCAAGGTTACAAACGTTATGGGCCCGGCTGAGAGAAAGGCCAAGGGGACGTAGTATAGAGTGGAAGGTACAGAGTTAGTGCTGTCGACTCGAAGATGGTGACTCCTGTCCTCCCAATGTTTAACTGAAGGAAACTGTGAATCATAAATATTATACATCATTCAAGCGATCAAAAACCCAGTCACAGTCTGAGGGTTGAGTGTGGTAATGGAGAGGTAGAAATAGGTGTCGTGAGCGTACATGTGGAAACTGGCCCTATGTGTTCTGATAATATCTTCAAAGGGCAGCATGGAGATGGGAAAGAACAGCTGGAGGGCTAGAGTAGATCCTTGGAGGCTCCAAGGCAAAATGTGAAGTTACTATTGGACAGCAGGTAAGAGTGGAAATACACGAGGACAGTACCAGTTATCAGCCGAATGGACCAGAGACATCAAAGGCGAATTGTGTGGTCAACCTTATTAAAGATTACAGAGAGACTGAAGAAGGATTGTGCACCACAGTAACAGTCACAGAGGTTGCAAAGTTTCACATTGCTGGGATCGTTTGAGTATTGTGGAAGGGGTGGAAACCTGATTGAATAGATACAAATATAACATCGTCAGAAGGATGTGCACGGATTTGGGAGGCAACAACATGTTGACCAGATTTTTTGAGGAAAGGGAGGAACAATATGGGAGCATAGATTTTGTTTCAGAACAGAGTAGTTGTGCCTTAACTTTTGAGGAAGGGGGTGACAATAGAGGTTTTGAAAGGGATGGGGAAGAAGGTGAGAATGGAGACACAGATCAGATATCAACTAATATGGGGACCAGGAACAGAAGTGATTATTATTCAAGTGGAAATAAGCTCAAGGTTGCAGGAGGAGACTTTCAAGGGCTAGACACATTTACATAGAGATTTTGGGGAGATAGGAGAGAGATTGGTGAAAGCAGTTGGTTCAGGACAGAAAGGATTGGTTTGGTGGACAATCGAAGGCTGATTTCAACAGGAGCAGGTGAACAGTTGCTCTCAACTTGAGAGAGGCAAAGACATTGTTGAATTTATCACATATTGTTGGAGGTAAGGGAGGAGGATGTAAGGGAGAGGGATTTATAATGTTTGCTGGTAATGAGGAAGAGACACAGGGGCTATCTTTGCATTCCAGGATGCTCCTGGAGAAATGACCACATAGCGATCAGTGAGGCCGGATTAATGTGGTCCAGCATGAACCAGCTGTGGAGCAGAAACACTCAAAAATCCATTCCATGGACTAGGGACAGAAAATATGAGGCCAGAACAGGACATTCTGGAGACAGTCAAGGTACTGACAAAGACTAGATATTTAGAGAGATACAGCACTGAAACAGGCCCTTCAGCCCACCGAGTCTGAGCTGACCATCAGCCGCCCATTTACACTAATCCTACATTAATCCCATATTCCCATATTTCTCTAACATTTGAATCCATCTTGGCCTCTTTGTGAATATTTTTTTCTGCATTAGTACCTTTTCTAACCATGTAAATTTGTTCTTGAAAAACAAAATAGCTGTCACGAATTGATCCAATGGTGAATTGTAATGACTGTCAGAACATCCTAGCCTGAGGTTGTTCTAAGTGGGCAGAATATACCATTTAGTGTTAATGCTCCTTTATGGGGAATTAATTTGATGTTTTCTGATGGTGTACAGTTGCTGTAACTCCACAAATCCAGCAGTGAAATTGACATTGGGATATTTCATGTTATATTATTTCGTTTATCTACATTAATATTCATCAATAATAATCTGGTAATTATACACGACTATCCAGAATCTTGTTAAAGATAATCAGTTTTCTCATTGTCCTTCACCTGCCCACAAGGATTTCAGGAATATAAAAGCAAGTGACTTGTAAACCTATAAGCCCTGCTCCAGATTGTTGTTCGTTAGTTGTTATTGACACAATTTCCCATTCAGTGTAAACAAATAGTTCACCCCATTCTTCAGCTCCTCTCTGAATTTCCTCTGTGTCAGTCCATAGATACAAGTGTTTGTGCAGGAACTGAGAACCTGCAGCATCAACCCAACTTGTTGTGCAATATATATCGGGTTACTGTAATATTTGTCTGCATAGTAAAAGTTTTCGACTGGCCGGTCTATCACAAGAACAACATACGTCATCCACAACAGTATGAAATTGGCAGGAATAGTGAAAAGTAAAATCATGGAATTCCTCCGATTCGTCACCTCTGGATCATTCTGATTCTCACTGTTTCTCCGGAGTCCCCTGCGAACTCGATTTGCCATTATAATGTGTCTGAAAGTCAAAGCATTGGACAACAGAATTAAAAGGATTGGTAAGATAGGGGTTATGATGCCTTTGATACAAGCGAATGCCCTCCACAAGGGGGAGGTGAAGTAATCAGTGGAAGTAACACAATACCAAGGTACATTGTCAATTATAAATACAGAGTCAACTGCATAGTAATAAGGAATATTTACAAGACAGCTCACCACAAACAAGGTGGCAAGAACCACTGTGGCTGTTTTTTCTGTGTTATATTTTGATTGTAGCTTCTGACAGCAAACTTTTACAAAGCGATCAAAAGTGAAGGCGACAGGAAACCAGACAGAACAGTCTAAAGCTACAGTGTATGTGAGAAGGTTCACCGTACACAGAGGAGTTATACACATAAAACTAATTGGAAAGTACATGATATTAATCCGGTGTAATATCACATGGATGATAACCACCATTAGATCCGCCACTGCCATGGCCACCAGATAGTGAGTGATACATTTGGAGAGACCGCACTTTCCTCGAGACAAAATCACAATCGCCACCAAGTTAACTATAAGAAACAGAAAATATGAAAATTACCTCGACATTGTTCCAAAACATTTTGAAACGAATCATTTAAAATGAAAGAGGAAATTACGTAAATATGAGTTTTACTGTTCCGAATTAAATGAAATTGTTATTTTAAAGAAATGTTTTTTTGGCAGCAGCGAAATCTGTGGCAATAACAGGAATGGGAAATTAAAATGTAAAACAAGTTCCAGGCCTCAGATAGTGAAACATATACTGTGGTAAAAGCAAAAGTAATGATGTTTTTCTGGAGAATTCTGGTACCCAAAACACCAGTGTGTCCAAACGTTGCACCTCAGCTCCACCCTGTTGGGTTCTGATAATGCTACCTTCAACAACAACGCTTCTGGTATGTATTCCTTTTTCCTCAGCTTTGGATTCCCCTCTTCCCCCACTGTGGTTGAGAAAACCCTCAACCATGTCTGAACCATATCCTGCACTTTTGCCCCAAAGGATTATCCTCTGCCATTTCCACCACCTCCAGCGTGCTACTATCACAAACACATCTTCCCCTCCCCTTCCCTCCCCACTCAGCATTCCAAAGGGATCATTCCCTCCATGACACCTCGTCCCCTTCCCACAACATCTTCCCATGCAATCGCAGGAGGTGGAATACCTCCCCTTTTATCTCTTCTCTCCACACCACTCGAAGCTCCAAAGTCTCATTCCAGGTGAAGCAGTGATTTACTTGTACTTCTTTCAATCTAGAATACTATATTCACCGTTCACAATGTGATTGCCTCTTCATTGGGAAGACAAAACACAGTTCGGGTGACTGATTTGCGGAACACCTCCATTCAGTCCAAAAACATTACCACAAGCTTTCTATTGCTTGCTATTGTAATTCACCACCCTGTTCCCTGTCATTGGTCTGCAGCAGTGTTCCAGTGAACATCAACTCAAGCTCGAGGAACAGCACTTCATCTCCTCATTAGTCACTCTAGAGCCTTCTAGACTCAACAATGGGTTCAACAATTTCACAGCATGACTGCCTTTTCATTCCATTTTATTGCATTTCATTTTGTTTTATTTTACTTTATTCCTTTTTTTAACCATGGGCCTGTCTTAAACTTGTTTTTCAGGTTTTGACTGTTGAACAGATCTGTTCATTTCCCTGCCATTAACACTCTCTCTGGACTAATACCTTGTCATTCCATATTGCTAAGTGCTCCTTTGCCTTTGTTCCGTGACAGCTTTGTCATTTAATCTCTTTTGCCCTCTGCCCTATTGCACACCTTTCCTTTTGTTCTTCTTTCCCCTCCCCCTTTTCACTTGTTCGAAGTCTATTACATTCCTAACCTTTGGCAGTTCTGATGAAATGTCACAGACCCTTAAGGTTAACTCTGTTTCGGTCTCCTCAGATGCTGAAATACCTGCTGAGTATTTCCAGCACTTTCTGTTTTTATTTCAGATTTCCAGCATCTGCAGTATTTTGCTTTTATTATTCCAGAGAGTATACTCTCACCCTGCTTGGTTACGATCTGTACAAAATAGGGAGCACACTCTCGTCATGTTACAATACAGACTGTACAGCATGTGAAGTGCACTCTCGCCCTGTTAGACTATATTTTGTACAACATTGACAGTGAACTCGCCTCTTCTTTTAAAACATTGGCCAAACAAAGTGAAGAATGGAAAAGACTCGAAGGGTGGATCATGCACCGGTAACAAAAATCGCCAGGTGTTTCCTTCCACTTCCATCAAGAATCAAAATCAAAGCTGAATTCAAATCCATGCAAACAAGAGCAACTTCTGCTGTTACACAATATGTCAATGTGAAATAAAATGACAATACAATAACTCCGAGAATCCTCAGTTACACGTGAAACCCACTTAACAACATCAAGACATTTAAAAGTGCTCATTTATTTCTGATCTGATGTCCATGTTGACTTTGTGAGAATTTTCTACTGTAAACATTAAAGGGAATTGATATTTTAGCATTTTCTGTACTGAAAATTCAAGCAACAAAATAACATTAATTAATAAATCACATTGAGAGAACATGACAATCACTTGCTCCTTAACTGATGTCATCAAAGAGGGTAAATATAACATGAAGAGTCACATATTGATATTCATCTTTCACCGCGTCATTTAACTGTCTTACCAGGAATACTGACGGCTGCCAGAAAAGGGTAGTAAATGAGCTCGACCTGATAAATTAAAGGGTATCCCATTCCTTCTGTGAAAAGCCAATGCAGAATTTCTTCAGACGAGCCCTTATTAATATCACAGAGCAACCTCCATGTGGCAGTCATCCAGGGACTATGTGCAGGCCAATTGGTTACAGTCCAGTGAATAAACTGATTTAATGGACCGTTTTATGCACACAATAAAGTCATTAGTGAACATGGAAAACAACATAATTGTAAATTCCTAGAAATTATTTTAATAAACTGATTTGCAACTTCTTTTGTAACCATTTCAAGTGTTGATGTGGAAAAACAGTCTCAGGAACAATATTCCTGGTGTTAATGAGGATGAACAGTCTCAAAAACAATAGCCCTAGTGTTGATGTGGATGAACAGTCTCAGGAACAGCAGTCCTGGTGTTGATGTGGATGAACAGTCTCAGCAACAAAAGCCCTGGTGTTGATGTGGATGAACAGTCTCAGGAACAATAGCCCTGGTGTTGATGTAGACGAACAGTTTCAGGAACAATAGCCCTGCTGTTGATGTGGATGAACAGTCTCAGGAACAGTAGCCCTGGTGTTGAAGCGGATGAACAGTCTCAGGAACAATAGATCTGGTGTTCATCTGGATGAACAGTCACAGGAACAATAGCCCTGGTGTTGATTTGAATGAACAGTCACAAGAACAATAGCCCTGGTGTTGATGTGGATGAAAAGTCTCAGGAACAATAGCCCTGGTGTTGATGTGGATGAACAGTCTCAGGAACAATGGCCCTGGTGTTGATGTGGATGAACAATCTCAGGAACAATAGTCCTGGTGTAAATGTGGATGAACAGTCTCAAAAACAATAGCCCACGTGTTGATGTGGATGCACAGTCTCAGGAACAGCATTCCTGGTGCTGAGGTGGATGAACAGTCTCAGGAACAATAGCCCTGGTGTTGATGTGGATGAACAGTCACAGGAACAGCAGTCCTGGTGTTGATGTGGATGAACAGTCTCAGGAACAATAGCCCTGGTGCTGATGTGGATGAACAGTCTCAGGAACAGAATCCCTGGTGTTGATGTGGATGAACAGTCTCAGGAACAATAGCCCTGGTGCTGATGTAGACGAACAGTTTCAGGAACAATGGCCCTGCTGTTGATATGGATGAACAGTCTCAGGAACAATAGCCCTGGTGTTCATAAGGATGAACAGTCACAGGAACAATAGCCCTGGTGTTGATGTGGATGAACAGTCTCAGGAACAACAGCCCTGGTGTTGATGTGGATGAACAATCACAGGAACAATAGCCCTGGTGTTGATGTGGATGAACAGTCTCAGGAACAATAGCCCTGGTGTTGATTTGGATGAACAGTCTCAGGAACAATGGCCCTGGTGTTGACGTGAATGATGGGATTTATCCTAGGATTCTCTGGGAAGCCAGGAAGGAGATTGCAGAGCCTTTGTCCTTGATCTTTATGTCGTCATTGTCGACAGGAATAGTGCCGGAAGACTGGAGGATAGCAAATGTTGTCCCCTTGTGCAAGAAGAGGAGCAGAGACAGCCCTGGTAATTATAGACCTGTGAGCCTTACTTCGGTTGTGGGTAAAATGTTGGAAAAGGTTACAAGAGATAGGATTTATAATCATCTTGAAAAGAATAAGTTCATTAGCGATAGTCAGCACGGTTTTGTGACGGGTAGGTCGTGCCTCACAAACCTTATTGAGTTTTTCGAGAAGGTGACCAAACAGGTGGATGAGGGTAAAGCCGTGGATGTGGTGTATATGGATTTCAGTAAGGCGTTTGATAAGGTTCCCCACGGTAGGCTATTGCAGAAAATACGGAAGTATGGGGTTGAAGGTGATTTAGAGCTTTGGATCAGAAATTGGCTAGCTGAAAGAAGACAGAGGGTGGTGGTTGATGGCAAATGTTCATCCTGGAGTTTAGTTACTAGTGGTGTACCGCAAGGATCCGTTTTGGGGCCACTGTTGTTTGTCATTTTTATAAATGACCTGGAAGAGGGTGTAGAAGGGTGGGTTAGTAAATTTGCGGATGACACAAAGGTCGGTGGAGATGTGGATAGTGCTGAAGGATGTTGTAGGGTACAGAGGGACATAGATAGGCTGCAGAGCTGGGCTGAGAGATGGCAAATGGAGTTTAATGCGGAAAAGTGCGAGGTGATTCACTTTGGAAGGAGTAACAGGAATGCAGAGTAGTGGGCTAATGGGAAGATTCTTGGTAGTGTCGATGAACAGAGAGATCTTGGTGTCCAGGTGCATAAATCCCTGAAGGTTGCTACCCAGGTTAATAGGGTTGTTAAGAAGGCATATGGTGTGTTAGCTTTTATTAGTCGGGGGATCGAATTTCAGAGCCACGATGTCATGTACAAAACTCTGGTGAGACCGCACCTGGAGTATTGCATGCAGTTCTGGTCACCGCATTGTCGGAAGGATGTGGAAGCTATGGAAAGGGTGCAGAGGAGTTTTACTCGGATGTTGCCTGGTGTGGAAGGGAAGGTCTTACGAGGAAAGGCTGAGGGACTTGAGGTTGTTTTCGTTGGAGAGAAGGAGGAGGAGAGGTGACTTAATAGAGACATATAAGATAATCAGAGGGTGATTAGATAAGATAAGATAAGATAAGATAATTAGATAGGTGGATAGCGAGAGTCTTTTCCTCGGATGGTGTTGGCAAACACGAGGGGACATAGCTTTAAGTTGAGGGGTGATAGATATAGGACAGATGTGAGAGGTAGTTTCTTTACTCAGAGATTAGTAGGGGTGTGGAACGCCCTGCCTGCAACAGTAGTAGACTCGCCAACTTTAAGGGCATTTAAGTGGTCATTGGAAAGACATATGGATGAAAATGGAATAGTTAGGTCAGATGGTTTCACAGGTCGGCGCAACATCGAGGGCCGACGGGCCTGTACTGCGCTGTAATGTTCTAAAAAAAAACAGTCTCAGGAACAATAGCCGTGTTGTTGATTTGGATGAACAGTCTCAGGAACAATAGCCCTTGTGTTGATGTGGATGAACAGTCTCAGGCACAATTGCCCTGGTGTTGATTTGGATGAACAATCTCAGGAACAATAGCCCTGGTGTTGATGTGGATGAACAGTCTCAGGAACAATAGCCCTGGTGTTGATGTGTATGAACAGTCTCAGGAACAATAGCCCTGGTGTTGATGTGAATGAACAGTCTCAGGAACAATCGCCTTGGTGTTGATATGGATGAACAGTCTCAGGAACAATGGCCCTGGTGTTGATGTGGATGAACAGTCTCAGGAACAATAGACCTAGTGTTGATGTGGATGAACAGTCTCAGGAACAATCGCCTTGGTGTTGATGTGGATAAACAGTCTCAGGAACAATAGACCTAGTGTTGATGTGGATGAACAGTCTCATTTACAGTAGCCCTTGTGTTCGTTGTAAGTGTTAAATTGTATTCAATCATATTCTGTCCAAGCAGAGCTCTCAGGCTAAGTGGAGAGCCTGAGAGTGAAATGTTATTTCTTGGGTAGTTTCCCAGAATTCTAATAGATATATTGGGAGTGTGAATAGAGAAAGGCATCCGTGTGATAACAGCCTAAAAAGGTTAACCACGCGAGATTTTATAATTCCAGCCTTGGATGTTCTGTTTGCTTATCTCCGTGCAGCCCAGATCAGATTTGGACAAATCCATTTATTATCTGGAGTCTTGCCATGCTGCAAAGCCATTTCACATCCAATGATTACACAGAGAGTACGGGGGAGATCTGCTTGTCTATTGGTTTTCTTCCCCTGAAGTATAAGTGCAGCTTTTTACGCTGTACAGATGAACAGTTGCTACCGGAAAGACCTTATACTATCTATGAGGTCACTGCCCCACTCATAGCCAGTGTCACTGCTTTTGCCTCAACTTATTTTGGAAGGTTAAAGAGCCCTGTGAAATGCAACCAACACTGAATATTGTGAACACACCCTCATGTCTGAGTAGCTGCCTGTTACTGAGACACAATGAAGTCCATGTGCGATGATATTAACCCAACTGTGGGTGTAGCCCAGTGGTACAGTGCCTCCTTTGCCTGTATAGACCTTGGTTTAAAGCCCCGGTACCATGAGATTCATCAAATCTTAAAACAAAGAGCGATTCTTTTCAGCCCATGGTTTCTATGTTGGGACTTTGAAAAATTAATGTAATTAATCCCACTTCCCAACTGAATCCCATTTGTCCTGTAAATGCATAATTTATATATATTTACTATCAGCAGACGTGGTCTCTTCAGACTACTAGAAAAGATCGGATGTCCACCAAAGCTACTAAGTATCATCACCTCATTCCATGACAATATGAAAGGCACAATTCAACATGGTGGCTCCTCATCAGAGCCCTTTCCTATCCTGAGTGGTGTGAAACAGGGCTGTGTTCTCGCACCCACACTTTTTGGGATTTTCTTCTCCCTGCTGCTTTCACATGCGTTCAAATCCTCTGAAGAAGGAATTTTCCTCCACACAAGATCAGGGGGCAGGTTGTTCAACCTTGCCCGCCTAAGAGCGAAGTCCAAAGTACGGAAAGTCCTCATCAGAGAACTCCTCTTTGCTGACGATGCTGCTTTAACATCTCACACTGAAGAATGCCTGCAGAGTCTCATCGACAGGTTTGCGTCTGCCTGCAATGAATTTGGCCTAACCATCAGCCTCAAGAAAACGAACATCATGGGGCAGGATGTCAGAAATGCTCCATCCATCAATATTGGCGACCACGCTCTGGAAGTGGTTCAAGAGTTCACCTACCTAGGCTCAACTATCACCAGTAACCTGTCTCTAGATGCAGAAATCAACAAGCGCATGGGTAAGGCTTCCACTGCTATGTTCAGACTGGCCAAGAGAGTGTGGGAAAATGGCGCACTGACACGGAACACAAAAGTCCGAGTGTATCAGGCCTGTGTCCTCAGTACCTTGCTCTACGGCAGCGAGGCCTGGACAACGTATGCCAGCCAAGAGCGACGTCTCAATTCATTCCATCTTCGCTGCCTTCGGAGAATACTTGGCATCAGGTGGCAGGACTATATCTCCAACACAGAAGTCCTTGAAGCGGCCAACATCCCCAGCTTATACACACTACTGAGTCAGCGGCGCTTGAGATGGCTTGGCCATGTGAGCCGCATGGAAGATGGCAGGATCCCCAAAGACACATTGTACAGCGAGCTCGCCACTGGTATCAGACCCACCGGCCGTCCATGTCTCCGTTATAAAGACGTCTGCAAACGCGACATGAAATCGTGTGACATTGATCACAAGTCGTGGGAGTCAGTTGCCAGCATTCGCCAGAGCTGGCGGGCAGCCATAAAGACAGGGCTAAATTGTGGCGAGTCGAAGAGACTTAGTAGTTGGCAGGAAAAAAGACAGAGGCGCAAGGGGAGAGCCAACTGTGCAACAGCCCCAACAAACAAATTTCTCTGCAGCACCTGTGGAAGAGCCTGTCACTCCAGAATTGGCCTTTATAGCCACTCCAGGCGCTGCTTCACAAACCACTGACCACCTCCAGGCGCGTATCCATTGTCTCTCGAGATAAGGAGGCCCAAAAGAAACTATCCCACATCTTTTAGGAGTCTATTTCAGGTTCTAATGCTGAACAATGAGGAGATGCTTAAATTGTATAAATAACTGGTAAGGCCTCAGCTGAAGTAATTTTTGGGACTGTACTTCAGGACTGATACTAAAGTCTGAGAGATTTAGCAGAATTATACAAGACATGGGTGACTTCTGTTCTTTAGACAGACTGGGATTGTTGGGTCGTGCGAGGGGAGGTGTAATAAAGGTTTTAAACTCAATGAGATTTTTTCATAGAATCAGCTTGGTCATAGATATGCTATGGTTGGAGAACTGTGCATATTTTTTGTCTTCATCGTAAAATAAGATTATGAAAATACTGGAGGAAGTGTGAAAAAATTGTAAGAATGGCATTGTCAGTAAGATGGCAGAACTTAAATGAATGATTGGACAGACTGGGACTCCTTTCTCTCCAAAGTGAAGTTTGAGAGCAGAGTTCTTTATAATTATGAGGGGGTTGAATCAGGTAGAAATAGAGGTGTTTACACTTGGAGGTGAGGAAATTTAACATTGAAGCAAAGAACCATGGAATCACAGAAGGACATTGATCGTGTTGATGCCGGATTCTACAAGAGCAACACAACTCATCCCACTCCTCCACCTTTTCCCGATATTTCACCAATTCTTTCATTTCAGATCATTATCTAATTCCCCTTTCAACACCATGATTGAATATCCCTCCACCACACTCTCAGACAGTGTATTTCAGATCCAACTACCAGCTGCATTGAAAAATATTTTTCCTTACGTCATCATTTGTTCATTTGCCATTCATGCTAAATTGGTGCCCTCTGGTTCTCGACCTTTCTGCCAATGGGAACTGTTTCTCATTAACTACCCTGTCTTAACCCGTCATAATTTTGAAAACTACTATCAAAATTCCTCTCAAACTTTTCTTCTCAAAAGAGAACAGCCACAGCTTCTCCAATCCATTCACATTGTCATAAATTTTATTTTTAACTAACAGATCTATGCGCCTTTAAGACTGATGAGAATAAGACCCTTCTGTGCATTGAATGTTGAAATTTGGTTTGAAGAGAACAGGCTGTTAATCTGGTATCTGAGCAACAGAAGGATTTACAATGGTCTTGTTATTCCACTGAAGAAGGCTTTTTAGTTTCAGTCAGATACAGGAGAAATGCCGTGAACAACAGATGCCCCTCTACATTGCTTTCATTGATTTCACCAAAGCCTTTGACATCGTCAACAGACGTGGTCTCTTCAGACTACTAGAAAAGATTGGATGTCCACCAAAGCTATTAAGTATCATCACCTCATTCCATGACAATATGAAAGGCACAATTCAGCATAGCGGCACCTCATCAGACCCCTTTCCTCTACTGAGTGGCGTGAAACAGGGCTGTGTTCTCGCACCGACACAGGGATTTTCTTCTCCCTGCTGCTCTCACATGCGTTCAAGTCTTCAGAAGAAGGAATTTTCCTCCACACAAGATCAGGGAGCAGGTTGTTCAACCTTGCCCGTCTAAAAGCAAAGACCAAAGTACGGAAAGACCTCATCAGGGAACTCTTCATTGCTGACGATGCTGCTTTAACATCTCACACTGAAGAGTGTCTGCAGAGACTCATCGACAGGTTTGCGGCTGCCTGTAATGAATTTGGCCTAACCATCAGCCCCAAGAAAACGAACATCATGGGGCAGGACGTCAGAAGTGCTCCATCCATCAATATCGGCGACCACGCTCTGGAAGTGGTTCAAGAGTTCACCTACCTCGGCTCAACTATCATCAGTAACCTGTCTCTAGATGCAGAAATCAACAAGCGCATGGGAAAGACTTCCACTGCCATGTCCAGACTGGCCAAGAGAGTGTGGGAAAATGGCACACTGACACAGTACACACAAGTCTGAGTGTGTCAAGCCTGTGTCCTCAGTACCTATGGCTCTATGGCAGCAAGGCCTGGACAACGTATGTCAGCCAAGAGCGACGTCTCAATTCATTCCATCTTCGCTGCCTCCAGTGAATACTTGGCATCATGTGGCAGGACCGTATTTCCAATGCAGAATTCCTCGAGGCGACCAACATCCCCAGCTTATACACACTACTGAGCCAGCAGCGCTTGAGATGGCTTGGTCATGTGAGCCGCATGGAAGATGGCAGGATCCCCAAGGACACATTGTACAGCGAGCTCGTCAATGGTATCAGACTCATCGGCTGTCCATGTCTCCGCTTTAAAGATGTCTGCGAGTACTGTGACATTGATCGCAAGTCGTGGGAGTCAGTTGCCAGCGATCGCCACAGCTGGCGGGCAGCCATAAAGGCGGGGCTAAAGTGTGGCGAGTCGAAGAGACTTAGCAGTTGGCAGGAAAAAAGACAGAAGCGCAAGGGGAGAGCCAACTGTGTAACAGCCCCGATCAACAATTTTTTCTGCAGCAACTGTGGAAGAGTCTGTCACTCTAGAATTGGTCTTGATAGCCACTCCAGGCGCTGCTCCACAATCCACTGACCATCTCTAGGCACTTACCCATTGTCTCTTGAGACAAGGAGGCCAAAGAAGAGAAGAAGACTGCTGGAACTGGGCAGGATTACTGCCCAGAAAACTCTGTCTCCTGGGCTGCTACTTTAAAAATGTAAGTAGTCCTGTTCCTACAACTGGTTGCTGAAAGATCTGTGTGACGCCTGCTGCAGATGAACTACCTTGCACGCCTAACCATCATCGACTGGTCATTAAGTTCACCCAGAGAGACGTTGAGTGGCATCTGACTGTTGAACTCTGGGACCTCATCGAACCTGGAAAATACATCCTAACGTGATGACCCAGTTATTTATTTATTCTTAAGAGACTCTTGTAATATCAATTTCCATTTCCCCGGTTAACCATTGGAAATTGAATGTATGTGTGTGCTTGAGGTTTAGGAGGATTTGGGAGTTATAACATATTTTTATACATATAGTTTCATCCCAGTATCGTTTAAAACGTTGTTTCTTAATCAATACATAATTTTGTTATTGTTCAAAGAAACTGGGTTTGGCGTTCTCAATTCTGGAGATAAATTATGTGATTGATTTGGGTATTTGTTGGTAGGTGGGTAACTTTACTAATACATTGTGACCCTGAATTCAGTGGGACTGAATTAACAGTGCATGGGCAATGGCAAACATTGATAGAGCGCATGGATGAACTGCAACAATTGTTTATCCCTGTCTGCGGCAAAAGTAAAACGGGAAAGGTAGCCAAACCATGGCTTACAACGGAAATTAGAGATAGCATTAGATCCAAGGAAGAGGGATATAAATTTGCCAGGAAAAACAACAGATCTGAGGATTGGGAGCAGTTTAGAATTCAGCAAAGGAGGATCAAGGGATTGATTAAGAAGGGCAATATGGAGTACAAAAGCAAGCTTGCAGGGAACATAAAAACTGACTGTAAACGTTTCTATAGGTATGACACAAAGGTTGGAGGAGTTGCAGATAGTGATGAGGATTATCAGAGGATACAGCAGGATATAGATCGGTTGGAGACTTGGGCGGAGAAATGGCAGATGGAGTTTAATCCGGACAAATGTGAGGTAATGCATTTTGGAAGGTCTAATGCAGCTGGGTGGTATACAGTAAATGGCAGAACCCTTCGGAGTATTGACAGGCAGAGAGATCTGGGCGTTCAGGTCCACAGGTCACTGAAAGTGGCAACGCAGGTGGATAAGATAGTCAAGAAGGCATACGGCATGCGTGTCTTCATCGGTCGAGGCATAGAGTATAAACATTGGCAAGGCTTGTTGCAGCTGTACAGAACCTTAGTTAGACCACACTTCGAATATTGCGTGCAATTCTGGTCGCCACACTACCAGAAGGATGTGGAGGCTTTGGAGAGGGTACAGAAGAGGTTTACCGGGATGTTGCCTGGTCTGGAGGGTATTAGCTATGAGGAGAGGTTGGGAAAACTCGGATTGTTTTCACTGGAACGACGGAGGTGGAGGGGTGACATAATCAAGGTTTACAAAGTTATGAGCGGCATGGACAGAGTGGATAGTCAGAAGCTTTTTCCCAGGGTGGAAGAGTCAGTTACTAGGGACATAGGTTCAAGGTGCAAGGGGAATGTTTAGAGGGGATGTGTGAGGCAAGTTCTTTACACAGAGGGTGGTGAGTACCGGGGTAGGTGGTGGAAGCAGATACGATAGCGACGTTTAAGAGGCATCTTGACAAATACATGAACAGGGAGGGAATAGAGGGATACGGACCCAGGAATTGCAGAAGGTTTTACTTGAGGCAGGCATCAAGATCGGCGCAGGCTTGGAGGGCCGAATGGCCTGTTCCTGTGCTGTACTGTTCTTTATTCTTTGTTGTTATTTCACTGAAGAAAGCTTTTTAGTTTCAGTTACTGCTGGAACTGGCAGGATTACAGCCCAGAAAACTCTGTCTCTCGGAAATAACTCCTGGATAAAGCGAAATTCTGATTGCTCATTGAAGTTAAAAGACCTTTGAAACCCTTGGGAAAAAGAATCTAATGTATGCAAGCGAAAACCCTGATACTGTTTATGCTTGAAGAGAGAGAAAAGACTCCGAGGAAGAGGAGTTGCTATACACTGGAAGAACGCTGCTCTATAGAGAGAGACTGCATTGCTGAGAGGAAGCCTGCAGTGTTGAAGGTAGTCGACCGTCTCTGTAAAATCTCAGCTTCAAATGTGAATCCTGTTGCATTTTTTTGTATTTTTTGAAGTTCCTGAAATCTCACGAAAGTTTCTACCATTAGACTGCTACTTTAAATGTGTAAATAGTCCTGTTGCTACAACCGGTTGCTGAAAGATCTGTGTGATGCCTGCTGTAGATGAACTACCTTGCATGTCGAACCATCATCGACTGTTCATTAAGTTCACCCAGAGAGACATTGAGTGGCATCTGATTATTGAACTCTGGGACCTCATCGATCCAGGAAAATACAACCAAATGTTCCAACCCAGTTATTTATTTATTCATAAGAGACTCTTGTAAAATTAATTTCCCTTTCCCTGGTTAACTGTTGGTAATCGAATGTATGCGTGTTCACGAGGGTTAGGAAGTTTAGGGAGTTATAAAATATTTTCATACATATAGATTCATCTCAATATAATTTAAAACTTTGTTTATTAATAAATAATTAATTTTGTTATAGTTTAAAGAAACCTGGTTTGGCATGCTGTATTCTGGAGAGAAATAAAGTGATTAACTTAACAATTTGTCAGCAGGTGGGAAACTTTACTAATATGCTGTGACCCTGGAGTATTGGGACTGAATTAACAGTGCATTTCTCCAAGCTGATCCAGAGTTATATAGAATAGCACAGTTGGCTCTGACAGAATCTGAGGCAAAAGGAGTTCCAGAAGGCTATTATGTCGAAGACGGTGTTCTGAGAAGGAAGTGGAGACCACCTCACAGACCTGTGGATGAAGACTGGAAAGTTATTCAACAGGTAATGGTACCACCTGAGTATTGCCAGGAATTATTAACATTAGCACATTGTATTTCTCTAACAGGACATAGACGGATTCAGAAGACTAAATCACGTATAAGTCAACATTATTACTATCCAGACCTTACAAATAACGTGAGGCAATTTTGAAGGACATGTCATTCATACCAAATGGTGGGAAAACCCCAACCTACCATAAAACCAGCACCATTAATTCCCACAGCAGTTATCGAGGAACCATGTAGTAGAGTATTGGTAGACTGTGTCGGACGCTTTCCTAAAAAAGCAGGACATCAATACGTACTTACTATCATTGAGATGGCTGCTCGATTTCCAGTGACCATTCATTTGAGGACAATTACTGATAAAGTAGTAGTAGAGAAGTTAACCCAATTCATTATGAGATATGGATTACTACTTGAAGATCAAGCGTATCAAAGTTATAATTTCACATCAAAAACTTTTCAAGAAGTTATGAGCAATTTGGGTATCAGAGAGTTAAAATCTTCGGCATATCACCCACAGACACAGGGGGCTTTAGACAGGTACATTCAAACTCTCAAAACAATGATCAGACCATACTGTCACAAATATCTGCATGATTGGGATAAAGGGCTAGACTGTCTTTATTTGCAGCTAGAGATTGACCGAATGAGTCTACAGGTTTTAGTCCTTTCGAATCGGATGACTGACAAAACATATGCAAAAATGGACAGACAAGAACGCAAAGACCCGAAATTTTCAACCAGGCGATGAAGTATTGATATTTTTACCTTTACAGGGTGAACCATTAAATACACGGTTCAGTGGTGCATATAAAGTGATCAAAAGAGTGGGTAATAAAAACAAGAAATGTTGGAAATACTCAGTTTGTCTGGAGCGTCTGTGGAGAGAGAAACAGATTTAATATTTCAGGTCAGTGATGAAGGGTCACTGACCTGTAATGTTAACTCTGCTTCTCTCTCCACAGATGCTGCCGGACCTGATGAGTATTTACAGCATTTCTTGTTTTTTTTTTCAATTTCAGAATTCCAGCATCTGAAGTATTTTGCTGTTATAAAAGAGTGGGTAAGATTGATTACTTGACTGACACACCTGATCACCAGTAAAAGAATTGGCGCTGTCATAGCAATATGTTAAAGCAATATTATTGCAGGGAGGAGGATCGGTCAGTACAGACATGTCAGGTCCTGTCAGGACTGTTGAGAAAGAAAAGGATAGTGAAGATGAGGCAGAAGGAGGCCTAGACAATTCTCAGATTTAAACTCCTACTATCTGGGTCGCGAATACAGAATGACGAGGAAAATTAGATGCTGAACAATGTGAAGACCTAACCAGGCTTTTCACAACCTTTCAAAGAATTTGTAGCGATAAGCCAGGATGTGAAAAAATTGCCCACACATGATGTGGCTATTGGAAAATCACTGCCTTTAAAACAACATCCTTACAGCTTAAGTCCAGCCAAACAGGTTCAAGTAAAAGCAGAAATCCAGTACATGCTGGAAAACAACTTAATTGAAAAGCAGCTGGATTTTACCAACCGGACCTGCACCTGATAGGGCAGCTCGACTTTGTATAGACTACAGAAACGTCAATTTGGTAACAAAGGCAGACTCCTACCCAATTCCTCATTTAGAAGATTGTATTGATGGAGTGGGCTGTGCTTTGTTTCTCAGATTGATTTGTTAAAGGGATACTGACAATTTCCTTTGACACCTCCAGCTAAAGAAATACCAGCTTTTGTCACACTAGACAGTCATTGTCCGTACCGAGTGATGCCATTCGGGCAAAAAAAAGTGCCCCTGCAACGTTTCAAAGATGAATGAATCAAGTGTATCCAATGTTCCCACGTGAAAACAGTTCAATAGTGATAATTTGTGCTACCAACTGTAACGTGGTTGCTGAGTGATGGTCAAAAAAAAGTATATTAAACTTTGCATCCAGCTGCAATGAACTTTGAAAATTTTTCTCATTATATAAACAATATCTAAAGGGTTTCAGTAACAATGTTCAGTGTTGAAGAGGGCGGTGTCTGGGTGAGCAGCTCCTGAATGTGACATGGTCAGGACTGGATGTTATGACCAGGACAGGAGGAGTGCACTGTGAATTCAGTCCCACTTTTCCACAGGTCACAACGTATTATTTCAAGTTACCCCACTTACTAATATAGGCAATAATATAACTATTTCTCCCAGAATTGAACACACTAACCAGGTTTCAACACACTAACCAGATTTCATTATTGAACAACAAAAATAACAATTTATTGCAAAACAAGTCTGAACTAGTAACAAAATAAAATACAAACACAGATTAAAATGTTAAAGTCCCAACATTAAATTTTAAAGACCCCTTCATTACCTGAGCATCTCACACTCACACATGCACATATATGTATACCAGTTAACTGAAAGAATAAAGAAGTATTTTTGGACCAGAGCTCCGTTACAGACAAAAAAACAAAAAACCCAGGCAGATCACTTTCCCACCCCTGAATAAAACAGATGAGACGTGTTGCACCAAATCTGGCACACAGTCCAACCGCCGAGCAAGTGCAGGTAGGCCACCTAGATTCCCCTAAAAAAGCTCTCTTCAGGTGGTGCTGAGAAGCAACTCTAGCAGGCCCTCCTCAGAAACAGGAGATCAGATGAATCGATACAGTGGACTTCACGTGGTCTTTCATAAAATTGCTGGAAGGTGAGCTGGGTAGTTTTCTTTTCTCCTTCTTTGACACTTCAGCAGACTTGACTTAATCTCCATCCAGAAGGTAAAGCACACACACACACACACACACACACGCACACACAGAGTGACAAGCTTGTCAGTTTTCTGCCCAGCCCAGGTGCTCTGCTACTACTGAGCATGTCCAATCAAAGGGGTGCTTGTCACTTTTCTACCCCTTTTCACATATGCTACAAGAAGTATTGGTCTGAAATTAATTTACATAACAACTGTGTTAGCTAATTAAAGATTCTGATGAGAAATTGAACCTGGTCTGTATTGTGAAAGCACAGAAATCTAAGCTCTCGATAAGCAGAGAACACTGTAAAAATATCTGCATAAATCTTTATATCATTGAGTTTATCCATTGTGGATATCAAATTATAGAATCATATAGATCGGATACAGAGCAGAAAGAGGCCATTCGGTCCATTGTGTCTGTGCTGGCTCTCTGCAACAGCAATGCAGATAGTCACACATCCCGTAGCCCTGCAAATTTGTTCTCCACAGCTGCTCTTCTGATTGGTTTACATGTAACTGTGTTTCATGATCCTGCTGTTGATAAATATATTCACATGTTATTAGTAAAATTTATTCCTTTATTGGGCACATCTTTCTTCATTCAAAGTGGATTTTGGATGTGTTTATTTTGCAACAAGCTACTTTTAAATTATGCACAAATGCATTTACACACAACACAGTCACACAAAAATACAATGAGAAATAGCGTACACAGAAACATATTTATAACAGAGAGGAACTGACCATCTGGTCCATCTATAACATCCTGTTTCCTGACTAGTCTATGGGACAACTTTCAAAATTTTGGAACAAGTCCCCAGATATTAGTAATGAGAACTTTGCAGGGTCGACCGGGCAGAGTGTGTCGTCATTGTATCCAGAGCCCAGGTCAATACTGGGTGATCTGTTCTGTTTAATTCTTATTCTCCATAGTATAACGGTTCGAAAAAACTGAGTGACTTATGATAATAAAACCAGAAAGTGCTGGAAATATTCAGCAGGTTTAGCAGCATTTGTGGAGAGAAACAGAGTTAATATTTCAGGTTGTGACCTTTCATCAGATCTGTTCCTTTCATCCATTCTGATGAAAGGTCACAGAACTGAAACGTTAACTCTGTTTCTCTCCACAGATGCTGCTAAACCTGCTAAGTATTTCCAGCATTTTCTGTTTTGATTTCAGATTTCCAGAATCCACAGTATAATTGCCTTGCGAGGTCATTTCAGAGAGCAGTTAAGATTAAACTGTGGGTCTGGAATGACATTTCCTCCAGACTGAGTAAGGACGGTAGTCATTCTTCCCTACAGGACATCAGATTTTATCCTTGTTAAATACATGTTTTAGACTGTGTTTAACTTCATTGAAATTCTGCATACTGCCTCGATTATTGTTGAAAATCCCATTGAGTTCGAATGACTTTCTCCAGTTACACTTCCAGTGTCCTGGCCAAGGTTACTGCTGTTCAGGCAATGATAGAAACATGGGAGAGGTGGGAAAACACTTCCCTCAGGTAGGAGCTGCTGTCAAACATAGAACCATCCAGCAGACAGGGAGGCCATTTGACCCATCGAGCCTGTGCTGGTTCTTTGATGGAGGTATCCAATTAGTCCCACTGTCCTGTTTATTTTTAAATATACTTCTGAAAGTTACTATTAAATCTGCTTCC
This sequence comes from Heterodontus francisci, assembly GCF_036365525.1. Lineage (NCBI taxonomy): Eukaryota > Metazoa > Chordata > Chondrichthyes > Heterodontiformes > Heterodontidae > Heterodontus > Heterodontus francisci. The sequence goes on along the minus strand of NC_090412.1, from coordinate 31,476,182 downwards.
ACCACGCTTTCAGAGAGTGTATTCCAGATTCTAACAACTTGCTGAGTAATACAACCTCATCACCTCCACCACACGCACCCCTCCCAACTTCATTTTTAACAATGATCTTAAATCTGTTTCCTCTGGTTACTGAGCTTCTTGTCAGTGCAAACAGTTTCTACCTATCAGCTCTATCAAACCACCTCCACCCCATAATATTCAACACTCTATTAAACGTCTACTTCAGCTTCTTTCCTGTCAGGAGAACAATCCCAGTTTCTATAGTCTCTCCACATCACTGAATTTCCTCATCCCTGGACATTCTGCAATGAGAAGGATTGCAATGAGATTTGGGAAATATTGCCAGTTGGGAATGGGAAAAATCGAAAGGAACCAGAAATGAGCGTGCAGTCACCATGTTTGTGAATCTTTAGATCCACTTGGGGAAATGGAATCAGAGGAGAATGAGGGTAAACCGTCCGATTGTTTAGAGGGGTCAAGGCACCTTTCCCTGATGGAAGATTCTGGAACATTTACTCTGATGTTATCGGTGTGATTAACTGATCTGATCCATTCAAAGGATTCTCATTACTGCGGATCAGGAATTAAAACCTAACTTCAGCTGTGGGACATTCAGAATAGTTAATAACAGACAATGTGCTGAAAGGCTCAAAGGGAGACCAGAACGGTTGTAGGAGAGCAGGTTGTCAGTGACATGGATGTGTCTTCTGTGTGTGGGACCAGACTGTTTCCATGTATCTACAATGAATGTCCCTTGTTTTATTATGGTAAGGTAAACCTGATAATGGACACTGGTTTACTGGTCACAGTAACCAGAAGTTTTAACTTATTGACACACTGGTTTAGTCTATTGTACAGCTGGTATTTGGAAAAACAGTTGGACCATTGTAATGATATTTTCTGAAAAGTATAATTTTGTAAAAGTCTGCAGTGTCAGAACAGGACTGTGAGAAAATGATGCAATATTTATGTGAGCCTCATGTTCTGCAATTCCCTGCCTAAATCTCGAACACTCTGTCATCTCCTTTCACACCCTCCTTAAAACTGAAAGCTTTGAGCAGTATTTTGGAGAGGAGTCAGTGCCGTCTTTTACCCTGATTTCTCAGTAATCATATAAAACCATTCTGGTTCAATTCCTTCCTTTAATCCTCCACAGCAGCAGTGACAATAACTTTGTAGATTTGATGGTTGAGATCCAAAGAATTTCCTGAATTCCTGGGCACATTTGGATATGAAAGATTGAGAATCATCAAATCATTTACAGCGCAAAGAAGTCCACTTGTCCCATCGAGTCCATGCTGGCTCTCCATTGAGTCATCCAGTCAGTCCCATTCACCTGCTCGATCCCCGTACCCAGCAACTTTATGTACTTCAAGTGTCTATCCAACTTCCTTCTGAAATCATTGTCTCTGCTTCCACTACGCTCATAGGCAGAATGTTCCAAGGAAATAAATTCAATCACAGATCTACTTATGGACAGCTGATTGGAAAAACAGGGAAATTTGTTCAGAGCAAAAAAGATTAGCTATCTGTTTGCAACATAGAACTTTGGAGCTCAAGTCAACCATAAATCCACCTTCTCCATGGTAGGCTCATTCAGAAAGTGAGGAGGCATGGGATACAGGGAAAGTTGGCTGTCTGGATACAAAATTGGCTGGCCCATAGAAGACAGAGGGTGGCAGTAGATGGAAAGTATTCAGCCTGGAGCTCGGTGACCAGTGGTGTTCCGCAGGGATCTGTTCTGGGACCTCTGCTCTTTGTGATTTTTATAAATGACTTGGATGAGGAAGTGGAAGGCTGGGTTAGCAAGTTTGCCAATGACACGAAGGTTGCTGGAGTTGTGGATAGTGTCGAGGGCTGTTGTAGGTTGCAACGGGACATTGACAGGATGCAGAGCTGGGCTGAGAAGTGGCAGATGGAGTTCAACCTGGAAAAGTGTGAAGTGATTCATTTTGGAAGGTCGAATTTGAATGCAGAATACAGGCTTAAAGACAGGATTCTTGGTAGTGTGGAGGAACAGAGGCATCTTGGGGTCCATGTCCATAGATCGCTCAAAGTTGCCACCCAAGTTGATAGGGTTGTTAAGAAGGCGTATGGTGTGCTGGCTTTCATTAACAGGGGGATTGAGTTTAAGAGCCCGAGGTTATGCTGCAGCACTATAAGGCCCTGGTTCAACCACACTTGGAATGCTGTGTTCAGTTCTGGTCGCCTCATTATAGGAAGGATGTGGAAGCTTTAGAGAGGGTGCAGAGGAGATTTACCAGGATGCTGCCTGGACTGGAGGGCATGTCTTACGAAGAAAGATTGAGGGAGCTAGGGCTTTTCTCATTGGAGCGAAGAAGGATGTGAGGTGACTTGATAGAGGGGTACAAGATGATGAGAGGCATAGATAGAGTGGATAGCCGGAGACTGTTTCCCAGGCTGGAAAGGGCTGTCACCAGGGGGCATAATTTTAAGATAGTTGGAGGAAGGTTTCGGGGAGATGTCAGAGGTATGTTCTTTACACAGAGAGTGGTGGGTGCGTGGAATGCGCTGCCAGCGGTGGTAGTAGAAGCAGATACATTAGGGGCATTTAAGCGACTCTTGGATAGGTACATGGATGATAGTAGAATGAAGGGTAGGTAGTTAGTTTGATCTTAGAGTAGGTTAAATGTTCGGCACAACATCGTGGGCCGAAGGGCCTGTACTGTGCTGTACTGTTCTGTGTTCTATGTTCTATGAAAGACCAATTTGAAGGAACGAAGTGAATCAGAAATTTAAAATAATACGATTAGAAACCAAAAGGGGAAAACCTGGTAACCGAAAAGATTGTTAAGACACATAAAATACCGTAGCAAAACCCTCTTACTCTAACATTAGAAAATGGCACATTTTAATTCAAAGATGTTTTTGAGCAAGGTGATGTAACTGCTGAAATTCTGGCAAACCTGAGTGCAGAGTAGTTGAAAACTATAACTAGGGAGATACAAGTGAAACTACCCAGAAAGGTGAAATGAACAGAGGTCCTTAAAGTGCTGGCTGAGCACTTAGGATACAGTCCCATTCTGGAACAGGTAGATGAGGAATTAACTCCTGAAAGTGTCCCATCTCCCATGGCCAGAATGGAACAGGCTCATTCAGGATGTAACAGGGAGTTTCAGGCAAGAGAAAAGGTAAGAGAGAAAGAGGAAAGAGAGAAAGAAATAGAGAGAGAGAGAGAGAGAGAGAGAGAGAGAGAGAGAGAGAGAGAGAGAGAGAGAGAGAGAGAGAGAGAGAGAGAGAGAGAGAGAGAGAGAGAGAGAGAGAGAGAGAGAGAGAGAGAGAGAGAGAGAGAGAGAGAGAGAGTGACTTTCCAGCTGCAAAAATTGGAAATGGAGCTGAAGGCTCAAGCAGAGAGAGAGACGACCAGGGAAAATCATCACCCGGTAACCACCCAAATCTCCCTAACCCAGAATAATGTTTTGAGGTTAAGGTCATATAAAATTTGAAGACAGTGAGGTGGAATCCTTGTTTCCCACTTTTGAGAAGGAAGTGGCAGAACTATGATGGCCACAAGAAATGTGGGCCCTCACAATTCAAGACCAGTTCACTGGGTAGGCTCAAGAGATCTATTCTATACTGTCCCCTGAAATGTCTGTTAATTACGAGCAGACCAAAGTTGCCATCCTTCGAGCTTATGAGTTGGTCCCAGAAGCATTTCAACAGCAATTCAGGAAAGCTTGAAAGCAGAGTTATCAGGAATTTGAAAGGTGAAAGCAAATCGGTGGCCCCGATCTTTAAAAATACAGCACACCTATGATCAATTATGTGTGCTGATACGGCTTAAGGAATTCAAACATTGCCTACAGTCCAACCTGAGAGTGCACTTGGAGAAGCAGAGAGTCCGCATAGCTAGAGAGGCCATAGTTATCGCTGATAGCTATGACCTCACACAAAGGACTGGCTACTCAGGCGGATCCAAACAAAGCCACCCCCAAAAACAGTGGGAGGATAAGAAGGGAGAGTGGGATAGAAAGAGAGACAAACCTGGAAATGGCAGTACAAACGAGAGTGCAAAGAGTCCAACCTAAATCCACAAATAGAAACCCTGGAGACCGGTGTGCTCCCAGTCCAACAAAGTGGGTGACACCAGGCTAGAATGCTGGAGAGTAAATGGAAAATCAGTGGGTTTAATAGGTCTCTGCAAGTGCAGTACCAAGGAGCATCCCCCAGTAAAGAGTGTAGTAGGATGGGCAGAGGTCCTCACGGTAGAGCCTTGACCCTCGAAGGGAATTACTCTATGTATTACTGGACCAGACAAAATCCCCAAGAGTTACTGGTGTTTTACCCTTGAAGGAACTGTGTCCCCCTTCCCTTGCTCGGAGATGAGCAAGTCCATTGTAATTCTCAGGGATACAGGGGAAGCTCAGGAGCCAATGTTAGCGAACAACCTAAGTGATCAGAGCCGTGGGGGAGGTTACCTGCCTGTTCCCCTCCATCGAGTCCACCTACAGTGCGACCACGTCTCATGTCCCATAACCATAGGAATTGTCCCAGAGTTACTGGTAGCAGGGATAGATTTCCTACTGGGAAATGATTTGGCTGGTAGCACGATAATGAACATCCCTATAATCTAAGACCAGCCCAGCGAAACCACGGAAACTGAACAACTAATGTGGGAATTACCGGGGATCTTCCCTGATTGTGTAATGACTTGGTCCCAAAGCAGATCAGCCAAATTAGTTGAAAGGGAACCAGTTCCCCAGCTGAATGAGCTGGAGGTCTGGTTAGCTGAAAGATTCTTTAAGGACCTATCTAAAGGTGAGGAGGTGCTCAGCTGAGCCTCCCTGATTAATGCCCAGAAGGCAGATTTCTGTAATATAGCGGATAGCACAGACTGCTTGTTCTGAGGCAGAGGCCACTCCAATCCCTGAGTGTTACTACTTGCAAGATGGGGTAGTATATGAAAGTGGAGACCTTCTGGGAGGATGAGTCAACAGCGTTTCACCAGAATGTCGTGCCCCCAAAATACTGGCCATAGATTTTAAGGATAGTCCATGCAATCCCGATGGCTGGACATGTGGGTACTCGGAAAACCTTAGCCCGAGTAAGGAAACACATTTTCTGGCCTCACCGCTGGTTCAATGTGGTTGGATATTGCCAACCCTGCCATGTTTGCCAGGTTGCAGGCAAACCCCAGGCCGCAATTAACCTGCCCCCATCCCCCCAAACCAATTTCGGCATTCGGTGAACCCTTTGACCAAATGTTGATAGACTGAGTAGAACAACTATCGAAAAGCAAGCCCAGTCAACCAAAAGATGGAAATACCTGAGGACAGCCAGGAGGATCAGTCGAGGAGGAGGAGACCCCAGCTGAATCCCCAGCTACCAAACTGGCAAACACGGACGTCTTAAAAGATTTAACAACCAGCTGACACATTTAACACACAATTAGGTTGAACAGGATATCCAGTGAATATTGGATAAGGGTGTAGTTGAGCCTAGCCAAAGTCATTGGAGCTCCCATGTTGCCCTGGTCCTGAGTCCGAATGGATCTATTCAGCCTGCTATTCCCCTACAGACTCCTTACCACACTGCAGAGCACGGGTCGAATGTCCAAGGTGCACATCTGACCAGTTATCAGACTAGCACTCATACAGCAAATACAACATTAATGGTCAGTCAGAAAGTGGAACCAGTATCCATTGTCCATCATTTTACAGAGACGTGTGAAGACACTCCTACAAATATAACACTATCAAGGCTTTTCCCAGATGATCCTGACTTGGTGTCCAGTGAAGCCATATCTGTGATTGGAGGTGTTATTCAAGGGGATTTAGGGGACTCGTACAAAGAGAGGGGACCTGGAGCAGGAGCACATTCATCAAAATCCTGATCATCTTCTCTCCCTAACTGAGATGGAGATGGATCTGAATCCATCAATAAGTTCATCCGGCTTGGTGAATCTGCTTTTACATAGAGACACAGAAAGAGCACAGACCTTGCTGAATGTTATCTGAATAGTGTCAAACAATCAGAACAAAAATTGAAGACATAAAACCAAGGGAAAAATGGGATTTGCTTTTTCCTGCCAGTTCTGTCACTGGACCTGTACCCGACACTATTCAGGAAGAAATGCTGAAACCAGGAAGGTCAGCTGACAACCGGCCTTCCAGAAATCATTCCACTATATTAGACATTTATATTCTGCAGCTTGGGGAATCCATACAGCACTATACCACTTACCGAAAGTTGGTCCCAAACTTTATCACCCGAGCCGCCTCACAAAGTTAAAAGCCACCTGAGTGAATGAGCCTGTATTTGCTCCCCCAGACTTCAGCAAACTTTTATGTGTCAATGAGAGAATGAAAACCTCTTTACTTCTTTATTTCTTTTTAATAATGAATATGTAAAGAAAAAATATGAAGTATAATTTGTTTGTTTCAGCGAGGGGTAAAGGTGTCACGAATAGATGAGAACCCCCTTGTAAACTGTGTTTTGTACATTTGAGTATTAATGTCAACCACCATTTTGTACAGCAAGTTACGTTTTAGCAGTTCCACTTGTTATAATGGAGGAGTGAGGTCATGGAACAGCAACTTGTCAAGGGTCTAGTTTTTAGGACACAGGAAACCCCCTATCCAGCCTGCCTGGACTTGAAACTCTAATAGTGAGAGGGTGCATCCTTTTTCAATTCGCAGCCGCCTTTGGTCTGATTATCCCAGCTACCTAAACCTGCACATCTCTCTCTAAGACGGTCTGCAAAAGACAGAAAAATTAAAGAAGATACAGGCTGCACACAGCGGAGAAAATTAAATGCAATCTGCGATAACAAGAAAATATGTCTTCTGCTCAGTTCATCTCCATTTAAAAAAGGTGGCTTCAGCCAAGATAAGCTACTTCCATTTATATCTGAGAGTGCAAAGAAGAAGAAATTTGTAAAAGAAGAGATATTTCCAACAGCTTCTCTCCAATTCGGCATTCCCAATTGGTGATCTCCTGTTTTAGGACTCCTTTTGATAATTTAATTGGTCACTCGTTTTAACTGAAATTCAGCAGTTTATAGTTCTCTCGACTAAATAACCTTGCCTTTATTTGCCTTTAACCTTTCCCTGAATGGTTGTAAGCAGTTGTGGCAAAGTTAAACCCCTTCCCGAGTTTAAGAATGTGTAAATAAATCTAACTTCTTTGATTTAACTCTAACAACTGTGTTGTTGTTGCGTCATTTATTGTCAGGGTTTAAGGGAGGGAACAAAATTCAATCATGAATCTATTTATGGACAGGTGGTTGGAAAAACAGGGACTATGTTTCAGAGAAAAAAAAAAGATTCAAAAACAAAACCTGTTCATAATGATCAAGAGTAGACTGACGGGGCGGTAATTGGCCGGGTTGGTTTTGTCCTGCTTTTTGTGTACAGGACATACTTGGGCAATTTTCCACATTGCCAGGTTGATGACAGAGGTGTAGCTGTAATGGAACGGGTTGACTAGAGGTGGAGCTAGTTCTGAAGCACAAGTCTTCAGTACTGTTGTCGGAAAGGCCCATAGCCTTTCCTGTATCCAGGGTCTTCAGCCATTTCTTGATATCATGCGGAGTGAATCAGATTGGTTGAAGACTGTGATGCTGGGGACCTAAGGAGAAGGCAACAATGGGTCATGCACTAGGCACTTCCAGCTGAAGGTGGATGCAAATGCTTTAGCCTTGACTTTTGCCCTGATGTGCTGGGCTCCCCATCATCGGGGGAGCATGGGGATATTTTTGGATTCTAATTTTGTTACTTTGTTAATTGTCCACCACCATTCACAACTGGATGTGACAGGTCTGTAGGGCTTTGATCTGATCTGTTGGCTATGGGTTTGCTTAGCTCTGTCCACCGCATGCTGCTTCCACTGTTTTTCGTGGAAGTGGTCCTGTGTTGTAGCTTCACCAGGCTGACACATCATTTTGAGATATGCCTGATGCTGTTCCTGGCATGCCCTCCTGCACTCTTCTCTGAACCAGGGTTGATCCCCCAGCTTGATGGTAATGGTAGAGTGGGGGATATGAGGGGCCATGAGTTTATGGATTGTGGTTGAATACCAATCTACTACTGCTACTGATGTCCCACAGTGCCTCATGGATGCCCAATTGCTAGATCTGTTTGAAAGCTATCCTATTTAGCATGGTGGTTATGCAACAAAACACGATGGAGGGTATCCTCAATGTGAGGCCAGGACTTTGTCTCCACGAGGACTGTGCGGTGGTCACTCCTACCACTGCTGTTACAAACAGCTGCTTCTGCAACAGGTAGATTGGTGAGGATGATGTCAAGTTGGTTTTTCTCTCCTGTTGGTTCCCTCACCATCTACCACAGATGCAGTTTAGCAGTTATGTCCTTTAGGGCTCGAGCATCTATTTCAGTAGTGGTGCTACTGAGCCACTCTCGGTGCTGGACATTGAAGTCCCCCACCCAGTGTACATTATGTGCTCTTGGTGCTTCTTCCAATTGATGTTCACCATGAAGAAGCACTGATTCATCAGCTGAGGCCAGGGGTGGGGGAATGGTAGCTGGTAATCAGCAGGAGGTTTCCTTACCCATTGTTGCCTTCATGGCTTCATGATGTCCGGAGTCAATGTTGGGGACTCCCAGGACCACTCCTTCCCAACAGTATACCACTGTGCGACCATCTCTGCTGGGTCTGTCCTTCCGGTGGGACAGGACACATCCAGCGATGGTAATGGTGGTGTCTAGGACATTCACTGCACGGTATGATTCTGTAAGTACAGCTATGTCAGGCTGTTGCTTGACTAGTCTGTAGGAAAGATCTCCGAATTTTGGCACAAGCCCCCAGATGTTAGTTAGAAGAACTTTGCAAGATCTGCAGGGCTGGTTTTGCCATTGTCGTTTCCACAGCCTAGGTCGATGCCAGGTGATCCACACAGTTTCATTCCCTTTCTGACACTGTGTTTTGACTTGATATAACTGAGTGACTTGCTAGGCCATTTCAGACCACACCATGAGCTGAATAGACTCATTCTGTGCTTTAAGTTTCGATGATTCGAATTGTACTGAGGCTTTAAACCAAGGTCTAATAAAGGAAAAGTAGGCACTGTACCATTGAGTTACATCCACAACTAGAATTACCAGCAATACAAAAGGATTTCTTCCTGTCTCAGCAACAGGCAGCGACTCAGACATGAGGGTGTGATCACAATATTCAGTGTTGGCTGCACTTCACAGGGATCTTTAACCTTCAATAATAAGTTGAGGCAAAAGAAGTTACACTGTCTAAGAGTGGAGCAGTGATGTCATAGACAGTAAAGGACCTTCCCTGCAGCAACTGATCATCTGTACTTCACAACAAGCTCCGTCCTCCATTTATATTTCAGGGGAAGAAAACCAATCAATGAGCAGATCTACACCCGCACTCTCTATGTGATCGTAGGATGTGAAATGGCTCTGCAGCACGGCAAGACTCCAGATAACAAGCGGATTTGGCCAAATCTAATCTGGGTTGCACGGAGATAAGGAAATAGAGCATCCAAGGTCTTCAAAAATCTTACTGGCTTAACATGACACGCTGTTATCACACGGAAACCTTTCTCTATTCACACTCCCAACATCTCGGTCAAAATTCTGAACAACTACCCTATAATGAACATTTCACCCACAGGCTACCTAGCTCACTAAACTCTTTCTGTCAGAACACATTCCTCTTCCTACCTACATCATTGATACCAATGTGGAACAAGACTCCCCTCTCAGGGTGTTCTGCAGCCGTTCAGTGACATCTTTAACCCTGACACGAGGGAGGTAACACAACATCTTGGATTCATGTCTGCAGCGACAGAAATGCCTGTCTGTTCCCGTGACTATCGAATTCCCTAACACTATCACTCTTCCAGTACTCTTTGTGCTCCCTGTGCAGCTGAGGTAGCTGTGGTGTCATGGTCTTTGTTCTGGCTGCACTCCCCAGATGAAACATCACCTTCCTCAATATTCAGTACTGAATACCTGTTGGAGAGTGAGATATGTTCAGGGTTCCCCTGCACAAACTGCCTATTTCTTCGTGACTGTCTGGTGGTCATCCAGTCCCTCTCTTCCTGCATACTCTTAATCTGTGTGTTGACCACATCTACAAGCGTGTTATCTTCAAAGCTCTCAACCTCACAGATGCACTGCAGCAACATCAGCTGCTTCTCAAGTTCTGAAACCCAGACCTCAAGCTGCTGCAGCTGATGACACTTCCTGCATGTATTGTTATCCAGGATAGGAGATGTATACTGGAGTTCCCACACAGCACAAGATGTGCACTCTAGAGGTCTTAAACAACCCTGCTAGTCTTTTATCTGTTAGTTGATAACCTTGCGACTGAGAGTAAACCTTACTAATGCTAATAAACCTGACCACTGCAATAAACTTTTACCATTACTAATAATCCTTACCACTATGAATAAACCTTATTTACACTGATCTACACTAATGATACTAAATGCACCTAATGATGGCCATTAAAACATTATCGACTGTTGTAAAAACGCATCTGGTTCAATAATGTCCTTCAGGGAAGGAAATCTGCTGTCCTTACTTGGTCTGGTCTATATGTGACTCCAGACCTACAGCAATGTGGTTGACTTGTAAATGCCTTCTGAAATGGCCTAACAAGCCACTCAGTTGTATCGAACCGCTATGAAGTAAATAAAACAGAATGAAACCGGATGGACCAGCGGCATTGACCAGGAAACTGGAAATGACAAATTTAAATTCAAATTCAAATTTAACCAAGTATGGCATCAAGGGGCCCTAGTAACAATGGAGTCAATGGGAATCAGGGAGAAAACACACCACTGATTGGTGTCATACCTGGCACAAAGGAAGATGGTTGTGCTTGTTGAAACAATTACAGAAACAAGTTCCAGGAATATTTCCTGCCTGGTTGCTATTGGTTTGGGGGATGATGGGAAGAGGTTGAAGGTCAAAGTTAATTACATTTGTGGGGGAAAGGTCAGGATTGGATGAAAACTTTTTTTGGAGGGAGAGGACAAATAACAACCTAATTAGTCATTGGGGACGGGGTTGGTAGAGGGGATTGGAACTTTGAATAACATTTTCAATATATTTTATTTTAAATTGTCACTTTAAAAATGTAAATACTTCAGAAAGGTCTGAGGACCTTTAAAATGGCGCCGGTAACCACAAGGTGGCATTGGGCACCATTGCCAGGGACGGAACGCCCGCCCCCTCTACGTCATCGGGAGTGGGCGGTCCGCCCGGGACATGTACATAAGCTGCAGCACGAAATATCACAGTGGCTCCGTGACACACATCTTGTGTATGTGTCAGGTCATTTTTGAAGCTAACCTTCGATCTTAGTGTCAAGCTGGAAAGATTCATAACAGTATGTTGACCTTTATTGCAGGAGAATTTGACTTCAGGAGTAAAGAAGTCTTGTTGAAATAGTTAGAGCCTGGGTGAGACCGTATCTGGAGTATTGTGTACAGTTTTGGTCTCTTTACCTAAGGAAGGATATACTTGCCATAGAGGGAGAACAATGAAGGGTGATGTGATTGTCCTATGAGGAGAAATTGAGGAGACTGGGCCTATATTCTCTAGAGTTTAGAAGAATGTGAGGTAAACTTATTGAGGAATGTACATTTCTTTCAGGGCTCGACAGGGTAGATGCAGGGAGGATGTTTCCCTTGACTGGGGGATCTAGAAACAGGGAAACAGTCTCAGAAATAGAGGTAGATCATTTAGGATTGAGATGAGGAGGAATGTTTTCACTCAGAGGGTGGTGAATCTTTGGAATTCTCTATACCAGAGGGCTGTGCAGGCACAGTCATTGAGTATATTCAAGACAGAGGTGGATAGATTTCTAGGTATTGAAGATAACAAGGGATATGGAGATACTGCGGGAAAATGTCATTGAGTTAGATCAGCCATGATCCAGTTGAATGGTGGAGTAGGCTGGAGGGGCCGAATGGCCTAATCCTGCACCTGTTTCCTATGTTCTTATATTCCTATGTCATTCCTCACATTCACCTTCATCTCTTGTCCAAAATCTTCAATCCATGTCCTTTTAACATCAGTTAATGGGTGAAGATTATCCTGGTCTATCTTATCTGAGAATGTTATAATCTTGTACAACTCTATCAATTCTCCCTCAATCTCCTATGCTCCATGTAGAATAATCCCAGCTTCTCCAACCTAACCTTGTAACTTAAATCCCCATTCCCTGGAACCATTCTGGTCAATCTCCTCTGCAGACTCTGAAGGACCCTCATATTGTTCCTGAAGTGTGCTGACTGGAACTGGATGTAGTTCTCTAGTTGGGGCATAAACAGAGCTTTATAAAGGTTCAGTATAACTTCCTGCATTTGTACTCTATGCCTCTATTTCTGAAGGCCATGTTTCACCTCACACTTGTCTATATTAAATTCCACCTGCCACTTGTCTGCCCATTCTGCTAGCCTATCTTTGTCCTGTTGCAGGGGTTTGTGTGATCCTCACTGTTTGCCACTGCTCCAAGTTCGGTATCTTGCGCAAATTTTAAAATTCTGCTCTGGATTCCAAGATCAAAGTCATTTATCTATAACAAAAAAGAAAAGAGTGATCCAAGTAGTGACACAGGAGGAACACCACTGTCTAATATCCTCCAGTCAGAAAAACAATCATTTACTCTGAATTACTATCTCCGTTCCATCCTTGAGCCATTTTTATTAATCCAATTCAATACTAACCCTTCTATTCCATGAGCCTCTGTTTTGTTAACCAGTCTTTTTTTTTTGCAGTACTTTATCAAACATTTTCTTAAAATCCATGTGGACACTATCCACCACATTGCCTTGATCAACCTACTCGATTACTTCATCAAAACATTGAATGAGATTAGTCAAGCATGATATGCATTTTACAAATCTGTGCTGACTATCCATAATTCACTCAAACCTTTCCAAGGATCTGTTGCTTTTTTCCCAATTATTGTTTCTAAAAACTTACCACCACTGATGTTAAACTAACTGGCCTGTAGTTGCTCGGACTGTCCTTATAACCCTTCCTGAATAAATGTGTCACATTTACCACTCTCCAATCCTCTGGCACATCCCCCATTTCTAGGTCAGATTGGAAGTCCAGCTTGAGCACAATAAGCCAGGCTGGCTCTCTAATGCAGTAGTGAAGAGTGCTGCCTTTTTGGATGAGTGTTTTGGGATGTCTTGAGGTGATGAAGGACACTATATAAACAGATTTTTCTATTGTTCAGTAAAGTATGCTTCGAGTATCTGAGCAAATGCATTGCAGCTCACAGACATATATTGACATGGTATTGTGTTTGTGTAGTTACTCTAACCACATTTGTGAGGATAACACAATAGACACAAGTTCCACACTAAAGAGCAAAGGTCGAGTTTAGGTGAGGGTGAAATTTTAAATTCTACTCGAAAAGTAAAGGACATAGAGCAGAGTAGCAATGGGGGTAATGGTATACAGAGTGTGATAGGAAGAGACAGAGAGTTTAACAGTAATGGTGCATCAGCAAATAAGGTGAACTCACGGAACTTGGTGAAATGTTAAAATTAAAGGCATTTTTGTGAGTGCATGAAGTGCTGGTAACAAGGTGGACAAATTAACGGCACAAATAGAGAGAAATTGTTTCAATCTATTTGTCATTACAGAGGTGCTGTTACAGAGATGTGGTTACATGGTGACCATGGTTGGGAACTAAATATTCCAAGGTAGTTGATATTTGAAATGACAGAAAAAAAATGGGGGGAAGGCTTAGCAATGTGATTGTTAAGATTAACTTAATTAACTTAATTAACTCGGATTGTTTTCAATGGAACGACGGAGGTGGAAGGGCGACATGATAGAGGTTTACAAAGTTATGAGCGGCATGGACAGAGTGGATAGTCAGAAGTTTTATCCCAGGGTGGAAGAGCCAGTTACTAGGGGACATAGGTTTAAGGTGAGAGGGGAAAAGTTTAGAAGGGATGTGCGAGGCAAATTTTTTACACAGAGGGTGGTGAGTGCCTGGAACTTGCTGCCAGGTGAGGTGGTGGAAGCAGATACGATAGCGACATTTAAGAGGTATCTTGACAAATATATGAATAGGAAGGGAATAGAGGGATACGGTCCCCGGAAGTGCAGAAGGTGTGAGTTTAGACAGGCATCAAGATCGGCGCAGGTTTGGAGGGCCGGATGGCCTGTTCCTGTGCTGTACTGTTCGTTGTTCTTTGTTCTTTTGTGAATTAAGTATGTCATTTCTTCAGCCAAACCTTTGTAAATCTTTGGAATTCTCTACCCCAGAGAGTTATAGATGCTCAGTTGTTGAGTTTAGTCAAAGTATGAATTCGATAGATTTTTGGACTTTAGGAATCCAGGGATATGGAGATCAGATGTAATGTGGAGTTGATTTCAAAGATCAGCCATGATTTTCTTCAATGACGGAGCGGACTTGTGGTGTTGGATGTCTTACTCCTACTCCAACTTGTTATGTTCTTATGACAAGTAACATTAGACTCTGTTTAATCATCTTATCCCCGTCCCTTGTTGTTTCATTTCGAACTTTAATGCGCTTGCCCCTCGTTAAATCTTTACTAACATCCATTATTTAGTTACAGCTTCTAGTTTCACACCATCAAGTCCAGGTTGATCAGACTATCATCTCATGAGCCTCTGACACATACACATTCTCCTTGTCCAGGAAACAAAACCTAATTCCAGCCTGCTCCCTTAGTCCTATTCGAGTTCTGACTGAGCATCCATCCCTCCTTCCCTTCACATTATCTCCTGTGCCCTCATGTATGTGGGACCCATCATCTGCTCTCTGGGTCTTTTCTCACACAGCACTTCACACATCCCAGTTTCCCTTCCTTCCCCGTACGAGTTGACATTGTTAATGGTTCTCTCCCCTCGGGTGCACTTCCATTTCAAAGCAGAAATTCTAAAGTCTTCCAAAGTTTTGCTGAGCTGTAATTTGTGCTCCAATAGGCCGAATATTTCCAATCTTTGAACTGTAGAGAAGGCAACATGATACGTCGAGATCATCGTGTCTCGTTTTACAAAAGATGGAACCAGAGCATGTTGTTGGTTGGATTTTATATTCAAAGATCACTTCATCAAGATGTGTTGGCTCTCCTAACCATTGAAGTCGTGATAATGCTTTCCATTGTGTTCATTCCCATGCTTACCATTAGGTTTGGATTTACAGGTCAGGAACATTTTATGTGCCCGTATAGAGAGAAACAGAGTTAACGTTTCAGGTCTGTGACCCTTCATCAGAACTGGCAAAAGTTATAAATGTAACAGTCTTTGAGCAAGTGAAAGGAGGGAGGAATAAGAAGAACAAGAAGGAAGGACTGTGATACGCAGAGTGGGGGGGAGAGGTTAAATGGCAAATGTCATGGAACAGAATGCAAATGAAGTGCTAAATAGTGATAGGGAAAGATAATGCACAAGTCCAGTGAGAGTGTTAATGACAGAATAATGAACAGCTCTGTACGAAAACAAAAAACAAGTTTAAGACAAGCTCGTGCTGAAGAAATAAATACATAAATAAGGAATAGATATATGCTATATATAAATAAAATAAAAATAATTAATAAACAAAGAATAATGTGACTGACGGTCTGAAATTATTGAATTAAAGGGCAATTAAGGATGGGCAATAAATGCTGTCCTGACCAGCGATGCCCACATCCCATGAACAAATACATAAATCAATATTGAGTCCAGAAGGCTGTAGAGTGCCTCATTGGAAGATGAGGTGTTGTTCCCCGAGCTGGCGTTGATGTTCACTGGAACACTACAGCAGGCCGAGGACAGAAATGTGAGCATGGAAACAAGGTGGTGAATTAAAATAGTAAAGAACCAGAAGCTCGGGATCATGCTTACGGACCGAGCAGAGATGTTCTGCAAAGTGGTCACTCAAACTGTGTTTGGTCTCCCCAGTGTAGAGGCGACCTCACTGTGAGCAGTGAATACAATATACTAAGTTGAAAGAAGTACAAGTAAATCGCTTCACCTGGAAGGAGTGCTTGGGGCCTTGGATGGTGAAGAAAGAGGAGGGAAGAGGGCAGGTATTACACCTCCTGAGATTACATGGGAAGGTGCCATGGGAAGGGGACGAGGTGTCAGGTTGATGTAGGATTGGACCAGGGTGTCACAGAGGGAGCGTTCACTTTGGAAAGCTGGCAGGGGAGGGGAGGGGAGGGGATGATGTATTTGGTGGTGACGTCACGCTACAGGTGATGGAGATGGCGGACAATGATCCTTTGGATGTGGAGGCTGGTCAGGTGGAAAGTGATCTATACACTCACAATTTCCATTGTCAGCTTTGGTTCATGGGGCCTCTCCAGTTTATGTCTCCTTAGAGATTTCTGAAAGCACAATTACTGAGGATCAGAGATGATCGAAAAAAACACGCTCTCCACTTGCTGGTCTTGAAAATTACTGCCTCTTTTCCAAATTCCTTCAATGTGTTGTTATCACAAAAACTGTGTCCTTCTTTCCACTCACTCCAGGTTTGAATATGTTGAATTATCTTTCCTTCCTTGTCACAAAACCAAAGTCATAACGGAAGTCACGAATGACATCCTGTGTGTCTGTGACCATGGTGCACGGTTCCCAATTATTTTCTTAAATTAACTGCAGACTTTGACACTGTTGATAACGAGCTCCACCACTGAGACCATTAAATGACTGGGCTAAAAACCATCTGCTCCAAGCAGCTGAAGAGACCTGAAGGATGTGGACTTGCTCCAACTGTCAGTGAATAGAAGCAACTTGCAGCTCAGAAGACAATCAGAGTAATAGAATCTTACAGCACAGAAGGAGGCCATTGGCCCTGAGCGACTGTGTAGGCTCTCCCAAGGAGCAATTTATCTTGTGCCATACCCCGCCTTCTCCCCGTAGCCCTGCACATTCTTCCTTTTCATAGAATATTCCAATTCCCTCTTGAATGGCTCGATTGAACCTGCCTCTACTACACTCTCTGGCAGTGCATTCCAGATCCTAAGCACTCGCTGTGTGAAAATGTTTTTCCTCATGTCACTATTGCTTCTTTTGTCAATTAACTTAAATCTGTGCCCTCTTGTTTCTGATCCTTCCACCAATGAGAACAGCTTTGCCCTATCTACTCTGTCCAGACACCTCATGATTTTGAACACCTTTATCAATTCTCCTCTCTAAGTGAAGCGTTCCCAACTTCTCCAATCTATCCACGTCAATGAAATTCCTCATCCCTGGGGCCATTCTCATCAATTTATTCCACACTTTCTCTCTTCACATCTTTCCTAATGTGTGACACCCAGAACTGGACACGATACTCCATTCGAGGCTGAACCAGTGTTCTATACAAGTTCAATATAAGTTCCTTGTTTCTCGACGATATGCCCCTATTAATTATGAATAGTTGTTTTTATTCTTTCATGAGATTTGAGCATTGTTGGCAATGTCAGCATCCCTTGTCCATCCCAAATTGCCCCGAGGTGGTGGTGAGCCACTGCCCCCAGCTGCCGGAGTGCACGTGGTGGACCGCTATGGAGGGAGACCCAGTTCACCGACCCAGCAACACTGAAGGAAAGGCGATACAGTTCTGAATCAGGACGGTGTGTTATCCAGATGGGGAACCTACAGGTGGTGGTGTTCCCACACATCTACTGTCCCAGTTCTTCCAGGTGATAGAGGTCACAGGTTTGGAAGGTGCTGTCAAAAGAGGCTTGGTGAGTTGCCGCAGTGCATCTTGTAAATGGTACACACTGCTGCCACTGTGCACCGGTGGTGGAGGGAGTGAATGTTGAAGATAGTGGATTGGTACCACTGAAGCAGGCTGCTTGATAGGTGTTGAACTTCTTCAGTGTTGTTGGAGCTGCACTTATCCAGACAAGTGAAGAGTATTCTATCACATTCCAGACTTGTGACTTCCAGATGGTGGATAGGCTTGGGGAGTCAGGAAGTGGGTTACTTGCTGCCGAATTCCCAGCATCCCACCTACCCTTATAGCCAGAGAATTTATAGAAACATAGAAACATGGAGCATAGGAGCAGGAGTAGGCCATTCGGCCAATCAAGCCTTCTCCCCCAATCATTATGATCATGGCTAATCATCCAACTCAGTAAGCTGATCCCACTTTCTCCCCATATCCTTTGATCCCTATCGCCCCAAAAGCTATATCTAACTCCTTCTTGAAAACATTCTGGTAAACCTTCGATGTACTCCCTCTATAGCAAGAACATCCTTCCTGGGATTGCGGGACTGACGTATGAGGAGAGATTGAGTGGGTTAGGATTATATTCGCTGGAGTTCAGAAGAGTTGGGGGGGATCTCATAGAAACCTATAAAATTCTAACAGGATTTGACAGGGTAGATTCAGGAAGGATGTTCCCAATGGTGGGGGAGTCCAGAACCAGGGGTCATAGTCTCAGGATACGGGGTAAACCTTTCAGGACTGAGATGAGGAGAAATTACTTCCCCCAGAGAGTGGTGAGCCTGTGGAATTCGCTACCACAAAAAGCAGCTGAGGCCAAAACATTGAATGATTTCAAAAAGGAGTTAGATATAGCTCTTGGGTCTAAAGGGATCAAAGGGTATGGGGCAAAAGCTGGAACAGGCTACTGAGTTGGATGATCAGCCATTTTGATGAGTGGCGGAGCAGGCTCGAAAGGCCAAATCCTGCTCCTATTTTCTATGTTTCTGTGTTTCCTCAGATAAGCAGACCAAAATTGCACACAGTATTCCAGGTATGGCCTCACCAAGGCCCAGTGTAATTGCAGCAAGACATCCCTGCTCCTGTACTCGAATCCTCTCGCTATGAAGACCCAATATACCATTCGCCATTTTTACTGCCTGTTGCACCTGCATGCTTACCTTCAGCGACTGGTGTACGAGAACACCCAGGGCTCGCTGCATATTCCCCTCTCAGTTTTTGCTGTATAGATAATAATCTGTCTTCCTGTTTTTGCGACCGAAGTGGATAACCTCACATTTATCCACATTATATTGCATCTGCCATGCATTAGCCCACTCACTCAACTTGTACAAATCACCCTGAAGCCTCTCTGCATCCTCCTCACAAGTCACCCTCATGCCCAGTTTTGTGCTGTCTGCAAATTTGGAGATATTACATTACGTTCTCTCATCTAAATCATGAATATATATTGCAAATAGCTGGGGTCCCAGCACTGATCCCTGCGGTACCCCACAAGTCACTGCCTGCCATTTGGAAAAAGAGCCATTTATTACTACTCTTTGTTTCCTGTCTGCCAACCAGTTGTCTATCCATCGCAATAAACTACCCCCAATCCTATGCACTTTAATTTAACATGCTAATCTTTTAATTGGGACTTTGTCGAAAGCCTTCTAAAAGTCCAAATAAACCACATCCACTGGCTCCCCCTCATCAACTCTACTAGTTACATCCTCGAAGAATTCTAGTAGACTTGTCAAGCATGATTTCCATTTCGTAAATCCATGCTGACTCTACCCGATTCTACCACTGTTCTCCAAGTGCTCTGCTATAAAATCTTTGATAATGGACTCTCGAAGTTTCCCCACTACAGACATCAAGCTGACTGTTCTATAATTCCCTGTTTTCTCTCTACCTCCCTTTTTAAATAGTGGGGTTACATTAGCTACCCTCCAATCCGTAGGAACTGGTCCTGAGTCAAAAGAATCTTGGAAGATGACCACCAATGCATCCACTATTTCTGGGCCAGTCCCTTAAGTACTCTGGGATGCATACCATCAGGCCCTGGGGATTTATCAGCCTTCAATCCCATCAAATTCCCCAACACCATTTCTCTACTAATACTTATTTCCTTCAGTTCCTCCCTCTCACTAAACCCTTTGTTCCCCAACATTTCTGGTAAGATATTTGTGTCGTCCTTTGTGAAGACAGAGCCAAAGTATGCAAAGTAACCAAAGTTTTCTGCAAGCTTGCTCTCGTACTCTATTTTCCCTTTCTTAATCAATCCCTTGGTCCTCCTTTGCTGAATTCTAAACTGCTCCCAATCCGCAGGTCTTGTTTTTTTTTGGCTGGTCCAGTTTTGTTTCTGGCTAATGATCACTCACAGGATCTTGATGGTGTGAGATTCAGCGATGGTTTGATTATTTCTTGTTTAAGATGGTCATTGCCTGGCACTTGTGTGGTGAAAATGTTGATTGCCAATTATCAGCCTGAGCCTGGCTGTCATCCAGTTATTGTTGCATGTGGACACAGACTGCTTCAGTATCTGAGGATAAAAACAAGAAATGCTGGAACCACTCAGCAGGTCTGGCAGCATCTGGGGAAAGAGAAGTAGAGTTAACGTTTCGGGTCAGTGGCCCTTCATCGGAACAGGAGGTAGAAGCGGGCTGTCCAGCATTGTGGGACTATGAGGTTGGAAGCTGTAGAGGGAAGATCTCCAGAGGAGATGAGGTCAGTGACAGTCCTTTGGACGGTGGCTTGATGTTCGGTGGTGGGGTCATGGTCCTGAGGGATTTAGGAAGAAGTGTCTGTGAGTTGGCATTGAGCTTCTGCAAGGTAGAGGTCGGTACGCCATACGACAACAGCACCACCCTTGGCTAAAGGTTTGATGACCATGTCGGGGTTAGACCGGAGAGAACGGAGTGCCTCAAGTTCAGAGGGGGACAGGTTAGAGTGAGTGAGGGTGGCAGAGAAATTGAGACGACCAATGTCTCTCCGACAGTTTTCAATGAAGAGATCAAGAGCGGGTAAGAGGCTAGGGGGAGGGGTCCAGGTAGAGGGAGAATGCAGGAGGCAGGTGAATGGGTCTGCTGGTCGTGGGGAGGACTCCTGGTCAAAGAAGTGAGCCTGGAGGCAGAGGCGACGGAAGAAGAGCTCAACGTCATGCCGAGCGCGAAATTCATTGAGGTGGGGGCATAAGGGGATAAAACTGAGACCTTTGCTGAGTACAGAACGCTCAGCATCAGAGAGGGGGAGGTCAGAGGGTATAGTGAATACACGGCAAGGGGTCAGATCAGAAGGGGTGGGGTCAGAGGGAAGTGAAGCGGAGGGAGGATCTGGAGGGGCATTAGTCCCCATCAGCTGCTGGAGCTTGTGTTCCTTAACACATAAAAGGAAGAAAAAAAGTTTTTTGTTAATGCGTCAGATGAGACGTAAGATGAAATGAAACTGCGGAGTAGAACAGCTTTGAGATAAGGTGAGGCGGTGCTGCTGGAGAGAGAGTTCCAGTGTGTGCATGTGGCGCTGCATAGCACTGAGTGTGGATCTCAGGATGCGGCGAGAGTAGCAGTCCGAGGAACCTTGTATTTCTCGGAGATACATGTAGTCCTGGGTGGTTTCAAAGCATGATGGATGAAACTGCAGTTGGAATCCACGTGGAATAAGTCGGAGCCGGAGACAGTCACTGAGGAAGGAGATGTGGCTGTGAAAACCAGTTTTGGTAGATACCTTATCAAACACCAGGAGGGAAATAGAAAGCAATGAAGGTGAACAAGGTAAAAGAGACAAACGAAAATCCCGTTGGAGAGAAGGGCAGAACTTCTTCAAGGTAGGCATTCCTGGAAGAGAAGTGGCAGTGAATTAAACACTAAAATAAAAGCAAAATACTGCGAATGCTGGAAATCTGAAATAAAAACAAGAAATGCTGGCACCACTCAGCAGGTCTGGCAGCATCTGTGGAAAGAGAAGCAGAGTTAACGTTTCGGGTCAGTTCCGATGATGGGTCACTGTGATGGTAAAATCGAGGGATGATGAAGGTAATGCAGTTGATGTGGTGCATGTGAACTTCCAAAAGGCGTTTGATAATGTGTCACGTGAAAGAATTGTCAGTAAAAGTAAATCCCATGGAATAAAACGGGCAGTGACAGTAGGTATACAAAGTTATCTGAGTGATAGGAAACAGAGTGTCGTGGTGAACAGTTGTATTTTGGACTGGAGGAGCTTATATAGTGGGATTTCCCATGGGTCATTATTAGGATCACTGCTTTTCTAGATCTATATTAATGACACAGATTTGGGTTTACCGGGCACAATTTCAAAATTTGTAGATGACACAAATCTTGGAAGCATTGTGAACACTGAGGAGGGTAGTTACAGATTTCAGTAGAACATAGAAAACAGGGTGAAATGGGTGGACCTGTGACAGATGAAATTTAATACAGAGAAGAATGAGGAGAGGCAATATAAACTAAACAATATTATTCTAACACTGATGCGGGAGCAGAGGGATCTGGGAATATATGTGTGTAAATTGGTGAAGGTGGCAGTGCAGGTTGAGAAAGTGGTTAAAAAGGCAATCGCGATCCTGGGCTTTATAAATGGAAACATACAGTACAAAAGCAAGGAAGTTATAAATGGAAACATACTGTACAAAAGCAGGGAGGTTATGGTGAACATTTACAAAACGCTGGCTCAGCCTCAACTGGAATATTCTGTCCACTTGTGGGCACTACACAAGAGGAAGGATGTGAAGGTATTAGAGAGGGTGCAGAAGATATTCCAGAAATGAGGGACTTTTTGACGTGGATAGATTGGAGAAGCTGCTGCTGTTCTGTTTGGAGAAGAGAAGGGTGAGAGGAGATTTGATAGAAGTGTTCAAAACTATGAGGGGTCTAGGCAGGGTAGTGGAGGAGATAGGAGTCCCATTGACAGACAGAACGAAAACAAGAGAACACCATTGGCTGAATCGACTCATTCTGTGCTTTAAAATTCAATGATTCTAATGGCTGTGGGGCTTTAAACCAAGGTCTATATGGGCAAAGTAGGCACTGCAACACTGAGTTACACTCACGATTAGAGTTAACAGCAATGCACATGGATTTCTTCCTGTCTCAGCAACAAACAGTTACTCAGACATTAGGGTGTGCTCACAATATTCAGTGTTGGCTGCACTTCACAGGACTCTTTGACTTTCCCAAATAGATTGAGACAAAAACAGTTACACTGGCTAAGAGCGGAGCAGGGACCTCATCGATAGTAAAAGGCCTTTCGTGCAGCAACTGTTCATCTGAACTGCACAACAAGCTCCGCCCTCTACTTATACTTCAGAGGAAGAAACCAATCAACAGGCAGATCTCCCCCCGCACTCTATGTGTGATCATTGGATGTGAAACGGCTCTGCAGCATGTCAAGACTCCAAATAATAAGTGATCCCTCCATATCTAACCTGGGCTACATGAAGATAAGGAAACTGAGCATCCAAGGCTGGTCTTCAAAAGCCTCACTTGCTTAACTTTTTAGGCTATTGACACACAGAAGCCTTTCTCTATTCACTATCCCAACATCTCGCCAAAATTCTAGGCAAGTAGGCAATAATGAACATTTCACTCACAGGCTATCCTACACTTAGCCTGAGTTGCCTTATAGCTCTGCCAGTACAGAATGTGATTGAATCCAATTCAACCCTTACAACCAACCCAACGATGACTGTAAATGAGACTATTCATCCACATCAACACCAGGGCTATTGTTCCTGAGACTGTTCATCCACATCAACACCACGGCCATAGTTCCTGAGACTGTTCATCCACATCAACACCAGGGCTATTGTTCCTGAGACTGTTCATCCATATCAACACCAGGGCTATTATTCCTGAGACTGTTCATTCACATCAACACCAGGGCTATTGTTCCTGAGACTGTTCATCCACATCAACACCAGGGCTATTGTTCCTGAGACTGTTCAGCCACATCAACACCAGGGCTATTGTTCCTGAGACTGTTCATCCACATCAACACCAGGGCTATTGTTCCTGAGACTGTTCATTCACATCAACACCAGGGCTATTGTTCCTGAGACTGTTCATTCACATCAAACCCAGGGCTATTGTTCCTGAGACTGTTCATCCACATCAACACCAGGGCTATTGTTCCTGAGACTGTTCAGCCACATCAACACCAGGGCTATTGTTCCTGAGACTGTTCATCCACATCAACACCAGGGCTATTGTTCCTGAGACTGTTCATTCACATCAACACCAGGGCTATTGTTCCTGAGACTGTTCATTCACATCAAACCCAGGGCTATTGTTGCTGAGACTGTTCAGCCACATCAACACCAGGGCTATTGTTCCTGAGACTGTTCATCCACATCAACACCAGGGCTATTATTCCTGAGACTGTTCATCCACCTCAACACCAGGGCTATTGTTCCTGAGACTGTTCATCCACATCATCACCAGGGCTATTGTTCCTGAGACTGTTCATTCACATCAACACCAGGGCTATTGTTCCTGAGACTGCTCATCCATATCAGCACCTGAGATCACAACAAAATAATTTGCAATTCGTGGTTTGAAGAAATTTCTAAGGATTATAATTTTTTTGCAACTTCTCTAATAAATATATTTCATTACAGAAAGTGAAAAACAGTTCATTAAATCAGTTTGTTCAGTGGAATGTAACTAATATCATAGCTCACATTCCCGAGATGACTGTCACCAGAGAGGTTGCTCTGTGCTGTTAATAAAGGCTCCTCTGAAGAAGTCTCTGCATTGATGTTTAACACAAGAAAAGGAATACCCTGTAATGGATCAGATCGAGCTCATTTACTACCCGATTCATGCAGCTGTCAGTATTCCTGGTAAGGCAGTGAAGTGACATGGTGAAAGTTCAATATCAATGTGTGACTGTTCATGGTACATTTTCCTATTTGCAGCCGTCAGTATTCCTGGTAAGGCAGTGAAGTGACATGGTGAAAGTTCAAGATCAATGTGTGATTGTTCATGTTACATTTTCCTATTTTCAGCAGTCAGTATTCCTGGTAAGGCAGTGAAGTGACATGGTGAAAGTTCAAGATCAATGTGTGACTGTTCATGTTACATTTTCCTATTTTCAGCAGTCAGTATTCCTGGTAAGGCAGTGAAGTGACATGGTGAAAGTTCAATATCAATGTGTGACTGTTCATGGTACATTTTCCTGTTTGCAGCCGTCAGTATTCCTGGTAAGGCAGTGAAGTGACATGGTGAAAGTTGAACGTCAATGTGTGACTGTTCATATTACATTTTCCGATTTGCTGCCGTCAGTTTTTTCTATTCATTCATGGGATGTGGGCATCACTGGCTCGGCCAGCATTTATTCCTCATCCCGAATTGCCCTTGAGAAGGTGATGGTGAGCTGCCTTCTTAAACTGCTGCAGTCCATGTGAGGTAGGATTCTGACCCAGCGACAGTGAAGGAACGGCAATATAGTTCCAAGTCAGGATAGTGTGTTACTTGGACGGGAACTTGCAGGTGGTGATGTTCCGATGCATCTGCTGCTCTTGTCCTTCGAGGTGGTTGAGTTCGCAGGTTTGTAAGGTGCTGTCTCAGGAGTCTTGGTGCGTTGCTGCAGTGCATCTTGCGGATGGTACACACTGCTGCCACTGTGCGTCTGTGGTGGAGGGAGTGTATGTTAGTGCATGGTGTGCCAATCAAGCGGGTTGCCTTGTTCTGGATGGTGTCGCGCTTCTTGGGTGTTGTTGGAGCTGCACCCATCCAGTTAAGTGTCCAGGTAAGTGGAGAGTATTCCATCACACTTCCGACTTGAGCCTTGTATATGGTGGACAGTCTTTGGGGAGTCAGAAGGTGAGTTACTCGCCGTAGGATTCCTCGCCTCTGACCTGCTGTTGTAGCCACAGTATTTATATGACTACTCCAGTTCAGTTTCTGGTCAATGGTAATGCCTAGGATGTTGATAGTGGGGGATTCAGCGATGGTAATGCCATTGAATGTCAAGGGGAGATGGTTAGATTCTCTCTTGTTGGAGATGGTCATTGCCTGGCACTTGTGTGGTGCAAATGTTACTTGCCACTTATCAGCCCAAGCCTGGATATTGTCCAGGTCTTTCTGCATTTCTACACGGATTGCTTCAGTATTTGAGGAGTTGCAAACGGTGCTGAACATTGTTTTCTGATGATTGCACTTCCCCAATTCTGACCATATGATTGAAGGAAGGTCATTGATGAAGCAGCTGAAGATGGTTGGACCTTGGACACTACCCTAAGGAACTCCTGCAGTGATGTCCTGGAGCTCACATGATTGACCTCCAACAATCACAGCCATCTTCCTTTGCACTAGGTATGTCTCCAATCAGCAGAGAGTTTTCCCCCTGATTCCCATTGACTCCAGTTTTGCTAGGGCTCCTTGATGCCATACTCGGTCAAATGCTGTCTTGATGTCAAGGGCAGTCACTCTCACATCACCTCTTGCATTTAGCTCTTTTGTCCATGTTTTAACCAAGGCTGTAATGAGGTCAGGAGCTGAGTGGCCCTGGCAGAACCCAAACTGAGCATCACTGAGCAGTTTATTGCTAAGCAAGTGCTGCTTGATGGCACTGCTGATGACACCTTCCATCACTTTACTGATGATTGACAGTAGACTGATGGGACGGTAAATTGCTGGGTTGGACTTGTCCTGCTTTTTGAGCACAGGACATACCTGGGAAATTTTCCACATTGCCGGGTAGATGCCAGTGTTGCAGCTAAACTGGAACAGCTTGGCTAGGGGTGCGACAAGTTTTGGTGCACAGGTCTTCAGTACGACTGCTGGAATATTGTCAGGATCAATAGCCTTTGCAATATCCAGTGCCTTCAGTCATTTCTTGATATCACGTGGAGTGAATCGAATTGGCTGAAGTCGAACATCTGTAATGCTGGGGACTTCAGGAGGAGGCCAAGATGGATCATCAACTCTGCACTTCTGGCTGAAGATTGTTGGAAATGCTTCTGCCTTATCTTTCGCACTGATGTGCTGGGCTCCCCCATCATTGAGGATGGGGATAATTGTGGAGCCACCTCCACCAGTTACTTGTTTAATTGTCCACCACCATTCACGACTGGATGTGGCAGGACTGCAGAGCTTAGATCTGATCCGTTGGTTATGGGATCGCTTAGCTCTGTCTATTGCATGCTGTTTATGCAGTTTGCATGCAAGTAGTCCTGGGTTGACCCTCATTTTGAGGTATGCCTGGTGCTGCTCCTGGCATGCCCTCCTGCACTCTTCATTGAACAAGGGTTGGTCTCCTGGCTTGATGGTAATGGTAGAGTGGGGGATAGACTGGGTCAAGAGGTTACAGATTGTGGTTGAGTCCAATTCTGCTACTGCTGATGGCCTACAGCACCTCATGGAGGCCCAGTTTTGCATTGCTAGATCTGTTCAAAATCTATCCCATTTAGCACGGTGAAAGCGCGATGGGCGGTATCCTCAATGTGAAGGCGGGACTTCGTCTCCACAAGGACTGAGCGGTGGTCACTCCTACCAATACTGTCATGGACAGAAGCATCTGCGGGAGGCAGATTGATGAGGACAGGGTCAAGTATGTTTTTCCCTCGTGTTGTTTCCCGCACCACCTGCCGCAGACCCAGTCTGGAAGCTGGGACTCGGCCAGCTCAGTTAGTAGTGGTGCTACCGAGCCACTCTTGGTCATGGACATTGAAGTCCCCCGCCCAGAGTATATTTTGTGCCCTTGCCACCCTCAGTGCTTCCTCCAAATGGTTAAGTGCCAATTGATTGTTTTCTTTTCCTAATGTGATGACTGAACTAAAATTATAACACATCTTGCATTTAACCACAGAAAATGCTGAAAAATCTATTTCCTTTAAAAGTAGCAATAGAAATTCATGATAGAGTCTGCACAGACTTCAGATAAGAAATAAGTTAGCAGTTCTAAATGTGCTGATGATGTTAAGTGTGTTACACATGTATCATAAGGATTCGTAGTGTTATTGTATAAAAATTTTATTTCATAATACCGTATGGTGTTACTGCAGATGTTTCTTTTGTTTGCATGGATTGCATCCAGCTTTGTTCATGTTTCTGAATGTAAGTGGAAGGGTAAACCTAGTGATTCCTGTTACTGGTGCATGACCAACCTCATCAGACTTTTCCATTCTTCACTTTACCCAGTCAATGTTTAAAAAGAGGACAAGATCTCACTCTCCATGTTGTACAGACCATAACCCAACAGGGGGAGAGTGCATACTCCATGTTGTACAGACCATAACCCAACAGGGCGGGAGTGCACTCTCCATGTTGCACAGACGATAACACAACAGGGCGGGACTGCACTCTCCATGTTGCACAGACGATAACACAACAGGGTGAGAGTGCACTCTCCATGTTGCACAGACCATAAGCCAACAGGGTGAGAGTGCACTCTCCATGTTGCACAGACCATAAACCAACAGGGTGAGAGTGCACTCTTCATGTTGCACAAACCATAACCCAACAGGGTCAGAGTGCACTCTCCATGTAATACAGACCATACCTAACAGGGTGAGAGTGCACTCTCCATGCAATACAGACTATAACCTAACAGGGTCAGAGTGCACTCTCCGTGTTGTACAGACCATAACCCAACAGGTCGGGAGTGCACTCTTCATGTAATACAGAACATAACCTAACAGGGTGAGAGTGCACTCTTCATGTTGTACAGATATAACCCAACAGGGTGAGAGTGCACTCTCCATGTTGCACAGACCATAACACAACAGGGTGAGAATGCACTCTTCATGTTGTACAGACTATAACCCAACAGGGTGAGAGTCCACTCTCCATGTTCTACTGATAATTATTCAACAAAGTGACATTGCGATCACCTTGTTGTACAGATTATATCCCAACAGTATGGAGCTGATTTGCAGATATTTGCTTTTGGACACACTGGTGTTTTGGATACCAGAATTCTCCAAAAAGACTTCAATACTTTTTTTTTTTACCTCAGCATCTATTTCTCTATCTGAGATAAATATCTTTAATAGCATTTTAATTTTTCCTGTATCTTCTTTCCACAGATTTCGCTGCTGCCAAAAAAACATTTCTTTAAAATAACAATTTCATTTAATTCGGAACAGTAAAACTCATAGTTACATAATTTCCTCTTTCATTTTAAATGATTCATTTCAAAATGTTTTGGAACAATGTCGAGGTAATTTTCATATTTTCTGTTTCTTATAGTTAACTTGGTGGCGATTGTGATTTTGTGTCGAGGAAAGTGCGGTCTCTCCAAATGTATCACTCACTATCTGGTGGCCATGGCAGTGGCGGATCTAATGGTGGTTATCATCCATGTGATATTACACCGGATTAATATCATGTACTTTCCAGTTCGTTTCCTGTTTATAACTCCTGTGTGTATGGGAAACATTGTCGCAGACTCTGTAGCTGTAGACTGTTCTGTCTGGTTTACTGTCGCCTTCACTTTTGATCGCTTTGTAACAATTTGCTGTCAGAAGGTACAATCAAAATATAACACAGAGAAAACAGCGTCTGTGGTTATCACCACTGTATTTGTGGTGAGTTGTGTCAAGAGTTTTCCCTTTTACTTTGCAGGTGAACCTGTATTTATAATTGACAACGTGCCTTGGTATTGTGTTTTCACAGTTGATTATCTCGCCTCCCCATTGTGGAGGGCCAACGCATGTATCAACAGGACAATAACCCCTCTATTACCAATCCTGTTAATTGTGTTGTTCAATGCTTTGACCATCAGACACATTATAATGGCAAATAGAGTTTGCAGGGGCCTCCGGAGAAACGATGAGAATCAGAATGATCCAGAGGTGAAGAATCGAAGGAAATCCATGATATTGCTTTTCACTATTTCTGCCAATTTCATATTATTGTGGATGACATTTGTTGTCTATTCGATAAACTGGCCAGTGGTATACTATACTTACACCGACAAATATTACAGTAACCCGAAATATATTGTCCAACAAGTTGGCTTTATGTTGCTGCTTCTCAGTTCCTGCACAAACACTTGTATCTATGGACTGATACAGAGGAAATTCAGAGAGGAGCTGAAAAATGGGATAAAATATCTGTTTACACTGAATGGGAAATTGTGTCAAAGCAAGTAACAAACACTGACCTGGAGCAGGGCTTATAGGTTTATAGGTCACTTGCTTTTATATTCCTGAAATCCTTGTGGGCAGGTGAAGGACAATGAGAAAACTGACTATCTTTATCAAGATTTTGGATTGTGATGTAGAACGATCATAATATTGAAGATAAAATTAATATGTGTAAGTTAAGCATTATCACATGAAATGTTTTGTTGTAAATTTAACTGCTAGATTTGTGTAGTTACAGCCACTGTACACAATCAAAGGATATCAAATTAATTCCCCATAAAGGAGCAGTAACATTAAATCACATATTCTGTAATCTGAGAACAAGCTCAGGCAAGGATTTTCTGGTAATCTTTGCAATTCACCTTTGGATTAATACATGGCAATTAACTTTTCTCACATGGTTAGAGAAGGTGTAAATACAGAAAAAAATGTTCCTCAAAAAGAGGCCAAAATGATTTAAAATGTTAGAGAAACATTTAGTCTTTGTTGGTACCTTTACTGTCCTATTCACTCATAGAATGTCCTGTTCTGGCCTCATATTTGCTGTTAATAATCCATGGGATGGTTTCTTGAGTGTTGCTCCTCCACAACTGGTTCATGCTGGACCACATGAAGCAGCCTCACTGTCCACTATCTGGCCATTTCTCCAGGGTCATCCTGGAATGCAAAGATATCCCCTGTGTCTCTTCTTCTCTACCATCAGACTTTATAAACCCATCTCCCTTACCTCCTCCTCCCTTACCTCCAACAACATGTGAAAAATCCAGCAGCTTTTAGCCCTCAGTCGTTGAGAGCAACTGTTCACCTGCTCCTGTTGAAATCAGTCTTCGAGTGTTCACCAAACCAACCCTTTCTGTGCTGAAGCAACTGCTTTCACCAATCTCTCTCCGATCTCTCCACAATCTCGATGCAAATTTGATCATGAAAGCTGCCTCCTGAAGCTTTGAGCTTATTACTACTCCAACAATAACTGTTTCTGTTTTTGGTCCCGATATTAGTTGATATTTGACAGGTGTCTTTACTCTCACCTTCTTCCCCATCCCTTTCAAAACCACTATTGCTGAAAAGAGCGGAGGCTGTAGAGAAATATAGAAAGTGTAGGGTGTACTTAAAAAAAGTAATTAGGAGAGCGAAGAGGGGGCATGAAAAAACACTGGTGGGCAAGATAAAGGAAAATCCCAAGGTGTTTTATCTGTATATTGAGGGCTGCAGCGGTTCAAGAAGGCAGCTCACCACCACCTTCTCAAGAGCAATTAGGGATGGGTAATAAATGCTGGCCTGGCCAGTGATGCCCACATCTCATGAATGAATAAAAAAACGAAGATAACCAGCGAATGAATAAGGCCCATTTGGGACCAAAGTGGAGCTGGAGGATGTAGGTGAGGTTTTAACTGATTACTTTTCATCTGTGTTCACTATGGAGAAGTACAGTGCAGGTGTAGAGATCAGAGAAGGGAATTGTGATATACTTGAACAAATTAACATTGAAAGGGAGGAGGTAGTAATGGGTTTATCGGACTTAAAAGTGGATAAATCCCCAGGCCCAGATGAGATGTATCCCAGGCTGCTATGTGAGGCATGCGAGGAGACTGCTGGGGCTCTGACATAAATTTTCAAATCTTCTCTGTCTACGGAAGAGGTGCCAGAGGCCTGGAGGACAGCGAAGGTGGTACCATCATTCAAAAAGGGTAGCAGGGATAAACCAGGTAATTACAGGCCAGTGAGTCTAACATCAGTGGTTGGGAAACTATTGGAAAAAGTTCTGAGGGACAGGATTAATCTCCACTTGGAAAGGCAGGGATTAATCAAGGATAGTCAGCATGGATTTGTCAGGGGGAGATCATGTTGAACAAACTTGATTGAAATTTTCGAGGAGGTCACTAGTTATGTAGATGAGGGTAAAGCAATTGATGTAGTCTACATGGACTTTAGTAAGGCATTTGATAAGATCACTTGTGGGAAATTGATCAAGAATGTAAGAGCCCAGGGGATCCAGGGCAATTGGTAAATTGGATCAAAAAATTGGCTTGGTGGCAGGAGGCAGAGGGTGATGGTCGAGGGTTATTTTTGTGATTGGAATCCTGTGACCAATGGTGTACCACAGGGATCGGTGTTGGGACCCTTGTTGCTTTTAGTGTGCATTAATGGTTTGGATGCGAATATAGGAGGTATGAACAGTAAGTTTGAAGATGACTCAAAAATTGGTGGTCTTGTAAATAGTGAGGAGGAAAAACTTAGACTACAGGACGATATAGATGGGCTGATAAGATGGACAGAGCAGTGGCAAATGAAATTTTTTGCTGAGAAGTGTGAGGTGTTGTATTTTTGGGAGGACTTGTAAGGCAAGTGAATATACAATGAATGGTAGGACCCTAGGTCGTACACAGTGTCAGAAGGACCTTGCTGTACTTGTCCAAAGATCACTGAAGACAGTAGCACAGGTAGATAAGATGGTTAGGAAGGTCTATGGGATACTAGCCTTTATTAGCCGAGGCATGGAATCTAAGTGCAGGGAGGTTATGTTGGAGCTGTAGGAAATGCTAGTTAGGCCACAGCTGGAGTACTGTGTACAGTTCTGGGCACCACACTGTAGGAAGGATGTGATTGCACTGTAGAGGGTGCAGAGGAGATCTACCAGGATGTTGCCTGGGCTGGAGCATTTCAGCTATGGAGAGAGACTGGATAGGCTAGGGTTGTTTTCCTTAAAGCAGAGAAGGCTGAGGGGGGACCTGATTTAGGTATACAGAATTATGACGGGCATTCATAGGTTAGATAGAAAGAAATGTTTTCTCTTAGCGGAGGTGTCAGTAACCAGGGGCATATATTTAAGGGAAGGGACAGGAGGTTTAGAGGGGATTTGAGGAAAAAAAACAATTCACCTAGAGGGTGGTTGGAATCTCGAATGCACTGCATGAACAGGTGGTAGAGGCAGGTACCCTCACAACATTTCAGAAGTATTTAGGTGAGCACTTGAAACACCATAGCATAGAAGGCTACAGGCCAAGTGCTCGCGTATGGGCTTAGAATCGATAGGTGCTTGATGGCCGGCAAGGACACGATGGGCGGAAGTGACTTTTTCTATGCTGTATAAATCTGTGACTCTATGACTATTGCCACCCCTTCCTCAAAAGTCAAGACCAAGTCCTCTGTTCTTAGAAAATATACAATCCAATCTCGCACTTCCCTTCCTCCCCAAATTCCTTCAACATGTTGTTGTCTCCCAAATCCGTGCACATCTTTCTGATAATATCATATTTGACTCTCTTCAATCAGGTTTCCACCCCTTTCACAATATTCAAACTGTCCCAAAGAAAGTGAAACATCACACCTTCTGTGACTGATACTGTGGTGCACAATCCCTCCACAAGACCTCCTCAGTCTCTCTGTAATCTTTGACATGGTTGACCATGCAATTCTCCTTCAATGTCTCTGATCCATTCATCAGATAACTGATACTCTCCTCGTGTGGTTCTACTCTTACCTGCTGGCCAATAGTAACCTCACTTTATTACTCTAGCCCTCCAGCTGTTCTTTCCATCTCCGAGCTGCCGTTTGGAGATATTATCAGAACACATAGGGTCAGCTTCCACATGTACACTGAGAACACCTATTTCTACCTCTCCATTACCACACCCATCCCTTACACTGCCACTGGGTTTCAGATTGCTTGAATGATGTGAATTATTTACGATTAACAGTTTCCTCCAGTTAAACATTGGGAGGACAGAAGCCACCACCTTCATGTCCACAGCACAAACTCTGGACCTTCCAATCTCTATGACTACTCCTTGGCCTTTCTCTCAGCCGGGACCATAATGTTTGTAGTCTTGGCTTCCCGTTCGACCCCACGATGTGTGTCATGAACTCATATTCTCTCTTCACAAAGATCACCTATTTCCACAACGTGAAAGTTCTCCATTCACTCTGCAGTGCACGTGCTGTTGAAACTCTCATCCATGCTACCCTCCACTCAGCACTCTCATCTGCTCCAATATCCATGTTAATTTTCCATCCCTTTGCCCTAGCATTCGTGGTGATAACTTCGACCACCAAGACTCCATGTTCTGTAATTTCCTTCACTCTGCCTGCCATTCATCCTCTGAAGCTTCAATGAATATTCATTTTCAGACAAACTTTAACATTATGATCAAGCCAGTTGATCAACACCGTTTCAATGAGTAATGCAGGAGATCATGCCAGAGACAACACGAAGCATACAGAAAGTGAGGCACCAAACTTGTGAAGCTACAACACATGGTAATGAATGGAAGCAACATGTTGTAGACCAGCGGTTTCCAACCTTATCACATGGGGTGTCCACATTACAAATTTTGTCTTAAATGGGGGTGGGCACTGTTGAGACAATTTCATAAGGATAACGGCATTAAACATTTATCTTACTATTATTCAAAACAACAAACGTGCATTTTTGTGAAGAAGCTTTGAATGAGAAGTCTAATTTATCGACTTACTTTCTCGTCACTATTCTGGACACTGATTTTGTGGGATCCCTGGTATTTTTGTTCTTGCACAAGTAGTCAAATTTTGCCTGCACAATTGATGCAGGAGTATTCTGGATAGATGTCATTCTGTGAGGAGTAATCTGAATGAATCTCTTCCCTCTTTCTGTTTCTCTCTCCCATGTCCCCCACCCCTGTGTTGTTCTCCCTACATGTTGTCCTCACTCTCTGTGTCCTCATCTCATCCCCCTTTCTCTCTCTGTCCACTTTCTGTCTGTCCCCATTTTCACTTTGCCCCCGTTCTCTCTCTCTTCACCCCCTCTCGCTGCCACCTTTCTCTCTCGATGTTCTGTCTAACTTCTCTGTCCCCTTTCTATCTCTCTATCTGCCCCCCTTTGTCTCATTCTCTGCCCCCTTTTTATCTCTCTCTATCCCCCTTGCTCTTTTTTCTCTCTGTCCATTCTCTCTCTCCCTTTCTCTGTTGCCCTCTCTCACTCTCCCCTTTCTCTATCTCTCTGCCCCCCTCTGTCCCCCCTCTCTTTCAGTCCCCCTCTCTCTCTGTCCCCCCCTCTCACTCTGTCCCCCTCTGTCTCTTTCTCTCTCTGTCCCCCTCTCTCTGTGCTCCTTTCTCTCTTTCTTTCTCGTTCACTGTCTCTGTCCCCCGGTCTCTCTCTCTCTCTCTGACAGTTGTATATAGCGGGAACAATCAGCTGATGGTTGGTCAGTTTTTTAAAAGATCACAAGTCAGTTTCACAGCTGACAGTTACTAACATCGGGAACAGTGGTTTCTGAACTTCGGACTGTTTCAACGTTTTCCAGCTGGAAATCCCCAAATCTGTCCAAATTTCAGAAGCCACTGCTCCCGATACAGCAGCTGTCAGCTGTGAAACTGACTTGCGATCTTTTTTGAAAAGCTGATCTAACAATGGGCAATTTCTCATCTCCAGTTACGGAGCCCTGGTGAAGATGAGGAATGGCCCTGGGTACAGTTTACACCCATGGCCAGATGGAAACCTTTGGCAGGCTGGATGCTAGTCTACGGGCTGTATGTTGGACAACCCTCGACAAAGAGAATTGATACAAAAAGATCAAAGCTCTGTGATCCTGACATACCCATTCATGGAAGTGTTTTGGATAATTAGACAACTTCATGGGAGGAGGAGGCTCCTCTTCAATGATGGCAGTGAACAGAACATAGTAAATTTCCCAGCTCTGTCCTGTTCACAAAAAGGACAAATCCAGTCTGGTCAAATACCGCCTCATTCGTCTGTTTTAATCTTCAGCAAAGTGATGGAAGTTGTTATCAACAATGCAATCAAAGAGCAATTACCCAGCAAAAACCTGCTCACTGATGTACAGTTTGGTTTCAGCCAAGATCACTCAGCTCCAGACCGATTGTTCCAGGAAACTTTCACAAATGCATAATTTAAACTCATCTTCCTGACTACCTTTACCAATTTGATTTGTCCAGTCTGTATAAAGA
The DNA here is from genome assembly GCF_036365525.1 of Heterodontus francisci. Taxonomy (NCBI): domain Eukaryota; kingdom Metazoa; phylum Chordata; class Chondrichthyes; order Heterodontiformes; family Heterodontidae; genus Heterodontus; species Heterodontus francisci. Next base: position 31,440,508 of record NC_090412.1, on the reverse strand, counting down.
TTACATTTCCCCACAATTATTACATTGGTTTTGTTACAAGCTCCAATTATTTCTTCTTTAACGCTTTTAGAAATGATATAACTACTGTTAGGGAGTCCATAAACAACTCCCAACAATGTTTTCTCACCCTTGTTATTCTTTATCTTCATGGCCCAGTCACGAGGTTATGCTGCAGCTCTATAAGGCCCTGGTACGACCACACTTGGAATATTGTGTTCAGTTCTGGTCGCCTCATTGTAGGAAGGATGTGGAAGCTTTAGAGAGGGTGCAGAGGAGATTTACCAAGATGCTGCCTGGACTGGAGGGCATGTCTTATGAAGAAAGATTGAGGGAGCTAGGGCTTTTCTCATTGGAGCGAAGAAGGATGAGAGGTGACTTGATAGAGGGGTACAAGATGATGAGGGGCATCGATAGAGTGGATAGTCAGAGACGTTTTCGTAGGGTGGAAAGGGCTATCACCAGGGGGCATAATTTAAAGGTGATTGGAGGAAGGTTTCGGGGAGATGTCAGAGGTAGGTTCTTTACACAGAGAGTGGTGGGTGCGTGGAATGCACTGCCAGCGGTGGTAGTAGAAGCAGATACATTAGGGGCATTCAAGCGATTCTTGGATAGGTACATGGATGATAGTAAAATGAAGGGTAGGTAGTTAGTTTGATCTTAGAGTCGGTTAAAGGTTTGGCACAACATCGTGGGCCGAAGGGCCTGTACTGTGCTGTACTGTTTTTTGTTCTATGTTCTATCCATGGGAGTGTAGGTAAATTAATAGAAAAACCACATTTCTGCACAGCTATATTTTTCAGAAAGAAGTATTTTTTTTCTGAAGCTGCCCAAAGAAAGAGCAGATGAGTAGGAAAACGGTGGAAACTGAACAAATGTATCTATGACCAGCATAATGCCTCCAGGGTTTGGTATTTTTAAGTGAGATCTGTTTTAGTAAAAATAGGTTGCATTCAACTAAAAGCAGATCGCACAATTTTTCATTGGTATCATAAAGGAGAACTTCTGAGGGCGGCACAGTGGCGCAGTGGTTAGCACCGCAGCCTCACAGATCCAGCAACCCGGGTTCGTTTCTGGGTACTGCCTGTGTGGAGTTTGCAAGTTCTCCCTGAGTCTGCGTGGGTTTCCCCCGGGTACTCAGGTTTCTTCCCACCTCCAAAGACTTGCAGGTTGATAGGTAAATTGGCCATTGTAAATTGCCCCTTGGATAGGTAGGTGGTAGGAGAATGTTGGGTATGTGGTAGGGAATATGGGATTAATGTAGGATTAGTATAAATGGACAGTTGTTGGTCGGCACAGACTTGGTGGGCCGAAGGGCCTGTTTCAGTGCTGTGTCTCTAAATAAAAACATAAAAATTATCATGCAGCATGTTGAGAAATATGCTATGAATAAAATTTGGGTTAAATTTACATTTTTGAGTCAGTCGTGTGTGGCTTTTAAATATATAAGTTCAGATTTTAAGAGAAATAGGTCTGTAATAACTTTAAACCAGCAGTCCCTTATAGAGAGTGTTACTCCCATCCTGGTTAAACATACTAGGTCCTCACAGAGAGATGATGTTTTATCGAAAGAAGAAACATAACACTTGATTGTGCACTCAGACTTAACCAGATACTACTTTTGATCTATTGGAGTTAAGTACTATTGGCATCAGGTGGCAGGACTATATCTCCAACACAGAAGTCCTTGAAGCGGCCAACATCCCCAGCTTATACACACTACTGAGTCAGCGGCGCTTGAGTTGGCTTGGCCATGTGAGCCGCATGGAAGATGGCAGGATCCCCAAAGACACATTGTACAGCGAGCTCGCCACTGGTATCAGACCCACCGGCCGTCCATGTCTCCGTTATAAAGACGTCTGCAAACGCGACATGAAATCGTGTGACATTGATCACAAGTCGTGGGAGTCAGTTGCCCGCATTCGCCAGAGCTGGCGGGCAGCCATAAAGACAGGGCTAAATTGTGGCGAGTCGAAGAGACTTAGTAGTTGGCAGGAAAAAAGACAGAGGCGCAAGGGGAGAGCCAACTGTGCAACAGCCCCAACAAACAAATTTCTCTGCAGCACCTGTGGAAGAGCCTGTCACTCCAGAATTGGCCTTTATAGCCACTCCAGGCGCTGCTTCACAAACCACTGACCACCTCCAGGCGCGTATCCATTGTCTCTCGAGATAAGGAGGCCCAAAAGAAAAAGAAAAGAACTATGATGAAACACCCTAAAGGAGAGAATGTTTTAAGGAAAAATAAAAAATGAAGAAAATTAAATCCGGATGATTGCATACTTAAGTTCCCATCCTTTGGTGACCCAAAGAACAGGAAGCTAGTCATGTTTAGCAATGCTCAACATGTTAATCATCCTGATCCCAGTGTAGCTCGTTTCTAAATAACTGTGATGGCTGAGTTTGGGAAATGTCCTTCAGCTTGGGAAGCTAAGAAAATAAAAAGGATTGTTCAAAATAATTTTGCTGCTGAAATACCAGTTCTTGTAGAGACAGTGGATTTGGGATTCTCTTTGTTAAATATTTGAAGTGTGAATCTGTCAACTGGGCATCCTGAAGATAGTATACTGTTATGAAAGTGCTTCCATTTTTTGACTATTTTATTTTTGAGGACTTGTGTTAAAACTGAAAAGATTCCATGGATGTGTTTTTTTTTTACCAAGTTCACCGAAATGTCTCTTGAGATGTTGTTTGAAATCCACTTGTGCTGGAAACTACATGTGTTTTGGGCTCAGTAAACAACAAAACCCTTGGTGACCTGGGGAAAAAATGATTACAGAGAAGCCACATGTCAAGGTTTATGGAGGTCAGGAGGTTAACTCTCTGTTAGGGATTTGGACATTGTTTTCAGCAGTTGGGTGTGAACTGTTTGAAGCCAGTTGCTGCTTTTCCTGCCAAGGTAAAAGAAAACTCCCAGCTCACCTTCTTCTCTATCTCTTTGAAGAAATCCTGCAAAGATCCAGTGTGGGAGAGCTAAAATCCCAGGTGCTGCATAGCTTGTGAGAAGTTGAAAAAAATCCTGTAATTCTAGTGACTGCTGGTGCAAAATCTTGATGCAACATTTCTCCTGGAAAGCCTACTCGGATAATTTGTGACATCTCCAGAATGAACTGCTTCAGAAACGATCCCAGTGACCCGTCTCCACATACCTGGATGCCAGACAAAAAAGAAGAACTGATTTCCTTCCATATCTTTCTTTTTTCCATCAAGAATTGGCAAGTAGACTTTATTGTTTAGTAACAAACCTCTGCAGAGGGACTTGCTATATTTTTTTTCAGAATGGTGTGACTGTAATTGGGCAAATTTAGAAAGGGAACTTTCACCTTTCTATCTGTGTTTTAATGCTTTGCTTCATTACTGGTTAAGTCTTATTTCATAATAAAATGATAGGTTTGTTATTCATTAAATAAACCCGGTTGGTGTAATTAATTCTGGGATATAAAACAATAGTGTATATGATTGGGGGTGTTGGTAACTGGGTAACCATTGCAATATATGTTGTGACTTGTGGAGAAGTGGAACTAGAAAATACAGTGCACTCCTCCTGCCTCAGTCATGACAATACCCATTGAATGTTATACAGATAATCATTCGTTAGGGATGAGCTGCAGCCACCAACCATGTCGATGGCTGGTGGATAGACAGAACAACCTCCAGATATGGAGACTAGCTGCAAAATAAGCAGGAACTCTCCTGACTAATAAGCAGTTGTGGAGCACAGCGGCAGGGTGTTTAAGGTGGGGTGACGTGGAGGGCGGTGCATCCAAGACATTAAAAGTCCCCATTAACCTACTTTGCAACACCCTGTGACATGGTCAGCAGGACTGTGATTTAATATGTCCCACTGCTATAACATCCTTCAACAGTGTAACGTCTGATGGCTGTGAAGGTGGATGAAAGGTTACAGCAGGGCCTTGTCCTTAATTATACAGCTCACCTGACCATTGAAACCAGACAATGCACCGTCAGGACAGTGTGCAGCCTGCTGTACAACAGACCTCCCACTATAAAAAACACCATGTACAGACCCTTCTATGGTTAGCAAATTTTCTCAAGCCCTTTGATGATCAGCTAGTGGTGACAGAGGCAATATCGTGAAATCTGGGAGCTTCTAGTCACAACCTGCCACAAAGGTGGTAGTTATCACTGCTTCATTCTTAATCAAGGAGGAAGGTTGTTTCATTGCTTGTTGCTGTGTCTGAACAGCCCTCTTCAGGATTACCTCTGCTCACTGCATTAGGAGAATGGGCTAGAAAAGGTGCCCTGGAAATAACCTGTCTCATTCCAAACCCAGCTGGAAAACCACATCCAGCAGGATCACCCAGCATTTGAAACTCACAAAAACAAACAAGCAAGATCTGATCGTGGAATATCAGGTCACTAATGGGTAACTCCGAATGATCTGAGAGACTATCAGCCCTAGCCATTACAAACTTCTTTTTTGATGCAGAAGAGCAGCTGGTCATAATCTGGTATTGAAGAAGGAAGTTGGTAAAGGACAGACAACCTACTGTTATGGCAATTTTGTTTGTTTTAAAACTTAAGATTCATTTTTTTTTTATTTAAACTGAAAAAAGATTTAAGTGGACAATGAGATACCTGCAAATAATTGAACTTTATGAATGTTTTGAAAGGATGTTCAACAGAACCTGAGTTGGTAAACAAGGACTGGAATGCAGGGAATTTCAAGGAAACCAGCAGGGGGTTGACCTCAGAGCTGCAGTCTGTTATGATTAGCGAGCATTTATAATTGAGAATGTGACTTGTTTCAGGAAGATTTTGGTTTCAACTTTTGAATTTTGAAAAACCTGTGAGTTTGAACAAAAAGCAGGCTTTTGAAATTTGATTTTGACCTGTTGGAATATCAGAAGAGGACCCAAAAAAAGGATTATCTCTCTGGAAAGGAATTCTGCATCTCTTGAGTAGAAACCCTGTATTTCAAACGTAGCTGATTCCTATTGCTTCCTGTCTCTGAAGAATCCCTACATCAAGCTGTACTGTTGTCTCCTGGGTTTAAGAAATCCTGACTTTTGGAAGTAACCTTTTACTGCTATACTGCTGCTGAAAGACCTGAAAGACCCTTGTTGTTGCACACCTGATGGAAGACCTTATGTGAAGCCTTCTACTATTGAAGTTCTTTGAATGCCTACCATCACAGACTGTTCATCAACCTCGCCAGGAAAGACTTCGAGTGGCATCAAACTAATTGGCTTTGGGACACCTCACCAGACCGAACAGCAACCTTCCAGATCATGTCAGACTTTTTTTTTTATTATTCCTTTTATTTCTATGAAACAGCTGTAAACCAAAATCCTTTCCCCCCCTCGGTTAACCATTCTTTGGATGTATGTGTATGGTCATGAGGGCTAGGGAAAATAAGGAGCTTTAATATCTCAATTCATATATCGATTTACTTCCTATTGATTAAGACTTAGTTTTATAGTAAAGAGTTAATCTTTGTTGTTGATTAAAGAAACCTGGCTGGTGTGTTTTATCCTGGGGACAAATAGAGTATCTAATTGGCTGTTTCGGTACGTGGGAAAAAAGTACTGACATTGTGACCCATGGAGAAATGGGGCTGAATTAACAGTGCTCTCCTACCACCTCGGTCGTAAAACATCATTATAATAAAAGGTTAACCACTGATTTTTGAATGTGTGTGTGTGAATGGGGAAGTGAGGTTAAAATAGGAAGGTATAAGGTCTTTAGACCGAGGTGAAGAGTATGGCGGTAGAATCCAGAATGATATCAATGGTTTGGTTGAGTGGGTGGAAAAGTGGCAAATGGAAGTCAATCCGGAGAAGTGTGAGGTAATGCACTTGGGAGTGCACATATTGCAAGGGAATACACAATAAACTCAAGGATATTGAGAGGGGTAGAAGAAGTGAGAGACCTTGGAGGGCATGTCCACTGGTCCCTAAAGGTGGTAGGTCAGGTAGATAAAGTGGTGAGGAAGACATATGGAATGCTTTCCTTTATTGGCTGAAGTAGAAAATACAAAAGCAGGGATGTAATGCTGGAACTGTATAAAACGCTGGTTCGACAATAGCTGGAGTATTGCATGCAGTTCTGGTTGCCACATTACAGGAAGGACTTAGTCGCTGTGGAGAGTGCAGAGGAGATTTACAAGAATGTTGCCAGTGCTTGAAAATTGCAGCTATGAGCAAAGATTGAATAGGCAAGGGCTTTTTTCCCTTGAAACAGAGGAAGCTGAGCGATGACTTAATTGAGGTGTACAAAATTATGAGAGGGCCGAGATAGAGTAGACAGGAAGGACCTGTTTCCCTAGCAGAGAGGTCAATTACCAGGGGGCACAGATTTAAGGTGATTGGTAGAAGGATTAGAGGGGACATGAGGAAAAGCCTTTGCTCCCAGAGGGTGTCTGGAATTCACTGCTGGGAATGGTGGTGGGGGCCGAAACCCTCAGTTCATTTAAAAGGTACCTGGACATGTAGCTGAAGTGCTGTAACCTGCAAGGCATGGACCAGGTGCTTGAAGGTGGAATTAGATTGGATAGCGAGTTTTTTGGCTGACACAGAGACGACAGGCTGAATGGCCTCCTTCTGTGTTGTATTTTTCTATGGTTCCATAGGTTTATCTTCATAATGTTTAAGATGTAGTTTGAATAAATAGTTAATTTGTTGTTGTCTAAAGATGCCTGGTTTGGTCTGTTTTATTCTGGGGATTTACTAGCGATTTAATTTGGCTGTTTTCCGGTTGGGTGGCTGTGACCTTTGGAGTGATGGGACTGAATTGACTGTGCATTGTGCCCACCTCGATTGTAACAATATGGTAAACAAGATATAGAGGCTCTGGAGAGAGTGCAGAGAAGAGTTACAAGGATGATACCAGAAATGCATAGGGTTACATATCAGGGAAGGATGAACAGGCTGGGTCTCTTTTCTCCTGGAAAAATGACGCTGAGGGGTGACTGAATTGAGGTCTTTATAATGTGAAATGTTTTGCTAGAGTGTATACAAAGAGTATGTTTACACTTGTGGTGAAGTTCTAGAGGCCATCAATGTCAGATTATCACCAAGCAATCTAATTGGGAAGTGAGAAGAAATTACCATCCACAAAGAGTGGTGAGAATGTGCAACTCACTACCACAGGGAGTGGTTAAATAGTATAGTATCGATGTACTAAGGGAATCTAGAGAAGCAGATGAGGGTGAAGGGAATACGGGTTACAATGATAGATGTGACTATGAGTGAGGCAGGTCAGATGATCCAGAAGGTAGCAATGGAGTAGCCTCAGCCCTTGTACTTGTCCAACAGGTTTACTATTTATGCAGTTTGTGTGGACGAGAGCAGGGACTGCAGGGAGGATGAGCAAACGGACCAAAGCAGCATGGTGCAGGGGGCCATTCAAGCGGGGGGGGGGAGTAAAAATGAATGTAGTTGTAATAGGGGAAAGTATAGTTAAGGCGATAGGTACTGTTCTCTGTACCTGAGGACTGTGTTGTCTGTTGGTGCCAGGGTTAAGGACATCTCCTCAGGACTGGAGAGAAACTTGGAGTGAGAGTAGAAAGATCCAGTTGTCGTGATCCACATGGACACTATCGACATAGTTACAAAGATGTTCTACAGAGGGAGTGTGAGCACCTTGGCGCTAAATTAGCAAAAAGAAAAGAATAACAAAGGTAATGATCTGTGGAATACTACCTGAGTCATGAGCAAATGGACAATGGGTAAATAAGATTAGAGAGTTGAATGTGTGGATCAAAGATTGGTGTGGGAGAAATGGTTTCTATTCACGTTGTCAGCATTGGGGAAAGAGGCAGCTATACCACTGGGATGGCCTTTTCCTGAATCATGTCGGGACAGTGTCCTGGCTAATCATATAACTACAGCTGCAGCAAGGGCTTGAAACTATATAGACTCTGCCGACTGTATACCACTGTGCTGACACCTCTGCTGGGTCTGTCCTGCTAGTGGGATAGGACATACCCGGGATGGCGATGGAAGTACCAGGGACATTGTCTGTATGGTATGATTCCATGAATATGACTATGTCAGGCTGTTGCTTGACTAGTCTATGGGACAGCTCTCGCAATTTTGTCACTGTTAGTAAGGGGGACTCTGCATGGTTGAAAGGGGTGGGTTTACTGTTGTCCTTTTCGGTGTGAGGTCGATGCCGGGTGGTCCGTCCAGTTGCATTCCTTATTGACTTTGTAGTGGTTGGCTACAACTGAGTTGCTTGCTCGGCCATTCCAGGGGGAATTTAAGAGTTATGAATGAAGTATATATTTGGGAAAAAGAACAATAGTGACTATGCTTCAACATTACATCATTGGTTAATAAAAAACGTTTCTAAATGTGCTATAGAAAAGAACATCGGAACAAGAAGAGAACATGTCGTCCCTGAAGCCTGTTTTACCATTCATAGAAACCATAGCTGACCTGTGACCTAACTCCAAGTCTGTTGTGTGGCTCTGTATCAAACTGCCTATTAAACGTCCTTGTGCACCTCATCAACAACATTGCCCCATCAACCCTCTCCGTTACCTTCTCAAAAAACTCCAGCAAGTTAGTTAACTCACATTTGTCCGTGTGACTATTGATTTTATCCCAAATTACTTTTTCTAGAAGTTTTCCTACCACTGAAGTGAAATTGGCTGGCCAGTAGTTACTGGGCTTAACTTTGCACCCTTTTTTGGAACAAGGTTGTAACGTTTGTAATTCTCCAGTCCTCTGGCGTCACCCCCGAGTCTAAGGATGACTGAAAAATAATAGCAAGTGCCTCTGCGATTTCCACCCTCACTTCCCGCAGTATCCTTGGATGCATCTGATTGGGCCCTGGTGCTATATCCACTTTAAGTCCAGACAGCCTATTTAAAACTTCCACTTTGTCAATTTTAAACCCCTCTAGTGTCTGACTTTCCTCCTCTTTCAACATTGCCTGGGTTGTATCTTCTTCCTTGGTAAAGACAGATGCAAAGTATTCATTTAATAACTCAGCTCTGCCCTCTGCCTCCATGTGTAAATCCCCTTTCTGGTATCTAATCGGCCCCACTCCTCCATTACTAACCTTTTATTTTTTATATGCTGATAGCAAACTTTGGGATTTCCTTTCATGCTGGCAGCCAGTCTTTTCTCATGCTCTCTCTTTGCTTCTCTAATGACTTTTTCAGTTCCCCTCTGTACGTTCGATATTCAGCCTGGTTCTCGATTGCATCTTCTACCTGGCATCTGTCAAAAGCCCATTTTTTCTTCTTTATCTTAATCTCGACCTCTTTTATAATTCAGCGAGCTCTGGGTGTGTTTACTCTACTTTTTTCTCTTCGAGTCAACATTCCTTGACTGTGCCTGAACTATCTCTTCTTCAAAGCTATCCCATTCATCATTTACTGCTTTTCCTGCCAGCATTTGACTCCAATTCCCCCCAGCTCTATCCTTACAGCATTGAAGTTGGCCTTCCCCCAATTAATTATTCTTACCCTGGATTGCTCTTTGTTCTTTTCCATAGTCAACCTTAACCTGATGATACAATGACCACTATCCCCCAAGTGCTCTCCAACTGATACTTGATCCACTTAACCCAACTCATTCCCAAGAACCAGGTCGAACAGTGCCTCCGTTCTTGTTGGACTAGCAACACGCTGTTGTAGAAAATTTTCCTGAACACACTCGAGGAACACTGCCCTTTACACATGGACTGCAGTGGTTCAAGAAGGCAGCTCACCACAACCTTCTGAAGCGCAATTAAGGATGGACAATAAATTTTGGCCGAGCCTGCGATGCCCACATACCCATGAATGAAAGAAAAACATTCCTATTATCCCAGTCCATGTTTGGATAATTCCAGTCCCCTACTGAAACTAGGCTGTGTTTGCTGACAACGCCACTACGAGGTGGCGCTGCAATGGCACATGTGCAAATGCAGCCTGTGCCACGAAAACGTCACAGTCTGCGACGTCAGGCAGCTGCCAGGATTAAAGATGGCGCTGCTCAAATAATCACGTGATGGCAACCTAAACACCCGGCAGCACACAATGTCCGGAGGGGAGGGGAGCGAGCAAGCCAGCGGGTGGGAGGGGAGCGAGCGGGCGGGAGGGGAGGGAGCGAGCGGGATGGATGGGAGGGAGTGAGCGGGAGGGAGGGGAGTGAGCGAGTGCGCGAGGGGAGGAAGCGAGCGGGCCGGGGAGGGGAGGGAGTGAGCGGGCTGGGGAGGAAAGGGAGCAGGCAAGCCGTGGTGGGGAGGGAGCGAGCGGGCAGGGGATGGGAGGCAATGAGCGGGCTGGGGAGGGGAGGGAGCGGGCCGGGGAGGGGAGGGAGTGAACGAGCGGGCGGGAGGGTAAGCCAGCAATCGGGGGTTTGCCAAGTGGGCGGTGAGCGAGCAGGGGTGGTTGGGAGCGGGCCGGGTGGGGAAGGAGGAGAGCTCACCCACCACCAGCAAGGTCTACGGCCACACTCTCCCCAGACCCCCTCTCTACCCGCTCCCCAGACCAGCTCTCTACCCACTCCCAGACCCCATCTCTACCCGCTCCCCAGAACCCCTCTCTACCCGCTCCCAAGACCCCCTCTCTACCTGCTCCCCAGATCCGCCCTCTACCCACTCCCCAGACCCACGCTCAAGCCACTCCCCAGATCCGCTGTCTACCCACTCCCCAGAACCACTCTCGAGCCACTCCCCAGGCCCCCTCTCTACCCACACCCCAGACCTGCTCTCTACCCACTCCCCAGACCCTCTCTTTACCCACTCCCCAGACCCCCTCTTTACCCACTCCCCATATCCCCTCTTTACCCTCTCCCCAGACCCGCTCTCTGCCCGCTCCTCAGGCCATCTCTCCACCCGCTCCCCAGACCCACTCACTACCCACTACCCAGACCCCCTCTCTAACCTCACCCCAGTCATGCTCTCTACCCGCTCCCCAGAACCCCTCTCTACCCACTCCCCAGACCCACTCTCTACCCACTCCACAGACCCACTCTCTACCCACTCCCCAGACCTGCTCTTTACCCACTCCCCAGACCCACTCTCTACCCACTCCCCAGACCTGCTCCCTACCCACTCCCCAGACCCTCTCTCTACCCACTCCCCAGGCCTGCTCTCCACCCACTCCCCAGACCCCCTCTCTACCCACTCCACAGACCCCCTCCCTACAACTCCCCAGACCCGATCTCTACCCACTCCCCAGACCCCCTCTCTACCCACTCACCTGACCCGCTCTCCACCCACTTCCCAGACCTGCCCTCTACCCACTCCCCAGACCCCCTCTATACCCACTCCCAAGACCCCCTCTCTACCACTCCCCTGTCCCGCTCTCTACCCGCTCCCCAGCCCCCCTCTTTACCCACTCTCCAGATCCCCTCTTTACCCACTCCCCATACCCGCTCTCTTCCCGCTCCCCAGGCCCTCTCTCCACCCACTCCCCAGACCCCCTCTCTATCCACTTCCCAGACCCCCTCTCTACCCACTCCCCAGACCCCCTCTCTACCCACTCCCCAGACACCCTCTCTACCCACTCCCCAGACCCCCTTTCTCCCCACTCCCCAGAACCGCTCTCTACCCTCTCCCCTGACCCCCTCTCTACCCACTCCCCAGACCCCCACTCTACCCACTCCCCAGACCCACTCTCTACCTGCTCCCCAGACCTGCTCTCTACCCACTCCCCAGACCCACTCTCTGCACACTCCCCAGACCTGCTCCCTTCCCACTCAACAGACCCTCTCTCTTCCCACTCCCCAGACCCCCTCTCTACCCAATCCCCCGACACCCTCTCTACCCACTCCCCAGACCCGCCCTCTATCCACTCCCCAGACCCCCTCTCTACCCACTCCCCAGACCCACTGTCTACCCACTCCCCAGATCCCCTCTCTACCCACTCCCCAGACCCGCTCTCTTCCCGCTCCCCAGACCCCCTCTCTACCCACTCCCCAGACCCACTCTCTCCCCACTCCCCAGACTTGCCCTCCACACACTCTCGAGTCCCCATCTCTACCCACTCCACAGTCCCGCTCTCTACCCACTGCCCAGACCCCGTCTCTACCCACTCTCCAGACTCGCTCTCTGCCCGCTCCCCAGACCCGCTCCCTACCCGCTCCCCAGACCCCCTCTCTACGTGCTCCCCAGACCCGCTCTCTAACCTGACCCCAGACCTGCTCTCTACCTGCTCCCCAGACCCCCACTCTACCCACTCCCCAGACCCCCTCTCTACCCACTCCCCAGACCCACTCTCTACCCACTCCCCAGACCCCCTTTCTACCCACTCCCAGACCCGCTCTCTACCCTCTCCCCAGACCCCCTCTCTACCCACTCCCCAGACCCCCTCTCGACCCACTCCCCAGACCCACTCTCTACCCGCTCCGCAGACCTGCTCTCTACCCACTCCCCAGACCCACTCTCTACCCACTCCCCAGACCTGCTCTCTACCCACTCCCCAGACCCCCTCTTTACCCACTCCCCAGACCCGCTCTCTACCCACTCCCCAGACCTGCTCTCTACCCACTCCCCAGACCCCCTCTCTACCCACGCCCCAGACCCGCTCTCTACCGTTCCCCAGACCCCCTCTCTACCCACTCCTCAGACCCCCTCGCCCCCCAACCCTGCTCTCCAGCCCAGATCCCCCCACCATCTGACTGCATTATGCAATGGCGTCAACCCCATCTGCCCATGTTACGATGGCGTCATTTGCGCAGGCATCATCCTGTCCTGGCAATGCGGAACACAGCCCATGTGCATTGGGTAGGAACCAATCTGTGTGCACATTGGCGCAGTCAGATGACGTAAGCTGCCGGCTGCGTTGACAGTAATAACTTTGTTTTGATAAAAGGTACACACTGCTGCCACTGTGCATTAGTGGTGGAGGGACTGAATGTTTGTGGATGGGGTACCAATCAAGCGGGCTGCTTTGTCCTGGATGGTGTCGAGCTTCTTCAGTGTTGTTGGAGCTGCACCCATCCAGGTAAGTGGAGAGTATTCAATCACACTCCTGACTTGTAGATGGTGGATAGGCTTTGGGGAGTCAGGTGATGAGTTACTCGTCGCAGGATTCCTAGCCTCTGACCTGCTCTTGCAGCCACGGTATTTATATGGCTACTCCAGTTCCGTTTCTGGCCCCTAGGATGTTGATAGTGGGAGATTCAGCGATAGTAATGCCATTGAATGTCAAGGGGAGATGGTTAGATTATCTCTTGGTGGAGATGGTCATTGCCTGGCACTTGTGTGGCGCGAATGTTTCCTGCCACTTATCAGCCCAAGCATGGATATTTTCCAGGCCTTGCTGCATTTCTACACGAACTGCTTCAGTATCTGAGGAGTCACGAATGGTGTTGAACATTGTGCAATCATCAGCGAACCTCCCCAATTCTCACCCTATGATTGAAGGAAGGTCATTGATGAAGCAGCTGAAGATGGTTTGGCCGAGGACACTAGCCTGAGGAACACCTGCAGTGATGTCCTGGAGCTCAGATGATTAACCTCCATCAACCAAAACCATCTTACTTTGTGCTAGGTATGACTCCAACCAGCGGAGGGTTTTCCCCCTGATTCCCATTGACCTCAGTTTTGTTAAGGCACCTTCATGCCATACTCGGTCAAATGCTGCCTTGATGTCAAGGGCAGTCACTCTCACCTCACCTCTTGAATTCAACTCTTTTGTCCATGTTTGAACCAAGGCTGTGATGAGGTCAGGAGTTGGTTGGCTCTGGCAGAACCCAAACTGAGCGTCACTGAGCAGGTTATTGCTAAGCACGTGTCGCTTGACGGCACGGTTGATGACACCTTCCATCACTTTACCGATGATTGAGAGTAGACTGATGGGGCGGTCATTGGCTGGGTTGGATTTGTCCTGCTTTTTGCGTCCAGGACATACCTGAACAATTTCCCGCATTGCAGGGTAGATGCCAATGTTGCAGCTGTACTGGAACAGCTTGGCTAGGTGTGCGGCCAGTTCTGGAGCACATGTTTACAGTACTATTGCCGGAATATTGTCAGGGTCCATAGCCTTTGCAGTATCCAGTGCCTTCAGTTGTTTCTTGATATCAAATTGGCTGAAGTCTGGCATCTGTGATGCTGGGGACTTCAGGAGGAGGCCGAGGTGGATCATCAACTTGGCACTTCTGGCTGAAGATTGTTGCAAATGCTTCAGCGTTAACTTTCGCACTGATGTGCTGGGCTCCCCCATCATTGAGGATGGGGATATTTGTGGAGCCACCTCCTCCAGTTAGTTGTTGAATTGTCCACCACCATTCATGGCTGGAACTGGCAAGACTTCAAATTTTGGATCTTATCTGTTGCTTACAGGATCGCTCAGATCTGTCGATTGTATGCTGCTTATGCAGTTTGGCATGCTAGTAGTCCTGTGTTGTAGCTTCACTTCATTTTGAGGTATGCCTGGTGCTGCTCCTGGCATGCCCTCCTGCACTCCTCATTGAACCAGGGTTGGTCTCCGGGCTTGATAGTGTTGATTCAGTGGGGCATATGCTGGGCTATGAGATTACAGATAGTGTTTGAGTACAATTCTGCTGCTGCTGATGGCCCACAACGCCTCACAGATTCCAAGTTATGTATTGCTATATGTGCTCTAAATCAATCCCATTTAGCACGGTGGTAGTGCTACACAATACGATGGATAGATGGTATCCTCAGTGTGAAGGTGGGACTTTGTCTCCATAAGGACTGTGCAATGGTCAATCCTACCAATGCTCTCATGGACAGATGCATCTGCCGCAGGCAGATTGATGAGGATGAGGTCAAGTATGTTTTTCCCTCCTGTTGGTTCCCTCACCACCTGCCCCAGACCCAGTCTAGCAGCTATGTGATTTAGGATTCGGCCAGCTCGGTCAGTCGTGGTGCTACCAAACCACTCTTGGTGATGGACATTGAAGTCCCCCACCCTGAGCACATTCTGCACCCTTGCCACCCTCAATGTTTCCTCCAAGTGGTGTTCAACATGGAGCAGTACTGACCCATCAGATGAGGGAGGGTGGTAGGTTGTAATCAGCAGGAGGTTTCCTTGCCCATGTTTGACCTGATGCCATGAGACTTCATGGAGTCCGCAGTCAATGTTGAGGACTCCCAGGGTATCTTCCTCCCGACTGTATACCACTGTGCCACTATCTCTGCTGGGTCTGTCCTGCCAGTGGGACAGGACATACCCGGAGATAGTGATCACCTTGTCTGGGACATTGTCTCTAAGGTATGATTCCTTAAGTATGACTATGTCAGGCTGTTGCTTGACCAGTCTGTGGGACAGCTCTCCTAACTTTGGCACAAGACCCCAGATGTTAGTATGGAGGACTTTGCAGGGTCGACAGGGCTTGGTTTGCTGTTGTTGTTTCCATTGCATAGATCGATGCTGGGTGACCGTCCAGTTTCATTCCTTTTTATTGACTTCATAGCAGATAAATAAGTGACTTGCCAGGTCACTTCAGAGGGCATGTAAGAGTCAACCACATCGTTGTGGGTCTGGAGTCACATGTAGGCCAGACCAGGTAAGGGCAGCAGACTTCCTTCCCTGAAGGACATTAGTGAACTAGATGGGTTTTTACAACAATCGACAATAGTTTAATGGCCATCATTAGAATAGCTTTCATTTCCAAATTTGTTAATTGAATTCAAATTCCAACTTCTGCTGTGGTGGGATTTGAACCCATGTTCCCAATGCATTACCCTGGGTCTCTGGGTTACTAGTCTAGTGACAATGCCACTGTACCAATGCCTCTCCAACGAAAATATGACTCAAGCTTGCCACAGAAATATACATGTGCAAGAATAGAACAAGTAACAGACTCATACTTTCAACATTAAAACCAGACCCCAAAGAGTTAACAACTGTTAGTGCTACAGAACACAAGCTACACAGATAAGGACATTCATTCATGGAAGCTTCCAACTTTCATAAAGATTCGAATAAAAGATGCAGTAACTTGCTTTTACTCACTTTAAATTTCATTAAAATGTTATTCTTTAAGTTGTCCCTCTTTCCTCAACCTGATAAATCTACTTTCCCACTCTGCCTCTCGCCTTTCTACCACTTGTAAACTATCTCTTTTCCTGGGTTAGCCTCGCAAATTCAAACTTTCATAACTTCCACATTGTAAGATAACACTTGCAGAATATAATTATTCCCTTTTCCTCCTTCCCTTTTTATCCATTCTGGCCACCATTCTTGATGCTTATCTGAGATCCACAAGGGATCCCAACCTTCCTTGATCATTTATCTTAGGTTTTCTTGTTTATCGCTGCCAAAAATTCAGTGAGTGACCCTTTGGGTCCCCACTATGGATTTTTATCTGTCATGGTTGATGTTTTATATTCTGACTATGGTTACGATTTGCCTGGGTACGGATCTCTTGTTAACCCTCTGATCATTCCGATGTAGGAAACAAACCTCTCGTTTCCTCTCTGATCACTATTATCCATTTTCTGTGGGGACCAGACCTCTCGTTCCCACTACAACCATTCTTTTCTTCAACTGGGTAACGCCTAGTACAATATGACCGCCTCGTTTGCTCACGGAACCCATCCTGGTGCCGCATCTTCTTTAGTTATTGCACCCACAGTCCCGTCCTTTAGTTTGGATCCTCAAATCAGCTCACAAGCTTCCTGTCCTGAAGATTCCCTATCGAATGGGTGATTAATTAGACATACTCACCTGTTCTTTGATGCCAGTGTTCAACCAGGCACTGGCAACTGAGCATCAAGGATCCTGTCTGCTATGTCAAACTGTTGTGGTAAATTTAAACACCCTCGATTCCATGAGATACAAGCAAGTAAAGATTTTATTCGAACATATTGAAGGGAAAAGATCTCAGTTACCCCAAGAACCTTCTCAATGATACAGAGTTTACAGCACATATTTATAGATTACAATAGTCATTAATCATTGATCACACTAGTCCCGGCACAGACAAAGTTTACAACTTGATCAATAACTGAATTGCTAGGCCCAGCAGAACGTTCCTGTAATCCCAGCCTCCAACCTTGAGTCGGTTACGTTCTATGGTACATTGTTGCCTGTCTGGCCTCCAGTTCCCCTTTATCTCTCTCCTCTGTGTAGCAAGGACAAGTATGTGGAAACAGGCTGTTAAGGCGATTAAGTGATGAACTGAACATTCCCAGAATAGTGGTCAAGAATCCTTCATTCAAATGATCCCTCACAACTGCAGTATTTATTCGAAGATTATTAATGCATTCGAATGCTAACTCCACGAATGTTGACACTTTGGTTCCAATTCAATCTATTATATTCCCAGTGTCTATCGGTTACCAGAGACGATCTCCTTTTCACACACTAAAAAGGCCCTTCAGCCCACCGAGTCTATGCTGACCAACAACCACCCATTTATACCAATCCAACATTTAATCCCATATCCCCTACCACATCCCCACGTTCCCTCAATTCTCCTACCACCTACCTACACTAGGGGAAATTTACAATGGCCAATTTACCTATCAACCTGCAAGTCTTTGGCTGTGGGAAGAAACTGGAGTACCTGGTGGAAACCCACGCAGTCACAGGGAGAACTTGCAAAATCCACACAGGCAGTACCCAGAACTAAACCCAGGTCGCTGGAGCTGGGAGGCTGCGGTGCTAACCACTGCCCCACTGTGCCATCACTACAAGAGTGAGGGGAGACTTGATTGAACTATATAAGATCCTGATCGGTCTTGACAAGGTGGATGTGGAAAGGAAGTTTCCTCTTGTGGGTGAGTCCAGAACTAGGAGGCACTATTTTAAAATTAAGAGGCGCCCTTTTAGGACAGAGACGAGGAGAATATTTTTCTCTCACAGGGCTGGGTGACTTTGGCATTCTTTGTCTCAGAAGGTGGTGGAGGCAGAGTCATTAAATATTTTTCAGAGGCGAAGATAGATAAATTATTGTCAGGCACAGGAATCAAAGATTATCGGGGGTAGATGGGAGTGTGGAATTAGAGACAGAAACAGATCAGCCATGATCCTATTGAATGACGGGGCAGTCTCAGTGGGCTGAATGGCCTACTTCCACTCGTAATTTGTATGGTCGGAATGT
This sequence comes from Heterodontus francisci, assembly GCF_036365525.1. Classification (NCBI taxonomy): domain Eukaryota; kingdom Metazoa; phylum Chordata; class Chondrichthyes; order Heterodontiformes; family Heterodontidae; genus Heterodontus; species Heterodontus francisci. Next base: position 31,422,536 of record NC_090412.1, on the reverse strand, counting down.
CTTTATCTGTAACTGTCCAAAACCGTAGCTTGCTATCACTTTACTAAATTAGTAACTATTTAAAAAATCAAATAAATAAATAAGTTTAGACAGACATAGCAGAACAGATGAATTGCCGAAACGGCAACATATGGGTGCTTGTGGAGAGCATTGTGATGCTGGACAAGCAGATCTGTAGTAAGTGTCTGCAGCTCGAGTAACTTTGTCTCCAAGTTGTTGAGATGGAGTCCGAGCTGCATACATTGTGTACCCTCAGAGAGGAGGAGAGTTACCTGGACACATTGTTCCAGCAGGAGGTCACACCTCTTAGATTAAGTTGAAATTCAGAGTCAGTCAGTGGTCAGTGAAAGGAGGATCTGATTGTGAGTCAGACAGATAAGGAGATCCAGCATTTAATGATAGAGGAGTCTTGGCCCTTGACTTTGATCAACAGGCATGATGTAGTTGCTATCTGTGTGGATGAGAACAATGACTGCAGGGCGGATGGGCAAACTGACCATAGCAACATGGTGCAGGAAGATATTCAAGTGGCAGAGTGAAACAGAATGTGACAATGATAGGGACAGTGTAGGCAGGGAATAGATACTTTTATATGCAGCTGGAACAGAGAGAGAGAGAGAGAACAGCGGGAGCAGAGCATTTCTCGTGTCTAGGCGGAGCGCACGCGGGACTGCTGGGTAAGTGAGGTTACATATTTGGGCGGTTGCTTTACCCGACACACTACTCGGGTAGGGTCTTCCACCCATCCTCCTCCTCTAACCAAAAAAAAAGTTCTGTCCATCGGATTGCTAAGCTAACAAGTTTTGACATTTTTTTGGTTTTCAGTAGATTTGTTGGGAATTTAGAATAGTGGGAATGGAGGTTAAGGCAGTTGAATGTTCCTCCTGCAGAATGTGCGAGGTAAGTGTCGCCAAGAGTGTCCCTGCTGACTGCATCTGCGGGAAGTGCACCCAACTCCAGCTCTTCGAGATCCGCGTTAGAGAACTGGAGCTGGAGCTGGATGAACTTCGGATCATTCGGGAGGTGGAGGGAGTTATTGAGAGGAGTTATGGGGAGGTAGTCACACCTCAGGTAAAAGGAGTAGGTAGATGGGTTACCGTCAGGGGAAGGAGAGGGAACCAGCAGGCAGTGCAGGGATCCCCTGTGACCGTTTCCCTCAACAACAGGTACACCGTTTTGGATACTGTTGGGGGGGAAGACTTACCAGGGGTAAGCAATGGGGTACAGGTCTCTGGCGCAGAGTCTGTCCCTGTTGCTCAAAAGGGAAGGGGGAAGAGGAGCAGAGCATTAGTCATTGGGGACTCCATAGTTAGGGGAACAGATAGGAGGTACTGTGGGAACGAGAGAGACTCACGGTTGGTCTGTTGCCTCCCAGGAGCCAGGGTTCGTGATGTCTCGGATAGTATTTTTGGGATCCTTAAGGGGGAGGGGGAGCAGCCCCAAGTCGTGGACCACACAGGCACCAACGACACAGGTAGGAAGAGAGAGGGGAATTTAAGGCAGAAATTCAGGGAGCTAGGGTGGAAGCTGAGAGCGAGAACAAACAGAGTTATTATCTCTGGGTTGTTGCCCGTGCCACGTGCGAGCGAAGCGAGGAATAGGGAGAGAGAGGAGTTGAACACGTGGCTGCAGGGATGGTGTAGGAGGGAGGGTTTTGGTTTCCTGGATAATTGGGGCTCTTTCTGGGGGAGGTGGGACCTCTACAAACAGGATAGTCTTCACCTGAACCAGAGGGGTACCAATATCCTGGGGGGGAGATTTGCTAGTGCTCTTCGGGGTGGTTTAAACTAATTTAGCAGGGGGATGGGAACCTAAATTGTAGTTCCAGTGGACAGGATGTTGAGAGTAGTGAGTTCAGGGATAAGGTTACAAGGACGCAAGAGGGCACTGGCAAGCAAGAACTTGGTTTAAAGTGTGTCTACTTCAACGGCAGGAGCATCCGGAATAAAGTGGGTGAGCTTGCAGCATGGGTCGGTACCTGGGATCTCGATGTTGTGTCCATTTCGGAGACATGGGTAGAGCAGGGACAGGAATGGATATTGCAGGTTCCGGGATTTAGATGTTTCAGTAAGAACAGAGAAGATGGTAAAAGAGGGGCGGGGGGGTGTGGCATTGTTAATCAAGGAGGGTATTACAGCGGCAGAAAGGACATTTGAGGACTCGTCTACTGAGGTAGTATGGGCCGAGGTTAGAAACAGGAGAGGAGAGGTCACCCTGTTGGGAGTTTTCTATAGACCTCCGAATAGTTCCAGAGATGTAGAGGAAAGGATAGCGAAGATGATTCTTGACAGGAGCGAGAGTAACAGGGTAGTTGTTATGAGGGACTTTAACTTTCCAAATATTGACTGGAAATACTATAGTTCGAGTACTTTAGATGGGTCAGTTTTTGTCCAGTGTGTGCAGGATGGTTTTCTGACACAGTATGTAGACAGGCCAACCAGGGACGATGCCACATTGGATTTGGTACTGGGTAATGAACCCGGCCAGGTGTTAGATTTAGATGTAGGTGAGCAATTTGGTGATAGTGATCACAATTCGGTTAGGTTTACCTTAGCGATGGGCAGGGACAAGAATATTTGCTGGGGGAAAGGAAATTATGATGCGATTAGGCAAGATTTAGGATGCGTAGGATGGGGAAGGAAACTGCAGGGGATGGGCACAATCGAAATGTGAAGCTTATTCAAGGAGCAGCTACTGAGTGTCCTTAATAAGTATGTACCTGTGAGGCAGGGAGGAAGTTGTCGAGCGAGGGAGCCGTGGTTTACTAAAGAAGTTGAAGCGCTTGTCAAGAGGAAGAAGAAGGCTTATGTTAGGATGAGACGTGAAGGCTCAGTTAGGGCGCTTGAGAGTTACAAGCTAGCCAGGAAGGATCTAAAGGGAGATCTTCGAAGAGCGAGGAGAGGACACGAGAAGACATTGGTGGATAGGATCAAAGAAAACCCTAAGGCTTTCTATAGGTATATCAGGAATAAAAGAATGACTAGAGTTAGATTAGGGTCAATCAAGGATAGTAGTGGGAAGTTGTGTGTGGAATCAGAGGAGATAGGGGAAGCGTTAAATGAATATTTTTCGTCAGTATTTACAGTAGAGAAAGAAAATGTTGTCGAGGAGAATACTGAGATACAGACTACTAGGCTAGATGGGATTGAGGTTCACAAGGAGGAGGTGTTAGCAATTTTGGAAAGTGTGAAAATAGATAAGTCCCCTGGGCCAGATGGGATTTATCCTAGGATTCTCTGGGAAGCCAGGGAGGAGATTGCAGAGCCTTTGTCCTTGATCTTTATGTTGTCATTGTCGACAGGAATAGTGCCGGAAGACTGGAGGATAGCAAATGTTGTCCCCTTGTTCAAGAAGGGGAGTAGAGACAGCCCTGGTAATTATCGACCTGTGAGCCTTACTTCGGTTGTGGGTAAAATGTTGGAAAAGGTTATAAGAGATAGGATTTATAATCATCTTGAAAAGAATACGTTCATTAGCGATAGTCAGCACGGTTTTGTGAAGGGTAGGTCGTGCCTCACAAACCTTATTGAGTTTTTTGAGAAGGTGACCAAACAGGTGGATGAGGGTAAAGCCATGGATGTGCTGTATATGGATTTCAGTAAGGCGTTTGATAAGGTTCCCCACGGTAGGCTATTGCAGAAAATACGGAAGTATGGGATTGAAGGTGATTTAGTGCTTTGGATCAGAAATTGGCTAGCTGAAAGAAGACAGAGGCTGGTGGTTGATGGCAAATGTTCATCCTGGAGTTTAGTTACTAGTGGTGTACCACAAGGATCTGTTTTGGGTCCACTGCTGTTTGTCATTTTTATAAATGACCTGGAAGAAGGTGTAGAAGGGTGGGCTGGTAAATTTGCGGATGACACGAAGGTCAGTGGAGTTGTGGATAGTGCCGAAGGATGTTGTAGGTTACAGAGGGACATAGATAGGCTGCAGAGCTGGGCTGAGAGATGGCAAATGGAGTTTAATGCGGAAAAGTGTGAGGTGATTCACTTCGGAAGGAGTAACAGGAATGCAGAGTACTGGGCGAATGGGAAGATTCTTGGTAGAGCAGAGAGATCTTGGTGTCCAGGTACATAAATCCCTGAAAGTTGCCACCCAGGTTAATAGGGCTGTTAAGAAGGCATATGGTGTGTTTGCTTTTATTAGTAGGGGGATCGAGTTTCGGAGCCACGAGGTCATGCTGCAGCTGTACAAAACTCTGGTGAGACCGCACCTGGAGTATTGCGTGCAGTTCTGGTCACCGCATGAGAGGAAGGATGTGGAAGCTTTGGAAAGGGCGCAGAGGAGATTTACTAGGATGTTGCCTGGTATGGAGGGAAGGTCTTACGAGGAATGGCTGAGGGACTTGAGGTTGTTTTCGTTGGAGAGAAGGAGGAGGAGAGGTGACTTAATAGAGACATATAAGATAATCAGAGGGTTAGATAGTGTGGATAGTGAGAGTCGTTTTCCTCGGATGGTGATGGCAAACACGAGGGGGCAAAGCTTTAAGTTGAGGGGTGATAGATATAGGACAGATGTCAGAGGTAGTTTCTTTACTCAGAGAGTAGTAGGGGCGTGGAACGCCCTGCCTGCAACAGTAGTAGACTCGCCAACTTTAAGGGCATGTAAGTGGTCATTGGATAGACATATGGATGAAAATGGAATAGTGTAGGTCAGATGGTTTCACAGGTCGGCGCAACATCGAGGGCCGAATGGCCTGTACTGCGCTGTAATGTTCTATGTAACCTGGTGATCCATGGACTGTGTCCCTTCCCAGGGCCAGAGTGAAAGTCACCTCCTCGAGGCTGGAGATTAACTTGAAATGACAGGGGAAGGATCCAGTTGTCATTCTCCACATAGGAACAAACAACATATGTGGAAATAGGAATGATGTGCTGCTGTTGAGTTGGAGGATGTAGGATCCAACTTAAAATACAGAACCTCAAAAGTAATAATCTCTGTTATCAGAGCCACGCACCAACTGACATAGTGTCATGAGAATGAGATAATTAAATGTGTGGCTCAAAGACTGGTGTGCAAAGGACGGACTTCAATTTCTGGGGCACGAGCGCCATTACTGGGCAAAGAGAGAACTGTTCCATTGGAATGGGCTCCACTTAAACCAGGCTGGGATCAGCGTCCTGGTGAATCGTATAACTCGGGATCCGGGCAGGACATTAAAGTAAAAGAGTCAGAGTGCGTTCAAGTTAAGGGAAATTTAGAAATCTGAAGAGAAAAGTTGAGGCAACAGAGCAGTGTAGAGATTTGACTCCAGACAGCAGAGTAGGACAGGAAGGTCCAGAGGGTTTGATGCATCAGGGAATATGTTGAATGCAAAGATTAACAATAAAACAATAAAATTAAAGGCTTTCTCTGAATATGTGAATCTTTCAGAATAATATAGACGAACTAATGGCACAAATAAAGATTAATTCTTTCCATCAAATTGCTCTTTCGATCCCTAGATGGAGTCTTGATGGTTGAAGACATCACCACGCATGCTCGGACAAAGGGATGGACCATTAAGTGTATTGGAGCAAAAGAGAGGATTGAATGGAGGGTGGGTTTTAGTTGGACTGGAGAATGTTATTGAAATGGAAAGATATTATCATATGGAAGGACCTCCGAGGATTCGAACTTTACATTCAACATTTTGTAGGCCTAGAACCAAATATAGTTCAAGAAGAATACGTTTGCTGGATTAGAGGAACTTGGATTGGATAGGATGTGGGCAGCAGATTTTGAGCAGAGCTGAAGTTTGTTATTCTTATAAATGGGATGTCGACCCGGAGGATATTGAATAAAGTGAGTCTCCAGATTAAAAGAGCATGGAAGGGAGTTTCAACAGAACGTGGACTCCAGAGTGAATGGAGGACTTTGACGTTATGGAAGTAGGTGTTCTTTGTGATGGGAGAATATGACTTCCTGACACTCATCACGGGGTCAAACGGGAATCCAAGGTTGCAAACATCATGGGTCCAGCTGAGAGAAAGGCCAAGGAGTAGTAGTAGAGAGTGGAAGGTACCGAGTTTGTGCTGTGGACTTGAAGATGGTGGCTCCTGTCCTCCCAAGGTTTAACTGGAGGAAACTGGCTATCACCAGGGGGCATAATTTTAAGATGTTTGGAGGAAGATTTCGGGGAGATGTCAGAGGTCGGTTCTTTACACAGAGAGTGGTGGGTGTGTGGAATGCACTGCCAGCGATGGTAGTAGAAGCAGATACATTCGGGGCATTTAAGCGACTCTTGGATAGGTACATGGATGATAGTAGAATGAAGGGCAGGTAGTTAGTTTGATCTTAGAGTAGGTTAAAGGTTCGGCAGAACATCGTGGGCCGAAGGGCATGTACTGTGCTGTACTGTTCTATGTTCTCTGTTCTATGAATAATTTACATCATTCAAGCAATTGGACCAGAAACATTGAAGGAGAATTGTATGGTCAATCATGTCAAAGATTGCAAAGAGACCGAGTAGGTCTTGTGGAGAGATTGTGCACCAGAGTAACAGTCACAGAAGGTGTGATGTTTCATTTTGTTTGGGACTGTTTGAGTATTGTGTCAGAGGTGGAAACCTCATTGAAGATACACAAATATGATATTGTCAGAAAGATGTGTGCAGATTTGGGAGACAACAAAACGTTGAAAGGATTTGGGGAGGAAGGGAGGTATGAGATGGGATTGTAGATTTTTAAAGAACAGAGGGATTTGCCCTTGACTTTTGAGGGAGTGTCAATAGTGGTTTTTAAAGGAATGGGGAAGAAAGTTAGAAGAGGGACACATGCCAAATATCAACTAATAAGGGGAACAGGAACAGAAGTGATTATTATTCGAGTGGAAGTAAGCTCAAGGCTTCAGGAGGTGGCTTTCATGGACCAGACACATTTACATAGAGATTGAGGGGAGATAGGAGCGAGACTGCTGAAAGCAGTTGGTTCAGGACAGAAAGGATTGGTGGTGGGCAAATAGAGGACAGTTTGGTGCAGAAATGCTCAAGAGTCCATCCCATTGACTTGGGACAGTGAATATTCTATGATTGAAGGAGAGTTCCGGTATCATAAGAATACTGGGGTCTGGATTTTATGGGCTCCCCTGAGGAGGTGTCAGAGATGGGGGCCATGGAGTATCACGACAGGTGATGGAGGGCGGAGAGCCCATTGCCTAACCCGTCACTAAGTGATGTTATTGGGGGTGGGATAGGCCGATGATGGCCTTCGCACCCAAAGGCTAATTGAGGGTCTTTAGTAGCCTTTTAATGGCCAACCTCGGACCTCTTACTGCCACAGCTCATATCTTACAAGTGGCGAGGTGTCTCTGGCATGCAGGGAGGGCGATTTGTAAAATGAGGTGCCCTCCCTGCGGACTTAAACATAGACAAAGAGAATAGGAGCAGGTTTAGGCCATTCGGCCCTTCAGGCCTGCTCCGCCATTGAAAAGGATCATGGCTTATCTTCAAATTCAGTACCCTGTTCCGTTTTCTCACCCTATCCCTTGATCCCTTTGGCATTAAGAAATATATCTATCTCCTTCTTGATTATATTTCATGACTGCCTCAATTGCCTTCTGCGATAGAGAATTCCACAGGTTCACCATCCTCTGAGTGAAGGCATTTATCCTCATCTCGGTTCTAAATTGCATATCCCGTTCGCTGAGACTGTGACCCCTGGATCTTGACTCCCCAGTCATCGGGAACATCCTCCTTGGTGGGTTTTCCTCCTATGTTGGCAAACTGTGGTCTACGGAGGAGTCCCACCAGGAACCACTTCACCTGCTGAGACACCCCGCCCCCTGTACTGCACCATCACCCCCTTGGCCCTTTTTGCTGGGCCTTCCAGACAGGCCATGGTAACTCCACCTCACCTACCTCTGGTCTGGGGTTCCAGCACTGGGCCTGTGTCCAAGGACTCTGCATTACCGGCAGTGGCCACTGCTCCTGGTGGGAGTGCTGATACTGCTGGCCCTCTGATTGGCTGGCAGCTCGTGGAGGCGGGTTCCCTGTCTTTAAAGGGATGAGATCCCGGCTTGTGAAACTTTGATGGAAAAAGATGAGCGGATTGCTCTTGGGGTTGGGGAGGGGGGGAAAGTAGGAACATTCTGGGATGGGGATCCCTCCGACTTTTTGGCTCGGCACAAGGAGACCTGCATCCTTCACAAAATCCAGCCCTGGATGTTTCTCTCACATTTGAGTCCATTTTAGCCTCTTTTCGAGGAACTTTTATTCTGCAGTTTTACATTTTCTAACCGTGTGAGTTTATTCTTGAGAAAAAGATAATTGTAATGCATTGATCCAATGGTGAATTGTAATTATTGTCAGAACCTCCTTGCCTGAGGTAGTTCTAATTGTGTAGAATATGTGCGAATATGTTCCTGCTCCTTTATGGGGAATTAATGTGATGTATTTTGATGGTGTACGGTTGCTGTAACTACACAAATCCAGTAGTAAAATTGACATGAGGATATTTCATGATATATCATTTAATTTACCTACAGGAAAATGCAGCTCTAATGTTATGATAATTATACATCACAATCCAAAACCTTGGTAAAGATAATTGGTCTTCTCGTTGTCCTTCACCTGCCCACAAGGAGTTCAGGAATATCAAAGCAAGTGACTGAGAATCTATAAGCCCTGCTCAAGGTCAATGTTCAATCCTTTTTATCAACACAATTTCCCATTCAGGGTAAACAAATACTTCACCCCATTCTTCAGCTCCTCTCTGAATTTTCTCTGTGTCAGTCCATAGGTACAAGTGTTTGTGCAGGAACTGCAGAGGGATTGAATTTAAGAGCCGTGAGGTGATGATGCAGCTGTACAGGACCTTGGTAAGGCCTCATTTGGAGTACTGTGTGCAGTTCTGGTCGCCTCATTTTAGGAAGGATGTGGAAGCCTTGGAGAGGGTGCAGAGGAGATTTACCAGGATGTTGCCTGGAATGGAGAATAAGTCTTACGAGGAAAGGCTGAACATTCTAGGCCTCTTCTCATTAGAAAGGAGAAGGATGAGGGGTGACATGATAGAGGTTTATAAGATGATCAGGGGAATAGATAGGGTAGACAGTCAGAAACTTTTTCCCCGGGTGGAGCAAAGCGTTACAAGGGGTCATAAATTTAAGGTGAAGGGTGGGAGATATAAGGGGGATGTCAGGGGAAGGTTCTTTACCCAGACAGTGGTCGAGGCATGGAATGCCTTGCCCGGGGAAGTTGTTGAGTCAGAAACTTTAGGGACTTTCAAAAGGCTTTTGGATAGGTATATGGATAAAGGAGAATGATGGGGTATAGATTAAATTGTCCTTGACAGAGGACAAAGGATCGGCACAACATTGTGGGCCGAAGGGCCTGTTCTGTGCTGTATGTTCTATGTTCTATGTTCTATAACTGAGAAGCTGCTGCATAAACCCAACTTGCTGTGCAATATAAATCGGGTTACTGTAATATTTGTTGTTGTATCTAAAGTTTACCACTGGCCAGTTTACCGAATGCACAACATACGTCATCCACAATAGTATGAAATTGGCCGAAATAGCAAAAAGCAAAATCATGGATTTCTGCCGATTCTTCACCTCTGGATCATTCTGATCCTCAGTGTTTCTCCGGAGTCGCCTGCGGAGAATATTTGCCATCATAATGTGTCTGACGGTCAAAGCATTGAACAACAGAATTAAGAGGATTGGTAACAAAGGAGTTATGATACTGTCGATCCATTCGAATGCCTTCCACAAGGGGGAGGTGAAATAATCAGCTGTGGCAGCACAGTACCATGTATGGTCTGTACAACATGGAGAGTGCACTCTCACCCTGTTGGGTTATAGTCTGTACAACATGGAGAGTGCACTCTCACCCTGTTGGGTTATAGTCTGTACAACATGGAGAGTGCACTCTCACCCTGTTGGGTTATAGTCTGTACAACATGGAGAGTGCACTCTCACCCTGTTGGGTTATAGTCTGTACAACATGGAGAGTGCACTCTCACCCTGTTGGGTTATAGTCTGTACAACATGGAGAGTGCATTCTCATCCTGTTGGGTTATAGTCTGTACAACATGGAGAGTGGACTCTCACCCTGTTGGGTCATCATGAGTATAACATGGAGAGTGCACTCTCACCCTGTTGGGTCATCATCTGTATAACATGGAAAGTGCACTCTCATCCTGTTGGGTTATAGTCTGTACAACATGGAGAGTGCACTCTCACCCTGTTGGGTAATAGCATGTATAACATGGAGAGTGCACTCTCACCCTGTTGGGTCATCATGAGTATAACATGGAGAGTGCACTCTCACCCTGTTGGGTTACAGTCTGTACAATCTGGAGAGTGCAATCTCACCCTGTTGGGTTATAGTCTGTACAACATGGAGAGTGCACTCTCACCCTGTTGGGTCATCATCTGCATAACATGGAGAGTGCACTCTCACCCTGTTGGGTCATCATCTGTATAACATGGAGAGTGCACTCTCACCCTGTTGGGTAATAGCATGTATAACATGGAGAGTGCACTCTCACCCTGTTATGTTATAGTCCTTACAACATGGAGAGTGCACTCTCACCTTGTTGGGTCATCATCTGTATAACATGGAGAGTGCACTCTCACCCTGTTGGGTAATAGCATGTATAACATGGAGAGTGCACTCTCACCCTGTTGGGTTATAGTCCTTACAACATGGAGAGTGCACTCTCACCTTGTTGGGTCATCATCTGTATAACATGGAGAGTGCACTCTCACCCTGTTGGGTCATCATCTGTATAACATGGAGAGCACACTCTCACCCTGTTGGGTCATCATCTGTATAACACCGAGAGCACACTCTCGCTCTGTTGGGTCATCATCTGTATAACATGGAGAGTGCACTCTCACCCTGTTGGGTCATCATCTGTATAACACCCAGAGCACACTCTCTCTCTGTTGGGTCACCATCTGTATAACATGGAGAGTGCACTCTCACCTTGTTGGGTCATCATCTGTATAACATGGAGAGTGCACTCTCACCCTGTTGGGTTATATAGTCTGTACAACATGGAGAGTGCACTCTCACCCTGTTGGGTCATCATCTGTATAACATGGAGAGTGCACTCTCACTCTGTTGGGTTATAGTCTGTACAACATGGAGAGTGCACTCTCACCCTGTTGGGTCATCTTCTGTATAACATGGAGAATGCACTCTCACCCTGTTGGGTCATCATCTGTATAACACCGAGAGCACACTCTCGCTCTGTTGGGTCATCATCTGTATAACATGAAGAGTGCACTCTCACCCTGTTGGGTCATCATCTGTATAACACCGAGAGCACACTCTCACCCTGTTGGGTCATCATCTGTATAACATGGAGAGTGCACTCTCACCCTGTTGGGTCATCATCTGTATAACACCGAGAGCACACTCTCGCTCTGTTGGGTCATCATCTGTATAACATGGAGAGTGCACTCTCACCCTGTTGGGTCATCATCTGTATAACACTGAGAGCACACTCTCACCCTGTTGGGTCATCATCTGTATAACACCGAGAGCACACTCTCGCTCTGTTGGGTCACCATCTGTATAACATGGAGAGTGCACTCTCACCTTGTTGGGTCATCATCTGTATAACATGGAGAGTGCACTCTCACCCTGTTGGGTCATCATCTGTATAACATGGAGAGTGCACTCTCACCCTGTTGGGTCATCATCTGTATAACACCGATAGCACACTCTCGCTCTGTTGGGTCATCATCTGTATAACATGGAGAGTGCACTCTCACCTTGTTGGGTCATCATCTGTATAACATGGAGAGTGCACTCTCACCCTATTGGGTCATCATCTGTATAACACCGAGAGCACACTCTCGCTCTGTTGGGTCATCATCTGTATAACATGGAGAGTGCACTCTCACCCTGTTGGGTCATCATCTGTATAACATGGAGAGTGCACTCTCACCCTGTTGGGTCATCATCTGTATAACATGGAGAGTGCACTCTCACCCTATTGGGTCATCATCTGTATAACATGGAGATTATGCTCTCAACTTGTTGGGTCATAGTCTGTATAACATGGAGCGTGCCCTCTCTCATCTTTTTGTGACATATGGGGTTAAATGTGATTTTATGACAGGGTGCATTAGGACAGAAGTAGCGCTGGCTGCCAGTTCATTATCGCTTGTTTAATAATATATTCTGATTTCCAAATATGCACCTTTCTGCTTTCCATTAATCACAGATCCATCGGCAGCCAGTATACAAATGTCACCTGAATAATTTCGCATGTAAGTTATCCAGTTAATATAATTAATTGGAGATTTTCCAGAACAGTGGCAGTTGGATCTAGATTCCGGGATTGTAAGTTTTTTTCCGACAAGCTTTGTGTTAAAGGATGCCTGGGTAAAGTACAGAATGGAAAATCAGGCAGAGTCTGAACAGAAAATGCTGAGTTTCCCCTTTCACATAAACCAGTCACAAACACAATCAAAACCAGCATCACGTTTTAGTAAACAAGAAAGAATTCCACATTCAAGCCAAATGTATACTGGAAATAAATGTAGAAAGCAATTATTATTAAAATCTCCCCATAACACGTGTCACCCACTTGACAAAATAGGGACATTAAAAAGTAATTAATTTATTCTTGATCTGTGTCACTACCACATCTGGGGAGAAGTTTCTACTGTAAACGCTAAAGGCGGTTGTTGTTTAAATGTTGCCAGTTGAGGAAATTGAAGACATATTATTATTTTAATGCAGCAGTCATATTGCGGAACATCTCCGCTCAGTCCGCAAGCAGGACCCCGGGATTCCAGTTGCTTGCCATTTCAATACTCACCCCTGCTCTCATGCTCACATCTCTGTCCTGGGATTGCTGCAGTGTTCCAGTGAACATCAACGCATGCTCGAGGGACAGCATCTCATCTACCGATTAGGCACACTACAGCCTGCTGGACTAAACATTGAGTTCAATAATTTCAGAGCATGACGGGCCCACCATTTTACTTTTATTTGTAATTATGTTTTCTCTTTTCTGTTTTTGTATTTTTTGTGTTTATTTTATTTTATTTCACCTTAGTTTGTTCAGATTGCCTACCCACTGTTTTTTTTCATGTTTGCACTTGCGGCTGTTCAGTTTTTAGTCCGTTAACACCCTATCTGTACTAATGCTTTGTCTTTCAACACACCATTAACATATTGTTTGCCTTTGCTCCATGACCTTCTGGTCAGTTATTCTCTGTGACCTTGTCCTATCTACACCTTCTCCTTTGTTATCTCTTGCCCCATCCCCGCTTTACTTGCTTAAAAACGTTCACATTTGTAATATTTGCCAGTTCTGAAGAAGGGTCACTGACCTGAAACGTTAACTCTGCTTCTATCTCCACAGATACTGCCTGACCTGCTGAGCATTTCCAGCATTTCTTGTTTTTATTTCAGATTTCCAGCATCCGCAGTATTTTGCTTTTATTAACAAATTAACAAATGGGGACATTGGTTCAAATCCCACCACAGCTGAAGGTGGAATTTGAACTCAATTAATAAATCAGGAATTAAAAAGCTAGTTGAATGATGGCCGTGAAATCATTGTCGATGGTTGTAAAAACCTACCTGGTTCACTAATGTCCTTTAGAGAAGGAAATCTGCTGCCCTTACCTGGTCTGGCCTACATGTGACTCCAGACCCACAGCAATGTGGTTGACTCTTGCATGCCCATGAAATGGCCTAGCAAGCCACTTAGCTGTATCGAACCACTAGGAAGTCAATAAAAAATAATGAAACCGGATGGACCACACAACATCGACCTAGGCACCAGAAATGACAATGGAAAACCAGTCCTGTCGACCCTGCAAAGTCCTCCTTACTAACATCTGCGGGCTTGTGCCAAATTTGGGAGAGCTTTCCCACAGACTAGTCAAGCAACAGCCTGACATAGTCATACTCACAGAATCATACCTGACAGACAATATCCCAGACACAGCCATCACCATCCCTGGGTATGTCCTGTCCCACCGGCAGGACAAACCCAGCAGAGGTGGTGGCACAGTGGTATACAGTAGGGAGGGAGTTGCCCTGGGAGCCCTCAACATCGACTCCGGACTCCATGAAGTCTCATGTCATCAGGTCAAACATGGACAAGGAAACGTCCTGCTGATTGCCACCCCTCCGATCTCACTCAGCTGATGACTCGGTACTCCTCCATGTTGAACAGCACTTGGAGGAAGCACTGAGGGTGGAAAGGGCACAGACTGTACACCGTGTGGGGGACTTCAATGTCCATCACCAAGAGTGGCTAGGTAGCACCTCTACTGACCGAGCTGGTCGAGACCGAAAGTAAACATCTGTTAGACTGGGTCTGCGGCAGGTGGTGAGGGAACCAACACGAGGGAAAAACGTATTGAACTCGTCCTCACCAATCTGCCTGCCACAGATGCATCTGTCCATGAGAGTCGTGGTCGGAGTGACCACCGCACAGTCCTTGTGGAGACAAAGTCCCGCCTTCACGCTGTGGAGACCCTCCATCGTGTTGTGTGGCACTATCACCGAGCTAAATGGGATGGATTTTTAAAAAGTTCAAGCAATACAAAACTGGGCATCGGTGAGGCTCTGTGGGCCATCAGCAGCAGCAGAATTATACTCAACCACAATCTGTAACCTCATGGCCCGGCATATCCCCCACTCTACCATTACCATCAAGCCAGGAGACCAACCCTGGTTCAATAAAGAGTGCAAGAGGGCATGCCAGGAGCAGCACCAGGCAGACCTCAAAATGAGGTGTCAACCTGGTGAAGCTACCACACAGGACTATCTGCATGCCAAACTGTGTAAGCAGCATGTGCTAGACAGAGCTAATCGATCCCATAACCAACGGATCAGATCATAGCTCTGCAGACCTGCCACATCCAGCAGTGAATGGTGGTGGATAATTATACAACTAACTGCAGGAGGTGGCACCACAAATATACCCACCTTCAATGATGGGGGAGCCCAGCAAATCAGTGCAAAAGATAAGTCTGAAGCATTTGCAAAAATCTTCAACCAGAAGTGCCGAGTTGATGATCCATCTCGGCCTCCTCCTGAAGTCCCCAGCATTACAGATGCCTGAATTCAGCCAATTCAATTCACTCCGCGTGATATCAAGAAATGACTGAAGGCACTGGATACTGCAAAAGCTATGGGCCCTGACAATATTTCAGTAATAGTACTGTTGATCTGTGCTCCAGAACTTGCCGCGCCCCTATCCAAGCTATTCCAGTACAGCTACATCACTGCAATCAACCCTGCAATGTGGGAAATTGCCCAGGAATGTCCTGTACACTAAAAGCAGGACAAGTCCAAACCGGTCAATTACCGCCCCATCTCAATCATCAGTAAAGTGAGGGAAGGTGTCATCAACAGTGCCATCAAGTGGCACTTGCTAAGAAATAACCTGCTCAGTGACTCGAAGTTAGGGTTCTGCCAGGGCCACTCAGTTCCTGACCTCATTACAGCCTTGGTTCAAACATTATCAAAAGAGCTGAAATCAAGAGGTGAGGTGAGAATGACTGCCCTTGAAATTAAGGCAGCATTTGACCGAGTATGGCATCAAGGAGCCCTAGCAAAACTGAAGTCAATGGGAATCAGGAGGAAAACTCTCCGCTGGTTGGAGTCATACCTAACGCAAAGGAAGATGGTTCTGGTTGTTGGAGGTCAATCATCTTAGCTCCAGGACATCAGTGCAGGTGTTCCTCAGGATAGTGTCCAAGGCCCAACCATCTTCAACTGCTTCATCAATGACCTTCCTTCAATCATAAGGTCAGAATTGAGGATATTTCCTGATGATCACACAATGTTCAGCACAATTCACAACTCCTCAGATGCTGAAGCAGTCCGTGTAGAAATGCAGCAAGACTTGGACAATATCCAGACTTGGGCTGATAAGTGGCAGGTAACATTCACGCCACACAAGTGCCAGGCAATACCCATCTCCAACAAGAGAGAATCTAACCATCTCCCCTTGACATTCAATGGCCTTACCATCGCTGAATCCCCCACTATCAACATCCTAGGGGCTACCATTGAACAGAAACTGAACTGGAGTAGCCATATAAATACTGTGGCAACAAGAGCAAGTCAGAGGCTAGGAATCCTGTTGCGAGTAACTCTCCTCCTGACTCCCCAAAGCCTGTCCACTATCTACAAGGCACAAGTCAGGAGTGTGATGGAATACTGTCCACTTGCCTGGATGAATGTAGCTCCAACAACACTCAAGAAGCTCGACGCCATCCAGGACAAAGCAGCCCGCTTGATCGGCACCCAATTTACAAACATTCACTCCCTCCACCACCGACACACAGTGGCAGCAGTGTGTACCATCTACAAGATGCACTGCAGCAATGCACCAAGGCTCCTTAGACAGCACCTTCTGAACTTGCAACCTCCACCATGGACTGCAGCGGTTCAAGAAGGCAGCTCACCACCAGCTTCTGAAGGGCAATTAGTGCTGGCCCGGCCAGCGATGCCCACATCCCATGAATGATTAAAAAGAAAAAAAAAACAGAGAAACAAAACTGAACAAGACAATCACGTTACACTTAACTGATACCATCAAACAGGGAACAAAAAAACAAAACATTGATAATCCACTTTTACTGACTTGATTCACTGTCTTACCAGGAACTCCGACAGCTGCCAGGATCGGGTAGTAAATTAACTCTATCTGAAAAATTACAGGATATCCCATCTCTTTTGTGAAATAGCAACACCTGCTCTTCTCATCACAGGGCACTGACAGGGCAAATATAGCTACGATAGCAGAGGAGCTCTTATTAATAGCACAGAAGACCTTCCACGATAACAGCTATCTAGGGAACGTGAACAGGGAAAATTAGTTACAATCCACAGAACAAACTGATTCAATGAACCACATTTACTCCGAGGATTTGTGCATAATGTAATATATTCTGTAGAGGATATGGTAAACAAAACAATTTTCCAATTCATCAAAAGGTGAGTTTGGTTTTGTCTCCCTATGATCCCTAGGGTTAATCTTCATGAACAATCTCAATATCAATGGCCCTGGTGTTGAATTGGGTCAACATCTACATTTACAGTATCCCTTGTGATACTGGTAAGGGTTAAACTGGGTTCAATGTTATTCTGCACATAGACAGTAATGAGACAGAGCAGTTCAGGGGTTAAATGTCATGTGTGTGATATGTTTTTTTTGTATTGCTGTCAAGACTCTGGTGAAGGTATTCGGAATGTGAATAGAAAAAGATGTTGTTGTGGCAACAATAAGTTACAACATCTAGTACTGCGGATGCTGGAAATCTGGGATTAAAACAAAAAATGCTGGTCAGGCTCAGTTGGCCTGGAGTATCTGTTCAGAGAGAAACAAAGCTAACGTTTGAGAACGGTTCTGATAACACATCACAAGACGTTTCTCTCTTTGCTTCTTTGCTTCTGCTTCCACAGATTTTGCCAGATCTGCAGAGTATTTCTGTTCTAAACAGTTAAACGAGCAAGAATTCTGAAGACAAGCCATGGTTTCTCGGTTTCCATATCTCCATGATGCCCAGTTCAGATTTGGTTGAATTCATTTGTTATCCACAGATTTGTCATGGAGCAGAGCTGGTTGGTCTACTCTGATCAAATGGAGAGAGAGAGAGAGAGATCTGTTTTCTGATTGATTTTCATGCCTGAAGTGTGAGTAGAGGACAGAACTGTTATACAGTGCAGCTGAATGGTTGTTACATGGATGGACTTTGATTAAGTATGAGGTCCATGGGCATCTCTTAGGCAATGTTAATGCTTTTGACTTGAATTGTTTCAGAATGTCAAAGGACCCTTTGAACTGAAGCAGACAGTGAATACTGTGAGCACACTGAAAAGTTCGGAAGCTACTTGTCACTGAGACAGGAAGAGATGCCTATGAATTACTGTTCACATGAAGCAGGGATGTAGGTCAGTGGTACAATGCCTACTTTGCCTGTACACGGCCTCGGGTTAAAGCCCTGGAACCATTAGAATCATCAGATCTTACAGCTTGGACCAAGGCAATTCAGTCCATGGTGTGTCTGGGACTCTTTGAAAGATCAATCAATTCATAGAGTCATTCTGACACATGAGGAGGCCATTCAGCCAATCAAATCCATGTCGGCTCTCTACAGAGAAATCCAGTCAGTCCCATTCCCCAGCGCTATCCCATAGCCCTGCAGCTTTATTTCCCTCAAGTGTCTATCCAATTTCCTTCTGATATCATTCATCAACACGACATCCATCACCCTCAGAGGCAGTGAGTTCCAGGTCATTACCCCTCGCTGTGTAAAGACTGTCTTCCTCACATTCCCCCCACCCCCACCCCGTATCTCTTACCCTAAACCTTAAATCTGTGTCCATTAGTCTTTTACCATCAGCTAATAGGAACAGCTTTTCTTTGTGGACCTTCACTAAACGTGTCATCATCTTGTACACCTCTATCAAATCTCCCCTCAATCTGCTTTACTCCAAGGAGAACAACCCAATCTCCTTCAATCTAATCTTGTAGTTAAAATCCCTCAACCCTGTAACCATTCTGGGAAATCTCCTCTGCACCGTCTCAAGGACCCTCACATCCTTCCAAAAGTGTGTGAGCAGAACTGGATGCAATGCTCTAATTCAAACCAATGCCCCGTCTGCCTTCTCAGGTGGATATAAAAGATCCCTCGGCACTATTCAAGAAACAACAGGGGAGTTATCCCCCAGTACCCTAGACAATAGTTATCCCTCAATCAACATCACAATAAACAGATTATCTGGTCATTACAACATTGCTGCTTTTGGGATCTTGCTGTGCGCAGATTGCCTGTTGTGTTTCCGAAATTACAACAGTGACTGCACTTCAGAATTACTTCATTGGCTGTAAAGCATTTTGGGATGTTCTGAGGTCATGAAAGGCATGATATAATTGCAAGATTTTTCTCTTTTTGTTAACAGATTGACAGACAATCACATACACATACAGGATAGTATGTGTCTTTGCTCAGGATTGGGTTTTGCAATGGCTGTTCGAAACAATACCTCCTTGTAATGAAAATCACTGCAAACACTGCAAAGGCCCTTCAATCACACACAATTTAGTTGACAGAAATTAGTTTGTAATTGCATTACGACCTGGAAATGGCTCTCGACATTAATCTCACTGAATCAGAGTGTGATCGTGTCATATCTGTCAGTGTGTTGGTGTCACTTTGTACCGTGTTCAACCGTGACTGGGACACAACACACGGGGAAGGGTTGATCTGAGCTTTGGAATATATTGTCAGTCAGGAGTGAGAAAAATCGAAATGAACCAAATAAGAAAACCCATTCCCAGATTTGAGAATGTGTGGATCCTCTTTGAGAAAGTGAATAAAGGGTAAAGTGTCCGACTTCCCAGAATTGATGAAGACAGAGATCATCCAGCAATTTCCCCTGGATTATGATGCTGGAACATTCCTCACACTGAAATTATTCAACCTAATGATAAAGATTCTTACAGCTGATAATTTATGTGACCGATTGTAAGAATGTTTAACATAGTTACCGAGAGACGGTGAAAATTTTAATAAACCTTGCTCCATTCAGTCCAGCTGTGATGATCTTTGAACTTTTTCTCATTTTATAAACAGTATCTGAAGGATCTCGGTAACAATGTTCAGTGTTGATTAGAGTGGGGTCTGGGTGTGCAGCCACTGAGTGTGACAGGGTCAGGACTGGATGTAGGACGTTCTCTGACAGTCTCTCTCTCACTCTCCCTGATGGGGCTGAGTGAATTAACAACTGGTGGCTGTTGGTATTTTGATAAATGAAGAAAGTTCTTCCACCATCTTCTTCCCTGACTGATAGCTCTAAACAACTTGTTTGTCCCTGGACACAAAAATGAATAAAAGTGAATCAGTACAAAATCATTCTTGGTCTGTATAAAAGGGGTGTGATTTCAGCTGTCATGTTCCAGTGGTTAAAGCTTTCAATGTGAAATCCACTGGACTTATCCTACTTCGGTTTCAGTCCTGTTCACAGAGAATCGATTCAGTTTTTATCTTTAATCCTTTATTATTATTAACGCTCCTCACCTCTGCTATCCATTCGCCAGGTAGTGACTGCAATAAGAGACAGTCCCTGCTGGTGGAGCAGCTACTGGAGGCTGAGGAGTGTCACTTGGTCCAGGTCACAGGCAGGTCAGTGTGGGAGAGGCCTCGTGGGGTTGTGTTCGTGGCGGAGCGGTGTGTAGGTCGGTCAGTTGCAAGGGCAGGGGGTGACTCTCAGCGAGCACCCTCCCTCCCGGATTCCAGGACACTTGATCAGGTATTAAGTGCCTTTTAACGAGGGACACCTCTCCCCTCCCCACCCCACCCCTGTCCCCGGAGCTGGGAATGAGCCTGCACGGTTTTTCATGCTGTGTTTCCCATGTGATGACAGGATCTCCTGCTGCTGCAGTGGGAAGAAACCCTGAATTGGGGATTAATTTCCCAGTTAAAGGTCTCAATTGGTGGCCGGGCAGGAAGGCCATTCACAGGCGTTCCCACCCTGGACTAAATTTTGTCAGGGGCGGGAAAGGTGACTTTCTTCACATGAGCTGCATGAAGTAATTGACAGATATTAATTTACATAACTGAATAACTATGTGAACTAATTCAATTTTCTGATGAGAAATTGTACCTGCTCTGTATTTGTGAAAACACCAAGACCTAAGCTCTCGATAACCAGGGAAAGCTCGACAATATCTGCATAATTCAGAATATTATTGAGTCTGTCTATATTGGATACCAAATTATAGAACTATAGAATGGTTTTAGTGCAGAAAGGCCCACTGTGTCTGTGCTGGGCCCATTGTGGCTGTGCTGGGCCCACTGTGTCTGCGCCGGACCCACAGTGTCTGTGCCGGGTCCACTGTGTCTGTGCCGGGCCCACAGTGTCTGTGCCGGGCCCACTGTGTCTGTGCCGGGCCCCCTGTGTCTGTGCCGGGTCCACTCTGTCTGTGCCGGGCCCACAGTGTCTGTGCCGGGCCCACAGTGTCTGTGCCGGGCCCACTGTGTCTGTGCCGGGCCCACTGTATCTGTGCCGGGCCCACTGTATCTGTGCCGGGCCCACTGTATCTGTGCCGGGCCCACTGTGTCTGTGCCGGGCCCACAGTGTCTGTGCGGGCCCACTTTATCTGTTCCGGGCCCACTGTGTCTGTGCCGGGCCCACAGTGTCTGTGCCGGGCCCACTGTGTCTGTGCCGGGCCCACTGTGTCTGTGCCGGGCCCACTGTATCTGTGCCAGGCCCACTGTATCTGTGCCGGGCCCACTGTGTCTGTGCCGGGCCCACAGTGTCTGTGCGGGCCCACTTTATCTGTTCCGGGCCCACTGTGTCTGTGCCGGGCCCACTTTGTCTGTGCCGGGCCCACTGTGTCTGTGCCGGGCCCACTGTGTCTGTGCCGGCTCTGTGAAACAGCAATGCAGCTTGTTACACTCCCTGAGCCCTGTAAATTGGAATCACATTACCTCCAGATTGGGTAAGGACGACAGATTTCCTTGCCGAAAGGAAATGAGGTTTTATCATTGTTAAATACAAGTTTTAGACTGTGTTTAACTTCATTGAAATTCTGTATCATTGTCTTGGTTATTGCTGAAAATCACATTGAGCTCGAATGGCTTTTTCTAGTTCCATTACCAGTGTTCTGACCAAAGTTACTGCCATTCAGACAATGATAGCAACATAAGAGAGGTGGAAAAACACTTCCGTTGGGTAGGAGCAGTTGTCAATGGGACTCAGAGTCATAGATCAATAGAGCAAAGAGGGAGGCTATTTGACCCATTGAGCCTGTGCTAGCTCATTGATGGAGCTATCCTATTAATCCACTGCCCTGTTTATCTTTAATTGTCCTTTAGAAAGTTACTATTAAATCTGCTTCCAGCATCCTTTCAGGAAGTTTATTCCAGATCGTAACAACTCACTGAGTAAAAATAAATCTCCTCACCCCCACCCCGCCTCCCCGGCCTCATTTTTAACAATTATCTTCAATCTGTTACCTCTAATTACTGAGCTTCTTGTCAGTGGAAAAACTTTCTCCCTATCAGCTCTATCAAACCACCTCCACCCCATAATATTCAACACTCTATTAAACCTCGACTTCAGCTTCTTTCCTGTCAGGAGAACAATCCCAGTTTCTCTAGTCTCTCCACACCACTGAAATTCCTCATCCCTGGACATTCTGCAATGTGAAGAATTGCAATGAGATTTGGGAAATATTTCCAGTTGGGAATGGGAAAAATCGAAAGGAACCAAAAATGAACGTGCAGTCACCATGTTTGTGAATCATTCGATCATTTTGGGAAATGGAATCAGAGGAGAATGAAGGTGAACTGTCCGATTGTTTGGAGGGATCAAGGCACTGTTCCTGATGGAAAACTCTGGAACATTTACACTGATGTTATTGGTGAGGTTAATTGATCTGAGCCATTTAAAGAAATCCCGTTACTGCAAAGCAGGAATTAAAAGCTAATATCAGCTGTGGTCCAGTCAAAATGGTTCAGAACAGACAAGGTGCTGAAGGGCTCGAATGGAGACCACACCAGTTGCAGGAGAGCAGGTTGGTGGTGACATGGATATGTCTGCAGTGTGTGGAACCAGACTGTTTCCATGTGTCCACAATGAAAGTCCCAGCCTTTTCTTTGGAAAAGTAAACCTGACAATGGAAACTGGTTTTCTGGTCACAGTAACCTGAAGCTTTAACTCATTGACATCCTGGTTTAAGGTATCTAGTGATAGCTACTAACAACAGTCTCTGTCATGCAATCGGTCATTGTGTTTAATTATTACCCACAGTGTTAGTGGTTCGAGCCAAACCCAGTAACAAAGACTGAGTCTATTTGCCCCATTTAGGATTCATTGTCACACAGTTCCAGATGTCAATGTGTGCTTTGGCTGCAAGGAATTATTCCCCAAACATTGCCAGCTACACTGTTATCCAATAACTCAATCCCTACTGCTTCTCCAGGTATTCATTACAAATGAAATGTGAAAATATTTAGACGATCATGTACCTCCAGCCAAACCCAGTGCAAATATATTAATCTATTGGGTTCAAAGTGCTCGTATCGAGCTGAAAGACAATCTCACTGTGTGAAGTTACATTTAATTTGTGACGGTTGTACAGCTGGTATTAGGGTAAACAGTTCAGAACACGTTGGACCATTGTAATGATATTTTCTGATAACTTTATTTAAGCTGATGTAAAATTTTGGAAACACTGCAGTCTCATAGCAGGCAGAGTCATTCAGAGTCAAGCTGCCTTGTTTAAATTTCAAACTGTCAGTCACCGTAAAAAGGCACATTCTCCATGGCAACACCTCTACCAATCAGAGTTCACTTGCCAACCAATCAGCACTCTCTTCTCATACAGTATAAATGGTTGTTTTCTCTTACATTGGTTATTCTTGCGGTTTGTCCTGATGAGTGCAAGACATAAAGCTACGATAACATGTCTCTATTTTCAGCAATACTCAAGTTCTGTATTACTAAACAACTAACTTTATTTATGTAGATGCATAATTTTGTAAAACACTGCGGTGTCAGAACAGGCATGTGAGAAAATGATGCAATATTTAAGTGAGCCTCCTGTTCTGAAATTCCCTGCCTAAACCTCTAACACTCTGTCACCTCCTTTCACACCCTCCTTAAAACTGAAAGCTTTGAGCAGTATTTTGGAGAGGAGTCAGTGCTGTCTTTTACCCTGATTTCTCAGTAAACATTTAAAACCATTCTGGTTCAATCC
The DNA here is from genome assembly GCF_036365525.1 of Heterodontus francisci. NCBI lineage: Eukaryota > Metazoa > Chordata > Chondrichthyes > Heterodontiformes > Heterodontidae > Heterodontus > Heterodontus francisci. The sequence goes on along the minus strand of NC_090412.1, from coordinate 31,398,858 downwards.
CTTCCTTTAATCCTGCACAGCATCAGTGACAATAACTTTGTAGATTTGATGGTTGAGCCCCAGAAGAATTTCTTGAAGTGCTGAGCACATTTGTAACATAGAAATGTAAAATCATTGAGTCATTTACAGTGAAAAGGGAGGCAATTTGACCCATCGAGTCTCTGTTGGCTCTCCGTAGAGTCATCCAGTCAATCCCATTCCTCAGCTCGATCCACAGCAAGTTTATATACCTTTTCATGAAGACCTCCACCAGCCAAGAATGAGGCATAGTAATTTTGATAGAATCCACAAACGCAGGATTGGTAAAACCAGCTGGTCAAATGACTAACTGGCCAGAGAGAGCAGGGGGTGGGGGAAGCAGGGAGGGGAAGCAGGATACCCCCCACCGCCCCCACCCCCCCACCCACACTTAATCTGCTCTGTTTTATTGCTGTATTTGCACAAAATTTGATTGAATCCAGTTTAACCACTACAACTAACACAAGGGCTACTGTAAATGAGACTGTTCATCCACATCAACACCAGGGCGATTGTTCCTGAGACTGTTCATCCACATCAACAACAGGGCTATTGTTCCTGAGACTGTTAATCCACATCAACAACAGGGCTACTGTTCCTGAGACTGTTCATCCACATCAACACCAGGGCTAATGTTCCTGAGACTGTTCACCCACATCAACAACAGGGCTATTGTTCCTGAGACTGCTCACCCACATCAACACCAGGGCTAATGTTCCTGAGACTGTTCATCCACATCAACATCAGGGCTATTGTTTCTGAGACGGTAGATCCAAATCAACACCTGAGATCATAACAAAACAATTTGCAAATTACGTTTTGAAGAAATTTATAAGCACTATGAAATTATTTTGTTTACTATATACTCTAATGACTATATTATATTACACATTACTACAAATCAGTTTGTTCAGTAGAATGTAACTAATATCCCTGCTCACATTCCGAAGATGACTGTCCCCCTGGAGGTTGCACTGTGCTATTAATAAGGGATCCTCTGATGAAATCTCTACATTGATGTTTCACACAAGAAATGGAATACCCTGTAATTTACCAGATAGAGATCATTTACTACCCGATTCTTGCAGCCGTCAGTATTCCTGGTAAGACAGTGAAATTACATGGCGAAAGTTGAATACCAATGTTGACTGTTCATGTTATATTTTCGCTGTTTGATGGTGTTAGTTAAGTGACAAGTGATTGTCTTGTTTACTGAATGTGATTTTGAAATTAAAATTATCATGTTTCTTGAATTTTTACCACAGAAAGTGTTGAAACAACAATTACCTTTAATGTTCACAATAGAAACTCTTTCCCAGAGTCTGCACGGACATCAGATCAGAAATAAATTAACAATTTTAAATGTGCTGACGTTGTTCAGTGTGTTACACATGTAACATGGGGAATCCAGGAGTTATTGCATTTAACTTTTTTTCTTGTTGACATATGGTGCGTATGCAGAAGTTTCTGTTGTTTGTTTGGATTTGGATTCAGCTTTGATTTTGGTTCTGAATGTAAGTGGAAGCAATGTATTTCTGTTACTGGTGCATGATCCACCCCACCAGAATTTTCCAATATGCACTTTTCCAGCCAATGTTTAAAAAGAGGGAGAGAGTGCACTCTCCATGTAGTACAGACCATAATAAAACAGGGTGAGAGTGAGGTCTTCATGTTGTACAAACTATGCCCAACAGGAGGAGCATAAGCTCACTCCGTGCATTGCAGAGTATAATACAACAGAGCATTCGAGCAGTCTCCATGTTACGCAGACCATAACCCAACAGGGTGATAGTTCAGTCTCCAAATTGTACAGAATATAACCCAATAGAGTGACAGTGCTGTTTCCATGTTGTACAGACTATAACCCAACATGGTGAGAGTCCACTCTCCATGTTTTGCAGATCATAAGCCAACATGGTGGAGCTAATCTGCAGTTTGTGGGTTTTTAGTACTTTTGCAGTTACTGATGTTTTCAGTACCAGAATTTTCCAGAAAACCCTAGTACCTTTTTTTTTTTACCTTAGCGTCTATGTCTGTCTCTCAGATAAACAACTTTAGTTATCTTTTAATTTTGTTCCCATCTTCTTTTGCTGCTGATTTCAATGCTGCTGACAGGCAGCTCTTTAAATTAACAATTGCATGTAATTTATTTATTTTATTTTATTTTTTATTTAGAGATACAGCACTGAAACAGGCCCTTCGGCCCACCGAGTCTGTGCCGACCAACAACCAATCATTTATACTAACCCTACAGTAATCCCATATTCCCGATCACCTCCCTACACTAGGGGCAATGTACAATGGCCAATTTACCTATCACCTGCAAGTCTTTGGATGTGGGAGGAAACCGGAGCACCCGGCAAAAACCCATGCAGACACAGGGAGAACTTGCAAACTCCGCACATGCAGTACCCTGGAACTGTGAGGCTGCGGTGCTAACCATTGCTCCACTGTGCCGCCCATAAACTTTGGAACTGAAAAACCCAGAGATCTGGGTCTACAGGTCCACAGGTCACTGAAAGTGGCAACGCAGGTGGATAAGGTAGTCAAGAAGGCATACGGCATGCTTGCCTTCATCGGTCTGGGCATAGAGTATAAAAATTGGCAAGTCATGTTGCAGCTGTACAGAAACTTAGTTAGGCCACACTTAGAATATTGCATGCAATTCTGGTCGCCACACTACCAGAAGGACGTGGAGGCTTTGGGGAGGGTAGAGAGGAGATTTACCAGGATGTTGCCTGGTCTGGAAGGCATTAGCTATGAGGAGAGGTTGGAAAAACTCGGATTGTTTTCACTGGAACAACGGAGGTGGAGGGGCGACATGATAGAGGTTTACAAAGTTATGAGCGGCATGGACAGAGTGGATAATCAGAAGCTTTTTCCCAGGGTGGAAGAGTCAGTTACTGGTGGAGATAGGTTTAAGGTGCGAGGGGCAAAGTTTCGAGGGGATGTGCGAGGCAAGTTTTTTACACAGAGGGTGGTGAGTGCCTGGAACTTGCTGCCAGGGGAGGTGGTGGAAGCAGATACGATAGCGACATTTAAGAGACATTTTGACAAATATGTGAATAGGAAGGGAATAGAGGAATATGGGCCCCGGAAGTGCAGAAGGTGTTAGTTTAGGCAGGCATCAAGATCGATGCAGGCTTGAAGGGATGAATGGCCTGTTCCTGTGCTGTAATGTTCCTTGTTCTTTATATGTACAAATTTCTTCAAATGATTCTTTAAAATGTTTTGCGACACTATTGAAATAAATTTCATGTTTTCTGTTTCTTCCAGTTAACTTGGTGGCGATTGTGATTTTGTCTCGAGGAAAGTGCGGTCTCTCCAAATGTATCACTCACTATCTGGTGGCCATGGCAGTGGCGGATCTAATGGTGATCATCATCCATGTGATATTACACCGGATTAATATCATGTACTTTCCAATTAGCTTCCTGTATATAACTCCTGTGTGTATGCTAAACCTTGTTACATATGTTGTAGCTTCAGATTGTTCTGCCTGGTTTACTGTCGCCTTCACTTTTGATCGCTTTGTAACAATTTGCTGTCACAAGCTACGATCAAAATATAACAGCAAGAAAACAGCGACCGTGGTTATCACCACTGTGTTTGTGGTGAGTTGTCTGAGGAATATTCCCTTCTACTTTGCAGGTGAACCTGTATTTATAATTGACAATGTCCCTTGGTATTGTGTTGAAACAGCTGATTATCTCACCTCCCCCTTGTGGAGGGCATATGAGTGTATCGACACCATCATAACCCCTCTATTACCTATCCTTTTAATTGTGTTGTTCAATGCTTTGACTGTCGACACATTATAGCTGCAAATATAGTCCGCAGGGGTCTCCGGAATAACAGTGAGACTCAGAATGATCCAGAGGTGAAGAATCGGAGGAAATCCATGATTTTGCTTTTTAGTATTTCTGCCAATTTCTTACTATTGTGGATGATGAATGTTATCTATTCGATGAAATGGCAAGTGGTAAACTTTAGATACAACAACAAATATTACAGTAACTCGATATATATTATCCAACAATTTGGATACATGTTGCTGCTTCTCAGTTCCTGCACAAACACTTGTATCTATGGACTGACACAAAGGAAATTCAGAGAGGAGCTGAAGAATGGGAGGAAGTATTTGTTTTCACTGAATGGAAAATTGTGTCAATAACAATTAATGAACATCGATCTGGAGCAAGGCTTATATGTCTATATGTCACTTGCTTTTATATTCCTGCAGTCCTTGTGTGCAGCTGAAGGACAATGAGAAAGACTGATTATCTTGAACAAGATTTTGGATAGTGATGTATAATTAAAGATGAATTTTAATGTGGGTAAATGAAACGATATATCATGAAATACTCCAATGTCAATTTACCTGCTGGATTATTAGAGTTACAGCAACCATAAATATCAAAAGACATCAAATTATTTCCCCAGAAAGGGGCAGTAACATTAAATCACATATTATGCCCCCTTAGAACAACCTCAGGCAACGATGTTCTGACAATCATTACAATTCACCATTGGATCAATGCAAATTCACATGGCTAGAAAAGTTACAAATGCAGAAAAAACATGCTCTTCAAAACGAAACAAAAATGGATTCAAATATTAGAGATATATCTGGTCTTTGCTGGTACATTGACTGTCTCCTTCCCTCATAGACTGTCCTGTTCTGGCCTCATGTTTTCTGTCCCAAGTCAATGGGATGGATTCTTGAGTATTTCTGCTCCTCAACTGGTTCATGCCGGACCAGATGAATTGGGCCTCACTGACCTTTATGTGGTCATTTTTATAGGGTTTCTTAATCACTGTCATCAGACTTTGTAAAACCCTCTCCATTACCTCCTTCTTCCTCACTTCAAACAACGTGTGAGAAACTCAGTGACTTCTTTGCCTCGAACGTTGAGAACAGCAGTTCACCTGCTCCTGTTTAAATCAGCCTTCGAATGTCAAACAAAACAGTCCTTTCTGACCTGAACCAACTGCTTTCACCAATCTCTCTCCTATCTCCCAGCAATCTCTAAGAACATTTGTTTATCCATGAAAGCCACCTCCTGTCTCCTTGAGCTTGTTTCCACTTGTATAATAACCACTTCTGTTCCTGGTCCCCATATTAGTTGATATTTGACATGTGTCTCTATTCTCACCTTCTTCCCCATCCCTTTCAAAATTACTCTTGTCACCACCTTCTCAAAATCAAGGCCCAACCCCTCTTCTTTCCTCTCCAAATCTCTTCAACATGTTGTTGCTTCCCAAATCCGTGCACATCCTTCCGACAATATCATATTTGTATATCTTCAATAAGGTTTCCACCCCCTGTCACAATATCCAATCGGTCACAAACAAAGTGAAACATCACACCTTTCGTCACTGTTACTGTGGTGCACAATCACTCCACAAGACCTCCTCAATCTCTCTGTGAAATCTTTGACACCGTTGACCATTCAATTCTCCTTCATCGCCTCTGATCCATTCGCCTGATAACTGGGACTGTACTTGTCTGGTTGTTCCTCCAGTTAAACATTGGGAGAACAGAAGCCACCATCTCCGAGTCCACAGCACAAACGTTGTACCTTGCACTCTCTACCACTACTCCTTGGCCTTTGTCACAGATGGACCCATAATGTTGGCAACCTTGGCTTCCCGTTCAACCCCACGATGAGCTTCAGGAACTTATATTCTCTCACCATGTGGGATGTGGGCATCACTGGCTAGGCCAGCATTTATTGCCCATTCCGAATTGTCCTTGAACTGAGTGGCTTGCTTACACGTTTCAGAGGGTCTTTTAAGAGTCAACCACATTGCTGTTGGTCTGGAGTCACATGTAGACCAAACCAGGTAAAAGGCGGCAGATTTCCTTCCCAAAAGGACATGAATGAACCAGATGTTTTTTACAACAATCGACAATGGTTACATGATCATCATTAACCAGATTTTAATCCCAGATTTATTAATGGAATTCAGATTTTACCATCAGCTGCGGAGAGATACAAATCCATGTCCCCAGAGCATGAGCTTGGTCTCAGGATTACTAGTCCAGTGACATTACCACTATGCTGTCACGACCTCACACTACTCCCCATTCAATCTACAGTTCACTTGTTGATGAAATTCTCATCCATGCTCTTGTCATCTCGAGACTCACTGTATTCAACCTCCACTCACAACTCTATTTTGCTCTAACACCCATGTTAATAGTCTATCCCTTTGCCCTGCCATGCTTGGTGATGCCTTCAACCATAAAGTTTCTAACTGAGGATCAATTCTGGGTACTGCCTGTGTGGAGTTTGCAAGTTCTACCTGGGACTGCGTGGGTTTTCATCGGGTGCTCCGGTTTCCTCCCACAGCCAAAGACTTGCAGATTAATAGGTAAATTGGCCATTGTAAAATGCCCCTCGTGATGGTAGGTGGTAGGAGAATGGTGGGGATGTAGTAGAGAATATGGGATTAATGTAGGATTAGTATAAATAGGTGGTTGTTGGTCGGCACAGACTCGGTGGGCTGAAAGGTCTGTTTCAGTGCTGTATCTCTATGACTATGACTATGACTAAAGGGCGATTAGATCTGAAGAATTAATCTTTATTTGTGCCGCTAGATCATCTATTCTAATATGAAAGCTTCATGCATGTTGAGAAAGAGCCCTGAATTTTATTGTTTTACTACTATTGTTTGCATCGACCTTATTTCCTCATGCGATCATAGCGTTAAAATCTCTGCCCTTTCTGTCACACTCGGCTGTCTCTGAAAAATAGCTGCATGACTCTGTTGCCTTGATTTTCCTCTTCATATCCCTGAATTTCCCTTAACCTGAATCCTCCCCCACCCTTTCACTTTAACACCCTGTGCAGATCCCTAATTATACAATTCACCATGACACTGATCCTGGCCTGGTATAACTGGAGCCCATACCAGTGGAACAGCTCCCTATTTGTCCAGTAATGGTGCCCGTGCTCCATGAATCGAAGCCCCTCCTTTCCAAACCACTCATTGAGCCACAGATTTAATTGTCTAATCTTCTTGATCATCTGCCAATTCGTGTGTGGCTCAGATAACAATCAGGGATTATTACCTCTGAGGTTCTGTGTTTTAATTTGGATCCTCACTCCTCAAACTCTCGCAGGAGAACACCATTCCTATTTCTACTCTTCCCACCAGATGAGAAAGAGGTCTAGGGTTCCCTTTCAGCCTGCACCTGGCCTAGTTCACCGCTTTCCAATTATAAGGCAAAGAAACCAGCAAACACAGGATTTCTTAGGTTGGAAGATGAAAGATTTAAACTTATTAAACTTAAACTCTAATTTGGTTAACACCTACAGATACAAAATGCACCCACACTAGCATGCATACACGATACAGCCATGCAGATAGAGACAGAAAGATAACACAAGAAATAAAGTGGAAACGTTTGAGGCAGTTTCTTTTTTTTTATGATGCTTCGAGCTCACTGTAGTGTCTTTGATTGTAGATATATCTTGCTTTCCGTTGGGGTCCAGTATTCTTCTTAAACCTTGTTCACTGTAGGGGACTTTTCTCTCTTTGGGTTCATGTGTCTTCAGTGGATTCAATTCTATGAGAAAGAGATAGAAGCAGGCAGGGGATGCTGTGGTGAGTCAGCCAGGAGTGGTCTGGAGCAAATTGCTTTCTGCAGTCTCTCTGGCTAGTTCAAAACCCTGCAACAGCCAGTTAGTCAGGTGACTAACAGGTTTGACCACGTCTGTTTGTGGAGTGAATTGGAGCAGCGAATAGTTACTTTGTCTACAAGCACTGTCTGTTATTATGTAATTTTACTTTCCAGACAAGGTCTATCAGCACCTTGCAACAGGCCTTCTCTTCTTCCCAGCAACAATTTTGAAATTTAATGTCCATGTGGTGAAATTAATGTCCCTCATTCTTGGAGATGAGGACCTGCATGACACATCCTCACCAAGGGGATTGAAATGTGATTTGGGAAAGAGCATTTCATTAAAAAGGTCGAGAGAAAATAAAAGATCGAAAAAAACATGCATTTTTCACATTCATTCTCACCATTCATAAATCCTGAAGCTTCGTAAAATTGCCCCTTTTAGAAATCCAGTAAACATGTGGTTCTTTGGGGAATTTTTTCTTCAGTTTCTCCATTTCCATGACTGCCTAGTGTCTTTGTTCCTGCTGAGATCTGCTCAAAAGATGGCGGGGGTTAAGGTGTGGGGTGCTGTTGTGGTGCGGTGTCGGGGTGGGGGGGAAGTTAGATTTCTATTGTTTCTAAGAGAGTCAGTAGTGGGCGGGTCTATCCTGAAGTCTCTGTCAGTGCTTTGATGAGTCATGCAAAGGCTGTTGACTTCAGGTGATTGGTGGTTCACTTTTACTCTGACTGTGGGGAGGATTCTTTGTTAATCTCCCCTTTGTTAGAACATGAGAACTCGGAGCAGGAGTAGGCAATTCGGCCCCTCGAGCCTGCGCCGCCAATCAATACGATCTTGGCTGATCTCTTCTCGGCCTTAACTCCACTTTCCTGCCCGTTCTCCATAACCCTTCAAAACATTACTACTTAAAAATCTGTCTATCTCCTCCTTAAATTTACTCAATGTCCCGGAATCCACCGCACTCTGGGGTAGTGAATTCCACAGACTCATGACCCTTTGAGTGAAATAATTTCTCCTCATCTCTGTTTTAAATCTGCTACCCCTTATTAAATAACTATGACCTCTCATTCTAGATTGCCCTACAAGAGCAAAAATCCTCTCTAAATCTTCTCTGTCAATCCCCTGAGTCATCTTAAATACCTCAATTCGATCTCTCATTCTTCTAAACTCTCGAGAGTAAAGGCCTAAACTGCTCAATCTCTCTTCATAAGACAAACCCCCTCATCTCTGGAATCAATCTAGTGAACCTCCTCTGAACTGCCTCCAATGAAACTACATCCCTCCTCTAGTAAGGGGACCAAAACTGTACGCAATACTACAGGTGTGGTCTCACTAATGCCTTGTACATTTGCAGCAACACTTCCCTACTTTTATACTCTATCCCTTTCGCAAAAAATGACAAAATACCATTTGCCTTCCTTATTACCTGCTGTACCTGCATACTAGTTTTCTGTGATTCATGCACGAGGACACCCAGATCCCTCTGCACCGAAGCAGTCTGAAGTTTCTCTCCATTTAGAAAGTCATTTGCCTTTCTATTCTTCCGACCAAAATGGAAAACCTCACACTTATCCACGTTAAACTCCATCTGCCGAATGTTGGCCCATTCACCTAACCTATCTATATCCATTTGTAAATACCTTTTTTCTTTATTGCAACTTACTATCTCACATATTTTAGTGTCATCTGCAAATGTGGCTATAGTCCTTCTATCCCTGCATCCAAGACATTAATATAGTTTGTAAATAGTTGGGGCCTGAGGATCGAACCTCGCACCTCACTAGTTACATCTTGCCAACTGGAAAAGGAACAATTTATCCCGACTCTCTGTTTTCTGTTGGTTAGCCAATCCTCTATCCAAGATAATAAATTGCCCCTAACCCCATGCGAACTTACCTTGTGTATTAACCTTTTGTGCGGCACCTTATCAAATGCCTTCTGGAAATCCATAGAACCTACATCTTCAGGATCCCCATTACCCACTTTACTTGTTACATCTTCGAAAAACTCTAGCAAATTAGTCAGACACGATTTACCCTTCATAAAACCATGCTGACTCTGATGGATTGTGTTTTGACTTTCTAAATGTCCTGTTATTACATCCTTAATAATGGATTCGAACAATTTCCCAACGACAGATGTTAAAATAACTGGTCTATAGTTTCCTACTTTCTGCCTCCCTCCCTTTTTGAATAAGTGCATTACATTAGCTTTTTTCCAATCCACTGGAACCTTTCCCGTATCCAGCGAATTTTGGAATGTTATAACCAATGGATCCACTATCTCCACTGCCACTTCATTAAAGACCCTAGGATGTAGGCCATTAGGCCCTGGGGCCTTGTCTGCCTTCAACCTCAATAGTTTGCTCAGTACTTTTTCCCTAGTGATGATAATTGTTCGAAGTTCCTCCCTTTCTATAAGCTCTGCATTTCCTGTTACTATTGGGATGGTACCAATGTATTCCAACGTGAAAACTGAAGCAAAATACTGATTTAATGTCTCCACCATTTCTGTGTTCCCCACTATTAACTCACCAGTAACATCCTCCAAGGCACCAACATTCACTTTAGCTACTCTCTTCCCTTTCATATACTTACAGAAGCTTTTGCTATCTGCTTTTATATTTTGCACTCGTATCTTTTATAATTTACCTTGGCACTTTTTATCACTTTTTTAGTAACCCTTTGTTGTTCTTTAAAAGTTTCCCAATCTTCCAGCCTGCCACTGCCCTTTACAATATGGTAAGCATTAGTTTTTGTCTTTGTGTTATCCTGAACTTCCTTGCTTAGCCGTGGATGACTTTCCCCTCTTACAATCTTCCTTCCTCTCTGGAATATATCTTAGTTGGGAGGAATTGAATATCTCCTTAAACATCTGCCACTGTTCATCAACAGTCCTAAATTTTAGTCTTCCTGCCCAATCCACTAGGGGCAAATCTGTCCTCATGCCTATGTAATTACCTTTGTTTAACGCCGGAACGCTAGTGTGGGACTCCAGTTTCTCACCCACAAAGTGAAATTGAAATTCTATCATGCTATGATTACTCTTCCCTAGAGGATCCTTAACTATGAGATCATTAATTCATCCCACTTCATTACACAATCGTAAATTTAGAATAGCCTGCTCCCTGGTTGGTTCCACAACATATTGTTCCAAAACACAATCTCGAATACATTCAATGAACTCTCCCTCGAGGATATCCTTGCCAATTTGATTAATACAGTCTATATGTGTATTCAAATCACCCCTGATTATTGTTCTCTGGGACACTCCTGCCTGCAGTATTTGTGCAGACTCTACTGCACTTCTCTGCGGCACTTCGACTAGATGAGGCATAACCCTCACGGTTCCTGTGTGCTAGAGGTCTTTCTTTGCCTATGCACGTTCCTGTAAATGTTATTAGCAACTCTGGTGGGGTGCTTCCATTGTCTTCATTAACGCAGGAAGATGTGGAGTCCAACGTTTGAAATTTTTAGGGTTTGGCTGAATGGACAGTAAGGGTTTTCGTCCGGCATTCCTCCCGGGCTTCCTTTAATCTGCCCTCTTGGTCACATTTCCCCTTCAGTTTCTAAACTTTGGCAGCCTTGTGCCTGCCTGCCCCCTTTTGTTCTTGGCGGGGGTCCCTTACAGTTCACCAACCCTCTGCTGGAGGGTCCTCCTAACACAGGACAGGACTTAGGGGTGCAGGTTTCACTGTAGGTTGGAGTTTCTCCTCAACCTGGCACATGTGGCAACTCCTGCACTACTCCACCACATCTTTGTGGAGTTATGGCCAGTAAAACTGCTGTCTTATGTGGGCTTTGGTCTTTCATGTACCAGCGTGTACAGTCAATGTAGTCTCATGGGCCCTTCTTAATATTTCTCCCCGGTACCTCTGTGGCACCACTATCTGGTAAACTACTGTCTACTTGTTGGTCTCAGGTCTGTGAGGAAAACTCTATTCCCTCAACAGTGCCCCATTCTTTAAATAGGAGCAATCAGGTCTTTGCTCTGCTTCACTTTCACACTGGGCAGCCTGTGCTAACTCGTGCAATACTGGGTCGGCTCGCTGAGCCTCACCTCGGGAATTCCATTTAATTCATTCCCTGGGTCTTCAAACTTCCCAAAGAGAGTCTCGGACAGTCAGATCTTTTGGCCATTTGCCTGCAGTGCCAATGCAGTCTCCTCTGGGGGAGCTGGTTTGATCCATTAAACATTCAGGGAAACTGCAGTGGTCCATTTCCTGCCACTGCCCTGTCTTTTTGACCTCCTGTGGTCTTTCGTTCATTACTGGGAGTGGGGGCTACCACCTTCACTCTGGCTAGACCATTACCTAGGAGCAGGTCAAACCCGTCCACAGCAAAACTAGGGACAATACTTATGGTCACCAGTCCCAAAACTAGGTCACATTCCAGGTGCACCAGGTGTACAGTACAGGTATACATCTCTTCTTTGGCCTCCAATACTATTCAGCTCCATTCTGGTACTCACTGTCCTCTCTGGGGGAAAGGTCAGGCCATTTCCTGGGTAAAGGGATTTGGTGGCCCCTGTGTCCTGAAAATTACTATGGGCTTGCTTACCCCACTCGAGGGGTAAGGGGTTACATTCCCTTCAAGCGCAAAAGCAGATAACCTTCAAAAATCCCATTACAGTTTCATAGAAACATCGACTACCGGAGCAGGAGGAGGCCATTCGGCCCTTCGAGCCTGCTCCGCCAACCATTATGATCATGGCTGATCATCCAACTCAATAACCTATTCCCGTTCCCCCTCCCCCCCATATCCTTTGATCCAGTTCACCCCAAGAGCTATATTTAACACCTTCTTGAAAACATACAATGTTTTGGCTGCAACTGCTTTCTGTGGTAGCGAATTCCACAGACTCACCACTCTCTGGGTGAAGAAACTTCTCCTCATCTCAGTCCTGAAATGTTTACCCCGTATCCTTGGAATATGACCCCTGCTGCTGGATTCCCCCACCATCGTGAACATCCTTCCTCCCTCTACCCTGTCAAGTCTGTTAGAATTTTATAGGTTTCAATGAGATTCCCCCCTCACTCTTTGGAACTCCAGCGAATATAATGCTAACTGACCCAATCTCACCTGATACCTCAGTCCCGCCATCCCAGGAATCAGTCTGGTAAACCTTCGCTTCACTCCCTCTAGAGCAAGAACATCCTTCCTCAGATAAGGAGTCCAAAACTGCACACAATATTCCAGGTGTGGTCTCGCCAAGGCTGTTTATAATTGCAGCAAGGCATGCCTTCTCCTGTACTCGAATCCTCTCGCTGTGAAGGCCAAAATAGCATTTGCCTTTTTTGACCGCCTGTTGCACTTGCATGCTTACCTTCAGTGTATACCTCCACCTCCAGGCACGTATCCATTGTCTCTCGAGATAAGGAGGCCAAAGAAGAGATGTTGAAGGAAAGTTGAACAATGGCTGCTTCAAGGAAGGGCTTTATTGGAAAAGATTCAAGGGCCACAAAGTATAAACTGATACCTAAACGTTGAAGGGATTTTTAAGACTGTTTTAGGCGTCTCTCATATCTAACATCTTGCTGCCCTGGGGTGATTCATCTGGAAAAGCATGCCCATCACTCCGCTCCACATCATCATTGCCTGAGGAGACATTATCCACGTTGCTCATTGGCTCCCTCCGCTGCAGGCCAAGATTGTGCAGTGCACAGCAAACCCCGGATAGACATGATAATATCACCGGGCATATTGGAGGGTTTCAACGGACTGATCCAGGCCCCTACATCTCAATTTCAGCACAACAATGGCCTGCTGAATGGTAAGTTGCATTGTCCCGTGGCAAACATTGTACCAATCATGTGCATCCGTGTATGGTTACTTAGAGGAGTCAGTAACCCTGTGCTCGATGAGAAGCAGAAGTCTCCAAGGATTCATCCCTGAAGGCTGAAGGGAGACACAAAATGTTTTGGAGAGGCTCGGTCTTTGCTGAAATCTCCTGTGTAAGACTCTTAAACAGAGGGTCTCACTTCTGTCTGAGGTCCTGACCTCGTACTGAATATGAGTGACACGAAACAAAGTTTGGATACAATGTCAACTTTATGTGGAACACCTTTTGTAACCCACTAAACAATCGTATATCGTTACAACACCAGTTGTTTAGTTAGACCCACGCACAGGCACTCATGCCTGGATGGATATATCGGCTGAACAAATTCTCATGCATGACTTCTTGTGGCTGACCAAGCACAATTCCTGGCTGCAGCAACGAAGGCTGTTGAGTTATACCTCTTTCTGACCCAGGTCTTTTGACATATAAGGCAGCCTGTCCAACTGGGCCATTCAATTGTGGTTCAGTCCCATCATGCCCCGGCAAGACCACCTGCATGTGCGCATGTCCTGGGGGGCGGAGGGGGTGGGGAAGCGGGGGGTATTACTTAGGTGTATACCAGCAATGGATGTGATAGCTGCTTCTTGATAGGAAAGAAGGAAATCATTCACAAATATCCCAAGAGGCGATTGTTCATGAGCGCTGTAGTGGACAGAGTGCCTGAATGTTGGAATAACAAGCGGATATCATCTTAGTGACACGTACTGACTTGTCTATTTGTGTGTCTGTGTGTGTGGTTTTGTGTATGTGCGTGTGTTTGTGTGTAAATCCACATTCAGTTACATATGAGCCCCAGTGATGATGTCGTCGGTCAGAATTCCTCATCCTTCGTCCAGATGTCCTTCACCTCCATGTTGTTACCACCTTGGCGAGCCACACACGCTGGTTCACACCACAACTGGATACATTTTAGTTATAAACATAAATGTAAAATATAATAATAAATTCTTGCAACATAACAGAAATACAAACCACATCCACGTTTCTTACACTTACCACTCCCGCAATATGTCCTGCCACCTTTAAAGATTGGCGCACATGCACATCCACATCCCACTGTTGCTGCACATTTTCAGAATTATGCCATTCCTGTCTCTTCCTAGCGCGTATGTCGAAATATATCACCTCACCCTTGCTGCATTAAATTTCATCTGCCAGTTGTAACCATGGTTCTGATTGTATCCTACCTTGTTTACCGCTAAGATTCAGGTTTCTTGTTACGGGAGGAAATACTTTGCATTGGGCAGTGTAAAGCCAAATATGAGCACATTTTCAGAAGTGCGGACCAAACTTTCAGGGAATTCTCCCTCCGCCTTCAACCGCACCCCACCTCAACTGCGGACCGTTCATGTTCATGGCTTTTTCATTAATAGGAGGCCTGTGCATTTCCATTATGATTTTATAACAACTGCTATTTGAAAACAGGAGCAGAAACTCCGTGACAATTGTTGCTTACAATGGTGAAAATGTGTAATCACATTTTGTCAGCTCTGATATTAAGCTAGAGCTGTCACACCAAAAACGACTGCATTCTCAATCCAGCATCATCAAGCTGACTGACGTAGTTAAACCCCACAGTATGAGAGGAACATGCGTTATTTTGTACTGAGTTTTTATAAATTAAATTGCATGAATTGAATTATTTATGTCAGCAAATCCAAACCAGTAACATATGTTAAATGTACTGCTTCATATTAAATATTGGAAAGAATACTGTGTGAACCTGTGCTGTTCATCAGATTAGGACAAATAACAAGCAAAATGAATTAGTTCCCATGGAGACTGACATTAATTGCACACATTGAACAATTGAAATTAACTGTTTTCACGCCAGCACTTTAGATATTTAACAGAAAGTAATGTCATAGAACACACAACACTGAGGCGGACTCCCCAAGGAGCTGAGTATCGTTTCACGAAGGATTCGGTGTACAGTATGAGACCAGCAGTTTGGTTCGTATAATTTCTGTGGTAAATTCCAACAAGTGTTATTGTATAACTAAGCATCAGGACATGACTCTAAATTTACCTCAACTGTAACTATTCATCCAGATATCTCTCTGATCTCACTAGTACTGTAACAACCCATCCAGGTGTACCATTAAACTGACATGTACAGTAACTACTCATGTAGTGTCATTCAAGCATGCAGGCCCCCACCTGCCAAGAATGAGGCATATTAATTTCGCCACATAAACATGGAAATTAAACTTTTATTGGACTAAAGAAGGAACTTGCTTTCATTATAAAAAAAAAGACCCTTGGCCTGAAAGACATTTGCATATTTACAGGCTGAAAAGGGGCAAAAGACCAGTTCCTGACACATTCAACCCACTATGAACTTTTGATTACCGGACGTTCAGGGTGGAGGAGCACGTATTCCAGCATGACTGCTAAGATGGCCCAATACACCAACAAAGGTGGTCAACCCAGTTTGTCACTTGACTAACCTGGGACAACTTGGGGAGTTTTAAATTGTCAAAAGAGGTTTTGAACTGAAAGCCGGCAGAAAGCTGTTTGCTCTTGGACTGAGAAGATCTCTCCTGGCTGGCTCCCCAAAGCCTCTCCTGTCTGCCTGTTCCCATCTCTTTCTCACGGAACTCCAAATCTACTGCAGACAAATGAACCCCAAGAGAGAAACGTCAGGTATAGTGAACAAAGTTTAAGAAGAATTCTGGGCCCCACCGAAAAGCAAAATCTACCTGTAACCAAGGACTCTATAGTGTGCTCAAAGACCTAACAAAAACTCTCTTCAAATATTGCCTCAAATTTTACCAATTTATTTTTTGCCTTCTGATCTTTTCTGACCCTATCTGCGTGTGTGTATCACATGCAAATGCTAGCCTTGGCATGTCGTGTATCGATAGGCATTATCTGAATTAGAGTTTAAGTTAAGTTTAATTAAAAAATCACTTTTCTTGGTTAAACCTAGGAAAGTCTGTCTGTGCTGGTTTCTGTGCCTCATAATTGGAAAGCGGTGAAGAAGGATTCACCAAAGGGGAGCTAAAAACACGCTGTGTTTAAAATTAAACTGTGTAAACGTAAGACCAGGTGCAGGCTGAAAGGGACCCGAGACCTCGTTCCCACCTGGTCATAGCACCAGGCGTATCACTACCCTCAACTGCACTGGATCTAACCATACAGATAATCTCTGTCTTATCTTAGCTGATATATGAAATGAATACTTTGTATCTATCTTTACCAAGGAAGAATATGAACCCAGTCACTGTTGAAAAAGGAGGTAGGTCAGACACTAGAGGGGTTTAAAATTGGTAAAGACAATATTAGATAGCTGTCTGAACTTAAAGTGGATAAAGGACCAGGGTCGGAGGAGAGACATCCAAGGGTACTGAGGGAAGTGATGGTGGAAATCGCAGAGGCATTACCCATAATTTGCAGTCTTCCTTAGACTCTGGTGTGGTTCCTGAGGACTGGAGAATTGCAAACGTTACGCCCTTGTTCAAAAATGGGTGTAAAGATAAGACCAGATTACTGGCCACAAGTTGATTTCCATATTGGAAGAATTTCTAGAAAAAATAATTTGGGAGAAAATAAATAGTCACATGGATACATGTGAGTTAATTAAGGAAAGCCAGGACGGCTTTCCTAAGGGAAAATCATGTTTAAAGTACTTGCTGCAGTTTTTCGTGGAGGTAACAGACCGGGTTGATGAGGACAATGAGATTGATGAGGTGTACATGGACTTTCAAAAGGCGTTTGATACAGTGCCAGACAGCAGTCTTGTGAGCGAACTTGAAGCTCAGGGAATAAAAGGGATGGCAGCAACATGAAAATGAAAGAGGCTGAGTGACAGCAACGAGTAGTGGTTAATGGATGTTTTTCGGGCTGGAGGAAGGTTTGCAGTGGATCAGCATTGGGACGCTTGATTTTCCTGATATATATATATATATATATATATAGGTGAGGTGTATAAAAAGGGGTAGAAGTTGTAAAGGACATGGACAAGTTGGTGGACAATGAAGTTCAATGCAGAGAAATGTGCCATGATTCATTTTTGTAGGAAGAACATGGAGAGACAATATACAATAATGGGTTGTGGGAGGAAACCAGAGCACCCGGAGAAAACCCATGCTGACACAAGGAGAACTTACAGACTCCACACAGGCAGTACCCAGAATTGAACCCAGGTCGCTGGAGCTGTGAGGCTGCAGTGCTAACCACTGTGCCACTGTGCCATGTGATGCGTCAATGATTTCAATTGTACTCTAACTACACATCCAGGCATAGCACTGACCTCACCATTACTTTGACTCCCCATCCAGATGCATAAATGAACGCAATTGTTATATATTCACTCATCCAGATACATCACTGAACTTATTAGCAGCATATCTACCTATCAGACATATCGCTCACCTCAATTCTTCTACAACTACCCATGCAGACTTTTCAGTGACATCAGCTATAGCTAACCATCCAGATATAGTACTGACATAATCTTTCTGTACGTAACCATCCGGATATGCCACTGACCTTAGTTGGACGGTAACCAGCTGGCTTTAATTTTACTGCATCTCGACAGCTACATATATCATTGGCCTCACTTGTACTGTAACTACCCATCTAAAAAACAACCTCACTTCTGTTTAGATGGAGCCGTTTATGTAATTAATATTTCCAAGACACTTCACGTGAACACTGAAAAGACAAACCATGGCACACCGACATAAGGAAATATTAGGCCAGATGACCACAAGCTTGCTCAGATGTGTATTAAAACATGTCTTAACGGTGGAAAGTCATTTAGAGAGTTATAGAGGTATAAGGACGGAATTCCAGGTCTTCGTGCCGAAGCTGCTCAACGTGTGGCCACCAATTATAGACCAATTACAATCAGAAATTCTCACGTGGCCAAAATTATATGAGTGGCGATAACTGGTCGGTTTGTGGACCCGAGCAGATTACAGAGATAGGGAGCAGCGAGGCATTGGAGCGATTTGAAAAATTGAACGAACGTTTTAATATCAAGATGTTGGTTGAATGGACACCAACGTAGGGCAGCAAGCATTGTGGTGTTAGGTGAAAGAGTCTCGCTCTGAGTTACGAAGTAGCTGCAGTATTGGTATGACCTCAGGTTTATAGAGGTTTGATGTTGGAGCGCAGGCAGTCTAAGGGACAAAAGGAATGGATTAGCTTCTTTTTCAGCAGCAGAATCTGTGGAGATGGGCACAGAGTGCAAATATTTTGGGCTTATATTAATAAGGGAATGGAGTCCAAGAAATAGGAATTTATGTTGAATTTCTATAAGACGCTAGATTGGTCTCAGCTATATTACTGCGTCCAGTTCTGGGTGCCACACTTTAGGAGAGATGTGAGGGCATTGGAACGAGTACTGAGAAGATTCAAAGAATTGGCGCCAGTGTTGTGGAACTTCAGTTACAGAGATACATTGGAGAAGTTAGGTCTGTTCTACTTTGGGAAGATAAATCTGAGAGGTGATTTCATAGATGTATTCATCATCATGATGGGTTTAGACAGATTAGATGGAGAGAACCTGTTGCCACTCATGACAGGATCGAGAACGAAAATGCACAGATTTAAAGTACTTAGTAAGAGAAGCAAAAGTGACATGAGGAAAAACATTGTCATGCAGTGAGTGGGTAAAGTCTGGAATGTGTTGCCTGAGTATGTGGTGGAGGCATGTTAAATAGAAGCATTCAAAAGGGAATTAGATAGTTATATGAAAAGGAAGAATGTCCATGCTTATGGGGTAATGAAACTGAGGAAATTGCTCTTTCCGAGAACCGAGGCAGACACAATGGGCTGAATGGCCTCCTTCTGCTCTTAAGCGATCCTGTGATTCTGTGATGTGGTTGGAAGCACATCTCGGGGTCAAACCCCACACCACGTTTGTGTACTAATTTAATCCCAGACAGAGAGCACGGCGAAGGATGGAGTCAATGGCTACAGATCGTAGTTTGGAGCAAGGAGTCAAGACTATGGCTATGCTCTTCCCAATGCGTATTTCGAGGAAAGCTTTGTTCAGCCAGAAATCCTTCTGAGCAACTGCTAATCTGAAGTCAGATCTGTCAGCTGCTGAAGCGAACCAGGCCCCACTACTCACATCATCTTCTTCTGCCCACCCAAGCCCTTCAGCTAGGCTTGTCCAATGGAAACTAATCCTCTGACTTGCAGAGGGAAATAGAGAAAGTGCAGCAGCAGCTGTGGAATGGCATGGAGACAGTCTCAGTAATGTGCCTCAAAATTACATAACATCAATTATCAATACACACAATACTATTGCCAGCATCTACAGCATTTTGTTTTGATATACACACGTTTATTTCTTTATAAGCAGATGTCAAGAGCTGAACATAAAACCAGTGGTAATGGAGGAACGACTGTGGTTGTGTTTCCTTCTTCTCCTGTGCAGACAGAGCTGTGACTATTCTCCTGAATACTTTATACCCTCTGAAGGTCACCTCCTGCCCTTGAAAATTCTAGAGATTAATATTAACTTAATGCACTGGAAACACTGGAGCTTCCCCAACACCCACCGCGCTTTCTGGGCTGTTCTCAGCATTTTTATTTACACTTTAATTGAATAATTGATACAACCGGATATTTCACAGCAAGAATGAACTGCTTCTGAACTTAGACTGCGTCACCGTATAAATAAATGCATTTGCGCAGCTATTTAAATGCTACAGTATGAATCCGATATTTCGAAATACCAATACAGAATCATTGAAACACTCAGGAGTTCTTCCTGCACAGCTATCGCTAAAAATTTCTATAAGATATGTCAACCAGAGAAGGATGAACCTGCCTGATATGGCGAAGAGTAAAATCACTGACTTCCTTCTGCTTTTCATCTCTGGGTCACTGCGATTCTCTCCCTTGTTGTGACCTCTCAGTCTTTTATGGACTCGACTGGTCACGGAAATGTGTCTGATTATCAGGGAGTTGAGCACAGAATTAAAGTGAATGGAAGCAATGAGATTAAAACTGTATTAAACCAGTGATATCCCACCCATCGAGGTTCAGTGTAATTTTTTGACTTTGGATAGCAGAACAATGGTACATTGGAGACTATCAATACAGGGTCATACGAAAAGCAAACTGAATTTTTTTGTAAAACAGAGCAGAATGCAGGTTATTGATAAAATCACAGCTGCAGTTCTCTTGGTGCAATATTTAGTTTTCAGCTTTTGGCAACAAGTGACCACAAATAGATCAGAGGAGAAAGTGACCGTGAACCACACAGACGTCTCTTGCTGTATGAACCAGGGTAATGATAACACTATAGACCGGGGTGATGACCAGGAAAGATAATGGGGAGTAATAATGACTAATTTTCCTCAGTATTTTGTCAGTCATTATGAGCAGTAGATCGGCCGTTGCCATGGCAAGTGGTGCAAGTGGAGAGGCTGCACGTTCCCCTGGACAGGATCACAATCGCCGTTAAATTAACTCTGAGAGAAAAGGGTGAGAGACTGGAAATTACTGATCAAATATGCTCCATGTCAGAGCTCAGTCAAAAAGGATTGAAGTTTAGCACCAAAAACGGGTCAGTTTTTTATTCATTCATGCGATGTGGGCGTCGCAAGCCAGGCCAGCATTTATTGCCCATCCCTAATTGCCCTTTAGAAGGTGGTGGTGAGCTTATTTTTTGAACCACTGATGTCCATGTGGGGTAAGTACACCCACAGTGCTGTTAGGAAGGGTGTTCCAGAATTTTGACGCAGCGACAGTGAAGGAACGACAATATAGTTCCAAGTCAGGACGGTGTGAGACTTGGAGGGGAACTTGCAGGTGGTGGCGTTCCCATGCATTTGCTGCCCTTGTCCTACTAGTTGGTGGGGGTCGCGGGTTTGGAAGGTGTTGTGTAAGGAGCCTTGGTGCGTTGCTGCAGTGCATCTTGTCGATAGTACATAATGCTGGCACTGTGTGTCGGTGGTGGAGGGAGTGAATGTTTGTCGATGGGGTACCAATCAAGCGGGCTGCTTTGTTCCTGATGGTGTCGAGCTTCTTGAGCATTGTTGGAGCTGCACCATCCAGGCAAGTGGACAGTATTTCATTATGCTCCTGACTTGTGCCTTGTAGATGGTGGACAGGCTTTGGGGAGTCAGGAGGTGAGTTACTCACCGTAAGATTCCTAGCCTCTGACCTGCTGTTGTAGCCATGGCATTTATATGACTGCTCCAGTTCAGTTTCTGGTCGATGGTTGCCCCTAGGATGTTGATGGTTTGGGGATTCAGCGATAGTAATGCCATTGAATGTCAAGGGGAGATGGTTAGATTCTCTCTTGTTAGAGATGGTAATTGCCTGGCATTTCTATGGCGTGAATGCTACTTGCCACTTGTCAGTCCAAACCTGGATATTGTCCAGGTCTTGCTGCATTTCTACACGGACTGCTTCAATATCTGATGAGTCACGAATGCTGAACGTTGTGCAATCATTTGCGAACATCCCTACTTCTGACCTTATGACTGAAGGAAGGTCATGGATGAAGCAGCTGAAGATGGTTGGGCCTAGGACATTACCCTGAGGCACTCCTGCAGGGATGTCCTGGAGCTGAGATGATTGACCTCCAACAACCACAACCATCTTTCTTTGCGCTTGGTATGACTCCAGCTAGCAGAATGTTTTCCCCCTATTCCCATTGACCTCAGTTTTGCTAGGGATCCTTGCTGCTATAATCGATCAAATTCTGCCTTTATGTCAAGGGCAGTCACTCTCCCCTCACCTCTTGAGTTCAGCTCTTTTGTCCATGTTTGAACCAAGGCTGTAATGAGGTCAGGAGCTGAGTGGCCCTGGCGGAACCCAACCTGAGCGTCACTGAGCAGGTTATTGCTAAGCAAGTGCCACTTGATGGCACTGTTGATGACACCTTCCATCACTTTACTCATGATTGAGAGTCGGTTGATGGGGCGGTAATTGGCCGTGTTGGACTTGTCCTGCTTTTTGTGTACAGGCCATACCTGGGCAATTTTCCACATTGCAGGGTAGATGCAAGTGTTGTAGCAATACTGGAAAAATTTGGCTAGGGGCGTGGAAAATTCTGGAGAACAGATCTTCAGTACTATTGCCGGAATGTTGTCAGTGCTCGTAGCCTTTTCAGTATCTAGTGTCTTCAGTCGTTTCTTGATCTCACGTGGAGTGAACCGAATTGGCTGAAGTCTGGCATCTATGTTGCTGGGGCCTTCAGGAGGAGGCCGAGATGGATGATCAACTGGGCACTTCTGGCTGATGTGCTGGGCTCCCCTTCATTAAGGATGCGGATATTTGTGGAGCCACCTCCTCCAGTTAGTTGTTTAATTGTCCACCACCATTCATGGCTCGATGTGGCAGTACTTCAGAGCTTAGATCTGATCCTTTGGTTATGGGGTCTCTTAGCTCTGTCTATCGCATGCTGCTTACACAGTTTTGCATGCAGATAGTCCTTTGTTGTAGCTTCACCTGGTTGACTCCTCATTTTGAGATATGCCTGGTGCTGCTCCTGGTATGCCCTCCTGCACTCTTCATTGAAACAGGGTTGGCCTTCTGGCTTGATAGTAATGATAGAGTTGGGGAAATGCTGGGCCATGAGGTTAGAGATTGTGGTTGAGTACAATTCTGCTGCTGCTGATGACCCACAGCACCTCATGGTTGCCCAGTTTTCCATTGCTAGATCTTTTCGAAATCTATCCCATTTAGGACGGTGTTTGTGCCACACAGCACTAAGGAGGGTATCCTCAATATGAAGGCGGGACTTCGTCTTCACAACGAGTGTGTGGCGGTCACTCCTACCAATACTGCCATGGAGAGATGCATCTGCCGCAGGCAGATTGGTGAGGACGAGGTCAAGTATGTTTTCCCCTCTTGTTGGCTCCCTCACCCCCTGCTGCATACCCATTCTAGCAGATATGTCTTTTAGGACTCGGCCAGCTCGATCAGTAGTGGTGCGACCGAGCCACTTTTGGTGATGGACATTGAATTCCCTCACCCAGATTACATTCTATGCCCTTGACACCCTCAATGCTTCCTCCAGGTGCTGTTCAACATGGAGGAGTACTGACTCATCAGCTGAGGGAGGGCGGTAGGTGGTAATCAGCAGGAGATTTCCTTGCCCATGTTTGACCTGGTGCCATGTGACTTCCTGGGGTCCAGAGTCGATGTTGAGGACTCCCAGGGCAATTCGCTCCCGAATGTATACCACTGTGCCGCCACCTCTGCTGCGTTTGTCCTGCCAGTGAGACAGGACATACCCAGGGATGGTGAGGGCAGTGCCTGGGGCATTTTCGGTCAGGAATGATTCCGTGTGTCTGACTATGTCAGGCTGTAGCTTGACTAGTCTGTGGAACAGATCTCCCAAATTTGGCACAAGCCCCTAGATGTTAGTAAGGGGGTCTTTGCAGGGTCGACAGGGCTGGGTTTGCTGTTATCATTTCCAGTGCTTCGTTCGATGCCACGTGGTCCATCCAGTATCGTTCCATAATGACAGAAAGTCTGAAAACACCCAGTAGGTATGGCTGCATCCGTAGAGGGATAAACGCGTTTCTCAATAACACTTCATTTGAACTGGTAGATATTCGAGATTAACAATATTAAGGGATTGTGGAGAAGAGAAAAGTGGGATATAGTGGAGGGAAAAAAACAGCACCGAAGCTCTGTAATGGATGGAGGTCAGGTGTTATTCAATGCCAAAAGGGTTCATTGTGCAAGGATAATGGAATAATGAAAGAAACAAAGGTTAGCTCTAGCGGACTTGCAAATGTTTACAACAGAATAACACAGCAGGCAGAAAGCATGGAAAATCTGGCCAAGGGAAGAAGACGCCAGTGGTTAGAGAATATGATGGAAACATGTGGAATGACCCAAAGGGTGAGGAGCAACCAATAGGCCGTGGGATCCCCATGCCAATCACAAGCTCGCAGCCCCTCTACTCACAGGGTCTTTGGCATTTGCCATCATGAATTAGCAGCAAAGGCCATCTGAGCGAATGAAACGGTGGTTATGATCGGAAGCGTTTCATCTCGGTGTTGCATCTGACATACAATAAAGTACCCGCATGGAAATTACAGACCTGCATCTGTGGAAGAGTGCTGGAGATCATAGTGCGTGGGGGAAGGCAACTCCATTCGTTGTGACTTTAATGACAGCGAGGATTGTCCGGGCTTTGGAACGATAATGGGTATCCGGAGAGCAGTTCCGAGGTCCAAAGGAAGGAAGTCATGTCACCGGGATAGACGGGGCATAATGAGCAGTTGGTCTTGTTTCAGCAGCTGCAGAAGGGAGCGAGATCTGTGAGGCAAGGGAAAAAACTGTCATATAATTATTGAATAAATTGAATAAACCAGCGTCAAGGGATTTTATTTAGTTTTGGGGAGATGATAAAGTGATCAACAAAAGGGTAGATAATCTGGTTTGGATGTACAGCATTAATCACACTCAATCCCATAACCTCGAGTAAGTTATTTATTAATGTATTGATTAAGTAACTGTAAAATTAAACAACTAATGTATATATTAAAGCATTTAGTTCGTTTGTTATCTGCTGTGGCCAACATGCCAGACCATTTGGGTTATTGCGTTATATGAGGCATTACGAGATTCAGATAAGCCTTTGTTATTTTATTGCTGGAAAGCCTGTCCAGGCAAAATTTATCAAATTGGATCTCTTGAGAATGACTGAAATTCTGTGCAGAAGAGACAGTACTTAAGACCAAATGTCTGGGACCTTGAACAACATGAGTACTTCTTTATCCATGTTTCCCAGGTGTCTTATCTCAAATTGAAGTAGTAAATAAAACCAGTCTAATCAGGCTGACTGACATGTTGCGTGATGGTCGGGAAAGGGTTAAAATCAGGAGTCTTGTAAGGTGCTGATGTGCAGAACAATGGAAGTCTTCAGAGGTTAAGCCACAGACTGATGGATAAAACTTTCTTCTCGTAAAATGAGGGATGAAAACCAAAAGGAGAGGGGACCTTTGCTTCTTTCAATGAAAATTATTTGCCCAGGGTGTGCTCCTGCAACAGCTGTAAATTTAGCTTCCTTAGTCTTTCCATCATTATTTCGCTTGCAATGAACATCCTGCAATTACTATCCAAGTGTACTATTGCTTTAATGGGTGAAGTCTTGACCAGAACCAAATTAAGTGAGTGCATGTGTGCCTTAAATTCATGAGGCAGCCGAAATACACTTGAAAAATTTGAAGGGAAATCCACAATACAGGGGAAGAGTGCAGTAAGCTAACCGAATATATTATACAAATAACTAATAAACTTGCACAATGAAAAATTAATTACCATATAGCTAAGTGTGAGATGCTGCATTATAATCAGAAAAATAGGACTCCCAAAAATTCCTTGCAAAATTAACATTAATGCGGTAGACTTGCAACAGGATTCACAGACACAGGTTCACCAATTATTTACATTTAATTTACAGAGGAATCCAATGGCAAAAGCAAAGCACTGATATTACAGTAATATTTGCCCTTAGTTTCTCCAACACTGAGTGTGCTGTATTCTAGTCAGGTCTCCATTTAACGGAAAGGGATATTGGCGCACAGGTGCAATTATTTTAACGATGAGAACACCAGAACGGAAAGAAATGATCTATTGAATTTATATTCGCAGCTTACAAATGTTTTTATTGACTGCCTCTCGTTTTGATGTTTTTACTATAAAAGTCTGCCATGTCTGTTTCTGAGCTGTAAATGGCTTTCCTCGCAGAGATCCTCCCCACTGAGCTATAGGCAGAGATGTTGCAGTTTATATGTGTCGAGATTCTGCATCATTGGTAAGAACTGGTCTGCCAAATTTCAGCCAGTTACATCAGGAACGTAGTCGCAGAATGACAGACGGAGGTCATTTGAATTGTTGTTAAAAAGACACTTTACCTAGTACCATTTCCACAGCTTCTCCCCATAGCCTTCATTCATCCTTTTCAGATAACAATCCAATTCCTCCAGAATGCCCCTATTTAAAATGCCTCCAACGCACTCTCAGGTAGTGCCTTCCAGATGTGAACCACCTGCTGCACGAAAAACATTCTCCTTATGACACCATTGTTCCTTTTTCCAATTACCTTAATTATGTCCCCTCTAGTTCCCGATCCTTCCACTGATGAGAATGGTATTTTCACTTTATGCTTTGTCCAGTCGATTCATGATTTTGAACACCACTATCAAATCTCTGCTCACCCTTCTCTTCTGCAGGGAAATAGTCGCAACTGCTCCAATCTGTCGACGTATCTAAAGTTCCTGATCACTGGAAGCATTCTCGTGAATCTTTCCTACACACTTTCCAATGTCTTCACAATTTTCCTAAACTGTGCCACATAGAAAGGGACACAGCAATCACGTTGAGATCGAACCAAACGTCTGCACATTTTTAACAGAACTGCAAATAGCACGGTCCAATATTCATCCTGAGTAGCAACAAGATAATAAAATTGAGCACCAACGATCCACAATTTTTTTCAGGACCGTGCTGGAGGAAGGAAATAATCAACATTAGAAAGTGTTACCAGTAACTCTATTTCTGGTTCAGATAAGTCATTCCACAGAGGACTTGAATCCGACGACTGTTTTGCACTGATGTTTACCTGTTAGTAAGTAATTAACATCCGTTTCTGTTCAATCGAAACCAAAGCAAAATCAATGCTCTTCACTTTACAACTTATTACCCAATAACTTCAACCAACAGCAAAAAACATTCTCTTTCTGCCACGTACCATCATAAAACAGGAAAGCGGTTTCATCATACAGAGATATTATTCATTTGAAACACACTGTGCAATTCTACAGTGACATAGTTCCAGTAATGCATGGCCACTGAGGTGAAGTGTTGCATTCAATTTTGTGTCACCCACTCAGTAGAATTCTGCAGTGATAGATACTCCCAGTAAGCCATGGTCACTGGGATCACGTTATTCTATTTGGTAAATGGCACACACACAGTATAATTCTGAAATGTCTTATACTCACAGTCATACATGGCCACCGCTGTCAGCTGTTCAATTACAGTTGGTTAAGCACACTCAGTGCTATTGTACAATGTCTGACAGTGCCAGAAATATCTTTGTTCGGACAGATGCCGGCACTGAAGTTTGATTCAACAGTCCAGAACATTTCAGCAAAGAGAATGACTTGACATTTCAGAGAGCCCATGAACTGCAAACAGGTTTGTTCTAAATTGAGGCAATATCATGACCCCACAGAGGTAATTCAAAACATTCACCTTAACAAGATGATGTCACTGATATGTCAATGATATGCGTACTGGTTAAACCTAGATCAAAATGTACCATTATCATTCACAGTACTAAACAGAGATGAAGCCTAGCACAGATTTACACTACTACAATCGTTACAATCATTTACCTGAAACACCAATGTCGGCAAGGATTGTGTAGTATATTTTTAGGATAAATATCAATTGAAAGATGCATTTTCTGTGTAAAGCAACCTATTCTGTCGTGTTGCAAGCAATCCCGCTTAATTAAGCTCTGAGACCTTGCATTCCCAGTCTTTAATTTATGAACTGCAGGAATCTTCACAGGGCATTGATGTTGCAACGCTTTTCTCTGTCTTTTTTTAAGTTTTATTTTGAGCAACCAAATTACGACAGCTGTGTTCACCTCCTGTTAGGAGGGAATGTATTTAGCATGGAGACTGAACTTGAAAACCCCAAAGTCCAGACAAGTCTTATCATATCAGATAACTAATGATAATTGGAAGCTGCATTAATTCAGCAATGACGTTTCTTTAAACACATCAGTCCCATCTCAAAAACGTTTTTTATTTGCTTCATTTATTCTGCTGTGTCCATTCACTAATTGAATCCGGAAAGTTACTCTGCTCACTCAGGGCTGGTCCTCTGAACTCTTGGATATGGCCTTATCGTTCAGATGTGCCAATTCAAGTCGACAATTAATTAGAAAAAAAATGTCTATGCATCGTCAAACTAATACAGATGCTCAGAATATTTCAGCACCTCATACCAATACCGTTATGCAAAATTATCCAGTCCATCAAACTAATTACAAGCTCTCAAACTAAGACTGTTTCTTAAATTAATACGATACCTCAAACACAAACAGCCCCTGATACAAATAAAGTGCTTCACACGAATACTGCCCCTCAAACCAATGCAGCCTCTAAAACAAATACAGCCTGTCAAACCAATACAGCCCCTTAAGCTAATACAGTCCATCAAGCAAATCCACGGTACCAAACTAATATAGCAGCTAAATATAATGTAACACCTCAAGTGCATGTAAACACCACCTCCTGCATTTTTCACTCCAAGCCACGCACCATCCTGATCTGGAACTCTAGCACCGTTTCTTTTCACTGTTGGTGGGTCAAAATCCTTGAAACCACCTCAAAACAGCACGATGTGTAATCATACAACGCAGGGACGGCAGCGGTTCTCCTCGGAAGTTCGCCATAACTTTCCCATGGGCAATTAGTATTTGAGGATAAATTCTGGCCTTGCAGCCACGCTCACATGCCAAGAATGAATAAACCAAAGTAGAAAAATACGAAAATAGATGTTGTAGAGGTTAAAGGGACCTTGCAGAACTCATACAGGAAACTCTAAATGTATCAACACAGCATAACAATCCTTAAAAAAAACAAACGATGGTCAGAAATATATTGCTTGAGGGACATGATATGTATGCATAATGATTTATGCTGAGGTTTCATCAAATTCTGGCTATGCCAGACCTGGAGTACTGTGTGGAATTCTAGTTGGAATATTAATGGAAGGAAATAGACGTTATTGAGAGGGTAGAAAAAAACAGTCACGAGCTGTAATACAAACGTGTGGGCGTACCCTATACCAAGAGGATGAACAGGATGCGGATGTTTCCCTTGAAAAGAATAAGAAAAGGTTGGGAGTATTGATCTAATAGAGGTCTTTCAAATTGTGGAAATTTTTTCTGGAATATATGTGGACAGATGGCTGTATTTTGCACCCAGTCGACCGTCGGCTTCCGTGGTGGGGGGCAAAAAAGAATTGGAATAGAAGCGGCCACCAAGGAATCCATCGCCGGGATTGCCCTGGTGGCCCTCCAGTGCTCTGCGATGGGACTCTGCTTTCCGTAGCCAAATTCAATCTTTGTTTTAATTTAGATGGAAACCCATACCGATCATACCTTCAGTACCCGAACCTCAGTGCACTTTGCGGCACTCACATGCCTTCCTTTTCGCGTCCAGGGAAGGCTGACACCACTGAGGTGCGGAAGGGCTCAGCTCCGCATTATTCGTTCAGGGAAGGGAATCAGGTGTGAACACTGCAGTGCTTTAAAAGGGAAGGGGGAAGAGGTCAACTTTGCATTTTCTTCAACCACTTGCTGGGCTGGCAGCTTTTTACAAATAGCGCCATTACCTGCTCCTGCATCAAGTCACACGATGAGCTGTGTTGTCAATGCCACCCCCGCCATGTAATTGGGGACAGCTGCCATTAATATACTAATTGGCCACCCTCCACCTAATTGCAATGGGGAATTGGCATGGATCCCGCACTGGATGGCCACATTTTTCTGCAGTGGCAGGACAACAAGTTCTAACCCAGAATGTACCTACTTGTGGGTAAGTGCAAAACCCGAGGGTATCCATATAAGATTGTCTGCACGAAATCAAATAGAGAGCTCTGAAGAATCTTTTTGCACTGGAGATGGAAGGAAGGTGGAACCAGCGACAACAGGGAATGGTTGATGGGAGTATTATGGATGCATTTAAAGGGAGGCACAATGTGCCTATGAATGAGAAGGGAATAGAGAGCGTTGATGATAGAGTGAGATGAGGAACGAGACGAGGAGGATTAACTGGAGCATGATCACCATGATGGACTGGTTGGGCCGAATGCCTTGTTCCTTTGATTGTTTTATGCTGTGTCATTCAACACCTGTAATAACGCTGGGCTTTTAAAACCATCTGTAACTTAGTCCATATTGACTCGATATTGGTAACAGCTTTCATTCGTACTTAGGCATTTAATACAGTGCCACAAAATAGACTTCTGAGCTGACGTGTAGCTCGTGGAATAAAATGGATGGAAGCAACATGAATACAGTATTGGCTGAGTGACAGGACACAAAGAGTAGAGGTTATTGGATGTTTGTTTGGCCTGGAGGAAGGTTTGTAGTGGAGTTCCCCAGGGATCAATGTTGGACCTTTGCCTGTCCTGATATATATTAATGATGGAACTCTTTGTGTACAGGGCGCAATTTCAAAGGTTGCAGATGATACGAAACTTGGAAGCATTGTGAACGGTGTAGCAATTAGCAATGGATAGTGTAGAACTTCAAAAGGAAATAGACAAGTTGGTCGAATGGGCAGACAGGTTACGGATGAAGTAAATGAAGATAAATGTGAAGAGATTCAATTTGCTAGAAAGAACATGGAGAGACAATGTGGAATCAGGGGTACAATAGTGAAGGGCATGCTGGTGCATATGTACATAAGTCACTGAAGGTGGCAGGACAGGCTGAGAGGGCAGTTAATTAAGTATACAGTATCCTGGGCTTTGTTAATAAAGGCATAGAGTACAAGAGAAATGCAGTTATGCTGAACGTGTATAAGATGCCTGTTCGGCCTCAGATGGAGAATTGCATCCAGTTCTGGAAGCCACACTTTAGGAAACACATGAGAGCATTGGTGAGAGTAAAGACAAGATTCACATGAATGATTCCAGGGATGTGGAATATCAGTTATGCAGATAGATTGGAGAAGTTAGGGTTGTTTTCCTTGGCGAAAAGAAGGTTGATAGATGTATTCAAAATCAGAAGGGGCCTGGATAGAGTAGATAGGGATAAATTGTTCCCACTCTTGAAAGGATTGAGATCGAGTTTCACAGATTTAAATTATTTGGTAAGAGAAGCATACATGACATGAGGAAAATCGTTTTCAAGAAGCAAGTGGTAAAGCTTTGGAATGCGCTGCCTGAGAACGTGATGGAGGCAGGTTGAATTGAAGCATTCAAAATGAAATTATGCAGTTATATGAAAAAGGAAGAATGTGCTGGGGAATGGGGCGAAGGCAAGGCAATGCAACTGAGGGAATTGCACTTTCAGAGATCCAGTGCAGACACGATGGACCAAATAGAATCCTTCGGCACTGTAATGATGCTGTGACTCTGTATAAAAGAGTTAATTAATACATCACACTTTTCGAGAAGCAGTTTACAAAGAGCAATTCATATTTATATTACCCATTACTGTCCATTCTGAAGAAGGCATCGCTAATTGCTGAATAACCCCAAAGCGCCTTTGTTTGGTGTCCTTTTCACCACTCCACTCTGAGAATAACACAACACATGCATACAAAATAGCACGAAAGCAGGAACTATATAAATATCTATCCAACCATCGGCATGGTAAGTTCTGTGCACAGGCACAGGCCTTGGGCGTTTCTTAACTGTTTGACCACTTAGCACTCCACCTTTTTTCTGATTTCACAGTTGGTTCTGTGACTCTTACAACATGAAGCTAGCAAGAGTTCGAACTGTAATGAAAACAAAGTTTGCCTAATTTTAAAAGAGGCGAAATAAAAATAAATTGATGAAACTGTAGACTATTAATTTTAATACTAAATTAGAATCGTGCAAAGTTTTTGGGTGAATAATATATAAAAAGGATTATAATCCAATATGTTGCAGCAAACATCACCAGTTATCACCACATTCCCGGGGACATCTCAAGAGACCAGACATTCCTGTTGACAACTTTAAGTATCATTCAGTATCTAGTCTCTCGTAACAAGAACTGTTATCTTTTATAATGGCAAACACACTTGTGAAACAACTTCTGCCAGAGTCCAAAGTGGTGTATTTGTGGTGAACAGTACCACTAACAAAACGTTTTGGGTCATTAAATCCTTGTTCAAGAAACAAAAGGAGATGTCAGAAAGCAAGAAACTGTAGGCCAGATAGTGATATGTCTGTCATTGGGAGAATGCTGGAATTCATTATTGAGGAAGTCGTAGAAGGACTTTTGGAAAATCAGAGTACGATCAGGCGGAGTCAACCTGGATTAATGAAAAAAAACCCTGTTTGACAAATTCATTAGAGTTACTAGAGGATGTAATGATTATGGTGAATAAATGGGGACCAGTAGATGTCGTGAATTTGGATTGCAAAAAGGCATTTGCTAACGAGCCACATAATAGGTTAATACACAAGGTAAGAGCGTATCGTGCTGTGGGTAATATATTAGCATGGACAGAAAATTGGCTAAGTAACAAGAAACAGTGAGTCAGGATAAATGCATCATTTTCAGGAAGGCAAAGGTAACGAGTACGTAGTCAAGGGATAAGTGCTGGAGCCTGAAATGTTCACAACTGTTATTAATGCTTTAGATGAATGGACCGGAAATATCACAACATAATTTGGTGATGATATAAAAATATATGGGACAGCAAGTTTTCAGGAGGATACAAATGGATACAGATCAGTTTCCTGAATGGGAAAAAGCCTGGCAGATGGAGTATAATGTGGAAATTATAAGGTATTACAAGCAAGGTTGGAGAAATGGACTGTCTTTCTCTTGTTCCACTTTTCCACTTTATGCTGTTCATCTCCTTCGACTGTCCCTCCAGCCTTTACCATCTAGGTCTAGTCGCTGCCTGTCTATCATTCTCCCTCCCACAGTCAGAGGGTGACGAATGGGAGGGTTGGACACCAGTCTGGACATGTCCAGCAAAGGGGCTTGAGTAGGGAGAACTGGGTCAAGGGAACAGGGCCGTGATCAGCTCAGGAGCTGACACTCCTGGTGCCTCATCTTGATGACTACTTGGATGACAGGGCTGAGTCCCTTCATGGTTACCATGTTAGCTGATATTGTTAACTGTTCCCTCACCTCTGTTACTGTCCCTATCTTTATTGAATCTGTTGTTTATTAAATAAATCTATTTTAAAATGAATGGAAGAAATGGGGTTAAAACAAAGAACAAAGAACAGTACAGCACAGGAACAGGCAATTAGGTCCCCCAAGCCTGCGTCGATCGTGATGTTTGTCTAACTAAAACCTTCTGCACTTCCGGGGTCTCTATCCCTCTATTCCCATCCTATTCACGTATTTGTCAAGATGTCTCTTAAACGTCGCTATCGTACCTGCTTCCAACACCTCCTCCGGTAGCATGTTGCAGGCACTCACCGCCCTCTGGGTAAAAGGTCTGCCTCGCACATCCCCTCTAAACCTTTCCCCTTGCACCTTAAACCTATGTCCCCTAGGAACTGACTCTTCCACCTTGGGAAAAAGCCTCTGACTATCCACACAGTCCATGCCACTTTCTCTTCTTCTTTGACCTCCACAGAGACAATGGGTAAGCGCCTAGAGGTGGTCAGTGGTTTGCGAAGCAGCGCCTGGAGTGGCTATAAAGGCCAATTCTAGAGTGACAGACTCTTCCACAGGTGCTGCAGATAAAATTGGTTGTCGGGACTGTTACACAGTTGGCTCTCCCCTTGCGTTTCTGTCTTTTTTCCTGCCAACTGCAAAGTCTCTTTGGCTCATCACACTTTAACCCCGTCTTTATGGCTGCACACCAGCTCTGGCGAACGCTGGCAACTGACTCCCACGACTTGTGATCGATGTCACAGGGCTTCATGTCACGTTTGCAGACGTCTTTAAAGCGGAGACATGGACGATCGGTGGGTCTGATAACAGTGACAAGTTCACTGTACAATGGAGCCTTGGGGATCCTGCTATCTTCCATGTGGCGCACATGGCCAAGCCATCACCAGCGCTGCTGGCTCAGTAGGGTGTATATGCTGGGAATGTTGGCCGCCTCGAGGACTTCTGTGTTGGAGATACGGTCCTGCCACCTGATGCCAAGGATTTTCTGGAGGCAGCGAAGATGGTATGAATTGAGACGTTGTTCTTGGCTGACATACGTTTTCGAGGCCTCGCTGCCGTAGTGCAAGGTACTGAGGACACAGGATTGATACACTCGGACTTTTGTGTTCCGTGTCAGTGCAACATTTTCCCACACTCTCTTAGCCAGTCTGGACATAGCAGTGGAAGCCTTTTCCATGCGCTTGCTTATTTCTGCATCGAGAGACAGGTTACTGGTGATAGTGGAACCTAGTGAGGTGATCTCTTGGACCTCTTCCACAGCGTGGTCATGCCACTAATAACTTTGTAAACCTCCATCAGGTCGCTCCTCCACCTCCGTCGTTCCAGTGAAAACAATCTGAGTTTATCCCCAACATCTCTTCATAGCTAATGCCCTCCAGACCAGGCAACAGCCTGGTAAACCTCTTCTGTACCCTCTCCAAAACCTCCACATCCTTCTGGTAGTGTGGAGTCCAGAATTGTACGCAATATTCCAAGTGTGGCCTAACTAAAGTTCTGTACAGCTGCAACATGAATTGCCATTTTTTTATACTCAGTGCCCCGACCTATGAAGGCAAGCATGTTGTTTACCTTCTTGAGAACCTTATCCACCTGCGTTGCCACTTTCAGTGATCTGTGGACTTGTATGCCCAGATGTCTCTGTCTGTCAACACTCCGAAGGGTTCTGCCATTTACTGTATACTTCCCACTTGCATTAGACCTTGCTAAATGCATTACATCACATTTCTCCAGATTAAACTCCATCTGCCATTTCTCTGCCCAAATCTCCAACCGATCTGTATCCTTCTGTATGTGCTGACAATCCTCATCATTATCTGCAACTCCACCAACCTTTCTGCCATCCACAAAGTTACTAATCAGACCAGCTACATTTTCCTCCAAATCATTTATATATACGGCAAACAGCAAAGGTCCCTATCTCTGCAACCAGCCCGTGCTCTGCAGCCCTTTCTATCACTCCAACCTGCTCAGAGACTACGTCCCCTCTCTCTTTCTGTAACTTCCTCCAGCCTGACAACCCTTCCTGGCTCTGTAACTACCTCCTGCCCCTACAGCACTCCTTATTCCGGTAACCACCTC
Organism: Heterodontus francisci; assembly: GCF_036365525.1. Classification (NCBI taxonomy): domain Eukaryota; kingdom Metazoa; phylum Chordata; class Chondrichthyes; order Heterodontiformes; family Heterodontidae; genus Heterodontus; species Heterodontus francisci. The sequence continues at coordinate 31,363,476 of NC_090412.1, read as the reverse complement.
CAACCCTACTACCAAACCTATCAATGCAACCTTCTCCACCCTACGACCCTTCTGTCACTGTAACATTCTTCAGCTGTATCAGTCATTATCACATTGCCGTTAGTCGGAACTTGCAATGTGCATATTCAGCTCTGCATTTCATACCTTGCCATAGTGACTTAACTTCAAATTAGTAGTCCATTGACTGTTATGGCCTTTGGTGTATTGTGAAAGGCGCTATAGAAATGCAGCCTTTCTATATTTTTATCTCATAATTACTTCCTCAAGGCATATATACAATAGTGAGTAGAAAATAACAGAAAAAGTTGTTTTAACTAATTATTCGATGCAGTTTAAGTTGTGCGTAAAATAACTGAAATATATGTCTATAGCATGAACCGCTGCAGTGTTGTAGGCAAAGCGACTAACTTTCCCCACTGCAATGAATCTCCACACACTGAATCCGCAACTTTTACACTTTGTGGTGCTCTCCATTTCTAGCAAATCCATGCTGAACACTCTGAAACACAGCCAGAGGACTGTACACTTTTCTTGTCACCATAATAAAGGGAGAATGTGATCAGATTAGAGACTGTAGAAAAGGTAATTTACAGAAGAAACGGTCAGGTCTAGAGAATATTAACCAATACGAAAGTTTAGATAGACTAGATTTGCTCTCTTTGGAACAGAATATAATGAGAGGAGGAGTGTTGGAGCAGGATGCCACTATGATTTCCCTGGATACAGCGGACAGGAAGAAAGTAATTTCCTGATGAGCAAGATCAATAACAAGAGTCCTTGATTAAATTAATTGATGGAAAGAATAGACGTCCAGCCAACAGAAAAAGACAGCCCACCGTCAAGCATTCAGCACACTTCATTCTAAACTGAGGAACATTCAAAATAACTGGTCGATTGCACTTGCGGTTAAAACTAAAACTCAACTGTGTGCTGACACTGGCGACATAAGATGTTTCTAAGAAGCACTACAATCTGTCTATGGACCAGCAGCATCCAACTTGGTACCATTGACCAGAAACTGAACTGGAGTAGATAGTAAATACCGTGGCTACAAGAGCAGATCAAAGGCTAGGAATCCTGCAGCAAGTAACTCACCTCCTCACTCCTCAAAGTCTGTCCACCATCAACAAGGCACAAGTCAGGAGTGTGATGTAATACGCTCGACTTGCCTGGATGGGTGCAGCTCCAACAACACTAAAGAAGCTCGACACTATCCAGGACAAAGCAGCCCATTTGATTAGCAACTCATCCACAAACATTCACTCCCTCCACACCGACGCACAGTGGCAGCAACGTGTACCCTCTGCAAGATGCACTGCAGCAATGCACCAAGGCTCCTTAGACAGCAGATTCCAAACCCGGGACCTCTGCCAACTGGAAGGACAAGGGTACCAAATGCATGGGAACACCAACACCTGCAAGTTCTCCAAGTCACACATCATCCTAACTTGGATCTATAACGCCGTTAATTCACTGTTGCCAGGCCAACTTGCTGGAACTCCCTTCTTAACAGCACTGTGGGTGTACCTACCCGACATGGACTGCAGCGGTTCAAAACGGCAGCTTACCACCGCCGTCTCAAGGGAAATTAGGTATGGGCAATAAATACTGGACTTGCCAGCGACACCCACATCCCATGAATGAATTAAAAAATGCATATCAAATTCAAAACCCGCAGAGGAGCGCCGATGGCTCGACCCTACACATCGACAAGGAGTCAATCCTGGATCACTGGTCGGAGCACTTTGAAATCCATTAATCACATTCAACAACAGACTATTGAAGAAGAACTGAATGAGCGCACAACTCTGGAGGAAACTGTGACTGTCATCAACCAGATGAAGAACAACAAAGACCCGAATTCCACCCAAAGCCTTGAAGCATGGTGGTCCTGCCCCATACTTCATGCTTCATGATTTATTCATGGGCTGCTGGGAACAGGGTAGGATTGCACGGGGTCTTCACGATTCCATTATCATCACCTTGTATAAAAACAAAGGAGAAAAATCAGACAGCACTAACTACTGTGGGATCATCCTCCTTTCGATTGCTTGGAAGATCCTGGCGAGAATACTTCTGAAGAGGCTTGTGCCTACCATTTTGAAGAAAACCTTCCAGAGAGCCAGTGTAGTATGAAACCAAACAGAGGCACCACAGACAGGGAATTTGTACTCAGAAAATTACAAGAAACGTTTCGTGAGCAAAACAAATGTCTGTACGTCACTTTCGTATATCTGGCGAAGGCATTAAACACTGTGAGCAGAGAAGGACTTTGGTATATCCTTGAGAAAGTTGGATGCCCACCCAGGTTCCTGGAAATCATGATGCGGTTTCATGAAAGTTAAGCAAAACAGCGATCTATCAAATACCTTCTATATCTCTAAGTGTGCGAAGCAAGCGGTGTGCGCTGGCCCCAAACCAAAACAACATCTTTTTCAGCATGAAACTGCTGCAGGCAATTGCAGACCATAAGGAGGGAGTTTACATATGCTTCCAGTCTGCAGGAAGCTTTTCCAACCTTAGGTGTGTTTAAGTTCACACTGAGGCACAAGAAAAAATCAACCATGAAATTCTTTCCGCTGATTTATGTGCTCGTATGGCCCACAGTCAGTCAGTCCTGCAATGTATAATACATTTTATCCGAGTCGGCACAACTCCTCGGACTAAAAATAAGTTTAAAGAAAACTGAAGTTCTGCATTAGTCTGCACGGCAAGAAGATATAGACCACGAAGCGTTGACATGGAGGGAACTGAGCAATTCATATATTTGGCGAGCGTCATCTCGTTTGATGTGGACAATGGGATCTCAAGATCAAACAGTAAATTCAGCAGACTGTGGAAAAGTGAGTGGAGCAACTACAACCTGAAAGCACAGACCAAACTCAAAGTGTACATAGCCATAGTCCACACCACACTTCTGTATGGCACTGATTCATGGGCCCTATACCGCCATTATGTACGCCCTCTGGAATGCTTCCATCAGTGCTGCTTCCACAGCATCCTCAAGATCCGCAGGCAACACCACATCACAAACAGCCAACATCACCAGCATCTAGGTCATCCTCCTCCAAAGCCAATTGCGTTGGGTGGGTCACATTGCCCGGATGGACGACACTCGCCTGCCCAAGATCGTGTTGTATGGAGAGATGACCACGGGTAAAAAGAACAGAGGGGCCCCATTCAAACGTTTCAAGGACACCCTGAAGAAGTCCCTCTCTGTGTGCCACATCAACCATCGCCAGTGTGAAGTGCAGGCCATAGGTCAAGATGCCCAGAGATGCTACATCAGGAGGGATACAGAAACCTTTGACGCTGAGCGAACAGCCAACATGAACGGGAAAATTAGGAGAAGGATAGATCCAATTGTCATTAGCAGCGACTACACATTCATGCCTATCCATAGTGGGAGAATCTGCTGGTCTTTGATACACCTGACTAGCCAGTAGCGGGCCTGAAACTGATGACTACAACCTTCCCAAAATCTTCCTCTGTGAACAAATGCCGACAATTTGAAAAGTTATCATTATTAACGAAATCAATAACAAGAGGCACTGATTAATGTAATTGGTGAAGGGAATAGAGGGGTGTTCCAGAGTAGTTTTTTCACAACACCGGCTGATGGGACTCAGAATATCCTTGCCTGAGATGGTGCTAGAGGCTGAACACGTTTTACATTAAAAAAGAACTTGGATATGCACTTGAGGTGCAATAACCTCGAGGACTTCATCCCAAGAGCTGGAATGCAGGATTAGGAAAAACAGCCCTATTTTGGTCGGTGCAGCTGAAATGGGCTGAATGGCCTTTATCTTTGTCGTGAATTTCAATCACAAAACAATTATATGCTCGGTTAATTTGTCATACTTTATTAGTTTCAGAAGCTGTATTATTTTGATGAACTGTATTAATGTGAAATAGCTGTTTGAGATACGATATTGACAGGAAGTGATGCATTAGCTTCACCTGCTGTATGTGTTTGAGTAATTTTCTTCGTGGGAGGGAGGAGCGGCGTATGTATTTAAATACATATCTACGGCCTGTATTTGTTTGCAGGGCATATTATTTTGAATTTGTGTTTTGGTAGGAGATATTGTTTAAGTCAGAGGGGTTGCACGAATTTGAAATTGTTTATGGATTGAAGAGGCTGCATCAGTTGGATGCACCGTGACAGAGGAAAGGTCTGGATCAATTTCAGTGGTTCCATCAGTTGGAGCGGTTGTTTGGGTTTCAGCAGTTTATGGAACCATATCAGTTAGAGGGGTTTCTTGGTTTAAGTGACGACCTCAGCTGGAGCGGCTGTCAACGTTGGACTGGCTGTATCAATTAGAGCGGCTGCATTTGTTTCAGGGGCTCTCTTGTTTGAAGTGACTGGATTGGCTGAAGGCTCTGTACTGGTTGGAGATTCTATATCATTGAATATACTCTTGTCATTTGGAGGGATTGTATCTGTTGGTGTTTATTTGCCAGTTGGAGGGTCTGTATTAGAGGGACCAAATCAGTTGGGGTGGTCACACCAGTAGATTCAGCTGCAACTGTTGGGGAGCTGCATAACTTGACGTTTTCGATTGGTTTAAAGCATTGAATTAATTTGATGGTGTGTATTGGACTGAGATTCTGTCTCAGCTTGTGGTTTTGCATTTGTTGAATGCAGCAATGCATAGTCACAAACAGCCGACTGCAATCACTTAACTAAGTGCCCACAGTTATCAAGCGGACAGCCAAACCCGAGAATGCAGTAGTACAGACCTGACAGAGACACCCTAACATTTCGATTGTAACTACTTAATGGACATTGCCCAGTGAAGGACATCGTTGAAAAAAAAACGTAAATCATGCAGATGGGACTGATGGTGTTTGAAAGCACAACCTCGTTCCTGGGAGGATGCAGCTTTTAATTTTCAGAAGCTGAATAACGTGATCAGAATTTTGCAGTCTTTGGAGGTTACCAATTCAACGTCAGAAATAAGAGTATCCTATCAGAACAAGGACTAAACTCGATGTCACAATGCGTTTACTCAATTAAAAACAAAACAGTTTGAACTGTGTGGCAATCTCAATATCCCGGTGGAGTACAAATTAAAGGCTGTGGAACTGTATCGCTTCAAAGTTTAATAGAGAGAAATTACCTTCAGCATAAATAGACACAGCACCTCGCACAGAAAATGCTTGAAACATTGTTCAAAATCGAGAAAATATATCATCCCATCCTTGCCTTCATTGGTGTTACTGGAAAGTGACAATCACCAGCAATGTTGTGTGAGCAGGACATTGGTTTTATAGTGGAACTGATGACGTTACAGGCTGTTCTAGGGCACAAATATACAGACAGCTGATCGGTGATATGCTTTCCTTAACTCTTCTTCTTCTTTGGCCTCCTTATCTCGAGAGACAATGGGTAAGCGCCTGGAGGTGGTTAGTGGTTTGTGAAGCAGCGCCTGGAGTGGCTATAATGGCCAATTCTAGAATGACAGGCTCTTCCACAGGTGCTGCAGAGAAATTTGTTTGTCGGGGCTGTTACACAGTTGGCTCTCCCCTTGCGCCTCTGTCTTTTTTCCTGCCAACTACTAAGTCTCTTCGACTCGCCACACTTTAGCCCCGTCTTTATGGCTGCCCGCCAGCTCTGGCAAATGCTGGCAACTGACTCCCACGACTTTTGATCAATGTCACAGGATTTCATGTCGCGTTTGCAGACGTCTTTAAAGCGGAGACATGGACTGATACCAGTGGCGAGATCGCTGTACAAGTGCCTTTGGGGATCCTGACATCTTCCATGCGGCTCACATGGCCAAGCCATCTCAAGCGCCGCTGACTCAGTAGTGTGTATAAGCTGGGGATGTTGGCCGCCTCGAGGACTTCTGTGTTGGAGATACGGTCCTGCCACCTGATGCCAAGTATTCCCCGGAGGCAGCGAAGATGGAATGAATTGAGACGTCGCTCTTGGCTGACATACATTGTCCAGGCCTCGCTGCCATAGAGCAAGGTACTGAGGACACAGGCCTGATACACTCGGACTTTTGTGTTCCGTGTCAATGCGCCATTTTCCCACACTCTCTAGGCCAGTCTGGACATAGCAGTGGAAGCCTTTCCCATGCGCTTGTTGATTTCTGCATCTTGAGAGAGGTTATTGGTGATAGTTGAGCCTAGGTAGGTGAACTCTTGAACCACTTCCAGAGCGTGGTCGCCAATATTGATGAATGGAGCATTTCTGACGTCCTGCCCCATGATGTTCATTTTCTTGAGGCTGATGGTTAGGCCAAATTCATTGCAGGCAGCTGCAAACTTGTCGATGCGACTCTGAAGGCATTCTTCAGTGTGAGATGTTAAAGCAGCATCGTCAGCAAAGAGGAATTCCCCAATGAGGACTTTCCGTATTTTGGACTTCAATCTTAGACGGGCAAGGTTGAACAACCTGAACCCTGATCTTGTGTGGAGGAAAATCCCTTCTTCAGAGGACTTGAACACATGTGAAAGATTAGATGAGATTAGATTAGAGATACAGCACTGAAACAGGCCCTTCGGCCCACCGAGTCTGTGCCGACCATCAACCACCCATTTATACTAATCCTACACTAATCCCATATTCCTACCAAACATCCCCACCTGTCCCTATATTTCCCTACCACCTACCTATACTAGTGACAATTTATAATGGCCAATTTACCTATCAACCTGCAAGTCTTTTGGCTTGTGGGAGGAAACCGGAGCACCCGGAGAAAACCCACGCAGACACAGGGAGAACTTGCAAACTGAACACAGGCAGTACCCGGAATCGAACCCGGGTCCCTGAAGCTGTGAGGCTGCGGTGCTAACCACTGTGCCACTGTTCCGCCTGAAAGCAGCAGGGAGAAGAAAATCCCAATAAGTGTGGGTGCGAAAACATAGCCCTGTTTCACACCACTCAGGATAGGAAAGTGCTCTGATGAGGAGCCGCCATGTTGAATTGTGCCTTTCATATTGTCATGGAATGAGGTGATGATACTTAGTAGCTTTGGTGGGCATCCAATCTTTTCTAATAGTCTGAAGAGACCACGTCTGCTGACGAGGTCAAAGGCTTTGGTGAGATCAATGGAAGCAATGTAGAGGGGAATCTGTTGTTCACGGCATTTCTCCTGTATCTGATGAAGGGAGAACAGCATGTCAATGGTCGATCTCTCTGCACGAAAGCCACACTGTGCCTCAGGGTAGATGCGCTCCGCCAGCTTCTGGAGCCTGTTTAGAGCGACTCGAGCAAAGTCTTTCCCCACTATGATGAGCAGGGAGATTCCACAGTAGTTGTTGCAGTCTCCGCTGTCACCTTTGTTTTTATAGAGGGTGATGATATTGGCATTGCACATGTCCTGGGGTACTGCTCCCTCTTCCCAGCACAGGCATAGCAGTTTATGTAGTACTGCAAATATAGCAGGCTCGGCACTCTTGATTATTTCAAGGGTAATGCTATCCTTCCCAGGGACTTTTCCGCTGGCTAGAGAATCAGTGGCATCACTGAGTTCCGATTTGGTTGGCTGTATGTCCAGCTTATCTATGACTGGTAGAGGCTGGGAAGCATTGAGGGCAGTCTCGGTGACAACATTCTCCCTGGAGTACAGTTTTAGGTAGTGCTCAACCCAGCCGTCCATTTGTTTGCGTTGGTCAGTGATTATGTCCCCTGATTTAGATTTGAGGGGGCGATCTTCTTGATGGTTGGCCCAAGAGCTCTCTTAGTGCATCATACATTCCTCTGATGTTTCCGGAATCAGAGGCCAGCTGAATATGATTGCATTGGTGTTGCAAGTAGTCATTTGCGCAGCGCCTGTCTGTTCTTTGTGCAGTGCTTCTGGCTGCTTTAAGTACTGCGGATGTTAAATCGCTGGGGACTTTCTTGTAGTTCAACAGTGCAATGCGCTTAGTGGCTATGGCAGGTTCCAGCTCTTCATTATGAGATTGAAACCAGTCTGCATTTCTCTTCGCACTTTTGCCGTAGGTGGTCAAAGCTGACTCACAGATGGCGTCTCTGATGTGGGCCCACTTGGTCTCAGCATCCCCTGTGGGAGTGTTTTGAAGGGCTGTTACAAGTGAATTTAGAAATTTTTAAAGCAGCTGTGGGTGAGAAATTCTGCTCATGGTGATGCGCGGGTGGTCCTTCTGCTTAGTCTGAGTCTAACCTTGCTGCTCACCAGGGAGTGGTCGGTGTCGCAGTCCGCACTGTGGAGGCTGCGTGTGATTTGAACACTGTTTAAGGTGGCTCGCCTTGTGACAATGAGGTCTATCTGGTGCCAACGATGCGATCTTGGGTGCCTCCATGAAACCTGATGACAGGGTTTAGTGTGAAAGAACGAGTTGGTGATGCAGAGGTTATGATAACTACACAACTCAAGCAGTCTGTGCCCATTGTCATTCATCCTTCCAACGCCATGGCGCCCAAGGCAGGAGGGCCATCAGTGATGGTCGGCCCAACCCTGGCATTAAAGTCCCCCAGCAGGAATAGGTGTTCAGTGTTGGGGATGCTGCTAATGATGTTATGGAGTTCCTCGTAGAATTGATCTTAAGCTTCAGTTGGGGAGCCGAGTGTTGGAGCATAGATGCTGAGTACGTGTACTGGACCAGAGGTGGTGAGCAGTCGGATGGACAGTATGCGTTCTGAGCCATTTGAGGGAGGCTCTATCATGCTGAGCAAGGAGTTTCTGATGGCGAAGCCCACTCCATGCTGTCTTGCTTCTTCAGGATCCCTGCCCTGCCAGAAGAAGGTGTAGTCTTGCTCTGCTGGAGACCCACTCGCGGGGAGGCGAGTCTCTTGAAGTGCTGCAATGTCTACATTGAGTCTACTGAGCATCGTTGTTAATGATGGCGGTCTTCTGAGAATCTTTGATTTGTGCAAGGTCTTTCAACAGGACAGGACACATAGTTCTGACGTTCCAGCTTGCAAAGCGAAGGGCTGGTACCTTCTTTCCTTTTTTCGTGTTGTTTGGTGCGGTGTATCAGTCCATCTTTCAAGCAATGACCCTGAGCTCCATGCACCCATTGAAGCAGGTAGACTGTGGCGGTACAGAACCTTATTGACCGGGGGCTGTCCGGTTTGAGGCGGCGGTAGCTGTCCAGTGAGGTGCAATGACCTCTCCCACCGACAAAGGCAACCCGTGGCGTCCAGTTTCTACGCCAATTTATCTGGACTTATAACTCGTAACTGCTGCCTTCCGTGTTGTTTCAGTCGCTGTGAGGCAACTATGGAGTGACCTCTCCATGGCGCATGCCTGGGCGAATTTATGGAGGTTGAGAGTGTCTTTAACTAAAATATGCTTAATTAACTATTGAGTTTTATTCAATGTCCTCAGCTGGTGATAAACATCTGACAGTAATTTACAGGCTCTCTGAATTATTGAATTATTTGCTCAGTTTAATATCATGTAATGTTGAATTAGACCTCAGTGAAAATACTTCTCAGAGGAAAGGTATTCTGGGGAGCATCAGTTAGTGTAATATCATACTGAGTGCAGGTCAGTAACAAGCGTGGAATACCTGACTACGGTTCCCGTGTAATACAAGAGTATCTGTCACGGTAGATTTGTACTGAGTGACTGCAATTGTAGAATCTGGTTCCATTTTGCAATCATTGTTTCTGTGTGTTTGATCTCCCCATTCCATGTTGCTGCCTCTGTGTTTTACCAATGTAATTGATTGCAAAGGTGAGGATAGTTGATTATGTGTGGCACTCAGTGCATGAAATGAAATGTATTGATATTTCTCTGTTTCCTATTGAACTGCTCCAATAGAATATGTATTTACTATTTACTGATAATTTAACAGCTGGGCAGCACTGCTACACCATTCAAATTCTCTGTATATTACTTATTCTTACCCTGACTGCAGTTGCTGCAAACACTTTCGTCATTTTAGTTTTGATTAATCCCCTTACCCCAATATGTTTCTCAGGATGTATGGGTCACGAGTGAAGAATTTGAATACCTTGCTACTACAGGGGAAGAATATTTGTCTGTGATTATTGAATTGCCCAGTTCTGTATCTGATTTAGGATTGACGGATCAGCTCTTATCTGTGATTCTGATTCTCGACTGTATCGTGTATCAGTCCCTGCCCTGAGCTCAGTGAGGTGTATTCCTGTGAGGTGTGCCACATATAATTGAGAAACTCGCATATCAGATTCCAAAATACAGAAATCTGACTGGAGGATTAAATAGAGTATTCTCTCAGCTCTCCTATCATCCCAGTTAACATAACTGCATCTTGCCAAGTGCATCAGCATCCTTTTTTGTAATATAGAGACAAGAAACAGTATGTTCGGTATTCTGTAAGCAAGGTTGTATATGAATTTACTATCATCGCTTTTTTTAAAAATTTCAATCCTCTAGAAATGAACTCCAGTGCTTAATCTCTGTTGTTAATTTAGATCTTTGTCAATCTGTACCCCTGAACCCCTTTTTCCCTCCGCACAATTAAGATTCTTATTTTCCTAGGAGTGATTCGGAAGCTTATTATTTTGAGCACAATTCAGTATCTCACACTTAGCTCGACTGTAATTAATTGTTATTTATCTGAGAGACATAGGAACACAGGAGCAGGTATAAACTATGTAGCTCGTAGAATCTGCACCGCCTTTCATATAGATCACAGCTGATCATCTACCTCAACGCCACATTCCCACTATCTCCATATGCCTTGATGTCATTATTTTGGAGCAATAAATTGATGTACATGCTCAATGGTTGATCGTCTGCAGCCCTCTGCGGTTGAGTGCTCAAAAGATTAACCACCCTCTAAGTGAAGAAATGCCTCCTCATTTCAGTCTTAACTGGCCCATCCTTTATTCTGAGACTATGCTCCCTGGTTCTAGACTCAGCAGCCAGCAGAAACATCCTATCTACATTCAGCCTGTCATTTACATAAGAATTATGTAAATTTCACTGTGATCACCTCTCAGTCTTCGGAACTCTAGAAAATTCATGCCCTGTTTCGTCAATCTCTCCTCAAAAGACAGTACTGATCCTCCGACAGTGTAGCACTCCCTCAGTGCTGACCCTCTACCAGTATGGCTCTCCCTCAGTACTGACCCTCCAATAGTATGAGACTCCCTCAATACTGACCATCCAACTGTATAACACTCCCTCAGTACTTACACTCCGACAGTATGGCACTCCCTCAGTGTTGACCATCTGACAGGGCAGAAATCCCTCAGTACTGGCCCTCCAAAAGAAGGGCACACCATCAGAACTGACCCTCTGACAGTACGGCAGGCCCACAGTACTGGCCCTCCGACAGTCTGGCACTCCTTCAGTGCTGACTCTCCAACAGTGCAGCACTTCCTCAGTACCGACTCAACAATAATGCAGCGCTCCCTCAGTACTGACACTCTGAGCGTGCAGCATTCCCTCAGTGCAGACTCAACAACAATGCAGCGCTCCCACAGTGCTGACCATCTGGCAGTGCAGCCCTGCCTCAGTTCTAAGCATCTGACCGTGCAGCACTCCCTCAGTACTGACACTCTGAGAGAGCAGCATTTCCTCAGTACTGATCCTCCGTCAGTGCAGCACTCCCTCATCACAGACTTTCTGAGAGTGCAGCATTCCCTCAGTGCTGATCTTCTGACAGTGCCGCACACCCTCTATTCTGACCCTCTGGCAGTGAAAGACTCCCTCAGTACTGACCCTCCACCAGTATGGAACGCCATCAGTACTTAACCTCCAACAGTATGGCACTCCATCAGTTCTGACCGTCCAACAGTGCAGCATTCCCTGAGTACTGAACCTCCGAAAGTATGACACTGCCTCAGAACTGACACTCCGGCAGTGTTACAGTCCCTCCGTACTGACCATCTGTCAGTGCAGCACTCCCTCAGTACTGACACTCTGAGAATGCAACGCTCCCTCAGTAGTGACCCTGACCCTCGAACAGTGAGGCACTCCCTTAGTACAAACCATCCAAGAGTGCAGCACTCCCTCAATGCTGACTCTCCACCAGAACGGCACTCGCTCAGTACTGACCCGACAACAGTACGGCACTCCCGCAGTACTGATCCTCCAAACGAATGGCACACTATCAGAACTGTCCTTCCAACAGTATGGCACTCCATCCTAACTGTCCCTCCAACAGTATGGCACTCCATCCTAACTGATCTTCCAGCAGTATGGCACTCGCTCAGTACTGAGCCTCCAACAGTATGAAACTCCCTCAGTTATGACCCTCTGGCTGAATAGCACTCCTTCAGTACTGACCCACTGGCAGTGCCGCACTCCATCCGTACTCACCCTCCACCCGTATGGCACTCCATCCGTACTGACCCTCCAACAGTATGGCACTCCCTCATGACTGACCCTCCGACAGTATGGCACTCTCGCAGTACAGATCCTCCGACAGTGCAGCATTTCCTCTGTACTGACCCACCAACATTGCAGCACACCATCATTACTGACCCTTTACCAGTATGGCACACCCTCAGTACTGACCCTCCAAAACTGCAGCACTCCCTCAATACTGTCTATCCAACACTATGGCATTCCCTCAATACTGACCCTCCATCAGTTTGATATTCCCTCAGTACTGATGCTCCGACAGTATGGCACTCCCTCAGTACTAACCCTCCGACAGTGCAGCTCTACCTCAGTATCGACTCTCTGACTGTGCAACGCTCCGTCAGTACTGACCCTGTAACAGTGCAGCACTCCATCAGTACTGAACCTCCAATTGTACTGCACTCCCTCAGTACTGAACCGCCAACGGCCGCCACACCCTCGGTGCAGAGCAGCCGACAGTATGGCACTCCCTCAGTACTGAACCTCCGTCAGTATGGCACTTCCTAAGTACTGACCCTCCGACAGTTCGGCATTCCCTTAGTACTGACCCTCCGACAGTGCAGCACTCCTTCAGTACCGACTTTCTGACAGTGCAACACTCCCTCAGTACTGACCCTCTAACAGTGCAGCATTCCCTCAGTGCTTATCCTCCGACAGTGCAGCATTCCCTCAGTACTGACCCTCCACCAGTATGGAACTCCATCAGTAAATAACCTCCAACAGTATGGCACTCCATCAGTCCTGACCGTCCAACAGTGCAGCATTCCCTGAGTACTGAACCTCCGAAAGTATGACACTCCCTCAGAACTGACACTCCGGCAGTGTTACAGTCCCTCCGTACTGACCATCTGTCAGTGCAGCATTCCCTCAGTACTGGCAATCTGGCAGTGCAGCCCTCCCTTTGTACTGACCTTCTGACAGTGCAGCATTCCCTCAGTACTGATCCTCCGACAGTACAGCACTCCTTCAGTACTGACCCTCCACTAGTATGTCTCTCCTTCAGTCCTGACCCTCCAATATTATGATAAACCCTCAGTACTGTCCCTCCAACAGTATGGCACTCCCTCATTACTGATGCTCCGACAGTGTGGCACTCCCTCAGTACTGAACCTCCGACACTGCAGCACTCCCTCAGTACTGACACTCTGAGAGTGCAGCGCTCCCTTAGTACTCACTTAACAAAAATGCAACACTCCCTCAGTACTGACCCGCTGGCAGTCAGCATCCCTCAATACTAACGCTCTGAGAATGCAGCAGTCCCTCAGTACAGACTGAACAAAAATGCAGCGCTCCTTTGCAACAGACCATCTGACAGTGCAGCACTCACTCAGTTCAGACTCAACATCAATGCAGAAATCCCTCAGTACTGACATTTTGAGGTTGCAGCACTCCCTCAGATCTGACCCTCTGACAGTGCAGCACTCCATCATTACTGACCCTCTACCAATATGGCACTCCATCAGTGCTGACCCTCCACCAGTAAGGCCCTCCCTCATTACTGTCCCTCCAACAGTGCAACAGTCCCTCAGCACTCACTCTATAACAGTGCAGCACTCCCTCAGGACTGGCCCTCCACCAGTCTGGCACTCCCTCAGCAGTGACCATCCATCAGTATGGCACTCCCTCAGTACTTTTTCCACCGACAGTGCAGCACACCTTCAATACTGACACTCTGAGAGTTCAGCGCTCCCTCAGTACTGACACAACAACAATACAATATTCCCTCAGTACTGATCCGCTGGCACTCAGCATCCCTCAATACTAACACTCTGAGAATACAGCACACTCTCAGTACTGACTCAACAGCAATGCAACGCTCCCTCAGTACTGACAATCTGAGAGAGCAGCATTTCCTCAGTACTGAGCATCTGACAGTGCAGCATTCCCTCAGTACTGATCCTCCAACAGTGCAGCACTCACTCATCACCAACCTTCTGAGAGTGCAACATTGCCTCAGTACTGATCCTTCGACAGTGCAGCACTCCATCAATACTGACCCTCTGGCAGTGCAGCGCCCCCTAAGTACCGACTTTCTGACAGTGCAACACTCCCTCAGCACTCACTCTCTAACAGTGCAGTGCTCCCTCATTACTGAGTCTCTGACAGTGCAGCACTCCCTCAGTACTGACCCTCCACCAGTATGGCACTCCCTCAGCGCTGACCCTCCAATAGCATGATACTCCCTCAATACTGACACTCCAACAGTATTACACTCCCTCAGTACTGATGCTCCAACGGTCTGGCACTCCCTCATTACTGACCTACCATCAGTCTAGCACTCCCTCAATACTGACACTCCTGCAGTATAGCACTCCCTCATTACTGATCTTCTGACAGTATGGCACTCCCTCAGTACTGACCCTTCGAAAGAATAGCACCCCCTCTGTACTGATCCTCTGACAGTGCAGCACTCCCTCAGTACTGACCCTCAGCAGTATGGCACTCCCTCATTACTGACCATCCAGCAGTATGGCACTCCCTCAGCAATGATCCTCCGACAGTATGGCACTCCCTCAGTACTTAACCTCCAACAGTGTAGCACACCCTCAATACTGACACTCTGAGAGTTCAGCGCTCCCTCAGTACTGACACAACAACAATGCAATATTCACTCAGAACTGACCCGCTGGCAGTCAGCATCCCTCAATACTAACACTCTGAAAATGCAGCGCTCCCTCAGCACAGACCCAACCACAATGCCACGCTCATTAAGAACAGACCATCTGTCAGTGCAGCACTCACTCAGTACAGACTCAACAACAATGAAGAATTCCCTCAGTACTGACACTCTGAGGTTGCAGCACTCCCTCAGTTCTGACCCTCTGACAGTGCAGCACTCCGTCAGTACTGACACTCGCAGATTGCAGCGTTCCCTTAGTACTGACTCAACAACAATGCAGCACTCCCTCAGTACGTACACTCGGAGGGTGCAGCACTCCCTCAGTTCTGACCCTCTGACACTGCAGCACTCCCTCATCTCCAGCTTTCTGACAGTGCAGCACTCACTTAGTATTGACCTTCTAACAGTGCAGGACTCACTCAGTACTGACCCTCTAACAGTGCAGCACTCCCTCAGAACTGACCATCTGACAGTGCAGCACTCCCTCCGTACTGAATCAAAAACAATGCAGCACTCCTTCAGGACTTACACTCTGAGGGTGCAGCGTTCCCTCAGTGCTGACTCAACAACAATGCAGCATTCCCTCAGTACTGACGATCTGGCACTGCAGCACTCACTCAGTACTGACCCTCTAACAGTGCAGCGCTCACTCCATACTGACCCTCTAACAGTGCAGCACTCCCTCAGTATTGATCATCTGACTGTTCAGCACTCCTTCAGTACTGGCCCTCCACCGGTATGGAAAACCATCCGTACTGACCCTCCAACAGTATCGCACTCCCTCAGTACTGACCTTCCAACAGTATGGCACTCCCTTAGTACTGATCCTCCGACAGTGCAGCACTCCATCAGCATCAACATCCTGTCAGTGCAGCATCCCTCATTACTGATCCTCCGACAGGGCAGCGCTCGCTCAGTACTCACTCTCCAACAATAGCGCACTCCCTCGGTAATGAATCTCCATCAGTCTGGCACTCCACCAGTACTGACCATCCGACAGTATGTCATTCCCTCAGTACTGACCCTCCGACAGTATCGCACTCCCTCAATACTAACCATCTATTAGGGCAGCAACCTCTCAGTACTGAAACTGTGAGAGTGCAGCACTCCCTCAGAACTGACTCAACAACAACGCAGCGCTCCCTCAGTACTGAGACACCGACAGTAGGCAAGTCTTCATCAACAAATTGATGACAGTGCAGAACTCCCTGAGTACTGGTGCTCCGACAGTGCAGCACTCCCGTAGTACGGACTCAACAACAATGCAGCGACCCTTCAGATCTGACCATCCGACAGTGCAGCACTCACTCAGTACTGACCCTCAGAGATTGCAGCGCTCCCACAGTACAGACTCAACAACAATGCAGCACCCTCTCAGTACAGACAGTCTGTGAATGCAGCTTTCCCTCAGTACTGACTCAACAACAATGAGCCATTCCCTCAGTACTTACCATCTTACAGTGTAGCACTCCCTCAGCACTGACCCTCTGACAGTGCAGCGCTCCCACAGAACTGACACTCTGAGAGTGCAGCATTCCCTCAGTACTGACCAGCTGAAGTGCAGCATTTCCTCAGTACTGACCATCTGACACTGCAGCATTCACACAGTACTGGCACTCTGAGAGTGCAGAATTCCCTCACTGCTGATCCTCCGAAAGTGCAGCTCTCCCTCATCACCAACTTTCTGACAGTGCAGCTCTCCCTCACTACTGATCCTCAGAAAGTGCAGCACTCCCTCAGTACGGATCCTCCGACAGTGCAGCACACTCTCAGTACTGACCCTACACAAATATGGCACTCCCTCAGTACTGACCCTCCAATAGTATGATATTCCCTCAGCACTGAACATCTAACAGTGCAGCACTCCCTCAGTACTGATCCTCCGACAGTGCAGTAATCCCTCAGTACTGACCCTTCAACAGTGCAGCTCTCCCTCAGTACTGACCACCCAAGTATCGCACTGCCTCAGAACTGACCCTCCGACAATACAGCACCACCTCAGTACTGACCATCCGACAGTATGGCACTCCCTCAGTACTGACCCTCCGACAGAATGTCTGCCTCTCAGGACTGACCCTCCGACAGTGCGACACACCCTCATACTGACACTCGAACAGGGTCGCACTCCCTCGCTACTGACTCTCCAAATATGCAGCACTCCCACAATACGTATCCTCCGACAGTGCAGCACTGCCTCAGTACCGAATTTCTGACAGTGCAGCACTGCCACAGCACTGACCCTCTAGCAGAGCAGCACTCCCTCAGTACGGATCCTCCGACAGTGCCGCACACCCTCAGTGCTGACCCTCCAACAGCACAGCACTCCCTCAGTACTGACCCTCCAAAGGTGCAGCACCCCCTCAGTAATGACACTCCAGCAGAATGGCACTCCCTCAGTGCTTGCAGTCCAATAGTATGATACTGCCTCTGTCATGACCCTCCATCAGTATGGCACTACCTCAGTAACTGAATCTCTGACAGTATGGTGCTCCCTCAGTACTGACCATCTTGCAGTGCAGCACTCCCTTAATACTGACACACTGAGAGTGCAGCATTCCCTCCGTACTGACTCAAAAACAATACAGCACTCCCTCATCACCAACATTCTGACAGTGCAGCATCCCTCATTACTGATCATCTGACAGGGCAGCACTCCCTCAGTAATTGACCCTCCAACAGTATGGAACACCCTCAGAACTGACCCTTCAACAGTGCAGCACTCCCTCAGTACTGACCCTCCAACTATTGCACTCCCTCAGAACTGACCCTCCGAAAATACGGCACCACCACAGTCCTGACCATCCGACGGTATGGCACTCCCACAATACTGACCGTCCGACAAAATGTCAGTCCCTCAGACCTGACCCTCCGACAGTGCGGCACACCCTCAGTACTGTTCCTCCCACTGTCCAGCAGTCCCTCAGTGCTGACCCTCCACCTGTATGGCCAACCAATAGTACTGACCCTCCAACAGTAAGGCACTCCCTCAGTACTGACCCTCCGACAGTATGGCACTCCATCGGTGCTGACCATCTGATGGTGCAGCATCCGTCAATACTGAGTGCAGCGCTCCCTCAGTACTGACTCATCAACAATGCAGCGCTCCCTCAGTACTGATCCTCTAACGGAAGGCAATCCTGCATCACCAAGTTTCTGACAGTGCAGCACTCCCTCAATACAGACCCTCTGGCAGTGCAGCTTTCACTTAGTAACGACTTTCTGACAGTGCAACACTCCGTCAGCACTGACTCTCTAATAGTGCAGCACTCCCTCAGTACTGACCCTCCAACAGTACGGCACGCCCTCATTTCTGACCCTCCAGCAGTATGGCTTTCCGTCAGTACTGATCCTCTGACAGTATGGCACTCCCTCAGTACTGATCCTCCGACAGTGCAGCACTCCCTCAGTACTGACAAGCTGAGAGTGCAGCGCTCCCTCAGTACTGACTCAACAACAATGCAACACTCCCTCAGTACTGACCCGCTGGCAGTCAGCATCCCTCAGTACTAACACTCTGAGAAAGATGCACTCAATCAGTACAGACTCAACAATAATGCAGAACTCCCTCAGTTCTGACAGTCTGAGGTTGCAGCACTCATTCAGTTCTGACCCTCTGACAGTGCAGCACTCCGTCAGTACTGACACTCGGTGATTGCAGCGTTCCCTTAGTACTGTCTCAACAACAACGCAGCGCTCCCTCCGAACTGACCACTGGTAGGTAAGCTCTCCCTCAGTGCTGACTCAACAACAATGCAGCACACCCGCAGTCCTGACATTCTGAGAGTGTAGCATTCCCTCAGTACTGATCCTCCGACAGTGAAGCACTCCCTCATCACCAGCTTTCCGACAGTGCAGCACTCCCTTAGTACTGACCCTCTAACAGTGCACAACTCACTCAGTACTGACCCTCTAACAGTGCAGCACTCCCTCAGTACTGATCCTCCGACTGTGCAGCACTCCCCCAGTACAGGCCCTCCACCGGTATGGAAAACCATCGGTTCTGACCCTCTAACAGTATCGCATCTCCCTCAGTACTGACCATCCAACAGTATGGCACACCCTTAGTAATCACCCTCCATCTGTATGGCACTCCACCAGTATTGACCATCTGACAGTGCAGCACTCCGTCAGTACTGAATCTCCGACAGTAAGCAATCCCTCATCACCAAGTTTCTGACAGTGCAGCACTCTTTCAGTACTGACCATCTGACAGTGCAGCACTCCCTCAGAACTGACTCCACAACAATGCAGCACTCCGTCAGTACAGACACTCTTAAAATGCAGCACTCCCTCAGTACTGAGTCAACAACAGTGCAGCACTCCCTCTGTACTGATGCTCCGACAGTGCAGCACTCCTCAGTACTGACACTCGGAGATGCAGCGTTCCCTCAGTACTGACGCAGCAACAATGCAGCACTCCCTCAGAACTACTCATCTGTCAGCGCAGCACTCCCTCAGTACTGACACAACAACAATGCAGCACTCCCTCAGTACTGATACTCGAGGGCTGCAGCACTCCCTCGGTTCTGACTATCTGACAGTGCAGCACTCCCTCAGTACTGTTCATCCGACTGTGCAGCACTCCCTCAGGACTGACCATCCACCGGTATGCAAAACCATCAGTACTGATCCTCCAACAGTATCGCACTCCCTCAGTATTGACCATCCAACACTCCCTAAGTACTGACCCTCCAATAGTGCAGCACTCCCTCAGTACTGACTCTCCAACAGATTGGTACTCCCTCAGTACTGACAATCTGACAGTGCAGCAATCATCAACAGTGACACTCCGAGAGTGCAGCGCCTGCTCATTACTGACTCAAAAACCATGCAGCACTCTCTCACTACTGACACTCTGAGAGTGCAGCATTCCCTCAGTACTGACTCAACAACAATGCAGCTCTCCTTCAGAACTTACCATCCAACAGTGCAGCAATGCCTCAGTACTGACACTCTGAGAGTGCAGCATTCCCTCAGTACTGACTCAACAACAATGCAGCTCTCCTTCAGAACTTACCATCCAACAGTGCAGCAATGCCTCAGTACTGACACTCTGAGAGTGCAGAGCTCCCTCAGAACTGACTCAGCAACAATGCAGCTTTCCCACAGCACTGACAGTCTGAGAATGCAGCTTTCCCTCAGAACTGACACTCTGAGAGTTCAGCATTCCTCCCGTACTGACTCAAGAACAATGCAGCACACACTTTGTACTGACCCTCTGACAGTGCAGCACTCCCTCAGTACTGAATCAACAACAATGCAACAGTCCCTCAGTACTGACGCTCTGAGGGTGCAGCACTCTCTCAGTACTGACCTTCTGACAGTGCAGCACTCCCACAGTAGTGACACTCTGAGAGTGCAGCGCTCCCTCATTACTGACTCAACAACAGTGCATCACTCTCTCAGTACTGACCGTCGCAGAGTGCTGCATTCCCTCAGTACTGATCTTCAGACAGTGCAGCACTCCATCAGCACCAACATCCTGTCAGTGCAGCATCCCTCAGTACTGATCCTCCGACAGGGCAGCGCTCGCTCAGTACTGACTCTCCAACAATAGGGCACTCCCTCGGTACTGACCCTCCATCAGTCTGGCACTCCACCAGTACTGACCATCCGACAGTATGTCACTCCCTCAGTACTGACCCTCCGACAGTAGCGCACTCCCTCAATACTAACCATCTATTAGGGCTTCGGTGACTGCAGCTTTGATAGTAATGGAGGTGCGGGAGCGGGGTTACAGCAGCGAAGTCAATTTCAGTGTAAGTTTAAACGTGAATTCCCTTTTGTTTTCGGAGGACCAGGGGACTGCTGGGTAAGTAACAACTATATATTTGGGTTGTTTAAAATCTCTTTCTTTTAGTTTCGGTGGCTGCAGCTTTGAGAGTAACGGAGGTGCGGGAGCGGGCTTACAGCTGCGAAGTCAATTACAGTGGAAATTTAAAAGTGAATTCCCTTTTGTTTTCGGAGGACCAGGGGACTGCTGGGTAAGTAAAAACTATATATTTGGGTTGTTTAAAATCTCTTTCTTTTAGTTTCGGTGGCTGCAGCTTTGATAGTAACGGAGGTGCGGGAGTGGGCTTACAGCTGCGAAGTCAATTACAGTGGAAGTTTAAAAGTGAATTCCCTTTTGTTTTCGGAGGACCAGGGGACTGCTGGGTAAGTAAAAACTATATATTTGGGTTGTTTAAAATCTCTTTCTTTTAGTTTCGGTGGCTGCAGCTTTGATAGTAACGGAGGTGCGGGAGCGGGCTTACAGCTGCGAAGTCAATTACAGTGGAAGTTTAAAAGTGAATTCCCTTTTGTTTTCGGAGGACCAGGGGACTGCTGGGTAAGTAAAAACTATATATTTGGGTTGTTTAATATCTCTTTCTTTTAGTTTCGGTGGCTCCAGCTTTGATTGTAACAGAGGTGCGGGAGCGGGCTTACAGCTGCGAAGTCAATTACAGTGGAAGTTTAAAAGTGAATTCCCTTTTGTTTTCGGAGGACCAGGGGACTGCTGGGTAAGTAAAAACTATATATTTGGGTTGTTTAATATCTCTTTCTTTTAGTTTCGGTGGCTCCAGCTTTGATTGTAACGGAGGTGCGGGAGCGGGCTTACAGCTGCGAAGTCAATTTCAGTGTAAGTTTAAAAGTGAATTCCCTTTTGTTTTCGGAGGACCAGGGGACTGCTGGGTAAGTAAGAACTATATATTTGTGTGGTGGATGTACCCGAGACACTACATGTGTAGTGTCTCCCACCCACCCTCCTCCTCGAACCAAAAAAAATGACTCTGGTGTGTTGATAAGGTAAGCTTTTTATTTAAGAAGTTCTGTCCGTTGGATTGCGAATCGAACAAGTTTTGACTTTTTGTTTTTGGTTTTTCAGTAGATTTGTTGGGAATTTAGAATAGTGGGAATGGAGGTTAAGGCAGTTGTATGTTCCTCCTGCAGAATGTGGGAGGTAAGGGTCGACAAGAGTGTCCCTGCTGACTGCATATGCAGAAAGTGCACCGAACTCCTAAACCTCGAGAACCGCGTTCGGGAACTTGAGCTGGAGCTGGATGAACTTCGGATCATTCGGGAGGTGGAGGAGGTTATTGAGAGGAGTTATGGGGAGGTAGTATCACCTCAGGTAAAAGAAGTAGGTAGATGGGTTACCGTCAGGGGAAGGAGAGGGAACCAGCAGGCAGTGCAGGGATCCCCTGTGGCCGTTTCCCTCAACAACAGGTATACCGTTTTGGATACTGCTGCGGGGGACGACTTACCAGGGGTAAGCAATGGGGTACAGGTATCTGGCACAGAGTCTGTCCCTATTGCTCAGAAGGGAAGGGGGAAGAGGAGCAGAACGTTAGTCATTGGGGACTCCATAGTTAGGGGAACAGATAGGAGGTTCTGTGGGAACGAGAGAGACTCACGGTTGGCGTGTTGCCTCCCAGGTGCCAGGGTTCGTGATGTCTCGGATCGTGTTTTTGGGATCCTTAAGGGGGAGGAGGAGCAGCCACAAGTCGTGGTCCACATAGGCACCAACGAGATAGGTAGGAAGAGAGATGGGGATTTAAGACAGAAATTCACGGAGCTCGGGTGGAAGCTTAGAGTGAGAACAAACAGAGTTGTTATCTCTGGGTTGTTGCCCGTGCCACGTGATAGCGAAGCGAGGAATAGGGAGAGAGAGGAGTTGAACATGTGGCTGCAGGGAAGGTGCAGGAGGGAGGGTTTTGGTTTCCTAGATAATTGGGGCTCTTTCTGGGGTAGGTGGGACCTCTACAAACAGGATGGTCTTCACCTGAACCAGAGGGGTACCAATATACTGGGGGGGGGGAGATTTGCTAGTACTCTTCGTGGGGGTTTAAACTAATTCAGCAGGGGAATGGGAACCTAAAATGTCGTGCCAGTGTGGCAAGAACCTGGTTTAAAGTGTGTCTAATTCAACGCCAGGAGCATCCGGAATAAGGTGGGTGAGCTTGCAGCATGGGTTGGTACCTGGGATCTCGATGTAGTGGCCATTTCGGAGACATGGGTAGAGCAGGGGCAGGAATGGATGCTGCATGTTCCGGGATTTAGATGTTTCAGTAAGAACAGAGAAGATGGTAAAAGAGGGGGAGGTGTGGCATTGTTAATCAAGGAGAGTATTACAGCGACAGAAAGGACGTTTGAGGACTCGTCTACTGAGGGAGTATGGGCCGAGGTTAGAAACAGGAGAGGTGAGGTTACCCTGTTGGGAGTCTTTTATAGACCTCCAAATAGTTCCAGAGATGTAGAGGAAAGGATAGCGAAGATGATTCTCGACAGGAGCGAGAGTAACAGGGTAGTGGTTATGGGGGACTTTAACTTTCCAAATATTGACTGGAAATACTATAGTTCGAGTACTTTAGATGGGTCTGTTTATGTCCAGTGTGTGCAGGAGGGTTTTCTGACACAGTATGTAGACAGGCCAACCAGGGGCGATGCCACATTGGATTTGGTACTGGGAAATGAACCCGGCCAGGTGTTACATTTAGATGTAGGTGAGCACTTTGGTGATAGTGATCATAATTCGGTTAGGTTTACCTCAGCGATGGGCAGGGACAGGTATATACCGCAGGGCAAGAATTATAGCTGGGGGAAAGGGAATTATGATGCGATTACGCAAGATTTAGGATGCGTAGGATGGGGAAGGAAACTGCAGGGGATGGGAACAATCGAAATGTGGAGCTTATTCAAGGAGCAGCTACTGCGTGTCCTTGATAAGTATGTACCTGTGAGGCAGGGAGGAAGTTGTCGAGCGAGGGAGCCGTGGTTTACTAAGGAAGTTGAAGCGCTTGTCAAGAGGAAGGAGAAGGCTTATGTTAGGATGAGACGTGAAGGCTCAGTTAGGGCGCTTGAGTGCTACAAGCTTGCCAGGAAGGATCTAAAGGGAGAGCTAAGAAGAGCAAGAAGAGGACACGAGAAGTCATTGGCGGATAGGATCAGGGAAAACCCTAAGGCTTTCTATAGGTATATCAGGAATAAAAGAATGACTAGAGTTAGATTAGGGCCAATCAAGGATAGTAGTGGGAAGTTGTGTGTGGAATCAGAGGAGAGA
Organism: Heterodontus francisci; assembly: GCF_036365525.1. Taxonomy (NCBI): domain Eukaryota; kingdom Metazoa; phylum Chordata; class Chondrichthyes; order Heterodontiformes; family Heterodontidae; genus Heterodontus; species Heterodontus francisci. The sequence continues at coordinate 31,339,538 of NC_090412.1, read as the reverse complement.
GGGGAAGTGTTAAATGAATATTTTGCGTCAGTATTTACAGTAGAGAAAGAAAATGTTGTTGAGGAGAATACTGAGATTCAGGCTACTAGGCTAGATGGGATTGAGGTTCACAAGGAGGAGGTGTTATCAATTTTGGAAAGTGTGAAAATAGATAAGTCCCCTGGGCCAGATGGGATTTATCCCAGGATTCTCTGGGAAGCTAGGGAGGAGATTGCAGAGCCTTTGTCCTTGATTTTTATGTCGTCATTGTCGACAGGAATAGTGCCGGAAGACTGGAGGATAGCAAATGTTGTCCCCTTGTTCAAGAAGGGGAGTAGAGACTGCCCTGTTAATTATAGACCTGTGAGCCTTACTTCGGTTGTGGTTAAAATGTTGGAAAAGGTTGTAAGAGACAGGATTTATAATCATCTTGAAAAGAATAAGTTCATTAGCGATAGTCAGCACGGTTTTGTGACGGGTAGGTCGTGCCTCACAAACCTTATTGAGTTTTTCGAGAAGGTGACCAAACAGGTGGATGAGGGTAAAGCAGTGGATGTGGTGTATATGGATTTCAGTAAGGCGTTTGATAAAGTTCCCCACGGCAGGCTATTGCAGAAAGTACGGTAGTATGGGGTTGAAGGTGATTTAGAGCTTTGGATCAGAAATTGGCTAGCTGAAAGAAGACAGAGGGTGGTGGTTGATGGCAAATGTGCATGCTGGAGTTTAGTTACTAGTTGTGTACCGCAAGGATCTGTTTTGAGGCCACTGCTGTTTGTGATTTTTCTAAATGACCTGGAAGAGGGTGTAGAAGGGTGGGTTAGTAAATTTGCAGATGACACTAATGTCGGTGGAGTTGTGGATAGTGCTGAAGGATGTTGTAGGGTACAGAGGGACATAGATAGGCTGCAGAGCTGGGCTGAGAGATGGCAAATTGAGTTTAATGCGGAAAAGTGTGAGGTGATTCACTTTGGAAGGAGTAACAGGAATGCAGAGTACTGGGCTAATTGGAAGATTCTTGGTAGTGTCGATGAACAGAGAGATCTTGGTGTCCAGGTGCATAAATCCCTGAAGGTTGCTACCCAGGTTAATAGGGCTGTTAAGAAGGCATATGGTGTGTTAGCGTTTATTCGTAGGGGGATCGAGTTTCGGAGCCACGAGGTCATGCTGCAGCTGTACAAAACTCTGGTGAGACCGCACCTGGAGTATTGCGTGCAGTTCTGGTCACCGCATTATAGGAAGGATATGGAAACTATGGAAAGGGTGCAGAGGAGATTTACTAGGATGTTGCCTGGTACGGAGCGAAGGTCTTACGAGGAATGGCTGAGGGACTTGAGGTTGTTTTCGTTGGAGAGAAGGAGGAGGAGAGGTGACTTAATAGAGACATATAAGATAATCAGAGGGTTAGATAGGGTGGATAGTGAGAGTCTTTTTCCTCGGATGGTGATGGCAAACACGAGGGGACATAGCTTCAAGTTGAGGGGTGGTAGATATAGGACAGATGTCAGAGGTAGTTTCTTTACTCAGAGAGCAGGAAGGGCGTGGAACGCTCTGCCTGCAGCAGTAGTAGATTCGCCAACTTTAAGGGCATTTAAGTGGTCATTGGATAGACATATGGATGAAAATGGAATAGTGTAGGTCAGATGGTTTCACAGGTCGGCGCAACATCGAGGGTCGAAGGGCCTGTACTGCGCTGTAATGTCCTATTTCTAATTCTAATTCTAACCTCTCAGTACTGAAACTGTGAGAGTGCAGCGCTCCCTCAGTTTTGACTCAACAACAATGCAGCGATCCTTCAGATCTGACCATCCGAGAGTGCAGCACTCACTCAGTACTGACCCTCTGAGATTGGAGCGCTCCCACAGTACAGACTCAACAACAATGCAGCACCCTCAGTACAGACAGTCTGTGAATGCAGCTTTCCCTCAGTACTGACTCAACAACAATGAGCCGTTCCCTCATTACCTACCATCTTACAGTGCAGCACTCCCTCAGCACTGACCCTCTGACAGTGCAGCGCTCCCACAGAACTGACACACTGAGAGTGCAGCGTTCCCTCAGTAGTGACTCAACAACAATGCAGCACTCCGTCAGTACTGACACTCTGAGAGTGCAGCTTTCCCTCAGTACTGACCAGCTGAAGTGCAGCATTTCCTCAGTACTGAACATCTGACACCGCAGCATTCACACAGTACTGGCACTCTGAGAGTGCCGAATTCCCTCACTACTAATCCTCCGACAGTGCAGTTCTCCCTCATCACCAACTTTCTGACAGTGCAGCTCTCCCTCACTACTGATATTCAGAAAGTGCAGCACTCCCTCAGTACGGATCCTCCGACAGTGCAGCACACTCTCAGTACTGACCCTACACAAATATGGCACTCCCTCAGTACTGACCCTCCAATAGTATGATATTCCCTCAGCACTGAACATCTAACAGTGCAGCACTCCCTCAGTACTGATCCTCCGACAGTGCAGCAATCCCTCAGTACTGACCCTCCACCAGTATGGCACTCCCTCAGTATTGACCCTCCAACAGTATGGAACACGCTCAGTACTGACCCTTCAACAGTGCAGCTCTCCCTCAGTCCTGACCACCCAAATATCGCACTGCCTCAGAACGGACCCTCCGACAATACAGCACCACCTCAGTACAGACCATCCGACAGTATGGCACTCCCTCAGTACTGACACTCCGACAGAATGTCTGTCCCTCAGTACTAACCCTCCGACAGTGCGGCACACCCTCAGTACTGACACTCGAACAGGGTAGCACTCCCTCAGTAATGACTCTCCAAATATGCAGCACTCCCACAATACGTATCCTCCGACAGTGCAGCACTGCCTCAGTACCAAATTTCTGACAGTGCAGCACTGCCACAGCACTGACCCTCTAGCAGAGCAGCACTCCCTCAGTACGGATCCTCCATCAGTGCAGCACACCCTCAGTGCTGACACTTCAACAGAATAGCACTCCCTCAGTACTAACCCTCCAAAAGTGCAGCACTCCCTCAGTAATGACAATCCATCAGAATGGCACTCCCTCAGTGCTTACAGTCCAATAGTATGATACTGCCTCAGTAATGACCCTCCATCAGTATGGCACTACCTCAGTAACTGACTCTCTGACAGTATGGTGCTTCCTCAGTACTGACCATCTTGCAGTGCAGCACTCCCTTAATACTGACACACTGAGAGTGCAACACACCCTCAGTACTGACACACTGAGAGTGCAGCATTCCCTCTGTACTGACTCAAAACCAATGCAGCACTCCATCGTCACCAACATTCTGACAGTGCAGCATCCCTCATTACTGACCCTTCAACAGTGCAGCACTCCCTCAGAACGGACTCTCCGACAATACGGCACCACCACAGTACTGACCATCCGACGGTATGGCACTCCCACAATACTGACCATCCGACAGAATGTCAGTCCCTCAGACCTGACCCTCTGACAGGGCGGCACACCCTCAGTACTGTTCCTCCCACTGTCCAGCAGTCCCTCAGTGCTGACCCTCCACCTGTATGGCCAACCAATAGTACTCACCCTCCAACAGTAAGGCACTCCCTCAGTACTGACCCTCCGACAGTATGGCACTCCCTCGGTGCTGACCATCTGATGGTGCAGCATCCGTCAATACTGAGTGCAGCGCTCCCTCAGTACTGACTCATCAACAATGCAGCGCTCCCTCAGTACTGATCCTCTGACGGAAGGCAATCCCGCATCACCAAGTTTATGACAGTGCAGCACTCCCTCAGTACTGACCCTCCAAAAGTGCAGCACTCCCTCGGTAATGACACTACAGCAGAATGGCACTCCCTCAGTGCTTACAGTCCAATAGTATGATACTGCCTCAGTAATGACCCTCCATCAGTATGGCACTACCACAGTAACTGACTCTCTGACAGTATGGCACTCCCTCAGTACTGAACCTCCGACTGTGCAGCACTCCCTCAGTACTGTCCTTTCATCATTATGGCACTTCCTCAGTACTTTTCTTCCGACAGTATGGCACTCCCTCAGTACAGACTCTCCGAAAGTCTGGCACTCCCTCAGTACTGTTCCTTCACTGGACAGCAGTCCCTCAGTACTGACCCTCCACCGGCATGGCCAACCATTTCTACGGAGCCTCCATCAGTCCTGCACTCCCTCAGTACTGACACTCCAACAGCATGGCACTCCCTATGTACTGACCAACCAACAGTGCAGCTCTCCCTCACTACGGACTCTCCAACAGTATGGCACTCCCTCAGTACTGACCCTCCGACAGTGTGGCACTCCCTCAGTGCTGACCATCTGACAGTGCAGCATTCGTCCATACTGACACTCTGAGATTGCAGCGCACCCTCATGACTGACTCAACAACAATGCAGCGCCCCCTCAGTACTATTCCTCCGAAGGTAGGCAATCCCTCATCACCAAGTTTCTGACAGTGCAGCACTCCCTCTTTACTGTTCCTCTGACAGCGCAGCACTCCCTCAACAACAATGCAGCGCTCCTTCAGAACTGACCATCCGAGAGTGCAGCGTTCCTTCATTACTGACTCAGCAACAATGCAGCGCTCCCTCAGTACTGACCCTCTGACAGTTCAGCACTCCCTCAGTACTGACTCAACAACAATGCAGCACCGCTTCAGTACTGACTCTCTCACAGTGCAGCACTCCCTTATCGATGACACTCCAAGAGTGCAGCATTCCCTCAGGACTGACCATCGGACTGTGCAGCACTCCCTCAGTAACGACTTTCTTACAGTGCAGCACTCCCTCAGTTCTGATCCTCTAACTGTGCAGCACTCCCTCAGTACTGACCCTCCACCGGTTTGTCACACCATCAGTACTGACCCTCCAACAGTATGGCACTCCCTCAGTACAGACCGTCTATCATTAAAGCATTCCCACTTTACTGACCATCTGACAGTAAACACTCCCTCAGTACTGACCCTCCGACAGTATGGCACACCCTCAGTACTGAGCATCTGACAGTGCAGCACTCACTCAGTCTTGACACTCTGAGAGTGCTGCATTCCCTAAGTACCGACTATCTGACAGTGCAACATGTCCTCAGCATTGACACTTCAGCAGTGCAGCACTCCTTCAGTACTGACCCTCCAACTATGGCACTCCCTCAGTCTCGACCCTCCATCAGAATGGCACTCCTTCAGTCCTGATCCTCCGACAGTATGGCGTTCCCTCAGTACTGACCTCCGACAGAATGGCACACCGTCAGTACTGACCCGCTGACATTTCAGCGCTCCCTCAGTACTGACTCAACAACAATTCAGCAGTACCTCAGTACTCAACCACTGACAGAGCAGCATCCCTCAATCTTGACACTGTGAGAGTGCAGCGCTCCCTCAGTGCTGACTCAGCAACAATGCAGCACTCCCTCAGTACTGACTCTCTCACAGTACAGTATTCCCACAATACTGATTCAACAACAATGCAGCGCTCGCTCAGTACCGACCATCAGACAGTGAAGAACTCCCTCAGTACTGACGCTCCAAAAGTGCAGCAATCCCTCAGTACTGGCCCTCCGACAATATGGCACTCCCTCAGTACTGACCCTCTAACAGTGCAGCACCTTCTCAGTACCGACCCTCCACCAGTATGGCACTCCGTCAGTAATGAACCACCGACAGTATACACTCCCTCAGTACAGATCCTCTGACAGTGCAGCACTCCCTCATTACCGACTCTCTGGCAGTGCAACACTCCTTCAGTACTAACCCTCTAACAGTGCAGCACTCCCTCAGTACTGACCCTCCATCAGTACGGCACTCCCTCAGTACTCATCCTCGGATAGTATGGCAATCCCTCAGTACTGACCCTCCGAAAGTTTGGCACACCCTCAGTACTGATCTTCTGACACTATGGCAGTCCCTCAGTACTGACCCTCCGACAGTATGGCACTCCCTCAGTACTGACCCTCCGACAGTATGGCACACCCTCAGTCCTGACACACCGGCAGAATGGCACTCCCTCAGTAGTGACCCTCAGATTGTATGGCAATCACTCAGTACTGACCTTCCGAAAGTTTGGCACTCCCTCAGTACTCATCTTCTGACACTATGGAGGTCCCTCAGTACTGACCCTACGACAGCATGGCACTCCCTCAGAACTGACCTGCTGACATTACGGCACCCCCTCATTACTGACCCTCCGACAGTACAGCACTTCCTTCCTACTGACCCTCCGACAGAGCAGCACTCTTTCTGTACAAACTTTCTGCCTGTGCTACACTCCTTCAGTACTTACACTCTGACAGTGCAGTACTCCCTCAGCATTGAACCTCCAAATGTATGGCACTCCCACAGGACTGAGCATCTGACAGTGCAGAACTTCCTTCGTACTGACCCTCCGACGATGTTGAATTCCCTCAGTAAAGACTCTCTGACAGTGCGGCACAGCTTCAATACTAATCCTCCAACAGTGCGGCTGTCCCTCAGTACCGAACCTCCGACAGTATGGCACTCCCTCAGTACTGACATTCCGACAGTGCGGCACTCCCTCAGTACTGACCCTCCGACAGTATGGCACTCCCTCAGTACTGACTCTCCGACAGTATGGCGTTCCCTCAGTACTGACCTCCGACAGAATGGCACACCGTCAGTACTGACCCGCTGACATTTCAGCGCTCCCTCTGTACTGACTCAACAACAATGCAGCAGTACCTCAGTACTCAACCACTGACAGAGCAGCATCCCTCAATCTTGACACTGTGAGAGTGCAGCGCTCCCTCAGTGCTGACTCAGCAACAATGCAGCACTCCCTCAGTACTGACTCTCTCACAGTACAGTATTCCCACAGTACTGATTCAACAACAATGCAGCGCTCGCTCAGTACCGACCATCAGACAGTGAAGAACCCCCTCAGTACTGACGCTCCAAAAGTGCAGCAATCCCTCAGTACTGGCCCTCCAACAATATGGCACTCCCTCAGTACTGACCCTCTAACAGTGCAGCACCTTCTCAGTACCGACCCTCCACCAGTATGGCACTCCGTCAGTAATGAACCACCGACAGTATACACTCCCTCAGTACAGATCCTCTGACAGTGCAGCACTCCCTCATTACCGACTCTCTGGCAGTGCAACACTCCTTCAGTACTAACCCTCTAACTGTGCAGCACTGCCTCAGTACTGACCCTCTAACTATGGCACTTCCTCAGTACTGACCCTCCAGCAGTACGGCACTCCCTCAGTACTCATCCTCGGATAGTATGGCAATCCCTCAGTACTGACCCTCCGAAGGTTTGGCACACCCTCAGTACTGATCTTCTGACACTATGGCAGTCCCTCAGTACTGACCCTCTGACAGTATGGCACTCCCTCAGTACTGACCCTCCGACAGTATGGCTCACCCTCAGTCCTGACACACCGGCAGAATGGCACTCCCTCAGTAGTGACCCTCAGATTGTATGGCAATCACTCAGTACTGACCTTCCGAAAGTTTGGCACTCCCTCAGTACTCATCTTCTGACGCTATGGAAGTCCCTCAGTACTGACCCTACGACAGCATGGCACTCCCTCAGAACTGACCTGCTGACATTACAGCACGCCTTCATTACTGACCCTCCGACAGTATAGCACTTCCTTCGTACTGACCCTCCGACAGAGCAGCACTCTTTCTGTACCAACTTTCTGCCTCTGCTACACTCCCTCAGTACTTACACTCTGACAGTGCAGCACTCCCTCAGCATTGAACCTCCAAATGTATGGCACTCCCACAGGACTGAGCATCTGACAGTGCAGAACTTCCTTCGTACTGACCCTCCGACGATGTTGAATTCCCTCAGTAAAGACTCTCTGACAGTGCGGCACAGCTTCAATACTAATCCTCCAACAGTGCGGCTGTCCCTCAGTACCGAACCTCCGACAGTATGGCACTCCCTCAGTACTGACATTCCGACAGTGCGGCACTCCCTCAGTACTGACCCTCCGACAGTATGGCACTCCCTCAGTACTGACTCTCTGACAGTATGGCCCTCCCTCAGTACCGACCCTCCGTCAGTACTGTGCTCTCTCAGCCTGACAATTGGACAGTCCGGCACTCCCTCACTGCTGACGCGATGAGAGTGCAGTGCTCCCTGAGTACTGACCCTCCGAAAGTGCGGCACTCCATCTGTACTGACCCTCTAACAGTGCAACACTTCCTCAGTACTGACCCTCCAAATGTATGGCACTCCATCAGGACTGAGCATCTGACAGTGCAGCACTTCCTCAGTGCTGACACCCCGACAGTATGGAATTCCCTCATTAAAGAGCCTCTGACAGTGCGGCACAGCCTGAGTACTGATCCTCCAACAGTGCGGATGTCCCTCAGTACCGACACTCCGGCAGTATGGCACTCCCTGAGTACAGACCTTCCGAATGTGCGGCACTCCATCAGTACTGACCCTCTAAAAGTGCTGCACTCCCACAGTACTGTCCCTCCAACAGTGCGGCTCTCCCTCAGTACCGACGCTCCGACAGTATGGCACTTCTTCAGTACTGACCCTCTGACAGTGCAGCACTCCCTCAGTACTGACAGTCTGAGAGTGCAGCACTACCTCAGCACTGAGACTCTGAGAGTGCTGCGTTCCCTCAGTACTGAGAAAACAGCAATGCACGCCCCATCTGTGCTGACATACTGACAGTGCAGCACTCCCTCTGTACTGACCCTCTGACAGTGCAGCACTCCCTCGGTACTGACAATCTGAGACTGCAGCTTCCCACAGTACTGGCTCAACAACAATGCCGCGCCCCCTCACTACTGACCCTCCGACAGTATGGCACTCCCTCAGTACTGATCCTCTGAAAGTGCCGCACTCCCTCATCACCAACTTTCTGACAGTGCGGCATTCCTCAGTACTGACCCTCTGACAGTGCAGCACTCCCTCGGTACTGACAATCTGAGAGTGCTGCATTCCCTCAGTACTGACTCAACAACAATGCAGCGCCTCTCAGTACTGACCCTCCGACAGTATGGCACTCCCTCAGTACTGATCCTCTGAAAGTGCCGCACTCCCTCATCACGAACTTTCTGACAGTGCGGCATTTCTCAGTACTGGCCCTACGAATGTATGGCACTCCCTCTGTACTGACCCTCCGACATTGCTGCACTCCCTCAGTACTGACCCTCTAACAGTACAGCACTCTCTCAGTACTGACACTCCAAAAGTATGGCACTCCCTCAGGACTCAGCATCTGACAGTGCAGCACTACCACAGTACTGACCCTCCGACAGTGTGGAATTCCCTCAGTAAAGAGCATCTGACAGTGCGGCACAGCCTGAGTACTGATCCTCCAACAGTGCGGCACTCCCTCAGTGTTAACCTTCGACAGTATGGCACTCCTTCAGTACTGAACCTCTGACAGTATGGCACTCCCTCATTACTGACCCTCCAACAGTACAGCACTCCCTCAGTACTGACCCTCCAAAAGTATAGCACTCCCTCAGGACTCAGCATCTGACAGTGCGGCACTACCACAGTACTGACCCTCCGACAGTTTGGAATTCCCTCAGTAAAGAGCATCTGACAGTGCGGCACAGCCTGAGTACTGATTCTCCAACAGTGCGGCACTCCCTCAGTGTTAACCTTCGACAGTATGGCTCTCCTTCAGTACTGAACCTCCGACAGTATGGCACTCCCTCAGTACTGACCTTCGAACAGTGCAGCACTCCCTCCGTGCTGACAGTCGAAGAGTGCAGCACTCCCTCAGTTCTGAGACTCTGAGAGTGCACCATTCCCTCAGTGCTGACAAAACAACAATGCAGCGCCCCCTCAGTGCTGACAATCTGACAGTGCAGCACTCCCTCAGTACTGGCAATCCGATAGTATGGCATTCCCTCAGTACCAATCATTTTACAGTGTGGCAGACCCTCATCACCAACTTTCTGATAGTGCAGCACTCCCTCAGTACTGACCCTCGATTAGTGCAGCACTCCTCGGTACTGACAAACTATGAGTGCAGAATTCCTTCAGTACTGACTCAACAACAATGCTGCGCCCCCTCAGTAGTTACCCTCCGACAGTATGGCATTCCCTCAGAACTGACCTTCTGACAGTATGGCACTCCCTCGGTACTGACCCTCCGACAGGACAGCACTCCTTCTGCATCAGCTTTCTGCCTGTGCTACACTCCCTCAGTACTGACCCTCTAACAGTGCAGCACTCCCTCTGTACTGACCCTCGAATAGTGCAGCACTCCTCGGTACTGACAAACCGAGAGTGCAGAATTCCTTCAGTACTGACTCAACAACAATGCTGCGCCCCCTCAGTAGATACCCTCCGACAGTATGGCACTCCCTCAGAACTGACCTTCTGACAGTATGGCACTCTCTCAGTACTGACCCTCCGACAGTGCAGCACTCCTTCTGCATCAGCTTTCTGCCTGTGCTACACTCCCTCAGTACTGACCCTCTAACAGTGCAACACTCCCTCAGTATTGCACCACCAAATGTATGGCACTCCCTCAGGACTGAGCATCTGACAGTGCAGAACTTCCTCAGTACTGACCCTCCGACGATACTGAATTCCCTCAGTAAAGACGCCCTGGCACTCCGGCACTAATTCAATACTAATCCTCCAACAGTGCGGCTGTCCCTCAGTACCAAACCTCCGACAGTATGGCACTCTCTCAGTGCTGACATTCCGACAAGGCGGCACTCACACAGACTAACCCTCCAAAAGTGTGGCACTCCCTCTGTACCAACTTTATGACAGTGCAAGAATCCCTCAGTATTGACCCTCTAACAGAGCAGTACTCCCTCAGTACTGACCCTCTAACAGTGCAGCACTTCCTCAGTACTGACCCTCCAGACGTATGGCACTCCCTCAGGACTGAGCATCTGACAGTGCAGCACTTCCTCAGTACTGACACCCCGACAGTATGGAATTCCCTCATTAAAGAGCCTCTGACAGCCTGAGTACTGATCCTCCAACAGTGCGGATATCTCTCAGTACCGATGCTCGGACAGTATGGCACTCCCTCAGTACTGACCCTCAGAAAGTGCGGCTCTCCCTCAGTACTGACCCTCCGAAAGTGCGGCACTGAGCCTCTGAGAGTGCAGCACTCCCTCAGTACTGATAAATCAACAATGCATCGCCCCCTCAGTGCTGACATACTGACAGTGCAGCACTCCCTCAGTACTGAACCTCTGACGATGCAGCATTCACTCGGTACTGACAATCTGAGAGTGCAACATTCCTTAAGATCTGACTCAACAATAATGCAGCGCCCCCTCAGTACTGACCCTTCGACAGTATGGCACTCCCTCAGTACTGATCCTCTGAAAGTGCCACACTCCCTCATCACCAACTTTCTGACAGTGCGGCAGTTCTCAGGACTGACCCTCCGACAGTGCGGCACTCCCTCAGTGTTAACCTTCGACAGTATGGCACTCCTTCAGGACTGAACATCCGACAGTCTGGCACTCCCTCAGTACTAACATTTCGACTCTGCGGCACTCACTCAGTACTGACCCTCCGACAGTATGGCACTCCCTCAGTACTGACTCTCTGACAAAATGGCCCTCCCTCAGTACTGACCCTCCGACAGTGCGGTGCTCCCACAGCACTGACAATTGGACTGTGCAGCACTCCCTCACTGCTGAGCCTATGAGAGTGCAGTGCTCCCTGAGTACTGACCCTCGAAAGTGCAGCACTCCCTCTTTACCAACTTTATGACAGTGCAACACTCCCTCAGTATTGACCCTCTAACAGTGCAGCAGTTCCTCAGTACTGACCATCTGACAGTGTGGAATTCCCTCATTAAAGAGCCTCTGATAGTGCGGCACAGCCTGAGTACTGATCCTCCAACAGTGCGGATGTCTCTCAGTACCGATGCGCCGACAGTATGGCACTCCCTCAGGACTGACCCTCCGAAAGTGCGGCTCTCCTGCATTACTGACCCGACAACAGTGCGGCTGTCCCTCAGAACCGACGCTCCGACAGTATGGCACTCCCTCAGTACTGACCCTCCGAAAGTGCAGCACTCCCTCAGTACTGACCCTCTGAGAATGCAGCACTCCCTCAGTACTGAACCTCTGACGGTGCAGCACTCCCTCGGTACTGACAATCTGAGAGTGCAGCATTCACTAAGAACTTGCTTTTGTAGCCACGGTATTTATATGGCTACTCTAGTTCAGTTTCTGGTCAATGGTAGCCCCTAGGATGCGGATAGTGGGGGATTCAGCAATGGCAATGCCATTGAATGCCAAGGGGAGATGATTCGATTCTCTCTTGTTGGAGATTGTCATTGCCTGGCACTTGTGTGGCACGAATTTCACTTGCCGCTTATCAACCAAGCCTGGATATTATCCAGGTCTTGCTGCATTTCTACACAGACTGCACCAGTATTTGAGGAGTCATGAATGATGCTGAACATTCTGCAATCATTACCAAACATACGCAGTTCTGATCTTATGATTGAAGGAAGGTCATTGATGAAGCAGCTGAAGATGGTTGCACCCAGGACACTACCCTGAGGAACTCCTGCAGTGATGTCCTGGAGCTCAGATGGTTGACATTCAGCAACCACAGCCATCTTTCTTTGCACTAGCTATGACTCCAACCTGCAGAGTTTTCCCCCTGATTCCCATTGGCCTCAGTTTTGTGAGGGCTCCTTGATGCCATACTCGGTCAAATGCTGCCTTGATGTCAAGGGCAGTCACTATCAACTTACCTCTTGAGTTCAGCATTTATGTCCATGTTTGAACCAAGGCTGGAATGATGTCAGGAGCTGAGTGGCCCTGGTGGAACCCAAACTGAGCGTCACTGAGCAGGTTATTGCTAAGCAAGTGCAGTTTTATGACGCTGTTGATGGTAGCTTCCATCACTTTACTGATGATTGAGAGCAGACTAATGGGACGGTAATTGGCCGAGTTGGACTTGTCCTGCTTTTTGTACAGGACATACCTGGGCAATTTCCCACATTGCTGGGTAGATGCCAGCGTTGTAGCTATACCTGAACAGCTTGGGAAGGGTGCAGCAAGTTCTAGAGCACAGGTCTTCAATGCTATTGCTGGAATATTGTCAGGCCCATAGCCTTGCAGTATCCAGTGCCTTCAGTCCTTTCGTGATATCACGCAGAGTGAATCGATTTGGCTGAAATCTGGCATCTTTAATGCAGGGCACTTCAGAAGGGGACCGAGATGGATCATCAACTCGGCACTTCTGGCTGAAAATTGTTGCAAATGCTTCTGCCTTATCTCTCGCACTGATGTGCTGGGCTCCCCATCATTGAGGATGGGGATATTTGTGGAGCCACCTCCTCCAGTTAGTTGTTTAATTGTCCACCATCATTCATGACTCGGTGTGGCAGGACTGCAGAGCTTAGATCTGATCCGTTGGTTATGGGATCGCTTAGCTCTGTCTATTGCCTACTGCTTATGCTGTTTGGCATGCAAGTAGTCCTGGGTTGTCGCTTCACCAGATTGACAACTCATTTTGAGCTATGCCTGGTACTGCTCCTGGCATGCTCTCCTGCACTCTTCATTGAACCAGTCTCCTGGTTTGATGGTAATGGTGGAGTGGGGGATATACTGGCCATGAGGTTACAGATTGTGGTTGAGTACAATTCCGCTGCTTCTGATGGTCCACAGCGCTTCATGGATGCTCAGTTTTGCATTGCTAGATCTGTAATAAAGCAGTCCGATTTAGCACGGTGACAGTGCAACACAACACAATGGACGGTATCCTCAATGTAAAGGCAGGACTGTGTCTCCACAAGGACTGCGAGGTGGTCACTCCTACCAATATTGTTATGGACATCTGCAGCAGGCAGATTGGTGTGGACAAGGTCAAGTATGCTTTTCCCTCGTGTTGGTTCCCCCACCACCTGCCACAACCCCAGTCTAGCAGCTATGTCCTTTCATACTCAGCCAGATCGGTCAGTAGTGGTGCTCCAGAGCCACTCTTGATGATAGACATTGAAGTCCCCCATCCAGAGTACATTTTGCGCCCTTGCCACACAGTGCTTTTTCTAAATGGTGTTCAATATGTAGGAGTACTGACTCATGAGCTGAGGGCGGACGGTAGGTGGTAATCAGCAGGAGGTTACCATGCCCATATTTGACCTGATGCCATGAGACTTCATGGGGTCTCGAGTCGATGTTGAGGACTCCCAGGGCAACTTCCTCCATACTGTAGACCACTGTCCCGCCACCTCTGCTGGGTCTGTCCTGCCTGTGGGACAGGACATACCCAGGGATAGTGATTGCATAATCTGGGACATTGTCTGTAAAGTATGATTCCTTGAGTATATCTATGTCTGGCTGTTGCTTGACTGGTCTGTGGGACAGCTCTCCCAACTTTGGCACAAGCCCCGAGATGTTAGTAAGGAGGACTTTGCAGGGTCGACAGGGCTGGGTTTGCCATTGTCATTTCCGGTGCCTAGATCGATGCCGGGTAATCCGTCCAGTTTCATTCCTTTTTTATTGGCTTCGTAGTGGTTAGGTACAACTGAGTGGCTTGTTCGGCCAGTTCAGAGGGCAAGTTAACGCTAAGCACATTGCTGTCGGTCTGGAGTCACATGTAGACCAGACCAGGACAGCAGATTTCCTTCCCTGAAGGACATTAGTAAACCTGATGGGTTTTTACAGCAATCGACAATGGTTTCCTGGCCTTAATTAGACTAGCTTTTAATACCAGATTTATTAATTAAATTTAATTCCCCAAAATTCCCTCCTCCCACTGGCACTTCTACCACTAGTCCAGCTTCATTTCCTAAGATTTGGTCCAGTACCGCCCCTTCTTTTGTAGGACTTACTACATGCTGGCTCAAAAAGCTATCCTGAATGTACTTAAAGAATTCTCGCCCCTTTAAGTCTTTTGCACTAAGACTATCCCAGTTGATATTGGGGAAGTTGAACTCTCCTACTATTATTGCCCTATTATTTTTACACCTCTCTGAGATTTGCCTACATATCTGCTCCTCTATCTCTCCCTGACTGTTTGAAGGCCTGTAGTACACTCCCAGAAAAGTGATTTCCCCATTTTTGTTTTTTATTTTCTGCCCATATGGCCTCATTTGAGGAACCTTCTAAGATATCATCACTTTTTACTGTAGTAATTGACACCTTGATCAATAGTCTAATGCCGCCTCCTCTTTCACACCCCCCCACCCCTCCCCCACCCCAGCAGGCTTGAAAATTCTAGTCCCTGGAACTTGAGCTTCCACACTTGCGCTTCCTTCAACCATGTCCTGTGATAACAATAATATCATATTCCCATATGTTCATCAACACCCTCAATTCATCTGCCTTACCTGTAAGACTCGTTGCGTTAAAATAGATGCAATCCAGCCTTGCATTATTCGCTTGTGCCTTAACAATTCTATATTTTCTCTGCCTTCCAGAATGACCTGGTTTTTCCTCTATGTTTTACTGATTCACCCCCTACTGTGCCTCCACTCTGTATCCAATTCCCCGTCAAATTAGTTTAACCCACCGCCCCCCAACAGACACCCCCTTCCCCACCCCACCACCACCAACAACACTAGCAAACCTCCCTGCACAGATATTGGTCCCGTTCCTATTCAGGTGCCATCCGTCTGACTTGTACAGATCCTACTTTCGAAACTGAACGGTGACAATGCTTACTTGGGATAGTAATCTGTCTGGTGCAACTGTGACCATCAATGCGATGAAGTATTACTAATTATGTATACTGCAGAACTTTGAGAGGGTGCGTGGAGTGAGAGATTGCATGGTTTGTTCAGTGGCTTTGCGGGTTCAGTGATTCCGAAGGCGTTTGCATTGGGAACCCTCCACTTTAATCTTCACCTCTACCCGATCTCACCATATACAACTAGTGTGTCACTCAAAATTGAGTCCTCCACTGGTCCCTGCCTTGGGTGTGTCACTTTGAACCCAGAGTTCTCTCTCGCGCTTATTAATATCCCCAAAAGCTGAATCATACCTTATTTAGCCCTGCGAGCCTGTGCTGGTTCTTTGAAAGAGCTATGCAGTTCCTCTCACACTTCCAATGACTTCCTGCCACAGCACTGTAGATTTTTCCCGTTAAAGTTTATTCAAATCCTCTTTTAAAGTGACTGCTGAATCTATTTCCACCACTCGTTGAGGCGATGCATTCCAGATCACAACAATTTGCCATAAAATAATTCTCCTCATCCCCCCCTCTGGTTCTTTTGACAATTATCCTAATTCTGTGTCCTTTGATTACTGACCATCCTTTCACTGGAAACAGTTTATCCTCATTTACTCTGTCAAAAACACCCATGATTTTGTAAGCCTCGATTAACCCTCCTCTTAACCATCTCCACTAAGGAGAACAGTCCGAAAGTGTCCAGTCTCTCTATATTAACTGAATTTTTTAATTTATTTAGAGATGCAGCACTGAAACGGGCCCTTCGGCACACCGAGTCTGTGCCAACCAAGAACAACCCATTTTTACTAACCCTGCAGTAATCCCATATTCCCTACCACAAAAGCGGCAATTTACAATATCTTTGGCGGTGGGAGGAAACTGGGACACCCGGCGAAAACCCACGCGGTTCACAGGGAGAACTTGCAAACGCCACACAGGCAATACCCAGAATTGAACCTGGGCCCCTGGAGCTGTGAGGCTGCGGTGCTAACCACTGCACCACTGTGCCACCCATGTTTTCATCCTTGGAATCATTCTGGCCAATCTCGTCTCGCACCCTCTCCATGAATTTGACATCCTTCCTAAATTGGATACAATAATCCAGCGGGACATAATCAGTGTTTTATTAATGTTTCGTATAATTTTCATGTTTTCGCAAGGTGTTGCACTATTTATGAATCTTAGGATCCAGTATGCATTTTCAGCAGCCCTGTCAACCTGGCCTGCCAAACTCAATGTATTGTCTACAAATCTCTCCAGTTTTAGGTTTACTGTTATTATTAGTACTGAGGGAGTCCCACACTGTCAGAGGGTTAGTACCATGGGAGTGACGCACTGAAGGAGGGTCTGTACTGAAGGAGTGCTTCACAGTTGGAGGGTCATCACTGAGGGAGAATTACACTGTTGGAGGATCAACGCAGACAGAGAGCTGTATCGGCAGAGGGCAGAACTTAGGGAGTAATGCACTGTATGCGGGTCAGTACTGAGGGTGTGTTGCACTATTGGAGGGTCAGTACTGAGGGAATGCTGCACTGTCGGAGTGTCAGTATTGAGGGAGTGCTGCACTGTCAAAGATGCAGTGCTGAGGGAAAACTACACTGTCAGAGGGTCAGTACTGACCGATTATACCAAAGTCGCGTTTGCCCTCGCAGAAGGAGGCAAAAAAATCCACGGCCACTCCTGCCTGCCGAGAGACCCTCTGTCGCATTACAACACTCATCTATCCCGCAATTTATTCCTTTCCCCTGGCAGCTTCCATCAAAAGATGGAGCAGGCTCTCGGGGTTAAGTGTTTATCTGTTGAACCTGTGTAACAGGCTCGAGGGGATGAATAGCCTTTGTATTCTTCAGTAACAGGCTGGTGGGGCTGAATGGTCTCCTCATTTCCTGTGTAATAGGATCGAATGGGCTGAAAGGCCTCCTCCCTGTCCTCTGTAACAGGCTTGTGTGTCTGAATAGTGCTTCTCCTGTTGATGTGTAACAGGTACGAGCAGCTGAATGGCCACCTCCTGTTCTCGTGTAACAGCATCGAGGGACTGAATGGTCATCTCCATTTTCCGTCTAACAGGCTAAAGGGGGTCAAATGGCCTCCACCTGTTTCTGCATTAAAGGTTCGAGTGGGCTGAAAGGCCTCCTCCTGTTCCTCTAACAGACTCGAGGAGTTGGATAGGCCTCCTATTATTCCTGTGTAATAGGTTTGTGAGGGTTTAGTTGCCTGCTTGTGTTCCTCTGCAGGATACTTGAAGGGCTGAATGGCCGCCTCCTGTGTCTGTGTAACAGGCTGGAGCAGCTCAATGGGCTCCTGTTGCTGAATTTACTCTGATTGGTCAGATATGGTGTGAGATAGTGTATTTCTCTCTCTGGTTTGCCTGTCCATTTCTGGTGTCTACTCCCCACCCTGCACTTCCAAGGAACATCTGAAAACTCTTGCCAATGTGTCGGTGAAAGATTTTCGGTGCCTCCAATCTCAATTCTCAGTGCTTCACAATGAGCACGTGCAGCTCAACGCACAGACAGATGATGGCCGCAATCTGCTCTTTACTGGCCGGACCGCAATCGAGTGAGTGATATCACTGAAACAGCTTGAGGTCGAAAGATGGAACTGATGGTGTTTGAAAGAACAACCTAATTGCTGGGAGAACACAGCTTCGAGTTTTAATCAGTCAATTAATGTAATCAGAATTGTGCAGTCTTTGGAGTTTTCCAGTCAAACTCATAAATTAATATATTCTATCACAACATGGACTGGACTTGATGTTGTAATCTGTTCAATTAGGGAAAAAAAGTTTGAACAATGTGGCAACCTCGGGATCCCCGTGGAGATTCCACAGGTTATAAATTACAGGGTCTGGGAATGTATTGCTTCAGAGTTTAATCCACAAAGATTGCCTGCAGCACGAACTGACGATCACTGAGAGAAAATGGATCAGCCAATTGACAGTATCAAAAAAATATATTACATATTTCTTGCCGTCGTTGGTGTACCTTTTAAGTGACTATAATTATAGAAATTTTAAAAAACTGTCTGTGAGCTGCTCTATGGTTTTACTCTGTGACTGATAATGTTGTATGCTGGTCTAGTAGTCACTATTATAAATACAACCGATCAGTGACATCATTTTAAGTCAAATATCCAAATTTCTCTGCGGTTTCATTCTACGGTCTCAACTGATAATAAACTTCAGTTCGTAACTGACAGACTCTCTGAATTATTACGTTGTTGCATTTGGTGGAATGCAGTGACGTTGAATTAGTCCCTGGTTAAATCAACTCTCTTATTGAAGACATTCGTGGGAGTGTCAGTTACTGTAAAGTCAAAATCAGTGTACTTCATTAACTGGAGGGGAACATCTGACCCCAATGATCATGCATTGCTGGGGCATCCGTCACTGTAGAACTGTAATGAGTGTGGGTCACTGGGCCAAGTGGAACACCTGACCCCGGAGCTATGTATTACTGGGAGAATCTGTCACTATTGGATTGTACTGAGTATAGGTGTCCAGTCCATTCTATTCTGAAATAATTGTTTCAGGTAACTGATGTCTCCACTCCTTTGAGCTGTCTCCATGATTTACGAATGCAATTGCTTGAAAAGTGGAAGATATTTGGTAAGAAGTGTACAAACTCAATTGCATTGATATTTCTCTGTTTCCTATTGAGCTCCTCCAACAGAAACAGAGATAAAATATTTACTGACAGTTAAAAAAACATCAGGACAGCAATTACAGTACTGCAATCCTCCATATAATGACATATTCTGGGTATAACTACTGTAAGCACTTTATTTTAATGTTGATTAATCCCCTTCCCGCAAGACGGTCCTAAGAATCTGTTGCTCATGATGCTGAATTTTATCACCTTGCTGATGCACAGATTGAATATTGGGCTCTGTTATTTGAATCATCCACTTCTGTAACTGATTATGTTTGCGTGGACAAGTTCCTATCTATGATTCTGAATCTTGACACATGTAACCTGCACCAATCTGAGCCCATTGAGGTGCATGCCTGCGAAAAGCAACATCTATAATTGAGGAACCTATTTTCGGGTGTTCATAATACAGAGATCAGACTGAGGACAGTAAATAATAACCTTATTGAACTCTTAATGCTGAAATAAATAGTAAACTTCTCTCAGTTCTGATATCATCCTGGTTAGAATAATTGCACCTCCTCCACTTTCTCTTTTTTTGTAAAATGGGGACCAGAATTGTGCACGATATGTTAAGTGTTGCATAACCGAGGTACTACATTAGTTTAATAAAACCTCTTTGCTTTTTCGTTTCCATTCCTCTAGAAATGAACTCCAGTGTTTTATTTGCACATGCATTGCCTTTTAACCTATGTTGCTACTTTCAATGATTTGTGAATCTGCCCTCTGAACCCCGTTTCCCCTCTCCCTCATTCACAGACTTACTTTCAAAGGAGTATTTGGGAAGCTTTATCTTTTACCAAAATTCAGCAACTCACGCTTCAATATATTGAAAATAATTTACCATTTAAATTACATTGTGCAAGTGTATCAATTATCATTAACAGTATCCTCAGGTTTGTTGCTGCATTCTTCCTCTATATTAACTGTTCTCTCAATTTGGATTTCCTTGTAAATTTTGAAACATTGCTTCGGCTTCCCGATTCCGAATCTTTTATTTAAATGGTGAACGATAGTGTTCCCAGAACTGAACAGAGTGTATCACGACTTCTCACTTCCCACCAATCTGAGTGAATACTTTTAATCCCTACTCCCTGTTTTCTGTTACTGCAGCCAACTTGCTGTCCATTCTACTGCTTGTTCCCTAACTCCATTTGCTGTGTGATTCGTCACGATTCTGCTGCGTGGTTCCCCATCGAAGACTTTTAGAAAATCAATGTATATTTCATCAACTGTATTATGTCTTTCTGATATTATTCAAAGTATTCTTTAAGATTGCTCAAGTAGGACCTTCCTTTTGGAATATATTATGTCTATTCTTCATTCAGTTTTTCAGGTACATTTTTGAATAAGGGTTACATTATCTTTCCTACCACTGACATAATGCTATCTTGTATATAGTTCCTTGGATTTGTTCAATCTTCAGTTTTAAAGACAAGAATCACTTTATCTGTCCGTCAGTCCTTTTGCTCTTCTCCCTATTCTGATGATTATGAATAAACAGATTATCGTGCCTCTGGTTCTGTACCTTTCTCTTTTTAGTATGTGTGGATGTAATCCATCTGAACCAGAGAGTGTATCCTCTCTTTAATTACGGCATCAGATATCTGTCCCCTGCTACCTTAAGTGCCTTAAAGAATTTCATTGAATTTATTGACTATTATTTGACAGGTTGGCTCCTCCCCTCAGAGATTTTGCTCACTTCTTCAGGCTCTGAATTTTTATCCACTGGTTCATTCTGCCCCGACACTCCCACAACACACGAGACCTCCTTCCTTGTGTGCTCGAAGCTGTGATTCAAAATTTCAATTTCAATTTCTGTGCATGTCAGTCTTCCCCTCTTTACTCAAAAAGCCATTACAATGAGCTGTCCTTAAATCACAGTTGATGGGATCTGCCGGAAAGACACCATGAGGCCGTTTCCAGGGATAGGCACCGACATGTTGTAACACAAAATTTGACAAAATTATTGACCCAGCCACGGACATGGGAGCAATTAATCTGTATTTAAAGTGTATAGCCAATCTGATGCCATCACAACACAATCAGGATCAAAACGAATTTTCCCTATAAATAACTTAGCTAAGCATACAAACATCAATGAGAGCAACGCAACTGCATTAGCTAGCAAGCAAGCTGAATAGCATGCTATGTCAATGCTAATTGCTTTTGTTGAAAGAATACAGTTAGCCACAACATGTCACGGGGTGATAGACAGAACTTATTGGATGACCATTGTGGATTCACACTGTGTCAAGAGTGCAAATTCATCCAATAAATCACGAAACTCAAGGACAGGATTGCTATCATTGTTATTGAGGTAAGGCAGTAGAAAAATCAGCAATAGGAAGATATACCATTTCTCACACTAGT
The DNA here is from genome assembly GCF_036365525.1 of Heterodontus francisci. Lineage (NCBI taxonomy): Eukaryota > Metazoa > Chordata > Chondrichthyes > Heterodontiformes > Heterodontidae > Heterodontus > Heterodontus francisci. The sequence continues at coordinate 31,317,948 of NC_090412.1, read as the reverse complement.
GTTGTCACAAGACATTTTACCCCGTGATAATCTCTGTTTGTACAACATCTCCAGCTGCTTGCCTGAAGACAGGACAGCCAACAAAAAAGGCAGAGATCTCCAAATGAGGCAAATGTTATCAGGTGAAGCAGATAGTACTTCAGATGAGTCATGTAAAACAGAAAAGCTGACTGGGACAAGAAGGGACAGCAAGATTTACGATAGGTAGCCAAGGATAGTTTATGCATCTTGACAGTCTGATAAAGGTCCAGGAGTGAAATATACAGAAATAGTAGTCACTCGTAGACAAAGTGTCATTTGCTCATCAAAGCTAGTGACAACATTTGATAAATACATTTACAAGTGAAGTGCGCTCTTCAGTTCCTCAAAAAAAAACGATTCTCTTTAATTCACTTACCTCTATATCTCAATCAATCACTGTCAATTCCTATTCAGCTTTGACAAGATAATTGTTAACAAAAAGCTGTTCTGCAAAAATTGAGCTTTTATTTTTGCATGTATTATTCGGTTACAAAATGTTTAGTCAGTATCAGTAATATTGTAATCCAGACTAACAATTTATGCAAAGAACACAGCTACTACCTGTTGACAACGGAGCACTTTTAACGTAATGCAATTATATTATACAGAAAACTTTCAAATGACATTGACAACTGAGGATACCTGCCTCAAAATGGATATTAAGTGGTGGACAGTGCAGTTACTGAAATTTGGCATACATGCAAAACGTGTCCTTTAATCCAACTCACAGCAAAAATAATCAGTTCATGAATGGTTCCAACACGACAACAGAACATAATAAATTTATATTATGCTTTCCTCGACAGATTTTAAAACTTCAAATGCAACATATATAATTTGTTCAGAATCATAGACAGTTCATCCTCGATTAAGGATTGTTAAAACTATCCGTTATATTGTATTTACTAACTACTGTATATGGGTCAGCAGCTCCTTTGGTGGCAGTATCACTTAGTCCCATTACACTGTACTGTTGTACTCATGAGGAACTTACAGTGTTGACTTCTGGAGATTCCTTGGATTTTCTTGTCTGTTTTCTGCTCAATACAAGTTCTGGAACAATGTGATTCCATATGAATAGCAGCGGAATTGTGACTTTCATATAGAAGTAAAAGTCCAGCAACATTCAACATGTCATTCAGCTGGTGGCCCAGGCACAGAAATCGAGACATGCCCTAAGTGAATTTTACCATTTTACAGTGAGTTGAGATAACACAAGCCTTTAAACGTGACTCATAAAATAACCTAGCTGCTAGATTTTTTACAAACAAAATGTTAAAGGTTTGAAGCAGGGGTATCCAACCTTTTCGCATGGGGGCTGCATTACAATTTTTGTCTTATATACAGTGCGGATGATATAATTTTATGAAGATAAAGGCATTAAATTGTATCTTACTGTTAATCAAACAACAACACGTGCAGTTTTATGAAGAAGCTTTAAATGCATGTTTTTGCTTGCAGAGGTAGTCACTGTTTGCCCTCACACTTGTTGTAGTGATGCAGAGTATCCGGACAGATGTCTATCTGTCAGGAGTGATCATGATCGCTCCTTCTCTCTCCCTGTGCCTGACTTTCTCTCTGTCTCTCTCTCTGTTCCCCTCCCTGTTTGTTTACGCCTATCTCTCTGTTCCAGCCTCTCTGTGTTCTCTCCTCTCTGTGGTTCCCCGTCTCTACAGTGTCCACTCCTCTCTGTCGTCCCCCCTCCCCTGTGTCTTATCCCTCGCATGTCCCCTCCACCTCTCTGTGTTGCCTCTCTCATTGCTTCCCTCGCTCCCTCCCACCCCCTCTCTCTGTGCCCCTCTCTCTCTGTCCCCTTGGTCCCTCTATCTCGTTCTCTGTCCCCTACTCTCTCTCCTTGCCTCCCTCTCTCTCTGTCCAATGCTCGTTCTCTGCCTGTTCCCTCTCTCCCTCTTTGTCTTTCTGCCTCCCCTCTTTCTCTCTGCCACTCCATAAGTCTATTTCTATCTCCTCTCTCTTTGCCCTCTCTATGTCTGTCCCTTCTCTATCCATTTCTGTCCCTCTCTCTCTGTCTGCTCCCCAACCCTCGCACCCCAACAGTTGCTGAAAGCAGGACCTCTCAGCTGAGTGTTATGTGGTTGATCCTTCATCATAAAAATGTCGCTGCCGTCAGTTTCACAGCTGATAGGTGCTTTGAAGAGAGACAGTGCTTCCAAACTGCAGACTTTAAAAAAAGAAGTTGGAACCCGCCAGAAACAACAAACTTGGCTGAGGTTCAAACACGCTGTTTCTCCTCTAAGCACCTGTCAGCTGTGAAACTGATAGCCGTGATTTTTTTTTAAGTCGGACTGGTCTGGAAGAAGAAGGCAAGAGAAAATTTCGTTTCCATGAAATTACCAGTATGGACAACAGAATGTATTTCCACAGTCACTGGTGTCAGTGTACGGACATGTTACCGACCCCTGGCCATTTCCCGACCAATTTGCCTTCACCATCATCTGCTGGTACAGTCCGAGGGCCCCATTTGTAATGGATTCATTTTCTTTCATTCACTAGCCATTCCCCAGATCTTCCCTCTTGTTCTGGTCTGGGAATGAACCCTTCATTGGTTGTAGATCCTGATCCCTGTGTAAAGTATTTGTGTGTGGACCTCAAGTTTAAACATTGGAATATTCCACAATCAAATGGTGTCACTAAGGGGTCTATATGATCCCAGCTATGCTGCTTTCGTGTTGAATACGTGGACCATTCTTTCATCAATCCTACTCTTCATCCACATTTTCTGCTGATAATTTGATGACTGTGCCGATGTCGTTCATTCTTTTGCATTAGACTGGAAAATTTCATCAACTTTTCTTCTCATTTCCACATCCTCCTTGTATACACATGGTCTATCTCTAACCATTCCCTTCCCTCCCTCGACTTCTCGAACATCATTTGAGGGAAGTGGCTGTCCACCAATATCTGCTATAATCCCACCGACTCTCACAGCTACCTTGATTAAACTTCCTTCCACCCCACTTCTTGGAATGTCTCTGCTCCATTATCACAGTTCCTCCACCTCTGTTCCATCTGTTCCAATGATGCTACCTTCCACACCAATGCTTCTGAAATGTCTTCATTATTCTTCAGCTGAAGATTCCCCTCCACTGTGGTTAACAGTGCACTCAACCATGTCCATCTCATTACGCAGATGACTGCCTTCACTCCTTCCCCTCCCTTCCACCACCACAATTATTTTCCCTCTTGTCCTCAACTTCCATCTCACCAACCATTGCATTCAACGCAGCATCGTCCCACACTTCTCCCACGTCCAGCTAAGTCCATCACCTACTATAAATTCTGCTCGTATCCTGCTCTTCACGTCCATCTCTTTGTGACATCATTGTCCCCTCTTCAGTTAACAGCAAATACCCCTCCCCTTACACTGGCACCTACCTGTGCAAGTGCAGGAGATGTAACACCTGACCATTCGCCTCCTCCTTTCCTTCGGTCCAAGGCCCAAACATTCCTCCTAGGTGATACAGTGATTTACTTGTACTTCTTACAATTTATTGACAGTATTCAGCGCTCCCAATGGAATCTTCTGTACATTGGGAGAGTAGCAAATGCAGATTGAGTGGTTGCTTTGCTGGACTCTTCCATTCAGTCCGCAAGTACGACCCTGGTCACTTGTCACTTTAATTCTATATCCCGCACCCACTCTGCCTTCGACCTCCTATTCCACTGAAGCTCAGTGAGGAACAGTATTGATTTTTTTCAGCTAGACTTTTTATTGCCTGTTGGGCTCAAAACTGCGAATAAACACTTCAGATTATAACCACAGCTGCCATTTCCTTGGATGGTCGCTGCTCGCAATGGAGGATGGTTAAAGCACAGTCACATGGTATGGAAGGGGTGTAGCCTGGTTCTGGCGGTGGGAATTACCCGACTGGCACACAGCTAGTACACTGGTCCACACACCTCGTGTCTACCCACTAATGTCTCTCACTTCTCTGGACGGGAGGTGCCTTTTCTTTGCCAGATTTTCCATGCTCCCCTCTCTTATTGTTCTGCTGTAAACTTTAACCCTCCTTTGGACCCATCCTCTGTTTCTTTAATTATCCCATTCGTCTTGCACCGTCATCCGATTTGTCGTTGAATCACTCCTGTCCTGCACCTGAACACAGACCTTACCCTTTGTTCTTTCTTCCCCTATACCCCACGTTTCACTGGCTCTGTCATTGCTTTAAAACCGCTAATCTCTAATATCGTACAGCTCCAATCAAAAGTTATCAGCTTGAAAGGTAAAGTCTTGTTTTTATCTCCACAGATTCTGCCTGGCCTGCTGCGTGTGTTCAATATTTTCCTAATGTTTTATCAGATTTACAGCAGGTTCAGTATTTTGTTTATACTCCAATCTTTAAGCTTGTATATGAACAAGGGTGAGGGAAATATGTAGGGAGCGGAGTTTCAGAGCTTTAACTCCACAGACTGCCTCCTTTATCCTTGACAGGCTCCCCGCTCAGAATTCAGCCTAATTGACAACTTGGCTTCTAGTCAGGCAGGGAGGACAGTGTAGCAGACCTCAGGACCAGGGTGGTGCGAAGCATGACCTCGTAGTTTTGGGCGAGCTGCCTGATATTGCCCAGTGTCTAATCCGCAACTCCAGAGGGGGTCAGAGTACTCACATCTCCGATCACTGGGCTGTCGATAGCCAACCCCAGGGAGGGGTTGTCTTATCCTGCCGCGTGGTCTGAGGCCTATTAGGGTATGGGGGCAGGGGGTTGTCTGATCTAAGACACTATGTGGGCCACCAAGCTTTCCAAGTGTGGGAAAAGATCAAGCACTTAGGAGGGTTTGATGCAGGGAGGTGATTCGGATCCAGTGCTTGGGGACGGGGCAATCCGATCATGCTGGCTGTGGTTCCAATCCCTGGGGTGATGATATCCAATATATGGGTGTGCAGTCAGATCTAGGGGTGGGGGCTCCAATTCTGACTAAGAGGGTTGTGAATCTTTGGAATTCTCTACCCCAGAGCGCTGTGAAAGCTCAGTGTGTTTAAAGCAGAGATTGAGAGATGTCTTGATATGAGCATAGTGCGGGTATGAGGCATTGAAGGGGTATGAGGCGGGGCACGCTTGATAGGTTGAATGACCTACTCCTTCTCTTATGCTCCTATGTCCCGATGAGAAGTCAGATCATGGAGAAGATGATTATTTCAAATGTCTATCCCAGGTGCTCTTGCATGTGGCATGGGTTCGAATGGGGAAACTTGGCCAGCCAGAGTTAAACTTGTAAAACAGATTAAATCAGAGACTTTAAATCTCATTCAAATCGTTAAATTGCCAATACAGCTCCTGGGAATGGTTGACTGCCCGTCCCTGTCGTAAATCCATCAAACCCGGAAGTGGGCGGGTCGGAGGTGGTTTGAGGTCAGTGTTGAGATTTTAAAATTAAATATCAATGACTCAGCACCACCTTCACAAGGGCAATTACGGATGGAGAATAAATGCTAGATTAGCCAGCCATACCCACATCCCATGAAAAGGAATTGAAAAAACACATGTTTTTGATGCTAAAATCCTGCCTTAAGCTTCTGGGTCAGACACGCAGAATGTTTGAGAAGTAATTTCCATTCCCTCTTCCCTTTTCCTATTACAGCTAATTTACTGGTGATTGTGATCCTGCCCTGGGGAAAGTGCGGCCTCTCCACCTGCACCTGTTGGCCATGGCAATGGTGGATCTACAATCAATTATCTGTCAGGTCTTAATATATATGATAATTTATTATTATTTCCTTGGATCTTTCCTGGGCATTACCTCTGTATGTAGTTTTCTTCCTGCCCTGATTATTGTAGCCACAGACTATTCAGTCTGGTGCACCGTCACTTTCACCTTTGATCGATTTGTGGCCATTTGTTGCCAGCAGCTGAAAACAAAATATTGCACCGAGAAAACTGCAGCTGTGGTTCTAGCAGCAACCTGCATCCTTCTCTGTTTGAAAAACATGCCCTTCTACTTTGCATATGAAACTGAAGAAAAAAGTGACAATGTAGTATGGATATGTTATCTAATTTCAAGCTATTATACTGAGCCTGGATGGGTGGGATTTGATTGGTTTGATAAGGGTTTAACACCATTTCACCCATTTGCTTTAATTCTGTTTCTCAACGCTCTGATAGTCAGGCACATTCTAGCGGCCAGTCGAGTCCATAAGGGACAGAGGGGTCAGAGCAAAGGAGAGAATTGCAGAGACTCGGAGATGGAGAGCAGAAGGAAGTCTGTGATTTTACTCTTTGCTGTATCCGGCAACTTCATACTTCTGTGGCTGGTGTATGTTGTAGAATTTTTATATTATATCATCACAGTAACAGATTTCAGGGATTACAGCGAGTCTGAAATTATATTTCGAGAAACTGGATTTATGTTGCTGCACAAAGGCACTTATTTATGGGGTGACTCAGTTCAAGTTCAGAGTGCAGATGAAGAGCATGGGAAAATATCCAATTACATCAATTATTCAATTAATGAATAACGGGTACAACTGAGAGCAGCCCAGATGTGCGTCCCATTGTTTTAAGTCCATGATTGTAGTTTTTGTTCACCAATGAGCAAGAGGTGACCAACAGCTGGATGAGCCTAAACCTGGACATAATCCTACTCCGAAATGTAACCCTAACCATAACTGCAAACCTAACCCTAGACCAATCCCTAACTGTAGCCCCAACACTAAACCTAACAAAAGCAGTAACTCTAATCCTAAACCTCGCTGAAACCCTAACCTTAACAGTACAGGCATAGCTCTGGAGGGATACAAGATGGCCAGGAAGGATCTGAAGAAAGGGATTAGGAGAGCTAAGAGAGGGCATGAAAAATGCTTGGCGGGTAGGATAAAAGAAAACCCCAAGGCCTTTTACGCGTATGTCAGAAATATGAGGATGACTAGGGGGACCGTAGGTCCGGTCAAGGACAATAGCGGGAGACTGTGTGTTGAGCCGGAAGAGATAAGTGAGGTTTTGAATGAGTACTTCTCTTCGGTATTTACGAATGAGAAGGGGTGTATTACTGAAGAGGACGGTGGGAAGCAGACTGGTAAGCTCGAGGAAGTGCTCGTTAGGAGGGAAGATGTGTTGGGGTTTTTGAATAACTTGAAGATAGACAAGTCTCCCGGGCCTGACGGGGTATATCCAAGGATGTTATGGGAAGCAAGGGATGAAATTGCAGAGCCGCTGGCAATGATCTTTTCATCTTCTCTGCTGACGGGGGTGGTACCAGGTGATTGGAGGGTGGCAAATGTTGTGCCCCTGTTCAAGAAAGGGAATAGGAACAACCCTGGGAATTACAGGCCAGTTAGTCTTACTTCGGTGGTAGGCAAGTTGATGGAAAAGGTGCTGAGGGATAGGATTTCTGAGCATCTGGAAAGACACTGCTTGATTCGGGACAGTCAGCACGGTTTTGTGAGGGGTAGGTCTTGCCTCACAAGCCTGATTGAATTCTTTGAGCAGGTGACCAAGCAAGTGGATGAGGGTAAACCAGTGGATGTGGTGTACATGGATTTTAGTAAGGCATTTGATAAGGTCCCCCATGGTAGACTTATGGAGAAAGTCAGGAGGCATGGGATAGTGGGGAATGTGGCCAGTTGGATTAAGAATTGGCTAACTGATAGAAGGCAGAGAGTGGTCTTAGATGGTAAATACTCAGCCTGGAGCCCAGTTACCAGTGGCGTGCCGCAGGGATCAGTTCTGGGTCCTCTCCTGTTTGTGATTTTTATTAACGACTTGGATGAGGAAGTCGAAGGGTGGGTCAGTAAATTTGCAGATGATACAAAGGTTGGTGGAGTTGTGGATACCGAGGAGGGCTATTGTCGTCTGCAAAGGGACTTGGATAGGTTGCAGTGCTGGGCTGAAAAGTGGCAGATGGAGTTTAACCCTGAAAAGTGTGAGGTCGTCCATTTTGGAAGGACAAACATGAATGCAAAATACTGGGTTAACGGTAGGGTTCTTGGGCATGTGGAGGAGCAGAGAGACCTTGGGGTCTATGTGCATAGATCATTGAAAGTTGCAACTCAAGTGGATAGGGCTGTGAAGAAGGCATATGGGGTGTTAGCGTTCATTAGCAGAGGGATTGAATTTAAGAGCCGTGAGGTGATGATGCAGCTGTACAGGACCTTGGTAAGGCCTCATTTGGAGTACTGTGTGCAGTTCTGGTCGCCTCATTTTAGGAAGGATGTGGAAGCCTTGGAGAGGGTGCAGAGGAGATTTACCAGGATGTTGCCTGGAATGGAGAATAAGTCTTACGAGGAAAGGCTGAACATTCTAGGCCTCTTCTCATTAGAACGGAGAAGGATGAGGGGTGACATGATAGAGGTTTATAAGATGATCAGGGGAATAGATAGGGTAGACAGTCAGAAACTTTTTCCCCGGGTGGAGCAAAGCGTTACAAGGGGTCATAAATTTAAGGTGAAGGGTGGGAGATATAAGGGGGATGTCAGGGGAAGGTTCTTTACCCAGAGAGTGGTCGAGGCATGGAATGCCTTGCCCGGGGAAGTTGTTGAGTCAGAAACTTTAGGGACTTTCAAAAGGCTTTTGGATAGGTATATGGATAAAGGAGAATGATGGGGTATAGATTAAATTGTCCTTGACAGAGGACAAAGGATCGGCACAACATTGTGGGCCGAAGGGCCTGTTCTGTGCTGTATGTTCTATGTTCTATGTTCTATGTTCTATGTAGTTTGACCTTGACACCCTTACTCCAACCTCAAACCACAACCGGCACCCTGAAGTACAATCCCTAAGTTTATTCCCTAATTCAAAATCTGTAAACATAAATCCAAATCCCTATACCTAACTGAGAGTCTATCACTAACCCAAGCTTAACGCCAAAATGTGAAACTTAACTAAAGATGAAGTTTCAAAGGACTTAAACAAGCTGACACAATAGGGTTACACGTGACAGATTAAATTTAATACAGGAAAGCGTGAAAGGATTCACTTTGATAGGATGTGTGAGGCAATATAAATTAAAGGGTACAAATTAAATGGGTTCAGAAGCAGATGGACCAGGGGCTATATGTGTGCAAATCATTTGAGGTGGCAGTGCCGATTGAGTAAGCATATGGAACATCTGGGATCCTGAGCTTTATAAATATATAAACCAGCCTCAACTGCAGTATTGCGTCTTGTTCTGGGGACCATACTTTTGGAATGATGTGAAGACTTCAGAGAGGGTGTCGAAAAAATTCTCGAGATGTAGAACTTCAGTTACGTGGATAGGCTGGTGAAGCTGGGGCTGCTCCCCTTGGAGAAGAAAAGACTATGAGGAGATTTGATTGTAGGGCGTGAGAGTCCGCCACTGAGTCTCACTTACGTTTGGAGTCATACTCTAGATGTAACAGGAATGAGTGACTGCGCCAAATAATGTGTGAAAACAGTAATTGTATTGAGTAATTATTAACTAATTATTAACCAATTATTAATGATGAAACAGAAAGAAAGATAACTTTATTTTTTTAAAAAAGGAAGGAAAAGCGAATAGAAAGACAAAAAAAAACTTGTAACACCACATTAGTTGGTTCACGGCAGCTCCCTAAAATGGTACCGTTCCCTTTTGGTGCATATATCACCAAGTCTCTGGAGAACCTTGCACGGGGATGGACTCTTCGGTCAATCACTCCACCGACGTCCCTTCCTCCGTTGTTTTCACTTGTTGATTAGTCCACTCAAGCTGCAGCCATGAACGCTGGATGTTGTGTCCTTTTAAGTCCAATTTGTGGCTCCATTCCTCTCGAGTTTTACATTCAAACTTTTTCAAAACAAATGTCCAACAGCCATGTCAAATTCTTCTCACGGGCACTGCGAGACCGTTCAGGCTGTTTGCACATCCTTTGATTGAGTCTCTTACCTGCCATCAATTAGATTATACTGTTCATCAATTAAACTCCATTTAGTGCCCCCACCCCATAGTGGAGCACGCCATGTGCATGGTTATCCATTGTCCTCGCTAGTAGTACAAGGGTCATCAAATATCATTTAAATTGACTTCTGTTTAAACAAAAAGAACGAACTATTATTTTTAAGAAGTTATAAACAGTAGTTTAAGCAAAACAACAGCTGTGCCTGGCCAGGTCTGACCAACATGACAACAAAAGGAAGATGTTCTTACGAGAACACAAGTTCACAATCAACAATATATCATTGATTACAGAATTGATTAATTACTTGACTCAGAGCACACTCGCACTTAGTTTTAAATCAATGGCTACAAAATAACCTTTAAAATTCACTACAGGTTTAATAGAGGTTTTTCAAAGTCAAAATCCAGGGAGAAGTCTCGGAGGGCGGAGCTCCGGATCGGTAAGTATAAAAAACTTGCCTCTGGTTAAAAAAAAAAACCCGAAAACGTGACGTCACAGGAAAGCTGTGACCTGATTGGCTGGTAGGGAATTTGTACTGAATTTGAAAATAAAACATTGATAAAAATTGAATAAAACCGTAATTAACTAATTAATAAGTAAAGTAACTAAAACAGAGGGAGGAGATTACTGTATTTAGTTAGCATTTAATAGTTATGGCAGGAATCTCGCACTCGGGACCATAGTTAATTATAACAATTTCGTAAGGATTTAATAAGTACTAATTCATTTTAAATTAATTTATTAATTACTGCTAGAAATGTCAGTTAGAGGGGTGAAGTGATTAACCTATGAGATATGGGAGGTCCGTGACGCTTCCAGCGTTCTGGACGATTACATCGGCAGGAAGTGTACCCAGTTGCAGCTCCTCACAGACCGCATGGATCGGTTGGAACGGCAATTGGATGCACTTAGGAGCATGCAGGAAGCAGAAAGCATCATAGACAGGAGTTTTAGAGATGTGGTTACACCCAAGGTGCAAGCAGACAGATGGGTGACCGCTAGAAGGGGCAAAGAATCCCCTGTGTCTGTCCCCGTCTCTAACAAGTTTTCCGTTTTGGATATTGTTGGGGGGGGGGGAATGGCCTATCGGGGAAAACAGCAGCAGCCAGAGCAGTGGCACCACGACTGGCACTGTTGTTCAGCAGGGAGGGACAATGCGCAGAAGAGCAATAGTTATAGGGGACTCTTATAGTCAGGGGCACAGATAGGCGCTTCTGTGGACGTGAAAGAGACTCCAGGATGGTATGTTGCCTACCTGGTGCCAGGGTCAAGGATGATTCTGAACGGACACGGGGCATTCTGAAGGGGGAGGGTGAACAGCCAGAGGTTGTGGTACACGTCGGTACCAACGACATAGGCAGGAAGAGTGACGAGGTCCTGCAGGTGGAGTTTAGGGAGTTAGGTAGAAAGTTAAAAGACAGGACCACTAGCGTTGTAATCTCGGGATTACTCCCTGTGCCACGTGCCAGTGAGGCTAGAAATAGGAAGATAGTGCAGGTAAACACGTGGCTGAACAGCTGGTGTAGAAGGGAGGGTTTCAGATATCTGGACCATTGGGATCTCTTCGGGAACAGATGGGACCTGTACAAGAAGGACAGATTGCATCTAACTGGAGAGGCACAAATATCCTGGCTGCGAGGTTTTCTAGCGTCACTCGGGAGGGTTTAAACTAGTGTGGCAGGGAGGTGGGAACCAGAGCAGTAGGACAGCAAGTGAAGTAAATGATGGGGAGCTTGCACATAAGGCCAGTAAGATTAAGAGGAAGAGCTGGCAGGGAGATGTTGCGGAGCAAAGCGGGACTGATGGTCTGAAGTGCATTTGTTTCAATGCGAGAAGTATAACAGGGAAGGCAGATGAATTTAGAGCTTGGATTATACTTGGAACTATGATGTTGTTGCTATTACAGAGGCTTGGTTGAGGGAAGGCCAGGACTGGCAGCTAAATGTTCCAGGATTAAGAAACTTCAGTCGGAATAGAGGGGGATGTAAAAGGGGTGGGGAAGTTGCATTACTGGTTAAGGAGAACATCACAGCTGTTCTGCAGGAGGACACCTCGGAGGGGTCATGCAGCGAGGCAATATGGGTGGAGCAAAGAAATAGGAAGGGTGCAGTCTCGATGTTGCGGGTTTGCTACAGGCCTCCCAACAGCCAGTGGGATGTGGAGGAGCAGATACGTAGACAGATTGTGGAAAGATGTAAAGGTAACAGAATTGTAGTGGTGGGTGATTTTAACTTCCCCTATATTGACTGGGATTCACTTAGTGCTAGGGGCTTGGATGGAGTAGAATTTGTAAGGAGCATCCAGGAAGGCTTCTTGAAACAATATTTAGATAGTCCAACTAGGGATGGGGCCGTACTGAAACTGGTATTGGGGAATGAGCCCGGCCAGGTGGTCGCAGTTTCAGTAGGGGAGCATTTTGGGAACAGTGACCATAATTCAATAAGTTTTAAGGTACTTGTGGATAAGGATAAGAGTAGTCCTCGGGTGAAGGTGCTAAATTGGGGGAAGGTTAATTATAACAATATTAGGCAGGAACTGAAGAATTTAGATTGGGGGCGGCTGTTTGAGGGTAAATCAACATCTGACGTGGGAGTCTTTCAAACGTCAGTTGATTAGAGTCCAGGACCGGCATGCTCTTGTGAGGAAGAAGGATACGTTTGGCAAGTTTCTGGTACCTTGGATAACGAGGGATATTGTGAGCCTAGTCAAAAAGCAAAAAGAAGCATTCATAAGGGCTGGAAGGCTAGGAGCAGACGAATCCCTTGAGGAATATAAAGACAGTAGGAAGGAACTTAAGCAAGGAGTCAGGAGGGCTAAATGGGGTCATGAAAAGTCATTGGCAAACAGGATTAAGGAAAATCCCAAGGCTTTTTATACGTATATAAAGAGCAAGGAGGCAACGAGGGAAAGGGTTGGCCCACTCAAGGACAGAGAAGGGAATCTATGTGTGGAACGAGAGGAAATGGGAGAGGTTCTAAATGAGTACTTTGCATCAGTATTCACCAAAGAGAAGGACTTGCTGGATGATGAGCCGAGAGAGGGAGTGTAGATAGTCTCAGTCATCTCATTATCAAAAGGGAGGTGGTGTAGGGTGTCTTGCAAAGCATTAATGTAGATAACTCCCCAGGGCCTGTTGGGATCTACTCTACAATACTGAGGGAGGCAAACGAAGAAATTGCTGGGGCCTTGACAGAAATCTTTGTATCCTCATTGGCTACAGGTGAGGTCCCAGAGGACTGGAGAATAGCCAATGCTGTTCCTTTGTTTAAGAACGGTAGCAAGGATAATCCAGGAAATTACAGGCCGATGAGCCTTACGTCAGTGGTAGGGAAATCATTAGAGAGGATTCTTCGGGACAGGATTTACTCCCATTTGGAAGCAAACGAACTTATTAGTGAGAGGCAGCTTGGTTTTGTGAAGGGGAGGTCGTGTCTCACTAATTTCATTGAGTTTTTTGAGGAAGTGACGGAGATGATTGATGAAGGAAGGGCAGTGGATGTTATCTATATGGACTTCAGTGAAGCCTTTGACAAGGTCCCTCATGGTAGACTGGTACAATAGGTGAAGTCACACGGGATCAGAGGTGAGCTGGCAAGATGGATACAGAACTGGCTCGGTCATCGAAGACAGAAGGTAGCAGTGGAAGGATGCTTTTCTGAATGGAGGGATGTGACTAGTGCTGTTCCGCAGGGATCAGTGCTGGGTCCTTTGATGATTGTAGTATATATAAATGATTTGGAGGAAAATGTAGCTGGTCTGATGAGTAAGTTTGTGGATGACACAAAGGTTGGTGGAGTTGCGGACAGTGATGAGTATTGTCAGAGGATACAGCAGGATATAGATCGGTTGGAGACTTGGGCAGAGAAATGGCAGATGGAGTTTAATCCAGACAAATGTGAGGTAATGCATTTTGGAAGGTCTAATGCAGGTGGGAAGTATACAGTAAATGGCAGAACCCTTAGGAACATTGACAGACAGAGAGACCTGGGCGTACAGGTCCATAGTTCACTGAAAGTGGCAACGCAGGTGGATAAGGTAATCAAGAAGGCATACGGCATGCTTGCCTTCATTGGTCAGGGCATAGAGTATAAAAATTGGCAAGTCATGCTGCAGCTTTTCCGAACTTTTGTTCGGCCACACTTAGAATATTGCATGCAATTCAGGTCACCACACTACCAGAAGGACATGGAGGCTTTTGAGAGGTTTACCGAGATGTTGCCTGGTCTGGAGGGCATTATGTTTTTTTTTTTAGAGATACAGCACTGAAACAAGCCCTTCAGCCCACCGAGTCTGTGCCGACCAAGAACCACCCATCTATGCTAACCGTTCAGTAATCCCATATTCTCTACCACTTACCTTCACTGGGGTCAATTTACAACAGTCAATTTACCTATCACCTGCAAGTCTTAGGCTGCAGGATGAAACCGGAGCACCCGTCGAAAACCCACGTGGTCACAGGGGCAACTTGCAAACTCCACACAAGCAGTACCCAGAATCGAACCCGGGTCTTTGGAGCTGTGAGGCTGCAGTGTTAACCACTGCGCCACTGTCTTATTAATTATGCAGAGAGGTTGGATAAACTCGGATTGTTTTCACTGGAACGACAGAGGTGGAGGGGTGACTTGATCGAGGTTTGCAAAGTTATGAGCGGCATGGACAGAGTGGATAGTCAGAAGCTTTTCCCCAGGGTGGAAGAGTCAGTTACTAGGGGACATAGGTTTTAGGTGAGAGGGGCAAAGTTTGGAGGGGATGTGCGAGGCAAGTTCTTTGCACAGAGGGTGGTGAGTGCCTGGAGGAGGTGGTGGAAGCAGGTACGATAGCGACGTTTAAGAGGCATCTTGACAAATACATGAATAGGATGGGAATAGAGCGACACGGACCCCGGAAGTGCAGAAGGTTTTAGTTTCAGCGGGTATCAAGATCGGTGCAGGCTTGGAGAGCCGAATGGCCTATTCCTGTGCTGTACTGTTCTTTGTTCTTTGTTCAAAAGGAAGGCAGAAATCAAATGCAAAACCATATAGTCCAAGAACGAGTGGCTGCAGGCCTCAGTCCTACATCCTCCCCGCCCCTCCCCCCTTTAAAATACAAATTACAGCAGTTTGTTTTTTACAATAAAGATGACAACTTTCTCTCAAAATTCCCATTTTCTTTTTTTTACATACAAAAGGATCAGAGTTGCCCTGCCTAAAAAGACAGATTTGGATGGTGTTATCACACCCATCTGAGAGCTTAGCTCTTCCCCCTTTTAAAACTAGCAGGGAAGTTAACCATTTCTGCTAGCAGCTTAGCTCACCACAACTATTAGCTTTCTGAATGAAAATGTATATATGTGTGGTATTTTGAAGTTTTAAGTTTCTGAATTGTCAGATATGTCTGGATGAATTAATCCATTCAGCGCCAAGCAGAATGGATGGTCCCCACCCCCATCCCCACCACCCACCACCCACCACCCATAGCTAACTGCAAGTCATCCAGAGGCCCAGGCTAATTTCCTCGGGAAACAGGTTCAAATTCCACCACGGCAGCTGGGAGAATTTTAATTCAATTAATCAGTATGAAAATCTGGAATTGGAAACTAGTCGCACTAATGGTGCCATGAAACTATCACCGATTGTTGTAAAAACCCATTTCGTTCTCTAATGTCCTTTGGGGAAGAAAATCTTCCCTCCTTACCTAGTCTAGCCTACACATGACTCCAGCCCCACCGCAACGTGTTTGACTCTTAACTGCCCTCTGAATTGGCCGAGCAAACCATTCAGTTCAAAGGCAATTCGGGATGCGTAACAACGACTGACCTTGCCAGTGACACAAACATCCCATGAACGAATTACCCAATTCCCTTTCTAAAGTCACGATTGAATCTGCCTCCATTATTATCTCAGGCAGTGTTTTCCTGACCCTAACCGCTTGCTGTGTAAAAAAAAAAGATATTCCTCATCGACTTTTCCTTCTTTTGCCTATCAGCTTAAAATCAGTATCATCTAGTTCTGGTCCCTTCAGCCAATGGGGACATTTTCTCCTTATCTACTCTGTCGAACCCCCTCGTGATTTTCAACATCCCGATCTGTTAATCTGAAGCCTGCAGCCACTACTTTTTTCACTTTCTTTATAGTTTTGCATGTTACTTCTGCTTGGTTTGTGCTTTGCGTTTGGATTTAAAAAAAACTGTATTAAACCTGTAGTGAATTGTTAAAGGGCCTTTTGTAGGCATTGATTTAAATCTAAGTGCGAGTGTGCCATGAGTCAGGTCATTAATCAGTTATGTAATCAATTGTTTATTATTAATTGTGAACTTGTGTTCTCACAAGAACTTCTTCCTCAGGCCAGGTCACGCACTGCTGTTGTTTTGTCTAAACTACTGTTTTAAACTTCTTTAAAATAACATTTGTTTTGCTGAAAATAGAGAACATGTTGTTCATTTTTCAGCAATACTCAGGTTCTGTACTGCTAAACAGTAGTTTTCTTATTGTTTAAACAGAAGTCAATTCAAACGATATTCGATGACCCTTGAACTATAAGCCAGGACAATGGATAACCTTGCACATGAGGTGGTCCACTATTATGTGAAGGCAGAAGATGGAGTTTAATTGATGGACAGTGTAGCCTAATCGATGGCACGTGAGAGACTCCATCAAAGGATGTGCAAACATCCTGAACGATATCGAAGTGCCTGTCTGAAGAATTTGATAAGGACTCATGGCTGTTGGAGCTTTGTTTTAAGAAAGTCTGAATGGAAACCTGGAGAAGCTGAAATTGATCCAGGAATTGGTTTAAATGCTTTTCCCAGGTGTTGCTGTAAATAATCAGAACGTCCAGGTACATAGCACTATTGCTAGGTCCAGCCAGTACCTGGTTTGTCAAACTCTGAAACGTTGCTGGGTCATTTTTAAGAGCAAAGGGCATAACCTTACACTGATATAGGCCATCCGGGGTGACAAAGGCTGAGAGTTCTCTCGCTATGGGGGTCATTGAAACTTGCCAGTACCCTTTGAAAAGGTCGATTTTGCTGAGGTATGCCGAGTGGCCCACCTTGTCTGTGCAATGCTCAAGGCGTGCAATTGAATCAGATGGTTAAGCTCCTGTTGTGAGTGAATATTTTTTGTGCTGAGATTGAATAGTAAAATACCAAGACAGAACAAGTGTTGTCACAATAATTAACAAATGTAAACTGAAATCCCTTTTCCCCCAACAGTAGGTTTGTTCCCTCAAACATCTCAACATTGCGTGTTGTTTCAGTGATGTTCTTCAATCTGCAATGTTTATTTAGAAATTAAATTTCAAATGTTAAGCGCCATCTTAGGGCTGTTTGTCTGTACTCTGGTATGTGACAGACCTATTTAACTGTGGTTATTCAGTTAAGCAATTGAAGTGGGGAATGTGTTTCAAACTAATTGATCACCTCACACTATCGCTGACTTTCAAACTAATAGATCTCCACTAACTAATACATGCCCAAAAGATAACAACTCACCACAAAGTAATACATCACCACAAGCCAATGCAACGCCACTCCAAAATACAGTACATTAAAATAATCCAAAGCCTCCAACTGAAATAATAGTTCAAAACAACATGATGCTTCAAAATAACACGGTCGTTCAATGAGTACAACAGCTTAAACTAATACATCACCGCAAAGCAAAACAGCAACCCAAACCTATACAGTATTTCAAACTAATACATCATCTCAAACTAAAAAGGCCCTAAACCAAATACAGTCTCTTAAACCGATACAACCCTTCACTAATAAGTCCTCTCAAACTACCACTACACACCAAACTAAGACAATCCTCAAACATAAACAGCCACTCAAACGAATTTAGCAGATCAAACTAATGAGGCAAATCAGATTAATACAGCCTCTCAACTCAATACAGCCCCTAAAAATTATGCAGTACCTCAAAGTAATGCAAATAAATCCCTCGAATGAATACATTCAACTAAACTATTGCAGCCCTTCAAACAAACAGATTTCCTCGAATTAATGCAGCACTTCAAAACAATACGGTGCATCAGCTAATACACCATTCCAACTTAACACAGGGCATCAAACTAATATGGAAACTTAAACTAATACAGCACGGCAAATTAAAAAAGCTCCTCGAACTGAAACAACAACACCTCAAACTAATACTGCTCCTCAAACTAATATATTCACTCAAAATAATACAGCATCACAAACTAATGCAACATCTTAAAATCATGCGCCAACTCCAGACAATACAGCACCTCACAATAATACAGCAAACCCATCTAATGAAACCCATCAAACAAAGAACATCCCTAAAAATATATCACAACAAACTAATACAGCCCCTCAAGTTAACACAGCTACTTAATCAAATCCAGCTCTCAAATTAAGACTGTTGCATAGCTAATACAGCACCTCAACTAATAAAGAATTGCGTACAGTGCTGCTTTAAAACTAATGCAACAGCTCAAACCAGCAAAATCTCCCAATACTA
The DNA here is from genome assembly GCF_036365525.1 of Heterodontus francisci. NCBI lineage: Eukaryota > Metazoa > Chordata > Chondrichthyes > Heterodontiformes > Heterodontidae > Heterodontus > Heterodontus francisci. The sequence continues at coordinate 31,299,609 of NC_090412.1, read as the reverse complement.
CAAAACCCTCAAAACAATACAACCCATTCAAAGAAAACAGCCAAAATCAGATCCTTAAACTAACAGAGCAGGTAAAAATAACACAGAGCCTCAAACCAATACAGAACCTAACAACAATACAGCATTTAAGCTAACACAGTACCTCAGTCGAACACAGCACCTCAAAGTATTACAACATCTCAAACTAATACTATCCGTCAAATCCATAATGCACCTTTATCTAATACAGGTCCTCAATATAATAAAGTATTTCAAACGATCATAAGTGCAGAAGCGGGTATCACCACTCAAACAAATAAAACCCAGAGACTATCACAGCAACTAAAGGTCATACAGCCAGTTGAATTAATACAGCTCTCAAAATAACACAGTACATCAATATAATACAGCATTGATATCTAATATAACATTTCAAACTATACAACACCTCAACCTGACAAAACACTTCAAACGAATGCATAACCTGAAGCTAATACAGCAGCTCAAAGTAGCAGAGCATCTCGAACAAACACATACCTCGAACTAACACAGCACCTCAAATTAACATAGACCTGCAAAATCACACAACCGCTCAAAGAAATGCAGCATCAAAAACCATTACAGACATTCAGAATAACGTATCTCCTCAAAGTAAGACCACACCTCAAACTAGTGAAACATCTCAACATTTCCACAGCAATTCATATTAATGCAACACCTCAAACCAACACAAAAGTATAATACTGCATATGTCGGAAATCTGCAAAAAAAAACGTGTTGGAAATACTCGGCAGGTCAGGCAGCATCTCTAGACAGAGAAAAAGTTGTTCACGTTTAAGGTCGATGCGCTTTCATCGGAATTAATTTTCCTCAAACTAACACAACAAATTATTCCAGAACTTCAAACTAAAAGAGCTCCTCAATTAACACATCACTTCAAACAATTGAAGCTCCTCAACCTAATAAAGCACTTCAAACTGCGTCTGCCTTTCAAACTATGACCTCAATCCAATATGGTATCTTAAACTTTCAAAGCGCCACAAATGATTTAAACCGCAGAACTACTAAAGCCAAAATAATCACAGCACATCAACGTAATGCAGTCACTAAAATAATACAGCTCTCAACCGTAATAGCCCCGCAAGCTAATGCAACCCCTTAAACTAACGTAGACCGTTCAAAACAACGTAGACCCTCAATCTGACAAAGCAAGATAAACTATTACAGCATCTGAACTAATGCAGTACCTTCAGTTAATATGGCACATCATATTAATGATTCTCGAAATAATGAAATGCTATTAGTACGACAGCATTAATATAATGACACAATCTGATGCAGCACTTCAAACTAATACAGCATCTCATACGGATATAGCATCTCAATCTGATACAGTACCACATACTATTTAATAACTCACACTAATACAGCAGCTTATGCTGATACAGCAGATTAAACTAATAAAGCACCTCAAACCTATAGCGCATGTATACTAATGACTTAGGCAAAGAGACTGAGAGTGACTGCCTAAATTTATTGAGGCTACCAATTTACGTAGGAATGTAATCTGAGAGGAAGACACAAAGAGGTTGCAAAAAGATGTCGGCAGTTTAAGTGAATGGCCGACAAGGTGACAGAAGGAAAAATAATGCGGCGGAGTGTGAGCTTATTTTGGTGGTAAGAACTCAATGGAAGATTTTTTCTTTTATATGAATGACCATTTCTAAATGTAATCGTTCAGATAGTCTTCGCTGGACTCGTACAAGGAATACAGATAGTTACCGTGCAGGTACAGCAAGCACTTAGGAAAGCAATTGGCGTCTTGGCCTTTATTGCAATGTTATTGGGGTAAAAGAGTAAGGAAGTTTTGATGCAATTATAGAAGGCTTTATTGAAACCACACCTGGAGTACTGTGCGCAATTTTAGTCTCAATATCTAAGTCAGTATAACCTTGGAAGCAGTCCAGTGATGGTTCTTGGGATGCGACGTTTGTCATATGAAGAGTGCCTCAGTAAATTGTGCTGATTCTCTTTGCAGTTTAGAAACTGTGAAGTGATCTCATTGAAATATACAAATTCTGAAGGGGCTTGGCATTATTGAGAGGTTGTTTCTCCTGGCTTGGGGAATCTGGAACACGGAGGCACTCAGAGGGTTTTGAATCTTCAGTATCGTCGACTCCATATGTATCCATATGTATCGTTGAGCATAGTTATGACTGAAATAGAGAGATTGATGGTTTCGCAACAAAAAGGGATATGAGGAAAGGGCAGGAAAATTCAGGAAAGTGGAGTTGAGGCAGAAGATAATATTCAATGATGGAGAAGGTTTGAGCGGCTGTATCATCTACTTCTGCTCCTATTTCTTAGGCCCCTATGTAAACTAACAGAGCTTCTCATATTAATACAGTTGTCAGACTAAACTAACACGTCAGTCTACCAGAGCACTTCATCAAAACACCAAATTATATTTGCATAGCGCCTTAAACGTAATGAAACGTCCCAAGACGTTCCAAAGGAGCATTACAAAATAATAACTGACACTGAGCCACATAAGGAGGTAATAGTTAAGATGAACAAATGCTTGGTCCAATAGTTTTGCTTTCAGGGTTGTCTTCAATGAGGTAAAGGGAGATAAAGAGGCACAGAGGTGTAACGAGTGACTTCCTGAGTTTGAAGCCGAGTCAACTGAAAACACATCCGCAAAAACACCACCAATTAAATTTAGGATGGTTCAAGAGGCCAGATGTAATTGAGCAACGACATCTCAGATGTTTGAGAGGCTGGAGGAGATTACAGAAATGGGGAGAGGCAAGACCATGGAAAGATTTGTAAACAAGGATGATACATTTAGAATCGTACACATTCTTTGACCTGGAACCAATGGAGTTCAACGAGCATAGGCCAGCTAAGTCAACAGGACTTCGTCTGAGTAAGGAGACTGGAAGTAAAGATTTGGGTGATCTCAAGACGCTGGAGGATAGAATGTGCAAAACCAGCGAGGAGTGCGTTATAATAATCTAGTCTAGAGGTCAGAAAGGCATCAAAGAGAGCTTGAGCAGCAAATAGGCTGTGTGAGTGATAAACGTGTGGTCAAAAGCTCATCACGGAGTCAAATATGACATCAAGGTTCCAAGCAGTCAAATGGACTCAGATGGTTGCCAGCGAGAGTGATGGTGTCAGTATGTAGGAAATAGACTTTGGAGTTTGGAAGGAAAAAGTGATTCAGTCTTCCCAATATTTCATTGGAGTCAATTTACGCTCATCTGGCGGTAATAAAACATCAGTAGCATAGAACTAATAGAGCATCTCAAACGATTACAGCACATCAACATTATACAGCACCTCAAACTAACAAAGCACCTCAAAGAATGCAGCACCTCCAGTTAATACAAACCTCAAATTAATAGACTTGAAAATAAGCAAGGCTGTACAAGCTAATACAGAACCATAAAATAACACCGCAGATCAAAATAACATTGATCCTCAATCATATACAGCCCCTTGAAAATAGCGCAGCTTCTCAGACTGTTACAGCATTTAAAACTAATCCTGCCCCTCAAAATAATACTGCCGTTTATACTAATACAACCATTCATGTTAATACAGCAGGTTCAATCGGAAAAACACCTCAAATGAATACTGTGCCTCTGCCTATTAGAAGCATCAATTTAATCTTATAATACCATTTCTCCACTAACAGATATAATCACATAACATAGGTAGCATGTGTTACGACAGACAGCTCCAGTCAAACCCGCAATCAAAATTGTACTGACAGAAGCGCACTGATAATTCAATCCTGTCATTCCACAGGTCACCTAATAGTTCATTGAAAACTTTTCAAATTAAAGAAATACCCTGCCAAATTGTACCGTCAATTAAGCCCCGAATGAGGCTAAGCAAAGTGCCCAGGATGATAGATATCCACACGAAATACAATTGTCCTCGGACAGCTATACTCGCCGCATCCTGAGGTGCACACTCAGTGCCATGCACCACCATATGTATACACTGGACCTCTCTCTCCAGAAGCACCACCTCACCTTATCTCAAAGCTGCTCTACTCCGCAGTTTCATTTCATCCTTCGTCTTATTCAATACATTAACAAAAAACATTTTTTCTTCCTTTCAGTGTTGAACAACACAAGCTCCAGCAGCTGATGGTGACTAATGCACCTCTAGTTCATTCTTCCCCTTCATTTCCCTCTGACCCCACTCCGTCTGATCTGACCCCTTGCCGTGTATTCACTATACCCTCTGACCTTCGCCTCCCTGATGTTGAACGTTCCGTACACAGAAAAGGACTCAGTTATATCCCCTCACTCCCCGACCTCAAATAATTTCATTCTGGGCATGATGTTGAGCTCTTCTTCCGTCGCCGTTGCCTCCTGGCTCACTTCTTTGACCAGGAGTCCTCCCCCGACAAACTGACCCAGTCAAACGCCTCCAGCATTCTACATCTACCTGGACCCCTCCCTCTCATATGGTCTTCATCTTTTCATTGAAAACTGTCGACGAGACATCGGCCATCTCAATTTCTCTGACCCCCTCACTCACTCTAACCTGCTCAGCTGTGAACTTGCCATATTCCCTTCTCTCAGATCTAACCCCGACATTGTAATCAAACCTGCAGATAAGATGGGAACCGGAGCTACGGATCAGAGGATGGGGTAGCTGTTGAACAGGCAGATACAGAGTGCAGAGAGTCTGTGAGGAAGGTTAGATGTTGACAGGGCAAAGTTGCAGCCAGTATGATGGGTTCAAGTGTGTCTATTTTAACGCAAGAAGTGTCAGTAAAAAGGGGGATGAACATAGAGCATGGATCAGTACTTGGAGCTATGATGTTCTGGCCATTACGGAGACTTGGATATCACAGGGTCAGGAATGGATGTTGGATGTTCCAGGGTTTAGATGTTTCAAGAGGAATAGGGAGGGAGGTAAAAGATGTTGGGGAATGGCATTGCTAATCAGGGATAGTATCACAGCTGCAGAAAGGGAGGTCGTCGAGGAGGGTTTGTCTACTGAGTCATAATGGGTGGAAGTCAGAAACAGGAAAGGAGCAGTCACTTTATTGGGAGTTATCTATAGACCCGCAGTAGCAACACAGACACGGAGGAACAGATTGGGAGGCAGATTTTGGAAAGGTGCAGAAGTAACAGGGTTGTTGTCATGGGTGACTTCAACTTCCCTAATATTGATTGGAACCTCCTTAGTGCAAATAGTTTGGATGGAGCAGATTTTGTCAGGTGTGTCCAGAAGGTTTCTGACTCAATATGTAGATAGGACGACTAGAGGGGAGGCTATGTTGGATTTGGTGCTTGGCAACGAACCAGGCCAGGTGGCAGACCTTTCGGTGGGAGAGCATTTCGGTGATAGTGATCACAACTCCCTGACCTTTACTACCGCCATGGAGAAGGATAGGAGCAGACGGGATGGGAAAATATTTAATTGGGGGAGGGGGAATTACAATGATATTAGGCAGGAACTGGGGAGCTTAAATTGGGAACTGATGTTCTCAGGGAAATGCACGACAGAAATGTGGAGGTTGTTTAGGGAGCACTTACTGCGACTGCTGGATAGGTTTATCCCCATGAGACAAGGAAGGGATGGTAAGGTGAAGGAACCTTGGATGACAAGAGATGTGGAACAGCTAGTCAAGAGGAAGAAGGAAGCTTACTTAAGGTTGAGGAAGCAAGGATCAGACAGGGCTCTAGAGGGTTACAAGATAGCCAGGAAGGAACTGAAGAATTGACTTAGGAGAAGTAGAAGGGGACATGAAAAAGTCTTGGCGGGTAGGATTAAGGAAAATCCCAAAGCGTTTTACACTTATGTGAGGAACAAGAGGATGGCCAGAGTGAGGGTAGGGCCGATCAGGGATAGTGGAGGGAACTTGTGCCTGGAGTCGGAGGAGGTAGGGGTGGTCCTTAATGAATACTTTGCTTCAGTATTCACTGGTGAGAGGGACCTGGACGTTTGTGAGGACAGCGTGAAACAGGCTAATATGCTCGAACAGGTTGATGTTAAGAAGGAGGATGTGCTGGAAATTTTGAAAGACATGAGGGTAGATAAGTCCCCAGGGCCATTTGGGATATACCCAAGGTTATTACGGGAAGCGAGGGAAGAGCTTGCTGCGCCTTTGGCGAATATCTTTGCGTCCTCACTGTCCACTGGAGTAGTACCAGATGCTTGGAGGGTGGCATATGTTATTCCCTTGTTCAAGAAAGGGATTAGGATAACCCTGGGAATTACAGACCAGTCAGTCTTGCGTCGGTGGTGGGCAAATTATTGGAGAGGATTCTGAGAGACAGGATTTATGATTATTTGGAACAACATAGTTTGATTAGAGATAGTCAGCATGGCTTTGTGAGGGGCAAATCATGCCTCACAAGCCTTATTGAATTCTTTGAGGATGTGACAAAACACATTGATGAAGGCATATCAGTAGATGTGGTGTATATGGAATTTAACAAGGCGTTTGATAAGGTTCCCCATGGTAGGCTCATTCAGAAAGTAAGGAGGCATGAGATACAGGGAAATTTAGCTGCCTAGATGCAGAATTGGCTGGCCCATAGAAGACAGAGGGTGGGAGTAGATGGAAAGTATTCAGCCTGGAACTCGGTGACCAGTGGTGTTCCACAGGGATCTGTTCTGGGACCTCTGCTCGTTGTGATTTTTATAAATGACTTGGATGAGGAAGTGGAAGGCTGGGTTAGTAAGTTTGCCGATGACGCGAAGGTTGCTGGAGTTGTGGATAGTGTGGAGGGCTGTTGTAGGTTGCAACGGGATATTGAAAGGATGCAGAGCTGGGCTGAGAAGTGGCAGATGGAGTTCAACCTGGAAAAATGTGAAGTGATTCATTTTGGAAGGTCGAATTTGAATGCAGAATGCAGGCTTAAAGACAGGATTCTTGGCAGTGTGGAGGAACAGAGGGATCTTGGGGTCCATGTCCATTGATCCCTCAAAATTGCCACCCGAGTTCATAGGGTTGTTAAGAAGGCGTATGGGGTGTTGGCTTTCATTAACAGGGGGATTGAGTTTAAGAGCCGCGAGGTTATGCTGCAGCTCTATAAAGCCCTGGTTCGACCACACTTGGAATATTGTGTCCAGTTCTGGTCGCCTCATTATAGGAAGGATGTGGAAGCTTTAGAGAGGGTGCAGAGGAGATTTACCAGGATGCTGCCTGGACTGGTGGGCATGTCTTATGAAGAAAGGTTGAGGGAGCTAGGGCTTTTTTCATTGGAGCGAAGAAGGATGAGAGGTGACTTGATAGAGGTATACAAGAGGATGAGCGGCATAGATAGAGTGGATAGCCAGAGACTTTTTCCCAGGGTGGAAAGGGCTATCACCAGGGTGATTGCAGGAATGTTTAGGGGAGATGTCAGAGGTAGGTTCTTTACACAGAGAGTGCTGGGTGCGTGGAATGCACTGCCAGCGGTGGTAGTAGGAGCAGATACATTAGGGACATTTAAGCGACTCTTGGATAGGTACATGGATGATAGTAGAATGAAGGGTATCTAGGTAGTTGTTATCTTAGTGTAGGTTAAAGGGTCCGCACTATATCGTGGGCCGAAGGGCCTGTACTGTGCTGTACTGTTCTACGTTCTATGTTCTATAAGGGTGGTGCTGTTGTCTGGCGTACCTACATCTACCTTGCAGTGGCTCAGCACCAACTCTCAACCACTTCTTCCTATTTCCCCCTGGACCAAGATCCCACCACAGAACAACAAGCGACTGTCCACAGGACAGTCACTGATGTCATCTCCTCTGGCAATCTTTTCTCTAAAGCTTCCAACCTCATAGTCCCGCAACCCCAGACAGCCCACTTCTACCTCCTTCCAAAAATCCACAATCAGGATTGTCCCGGCAGACCCATTGTTTCAGCCTGTTCCTGACCCACTAAACTTATTTCTTCCTATCTTGACTCTATATTTTCTCCTCTGGGCCACTCTCTTCCCACCTACATCCGTGACTGTTCTGATGCCCTGCGTCATTTTGACAATTTCCAGTTTCCTGGCCCTAACTGCCTCCTCTTCACAATGGACTTCCAATCTCTATACCTCCATCCCTTACCAGGACGGTTTGAGGGCTCTCCACTTCTTCTCTGAACAGAGGCCCAACCAGTCCCTCCACGACCACTCTCCTCTGCCTGGTTGAACTTGTTCTCACATTGAACAACTTCTCCTTCAACTCCACTCACTTCCTTCAAGTAAAAGGTTTTGCTATGCATACCCACATGGGTCCTAGTTATGCCTGTCTTTTTGTGGGATACGTTGAATATTTCGTGTTCCAGTCCTACTCAGGCACCCTCCCCCAACTCTTTTTCTAGTACATTGATGACTGTATTAGTGCCGTTTCCTGCTCCCGCCCGGAACTGGAATACTTTATGAACTTTGCTTCTAATTTCCACCCTTCTCTCACCTTCACATGGTCCATATCCGACACATCCCTTCCCTTCCTCGACTTCTCTGTCTCCATCTCTGGGGATAGGCTGTCTGCTAATATTCATTATAGGCCCACCGACTCCCACCGATACCTAGAATAAACTTCTTCACAGCCTGTCTCCTGTAAGGACTCCTTTCCATACTCCCCGATTCTCCATCCCAACACATCTGCTCTGATGATGCTACCTTCCACGAAAGTGCTTCTGATATGTCTTCCATTTATCTCAACCTAGGATTTCCCCACCCCCACCCCATCCACCACTGAGGTTGTCAGGGCCCTCAAACATGTCCAGCCCATTACCCGCATCTCTACCCTCACCCCTGCCCCTCCCTCCCAGAACAGCGACAGGGTTCCCCTTGTCCACACTTTCCACCCCACATATTTGAGGTCTTTTTTATTTTGTTATTTTGTTTTAGTTTTTTATGTGCGTTTAGTTTGTTTGTTCTGTGCCTACCCACTGTTCCTATTTTTTTTTAAAGAATGTTTTTGATTGGAGTGCTTTGTGCTTTAAAGTCTGGTAACTTCCTTTCTGTACTCATGCTTTGTTTTTCGGCACACCATTAACCTATTGCGTTTGTTCCATGACCCTCTGGTCAGCTGTTCTCTGTGACCTTGTCCTATCAACACCTTCCCTTTTGTTATATCTTGCCCCACCTCCGCTTTACTTGCTTAAAATCTTTTACTTTTCTAATATTTGTCAGTTCTGAAGAAGGGTCACTGATCTGAAAAGTTAACTCGGATTCTGTCTCCACAGATGCTGACAGACCTGCTGAGCATTTCGAGCATTTCTTGTTTTTACTTAACTTTAAATGAGCAAATTAACTCTTTAATTAGAAGGACTAAATTCTTAAGCAGTATGAAAATGTAAACAACATTTAAAATAGAAAAAAGAGTCTTTTCAAATTTACAGTCCAATGTTTCTTGCAGTCCTCACAGAACGTTGCTTGAGGTCCTCACAGAATGTTGTTTGAAGTCCTCATAGAATCTTGCTTTCCTTCTCCAGCGAATTTCAACAATTAACGACATGCAAACACTTTCAACAGAAACAATCTGACTTTTGAGGGATAAAAGACTGTCACAGTCTAACTTCCCTTTCTTAGATTTAAATTACTGGAGACGTCTGTTTTGGCTTGACGTTTTATTTTAGAATTTTGAGAGATAATAATAAACAGGCAAAAATCCTATTTTTCAGTTTAAATGGTTGAGAACTCTTTTTCAGGTGTTCTGAACACCACAGCTGTCTGAGTCCTCCGTCTGTGTGTTCTGTTAGAACAAACTGTCTTCAACTAAAAGCCAGTTCAAATTTAAATTGCAACAAATATATTGCTTGCCACTCACTCCCAGTGGCTGTATCTATGGAAACGAGAATGCACCCTTTGAATCGCCGTCTCCAAATGGCTGTTTCCAATGGCAACTAAAAATGCAGCTTTCTGTAATTCCTGAGACTTGCCGGTTCGAAAAGCAAGCCTTAACGGCAAACCGCATATTCCTGAAAAGAAAGCATCAGGACCATGACACCTCTGCCCCAGTGGAACGAAACGCCATTTCTGAAATGCGTTTCATTACAATGGGTAAAGAAAGTACCAATTGAAAAAGCACAAAAAATGTTTTCATGCATTTACAGATATACACATTTCTAAAAAAAAAATGTTAAGACTACAGCAACAGGTTACACCAGAACATCTCGGTTTTAAATTTTCAAAAGGTTGTTCCAATTAACCCATTTCAAATTTGCAAGCATAGTCTTATAATTGTTTCGTGTTTTCCTTCCAAGTATCGCTAAAGGCCATCGCCTGAGCCAGGTGAGATGAACAGCTAGGATCACTGACCACTTCTGGGTTCACTATTCTCTGAGAAATTCCTCGAATACCCCTTAACCTATGTGGCATCACTTGACATTGGAAAACCTTGTTGTCTGTAACAGAAGCTGATTTTTGTCTTACCCTGGGGTGTCAAAGGAATTTGAAAGTCTCCATCCAACACATCTATGTCTTTAATACATATTGTGTTGCCTACCCTGTCCATACAGTCATTTAAATGAGAATTTGGATATCAATCTGCCTTCTTTACCACAGTGACATTTCTAGAGTCTATGCAAGTTTGAGCCGTCCCACCAGGTTTAGACATCAAGACCATCTGCGAATTCCAGATTTATTGACTAAGTTCATCTAAGCTTCCCTTCAGCATGCATTGTACCTCTGCTTCCACTTTGGCCTGTCTGTCTGGACTTAAGTGATAAGGATGTCGTTTTATAGGAATGGCTCCCCCTGTACCGATATCATGTGTGGCTAAGGTTGGACATCCTGGCTTATCCCTACAAACTTTTGACACGTTGTGAAAACCCTGGTTAGGACTTCACGCTGTTCTGTCTCTAATTGTAAAAGCCTATTATTTAATTTTCCTAGACATTTTGAATTCGCTGATTGGATAGTTGGAGGTTCAATCTGAGAATTTCCTAGTCCTACGTCTGCCACATCCTCACTATCCTTTTCCTTCTCCACAGTCCCGATTACCTAACATACCTGTACTGGCTTATCCTCCTCCCTATGGTAATAAGGTTTGAGCAAAGTAATGTGACACAACCGGTTCTTCCTCCAGCGATCAGGGGTGTCAATCAAGTAATCTACCTTACCCTCTCTTTTGATCACTCTATATCGGCCACTGACCGTGTTTTCACTGGTTATCCCTGTGATAATAACAATGCTAATACTTCATACCCGGGTTTTATGGTAACTTTTCTCCTTCTCTAACTAAACCCTAGCCAATTCCACTGCATCACGTTCAGATCTACTACCATCATGTCTTTCGTATTCGCTTTCTTGTTCCTCGTGCTGCCCTTCATCTGTACTACTATCATGATCTCCTTTTACCAATTCCAGATTTTTGGCTACAATATCAATCTCTGTTTTTTTGGTACCTGATTTCAATTCTAGCCCCAGTTGCACTGCCAATTCTTTTAATTTGTTCTTCATTAAAATTATCAAATCACTCGGGGAAATATTCTACTTTCCCAAAACCTCTACTACAACTACTGATGCCATAACAATGGTATAGATTGTGCCTTATTATACAGGATACCTGGTTCTTTTAATTTCTTTGTAATTAGTGTCGGATTTAAGATCCCAACAATCAAGTTTCTAATTGATAAGATCCCAGACTTGATAACAATTAATCTGATGCAAAACGCAGGACCCTAATTTAAATATGTTACCCCAGAAACGAGTAATTACTATGATTCCAAACGTGAGCCCTCCAAATTAGTCTGATACTGAACCCCGATGCGAGCCACCAAATTAAATATGATTCAGCTGTGAGCGAGCCCCCAATTAAGATATGATTCAAATCCAGATACCCAATTAATATGTAATTCAAATCTTGAGCGAGACGCTAAATAATATGATTCAAATCCCAGACGAGAAACCCAATAAATATGTGATACAAATCTCGAATGAGCACCCAATTAAATGTTATTCAAATTTCGGGATGTGCCCCCAATAAATATGTTATGACTGACCGCTCCAGTCAAAGCCTCCAATCAAAATATACAATTCTGATTGTGGTGGGAGAAATGCACTGATAATTCAATCCTGTCTCTCCACAGATCGTCTAACAGATCATTTAAAACTTTCCAAATGAAAGAAAGACCCTGCCAAATTGTACCATCTATTGAACCCGTGAATGAGGCTAACCAAACCAGGTATCCTTAAACCAAAACATTAACGCTTTCTTTAGAAGAACTAAATTCTTAAATGCTTTAGATTTTTTTTAGATTTTAGAGAGACAGCACTGAAACAGGTCCTTCGGCCCACCGAGTCTGCGCCGACCATCAACCATCCATTTATACTAATCATACACTAATTCCATATTCCTACCACATCATCACCTGTCCCTATATTTTCCTACCACCGAAGTATACTAGGGGCAATTTATAATGGCCAATTAACCTATCAACCAGCAAGTCTTTGGCATGTGGGAGGAAACCGGAGCACCCGAAGGAAACCCACGCAGACACAGGGAGAACTTGCAAACTCCACACAGGCAGTACCCAGAATTGAACCCGGGTCGCTGGAGCTGTGAGGCTGCAATGCTAACCACTGTGCCACTGTGCCGCTATGAAGATAAAAATAACATTTAAAATAGAATAAAAAAGAGTCCTTGCAAATTTACAGTCCAATGTTGCTTGAAATCCTCGCAGAATGTTGCCTGAGGTCCTCCCAGAATTTTGCTTGAAGTCCTCACATAATGTTGCTTTCCTTCTCCAGCGAATTTGAACAATTAACGACTTGCAAACACTTTCAACAGAATCAATCCGACTTTAGAGTTTTTGAGGGATAAAAGATTGTCACAGTCTAACTTCCCTTTCTTGAATTTAAATTGCCAGAGATCTCTAATTTGGCTTGACTTTTTTTAGAATTTTGAGAGATAATAAACAGACAAAAATCCTATTCTTCAGTTTAAATGGTTGAGAGCTCATTTTTAGGTGTGCTGAACACCACAGCTGTCTGTGTCCTCTTTCTGTGTGTTTTGTTAGAACAAACTGTCTTCAACTAAAAGCCTGTTCAAAATTGAATTGCAGCAAATGTATCACTTGTTACTCACTCCCAGTGGCTGTATCTATGGTAACGAGAATGCAGATGTTCAGCTATTACGTCAATTATCTCTGCTTTGTTGGCACCTGATTTCAATTCTAATCCCTTTGAATCGCAGTCTCCAAATGGCTGATTCCAATGGCAACCGAAAATACAGCTTTCTATAACTCCTGAGGGTTGCTGGTTCATAAAGCAATACTGATCCCTTGCAAGCCTTAAAGGAAAACCGTATATTTTGAAAAAAACCCGACAGGACCATGACACATGGCATAGAAAGAGCTAAGTGATTCCACAACCAAGGGGCAATATCAAAGATCTGCAGGCCTGCTACAGACCATTCCATCCTCACTGATGGCAGAACCCAGCACAACCTGGGCATTTGTAACCATGTCCAGCCAGAATTGCCGAGCAGATGTCGCTTCTTCCTGATGTCTCCATTATCACTGATGCCAGTCTTTCGTCAGTTCGATTTATTACCCTCTTGAGGGCTCCGGATGCTGTGAACGCTTAGGGCTCTGGATACTGCAGAGGCTTTAGGCACTGGTACCATCCCGGCTGTAGTACTGATTATTAGCACTCCAAAACATTCTGTGCATCTAACCAAGCTATTCCAGTACAGCTACAAAACTGGTGTCCACCGGGTGAGTTAGAAAATTGCCCAGGAAGTTTCTCTCTGTTGCCACATCAACAGAATATTCATCATCAGCAAAAATTATGTAAGCAGTCATCGACAAAGCTATCAAGCAGCATATACTCGCAAATAACCTGCTCATTGATGCTCATGTTGGATTCTGACGAGGAGAGGATCACACACTTCAATTCAACAAATGTGTCTGTATTTACAGTTTTATAGAGAAAAAGAGAATTCTCCATTTTAAGTCCAGATTTTGTTCAAGGTTTAAGCTAGTTCCACATAATTTTGCAAATAGATGCAACAGTAAAACCTACTGCCGGGAAGAGGCATGGCATTTGATTTCTCAGGGTTCAGTTGCAAGCCGTGATTACAACTCTCTTTGCTCATAGCAAAAAAGGTGAAAAAGTTCAGAATTAATTGGTTCAGATGTTATGGGGTGAGTCGTAAGGGAAGATACTGAATGCATTTACATCGGCAGATATTAATAACTCAGTCTTTCAAACAACCGACAGAGGCATGATGGGCCGAATGGTCTGCTGCTGTGCTGTATCATGTTATGATTCCATGATTAATACTGACCCTGGCAGTCAAACGTCAGTCTGTCTGTTCAGATTCAACCGTTACAGAAAAGAGCTATGCCCAGAGACACAATCCGTGATAATCAAGCATTGCTACATTGAAACAAGGATTTTTTTCATACTATACCAAGAACGCTTAATTGACATATTAACAACTACTGCTCCGCATCAACTCTCCTGCTACAGGTACCTTCAGAGGCATAGACGTTCTATATTGGTATTCATACTGCTTTCTTTGATTTGTACTGGTTACCGTGAATGTCCCAATGTTGTCCTTTGCGGCGACTTGGCGAGAGTCCCGACATTGATTACCTTTGTGGAAGTAGATTAGGCACCGATTCTCTCTGTTCAGAGTACAGGTAATGGTGACTGTCTCTTCTTCTAAATTAACCAACGTCCATTTGATCAAGTGATAGCACTGGCATTGTTAACGGATCCGAGGTTAAATAAATGGAACAGTCAAGTAGAAATGGGTCTGTTGGTTTTGTTATGCCGTGAAATGCTGGAAACTTAATGACAATTGTTAATGTTTTTATTGACGAGTGAAGATTCCACAATAGGAGGTCTGAGGCTTTCACTGACTGAATCAAACACAGTTGCAAAAAAAAATCAGCAGAGGATTTATTTCCAAACCCCAGATTTAGTCTGAAACTTCACTTTGGCATATCAGGTAAAGAAAGGGATTGATGGTGTGAAATTCACTTTCCTGCTCATTCCGTTTAGACATAAATTGAATCAAAGAGTGTATATCTCTGTTAAATTATGCACAGTTATGCATTGCGGGCACTGCAATACGTATGGCACTGGCAAGTCCAGCATTGAGCACCTTTAGTTGCCATTGAGAAGCTTGTGGTGGGCATTCTACTTGAACTACTGCAGTCCGTGTGCAAAAGGGATTACCACTGTGTTGTTAGGTGGAGAGTTCCATTTTGATTTTGATCCGGCATCGATGAGGAAAAGTATTAAATGCCCAAGTGTGGGAACTTGGACATGACATGTTCCTATGCCCTTCAGGATGTTGTAGGGCGCAGATTTTGCAGGTACTGTCGAAATGCAATCCAGTGAGAGGGACCTTTTGGAAATCTCGACATGAAGATTAGGTTATCTGGTGGTGAAACGTGCAATATAACAAGGCCAACTCGTATGAGGGTGCCTCGGCATATGACGCTATACCCAATGGAGTTAAAATCCTGGTGCCATGCTGCATTGTATTAAACAGTTCACTTTGATAGTTCAGACACATAGCAGTTATAATTAAAAATCAGGAAAATAGGTGGTGTCTTAGCAGACCCCACACTCTGCAGAACAATGGTCAGACAACGCTTAGAGTACCGTGGACAATGCTGGTCTCCATATTATTTAAAATGAATGTGAGGCACCGGAAAATGTGCAAACAATTTACAAGATGATAGCATAACTTAGAGGTTCAAGCTATCAGAAAAAGCTGAACAGGCGGGAGCTCGTTTCGATAGATCACAGAAGGCGTTAGGGTGGTCCGATAGAGTCATAGAGTTATACAGAACAGAAACAGGCCCTTCGACCCATCGTGGCTGTACCGGCCATCAAGCACCTAATTATTCTAATCCCATTTTCCAGCACTTGGCCCGTAGCCTTCTATGCTCTGCCGTTTCAAGTGCTGATCTAAATATTTCTTATGTGTAGTGAAGGTTCCTGCCTCTACCACCTCTTCAGGCAGTGCGTTCCAGATTCCAACCACCTACTGAGTGAAACAATTTTTCCTCAAATCCCCTCAAAACCCTCCTGCCCCTTACCTTAAATCTGTGCCCCCTGGTTATTGACCCCTTCGCTAAGGGAAAAAGGTTTCTTCCTATCTATCCTATCAACGCCCCTCATAATTTTGTATACCTCAATCATGTCCCCCTTCAGCCTTCTCTGCTCTAAGGAAAACAACACTAGCCTATCCAGTCTCTCTTCATAGTTTTAATGCTGCAGCCCAGGCAACATCCAGGCCAATCACCTCTGCACCCTCTCCAGTGCAATCACATCCTTCCTATAGTGTGGCGAAGAAAACTGTATACAGTACTCCAGCGTTTTATACAGCTCCATCATAACCTCCCTGCTCTTCTAGTCTATGCCTCCGCTACTAAAGGCAAGTATCCCATATGCCTTCCTAACCACCTTATCCAGCTGTGCTGCTGCCTTCAGTGATCCATGGACAAGTACACCAGCGTCCGTCTGACCCTCTGTACTTCCTGGGTCCTACCATCCATTGCATATTCCATTACCATGTTAGTCCTCCCAAAATGCATTTCCTTACACTTCTCAGTATTAAATTCCATTTGCCACTGCTCCGCCCATCTCACCATCTATATCATCCTGTAATCTAAGGCTTTTCACCTCACTATTTACAATACCGCCAATTTTCATATCATTTGCTATCTTACTGATCCTGCCTCCTATGTTCACGTCGAAATCATTACTGTGCTTTACAAACAGCAAGGGTTCCAGCATCGATCTCTGTGATACACCATTGGTCACAGGCTTCCACTCACAAAAATAACCCTCGACCATCACCCTACGCCTTCTGCCACCAAGACAATTTTGGATCCAATTTGCAAAATTGCCCTGGATCCCATGGGCTCTTACCTTCTGAACCAATCTCCAATGCAGAACCTTATCAAAAGCCTTTCTGAAGTCCACGTAGACGATATCTACTGCTTTACCCTCATCTGCACATCAAGTCGCCGCATTCAACAATTCAGTCAAATTAGTTTGACACGATCTCCCCCTGACAAAGCCATGCTGACTTTTCCTGATTAATCCCTGCCTCTCCAGGTGGAGATTAATCCTGTCCCTCAGAATTTTTTTGTATAGTTTCCCAACAACTGATGTTCAACTCACCAGCCTGTAATTACCTCGTTTATCCCTGCTGCACTTCTTGAATAATGGTACCACATTTGCTGTCCTCCAGTCCTCTGGTATCTCTCCCGCGGCCAGAGAGGATTTGAACATTTGTGTCAGAGCCCCAGCTATCTCCTCCCTTGCCTCACAATAACAGCCTTGGACACATCTCATCTGGGCCTGGGGATTTATCCACTTTTAAGCCTGCTAAAACAGCTAATAATTCCTCCCTTTCAATGCTAATGTGTTCAGGTGTATCACAATCCTCCTCCATGATCTCTACACCTACACCGTCCTTCTCCCGAGTGAACACAGGCAAAAAGTAACCATTTAAAACCTCACCAAGTCCTCCAGCTCCACACACAGATTGCCACTTTGGTGCCTAATGGTCCTTGCACCTTCCCTAGTTATCCTCTTGCCCTTAATATATTTATAAAATGCCTTAAGATTTTCCTTTATCATGCCTGCCGATGTTTTTTCATGTCCCCTCTTCGCTCTCCTTATTACTTTTTTAAGTACCCCTTACACTTTCTATACCCCTCTAGTGCCTCTGCTGTTTTCAGCCCTCTGTATCTGCCATAAGCCTCCTTTTCTTTCCAGATTCAATCCTTTCTATCTCTTGACATCCAGGGTTCCCTGGACTTGTTAGTCCTAATCTTCACCTTAACGAGAGCATGTTGGCTCTGAATTCTCACTAATTCCTCTTTGTCTGACTCCCAATGGTCTTATGTAGACTTTCCTACAAGTAACTGCTCCCATTCCACTTTGGCCAGATCCTGTTTTCTCATATTGAAATCGGCCTTCCCCTAATTCAGTACCTTTATTTCCGGCCCCTCTTTGTCCTTTTCCATAGGTACCTTAAATCCTACAGAGTTATGGTCACTATCCTCAAATTGCATCCCCACTCACACTTCTACCAAATGTCCGGCTTCATTCCCTAGGATTAGATCCAATACCATCCCTTTTCTTGTAAGACTTTCTACGTACTGGCTCAAAAAGCTATCCTGTATGCATTTTAAGAATTCCGCTCCCTTAAAGTTTTTTGCACTCAGACTGTCCAAGTTGGTATTGGGTAATTTGGAATCCCCTACTATTATTACCCTATTATTTTTGCACTTCTCAGAGATTTGTCTACATATCTGCTCCTCGATATCTCCCTGATTGTTAGGAGGCCTGCAGTCTCCCTGCCAAGTGATTGTCCCTTTTCTGGTTTTATGTTCTACCCATAAAGCTTCATTTAAGGAACCTTCTAAGATATCATCCCTCCTTACTGCAGTAATTGACTCCTTGATCAGCAGTGCAATGCCACCTCTTCTTTTACCGCCTCCCCTGTCTTGCCTGAAGATTCCATAGCCTGGGATATTGAGCTGCCAGTCCTGCCCTTCCCTCAAACATGTATCTGTGATAGCAATACTATTATAATGCCATGTGCTAATCAATGCCCTCAATTCATCTGCCTTACTAGTAAGAAGCCTTGCATTAAAATAGAAGTATTCCAGCCATGCATCTTTCACTTGTGCCTTAACAGGTCTATACTGGCTCTTCCTTCCAGACTGCCTCCCATTCTCTTCTATATTTGACTATGCATCACCCCCTACTGTACCTCTACTCTGTCTCCCATCCCCCTGCCAAATTATTTTAACTGCCCTCTACATCCCCACCCCCAGCCCCCAACAAAACTAGCAACCTCCCAGCACGGATGTCGGTCCTGTTCCGGTTCAAGTGCAACCCGTCCAACTTGTCCAGGTCCAATTTTCGCCAGAAACCGACCCAGTGATCCAAGAAACTAAAGCCCTCCCTCCTGCACCATCTGCTCAGACACGCATTCATCTGTTGTATCCTCCTATTCCTGTATTCACTAGCACGTGGCACCGGAGTATTCCAGATATTACAACGTTTATGGTCCTGCTTTTTAATCTGCTACCTAGCTTCCTAAATTCTTGTTGCAGGACCTCATCACACTTTCTACCTATGTCGTTGGTACCAATGTGTACCACGACCTCTGTCTGTTCACCCTCCCCCTTCAGAATGATATTAAAGATATATATCCTGAGGGTTTGATGATGTGGGTCGACATAAAACAATTATTCCCCTCTGGGGAACTCCAAATCAAGGGACCATGAATATGAGATAGACAATAACAAATCCAATAAAGTAGATAGGAGAAATGTATTTATCAAGAGAGTGTTTAAACTGTGGGGCCTGGATTTAATGAGGAGGCGCTGGCCCGACAGCCCTGCATGCCATGACGCAATTTTGCGTGGCTCAGGCAATTAATTGCCTGACATTGTGATGTGCGTCTTCTGATGCAGGATGTCAGGCCTCCAAATATGCCAGTAATGAAGGATTCATTTTTCAACTTGTCCAGTCAATGAAATGTGCTGCAATAGGAGATAATTTAGAGGAAGCCTTAGTTGGAGGATCGGTATCACCGACAGGATCTGTGCCAGTGGGTGGGCCTGTGTCAGTTGGAGGGCCTGTGGCTGTTGGAGGGATTTTGTCAGTTGGAGGGTCTGTGACAGTTGGAGGCCACGAAGAGGAGGGGGCCTCAGAACATGTTGAACCTGATGACTAGATGTGATGCAGCAGTGGCAGTTGAACATCTGATCCTCATGCCAGTGGATCCCGTTAAGTGGAGAGACCAGCTTTACTGGGATTGTTCTCCTTGTAGCTGAGAAGTATAATCGGAGATTTTCCACCATGATATCAGGATTGAAGCACTTCAGTTATTCAGAGAGATGAGAGAAAATGAGATTGTCTGGGTGTTATTTGCTTTACACTAAGAAAATAGTTTAAATACCTAGCACATCTTGCTTCAGACTGTCAGGGTTCCTTCTCTCTGAGTTAATTAAATCTGAGTGATAGCATTTTCTGAAACTCTTCAGTTCAGTTTGATTTTTCCCATATATTTTACTTCTAGGTATTTAGAATCATCAAATTAAAGAAACTTACAGCACAGAGCGAAAGCATAATGCCCAGAGCTCCTGCGCAGGCACTTTGAAAAACCAGTCTAATTATGCCTTCTTCAATGGCATTTCTCAATAGCCCTGCAACTTTGACCATGTTGAAGCATTTAGACAACTCCCTTTTGAAAACAGCATTTATAGGCGCAATAACAAACAGATTTCCAGCCATTCATGTGTTAGTAACATTGAATTCAGTCTCTTTAAATGAATGGAAACATACGATTGCACCTAACAGCTCCTAAACAACAAATGAAAAACGTATACATGTGCACAATAGAATAATTATGAGCGTTCATCAGCCTCTTAAACTTGTACAGAGCTGCAAATTGACATGTGCCTTTGAATACTTTGAGTACAAAGTATTCAAAGTGTATAAACAACAGTGTAACCAAAGATGGAAGCCGATTTTTTTTTACCAGAATAAAATATATGTTTTAGTTTTCCCATTGTCTAAGAAGAAAGCCATCTTGCAGCACGGTTAAAAATTTGGTAAACTTGAAATTGTAGTAAGCAGTGAAAAGGATAACAGCGGACGTCAGGATGATCTGGACAGCTTGGTGAATGTGGAACAGACATGGCAGATAAATTTTAAAGCAGACAAGAGTGAAACGATCCATTTTGGGAGCACGGATGAGGGAGGCATTATAAGGAATATTACAAGAGTTATTCTTACATTTTACAGGGTTTTCAGGAGCAAACGTTACATAGGCAAGCCATGGAAGGCAGCAGAACAAATCGCTCAATCTGTTTAAAAATGAGATATTTGGCTTTAAAAATAGATACAATTTCTAATAGGAAGAAGGTTTGCTGAAACTTTGTACATTGCTGGTTAATCCTCATGTGGATTATTGTATCAGATTCAGGGCACCACTCTTTTGGAATGATGTCAAGGCCTTGGTGAGGGTGCAGAGGCGATTTCCCAAAATGGCGCGGTGGATGAGGGATTTCATAATATGCTGAATGACTGAGAAGCTGAGACTGTTCCCCTTAGAATAGCATAATTAAGTACTTGTGTAGATTCCCTTAAATGTACAAATCCTATTTGCCTCAACAACGTCGTGTAATCGAAGATTGGCTATCTAACAGGAAACAAAGAGTAGGCATAAATGGGTCATTTTCTGATTGGCAAGATTAGAACTTATTGGTAAGTTACAGTGAGTTACAGATTCCAACCACCCTCCAGATGAAAAAAATTCTCTCGAATCCATTTTAACTCCAAACCTATGCCCTCTAGTTATGGACGCTGCAAGTAACTGTGTAGGGTCTTCCAATCCACTCTTTCTGGACCTTGCATACATTTATACTTTTCAATTGCATGTCCTTTGAGATTCCTCTTTTCCTGATACACGAGATTGGTTTCAGGTATGATGAACTTCACTTTTGAAAATAGACTGGAGAAGTTTTTTTTTTATTTAGTGATACAGCACTGAAACAGGCCCTTTGGGCGACTGAGTCTGTGCCGACCACCAACAACCCATTTATACTCATCCTACATTGTTCCCATATTCCTATTCCACTGGGGCAATTTATAACGGCCAATTTACCTATCAACCTGTAAGCCGTTGGCTGCGGGAGGAAACCAGAGCAGCCAGCCAGAACCCACGTGGTCACAGGGAGAACTTTCAATCTCTGCACAGGCAGTACCCAGAATTGGACCTGAGTCGCTGGAGCTGTGAGGCTAACCACTACGCCACTGCGCTGCCCGCTGGGACTGCTTTGCTGAGAGAAGAGAAGGCTGAGAGGTGACTTGATAGAGTTATGCAATATCATGATGGTTCTGGAGAGAGTAGATAGGGAGAAACCGTTCCTACTTGTGAGAGGATCAGGAACGAGAAGGCACAGATTTAAACTAATTGTCCAAATAAGCAAAAGAGCATGAAAACAAACTTTTCTTACACAGCGTGTAGTTAAGGTCAGGAATGCACTGGCTGAGAGTTTAGTATGGCAGGCTCAGTCGAAGCATCCAAAAGAGAATTAGACTACTACCTAAAAAGGAAGAATGTGCAGTGTTATGGGGCGAAGACGGGGGAATGGCACGAGGTGAATTACTTATTTGAAGGCTGGTGCAGACATAATGGGTTCAAGGGCCCCCTTCTGTGCTGTAATAATTCTTTGAATGCGATCTTTCCACTTTATTGACATTCTTCTATCCAAGCAGCATACTCATAAATCTCCTCTGTGCCTTCTCTAGTGCAATCACATCTTTCCTATAATGTGGTGAAGAGAATTTCATGCAGTGCTCCAGCTGTGGCTTAACTATTCAATTATACAGTTCCACAATAACCTCCAAGCTCTTATATGTTATGCCTCATCAAATAAAGACGTGTATCCCGTATTTCTTCTTGACCTCCTTCTCTGTTTGTGCCTCCACCTTCAGGAATCTATGGATACGGACTCTAAGGTCCTTCTGTTCCTTTAC
This sequence comes from Heterodontus francisci, assembly GCF_036365525.1. Taxonomy (NCBI): domain Eukaryota; kingdom Metazoa; phylum Chordata; class Chondrichthyes; order Heterodontiformes; family Heterodontidae; genus Heterodontus; species Heterodontus francisci. The sequence continues at coordinate 31,277,140 of NC_090412.1, read as the reverse complement.
ACTTCTCAATACCTACCATTTATTATGCATTCCCTTGCCTTGTTAGTCTTCCCCAGATGCCTTATCTTACACATCTCCGAATTGACCTCCATTTGCCAGCGTTCTGCTCCTTGACTAGCCCACTTATGCCTTCGTTCAGTCTACAGATTTTCTCTTCATTATCACCCAAAGGACTAATTTATGTATCGTCAGAAGACTTCTTTACCATACCTGCTATTCCAAATTATTGATACATACACACAAAGCAAGGGGCATAGTATTGAGACCTGCAGAAATTGGCCATTGTAAGTTGCCCCTAGTGTAGGTAGGTGGTAGGAGAATGGTGGGGACGTGGTAGGGAATATGGGATTCATGTAGGATTAATGGGTGGTTGTTGGTCGGCACAGCTTCGGTGGGCCGAAGGGCCTGTTTCAGTGCTGTATCTCTCTATGACTGTATGAGCACTCCACTGTAATCAACGTTCAAGTAACAAGGACAACCATCGACATTTGCTTCCTGCCTCTGAGCAATTTTGCATACAACTTGCCACTTTGTCTTGGATGTCATGGGCTTTTACTTTCCTGACCAGTCATCCGTGTGGGACATGAACAAAACCCTTGCAAAAATCCATATAGACGACATCAAATGCGCAACCCTCATAGACCCTCCCGTGTTTCTTCCTCAAAAAAATCGATAATTTTAGTCAGACATGAAGTTAACAAATCATTGCCGACTGTCTTTGACTGATCAGTACCTTTCTTTTAATCAAATGAAGATTTGTCATGTCCTTCAGGAATTTTCAAATAATTTAACCACCACAGAGGTTAGGCTTTAATTACTTTGTCCATCCCTTTCTCTGCATTTAAGCACTGGTTCAACGTTTGCTATCCTCCAGTCCTCAGACACCACACACCTGCAGCCAGAGAGGATTGGAAAATGGTAGTCAGAGCCTCTGCTATTTCTACTCTTGCTTCCTTTGAAAGCCGAGGACATGTTACTTTCAGCGCTGGGGATTTATCCATTTTCAAAGATGCTAAAATCTTAAATACTTCTTCTCTCATTATGTTAATTTCATCTACTATTTCACACACCTCCTCCCTAATTTCAATATCTGTAATGTGTCTCTATTTTTGTGAAAACAGACACAAACTATTCATTAGGAGCCAAGCAACGTTCTTCACCATATGCTTCCTTTATAGTCCCTAGTAGGCTGTACTTATTATTTAGAACATAGAACATAGACCATAGAACAATACAGCACAGTCCAGGCCCTTCGGCCCACGATGTTGTGCAGAACCTTTAACCTACTCAAGATCAAACTAACTGCCTACCCTTCATTCCACTATCATCCATGTACCTATCCAAGAGTCGCTTAAATGTCCCTAATGTATCTGCTTCTACTACCACCACTGGCAGCGCATTCGACGCACCCACCACTCTCTGTGTAAAGAACCTACCTCTGACATCTCCCCGAAACCTTCCTCCAATCACCTTAAAATTATGCCCCCTGGTGATAGCCATTTCCACCCTGGGAAAAAGTCTCTGACTAGCCACTCTATCTCTGCCTCTCATCATCTTGTACCCCTCTATCAAGTCACTTCTCATTCTGCTTCGCTCCAATGAGAAAATTATCCTCACGCTCTTTCTTCTTACTGCATTGCTGGGATGTGAAAGTCGCTGGACAGGACAGAATATATTGCAGATCCCTAATTGTCTTTCCGAAGTTGAAGGTCATAGAGTCATAGAGTTATACAGCACAGAAACAGGCCCTTCGGCTCATCGTGTCTGTGCCGACCATCAAGCACCTACCTATTCTAATTACATTTTCTAGCACTTGGCCCGTAGCCTTATATGCTATGGATTTTCAGGTGCTCATCGAAATACTTCTTAAATGTTGTGAGGATTCCTGCCTCTACCACCTCTTCAGGCAGTGCGTTCCAGATTCCAACCACCCTCTGGTTGATTTTATTTTCGTCAAATCCCCTCTGAACTTCCTGAACCTTACCTTAAATCTGTGCCCCCTGGTTATCGACTCCTCCACTAAGGGAAAAGGTTTCTTCCTATCTAACATATCAATGCCCCTCATAATTTTGTATACTTCATTCATATCTCCACTCAACCTTCTCCACTCTAAGGAAAACAACCTTACCCCTTTCAATCTATCTTCATAGCTGCAATGCTCCAGCCCAGGCAACATCCCGGTGAATCTCCTTTGCACCGCCTCCAGTGCAATCACATCCTTTCAATAGTGGAGTGCCCAGAACTGTAAACAGTACTCCAGCTGTGGCCTAACAAGCGTTTTATACAGTTCCATCATAATCTCCATGCTCTTATATTCTATGCCTCTGCTAATAAAGGCAAGTATCCCACATGCATTCCTAACCAAATTATCTACCTGTGCTGCTGCCTTCATGGATTTATGGACAAGTGCATCAAGGTCCCTTAGACTCCCTGTACATCCTAGTGTCCTACTTTCCATTGTATATTCCCTTGCCTTGCTAGTTCTCCCAAATTGCATCACCTCACATCCTTCTTGAACAGCTGCAGTCCTTGTAGTTTGGGTACACCCACAGTTCTAGTAGGAAGGAAGTTCCAGGATTTTGACCCAGCGAGGTGAAGGAAAGGTGATATTGTTCCAAGTCAGTTTGCTGTCTGCCTTGGTCGGGAACTTTCAATTCTTGTTGTCTCCATGCGTCCGATGCCCTTGTCCTTCAAGGTGGTCGAAGTTATTTATATGGAAGGTGCTGTCGAAGGAGACCTGGCAAGTTTATGCGGTACATTTTGTAGATGGCACACACTGGGGTAGCATGGTCATTTGAGAGGGCAGTGGGTTGGTTATCTCTGTTCTTTTGTTAGCCCCCCAGTCCCAGGTAAGAATCACGTGCTCAGCGTTACGATCCATGGCAGAATTTTCTGTGGTGATGGCAAATACACTCGAACATCGAGGAAGAACAGCTGCTTACAGCAGCAGGAACTTTGGGGAAAAGGACTTGTGTTTACTTTAAAGCACACATGAACAACTGACGAGGAAAGCACAGGACCGTGAGGTGTGGCAAATTGTGCAGAGGACCTTCCTTGGGCAGATCACCACAACTGCACACTGCTGCCACAGTGTGCTGGTGTTGGAGGAAGTGAATGTTTAAGGTGAGGGTGGGGTGTTGTATCCTGGATGATGTCAAAATTCTTGACAGTTGTTGGAGCGACACTCATCGAGGCAAGTGGGGAGTATTCCATCACATTCTAGACTTGTGCTTGGCTCGGGGCACTGTTAGTTCCGGAGCACATCTTTGTATTGCAACCATGATGTCGTCAGGGCCAGTAGCAGTTTCTGCATTGAGTGCCTTCAGCGTTTTTGTGATATTACATCGAGTGAATTGAATTGACTGAAGGCTAGCATCTGTGATGGTAGGGACCTCAGAAAGAGGCCGAGATGCATCATCCACTGGCTGAACATGAAATGCATATAAACCTTTGGGTGTTCTTTGAATTTACTTGCAATATTTTGCCATGCCCTCTCTTTGTTTTCCCAATTTCCCTTTTAATTTCACCTTTCCCCATGTTATACTCCTTTAGATTTTCTTCAGTATTTAACACTCAGTATCTGTCATCAGCTTCCATTTTATCGTCTCCCTTAGACCACTAATGGATGTATTAGTCTTATGACCAAGTGAGAAAGGTGGCTGGGGGTCTCTTTCAGCCTTCACCTGATCTTTTTGTAAGAGGATTTAAATTTGGTACACAATGCTGCCACTGTGCATTGGTGGTGGGGAGAGTAAATGTATGTGGATGGGGTGACAATCAAGTCGGCTGTTTTGTCCTGAATAGTGACACGCTTCTTGAGTGTTGTTGGAGCTGCACCAATCCAGGCAAGTGGAGAGTATTCCATTACACTCCTGACTTGTGCCTTGTAGATGGTGGACAGGCTTTGGGGAGTCAGGAGGTGAGTTACTCACCACAGACTCGAAGCTGCTCTTGCAGCCACGGTATTTATATGGCTACTCCAGTTCAGTTTCTTCTCAATGGTAGCCCCTAGGATGTTGATAGTGGGGGATTCAGCGACGGTAATGTCATTGAATGCCAAGGGGAGATTCTCTCTTGTTGGAGATGGTCATTGCCTGGCACTTGTGTGACGCGAATGTTACTTGCCACTTCTAAGCCCAAGCCTGGATATTGTCCAGGTCCTGTTGCATTTCTGCATGGACTGCTTCAGTATCTGAGGAGTTGTGGATAGTGCTGAACATTGTGCAATCATCAGCGAACATCCCCACTTCTGACCTTAGAATTGAAGGAAGATCATTGATGAAGCAGCTGAAGATGGTTGGGCCTGGGAAACGACCCTGAGGAACTCCTGCAGTGATGTCCTGGAGCCGAGATGATTGACCTCCAACAACCACAATAATCTTCCTTTGTGCTAGGTATGACTGCAACCCGCGTAGAGTATCCCCCCACCCACCCGCCCCCACCCCCAATTCCCATTGACTCCAGTTTTGCTAGAGCTTCTTGATGCCATACTCGATCAAATGATGTCTTGATGTTCAGGGCAGTAACTCTCAACTCACGCTCTTTTGCCCATGTTTGAACCAAGGCTGCAATGAGGTCAGGTGTTGAGTGACTCTGGCGGAACCCGAAACTAAGCAGATTATTGCTAAGCAAGTGTTGCTTCATAACACTGTCGATGACACATTCCACCACTTTACTTATGATTGAGGGTAGCCGAATGGGGCGGTAATTTGCCAGGTTGGATTTTCCTGCTTTTTTGTGTCGAAGAAATACCTGGGCAAATTTCCACATTGCCGTTTAGATGCCAGTGTTGTAGCTGTACTGTAACAGCTTGGCCTGGGGCGCAGCAAGTTCTCGAGCACAGGTATTCAGTACTATTGCCGGAATATTGTCAGGGCCTAAAGCCTCTGCAGTATCCAGTGCCTTCAGTCGTTTTTTTGATATCACGTGGAGTGAATCGAATTGGCTGAAGACTGACATCGGTGATGCTGGGGACTTCAGCAGCAGGCCGAGATGGATCATCAACTCGGCACTTTTGCACACGCTTCAGCCTTATCTTTCGCACTGATGTGCTGGGCTCCCTATCATTGAGGATGGGGATATTTGTGGAGCAATTTCCTGTAGGTAGTTGTTTAATTGTCCACCACCATTCATGGTTGTTCGTGGCATGACCGCAGAGCTTAGATCTGATCCATTGCTTATGGGATTGCTTAGCTCTGTCTATCGCATGCTGCTTCCGCAGTTTTGCATGGGTTGTAGCTTCACCAGGATGAAACCCCATTTTGAGGTATGCTTTGTGCTGCTCTTGGTATGCCCTCCTGCACTCTTCATTGAACCAGGATTGGTCTCCCGGCTTGATGGTAATGGTAGGGTGGGGGATATTCCGGGCCATGAGATTACAGATTGTGCTTGAGTATAATTCTGCTGCTGACGGCCCACAGTGCCTCATGGCTGCCCAGTTTTGCATTGTTGGACCTGTTTGAATTCTATTCCATTTAGCACGGTGGTAGTGTCACACAACACAATGGAGGGCATGCTCAATGTGAAGGCGGGACCTTGTCTCCACAAGTACTGTGAGGTGGTCACTCCTACCAATAGAGTCATGGACAGATGCTACTGTGGCAGGCAGATTGGTGAGGGCGAGGTCAAGTATGTTTTCACTCTTGCTGTTTCCGTCACCACCTGCCGGATACCCAGTCTAGCATCTATGTCCTTTTGGATTCGGCCAGCTCGGTCAGTAGGGGTGCTATTGACCCACTCTTGGTGATGCACATTGAATTCCGCCACCCAGAATAGATGTTGTGCCCTTGCCACCCTCAATGCTTCCTCCAAGTGGTGTTCAACATGGAGGAGTACTGATTCCTCAGCTGAGGGAGGGTGGTAGGTGGTCAACAGCAGGAAGTTTCCTTGTCCATGTTTGACTTGATGTCATGAGACTTCATGGGGTCTAGAGTCGATGTGAAGGACTCCCAGGGCAACTCCCTCCCTACTGTACACCACTGTGCCACCAGCTCTTGTGGGTCTGTCCTGCCAGTGGGACAGGACATACCTGGGGATGATGATGGCAGTGTCTGAGATATTTTCTGTAAGATATGATTCCGTGAGTATGACTATGGCAGGCTGTTGCTTGCCTAGTCTATGGGACAGCTCTTCCAACTTTGGCACAATCTCCCAGATGTTAGTAAGAGGACCTTACAGGGTCGGGTTTGCCATTGTCGTTTCTGGTGCCTCGGTCGATGCTGGGTAGTCCATCCGGTTTCATTCATTATTGATTTCGTAGCAGTTAGATGTAACTGAATGGCTTGCTGGGCCATTTCAGAGGACATTTAAGAGTCAACAGCATTGTTGTTTGTCTGGAGTCATATATCGGCCACACCAGGTAAGGACAGCAGATTTCCTTCCCTAAATGTCATTGTTGAACCAGATGGGTTTTTACAACAATCCATCAGGGTTTCATGGCCATGTTTAGACTAGCTTTTAATTCTAGATCTTTAATTGAATTCGAACCCATGTCCCCAGAGCAATACCCTGGGTTTCTGGGTTACTAGTCCAGTGACAACATCACAACGCCATCGCCTCCCAAATAGAGCACGCACATAGGCAGGTAAATTGTGTGCTATTCTTAAGAGTAAGGAAGTTGCAGTCGAAGTGAAAGGAAGACGTACTGCAATGATATAGGACTCTGATGAGTCCACACTTCGAGCACTATATACAGTTTTTATCTACTTACTTAAGTAGATACTTTCCTCGGATGGTGTGCAGCGAACCTTCAGTAGATTGATTATTAGGATCAGAGGTTTGTCCTACGATGTGATATTCAGTAGAATTGACCTATAGTTTATGGTGTTTTGAAAAATGAGAGATGATCTCATTAAAACGTAAAAAAATTCTTTGTGGGCTTGGCCGGTTAGGAGCTGAGTGACTGTTTTATCTTGCTGGAGGTTCTGGAATTGTGGGTCTTAGTCTCAGCAACAGGGGTAAGTCAATTAGGACTGAGGTATGAAGAAAAGTGTTCACTTAGGGAGTGCTAAACCATTGGAAATCGATGCACTAGAGAGATGTGGATGTTCAGTCGATGGCTATATTCAAGACAGAATTGAATATATTTTTGAACATTATGGGAATATGAAGATAATTGAGAAATGTAGGGTTGATTTAAAAGTTTTGTCAATATCTGAGGAGATAGAGGAGAAGAGTATCAAATAAATTACAAATGTCCAGAACTATAGAGGAGCGTGAATGCCAGACATTAACTGTCCCAATTTTGATTAAAAAATAATTTTTAATAATGCCACATATTTTGTTTATTAGAAAAATACAGAACCCGGGGTTTAAAGTGGCACAAACAGCATTCAAGATTGGCTAAGCGATGGAAAACAGAGAGCTCTGGTGAATGACTATTTTGTTAAATTGAGGGAGGTAGGCAGTATATTTTCCCAACATTCAGTAATAGCATCACGGCAGTTTTGATATATTTTAGTGCCTAGCACTTGTGTGCACGGGGAACAATTGAAATTTGCAGCAACACGAAATTTGGCAGTGTGGCAAACAGTTATGGAGATGTTACGCGACTTCAAGAGGAAGCACATGGTTGGAGAATTGGCGGACACATTGCGGATGAAATGCAAAACAGAGATGTGTGATTTGATGCATCCTGGTAAGAAGAATGAGGAGAAAACATAAAACATGTAAAATTTTACTGGGGGTGCAAAATCAGAGAGATGTGTGTTCTTTGTGCACAGATCGTTGATGTGGCAGGAAAGATTAGCGAAACAGTTAGTAAAGAGTATGGGATCCTGGAGTTTGCACATAGTGCAAGAGCCAGAAAGTGATGCTAAACCTTCATAAAACAATAGTTCGGTCCCAGATGGAGTATTGCGTCAAATTCTAGACACCATACTTCAGGAAGTGCGCGGAGGCTTTGGAGAGGATACAGAAGAGATTACTAGAACAGCTCCAGGGGTGAAGTACTGATGTTACATAGTTAACTGGGAAAGATGGAGCTGTTTTTCGTCGAGAACGAAAGCTCAGGGGAGATTTGATTGATATGTTTACAACCATGAATCGTTTCCATCAGCCAAATAAGGATGACCATTTTCCAATGGACGAGAAGTCAATTGCGGGAGGGATCAGATTTAAGTTGGTTGGATTTTTTTTTTAAAAAGCGTCAACTTGAGGAAATTTTTTTTCTCAATGTGTGGTTAAAATTTGGAATGCACTTCCAGATGGTGTGGTGGAAAAGATTCTATTGTAGTCTTCAATAGGAAATTGCATCAATACGTGGAGGAGAATGAAAGATTGCAGGGATATGGGCAAAGAGAAGGCGAGTGGTACTAACCCAATTGCTATTGGAAAGACCAGTGTATACGGGATGCGTTCAATGGATTCCTTCTTTTCTGCACTATTCTATTGTTCGATGATCTTATTGAATGGCCACGAAGTTTCAAAGAACTGTTTGTCCGGTCTCCACTCATTGTCCGTATCTGTTTAAGTTCTGATTAAGAATTTACAAGTATACCCTATCTGAAAGGGTGGTGGAAACTGATTCTGTAGTAACTTTCAAAAGACAATTGGATATATACTGGAAGGGGAGAATATTGTTGGCTTCAGAGAACCAATGATGAATTAGATGGTTCTATCAAAGAAACAGCACAGGCACGATGGGCTGATTTACCTCTCTCTCGGCTATCAAATTCTATGATTTATTTATTGCTCACTTTTCAAATATCATTTCTCTTTATTCTGTTTTTATCAGATTCTTTTGTTGCTTCTTTTAGGGAAAGCCGTTAGTTTTTCATGTATTTTCGGGTAGAAAAAAATCATCAGTCATGAACTGGATTAGCTGCCTCAGCATCAATTCCTTTTCCTGCTAGATCTCCCATTGTATAATAGAAATCCATTCTATAACGCTGTTAGAGGCTTCAGATTGCAGGAGGTTGTGTCTTACAGTATCAGTGTTTGAGACCTGTTGTCCTGATCAGCAGACGTGTTTGGAGGGTAAGAAGGGAATCAAAACTAATGTCAAAATAGAAAGTAAATAGAGAAACGAATAGATAATTATGAAAATATACAAACTGATATAAATAATGGTGATTTCCACCGTGAAACAAGTCAAATTCCTAAATTTAAAAAAAATTCAGTACACATTGACGATATTCAGCATTGAAATGCTTTGGAGAGGTGAACACCAAATGCTGAATTATTACAACAGCTTGAGTGTGACAGCATTGACTCAATACGTAGCGCTGTCGCCTTTGAGTCAGAAGACGATTGAATTTCAGCAGCAAAATCTGAGAAGACAATCAAGTTTTGTGAAAGTGAAATCATATTTGCCTCATATATTAGAGTTATTTGACGAAGTAACAAGCAAGGTGGATAAAGAGGAACATACAGATGTGGTGTACTTAGGTTTCCATGGATAGAGGATTGGTTAGCTAACAGGAAGCATAAAGTAGGAATAAATGGGTCATTTTAGGTTTGGCAAGCTGTAACTAGTGGAGTTTCACAGGGATCAGTGCTGGGGTCTCAACTATTTTCAATCTATATCAATAATTGGATGAAGGGACTGATTGTATGATAGATAAATTTGCTGATGACACAAAGGTAGGAGGAAAGTAAACTGTCAAGAGGACATGCAGAGTTTACAAATTATTTTAGATAGGTTAAGTGAGTGAGCACAACTTTGACAGGTGGTGTATAATTTGAGAAATTGTGAATTTGTCCAATTTGGCAGAAAGAAGAGGAAAGCATAATGTTATTTGAAAGGAGAGGTTCTGGAGAACTCTACGGTACAGGGAGATCTGGGTGTCCTGGTAAAGGATTCACAAAACGTTAGTATACAGGTACAGAAATTGATTCTGAAGGCAAATGGAATGTTGGCCTTTATTGCAAGGGGTCTCAAGTATAAAAGTAGGGCACTGTTGTTACAGCTGTTCAAGGTCTTAGTTAGACCTTGCTTGGGAGTACTGTGTACAATTGTGGTCTTCTTACTTAAGAAAGGATATAATTGCATGAGAAGCAGTTCAGGCAAGGGTAACTGGACTGATTTCTGCGATGAAGGCGTTATCTTATGAGGGAAGCTTGAGCAGATTGGGCCTATACCAATTGGAGTTTAAAAGAATGAAAAGTAATCATTCTGAAACATGTAAGATCATGTGGAGACTTGACAAGGTGGATGCTGAGAGGACGTTTCCCTCTGTGGAGGAGTCTAGAACTAGAGTACACAGTTTCAAAATGAGGGGCTCCCATCTAAGATTTAGATGTGGAGAACTGTATTCTTATTTTATCAGGAGGTCGTTAGTATATGGAATTCTCTGCCCCAGAGAACAGTAGAGGTTGGGTCATTGGTTATACTCAAGGTTGAGTTAGATAGACTTTTGATCGACAGGTAAGTCAAGGGTTTTAGGGGTCAGACAGAAAAAAGGCGTTGAGGCCACAAGCGGAGCAGCCATGATTTTATCCCATGGTGGAGCATGCTTGCGGGGTTGGATAACATATTCCTGCTCTTGTCTTCGTGTGTTCTTTTTTATGACATTCCTAGTGCGGTAGACAGTCAGGAAGTGCTTGACTGAGAGCTTCACTGTCGAGGGTATTATTTTTTGGATGGGAACATAAACCAAGACCTTGTTCACGCTGGCAGATAGGGGTTAAGGCACCAGAGCACAATTTCAAATAAAGACAGGGTAGTTCTCCGCAGTTTTGGGGTCCAATATATATTTCTCAGCTAATACCTGAAAATCGGCAATTGGGTAATTTATAAAGTTGTTGTTTATGTAACCTTGCTCTGCGAAAATTGACTGCCAGGTTTCCTGCATTCCTACACACTGTAAAATTATTTTCTGTTAAATTGCCAACAACGTCTTGCTTGAAATGCCTAAAAGGACAGTAGAAGCAGTATTGAAAGCAACTTGTCATCGAGAATTAGGTAAGTAAACGGAAAGGGAAAATTCCTGTCTCTGGGGAAAGAGCTAAGTGGGAATGGGACTAATTGCGTAGATCTTTCAAACATCCCCACAGGCACGAAAGGCCGAATGGGCACTTCTGTGATGAATGATTCTGATTCTCATTCGTGTCCACTAAGTCCATCCCCCTTCCTAACATGCCTTCTTCTGAATACTTTTCATTGGCTTCCTGTCACCTAGTATTGAAATAATTGCAGTGAAATTCGTTTGTATCATCGGGACTGATTTTCTTCCTGATTGAATTCAGTTGGAGATGAAGCTCGGGAGGAGCATGAAATGGATATCCAATGCTCCTTTCGAGCTATTGGCGAAGATCAATTATACTCCCACTGTACTTCATTGGACTAAAATTGACCATGTTGTAATCCTAGGTGGCGATTTGTCTGGTATTCCCTCTGGCGGTACGACCATGCTCTTTGTCAGTGCACTTTAAAACACTCTACCACACCCTGGTCGTTAACGGGGTTACATAAATGAAAACAAGACTCTTTCAGCACGAAATTGGTCTCATGGTTGGTGCAAAACGGGGCCAAGGTATTGGCCTTCCTTTCGATTCAGTGCTGGATATTTATTCCCATCACCTGCAACGAAACTGAATATCAGGTGCTACGTCTGATACCGGTCATTGTGTGCCACCATTCCAGATGAATTTCTAGCGCTTTTATTTCTATTTAGAACTAGCAGAAATATTGACTGGTAATTTTTGACTTCTAATAACCAACCTTATTGGCTTTTAATTTAGAATTCTTCCATAATGCTGTGCATCCAGAAACCGAAATGACTATTGATATCGACAGTTCCAACAGTGCCAGGATGAAGACAATGAGTACGAGGCCTAAATGGTATCACTGTGAATCAGTGGGAAGATATGTTAAGGGCAATATGACATAAGAATGCATTTTTCACCGAGAATGATCGCACTTCCAGCGACAACACATTTGAACGAAAATCTCAACTCCACATTTAAGATTGGATTGAAATTGTAAATCCGTAAAACACGGATCGCACCACCAATTTTGCGCTCCTCCCGACTTTACTTTCGGAGTGCCTTCAATGGCCAAGAAAACAGTTGCTAGCAATCAATTTCTCCCCCATTGTTTCAATACTAGGCTATAGGATGTCAACAATAAATCTTTAGATGAAGGGATGTTCGACGTAGGTGGATGGGGAATTATTGTTCTCGGATGTGAAGCATCGTATCATACTATGTAGAAGTGACTATTCAGCCTGTCGTACCGGTGTGGATGTTTGAAATATCAATGCAATTTCTCCCACTCCCACCTAGTTCTTCTCCCATAGAGATGCAGCTTTCATTTTCAGGTATTTACCTAATTTCCTTTGAAAACTATTAAGTCTTCTCCTATTGCTGATGTCGGCATTTCAAGCAAAATGCCTTTAGGCAATTTAATGGAGACTAGTTTTACTGTCTAAGACAGCCCAGGCTGGGGCTTATTTCTCTCGATTAGAGAACTGAGAGGTGACGCTATAGAGATCTTTAAAATTAACGCTGGTAAGAGTAGAGAAGATGTTTCCACTCGTGGGGCAGTCCAAATCTACGGATCACCAGTAAATGTTAGACACTAATAAACAAATAAATAATTCCGGAACAACGTTTTTTTTTATTCGTAGTGTTGTGGCAATGTGGACCTCGTTGCTACATGGAGAGATTGGGGAGATTCGCTTTGATATTCTTAAGTGGAAGTGAATATAAGCACATGAGGGAGAAACGAAATCTGTGTATGTTGATGGAGATAGCAGCAGTAAGTTGTGAGGAGGATCGTGAGGAGCCTAAACACCACATTGATCTGTTAGGTCAAATGGTCTGTTTCTGTGCTGTGCATTCTCTTTAAAAATACCCGAAAAATGTACATGGGTTTTTTGATGATTGAAGATGATAGTCATTAATTAAGAGTTCAGTTTTTACTTACAGCCAAAGTAATGGACCACGAATCGCAGAGACTTCCTAAAGGACAGATAATGCTGGAGGTCCAAATGTGCAAGTCGATGGAAAGCTGGAACAGACTTGCGACCGCAATAAGGACAATGGACACATTCATCATCAGGTATGTCACCAACTTCGAAGAATAAGCAATAGTTCGGTCAGAGATCCGTATCATTGATAACTTCACAATGTTTGCACCAATGTTTGCAAAAAGAAAATCACATTTACAGCACCAGTCTAATGAGATGTAAGAGTTTGACATGCCATCCAATATGGATTTGTTGCCACAATAAAACACATTTTATTTGTGTTTGTCACATTTTCACAAACAAGACAGGCTATACGGTTAGCATAAAATATAAATCGTAGACTTGAGAATTATCTCTATTTAATTTCTAGGCCCAAAACTTTAAGAAGGATTTGAAAGCAGAGAGGGTATTCAGGGTATCTTCACCAGAATGCTATCAGGGTTGACATAATTTACTTTTTCTGAGAGATTGGAGAGGTTAGCATTATTGTCTTTTGGAAAGTTCAGATTAAAGGGTGACTTAATAGAAGTGTTCAAAGTTATACCGGGTTTGGAGTCGATAGGGTGAAACTGTTTTCATTGGCACAAGAAGACAAGATAATTGGGAATAAAGGTCGAGAAGATTAGTATTTGTTTTTAGTCAGCGATTGTTGCAATCTGAAGGCACTCCCCAGATTCAATACTAACGTGCAAACGAAATTTAGAGATGAAACAAACACAACTATCTGGTGAAAACCAAGGCAGTGGAACGAATCGAGTGCTCTTACAAAGAACGAGAACAGGCACGATGGGACGAATTTCCTCCTTCTGTGCTGTATGGTTCCATGATTCTAATGTGTCAGGGAAAGGGATATCTTGGGAGTAAATGGGTTGTGCGACTTCTGGGGAAGTACATTGATCAACAGAATGAACAGTTAATAGGTAATTCAATGGAAGAATAACTTGCAGACAATCTTTAATATAATCCACCAGGCAATGTGAGCAAGTGTTTGGAATTATAGCTGCTGCTAGTTGGTAAAATACATTGGGAATGATGTTGACCTTGTGCAATTGTGTAAGATAATCAGCAGACGCATTTGCATTTCCCGTATTTTAAAATTCCATTGAAGACATCGGGAGGGATGCATTACATAAAATTGCAGAGCCTTTTACACCGCACTAACGGGTCTTTCGGCCCAACTGTTCCATGGTAGTTTTCATGTTCCACACGGGTGCCCTCCCACTTTACTTCATCTCATCCTATCTGCACATCCTACTTTACCTTATTCTCTCAAGTGCTTATTCAGCTTCCCTTTAAATGCATTCGTTGGAGAATTGGATAAATGCTTGAATTGAAAAAAATACAAGGCTTTGGGGAAAGAATAGAAGAATGGGATTCAGCAGAAAGCTCCACCAAAGCGCCACGATAGACACAATACGAAAATGATCTTTATTGTGCTGTTTCATGGTTGGCAAATAATGGAAGATCACATCTTCATTTTAAAGCTAAGATAAGTAGATTATATAGGATATTGGACCAAGGCACAGTTATGGCGTTAGTCCACAACCACGACCTCATTGAAAGATGATACCCTTTTACCTATGTTCCTATAAGTCGATTATTCCGTAATTCTATAATATTCTCCTCAACTAGTTCTATGTGGTCGCAAGAACATTGCACTCGTGGCTACACTTCAAAAGAACTTCATTGTGTGTGAAGCTTTTTCAGAACTCTGGATATCATGAACGGCACACATAAATGAAATATTTTCCCTACGTTCTGCGTCAATACATTTTACTTTAATTCCACATTGGATTTATTCGTGACTGTATTATATTTAAGGTTTTTGACTCCCGCGCATTTGACCCCAGTTTGTCGATGTGTACCATATCGAAAGCCTTCATAAATTTGAAGACCTGTATCAGATCACCACTCAGTCATCCTTTTTTTTCTACAGAAAGTAGTTCATTCCTGCGCGATACTTTCTTATAGCTATAACTATTCTGTTCTGCTACCACCCCTGTAAATCATTTTTGAACTGTTTGCATTGCATTCATGACCCTTTAGTAATATGTTGATTGGAAAACAGGATAATGCTCTAAGTATGGTTCAAACTCTGTTTTGCATCAGTTTAACATAACTTATTTGCTTCTGAATTAAATCTGTAGAAATGTAAAACAGAAGAGATGTAAATCATGCTCCTTCTTTGGCGGTTCCTCGGGATCATTGGCTTGCTTCCGCATTGATTCATTGGATTCTGAGGTAACTGATAAGTCCAATGCATGATCTGCATACTCTGTCACATGAGGGACAGATGCTGCTTGAAAGGTCAGATAGATGACCAGTTTGGAGGTTTCTGCACTTCAACCATGCCTCGACTTCACCTTTGTACATTCCGATAAAATTCCCTCGAGGTGTATGATGCCTTCTGGAATCATCTTTCTCCATCTAGGATGGTCTCGAACCAGGGACTCACATGTTTCGACAGGGATGTTTCATCTTTTCAGGATACTTTGAGGACATCTCTAAAGCGTTTCCAATATCCCCCTGGGAGTCTCCTGCTGCCACCACTTTCTGAGTAGAGCAGTTAGGTCGGGAGTCTGGTGTCACACACGTGAACTACATGTCTCCTGACACAGTCTCGTTATTACAGGCTTCACACCATCGCACAAAGTCAACATACACCGCATTAAGGGTCATTGTATCGCTGTGTTGTAAAAGAAGTTATTATAAATTATCTGCCAATTTAAGAACCCCGTCTGATCTCCCCTTCCATTGAAGTCAATGGGAGGAATGTAAGGTGGGATGCTGCTTGGAGATAACCATATGTACACTATCGCAAAATGTCAAGATCTACCCACATTGTACGAATCTGAAGAATCCCAGCAGATTGTAACATAATGAAGCTGCACATTAACAGCCCAGTAGAAAATATCCAAACTGAAGCATTGATCCTTGCTATTCATAGTTTTATTTAATTAGCGAAGCATTGTTGTGATACTTACAAGGACTGTAGCTGTTATCTGTTCCAGGACACACCATAGGCGCCCATAAAGTATAAACTGAAAAAGAGTGACATATCAATTTCCCATGTGAAGCCGTTGTATAATTTAACAACTCCATTAAGCAAATAAGCAGATGTTTATATAAGAATGCTCACAGGCCATGATTAATATTGTCCTTTAGGCCTCAATTTTTCACTATGTCTATCAATGAATTAGATTAAGGCATAGAAACATAAATACAGAAGTTTGCTGAAGACAGCAATGTAGGTGACAAGTACATTGTGTATGTCGGATCTGAAAGCTGTACAGGAATATTACTAGATTCAGTAAGTTCGAGAAGCTTTGGCAGATTGAAGTCAATATGTACCTGAAAAATGGAACAGTGTATTTTCTAAATTATAATACTGTATAGATTGCAGGAGAGCTTATAGATTTAGGCGAGGAAATCAACAAAAAATGAAACTGGTGCGCAATGTCCACAGTGATTTATTTGAATGATTTGCACTCGGGATGCTGAAGTACAATTTCAAAATTCTAGACTGAAATCCAGTTTGGGCATTTGGTTAATATTGAGGAACAGATGGGATTTATCCTAGGATTCTCTGGGAAGCCAGGGAGGAGATTGCAGAGCCTTTGTTCTTGATCTTTATGTCGTCATTGTCGACAGGTATAATGCCGGAAGACTGGAGGATAGCAAATGTTGTCCCCTTGTTCAAGAAGGGGAGTGGAGACAGCCCTGGTAATTATAGACCTGTGAGCCTTACTTCGGTTGTGGGTAAAATGTTGGAAAAGGTTATAAGAGACAGGATTTATAATCATCTTGAAAAGAATAAGTTCATTAGAGATAGTCAGCACGGTTTTGTGACGGGTAGGTCGTGCCTCACAAACCTTATTGAGTTTTTCGAGAAGGTGACCAAACAGCTGGATGAGGGTAAAGCAGTGGATGTGGTGTATATGGATTTCAGTAAGGCGTTTGATAAGGTTCCCCACGGTAGGCTTTTGCAGAAAATACGGAAGTATGGGGTTGAAGGTGATTTAGAGCTTTGGATCAGAAATTGGCTGGCTGAAAGAAGACAGAGGGTGGTGGTTGATGGCAAATGTTCATCCTGGAGTTTAGTTACTAGTGGTGTACCGCAAGGATCTGTTTTGGGGCCACTGCTGTTTGTCATTTTTATAAATGACCTGGAAGAGGGTGTAGAAGGGTGGGTTAGTAAATTTGCAGATGACTCTAAGGTCGGTGGAGTTGTGGATAGTGCCGAAGGATGTTGTAGGTTACAGAGGGACATAGATAGGCTGCAGAGCTGGGCTGAGAGATGGCAAATGGAGTTTAATGCGGAAAAGTGTGACGTGATTCACTTTGGAAGGAGTAACAGGAATGCAGAGTACTGGGCTAATGGGAAGATTCTTGGTAGTGTAGATGAACAGAGAGATCTTGGTGTCCAGGTGCATAAATCCCTGAAGGTTGCTAACCAGGTTAATAGGGCTGTTAAGAAGGCATATGGTGTGTTAGCTTTTATTCGTAGGGGGATCGAGTTTCGGAGCCACGAGGTCATGCTGCAGCTGTACAAAACTCTGGTGAGACTGCACCTGGAGTATTGCGTGCAGTTCTGGTCACCGCATTATAGGAAGGATGTGGAAGCTATGGAAAGGGTGCAGAGGAGATTTACTAGGATGTTGCCTGGTATGGAGGGAAGGTCTTACGAGGAATGGCTGAGGGACTTGGGGTTGTTTTCGTTGGAGAGAAGGAGGAGAAGAGGTGACTTAATAGAGACATACAAGATAATCAGAGGGTTAGATAGGGTGGATAGTGAGAGTCTTTTTCCTCGGATGGTGATGGCAAACACGAGGGGACATAGCTTCAAGTTGAGGGGTGATAGATATAGGACAGATGTGAGAGGTAGTTTCTTTACTCAGAGAGTAGTAAGGGCGTGGAATGCCCTGCCTGCAGCAGTAGTAGATTCGCCAACTTTAAGGGCATTTAAGTGGTCATTGGATAGACATATGGATGAAAATAGAATAGTGTAGGTCAGATGGTTTCACAGGTTGGCGCAACATCGAGGGCCGAAGGGCCTGTACTGCGCTGTAATGTTCTAATTCTAATTCTAATTCTAAAAACACTATGACAAAATACAAAAAAAGGTGAATACATTTGCAGAATGCCTGTCGGAAGAAGAGATTAATTTCAACATAGCTAAATGTGAACTGTTATATCTTGGTGTGCGGTCTCTGATGCCATATACCCATTGGGAAAACAAGATAGGGTAGATAGGGTAGAAGCGTAAAGAGATCTAGGGTCACCAATCCTCAAAACATTAAACGTGGAGATGCAGGTTAACAAAGAAACTAAAATAGAAATATAACAATGGGGTTTATTTCCACATCAATTGAATTGAAAAGAAGAAAGCTTATTAGGTTAGAGATGCAGCACTGAAACAGGCCCTTCGGCCCACCGAGTCTGTGCCAAACATCAACCACCCATTTATACTAATCCTACACTAATCCCATATTCCTACCAAACATCCCCACCTGTCCCTATATTTCCCTCCCACCTACCTATACTCGTGACAATTTATAATGGCCAATTTACCTATCAACCTGCAAGTCTTTTGGCTTGTGGTAGGAAACCGGAGCACCCGGAGAAAACCGATGCAGACACAGGGAGAACTTGCAAACTCCACACAGGCAGTACCCGGAATCGAACCCGGGTCCCTGGAGCTGTGAGGCTGCGGTGCTAACCACTGCGCCACTGTGCCACTTACATTGATCATTTGTGAGACCACAATTAGAATACTGAAAAATGTTTTGTCTCCATATTTCAAGAAGTATATTTTGCAGCTCTGGCGAAGGTGCAAAGCAAGATTAACAATGATTCAACAGCTAAGTGTTGATAACTGTCTGGAAAGACTGAGCAGACTTTGTTTCTTAAACCTAGAAATAATACGACTGAGGGGTGACCTACTGATGTCCTTATAATTATGAAGAGTTCCGATAGTGTAGATGTAGTGTAGATTTTTGCACTTGTGGGGAGTCCAAAACAAGCAGCTCTAAATATGAGTTTATCACCAAAAATCCTAGTGATATTGAGAGGAATCTTATTTTACTCAGGCAATGGTTAACATGTGGAAAAATCCTGACACATTAAATAGCTCAGATAAAGAGCATCGATAAATCCAGTCTTCCCGTTGCTTTAACGAGGACTTTCCTCATTTTAAAATACTTGGCTCACTGCAATGAAATAACGGTAATTAGAGAAAAATTCTAACAAGCCTTCCGTGCAAATGAAATTGGCAAAAACATCCACCGACTCATCTATTCAATACAAAGTAGGAACAAATATCTTTCAAAAATGTTCAGTTAAGGACTTTAGATCGAAACATACCGATAGCCCAATCCACCAATGTGTTCTGTATTCACCTTTCACTGATACGGGAATCAGAAGTAACGATGTCCAGAATATTCTAAAACATATTCCCAACACGATCTGAAAAACCTTAGAAAAGAAGAAATATCGTACTATGAAAACATGGTAAATATATAAATTCGAACCATATACATGTATAAATGTGTGACATAGGGCAAGTAGGTGAGAAAGAGATCAAGAAATTAGATAAATAAAGCTTCCTTAAAAATGATTGAAATCACTAGATTAATACATCTACCCGTAGTCCACCACCAGCATCGATCCCCTCCTGCAGTGTGAAATATATACAAAATGTACTGCAGGAGCTCATGAGGCTTCTTCGACAGTCACTGTCACACCTGGGGGGCTCCACCATCCAGAAGGACGAGAGCAGTCGATGCATGTTTATTCTTTCACATCCGAGTCACCCTCCACGTTGCCCATCATCCTGACGGAGATATATCATTGTTCTTTGACAACCGCTGGATCAAAATCCAGGAACCACTTACCTAGCAGCATCGTGGAAGTACTTTCAACATATGGAATGCACCAGTTCAAGATGATGGTCCCCCACCACCTTTTCAGGGGCAACTAAGAATGGACAATTATTTCAGGATTTTCCAGAGATTTCCATCTCCCGATACAGATTTCAACAACTCATAAAATTTTACGAGCGTATTTCTCAGCTAGTATCTCCAGCGAAATCATGCATTTGACCTTATTGAAGGGAGATACAATTTACATAACACTGAATTACACAGCAACTGCATCATTGACACAGAGGATTCTGCTCAAATTGTCTATTCCCGCACTTACACCTCGCACCATCCTCCTTCATCTTAGCCTATTTTTATGTCCTTCTGTTCTTTTCTCTGCCAGGTGCTGATTCACTTTCGACTTAAATACATAACATTTGTTGGAAGTAGCAAGTGACATTAATATTGATCAGTTAATTAATTATTGGCGCATGCATAGTGGCCAGAACTAGTTTTATTCAAGGGGTCGTGAAAGTAAGCAGTGACAATTGTGATCTACTTGAGAAGGAATGAAAAGTTAAATAACAAAAATTGATTAACCTTACACCCAGTGCTTTCGGTTTTCCCATCTGAATTCCTGGATGGTTCGGTAGTTGTGTCTGGGAGCTTCCCTGATTCTCTGGGTCCTCCCTTATTCCAGACTCTGGGCTAATATGGGGCGTGCTGATGCTCCGTTCAATGTTCAGTGAAGTCTCCATGCTGCAAATAAAGACTGGGCAATTAAACCTTAGTGAATGTGAAGGAAGTGACACAGACTTTAATGTGCCAAAATCTTGCTTCATGCTGCCAAACAATGTTCGTTATGATATTGCAGTCTGACAATGACAATTTGTGATATTATCACTCTGTTGTTACCCAATCTATAATCATGCATTTCGAATTAAATTATCTTATCGAAGTTTTAAAGGTGATTTTATTTTTTTTCTTTGCATTTGGTTCATTAAGTTATTTTTGTACAACCTTGCAAAGGCTTCGTTTTCACCAAACACCTGTTGAAGATTTTAATATTTCAGTTCATAAAAGCCCAAAGAAACGAAACCGTTGAGGACAGAATCCTTCCTCCGCCTGAAATTTAGAACAAGAAATCATTTAGACCTCAATCCGACAGCATATTCTTGCTGTGCTCATGTTCTTTCCTAAATAAAAATAAGAAATGCTGGAACCACTCAGCAGGTCTGGCAGCATCTGTGGAAAGCGAAGCAGAGTTAACATTTCGGGTCATTGACCCTTCTTCGGGAAGGTGAACAAGGTAAAAGAGACAAACGAAAATCCCGTCGGAGAGAAGAGCAGAACTTCTTCAAGGTAGGCATTCCTGGAAGAGAAGTGGCAGAGAATTAAACACTAAAATAAAAGCAAAATACTGCGGATGCTGGAAATCTGAAATAAAAACAAGATGCTGCCAGACCTGCTGAGAGGTTCCAGCATTTCTTGTTTTTATTTCAGATTTCCAGCAAACGCAGTATTTTGTTTTTATTTTAGTGTTTAATTCACTGCCCCTTCTGTTCCATGAAAGCCTACCTTGAAGAAGTTCTGCTCTTCTCTCCGACGGGATTTTCGTTTGTCTCTTTTATCTTGTTCTCCTTCCCGAAGAAGGGTCACTGACCCGAAACGTTAACTCTGCTACTCTTTCCACAGATGCTGCCAGACCTGCTGAGAGGTTCCAGCATTTCTTGTTTTTATTTCAGATTTCCAGCATCCGCAGTATTTAGCTTTTATTTTCATGTTCTTTCCTGCCTGGTATCCATCTTGAAATCGCAAGTGGTTTGTTTTACTGGAAATTTCACTAGATTTAATAGTATGATAGTTCATAATCCAGAAAGGCATTAATGTATAAGATTGAACTGTTCATTGAACTAAAAATAAATGTAATTCTATCAATTGAAAAAAAGTGTCCTTATTTAGTTGAACGTATACAAGTTAGGACAATTGATTAAATTCTGCATGCTGTTTAATGAAAATGTAATAGTCAGTTGTTAGAATTAAAGTGACGGGGAAAGTTGATAAGAACATAAAAAATATGAATAGGAGTAGCCCATCTGGCGCCTCTAGTCTGCTGCACCATTCAATAAGATCATGGGAGATCTGATTGTGGCCTTAACACCACTTTCCTGTCCGTGACAAACCCCACCCCCACTAATAACCCTGCACTCCCTTGCAGATCAAAAATATGACTCACTCAACCTTGAATATATTCAATGACCCAACCTCGACAGCTCTCTGTGCTAAAGAATTCCAAACTTCAGCGACACCTCTGAGAAAAGAAATACCTCCTCATCTTCATATTAATTGGAACACTCTTATTTTGAACAATGCCCCCTAGTTCAAGTTTTACCCACGATGGCAAACATTCTCACAACATCTGCAAGTCAAGCCTCCTCGAACCTTATATGTTTCAATAAGATCACCTCTTATTCTGATAAACTCCAATGAATATAGGCCCAACTTGCTTAGCCTTTCCTCATAAGGCAACCCTTTCATTCCAGGAATTAACCTAGTGAATCTTTTCTGAACTGGCAGCAATGCAAATAAATTTCTCCTTAAATAAGAATGTCAAAACTGTATGCAGCACTCCAGGTAGGTAGTCTCGCTCCTTTTAAATAATGTTCTGCTTTTCTACTCTTCCCACAAAAGTGGACAACCTCATATTTCTTTCCCACATTATTCTCCATTTGCCATTTTTTTTGCACATTCAATTAACCTTTCTGCATTCCTGTGCAGACTCTTTGTACCTTCTCACAACTTGCTTCCTACCTATCCTTGCATCGTCATCAAATGTGGCTACAATAAACTCAGTCCCTTCATCCAAGTCATGAATATAGATTGTAAATAATTGAGGCCCAGTACTGATCCCTGAGGCAACCCAATAGTTACAGTGTGCCAACCTGAAAAAGGTAAATTTTTCCTCACT
This sequence comes from Heterodontus francisci, assembly GCF_036365525.1. Classification (NCBI taxonomy): domain Eukaryota; kingdom Metazoa; phylum Chordata; class Chondrichthyes; order Heterodontiformes; family Heterodontidae; genus Heterodontus; species Heterodontus francisci. The sequence goes on along the minus strand of NC_090412.1, from coordinate 31,254,401 downwards.
CTTTGTTGCCTGTCAGTAGTCCAGTCCTTTATTCATGCTAATATATTACCCCTACGCCATGAGCTCTTAACCTTTGCAGTAACCTTTCATGCGGTACCTCATCGAATGCCTTTGGAAATCCAAACATACTACATCTACTGGTTTCCCTTTGTCCAGCCTGCTTGTTATATCCTCACATAAATCTAATAAATTTGTCTGATACTACATACCTTTTATTGAAACATGTTGATTTTGTTTGATTGCAGTATGAGTTTCCTGAAGTCCTGCTACTATTTCCTTACTAATGGATTCGAAGAATTTCCTAATGATGGCGTTAGGCTTGTGTTTAGCAGACAGATATAAATTTTGGTACAGGTAGCTTTGTTCTCTTCTCTTTTAAAAATGCAACATTACCTCAAGCATTATCTTAAATTATTTCTGACCTTACAAATCCATCCACCCAACAATCAGATGTATAAATAGAATTGAATAAAAGTTACAGCAAAAAGAAACAGGCAAGTCGGTCCAAGGAACCGCTCCTGCCCTTTATCCTGTCAGCAAGAAAAATCCAAAAATGTGTGTTTTTTGAGTGAAATTACCCCGTTCAAAAATCTGTATGTAAATGCATTATATTACCAATCCTGAGTTGTTCACCCACTGCCTTGAATTTATTAATAATTGTTAGCCTTGAAAAACCTCATCAATGCACTTGGGCATTTTATGTAATTGTTGGATTATATTTTAAGATGAGTGTCCCTGAAAATTTCGGACATAAGACATCTGAAACCCATGAAGATACTTTCATATTTATGCAAAACATTTATTACATTTCTATACTGTTTCAATGTGGAGCGACGGTGCACAACGGGCAATAATCGCTCCCAACAACCCACCCCCCCGCACCCCCCCCACACCGCCTCCCCCCCCCCCCCCGCCCCAGACAGACACACAGAATTCCCTTCTATAGACCTCAATGGAAGGAAAATCTAGCAAGACGTTAACGGGAGGAAAATTCCATAACACACGTTGTGCACTATCGCTCATTCCTCTCATAATCAGTAACAAAAGCTATGTCTCTTTGCTTAAGAAAGTAGATGCAGAAATTAACATTAGTTTAACTCACCCGTGGTTATCGATCACCGATCATTACAGTGCGTTTTGATTTGGACTTCGAGTGTCTTTATGATGCGACACTCCGGTAATACTGCTGGTGTAAAGGAAATAAAGGATTGGCTAGCATTCCGGGGCAGTTTAGGTAATGTTCACAAGTTTTGAGACATGGTTTCATTGGGCTGACTGGTCTGCACTTATGTTATACTTTTCTTGTATTTTAGGTCACATACATCTCACAAAATGAGTCCAATCCCTTTATATTCTCTAGGATTGTCCAAGACAGTTCAGTTCTGAGCAGAACAACAGGTATTTTAAACAGACATCACTGTTGTGTAATGAGAGTCTGTAAATTACATTTACTCCTATCAGAGACAAGATGATTTGGGGGTGAAGTAGAACATGTGGTGAAACGCAAAAAAAAAAAAAGAAGCGGGAATCCCATTTCTGGGCTATTCTCGGTCATCCATCGTTCTCAATTCGATTGAAGCCAAGCAGACTAAATTCTGTGCGAAATACAACATCACGATTCTACCTTAGTTTCCATTCCGGCCCAAGGCCAATTTCACCGCCATCACTCTCCGCTCACTCCACCACCCCGTGCATCCGTATGGAATTCCTCTGATAATGATTCTATTGGAATGTTAAACTTTTCAGGGGAAGAAATTGGTCCCCACACTAAAATTAGAATCAGGATGAATGGCTTCAGACTGCACGCACTACTGTTCAAGAACTATTTCCATTCTTTTGCGTCGCCGCCTCACGTTTATTTCAGCCACATGGCAAGCTTCTGTTTAACTTTGCTTCATTTACTACTTAAACGTAGAGCGAATTATCTCTCAGTTTACAATACATAAAACACACAAGTAATCAGCAAAAAGTTGGCCTGTGCACTCTCTAGCTGGGATAAATTGTCGGCATTCTCATAATGGCACCATACTGTCTTTTGAGTTTTACTGCTTAGTTTATGTGATTTTTTAGTTTGAGAAATAAAATTGACTATTAGCGATCAATAGAAGGTGTGAAGATGACATTGTTAAGAAATAAGTGCATGACTGCAAGTTAGAGTAAATGTTCGTTTTCTTGCTTCCAGTTCTCACATTCAGACCGTGCATTTGATGAGGCAAGAATCCATCTTGGTTTATGTGGTGATCCACAATATGAATCTAAGACAAGAAGACATGCACATTACCTGGGTCAGAGCTCTACTCTGTAGCAGTTTCTGCACATTGTCAATAGCAGCGAAACCACAGTCAGTGGTTTCAGCAGCTGCACATGTGGATGTAAGTTTAAATTATAACACAAAGAGTCTGCTCCCTCTGATTCCATTCTGACATGTCCAAATAGAGCCAAAGTATCTCCAGCAGTGGCTATTCTTCCTACTTCTGTACCGTTAGTTTTACAGTCCCACCAAAGACATAAACTTCGCTATCTCACCTCTCTCATCCACAACTTTTCGTTGTTATTAGTCCGAGATTGCGAACCAGTGTCTACAGGGCTACATATTAGCACTCGAAAATTAGGCCCCCTGAATAGAGAAGAATACAAGGTTATTTAAAGTCATAGAATAATAGAGCCATTTATGGCATAGAAGGAGAGCATACGGGCCATCAAGTCCATGCCAGCTTTCGAGCAATCCAATGACACTCCTCCGCTCGATGACTGTAAACTTGCAAGTTTATTTCCTGCAGTGCCCGTCCAATTTTCTTATTAAGCCATTGATTATTTCTGCATTCACCACCCTTGTGCACAGCGATTTCCAGGATATTACCACTCGCTGTGTGAGAAAATTTCTGCCTCACATTCTCCCTGCATCTCATGCCCAACATTTTTAATTTGTATCCCCTAGTCCCTGGACAATCAGTTAAATCAGTTAATGAGAACAGTTCTTCCTGTATGACTTATCAAAACCGGCCATAATCTTGTACACCTCCATAAAATCTCCCCTCAATCTCCTTTGTGCCCGGAGAATAACCCCAGCTTTTCCAAATAACTTTGTAACTATAATTCCTTTCCCCTGGAACCATTCAGGGAAAACTTCACTGCACCCTTTGAAGGATGCTCACATCTTTCCTAAAGTGCGGTGACCAGAACTGGCTGCAATTCTCCAGTTGGAGGCTAACCAGAGCTTTATAAAGTTTCAGCATAAATTATCTTCTTTGTACTCAATGTGTCTGATTTTGAAGCCCTGCTCCCTATTCCCTTCATAGATCGATGAATCTGCACCCCCAGGTCCCTCTGATCCTTCACACTCTTTAGAAAAGTTCCATTGAGCCTATATTGCCTCAGCTTATACCTTCTGCCAAAATGCATCACCTCATTTCATAGGTGGTATTAAGTTACTGCAACGTGTCAGGTGGCAAACATACTGGGAATGAGATACTGAGCAGATCAGCCTGTCCAGCGTGCAGTAGTCGAATCCGAAGTGGACAGCAGAGAGACCCAGACTGCGCTGGTGAACAAAGTGGAAGGAACCACAGTGGAGAGAATAATACAGGGGTTTGCAAATACCAAAACGGTGCAAAGGATGTTTCATAATTGGACACCAGGATAATTTGTAACTTCTCTACAAGTTTAGATTCGAAATTGAATTGAAGTGCCAGAGAATAGTGAAACTCAAGAACTATTTGGTTAAAAATAGAGGACATGATAATTTAGAGAATATACAAACATACAAATTAGGAGTAGGAGTAGGCCACTCGACCCCTTGAGCCTGCTCCACCATTCAATAAGTTCATATCTGAACTGATGACTCTACATTTCCACTTACCCCCGACAACCTTCCACCCTTACTTATCAAGAATCTAGCTACTTCTGCCTTAAAACTTTTCAAAGATTGCTACCACTGTCTTTTGAGGAAGTGAATTCCAAAGACTCACGACCCTCTGAGAGAAAGAAATGCTCCTCATTTCTGTCTTAAATAGGCTATCCCTTATTTTTAAACAGTGACCCCTAGTTCTAGGTTCTCCCTTAAGAGGAAACATCCTTTCCACATTCACCCTGTCTAGAGCCCTCAGGATCTTACATGTTTCAATCAAGTCGCCTCTTACTCTTCCAAACTCCAGCAGATACAAGCCTAGCCTGTCCAATCTTTCCTCATAAGACAGCCCACTCACTCCAGGGATTAGTCCAGTAAAACTTCTCTGTACTGCCTCCAACTAATTTACATACTTCTTTAAATAAGGAGACCAGTACTATACACAATACTCCAGATGTGGTCTCACCAATGCCCTGTCTAGCTGAAGCATCACTTCCCTACATTTGTATTCAATGCTCCTCCCAATAAACGATAACATTCCATTCGCTTTCCTAGTTAGGTGCTGTACTTGCATACTAACCTTTTGCGATTCATGCACTAGGACGCCCAGATCCGTCTGCAGCTCAGAGCTGTACAATCTTTCGCCCTTTAGATAATATGTTTTTTTTTATTCTTCCTGTCAAAGTGGGCAATTTCACATTTTCCCACATTATACTCCATTTGCCAGGTATTTGTCCACTCACTTAACCTATCTATATCACTTTCTACCCTCCTCGTGTCCTCTTCACAATTTACTTTCCTACCTAACTTTGTGTGATCAGCAAATTTAGCAACCATACCTTCGGTCCCTTCATCTAAGTCATTCATATAAATTGTAAAGGTTTGAGGTCCCAGCACAGATCCGTGTGGCACATCACTCGTTACATCCTGCCAACCAGAAAATGACCCATTTCTGCCTACTCTCTGTTTCCTGTTAGCTAACAAATCCTCTATCCATGTAAGCATGTTACTCCCTACACGATGAGCTTTCATGTTCTGCTAAACCTTTGGTGCGGCACCTTATCAAGTGCCTTCTGGAAATCTACGTAGAATACATCCACCAGTTCCCCTTTATCCACAGCATATGGAACTCCTTCAAAGAACTCCAATAAATTGGTTAAACATGATTTCCTTTCACAAAATCACGTTCACTCTGCCTGATTACCTTGAAGTTTTCTAAATACCCTGCTACAACATATTTCATAATAGATTCCAACATTTTCCCTATGACAGATGTTAAGATAACTGACCTGCAGTTTCCTGCTTTCTGTCTCTCCCTTTTTGAATAAAGGATTTTCATTCGCAATTTTCCAATCAAAAGGAACCTTCCCCGAATCCAGGGTATTTTGGAAAATTAAAACTAATGCATCAAATGATCTCACTGGCCACTTCTTTTAATACCCTATGATGAAGTCCATTAGGACCCGGGGACTTGTCAGTCCGCAGTTTCAACAATTTTTTCAGTACCACTTCCCTGGTGATCGCAGTTTTCTTGAGCTCCTCGGTCCCTTCCATTTCCTGACATACAGCTAATACTGGGATGTTACTTTTATCATCAATAGTGAAGACTGGTGCAAAATATCTGTTCAAGTCATCTGCCATCTCCTTTTTTACCGTTATTAATTCCCCAGACTCACTTTTATAGGAACAACGCTCACTTTGTTAACGCTTTTCTTTTAAAAAATATCGATAGAAACTATTAATATCTGTCTTTATATTCCTAGCTGGCTTTCTCTTGTACTCTAATCTAACCTTCCTTATCAATTGTTTAGTCATTCTTTGCTGTTTTTTATATTCTGTCCAATTTTCTGACCAGCCTCCTATCTTTTTTTTAATTATAGGCGTTTTTCTTTAGGCATGATACTATCTTTAACATTTTTAGTTAACAACGGATGGTGGGTCCTACCCTGAGAAATTTTCTTTCTCGTTGAACTGTATCTATTCTGTGTATAATGGTATATCCCATTACATGTCTGCCACTGCATCTCTATTGACCTATCTCTTAAACTGATTTGCCATTTCACTTTAGCGAGCCATGCTTTCATACCCTCATAATTGCTCTTATTTAAGTATAAAATACTAGACTTGGACCCACTCTTCCCTCCCTCAAACTGAATGTAAAATTCAGTCGTATTATGATCGCTGCTACCTAGGGCTGCCTTACTGATGAGGTTATTAATTAAACCTATCTCGTTGCACAATACCAGGTCCAGTATAGCCTGCTCTCTGGTTGGCTCCACAAAGTATTGTACCAAGAAATTATCCCGAAAACATTCTGTGTACTCTTCATCCAGGCTACCTCTGCCCATCTGATTTTTCCAGTCTATATGTAAGTTAAAATCCCCCATAATTATCACTGTCCCTTTCTGACAAGCTGACATTATTTCATCATTTATACCCCGTCCTACAGTGTGTTTAATGTGAGGTGGCCTGTACACCACTCCCACAAGTGACTTCTTGCCTTTATGATTTTTAATCTCTAGCTAAGCTGCTTCTACATCCTGGTCTCCTGAACATAGGTCATCCCTCTCTATTGCACTAATACCATCATTAATTAAAAGAGAAACTGCCCCCTCCACCTTATTCTAGCTGTCTGCCCTTCCTAAATGCCATATATCCTTCAATATTCAGGTCCCAATGTATGTCGTCCTGCAGCCATATCTCTGTAATGCTATCTGATCATACTTATTTATTTCTATTTGCACTCTCAGTTCATCTGTTTTCTTTCAAATGTTATGTGCATTCAATTGCCTTTAGTTGTGTCTTTTCATTATTTTGTAACCTCTAACCTTATCTTTCCCCTTGTTATGTTTGCTTCTCTTACCAAATTCTTTAAATCTGTGCCCTCTCGTTCTCGATCCTTTCACGAGTGGGAATGGTTTCTCTCTATCTACTCTGTCCAGACCCCTCATGATTTTGATTACCTCTATCAACCACATCTCAGCCATCTCTTCTCCAAGGAAAACACTCAAAATTTCTCCAATCAATCCTCACAACTGAAATTCCTCATCACTTGAACAATTCTCGTGAATCACTTCTGTACTCTCTCCAATGCCCTCGCGTCCTTTCTCAAGTGCAGCACCCAGAATTGGACACACTACTCCATCTGAGGTCTAACTAGTTCAACATAACTTCCTTTCTCTTGTACTCTATGCCCTATTAATAAAGCCCAGGATACTCTATGCTTTATTAACCGCTCTCTCAAACTGTCCTGCCAACTTTAATGACATATGCACATATACACCCAGATCCCTCTGCTCCTGCACCTTCTTTAGAATTGTTTTCTTTATTCTATACTGTCTCTCCATGTTCTTCCTACCAACATGAATCACTTCACATTTCCCTGCATTGAACTTCATCAGCCACCTGTCTGTCCATTCAACCACTGATTTATGCCCCTTTTGAAGTTCTACACTATCCTCCTCACTGTTCACAATGCTTCCATGTTTCATATCATCCGCAAACTTTGAAATAGTGCCCTGTAAACCAAGGTCTAGGTCATTAATATATATAAGGAAAAGCAAGCCCCGACACTGATCCCTGGGGAACTCCACTACAAACCTTCCTACAGCTCGACAAACATCCATTAACCACCACTCTCTGTTTCCTGCCACTCAGCCAATTTTGTATCCATGTTGTTACAGTCCCTTTTATTCCATGAGCTACAAGTTTGCTCACAAATCTGTTGTGTGGCATTGTATCAAATGTATTTTAAAGTGCATGTAAACCACATCAACACCATTACCCTCATCAACCCTCTCTGTTACCTCCCGAGAAGACTCCAGCAAGCTAATGAAACATGATTTTCCCTTAGGAAATATATGCTGACTTTCCTTAATAAACTTGCATTCATCCATGTGACCATTGATTTTGCTACATTATTTTTTTCTATACATTTTCCCACCATCAAAGTTAAACCCACTGGTCTGCAGTTGTTCGGCTTAACTGTACACCCTTTTTTGAACAACGTTTGCAATTATTTAGTCCTCTTGCACCATAAAGGCCTGCGACCTGACCTGAACCCAACGTGATGTGACAGCATGTGTCGAGGTTGGGTCTGGTCCGGGTCAAAGTGTGAAAAGTAAAAATCCTACCTGAGCTGTCAGACTGGATCTTGAAGAGGGAATCTCTGAGTCTGCGCAGTGAGCGAGTGAGCTTCTGTATGGCGTCATCGTGCTTATACAGCAGCTTCCTGCAGATTCGGAGTCGCAAAGTAGGCAAAGGGAACATACCGGTGGTCGGGCGAGGGTCAGGTCGGGCGAGGGAAAAAGGTGGAGGCACTCGGGTCGGATCAGGCTCGGGTCCCTTGTGGCTCTCTCGGGCTCGGGTCGGTTTTTTTCCCCTGACCTGAGCAGGCCCTTATGGCACCAGCCCTGAGTCTAAGGAAGACAGAGAAATTCTGGCCAGTGCCTCTGCGATTTCCACCCTCGCTTCCCTCAGTATCCTTGGATGCATCTCATCTGGCCCTGGTGTCTTATCCACTTTAAGTACAGAGAGCCTATCTAATGATTTTTCTTTGTCAATTTTAAACTCCTCTAATGTCTGACTTACCTCTTCTTTCAACATTGCCTCGGTTGCATCTTCTGCCTTGCTAAAGACAGATGCAATGTATTCATTTAATACCTTAGCTAGGCCATCTGCCTCCATATGTAAATCCCCTTTCTGGTCTCTAGTCGGGCCCACTCCTCTTTTTACCACCCTTTTACTCTTTATATGTCTCCAGGTATGTTGGATAAGAAGCACCACCAGTAAAGTTAGAGAAGTGATACCACCACTATTATTATAGTAAGATATCCATTATTGTTTTTACTGGTGCATCACCAGTAGTATATTCAGCGCAATTTCCCCTAGTTATATTAGCGTAAGTAAGCTTCAGTGAAACTAGGCTAAGACCGCCAGTGTTACGTTGCCATCCGTAATTTTACAGCACCATTAACACCAGCAATGTTTATAATGTTACTATACTGTCACCAGAGGCAATATTAAAATAGGATTGACGGTAATGTTGGGGTGGTGTCATCTGCAGTTATTTCAGAAAAGTGTTCTCATTTGTAATGATGCAGCATGGACACCACAATTAAAATTATATTTTGGTCTACAGCATTGATGTCAATACAGGGATAAACCAATGATGTTAGAGTAGGCTCTTCATCAGTATCATTGGAGTAAGATCATCCATAGCAATGCTACTGATGGGTGACAAGCAATAATTTGATGCATGTTCACCTTCAGTAATATTAGAGTAGGGTGATCACCTATACTGTCAGAGTGGGGTCACCACCGGCAATGCTAGTGCAATGTCAGCATTAGTAATGTTAGGATAGGATCAATAGCAGTAAAATTATAATGGATCATTACCAGTAATGTTAGAGTCATTTCATCACCCATGATTTTTAAAGGTGTCGTTATCAGCAATACTATAGCACAGTCATCACCAGTAACTTTAGTTTATCATCATCACCAGGCATTATCACAATACAAAACACAGTTTATTATTTAATGGTTAAGTGAGGGTTTCACCAAATTAATATGCGACCCAAAGAGCCTAACGTTCTGTCCAGGATGAATGTTCCCTTCAAGGAGCAGAAGGCGTGCATAAAGCATATGCTCTCAGGAATTAATCACCACTTGTTAAATTCATCAACATAATTTCATGGAATCTTCCTATTGGCGTCCTGGATGCATTGAAATTGTAAATCTAGTCTTGTTTGTTAAGTGTCTGTAAGTAACAGCAATTATTGCATGACATGCTTTTCTCATGGTGCGCCAGTTATTCTATTAAAGGGGGAGCATTTACTGTTGTCAGGCACGTTCCAGTTGAACCATTAAAGGCGGACAGAATTCATGCATTCTTCATAAAAATGGTACGTCCAACAATTCTACAGATAAAAGAGACTAACTAGCCCATTCTCGCAATCTTTGCTGTTCCTGGTAAGTCAACATCCCATTTTGTTTTGTACCTGGTTACTATCTGACAGCTAATGATTAATATAAAAAGATTCTGAGAATATCCTCATTGCAGAAACGTTTATCCACTGAGAGAGAGGCTAGAATTCTTCAAAGGGCGGCACAGTGGTGCAGTGCTTACCACCACAGCCTCACAGCTCCAGCGACCCGGGTTTATCTCTGGGTACTGCCTGTGTGGAGTTTGCAAGTTCTCCCTGTGACTGTGTGGGTTTCCACCGGGTTGCTCTGGTTTCCTCCCACCACCAAAGACTTGCAGGCTGATAGATAAATTGGCCATTGTAAATTGCCCATAATGTCGGTACGAGAATGCTAGGGAATATGGGATTAATATAGGAGGGGTTGTGGTAAGGAATATGGGATTAATGTAGCATTAGTATAAATGGGTGGTTGATGGTCAGCACAGACTCGGTGGGCTGAAGGGCCTGTTGCAGTGCTGTATGACTCCATGATATAATTCTGCATGGTCAGTGAGTCGGGTTTCTGGTTGGTCGGTCGTGGGCAGTGGCTGTGCAACTTCTATCCCTCAACCACTACAAAAGTAAGCAGATCACTAAAGAATGTGTTGTTTTGTGCCTCATGAGTACTATTGCTGTCTGCTCACTTTTACTTGATAGTTGCTCGGACTGCAGCTACCTTCAATGAACAGGGTACATTGGAAGATATGTTGAGAAATAATTGACACTCAGAAGCTGTTGCCCTCCCTTTGACTGCAAAGAGCCTTTGCGTTTCCACACCACTCCATTCTGATACAGAGCCACGTGGAAATAATAAACAAATAACACTGGTGATCAACTTAATATGACTGTGTTAATCGCAGATGAATATTTTATTTTAATTCATTTCTTTGAGTGTTTGTAATGAAATTGTGTTTAATACTTCACAATGTATGACTGAAAATATACTGGAAGGAAGGATGATTATCAATGTCTCTATACTGAGTGTATTTTTTTTATTTTAAACAAAGACGTTTTCATCATTTAGCTATATTTTAAAAGAAAAATCGCCCTGCCTCACTCTAATTGGCAACATATTCGTACATTGCTCACAAAATGCTGCGAGATTTATCTATGTGTCCCTGGACTTACCTCTTCTCTCTCTTTCCGACATGACAACAGGGAGACGTCATTTCAAAAGTTGCACTTCATTGGCTGCAAAGTGCTTGGCGATGTTTAGTTGTTGTGACAGGCTCCACATAAATGCAAGCGTTTTTTCTCCTTTCATTCTTTTTTTATTACAGCGAACATAATGAGCATTGTGATTCTCTCCAGAGGAAGTTGCAGTCTGTTCAAATGTATCTCTGTGTACATGGTGGCCATGGCAAGAGCAGATCTGCTGGTCATGATCTTCAATATAATAACTTACCACATTTTCCATTACTATTTTCCACAATAATTCCTATCCTACACTGTCGTTTGTAAGTCAATTGTCTACGTGAATTGTACCACTGTGGATATGCCAGTCTGGTTTACAGTGTCATTTACATTTGACCGATTTGTAGATATATGTTGTCATAACTTTAAAACAAAGTATTGCACAGTGAGAACATCTACCGTGGTTATTACAATTGTCTCTGCCCTGATCTACTTAGAGAATATCCCCTTTTGGTTTGCCTTTGAACAGAAGCAAATAATTAATAATGTTCACTGGGGTTGCCTTGCCAGTGTGGAATTCTTTGCTCCTCCTGCTGGCACCGCGTGTTTCTGATTATAAACTATTTTAGTTCCATGGATTCCGTTTGCTTTAATATTACTGTTTAATTGTTCGACAACAAAACGTATTTTAGGAGACAGTAGTGCCCACAGAGGTCTCCGGTGACACAACAGTGAGAATCGGAGTGACCCAGAAGTGGAGAATCGAAGGAAATCCATCATTTTACTGTTCACTGTATCAAGCAGTTTTATACTGTTGTGGCTGACAGCAGCCTTGAGTTTTTTAACTACCAAACTAACAAATACCGTGCATTACGGATGCGATCATGGAAAACCTGCCGATATTGCCACTGAAAGCGGGTATATGCTTATGTATTTTAGCTCCTGTACAGACGCGTGTATTTATGTAGCTACACAAACTAAATTCAGGGAAACGTTAAAAAGCTGGTGAAATTACTTTTCACATTTATACTGCATTGGATTTAAAAAAAATAATCAAACCATACCTTCCTGTGTTAACTAGAGCTCCATGACAGCCCGTGTTTTTCTTTCGAAAAGACGCTTTCTTGTTAGGACCATTGTTGTTATTAAAATGAACACACATCAAAATACCTATTGCACTTTGTGCCGTGTGTTTGTGGACTGACATCAATCATTTCCTGTTCTAGATTGAAAGAGAACGATTCTGCTTGAGCGTTGGCAGTGGAGTGAAATATGTGAATGCCTGCGTTAAGTGCCTTACTTCGCAGCATCTGGAATGAGATATGTCTGTTTATTTAATAATAAAGCTTAATTTATTGTAGAAACAATGTGTCACAATCGTAGTTATTTACAATTGATTTTAAAATCTTAGTGTTAATGCTGCAGGCACTTGTCTTCCCAACAAATACCGCCCCATTGTCTCCTACACCAAGGGAACTGGACCCTGCCTCCTCATCTGTGTCTAATGATGGAGGCAGGAACTTGCCTCCTCAATGTGACATTATATATTTTTATTTACAAATATTTGCTTAATATCTCAACTGGGCATCAAAATATTGGAATGTGATAACAGGAGAAAAGACTATCGGATCTACCCAGCCCTCAGGTGCATTTACCCTCCATTGAGTAAATAGTTCCAATCACTAAACGACTCAATGTATCTTCAAGCTGTTTAATATATCATGTCCACTTAATCTTGAATACTGAGGTTAGTGCTGCGTCTGTTAATACGACTACCTCCTAACTCTCCAGGTTAAGGGAGGCACAGTGGCGCAGTGGTTAGCACCGCAGCCTCACAGCTCCAGCAACCCGGGTTCCTTTCTGGGTACTAACTGTGCGGAGTTTGCAAGTTCTCCCTGTGCCTGCGTGGGTTTCCTCCGGGTGCTCCGGTTTCCTCCCACAAGCCGAAAGATTTGCAGGTTGATAGGCAAACTGGCCGTTATAAATTCTCCCTAGAATAGGTAGGTGGTAAGGAAATATAGGGACAGGTGGGGATGTGGTAGGAATATGGGATTAGTGTAGGATTAGTATAAATGGGTGGTTGATGGTCGGCACAGACTCAGTGGGCCGAAGGGCCTGTTTCAGTGCTGTATCTCTAAACTAAACTAAAGCAGTTTCTCCAGTTACAAGTTCTAAATCTCCTACATGTACTTTTTTATCTAGGGCCAGTATTTCCAGATTCTTCAACTATTGGAAGCAGCCTGTTTTTCTCATTCCTTTCCGGGCTCTGCTTAACTTAAATCACGTTGGTAGGACAAGCTAACATGTATTAACCTGGTATCGATGCACAATCTATTAAAGCTCAGGAAAGTGTACTATAAAACGATACTTATAGTTGTCTGTTGGAAACGGTTGTGCACTTGCTCGTACTGAGTATTGAGAAAAATTTATTTGATAACTTGGTCAGCACGTGAACATCGGGACATGCAGGCAAGATTCTAATCAAACACCTCCAGATCATCCCTCTCCACCTGCCCCCACCCCCAACCATTGATAGATAGCTAGAAAGAGCTGGGATGGTTTGCGTGTTTGCATAATCTGGGGACATTGCTGTGTTTGCAGTGGTAATATGTTATCCAGGAACATAATTGCATGTCATCAGCCACTTGGAAAATGGCCTGAGGAAAACTGGGATACCTGATAAAGGAAAGTAAGTCAAATTCTCCTAAAATGAAGCAGATTTTAACTTTTATATAATTGTTCAATGCAGAATGAAGTGGATTATCACTTAGAGGAATTGAAAAAATGGATAAACCGTAGCTATTTACAATCAGTATTTGTAATTATCTTAGAGCCTAACATACTGTAATGGAACTGTAACATGTTTTAATCCCCAAACAACAATTATTCCGCGTGGCTGTAGTTTGTATCTTTCAATTATATGTTTAAATACCAGTGCATGTACTACAGGATCAATAAATCTATGCAACCTCACTTCAATGCTCAGGAACCCGATGAAAAGCGTTACATTAACATTAGTATTCGCACTTGACATACGAATGGGCTTTATTGGATGATTGTGATCAAATTTCCTTTGTATAAGTCACTTTTTTAAAGTTCCACGTCATCCTGAGGTTTAAAATGCCAAACTGCATGCGGTTTCATTTCCCGATAAATCCCACGCTCTGCAAATGCCACTGGCATCCAGATTTTATGAACTGAGGGAAAATTTTGCATTGGCACATTCTCGGTTAACTGAATTCAGACGAACAACAGTATTTAAGGCAAGAATCAGGCAACAGAAAGAGGTTTCAATTCCATCAGTCAGAAATGCATCCACACTCAGCCTCAAGCTGCTAAAATTCCTCTAACTTATAGCAAACTTTCAAACTCTCAGGAACACAGAATCTCCCCACCAGTAATGGCTCAGAATCTATAATCCTCAATTCTTTTAAAAAGATGTCTGAACATGCAGCTGAAGTGCTGTAACCTGCAAAACTACGGATCAGGTGCTGGAATAGGCAACTAGATTGCGTGGCTAGTTGTTTCGGCCGGCACGGACAGGATGGGCTGAATGGCCTCCTTCTGGGCTCTATTTATCGATGGTTCTGTCGCCATCTGCTGACGTCCCGGTCTCACTGCACTCAGTTACTCCACCCTCTCACCGTCTCCATCTGTTGTATTCCCTGTCACACTGCACTCAGTTATTCCCCCCTCACACCATCTCCATCTGCTGGTGTCCCTGTCTCACTGCACTCAGTTACTCCACTCTCTCACCATCACCATCTGTTGATGTGTCTTTGATAGAGATACAGCACTGAAACAGGCCCTTCGGCCCACCGAGTCTGTGCCGACCATCAACCACCCATTTATACTAATCGTACATTCCTACCACATCCCCACCTGTCCCCATATTTCCCTACCACCTACCTATACCAGGGGCAATTTATAATGGTCAATTTACCTACCAACCTGCAAGTCTTTTGGATTGTGGGAGGAAACCGGAGCACCCAGAGAAAACCCACGCAGACACAGGGAGAACTTGCAAACTCCACACAGGCAGTACCCAGAATTGAACCCGGGTCGCTGGAGCTGTGAGACTGCAGTGCTAACCACTGCACCACTGTGCATCCGAATGCAAAACTGCTCCACGCTGCAGACACTCTGGACACTTCAGTGAAGCATTGTGCCCTATGTTAAGGGTTAACAGCGAACCCAAAAATCTGTCCTGTGTAAGAAAAAAGGTGGAGACATACAGAACATAAAAATGTTGCTGTTTCAGACATCGGAATCTGTTTAATTTGAACTGAGAAGGTGTACAGATGCCCACACCATACTTTAGTTATCTCTAAAGGAATTTGAGGAAATAAAAATGTTCAGGGTGACTGCAAACGTATTTGCTTGATTATTAATGGAGTGAAAGAAAGAACCTTGTTGTGCTCTAAAGAAGTCTTTTGGGTGTAAAAATTATTCTGAACTTATGTAATGACGAACAGAAGCCTGTTAGTAATTTGCTCAACCTGCAGGAAACTGAGACCAAAATGAAACAATGGAGTATAATTATGGGTAGAGCAGTTAACATTAATTATTAATGCTTTCTACTCGAACATTATACTGAGTGAATTGGGGAGTAGTTATGTTTCTGAATCTAATTGGTGATATGACAGGACCGGAATAAAAATATATTCAATGAATGTATATGTTAAACTGCTGAAAAACAGATTGAAATTTCTGAAACTCATTGTAACCCTCGATTGATTAGAACAGTAAAGGCCCCTTTATCCCCAATACGTGTGCCCTTGCTGCAGAACTGAGCCCACCTACCCTTCCTCTCAGTGCATTTACCGAAACATACATTCACTTCCCTCCAAATCCCAGTTAATACGACAGCTTTAGTGTCCTTGCCTTGTAACTGCTCCACACTTTAATATCCTTTGGGTGAAAACAATAGCCTGATTTCCTTTCTTGCTCCTGACTTTCATTTTTGTCGCTTATCTATTGTTTTGCTTCTGGTGAGCCTGTATCGTGTACTAATGTTGTGAATGCATGATTTGTTAATCAATGAGATGGTTTTCACAGGACTCTCCAGAAAGAAGATTGCATTTAAGATTGGAGATTTAGAAACATACGAACATACAAAATAGGAGCTAAAGTAGGCCATTCGGCACCTCTAGCCTGTTTCACCATTCAACAAGATGTTGGCAAATCTGTTTGTGTCGCGAATTCCAAACTCCCATCTACCCACCACCCCCCCACCCCCGTTTAACCTTTGATTCCATTGTCTACCAAAAATCTATCTACCTCCGCTTTAAAAAATTGCAATTAACCCGCCTCCACCACCTTCTGAGGCAGAGAGTTCCAAAGTCGCACAATACTCTGAAAGAAAATAAAATCTCCTCATCTCTGTCATAAAAAGGCGATGTCTAATTTTAAAACAGTGTCCCCTAGTTCTGAACTCACCCACAAGAGGAAACATCCTTTCCACATCCATCTTGTCAAGACTGTTCAGGATCTTAGAAACTTCCATCAAGTCTCCCCTCATTCTTCTAAATGCCACTGAAAACAAGCCCAATCCGTCCAACATTTTTTTCTTATTCATTCATGGGATGTGCCCCTCTATGTATAAAATCGAGGGAGCTCCCCCTCTACATATAAACTGGAGGGAGATCCCCCACTCCGTATAAAATGGTGGGAATTTCCCCTCAGTCTCAAAGACTCTCTCACACACTTGGTCTAACATATTCTTTTTCACCGCATTGGTCTTGCACATTCTGTCTCTCACATTCCTCATCACACATTCTCATTCGCATGCGCAGTCTCTCACGCTGTTTTACACCATCTAACTTACACCCTTTATCTTTCATCCTTCTTTCTCGTATGTTCTGTCTCCATTGCTCTTACTTGTGTTCTCTATCTTGTACCCTCTGGCACTCACCAAAGAACAAAGAACAAAGAAAATTACAGCACAGGAACAAGGCCTTCGGCCCGCCAAGCCTGCGCCAATCCAGATCCTCTATCTAAACCTGCCGCCTATTTTCTAAGGGTCTGTATCTCTTTGCTTCCTGCCCATTCATGTATCTGTCTAGATACATCTGAAAAGACACTTTCATGCCCGCGTCTACTACCTCCACTGGCAACGCGTTCCAGGCACCCACCACCCCCTGCGTAAAGAACTTTCCATGCATATCCCCCCAAAACCTTTCCCCTTTCACTTTGAACTCGTGACCCCTAGTAATTGAATCCCGCACTCTGGGAAAAAGCTTCTTGCTATCCACCCTGTCTATACCTCTCATGATTTTGCACACCTCAATCAGGTCCCCCCCAACCTCCGTCTTTCTAATGAAAATAATCCTAATCTACTCAACCTCTCTTCATAGCTAGCGCCCTCCATACCAGGCAACATCCTGGTGAACCTCCTCTGCACCCTCTCCAAAGCATCTACATCCTTTTGGTAATGTGGCGACCAGAACTGCACGCAGTATTCCAAACGTGGCCGAACCAACTCTTGTACTCAATACCCCGTCCGATGCTGGAAATCATGCCGTATGCCTTCTTGACCACTCTATTGACCTGCATTGCACCTTCAGGGAACAATGGACCTGAACACCCAATTTTCCCCAGGACTTTTCCATTTATTGTATAGTTCACTCTTGAATTAGATCTTCCAAAATGCATCACCTCGCATTTACCCGGATTGAACTCCACCTGCCATTTCTCTGTCCAACTCTCCAATCTATCTATATTCTGCTGTATTCTCTGACAGTCCCCTTCGCTATCTGCTACTCCACCAATCTTAGTGTCGTCTGCAAACTTGCTAATCAGACCACCTATACTTTCCTCCAAATCATTTATGTATATCACAAACAACAGTGGTCCCAGCACGGATCCCTGTGGAACACCACTGGTCACAAGTCTCCATTTTGAGAAACTCCCTTCCACTGCTACTCTCTGTCCCCTGTTGCCCAGCCAGTTCTTTATCCATCTAGCTAGTACACCCTGGACGCCATGGGACTTCACTTTCTCCATCAGCCTACCATGGGGAACCTTATCAAACGCCTTACTGAAGTCCATGTATATGACATCTACAGCCCTCCATCATCAATCAACTTTGTCACTGCCTCTAAGAATTCTATTAAGTTGGTAAGACATGACCTTCCCTGCACAAAACCATGTTGCCTATCACTGATAAGCCCATTTTCTTCCAAATGGTAATAGATCCTATCCCTCAGTATCTTCTCCAGCAGCTTCCCTGCCACTGACGTCAGGCTCACCGGTCTATAATTACCTGGATTATCCCTGCTACCCTTCTTAAACAAGGGGACAACATTAGCAATTCTCCAGTCCTCCGGGACCTCACCCTATGTCCATTTCCCTCGGTCTTGCATCCACAAGTGCTTTGTCTCCCACAGCATCTCTGTATTTCCGCCATTTGCTGCCACTCTCCCTCACATGTTATGCTGATTTCCCCACTTGTCATCTCTCTCTCCCTCACCTGCCATTTTATCTGTTCCTCGCCCGGTATCTCATGCTCTCTCCATCATACACTGTCTCTCTCCCTCTCCATCAGTCCCTGTCTCACTCTTTCTCCCATCACATGTAATGTCTCTCACTCTCCTACATGCAACTTCTTCTCCTTAGACTGTCGCTTGGGATTGAGGATGGCTTGCTTCTACTCTGGTTTAGTGTTTTTGAGGTGTTGATAATCTAATGCGTTATCTGCAGACTCTGCCACAAGAGGGGTAGGTGGTACCTCACCGGTCAGGAAGATGATTAAATTAAGGTTCGTGCACTCCTTTTGGCAACTTGACATCATCTCTGCATGTTCCTGATGAGTTCCTTCAATGTGTTCGATGCCATCTTGAGTGAGTTTTCTCCATCTATGATAGTCACGAGCCAGGGACCCCCATGAGTTACGAGGGATGTTTCATCGATTCAGAGATGCTTTGTGGACATCTCTAAAGTGTCACCGCTGTCCTCCCAGGAGGTTCATGTCGCGACCATGTTCTGAGTAGAACAGCTGCTTTAGAAATCTGGCGTCAGGCATATGATTGAAATGTCCCACCCAGCGGAGCTGGTCTTGTGTGATTAGAACACAGATCCTGGGCGGGTTGGCTCGGAGAGGCCACTTTTTGGGACCACGTTTCTTGCCACCGTATTTAGAGAATCTTGCTGCTCTCTTACATGCAATGTTTCTCCCTCACACTGCCGTTCTCGCATGTACTCTGTACCCTGATATGCTGTCTCTCTTCATTTATCTCTCACACATTTTTCTCCACACACTGTACCACACTCAATTTGTTTTTCTCCATCATGTATGCTCTGTCTATCTCATGCATAGTCTCTCTTTTAGCACTGTCTCCCTCTCATAGAAATGTCTCCCGTTTTCAGTCTGTCTCTCCCTCTCTCCCTCTCTCAAGTAAAAAACTGTGTTACTTATATACTGTGTCCTTTGCACCCTCTTTCGCCCTTTGTCTCTCAAACACATTGTCACTGACTCTCACTCATTCTCAAAGACAAATGTTTTCTCCCCTACAGTATCTCTCTCACAACTGGCAATCTCTCCCTTGCACATCTGCTCACAAATATATTGCCTCTCACAAGTGAAGACAATCTGCCACCTCACACATGCCCCGCGCTCACTGTCCCTCACACGATCACGCACCTACTCTGTTTTGACATACTGTCTCTCTGTCACACATAGTTGCTCTCACACTTTTTCTCTAGCTCTCACGCACACATTCTCTCAAGCACATGATCTGTCTCTCACGAACACACAATATCTCAACTAAGCTGACTATATTGCCCTCACTATGTTACACACTCAAGTGCACACTGTTTCTCATTCCTGTATGCTCTCCCTCACAAAACTGTCCCACTCACACACACTACTTATCATTGTGCCTCTGTCTGTCTCACAACTTTTCATTCTCACACGCATTCTCTGTCAAATTCAGTATTTCACGAACACACTTTCATTCGCAAATACTCTCACACACTCTCAATCACGTATACTGCCTTACACTGCTTCTCAGACACTATCTCTGTCTCTCCAACAAGCTAATATACACACTGACGCACACCCTACTTTCAGGCACACTGTCTCTCCATCCATCAATCCCTCTCTCACTTTGCATCTCACACTGTCTCTCACTTTCCCTAACTCACACTGCCTCTCCACATATACACACAGTCTCCCATACATTCATTACCTCTCTCACTGTTTATCTGCCTTAATCGCTGCCTCTCTCTTTCCTTCCTATATATTCAATTGCTATATCTCACCGGCACACTGTAACTATGTAACAGTTACGCTTTTTTTCACCTTCGCTCTTTAAAAACCTTCTTTTTACACTTTTTTCATTCTTTCGCTCTTTTATGCACTGTGTGTCGCTCTCTCATCCTCAATCTCTCAAACTCCCTATTTTGCTCGTGCACCATGCCTCACTCTCTCACAGCCTGCTTCTGTCTTGCACAGTCTGTCTCACTCTCACACGATGCCTCCCTCTCTCACACTCTGGTACTTTTCCTTGCTCTCATGCATTTTGCTTTGTCGTCACAGACCTGCTTCCATCTCGCACATGCCTTACTCTCACACACTTTGCCTCGATCTGTACCTTCGACTTGCTTTCACACACCCTGTCTCACACTCTCTCGCCCCACCCTTTCTCATGATCGCATACTCTACCTTCGTCCCACACAGCCCACCTCTCTGTACCCACTCAGACTCGTTCGCCCACTCTCTGTCTCACTTTCGCACACCATGCTTCACTGTCGCTTATCATGCTCCATCACAGACACTTTGAATGGCTGTAATAATCTACTTCACACTTGTACACCCTGCCTCGCACACGTACTTTGCCTTAAAGCACACACTGTCTGACGCTCACGCACTCACAACCCTTGCCTCACTCTCTCACTTTCTCTCACTCTCGTGCACCCTGCCTTGTTGATGCATTTGCCTTGCTTTGGCACCCTGTTTCGCCATCACACCGTGCCTTCCTTTCACACATTCTGCCTTGCTCTTGCATACAATGCCTCACTGTCACAGAATTGCATTGCCTTAGTACTGCCAATCTCCCTCACCCTTTGCCTCGATTCCAAAACTTTCTACCTTGCTCTCCGAAACGCTGTATGACTCTTCACATTATTTCTGCTTGTTTTACGGGATGTGGGCATCTCTGGCAATGCCAGCATTTGTTCCCCACATCTAATTACCCTTGACAATTTAGAACAGAGGAGGTGGAAGGGTTACTTAATTGAGGTATACAAGATTATGAGGGACCTAGAGATAGTAGGCAGGAAGGACCTGTTTGCCCTAGTGGAGAGGTCAATTACCAGGGGGCACAGATTCAAGGTGATTGGTAGAAGGATTAGAGAGGACATGAGGAAAGACTTTTCAACCGGAGGGTGTTGGTGTTTGGAATTCACTCTAGGAACAGTGGTGAAGGCAGTAACCCTCAATTCTTTCAAAAGGTACCTGGGCATGCAGCTGGAGTGCTGTAACTTGCAAGTGCTGGAAGGTGGGATTAGATTGCGTTGCGAGACGTCTGCATTACTAAATCAGTGACATTACCACTGCGCTACAATCAGAGTTTCAGTACATCTACCACTAGATTATAAGGACTTCTGAAGCGCCACTACAGAGGGTTGACTATGCAACACGAGCACACAGTCGACGTCCTCTCTGAAGAAGGCAGCATCCGTTCTCCCACACCTGTAACACTGCCTGCTGCCGTCCATGCCTAAATGATGCAAATCTAAGATGATCGACGTCATTCAACAAAGCCAACTTCAGTCTCCCCAAGTAAAACTCAGTAGCATTTCTCCAGGCATGCTGCAGTCTTAGGGGTAGCCCTGCATAGGAACAATAGGACAAGCAAACGCATACAGACGACAGGCACTAATTCAATGTATAATGGTGATTAGCTGGCCTTTATATAGTATGTGGAATGATTTACCTAATGAATTTGAAGTGGAATGATTATTATGTGCTATGGTTAGTAAGC
Source organism: Heterodontus francisci (assembly GCF_036365525.1). Classification (NCBI taxonomy): domain Eukaryota; kingdom Metazoa; phylum Chordata; class Chondrichthyes; order Heterodontiformes; family Heterodontidae; genus Heterodontus; species Heterodontus francisci. The sequence continues at coordinate 31,232,472 of NC_090412.1, read as the reverse complement.
GAAGCAGGGTCTTCTTCTTCTTTGGCCTCCTTATCTCGACAAACAATGGGTAAGCGCCTGGAGGTGGCCAGTGGTGTGTGGAGCATCGCCTGGAGTGGCTATAAAGGCCAATTCTAGAGTGACAGGCTCTTGCACAGGTGCTGCAGAAAAAATTGATTGCCGGGGCTGTTACACAGTTGGCTCTTCCTTTGCGCCTCTGTCTTTTTTCCTGCCAACTGCTAAGTCTCTTCGACTCGCCACACTTTAACCCCGCCTTTATGGCTGCCTGCCAGCTCTGGCGAACGCTGGTAACTGACTCCCACGACTTGTGATCAATGTCACAGGATTTCATGTCACATTTGCAGACGTCTTTGAAGCGGAGACATGGACGACCGGTGGGTCTGATACCAGTGGCGAACTCGCTGTACAATGTGTCTTTGGGGATCCTGCCATCTTCCATGTGGCTCACACGGCCAAGCCATCTCAAGCGCCGCTGACTCAGTATTGTGTATAAGCTGGGGATGTTGGCTGCCTCGAGGACTTCTGTGTTGGAGATACGGTCCTGCCACCTGTTGCCAAATATTCTCCAGAGGCAGGGAAGATGGACTGAATTGAGACGTCGCTCTTGGCTGACATGCGTTCTCCAGGCCTCGCTGCCATAGAGCAAGGTACTGAGGACACAGGCTTGATACACTCGGAAGTTGGTGTTCCGTGTCAGTGCGCCATTTTCCCACACTCTCTTGGCCAGTCTGGACATAGCAGTGGAAGCCTTTCCCATGTGCTTGCTGATTTCTGCATCTAGAGACAGGTTACTGGTGATAGTTGAGCCTAGGTAACTCTTTAGATCGAATAGTTTGGATGGGGTAGTGTTTGTGCAGTATGTGCAGGAAGCTTTTCTGACTCGGTATGTAGACTGCCCGACCAGAGGGGAGGCAATATTGGATTTGGTACTAGGTAATGAACCAGGGCAAGTGATAGAGCTGTTGGTGGGCGAGCACTTTGGAGATAGTGATCACAATTCTGTAGCATTCACTGTGGTAATGGAGAGGGATAGGTATGTGCAACAGGGCAATGTTTACAATTGCGGGAAGGGTAGATATGATGCTGTCAGGCAGGAACTGAGGAGCATAAGTTGGGAGCATATGCTGGCAGGGAAGGGCACGGTCGAAATGTGGAACTTTTTCAAGGAGCAGATAGTAGGGGCCATTGATAAGCATGTCCCTGTCAGACAGGGAAGGGATGGTCATGTGAGGGAACCGTGGTTGACAAGAGAGGTTGAGAGTCTTGTTAGGAAGAAGAAGGATGCGTATATAAGGTTGAGGAAAAAGGGCACAGGCATAGCTCTGGAGGGATACAAGATGGCCAGGAAGGATCTGAAGAAAGGGATTAGGAGAGCTAAGAGAGGGCATGAAAAATGCTTGGCGGGTAGGATAAAAGAAAACCCCAAGGCCTTTTACGCGTATGTCAGAAATATGAGGATGACTAGGGGGACCGTAGGTCCGGTCAAGGACAATAGCGGGAGACTGTGTGTTGAGCCGGAAGAGATAAGTGAGGTTTTGAATGAGTACTTCTCTTCGGTATTTACGAATGAGAAGGGGTGTATTACTGAAGAGGACGGTGTGAAACAGACTGGTAAGCTCGAGGAAGTGCTCGTTAGGAGGGAAGATGTGTTGGGGTTTTTGAATAACTTGAAGATAGACAAGTCTCCCGGGCCTGACGGGGTATATCCAAGGATGTTATGGGAAGCAAGGGATGAAATTGCAGAGCCGCTGGCAATGATCTTTTCATCTTCTCTGTTGACGGGGGTGGTACCAGGTGATTGGAGGGTGGCAAATGTTGTGCCCCTGTTCAAGAAAGGAAATAGGAACAACCCTGGGAATTACAGGCCAGTTAGTCTTACTTCGGTGGTAGGCAAGTTGATGGAAAAGGTGCTGAGGGATAGGATTTCTGAGCATCTGGAAAGACACTGCTTGATTCGGGACAGTCAGCACGGTTTTGTGAGGGGTAGGTCTTGCCTCACAAGCCTGATTGAATTCTTTGAGCAGGTGACCAAGCAAGTGGATGAGGGTAAACCAGTGGATGTGGTGTACATGGATTTTAGTAAGGCATTTGATAAGGTCCCCCATGGTAGACTTATGGAGAAAGTCAGGAGGCATGGGATAGTGGGGAATGTGGCCAGTTGGATTAAGAATTGGCTAACTGATAGAAGGCAGAGAGTGGTCTTAGATGGTAAATACTCAGCCTGGAGCCCAGTTACCAGTGGCGTGCCACAGGGATCAGTTCTGGGTCCTCTCCTGTTTGTGATTTTTATTAACGACTTGGATGAGGAAGTCGAAGGGTGGGTCAGTAAATTTGCAGATGATACAAAGGTTGGTGGAGTTGTGGATACCGAGGAGGGCTATTGTCGTCTGCAAAGGGACTTGGATAGGTTGCAGTGCTGGGCTGAAAAGTGGCAGATGGAGTTTAACCCTGAAAAGTGTGAGGTCGTCCATTTTGGAAGGACAAACACGAATGCAAAATACTGGGTTAACGGTAGGGTTCTTGGGCATGTGGAGGAGCAGAGAGACCTTGGGGTCTATGTGCATAGATCGTTGAAAGTTGCAACTCAAGTGGATAGGGCTGTGAAGAAGGCATATGGGGTGTTAGCGTTCATTAGCAGAGGGATTGAATTTAAGAGCCGTGAGGTGATGATGCAGCTGTACAGGACCTTGGTAAGGCCTCATTTGGAGTACTGTGTGCAGTTCTGGTCGCCTCATTTTAGGAAGGATGTGGAAGCCTTGGAGAGGGTGCAGAGGAGATTTACCAGGATGTTGCCTGGAATGGAGAATAAGTCTTACGAGGAAAGGCTGAACATTCTAGGCCTCTTCTCATTAGAACGGAGAAGGATGAGGGGTGACATGATAGAGGTTTATAAGATGATCAGGGGAATAGATAGGGTAGACAGTCAGAAACTTTTTCCCCGGGTGGAGCAAAGCGTTACAAGGGGTCATAAATTTAAGGTGAAGGGTGGGAGATATAAGGGGGATGTCAGGGGAAGGTTCTTTACCCAGAGAGTGGTCGGGGCATGGAATGCCTTGCCTGGGGAAGTTGTTGAGTCAGAAACTTTAGGGACTTTCAAACGGCTTTTAGATAGGTATATGGATAAAGGAGAATGATGGGGTATAGATTAAATTGTCCTTGACAGAGGACAAAGGATCGGCACAACATCGTGGGCCGAAGGGCCTGTTCTGTGCTGTATTTTCTATGTTCTATGTTCTATGTAGGTAGGTGAACTCTTGAACCGCTTCCAGAGCGTGGTCGTCAATATTGATGGTTGGAGCATTTCTGACGTCCTGCGCCATGATGTTCATTTTCTTGAGGCTGATGGTTAGGCCAAGTTTATTGCAGGCAGCCGCAAACCTGTCGATGAGACTCTGCAGGCACTCTTCAGTGTGAGATGTTAAAGCAGCATCGTCAGCAGTCCCTGATGAGGACTTTCCGCACTTTGGACTTCGCTCTTAGACGGGCAAGGTTGAACAACCTGCCCCCTGATCTTGTGTGGAGGAAAATTCCTTCTTCAGAGGACTTGAATGCATGTGAAAGCAGCAGGAAGAAGAAAATCCCAAAAGATGTGGGTGCGAGAACCACAGCCATATTTCACGCCAGTCAGGATAGGAAAGGGGTCTGATGAGGAGCCAAGATGTTGAATTGTGCCTTTCATATTGTCATGGAATAAGGTAATGATACTTAGTAGCTTTGGTGGGCATCCAGTCTTTTCTAGTAGTCTGAAGAGACCACGTCTGCTGACGAGGTTAAAGGCTTTGGTGAGATCAATGAAAGCAATGTGAAGGGGCAACTGTTGTTCGCGGCATTTCTCCTGTATTTGACGAAGGGAGAACAGCATGTCAACGGTCAATCTCACTGCACGAAAGCCACTCTGTGCCTCAGGGTAGACGCGCTTGGCCAGCTTCTGGAGCCTGTTTAGAGAGACTCGAGCAAAGACATTCCCAACTATGCTGAGCAGGGATATTCCACGGTAGTTGTTGCAGGTTACTGCTTGTGTTGTGTACCTATCATAACCTCTGCATCACCAACTCGTTCTTTCACACTAAACCCTGCCACCAGGTTTCATGGAAGCACCCAAGATCGCGTCGTTGGCACCAGCTAGACCTCATTGTCACAAGGCGAGCCACCTTAAACAGTGTTCAAATCACACGCAGATTCCACAGTGCAGACTGCGACACCGGCCACTCCCTGGTGTGCAGCAAGGTTAGACTCAGACCAAAGAAGTTGCATCATTCCAAGCAGAAGGGCTACCCGCGCATCAACACGAGCAGAATTTCTCACCCACAGCTGTTACAAAAATTTCTAAATTCACTTGTAACAGCCCTTCAAAACACTCCCACAGGGGATGCTGAGACCAGGTGGGCCTACATCAGAGACGCCATCTATGAGTCAGCTTTGACCACCTATGGCAAAAATGTGAAGAGAAATGCAGACTGGTTTCAATCTCATAATGAATAGCTGGAACCTGTCATAGCCGTTAAGTACATTGCACTGTTGAACGACAAGAAAGCCCCCAGCGAGTTAACATCCGTAGCACTTAAAGCAGCCAGAAGCACTGCACAAAGAACAGCCAGGCGCTGTGCAAACGACTACTGGCAGCACCTGTGCAGTCATATTCAGCTGGCCTAAGACACCGGAAACATCAGAGGAATGTATGATGGCATTAAAAGAGCTCTAGGGCCAACCATCAAGAAGATCACCCGCCTCAAATCTAAATCAGGGGACATAATCACTGACCAACACAAACAAATGGACCGCTGTGTTGAGCACTACCTAGAACTGTACTCGAGGGAGAATGTTGTCACTGGGACTGCCCTCAATGCAGCCCAGACTCTACCAGTTATGGCTGAGCTGGACATACAGCCAACCAAATCGGAACTCAGTGATGCCATTGATTCTCAAGCCAGCGGAAAAGCCCCTAGGAAGGACAGAATTACCCCTGAAATAATCAAGAGTGCCAAGCCTGCTATACTCTCAGCACTACATGAACTGCTATGCCTGTGATGGGACGAGGGAGCAGTACCTCAGGACACGCACGATGCCAATATCATCACCCTCTATAAAAACAAAGGTCACCGAGGTCCCACTACAGAGGATTGACTATGTCAACACGCACACCAAGTGGACGTCCTCTCTCAAGAAGGCAGCATCCATTCACCTGTAACACTGCCAATGCATTTGCTGTTGATTTTCATCCAGCCAGCCCAGCCTGTTGCCGTCCATGCCTAAATGATGCAAATCTAAGATGATCGAGACCATTCAACAAAGCCATCTTCAGTCGCCCCAAGTAAAACTCAGTAGCATTTCTCCAGGTATGCTGCAGTCTTAGGGGTAGCCCTGCATAGGAACAATTGGACAAGCAAACGCATACAGACGACAGGCACTAATTCAATGTATTATGGTGATTAGCTGACCTTTATATAGTATGTGGAATGATTTACCTAATGAATTTGAAATGTAATGATCATTATGTGCTATGGTTAGTAAGCGAACGAGGGTAAGGTGAGGGAATGTAGGTCAATTGGGAATTGGGTTTGTTGTATCTGGTACTAAACTCTGATGAATTGTTTGTGGGAAATCAGGAATGCTTCCAGTGTCCCTGAGGACCATGTGTGCGGGAAATGTGGCTACCCGCATTACAGAGCTAGAGCTGCAGCTGGATTCACTGTGGAGCATCCTAGATTAGAATTAGAATTAGAACATTACAGCGCGGTATAGGCCCTTCGGCCCTCGATGTTGCGCCGATCATCTGACCTACACTATTCCATTTTCATCCATATGTCTATCCAATGACCACTTAAATGCCCTTAAAGTTGGCGAGTCTACCACTGTTGCAGGCAGGGCGTTCCACGCCCCTACTACTCTCTGCGTAAAGAAACTACCTCTGACATCTGTCTTATATCTTTCACCCCTCAACTTAAAGCTATGTCCCCTCGTGTTTGCCATCATCATCCGAGGAAAAAGACTCTCACTATCCACCCTATCTAACCCTCTGATTATCTTGTATGTTTCTATTAAGTCACCTCTCCTCCTCCTTCTCTCTAACGAAAACAACCCCAAGTCCCTCAGCCTTTCCTCGTAAGCCCTTCCTTCCATACCAGGCAACATCCTAGTAAATCTCCTCTGCACCCTTTCCAAAGCTTCCACATCCTTCCTATAATGCGGTGACCAGAACTGCACGCAATACTCAAGGTGCGGCCTCACCAGAGTTTTGTACAGCTGCATCATGACCTCGTGGCTCCGAAACTCGATCCCCCTACTAATAAAAGCTAACACACCATATGCCTTCTTAACAGCCCTATTAACCTGGGTAGCAACTTTCAGGGATTTATCTACCTGGACACCAAGATCTCTCTGCTCATCTACACTACCAAGAATCTTCCCATTAGCCCAGTACTCTGCATTGCTGTTACTCCTTCCAAAGTGAATCACCTCACACTTCTCCGCATTAGATGCTGAGGATGTCAAGGATAGCACGTTTAGCGAGGTGGTCACACGGCAGGTAATAGCTGTAAAGGCATAAAAGTGATGGGTGAACTCCAGGCGGAGTAGGAACCACAGGCAGGTAGTGCAGGAGACCCCTGTGGCCATCCCCCTATCAAACAGATCCACTGCTTTGGTTACTGTTGTGGCGCGGGGGGTGGGTGGTGGCCTCCCAAGGTACAGCAGCAACAGCCAAGTTCGTGGCAGCAAGGCTGGCTCTGCTGTACAACAGGGGAGGAAAAGAAGTGGAAGAGCTATAGTGATAGGGGATTCTATCGTAAGGGGTAAGGATAGACGTTTCTGTGGCCACAAACGTGACTCCAGGATGGTATGTTGCCTTCCTGGTGCTAGGGTCAAGTATGGTACGGAGCAGCTGCAGGACATTCTGAAGGGGGAGAGTGAACAGTCAGAGGTCGTTGTGCACATTGGTTCCAACGACATAGATAAAAAGAAGGATGATGTCCTACAACAAGAATTTAGAGTGCTTGGTAGCAGATTAAAAAGCAGGACCTCAAAGGTTGCAATCTCTGGATTACTCCCTCTGCCACGTGCTAGTGAGTATAGGAATAGGAGGATAGAGCAGATAAATGCGTGGCTGAAGAGATGGTGCAGGAGGGAGGGCTTTAGTTTTCTGGATCACTGGGTCTGTTTATGGCAAAGGTGAGATCTGTATAAGTTGGACGGGTTGCACATGAACCAGAACGGGACCAACATCCTTGCTGGGAGGTTTGGTTGTGCTGGGCGGGGATGGCTTTCTATAAACTGGAGGTGAAAAGTGGAAGATCTTTAATACCATTTGTGTTAAATGGCCATTGCCCAGCTTCGTAAACCCTTGTAACATTAAATTGGTAAATGTTAAGAAGGTTTTTTGGATTGATTACAGGCTAATGCATAAATACAGCAACATCAAATACAGTGCAAAGAAATCATTAACAAATACAACTGTAAATATGGGTGAGAATTATTGTGTGAAATGTCACTGGTTATAAAGGTTCTCTTGGTTGCATCAATAACCTGGCTCTAGTTTCAGTCTTTGTCACACAGTGGAATTGAAAAACCGAATAAAATCTGTCTGTTTATACTGCAGTCAAACCGGCCTCTCCAGCAAAAACTCTTTGTCAGAATTTCAAGTTCACTGCCGTGAGACATTTTTAATCATTTTCTGAACTTTCTGTTATCTGGAGGTGAATAGAGAAAGACATTTAATACAATTAGTGTTAAATGGCCATTATCCAAAAGCAGCCCCTCCAGGTTTTAAATTACAGCAGCTTTTGTGCTGTTAATGAGGTTTTTGGGGGAGGGAGAGAGACAAACAGACAGACAGGTTTCTGTCTGGAATAAAAGCAAAATACTGCGCATGCTGGAAATCTGAAATTAAAACAAGAAATGCTGGAGCCACTCAGCAGGTCTGGCAGTAGCTGTGAAAAGAGAAGCAGAGTTAACGTTTCGGGTTAGTGACCCTTCTTCCGAACTGACAAATATTTAAAATGTCACAGGTTGTAAGCAAGTGAGGTGGGGGTGGGGCAACAGATAACAAAGGAGAAGGTGTAGATTGGACAAGGCCACATAGCTGACCAAAAGGTCATGGAGCAAAGGCAAACAATATGTTAATGGTGTGTTGAAAGACAAAGCATTAGTACAGAAAAGGTGTTAACGGACTGGATATTGAACAGCAGCAAGTGCAAACATGAAAAAAAAACGGTGGGTAAGCAAACTGAACAAACTTAGATGAAATGAAATAAATGCAAAAAAATGTTGTAAAAAATGTAAAAAAGAAAAATTTCTTTCAATGTAGTATACTGTATTCGCTGCTCACAATGTGGTCTCCTCTGCATTGGGGAGACCAAGTGCTGACTGGGTGCTGAGTTCCAGCATTTCTTGTTTTTATTTCTGTCTGGAATGGTCCATTTGGGATGTGGCTGGAATATCCCTCTCTCCCCCATTCCTGTTTACACAGAGACTCATCTTAGACTGTCCCATACATGGCAGGGAGTGTCCAGATGGAGGAAGCGGAGAGCTGGTTGGATGAGCTGTACTTTGGGTGGTCTGGTTGTTTTGAGATATAGTAGGTTCTGGGATATATCAGGATCAGAAAAGAGATACAGAACCTTAGAAAATAGGCGACATGTTTAGAGAGAGGATCTGGATCGGCGCAGCCTTGAAGGGCCGAAGGGCCTGTTCCTGTGCTGTAATTATCTTTGTTCTTTGTTCTTTGTTCTCGGACAACATCAGACTCCATTCTATCTTTCCATGCCGCTGGTTTGTGAAGGTGAGTTTCTGTGTCTCAGTCTCTGTGCCCAGGTCAATTGCAAGCTGATTACAGTGTGTGTGTGAGAGAGAGAGAGAGTCCAGTCTGAATCCCCTTCTCTCTGTCCCAGTCTTGAACCTTTTCTCCAATTCCCACCCCAATCTGTGTCTCTTTGGTGCCTGCAATTTCTTTGTGTCTCTGTTATTTCGCTCAACTTTTTTCCCTCCTCTTTTTCTCTGTCACTTTCTGTCTTTTCTCTATCTTTCTGCATTTTCTCTATCTCTCTGACCCTTTTTTTCTTTTCTCTATCTGTGACTATTTCAGTCTTTTCTCTATCTCTTTGACTCTTTCAGTCTTTTCTCTATCTCTCTGTCTCTTTCTGTCTTTTCTCTATCTCTTTGACTCTTTCAGTCTTTTCTCTATCTCTCAGTCTCTTTCTGTCTTTTCTCTATCTCTTTGACTCTTTCAGTCTTTTCCCCAGCTCTCTGTCACTTTCTGTCTTTTCTCTATCTTTCTGTCTTTTCTCGATCTCTCTGACTCTTTCTGTCTTTTCTCTATCTCTGTCTCTTTCTGTTTTTTCTCTATCTCTCTGTCTTTTTCTGTCTTTTCTCTATCTCTCTGTCTTTTTTCCATTTCTCTGTCTCTTTCTATTTTTTCGCTATTTCTCTGACTTTCTGTCGTTTCTCTATCTCTCTGTCTCTTTCTGTTTTTTCGCTATTTCTCTGACTTTCTGTCTTTTCTCTATCTCTCTGTCTCTTTTTGTCTTTTCTCTATCTTTCTGTCTTTTCTATATTTCTCGGTATCTTTCTGTTTTTCCGCTATTTCTCTATCTTTCTGGCTTTTCTCTATTTCTCTGTCTCTTTCTGTTTTTTCGCTATTTCACTGACTTTCTGTCTTTCCTCTATCTTTCTGTCTTTTCTCTATCTCTGTCTCTTTCTGTTTTTTCTCTATCTCTCTGACTCTTTCTGTCTTTTCTCTATCTCTCTGTCTCTTTTTGTCTTTTCTCTATCTTTCTGTCTTATCTAAAATTTCTCTGCATTTTTCTGTTTTTCCGCTATTTCTCTATCTTTCTGTCTTTTTTCCATTTCTTTGTCTCTTTCTATTTTTTCGCTATTTCCCTGACTTTCTGTCGTTTCTCTATCTCTCTGTCTCTTTCTGTTTTTTCTCTATCTCTGACTCTTTCTGTCTTTTCTCTATCTCTGTCTCTATCTGTTTTTTCGCTATTTCTCTATCTTTCTGCCTTTTCTCTATTTCTCTGTCTCTTTCTGTTTTTTTCGCTATCTCTTTGACTCTTTCAGTCTTTTCTCTATCTATCTGTCTCTTTCTGACTTTTCTCTATCTTTCTGTCTTTTCTCTATCTCTCTGACTGTTTCTGTCTTTTCTCCTTCTCTATGACTCTTTCAGTCTTTTCTCTATCTCTTTGACTCTTTCAGTCCTTTCTCTGTATCTTTCTGTCTTTTCTCTATTTCTCTGTCTCTTTCTGTTTTTTCGCTATTTCTCTGACTTTCTGTCGTTTCTCTATCCCTCTGTCTCTTTCTGTTTTTTCGCTATTTCTCTGACTTTCTGTCTTTTCTCTATCTTTCTGTCTTTTCTCTCTCTCTCTGACACTTTCTGCCTTTTCTCTATCTCTGTCTCTTTCTGCCATTTCTCTATCTCTTTGACTCTTTCTGTCTTTTCTCTATCTCTCTGTCTTTTTTCCATTTCTTTGTCTCTTTCTATTTTTTCGCTATTTCTCTGACTTTCTGTCGTTTCTCTATCTCTCTGTCTCTTTCTGTTTTTTCTCTATCTCTCTGACTCTTTCTGTCTTTTCTCTATCTCTCTGTCTCCTTTTGTCTTTTCTCTATCTTTCTGTCTTTTCTATATTTCTCTGCATCTTTCTGTTTTTCCGCTATTTCTCTGACTTTCTGTCGTTTCTCTATCTCTCTGACTCTTTCTGTCTTTTCTCTATCTCTGTCTCTTTCTGCCTTTTCTCTATCTCTCTGTCTTTTTCTGTCTTTTCTCTATCTCTCTGTCTTTTTTCCATTTCTTTGTCTCTTTCTATTTTATCGCTATTTCTCTTACTTTCTGTCGTTTCTCTATCTCTCTGTCTCTTTCTGTTTTTTCGCTATTTCTCTGACTTTCTCTCTTTTCTCTATCTTTCTGTCTTTTAAATATTTCTCTGCATCTTTCTGTTTTTCCGCTATTTCTCTACCTTTCTGTCATTTCTCTATTTCTCTGTCTCTTTCTGTTTTTTCGCTATCTCTTTGACTCTTTCAGTCTTTTCTCTATCTATCTGTCTCTTTCTGACTTTTCTCCATCTTTCTGTCTTTTCTCTATCTCTCTGACTTTTTCTGTATTTTCTCTGTCTCTCTGACTCTTTCTGTCTTTTCTCCATCTTTCTGTCTTTTCTCTATCTCTCTGACTTTTTCTGTCTTTTCTCCTTCTCTATGACTCTTTCGGTCTTTTCTCTATCTGTTTGACTTTTTCAGTATTTTCTCTATCTTTCTGTCTTTTCTCTATTTCTCTGTATCTTTCTGTCTTTTCTCTATTTCTCTGTCTCTTTCTGTTTTTTCTCTATCTCTCTGTCTTTTTCTGTCTTTTCTCTATCTCTCTGTCTTTTTTCCATTTCTCTGTCTCTTTCTATTTTTTCGCTATTTCTCTGACTTTCTGTCGTTTCTCTATCTCTCTGTCTCTTTCTGTTTTTTCGCAATTTCTCTGACTTTCTGTCTTTTCTCTATCTCTCTGTCTCTTTTTGTCTTTTCTCTATCTTTCTGTCTTTTCTATATTTCTCGGTATCTTTCTGTTTTTCCGCTATTTCTCTATCTTTCTGGCTTTTCTCTATTTCTCTGTCTCTTTCTGTTTTTTCGCTATTTCACTGACTTTCTGTCTTTCCTCTATCTTTCTGTCTTTTCTCTATCTCTGCCTCTTTCTGTTTTTTCTCTATCTCTCTGACTCTTTCTGTCTTTTCTCTATCTCTCTGTCTCTTTTTGTCTTTTCTCTATCTTTCTGTCTTATCTAAAATTTCTCTGCATTTTTCTGTTTTTCCGCTATTTCTCTATCTTTCTGTCTTTTTTCCATTTCTTTGTCTCTTTCTATTTTTTCGCTATTTCCCTGACTTTCTGTCGTTTCTCTATCTCTCTGTCTCTTTCTGTTTTTTCTCTATCTCTGACTCTTTCTGTCTTTTCTCTATCTCTGTCTCTATCTGTTTTTTCGCTATTTCTCTATCTTTCTGCCTTTTCTCTATTTCTCTGTCTCTTTCTGTTTTTTTCGCTATCTCTTTGACTCTTTCAGTCTTTTCTCTATCTATCTGTCTCTTTCTGACTTTTCTCTATCTTTCTGTCTTTTCTCTATCTCTCTGACTGTTTCTGTCTTTTCTCCTTCTCTATGACTCTTTCAGTCTTTTCTCTATCTCTTTGACTCTTTCAGTCCTTTCTCTGTATCTTTCTGTCTTTTCTCTATTTCTCTGTCTCTTTCTGTTTTTTCGCTATTTCTCTGACTTTCTGTCGTTTCTCTATCTCTCTGTCTCTTTCTGTTTTTTCGCTATTCTCTGACTTTCTGTCTTTTCTCTATCTTTCTGTCTTTTCTCTCTCTCTCTGACACTTTCTGCCTTTTCTCTATCTCTGTCTCTTTCTGCCATTTCTCTATCTCTTTGACTCTTTCTGTCTTTTCTCTATCTCTCTGTCTTTTTTCCATTTCTTTGTCTCTTTCTATTTTTTCGCTATTTCTCTGACTTTCTGTCGTTTCTCTATCTCTCTGTCTCTTTCTGTTTTTTCTCTATCTCTCTGACTCTTTCTGTCTTTTCTCTATCTCTCTGTCTCCTTTTGTCTTTTCTCTATCTTTCTGTCTTTTCTATATTTCTCTGCATCTTTCTGTTTTTCCGCTATTTCTCTGACTTTCTGTCGTTTCTCTATCTCTCTGACTCTTTCTGTCTTTTCTCTATCTCTGTCTCTTTCTGCCTTTTCTCTATCTCTCTGTCTTTTTCTGTCTTTTCTCTATCTCTCTGTCTTTTTTCCATTTCTTTGTCTCTTTCTATTTTATCGCTATTTCTCTTACTTTCTGTCGTTTCTCTATCTCTCTGTCTCTTTCTGTTTTTTCGCTATTTCTCTGACTTTCTCTCTTTTCTCTATCTTTCTGTCTTTTAAATATTTCTCTGCATCTTTCTGTTTTTCCGCTATTTCTCTACCTTTCTGTCATTTCTCTATTTCTCTGTCTCTTTCTGTTTTTTCGCTATCTCTTTGACTCTTTCAGTCTTTTCTCTATCTATCTGTCTCTTTCTGACTTTTCTCCATCTTTCTGTCTTTTCTCTATCTCTCTGACTTTTTCTGTATTTTCTCTGTCTCTCTGACTCTTTCTGTCTTTTCTCCATCTTTCTGTCTTTTCTCTATCTCTCTGACTTTTTCTGTCTTTTCTCCTTCTCTATGACTCTTTCGGTCTTTTCTCTATCTGTTTGACTTTTTCAGTATTTTCTCTATCTTTCTGTCTTTTCTCTATTTCTCTGTATCTTTCTGTCTTTTCTCTATTTCTCTGTCTCTTTCTGTTTTTTCTCTATCTCTCTGTCTTTTTCTGTCTTTTCTCTATCTCTCTGTCTTTTTTCCATTTCTCTGTCTCTTTCTATTTTTTCGCTATTTCTCTGACTTTCTGTCGTTTCTCTATCTCTCTGTCTCTTTCTGTTTTTTCGCAATTTCTCTGACTTTCTGTCTTTTCTCTATCTCTCTGTCTCTTTTTGTCTTTTCTCTATCTTTCTGTCTTTTCTATATTTCTCGGTATCTTTCTGTTTTTCCGCTATTTCTCTATCTTTCTGGCTTTTCTCTATTTCTCTGTCTCTTTCTGTTTTTTCGCTATTTCACTGACTTTCTGTCTTTCCTCTATCTTTCTGTCTTTTCTCTATCTCTGTCTCTTTCTGTTTTTTCTCTATCTCTCTGACTCTTTCTGTCTTTTCTCTATCTCTCTGTCTCTTTTTGTCTTTTCTCTATCTTTCTGTCTTATCTAAAATTTCTCTGCATTTTTCTGTTTTTCCGCTATTTCTCTATCTTTCTGTCTTTTTTCCATTTCTTTGTCTCTTTCTATTTTTTCGCTATTTCCCTGACTTTCTGTCGTTTCTCTATCTCTCTGTCTCTTTCTGTTTTTTCTCTATCTCTGACTCTTTCTGTCTTTTCTCTATCTCTGTCTCTTGCTGTTTTTTCGCTATTTCTCCATCTTTCTGCCTTTTCTCTATTTCTCTGTCTCTTTCTGTTTTTTTCGCTATCTCTTTGACTCTTTCAGTCTTTTCTCTATCTATCTGTCTCTTTCTGACTTTACTCTATCTTTCTGTCTTTTCTCTATCTCTCTGACTTTTTCTGTCTTTTCTCCTTCTCTATGACTCTTTCAGTCTTTTCTCTATCTCTTTGACTCTTTCAGTCCTTTCTCTGTATCTTTCTGTCTTTTCTCTATTTCTCTGTCTCTTTCTGTTTTTTCGCTATTTCTCTGACTTTCTGTCGTTTCTCTATCTTTCAGTCTTTTCTCTCTCTCTCTCTGACACTTTCTGCCTTTTCTCTATCTCTGTCTCTTTCTGCCATTTCTCTATCTCTTTGACTCTTTCTGTCTTTTCTCTATCTCTCTGTCTTTTTTCCATTTCTTTGTCTCTTTCTATTTTTTCGCTATTTCTCTGACTTTCTGTCGATTCTCTATCTCTCTGTCTCTTTCTGTTTTTTCTCTATCTCTCTGACTCTTTCTGTCTTTTCTCTATCTCTCTGTCTCTTTTTGTCTTTTCTCTATCTTTCTGTCTTTTCTATATTTCTCTGCATCTTTCTGTTTTTCCGCTATTTCTCTGACTTTCTGTCGTTTCTCTATCTCTCTGACTCTTTCTGTCTTTTCTCTATCTCTGTCTCTTTCTGCCTTTTCTCTATCTCTCTGTCTTTTTCTGTCTTTTCTCTATCTCTCTGTCTTTTTTCCATTTCTTTGTCTCTTTCTATTTTATCGCTATTTCTCTTACTTTCTGTCGTTTCTCTATCTCTCTAACTCTTTCTGTTTTTTCGCTATTTCTCTGACTTTCTCTCTTTTCTATATCTTTCTGTCTTTTAAATATTTCTCTGCATCTTTCTGTTTTTCCGCTATTTCTCTACCTTTCTGTCTTTTCTCTATTTCTCTGTCTCTTTCTGTTTTTTCGCTATCTCTTTGACTCTTTCAGTCTTTTCTCTATCTATCTGTCTCTTTCTGACTTTTCTCCATCTTTCTGTCTTTTCTCTATCTCTCTGACTTTTTCTGTATTTTCTCTGTCTCTCTGACTCTTTCTGTCTTTTCTCCATCTTTCTGTCTTTTCTCTATCTCTCTGACTTTTTCTGTCTTTTCTCCTTCTCTATGACTCTTTCGGTCTTTTCTCGACCTCTGTCTCTTTCTGCCTTTTCTCTATCTCTCTGTCTTTCTCTGTCATTTCTCTATCTCTCTGTCTTTTTTCCATTTCTTTGTCTCTTTCTATTTTTTCGCTATTTCTCTGACTTTCTGTCGTTTCTCTGTCTCTCTGTCTCTTTCTGTTTTTTCGCTATTTCTCTGACTTTCTGTCTTTTCTCTATCTTTCTGTCTTTTCTATATTTCTCTGCATCTTTCTGTTTGTCTGCTATTTCTCTATCTTTCTGTCTTTTCTCTATTTCTCGGCCTCTTTCAGTTTTTTCGCTATCTCTTTGACTCTTTCAGTCTTTTCTCTGTCTCTCTGTCTCTTTCTGACTTTTCTCTATCTTTCTGTCTTTTCTCTTTCTCTCTAACTTTTTCTGTATTTTCTCTATCTCTCTGACTCTTTCTGTCTTTTCTCCATCTTTCTGTCTTTTCTCTATCTCTCTGACATTTTCTGTCATTTCTCCTTCTCTATGACTCTTTCGGTCTTTTCTCTATCTCTTTGACTCTTTCAGTATTTTCTCCATCTTTCTGTCATTTCTCTATTTCTCTGTATCTTTCTGTCTTTTCTCTATTTCTCTGTCTCTTTCTGTTTTTTCGCTATCTCTTTGACTCTTTCAGTCTTTTCTCTATCTCTCTGTCTCTTTCTGACTTTTCTCCATTTTTCTGTCTTTTCTCTATCTCTCTGACTTTTTCTGTCTTTTGTCCTTCTCTATGACTCTTTCAGTCTTTTCTCTATCTCTTTGACTCTTTCATTCCTTTCTCTGTATCTTTCTGTCTTTTCTCTATTTCTCTGTCTCTTTCTGTTTTTTCGCTATTTCTCTGACTTTCTGTCGTTTCTCTATCTCTCTGTGTCTTTCTGTTTTTTCGCTATTTCTCTGACTTTCTGTCTTTTCTCTATCTTTCTGTCTTTTCTCTCTCTCTCTGACACTTTCTGCCTTTTCTCTATCTCTGTCTCTTTCTGCCATTTCTCCCTCTCTTTGACTCTTTCTGTCTTTTCTCTATCTCTGTCTTTTTTCCATTTCTTTGTCTCTTTCTATTTTTTCGCTATTTCTCTGACTTTCTGTCGTTTCTCTATCTCTCTGTCTCTTTCTGTTTTTTTCTCTATCTCTCTGACTCTTTCTGTCTCTTCTCTATCTCTCTGTCTCTTTTTGTCTTTTCTCTATCTTTCTGTCTTTTCTATATTTCTCTGCATCTTTCTGTTTTTCCGCTATTTCTCTGACTTTCTGTCGTTTCTCTATCTCTCTGACTCTTTCTGTCTTTTCTCTATCTCTGTCTCTTTCTGCCTTTTCTCTATCTCTCTGTCTTTTTCTGTCATTTCTCTGTCTCTCTGTCTTTTTTCCATTTCTTTGTCTCTTTCTATTTTTTCGCTATTTCTCTGACTTTCTGTCGTTTCTCTGTCTCTCTGTCTCTTTCTGTCTTTTCTCTATCTTTCTGTCTTTTCTATATTTCTCTGCATCTTTCTGTTTGTCTGCTATTTCTCTATCTTTCTGTCTTTTCTCTATTTCTCGGTCCCTTTCTGTTTTTTCGCTATCTCTTTGACTCTTTCAGTCTTTTCTCTGTCTCTCTGTCTCTTTCTGACTTTTCTCTATCTTTCTGTCTTTTCTCTTTCTCTCTGACTTTTTCTGTATTTTCTCTGTCTCTCTGAATCTTACTGTCTTTTCTCCATCTTTCTGTCTTTTCTCTATCTCTCTGACATTTTCTGTCATTTCTCCTTCTCTATGACTCTTTCAGTCTTTTCTCTGTCCCTTTGACTCTTTCAGTCTTTTCTCTATCTTTCTGTCTTTTCTCTATTTCTCTGGATCTTTCTGTCTTTTCTCTATTTCTCTGTCTCTTTCTGTCTTTTCTCTATCTCTGTCTCTGTCTCTTTCTGCCTTTTCTCTATCTCTCTGTCTTTTTCTGTCTTTTCTCTATCTCTCTGTCTTTTTTCCATTTCTTTGTCTCTTTTTATTTTTTCGCTATTTCTCTGACTTTCTGTCTTTTCTCTATCTTTCTGTCTTTTCTATATTTCTCTGCATCTTTCTGTTATTCCGCTATTTCTCTATCTTTCTGTCTTTTCTCGATTTCTCGGTCACTTTCTGTTTTTTCGCTATCTCTTTGACTCTTTCAGTCTTTTCTCTGTCTCTCTGTCTCTTTCTGACTTTTCTCTATCTTTCTGTCTTTTCTCTTTCTCTCTGACTTTTTCTGTATGTTCTCTGTCTCTCTGACTCTTTCTGTCTTTTCTCCATCTTTCTGTCTTTTCTCTATCTCTCTGACTTTTTCCGTCTTTTCTCCTTCTCTATGACTCTTTCGGTCTTTTCTCGATCTCTGTCTCTTTCTGCCTTTTCTCTATCTCTCTGTCTTTTTCTGTCATTTCTCTATCTCTCTGTCTTTTTTCCATTTCTTTGTCTCTTTCTGTTTTTTCGCTATTTCTCTGACTTTCTGTCTTTTCTCTATCTTTCTGTCTTTTCTATATTTCTCTGCATCTTTCTGTTTGTCTGCTATTTCTCCATCTTTCTGTCTTTTCTCTATTTCTCGGCCTCTTTCTGTTTTTTCGCTATCTCTTTGACTCTTTCAGTCTTTTCTCTGTCTCTCTGTCTCTTTCTGACTTTTCTCTATCTTTCTGTCTTTTCTCTTTCTCTCTAACTTTTTCTGTATTTTCTCTGTCTCTCTGACTCTTTCTGTCTTTTCTCCATCTTTCTGTCTTTTCTCTATCTCTCTGACATTTTCTGTCATTTCTCCTTCTCTATGACTCTTTCGGTCTTTTCTCTATCTCTTTGACTCTTTCAGTATTTTCTCCATCTTTCTGTCATTTCTCTATTTCTCTGTATCTTTCTGTCTTTTCTCTATTTCTCTGTCTCTTTCTGTTTTTTCGCTATCTCTTTGACTCTTTCAGTCTTTTCTCTATCTCTCTGTCTCTTTCTGACTTTTCTCCATTTTTCTGTCTTTTCTCTGTCTCTCTGACTTTTTCTGTCTTTTCTCCTTCTCTATGACTCTTTCAGTCTTTTCTCTATCTCTTTGACTCTTTCATTCCTTTCTCTGTATCTTTCTGTCTTTTCTCTATTTCTCTGTCTCTTTCTGTTTTTTCGCTATTTCTCTGACTTTCTGTCGTTTCTCTGTCTTCTGTCTCTTTCTGTTTTTTCGCTATTTCTCTGACTTTCTGTCTTTTCTCTATCTTTCTGTCTTTTCTCTCTCTCTCTGACACTTTCTGCCTTTTCTCTATCTCTGTCTCTTTCTGCCATTTCTCTATCTCTTTGACTCTTTCTGTCTTTTCTCTATCTCTCTGTCTTTTTTCCATTTCTTTGTCTCTTTCTATTTTTTCGCTATTTCTCTGACTTTCTGTCGTTTCTCTATCTCTCTGTCTCTTTCTGTTTTTTTCTCTATCTCTCTGACTCTTTCTGTCTTTTCACTATCTCTCTGTCTCTTTTTGTCTTTTCTCTATCTTTCTGTCTTTTCTATATTTCTCTGCATCTTTCTGTTTTTCCGCTATTTCTCTGACTTTCTGTCGTTTCTCTATCTCTCTGACTCTTTCTGTCTTTTCTCTATCTCTGTCTCTTTCTGCCTTTTCTCTATCTCTCTGTCTTTTTTCTGTCATTTCTCTGTCTCTCTGTCTTTTTTCCATTTCTTTGTCTCTTTCTATTTTTTCGCTATTTCTCTGACTTTCTGTCGTTTCTCTGTCTCTCTGTCTCTTTCTGTCTTTTCTCTATCTTTCTGTCTTTTCTATATTTCTCTGCATCTTTCTGTTTGTCTGCTATTTCTCTATCTTTCTGTCTTTTCTCTATTTCTCGGTCTCTTTCTGTTTTTTCGCTATCTCTTTGACTCTTTCAGTCTTTTCTCTGTCTCTCTGTCTCTTTCTGACTATTCTCTATCTTTCTGTCTTTTCTCTTTCTCTCTGACTTTTTCTGTATTTTCTCTGTCTCTCTGAATCTTACTGTCTTTTCTCCATCTTTCTGTCTTTTCTCTATCTCTCTGACATTTTCTGTCATTTCTCCTTCTCTATGACTCTTTCAGTCTTTTCTCTATCCCTTTGACTCTTTCAGTCTTTTCTCTATCTTTCTGTCTTTTCTCTATTTCTCTGGATCTTTCTGTCTTTTCTCTATTTCTCTGTCTCTTTCTGTCTTTTCTCTATCTCTGTCTCTGTCTCTTTCTGCCTTTTCTCTATCTCTCTGTCTTTTTCTGTCTTTTCTCTATCTCTCTGTCTTTTTTCCATTTCTTTGTCTCTTTCTATTTTTTCGCTATTTCTCTGACTTTCTGTCTTTTCTCTATCTTTCTGTCTTTTCTATATTTCTCTGCATCTTTCTGTTATTCCGCTATTTCTCTATATTTCTGTCTTTTGTCGATTTCTCGGTCACTTTCTGTTTTTTCGCTATCTCTTTGACTCTTTCAGTCTTTTCTCTGTCTCTCTGTCTCTTTCTGACTTTTCTCTATCTTTCTGTCTTTTCTCTATCTCTCTGACTTTTTCTGTATTTTCTCTGTCTCTCTGACTCTTTCTGTCTTTTCTCCATCTTTCTGTCTTTTCTCTATCTCTCTGACTTTTTCTGTCTTTTCTCCTTCTCTATGACTCTTTCGGTCTTTTCTCGATCTCTGTCTCTTTCTGCCTTTTCTCTCTCTCTCTGTCTTTTTCTGTCATTTCTCTATCTCTCTGTCTTTTTTCCATTTCTTTGTCTCTTTCTGTTTTTTCGCTATTTCTCTGACTTTCTGTCTTTTCTCTATCTTTCTGTCTTTTCTATATTTCTCTGCATCTTTCTGTTTGTCTGCTATTTCTCCATCTTTCTGTCTTTTCTCTATTTCTCGGCCTCTTTCTGTTTTTTCGCTATCTCTTTGACTCTTTCAGTCTTTTCTCTGTCTCTCTGTCTCTTTCTGACTTTTCTCTATCTTTCTGTCTTTTCTCTTTCTCTCTAACTTTTTCTGTATTTTCTCTGTCTCTCTGACTCTTTCTGTCTTTTCTCCATTTTTCTGTCTTTTCTCTATCTCTCTGACATTTTCTGTCATTTCTCCTTCTCTATGACTCTTTCGGTCTTTTCTCTATCTCTTTGACTCTTTCAGTATTTTCTCCATCTTTCTGTCATTTCTCTATTTCTCTGTATCTTTCTGTCTTTTCTCTATTTCTCTGTCTCTTTCTGTTTTTTCGCTATCTCTTTGACTCTTTCAGTCTTTTCTCTATCTCTCTGTCTCTTTCTGACTTTTCTCCATTTTTCTGTCTTTTCTCTATCTCTCTGACTTTTTCTGTCTTTTCTCCTTCTCTATGACTCTTTCAGTCTTTTCTCTATCTCTTTGACTCTTTCATTCCTTTCTCTGTATCTTTCTGTCTTTTCTCTATTTCTCAGTCTCTTTCTGTTTTTTCGCTATTTCTCTGACTTTCTGTCGTTTCTCTATCTCTCTGTCTCTTTCTGTTTTTTCGCTATTTCTCTGACTTTCTGTCTTTTCTCTATCTTTCTGTCTTTTCTCTCTCTCTCTGACACTTTCTGCCTTTTCTCTATCTCTGTCTCTTTCTGCCATTTCTCTATCTCTTTGACTCTTTCTGTCTTTTCTCTATCTCTCTGTCTTTTTTCCATTTCTTTGTCTCTTTCTATTTTTTCGCTATTTCTCTGACTTTCTGTCGTTTCTCTATCTCTCTGTCTCTTTCTGTTTTTTTCTCTATCTCTCTGTCTCTTTTTGTCTTTTCTCTATCTTTCTGTCTTTTCTATATTTCTCTGCATCTTTCTGTTTTTCCGCTATTTCTCTGACTTTCTGTCGTTTCTCTATCTCTCTGACTCTTTCTGTCTTTTCTCTATCTCTGTCTCTTTCTGCCTTTTCTCTATCTCTCTGTCTTTTTCTGTCATTTCTCTGTCTCTGTCTTTTTTCCATTTCTTTGTCTCTTTCTATTTTTTCGCTATTTCTCTGACTTTCTGTCGTTTCTCTGTCTCTCTGTCTCTTTCTGTCTTTTCTCTATCTTTCTGTCTTTTCTATATTTCTCTGCATCTTTCTGTTTGTCTGCTATTTCTCTATCTTTCTGTCTTTTCTCTATTTCTCGGTCTCTTTCTGTTTTTTCGCTATCTCTTTGACTCTTTCAGTCTTTTCTCTGTCTCTCTGTCTCTTTCTGACTTTTCTCTATCTTTCTGTCTTTTCTCTTTCTCTCTGACTTATTCTGTATTTTCTCTGTCTCTCTGAATCTTACTGTCTTTTCTCCATCTTTCTGTCTTTTCTCTATCTCTCTGACATTTTCTGTCATTTCTCCTTCTCTATGACTCTTTCAGTCTTTTCTCTATCCCTTTGACTCTTTCAGTCTTTTCTCTATCTTTCTGTCTTTTCTCTATTTCTCTGGATCTTTCTGTCTTTTCTCTATTTCTCTGTCTCTTTCTGTCTTTTCTCTATCTCTGTCTCTGTCTCTTTCTGCCTTTTCTCTATCTCTCTGTCTTTTTCTGTCTTTTCTCTATCTCTCTGTCTTTTTTCCATTTCTTTGTCTCTTTCTATTTTTTCGCTATTTCTCTGACTTTCTGTCTTTTCTCTATCTTTCTGTCTTTTCTATATTTCTCTGCATCTTTCTGTTATTCCGCTATTTCTCTATATTTCTGTCTTTTGTCGATTTCTCGGTCACTTTCTGTTTTTTCGCTATCTCTTTGACTCTTTCAGTCTTTTCTCTGTCTCTCTGTCTCTTTCTGACTTTTCTCTATCTTTCTGTCTTTTCTCTATCTCTCTGACTTTTTCTGTATTTTCTCTGTCTCTCTGACTCTTTCTGTCTTTTCTCCATCTTTCTGTCTTTTCTCTATCTCTCTGACTTTTTCTGTCTTTTCTCCTTCTCTATGACTCTTTCGGTCTTTTCTCGATCTCTGTCTCTTTCTGCCTTTTCTCTCTCTCTCTGTCTTTTTCTGTCATTTCTCTATCTCTCTGTCTTTTTTCCATTTCTTTGTCTCTTTCTGTTTTTTCGCTATTTCTCTGACTTTCTGTCTTTTCTCTATCTTTCTGTCTTTTCTATATTTCTCTGCATCTTTCTGTTTGTCTGCTATTTCTCCATCTTTCTGTCTTTTCTCTATTTCTCGGCCTCTTTCTGTTTTTTCGCTATCTCTTTGACTCTTTCAGTCTTTTCTCTGTCTCTCTGTCTCTTTCTGACTTTTCTCTATCTTTCTGTCTTTTCTCTTTCTCTCTAACTTTTTCTGTATTTTCTCTGTCTCTCTGACTCTTTCTGTCTTTTCTCCATCTTTCTGTCTTTTCTCTATCTCTCTGACATTTTCTGTCATTTCTCCTTCTCTATGACTCTTTCGGTCTTTTCTCTATCTCTTTGACTCTTTCAGTATTTTCTCCATCTTTCTGTCATTTCTCTATTTCTCTGTATCTTTCTGTCTTTTCTCTATTTCTCTGTCTCTTTCTGTTTTTTCGCTATCTCTTTGACTCTTTCAGTCTTTTCTCTATCTCTCTGTCTCTTTCTGACTTTTCTCCATTTTTCTGTCTTTTCTCTATCTCTCTGACTTTTTCTGTCTTTTCTCCTTCTCTATGACTCTTTCAGTCTTTTCTCTATCTCTTTGACTCTTTCATTCCTTTCTCTGTATCTTTCTGTCTTTTCTCTATTTCTCAGTCTCTTTCTGTTTTTTCGCTATTTCTCTGACTTTCTGTCGTTTCTCTATCTCTCTGTCTCTTTCTGTTTTTTCGCTATTTCTCTGACTTTCTGTCTTTTCTCTATCTTTCTGTCTTTTCTCTCTCTCTCTGACACTTTCTGCCTTTTCTCTATCTCTGTCTCTTTCTGCCATTTCTCTATCTCTTTGACTCTTTCTGTCTTTTCTCTATCTCTCTGTCTTTTTTCCATTTCTTTGTCTCTTTCTATTTTTTCGCTATTTCTCTGACTTTCTGTCGTTTCTCTATCTCTCTGTCTCTTTCTGTTTTTTTCTCTATCTCTCTGTCTCTTTTTGTCTTTTCTCTATCTTTCTGTCTTTTCTATATTTCTCTGCATCTTTCTGTTTTTCCGCTATTTCTCTGACTTTCTGTCGTTTCTCTATCTCTCTGACTCTTTCTGTCTTTTCTCTATCTCTGTCTCTTTCTGCCTTTTCTCTATCTCTCTGTCTTTTTCTGTCATTTCTCTGTCTCTGTCTTTTTTCCATTTCTTTGTCTCTTTCTATTTTTTCGCTATTTCTCTGACTTTCTGTCGTTTCTCTGTCTCTCTGTCTCTTTCTGTCTTTTCTCTATCTTTCTGTCTTTTCTATATTTCTCTGCATCTTTCTGTTTGTCTGCTATTTCTCTATCTTTCTGTCTTTTCTCTATTTCTCGGTCTCTTTCTGTTTTTTCGCTATCTCTTTGACTCTTTCAGTCTTTTCTCTGTCTCTCTGTCTCTTTCTGACTTTTCTCTATCTTTCTGTCTTTTCTCTTTCTCTCTGACTTATTCTGTATTTTCTCTGTCTCTCTGAATCTTACTGTCTTTTCTCCATCTTTCTGTCTTTTCTCTATCTCTCTGACATTTTCTGTCATTTCTCCTTCTCTATGACTCTTTCAGTCTTTTCTCTATCCCTTTGACTCTTTCAGTCTTTTCTCTATCTTTCTGTCTTTTCTCTATTTCTCTGGATCTTTCTGTCTTTTCTCTATTTCTCTGTCTCTTTCTGTCTTTTCTCTATCTCTGTCTCTGTCTCTTTCTGCCTTTTCTCTATCTCTCTGTCTTTTTCTGTCTTTTCTCTATCTCTCTGTCTTTTTTCCATTTCTTTGTCTCTTTCTATTTTTTCGCTATTTCTCTGACTTTCTGTCTTTTCTCTATCTTTCTGTCTTTTCTATATTTCTCTGCATCTTTCTGTTATTCTGCTATTTCTCTATCTTTCTGTCTTTTGTCGATTTCTCGGTCACTTTCTGTTTTTTCGCTATCTCTTTGACTCTTTCAGTCTTTTCTCTGTCTCTCTGTCTCTTTCTGACTTTTCTCTATCTTTCTGTCTTTTCTCTATCTCTCTGACTTTTTCTGTATTTTCTCTGTCTCTCTGACTCTTTCTGTCTTTTCTCCATCTTTCTGTCTTTTCTCTATCTCTCTGACTTTTTCTGTCTTTTCTCCTTCTCTATGACTCTTTCGGTCTTTTCTCGATCTCTGTCTCTTTCTGCCTTTTCTCTATCTCTCTGTCTTTTTCTGTCATTTCTCTATCTCTCTGTCTTTTTTCCATTTCTTTGTCTCTTTCTGTTTTTTCGCTATTTCTCTGACTTTCTGTCTTTTCTCTATCTTTCTGTCTTTTCTATATTTCTCTGCATCTTTCTGTTTGTCTGCTATTTCTCCATCTTTCTGTCTTTTCTCTATTTCTCGGCCTCTTTCTGTTTTTTCGCTATCTCTTTGACTCTTTCAGTCTTTTCTCTGTCTCTCTGTCTCTTTCTGACTTTTCTCTATCTTTCTGTCTTTTCTCTTTCTCTCTAACTTTTTCTGTATTTTCTCTGTCTCTCTGACTCTTTCTGTCTTTTCTCCATCTTTCTGTCTTTTCTCTATCTCTCTGACATTTTCTGTCATTTCTCCTTCTCTATGACTCTTTCGGTCTTTTCTCTATCTCTTTGACTCTTTCAGTATTTTCTCCATCTTTCTGTCATTTCTCTATTTCTCTGTATCTTTCTGTCTTTTCTCTATTTCTCTGTCTCTTTCTGTTTTTTCGCTATCTCTTTGACTCTTTCAGTCTTTTCTCTATCTCTCTGTCTCTTTCTGACTTTTCTCCATTTTTCTGTCTTTTCTCTATCTCTCTGACATTTTCTGTCTTTTCTCCTTCTCTATGACTCTTTCAGTCTTTTCTCTATCTCTTTGACTCTTTCATTCCTTTCTCTGTATCTTTCTGTCTTTTCTCTATTTCTCTGTCTCTTTCTGTTTTTTCGCTATTTCTCTGACTTTCTGTCTTTTCTCTATCTTTCTGTCTTTTCTCTCTCTCTCTGACACTTTCTGCCTTTTCTCTATCTCTGTCTCTTTCTGTCTTTTCTCTATCTCTCTGTCTTTTTTCCATTTCTTTGTCTCTTTCTATTTTTTCGCTATTTCTCTGACTTTCTGTCGTTTCTCTATCTCTCTGTCTCTTTCTGTTTTTTTCTCTATCTCTCTGACTCTTTCTGTCTTTTCTCTATCTCTCTGTCTCTTTTTGTCTTTTCTCTATCTTTCTGTCTTTTCTATATTTCTCTGCATCTTTCTGTTTTTCCGCTATTTCTCTGACTTTCTGTCGTTTCTCTATCTCTCTGACTCTTTCTGTCTTTTCTCTATCTCTGTCTCTTTCTGCCTTTTCTCTATCTCTCTGTCTTTTTCTGTCATTTCTCTGTCTCTCTGTCTTTTTTCCATTTCTTTGTCTCTTTCTATTTTTTCGCTATTTCTCTGACTTTCTGTCGTTTCTCTGTCTCTCTGTCTCTTTCTGTTTTTTCGCTATTTCTCTGACTTTCTGTCTTTTCTCTATCTTTCTGTCTTTTCTATATTTCTCTGCATCTTTCTGTTTGTCTGCTATTTCTCTATCTTTCTGTCTTTTCTCTATTTCTCGGTCTCTTTCTGTTTTTTCGCTATCTCTTTGACTCTTTCAGTCTTTTCTCTGTCTCTCTGTCTCTTTCTGACTTTTCTCTATCTTTCTGTCTTTTCTCTTTCTCTCTGACTTTTTCTGTATTTTCTCTGTCTCTCTGAATCTTTCTGTCTTTTCTCCATCTTTCTGTCTTTTCTCTATCTCTCTGACATTTTCTGTCATTTCTCCTTCTCTATGACTCTTTCAGTCTTTTCTCTATCCCTTTGACTCTTTCAGTCTTTTCTCTATCTTTCTGTCTTTTCTCTATTTCTCTGGATCTTTCTGTCTTTTCTCTATTTCTCTGTCTCTTTCTGTCTTTTCTCTATCTCTGTCTCTGTCTCTTACTGCCTTTTCTCTATCTCTCTGTCTTTTTCTGTCTTTTCTCTATCTCTCTGTCTTTTTTCCATTTGTTTGTCTCTTTCTATTTTTTCGCTATTTCTCTGACTTTCTGTCATTTCTCTATCTCTCCGTCTCTTTCTGGTTTTTCGCTATTTCTCTGACTTTCTCTCTTTTCTCTATCTTTCTGTCTTTTCTATATTTCTCTGCATCTTTCTGTTTTTCCGCTATTTCTCTATCTTTCTGTCTTTTCTCTATTTCTTTGTCTCTTTCTGTTTTTTCGCTATCTCTTTGACTCTTTCAGTCTTTTCTCTATCTAACTGCCTCTTTCTGTCTTTTCTCTATCTCTCTGACTCTTTCAGTCTTTTCTTAATCTCTTTGACTCTTTCAGTCTTTTCTCTATCTCTCTTTCTTTTCTCTATTTCTCTGTAACTTTCTGTCGTTTCTCTATCTCTCTGTCTCTTTGTGTTTTTTCGCTATTTCTCTGAATTTCTGTCTTTTCTCTATCTTTCTGTCTTTTCTCTCTCTCTCTGACACTTTCTGCCTTTTCTCTATCTCTGTCTCTTTCTGTCTATTCTCTATCTCTCTGTCTTTTTTCCATTTCTTTGTCTCTTTCTATTTTTTCGCTATTTCTCTGACTTTCTGTCGTTTCTCTATCTCTCTGTCTCTTTCTGTTTTTTTCTCTATCTCTCTGACTCTTTCTGTCTTTTCTCTATCTCTCTGTCTCTTTTTGTCTTTTCTCTATCTTTCTGTCTTTTCTATATTTCTCTGCATCTTTCTGTTTTTCCGCTATTTCTCTGACTTTCTGTCGTTTCTCTATCTCTCTGACTCTTTCTGTCTTTTCTCTATCTCTGTCTCTTTCTGCCTTTTCTCTATCTCTCTGTCTTTTTCTGTCATTTCTCTGTCTCTCTGTCTTTTTTCCATTTCTTTGTCTCTTTCTATTTTTTCGCTATTTCTCTGACTTTCTGTCGTTTCTCTGTCTCTCTGTCTCTTTCTGTTTTTTCGCTATTTCTCTGACTTTCTGTCTTTTCTCTATCTTTCTGTCTTTTCTATATTTCTCTGCATCTTTCTGTTTGTCTGCTATTTCTCTATCTTTCTGTCTTTTCTCTATTTCTCGGTCTCTTTCTGTTTTTTCGCTATCTCTTTGACTCTTTCAGTCTTTTCTCTGTCTCTCTGTCTCTTTCTGACTTTTCTCTATCTTTCTGTCTTTTCTCTTTCTCTCTGACTTTTTCTGTATTTTCTCTGTCTCTCTGAATCTTTCTGTCTTTTCTCCATCTTTCTGTCTTTTCTCTATCTCTCTGACATTTTCTGTCATTTCTCCTTCTCTATGACTCTTTCAGTCTTTTCTCTATCCCTTTGACTCTTTCAGTCTTTTCTCTATCTTTCTGTCTTTTCTCTATTTCTCTGGATCTTTCTGTCTTTTCTCTATTTCTCTGTCTCTTTCTGTCTTTTCTCTATCTCTGTCTCTGTCTCTTACTGCCTTTTCTCTATCTCTCTGTCTTTTTCTGTCTTTTCTCTATCTCTCTGTCTTTTTTCCATTTGTTTGTCTCTTTCTATTTTTTCGCTATTTCTCTGACTTTCTGTCATTTCTCTATCTCTCCGTCTCTTTCTGGTTTTTCGCTATTTCTCTGACTTTCTCTCTTTTCTCTATCTTTCTGTCTTTTCTATATTTCTCTGCATCTTTCTGTTTTTCCGCTATTTCTCTATCTTTCTGTCTTTTCTCTATTTCTTTGTCTCTTTCTGTTTTTTCGCTATCTCTTTGACTCTTTCAGTCTTTTCTCTATCTAACTGCCTCTTTCTGTCTTTTCTCTATCTCTCTGACTCTTTCAGTCTTTTCTTAATCTCTTTGACTCTTTCAGTCTTTTCTCTATCTCTCTTTCTTTTCTCTATTTCTCTGTAACTTTCTGTCGTTTCTCTATCTCTCTGTCTCTTTCTGTTTTTTCGCTATTTCTCCGACTTTCTGTCTTTTCTCTATCTCTCTGTCTCTTTTTGTCTTTTCTCTATCTTTCTGTCTTTTCTATATTTCTCGGTATCTTTCTGTTTTTCCGCTATTTCTCTATCTTTCTGGCTTTTCTCTATTTCTCTGTCTCTTTCTGCCTTTTCTCTATCTCTCTGACTCATTCTGCCTTTTCTCTATCTCTGTCTCTTTCTGCCTTTTCTCTATCTCTTTGACTCTTTCTGTCTTTTATCCATCTCTCTGTCTTTTTTCCATTTCTTTGTCTCTTTCTATTTTTTAGCTATTTC
Organism: Heterodontus francisci; assembly: GCF_036365525.1. NCBI lineage: Eukaryota > Metazoa > Chordata > Chondrichthyes > Heterodontiformes > Heterodontidae > Heterodontus > Heterodontus francisci. The sequence continues at coordinate 31,204,362 of NC_090412.1, read as the reverse complement.
TCTGACTTTCTGTCGTTTCTCTATCTCTCTGTCTCTTTTTGTCTTTTCTCTATCTTTCTGTCTTATCTATATTTCTCTGCATCTTTCTGTTTTTCCGCTATTTCTCTATCTTTCTGTCTTTTTTTCCATTTCTTTGTCTCTTTCTATTCTTTCGCTATTTCTCTGACTTTCTGACGTTTCTCTATCTCTCTGTCTCCTTCTGTTTTATCTCTATCTCTCTGACTTTCTGTCTTTTCTCTATCTCTGTCTCTTTCTGCCTTTTCTCTATCTCTCTGTCTTTTTCTGTCTTTTCTCTATCTCTCTGTCTTTGTTCCATTTCTTTGTCTCTTTCTATTTGTTCGCTATTTCTCTGACTTTCTGACGTTTCTCTATCTCTCTGTCTCCTTCTGTTTTATCTCTATCGCTCTGACTTTCTGTCTTTTCTCTATCTCTGTCTCTTTCTGCCTTTTCTCTATCTCTCTGTCTTTTTCTGTCTTTTCTCTATCTCTCTGTCTTTGTTCCATTTCTTTGTCTCTTTCTATTTTTTCGCTATTTCTCTGACTTTCTGTCGTTTCTCTATCTCCCTGTCTCTTTCTGTTTTTTCGATATTTCTCTGACTTTCTGTCTTTTCTCTATCTATCTGTCTTTTCTATATTTCTCTGCATCTTTCTGTTTTTCCGCTATTTCTCTATCTTTCTGTCTTTTCTCTATTTCTCTGTCTCTTTCTGTTTTTTCGCTGTCTCTTTGACTCTTTCAGTCTTTTCTCTGTCTCTCTGTCTCTTTCTGACTTTTCTCTATCTTTCTGTCTTTTCTCTTTCTCTCTGACCTTTTCTGTAATTTCTCTGTCTCTCTGACTCTTTCCGTCTTCTCTCCATCTTTCTGCCTTTTCTCTATCTCTCTGTCTTTTTCTGTCTTTTCTCTATCTCTCTGTCTTTGTTCCATTTCTTTGTCTCTTTCTATTTTTTCGCTATTTCTCTGACTTTCTGTCGTTTCTCTATCTCTCTGTCTCTTTCTGGTTTTTCGCTATTTCTCTGACTTTCTCTCTTTTCTCTATCTTTCTGTCTTTTCTATATTTCTCTGCACTTTCTGTTTTTCCGCTATTTCTCTATCTTTCTGTCTTTTCTCTATTTCTCTGTCTCTTTCTGTTTTTTTGCTATCTCTTTGACTCTTTCAGTCTTTTCTCTATCTCTCTGTCTTTTTCTGTCTTTTCTCTATCTCTCTGTCTTTTTTTCCAATTCTTTGTCTCTTTCTATTTTTTCGCTATTTCTCTGACTTTCTGTCGTTTCTCCATCTCTCTGTCTCTTTCTGTTTTTTCGCTATTTCTCTGACTTTCTCTCTTTTCTCTATCTTTCTGTCTTTTAAATATTTCTCTGCATCTTTCTGTTTTTCCGCTATTTCTCTACCTTTCTGTCTTTTCTCTATTTCTCTGTCTCTTTCTGTTTTTTCGCTATCTCTTTGACTCTTTCAGTCTTTTCTCTATCTATCTGTCTCTTTCTGACTTTTCTCCATCTTTCTGTCTTTTCTCTATCTCTCTGACTTTTTCTGTATTTTCTCTGTCTCTCTGACTCTTTCTGTCTTTTCTCCATCTTTCTGTCTTTTCTCTATCTCTCTGACTTTTTCTGTCTTTTCTCCTTCTCTATGACTCTTTCGGTCTTTTCTCTATCTCTTTGACTCTTTCAGTATTTTCTCTATCTTTCTGTCTTTTCTCTATCTCTCTGACTTTTTCTGTCTTTTCTCCTTCTCTATGACTCTTTCGGTCTTTTCTCTATCTCTTTGACTCTTTCAGTATTTTCTCTATCTTTCTGTCTTTTCTCTATTTCTCTGTCTCTTTCTGTTTTTTCGCTATCTCTTTGACTCTTTCAGTCTTTTCTCTATCTCTCTGTCTCTTTCTGACTTTTCTCTATCTTTCTGTCTTTTCTCTATCTCTCTGACTTTTTCTGTCTTTTCTCCTTCTCTGACTCTTTCAGTCTTTTCTCTATCTCTTTGACTCTTTCAGTCCTTTCTCTGTATCTTTCTGTCTTTTCTCTATTTCTCTGTCTCTTTCTGTTTTTTCGCTATTTCTCTGACTTTCTGTCGTTTCTCTATCTCTCTGTCTCTTTCTGTTTTTTCGCTATTTCTCTGACTTTCTGTCTTTTCTCTATCTTTCTGTCTTTTCTCTCTCTCTCTGACACTTTCTGCCTTTTCTCTATCTCTGTCTCTTTCTGCCATTTCTCCATCTCTTTGACTCTTTCTGTCTTTTCTCTATCTCTCTGTCTTTTTTCCATTTCTTTGTCTCTTTCTATTTTTTCGCTATTTCTCTGACTTTCTGTCGTTTCTCTATCTCTCTGTCTCTTTCTGTTTTTTTCTCTATCTCTCTGACTCTTTCTGTCTTTTCTCTATCTCTCTGTCTCTTTTTGTCTTTTCTCTATCTTTCTGTCTTTTCTATATTTCTCTGCATCTTTCTGTTTTTCCGCTATTTCTCTGACTTTCTGTCGTTTCTCTATCTCTCTGACTCTTTCTGTCTTTTCTCTATCTCTGTCTCTTTCTGCCTTTTCTCTATCTCTCTGTCTTTTTCTGTCATTTCTCTGTCTCTCTGTCTTTTTTCCATTTCTTTGTCTCTTTCTATTTTTTCGCTATTTCTCTGACTTTCTGTCGTTTCTCTGTCTCTCTGTCTCTTTCTGTTTTTTCGCTATTTCTCTGACTTTCTGTCTTTTCTCTATCTTTCTGTCTTTTCTATATTTCTCTGCATCTTTCTGTTTGTCTGCTATTTCTCTATCTTTCTGTCTTTTCTCTATTTCTCGGTCTCTTTCTGTTTTTTCGCTATCTCTTTGACTCTTTCAGTCTTTTCTCTGTCTCTCTGTCTCTTTCTGACTTTTCTCTATCTTTCTGTCTTTTCTCTTTCTCTCTGACTTTTTCTGTATTTTCTCTGTCTCTCTGAATCTTTCTGTCTTTTCTCCATCTTTCTGTCTTTTCTCTATCTCTCTGACATTTTCTGTCATTTCTCCTTCTCTATGACTCTTTCAGTCTTTTCTCTATCCCTTTGACTCTTTCAGTCTTTTCTCTATCTTTCTGTCTTTTCTCTATTTCTCTGGATCTTTCTGTCTTTTCTCTATTTCTCTGTCTCTTTCTGTCTTTTCTCTATCTCTGTCTCTGTCTCTTACTGCCTTTTCTCTATCTCTCTGTCTTTTTCTGTCTTTTCTCTATCTCTCTGTCTTTTTTCCATTTGTTTGTCTCTTTCTATTTTTTCGCTATTTCTCTGACTTTCTGTCATTTCTCTATCTCTCCGTCTCTTTCTGGTTTTTCGCTATTTCTCTGACTTTCTCTCTTTTCTCTATCTTTCTGTCTTTTCTATATTTCTCTGCATCTTTCTGTTTTTCCGCTATTTCTCTATCTTTCTGTCTTTTCTCTATTTCTTTGTCTCTTTCTGTTTTTTCGCTATCTCTTTGACTCTTTCAGTCTTTTCTCTATCTAACTGCCTCTTTCTGTCTTTTCTCTATCTCTCTGACTCTTTCAGTCTTTTCTTAATCTCTTTGACTCTTTCAGTCTTTTCTCTATCTCTCTGTCTTTTCTCTATTTCTCTGTAACTTTCTGTCGTTTCTCTATCTCTCTGTCTCTTTCTGTTTTTTCGCTATTTCTCCGACTTTCTGTCTTTTCTCTATCTCTCGGTCTCTTTTTGTCTTTTCTCTATCTTTCTGTCTTTTCTATATTTCTCGGTATCTTTCTGTTTTTCCGCTATTTCTCTATCTTTCTGGCTTTTCTCTATTTCTCTGTCTCTTTCTGCCTTTTCTCTATCTCTCTGACTCATTCTGCCTTTTCTCTATCTCTGTCTCTTTCTGCCTTTTCTCTATCTCTTTGACTCTTTCTGTCTTTTATCCATCTCTCTGTCTTTTTTCCATTTCTTTGTCTCTTTCTATTTTTTAGCTATTTCTCTGACTTTCTGTCGTTTCTCTATCTCTCTGTCTCTTTTTGTCTTTTCTCTATCTTTCTGTCTTATCTATATTTCTCTGCATCTTTCTGTTTTTCCGCTATTTCTCTATCTTTCTGTCTTTTTTTCCATTTCTTTGTCTCTTTCTATTCTTTCGCTATTTCTCTGACTTTCTGACGTTTCTCTATCTCTCTGTCTCCTTCTGTTTTATCTCTATCTCTCTGACTTTCTGTCTTTTCTCTATCTCTGTCTCTTTCTGCCTTTTCTCTATCTCTCTGTCTTTTTCTGTCTTTTCTCTATCTCTCTGTCTTTGTTCCATTTCTTTGTCTCTTTCTATTTGTTCGCTATTTCTCTGACTTTCTGACGTTTCTCTATCTCTCTGTCTCCTTCTGTTTTATCTCTATCGCTCTGACTTTCTGTCTTTTCTCTATCTCTGTCTCTTTCTGCCTTTTCTCTATCTCTCTGTCTTTTTCTGTCTTTTCTCTATCTCTCTGTCTTTGTTCCATTTCTTTGTCTCTTTCTATTTTTTCGCTATTTCTCTGACTTTCTGTCGTTTCTCTATCTCCCTGTCTCTTTCTGTTTTTTCGATATTTCTCTGACTTTCTGTCTTTTCTCTATCTATCTGTCTTTTCTATATTTCTCTGCATCTTTCTGTTTTTCCGCTATTTCTCTATCTTTCTGTCTTTTCTCTATTTCTCTGTCTCTTTCTGTTTTTTCGCTGTCTCTTTGACTCTTTCAGTCTTTTCTCTGTCTCTCTGTCTCTTTCTGACTTTTCTCTATCTTTCTGTCTTTTCTCTTTCTCTCTGACTCTTTCAGTCTTTTCTTAATCTCTTTGACTCTTTCAGTCTTTTCTCTATCTCTCAGTCTTTTCTCTATCTAACTGCCTCTTTCTGTCTTTTCTCTATCTCTCTGACTCTTTCAGTCTTTTCTTAATCTCTTTGACTCTTTCAGTCTTTTCTCTATCTCTCTGTCTTTTCTCTATTTCTCTGTAACTTTCTGTCGTTTCTCTATCTCTCTGTCTCTTTCTGTTTTTTCGCTATTTCTCCGACTTTCTGTCTTTTCTCTATCTCTCGGTCTCTTTTTGTCTTTTCTCTATCTTTCTGTCTTTTCTATATTTCTCGGTATCTTTCTGTTTTTCCGCTATTTCTCTATCTTTCTGGCTTTTCTCTATTTCTCTGTCTCTTTCTGCCTTTTCTCTATCTCTCTGACTCATTCTGCCTTTTCTCTATCTCTGTCTCTTTCTGCCTTTTCTCTATCTCTTTGACTCTTTCTGTCTTTTATCCATCTCTCTGTCTTTTTTCCATTTCTTTGTCTCTTTCTATTTTTTAGCTATTTCTCTGACTTTCTGTCGTTTCTCTATCTCTCTGTCTCTTTTTGTCTTTTCTCTATCTTTCTGTCTTATCTATATTTCTCTGCATCTTTCTGTTTTTCCGCTATTTCTCTATCTTTCTGTCTTTTTTTCCATTTCTTTGTCTCTTTCTATTCTTTCGCTATTTCTCTGACTTTCTGACGTTTCTCTATCTCTCTGTCTCCTTCTGTTTTATCTCTATCTCTCTGACTTTCTGTCTTTTCTCTATCTCTGTCTCTTTCTGCCTTTTCTCTATCTCTCTGTCTTTTTCTGTCTTTTCTCTATCTCTCTGTCTTTGTTCCATTTCTTTGTCTCTTTCTATTTGTTCGCTATTTCTCTGACTTTCTGACGTTTCTCTATCTCTCTGTCTCCTTCTGTTTTATCTCTATCGCTCTGACTTTCTGTCTTTTCTCTATCTCTGTCTCTTTCTGCCTTTTCTCTATCTCTCTGTCTTTTTCTGTCTTTTCTCTATCTCTCTGTCTTTGTTCCATTTCTTTGTCTCTTTCTATTTTTTCGCTATTTCTCTGACTTTCTGTCGTTTCTCTATCTCCCTGTCTCTTTCTGTTTTTTCGATATTTCTCTGACTTTCTGTCTTTTCTCTATCTATCTGTCTTTTCTATATTTCTCTGCATCTTTCTGTTTTTCCGCTATTTCTCTATCTTTCTGTCTTTTCTCTATTTCTCTGTCTCTTTCTGTTTTTTCGCTGTCTCTTTGACTCTTTCAGTCTTTTCTCTGTCTCTCTGTCTCTTTCTGACTTTTCTCTATCTTTCTGTCTTTTCTCTTTCTCTCTGACCTTTTCTGTAATTTCTCTGTCTCTCTGACTCTTTCCGTCTTCTCTCCATCTTTCTGCCTTTTCTCTATCTCTCTGTCTTTTTCTGTCTTTTCTCTATCTCTCTGTCTTTGTTCCATTTCTTTGTCTCTTTCTATTTTTTCGCTATTTCTCCGACTTTCTGTCTTTTCTCTATCTCTCTGTCTCTTTTTGTCTTTTCTCTATCTTTCTGTCTTTTCTATATTTCTCGGTATCTTTCTGTTTTTCCGCTATTTCTCTATCTTTCTGGCTTTTCTCTATTTCTCTGTCTCTTTCTGCCTTTTCTCTATCTCTCTGACTCATTCTGCCTTTTCTCTATCTCTGTCTCTTTCTGCCTTTTCTCTATCTCTTTGACTCTTTCTGTCTTTTATCCATCTCTCTGTCTTTTTTCCATTTCTTTGTCTCTTTCTATTTTTTAGCTATTTCTCTGACTTTCTGTCGTTTCTCTATCTCTCTGTCTCTTTTTGTCTTTTCTCTATCTTTCTGTCTTATCTATATTTCTCTGCATCTTTCTGTTTTTCCGCTATTTCTCTATCTTTCTGTCTTTTTTTCCATTTCTTTGTCTCTTTCTATTCTTTCGCTATTTCTCTGACTTTCTGACGTTTCTCTATCTCTCTGTCTCCTTCTGTTTTATCTCTATCTCTCTGACTTTCTGTCTTTTCTCTATCTCTGTCTCTTTCTGCCTTTTCTCTATCTCTCTGTCTTTTTCTGTCTTTTCTCTATCTCTCTGTCTTTGTTCCATTTCTTTGTCTCTTTCTATTTGTTCGCTATTTCTCTGACTTTCTGACGTTTCTCTATCTCTCTGTCTCCTTCTGTTTTATCTCTATCGCTCTGACTTTCTGTCTTTTCTCTATCTCTGTCTCTTTCTGCCTTTTCTCTATCTCTCTGTCTTTTTCTGTCTTTTCTCTATCTCTCTGTCTTTGTTCCATTTCTTTGTCTCTTTCTATTTTTTCGCTATTTCTCTGACTTTCTGTCGTTTCTCTATCTCCCTGTCTCTTTCTGTTTTTTCGATATTTCTCTGACTTTCTGTCTTTTCTCTATCTATCTGTCTTTTCTATATTTCTCTGCATCTTTCTGTTTTTCCGCTATTTCTCTATCTTTCTGTCTTTTCTCTATTTCTCTGTCTCTTTCTGTTTTTTCGCTGTCTCTTTGACTCTTTCAGTCTTTTCTCTGTCTCTCTGTCTCTTTCTGACTTTTCTCTATCTTTCTGTCTTTTCTCTTTCTCTCTGACCTTTTCTGTAATTTCTCTGTCTCTCTGACTCTTTCCGTCTTCTCTCCATCTTTCTGCCTTTTCTCTATCTCTCTGTCTTTTTCTGTCTTTTCTCTATCTCTCTGTCTTTGTTCCATTTCTTTGTCTCTTTCTATTTTTTCGCTATTTCTCTGACTTTCTGTCGTTTCTCTATCTCTCTGTCTCTTTCTGGTTTTTCGCTATTTCTCTGACTTTCTCTCTTTTCTCTATCTTTCTGTCTTTTCTATATTTCTCTGCACTTTAGTTTTTCCGCTATTTCTCTATCTTTCTGTCTTTTCTCTATTTCTCTGTCTCTTTCTGTTTTTTTGCTATCTCTTTGACTCTTTCAGTCTTTTCTCTATCTCTCTGTCTTTTTCTGTCTTTTCTCTATCTCTCTGTCTTTTTTTCCATTTCTTTGTCTCTTTCTATTTTTTCGCTATTTCTCTGACTTTCTGTCGTTTCTCCATCTCTCTGTCTCTTTCTGTTTTTTCGCTATTTCTCTGACTTTCTCTCTTTTCTCTATCTTTCTGTCTTTTAAATATTTCTCTGCATCTTTCTGTTTTTCCGCTATTTCTCTACCTTTCTGTCTTTTCTCTATTTCTCTGTCTCTTTCTGTTTTTTCGCTATCTCTTTGACTCTTTCAGTCTTTTCTCTATCTATCTGTCTCTTTCTGACTTTTCTCCATCTTTCTGTCTTTTCTCTATCTCTCTGACTTTTTCTGTATTTTCTCTGTCTCTCTGACTCGTTCTGTCTTTTCTCCATCTTTCTGTCTTTTCTCTATCTCTCTGACTTTTTCTGTCTTTTCTCCTTCTCTATGACTCTTTCGGTCTTTTCTCTATCTCTTTGACTCTTTCAGTATTTTCTCTATCTTTCTGTCTTTTCTCTATCTCTCTGACTTTTTCTGTCTTTTCTCCTTCTCTATGACTCTTTCGGTCTTTTCTCTATCTCTTTGACTCTTTCAGTATTTTCTCTATCTTTCTGTCTTTTCTCTATTTCTCTGTCTCTTTCTGTTTTTTCGCTATCTCTTTGACTCTTTCAGTCTTTTCTCTATCTCTCTGTCTCTTTCTGACTTTTCTCTATCTTTCTGTCTTTTCTCTATCTCTCTGACTTTTTCTGTCTTTTCTCCTTCTCTGACTCTTTCAGTCTTTTCTCTATCTCTTTGACTCTTTCAGTCCTTTCTCTGTATCTTTCTGTCTTTTCTCTATTTCTCTGTCTCTTTCTGTTTTTTCGCTATTTCTCTGACTTTCTGTCGTTTCTCTATCTCTCTGTCTCTTTCTGTTTTTTCGCTATTTCTCTGACTTTCTGTCTTTTCTCTATCTTTCTGTCTTTTCTCTCTCTCTCTGACACTTTCTGCCTTTTCTCTATCTCTGTCTCTTTCTGCCATTTCTCCATCTCTTTGACTCTTTCTGTCTTTTCTCTATCTCTCTGTCTTTTTTCCATTTCTTTGTCTCTTTCTATTTTTTCGCTATTTCTCTGACTTTCTGTCGTTTCTCTATCTCTCTGTCTCTTTCTGTTTTTTCTCTATCTCTCTGACTCTTTCTGTCTTTTCTCTATCTCTCTGTCTCTTTTTGTCTTTTCACTATCTTTCTGTCTTTTCTATATTTCTCTGCATCTTTCTGTTTTTCCGCTATTTCTCTGACTTTCTGTCGTTTCTCTATCTCTCTGTCTCTTTCTGTTTTTTCGCTATTTCTCTGACTTTCTGTCTTTTCTCTATCTTTCTGTCTTTTCTATATTTCTCTGCATCTTTCTGTTTTTCCGCTATTTCTCTATCTTTCTGTCTTTTCTCTATTTCTCGGTCTCTTTCTGTTTTTTCGCGATCTCTCTGACTCTTTCTGTCTTTTCTCTATCTCTCTGTCTCTTTTTGTCTTTTCACTATCTTTCTGTCTTTTCTATATTTCTCTGCATGTTTCTGTTTTTCCGCTATTTCTCTGACTTTCTGTCGTTTCTCTATCTCTCTGTCTCTTTCTGTTTTTTCGCTATTTCTCTGACTTTCTGTCTTTTCTCTATCTTTCTGTCTTTTCTCTCTCTCTCTGACACTTTCTGCCTTTTCTCTATCTCTGTCTCTTTCTGCCATTTCTCCATCTCTTTGACTCTTTCTGTCTTTTCTCTATCTCTCTGTCTTTTTTCCATTTCTTTGTCTCTTTCTATTTTTTCGCTATTTCTCTGACTTTCTGTCTTTTCTCTATCTCTGTCTCTTTCTGCCTTTTCTCTATCTCTCTGTCTTTTTCTGTCTTTTCTCTATCTCTCTGTCTTTGTTCCATTTCTTTGTCTCTTTCTATTTTTTCGCTATTTCTCTGACTTTCTGTCGTTTCTCTATCTCTCTGTCTCTTTCTGTTTTTTCGATATTTCTCTGACTTTCTGTCTTTTCTCTATCTATCTGTCTTTTCTATATTTCTCTGCATCTTTCTGTTTTTCCACTATTTCTCTATCTTTCTGTCTTTTCTCTATTTCTCTGTCTCTTTCTGTTTTTTCGCTGTCTCTTTGACTCTTTCAGTCTTTTCTCTGTCTCTCTGTCTCTTTCTGACTTTTCTCTATCTTTCTGTCTTTTCTCTTTCTCTCTGACCTTTTCTGTAATTTCTCTGTCTCTCTGACTCTTTCTGTCTTCTCTCCATCTTTCTGCCTTTTCTCTATCTCTCTGTCTTTTTCTGTCTTTTCTCTATCTCTCTGTCTTTGTTCCATTTCTTTGTCTCTTTCTATTTTTTCGCTATTTCTCTGATTTTCTGTCGTTTCTCTATCTCTCTGTCTCTTTCTGGTTTTTCGCTATTTCTCTGACTTTCTCTCTTTTCTCTATCTTTCTGTCTTTTCTATATTTCTCTGCATCTTTCTGTTTTTCCGCTATTTCTCTATCTTTCTGTCTTTTCTCTATTTCTCTGTCTCTTTCAGTCTTTTCTCTATCTCTCTGTCTTTTTCTGTCTTTTCTCTATCTCTCTGTCTTTTTTCCATTTCTTTGTCTCTTTCTATTTTTTCGCTATTTCTCTGACTTTCTGTCGTTTCTCCATCTCTCTGTCTCTTTCTGTTTTTTCGCTATTTCTCTGACTTTCTCTCTTTTCTCTATCTTTCTGTCTTTTAAATATTTCTCTGCATCTTTCTGTTTTTCCGCTATTTCTCTACCTTTCTGTCTTTTCTCTATTTCTCTGTCTCTTTCTGTTTTTTCGCGATCTCTTTGACTCTTTCAGTCTTTTCTCTATCTATCTGTCTCTTTCTGACTTTTCTCCATCTTTCTGTCTTTTCTCTATCTCTCTGACTTTTTCTGTATTTTCTCTGTCTATCTGACTCTTTCTGTCTTCTCTCCATCTTTCTGTCTTTTCTCTATCTCTCTGACTTTTTCTGTCTTTTCTCCTTCTCTATGACTCTTTCGGTCTCTTCTCTATCTCTTTGACTCTTTCAGTATTTTCTCTTTCTTTCTGTCTTTTCTCTATCTCTCTGACTTTTTCTGTCTTTTCTCCTTCTCTATGACTCTTTCGGTCTTTTCTCTATCTCTTTGACTCTTTCAGTATTTTCTCTATCTTTCTGTCTTTTCTCTATTTCTCTGTCTCTTTCTGTTTTTTGGCTATCTCTTTGACTCTTTCAGTCTTTTCTCTATCTAACTGCCTCTTTCTGACTTTTCTCTATCTTTCTGTCTTTTCTCTATCTCTCTGACTTTTTCTGTCTTTTCTCCTTCTCTATGACTCTTTCGGTCTTTTCTCTATCTCTTTGACTCTTTCAGTATTTTCTCTATCTTTCTGTCTTTTCTCTATCTCTCTGACTTTTTCTGTCTTTTCTCCTTCTCTATGACTCTTTCGGTCTTTTCTCTATCTCTTTGACTCTTTCAGTATTTTCTCTATCTTTCTGTCTTTTCTCTATTTCTCTGTCTCTTTCTGTTTTTTCGCTATCTCTTTGACTCTTTCAGTCTTTTCTCTATCTCCCTGTCTCTTTCTGACTTTTCTCTATCTTTCTGTCTTTTCTCTATCTCTCTGACTTTTTCTGTCTTTTCTCCTTCTCTATGACTCTTTCAGTCTTTTCTCTATCTCTTTGACTCTTTCAGTCCTTTCTCTGTATCTTTCTGTCTTTTCTCTATTTCTCTGTCTCTTTCTGTTTTTTCGCTATTTCTCTGACTTTCTGTCGTTTCTCTATCTCTCTGTCTCTTTCTGTTTTTTCGCTATTTCTCTGACTTTCTGTCTTTTCTCTATCTTTCTGTCTTTTCTCTCTCTCTCTGACACTTTCTGCCTTTTCTCTATCTCTGTCTCTTTCTGCCATTTCTCCATCTCTTTGACTCTTTCTGTCTTTTCTCTATCTCTCTGTCTTTTTTCCATTTCTTTGTCTCTTTCTATTTTTTCGCTATTTCTCTGACTTTCTGTCGTTTCTCTATCTCTCTGTCTCTTTCTGTTTTTTCTCTATCTCTCTGACTCTTTCTGTCTTTTCTCTATCTCTCTGTCTCTTTTTGTCTTTTCACTATCTTTCTGTCTTTTCTATATTTCTCTGCATCTTTCTGTTTTTCCGCTATTTCTCTGACTTTCTGTCGTTTCTCTATCTCTCTGTCTCTTTCTGTTTTTTCGCTATTTCTCTGACTTTCTGTCTTGTCTCTATCTTTCTGTCTTTTCTATATTTCTCTGCATCTTTCTGTTTTTCCGCTATTTCTCTATCTTTCTGTCTTTTCTCTATTTCTCGGTCTCTTTCTGTTTTTTCGCGATCTCTTTGACTCTTTCAGTCTTTTCTCTGTCTCTCTGTCTCTTTCTGACTTTTCTCTATCTTTCTGTCTTTTCTCTTTCTCTCTGACTTTTTCTGTATTTTCTCTGTCTCTCTGAATCTTTCTGTCTTTTCTCCATCTTTCTGTCTTTTCTCTATCTCTCTGACTTTTTCTGTCATTTCTCCTTCTCTATGACTCTTTCAGTCTTTTCACTATCTCTTTGACTCTTTCAGTCTTTTCTCGATCTTTCTGTCTTTTCTCTATTTCTCTGGATCTTTCTGTCTTTTCTCTATTTCTCTGTCTCTTTCTGTTTTTTCGCTATTTCTCTGACTTTCTGTCGTTTCTCTATCTCTCTGTCTCTTTCTGGATTTTCGCTATTTCTCTGACTTTCTCTCTTTTCTCTCTCTTTCTGTCTTTTAAATATTTCTCTGCATCTTTCTGTCTTTCCGCTATTTCTCTATCTTTCTGTCTTTTCTCTATTTCTCTGTCTCTTTCTGTTTTTTCGCTATCTCTTTGAATCTTTCAGTCTTTTCTCTATCTATCTGTCTCTTTCTGACTTTTCTCCATCTTTCTGTCTTTTCTCTATCTCTCTGACTTTTTCTGTCTTTTCTCCTTCTCCATGACTCTTTCAGTCTTTTCTCTATCTCTTTGACTCTTTCAGTATTTTCTCTATCTTTCTGTCTTTTCTCTATTTCTCTGTATCTTTCTGTCTTTTCTCTATTTCACTGTCTCTTTCTGTTTTTTCGCGATTTCTCTGTCTCTTTCTGTTTTTTCGTTATCTCTGACTCTTTCAGTCTTTTCTCTATCTATCTGTATCTTTCTGACGTTTCTCTATCTTTCTGTCTTTTCTCTATCTCTCTGTCTTTTTTCCATTTATTTGTCACTTTCTGTTTTTTCGCTATTTCTCTGACTTTCTGTCTTTTCTCTATTTCTCTGGCTCTTTCTGTCTTTCCTCTATTTCTCTGTATCTTTCTGTCTTTTCTCTATTTCTCTGTCTCTTTCTGTTTTTTCGCGATTTCTCTGTCTCTTTCTGTTTTTTCGCTATCTCTTTGACTCTTTCAGTCTTTTCTCTATCTCTCTGTCTCTTTCTGACTTTTCTCTATCCTTCTGTCTTTTCTCTGTCTCTCTGACTCTTTCTGTCTTTTCTCCTCTATGACTCTTTCTGTCTTTTCTCGATCTCTCTGTCTCTTTTTGTCTTTTCTCTATCTTTCTGTCTTTTCTATATTTCTCTGCATCTTTCTGTTTTTCCGCTATTTCTCTATCTTTCTGTCTTTTCTCTATTTCTCGGTCTCTTTCTGTTTTTTCGCGATCTCTTTGACTCTTTCAGTCTTTTCTCTGTCTCTCTGTCTCTTTCTGACTTTTCTCTATCTTTCTGTCTTTTCTCTTTCTCTCTGACTTTTTCTGTATTTTCTCTGTCTCTCTGACTCTTTCTGTCTTTTCTCCATCTTTCTGTATTTTCTCTATCTCCGACTTTTTCTGTCATTTCTCCCTCTCTATGACGCTTTCAGTCTTTTCTCTATCTCTTTGACTCTTTCAGTCTTTTCTCTATCTTTCTGTCTTTTCTCTATTTCTCTGGATCTTTCTGTCTTTTCTCTATTTCTCTGTCTCTTTCTGTTTTTTCGCTATTTCTCTGACTTTCTGTCTTTTCTCTATTTCTCTGGCTCTTTCTGTCTTTTCTCTACCTCTCTGTCTCTTTCTGCCTTATCTCTATCTCGTTGACTCTTTTAGTCTTTTCTCTATCTCTCTGACTCTTTCTGTCTTTTCTCTATCTTTCTGTCTTCTCGCTATCTCTCTGACTTTTTCTGTCTTTTCTCCTTCTCTCTGACTCTTTCAGCTTTTTCTCTATCTCTCTGACTCTTTCTGTCTTTTCTCTATCTCTCTGTCTCTTTTTGTCTTTTCTCTATCTTTCTGTCTTTTCTATATTTCTCTGCATCTTTCTGTTTTTCCGCTATTTCTCTGACTTTCTGTCGTTTCTCTATCTCTCTGACTCTTTCTGTCTTTTCTCTATCTCTGTCTCTTTCTGCCTTTTCTCTATCTCTCTGTCTTTTTCTGTCTTTTCTCTATCTCTCTATCTTTTTTCCATTTCTTTGTCTCTTTCTATTTTTTCGCTATTTCTCTGACTTTCTGTCGTTTCTCTATCTCTCTGTCTCTTTCTGGTTTTTCGCTATATCTCTGACTTTCTCTCTTTTCTCTATCTTTCTGTCTTTTAAATATTTCTCTGCATCTTTCTGTTTTTCCGCTATTTCTCTATCTTTCTGTCTTTTCTCTATTTCTCTGTCTCTTTCTGTTTTTTCGCTATCTCTTTGACTCTTTCAGTCTTTTCTCTATCTCTCTGACTCTTTCTGTCTTTTCTCCATCTTTCTGCCTTCTCTCTCACTCTCTGCCTTTTTCTGTCTTTTCTCCTTCTCTCTGACTCTTTCAGCCTTTTCTCTATCTCTTTGACTCTTTCAGTCTTTTCTCTATCGGAGAAGCGTTAAAGTGCGTATACTTCAACGCAAGAAGCATCAGGAATAAGGTGAGTGAATTGAAGGCGTGGATGGGCACTTGGGACTACGATGTTGTGGCCATCACTGAAACGTGGATAGGTGAGGGGGAGGAATGGTTTTTGGAGGTACCTGGTTATAGATGTTTTCATAAGATTAGGAATGGTGGTAAAAGAGGTGGGGGGGTGGCATTGTTAGTTAGAAATAGTGTAACAACTGCTGAAAGAATTTTCGAGGAGGATCTGCCGACTGAGGCACTGTGGGTTGAGGTCAGGAACAGGAAAGGAGCAGTCACCTTGATGGGAGTTTTCTATAGGCCCCCCAATAGCAGCAGGGAGGTGGAAGAGCAGATTGGGAAACAGATTTTGGAAAGGAGCAGAAGTCACAGGGTAGTAATTATGGGGGATTTCAACTACCCAAATATTGATTGGCAACTCTTTAGATCGAATAGTTTGGATGGGGTAGTGTTTGTGCAGTATGTCCAGGAAGCTTTTCTGACTCAGTATGTAGACTGCCCGACCAGAGGGGAGGCAATATTGGATTTGGTACTAGGTAATGAACCAGGGCAAGTGATAGAGCTGTTGGTGGGCGAGCACTTTGGAGATAGTGATCACAATTCTGTAGCATTCACTGTGGTAATGGAGAGGGATAGGTATGTGCAACAGGGCAAGGTTTACAATTGGGGGAAGGGTAGATATGATGCTGTCAGGCAGGAACTGAGGAGCATAAGTTGGGAGCATATGCTGGCAGGGAAGGGCACGGTCGAAATGTGGAACTTTTTCAAGGAGCAGATAGTAGGGGCCATTGATAAGCATGTCCCTGTCAGACAGGGAAGGGATGGTCATGTGAGGGAACCGTGGTTGACAAGAGAGGTTGAGAGTCTTGTTAGGAAGAAGAAGGATGCGTATATAAAGTTGAGGAAAAAGGGCACAGGCATAGCTCTGGAGGGATACAAGATGGCCAGGAAGGATCTGAAGAAAGGGATTAGGAGAGCTAAGAGAGGGCATGAAAAATGCTTGGCGGGTAGGATAAAAGAAAACCCCAAGGCCTTTTACGCGTATGTCAGAAATATGAGGATGACTAGGGGGACCGTAGGTCCGGTCAAGGACAATAGCGGGAGACTGTGTGTTGAGCCGGAAGAGATAAGTGAGGTTTTGAATGAGTACTTCTCTTCGGTATTTACGAATGAGAAGGGGTGTATTACTGAAGAGGACGGTGGGAAGCAGACTGGTAAGCTCGAGGAAGTGCTCGTTAGGAGGGAAGATGTGTTGGGGTTTTTGAATAACTTGAAGATAGACAAGTCTCCCGGGCCTGACGGGGTATATCCAAGGATGTTATGGGAAGCAAGGGATGAAATTGCAGAGCCGCTGGCAATGATCTTTTCATCTTCTCTGCTGACGGGGGTGGTACCAGGTGATTGGAGGGTGGCAAATGTTGTGCCCCTGTTCAAGAAAGGGAATAGGAACAACCCTGGGAATTACAGGCCAGTTAGTCTTACTTCGGTGGTAGGCAAGTTGATGGAAAAGGTGCTGAGGGATAGGATTTCTGAGCATCTGGAAAGACACTGCTTGATTCGGGACAGTCAGCACGGTTTTGTGAGGGGTAGGTCTTGCCTCACAAGCCTGATTGAATTCTTTGAGCAGGTGACCAAGCAAGTGGATGAGGGTAAACCAGTGGATGTGGTGTACATGGATTTTAGTAAGGCATTTGATAAGGTCCCCCATGGTAGACTTATGGAGAAAGTCAGGAGGCATGGGATAGTGGGGAATGTGGCCAGTTGGATTAAGAATTGGCTAACTGATAGAAGGCAGAGAGTGGTCTTAGATGGTAAATACTCAGCCTGGAGCCCAGTTACCAGTGGCGTGCCGCAGGGATCAGTTCTGGGTCCTCTCCTGTTTGTGATTTTTATTAACGACTTGGATGAGGAAGTCGAAGGGTGGGTCAGTAAATTTGCAGATGATACAAAGGTTGGTGGAGTTGTGGATACCGAGGAGGGCTATTGTCGTCTGCAAAGGGACTTGGATAGGTTGCAGTGCTGGGCTGAAAAGTGGCAGATGGAGTTTAACCCTGAAAAGTGTGAGGTCGTCCATTTTGGAAGGACAAACATGAATGCAAAATACTGGGTTAACGGTAGGGTTCTTGGGCATGTGGAGGAGCAGAGAGACCTTGGGGTCTATGTGCATAGATCATTGAAAGTTGCAACTCAAGTGGATAGGGCTGTGAAGAAGGCATATGGGGTGTTAGCGTTCATTAGCAGAGGGATTGAATTTAAGAGCCGTGAGGTGATGATGCAGCTGTACAGGACCTTGGTAAGGCCTCATTTGGAGTACTGTGTGCAGTTCTGGTCGCCTCATTTTAGGAAGGATGTGGAAGCCTTGGAGAGGGTGCAGAGGAGATTTACCAGGATGTTGCCTGGAATGGAGAATAAGTCTTACGAGGAAAGGCTGAACATTCTAGGCCTCTTCTCATTAGAACGGAGAAGGATGAGGGGTGACATGATAGAGGTTTATAAGATGATCAGGGGAATAGATAGGGTAGACAGTCAGAAACTTTTTCCCCGGGTGGAGCAAAGCGTTACAAGGGGTCATAAATTTAAGGTGAAGGGTGGGAGATATAAGGGGGATGTCAGGGGAAGGTTCTTTACCCAGAGAGTGGTCGAGGCATGGAATGCCTTGCCCGGGGAAGTTGTTGAGTCAGAAACTTTAGGGACTTTCAAAAGGCTTTTGGATAGGTATATGGATAAAGGAGAATGATGGGGTATAGATTAAATTGTCCTTGACAGAGGACAAAGGATCGGCACAACATTGTGGGCCGAAGGGCCTGTTCTGTGCTGTATGTTCTATGTTCTATGTTCTATGTTCTATCTCTTTGACTCTTTCAGTATTTTCTCTATCTTTCTGTCTTTTCTCTATTTCTCTGTATCTTTCTGTCTTTTCTCTATTTCTCTGTCTCTTTCTGTTTTTTCGCTATCTCTTTGACTCTTTCAGTCTTTTCTCTATCTATCTGTATCTTTCTGACGTTTCTCTATCTTTCTGTCTTTTCTCTATCTCTCTGTCTTTTTTCCATTTATTTGTCTCTTTCTATTTTGTCGCTATTTCTCTGACTTTCTGTCGTTTCTCTATCTCTCTGTCTCTTTCTGGTTTTTCGCTATTTCTCTGACTTTCTCTCTTTTCTCTATCTTTCTGTCTTTTAAATATTTCTCTGCATCTTTCTGTTTTTCCGCTATTTCTCTGTCTTTCTGTCTTTTCTCTATTTCTCTGTCTCTTTCTGTTTTTTCGCTATCTCTTTGACTCTTTCAGTCTTTTCTCTATCTATCTGTCTCTTTCTGACTTTTCTCCATCTTTCTGTCTTTTCTCTATCTCTCTGACTTTTTCTGTCTTTTCTCCTTCTCTGTGACTCTTTCGGTCTTTTCTCTATCTCTTTGACTCTTTCAGTATTTTCTCTATCTTTCTGTCTTTTCTCTATTTCTCTGTATCTTTCTGTCTTTTCTCTATTTCTCTGTCTCTTTCTGTTTTTTCGCGATTTCTCTGTCTCTTTCTGTTTTTTCGCTATCTCTTTGACTCTTTCAGTCTTTTCTCTATCTCTCTGTCTCTTTCTGACTTTTCTCTATCTTTCTGTCTTTTCTCTGTCTCTCTGACTCTTTCTGTCTTTTCTCCTCTGTGACTCTTTCAGTCTTTTCTCTATCTATCTGTATCTTTCTGACGTTTCTCTATCTTTCTGTCTTTTCTCTATCTCTCTGTCTTTTTTTCCATTTCTTTGTCTCTTTCTATTTTTTCGCTATTTATCTGACTTTCTGTCGTTTCTCTATCTCTCTGTCTCTTTCTGGTTTTTCGCTATTTCTCTGACTTTCTCTCTTTTCTCTATCTTTCTGTCTTTTCTATATTTCTCTACATCTTTCTGTTTTTCCGCTATTTCTCTATCTTTCTGTCTTTTCTCTATTTCTCTGTCTCTTTCTGTTTTTTCGCTATCTCTTTGACTCTTTCAGTCTTTTCTCTATCTAACTGTCTCTTTCTGTCTTTTCTCTATCTCTCTGACTCTTTCAGTCTTTTCTCAATCTCTTTGACTCTTTCAGTCTTTTCTCTATCTCTCTGTCTTTTCTCTATTTCTCTGTAACTTTCTGTCGTTTCTCTATCTCTCTCTCTTTCTGTTTTTTCGCTATTTCTCTGACTTTCTGTCTTTTCTCTATCTTTCTGTCTTTTCTCTATCTCTCTGACTCATTCTGCCTTTTCTCTATCTCTGTCTCTTTCTGCCTTTTCTCTATCTCTTTGACTCTTTCTGTCTTTTCTCTATCGCTCTGTCTTTTTTCCATTTCTTTGTCTCTTTCTATTTTTTCGCTAATTCTCTGACTTTCTGTCGTTTCTCTATCTTTCTGTCTTTTCTCTATTTCTCTGGATCTTTCTGTCTTTTCTCTATTTCTCTGTCTCTTTCTGTTTTTTCGCTATTTCTCTGACTTTCTGTCTTTTCTCTATTTCTCTGGCTCTTTCTGTCTTTTCTCTACCTCTCTGTCTCTTTCTGCCTTATCTCTATCTCGTTGACTCTTTTAGTCTTTTCTCTATCTCTCTGACTCTTTCTGTCTTTTCTCTATCTTTCTGTCTTCTCTCTATCTCTCTGACTTTTTCTGTCTTTTCTCCTTCTCTCTGACTCTTTCAGCCTTTTCTCTATCTCTCTGACTCTTTCTGTCTTTTCTCTATCTCTCTGTCTCTTTTTGTCTTTTCTCTATCTTTCTGTCTTTTCTATATTTCTCTGCATCTTTCTGTTTTTCCACTATTTCTCTGACTTTCTGTCGTTTCTCTATCTCTCTGACTCTTTCTGTCTTTTCTCTATCTCTGTCTCTTTCTGCCTTTTCTCTATCTCTCTGTCTTTTTCTGTCTTTTCTCTATCTCTCTGTCTTTTTTCCATTTCTTTGTCTCTTTCTATTTTATCGCTATTTCTCTGACTTTCTGTCGTTTCTCTATCTCTCTGTCTCTTTCTGGTTTTTCGCTATTTCTCTGACTTTCTCTCTTTTCTCTATCTTTCTGTCTTTTAAATATTTCTCTGCATCTTTCTGTTTTTCCGCTATTTCTCTATCTTTCTGTCTTTTCTCTATTTCTCTGTCTCTTTCTGTTTTTTCGCTATCTCTTTGACTCTTTCAGTCTTTTCTCTATCTCTCTGACTCTTTCTGTCTTTTCTCCATCTTTCTGCCTTCTCTCTAACTCTCTGACTTTTTCTGTCTTTTCTCCTTCTCTCTGACTCTTTCAGCCTTTTCTCTATCTCTTTGACTCTTTCAGTCTTTTCTCTATCTCTTTGACTCTTTCAGTATTTTCTCTATCTTTCTGTCTTTTCTCTATTTCTCTGTATCTTTCTGTCTTTTCTCTATTTCTCTGTCTCTTTCTGTTTTTTCGCTATCTCTTTGACTCTTTCAGTATTTTCTCTATCTTTCTGTCTTTTCTCTATTTCTCTGTATCTTTCTGTCTTTTCTCTATTTCTCTGTCTCTTTCTGTTTTTTCGCTATCTCTTTGACTCTTTCTGTCTTTTCTCTATCTATCTGTATCTTTCTGACGTTTCTCTATCTTTCTGTCTTTTCTCTATCTCTCTGTCTTTTTTCCATTTATTTGTCTCTTTCTATTTTGTCGCTATTTCTCTGACTTTCTGTCGTTTCTCTATCTCTCTGTCTCTTTCTGGTTTTTCGCTATTTCTCTGACTTTCTCTCTTTTCTCTATATTTCTGTCTTTTAAATATTTCTCTGCATCTTTCTGTTTTTCCGCTATTTCTCTGTCTTTCTGTCTTTTCTCTATCTATCTGTCTCTTTCTGACTTTTCTCCATCTTTCTGTCTTTTCTCTATCTCTCTGACTTTTTCTGTATTTTCTCTGTCTCTCTGACTCTGTCTGTCTTTTCTCCATCTTTCTGTCTTTTCTCTATCTCTCTGACTTTTTCTGTCTTTTCTCCTTCTCTGTGACTCTTTCGGTCTTTTCTCTATCTCTTTGACTCTTTCAGTATTTTCTCTATCTTTCTATCTTTTCTCTATTTCTCTGTATCTTTCTGTCTTTTCTCTATTTCTCTGTCTCTTTCTGTTTTTTCGCGATTTCTCTGTCTCTTTCTGTTTTTTCGCTATCTCTTTGACTCTTTCAGTCTTTTCTCTATCTCTCTGTCTCTTTCTGACTTTTCTCTATCTTTCTGTCTTTTCTCTATCTCTCTGTCTTTTTTCCATTTCTTTGTCTCTTTCTATTTTTTCGCTATTTCTCTGACTTTCTGTCGTTTCTCTATCTCTCTGTCTCTTTCTGGTTTTTCGCTATTTCTCTGACTTTCTCTCTTTTCTCTATCTTTCTGTCTTTTCTATATTTCTCTGCATCTTTCTGTTTTTCCGCTATTTCTCTATCTTTCTGTCTTTTCTCTATTTCTCTGTCTCTTTCTGTTTCTTCGCTATCTCTTTGACTCTTTCAGTCTTTTCTCTATCTAACTGTCTCTTTCTGTCTTTTCTCTATCTCTCTGACTCTTTCAGTCTTTTCTCAATCTCTTTGACTCTTTCAGTCTTTTCTCTATCTCTCTGTCTTTTCTCTATTTCTCTGTAACTTTCTGTCGTTTCTCTATCTCTCTGTCTCTTTCTGTTTTTTCGCTATTTCTCTGACTTTCTGTCTTTTCTCTATCTTTCTGTCTTTTCTCTATCTCTCTGACTCATTCTGCCTTTTCTCTATCTCTGTCTCTTTCTGCCTTTTCTCTATCTCTTTGACTCTTTCTGTCTTTTCTCTATCTCTCTGTCTTTTTTCCATTTCTTTGTCTCTTTCTATTTTTTCGCTATTTCTCTGACTTTCTGTCGTTTCTGTATCTCTCTGTCTCTTTTTGTCTTTTCTCTATCTTTCTGTCTTATCTATATTTCTCTGCATCTTTCTGTTTTTCCGCTATTTCTCTATCGTTCTGTCTTTTTTCCATTTCTTTGTCTCTTTCTATTTTTTCGCTATTTCTCTGACTTTCTGTCGTTTCTCTATCTCTCTGTCTCCTTCTGTTTTATCTCTATCTCTCTGACTTTCTGTCTTTTCTCTATCTCTGTCTCTTTCTGCCTTTTCTCTATCTCTGTGTCTTTTTCTGTCTTTTCTCTATCTCTCTGTCTTTGTTCCATTTCTTTGTCTCTTTCTATTTTTTCGCTATTTCTCTGACTTTCTGTCGTTTCTCTATCTCTCTGTCTCTTTCTGTTTTTTCGCTATTTCTCTGACTTTCTCTCTTTTCTCTATCTATCTGTCTTTTCTATATTTCTCTGCATCTTTCTGTTTTTCCGCTATTTCTCTATCTTTCTGTCTTTTCTCTATTTCTCTGTCTCTTTCTGTTTTTTCGCTGTCTCTTTGACTCTTTCAGTCTTTTCTCTGTCTCTCTGTCTCTTTCTGACTTTTCTCTATCTTTCCGTCTTTTCTCTTTCTCTCTGACTTTTTCTGTATTTTCTCTGTCTCTCTGACTCTTTCTGTCTTTTGTCCATCTTTCTGTCTTTTCTCTATCTCTCTGACTTTTTCTCTCTTTTCTCCTTCTCTATGACTCTTTCAGTCTTTTCTCTATCTCTTTGACTCTTTCAGTCTTTTCTCTATTTTTCTGTCTTTTCTCTATTTCTCTGGATCTTTCTGTTTTTTCTCTATTTCTCTGTCTCTTTCTCTTTTTTCGCTATTTCTCTGACTTTCTGTCTTTTCTCTATTTCTCTCTATCTTTCTGTCTTTTCTCTATTTCTCTGTCTCTTTCTGTTTTTTCGCGATTTCTCATCTCTTTCTGTTTTTTCGCTATCTCTTTGATTCTTTCAGTCTTTTCTCTATCTCTCTGTCTCTTTCTGTCTTTTCTCTATCACTCTGTCTCTTTCTGTTTTTTCGCTATTTCTCTGACTTTCTGTCTTTTCTCTATCTTTCTGTCTTTTCTCTATCTCTCTGACTCTTTCTGCGTTTCTCTATCTCTGTCTCTTTCTGCCTTTTCTCTATCTCTTTGACTCTTTCTGTCTTTTCTCTATCTCTCTGTCTTTTTTCCATTTCTTTGTCTCTTTCTATTTTTTCGCTGTTTCTGACTTTCTGTCGTTTCTCTATCTCTGTCTCTTTCTGCCTTTTCGCTATCTCTCTGTCTCTTTCTGCCTTTTCTCTATCTCGTTGACTCTTTCAGTCTTTTCTCTATCTCTTTGACTCTTTCAGTATTTTCTCTATCTTTCTGTCTTTTCTATATTTCTCTGTATCTTTCTGTCTTTTCTCTATCTCTCTGACTCTTTCTGCCTTTTCTCTATCTCTGTCTCTTTCTGCCTTTTCTCTATCTCTTTGACTCTTTCAGTATTTTCTCTATCTTTCTGTCTTTTCTCTATTTCTCTCTATCTTTCTGTCTTTTCTCTGTCTCTCTGACCTTTTCTGTCTTTTCTCTATCTTTCTTTCTTTTCTCTATCTCTCTGACTTTTTCTGTCTTTTCTCCTCTATGACTCTTTCAGTCTTTTCTCTATCAATCTGTATCTTTCTGACGTTTCTCTATCTTTCTGTCTTTTCTCTATCTCTCTGTCTTTTTTCCATTTCTTTGTCTCTTTCTATTTTTTCGCTATTTCTCTGACTTTCTGTCGTTTCTCTATCTCTCTGTCTCTTTCTGTTTTTTCGCTATTTCTCTGACTTTCTGTCTTTTCTCTATCTTTCTGTCTTTTCTCTCTCTCTCTGACTCTTTCTGCCTTTTCTCTATCTCTTTCTCTTTCTGCCATTTCTCTATCTCTTTGACTATTTCTGTCTTTTCTCTATCTCTCTGTCTTTTTTCCATTTCTTTGTCTCTTTCTATTATTTCGCTATTTCTCTGACTTTCTGTCGTTTCTCTATCTCCCTGTCTCTTTCTGTTTTTCTCTATCTCTCTGACTCTTTCTGTCTTTTCTCTATCTCTCTGTCTCTTTTTGTCTTTTCTCTATCTTTCTGTCTTTTCTATATTTCTCTGCATCTTTCTGTTTTTCCACTATTTCTCTGACTTTCTGTCGTTTCTCTATCTCTCTGTCTCTTTCTGTTTTTTCGCTATTTCTCTGACTTTCTGTCTTTTCTCTATCTTTCTGTCTTTTCTATATTTCTCTGCATCTTTCTGTTTTTCCGCTATTTCTCTATCTTTCTGTCTTTTCTCTATTTCTCGGTCTCTTTCTGTTTTTTCACTATCTCTTTGACTCTTTCAGTCTTTTCTCTGTCTCTCTGTCTCTTTCAGACTTTTCTCTATCTTTCTGTCTTTTCTCTTTCTCTCTGACTTTTTCTGTATTTTCTCTGTCTCTCTGAATCTTTCTGTCTTTTCTCCATCTTTCTGTCTTTTCTCTATCTCTCTGACTTTTTCTGTCATTTCTCCTTCTCTATGACTCTTTCAGTCTTTTCTCTATCTCTTTTACTCTTTCAGTCTTTTCTCCATCTTTCTGTCTTTTCTCTATTTCTCTGGATCTTTCTGTCTTTTCTCTATTTCTCTGTCTCTTTCTGTTTTTTCGCTATTTCTCTGACTTTCTGTCTTTTCTCTATTTCTCTGGCTCTTTCTGTCTTTTCTCTATCTCTCTGTCTCTTTCTGCCTTATCTCTATCTCGTTGACTCGTTTAGTCTTTTCTCTATCTCTCTGACTCTTTCTGTCTTTTCTCCATCTTTCTGTCTTGTCTCTAACTCTCTGACTTTTTCTGTCTTTTCTCCTTCTCTCTGACTCTTTCAGCCTTTTCTCTATCTCTTTGACACTTTCAGTCATTTCTCTATCTCTTTGACTCTTTCAGTCATTTCTCTATCTCTTTGACTCTTTCAGTATTTTCTCTATCTTTCTGTCTTTTCTCTATTTCTCTGTATATTTCTGTCTTTTCTCTATCTCTCTGTCTCTTTCTGTTTTTTCGCTATCTCTTTGACTCTTTCAGTCTTTTCTCTATCTATCTGTATCTTTCTGACGTTTCTCTATCTTTCTGTCTTTTCTCTATCTCTCTGTCTTTTTTCCATTTCTTTGTCTCTTTCTATTTTTTCGCTATTTCTCTGACTTTCTGTCGTTTCTCTATCTCTCTGTCTCTTTCTGGATTTTCGCTATTTCTCTGACTTTCTCTCTTTTCTCTATCTTTCTGTCTTTTAAATATTTCTCTGCATCTTTCTGTTTTTCCGCTATTTCTCTATCTTTCTGTCTTTTCTCTATTTCTCTGTCTCTTTCTGTTTTTTCGCTATCTCTTTGACTCTTTCAGTCTTTTCTCTGTCTCTCTGTCTCTTTCTAACTTTTCTCCATCTTTCTGTCTTTTCTCTATCTCTCTGGCTTTTTCTGTATTTTCTCTGTCTCCATGACTCTTTCTGTCTTTTCTCTATCTTTCTGTCTTTTCTCTATCTCTCTGACTTTTTCTGTCTTTTCTCCTTCTCCATGACTCTTTCAGTCTTTTCTCTATCTCTTTGACTCTTTCAGTATTTTCTCTATCTTTCTGTCTTTTCTCTATTTCTCTGTATCTTTCTGTCTTTTCTCTATTTCTCTGTCTCTTTCTGTTTTTTCGCTATCTCTTTGACTCTTTCAGTCTTTTCTCTGTCTCTCTGTCTCTTTCTAACTTTTCTCCATCTTTCTGTCTTTTCTCTATCTCTCTGGCTTTTTCTGTATTTTCTCTGTCTCCATGACTCTTTCTGTCTTTTCTCTATCTTTCTGTCTTTTTTCTATCTCTCTGACTTTTTCTGTCTTTTCTCCTTCTCCATGACTCTTTCAGTCTTTTCTCTATCTCTTTGACTCTTTCAGTATTTTCTCTATCTTTCTGTCTTTTCTCTATTTCTCTGTATCTTTCTGTCTTTTCTCTATTTCTCTGTCTCTTTCTGTTTTTTCGTGATTTCTCTGTCTCTTTCTGTTTTTTCGCTATCTCTTTGACTCTTTCAGTCTTTTCTCTATCTCTCTGTCTCTTTCTGACTTTTCTCTATCTTTCTGTCTTTTCTCCTCTATGACTCTTTCTGTCTTTTCTCTATCTCTCTGTTTCTTTTTGTCTTTTCTCTATCTTTCTGTCTTTTCTATATTTCTCTGCATCTTTCTGTTTTTCCGCTATTTCTCTATCTTTCTGTCTTTTCTCTATTTCTCGGTCTCTTTCTGTTTTTTCGCGATCTCTTTGACTCTTTCAGTCTTTTCTCTGTCTCTCTGTCTCTTTCTGACTTTTCTCTATCTTTCTGTCTTTTCTCTTTCTCTCTGACTTTTTCTGTATTTTCTCTGTCTCTCTGACACTTTCTGTCTTTTCTCCATCTTTCTGTATTTTCTATATCTCTCTGACTTTTTCTGTCATTTCTCCTTCTCTATGACGCTTTCAGTCTTTTCTCTATCTCTTTGACTCTTTCAGTCTTTTCTCTATCTTTCTGTCTTTTCTCTATTTCTCTGGATCTTTCTGTCTTTTCTCTATTTCTCTGTCTCTTTCTGTTTTTTCGCTATTTCTCTGACTTTCTGTCTTTTCTCTATTTCTCTGGCTCTTTCTGTCTATTCTCTATTTCTCTGTATCTTTCTGTCTTTTCTCTATTTCTCTGTCTCTTTCTATTTTTTCGCGATTTCTCTGTCTCTTTCTGTTTTTTCGCTATCTCTTTGACTCTTTCAGTCTTTTCTCTGACTCTCTATCTCTTTCTGACTTTTCTCTATCTTTCTGTCTTTTCTCCTCTATGACTCTTTCTGTCTTTTCTCTATCTCTCTGTCTCTTTTTGTCTTTCTCTATCTTTCTGTCTTTTCTATATTTCTCTGCATCTTTCTGTTTTTCCGCTATTTCTCTATCTTTCTGTCTTTTCTCTATTTCTCGGTCTCTTTCTGTTTTTTCGCGATCTCTTTGACTCTTTCAGTCTTTTCTCTGTCTCTCTGTCTCTTTCTGACTTTTCTCTATCTTTCTGTCTTTTCTCTTTCTCTCTGACTTTTTCTGTATTTTCTCTGTCTCTCTGACTCTTTCTGTCTTTTCTCCATCTTTCTGTATTTTCTCTATCTCTCTGACTTTTTCTGTCATTTCTCCCTCTCTCTGACGCTTTCAGTCTTTTCTCTATCTCTTTGACTCTTTCAGTCTTTTCTCTATCTTTCTGTCTTTTCTCTATTTCTCTGGATCTTTCTGTCTTTTCTCTATTTCTCTGTCTCTTTCTGTTTTTTCGCTATTTCTCTGACTTTCTGTCTTGTCTCTATTTCTCTGGCTCTTTCTGTCTTTTCTCGACCTCTCTGTCTCTTTCTGCCTTACCTCTATCTCGTTGACTCTTTTAGTCTTTTCTCTATCTCTCTGACTCTTTCTGTCTTTTCTCTATCTTTCTGTCTTCTCTCTATCTCTCTGACTTTTTCTGTCTTTTCTCCTTCTCTCTGACTCTTTCAGCCTTTTCTCTATCTCTTTGACTCTTTCAGTCTTTTCTCTAGCTCTTTGACTCTTTCAGTATTTTCTCTATCTTTCTGTCTTTGCTCTATTTCTCTGTATCTTTCTGTCTTTTCTCTATTTCTCTGTCTCTTTCTATTTTTTCGCTATCTCTTTGACTCTTTCAGTCTTTTCTCTATCTATCTGTATCTTTCTGACGTTTCTCTACCTTTCTGTCTTTTCTCTATCTCTCTGTCTTTTTTCCATTTCTTTGTCTCTTTCTATTTTTTCGCTATTTCTCTGACTTTCTGTCGTTTCTCTATCTCTCTGTCTCTTTCTGTTTTTTCGCTATTTCTCTGACTTTCTGTCGTTTCTCTATCTCTCTGTCTCTTTCTGTTTTTTCGCTATTTCTCTGACTTTCTGTCTTTTCCCTATCTTTCTGTCTTTTCTCAATCTCTCTGACTCTTTCTGTATTTTCCCTGTCTCTCTGACTCTTTCTGTCTTTTCTCTATCTTTCTGTCTTTTCTCTATCTCTCTGACTTTTTCTGTCTTTTCTCCTCTATGACTCTTTCATTCTTTTCTCTATCTATCTGTATCTTTCTGACGTTTCTCTATCTTTCTGTCTTTTCTCTATCTCTCTGTCTTTTTTCCATTTCTTTGTCTCTTTCTATTTTTTCGCTATTTCTCGGACTTTCTGTCGTTTCTCTATCTCTCTGTCTCTTTCTGGTTTTTCGCTATTTCTCTGACTTTCTCTCTTTTCTCTATCTTTCTGTCTTTTCTATATTTCTCTGCACCTTTCTGTTTTTCCGCTATTTCTCTATCTTTCTGTCTTTTCTCTATTTCTCTGTCTCTTTCTGTTTTTTCGCTATCTCTTTGACTCTTTCAGTATTTTCTCTATCTATCTGTCTCTTTCTGACTTTTCTCTATCTTTCTGTCTTTTCTCCATCTCTCTGACTCATTCTGCCTTTTCTCTATATCTGTCTCTTTCTGCCTTTTCTCTATCTCTTTGACTCTTGCTGTCTTTTCTCTATCTCTCTGACTTTTTCTGTCTTTTCTCCTTCTCTATGACTCTTTCAGTCTTTTCTCTATCTCTTTGACTCTTTCAGTCTTTTCTCTATCTTTCTGTCTTTTCTCTATTTCTCTGTCTCTTTCTCTTTTTTCGCTATTTCTCTGACTTTCTGTCGTTTCTCTATCTCTCTGTCTCTTTCTGTTTTTTCGCTATTTTTCTGACTTTCTGTCTTTTCTCTATCTTTCTGTCTTTTCTCTCTCTCTCTGACTCTTTCTGTCTTTTCTCCTTCTCTCTGACTCTTTCAGCCTTTTCTCTATCTCTTTGACTCTTTCAGTCTTTTCTCTATCTCTTTGACTCTTTCAGTCTTTTCTCTATCTTTCTGTCTTTTCTCTATTTCTATGGATCTTTCTGTCTTTTCTCTATTTCTCTGTCTCTTTCTGTTTTTTCGCTATTTCTCTGACTTTCTGTCTTTTCTCTATTTCTCTGGCTCTTTCTGTCTTTTCTCTACCTCTCTGTCTCTTTCTGTCTTTTCTCTGTCTCTCTGACCTTTTCTGTCTTTTCTCTATCTTTCTTTCTTTTCTCTATCTCTCTGACTTTTTCTGTCTTTTCTCCTCTATGACTCTTTCAGTCTTTTCTCTATCTATCTGTATCTTTCTGACGTTTCTCTATCTTTCTGTCTTTTCTCTATCTCTCTGTCTTTTTTCCATTTCTTTGTCTCTTTCTATTTTTTCGCTATTTCTCTGACTTTCTGTCGTTTCTCTATCTCTCTGTCTCTTTCTGTTTTTTCGCTATTTCTCTGACTTTCTGTCGTTTCTCTATCTCTCTGTCTCTTTCTGATTTTTCGCTATTTCTCTGACTTTCTGTCTTTTCTCTATCTTTCTGTCTTTTCTCTCTCTCTCTGACTCTTTCTGCCTTTTCTCTATCTCTGCCTCTTTCTGCCAATTCTCCATCTCTTTGACTCTTTCTGTCGTTTCTCTATCTCACTGTCTTTTTTCCATTTCTTTGTCTCTTTCTATTTTTTCGCTATTTCTCTGACTTTCTGTCGTTTCTCTATCTCTCTGTCTCTTTCTGTTTTTCTCTATCTCTCTCACTCTTTCTGTCTTTTCTCTATCTCTCTGTCTCTTTTTGTCTTTTCTCTATCTTTCTGTCTTTTCTATATTTCTCTGCATCTTTCTGTTTTTCCGCTATTTCTCTGAATTTCTGTCGTTTCTCTATCTCTCTGTCTCTTTCTGTTTTTTCGCCATTTCTCTGACTTTCTGTTTTTTCTCTATCTTTCTGTCTTTTCTATATTTCTCTGCATCTTTCTGTTTTTCCTCTATTTCTCTATCTTTCTGTCTTTTCTCTATTTCTCGGTCTCTTTCTGTTTTTTCGCGATCTCTTTGACTCTTTCAGTCTTTTCTCTGTCTCTCTGTCTCTTTCTGACTTTTCTCTATCTTTCTGTCTTTTCTCTTTTTCTCTGACTTTTTCTGTATTTTCTCTGTCTCTCTGACTCTTTCTGTCTTTTCTCCATCTTTCTGTAATTTCTCTATCTCTCTGACTTTTTCTGTCATTTCTCCCTCTCTCTGACGCTTTCAGTCTTTTCTCTATCTCTTTGACTCTTTCAGTCTTTTCTCTATCTTTCTGTCTTTTCTCTATTTCTCTGGATCTTTCTGTCTTTTCTCTATTTCTCTGTCTCTTTCTGTTTTTTCGCTATTTCTCTGACTTTCTGTCTTTTCTCTATTTCTCTGGCTCTTTCTGTCTTTTCTCTACCTCTCTGTCTCTTTCTGCCTTACCTCTATCTCGTTGACTCTTTTAGTCTTTTCTCTATCTCTCTGACTCTTTCTGTCTTTTCTCTATCTTTCTGTCTTCTCTCTATCTCTCTGACTTTTTCTGTCTTTTCTCCTTCTCTCTGACTCTTTCAGCCTTTTCTCTATCTCTTTGACTCTTTCAGTCTTTTCTCTATCTCTTTGACTCTTTCAGTCTTTTCTCTATCTTTCTGTCTTTTCTCTATTTCTCTGGATCTTTCTGTCTTTTCTCTATTTCTCTGTCTCTTTCTGTTTTTTCGCTATTTCTCTGACTTTCTGTCTTTTCTCTATTTCTCTGGCTCTTTCTGTATTTTCTCTACCTCTCTGTCTCTTTCTGCCTTACCTCTATCTCGTTGACTCTTTTAGTCTTTTCTCTATCTCTCTGACTCTTTCTGTCTTTTCTCTATCTTTCTGTCTTCTCTCTATCTCTCTGACTTTTTCTGTCTTTTCTCCTTCTCTCTGACTCTTTCAGCCTTTTCTCTATCTCTTTGACTCTTTCAGTCTTTTCTCTATCTCTTTGACTCTTTCAGTATTTTCTCTATCTTTCTGTCTTTTCTCTATTTCTCTCTATCTTTCTGTCTTTTCTCTGTCTCTCTGACCTTTTCTGTCTTTTCTCTATCTTTCTTTCTTTTCTCTATCTCTCTGACTTTTTCCGTCTTTTCTCCTCTATGACTCTTTCAGTCTTTTCTCTATCTATCTGTATCTTTCTGACGTTTCTCTATCTTTCTGTCTTTTCTCTATCTCTCTGTCTTTTTTCCATTTCTTTGTCTCTTTCTATTTTTTCGCTATTTCTCTGACTTTCTGTCGTTTCTCTATCTCTCTGTCTCTTTCTGTTTTTTCGCTATTTCTCTGACTTTCTGTCGTTTCTCTATCTCTCTGTCTCTTTCTGTTTTTTCGCTATTTCTCTGACTTTCTGTCTTTTCTCTATCTTTCTGTCTTTTCTCTCTCTCTCTGACTCTTTCTGCCTTTTCTCTATCTCTGCCTCTTTCTGCCAATTCTCCATCTCTTTGACTCTTTCTGTCTTTTCTCTATCTCTCTGTCTTTTTTCCATTTCTTTGTCTCTTTCTATTTTTTCGCTATTTCTCTGACTTTCTGTCGTTTCTCTATCTCTCTGTCTCTTTCTGTTTTTCTCTATCTCTCTCACTCTTTCTGTCTTTTCTCTATCTCTCTGTCTCTTTTTGTCTTTTCTCTATCTTTCTGTCTTTTCTATATTTCTCTGCATCTTTCTGTTTTTCCGCTATTTCTCTGACTTTCTGTCGTTTCTCGATCTCTCTGTCTCTTTCTGTTTTTTCGCCATTTCTCTGACTTTCTGTCTTTTCTCTATCTTTCTGTCTTTTCTATATTTCTCTGCATCTTTCTGTTTTTCCGCTATTTCTCTATCTTTCTGTCTTTTCTCTATTTCTCGGTCTCTTTCTGTTTTTTCGCGATCTCTTTGACTCTTTCTGTCTTTTCTCTTTCTCTCTGACTTTTTCTGTATTTTCTCTGTCTCTCTGATTCTTTCTGTCTTTTCTGCATCTTTCTGTATTTTCTCTATCTCTCTGACTTTTTCTGTCATTTCTCCCTCTCTCTGACGCTTTCAGTCTTTTCTCTATCTCTTTGACTCTTTCAGTCTTTTCTCTATCTTTCTGTCTTTTCTCTATTTCTCTGGATCTTTCTGTCTTTTCTCTATTTCTCTGTCTCTTTCTGTTTTTTCGCTATTTCTCTGACTTTCTGTCTTTTCTCTATTTCTCTGGCTCTTTCTGTCTTTTCTCTACCTCTCTGTCTCTTTCTGCCTTACCTCTATCTCGTTGACTCTATTAGTCTTTTCTCTATCTCTCTGAATCTTTCTGTCTTTTCTCTATCTTTCTGTCTTCTCTCTATCTCTCTGACTTTTTCTGTCTTTTCTCCTTCTCTCTGACTCTTTCAGCCTTTTCTCTATCTCTTTGACTCTTTCAGTCTTTTCTCTATCTCTTTGACTCTTTCGGTATTTTCTCTATCTTTCTGTCTTTTCTCTATTTCTCTCTACCTTTCTGTCTTTTCTCTGTTTCTCTGACCTTTTCTGTCTTTTCTCTATCTTTCTTTCTTTTCTCTATCTCTCTGACTTTTTCTGTCTTTTCTCCTCTATGACTCTTTCAGTCTTTTCTCTATCAATCTGTATCTTTCTGACGTTTCTCTATCTTTCTGTCTTTTCTCTATCTCTCTGTCTTTTTTCCATTTCTTTGTCTCTTTCTATTTTTTCGCTATTTCTCTGACTTTCTGTCGTCTCTCTATCTCTCTGTCTCTTTCTGTTTTTTCGCTATTTCTCTGACTTTCTGTCTTTTCTCTATCTTTCTGTCTTTTCTCTCTCTCTCTGACTCTTTCTGCCTTTTCTCTATCTCTTTCTCTTTCTGCCATTTCTCTATCTCTTTGACTCTTTCTGTCTTTTCTCTATCTCTCTGTCTTTTTTCCATTTCCTTGTCTCTTTCTATTTTTTCGCTATTTCTCTGACTTTCTGTCGTTTCTCTATCTCTCTGTCTCTTTCTGGTTTTTCGCTATTTCTCTGACTTTCTCTCTTTTCTCTATCTTTCTGTCTTTTAAATATTTCTCTGCATCTTTCTGTTTTTCCGCAATTTCTCTATCTTTCTGTCTTTTCTCTATTTCTCTGTCTCTTTCTGTTTTTTCGCTATCTCTTTGACTCTTTCAGTCTTTTCTCTATCTCTCTGACTCTTTCTGTCTTTTCTCCATCTTTCTGCCTTCTCTCTAACTCTCTGACTTTTTCTGTCTTTTCTCCTTCTCTCTGACTCTTTCAGCCTTTTCTCTATCTCTTTGACTCTTTCAGTCTTTTCTCTATCTCTTTGACTCTTTCAGTATTTTCTCTATCTTTCTGTCTTTTCTATATTTCTCTGCATCTTTCTGTTTTTTCGCTATTTCTCTGACTTTCTGTCGTTTCTCTATCTCTCTGTCTCTTTCTGTTTTTTCGCTATTTCTCTGACTTTCTGTCTTTTCTCTATCTTTCTGTCTTTTCTATATTTCTCTGCATCTTTCTGTTTTTCCGCTATTTCTCTATCTTTCTGTCTTTTCTCTATTTCTCGGTCTCTTTGACTCTTTCAGTCTTTTCTCTGTCTCTCTGTCTCTTTCTGACTTTTCTCTATCTTTCTGTCTTTTCTCTTTCTCTCTGACTTTTTCTGTATTTTCTCGGTCTCTCTGAATCTTTCTGTCTTTTCTCCATCTTTCTGTCTTTTCTCTATCTCTCTGACTTTTTCTGTCATTTCTCCTTCTCTATGACTCTTTCAGTCTTTTCTCTATCTCTTTGACTCTTTCAGTCTTTTCTCTATCTTTCTGTCTTTTCTCTATTTCTCTGGATCGTTCTGTCTTTTCTCTATTTCTCTGTCTCTTTCTGTTTTTTCGCTATTTCTCTGGCTTTCTGTCTTTTCTCTATTTCTCTGGCTCTTTCTGTCTTTTCTCTATCTCTCTGTCTCTTTCTGCCTTATCTCTATCTCGTTGACTCTTTTAGTCTTTTCTCTATCTCTCTGACTCTTTCTGTCTTTTCTCCATCTTTCTGTCTTCTCTCTAACTCTCTGACTTTTTCTGTCTTTTCTCCTTCTCTCTGACTCTTTCAGCCTTTTCTCTATCTCTTTGACACTTTCAGTCATTTCTCTATCTCTTTGACTCTTTCAGTCATTTCTCTATCTCTTTGACTCTTTCAGTATTTTCTCTATCTTTCTGTCTTTTCTCTATTTCTCTGTATCTTTCTGTCTTTTCTCTATCTCTCTGTCTCTTTCTGTTTTTTCGCTATCTCTTTGACTCTTTCAGTCTTTTCTCTATCTACCTGTATCTTTCTGACGTTTCTCTATCTTTCTGTCTTTTCTCTATCTCTCTGTCTTTTTTCCATTTATTTGTCTCTTTCTATTTTTTCGCTATTTCTCTGACTTTCTGTCGTTTCTCTATCTCTCTGTCTCTTTCTGGATTTTCGCTATTTCTCTGACTTTCTCTCTTTTCTCTATCTTTCTGTCTTTTCTCTATTTCTCTGTCTCTTTCTGTTTTTTCGCTATCTCTTTGACTCTTTCAGTCTTTTCTCTGTCTCTCTGTCTCTTTCTGACTTTTCTCCATCTTTCTGTCTTTTCTCTATCTCTCTGGCTTTTTCTGTATTTTCTCTGCCTCCATGACTCTTTCTGTCTTTTCTCTATCTTTCTGTCTTTTCTCTATCTCTCTGACTTTTTCTGTCTTTTCTCCTTCTCCATGACTCTTTCAGTCTTTTCTCTATCTCTTTGACTCTTTCAGTATTTTCTCTATCTTTCTGTCTTTTCTCTATTTCTCTGTATCTTTCTGTCTTTTCTCTATTTCTCTGTCTCTTTCTGTTTTTTCGTGATTTCTCTGTCTCTTTCTGTTTTTTCGCTATCTCTTTGACTCTTTCAGTCTTTTCTCTATCTCTCTGTCTCTTTCTGACTTTTCTCTATCTTTCTGTCTTTTCTCTGTCTCTCTGACTCTTTCTGTCTTTTCTCCTCTATGACTCTTTCTGTCTTTTCTCTATCTCTCTGTCTCTTTTTGTCTTTTCTCTATCTTTCTGTCTTTTCTATATTTCTCTGCATCTTTCTGTTTTTCCGCTATTTCTCTATCTTTCTGTCTTTTCTCTATTTCTCGGTCTCTTTCTGTTTTTTCGCGATCTCTTTGACTCTTTCAGTCTTTTCTCTGTCTCTCTGTCTCTTTCTGACTTTTCTCTATCTTTCTGTCTTTTCTCTTTCTCTCTGACTTTTTCTGTATTTTCTCTGTCTCTCTGACACTTTCTGTCTTTTCTCCATCTTTCTGTATTTTCTATATCTCTCTGACTTTTTCTGTCATTTCTCCTTCTCTATGACGCTTTCTGTCTTTTCTCTATTTCTCTGGATCTTTCTGTCTTTTCTCTATTTCTCTGTCTCTTTCTGTTTTTTCGCTATTTCTCTGACTTTCTGTCTTTTCTCTATTTCTCTGGCTCTTTCTGTCTTTTCTCTATTTCTCTGTATCTTTCTGTCTTTTCTCTATTTCTCTGTCTCTTTCTGTTTTTTCGCGATTTCTCTGTCTCTTTCTGTCTTTTCGCTATCTCTTTGACTCTTTCAGTCTTTTCTCTGACTCTCTATCTCTTTCTGACTTTTCTCTATCTTTCTGTCTTTTCTCTGTCTCTCTGACTCTTTCTGTCTTTTCTCCTCTATGACTCTTTCTGTCTTTTCTCTATCTCTCTGTCTCTTTTTGTCTTTTCTCTATCTTTCTGTCTTTTCTCTATTTCTCGGTCTCTTTCTGTTTTTTCGCGATCTCTTTGACTCTTTCAGTCTTTTCTCTGTCTCTCTGTCTCTTTCTGACTTTTCTCTATCTTTCTGTCTTTTCTCTTTCTCTCTGAGTTTTTCTGTATTTTCTCTGTCTCTCTGACTCTTTCTGTCTTTTCTCCATCTTTCTGTATTTTCTCTATCTCTCTGACTTTTTCTGTCATTTCTCCCTCTCTCTGACGCTTTCAGTCTTTTCTCTATCTCTTTGACTCTTTCAGTCTTTTCTCTATCTTTCTGTCTTTTCTCTATTTCTCTGGATCTTTCTGTCTTTTCTCTATTTCTATTTCTCTGTCTCTTTCTGTTTTTTCGCTATTTCTCTGACTTTCTGTCTTTTCTCTATTTCTCTGGCTCTTTCTGTCTTTTCTCTACCTCTCTGTCTCTTTCTGCCTTACCTCTATCTCGTTGACTCTTTTAGTCTTTTCTCTATCTCTCTGACTCTTTCTGTCTTTTCTCTATCTTTCTGTCTTCTCTCTATCTCTCTGACTTTTCCTGTCTTTTTTCCTTCTCTCTGACTCTTTCAGCCTTTTCTCTATCTCTTTGACTCTTTCAGTCTTTTCTCTATCTCTTTGACTCTTTCAGTATTTTCTCTATCTTTCTGTCTTTGCTCTATTTCTCTGTATCTTTCTGTCTTTTCTCTATTTCTCTGTCTCTTTCTGTTTTTTCGCTATCTCTTTGACTCTTTCAGTCTTTTCTCTATCTATCTGTATCTTTCTGACGTTTCTCTACCTTTCTGTCTTTTCTCTATCTCTCTATCTTTTTTCCATTTCTTTGTCTCTTTCTATTTTTTCGCTATTTCTCTGACTTTCTGTCGTTTCTCTATCTCTCTGTCTCTTTCTGTTTTTTCGCTACTTCTCTGACTTTCTGTCGTTTCTCTATCTCTCTGTCTCTTTCTGTTTTTTCGCTATTTCTCTGACTTTCTGTCTTTTCCCTATCTTTCTGTCTTTTCTCAATCTCTCTGACTCTTTCTGTATTTTCCCTGTCTCTCTGACTCTTTCTGTCTTTTCTCTATCTTTCTGTCTTTTCTCTATCTCTCTGACTTTTTCTGTCTTTTCTCCTCTATGACTCTTTCAGTCTTTTCTCTATCTATCTGTATCTTTCTGACGTTTCTCTATCTTTCTGTCTTTTCTCTATCTCTCTGTCTTTTTTCCATTGCTTTGTCTCTTTCTATTTTTTCGCTATTTCTCGGACTTTCTGTCGTTTCTCTATCTCTCTGTCTCTTTCTGGTTTTTCGCTATTTCTCTGACTTTCTCTCTTTTCTCTATCTTTCTGTCTTTTCTATATTTCTCTGCACCTTTCTGTTTTTCCGCTATTTCTCTATCTTTCTGTCTTTTCTCTAGTTCTCTGTCTCTTTCTGTTTTTTCGCTATCTCTTTGACTCTTTCAGTATTTTCTCTATCTATCTGTCTCTTTCTGACTTTTCTCTATCTTTCTGTCTTTTCTCCATCTCTCTGACTCATTCTGCCTTTTCTCTATCTCTGTCTCTTTCTGCCTTTTCTCTATCTCTTTGACTCTTGCTGTCTTTTCTCTATCTCTCTGACTTTTTCTGTCTTTTCTCCTTCTCTATGACTCTTTCAGTCTTTTCTCTATCTCTTTGACTCTTTCAGTCTTTTCTCTATCTTTCTGTCTTTTCTCTATTTCTCTGGATCTTTCTGTCTTTTCTCTATTTCTCTGTCTCTTTCTCTTTTTTCGCTATTTCTCTGACTTTCTGTCGTTTCTCTATCTCTCTGTCTCTTTCTGTTTTTTCGCTATTTCTCTGACTTTCTGTCTTTTCTCTATCTTTCTGTCTTTTCTCTCTCTCTCTGACTCTGTCTTTTCTCCTTCTCTCTGACACTTTCAGCCTTTTCTCTATCTCTTTGACTCTTTCAGTCTTTTCTCTATCTCTTTGACTCTTTCAGTCTTTTCTCTATCTTTCTGTCTTTTCTCTATTTCTCTGGATCTTTCTGTCTTTTCTCTATTTCTCTGTCTCTTTCTGTTTTTTCTCTATTTCTCTGACTCTTTCAGTCTTTTCTCTATTTCTCTGGCTCTTTCTGTCTTTTCTCTATCTTTCTGTCTTTTCTATATTTCTCTGCATTTTTCTGTTTTTCCACTATTTCTCTATCTTTCTGTCTTTTTTCCATTTCTTTGTCTCTTTCTATTTTTTCGCTATTTCTCTGACTTTCTGTCGTTTCTCTATCTCTCTGTCTCTTTCTGTTTTTTCGCTATTTCTCTGACTTTCTGTCGTTTCTCTATCTCTCTGTCTCTTTCTGTTTTTTCGCTATTTCTCTGACTTTCTGTCTTTTCCCTATCTTTCTGTCTTTTCTCAATCTCTCTGACTCTTTCTGTATTTTCCCTGTCTCTCTGACTCTTTCTGTCTTTTCTCTATCTTTCTGTCTTTTCTCTATCTCTCTGACTTTTTCTGTCTTTTCTCCTCTATGACTCTTTCAGTCTTTTCTCTATCTATCTGTATCTTTCTGACGTTTCTCTATCTTTCTGTCTTTTCTCTATCTCTCTGTCTTTTTTCCATTTCTTTGTCTCTTTCTATTTTTTCGCTATTTCTCGGACTTTCTGTCGTTTCTCTATCTCTCTGTCTCTTTCTGGTTTTTCGCTATTTCTCTGACTTTCTCTCTTTTCTCTATCTTTCTATCTTTTCTATATTTCTCTGCACCTTTCTGTTTTTCCGCTATTTCTCTATCTTTCTGTCTTTTCTCTAGTTCTCTGTATCTTTCTGTTTTTTCGCTATCTCTTTGACTCTTTCAGTATTTTCTCTATCTATCTGTCTCTTTCTGACTTTTCTCTATCTTTCTGTCTTTTCTCCATCTCTCTGACTCATTCTGCCTTTTCTCTATCTCTGTCTCTTTCTGCCTTTTCTCTATCTCTTTGACTCTTGCTGTCTTTTCTCTATCTCTCTGACTTTTTCTGTCTTTTCTCCTTCTCTATGACTCTTTCAGTCATTTCTCTATCTCTTTGACTCTTTCAGTCTTTTCTCTATCTTTCTGTCTTTTCTCTATTTCTCTGGATCTTTCTGTCTTTTCTCTATTTCTCTGTCTCTTTCTCTTTTTTCGCTATTTCTCTGACTTTCTGTCGTTTCTCTATCTCTCTGTCTCTTTCTGTTTTTTCGCTATTTCTCTGACTTTCTGTCTTTTCTCTATCTTTCTGTCTTTTCTCTCTCTCTCTGACTCTGTCTTTTCTCCTTCTCTCTGACACTTTCAGCCTTTTCTCTATCTCTTTGACTCTTTCAGTCTTTTCTCTATCTCTTTGACTCTTTCAGTCTTTTCTCTATCTTTCTGTCTTTTCTCTATTTCTCTGGATCTTTCTGTCTTTTCTCTATTTCTCTGTCTCTTTCTGTTTTTTCGCTATTTCTCTGACTTTCTGTCTTTTCTCTATTTCTCTGGCTCTTTCTGTCTTTTCTCTATCTTTCTGTCTTTTCTATATTTCTCTGCATTTTTCTGTTTTTCCACTATTTCTCTATCTTTCTGTCTTTTTTCCATTTCTTTGTCTCTTTCTATTTTTTCGCTATTTCTCTGACTTTCTGTCGTTTCTCTATCTCTCTGTCTCTTTCTGTTTTTTCGCTATTTCTCTGACTTTCTGTCGTTTCTCTATCTCTCTGTCTCTTTCTGTTTTTTCGCTATTTCTCTTACTTTCTGTCTTTTCCCTATCTTTCTGTCTTTTCTCAATCTCACTGACTCTTTCTGTATTTTCCCTGTCTCTCTGACTCTTTCTGTCTTTTCTCTATCTTTCTGTCTTTTCTCTATCTCTCTGACTTTTTCTGTCTTTTCTCCTCTATGACTCTTTCAGTCTTTTCTCTATCTATCTGTATCTTTCTGACGTTTCTCTATCTTTCTGTCTTTTCTCTATCTCTCTGTCTTTTTTCCATTTCTTTGTCTCTTTCTATTTTTTCGCTATTTCTCGGACTTTCTGTCGTTTCTCTATCTCTCTGTCTCTTTCTGGTTTTTCGCTATTTCTCTGACTTTCTCTCTTTTCTCTATCTTTCTGTCTTTTCTATATTTCTCTGCACCTTTCTGTTTTTCCGCTATTTCTCTATCTTTCTGTCTTTTCTCTATTTCTCTGTCTCTTTCTGTTTTTTCGCTATCTCTTTGACTCTTTCAGTATTTTCTCTATCTATCTGTCTCTTTCTGACTTTTCTCTATCTTTCTGTCTTTTCTCCATCTCTCTGACTCATTCTGCCTTTTCTCTATCTCTGTCTCTTTCTGCCTTTTCTCTATCTCTTTGACTCTTGCTGTCTTTTCTCTATCTCTCTGACTTTTTCTGTCTTTTCTCCTTCTCTATGACTCTTTCAGTCTTTTCTCTATCTCTTTGACTCTTTCAGTCTTTTCTCTATCTTTCTGTCTTTTCTCTATTTCTCTGGATCTTTCTGTCTTTTCTCTATTTCTCTGTCTCTTTCTCTTTTTTCGCTATTTCTCTGACTTTCTGTCGTTTCTCTATCTCTCTGTCTCTTTCTGTTTTTTCGCGATTTCTCTGACTTTCTGTCTTTTCTCTATCTTTCTGTCTTTTCTCTCTCTCTCTGACTCTTTCTGTCTTTTCTCCTTCTCTCTGACACTTTCAGCCTTTTCTCTATCTCTTTGACTCTTTCAGTCTTTTCTCTATCTCTTTGACTATTTCAGTCTTTTCTCTATCTTTCTGTCTTTTCTCTATTTCTCTGGATCTTTCTGTCTTTTCTCCATTTCTCTGTCTCTTTCTGTTTTTTTCGCTATCTCTTTGACTCTTTCAGTCTTTTCACTATCTATCTGTCTCTTTCAGTCTTTTCTCTATCTTTCTGTCTTTTCTCTATTTCTCGGTCTCTTTCTGTTTTTTCGCTATCTCTGACTCTTTCAATCTTTTCTCTGTCTCGCTGTCTCTTTCTGACTTTTCTCTATCTTTCTGTCTTTTCTCTTTCTCTCTGACTTTTTCTGTATTTTCTCTGACTCTCTGACTCTTTCTGTCTTTTCTCCATCTTTCTGTCTTTTCTCCATCTCTCTGACTTTTTCTGTCTTTTCTCCTTCTCTATGACTCTTTCAGTCTTTTCTCTATCTCTTTGACTCTTTCAGTCTTTTCTCTATCTTTCTGTCTTTTCTCTATTTCTCTGTATCTTTCTGTCTTTTCTCTATCTCTCTGTCTCTTTCTGCCTTTTCTCTATCTCGTTGACTCTTTTAGTCTTTTCTCTATCTCTCTGACTCTTTCTGTCTTTTCTCTATCTATCTGTCTTCTCTCTATCTCTCTGACTTTTTCTGTCTTTTCTCCTTCTCTCTGACTCTTTCAGCCTTTCCTCTATCTCTTTGACTCTTTCAGTCTTTTCTCTATCTCCTTGACTCTTTCAGTATTTTCTCTATCTTTCTGTCCTTTCTCTATTTCTCTGTATCTTTCTGTCTTTTCTCTATTGCTCTGTCTCTTTCTGTTTTTTCGCTATCACTTTGACTCTTTCAGTTTTTTCTCTATCTATCTGTGTCTTTCTGACGTTTCTCTATCTTTCTGTCTTTTCTCTATCTCTCTGACATTTTCTGTATTTTCTCTGTCTCTCTGTCTCTTTCTGACTTTTCTCTATCTTTCTGTCTTTTCTCTGTCTCTCTGACTTTTTCTGTCTTTTCTCCTTCTCTATGACTGTTTCAGTCTTTTCTCTATCTCTTTGACTCTTTCAGTCTTTTCTCTATCTTTCTGTCTTTTCTCTATCTTTCTGTCTTTTCTATATTTCTCTGCATCTCTCTGTTTTTCCACTATTTCTCTATCTTTCTGTCTTTTCTCCATTTCTCTGTCTCTTTCTGTTTTTTTCGCTATCTCTTTGACTCTTTCAGTCTTTTCACTATCTATCTGTCTCTTTCTGACTTTTCTCTATCTTTCTGTCTTTTCTCTATCTCTCTGACTTTTTCTATATTTTCTCTGTCTCTCTGACTCTTTCTGTCTTTTCTCTATCTTTCTGTCTTTTCTCTATCTCTCTGACTTTTTCTGTCTTTTCTCCTTCTCTATGACTCTTTCAGTCTTTTCTCTACCTCTTTGACTCTTTCAGTCTTTTCTCTGTATCTTTCTGTCTTTTCTCTATTTCTCTGTCTCTTTCTGTTTTTTCGCTATTTCTCTGACTTTCTGTCTTTTCTCTATCTCTCTGTCTCTTTCTATTTTTTCGCTATTTCTCTGACTTTCTGTCTTTTCTCTATCTTTCTCTCTTTTCTCTATCTCTCTGACTCTTTCTGCGTTTTCTCGATCTCTGTCTCGTTCTGATTTTTCTCTATCTCTTTGACTCTTTCTGTCTTTTCTCTATCTCTCTGTCGTTTCTCTATCTCTCTGTCTCTTTCTGTTTTTTCTCTATCTCTCTGACTCTTTCTGTCTTTTCTCTATCTCTCTGTCTCTTTTTGTCTTTTCTCTATCTTTCTGTCTTTTCCATATTTCTCTGCATATTTCTGTTTTTCCGCTATTTCTCTATCTTTCTGTCTTTTTTCCATTTCTTTGTCTCTTTCGATTTTTTCGCTATTTCTCTGACTTTCTGTCGTTTCTCTATCTCTCTGTCTCTTTCTGTTTTTTCGCTATTTCTCTGACTTTCTGTCTTTTCTCTATCTTTCTGTCTTTTCTATATTTCTCTGCATCTTTCTGTTTTTCCGCTATTTCTCTATCTTTCTGTCTTTTCTCTATTTCTCGGTCTCTTTCTGTTTTTTCGCTATCTCTTTGACTCTTTCAGTCGCTTCTCTGTCTCTCTGTCTCTTTCTGACTTTTCTCTATCTTTCTGTCTTTTCTCTTTCTCTCTGACTTTTTCTGTATTTTCTCTGTCTCTCTGACTCTTTCTGTCTTTTCTCCATCTTTCTGTCTTTTCTCTATCTCTCTGACTTTTTCTGTCATTTCTCCTTTTCTATGACTCTTTCAGTCTTTTCTCTATCTCTTTGACTCTTTCAGTCTTTTCTCTATCTTTCTGTCTTTTCTCTATTTCTCTGGATCTTTCTGTCTTTTCTCTATTTCTCTGTCTCTTTCTGTTTTTACGCTATTTCTCTGACTTTCTCTCTTTTCTCTATTTCTCTGGCTCTTTCTGTCTTTTCTCTATCTCTCTGTCTCTTTCTGCCTTTTCTCTATCTCGTTGACTCTTTTAGTCTTTTCTCTATCTCTCTGACTCGTTCTGTCTTTTCTCTATCTTTCTGTCTTCTCTCGATGTCTCTGACTTTTTCTGTCTTTTCTCCTTCTCTCTGACTCTTTCAGCCTTTTCTCTATCTCTTTGACTCTTTCAGTCTTTTCTCTATCTCTTTGACTCTTTCAGTATTTTCTCTATCTTTCGGTCTTTTCTCTATTTCTCTGTATCTTTCTGTCTTTTCTCTATTTCTCTGTCTCTTTCTGTTTTTTCTCTATCTCTTTGACTCTTTCAGTCTTTTCTCTATCTCTCTGTCTTTTTCTGTCTTTTCTCTATCTCTCTGTCTTTTTTCCATGTCTTTGTCTCTTTCTATTTGTTCGCTATTTCTCTGACTTTCTGTCGTTTCTGTATCTCTCTGTCTCTTTTTGTCTTTTCTCTATCTTTCTGTCTTTTCTATATTTCTCTGCATTTTTCTGTTTTTCCACTATCTCTCTATCTTTCTGTCTTGTTTCCATTTCTTTGTCTCTTTCTATTTTTTCGCTATTTCTCTGACTTTCTGCC
Source organism: Heterodontus francisci (assembly GCF_036365525.1). NCBI lineage: Eukaryota > Metazoa > Chordata > Chondrichthyes > Heterodontiformes > Heterodontidae > Heterodontus > Heterodontus francisci. The sequence goes on along the minus strand of NC_090412.1, from coordinate 31,162,099 downwards.
TTTTCTCTATCTCTCTGTCTTTTTCTGTCTTTTCTCGAGCTCTCTGTCTTTGTTCCATTTCTTTGTCTCTTTCTATTTTTTCACTATTTCTCTGACTTTCTGTCCTTTCTCTATCTCTCTGTCTCTCTGTTTTTTCGCTATTTGTCTGACTTTCTTTCTTTTCTCTATCTTTCTGTCTTCTCTCTATTTCTCTGTCTCTTTCTGTTTTTTCGCTGTCTCTTTGACTCTTTCAGTCTTTTCTCTGTCTCTCTGTCTCTTTCTGACTTTTCTCTCTCTTTCTGCCTTTTCTCTTTCTCTGACTTTTTCTGTATTTTCTCTGTCTCTCTGACTCTTTCTGTCTTTTCTCTATCTTTCTGTCTTTTCTCTATCTCTCTGACTTTTTCTGTCTTTTCTCCTTCTCTATGACTCTTTCAGTCTTTTCTCGACCTCTTTGACTCTTTCAGTCTTTTCTCTGTATCTTTCTGTCTTTTCTCTCTCTCTCTGTCTCTTTCTATTTTTTCGCTATTTCTCTGACTTTCTGTCTTTTCTCTATCTTTCTCTCTTTTCTCTATCTCTCTGACTCTTTCTGCGTTTTCTCGATCTCTGTCTCGTTCTGCCTTTTCTCTATCTCTTTGACTCTTTCTGTCTTTTGTCTATCTCTCTGTCTTTTTCCATTTCTTTGTCTCTTCCTGTTTTTTCTCTATCTCTCTGACTCTTTCTCTCTTTTCTCTATCTCTCTGTCTCTTTTTGTCTTTTCTCTATCTTTCTGTCTTTTCCATATTTCTCTGCATCTTTCTGTTTTTCCGCTATTTCTCTATCTTTCTGTCTTTTTTCCATTTCTTTGTCTCTCTATTTTTTTGCTATTTCTCTGACTTTCTGTCGTTTCTCTATCTCTCTGTCTCTTTCTGTTTTTCTCAATCTCTCAGACTCTTTCTGTCTTTTCTCTATCTCTGTCTCTTTCTGCCTTTTCTCTATCTCTCTGTCTTTTTTCCATTTCTTTGTCTCTTTCGATTTTTTCGCTATTTCTCTGACTTTCTGTCGTTTCTCTATCTCTCTGTCTCTTTCTGTTTTTTCGCTATTTCTCTGACTTTCTGTCTTTTCTCTATCTTTCTGTCTTTTCTATATTTCTCTGCATCTTTCTGTTTTTCCGCTATTTCTCTATCTTTCTGTCTTTTCTCTATTTCTCGGTCTCTTTCTGTTTTTTCGCTATCTCTTTGACTCTTTCAGTCGCTTCTCTGTCTCTCTGTCTCTTTCTGACTTTTCTCTATCTTTCTGTCTTTTCTCTTTCTCTCTGACTTTTTCTGTATTTTCTCTGTCTCTCTGACTCTTTCTGTCTTTTCTCCATCTTTCTGTCTTTTCTCTATCTCTCTGACTTTTTCTGTCATTTCTCCTTTTCTATGACTCTTTCAGTCTTTTCTCTATCTCTTTGACTCTTTCAGTCTTTTCTCTATCTTTCTGTCTTTTCTCTATTTCTCTGCATCTTTCTGTCTTTTCTCTATTTCTCTGTCTCTTTCTGTTTTTTCGCTATTTCTCTGACTTTCTGTCTTTTCTCTATTTCTCTGGCTCTTTCTGTCTTTTCTCTATCTCTCTGTCTCTTTCTGCCTTTTCTCTATCTCGTTGACTCTTTTAGTCTTTTCTCTATCTCTCTGACTCTTTCTGTCTTTTCTCTATCTTTCTGTCTTCTCTCGATGTCTCTGACTTTTTCTGTCTTTTCTCCTTCTCTCTGACTCTTTCAGCCTTTTCTCTATCTCTTTGACTCTTTCAGTCTTTTCTCTATCTCTTTGACTCTTTCAGTATTTTCTCTATCTTTCTGTCTTTTCTCTATTTCTCTGTCTCTTTCTGTTTTTTCTCTATCTCTTTGACTCTTTCAGTCTTTTCTCTATCTCTCTGTCTTTTTCTGTCTTTTCTCTATCTCTCTGTCTTTTTCCATGTCTTTGTCTCTTTCTATTTTTTCGCTATTTCTCTGACTTTCTGTCGTTTCTATATCTCTCTGTCTCTTTTTGTCTTTTCTCTATCTTTCTGTCTTTTCTATATTTCTCTGCATTTTTCTGTTTTTCCACTATTTCTCTATCTTTCTGTCTTGTTTCCATTTCTTTGTCTCTTTCTATTTTTTCGCTATTTCTCTGACTTTCTGCCTTTTCTCTATCTCTCTGTCTTTTTCTGTCTTTACTCGAGCTCTCTGTCTTTGTTCCATTTCTTTGTCTCTTTCTATTTTTTCGCTATTTCTCTGACTTTCTGTCCTTTCTCTATCTCTCTGTCTCTTTCTGTTTTTTCGCTATTTGTCTGACTTTCTTTCTTTTCTCTATCTTTCTGTCTTCTCTCTATTTCTCTGTCTCTTTCTGTTTTTTCGCTGTCTCTTTGACTCTTTCAGTCTTTTCTCTGTCTCTCTGTCTCTTTCTGACTTTTCTCTCTCTTTCTGCCTTTTCTCTTTCTCTGACTTTTTCTGTATTTTCCCTGTCTCTCTGACTTTTTCAGCCTTTACTCTATCTCTTTGACTCTTTCAGTCTTTTCTCTATCTCTTTGACTCTTTCAGTATTTTCTCTATCTTTCTGTCTTTTCTCTATTTCTCTGTATCTTTCTGTCTTTTCTCTATTTCTCTGTCTCTTTCTGTTTTTTCGCTATCTCTTTGACTCTTTCAGTCTTTTCTCTATCTATATGTGTCTTTCCGACGTTTCTCTATCTTTCTGTCTTTTCTCTATCTCTCTGACTTTTTCTGTATTTTCTCTGTCTCTCTGACTCTTTCTGTCTTTTCTCTATCTCTGTCTTTTTCTGTCTTTTCTCTATCTCTCTGTCTTTTTTCCATTTCTTTGTCTCTTTCTATTTTTCGCTATATCTCTGACTTTCTGTTTTTCTCTCTCTCTCTGTCTGTTTTTTCTCTATCTCTCTGACTCTTTCAGTCTTTTCTCTATCTCTTTGACTCTTTCAGTATTTTCTCTATCTTTCTGTCTTTTCTCTATTTCTCTGTCTCTTTCTGTTTTTTCGCTATCTCTTTGACTCTTTCAGTCTTTTCTCTATCTATCTGTGTCTTTCTGACGTTTCTCTATCTTTCTGTCTTTTCTCTATCTCTCTGACTTTTTCTGTATTTTCTCTGTCTCTCTGACTCTTTCTGTCTTTTCTCTATCTTTCTGTCTTTTCTCTATTTCTCTGCATCTTTCTGTCTTTTCTCTATTTCTCTGTCTCTTTCTGTTTTTTCGCTATTTCTCTGACTTTCTGTCGTTTCTCTATCTCTCTGTCTCTTTCTGTTTTTTCGCTATTTCTCTGACTTTCTGTCTTTTTTCTATCTCTCTGTCTCTTTTTGTCTTTTCTTATCTTTCTGTCTTTTCTATATTTCTCTGCATCTTTCTGTTTTTCCGCTATTTCTCTGTCTTTCTGTCTTTTTTCCATTTCTTTGTCTCTTTCTATTTTTCGCTATTTCTCTGACTTTCTGTTTTTCTCTCTCTCTCTCTCTGTTTTTTCTCTATCTCTCTGACTCTTTCTGTCTTTTCTCTATCTCTGGCTCTTTCTGCCTTTTCTCTATCTCTCTGTCTTTTTCTGTCTTTTCTCTATCTCTCTGTCTTTTTTCCATTTCTTTGTCTCTTTCTATTTGTTTGCTATTTCTCTGACTTTCTGTCGTTTCTCTATCTCTCTGTCTCTTTCTGTTTTTTCGCTATTTCTCTGACTCTCTGACTCTTTCTGTCTTTTCTCCATCTTTCTGTCTTTTCTCCATCTCTCTGACTTTTTCTGTCTTTTCTCCTTCTCTATGACTCTTTCAGTCTTTTCTCTATCTCTTTGACTCTTTCAGTATTTTCTCTATCTTTCTGTCTTTTCTCTATTTCTCTGCCTCTTTCTGTTTTTTCGCTATCTCTTTGACTCTTTCAGTCTTTTCTCTATCTATCTGTGTCTTTCTGACGTTTCTCTATCTTTCTGTCTTTTCTCTATCTCTCTGACTTTTTCTGTATTTTCTCTGTCTCTCTGACTCTTTCTGTCTTTTCTCTATCTTTCTGTCTTTTCTCTATTTCTCTGCATCTTTCTGTCTTTTCTCTATTTCTCTGTCTCTTTCTGTTTTTTCGCTATTTCTCTGGCTTTCTGTCTTTTCTCTATTTCTCTGGCTCTTTCTGTCTTTTCTCTATCTCTCTGTCTCTTTCTGCCTTTTCTCTATCTCGTTGACTCTTTTAGTCTTTTCTCTATCTCTCTGACTCTTTCTGTCTTTTCTCTATCTTTCTGTCTTCTCTCGATGTCTCTGACTTTTTCTGTCTTTTCTCCTTCTCTCTGACTCTTTCAGCCTTTTCTCTATCTCTTTGACTCTTTCAGTCTTTTCTCTATCTCTTTGACTCTTTCAGTATTTTCTCTATCTTTCGGTCTTTTCTCTATTTCTCTGTACCTTTCTGTCTTTTCTCTATTTCTCTGTCTCTTTCTGTTTTTTCTCTATCTCTTTGACTCTTTCAGTCTTTTCTCTATCTCTCTGTCTTTTTCTGTCTTTTCTCTATCTCTCTGTCTTTTTTCCATGTCTTTGTCTCTTTCTATTTGTTCGCTATTTCTCTGACTTTCTGTCGTTTCTGTATCTCTCTGTCTCTTTTTGTCTTTTCTCTATCTTTCTGTCTTTTCTATATTTCTCTGCATTTTTCTGCTTTTCCACTATTTCTCTATCTTTCTGTCTTGTTTCCATTTCTTTGTCTCTTTCTATTTTTTCGCTATTTCTCTGACTTTCTGCCTTTTCTCTATCTCTCTGTCTTTTTCTGTCTTTTCTCGAGCTCTCTGTCTTTGTTCCATTTCTTTGTCTCTTTCTATTTTTTCGCTATTTCTCTGACTTTCTGTCCTTTCTCTATCTCTCTGTCTCTCTGTTTTTTCGCTATTTGTCTGACTTTCTTTCTTTTCTCTATCTTTCTGTCTTCTCTCTATTTCTCTGTCTCTTTCTGTTTTTTCGCTGTCTCTTTGACTCTTTCAGTCTTTTCTCTGTCTCTCTGTCTCTTTCTGACTTTTCTCTCTCTTTCTGCCTTTTCTCTTTCTCTGACTTTTTCTGTATTTTCTCTGTCTCTCTGACTCTTTCTGTCTTTTCTCTATCTTTCTGTCTTTTCTCTATCTCTCTGACTTTTTCTGTCTTTTCTCCTTCTCTATGACTCTTTCAGTCTTTTCTCTACCTCTTTGACTCTTTCAGTCTTTTCTCTGTATCTTTCTGTCTTTTCTCTATCTCTCTGTCTCTTTCTATTTTTTCGCTATTTCTCTGACTTTCTGTCTTTTCTCTATCTTTCTCTCTTTTCTCTATCTCTCTGACTCTTTCTGCGTTTTCTCGATCTCTGTCTCGTTCTGCCTTTTCTCTATCTCTTTGACTCTTTCTGTCTTTTCTCTATCTCTCTGTCTTTTTCCATTTCTTTGTCTCTTTCTATTTTTTCGCTATTTCTCTGACTTTCTGTCGTTTCTCTATCTCTCTGTCTCTTTCTGTTTTTTCTCTATCTCTCTGACTCTTTCTCTCTTTTCTCTATTTCTCTGTCTCTTTTTGTCTTTTCTCTATCTTTCTGTCTTTTCCATATTTCTCTGCATCTTTCTGTTTTTCCGCTATTTCTCTATCTTTCTGTCTTTTTTCCATTTCTTTGCCTCTCTATTTTTTGCTATTTCTCTGACTTTCTGTCGTTTCGCTATCTCTCTGTCTCTTTCTGTTTTTCTCAATCTCTCTGACTCTTTCTGTCTTTTCTCTATCTCTGTCTCTTTCTGCCTTTTCTCTATCTCTCTGTCTTTTTTCCATTTCTTTGTCTCTTTCGATTTTTTCGCTATTTCTCTGACTTTCTGTCGTTTCTCTATCTCTCTGTCTCTTTCTGTTTTTTCGCTATTTCTCTGACTTTCTGTCTTTTCTCTATCTTTCTGTCTTTTCTATATTTCTCTGCATCTTTCTGTTTTTCCGCTATTTCTCTATCTTTCTGTCTTTTCTCTATTTCTCGGTCTCTTTCTGTTTTTTCGCTATCTCTTTGACTCTTTCAGTCGCTTCTCTGTCTCTCTGTCTCTTTCTGACTTTTCTCTATCTTTCTGTCTTTTCTCTTTCTCTCTGACTCTTTCTGTATTTTCTCTGTCTCTCTGACTCTTTCTGTCTTTTCTCCATCTTTCTGTCTTTTCTCTATCTCTCTGACTTTTTCTGTCATTTCTCCTTTTCTATGACTCTTTCAGTCTTTTCTCTATCTCTTTGACTCTTTCAGTCTTTTCTCTATCTTTCTGTCTTTTCTCTATTTCTCTGGATCTTTCTGTCTTTTCTCTATTTCTCTGTCTCTTTCTGTTTTTTCGCTATTTCTCTGACTTTCTGTCTTTTCTCTATTTCTCTGGCTCTTTCTGTCTTTTCTCTATCTCTCTGTCTCTTTCTGCCTTTTCTCTATCTCGTTGACTCTTTTAGTCTTTTCTCTATCTCTCTGACTCTTTCTGTCTTTTCTCTATCTTTCTGTCTTCTCTCGATGTCTCTGACTTTTTCTGTCTTTTCTCCTTCTCTCTGACTCTTTAGCATTTTCTCTATCTCTTTGACTCTTTCAGTCTTTTCTCTATCTCTTTGACTCTTTCAGTATTTTCTCTATCTTTCGGTCTTTTCTCTATTTCTCTGTATCTTTCTGTCTTTTCTCTATTTCTCTGTCTCTTTCTGTTTTTTCTCTATCTCTTTGACTCTTTCAGTCTTTTCTCTATCTCTCTGTCTTTTTCTGTCTTTTCTCTATCTCTCTGTCTTTTTTCCATGTCTTTGTCTCTTTCTATTTTTTCGCTATTTCTCTGACTTTCTGTCGTTTCTATATCTCTCTGTTTCTTTTTGTCTTTTCTCTATCTTTCTGTCTTTTCTATATTTCTCTGCATTTTTCTGTTTTTCCACTATTTCTCTATCTTTCCGTCTTGTTTCCATTTCTTTGTCTCTTTCTATTTTTTCGCTATTTCTCTGACTTTCTGCCTTTTCTCTATCTCTCTGTCTTTTTCTGTCTTTACTCGAGCTCTCTGTCTTTGTTCCATTTCTTTATCTCTTTCTATTTTTTCGCTATTTCTCTGACTTTCTGTCCTTTCTCTATCTCTCTGTCTCTTTCTGTTTTTTCGCTATTTGTCTGACTTTCTTTCTTTTCTCTATCTTTCTGTCTTCTCTCTATTTCTCTGTCTCTTTCTGTTTTTTCGCTGTCTCTTTGACTCTTTCAGTCTTTTCTCTGTCTCTCTGTCTCTTTCTGACTTTTCTCTCTCTTTCTGCCTTTTCTCTTTCTCTGACTTTTTCTGTATTTTCCCTGTCTCTCTGACTTTTTCAGCCTTTACTCTATCTCTTTGACTCTTTCAGTCTTTTCTCTATCTCTTTGACTCTTTCAGTATTTTCTCTATCTTTCTGTCTTTTCTCTATTTCTCTGTATCTTTCTGTCTTTTCTCTATTTCTCTGTCTCTTTCTGTTTTTTCGCTATCTCTTTGACTCTTTCAGTCTTTTCTCTATCTATCTGTGTCTTTCCGACGTTTCTCTATCTTTCTGTCTTTTCTCTATCTCTCTGACTTTTTCTGTATTTTCTCTGTCTCTCTGACTCTTTCTGTCTTTTCTCTATCTCTGTCTTTTTCTGTCTTTTCTCTATCTCTCTGTCTTTTTTCCATTTCTTTGTCTCTTTCTATTTTTCGCTATATCTCTGACTTTCTGTTTTTCTCTCTCTCTCTGTCTGTTTTTTCTCTATCTCTCTGACTCTTTCAGTCTTTTCTCTATCTCTTTGACTCTTTCAGTATTTTCTCTATCTTTCTGTCTTTTCTCTATTTCTCTGTCTCTTTCTGTTTTTTCGCTATCTCTTTGACTCTTTCAGTCTTTTCTCTATCGATCTGTGTCTTTCTGACGTTTCTCTATCTTTCTGTCTTTTCTCTATCTCTCTGAATTTTTCTGTATTTTCTCTGTCTCTCTGACTCTTTCTGTCTTTTCTCTATCTTTCTGTCTTTTCTCTATTTCTCTGCATCTTTCTGTCTTTTCTCTATTTCTCTGTCTCTTTCTGTTTTTTCGCTATTTCTCTGACTTTCTGTCGTTTCTCTATCTCTCTGTCTCTTTCTGTTTTTTCGCTATTTCTCTGACTTTCTGTCTTTTCTCTATCTCTCTGTCTCTTTTTGTCTTTTCTTATCTTTCTGTCTTTTCTATATTTCTCTGCATCTTTCTGTTTTTCCTCTATTTCTCTGTCTTTCTGTCTTTTTTTCCATTTCTTTGTCTCTTTCTATTTTTCGCTATTTCTCTGACTTTCTGTTTTTCTCTCTCTCTCTGTCTGTTTTTTCTCTATCTCTCTGACTCTTTCTGTCTTTTCTCTATCTCTGTCTCTTTCTGCCTTTTCTCTATCTCTCTGTCTTTTTCTGTCTTTTCTCTATCTCTCTGTCTTTTTTCCATTTCTTTGTCTCTTTCTATTTGTTTGCTATTTCTCTGACTTTCTGTCGTTTCTCTATCTCTCTGTCTCTTTCTGTTTTTTCGCTATTTCTCTGACTTTCTGTCTTTTCTCTATCTTTCTGTCTTTTCTATATTCCTCTGCATGTTTCTGTTTTTCCGCTATTTCTCTATCTTTCTGTCTTTTCTCTATTTCTCGGTCTCTTTCTGACTTTTCTCTATCTTTCTGTCTTTTCTCTTTCTCTCTGACTTTTTCTGTATTTTCTCTGACTCTCTGACTCTCTGACTCTTTCTGTCTTTTCTCCATCTTTCTGTCTTTTCTCCATCTCTCTGACTTTTTCTGTCTTTTCTCCTTCTCTATGACTCTTTCAGTCTTTTCTCTATCTCTTTGACTCGTTCAGTCTTTTCTCTATCTTTCTGTCTTTTCTCTATTTCTCTGTATCTTTCTGTCTTTTCTCTATCTCTCTGTCTCTTTCTGCCTTTTCTCTATCTCGTTGACTCTTTTAGTCTTTTCTCTATCTCTCTGACTCTTTCTGTCTTTTCTCTATCTATCTGTCTTCTCTCTATCTCTCTGACTTTTTCTGTCTTTTCTCCTTCTCTCTGACTCTTTCAGCCTTTCCTCTATCTCTTTGACTCTTTCAGTCTTTTCTCTATCTCCTTGACTCTTTCAGTATTTTCTCTATCTTTCTGTCTTTTCTCTATTTCTCTGTATCTTTCTGTCTTTTCTCTATTTCTCTGTCTCTTTCTGTTTTTTCGCTATCTCTTTGACTCTTTCAGTCTTCTCTCTATCTATCTGTGTCTTTCTGACGTTTCTCTATCTTTCTGTCTTTTCTCTATCTCTCTGACTTTTTCTGTATTTTCTCTGTCTCTCTGTCTCTTTCTGACTTTTCTCTATCTTTCTGTCTTTTCTCTATCTCTCTGACGTTTTCTGTCTTTTCTCCTTCTCTATGACTCTTTCAGTCTTTTCTCTATCTCTTTGACTCTTTCAGTCTTTTCTCTATCTTTCTGTCTTTTCTCTATTTCTCTGTATCTTTCTGTCTTTTCTCTATCTCTCTGTCTCTTTCTGCCTTTTCTCTATCTCGTTGACTCTTTTAGTCTTTTCTCTATCTCTTTGACTCTTTCAGTCTTTTCTCCATCTTTCTGTCTTTTCTCTATCTTTCTGTCTTTTCTATATTTCTCTGCATCTTTCTGTTTTTCCACTATTTCTCTATCTTTCTGTCTTTTCTCTATTTCTCTGTCTCTTTCTGTTTTTTTCGCTATCTCTTTGACTCTTTCAGTCTTTTCTCTATCTATCTGTCTCTTTCTGACTTTTCTCTATCTTTCTGTCTTTTCTCTATCTCTCTGACGTTTTCTATATTTTCTCTGTCTCTCTGACTCTTTCTGTCTTTTCTCTATCTTTCTGTCTTTTCTCTATCTCTCTGACTTTTTCTGTCTTTTCTCCTTCTCTATGACTCTTTCAGTCTTTTCTCTACCTCTTTGACTCTTTCAGTCTTTTCTCTGTATCTTTCTGTCTTTTCTCTATTTCTCTGTCTCTTTCTGTTTTTTCGCTATTTCTCTGACTTTCTGTCGTTTCTCTATCTCTCTGTCTCTTTCTGTTTTTCCGCTATTTCTCTGACTTTCTGTCTTTTCTCTATCTTTCTGTCTTTTCTCTATCTCTCTGACTCGTTCTGCCTTTTCTCGATCTCTGTCTCGTTCTGCCTTTTCTCTATCTCTCTGTCTTTTTTCCATTTCTTTGTCTCTTTCTATTTTTTCGCTATTTCTCTGACTTTCTGTCGTTTCTCTATCTCTCTGTCTCTTTCTGTTTTTTCGCTATTTCTCTGACTTTCTGTCTTTTCTCGATCTTTCTGTCTTTTCTATATTTCTCTGTATCTTTCTGTTTTTCCACTATTTCTCTATCTTTCTGTCTTTTCTCTATTTCTCGGTCTCTTTCTGTTTTTTCGCTATCTCTTTGACTCTTTCAGTTGTTTCTCTGTCTCTCTGTCTCTTTCTGACTTTTCTCTATCTTTCTGTCTTTTCTCTTTCTCTCTGACTTTTTCTGTATTTTCTCTGTCTCTCTGACTCTTTCTGTCTTTTCTCCATCTTTCTGTCTTTTCTCTATCTCTCTGACTTTTTCTGTCATTTCTCCTTCTCTATGACTCTTTCAGTCTTTTCTCTATCTCTTTGACTCTTTCAGTCTTTTCTCTATCTCTTTGACTCTTTCAGTATTTTCTCTATCTTTCTGTCTTTTCTCTATTTCTCTGTATCTTTCTGTCTTTTCTCTATTTCTCTGTCTCTTTCTGTTTTTCTCTATCTCTTTGACTCTTTCAGTCTTTTCTCTATCTCTCTGTCTTTTTCTGTCTTTTCTCTATCTCTCTGTCTTTTTTCCATTTCTTTGTCTCTTTCTATTTGTTCGCTATTTCTCAGACTTTCTGTCGTTTCTGTATCTCTCTGTCTCTTTTTGTCTTTTCTCTATCTTTCTGTCTTTTCTATATTTCTCTGCATTTTTCTGTTTTTCCACTATTTCTCTATCTTTCTGTCTTTTTTCCATTTCTTTGTCTCTTTCTATTTTTTCGCTATTTCTCAGACTTTCAGCCTTTTCTCTATCTCTCTGTCTTTTTCTGTCTTTTCTCTAGCTCTCTGTCTTTGTTCCATTTCTCTGTCTCTTTCTGTTTTTTCGCTATTTCTCTGACTTTCTTTCTTTTCTCTATCTTTCTGTATTTTCTCTATTTCTCTGTCTCTTTCTATTTTTTCGCTGTCTCTTTGACTCTTTCAGTCTTTTTTCTGTCTCTCTGTCTCTTTCTGACTTTTCTCTACCTTTCTGTCTTTACTCTTTCTCTGACTTTTTCTGTATTTTCTCTGTCTCTCTGACTTTTTCAGCCTTTACTCTATCTCTTTGACTCTTTCAGTCTTTTCTCTATCTCTTTGACTCTTTCAGTATTTTCTCTATCTTTCTGTCTTTTCTCTATTTCTCTGTATCTTTCAGTCTTTTCTCTATTTCTCTGTCTCTTTCTGTTTTTTCGCTATCTCTTTGACTCTTTCAGTCTTTTCTCTATCTATCTGTGTCTTTCTGACGTTTCTCTATCTTTCTGTCTTTTCTCTATCTGACTTTTTCTGTATTTTCTCTGTCTCTCTGACTCTTTCTGTCTTTTCTCTATCTTTCTGTCTTTTCTCTATTTCTCTGCATCTTTCTGTCTTTTCTCTATTTCTCTGTCTCTTTCTGTTTTTTCGCTATTTCTCTGACTTTCTGTCATTTCTCTATCTCTCTGTCTCTTTCTGTTTTTTCGCTATTTCTCTGACTTTCTGTCTTTTCTCTATCTCTCTGTCTCTTTTTGTCTTTTCTTATCTTTCTGTCTTTTCTATATTTCTCTGCATCTTTCTGTTTTTCCGCTATTTCTCTGTCTTTCTGTCTTTTTTCCATTTCTTTGTCTCTTTCTACTTTTCGCTATTTCTCTGACTTTCTGTTTTTCTCTCTCTCTCTCTGTCTGTTTTTTCTCTATCTCTCTGACTCTTTCTGTCTTTTCTCTATCTCTGTCTCTTTCTGCCTTTTCTCTATCTCTCTGTCTTTTTCTTTCTTGTCTCTATCTCTCTGTCTTTTTTCCATTTCTTTGTCTCTTTCTATTTGTTTGCTATTTCTCTGACTTTCTGTCGTTTCTCTATCTCTCTGTCTCTTTCTGTTTTTTCGCTATTTCTCTGACTTTCTGACTTTTCTCTATCTTTCTGTCTTTTCTCTTTCTCTCTGACTTTTTCTGTATTTTCTCTGACTCTCTGACTCTTTCTGTCTTTTCTCCATCTTTCTGTCTTTTCTCCATCTCTCTGACTTTTTCTGTCTTTTCTCCTTCTCTATGACTCTTTCAGTCTTTTCTCTATCTCTTTGACTCTTTCAGTCTTTTCTCTATCTTTCTGTCTTTTCTCTATTTCTCTGTATCTTTCTGTCTTTTCTCTATCTCTCTGTCTCTTTCTGCCTTTTCTCTATCTCGTTGACTCTTTTAGTCTTTTCTCTATCTCTCTGACTCTTTCTGCCTTTTCTCTATCTATCTGTCTTCTCTCTATCTCTCTGACTTTTTCTGTCTTTTCTCCTTCTCTCTGACTCTTTCAGCCTTTCCTCTATCTCTTTGACTCTTTCAGTCTTTTCTCTATCTCCTTGACTCTTTCAGTATTTTCTCTATCTTTCTGTCTTTTCTCTATTTCTCTGTATCTTTCTGTCTTTTCTCTATTTCTCTGTCTCTTTCTGTTTTTTCGCTATCTCTGACTCTTTCAGTCTTTTCTCTATCTCTCTGACTTTTTCTGTATTTTCTCTGTCTCTCTGTCTCTTTCTGACTTTTCTCTATCTTTCTGTCTTTTCTCTATCTCTCTGACTTTTTCTGTCTTTTCTCCTCTATGACTGTTTCAGTCTTTTCTCTATCTCTTTGACTCTTTCAGTCTTTTCTCTATCTTTCTGTCTTTTCTCTATCTTTCTGTCTTTTCTATATTTCTCTGCATCTTTCTGTTTTTCCACTATTTCTCTATCTTTCTGTCTTTTCTCTATTTCTCTGTCTCTTTCTGTTTTTTTCGCTATCTCTTTGACTCTTTCAGTCTTTTCTCTATCTATCTGTCTCTTTCTGACTTTTCTCTATCTTTCTGTCTTTTCTCTATCTCTCTGACTTTTTCTATATTTTCTCTGTCTCTCTGACTCTTTCTGTCTTTTCTCTATCTTTCTGTCTTTTCTCTATCTCTCTGACTTTTTCTGTCTTTTCTCCTTCTCTATGACTCTTTCAGTCTTTTCTCTACCTCTTTGACTCGTTCAGTCTTTTCTCTGTATCTTTCTGTCTTTTCTCTATTTCTCTGTCTCTTTCTGTTTTTTCGCTATTTCTCTGACTTTCTGTCTTTTCTCTATCTTTCTGTCTTTTCTCTATCTCTCTGACTCTTTCTGCCTTTTCTCGATCTCTGTCTCGTTCTGCCTTTTCTCTATCTCTTTGACTCTTTCTGTCTTTTCTCTATCTCTCTGTCTTTTTTCCATTACTTTGTCTCTCTATTTTTTCGCTATTTCTCAGACTTTCTGTCGTTTCTCTATCTCTCTGTCTCTTTCTGTTTTTTCTCTATCTCTCTGACTTTTTCTGTATTTTCTCTGTCTCTCTGACTCTTTCTGTCTTTTCTCCATCTTTCTGTCTTTTCTCTTTCTCTCTGACTTTTTCTGTCATTTCTCCTTCTCTATGACTCTTTCAGTCTTTTCTCTATCTCTTTGACTCTTTCAGTCTTTTCTCTATCTCTTTGACTCTTTCAGTATTTTCTCTATCTTTCTGTCTTTTCTCTATTTCTCTGTATCTTTCTGTCTTTTCTCTATTTCTCTGTCTCTTTCTGTTTTTCTCTATCTCTTTGACTCTTTCAGTCTTTTCTCTATCTCTCTGTCTTTTTCTGTCTTTTCTCTATCTCTCTGTCTTTTTTCCATTTCTTTGTCTCTTTCTATTTGTTCGCTATTTCTCAGACTTTCTGTCGTTTCTGTATCTCTCTGTCTCTTTTTGTCTTTTCTCTATCTTTCTGTCTTTTCTATATTTCTCTGCATTTTTCTGTTTTTCCACTATTTCTCTATCTTTCTGTCTTTTTTCCATTTCTTTGTCTCTTTCTATTTTTTCGCTATTTCTCAGACTTTCAGCCTTTTCTCTATCTCTCTGTCTTTTTCTGTCTTTTCTCTAGCTCTCTGTCTTTGTTCCATTTCTCTGTCTCTTTCTGTTTTTTCGCTATTTCTCTGACTTTCTTTCTTTTCTCTATCTTTCTGTATTTTCTCTATTTCTCTGTCTCTTTCTATTTTTTCGCTGTCTCTTTGACTCTTTCAGTCTTTTTTCTGTCTCTCTGTCTCTTTCTGACTTTTCTCTATCTTTCTGTCTTTACTCTTTCTCTGACTTTTTCTGTATTTTCTCTGTCTCTCTGACTTTTTCAGCCTTTACTCTATCTCTTTGACTCTTTCAGTCTTTTCTCTATCTCTTTGACTCTTTCAGTATTTTCTCTATCTTTCTGTCTTTTCTCTATTTCTCTGTATCTTTCAGTCTTTTCTCTATTTCTCTGTCTCTTTCTGTTTTTTCGCTATCTCTTTGACTCTTTCAGTCTTTTCTCTATCTATCTGTGTCTTTCTGACGTTTCTCTATCTTTCTGTCTTTTCTCTATCTGACTTTTTCTGTATTTTCTCTGTCTCTCTGACTCTTTCTGTCTTTTCTCTATCTTTCTGTCTTTTCTCTATTTCTCTGCATCTTTCTGTCTTTTCTCTATTTCTCTGTCTCTTTCTGTTTTTTCGCTATTTCTCTGACTTTCTGTCGTTTCTCTATCTCTCTGTCTCTTTCTGTTTTTTCGCTATTTCTCTGACTTTCTGTCTTTTCTCTATCTCTCTGTCTCTTTTTGTCTTTTCTTATCTTTCTGTCTTTTCTATATTTCTCTGCATCTTTCTGTTTTTCCGCTATTTCTCTGTCTTTCTGTCTTTTTTCCATTTCTTTGTCTCTTTCTACTTTTCGCTATTTCTCTGACTTTCTGTTTTTCTCTCTCTCTCTCTGTCTGTTTTTTCTCTATCTCTCTGACTCTTTCTGTCTTTTCTCTATCTCTGTCTCTTTCTGCCTTTTCTCTATCTCTCTGTCTTTTTCTTTCTTGTCTCTATCTCTCTGTCTTTTTTCCATTTCTTTGTCTCTTGCTATTTGTTTGCTATTTCTCTGACTTTCTGTCGTTTCTCTATCTCTCTGTCTCTTTCTGTTTTTTCGCTATTTCTCTGACTTTCTGACTTTTCTCTATCTTTCTGTCTTTTCTCTTTCTCTCTGACTTTTTCTGTATTTTCTCTGACTCTCTGACTCTTTCTGTCTTTTCTCCATCTTTCTGTCTTTTCTCCATCTCTCTGACTTTTTCTGTCTTTTCTCCTTCTCTATGACTCTTTCAGTCTTTTCTCTATCTCTTTGACTCTTTCAGTCTTTTCTCTATCTTTCTGTCTTTTCTCTATTTCTCTGTATCTTTCTGTCTTTTCTCTATCTCTCTGTCTCTTTCTGCCTTTTCTCTATCTCGTTGACTCTTTTAGTCTTTTCTCTATCTCTCTGACTCTTTCTGCCTTTTCTCTATCTATCTGTCTTCTCTCTATCTCTTTGACTCTTTCAGTCTTTTCTCTATCTCCTTGACTCTTTCAGTATTTTCTCTATCTTTCTGTCTTTTCTCTATTTCTCTGTATCTTTCTGTCTTTTCTCTATTTCTCTGTCTCTTTCTGTTTTTTCGCTATCTCTGACTCTTTCAGTCTTTTCTCTATCTATCTGTGTCTTTCTGACGTTTCTCTATCTTTCTGTCTTTTCTCTATCTCTCTGACTTTTTCTGTATTTTCTCTGTCTCTCTGTCTCTTTCTGACTTTTCTCTATCTTTCTGTCTTTTCTCTATCTCTCTGACTTTTTCTGTCTTTTCTCCTCTATGACTGTTTCAGTCTTTTCTCTATCTCTTTGACTCTTTCAGTCTTTTCTCTATCTTTCTGTCTTTTCTCTATCTTTCTGTCTTTTCTATATTTCTCTGCATCTTTCTGTTTTTCCACTATTTCTCTATCTTTCTGTCTTTTCTCTATTTCTCTGTCTCTTTCTGTTTTTTTCGCTATCTCTTTGACTCTTTCAGTCTTTTCTCTATCTATCTGTCTCTTTCTGACTTTTCTCTATCTTTCTGTCTTTTCTCTATCTCTCTGACTTTTTCTATATTTTCTCTGTCTCTCTGACTCTTTCTGTCTTTTCTCTATCTTTCTGTCTTTTCTCTATCTCTCTGACTTTTTCTGTCTTTTCTCCTTCTCTATGACTCTTTCAGTCTTTTCTCTACCTCTTTGACTCGTTCAGTCTTTTCTCTGTATCTTTCTGTCTTTTCTCTATTTCTCTGTCTCTTTCTGTTTTTTCGCTATTTCTCTGACTTTCTGTCTTTTCTCTATCTTTCTGTCTTTTCTCTATCTCTCTGACTCTTTCTGCCTTTTCTCGATCTCTGTCTCGTTCTGCCTTTTCTCTATCTCTTTGACTCTTTCTGTCTTTTCTCTATCTCTCTGTCTTTTTTCCATTTCTTTGTCTCTCTATTTTTTCGCTATTTCTCAGACTTTCTGTCGTTTCTCTATCTCTCTGTCTCTTTCTGTTTTTTCTCTATCTCTCTGACTCTTTCTGTCTTTTCTCGATCTCTCTGTCTCTTTTTGTCTTTTTTCTATCTTTCTGTCTTTTCTATATTTCTCTGCATCTTTCTGTTTTTCCGCTATTTCTCTATCTTTCTGTCTTTTTTCCATTTCTTTGTCTCTCTATTTTTTTGGATTTCTCTGACTTTCTGTCGTTTCTCTATCTCTCTGTCTCTTTCTGTTTTTCTCTATCTCTCTGACTCTTTCTGTCTTTTCTCTATCTCTGTCTCTTTCTGCCTTTTCTCTATCTCTCTGTCTTTTTTCCATTTCTTTGTCTCTTTCTATTTTTTCGCTATTTCTCTGACTTTCTGTCGTTTCTCTATCTCTCTGTCTCTTTCTGTTTTTTCGCTATTTCTCTGACTTTCTGTCTTTTCTCTATCTTTCTGTCTTTTCTATATTTCTCTGCATCTTTCTGTTTTTCCGCTATTTCTCTATCTTTCTGTCTTTTCTCTATTTCTCGGTCTCTTTCTGTTTTTTTCGCTATCTCTTTGACTCTTTCAGTCGTTTCTCTGTCTCTCTGTCTCTTTCTGACTTTTCTCTATCTTTCTGTCTTTTCTCTTTCTCTCTGACTTTTTTCTGTATTTTCTCTGTCTCTCTGACTCTTTCTGTCTTTTCTCCATCTTTCTGTCTTTTCTCTATCTCTCTGACTTTTTCTGTCATTTCTCCTTCTCTATGAGTCTTTCAGTCTTTTCTCTATCTCTTTGACTCTTTCAGTCTTTTCTCTATCTTTCTGTCTTTTCTCTATTTCTCTGGATCTTTCTGTCTTTTCTCTATTTCTCTGTCTCTTTCTGTTTTTTCGCTATTTCTCTGACTTTCTGTCGTTTCTCTATTTCTCTGGCTCTTTCTGTCTTTTCTCTATCTCTCTGTCTCTTTCTGCCTTTTCTCTATCTCGTTGACTCTTTTAGTCTTCTCTCTATCTCTCTGACTTTTTCTGTCTTTTCTCCTTCTCTCTGACTCTTTCAGCCTTTTCTCTATCTCTTTGACTCTTTCTGCCTTTTCTCTATCTCTTTGACTCTTTCAGTATTTTCTCTATCTTTCTGTCTTTTCTCTATTTCTCTGTATCTTTCTGTCTTTTCTCTATTTCTCTGTCTCTTTCTGTTTTTTCTCTATCTCTTTGACTCTTTCAGTCTTTTCTCTATCTCTCTGTCTTTTTTCCATTTCTTTGTCTCTTTCTATTTGTTCGCTATTTCTCTGACTTTCTGTCGTTTCTCTATCTCTCTGTCTCTTTCTGTTTTTACGCTATTTCTCTGACTTTCTGTCTTTTCTCTATCTTTCTGTCTTTTCTATATTACTCTGCATCTTTCTGTTTTTCCGCTATTTCTCTATCTTTCTGTCTTTTCTCTATTTCTCTGTCTCTTTCTGTTTTTTCGCTGTCTCTTTGACTCTTTCAGTCTTTTCTCTGTCTCTCTGTCTCTTTCTGACTTTTCTCTATCTTTCTGTCTTTTCTCTTTCTCTCTGACTTTTTCTGTATTTTCTCTGTCTCTCTGACTCTTTCTGTCTTTTCTCCATCTTTCTGTCTTTTCTCTATCTCTCTCACTTTTTCTGTCTTTTCTCCTTCTCTATGACTCTTTCAGTCTTTTCTCTATCTCTTTGACTCTTTCAGTATTTTCTCTATCTTTCTGTCTTTTCTCTATTTCTCTCTATCTTTCTGTCTTTTCTCTATTTCTCTGTCTCTTTCTGTTTTTTCGCGATTTCTCTGTCTCTTTCTGTTTTTTCGCTATCTCTTTGATTCTTTCAGTCTTTTCTCTATCTCTCTGTCTCTTTCTGACTTTTCTCTATCTTTCTGTCTTTTCTCTATCACTCTGTCTCTTTCTGTTTTTTCGCTATTTCTCTGACTTTCTGTCTTTTCTCTATCTTTCTGTCTTTTCTCTTTCTCTCTGACTTTTTCTGTATTTTCTCTGTCTCTCTGACTCTTTCTGTCTTTTCTCCATCTTTCTGTCTTTTCTCTATCTCTCTGACTTTTTCTGTCTTTTCTCCCTCTCTATGACTCTTTCAGTCTTTTCTCTATCTCTTTGACTCTTTCAGTATTTTCTCTATCTTTCTGTCTTTTCTCTATTTCTCTTTATCTTTCTGTCTATTCTCTATTTCTCTGTCTCTTTCTGTTTTTTCGCGATTTCTCATCTCTTTCTGTTTTTTCGCTATCTCTTTGATTCTTTCAGTCTTTTCTCTATCTCTCTGTCTCTTTCTGACGTTTCTCTATCTTTCTGTCTTTTCTCTATCACTCTGTCTCTTTCTGTTTTTTCGCTATTTCTCTGACTTTCTGTCTTTTCTCTATCTTTCTGTCTTTTCTCTATCTCTCTGACTCTTTCTGCGTTTCTCTATCTCTGTCTCTTTCTGCCTTTTCTCTATCTCTTTGACTCTTTCTGTCTTTTCTCTATCTCTCTGTCTTTTTTCCATTTCTTTGTCTCTTTCTATTTTTTCGCTGTTTCTGACTTTCTGTCGTTTCTCTATCTCTGTCTCTTTCTGCCTTTTCTCTATCTCTCTGTCTTTTTTCCATTTCTTTGTCTCTTTCTATTTTTTCGCTATTTCTCTGACTTTCTGTCGTTTCTCTATCTCTCTGTCTCTTTCTGTTTTTTCGCTATTTCTCTGACTTTCTTTCTTTTCTCTATCTTTCTGTCTTTTCTATATTTCTCTGCATCTTTCTGTTTTTCCGCTATTTCTCTATCCTTCTGTCTTTTCTCTATTTCTCGGTCTCATTCTGTTTTTTCGCTATCTCTTTGACTCTTTCAGTCGTTTCTCTGTCTCTCTGTCTCTTTCTGACTTTTCTCTATCTTTCTGTCTTTTCTCTTTCTCTCTGACTTTTTCTGTATTTTCTCTGTCTCTCTGACTCTTTCTGTCTTATCTCCATCTTTCTGTATTTTCTCTATCTCTCTGATTTTTTCTGTCATTTCTCTCTCTCTCTGACGCTTTCAGTCTTTTCTCTATCTCTTTGACTCTTTCAGTCTTTTCTCTATCTTTCTGTCTTTTCTCTATTTCTCTGGATCTTTCTGTCTTTTCTCTATTTCTCTGTCTCTTTCTGTTTTTTCGCTATTTCTCTGACTTTCTGTCTTTTCTCTATTTCTCTGGCTCTTTCTGTCTTTTCTCTATCTCTCTGTCTCTTTCTGCCTTTTCTCTATCTCGTTGACTCTTTTAGTCTTTTCTCTATCTCTCTGACTTTTTCTGTCTTTTCTCCTTCTCTCTGTATCTTTCTGTCTTTTATCTATTTCTCTGTCTCTTTCTGTTTTTTCTCTATCTCTTTGACTCTTTCAGTCTTTTCTCTATCTCTCTGTCTTTTTCTGTCTTTTCTCTGTCTCTCTGTCTTTTGTCCATTTCTTTGTCTCTTTCTATTTGTTCGCTATTTCTCTGACTTTCTGTCGCTTCTCTATCTCTCTGTCTCTTTCTGTTTTTTCGCTATTTCTCTGACTTTCTGTCTTTTCTCTATCTTTCTGTCTTTTCTATATTTCTCTGCATCTTTCTGTTTTTCCGCTATTTCTCTATCTTTCTGTCTTTTCTCTATTTCTCAGTCTCTTTCTGTTTTTTCGCTGTCTCTTTGACTCTTTCAGTCTTTTCTCTGTCTCTCTGTCTCTTTCTGACTTTTCTCTATCTTTCTGTCTTTTCTCTATCTCTCTGCCTTTTTCTGTCTTTTCTCCTTCTCTATGACTCTTTCAGTCTTTTCTCTACCTCTTTGACTCGTTCAGTCTTTTCTCTGTATCTTTCTGTCTTTTCTCTATTTCTCTGTCTCTTTCTGTTTTTTCGCTATTTCTCTGACTTTCTGTCTTTTCTCTATCTTTCTGTCTTTTCTCTATCTCTCTGACTCTTTCTGCCTTTTCTCGATCTCTGTCTCGTTCTGCCTTTTCTCTATCTCTTTGACTCTTTCTGTCTTTTCTCTATCTCTCTGTCTTTTTTCCATTTCTTTGTCTCTCTATTTTTTCGCTATTTCTCAGACTTTCTGTCGTTTCTCTATCTCTCTGTCTCTTTCTGTTTTTTCTCTATCTCTCTGACTCTTTCTGTCTTTTCTCGATCTCTCTGTCTCTTTTTGTCTTTTTTCTATCTTTCTGTCTTTTCTATATTTCTCTGCATCTTTCTGTTTTTCCGCTATTTCTCTATCTTTCTGTCTTTTTTCCATTTCTTTGTCCCTCTATTTTTTTGCCATTTCTCTGACTTTCTGTCGTTTCTCTATCTCTCTGTCTCTTTCTGATTTTCTCTATCTCTCTGACTCCTTCTGTCTTTTCTCTATCTCTGTCTCTTTCTGCCTTTTCTCTATCTCTGTCTTTTTTCCATTTCTTTGTCTCTTTCTATTTTTTCGCTATTTCTCTGACTTTCTGTCGTTTCTCTATCTCTCTGTCTCTTTCTGTTTTTTCGCTATTTCTCTGACTTTCTGTCTTTTCTCTATCTTTCTGTCTTTTCTATATTTCTCTGCATCTTTCTGTTTTTCCGCTATTTCTCTATCTTTCTGTCTTTTCTCTTTCTCTCTGACTTTTTCTGTATTTTCTCTGTCTCTCTGACTCTTTCTGTCTTTTCTCCATCTTTCTGTATTTTCTCTATTTCTCTGGATCTTTCTGTCTTTTCTCTATTTCTCTGTCTCTTTCTGTTTTTTCGCTATTTCTCTGACTTTCTGTCTTTTCTCTATTTCTCTGGCTCTTTCTGTCTTTTCTCTATCTCTCTGTCTCTTTCTGCCTTATCTCTATCTCGTTGACTCTTTTAGTCTTTTCTCTATCTCTCTGACTCTTTCTGTCTTTTCTCCATCTTTCTGTCTTCTCTCTAACTCTCTGTCTTTTTCTGTCTTTTCTCCTTCTCTCTGACTCTTTCAGCCTTTTCTCTATCTCTTTGACACTTTCAGTCATTTCTCTATCTCTTTGACTCTTTCAGTCATTTCTCTATCTCTTTGACTCTTTCAGTATTTTCTGCATCTTTCTGTTTTTCCGCTATTTCTCTATCTTTCTGTCTTTTCTCTATTTCTCGGTCTCTTTCTGTTTTTTCGCTATCTCTTTGACTCTTTCAGTCGTTTCTCTGTCTCTCTGTCTCTTTCTGACTTTTCTCTATCTTTCTGTCTTTTCTCTTTCTCTCTGACTTTTTTCTGTATTTTCTCTGTCTCTCTGACTCTTTCTGTCTTTTCTCCATCTTTCTGTCTTCTCTCTATCTCTCTGACTTTTTCTGTCGTTTCTCCTTCTCTATGAGTCTTTCAGTCTTTTCTCTATCTCTTTGACTCTTTCAGTCTTTTCTCTATCTTTCTGTCTTTTCTCTATTTCTCTGGATCATTCTGTCTTTTCTCTATTTCTCTGTCTCTTTCTGTTTTTTCGCTATTTCTCTGACTTTCATTCGTTTCTCTATTTCTCTGGCTCTTTCTGTCTTTTCTCTATCCCTCTGTCTCTTTCTGCCTTTTCTCTATCTCGTTGACTCTTTTAGTCTTCTCTCTATCTCTCTGACTTTTTCTGTCTTTTCTCCTTCTCTCTGACTCTTTCAGCCTTTTCTCTATCTCTTTGACTCTTTCTGCCTTTTCTCTATCTCTTTGACTCTTTCAGTATTTTCTCTATCTTTCTGTCTTTTCTCTATTTCTCTGTATCTTTCTGTCTTTTCTCTATTTCTCTGTCTCTTTCTGTTTTTTCTCTATCTCTTTGACTCTTTCAGTCTTTTCTCTATCTCTCTGTCTTTTTTCCATTTCTTTGTCTCTTTCTATTTGTTCGCTATTTCTCTGACTTTCTGTCGTTTCTCTATCTCTCTGTCTCTTTCTGTTTTTTCGCTATTTCTCTGACTTTCTGTCTTTTCTCTATCTTTCTGTCTTTTCTATATTACTCTGCATCTTTCTGTTTTTCTGCTATTTCTCTATCTTTCTGTCTTTTCTCTATTTCTCTGTCTCTTTCTGTTTTTTCGCTGTCTCTTTGACTCTTTCAGTCTTTTCTCTGTCTCTCTGTCTCTTTCTGACTTTTCTCTATCTTTCTGTCTTTTCTCTTTCTCTCTGACTTTTTCTGTATTTTCTCTGTCTCTCTGACTCTTTCTGTCTTTTCTCCATCTTTCTGTCTTTTCTCTATCTCTCTGACTTTTTCTGTCTTTTCTCCTTCTCTATGACTCTTTCAGTCTTTTCTCTATCTCTTTGACTCTTTCAGTATTTTCTCTATCTTTCTGTCTTTTCTCTATTTCTCTCTATCTTTCTGTCTTTTCTCTATTTCTCTGTCTCTTTCTGTTTTTTCGCGATTTCTCTGTCTCTTTCTGTTTTTTCGCTATCTCTTTGATTCTTTCAGTCTTTTCTCTATCTCTCTGTCTCTTTCTGACTTTTCTCTATCTTTCTGTCTTTTCTCTATCACTCTGTCTCTTTCTGTTTTTTCGCTATTTCTCTGACATTCTGTCTTTTCTCTATCTTTCTGTCTTTTCTCTTTCTCTCTGACTTTTTCTGTATTTTCTCTGTCTCTCTGACTCTTTCTGTCTTTTCTCCATCTTTCTGTCTTTTCTCTATCTCTCTGACTTTTTCTGTCTTTTCTCCCTCTCTATGACTCTTTCAGTCTTTTCTCTATCTCTTTGACTCTTTCAGTATTTTCTCTATCTTTCTGTCTTTTCTCTATTTCTCTCTATCTTTCTGTCTTTTCTCTATTTCTCTGTCTCTTTCTGTTTTTTCGCGATTTCTCATCTCTTTCTGTTTTTTCGCTATCTCTTTGATTCTTTCAGTCTTTTCTCTATCTCTCTGTCTCTTTCTGTCTTTTCTCTATCACTCTGTCTCTTTCTGTTTTTTCGCTATTTCTCTGACTTTCTGTCTTTTCTCTATCTTTCTGTCTTTTCTCTATCTCTCTGACTCTTTCTGCGTTTCTCTATCTCTGTCTCTTTCTGCCTTTTCTCTATCTCTTTGACTCTTTCTGTCTTTTCTCTATCTCTCTGTCTTTTTTCCATTTCTTTGTCTCTTTCTATTTTTTCGCTGTTTCTGACTTTCTGTCGTTTCTCTATCTCTGTCTCTTTCTGCCTTTTCTCTATCTCTCTGTCTTTTTTCCATTTCTTTGTCTCTTTCTATTTTTTCGCTATTTCTCTGACTTTCTGTCATTTCTCTATCTCTCTGTCTCTTTCTGTCTTTTCTCTATCTCTCTGACTTTTTCTGTCTTTTCTCCTTCTCTCTGTATCTTTCTGTCTTTTCTCTATTTCTCTGTCTCTTTCTGTTTTTTCTCTATCTCTTTGACTCTTTCAGTCTTTTCTCTATCTCTCTGTCTTTTTCTGTCTTTTCTCTATCTCTCGGTCTTTTTTCCATTTCTTTGTCTCTTTCTATTTGTTCGCTATTTCTCTGACTTTCTGTCGTTTCTCTATCTCTCTGTCTCTTTCTGTTTTTTCGCTATTTCTCTGACTTTCTGTCTTTTCTCTATCTTTCTGTCTTTTCTATATTTCTCTGCATCTTTCTGTTTTTCCGCTATTTCTCTATCTTTCTGTCTTTTCTCTATTTCTCTGTCTCTTTCTGTTTTTTCGCTGTCTCTTTGACTCTTTCAGTCTTTTCTCTTTCTCTCTGACTTTTTCTGTATTTTCTCTGTCTCTCTGAATCTTTCTGTCTTTTCTCCATCTTTCTGTCTTTTCTCTATCTCTCTGACTTTTTCTGTCATTTCTCCTTCTCTATGACTCTTTCAGTCTTTTCTCTATCTCTTTGACTCTTTCAGTCTTTTCTCCATCTTTCTGTCTTTTCTCTATTTCTCTGGATCTTTCTGTCTTTTCTCTATTTCTCTGTCTCTTTCTGTTTTTTCGCTATTTCTCTGACTTTCTGTCTTTTCTCTATTTCTCTGGCTCTTTCTGTCTTTTCTCTATCTCTCTGTCTCTTTCTGCCTTATCTCTATCTCGTTGACTCTTTTAGTCTTTTCTCTATCTCTCTGACTCTTTCTGTCTTTTCTCCATCTTTCTGTCTTCTCTCTAACTCTCTGTCTTTTTCTGTCTTTTCTCCTTCTCTCTGACTCTTTCAGCCTTTTCTCTATCTCTTTGACACTTTCAGTCATTTCTCTATCTCTTTGACTCTTTCAGTCATTTCTCTATCTCTTTGACTCTTTCAGTATTTTCTGCATCTTTCTGTTTTTCCGCTATTTCTCTATCTTTCTGTCTTTTCTCTATTTCTCGGTCTCTTTCTGTTTTTTCGCTATCTCTTTGACTCTTTCAGTCGTTTCTCTGTCTCTCTGTCTCTTTCTGACTTTTCTCTATCTTTCTGTCTTTTCTCTTTCTCTCTGACTTTTTTCTGTATTTTCTCTGTCTCTCTGACTCTTTCTGTCTTTTCTCCATCTTTCTGTCTTCTCTCTATCTCTCTGACTTTTTCTGTCGTTTCTCCTTCTCTATGAGTCTTTCAGTCTTTTCTCTATCTCTTTGACTCTTTCAGTCTTTTCTCTATCTTTCTGTCTTTTCTCTATTTCTCTGGATCTTTCTGTCTTTTCTCTATTTCTCTGTTTCATGCTGTTTTTTCGCTATTTCTCTGACTTTCTGTCGTTTCTCTATTTCTCTGGCTCTTTCTGTCTTTTCTCTATCTCTCTGTCTCTTTCTGCCTTTTCTCTATCTCGTTGACTCTTTTAGTCTTCTCTCTATCTCTCTGACTTTTTCTGTCTTTTCTCCTTCTCTTTGACTCTTTCAGCCTTTTCTCTATCTCTTTGACTCTTTCTGCCTTTTCTCTATCTCTTTGACTCTTACAGTATTTTCTCTATCTTTCTGTCTTTTCTCTATTTCTCTGTATCTTTCTGTCTTTTCTCTATTTCTCTGTCTCTTTCTGTGTTTTCTCTATCTCTTTGACTCTTTCAGTCTTTTCTCTATCTCTCTGTCTTTTTTCCATTTCTTTGTCTCTTTCTATTTGTTCGCTATTTCTCTGACTTTCTGTCGTTTCTCTATCTCTCTGTCTCTTTCTGTTTTTTCGCTATTTCTCTGACTTTCTGTCTTTTCTCTATCTTTCTGTCTTTTCTATATTACTCTGCATCTTTCTGTTTTTCCGCTATTTCTCTATCTTTCTGTCTTTTCTCTATTTCTCTGTCTCTTTCTGTTTTTTCGCTGTCTCTTTCACTCTTTCAGTCTTTTCTCTGTCTCTGTCTCTTTCTGACTTTTCTCTATCTTTCTGTCTTTTCTCTTTCTCTCTGACTTTTTCTGTATTTTCTCTGTCTCTCTGACTCTTTCTGTCTTTTCTCCATCTTTCTGTCTTTTCTCTATCTCTCTGACTTTTTCTGTCTTTTCTCCTTCTCTATGACTCTTTCAGTCTTTTCTCTATCTCTTTGACTCTTTCAGTATTTTCTCTATCTTTCTGTCTTTTCTCTATTTCTCTCTATCTTTCTGTCTTTTCTCTATTTCTCTGTCTCTTTCTGTTTTTTCGCGATTTCTCTGTCTCTTTCTGTTTTTTCGCTATCTCTTTGATTCTTTCAGTCTTTTCTCTATCTCTCTGTCTCTTTCTGACTTTTCTCTATCTTTCTGTCTTTTCTCTATCACTCTGTCTCTTTCTGTTTTTTCGCTATTTCTCTGACTTTCTGTCTTTTCTCTATCTTTCTGTCTTTTCTCTTTCTCTCTGACTTTTTCTGTATTTTCTCTGTCTCTCTGACTCTTTCTGTCTTTTCTCCATCTTTCTGTCTTTTCTCTATCTCTCTGACTTTTTCTGTCTTTTCTCCCTCTCTGTGACTCTTTCAGTCTTTTCTCTATCTCTTTGACTCTTTCAGTATTTTCTCTATCTTTCTGTCTTTTCTCTATTTCTCTCTATCTTTCTGTCTTTTCTCTATTTCTCTGTCTCTTTCTGTTTTTTCGCGATTTCTCATCTCTTTCTGTTTTTTCGCTATCTCTTTGATTCTTTCAGTCTTTTCTCTATCTCTCTGTCTCTTTCTGTCTTTTCTCTATCACTCTGTCTCTTTCTGTTTTTTCGCTATTTCTCTGACTTTCTGTCTTTTCTCTATCTTTCTGTCTTTTCTCTATCTCTCTGACTCTTTCTGCGTTTCTCTATCTCTGTCTCTTTCTGCCTTTTCTCTATCTCTTTGACTCTTTCTGTCTTTTCTCTATCTCTCTGTCTTTTTTCCATTTCTTTGTCTCTTTCTATTTTTTCGCTGTTTCTGACTTTCTGTCGTTTCTCTATCTCTGTCTCTTTCTGCCTTTTCTCTATCTCTCTGTCTTTTTTCCATTTCTTTGTCTCTTTCTATTTTTTCGCTATTTCTCTGACTTTCTGTCGTTTCTCTATCTCTCTGTCTCTTTCTGTTTTTTCGCTATTTCTCTGACTTTCTGTCTTTTCTCTATCTTTCTGTCTTTTCTCTATTTCTCTGTCTCTTTCTGTTTTTTCGCTGTCTCTTTGACTCTTTCAGTCTTTTCTCTGTCTCTCTGTCTCTTTCTGACTTTTCTCTATCTTTCTGTCTTTTGTCTTTCTCTCTGACTTTTTCTGTATTTTCTCTGTCTCTCTGAATCTTTCTGTCTTTTCTCCATCTTTCTGTCTTTTCTCTATCTCTCTGACTTTTTCTGTCATTTCTCCTTCTCTATGACTCTTTCAGTCTTTTCTCTATCTCTTTGACTCTTTCAGTCTTTTCTCCATCTTTCTGTCTTTTCTCTATTTCTCTGGATCTTTCTGTCTTTTCTCTATTTCTCTGTCTCTTTCTGTTTTTTCGCTATTTCTCTGACTTTCTGTCTTTTCTCTATTTCTCTGGCTCTTTCTGTCTTTTCTCTATCTCTCTGTCTCTTTCTGCCTTATCTCCATCTCGTTGACTCTTTTAGTCTTTTCTCTATCGCTCTGACTCTTTCTGTCTTTTCTCCATCTTTCTGTCTTCTCTCTAACTCTCTGACTTTTTCTGTCTTTTCTCCTTCTCTCTGACTCTTTCAGCCTTTTCTCTATCTCTTTGACACTTTCAGTCATTTCTCTCTCTCTTTGACTCTTTCAGTATTTTCTCTATCTTTCTGTCTTTTCTCTATTTCTCTGTATCTTTCTGTCTTTTCTCTATCTCTCTGTCTCTTTCTGGATTTTCGCTATTTCTCTGACTTTCTCTCTTTTCTCTATCTTTCTGTCTTTTAAATATTTCTCTGCATCTTTCTGTGTTTCCGCTATTTCTCTATCTTTCTGTCTTTTCTCTATTTCTCTGTCTCTTTCTGTTTTTTCGCTATCTCTTTGACTCTTTCAGTCTTTTCTCTGTCTCTCTGTCTCTTTCTGACTTTTCTCCATCTTTCTGTCTTTTCTCTATCTCTCTGGCTTTTTCTGTATTTTCTCTGTCTCCATGACTCTTTCTGTCTTTTCTCTATCTTTCTGTCTTTTCTCTATCTCTCTGACTTTTTCTGTCATTTCTCCTTCTCCATGACTCTTTCAGTCTTTTCTCTATCTCTTTGACTCTTTCAGTATTTTCTCTATCTTTCTGTCTTTTCTCTATTTCTCTGTATCTTTCTGTCTTTTCTCTATTTCTCTGTCTCTTTCTATTTTTTCGTGATTTCTCTGTCTCTTTCTGTTTTTTCGCTATCTCTTTGACTCTTTCAGTCTTTTCTCTATCTCTCTGTCTCTTTCTGACTTTTCTCTATCTTTCTGTCTTTTCTCTGTCTCTCTGACTCTTTCTGTCTTTTCTCCTCTATGACTCTTTCTGTCTTTTCTCTATCTCTCTGTCTCTTTTTGTCTTTTCTCTATCTTTCTGTCTTTTCTATATTTCTCTGCATCTTTCTGTTTTTCCGCTATTTCTCTATCTTTCTGTCTTTTCTCTATTTCTCGGTCTCTTTCTGTTTTTTCGCGATCTCTTTGACTCTTTCAGTCTTTTCTCTGTCTCTCTGTCTCTTTCTGACTTTTCTCTATCTTTCTGTCTTTTCCCTTTCTCTCTGACTTTTTCTGTATTTTCTATATCTCTCTGACTTTTTCTGTCATTTCTCCTTCTCTATGACTCTTTCAGTCTTTTCTCTATCTTTCTGTCTTTTCTCTATTTCTCTGGATCTTTCTGTCTTTTCTCTATTTCTCTGTCTCTTTCTGTTTTTTCGCAATTTCTCTGACTTTCTGTCTTTTCTCTATTTCTCTGGCTCTTTCTGTCTTTTCTCTATTTCTCTGTATCTTTCTTTCTTTTCTCTATTTCTCTGTCTCTTTCTGTTTTTTCGCGATTTCTCTGTCTCTTTCTGTTTTTTCGCTATCTCTTTGACTATTTCAGTCTTTTCTCTGACTCTCTATCTCTTTCTGACTTTTCTCTATCTTTCTGTCTTTTCTCTGTCTCTCTGACTCTTTCTGTCTTTTCTCCTCTATGACTCTTTCTGTCTTTTCTCTATCTTTCTGTCTTTTCTCTATCTCTCTGACTTTTTCTGTCATTTCTCTCTCTCTCTGACGCTTTCAGTCTTTTCTCTATCTCTTTGACTCTTTCAGTATTATCTCTATCTTTCTGTCTTTTCTCTATTTCTCTGGATCTTTCTGTCTTTTCTCTATTTCTCTGTCTCTTTCTGTTTTTTCGCTATTTCTCTGACTTTCTGTCTTTTCTCTATTTCTCTGGCTCTTTCTGTCTTTTCTCTATTTCTCTGTATCTTTCTTTCTTTTCTCTATTTCTCTGTCTCTTTCTGTTTTTTCGCGATTTCTCTGTCTCTTTCTGTTTTTTCGCTATCTCTTTGACTCTTTCAGTCTTTTCTCTGACTCTCTATCTCTTTCTGACTTTTCTCTATCTTTCTGTCTTTTCTCTGTCTCTCTGACTCTTTCTGTCTTTTCTCCTCTATGACTCTTTCTGTCTTTTCTCTATCTCTCTGTCTCTTTTTGTCTTTTCTCTATCTTTCTGTCTTTTAAATATTTCTCTGCATCTTTCTGTTTTTCCGCTATTTCTCTATCTTTCTGTCTTTTCTCTATTTCTCTGTCTCTTTCTGTTTTTTCGCTATCTCTTAGACTCTTTCAGTCTTTTCTCTGTCTCTCTGTCTCTTTCTGACTTTTCTCCATCTTTCTGTCTTTTCTCTATCTCTCTGGCTTTTTCTGTATTTTCTCTGTCTCCATGACTCTTTCAGTCTTTTCTCTATCTCTTTGACTCTTTCAGTATTTTCTCTATCTTTCTGTCTTTTCTCTATTTCTCTGTATCTTTCTGTCTTTTCTCTATTTCTCTGTCTCTTTCTATTTTTCGTGATTTCTCTGTCTCTTTCTGTTTTTTCGCTATCTCTTTGACTCTTTCAGTCTTTTCTCTATCTCTCTGTCTCTTTCTGACTTTTCTCTATCTTTCTGTCTTTTCTCTGTCTCTCTGACTCTTTCTGTCTTTTCTCCTCTATGACTCTTTCTGTCTTTTCTCTATCTCTCTGTCTCTTTTTGTCTTTTCTCTATCTTTCTGTCTTTTCTATATTTCTCTGCATCTTTCTGTTTTTCCGCTATTTCTCTATCTTTCTGTCTTTTCTCTATTTCTCGGTCTCTTTCTGTTTTTTCGCGATCTCTTTGACTCTTTCAGTCTTTTCTCTGTCTCTCTGTCTCTTTCTGACTTTTCTCTATCTTTCTGTCTTTTCCCTTTCTCTCTGACTTTTTCTGTATTTTCTATATCTCTCTGACTTTTTCTGTCATTTCTCCTTCTCTATGACTCTTTCAGTCTTTTCTCTATCTTTCTGTCTTTTCTCTATTTCTCTGGATCTTTCTGTCTTTTCTCTATTTCTCTGTCTCTTTCTGTTTTTTCGCTATTTCTCTGACTTTCTGTCTTTTCTGTATTTCTCTGGCTCTTTCTGTCTTTTCTCTATTTCTCTGTATCTTTCTTTCTTTTCTCTATTTCTCTGTCTCTTTCTGTTTTTTCGCGATTTCTCTGTCTCTTTCTGTTTTTTCGCTATCTCTTTGACTCTTTCAGTCTTTTCTCTGACTCTCTATCTCTTTCTGACTTTTCTCTATCTTTCTGTCTTTTCTCTGTCTCTCTGACTCTTTCTGTCTTTTCTCCTCTATGACTCTTTCTGTCTTTTCTCTATCTCTCTGTCTCTTTTTGTCTTTTCTCTATCTTTCTGTCTTTTAAATATTTCTCTGCATCTTTCTGTTTTTCCGCTATTTCTCTATCTTTCTGTCTTTTCTCTATTTCTCTGTCTCTTTCTGTTTTTTCGCTATCTCTTTGACTCTTTCAGTCTTTTCTCTGTCTCTCTGTCTCTTTCTGACTTTTCTCCATCTTTCTGTCTTTTCTCTATCTCTCTGGCTTTTTCTGTATTTTCTCTGTCTCCATGACTCTTTCAGTCTTTTCTCTATCTCTTTGACTCTTTCAGTATTTTCTCTATCTTTCTGTCTTTTCTCTATTTCTCTGTATCTTTCTGTCTTTTCTCTATTTCTCTGTCTCTTTCTATTTTTCGTGATTTCTCTGTCTCTTTCTGTTTTTTCGCTATCTCTTTGACTCTTTCAGTCTTTTCTCTATCTCTCTGTCTCTTTCTGACTTTTCTCTATCTTTCTGTCTTTTCTCTGTCTCTCTGACTCTTTCTGTCTTTTCTCCTCTATGACTCTTTCTGTCTTTTCTCTATCTCTCTGTCTCTTTTTGTCTTTTCTCTATCTTTCTGTCTTTTCTATATTTCTCTGCATCTTTCTGTTTTTCCGCTATTTCTCTATCTTTCTGTCTTTTCTCTATTTCTCGGTCTCTTTCTGTTTTTTCGCGATCTCTTTGACTCTTTCAGTCTTTTCTCTGTCTCTCTGTCTCTTTCTGACTTTTCTCTATCTTTCTGTCTTTTCTCTTTCTCTCTGACTTTTTCTGTATTTCCTATATCTCTCTGACTTTTTCTGTCATTTCTCCTTCTCTATGACGCTTTCAGTCTTTTCTCTATCTCTTTGACTCTTTCAGTCTTTTCTCTATCTTTCTGTCTTTTCTCTATTTCTCTGGATCTTTCTGTCTTTTCTCTATTTCTCTGTCTCTTTCTGTTTTTTCGCTATTTCTCTGACTTTCTGTCTTTTCTCTATTTCTCTGGCTCTTTCTGTCTTTTCTCTATTTCTCTGTATCTTTCTGTCTTTTCTCTATTTCTCTGTCTCTTTCTGTTTTTTCGCGATTTCTCTGTCTCTTTCTGTTTTTTCGCTATCTCTTTGACTCTTTCAGTCTTTTCTCTGACTCTCTATCTCTTTCTGACTTTTCTCTATCTTTCTGTCTTTTCTCTGTCTCTCTGACTCTTTCTGTCTTTTCTCCTCTATGACTCTTTCTGTCTTTTCTCTATCTCTCTGTCTCTTTTTGTCTTTTCTCTATCTTTCTGTCGTTTCTATATTTCTCTGCATCTTTCTGTTTTTCCGCTATTTCTCTATCTTTCTGTCTTTTCTCTATTTCTCGGTCTCTTTCTGTTTTTTCGCGATCTCTTTGACTCTTTCAGTCTTTTCTCTGTCTCTCTGTCTCTTTCTGACTTTTCTCTATCTTTCTGTCTTTTCTCTTTCTCTCTGACTTTTTCTGTATTTTCTCTGTCTCTCTGACTCTTTCTGTCTTTTCTCCATCTTTCTGTATTTTCTCTATCTCTCTGACTTTTTCTGTCATTTCTCCCTCTCTCTGACGCTTTCAGTCTTTTCTCTATCTCTTTGACTCTTTCAGTCTTTTCTCTATCTTTCTGTCTTTTCTCTATTTCTCTGTCTCTTTCTGTTTTTTCGCTATTTCTCTGACTTTCTGTCGTTTCTCTATCTCTCTGTCTCTTTCTGTTTTTTCGCTATTTCTCTGACTTTCTGTCTTTTCTCTATCTTTCTGTCTTTTCTCTCTCTCTCTGACTCTTTCTGCCTTTTCTCTATCTCTGCCTCTTTCTGCCAATTCTCCGTCTCTTTGACTCTTTCTGTCTTTTCTCTATCTCTCTGTCTTTTTTCCATTTCTTTGTCTCTTTCTATTTTTTCGCTATTTCTCTGACTTTCTGTCGTTTCTCTATCTCTCTGTCTCTTTCTGTTTTTCTCTATCTCTCTGACTCTTTCTGTCTTTTCTCTATCTCTCTGTCTCTTTTTGTCTTTTCTCTATCTTTCTGTCTTTTCTATATTTCTCTGCATCTTTCTGTTTTTCCGCTATTTCTCTGACTTGCTGTCGTTTCTCTATCTCTCTGTCTCTATCTGTTTTTTCGCCATTTCTCTGACTTTCTGTCTTTTCTCTATCTTTCTGTCTTTTCTATATTTCTCTGCATCTTTCTGTTTTTCCGCTATTTCTCTATCTTTCTGTCTTTTCTCTATTTCTCGGTCTCTTTCTGTTTTTTCGCGATCTCTTTGACTCTTTCAGTCTTTTCTCTGTCTCTCTGTCTCTTTCTGACTTTTCTCTATCTTTCTGTCTTTTCTCTTTCTCTCTGACTTTTTCTGTATTTTCTCTGTCTCTCTGAATCTTTCTGTCTTTTCTCCATCTTTCTGTTTTTTCTCTATCTCTCTGACTTTTTCTGTCATTTCTCCTTCTCTATGACTCTTTCAGTCTTTTCTCTATCTCTTTGACTCTTTCAGTCTTTTCTCTATCTTTCTGTCTTTTCTCTATTTCTCTGGATCTTTCTG
Organism: Heterodontus francisci; assembly: GCF_036365525.1. Lineage (NCBI taxonomy): Eukaryota > Metazoa > Chordata > Chondrichthyes > Heterodontiformes > Heterodontidae > Heterodontus > Heterodontus francisci. The sequence continues at coordinate 31,129,405 of NC_090412.1, read as the reverse complement.
TCTTTTCTCTATTTCTCTGTCTCTTTCTGTTTTTTCGCTATTTCTCTGACTTTCTGTCTTTTCTCTATTTCTCTGGCGCTTTCTGTCTTTTCTCTATCTCTCTATTTCTTTCTGCCTTATCTCTATCTCGTTGACTCTTTTAGTCTTTTCTCTTTCTCTCTGACTCTTTCTGTCTTTTCTCCATCTTTCTGTCTTCTCTCTAAGTCTCTGACTTTTTCTGTCTTTTCTCCTTCTCTCTGACTCTTTCAGTCATTTCTCTATCTCTTTGACTCTTTCAGTCATTTCTCTATCCCTTTGACTCTTTCAGTATTATCTCTATCTTTCTGTCTTTTCTCTATTTCTCTGTATCTTTCTGTCTTTTCTCTATTTCTCTGTCTCTTTCTGTTTTTTCGCTATCTCTTTGACTCTCAGTCTTTTCTCTATCTATCTGTATCTTTCTGACGTTTCTCTATCTTTCTGTCTTTTCTCTATCTCTCTGTCTTTTTTCCATTTATTTGTCTCTTTCTATTTTTTCGCTATTTCTCTGACTTTCTGTCGTTTCTCTATCTCTCTGTCTCTTTCTGGTTTTTCGCTATTTCTCTGACTTTCTCTCTTTTCTCTATCTTTCTGTCTTTTAAATATTTCTCTGCATCTTTCTGTTTTTCCGCTATTTCTCTATCTTTCTGTCTTCTCTCTATTTCTCTGTCTCTTTCTGTTTTTTCGCTATCTCTTTGACTCTTTCAGTCTTTTCTCTATCTATCTGTCTCTTTCTGACTTTTCTCCATCTTTCTGTCTTTTCTCTATCTCTCTGACTTTTTCTGTATTTTCTCTGTCTCTATGACTCTTTCTGTCTTTTCTCCATCTTTCTGTCTTTTCTCTATCTCTCTGACTTTTTCTGTCTTTTCTCCTTCTCTATGACTCTTTCGGTCCTTTCTCTATCTCTTTGACTCTTTCAGTATTTTCTCTATCTTTCTGTCTTTTCTCTATTTCTCTGTATCTTTCTGTCTTTTCTCTATTTCTCTGTCTCTTTCTGTTTTTTCGCGATTTCTCTGTCTCTTTCTGTTTTTTCGCTATCTCTTTGACTCTTTCAGTCTTTTCTCTATCTCTCTGTCTCTTTCTGACTTTTCTCTGTCTTTCTGTCTTTTCTCTGTCTCTCTGACTCTTTCTGTCTTTTCTCCTCTATGACTCTTTCTGTCTTTTCTCTATCTCTCTGTCTCTTTTTGTCTTTTCTATATCTTTCTGTCTTTTCTATATTTCTCTGCATCTTTCTGTTTTTCCGCTATTTCTCTATCTTTTTGTCTTTTCTCTATTTCTCGGTCTCTTTCTGTTTTTTCGCGATCTCTTTGACTCTTTCAGTCTTTTCTCTGTCTCTCTGTCTCTTTCTGACTTTGCTCTATCTTTCTGTCTTTTCTCTTTCTCTTTGACTTTTTCTGTATTTTCTCTGTCTCTCTGACACTTTCTGTCTTTTCTCCATCTTTCTGTATTTTCTCTATCTCTCTGACTTTTTCTGTCATTTCTCCTTCTCTATGACGCTTTCAGTCTTTTCTCTATCTCTTTGACTCTTTCAGTCTCTTCTCTATCTTTCTCTCTTTTCTCTATTTCTCTGGATCTTTCTGTCCTTTCTCTATTTCTCTGTCTCTTTCTGTTTTTTCGCTATTTCTCTGACTTTCTGTCTTTTCTCTATTTCTCTGGCTCTTTCTGTCTTTTCTCTATTTCTCTGTCTCTTTCTGTTTTTTCGCTGTCTCTTTGAGTCTTTCAGTCTTTTCTCTGTCTCTCTGTCTCTTTCTGACTTTTCTCTATCTTTCTGTCTTTTCTCTTTCTCTCTGACTTTTTCTGTATTTTCTCTGTCTCTCTGACTCTTTCTGTCTTTTCTCCATCTTTCTGTCTTTTCTCTATCTCTCTGACTTTTTCTGTCTTTTCTCCTTCTCTATGACTCTTTCAGTCTTTTCTCTATCTCTTTGACTCTTTCAGTATTTTCTCTATCGTTCTGTCTTTTCTCTATTTCTCTGTATCTTTCTGTCTTTTCTCTATTTCTCTGTCTTTTTCTGTTTTTTCGCGATTTCTCTGTCTCTTTCGGTTTTTTCGCTATCTCTTTGACTCTTTCAGTCTTTTCTCTATCTCTCTGTCTCTTTCTGACTTTTCTCTATCTTTCTGTCTTTTCTCTTTCACTCTGTCTCTTTCTGTTTTTTCGCTATTTATCTGACTTTCTGTCTTTTCTCTATCTTTCTGTCTTTTCTCTATCTCTCTGACTCTTTCTGTCTTTTCTCTATCTCTGTCTCTTTCTGCCTTTTCTCTATCTCTTTGACTCTTTCTGTCTTTTCTCTATCTCTGTCTTTTTTCCATTTCTTTGTCTCTTTCTATTTTTTCACTATTTCTCTGACTTTTTCTGTATTTTCTCTGTCTCTCTGACTCTTTCTGTCTTTTCTCCATCTTTCTGTCTTTTCTCTATCTCTCTGACTTTTTCTGTCTTTTCTCCTTCTCTATGACTCTTTCAGTCTTTTCTCTATCTCTTTGACTCTTTCAGTATTTTCTCTATCTTTCAGTCTTTTCTCTATTTCTCTGTATCTTTCTGTCTTTTCTCTATTTCTCTGTCTCTTTCTGTTTTTTCGCGATTTCTCTGTCTCTTTCTGTTTTTTCGCTGTCTCTTTGACTCTTTCAGTCTTTTCTCTATCTCTCTGTCTCTTTCTGACTTTTCTCTATCTTTCTGTCTTTTCTCTATCTCTCTGACTCTTTCTGTCTTTTCTCTATCTCTGTCTCTTTCTGCCTTTTCTCTATCTCTTTGACTCTTTCTGTCTTTTCTCTATCTCTCTGTCTTTTCTCCATTTCTCTGTCTCTTTCTGTCTTTTTCTCTATTTCCCTGACTTTCTGTCTTTTCTCGATCTCTCTGTCTCTTTCTGTTTTTTCTCTGTCTTTCTGTCTTTTTCTCTGTCTCTCACGTTCTGTCTTTTCACGATCTCTCTGTCTCTTTCTGTTTTTTCTCTATCTCTCTGACTCTTTCTGTCTTTTCTCTATCTCTGTCTCTTTCTGCCTTTTCTCTATCTCTCTGTCTTTTTCTGTCTTTTCTCTATCTTTCTGTCTTTTCTATATTTCTCTGCATCTTTCTGTTTTTCCGCTATTTTCTATCTTTCTGTCTTTTTTCCATTTCTCTGTCTCTTTCTGTGTTTTCGCTATTTCTCTGACTTTCTGCCTTTGCTCTATCTCTTTGTCTCTTTCTGGCTTTTCGCTATCTTTCCGTCTTTTCTCTATCTCTCTCACTTTCTGTCTTTTCTCTATCTCTCTGACTCTTTCTGTCTTTTCTCCATTTCTCTGTCTCTTTCTGTCTTTTTTCTCTATTTCCCTGACTTTCTGTCATTTCTCGATCTCTCTGTCTCTTTCTGTTTTTTCTCTATCTCTCTGACTCTTTCTGTCTTTTCTCTATCTCTGTCTCTCTCTGTCTTTTCTCTATTTCTCTGTCTCTTTCTGTTTTTTCGCTATTTCTCTGTCTCTTTCTGTTTTTTCGCTATTTCTCTGACTTTCTGTCTTTTCTCTATCTTTCTGTCTTTTCTATATTTCTCTGCATCTTTCTGTTTTTTCGCTGTCTCTTTGACTCTTTCAGTCTTTTCTCTGCCTCTCTGTCTTTTTCTGACTTTTCTCTATCTTTCTGTCTTTTCTCTTTCTCTCTGACTTTTTCTGTATTTTCTCTGTCTCTCTGACTCTTTCTGTCTTTTCTCCATCTTTCTGTATTTTCTCTATCTCTCTGACTTTTTCTGTCTTTTCTCCTTCTCTATGACTCTTTCAGTCTTTTCTCTATCTCTTTTACTCTTTCAGTCTTTTCTCTATCTTTCTGTCTTTTCTCTATCTCTCTGACTCTTTCTGTCTTTTCTCTATCTCTGTCTCTTTCTGCCTTTTCTCTATCTCTTTGACTCTTTCTGTCTTTTCTCTATCTCTCTGTCTTTTCTCCATTTCTCTGTCTCTTTCTGTCTTTTTCTCTATTTCCCTGACTTTCTGTCTTTTCTCGATCTCTCTGTCTCTTTCTGTTTTTTCTCTGTCTTTCTGTCTTTTTCTCTGTCTCTCACGTTCTGTCTTTTCACGATCTCTCTGTCTCTTTCTGTTTTTTCTCTATCTCTCTGACTCTTTCTGTCTTTTCTCTATCTCTGTCTCTTTCTGCCTTTTCTCTATCTCTCTGTCTTTTTCTGTCTTTTCTCTATCTCTCTGTCTTTTTTCCATTTCTTTGTCTCTTTCTATTTTTTCGCTATTTCTCTGACTTTCTGTCGTTTCTCTATCTCTCTGTCTCTTTTTGTCTTTTCTCTATCTTTCTGTCTTTTCTATATTTCTCTGCATCTTTCTGTTTTTCCGCTATTTTCTATCTTTCTGTCTTTTTTCCATTTCTCTGTCTCTTTCTGTGTTTTCGCTATTTCTCTGACTTTCTGCCTTTGCTCTATCTCTTTGTCTCTTTCTGGCTTTTCGCTATCTTTCCGTCTTTTCTCTATCTCTCTCACTTTCTGTCTTTTCTCTATCTCTCTGACTCTTTCTGTCTTTTCTCCATTTCTCTGTCTCTTTCTGTCTTTTTTCTCTATTTCCCTGACTTTCTGTCATTTCTCGATCTCTCTGTCTCTTTCTGTTTTTTCTCTATCTCTCTGACTCTTTCTGTCTTTTCTCTATCTCTGTCTCTCTCTGTCTTTTCTCTATTTCTCTGTCTCTTTCTGTTTTTTCGCGATTTCTCTGTCTCTTTCTGTTTTTTCGCTATTTCTCTGACTTTCTGTCTTTTCTCTATCTTTCTGTCTTTTCTATATTTCTCTGCATCTTTCTGTTTTTTCGCTGTCTCTTTGACTCTTTCAGTCTTTTCTCTGCCTCTCTGTCTTTTTCTGACTTTTCTCTATCTTTCTGTCTTTTCTCTTTCTCTCTGACTTTTTCTGTATTTTCTCTGTCTCTCTGACTCTTTCTGTCTTTTCTCCATCTTTCTGTCTTTTCTCTATCTCTCTGACTTTTTCTGTCTTTTCTCCTTCTCTATGACTCTTTCAGTCTTTTCTCTATCTCTTTGACTCTTTGAGTATTTTCGCTATCTTTCTGTCTTTTCTCTATTTCTCTGTATCTTTCTGTCTTTTCTCTATTTCTCTGTCTCTTTCTGTTTTTTCGCGATTTCTCTGTCTCTTTCTGTTTTTTCGCTATCTCTTTGACTCTTTCAGTCTTTTCTCTATCTCTCTGTCTTATCTCCAGCACTCTGTCTCTTTCTGTTTTTTCGCTATTTCTCTGAATTTCCATCTTTTCTCTATCTTTCTGTCTTTTCTCTATCTCTCTGTCTCTTTCTGTTTTTTCTCTATCTCTCTGACTCTTTCTGCCTTTTCTCTATCTCTCTGTCTTTTTTCCATTTGTTTGTCTCTTTCTATTTATTCGCTATTTCTCTGACTTTCTGTCGTTTCTCTATCTCTGGCTCTTTCTGTTTTTTCGCTATTTCTCTGACTTTCTGTCGTTTCTCTATCTCTCTGTCTCTTTCTGTTTTTTCGCTATTTCTCTGACTTTCTGTCTTTTCTCTATCTTTCTGTCTTTTCTATATTTCTCTGCATCTTTCTGTTTTTCCGCTATTTCACTATCTTTCTGTCTTTTCTCTATTTCTCGGTCTCTTTCTGTTTTTTCGCTATCTCTTTGACTCTTTCAGTCGTTTCTCTGTCTCTCTGTCTCTTTCTGACTTTTCTCTATCTTTCTGTCTTTTCTCTTTCTCTCTGACTCTTTCTGTCTTTTCTCCATCTTTCTGTCTTTTCTCTATCTCTCTGAGTTTTTCTGTCATTTCTCCTTCTCTGTGACTCTTTCAGTCTTTTCTCTATCTCTTTGACTCTTTCAGTCTTTTCTCTATCCTTCTGTCTTTTCTCTATTTCTCTGGATCTTTCTGTCTTTTCTCTATTTCTCTGTCTCTTTCTGTTTTTTCGCTATTTCTCTGACTTTCTGTCTTTTCTCTATTTCTCTGGCTCTTTCTGTCTTTTCTCTATCTCTCTGTCTCTTTCTGCCTTTTCTCTATCTCGTTGACTCTTTTAGTCTTTTCTCTATCTCTCTGACTCTTTCTGTCTTTTCTCCATCTTTCTGTCTTTTCTCTATCTCTCTGACTTTTTCTGTCTTTTCTCCTTCTCTATGACTCTTTCAGTCTTTTCTCTATCTCTTTGACTCTTTCAGTATTTTCTCTATCTTTCTGTCTTTTCTCTATTTCTCTGTATCTTTCTGTCTTTTCTCTATTTCTCTGTCTCTTTCTGTTTTTTCGCGATTTCTCTGTCTCTTTCGGTTTTTTCGCTATCTCTTTGACTCTTTCAGTCTTTTCTCTATCTCTGTCTCTTTCTGACTTTTCTCTATCTTTCTGTCTTTTCTCTTTCACTCTGTCTCTTTCTGTTTTTTCGCTATTTCTCTGACTTTCTGTCTTTTCTCTATCTTTCTGTCTTTTCTCTATCTCTCTGACTCTTTCTGTCTTTTCTCTATCTCTGTCTCCTTCTGCCTTTTCTCTATCTCTTTGACTCTTTCTGTCTTTTCTCTATCTCTCTGTCTTTTTTCCATTTCTTTGTCTCTTTCTATTTTTTCGCTATTTCTCTGACTTTCTGTCGTTTCTCTATCTCTCTGTCTCTTTTTGTCTTTTCTCTATCTTTCTGTCTTTTCTATATTTCTCTGCATCTTTCTGTTTTTCCGCTATTTCTCTATCTTTCTGTCTTTTCTCTATTTCTCGGTCTCTTTCTGTTTTTTCGCGATCTCTTTGACTCTTTCAGTCTTTTCTCTGTCTCTCTGTCTCTTTCTGACTTTTCTCTATCTTTCTGTCTTTTCTCTTTCTCTCTGACTTTTTCTGTATTTTCTATATCTCTCTGACTTTTTCTGTCATTTCTCCTTCTCTATGACGCTTTCAGTCTTTTCTCTATCTCTTTGACTCTTTCAGTCTTTTCTCTATCTTTCTGTCTTTTCTCTATTTCTCTGGATCTTTCTGTCTTTTCTCTATTTCTCTGTCTCTTTCTGTTTTTTCGCTATTTCTCTGACTTTCTGTCTTTTCTCTATTTCTCTGGCTCTTTCTGTCTTTTCTCTATTTCTCTGTATCTTTCTGTCTTTTCTCTATTTCTCTGTCTCTTTCTGTTTTTTCGCGATTTCTCTGTCTCTTTCTGTTTTTTCGCTATCTCTTTGACTCTTTCAGTCCTTTCTCTGACTCTCTATCTCTTTCTGACTTTTCTCTATCTTTCTGTCTTTTCTCTGTCTCTCTGACTCTTTCTGTCTTTTCTCCTCTATGACTCTTTCTGTCTTTTCTCTATCTCTCTGTCTCTTTTTGTCTTTTCTCTATCTTTCTGTCTTTTCTATATTTCTCTGCATCTTTCTGTTTTTCCGCTATTTCTCTATCTTTCTGTCTTTTCTCTATTTCTCGGTCTCTTTCTGTTTTTTCGCGATCTCTTTGACTCTTTCAGTCTTTTCTCTGTCTCTCTGTCTCTTTCTGACTTTTCTCTATCTTTCTGTCTTTTCTCTTTCTCTCTGACTTTTTCTGTATTTTCTCTGTCTCTCTGACTCTTTCTGTCTTTTCTCCATCTTTCTGTATTTTCTCTATCTCTCTGACTTTTTCTGTCATTTCTCCCTCTCTCTGACGCTTTCAGTCTTTTCTCTATCTCTTTGACTCTTTCAGTCTTTTCTCTATCTTTCTGTCTTTTCTCTATTTCTCTGGATCTTTCTGTCTTTTCTCTATTTCTCTGTCTCTTTCTGTTTTTTCGCTATTGCTCTGACTTTCTGTCTTTTCTCTATTTCTCTGGCTCCTTCTGTCTTTTCTCTACCTCTCTGTCTCTTTCTGCCTTACCTCTATCTCGTTGACTCTTTTAGTCTTTTCTCTATCTCTCTGACTCTTTCTGTCTTTTCTCTATCTTTCTGTCTTCTCTCTATCTCTCTGACTTTTTCTGTCTTTTCTCCTTCTCTCTGACTCTTTCAGCTTTTTCTCTATCTCTTTGACTCTTTCAGTCTTTTCTCTATCTCTTTGACTCTTTCAGTATTTTCTCTATCTTTCTGTCTTTGCTCTATTTCTCTGTATCTTTCTGTCTTTTCTCTATTTCTCTGTCTCTTTCTGTTTTTTCGCTATCTCTTTGACTCTTTCAGTCTTTTCTCTATCTATCTGTATCTTTCTGACGTTTCTCTACCTTTCTGTCTTTTCTCTATCTCTCTGTCTTTTTTCCATTTCTTTGTCTCTTTCTATTTTTTCGCTATTTCTCTGACTTTCTGTCGTTTCTCTATCTCTCTGTCTCTTTCTGTTTTTTCGCTATTTCTCTGACTTTCTGTCGTTTCTCTATCTCTCTGTCTCTTTCTGTTTTTTCGCTATTTCTCTGACTTTCTGTCTTTTCCCTATCTTTCTGTCTTTTCTCAATCTCTCTGACTCTTTCTGTATTTTCCCCGTCTCTCTGACTCTTTCTGTCTTTTCTCTATCTTTCTGTCTTTTCTCTATCTCTCTGACTTTTTCTGTCTTTTCTCCTCTATGACTCTTTCAGTCTTTTCTCTATCTATCTGTATCTTTCTGACGTTTCTCTATCTTTCTGTCTTTTCTCTATCTCTCTGTCTTTTTTCCATTTCTTTGTCTCTTTCCATTTTTTCGCTATTTCTCGGACTTTCTGTCGTTTCTCTATCTCTCTGTCTCTTTCTGGTTTTTCGCTATTTCTCTGACTTTCTCTCTTTTCTCTATCTTTCTGTCTTTTCTATATTTCTCTGCACCTTTCTGTTTTTCCGCTATTTCTCTGTCTCTTTCTGTTTTTTCACTATCTCTTTGACTCTTTCAGTATTTTCTCTATCTATCTGTCTCTTTCTGACTTTTCTCTATCTTTCTGTCTTTTCTCTATCTCTCTGACTCATTCTGCCTTTTCTCTATCTCTGTCTCTTTCTGCCTTTTCTCTATCTGTTTGACTCTTGCTGTCTTTTCTCTATCTCTCTGACTTTTTCTGTCTTTTCTCCTTCTCTATGACTCTTTCAGTCTTTTCTCTATCTCTTTGACGCTTTCAGTCTTTTCTCTATCTTTCTGTCTTTTCTCTATTTCTCTGGATCTTTCTGTCTTTTCTCTATTTCTCTGTCTCTTTCTCTTTTTTCGCTATTTCTCTGACTTTCTGTCTTTTCTCTATTTCTCTGGCTCTTTCTGCCTTTTCGCTATCTCTCTGTCTCTTTCTGCCTTTTCTCTATCTCGTTGACTCTTTCTGTCTTTTCTCTGTCTCTCTGACCTTTTCTGTCTTTTCTCTATCTTTCTGTCTTTTCTCTATCTCTCTGACTTTTTCTGTCTTTTCTCCTCTATGACTCTTTCAGTCTTTTCTCTACCTATCTGTATCTTTCTGACGTTTCTCTATCTTTCTGTCTTTTCTCTATCTCTCTGTCTTTTTTCCATTTCTTTGTCTCTTTCTATTTTTTCGCTATTTCTCGGACTTTCTGTCGTTTCTCTATCTCTCTGTCTCTTTCTGTTTTTTCGCTATTTCTCTGACTTTCTGTCGTTTCTCTATCTCTCTGTCTCTTTCTGTTTTTTCGCTATTTCTCTGACTTTCTGTCTTTTCTCTATCTTTCTGTCTTTTCTCTCTCTCTCTGACTCTTTCTGCCTTTTCTCTATCTCTGCCTCTTTCTGCCAATTCTCCATCTCTTTGACTCTTTCTGTCTTTTCTCTATCTCTCTGTCTTTTTTCCATTTCTTTGTCTCTTTCTATTTTTTCGCTATTTCTCTGACTTTCTGTCGTTTCTCTATCTCTCTGTCTCTTTCTGTTTTTCTCTATCTCTCTGACTCTTTCTGTCTTTTCTCTATCTCTCTGTCTCTTTTTGTCTTTTCTCTATCTTTCTGTCTTTTCTATATTTCTCTGCATCTTTCTGTTTTTCCGCTATTTCTCTGACTTTCTGTCGTTTCTCTATCTCTCTGTCTCTTTCTGTTTTTTCGCCATTTCTCTGACTTTCTGTCTTTTCTCTATCTTTCTGTCTTTTCTATATTTCTCTGCATCTTTCTGTTTTTCCGCTATTTCTCTATCTTTCTGTCTTTTCTCTATTTCTCGGTCTCTTTCTGTTTTTTCGCGATCTCTTTGACTCTTTCAGTCTTTTCTCTGTCTCTCTGTCTCTTTCTGACTTTTCTCTATCTTTCTGTCTTTTCTCTTTCTCTCTGACATTTTCTGTATTTTCTCTGTCTCTCTGAATCTTTCTGTCTTTTCTCCATCTTTCTGTCTTTTCTCTATCTCTCTGACTTTTTCTGTCATTTCTCCTTCTCTGTGACTCTTTCAGTCTTTTCTCTATCTCTTTGACTCTTTCAGTCTTTTCTCTATTGTTTCTGTCTTTTCTCTATTTCTCTGGATCTTTCTGTCTTTTCTCTATTTCTCTGTCTCTTTCTGTTTTTTCGATATTTCTCTGACTTTCTGTCTTTTCTCTATTTCTCTGGCGCTTTCTGTCTTTTCTCTATCTCTCTATTTCTTTCTGCCTTATCTCTATCTCGTTGACTCTTTTTGTCTTTTCTCTATCTCTCTGACTCTTTCTGTCTTTTCTCCATCTTTCTGTCTTTTCTCTAAGTCTCTGACTTTTTCTGTCTTTTCTCCTTCTCTCTGACTCTTTCAGTCATTTCTCTATCTCTTTGACTCTTTCAGTCATTTCTCTATCTCTTTGACTCTTTCAGTATTATCTCTATCTTTCTGTCTTTTCTCTATTTCTCTGTATCTTTCTGTCTTTTCTCTATTTCTCTGTCTCTTTCTGTTTTTTCGCTATCTCTTTGACTCTCAGTCTTTTCTCTATCTATCTGTATCTTTCTGACGTTTCTCTATCTCTCTGACTCATTCTGCCTTTTCTCTATCTCTGTCTCTTTCTGCCTTTTCTCTATCTCTTTGACTCTTTCTGTCTTTTCTCCATCTCTGTCTTTTTTCCATTTCTTTGTCTCTTTCTATTTTTTCGCTATTTCTCTGACTTTCTGTCGTTTCTCTATCTCTCTGTCTCTTTTTCTCTTTTCTCTATCTTTCTGTCTTATCTATATTTCTCTGCATCTTTCTGTTTTTCCGCTATTTCTCTATCTTTCTGTCTTTTTTCCATTTCTTTGTCTCTTTCTATTCTTTCGCTATTTCTCTGACTTTCTGTCGTTTCTCTATCTCTCTGTCTCCTTCTGTTTTATCTCTATCTCTCTGACTTTCTGTCTTTTCTCTATCTCTGTCTCTTTCTGCCTTTTCTCTATCTCTCTGTCTTTTTCTGTCTTTTCTCTATCTCTCTGTCTTTTTTCCATTTATTTGTCTCTTTCTATTTTTTCGCTATTTCTCTGACTTTCTGTCGTTTCTCTATCTCTCTGTCTCTTTCTGGTTTTTCGCTATTTCTCTGACTTTCTCTCTTTTCTCTATCTTTCTGTCTTTTAAATATTTCTCTGCATCTTTCTGTTTTTCCGCTATTTCTCTATCTTTCTGTCTTCTCTCTATTTCTCTGTCTCTTTCTGTTTTTTCGCTATCTCTTTGACTCTTTCAGTCTTTTCTCTATCTATCTGTCTCTTTCTGACTTTTCTCCATCTTTCTGTCTTTTCTCTATCTCTCTGACTTTTTCTGTATTTTCTCTGTCTCTATGACTCTTTCTGTCTTTTCTCCATCTTTCTGTCTTTTCTCTATCTCTCTGACTTTTTCTGTCTTTTCTCCTTCTCTATGACTCTTTTGGTCCTTTCTCTATCTCTTTGACTCTTTCAGTATTTTCTCTATCTTTCTGTCTTTTCTCTATTTCTCTGTATCTTTCTGTCTTTTCTCTATTTCTCTGTCTCTTTCTGTTTTTTCGCGATTTCTCTGTCTCTTTCTGTTTTTTCGCTATCTCTTTGACTCTTTCAGTCTTTTCTCTATCTCTCTGTCTCTTTCTGACTTTTCTCTGTCTTTCTGTCTTTTCTCTGTCTCTCTGACTCTTTCTGTCTTTTCTCCTCTATGACTCTTTCTGTCTTTTCTCTATCTCTCTGTCTCTTTTTGTCTTTTCTATATCTTTCTGTCTTTTCTATATTTCTCTGCATCTTTCTGTTTTTCCGCTATTTCTCTATCTTTTTGTCTTTTCTCTATTTCTCGGTCTCTTTCTGTTTTTTCGCGATCTCTTTGACTCTTTCAGTCTTTTTTCTGTCTCTCTGTCTCTTTCTGACTTTTCTCTATCTTTCTGTCTTTTCTCTTTCTCTTTGACTTTTTCTGTATTTTCTCTGTCTCTCTGACACTTTCTGTCTTTTCTCCATCTTTCTGTATTTTCTCTATCTCTCTGACTTTTTCTGTCATTTCTCCTTCTCTATGACGCTTTCAGTCTTTTCTCTATCTCTTTGACTCTTTCAGTCTTTTCTCTATCTTTCTCTCTTTTCTCTATTTCTCTGGATCTTTCTGTCCTTTCTCTATTTCTCTGTCTCTTTCTGTTTTTTCGCTATTTCTCTGACTTTCTGTCTTTTCTCTATTTCTCTGGCTCTTTCTGTCTTTTCTCTATTTCTCTGTCTCTTTCTGTTTTTTCGCTGTCTCTTTGACTCTTTCAGTCTTTTCTCTGTCTCTCTGTCTCTTTCTGACTTTTCTCTATCTTTCTGTCTTTTCTCTTTCTCTCTGACTTTTTCTGTATTTTCTCTGTCTCTCTGACTCTTTCTGTCTTTTCTCCATCTTTCTGTCTTTTCTCTATCTCTCTGACTTTTTCTGTCTTTTCTCCTTCTCTATGACTCTTTCAGTCTTTTCTCTATCTCTTTGACTCTTTCAGTATTTTCTCTATCTTTCTGTCTTTTCTCTATTTCTCTGTATCTTTCTGTCTTTTCTCTATTTCTCTGTCTCTTTCTGTTTTTTCGCGATTTCTCTGTCTCTTTCGGTTTTTTCGCTATCTCTTTGACTCTTTCAGTCTTTTCTCTATCTCTCTGTCTCTTTCTGACTTTTCTCTATCTTTCTGTCTTTTCTCTTTCACTCTGTCTCTTTCTGTTTTTTCGCTATTTATCTGACTTTCTGTCTTTTCTCTCTCTTTCTGTCTTTTCTCTATCTCTGTCTCTTTCTGCCTTTTCTCTATCTCTTTGACTCTTTCAGTATTTTCTCTATCTTTCTGTCTTTTCTCTATTTCTCTGTATCTTTCTGTCTTTTCTCTATTTCTCTGTCTCTTTCTGTTTTTTCGCGATTTCTCTGTCTCTTTCTGTTTTTTCGCTGTCTCTTTGACTCTTTCAGTCTTTTCTCTATCTCTCTGTCTCTTTCTGTCTTTTCTCTATCTCTCTGACTCTTTCTGTCTTTTCTCTATCTCTGTCTCTTTCTGCCTTTTCTCTATCTCTTTGACTCTTTCTGTCTTTTCTCTATCTCTCTGTCTTTTCTCCATTTCTCTGTCTCTTTCTGTCTTTTTCTCTATTTCCCTGACTTTCTGTCTTTTCTCGATCTCTCTGTCTCTTTCTGTTTTTTCTCTGTCTTTCTGTCTTTTTCTCTGTCTCTCACGTTCTGTCTTTTCTCGATCTCTCTGTCTCTTTCTGTTTTTTCTCTATCTCTCTGACTCTTTCTGTCTTTTCTCTATCTCTGTCTCTTTCTGCCTTTTCTCTATCTCTCTGTCTTTTTCTGTCTTTTCTCTATCTCTCTGTCTTTGTTCTATTTGTTTGTCTCTTTCTATTTTTTCGCTATTTCTCTGACTTTCTGTCGTTTCTCTATCTCTCTGTCTCTTTCTGTTTTTTCGATATTTCTCTGACTTTCTGTCTTTTCTCTATCTATCTGTCTTTTCTATATTTCTCTGCATCTTTCTGTTTTTCCACTATTTCTCTATCTTTCTGTCTTTTCTCTATTTCTCTGTCTCTTTCTGTTTTTTCGCTGTCTCTTTGACTCTTTCAGTCTTTTCTCTGTCTCTCTGTCTCTTTCTGACTTTTCTCTATCTTTCTGTCTTTTCTCTTTCTCTCTGACCTTTTCTGTAATTTCTCTGTCTCTCTGACTCTTTCTGTCTTCTCTCCATCTTTCTGCCTTTTCTCTATCTCTCTGTCTTTTTCTGTCTTTTCTCTATCTCTCTGTCTTTGTTCCATTTCTTTGTCTCTTTCTATTTTTTCGCTATTTCTCTGATTTTCTGTCGTTTCTCTATCTCTCTGTCTCTTTCTGGTTTTTCGCTATTTCTCTGACTTTCTCTCTTTTCTCTATCTTTCTGTCTTTTCTATATTTCTCTGCATCTTTCTGTTTTTCCGCTATTTCTCTATCTTTCTGTCTTTTCTCTATTTCTCTGTCTCTTTCAGTCTTTTCTCTATCTCTCTGTCTTTTTCTGTCTTTTCTCTATCTCTCTGTCTTTTTTCCATTTCTTTGTCTCTTTCTATTTTTTCGCTATTTCTCTGACTTTCTGTCGTTTCTCCATCTCTCTGTCTCTTTCTGTTTTTTCGCTATTTCTCTGACTTTCTCTCTTTTCTCTATCTTTCTGTCTTTTAAATATTTCTCTGCATCTTTCTGTTTTTCCGCTATTTCTCTATCTTTCTGTCTTTTCTCTATTTCTCTGTCTCTTTCAGTCTTTTCTCTATCTCTCTGTCTTTTTCTGTCTTTTCTCTATCTCTCTGTCTTTTTTCCATTTCTTTGTCTCTTTCTATTTTTTCGCTATTTCTCTGACTTTCTGTCGTTTCTCTATCTCTCTGTCTCTTTTTGTCTTTTCTCTATCTTTCTGTCTTTTCTATATTTCTCTGCATCTTTCTGTTTTTCCGCTATTTTCTATCTTTCTGTCTTTTTTCCATTTCTCTGTCTCTTTCTGTGTTTTCGCTATTTCTCTGACTTTCTGCCTTTGCTCTATCTCTTTGTCTCTTTCTGGCTTTTCGCTATCTTTCCGTCTTTTCTCTATCTCTCTCACTTTCTGTCTTTTCTCTATCTCTCTGACTCTTTCTGTCTTTTCTCCATTTCTCTGTCTCTTTCTGTCTTTTTTCTCTATTTCCCTGACTTTCTGTCATTTCTCGATCTCTCTGTCTCTTTCTGTTTATTCTCTGTCTTTCTGTCTTTTTCTCTGTCTCTCTCACGTTCTGTCTTTTCTCGATCTCTCTGTCTCTTTCTGTTTTTTCTCTATCTCTCTGACTCTTTCTGTCTTTTCTCTATCTCTGTCTCTTTCTGCCTTTTCTCTATCTCTCTGTCTTTTTCTGTCTTTTTCTATCTCTCTGTCTTTTCTCTATTTCTCTGTCTCTTTCTGTTTTTTCGCGATTTCTCTGTCTCTTTCTGTTTTTTCGCTATTTCTCTGACTTTCTGTCTTTTCTCTATCTTTCTGTCTTTTCTATATTTCTCTGCATCTTTCTGTTTTTTCGCTGTCTCTTTGACTCTTTCAGTCTTTTCTCTGTCTCTCTGTCTTTTTCTGACTTTTCTCTATCTTTCTGTCTTTTCTCTTTCTCTCTGACTTTTTCTGTATTTTCTCTGTCTCTCTGACTCTTTCTGTCTTTTCTCCATCTTTCTGTCTTTTCTCTATCTCTCTGACTTTTTCTGTCTTTTCTCCTTCTCTATGACTCTTTCAGTCTTTTCTCTATCTCTTTGACTCTTTCAGTATTTTCGCTATCTTTCTGTCTTTTCTCTATTTCTCTGTATCTTTCTGTCTTTTCTCTATTTCTCTGTCTCTTTCTGTTTTTTCGCGATTTCTCTGTCTCTTTCTGTTTTTTCGCTATCTCTTTGACTCTTTCAGTCTTTTCTCTATCTCTCTGTCTTATCTCCAGCACTCTGTCTCTTTCTGTTTTTTCGCTATTTCTCTGAATTTCCATCTTTTCTCTATCTTTCTGTCTTTTCTCTATCTCTCTGTCTCTTTCTGTTTTTTCTCTATCTCTCTGACTCTTTCTGCCTTTTCTCTATCTCTCTGTCTTTTTTCCATTTGTTTGTCTCTTTCTATTTATTCGCTATTTCTCTGACTTTCTGTCGTTTCTCTATCTCTCTGTCTCTTTCTGTTTTTTCGCTATTTCTCTGACTTTCTGTCGTTTCTCTATCTCTCTGTCTCTTTCTGTTTTTTCGCTATTTCTCTGACTTTCTGTCTTTTCTCTATCTTTCTGTCTTTTCTATATTTCTCTGCATCTTTCTGTTTTTCTGCTATTTCACTATCTTTCTGTCTTTTCTCTATTTCTCGGTCTCTTTCTGTTTTTTCGCTATCTCTTTGACTCTTTCAGTCGTTTCTCTGTCTCTCTGTCTCTTTCTGACTTTTCTCTATCTTTCTGTCTTTTCTCTTTCTCTCTGACTCTTTCTGTCTTTTCTCCATCTTTCTGTCTTTTCTCTATCTCTCTGAGTTTTTCTGTCATTCCCCGCAAAATATTTCCCACCCTGCAAAAATTACCCCACCCTCAAAATATTCTTCCCCAGCAAAAATTAACCACCCCCGCAAAATGTTACACCTTGCAAAAATTACCCCCGCAAAATATTCCCCTGTAAAAATTACCCACCTCCCCGCAAAATATTTACCACACTGCAAAAATTACCCCCCACGCAAAATGTTACCCCCTGAAAAAATACCCCCCCGTGAAAATATTTCCCTCAAAACTCCCCCCTCAAATTATTTCCCCCCTGCAAATATTCCCCCCACAAACATTCCCCCTTCAAATATTTCCCCCCTAAAAATTTATCCTCCCCCCACAAAATACCCCCCAGCAAACTATTTCCCCACCCCCCCAAAAATTATTCCACCCACAAAATTCCCTCCACCAATTATTCCCACCCCCCCTGGAAATTTTCTCCCTGCACAAATTTTCTCCTCACAAATGTGATCCCCCACGTAAATTTTTCTCACTGCAGTATTTCCCCCACTGGAAAATATCCCCCTGTGGACAGACCACCACCCCCCCCCCCCGTTAACTGACCCCCATGTAATATCCTCACTATGAACAAACCCCATCTTATTATCCCCTCCCCCCGTTTAAAGACAACCCATCAAAATACCACCCCACCCGCACCCACGCCAACAGACTCCCATCTAAAACCACCCCGGGAATGGGCCTCCATCTAAATACCCCCCGGAAAGAGACACCCATCTAAATATCCCCCGGGAACTGACACCCTTCTAAATACCCTCCCCCCCACCCCAGGAACAGACTCCCATCAAAATGCCACCCCCGGGAATGGGCCTGCATCTAAATACCCTCCGGCATCAGACCCCAATTAATTACCCCCCCCCCGGTAACAGACACCCTTCTAAATATCCTCTCCCCCTCCCGCCAGGAACAGGCTCCTATCTAAATGCCACCCTTGGGAACAGGCCTGTATCTAAATACCCCCTGGGAAGAGACACCCATCTAAATACCCGCAGAACTGACACCCCATCTAAATAATCCCCTGTGAACTGACCCCGATCTAAGTACCCATCCTGTGAACAGACCCCCATGAAATTAGCCCCCTGCCCGCCTAGTGAACAATCTCACAGCTAATCCCCTCAGGAACAGACTGGAGAAACCTCCCCCCTCCCTTCCCATTTTAAACCTGGAGAATCCTCCCTCACCCCTCCCATTTTAATCCTGGAGAATCCTCCCCCCTCCCATTTTTAACATTTCTCATTCCCTCTGTGAATATCGCACTCCAATTCTCCCCCTTCCCCCACTCTAAACACTGCCCCCTTTCTAAATACCCTCCCTCTCCTGCAAAATCACACCCACTAATTCCCATCCTGTATCATCCCCCCCGTGAACAGCCACCCCCCTGTGTAACTCCTGTCCCAGTCAACCCCCACTCCCCGTGCAATTCCAACCTCCATCACTTTGCTGGGTGTGGCTCCGTCTTCCAACATTCTTCAATTCACTTTAATTCCTGGTCTTGATAAGCCACTGGAATTCTATCAAATGACTCCCAGGCCGCCGGCAACTTTAACTCCTGTCCGGCCAAACACAGGGCCGGGTATAGAGCAAGGACCCCAGAGGCTAACTGGCAATCTGAGCCTTTAACGCACAGCAAGATCTCAACCCCAGACACATCCCTCCATGCAGATATGTGTTTCACCTTTTCTCACCATCGGCTTCAGGAAATCACACAGAGGGAGACACGCACAAACACACACTCACTGACCGGCACAGGGAAAGGAGGAGGCCATTCAGTCATTTGAACCTGTGCCAACCATGTTAAATCATGGCTGATCTGTCACTTCCCGCATAGAACCGCAAGGAGACAGGCAGAGACAGTCGGGGAGCAGATACACAGAGAGGCAAAGAAACACTGGGCTGGACATGGACTTGGTGCCAATGGTGCAAACCAGGGTGGGGTGGGGGGTGATTGTGAACAGGGATCCTGCTTTCCATCGCTGCCAGGTTGCGATCCCATTAAGGTAAAAACAGGGGAGAGATGCTGAACGGGCAGCCGATTCACAATCACCCTGTACAACACCAAGGCAGCTAGTTCAAGTCCAGCCCCAGACAGAGGGACAGAGACATAGAAAGCAGAGGCCCAGGGATTAGGACAGAACTGAGTGAGTGAGAGAGAGAGAGAGAAACAAATGGGCAACTAGAACTGGCCCTAGTCAAACTGATGAATTCCCTCCACAGCTCACACCAAACCTTACAGACAGGGCTGGAAAGAGCAAGTGGCACATGGGACTCCCTCATGCGGCTGCTCCTTCAACCCCGGGCTTTCAACCTGTATAAAACTCCAGGGCCCCAATCCAACAGGAACTAGTTAGCCCAGGGCCCCAGAGAGGATATTAAACCTCGGCCTAATAAACAGACACAACTTACGTGGGCCCTTTGAGTGCAGCCTGTGGCAAGGCCTGAGACCACCACGTCTGGAGGAAGGTCCTGTCCAAGGATTCCTTGTCCCAGACTTTCCCTCTTTTCATCTTCCCGATGCAGTTTTCAGAATGAAAATTCCTAAGGCAAGAAGGAGAGAGAACAAATTGCTTAAAAGACATTCTTAAGCAAAATAGCACAGCAAGAGCTCAGGAATTGCCCTCAGTGACATAGAAACTCTCTCAGCAACACCCACGTACAAACAAATCACTTAATAAACCAGAGGCTAATAGTTCAGACAGTTCCCTCCACCTCTGTGTGGCGGTATGTCTGTCTCTTTATCTCTCTCCGTGTCTCTGTATCTCTCTGTTCCTATCTCAGTCGGCCCTGTGTGGTCTCTCTGTCCGTCTCGTTTTTCCCCTGTATTTCATATATAATCTTTATTGAAATGAGCTAGGAAATATTACTCTCTCAACATTTTAAACAGCAACAAATCAGACCGTGTGTTTTTAACTATTAAAGGTTTAAATAGAGGGAGAATGGGAGAGACAGAGATATGGGGTGAAGGAGAGACAAATATGATGCCTACTGTAGTTAAATTGCCTTGAACACCTACCAATCAAAAACTGTTCATCAACCTCGTCTGAAGAGACTGCAAGTGACCTCCTATTATTCGACTCTCATCCAACCGAAGATTTCCTACCAGAATGTGACTAATTGATTTATTTTTATTATTCCTTCTATTCCGAAGAAATAGCTGTAAACCAAAATCCTTTCCCCCGATTAACTGTTTTTTTTTTAATGTATGAGTGTGTGAAATAGAGTGTCTAATGTGGCTATTCTTCGGTAGTTGGTACAATCCATTGATATACTGTGACCCGTGGAGAAATGGGACTGCATTAACAGTGCATTTCTCTCGCCTTGGTTGTAACATTCTATTCAAGAAAGGAGGGATCAGAAAGGAGGAAACTACAATCCATTTTGCTTGACATCTGTGGTCAGGGAAATGCTGGCATCTATTATTAAAAAGGTCATAGCAGGGCCCTTAGAAAATCTCAATGTTATCAGGCAGAGTAAACATGATTTAATGACAGGGAATTCATTTTTGAATAATTTACTGGAGTTCTTTGACGAAATAGCAAACAACATGGATAAAGGGGAACCTGCGGATGAGGTGTGCTTTGATTTTCAGAAGGCATTTGACATGATGGGACATGAAAGGTTACTTAACAAACTAAGAGCCCATGGTATAGCAAGTGACATATTAGCATGGGTAAAGGGCGGTTGGCTGACAGAAAGCAGAGAGTAGGAGTAAATGAATCTTTTTTGGGGGTTGACAAAATGCAACTAGCGGAGTGTCACAGGGATCATTGCTGGGGCCTCAGTTATTTATAATTTATATGAATGATATGGATGAAGGGGCCGAATGTTTGGTTGCTAAATTTGCTGATGACACAACTATAGGTAGAAAAGCAAGTTGTGAAGAGGACAGACAGTGTCTGAGCCATAGCCCTTCTATGGACAGGTTAAGTGAGTGGGCAACAATTTGGCAAATGGAATATAATGTAGGAAAATGTAATGTTATCCACTTTGGCAGGAAGAATAGTGAAGCAACATATTATTTGAACGGAAGGAGATTGAAGAACTCTAAGGTATAGAGCAATCTGGGCGTCCTGGTACATAGATTAGGAAGGCAAATGGAATGTTGAGCTTTATTGCAAGGGGAATGGAATATAAAAGTAGGGATGTTTTGTTACAATTGTACAGGGCATTGGTGAGACCTCATCTGGAGTACCGTGTACAGTTTTGGTTTCCTTATTTGACGTTAAATATAAATGCATTAGAGGCATTGCAGAGAAGGTTCCCTCGACTGATACCTGGGATGGGGGAGGGGGGAGGGTGGTGTGGGGGAGGTGGATGCGATGTTTGGTGGCGGTGGTTATCTTATGAAGAAAGTTTGGACAGGTTGGGTCTGTATCCATTGGAATTTAGAAGAATGGGAGTTGATCCTGAGGGGCCTTGACAGAGTGAATGCTGAAAGGATGTTTCCCCTTGGGGGAAGACTAGAGCTAGGGAACATAGTTTAAAAATAAGGGGTCTCCCATTTAAAATGGAGAAACGACGACATGTTTTCTCTCAAAGGCTGTGAGTCTTTGGAATTGTCTTCCCCAGAGCGCGGTAGAGGCATGTCATTGAATAGTTTTAAGGCAGAGGCAGATAAATCCTTGACTAACAAAGGAGTCAAAGAGTCTGGTGGTAGACCGGAAAGTGGAGTTGAGGCCACAATTAGATAATCCATGATCTTATTAACTGGCGGAACAGGCATGAAGTGGGCCGAATGGGCCTCTCCTGCTCCTAATACATATGTTAGTATGTTCCTATGGAATGTACATATTTCCACACAGTCTGGGTCTGGAGTTCTGCAGTAACTTCAGTTGTCTCATTGTGTCTGGACTGAACCTTATGTTTTTCTTTCTTTCTTCCCCTCACCCCCGTTCACTTGTTCAAACCCTCGCATATTTGCAACCTTTGTCAGTTTTAATGAAAGGTTACTGGCCTGAAATGTTAACCCTACTTCACTCTCCATAGATGCTGTCAGGCCTGCTGAGTGTTCCCAGCACTTTCTGGATTTATTTTAGATTTTCGCCATCCACAGTATTTTGCTTTTATTTCAATTACTTGATAATTGTTTTAATAATCACTTGATTCAATTTAATTTATAGGGAAGTGAACTTGAAGGTTTATATTTATGCTTACTCCTTTGCACCTCCTTGTGCTGTGAAGTCACTTTACATTTCTCCCCCACCACTTTGCCGTTTTCTGTTTCAATGCTTGGGGCAAGGTGCACATTGCTCCCTATGTTCCAGCTCTTGTAATGAGAATTCTCACAATTCAATGCCTGTCACACCACTGGTCAACCTCCTGTTCCATCGAATAAAGACAGACAAATTGTTTTTTTGAAGCAGGATTCAGCAAAGAGATCATCTGCAGTTGAGTGATGAAAATGTTCCAATTGCAGTGTTGGTGCCTTCAGAGATAACGGAGAAAATTATCGTTGATGACTGTAACTGGACACATCCGACCTCTTTGGCATCACTTTTTTTCCAGTCATGAAAATGTGCTGTCGGGAAATAAATGGCGACTAGAGGACAGTCCTGGTCTTCAGAGATCAGAGAATCATTACAGTGCAGAAGGAGGCCATTCCGCCCATCGTGCTCACACTGGTTCCATTCCCCTCCCTTCTCCCCATAATCCTGCACATTTTCCTTTTCATTTAATAGTCTAATTCTGTTTTCAATGTTTGTATTAAACGGCCTCCATCACATTTTCAGGCAGAGCATTCTCGACATTAACCACTCACTGTGTGAAAGGTTGTTTTCCTCATGTCACTTTTGCTTCTCTTACCAATACTTTAAATCTGTGCCCTCTCATTCTCGATCCTTTCACGGGTGGGAACAGTTTCTCTCTGTCTACACTGTCCAGACCCCTCATGATTTTGAATACCTCGATCAAATCACCTCTCAGCTTTATATTCTCCAAGGAAAACAATCCTAACTTCTTCAATCTATCTTCATAACTAAAATTCCTCATCCCTGGAACCATTCTGATGAATCTTTTCTGTACTCTGTCTAATGCTTTCATGTCTTTCCTGAAGTGCAGGGCCCAGAATTGGACGCAATACTACGGCTGAGGCCAAATTAGTGTCTTATGCAATTCAACATAACTTCGAGAAAGACAGTACCGAAACAGGCCCTTCGGCCCAATGAGTCTGCGCCGACCATCAACCATCCATTTATACTAATCCTACATTAATCCCATTTCCCTCTCACATCCCCACCTTCCCTCAATTCTCATACCACCTACCTACATTAGAGGCAACTTACAATGGCCAATTTATCTCACAACCCACAAGTCTTTGGTCTGTGGGAGGAAACTGGAGCACGCGGAGGAAACGCACGCGGTCTCAGGGAGAATTTGCAAACTCCACACAGGCAGTATACAGAACTGAACCCGGGTCACTGGAGTGTGAGGCAACTGTGTCGCCCTTTTTTAATGTTATAAGCACCCACTTACTCACACACACAGACCGACATACATTTGCTGACCCACTCGCTTATATATGTATGCACACTCACCTGCGTATGCACCCATTCGCTCAGACAGATTCCGACACATACATGCACTGCCCCTCAAATACGACATCATATTTCCTTGCTCTTTGACTTTAAACCCCTATTAATAAAGCCCAGGAGACCGTGTCCTTTATTAACCGCTCTCTCAACCTGCCCTGTCATCTTCAATGACTTATGCAGATATACACCCGGGGTACCTCTGCTCCTGTACCCCATTTACAATTGCACCCTTCATTCTATATTGTCTCTTCATGTTCTTCCTACCAAAAAGAATCACTTCACATTTCTTTGCATTGAAATTCATTTGCCACTTGTCTTCCCATTCCACCAACTTGTCTATGTTCTTCCGAAGTTCTACACTATCCTCCTCACAGTTCACAATGCTCGCATGTTTCGTATCATTTGCAAACTTTGAGATTGTTCCCTGTACAACAAGGTATATGTCATTAATACAGATCAGGAAAAGCAAGTGTCCCAACACTGATCCCTGGGGAACTCCACTAAAAACCTTCCACCAGTCCGAAAAAACATCCATTAACTACTACTCTTTGTTTCATGTCACTCAGTCAATTTCGTATCCATGTTTCTACCGTCCCTTTTATTCCAGGAGTGACAGGTTTGCTCACAAGTCTGTTGTATCAAACACCTTTTGAAAGTCCATGCACATCACATCAACTGCATTGCCCTCATCAACCCTTTCTGTTAACTCCTCAAAAAACTCCAGCAAGTTAGTTAAATATTATTTTTCCTTAAGAAATCCATGCTGGCTTTCCTTAATTAACTCGCATTTGTCCATGCTCATTTTGCCCTGAATTATTTTTTCTAAAGGTATTTCCACCACCGATGTTAAACTGACTGGCATGTAGTTACTTGGATTATCTTTACACCTTTTTTTGAGCAAGGTTGTAATTTTTCGAATTCGACAGTCCTCTGGCACCACTCCCAACTGTAAGGAAGACCGAAAAATTATTGCTAGTGCCTCTACAATTTCCACCCTCAGACCCCTCACTAACTTTGATGCATCACATCCGGCGCTGTTACTTTATACACTTTAAGTACTTCATATTTCCCTGCATTGAAATTCATCTGCCACCTGTTTTCCCTTCCACTAACTTTTCTATGTCCTTCTTAAGTTCTACACTATCTAATACTTCTTCTTTATCGATTTTATACCATCCAGTGTGTGCCTTACTTCCTCTTTCAACATTGACTGGGTTGCATAATGTTCATTGACAAAGACAGATGCAAATTACTCATTTAAAACCTCCGTTGTGCCCTATGCCTCCATGTGTAAATCCCCTGTCTGGTCCCTAATCAGTCCCACTCCTCCTTTTACCAGCATTTTACTATTTATATGCCTATAGAAAACAAAGGAGAAAGAGCAAAGAACGAAGAACAGTACAGAACAGGAACAGGCCATTCGGCCCTCCAAGCATGTGCCGATCTTGATGCCTGTCTAAACTAAAACCTTCTGCACTTCCGTGGTCCATATCCCTCTATTCCCATCCTATTCAAGTATTTGTCAAGATGCCTCTTAAACGTCGCTATCATACCTGCTTCCACCCGACCCCCCCCCCCCCCACCCCGCCGCCCCGACCCACCCCCGGCAGCAAGTCCCAGGCACTCACCACCCTCTGTGTAAAAAACTTGCCTCGCACATCCCCTTTAACCTTTGCCCCTCGCACATTAAATCTATGTCCCCTAGTAACTGATTCTTCCACCCTGGGAAAAAGCTTCTGAATATCTGCTCTGTCCATGCCTCTCATAACTTTGTAAACCGGTATCATGTCGCCCCTCCACCTCCGTCTTTCCAGTGAAAACAATCCGAGCTTATCCAACCTCTCCTCATAGCTAATGTCCTCTGGACCAGGCAACCTCCTGGTGTTTGATAAGGTATCTACCAAAACTCGTTTTCCGTGACCTTTTGGTCAGCTATGTGGCCTGTTCCAATCTGCACCTTCTCCTTTGTTATCTCTTGCCCAACCCCCACCTCACTTGTTTATAATCTGTGACTTTTCTAATATTTGTTAGTTCCG
Source organism: Heterodontus francisci (assembly GCF_036365525.1). Taxonomy (NCBI): domain Eukaryota; kingdom Metazoa; phylum Chordata; class Chondrichthyes; order Heterodontiformes; family Heterodontidae; genus Heterodontus; species Heterodontus francisci. The sequence continues at coordinate 31,104,723 of NC_090412.1, read as the reverse complement.
AAGAAGGGTCACTGACCCGAAACGTTAACTCTGCTTCTCTTTCCACAGATGCTGCCAGACCTGCTGAGTGAATCCAGCATTTCTTGTTTTTGTTTCAGATTTCCAGCGTCCGCAGTATTTTGCTTTTATTTTAGTGTTTAATTCACTGCCACTTCTCTTCCAGGAATGCCTACCTTGAAGATGTTCTGCTCTTCTCTCCGACGGGATTTTCGTTTGTCTCTTTTACCTTGTTCACCTTCATTGCTTTCTATTTCCCTCCTGGTGTTTGATAAGGTATCTACCAAAACTCGTTTTCCGTGACCTTTTGGTCAGCTATGTGGCCTGTTCCAATCTGCACCTTCTCCTTTGTTATCTCTTGCCCAACCCCCACCTCACTTGTTTATAATCTGTGACTTTTCTAATATTTGTCAGTTCCGAAGAAGGGTCACTGACCCGAAACGTTAACTCTGCTTCTCTTTCCACAGATGCTGCCAGACCTGCTGAGTGAATCCAGCATTTCTTGTTTTTGTTTCAGATTTCCAGCGTCCGCAGTATTTTGCTTTTATTTTAGTGTTTAATTCACTGCCACTTCTCTTCCAGGAATGCCTACCTTGAAGATGTTCTGCTCTTCTCTCCGACGGGATTTTCGTTTGTCTCTTTTACCTTGTTCACCTTCATTGCTTTCTATTTCCCTCCTGGTGTTTGATAAGGTATCTACCAAAACTCGTTTTCCGTGACCTTTTGGTCAGCTATGTGGCCTGTTCCAATCTGAACCTTCTCCTTTGTTATCTCTTGCCCATCCCCCACCTCACTTGTTTATAATCTGTGTCTTTTCTAATATTTGTCAGTTCCGAAGAAGGGTCACTGACCCAAAACGTTAACTCTGCTTCTCTTTCCACAGATGCTGCCAGACCTGCTGAGTGAATCCAGCATTTCTTGTTTTTGTTTCAGATTTCCAGCATCCGCAGTATTTTGCTTTTATTATCCTGGTAAACCACTTCTGTACCCTTTCCAAAGCCTCCACTTCCTTCCGGCAGTGTGGGGAGCAGAACTGCACGCAATATTGAACAGCTGCAGCATGACTTGCCAATTTTTATACTTTATGCCCCAACCGATGAAGGCAAGCATGCCGTATGCCTTCTTGACTACCTTATCCACCTGTGATGCCACTTTCATTGACCTGTGGACCTGTACACCCAGATCTCTCTGCCTGTCAATACTCCTAAGTGTTCTGCCATTTACTGTATACTTCCCGTTGGGATTTCCTTTACTGCTAGCTGCCAATCTCTTTTCATCCTCTCTCTTTGCTTCTATATTTGAATTTTCACTTCCACACTCAATGTTCTCTATTCAGCCTGGTTCTCGACAGTATTTTCTACCTGGCATCTGTCATAAGCACTTTTTTAATTCTTTATCTTAATTTCTGCCACTTTTGTCATCCTATTTTGGCCTCTGGATTTGTTTGCCTCACTTTTCCCTTTCGAGGGAACACACCTTGACTGTGCCTGAACAATCTCTTCTTTGAAGATTGTTCATTTACCAGTTTTTCTGCCAGCCTTTGACTCCAATTTATTCACCCCAGCTGCATTCTCATCTCATTGAAGTTAACCATCCCCCCGTTAATTATTCTTACTCTGGATTGTTCTTTGTTCTTTTCCATAGTCAGCCTAAATCTTATGATACAATGAGCACGATCCTCTAAATGCCCCTCTTCTGATACTTGATCCACTTGTCCCACCTCATTCCAGGTCTAGCAATGCCTCCTTTCTCATTGGACAAACAATGTACGGTTGTAGAATTTTTTTCCTGAACACACTCAAGGAAATCTTGTCCCCCACTTCCCTTTACATGGCTATTCCAATTGAAGTCCTCCATTATAACTACACTATAATTTTGCACCTCTCTGTAATGTCCTTGCACGTTTGTTCCACCATTTACGTCCCACTAGCTGGTGGCCTATAGACAACACCGAGCCATGTAACCACCTCTTTTTTGTTCCTTCGCTCTTGCCAAATTGATTCTGTTCTCGACCCTCTGGGACATCATTTTTCTCCAGCACTGCAATGTTCTCCTTAGTCATTGACCACCCAGCCACCCTTCCCGCCCCTCCCCCACCCCGCGCCCAGCACTTTCCCTTTCCTTTCTTTCCTGCACCTCTTATATCTAGGAATATTTAACAGTGAATCCTGCCCTTCCTTGAGCCAATCTCAGTTATATCCACGACATCATATTTCCACATGGCAATCTGCGCCTGTACCTCACCAGTCTTATTTAAAACACTCTATGCATTCACATACATAGATATCTTGTGAAGATCTAAAAAAAAAATCCAGAGGAGGAGGGTGGAATGTTACCTGGGTTTGATGTCAAACACCTGCAATACTGTAATAGCAACCAACTGACCTAATATGCACTTCTGTTTGCGGGAAAGAGTTCAAAAATTCATCCACCCTTTGTGAGTACACATGTTTCTGAACCTCCTTTCAGCCTTTAACTGGTCCACTCTCTCTTGTGTCAATAACTCTCCTCAATGCTGTCAAGTCACTTTCTTGAATTATAAAGTGTTCTGCTGTGTCTAATGAAGTTTATCATGGATGCCCATTGGATGAAAGTTCCTGATTCACCCCTTACCCTCCTCATCCTAGTGTAAGCCTTAACATTAAGGTGCTTACCCAGAGAAAGAGAAGAACCACCAAAGGCCGAGAAATGCTGTGCAGCTGTCCTTTAACTTCTCACAGCTGGTTCGAGTCAGGACTCTGTACCTGGAATAAAGCAGAAGTCTGATGATGCTTAAAATCACTATATTAGTAATTAACATTTTTAATTCAATTGTTTTAACATTAAATTGCACTTTTCTACCCTTTTCTTTATCGTATTTATATGAACTGAGCTGACTCACAGTGCCAACTCCAACTCCAACTCCAGCCTATGGTAACTACAATGAATGAATTGTAACCAGCGACTGAAACATATATCCAGGTGACATCACAAAGGGAGCCAGAACACAATCCCACCGCAGCCAGCATAAGACCCACCCACTCACCGTCATGCAGGGTCACTTGGCCACGTTCTGCTCCCAGTGAAGTCTCACTGCAGGGCAGTTTGTAGGATTAGCACAATTGAGTGCTGACCTTGGCCCCTACACAAATGCAGCAAGAAGATTCTCCCAAAATTCGTCACTCCGTGCTGTATTGGACCAAATAAACGTCAACATTTTTAAAGCTGGCTGCAGCAAAGAGATGTTCAGCAGCTGATGGAGCAAAATGTTCCAGGAGCAGCATTGGTGCCCTTAGAAATAGGTGATCAAGATGAAGGTTGATGTTTGCGACTGAAATTGTTGTACCACTTTGGCATCACTCTCCTCTCTAGTACAGTCCTGCATTGGTGATGTCAGGGAATAAATGGCATGTGAAGGACGGGCCTGGTCGCAATGTGAGCTGAAATAAAAAAATTTAAGAAGCCAAAGGTAGACATCTCGAAGTTTGATGTCACAAACCCGCTACATTATATCAGCAAATAGAGGAAATTTATAATGTAAGCGGGAGTATACCGGGCTCATCTGTAAAGGATGCTAATGGACCTGCAGAGTCAGGATCAGCTCCTGTAATTGGAGTATTCTGGACGCTTGCTCTTACCTCAGTGAGTGTGTGGGACGTTTCTGATTTCAGGCCAATGAAGGGTAGTTGAATTACTTTGTAACCTAATTTGCCACAGGCGAACTGAAACTAAAATGGAAAATGTTTTCCCCAAAGCTCTATCTCGATTATTGTTATTAATATTTGGGAGAGGTGGTGGGGCATTTAATACCTTTTGCTCAGTCGTCTTTTTGTAGTTTCTCCATTGCATGTTTGTTCCAATGTTAGATGAGTATCATTAGATCTAAAAGGAATAGAATAGTGACGGGGCCACATCCCTCTGTGGAAAGAACTGAACCAATTTGTTATTGTGCAGAATCCATCATAAAACCCGACTGATCATTGGACAAACGCTACACATCGAACGCAGGGAGATAAAATAAAATTTCCCAAAGATGAAGAAAGAATGATATGGAAATTAACATGTTTGCATTTTAGAAGGAATGGAATCTAATCCACTCCAGAATTCGAGTGCATGGTCTCAATTTTTCATGGTCCATGGAAAGTGTGAGTGCTTCATCTTTAGATCTGCTGACACCAAGCTCGTAACTGAAGGACTCTGCATGCTGTTTATAGCCAATCCCAAAAATCTCATGAATTTCTGCAGCGAGAAAAAATCTACTTACCTTTTTGGGCCTCCATAAACATGTTGGCAGTCCCTCTGAGAATCAAATGGGTGCTGCAGAAGGACCACTGACAGCTTCCTCATGCACGCTTCCAAATGGGCCTCCACCAAAAGAAACATCAACTCAGCTAAACCATCAAATCCGCTCCCCCCCCACCCCCCCCCCCCGCAACCTTCATTTCCTTGTTAGTACAGTATCTGTGCATGTTACACGCAAAGATGTTTCTTCCCACTTCCCCAGGGAAAGGCTTGATCATTATAGTGGTGGAGGGGCAGCATCACCAGACTCCACCCCTTCTCCTCTCATTTACAGCAGGCATGCACCAGATACACAGAAGAGGAATATTGGGGCCATATCCCACCCAACGATTCCTCCTCCTGTTCATTGATGATGTGTCAGCTGCCAACTTCAGCTTTTGAATATGGTAACTACAAAGTATGAATTGTAACCAGCGGCAAAACCTTGTGAAACTTGTCTCCAGGTAACATCACCAAGGGGGCCCGGAACCAATCAAAACATCTTTGAGCCATAAACCCTCACCCATTAATGGCCGCCTCGGCTGCGATAATGAAAGCATCCTCATCCTTCGCCACTAAAGGGGGATGTTTTACATTGAGATTTACTTATATGACCTATTTTAGCTCTCACTCTTTTAAAGTAATCTTCAACGTGTTGGCTAGCTGACCCACCTCATTGACCCAGGCGATTTTAGTTGGGAATCAGATTCTAGGATACGATATAATTTCATCTTCGCTGAATTTATGTGCACCATTTTCGACAATCGTTTCCAGCTCCTGTACAGTGAACTTTGCTTTCTTTGCCTTCTTTGCATTTACATTTAAAGTAGAGCCAAACATTCTCTCAACAAGGCATTAAAGCTCTTCAATAGTTCCCGTATAGAGGAATATATCATCGAAGTAACGAACAACGGCCTCTAATCGGCTAAATTGCAAAACGAATTGCAAAATTTTGTTCACTAACTGATCGATATAACGTGTGAGTTGTGGGAACCCTGAGGCAAACAGTTCCCTGAAAATTGTTGTCAATAGAATTTAAAGGCACTTTTTATTGGCATTTGGTATTAGGGGAACTGACTAAAATCTTCGATTTATCAAAAGCAAAAAAAAAATCTTAGAGTTTGTCGAGGTGTGCTTTGGGATATTAAGCGGAGCCAACCAAATGCGCGTCGTTATTTATCTCTCGGTCATCAATAGTCAATTGACAGGAATTGTTTATTTCCTTTTAATTAGCCATATTGTGCAGATCATAAAAGCATAGAATGATACTGTACAGAATGAGGCCATTTGGTCCATCGTGCCTGTGACACCTCTTTGATAGATCTATTCAATTTGTCCCACTTCCTATTTCCCCAGAGCCCAGAACAGTATTTCCCCTATATGTATACATCCATTTTTCTTTTAAATGTTACTATTGCACCTGCTTCCACCACCCTGCAGGGAGCAGATTCCAGATCACAACGACTTGCTGTGTAACAACAATTCTCATGTCACCTCTAGTTCTTTTGCCGATCTCTTTGAATCATTATCAACTGCATCCCCTTCTTTCATTGCAAGCAGTTTCTCCTGATTACTCTATTAAAACCTTTGAAGATTTTGAAAACCCGATGAACCTCCTCTTAACCACCAGATCGATGGTCACTTATCAGAACCTGTTCAGAGAAAAGATCATCGCCCTAAAATATTAATTCTGTTTCTCTCTCCACAGATGCTGCGAGGCATGTGCAGTATTTAAAGTAGTTTATGTTTTTATTTCAGATTTCCTGAATTCCAGTATGTTGCTTCCATCTTAGCCTTTTCTATGTTAAGGAGAACAATCCCAGTTTCTCCAGTCCTCCACACTTTGAAGACCCTCATCGTTATGTTCCATTCTATTAAATCTCTTCTGTGCCTCATCTAAGGCCTTAACATCCTTCCGAAAGATTGATGTCCGGAATTTAATACAATGATCAAGCTGAAGCATAACCAGTATTTTATAAGTGATTATCATAATTTCCTTGGTTTTGTACTTTATTCCTCTGTTAATAAAACCAAGAATCCTATATGTTTTGTAATAACCTTGCTAGGCTACCCTGCAATCTTTTCGTATGCCAACACCCCTTGCTATCTCTGACTCTGTAACACCTTTAAAGCTGTACCGTGTTGATCAGATTATCTACCCTCGTAATTTCTACCAAAATGTATTTCTTCACACATCTCTACATTAAATTTCAGCTGTCACGTGCCTGGCATTTCACCAGTGTCTTTGTTCCCTTAAATTCTGTTCATATCCTCCTCTGTGCTTGAATACCACTAGTGGAATCAGAACAGCTCAACTCCACTGATCACTGCAAATGGACGGAACAAGCGAGAAGCATGTGGCTGTGGAATGTGCCAATACGAGCTGCTCATTGTAAGAGAGTTAATACTACAAGTCCAACCCCATTGGTAAGTGTAAATTCACCAGCTCTTCTAGATTCATGTAGGCGAGGGGACTGGCAAGAATGGCTGTTCATTACAGCAACAGCAAATTTCATTTACATAGCGCTATAAACTTAGTAAAATGCCCCAAAGCACTTCACATGAGCGTTAAAAATGCAGGGCCAAAACTGAGTCAAAGAAAGTGACATAGGTCAGTTGACCAAAAGATTGGACAAAGTCATAGGTTTTAAGGAGAATTTACCAAAGGAGAGTGAGATACAACAGTTTAGGGAGGAAATTTCAGAGGTTGGAGAATGGATAGCTAAAGGTCAACCTTCCAATGGCGGGGAGAAGAATTATTCGCATGCACAAGAGAGCAGAATTCACTGAAGTGTATTGGACTGCATAATGTCACAGAGGTCGGCAGGGGCGATGTCATGCAGGGATTTAAAAATGAGGATGGATTTTTAAATCTGTGCGTTACTGGGTTGAGAGCCAATGCAGTTAAATGGGTACAGGAGTGATGCGTGAATGAGACTTCATGCCGGTTACTTTATAAGCAGCAACGTTCTGGGTAATGTCATGCCCAGTAAAGAGATATCATATTGCTACTTTTAAGATACGAACTATATTCGAGGTGGATTCTTTTACAATTGACTTTACATTTTGAAAAATGTGGGCAATACTCCAAAAATGGCCGCTGAAGATCAGCCGACCTGGCCTGTGTACTCAAACATTGCTTTACTTTCTGTTATTGAAAAAAAATAGATACATTTCGGGCTAAGAGTTGTCTAGTACACCTTTCCTGAAACATCAAGGGATATTCCTCAATTGAATGGATCATTCTGAATCACAAAAGCTGTGAAGCTGCCACTGAATTTCATTAAAGCACACAGTAATGGATGGCCATGGATTTCTACATCCTGGTGCATTGTGTGGTCTCAGCACAGGAGAAGGCCATGCATCTCCTGACATAAGCTAATTTGAGAGGATTTATCTTAAAAGGTAGTTCTATGGAAACAGAGATAGAGAGAGACGGGAGATCAAAGCAACATCACAGAAGGCAGTCGAGCCAGGGGGCTGTGAAATGATAAAACCAAAACAAAGAAGGAACCCTGCTGTGAATTCTATACTTCAACTTGGTGCAGCAGAGAACTGAAAGTGACCCATCACTACAATCTGAAATCTTAATCACCAGAAATGAACAACACCTCAGCAAGTCAAGACGACAAACAAGCCAGGCCTACATCTTTAAATGAGTCTGTTCTACTTAGAAGATTCAGCAGGTTTATTGTAAACCACACAGAGCTACCACACCTTAAAACTCACCCTTGATGTTCTGTATATCTTCTCTCAAGAGTGCATGTGAGAGTGAATGCTTGCGTGAATGCTGTTGCAACTATTTCGGGAAATGAATGTTACTCATTAACTATTTAAACTTCAGTTTTAAACTTACAAGTAAAGCTGTCACTCTCTGTTTAGATGGCGAGTAACACAGTCAGGGGCTAACTCATTATTTTAAACAAAACACTATTGCGTTCATCTGAGAAGTGATCTGTATGATCCATACCCCTTACCAGCTGGCCGGAATAGTAATTCTAATTGTACGGAGAGTGAAAAATGTGAGGTCGGATAGAATAACACAGGAAGTCAAGTCCAGTGCAATCATAATTCTAGATTCTAGACAATTTCCAAGGATTGAATAATAACAAACATAACCTGGCTATTTGGGGGGGGGGGGGGGAAAGAGAAGAGAGAAAACGGGAAACTAGTTAGCCTAACATCAGTCGTAGTCAAAATGCTGGAATCTATTATAAGGAATGTGGGAACAGGGATTTTAGCAAAGCATAATATGATTATGCAGAGTCAACACGGATTAATGAAATGGAAAAAGCGTTTGACAAATTTGTTTGAGTTTTTTGAGGATGTAACTCCTAAGATGGTTTACGGGGAATCATTTTTTATATATTTGCAAGAATCAATCCATAAGGTGCCATACATGAGTTTATTGCACAAAATTAGGACCCATGGGAATGGATGTATAATTGAGGATTCGTTAATCGACAAAAAGGAGAGTAGTAATAAACGGGACTTTTTTTTGTTGGCAGGCTGCATCTAGCAGGGCACTGCAAGGATCAGTACTTGGGCCTCAGCTATTTGTAGTCTATATCAATGACTTAGATGAAAGGTCTGAGTGTAAGGTACGCAAGTGTGCTGACAATACAAAGTTGGGTGGGAAAGTAAGCAGTGAGGAGGATGCCAAGAGGCTACAAAGGAATGTATACAGGGTTGTTGAGTGGGCAAGAACATGGTAGATGTAATATAATGTGGCGAAGTGTGCAGTTATCCATTTTGATAAGGCAAATACTTATTAAAAAAGACAGATTATTGTTTGAATGGCGAAGGACTGGAAAATATTTGCATTCAGCTGTAACTGAATGCTTTTGAATATAAAACAATAGTATCAAAGAATGGTTACAGCAGAGGAGGCCATTTGGCCCGTTATGTCCATGCTGGCTCTCTGAAAGAGCGACTAACATAGTCCCACTTCCCATATTTTCCCTGTAGCCTCATATTTTTTTCTTTCTCTTCAGATAACGATCCAGTTCTCTTTTGACGGCCTCGATTGAATCTGCCTCCACCACACTCTCATGCAGTTCATTCTGTATCCTAACCACTCGCTGTATAAAATTGTTTTTCCTCATGCCGCTGCTGCTTCTTTTGCCAATCACCTTAAATCAGTGCCCTCTGGTTCTGAATCATTCGGCCAGTGGGGGCACATTCTCCCTATCTAATCTGTAGAGATATCTCATGATTTTGAACACCTCTATCAACTTTCCTCTTAATCTTCTTTTCACGGAGAACAGACAACTTTTCCAACCTCTCCACGTCACAAAACTTCCTCATCCCTGCAATCATTCTCATGAATTGTTTTTGCACCTTCTCTAATGCCTTCATATCTTTCTAAAAGTGCAGTGTCCAGAACTGAACAAAATACTCCAGGTGACTCCGAACAAGTGTTTTATACATGGTCATCATAATGTCTTTGTTTTTATACTCTATGCTCCTATTTATAAAGCCCTGGATCCCATATGCTTTATCAAGCACTTTCTCAACCTGCCCTGCAACCTTCAATGTTTATCCCCTAGGTCCCTCTGGTCCAGCACCCCGTTAGAATTCTATCCTTTAATTTATATTGTCTCTCCTCATACTTCGTACCAAAATGAATCACTTCACACTTTTCTGCATTAACTTTCATCTTCCACTTGTTCCACCATTCCACCTCCCTATATCCTCTTGAAGTTTATCACTATCAACCTCACAATTGACACTAATTCCATGTTTTGTTTCATCCACAAATTTTAAAGTTGCATACCCAAACTAGGTCATAAATGTCTATCAAGAAAAGCAGGGGTCCCAACAACAATCCCTGGTCAACCCCACTGTATATTTCTGCCCCACTGAAAGTCTTTCTTCTTAGCTTGACTCTATGTTTCTCCCCTTGTACAGTCTCTTCCAAATTACATCCGTGATTCTTCTGATGCCCTACACTATTGCAAAAACTTCCATGTTTCCTGGATGTAACTCTTTCTTTTGGAAGTCCAGTCTCTCTACACCCCCATCACCCACAAGGATGGCTTGGGGCCACTCGGTTTCCTCCTTGACCAGAGACTCAACCAGTCCTCATCCACCGTCGCCCTCCTCCTCCTCACATTGAATAATTTTTTCCTGCAATTCTTCGGGCTTCCTCGAAATGAAAGGTGTTGCTATGGATACCTGTATGGGACCTAGTTATGCGTGTCTTTTTGTGAGGTATGTTGAACTTTCCTTGTTATGGTCCTCCTCAGGCTCACTCCCCCATCTCTTTTTTCGGTATATTGAGGACTGTATCAGTGATGTTTCATGCTCTCGCCCCAAAATGGAAAACTTCATCAACTTCAGTTCCAATTTCCACCCTTCTCCCACCTTTGCACCGTTACATTCCCCTTCCCTTTCTCTACTTTCTGGGGATAGGCTGTCTAATAATGTTCATTATGAGTGCACCTACTCCCACAGCTAACTTGACTACACCTGCTCACACTCTGCCTCCTGTAAGGACTCCATTCCATGCCCCCAGTTTCTCCATCTGTGTCACATCTGTTCGGATGATGCCACCTTCCACAGCAGCACTTCTAATATGCTTTCATTTTTCCTCAACTGAGCCTTCCCCTCCCCCTCCCCCTACCACATTGTGGTTGACAGTTCCTTCATCCATATCCATCCATTAATGCACTTCTGCTCTCGCCCCTTCCCTTCCCTCCCAGAAGCGGGATAGGGTTCCCCTTGTTCACCATTTCCACCCCATCAGCCTCTTGCTCTACAGGCTCATCATCCATCGTTTCCGACACCTCAATGGTGATGCTACTACCAAACAGATCCTCTTCTTCTCAGCAGTCAGAAGGGACCATTCTCCCCGTGGCATCCTGGTCTACTCGTCCATCATCCCTTCTCATGGCACCTTCCCAAGCAATCACAGGAGGTATAGCATCTGCCCTTTTACCTCCTCGCTCACAGAGAATAGTGTAACTGTTCAATAGATAAATAGATATAAAGGACAGGGGATGTTGAGGATTACAACAACAATTTAATTAGAAATAAAATAAACGTGAGTTTAGTGGAATAGAGTAACAGTTTAATTAGAAATGTGGAATAGGCATATTTAGGGGATTGCAGTAGCTTTTTACTTAGCAAGAGCAACAGTGATATTTAGGGGAGTACAGTAACAGTTTCATTCGAAATAGAGGACAGGGAGATTTAGGAAAACATTACCTGTTTAATTAGAAATAATGATCAAGGGAATTTAGTGAAGCATAATCACTGCTTAATTCGAAATAAACGACAGAGTAAGTTAGGAAAACATACTAACGGTTTAATTGAGAAATAGAGAACAGGGAAATTTAGGAGAACACAGTAACTTTTCAGTTCAGAATTTTTAGAAGTTTAGAAATAAGGCGCATGGAACAGACACCATGTATATCGAAGTAGGTGACAAGTGAACACAGATACTCTTTAATAGCAAGTAGAGGGCACGGAATGTCAGGGAATCACATTAACTGTTTAATTAGAAACAAAGACACTCAAGGGAACACAACAACTTTTTAATTAGGAACAGGGGGCGTAGTATCACAACCATATGGGAATTAAATTGACGTATTAATGCAACAGTTAACTTCTTCATGCCTTTGCTTTCTATTTTATGTGTTGATTTTGGATGACATGAATAATTACATATCGGCTTCTCAAGATTGTAGTTGGGTGCAGGTACATTGCTGATTGACAGAATCAATGGAATTACAGCCTTTTCCTGCTGCCTGGCTCTTGCCTTAATCCTGTTGATCACCCAGATCCAGTTAAAATAGAATGTGTCCATTATGTGTATTTGAAAAAAAAAACTGCTCGGAACTCACTGGCATTTTCCACAGAAGCCGGATATCAGCTTCATTGGTAAAGCCTGAGATCCACGGGAAAATGGAATTACGTGGAGTTTGGCTTTTTGAAGTTCTGAATGATGAGCAGCAAAAGTAATGGGTAAAGGGGGAATGTAATCAAAATTAATAAATGACACCCATTCACATTTATATTGCTAAGGTTATTGTTAGCATGATGTTTTCAATAAGCTTCCATGAACACTGAAGTGAGATATCATGTTTATTAAACACGCAGTACACAAGTAATAGTACTTAAATACACAATTAAAATGTTAGATTACACTCACACACGGTTAAGATTGCGTGGGTATTCAAGTGTTTTACCGATCTGAGTTCATTATGATACTCAGTAGAAAATGCCCGGTTTTTAAAATCATTTTCTCTCACTGCCTCTTCGTGACAATCTACCCAATTCTGTGTTATGTAATGATACAAAGAATAACATTTACTTATACTTCATCAATAGCGATTGTTTCCCTCACTGTACCAGCTGTTCCTCCATGTGCGCAGCAGATATTATAATTTCAGTTAGTTATCTTATCGATAGCTTCACTTTTGATCTATCTAAATACAATTTTACCACGTGAAACTTTGAATTCTTAGTTTTTTCCTTGTATCTGTATCATTGCGTACAATTGCAAATTACGACATATGACATTTTTTTTCCTTTAAAGATCTAGTTATCAAACGATTAAAATTCTAGGAAAGTTGTGAATACAATGGCATGTCTTATGTATAATGTCTTATTAATTCTTCCTGAAAATGACCATTATAACCTGGTCCAACCTCTCAGTTGTGACTTAAATAGAGTTATATCTTCCTCTTTAACATAATAATATACCGAGAAACGTTAGAGTATTTTCAACCATCACTAAATAGCATGTCATCAGGATCATAAATCTATCTCGAGCTAATCATTTGCGCAGATCTCTATCAATTCCGTTTTAAACAAGCTCTCACTATCCAGAGACACATTAACCATTTCATGGAGTGGTCTTATCAGCCTGAGTGACCACGTTTTGGATTCGTTCATCAGACCATCTTCATCATGACGTTACAAGCCGATTGTGTCACGGGTAACACATCACTTCTGCACACACTGATATCCCAAGGTCATACAGCATAAGATTTTCGATTCAAGTATTCCTGCCCTTTCTGCCTTCTATCAATGAGGGTGTGGAGGCATTTTATTAGAATCTGTTCCTACATGTCCTGATGATTCCGATAGCGACAAGCTATCAAATACATTCCTCGCATTCTCCAGCACAAGCAAGGATAGAAGCATTTCCAACAGAAATCTGTCAATTCGACAGTTTAAATAGTTTCCACACATTCACTAGCTTGTTCATTGAGATAAGTTTGATATATTTTGGTGAGGCTTGCCCAGATGATTTAAGTTATGCAGGAATATGAAAGGACAGATAGAAGCAGAGTGTTCCTATTGAAGCATCTGTGAAGCACGGCCACAGATTGAAGATTTAATGTAAGAGGTTTAGAAATAAGGGTAGGAGAGGTTTTCTTATCTGGAAATCTGTGAGGCAGTAGAATGAATGGAGGCAGAAATTATATTTATATTCAAGATTATATTGAAAAGATGGTCAAATAAAATAGGTAACAGAGGTGTTGAGACAGAGATGGTAAAGTTATTAGAACTATTTGTCAGGGTGCAGGGTAAACGTCGACTAAGACTGATTAGGTCGCACAGATTTTTCTCCTGTGGTAACATTCCAACATTTTGATGACCAGTTGAAAGTTTAAATAAATATATATGAACATAGCTCTCCAACGTCACATAAGTAAGTCAGGTTCCTACTGTTTCCAGCATTAGATACTTATTAGGAGGCAGGATCCCGTTCTATTGCACGAAGGACAAGGGGCGTGGGGGCGGGGGAGGGTCGCGTATGGAGGTGGTCAGAGTCTGATGAGGAGATCAGAGCCAATAACATTCAAATCAAAACTACAGCAGAATTACAAAATGACTATGATTGTAAGACTTTGCTTCTGCAATAAAGAAAAGGTTATCAGTTAATTAAACTGAGACTCGCATTCCGGTAGCTGAGGTCGAAGGCAGCTACCGCTGACACCCATATACTCTACTTCACTGCTGAACATCAAACATTACTGTCTGCTTTGAATCGACACCGGGAAGTGATTATGTTCATCCAGATAAAGAAATCGACATCATACAGACAGCATGCAGTGAAAGAAACATGTTCTGATATCTATACAGTTTCACAACAACAATCCACGTTTGTCCTCTCAGAAAAACGGCCATTCTAAAATGAAACACCGCCTGTAATTATAACACGTTTTAGGACAAAAAATGTTCGTTTGATTTGTTCTTTGTTTCACAAATACCCTAACGGTCCAAATATATTTCACCATCATCTTTAGCTCTTCGCTGAATTTAGTTTGTGTAGCTGCATAAATACACGTGTTTGAACAGGAACTCAAATACAAGAGCACATATCCGGTTTCTGCGAAGATGTACTCAGGGTCTGCATAATCGCCCCAGTAATGTGCTGTATTTGCTAGTCCGGTAGTTAAAAAACAAACGAGAGTTGTCAGCCAAAAGACTATATAACTGCCCGATACACTGAACAGTAAAATTATGGTTTTCCTTTGGGTTTCCATCTCTGGATCACTCTAGCTCTCGCTGCTGTGACCACGCAATGCCCTGCGCGCTCTACTTGCAACAACAATCCGTCTGACTGTCAAACAATTAAACAATAATATCAAAGAAAAAGGAATCCAAGCCACTAAAATACTTTGTAACCAGGAGAACCCGACTCCTGCAGGCGATAAAAAAAATTCCTAACTGGGTTGACAACCCCAATCAATATTGTTATTTATATATTCAGATTGAAAGGCATAGAAATTTGGGACGCTCTGTAAAAAGACTAGAACAAAGACTGTTGTTATAGCCACAGCCGCATTTCTTACTGTGCAATACTTTGTTTTAAACCTTTGACAACAAATAGCTACAAATCTGTCAAATGTGAACAAGGTTGTAAACCAGACGGACAGATGCAGGCTGGTAGCACTGATGTAAATTATAAACTTACAAATGGCAGTATAGGACAGGAAGGAATATGGGAAATGATATGTACAAATGTGACTAAGGATTATATTGAACATCATGACCAGTAGATCTGCTGCTGCCATCGCCACCATGTAGGCAGAGATACATTTGGAAAGACCGCAATTTCCTCTGGCGAGAATCAGGATTGTCAGCAGGTTCGCTGTAATAAAAGGTCGAAGAAACAAGTAAGAGGTGCACTCGGATAAATCTCACAGCATACTGTGGATGTTGTTCAGATGTGTTCCTATTATTTTTATTAAATAATAAGAGCGGAGAGAGTTCCTCACCACCGACAGCCAGGCAGTGATGTCTCAGCGGGGTGAGGATTGCATTTGACCGATGTAACATTACTTATTAAGAGTTACAGGGCTACAAGTAATATTCAAACTAAACTTGTTTTTTTTAATGAACTGAAATGGAACAAATATACATATATCTATACACACACGCAAAGAGGTCTTACTATGCCGGATTCCACCCAGAACTGACTGGGCATGTGTGACACGACATCACTCCCTCCGGTGACCTTCACTGACAGTTCTGATCGTCTTCCTAACGCAATCGGTTCGACAGGTTGTTCCACAAAAGTCGATAATGTAAAACCAAAGTTATGAAATCAGTCATCTTCATCCATCTCTCCCGATTTAATTTCCATGACTATCGCCCCTGACAGTGGATTGAGACTCCGTTCACTCCCTATGGTTCAAGCCAAGTTGGGGTATCTCGCACGGAGAGTATAGTTAGAGGAAAAATCATTTTAAAGTGAAACTTTGGATGGTTCAATAGTTTATCCAAATTCGGCAGTCAGCAAAGAAATGGATAAACTTCCGTGCATCCAAATACATATTTCATTGCAGTGCTCAGCGCTAAAAGCATCCCGCCATGAGACTTGTACCATGTGATGCATCGACCCAATTTTAGGAGTTACCACTACACTCCCATGGAGCAGTAGATGAAATTTTACACTAAGTTTATTTGCTGTACTTGGAGAGGAGAATCTCGGGAACAGCAGAGGATGGCAATAGCAGTCAATATAATGTCAAAATAACTACTGGTATGATATAGGTTCAAACAAAGCATTCAGCAGATGTAAAATCAATCACATTGGGCTGAAACGCTGCGTTTGTTTTCTATTTATAATCTGTCTGATAGAGCTGCTGATATCAGAATGGGAGCGGGTGGATCCTCCAGGATTCTTTGCGGCCGAGGAGCTGGAAGCGGCTCCCTGAATGTAATTATTTCTCAAAATATCTTTCAACGTCCCCTGTTGTGTGAAGCTGGCTGCAGTCGGTGGAATTTACAACTTTCAGTATAACGTTACAAATGAGATTATTACTGTGGCTATGAAACAACAAGTCGTTTACTGATTATGAACTGTTGGAGTGGAGGGAAATCAGCCTCGCCCTCCCTCAGTATAGGGATGAAAGTTAAGCTCTCGGTGCCCACAATCTATCAACCAAAACTGCACCTCAGCGGCAGTTCAGACAGATAGGACTCCTGCTGATATTCAACAACCTATCCCGGTGGACAAATGATTCTGCAATGAGGACATTATCGGAATCTGCTACATATTCATTGGCAACGGGATAGTCAACAGCTATTAGATAACAGGATACATTGACTTATCAGGGACACCAAAAGCTGCCAGAAAAGGGTAGTAAATGTGCTTTATCTGTAGTATTGTTGGCAGTACCATTTTTGTCAGAATATTTGAATCCTGTCCGACCTTATAATTCCGAATCTAGTTCACTTCTGATACGTTAACGCTTTCCCTTTAAAGAATAATTCGTGCCCCGTGAGAAAAGAATTAGCGTTAGTTACACTCACTTAACAAACAAGGCGATATTTCCCTCTTCAATACACCCGTGACATTAATGGAAACCTGCAGAGGTCTTTTATGAAACTCCGCCTATTAAATTCAATAAACAGAAAGTAATCCCAGAGGCAGTTCGCTCCGACGGGAACATTCCTCCTGGACTCTATCTGATGTCTGTGGAGCTTCACATTCATTCCTTGAAATCTTTATATAATTCTAATGGCACGGTACATTACCAATGTTATTAACATTTTAACATCACTGGGAATGACCCTACTCCAACGTTAGTGGTGGTGACTCTAATCTAGCATTTCTGGTATTGATCTTACTCTAATATCCCTGGTACTGATCCAACTCTGAGCAATACATGTAGCGACTCTCATTTAGCCTTCCCGGTATTGACCTGACTCTAACATTGCTGGTAGTGATTCTAAACTAACATGACTGGTATTGACCTCACGCTAACATTGCTGGTAGTGCTTCGAATCTAACATTACCAGTATTGACTTTACTCTCTCAATACTGGTGGTGATTGGAAACGAACAGACCTGGTATGGACCTTATTGTAACACTACTGAACACAACTCCACTCTAACATCAATGGTGGTTATTCTAGCCTAATCTAATGGCGTTGGCCCGATTTTAACGTTACTGTTGCTCACGTTTAACGGACATTACGGTTGCTGACCCAACTGTAACGTTACTGTATGTAACTGTACTTTAGCATTACTGATGCTGAAACGAAAACAGAAAATGCTGGAAATAATCAGCAGGTCAGGCATCATCTGTGGAGAGAAAATCAGTTTACGTTTCAGGGCTGTGTAACCTTTAATCAGAATTGGTGATGATCTTACACTAACGGTACTGGTTGTGATCCCGATACTACTGTTAATGATAGGAATCCTAAAGTAGCATGAGTGCTGGTGCCAAATTTGTGACAATACTGGTGGTGAACTTACTCGAACATTATTGGCGGTGACCTGATTCTAGCATTGCTGCGTGTAGTTGCACTGTAACATTATTACTGCTTATTCGGTTTTCCACCATAGACATGGTGACACTACTGCTGCTGGTTATTCTTCAGACCTGCTGATGTGTCATCGGCATTGACCACTCCCTACACTCTGCTCCTGCTGCACTCACTTCCTCGCCCTCTACAATTAATGTTTCTGGTTGAGCACGGTTGTTCCCAATTTGCTATTGTGTTCATCTCTGTGTTTAGTTTCTGACCCACGTTTTGTCCATTGGAGGGGCAGCCGAGCACTGCATCCATATTATCACCCAACAATGATGCGAATTACTCATCACCATTCAATATAAAATTGTGACTTCACTAGTAATGTTAGAATAACGGAACTACCAACAATGTTAGAGTAGGATCACCATCAGTAATGCTAGAGTCAGGTCACCAAAATATTATTTGTGTAGTTTCACCAGCAGTGATGTTACCAGATTGATTATCACCAGTATTATTCGAGGCGGGTCAACACCAGTAATGTAAGGGTAGTCTCACTACCCATAACGTTGCATTAGAGTAACCAAAGTAAAGTCATAACGGCAATGACACCAGTAAAATTACCACCCATAGTGTTAGCGTGAAATGACCACTAGTAGCAGTAGAGTAGGGACACTACCAGTTATGCTGAGGACGAACTATTGCATTTAACGCTAGATTACTTGTCACCACATATAATGGTAGTGTAAAGATCACCAGCAATAATGTTAGACTAACATCACCACCAGTAGTGTTAGAGAAGGGACGCTATTCTTAATATTTCTGTTGAATTACTAACAGTGAACTTAGTAATGCAACAAGCACCAGTAATGTTAGAAGCATGGTCTCCATCCAAAAAATGTTAGTGTAAGCTCACCCTCAGCAATGTAAGGGTAGACGCATCAGTGAAGTTGTTAGTGCCAGGGGCGACACCAATTAAGACTGAGTCGTCACCGCCCATAATGATAGAGTATGGTGACCACCTATAATGTTAGACAGTTGCGGCCATTAACATTAGAGTTGGGTTGCCACGATTAATGTTAGACTTCGTGAGCTGCAATACAAATAAACTCCCAAAGCAAGTGCTGGCACATATGAATGATATGAAGGGGTGAATATTAATTCTTCTGAGTTTTAATTTATTCATTGGATAAGGGCATCGCTGGATAGACCAGAATTTATTGCCCATCCCTAATTGCCCTTGACAAGGTTGTGGTGAGCTGTTTTCTTAAACCGATGCAGTCTATATTGTTCAGGTTCACCCACAGTGCTGTTAGAAGGGAGTTCTAGGATTACCACCCAGCAACAATGAAGGAATGGCGATATAGTTCCAGGTCAGGATAGTGTGTGGCTTGGAGGGGAACTTGCAGGTGATGGTGTTCCCATGTATTTACTGCCCTTTTCCTTCTATATGGTACAGTTTGCGAGTTTGGAAGATGCTATCTGAGGAGACTTAGTGCGTTGTTCCAGTGCATGTTGTAGATGGTGCACACTGCTGCCACTGTGCGTCGGTTGAGAAGGGAGTAAATGTTTGTGGTTGGGGAGCCAATCATGTGGGCTAATTTGTCCTGGATGGTGTCGAGCTTCTTAAATGTTGTTGGAGCTACACACATCTAGACTAGTGGGGAGTATACCATCGTACCCCTGACTTGTACCTTGGAAATGGTGGACAGACTTTGGGGAGTCAGAAGGTGACTTACTCGTCGCAGGATTCCTAGCCTCTGACCTGCTTTTGTATCCATGGTATTTATATGGCTACTCCAGTTAACTTTCTAGTCAATGGTAGCCCCCAGAATGTTGACAGTGGGGGATTCCGCAATGTTAATGCCATTGAATGTGAAGAGGAGATAGTTAGATTCTCTCTTGTTGGAGATGGTAATTGCCTGTCACTTGTGTGGCACGGATGTTACATGCCACATATCAGCCCAAGCCTATATATAGTCCAGGTCTTGCTGCATGTCCAGATGGATTTTTTCAATATCTGAGGAGTCGCAAAAGGTGTTGAACATTGTGCAATCATCAGCGGACATCCCCATTTCTGACCTTATGATTGAAGGAACGTCATTGATGAAGCAGCTGAAGATGCTTGGGCCTAGGACACTACCCTGAGGAACTCCTGCAGTGATGTCCTGGAGCTCAGATGATTGAACGCCAAGATTAAAAAGATAGGCAGGGTGATAGAGGCTGGAGGAAGTTACTGAAAAAATGCACGTCGGATGAGTTGGAGGAGGTTGCAGAGATAGGGCGAAATGTCGGGACTGAGGGAGGTCACACTGATGGGGCCTAATACATCGACTGGAGCATGTTGCAGAGATCGAGTGAGTTGTTGGGCTTGAGGAGGTTAAAAATATGGGGTCGAGGCCTCGGAGGGATTTGAAAACAATATTTTAACATTCAGGTGTTGTTGGACCAGGCGTGAATGTCGGTTCGTGAAGGCGGAGAGATGGGTGAACATGACCTGCTGCGAGGTAGGACATGGGGGGAGCAGAAAGTTGGAAAATGGGGGGCAAGTCAGGAGAACGTTGGATTTGACAATTTTGGAGATAAAAAAGGTAGAGATGAGGATTTCAGCAGCAGATGAGCTGAGGCAAAGGAGGCGATGGGCAATATTCACCCACCAGCAAACACTGAGTGGCACTGTGAGATTTAGACCACATATCAACCCATTCCATAACCATATGTACAGACTCACAGACCTTAATTGCATACCGCAGAATAATTCTCCACTCATCAGGGTCTGTGAAAATCATTAAATAAATAATATTCATCTGTGGAAGCATTTCTTTCATTGCATAGTTTGATTCGCGGGATCTGGGCATTCCTTGCAATGCGGGCAATGATTGACCATCATTACTTGCTCCTTGAGGAGATGGTGCTCGCTCTTAAACCAGCTGCTGTTCCTTCTGGCGAAGGAGCACCCACAGTTGCTGATTATTTGGGGAGTTCCAGGACCTGGCCTAGTTCTGTAGCCTTCCTTGGCCGCATAGTCTGTCAAAACTGCCTCTCTGCTTTCTCAGAGTATGATTGGGCACTTGAATGAGGGAAGCTAAGGAAGAAATTGCCTGTAAGAATAGTAACGTATTTTGTTTAATATCTACTTTAATCAAACAAAACAATCTGATGGCTGCTGCTTGATGGCCACAAGCTCCCGATGGCGCTATTGGATAAATGGATACATTTGGTTCACTCTTGTGCCCTCCCAAATCTTCCTCGTCAACAATGGGGCCATGGCCAGCATCGCTGCACCGCAGAGACCGCCATCTTTGTGAAGGGCAAAGACAAAAATATGATTACAACAAATAAACTTTGAAATGGGACAGGATTAAAAAACTGCTTGCAACCCCTCTCCCCGCCCCCCCCCCCCACCCCACCTTCCACATGTTATCCCCTGTTCACTTGCGGGTCCCTATCCATTTGTGAGAGGTGATATCTGCCTCAACCAGAAACAGGTCCAACTCTCACTTCAGAGAATTCAGTGAATCGCTATCCACCACATGAGAAAGCAGCCTGGTGCAAAGGTCCAATATTCTCTGGGTAATGAACCATCTCCTGACATCGAACCTAGACCTGGCCTTGTACAATTTCAAGTTCTGACCCAAGGTCCGCTTGAAATTATTTATTTGGGACAAACTCAACTGGAAAACAATATATTTCCTTCATCATCTTGTAAGAGAGGATCAACTCATCCCTAAATCTACTCTTCTCTGAACTGTTGACTTCTAACACTTTCCACGTATGTTATGAACAAAGATGGTGAAATGCCAAGCATGACCCCAAACGTCCAGTTGCTTGCCATTTCAACACACACGCCCTGCTCCCATACCCCCATTTCTGTCCTTGGACTGCTCCAGTGTTCCATTGAACATCAACACAAACTCGAAGAGCAGCACCTGATCTTTCGATTAGGCACTCTATAGCAGTGTGTAATGATCATTGAGAACAATAATTTAGAGCACGGCTGGCCATTTTGTATATATTTCATTTTATTTTTTAACAATGTGCCTGTTTTTTACGTAGACAGAGTTGTTCATTATTCTGTTGTTAACACTGTCTCTGGACGAATGCATTGTCTTTCAACACAATCACTAACTGCCTTTGTTCCATGACAACTTTCAAATTTAATCTATCCTCCCCTCTGCCGTATCACACACCTTTCCTGTTGTTCTCTTTCCCACCAGCTCCCGCCCCTACCTCACTGGCTTAAAACTTATTTCTTTTCTAAACCTTGCCAGTTCTGATGAAGGGTCACAGACCAGAAACGTTCACTCTGTTTCTCTCTCCACAGATGCTGCCAGACTTGCTGAGTATTTCCAGCACTTCCTGTTTTTATTTCAGATTTCCAGCATCTGCAGTATTTCGCTTTCATATAAATAAAGTCCAGCTATCAAAAGATATTCAATGGATCTTGGAGCATAAATTCAAGGAAGTTATCGAGTTCATTCAAGATAAGATAGGCCAGAAGAAGTTAAAGATAAAGAAGGCAACAAACCTTCTGGCTTACAGCACTCACTGGATGCAAGAGACAGCACCTCAGAAAGATAAAGAGGTTGAGCGACTGAACCAGATTTACCGGCATGCGACAAGTGTACGACCGCTCTGTTACAGTTGCGGCATGTCTGAACACAACCTGAAGGCTGGTGCTGCCGTGATTGACCTCAATAAAATAAAAGTCAGTTGAAAGAACAGGAGGAGGAGAATGAATGTTTAAAAAATAAGATTTGGAACTTCAGGGAAGACTGGGGAAGTGAGTGGCATCAGATTGAGGAAAGAGCAACAACTAACTTTCAGGCGTCACGGGCTGTTGCACTGACAATGGTTGTGAAAAGGGAAGGCGAGGGCTCACTGGGAGGAAACACCATAATGGAGTCAAGACCTCTGACTCATTCTGATGCAGAGTGCTTGGCTCGGGAATTGGTGTCCATATAGGACGGAGACAGCCCAAACGCTGTGAAACAGCTGTGAACAACATTTCAAAGAATTCACCCCGAATTAGAAGAGGGAGACCTTAAGAAAATGTTCTTTAGTGAATTGTCAAACAATATCAAAGCTAATTTTGATACGGAAATTTGGGATGAAGGGGTGACCGCTGAGGATGTCATCCAATACGCCCTTGACCGTTCAGGTATTGTGTGTCTGACCCTGTGTCTCTATGTGTGAGACGGTATCTGTATGTGGGACTCTGGGCCCTTCTGTGGACCTGACATGTTGTGTGTTCAACTCCATACACCATGTATCTGATTGTGTTCTTGTGGGTCTCCCAAAATGCCTGACTGTCTGACTCTGTCTGTGTGTGTATCTATCTCTGCATACCCGTGTGTCTGACTTTGTGTAACTGCATGTCTGACTAAGTGTAACAATGTATTTCCTTCTGTATTCCTGACTCTGTATCCAAGTCCTCTGACGCTGTATCCCAGTGCATCTGACTGTGTACCCCTGTGTGCCTGAATCTGTATCCCTGAATCTGACCCTTTGTCCCATTTTTCTGACTCTTTACGTACGTTTGTAACCCTGTATGTCTGACTATATACCCACGTGTATAACTATGTACACGTGTATATGATTCTGTATCTCTGTTTGTGTCTTCCAATCTTTGGTCAGCTTCTGTATCTCTGTGTGACTGACTCTGCAAATCTCTGTATTTGACTATGTATCATGGTGTGTCTGACTCTATACCTCTATTTGTCTGACTCCAGATTACAGACTCTATATTGCTGAGTCTTTGACGCTGTATGCTGTGCATCTGACTGTACCTCTATGTGTCGGACTCTGTGTCTTAGTGCATCTGACACTATCTCTTAGTGTCTGGGTCCTTATGTTTGTGAATCTGACACTGCATACCAGTCCACGTGACTCGCTATTCTAGTTTATCTGACTCTGCATCGTGGTATATCTGAATGTGCATCCACGTGTCAATAACACGGTATCTCAGTATATCTGACACTAGACCTGCGTTTATCTGAGTCTGCTGCCCAGACTGTCTGACACTGTATCCCTTTGTGGCTGAATACATGTACAGGTGGATCTGCCTCTATGTTCCAGTGTGCCTCTGACACTGCATGACTCTGTATCTCTGTAGTTATGACTCTGTAACTCTGTGTATGACTTTATACACTGTGTGTCTAATTGTATTCTTGTTTGTCTGTCTCGATTTCTCTGAATTTCTGACTCTGTGGACTAGTGTTTCTGACTCTGCACCTCTGACTGAATCTCTGATTGATTCTGCATTCCAATGTGTCTGACTCTGGCCCCTTCATATCTGACTCTTTATATTAGTACGTTGACACTGTATCTCCGTCAATGTGACTCGGCATCCCATTCTATCTGACTCTGTAAAGTGGTGTGTCTAACTGCGTATTCATGTGTCAGTCGTACAGTATCTCAGTATGTCTGACTCTTTATCACAGTGGCTTGGATTCTACATTCCTGAAGATCTGACCCTCTATTCCAGGGTTGTCCACATACGACCCGCAGGCTAGAATTTGACCTGGCGAAGGTTTCCATCCAGCCAAAGGCTGTAAACTGTTCCTGGGCCTGTTCCTCATCCTCACTGTGACTGGAGATGAGACATTTCCCGTTGTCTTCTTCTTACAGAGCGGTCTTTTCAAAACCTCACGCTGTCAGTTTCACAGATGTCAGCTGCTGATGTTGGGAACAGCCGTTTCCCAACAGACTCGGGTTTTCGGAAGTCAGAACCCGCTGGAAAACTCCGAGTCTGTTGGGAAACGGCTGTTCCCAATATCAGCAGCTGACACCTGTGAAACTGACAGCTCAATGTTTTTAAATCCATTCCACTTTCTGAGAGGGAGGAGGGAGACAGAGAGAGAGGGTGAACAGAGAGAAGGAGAGAGAGGGAACAGAGATAGGGAGGAGAGAGGAGGAAAGAGAGAAATAAAGGACAAGAGAGAGGCGGACAGAGAGAGAGATCTGAGAGAAAGAGGAGGGTCAGAGAGAGAAAGAGGAGGGGCAGAGAGAGAAATAGGAGGGGCATAGAGAGAAAGATGAGGAACAGAGAGAGGGCAGAGAGCCAGAGAGGGGACAGAGAGAGAGAGAGAGAGAGAGAGAGAAAAGGGGACAGAGAGAGAGAGAGAGCAAAAAAGGGAGAGAAGGGTGAGGGAGAGAGTGAAAGGGGGAACAGCGATACAAAGGAACCGAGGGGCAGAGGGAGTGGGGAACACTGAGTGGTAAGCGGGGAACACTGAGCAAGCAACACTAAGTGGGGAGTCAGAAACGGAGAGTGGGGAACACTGACCGGGCAGCAGGGAGCAATGAAGACACGGGGGTGAAGAGAGAGAGAGAGATTTGGCAAAGCTACAGAAAGAGGGAGGGTGGACGGACAGACAGATGGGGAGAAGGAGACAGAGAAAGGGATAGAGAGAGACAGAGAGAGAGAGAGGGTGTAGGGAGGGGAGAGAGAGTCAAAGAGTCATTTACTTCGGCACAGAAGGAGGCCCTTTTCTCTCCATAGAGCCCATGCAGGCTCTCAACAGAGCGCTGCTGTCAGTCCCACTCCCTGGCTCGATCCACGTAGCCCTGCAAGTCTATCTGACTCAGGTAACCATCCAACCTACTCTTGATGTCATTGATTGTCTCCACTTCCACCACCCTTGTGGGCAGCAGGTTCCAGGTCATTACCACCCGCTGTGTAAAAAAGTGATTCCTCATATCCCCCCTGCATCTTTTGCACAAAGCTTTCAATCTGTGTCCCCTAGAGCTAGAGGAGATGGGGGTGGGGGTGGGATGGAGGGAGGAGAGAGAAAGAGGCACATACACACACAGTGCAGTGAGAGGGTGGGGGATAGGGAGAAATCAAGGTTTCTCCTGAAAGATGGACCTCTATCCAGAATACTCTGCATTGCTTCGTTCGGTGCATGGACAGAGATTTACTACTTATGTTCGCAAAAAATAATGCCAGGTATATCAGTAAGTCTATTTTCAATATAGTGACGAGAAAGTAAGTCAATAAATTAGTATTCTCATTTAATGCTTCTTCACAAACATGCATATTTGTTTTTGTTTCTATTAGCAAGATAAATTTTGCATGCATGTATCATTAAAAATGTGTTCACTGCACCTGATTCTGTATACCCATGAGCCTGACCCAGTCTATCAGTGCATTTGCCTGTGTATTTAAGTGAGTTTGACTCTCTATTCGAGTACCTCAGACTGTGTATGCCTGTTTCTTGACTCCGTAACAATGCAACTCTGTATCTCAGTGTTTTTTTAAATCTTTCATGGGATGTGGGCATCACGAGCAAGGCCAGCATTTGCTTCCCATCCATAACAAGAGAGTGGCTTGTTTGGCAATATCAGAGGGGAGTGAGGAGGCAGCCACATTGTTGTAGGCCTGGAGTCACATGTAGCACAGACCAGGTAAGGTCAGCAGATTTCCTTCCCTAAAGGAGATCAGTGACCCAGATGGGGTTTTACAACAATTGATGATAATTTCATGACATCATTTAAGATTTTATTAATTAATTCAGTTTAGATTCCACCAGCTGCCATAGTTGGATTTGAACCCGTCTCCCCACAGCATTAGCCTGGACCACCAAAGCACAGGCTGAGAGACATTACTACTACACCACCGTCTCCCCCGACTCTGTATTGCTGTGTATCAGACCATGTATCTCTCTGGCTCTGTATCTCTATGCGTCTCAACCTGTATCTCTATGACTCTGTGCCTCTGTGCGTTTGATCCAGTATCTCTGTGACCCTGTATCTCTCTGCATCTCAGCCGGTGTCTCTGTGACTCTGTACCTCTGTGTGCGTTTGACCCTGTATCTCTGTGACCCCCTGTACCTCTGTGCATCTCAGCTGGTATCTCTGCAACTCGATACATCTGTGTGTATTTGATCGTGTATGTCTATGACTCTGTACTTCTGTGACTGTATCTCTGTGCGTCTGACTCTGTGTCTCTGTGTCTCACCCTGTAACACTTTATGTACGACTCTGTATCTCTCTGTTTATAATTCTGTATCTCTATGTGTCTGACTCTGAATCTCTCATGTATGACCCAGTATCACTGTGTATCTGATTCTGTATCTCTGTGGCTCTTTATCTCTGTGTGTATAACCCTGTATCATTCTGCGTATGACCCTGTAGCTCTATGTGTCTGACCCCCTCCCTCTGTGACTCTGCATTTCAGTTTGTATGGCTCTGAGTCTCTGTGATCCTTTAATCTCCGTGGCTGTGACTCTGTATTCCAGTGTGCCTGATTCTGTATCCAAGTGTCTCTGACTCTGTACCCCACACTTTCTGAATTTCTATCTCTGCGTATTCAGCTCTATATTCCTGTGTGTCTGAACATATTTTGACTGGCTTGTATCCCTGTGTCTCTGACTCTGAGACACTATATTTATGATTCCATATTCCCGTGTATGTTATATATTCTTGTGCATCTGACCCTGTGTCCCATCTTTTTCTCTCTCTGTACCCTTGTGCAAGCATGACCCCGGTTCTCTATGTGTTGTGTTCTGTATCCGCATGTCGGTTCTGTTTCCTAGTGAGTCTGTCTCTGTCCCTTCATGTCTGACTTTTGATATTTCTGTGTCTGACACTGAATACCTTTCCACGTGACTCGGTATCCCAGTATAGCTGACTATGAATCGTCGTGTGGCTGATTGTGTGTCAATGAGTCAATGAAACTGTATCTCGGTGTGTCTGACTTATTTAATGCTCTACGTCTGAGGTGTTCACCCTATGAGTCTGGGTGTGTACCACAGTGTGTCGGACGCTGCATCCCTGCATGAATTAAGTGCACTGGTGCATCTGTCTCTCTGTTACAGTCTGTCTGACGCTTTATGCCTGTGGGTCCAATTCTGCTCTCGAGTCTGACTAACGCTGTATTGCTTTGTGCCTGACTCCTGTAACCCTGTAGATGAATCTTTATCTCTGTGCATGAATCTCTCTATCTCTGTGCTTTTGACCTTATACCCTAAGTGACTGATTGTATTCTTGTGTATGTCTATCTAATTAGACCTGAGCTTCTCTGGATTGAATTCCATTTGCCACGTTTCTGCCCACTCAACTAAACCATTGATATAAGTCTGGAGTCTACAGCCATCCTCTTCACTATCAACTACACGACCAATTTTTGTCTCAACTGCAGATTTCCCAATTATGCCTCCCAATCATCAATATATACCACAAATAGCAAGGGACCCAACACTGTGCCCTGTGGAACACTGCTGGAAACAACATTCCATTCACAAAAACATCCGTGGACTACTACCCTTTGTTTTGTCATTGAGTCAATTTTGGATCCAACAGGCCACATTCCCCCTGTATCCCATGGGATTTCATTTTACTGACCATGCGGCACCTTATCAAATACCTTACTATAATCCACTGCACTGCCTTCATCAATCCTCCTTGTTACTTCCTCAAAGAATTCAATTAAGTAAGTAAGACATGATCTTCCCCTAACAAATCCATGCCTACTGTCCCTGATCAGTCCGTGTATTTCTAACTGACAGTTTATCCTGTCCCTCAGAATTGATTCTAATAATTTCCCCATCACCAAGGTTTTACTGACCGGCCTATCATTATTTGGCCTGTCACTTGCACCCTTTTTCAACAATGGTACAACATTCGCAGAGCTCCACTCCTCTGGCACTTCGCCCGTATCCGGTGAGGATTTGAAAATGATCCTCAGTGCATCCACTATTTCCTCCCTGCCTTCCTTTAATAACCAGTGATGTAATCCATCAGGCCCTGGTGATTTATCCACTTTCACGGATGCCAGACCCTCTAGTACTTCCTCTCTCATTATGCTAATTGCATCTAATATTTCACACTCCTCGTTTGCTACAATGTCTGCATCAACCCTCTGATTTGCGAAGACAGAGGCAAAAAACCCATCACAAACCCTGCCCACATCATCTGCATCCACATCTAACTTCCCTTAAATATCTCTGATAGGCCCTACTGCTTCCTTAGTTATCCTCTTGCTCTTAATATGATAATACATCTTTAGGCTTTCCTTGCTTTTACCTGCCAATAACTTTTCATGTCCTCTCTTTGCTTTTCTAATTTCCTTTTTTACTTTGCCCCTGCACTTTCTATACATCTCTACACTTTCTAAAGTATGAAGTTTTTTTGCGATCTTCAGAAGAAGTCTTTTAGTGCTTCAACTTACCCTGGAAGCCTCTTGATAACCAGGGTTCGTGGTTTGGCCTTACCACCCTTTACCTTTGTGGGAAAATGCTTGCACTGTGCCTGTAGAATCACACTTTGTGAACGCTTCCCACTGGTTTGCCATTGATTTTCCCTCGTGTAGCTGTACGTAGTCCACTTTTGCCAGATCACCTTTCAGTTTGATAAAATTTGCCTTTCCCCAATTTAGAACTTTCTTTCCTGTCTTATCTTTGTCCTTTTCCATTATTATGCGAAAACTGTGTTATGATCGCTAATTCCAACATGATCACCCACTGCTACTTCATCTACTTGCCCAGCTTCATTACCGAAGACTAAATCTAGAATTGCGCCCGCTTCCGTTTGGGCTTGTTATGTGCTGGCTGAAAAAGTTCCCTAGAATGCAGTTCAAGAATTTTGTGCCCTCTCTGCCTTTCACACTGTTTGCATCCCAGTTGATATTAGGATAACTGAAATTCCCAACTGTTATTCCCTATAGTTTTACACTCAGACATTTGCCTACATATTTGTTACTCTATCTTACTCTCACTATTTGGGGGTCTATAGCACACTCACAGTACTGTGGATGCTCCTTTTATTTCTGATTTCCACACATTTGATCTCATTTGATGATTCATTTGGCGTATCATCCCTCCTCCTAGCTGTTACTGATTCCTTAATCAATAATGTTACACCCTCTCCTTTTTTAATTCTCCTCTATCCCACCTAAAAACTCTGTATCCAGGGAAGTTGAGCTGCCATTCTTGCCCCACTTTAAGCTAAGTTTCCGTTATAGCAATGATATTGTATTGCCCTGTGCCGCCAACTCATCGACTTTATTTACTATCCTCCTTGCATTTAAATAAATACCTTTTTACACTGCCAATTCCTGTTCTGCACACTTTTTAACTATTGCTTCTTCTGTTTTGCCGAGTCACCCGCTAATTTTCTGCCTTCCGTTCCCTGGCCTTAAATTGTCCTATCTGAAACTGCCCTCAGGATCCCATCCCCCTGCCTAACTAATTTTAACCATCCCCAACAGCACTGGCAAACCTTCCTGCAAGGATATTTGTCCCAGTCCTATTCACGTGGCGACCGTCTTGCTTGCACAGGTTCCACTTTCCCCAGAATCGGTCCCAATGTCTCAGAAATGTGAAGCCCTCCCTCCTGCGCCATCTCTCCAGCCATGCATTCACCTGGTGTATTCTCCTATTTCTATACTCACTAGCACGTGGCCTTGCAAGTAATTAAGGCATGACGACCCTTGAGGTCCTGCTTGCTAATCTCTTTCATATCTCCCCATACTCAGCCTGCAGGATCGCATTCCTCTTTCTTCCTATATCGTTGGTACCTATGTGGACCACGACTTCTATCTGTGCAACCTCGCCCTCCACAATGCCTTGTAACCGCTCAGTGATATACATGACCGTTGCACCAGGGAGGCAACATACCATCCTGGAATCACGTCTGCGACCACAGAAACACCTATCTGTTCCACTAACTATAGAATCCTCTACCACCATTACTCTCTTGTCTGTTCTCCTCCCTCCTTGCACTGCTGAGCCACCCATGGTGTTCTGGACATGACTCTCGCTGCACTCTCCAGAGGAACCCTCTCTTCAACCGGTATTCAGAACTGAAAACTGGTTAGAAAGTGCAATCTTCCCTCGGGTCTCCTGCCTTGACTTTCCTGTCTGTATGACAGCACCCAGTCTGTCTATCCCTGCCATCTCTTATGCTCTGGGGTGAATACTTCCTGAAATACACTTTCAATGTCGTTCTCTGCATCGCAGATGCACCACAGTGACTCCAGCCACCGCTAGATTTCTGAAACCCGGGGTTCAAGCTTCTGCAGCTGGTGACACTTCCTGCAGATGTGTTTGTCAAGCACACTATTAAAGGCAGAGCACGGTCACTAATAATGCATATGTAGGGAACCATTAGTTACTTACAACCAGTGCTCACAACCAGTGCACGTGTAGGAACAGCACTCATACCAGAACAGCACGATCACACATGGTGTATGTGTATAGGCATTGCTAGCACCAGAAGAGCAGAGTCAGATCTAGTGTAGTTGATGTTGTAGCACTAGTAACAGAAGAGCATGAACATTTCATGTGTAACTGTGTATTACTGGTGGTACCGTTTGGACACTATCATCTCTTGTATAAGCGCAGTTTACCACTCGCACCAGAGGACAATTTTCATCAGTCGTGTAATTGTAGGGTACCACTGGTACTGAAGCAACATATATGTCTCCACTGTATTCCAGAGGAAAACTGTATTATCTAGCCCCAGAATAGGGCACCACCAGTACCAGAGGAACATTTTTACCTCTCGTCTAAATGTTGTATTACCACTGGCACTGGAGGAAGAATGGTACCTCGAAAGTAAGTTTAGGTTTGCACTCACATCGGGGTTAGAAATCCATCTCTCGTGTGATGTTACGTCACCACTTGTACTGGAGGAGCATGGTCTCCTCTAATTCATGTGCGGGTCTACCACTGACATTGGAAGAACACCTTTTAGTGGAAATGTAGAGTGTCACTAGGACAGGAGAGGCACGATCACCTAAAGTGCAACTGTGGTTGCTGCACTTGTACTGGAGTAGCGCATACACCTTTCATTTGTGAGGAGTACACAAAAAAACTGCAAGAGATATAGGCAGGTTAAGTGAGTGGGCAAAGTGATGGCCGATGGAG
Organism: Heterodontus francisci; assembly: GCF_036365525.1. Classification (NCBI taxonomy): domain Eukaryota; kingdom Metazoa; phylum Chordata; class Chondrichthyes; order Heterodontiformes; family Heterodontidae; genus Heterodontus; species Heterodontus francisci. The sequence goes on along the minus strand of NC_090412.1, from coordinate 31,072,874 downwards.
TATAATGTAGGGAAGTGTAAGGTTATTCACTTTGATAGTCAGAAAAAAAGGCTGATTTTTAAAAAGTTGAGAAACTTCTAAATGTTGATGTTCAGATGGAGTTAGGTATGATCGTACAATGAACGCCGACAAAATAGCATGCAGGAAGAGCAAGCAATTGAGAGGCAAGTGGGATGTTGGCCTTTACTGCAAGGAGAACAGAGTACTGTAATAAGGATGTCTTGCTACAATTGTACAGGGCTCTGGTGAGACCACTCCTAGCGTACTTTAGTCAGTTTCAGTCTCCATATCTAAAGGAAAATATAATTGCTATGGGAGCAGTTCACCAGATTGGTTTCTGGGATGAGTGAGTTGTACTATGATGAGAGGCTGAGTAAATTGGGGCTATACTCTCTGGAGTTTAGAAGAATGACAGACGATTGATTGAAACAAATAAGAATCTGAAGGGGTTTGTTAGACTAAACGCTGTGAATGGTAATCCTGGGGAATCCCGAACATGTGGGGCCACAGTCTCAGGATAAGGGTTTAGGGCAAGGGTTACGATTAGGACTATGTTGAAGGGACATTTCTTCTCTCAAAGGGTGTGAATCGTTGGAATTTTATACCCCAGAGGAGAGTGGATGCGCCATCCCTGAAAAAAATATATTTAATGCTGAGATAGACACATTCATCACCTTTCATGGAATAGAACTGCAGGGAGTGGACATAAAAGTGGAGTTGAGGAAAAGGATCAACAGAGGTCGCATTCAGCAGCAGAGCAGATTTGAGAGACATATGGCCTACTCCTGATCATATCTCTTATGTTCTTTAGTTCTTATGTAAGTGCAGGGAACCATTAGTAACGGAGGAGCACTGTTACCTCCATTACAATTTTAGATAATCACTTACCTTACATAAGTGTCGGGTTACCACCATTCATCACCTCTACAGTAAATAAAGGGAATCAAGAGTATCATACAATGGCTTTTATCTGCATTGTAAATGTAGGGAACCACTAGTATTGGAGCAGGATGGTCACATTGCCTGTCAGTGTAGGTTCTACCAGTATAAAGGAAGATGGACACGTTTACTGTCATCATAGGTGCCATTAGTATGAACGGAACATGATCACCTTCAGAGTAAGTGATGTCACACCACTATTACAGAGACATCCTGCTCACCTCAAGCATAATCGAAGGGTACCGCTAGTTCTGGAGGCAGATGGCCACCTCTAGTGTGAATGTGGTGTAACTCTAACAAGGATAAGCATGTAGACCTCTGTTTACATGTAGTGTTCCCACTAGTCTCAGAAACCTAAACTCACCTGTATTGCTGCAGGATCAATTTTATCACAATAGAAAGGGTAGCACAGTGGCGCATTGGTTAACACCGCAGCCTCACAGCTCCAGGGACCCGGGTTCAATTCCGGGTACTGCCTGTGTGGAGTTTGCAAGTTCTCCCTGTGTTTTCGTGGGTTTCCTCCGGGTGCTCCGGTTTCCTCCCACATGCCAAAGACTTGCAGGTTGATAGGTAAATTGGCCATGATAAAATTGCCGCTAGTATAGGGAGGTGGTAGGGAAATATCGGGACAGGTGGGGATGTGGTAGGAATATGGAATTAGTGCAGGATTAGTATAAATGGATGGTTGATGGTTGGCACAGACTCGGTGGGCCGAATGGCCTGTTTCAGTGCTGTATCACTAAACTAAAAATCAAGTGTCACCCGTGCAGAGGGAGCGCTACAGCAGCTCATTTAAATATAGGTTTCCCAGGAACTTACTCCACTGCTAATCTTCTATAATCATGCTGAATGGAGTAAAATGCTGTCAGAGATATAACCATATATATTTCAAACAGCCACTAAAACGTTATTTATCTCGTTTCTCTTTCTTACAGTGAACTTCGTGACGATTGTAATTCTCTCCCGCCAAAACTGCGGCCTTTCCAAATGTATTTCTGTTTATATGGTGGCCATAGCAACAGCAGATCTCCTGGTCATGATCATCAATGTAATGGTGTATCGTATTTATAGTTATCACTTTCCATTTTCCATCCTGTCTTACACCCCCGTGTGTAGGATTGTTATATACATCACAACTATCACCTTTGATTTGTCTGTTTGGTTCACAGTCTTCTTCACATTTGACCGTTTTGTAGCTGCCTGCTTCCAGAAGTTTAAAGCAAGATACTGCACAGCAAGAACTGCAGGTGTGGTTATAACAGTGTTCTGTTTCTTTTTATTTGCATTCGAACCTCAGCAAATAATTAACAATGTGCAGTGGGCCTGTCGGCCAAGCGTGGATTTTTTTCCCTCACCACTGGGTCTAGCGTGGGTCTGGTTTCACACCGCCTGGGTCGTTTGGCTTCCTTTTACTTTAATTGTCTCATTTAATTGTTCAATCATTGGATGTATTTTAGCGGCCAATAGAACCCGTAGGAATCTCCGGGGTAACAGGAGTGAGAATCTCAGTGATTCAGAAATGGAGAACCGAAGGAAATCCATTATTTTATTGTTCACTTTATCGGGCTGTTTTATACTGTCGTGGTTGACAGTTGCCGTGATTTTTTGGCGACCAGACTGCCAAACACCAATAATTACCGTGGTGACCTCACAGCCCCTGGATATATCGTCAATGAAACCAGAACTTGCCTTAAATTTTTGAGTTGTATTCAAAACCCATGTATTTATGTAGCGACCCAGAGAAAATTCAGAGAAGAGCTGAAGAATGTTGTTAAATCTCCCTGGCCAGTACTTTTGAGATTAGTTAGAAAATGCAGATAAAATTACAGAATGCTTGTTCACATCTGAAGCTCAATTTCAACTCATTTACTACCGTACAAGGTCCTTCCTTTCGGAAACGTGAAATGTATGATGAGCTATTTGCGCACTGTTGTTTCATTTTGTAGCACACGTTTGATGTCAGATTTACATTCTTTCTTCACCCTTCCTTCATTGAGTAAACATAACTTATTCCGGTAAAATCTGCACATTTCAAGTTCACGTTTCAAAGATCACAATGATGGGTTTCACTTGGTGCAGAAACAGAGGTCCGACGATGGTTGATATAGGTAACATTCCCGGAAGCTTGGTGTGAATATTGCCAGTGTGGGACTCACTGTCAGGCACCATTCCTCATTGACAAATATAACCAGGATCTTGTAACATGAGACGTTTTCGAATGGAGGAAACAGTCAGAACTCGGCACAGATCAATGTGACGTTTCATCTCTTTTGCACCAGATACTGAATTGAATTCTTCACTGTGACACGGAGTTCAATCACCACGAGAGACAACAAGTAAAATTAGAAAATGGATGCTCCTGTCAGGACATATACTTCAGTGTAGAAGAACACAGGGCGGCACAGTGACGCAGTGGTTAGCACCGCAGCCTCACAGCTCCAGCGACCCAGGTTCGATTCTGGGTAGTTTGCAAGTTCTCCCTGTGTTTGCGTGGGTTTCTTCCGGGTGCTCCAGTTTCCTCCCACATGCCAAAGACTTGCAGGTTGATAGGCAAATTGGCCATTATAAATTGCCCCTAGTATAGGTAGGTGGTAGGGAAAAATAGGGACAGGTGGGGATGTGGTAGGAATATGGAATTAGCGTAGGATTAGTATAAATGGGTGGTTGATGGTCGGCACAGACTCGGTGGGCCGAAGGGCTTGTTTCAGTGCTGTATCTCTTTAAAAAAACAGAATGAGAATAATGCTTAACGGTAGCACAGAAATTCGCAAACATTATCCTGACAGTTTGTAATGGGATAGTCCGTGGCACCTGTCCCTACTTCAATATATCAAAAAAGAAAACCCTGACAACTCAGTTAGCTGCACTTTAATGAAGTTCAAATAGTAGAAGTCTGTCGTATTATTTTTACCGAGCCCATACAGTGCAACAGGTGCAAGGAATATCCTGTACAGTGAATCCAAGTATTATCCTCAGTTGTGTAGATCCTGTTGTAAGAAAGCTGAGTTTTGGTATCCTGAAAGATAACCGCTGAAAAATGAGACACATCCTACATTCCCTCCTTTATCTCATGAGTAAGGAATTGTTTGGGATTGGTGGCAGGCGGTTGGGTTAGGTGGTTAAGTTCCAGTGTAGGTGGAGGGATGAATAATGTTTGACTAAGTTCACGATCTCTGTTGCATTTTACCCAATTCGGATCACAAGAATGCAATTTATTAACCATCGATTAACTTATCCCAAAGCTTCTGAGTGAGAGAAATTCTCGCAAATGAGAAGGAAGAACCCAAACACTACAGATTTCTATATACCAGTGACACACGAGGATATGAGGATAGTGTGGGAAAAAGGCATTGAAGTGGATAATCAGCCATGATAATATTGAATGACAGGGTAGGCTCGATGGACTGAATGGCCCACTCCTGCTGCTATGTTCCTATATTCCTATGTCTGTGTGTCCTGACCTGTAAAATATTCTGGGACTTCTTATGTTGTGGACCGCTGTACTAATGTACATTGTTATATTTGAAGTCGGCTCAAGGTTGGTGCAGGGGAAATGTGTGTTGATATTCCACTCCCTGAGGTGGCAAGTCCAGGGTTCATTTCTATCTTCCTCATCACAATAGAATCTGCAATGTTAAGCTGCTTACCCAGAGGAAGAGAAGAGTCATCGCAGGCCATGTGATACTGGGCAGCTGCCCTACAACTCCTAGCGGTTGGTTCAAGGAGTCAAAAATCCACACCTAGAATAAAATAGAACTATTCCCGTAAGTCAACATGTGTTTAATGTCACCATTCAAATATTTTAATATTAATTTGCACTTTTCTTTCCTTTCTGCTACTTGTATGGAATAAATTCACTCACAGTCCAGCTGCCAACTCCAGCTCCTGCGTTCATTTTGTACAATTGATGAATTGGTAATTGGGGGTTAAAACCTGTCTCCAGGTGACGTCACAAATGGACCAAGGAGCCAATCGCTCAACAGCCAGAGTAGGTCCCGCCCACTCGCGGTAATACAGTGTCACATGGTGAGGATTGGTGAAGTCTCACTGGCCTCGAGGGCAGATTGCATGATCAGACCAATGGAGGAATGACCGTGTCTGTCACTCCAGATCACGTCTAACGCGCTCCCAAAATTATCGCCTCCAGGTCACGTCTAACGCCCTCCCAAAATTACCCTTTGTGAATCTTATCGCCCGAGCTTGGAATGTGAAGTTTCACTATTCAATATTCGTCCCACAACTCGTCCCCCCGCCCCTTGTTTCAACGAACTACAGAAATGCAAAACTGATTTTTGGATCAGCAAAGGGTTGGAGGAAAGATTTCCAAGGTGACTGTTGGGGCATTAAGAGAAAAATGAGCAAGATGACTGTTGATAATTGTGACTGAACATTTCCTATCTTTTTGGAATCACTCTCTTGTCTCTTGTGCAGTCCTGTGAATGTGCTGTGAGGAAATGCATGAAATTGGAAGGGCAGTTCTGGCCTTCAAACAGGAGCTCAAATAAAAGTATTGAAGAGCGAAAGGGTGGAATATGACCAGGGTTTGATACCAGACACTCGCAATGCTCCAGCAGCATGTACAAGAAATGTACAATTGGAATAAAGAGGGCTGATCTCTGGAAGTTGTTAATGGAACCACAGACTTAGTGCTGCACCTTTCCAGAGTCAGCTGCTGTAGTTGGTAAATTTCGTGCTTTGTGTAGATCTCTGTGAGCGTGTGGAGTACAGACCAGTGCTGGGTACATGAACTAAATGGATAATAAAGGTGCCATCAGTCGACGGTAATTTAAAAAACGAGGAACGTACTTAACCAAAAGAACAATCTCCAGCCCTTATTATTCATCTTTAAGAGAGGTGGCAGGATGTTTGCTATATTTTGCTGAGACATTTGCTTCGTCTTATTTTTCCATTGAGCGTTTATTTTAATGACAGGTCAGCATCTGTGAAAAAGTGAGGGGCAGAATAGTCATCAGTACACCAGCTTCCGGGATATACTGAATAATCTTGGCCCTGTGCACAATAAAACCCCACAGGTCTTGAAAGAAAAGAATCTAAAACTAAAATGTGAAGGGATTAAAAGAACATTTTTGCTGGGTTGAAGGTGGAAAAAGGGGGAAAGAAGATGTTGATATGTTAAAAAAATAAGAATGGAATTTTCTCCATGCTACAGTTTGAGTGCCAGCTTTCTCGGCGGCATGGAGTGTGCAAAGTGTGAGTACTTTTCCTTTACAGTCACCTGACACCATTCTCTTGACTGAAGGATTCCAGCTGCTGTTTGGAGAGCACTGAGGAAAGAATGAATTTCAGGTTGGGACATTAATCTCGTTAACTTTTTAGGTATCTTTCACTTTGCTTTTTTTTGCCCCCATCACCCCCGAAAACCCGTTCAGAGAGGAGTATCCAGAAAAGCTGCAGACAGCTTCTTCATGCATTTGACTCACAGACATGTGAGCAAATGTATAGCTAATGGAACAAAAGGGAGAATAACAACATGGATTCGAAATTGGCTGAGTAATAAGAAACAGAGAGTAGTAGCTAATAAATTTTTTTTTCAGGCTGGAGGAAGGTTTGTAGTGGCGTTCCCCAGGGGCCATTGTTTGACCTTTGCTTTTCCTGATATATAGTAACGACCTACACATTGGTGTACGGGGCAAATTTTCAAAATTTCTGGATGATACGAAGCTTGCAAGCATTTTGAACTGTGAGGACGATAGTGCAGAACTTCCAAAAGGCATAGACAAGTTGGTGGAATGCGTTGACAGGTGGCAGATGAAGTTCAATGGGGAAAAATGTGAAGTGATTCATTTTGGTGGGAAGAACACTGAGAGACAATATAAAATAAAGGATATCAACATATCAACATGGATGAAAATGGAATAGTGTAGGTCAGATGGTTTCACAGCTCGGCGCAACATCGAGGGCCGAAGGGCCTGTACTGCGCTGTAATATTCTAATTCTAATTCTAATTCTAATTCTAATTCTAATTCTAATTCTGATACAACTCTTAGAGGCGGTGCAGGAGCAGAGGGACCTGGCTGTATATGTGCATATGTCATTGAAGGTGGTAGGACAGGTTAAGAGAGAGGTTATTAAAGCACTTAGTATGCTATGACTTATTAACAGTTGCAAAGAGTTCAAAAATAAGGAAGTTGCATTAAACTTGTATGGCCAAAACTAAAATATTCTGTTCAGTTCTGGGTGCTGCATTTAAGGAAAGATGTGAAGACATTGGAGAGAGCGCAGAAACATTCACGAAAATGGTTCCAGGGATGAAGAACTTCATTTATAAAGATAGATTGGAGAAGTTCAGACTGTTTTCCTTGGAGAAGAGTAGGCTGAGAGTGGTTTGATAGAGGTATCCAAATCCATGAGGGAAATGGACAGTGTAGAAGGGAAAAATGTTCCCACTCGTGAAAATATCGAGAATGCGATGGAAACATGTGGGGAAACTTTATTTCATGCTGCAAGTGGTTAGGATCAGGAATGCACTGCCAGAGAGTGCGGTGGAAGCAGGCTCAATCGAGGCATTCAAAAGGGAATTAAATAGTTATCTGAGATGGAAGAGTGTGTAGGGTTACGTGCTGAAGGCGGGAGAATGGCACTAAGTAAATTGTTCATTCGAATATCTGGTGCAGACACGATGGCCCGAATGGTATCCTTCTGTGCTGTAACAATTCAGCAATTCTGTTTGATTCTGCATCCTGTTTAGTGTCCTCAACCTTGAGAAACACTAACTGGGAGACACAGTTAGCCCGCACCCTCCAGCTCTCACTTCACCGATATCATTCTCCTTGTCTGCAACAAATATCATCGTAGAAGTATGGAAACTCGGTGCCCTGCTCCACCATGAATTCAGCTTCCTCTCCTACACCCAAACCATTACTAGTTAGCGGTCTATCACCAGCAAAAGATTGCTTGCTCACTCTCCATGCAGTCGCAACCCGAATCCAGCACTTATCATCTCAATCCCAAAGTTCTCCCCTGCCCTTGTTCCATTTACCCACTCCCCTATCCACAAGGTTTCCTGTCCAGCGCAAGTCTTGATCTGAATGAAGTCCGACACACCTGTTCCCTGCCTTTTTGCCAGTTTATACTGGTTCCCAGTGCGCCAGTAAATTGATGAGAAGATCATTGCCCTCTCATTACAAGTTGCTCCAGCACAAAGGGTTATTTTTGCAGTTCACTACATTCTTAATATAAATCATTGTCCATTGTTCAGAAAAATCAACCCTGAGATTGAATTAAGTTCTCATTCACTGAAACATTATATTTAAAATGGCGTTTTTTTAGGAGCAGGATACTTTCTCTCAATGAAGGGATTCACAACCTTCCTACTGAGCCTGACTGCCGGAGTTAAAGAGATCATCAATTTATACATGATCGGTCAATTTACATGTGCTTTGTTTAGTGATGGGTACTTGATCAATTTCGGGATGATGGGTCAATATACCTACGTTACACATTGGTTAGATGCTGAGCATTTGATCAGTTTCTGGTGAAGGGTCAGTTTATTTTTGCCGCATTGATTGGACTGAGATTCAAGTTGAGATTGTTGCAATCAAAGTAGCAGCTGCATGTTCGTTTACTTTCTGCTATGAAGGGAATGGAATTTATTATGGAAAGATTGAGACAGTCTGGTGTTGCTCACTGCAGAAATCTATGTCACAGCGAACCAGCTCTCCTGTAACAAGCACGGCCTCCCTCTGTGTCTTGTCTTACAAGAGGGATTTTTGTTCTGATGAATGGTCACTGAGCTGAAACGTTAACTCTGTTTCTCTAGCCACAGATGCTGCCAGACCTACTGAGTATTTCCAGCATTTCTTGTTTTTATTTCAGATTTGCGGCATCTGCAGTATTTTTCTTTTATTCTTGTTTCTGTGAAAAGTTTTCCCAATGTTCTTAATGACCATGATAGGACTCGAACATGCAGGATTATGATGACTGTAAAAACACAGAAATCAGACGCTGTATACATTCGGCCATGCAGTCCTCCCTCGTGTCCCCAGCTCAATGAATCTGAACCAGAGTGTCTCCATGCAGAGATACTTCCGACAGATGTGACAACTCAGGACAGTCCTGCTGTCCACAAATCCCCACATACTGCAGTTTTGACACTGTATCTCTGAGTCTCTGATAGGCAATCCCAGTCTGTATAACACTGTACCTCAGGGAGCCAGTCTCTGCATTCAAAATCCGGGAACTCCCTCCCGAACAGCACTGTGGGTGTACCCTCACCAGATGGACTGCAATGGTTCAATAAGGCAGCTCATCACCACCTTCTCATGGACAATTAGGGATGGGCAATAAATACTGGCATTGCCAGGGGCATCAGTATCCCAGGAAAGTGTATTTTTAAAAATCTTCTTGTCTATACCGATCGAAGGAGTGAAACTAAGGTTCAAGTGATGACTTCCTGCGATAAGGGGATGGTCCATATTTGTTATAATCTAGAAGGGTAATTGATTAAGGATAGAACCTGAAAAAATCTTTTCACATTTCTAGATTTATTTATAGAGTTTCACATTAAATACATGCACCTCCTAACTTCCAAATCCAGTCTCTCACTATTTATAGGAGGCTCAAGTGAATCCCCAGTTAATGCCCACCACCTACATAAAATTATAAACAATATTCATACTATTAAGGTTATGAAGAGAGACTGAGTAGGCTAAGCCTATACTCCATATAAAGGATAAGAACGAGAGGTTATCTAATTGAAACAGATACAATTCTTAAAAATTTGAACGCTTAGAAAATGCTTCCCCTGGGTGGAGACTCTGGAATCTGGGTGACAGATGCAGAATAAGGTGTTGGCCTTTTTCGGACTGAGATGAAGAGAAATGTCTTCATTCAGCTACTAGTGAATCTTTGGAATACTCTGACCCAGAAAGCTGGGTTGATTATACTCAAGAGGGAGATCGATAGATTATTGGTAAAAAAAATTCTGGGTACCACCTGTGTGGAGTTTGCAAGTTCTCCCTGTGTCTGCGTGGGTTTTCTCCAGGTGCTCCGGTTTCCTCCCACAGCCAAACGACTTGCAGGCTGGTAGGTAAATTGGCCATTATAAATTTCCCCTAGTATAGGTAGGTGGTCGGGAAATATAGCGACTGGTGGGGATGTGGTAGGAATATGGGATTAGTGTCGGATTAGTATAAGTGTGTGTTTGATGGTTGGAACAGACTCGGTGGGCCGAAGGGCCTGTTTCAGTGCTATTTCACTAAACTGAGCTAAACTAAACTAATAAGGGACATGTTGAAAGTACGGGAAGGTGGAGTTGAGGGAGAATATCAGGTATATTGTTAAATAACAAAGCAAGTTCAAAGTGCAAAATGACCGACCCCAGTTCACCTTGTGCACTTAAACTTGAATTATTCTGTGTGGCTTTTAGTTTACAAGAGCATGGCACCCTGAAATGTTTAAGAGCGGCCGTGCAAACGCGTTATTTATATAGTATAAGACCTGTGTGGTGCTGTTTGGGCTGCTGCCTAGTCACACAGATTACCCGAACATTGCCAGCTTCCATTTCTTATGTACTGCTGTTACACACTGATTGATTTCAAGGGGCCCGTCCGCCTGGATTCACATTGTCTGATAACACTGGAGTGATGCTAATTGGGGCACAGATTGTTGAATCACGCTTGGTTCTTCCACCAGGGATTTAACACTGACTGATCTCACTGGGCCAAACCTCCAGGGTTACACACTGTCTGATCTCCCTGGGTCCACCTTTCCCGGGTTGCACACTGTCTGATCTCATTGGGTTCATCCTTCCTGGGTTTTGCACTGTCTGATCTCACTCAGTGCATTCACGCCGGGTTACACACTGTCTGATCTCACTGGGTCCTTCCTTCCCGGATTACACGCTATCTGATCTGACTGGGCCCCTCCTCCCCAGGATACACACTGTCTGTGTGTTTGTTTTGAAGTTTTAAAAAAAACTTTCTGTAGAAGTCCAGTTGCTTGAGACTTCTGCATTTTCACTCACAGATGATATGTACCAATGTATTAAAACTGCCAAATAACCTTCTTATCTCCCACCATCAGATCATCCTCTTTGTAATGATCCGATTCAATTCATTTTCGAGGGTTTGCAACCCAGATCGCCCTCTACATTCTGACCCGGTTCAGTTAAATCCCCAATGTTTTTATCTTGGACCATCCCCTGCATTATGACCTATTTCAGTCCATTCTTCTGCATTTTCTAATCTCAGATCATCGCTTATATTGCGCCCCAGTTGAGGCCATTCCCTGGGTTTTAGAGAAACGTAGAAACAAACATTTACAAAACAGAAGGAGGCCATTCAACCTGTTGCATCTGTACTGGTCAGAAAAGAGCAATGCAGTCTCATCAAAACTCCCAGCTCTTGGTCCATAGCCCTGTTAGTTAGAGCAGCTGAAATGTGTATCTAGATTATTTTTTTAATATGAGGTTTTCTGCCTCAGACACTGATTCAACAACAGCCTGAACACGGATGGCCTGTTCATATTTCACCAAAACCAGTCATCTCCAGCCCTCATCACAGCCTTGGCCAGACCACAAACAAAAGAGCTGAATTCTAGAGGTGAGATTACAGCGACTGTCCTTGATCTCAAGGCAGCATCAGACTGAGTGTAGCATCAAGTATCGACAGTAAAATTAAAGTCAATGTGGTTCGGGGAAAATTCTACACTGCCTGGAGTCAGACCTGGCACAAAGGAAGATATTTATTGCTGTTGGATGCCGGTTATTTTATCCCTAGTGCATCAGTGTATGAGTTCCTCAGAGACCTGCACTAATCCCGATCATCTCCAGCTGTTCCGTCAATGGCCTTCCCTCCATCATAAGGTCAGAGTGGAGATGTTCGCTGATGATTGCAGTCTGTGCTTGCAGGAAGTAAAACCTGGACAACATTTAGGCTTCGGCTGAAAAGTGGAAAGTAACATTTGTGTCACAAAAGTGCCAGGCAATGACCATCTTCAAAGTGAGAAACTTAAGAACTTCAGTTGCTTGGTTAGATTGGAGAAACAGTGCCTGTTCTCCTTGGAGAAAAGAATATTAAGAGGGAAACGATCGAGATGTGTAAAATCATGAGGGGCCTTGTAGAGTCATTCGGAGAAACTGATCCCATTGGCCAAAGAATCCAGAACCAGAAGACACTGATTTAGAGTGATTGGCAAAAGAACCAGAAGCAACATGAGGCAAAACGTTTTTACACAGAGAGTGGTTAGGATCTGGGATGCTCTGCCTAAGAATGTTGTGGAGGAAGACTAAATCGAGGCCTTAAAGAGGGAGTATCTGAAGGTAAAAAGTTAAAGGACTTTGGGAAAAGGCTGGGGATTGAGAAGGTGAGATGCTCTCACAGAGAGCTGGCACAGACACAACTGGCCAAATGGCCTCCTTCTAGGCTGTAACTATTATATATTACCTTTAAATAATCCCCCACCATCAAATCCTTGGGGACGCCATTGACCACAAACATAACTGGAACTACGAGCTGAATACTGTGATTATAAGATCAGGTCATAGGCCAGGTATTCTGTGGCAGGTGATTCACCTGTTGACTCCTTAAAGTTTTTCCAGCACCGCCAAGGCAGAAGTTAGCAATGTGATGGGATACTGGCTACTTGCCTGGATGACTGCAGCTTCTATCACACTCAAGAAGCTCGAAACTATCCAGGAAAAGGCAGCCCGTTTGATTGACACCTCATGTACAACTTTAAACACACATTATCTCCACCACCGGCACACTGGGGCTTCAGTATATACCATCGGCAAGATCAGGGCAGCAACTCAACAAGGTTCCTTCAACAGCACGTTTCAACCCCGCTACCTCTAACGTCGAGTAGTGCAAATCCGACAGGTGCATGGGAATAACATGACTTCAAGTTTCCTTCCAAGCCAAACACCTTTCATGCACTGTCGTTGGGTCAACATACTGGAGCTCCCTTCTTAACAGCACTGCAGACGTACCATCACAACACGGACAGCAGCCACTCAAGAAGATGGCTCACCACCACCTCCTGATGGACAATTAGGAATGATCAACAAAAGCTGGGGTTTCCGGACACCCACATCCCGTGAATAAATAAAAAAAATCTCTCACCGATTTATAACGGCAGGGTCTGGTCACTGCTGTACTTATATCTCAGCATCCTTTGGTACTGATTTCCAGTGATACACTATTTACCTGGACACTGGTGTTCTGCTACTGAATTGCTAGATAAATCTGTTTCCACATGTTAATGCCGATTAGCCTTCTGTCTGCCCAAACGTTACTTTCATCTCTGATTTGTGGCCGAAAGTTTGTTTAGTGCATGACGTAGGGCGTGGATTCTTCTTTCTCATTTGCAACAAATTCTCTCACGTAGATGTTTGCCGATAATTTAAACAATTTTTAATACATCATTTAGATCCGATGGGTTAAATGCAACAGAGATCGTGAACGGAGTCAGATATTATTCATCCCACCACCCACACAGGGACGTAACCAACCCACCCGACCGCAACCTCCCCACCCACCCCCCCCACCCCCTCAACCCCCGCTCGAATTCCAGACAATTCCTTAATCAGGTATTAAAGGAGGGAATGCAGGATGTTTCTGATTTCTCAGCGTTTATAATTCAGGATACCAAAATTCAGCTTTTTTACAAAGGATTTCCCAACTAAGGATAATACTTAGATTCACAGCACAAGCTATTCCATGCGCCTGACGCTGTGCTTGGGTTTAGTAATGAAAATATAACGAGCATTGTTCTATCTGAACTTAAATAAAGTGCAGCGAACTGAGTTGTCAGGGTGTTCTTTTTGATTTATTAAAGTAGGGACAGGTGCCACAGACTATCCCATGACAAACTGTCAGGATAAATTTGCGAATTTCTGTAATAACGTTGAGTATTAGAATTCTCATCCTCTTCTTCTACACTGAAGTATCTGTCCTGATAGGAATATTCCATTTCTAATTTCACATTTTGTACATAGTTATGATTGAACTCCTTGTCGCAGTGATGAATTTGAGAAAAGGATCTTTGTCTAACTCCTCATCAGATTAAAACCGACATTTACCTGAAGGAATTTTATGTTTTAAAGGCATAAAGTGCAATTTCGTATAATTTCTTCAAAACTGGAATTGAGAATTCCAGGAATATCTGCAAACGATACGGAATTATGGGATGGAATGTGAAAACTGGCACTGGAGAGAGAGATAATAACATACTAATAGCAGTCTATCGACAAGTGGCAACCTATGAAGTAAGGATGGCTTTTGAAGCTCTGGATCGTCCTGTCAACAGATTATTTTATTTATTTTTAATTAGCATCTCAACGGGAATGCGGGTATCTTAGAAAACGATGAAAATCATGCACATTGGTAACACTTTGAAATCATTGATATGTTCTGAGTGGGATTACATACATGCGAATATAGGAATATACGAATTTGAAGCAGAAGTAGGCCATTTGGCCCCTCTCGCCTGCACCGCCATTCAATAAAATCATGATTGATCTGTTTGTATCTCAAATTTCACAATCCCATTTACCCCTGATAACCGTTGATTCCCTTGCCTAACAAAAATATATCTAACACCGCCTTAAAAATATTTAATGAACCCACCTCCACCACATTCTGAGGCAGAGAGTTCCAAAGCTGCACAACCTTCTAAGAGAAAAAACAATCTCCTCATCTCTGTCCAAAAAGGGCGTCAACTAATTTTACAACAGTGTCCCCTCGTTCTGCATTCACCCACAAGAGGAAAGATCCATTCCACATTCACCTTGTCAAGATCGTTCAAGATCTTATTTCAATCAAATCTCCCCTTTCTCTTCTAAACTCCAGTGAAACCAAGCCCAATCTGTCATAAGACAACCTACTCACATCTGGTGTCAATCTAGTAAACCTCCTCTGACCCCCCTCCAATGCATTTACATCCTTCCTTGAGTAAGGAGACCAAAACTGCACACAGTATTCGAGATGTGGTCTCACCAATGCCCTGTATAACTGAAGCAGAATATCCTTACTTTTATTTTCAATTCCTCTCATAATAAAGGATAGCATTCCATTAGCCTTCTTTATTACTGGCTGTATATGTATACTGACGTACTGTGACTTGTGCTCTTGGACACCGAGATCCCTCTACACTACAGAATTCTGCAGTCGTTCTGTTTAAATAATACTTTGCGTTTTTATTGTTGCTGCCAATGTGAGCAACTCCATGTTTTACCACATTATACTCCAGCTCCCAGATTTTTGCCCACTCACTCAACTTGTCTATATCGGTCTGTCACCTCCTTATGTTCGCTTCACAACATACTTTCTTACCTATCTTTGTGTCATCTGCAAAATTAGCTACCAAGACATCGCCCCCTCATCTAAATCATTTATATAAATTGTAAAAAGTTGAGGTCCCAGCACAGACCCCTGTGGCACTCCAATCGTCACATCCTGCGTGTCAGAAAAGGACCCATTTATGCCTACTCTCCTTTTTCTATGAACCAGCCAATTGTCTATCCATGCTCATCTCCCACGCCATAAGCTCCTACTTTGCACAATAACATTTTGTGTGGCATCTTATCAAATGCCTTCTAGAAATCCAAGTACAGTACGTCAACGAACTCCCATTTATCCACAGTGCATGTTACTCCTTCAAAGAACTTCAATAAATTAGTTAAACATGATTTCCCTTTCACAAAACCATACTGACCATTCCCAATTACCTTGAGTTTTTTCAATCCTTAATGATTGAATTTAAAACCTCCCCCACGACAGATGTCAAGCTAACTGGCTTATAGTTGCCTGTTTTCTGCCGCCTTGCAGTGCCACCCCCCCCCCCCCCCCCCACCCCAACAAACACACCCCTTCCTGATCAGGTTATTTGATGCAGTCGATCTGTTCTGGGTTCCTGGAGTACAGAATTACCATCCCCTTTCCACTGACATTTATTTTCTCTGTTTAAAACACATATCTAAATTCCCCATAACTAACTATTCTCTGAAGCCAAACATTCCATGTTCCAACAACCTTTACATGAAGAAGCTTCTGCTAAACTCTCTGCCCATTCCCTTTGTGATCTTGTTAAGTTGATCACCTTTATTATAGACTAACCATCTCAGCAGAATAATCTCCCTCGCTCCATTTCGCCAAAACCGTTCGTAATATTTAAACCGTGTATTACATTTCCTCTTTGTTTTCTCTCCTCCAGTACATATCGATGCAATCTCCTGTTTCTCGTTATCAGTGCTGTTCCAACGGAGAGGCGTGGCATAGTGTTAATGTCACCTGAACAGTAATGCAGAGCCCCCAGGGAAGTCCTCTCAGGATAGGGGTTTGAATCCCACCCCAGTAGATGCCGAAATTTGAATTCAAGTAATAATTCTGGAATTTAAAATCTAGTCTAATCGTGACCACGAAACCTTTGTCGATCGTTGTAAAAACCCATCTGGTGAACTAATGTCCTTTAGGGAAGGAAATCTGCTTGTCTGGCTTGCACTTTATTTGATGCAAACACGGGATGTGGGCGTCGCTGGCCAGGCCAGCATTTATTGCCCATCTCAAATTGCCCTTGAGAAAGTGGTGGTGATCTGCCTTCTTGAACCGCTGTAGTCCATGTGGGGTAGGTACACTCACAGTGCTCTTCGGAAGGGAGTTCCAGGATTTTGACCCAGCGACAGTGAAGGAATGGTGATCTCGTTCCAAGTCAGATTGGTGTGTGGCTTGGAGGGGGACTTTCAGGTGGTGGTGTTCCCATCCATCTGCTGACCTTGTCCTTCTAGGTGGTGGAGGTTATGGGTTTGGAAGATGCTGTCTAAGGAGCCTTGGTGCATTGCTTCAGTTCCTCTTGTAGATGGTACACACTGCTGCCAATGTGTGTCTGGAGGGAGTGAATGCTTGAGGTGGGGTGCCAATCAAGCGAGCTGCTTTGTCCTGGATGGTATCGAGCTTCTTGAGTTTTCATGCAGCTGCATCCATCCAAGCAAGTGTAGAGTATTCCATCACATTCCTGACGTGTACCTTGTAGATGGTGGACAGATGGTGCCCTCCTGATCCACAGTAATGTGACTGTCTCTGAAATGGCCTAGGAAACCACTCAGTTCAAGGGCAGTTAGGGATGTGCAATAAATGCTGGCCTGGCCGGCGATTTCCACATTCCATGAACGAACAAAAATAAAATACCTGGCACCACCCTGGTGTATCTACGTGATCTGCTTTCTGTATTTAGTGATATTTCCAAAATCAGAGACTGAAGCTTTACCTAGTTGTCCAACGGTGGCCTAAGCAGCTTTTTGAAAAGAAGCTTGTTTGCTCTTGTGATTTTTTCCCCCAAAATATGTGTTGTTTTTTTCTTGTGGACTTTGCACCAGGAAAGCCGTTCTGTCAGAAATGAGTATTTGTGTCCCTAGAGCTCGTTGTTCATCCACACCCTGCAGCTCCTTTTCATTGAGAACCTGCTCCTATTCTTTTGTGTTCCTGGCAAATTGAATAGAGATGGCAGATGAACGATTTGTACCTGATTCAAAGTTAACCAATTATTATTTGGAATAATGTGCAAACGCATAACAAGCCGATAATTACTCAAGATACTAATTCTGACTGCCTGCAGACGTTCTGCTAAACACGAATTACTCAATATCAGTTTGACTTTTTTAATTACTGGCAGGTTTGGTTTTGCAGATTACTTTCTAATAATGTAATATTTCATAGCTTTATAATAAATTATTTATCTCTACATCCCTTTAGCATTCATTTATGGAAACTGAGACAGAATAGCAATACTATTGCTCATGGCATTGTTAGCTACGGCACAGAAAGGAGGCTCTATCTGTGATCAGTGGGAGACATCAGTCAGTGTACAATGGACATTTTAATTACATTTCTGAGGCAAAGGAGGTGAAATTTCACATTGGTTAGTGTCCAATTGTAACAGCTTCCTCCATCATGTGACAAAATCCCCGTTCCATTTGTCAATGAGGAATAGAGTCTGATAGTGGCACCCACACTTGCAATAATCGCACCAAACTTTGTGGAATGTCACCAATATCGACGGTCTTAGTAGCTTTGATTACTTCTGCACCAAATGAATGCTTATTGATGAAATAAACTGACGCTCCCCATCCCAGTATCTCGAATATAGGACTATTTCCTCGGTTACCCACATATTCAGCGCCAATGCTGAAACCCGTCATTATCTTTGATACGCAAATTTGAAATGTGCCGAATTTACAGGAATGTCATGCTTACTCAATGAACGAAGGGTGAAGAATGAATGTTATGAAGGTATCAAACGTGTGCTACAAAATCGAAGAGCAGTGCACACAGGGATTAGTATAGACAGGCATTATGGTCGGCATGGACGCGGTGGGCAAAAGGGCCTGTTTCTATGCTGTATGACTCTATACTCTAGAAGAGCTAATCTATTTTCACATTACCGAAAAGAAGGACGTTGTACAATGGGAAATGAATTAAAATCGTGATTCAGATGTGAACAATCTGTCTTTAATTTTATCCACAGTTTCTAACTAATCTAAGAATTGGAGTCCAGAGAGATTTCAACACATTCTTCAGCTCTTCTCTGAATTTCCTCTGAGTGGCTACATAAATGCATGGGTTTTGAATACAACTCAAATACTTAAGGCAAGTTCCAGTTTCAGTGGCGATATATCCAGGGGCCGTGCAGTCACCACGGTAATTGTTGGTGTCGGTCAGTCTGGTCGACATGAAACTCACGGCAGCTGTCAACCACAACAGTATAAAACAGCCCTATACAGTGAACAATAAAATAGTGGATTTGCTTCGGATCTCCATTTCTGAATCACTGCGATTCTCACTTCTGCTACCCAGGAGTTTCCTGCGGGTTCTATTGGCCTCTAAAATACGTCCAATGTTTGAACAATTAAATGAGACAATTAAAGTAAAAGGCAGCCAAACGACCCAGGCGCTGTGAAACCAGACCCACGCTGCACCGAGTGGGGAAGAAAAAAAATCCACTCTTGCCTGACAGCCCCACTGCACGTTGTTAATTTTTTGCTCAGGTTCATATGCAAATAAAAAGCAAATGTTCTTGAAAAAACTCAAAAAAGAAAACGTTGTTATAACCACACCTGCAGTTCTTGCTGTGCAATATCTTGTTTTAAACTTCTGGAAACAGACAGCAACAAAACGGTCACATGTGAAGGAGACTGTGAACCAAACAGACAAATCAAAGGTGACAGTAGTCATGTAAAGAATAACCCTACACAGGAGAGTATATGAGAGGAATGAAAGTGGAAATTGATAGCTAAAAATGCGATACACTATTACGTTGATGATCAGAACCAGGAGATCAGCTGTTGCCATGGCCACCATATAAACAGAAATACATTTGGAAAGGCCGCAGTTTCTTTGGAAGAGAATCATAATTGTCACCAAGTCCACTGTCAGGAGAGACGAGATAAATAATGTTTTAGTGACTGATTGAAATATATACGGTGATATCTGTTGGCAGAAGTTTACTCCATTCAGTGTGATTATTAAAGTGAACAGTATGACTATAAGATTAGGTGTGGAGTGTTTGATTGGAAAACCTGTGCATATCAATGAGCTGCTGTAGTGCTCGCTCTGCACGAGTGATACTATTTTCTGATTCTTTGTGTAGGACTTTCAAAGAATATTTATAGCATCAGCAATAATATTGGATGAAGGGAAATAGAGCAAGTGTAGGCACCAAGTTCATGGGTTTGTTCCAGCGACTACCGACTGTATAATGGTGACATCGAGTAAACATCTTGCTTAATATGTCGTATGAGCAGGGAGACAGAAAACACAGATTTTGAAAAAAAAACAGGTTGCAATGGCTCACCAAGGACACCCACAGCTGCGAGAATTGGGTAGTAAATATCTTTTATCAGCAGAATAGCTGGTTGCCTCATTTTCTGTGAGAATCGATTAATTCTGTAGGAGTTGAAAGACTGACTGGTGTACGTGAGCTTATGAAAAGGAACCTATATTTATACTCACACTAATCCCCCAAGGAGTCAATCAGCTTTCATTCTAATTAGCATTAGTTATTGGCATTGATTTTTTTCTGACTATTCAGAATTAGGTTAAAAGTTAACAGTGATATTAAACAGTTTTTAAAGAAACAGAATTAAAGCATTCTTTACAAGTGGAACGAATGTGGATCTTATTCCCACAGGTCCAGCCAACACAGCTGTCTTTGCATGAATTGTCCGGACCTTGACTCTATGCTAGTGATTCAACAGCTGCAGATCAGGCAGCAAAAGAAATCCCTCAATTTTTGTGTTGAAAACAGTCCTGCAGCGTTACAGGTGACTGTAATTTTCTGGGATTAGTGGGACCAGTACATGTACACAGAGGTATGCATGCTTATCCTTAGTAGAGTTTCACCACATTCGCACCACAGATGGTCCTATTCATCCAGTGCTACTGCTACTCCGCAAAATTGCTAGAGGTGATCAGGCCTCCATATAAGAGTGACATGCTGATGGTTACTCGAACAGTGGCCAGGTTCCTCTGATATTAATGGTACTTATGACTACAGTACATTTGTCCATCTTCCTCTGTATTGGTCGCACCTACACATACAGGAGATTTAATCGTTCTGCTCCAATGCTGGTAGGTCCCTACACTTACACTAAATATAACAACCTTTTTCTAATACTCGTAATTCCCTTTATTTAATTAAGAGTTGGCCTCTGGTGGTAAACCTACACTTACACGAGATAAAACAGTACCTGCCTGGTACTTGTGATCACCTATACTTGCAATGGAGGTACTGGAGCTCCCCCACTACTCGTGGTTCCCTACTACACTAAAGAACATAAGAAGTCGGAGCAGGAGGATCCATATACCTTTCGAACCTGCTCCACCAATCAATTTGATCATGGCTGATCTTCTGCCTCAGCTCCACTTTTCTGCCCGCTCCCTACATCCTTTGATTCTTTAAAATTACAAACATGTGTCCATTTCAGCCTTAAATATATTCATTCAATGATGGAGCATCCACAATCATCTGGGTTAGAGAATTCCAATGATTCACAATTCTCTGGGTGAAGAAATTTCTCCACATCACAGTCCTAACCCTAATCCTAAATCCTACTGCCTGAGACTGTGCTCCTGGTGTTCTAGATTCCCCAGGCAAGGAAACAATTCCCAGTGTCTATGCTCTCAAGCCCGTTCAGAATCTTATTTGTTTCAAGCGATTGCCTCCCATTCATCTAAACCACAGAGAGCATAGGTCCAATCTACTCATTCTCTCCTCATAGGACTAACCTCTCATCTAAAGATCCAACCTACTGTACTATCACTGTACTGCTTCCAGGGCAAGTATATTATTCCTTAGATATGGAGAGTAAAACTGTGCAATGTACTCTTTGTGTTGCCTTACTGAAGCCTTGTACGACTGTTTCAAGACTTCCTTATTCTTGTACTCCAATCCTCTTGCAGAAAAGGCCAACATGTCATTTGCTTTTCTAGTTGCTTGTTGTTCCTGCATGCTATCGTTCTGTGCTCCTTGTAGAAGTACACTCACGTCCCTCTGAACATCACCATTTAGAAGCTTCTCACCTTTAAAAAAAAAAATCTGCTTTTCTTTTCTTAATACCAAAGTGAATAACCTCACACTTCCTTACATTATACTCCATCTGCCGCCACGTTGCCCACTCACTTAACCTATCTATATCTCTTTTCAGCCTCTTTGTATCCTCCTCACAAACGAGAGGTGGGTTTGGGAGGCATATGCGATGCTTGCTTTTATTGGACGAGGCATAGAATATAAGAGCAGAGAGAATATTTTGGAGCTTCATAAAATGCTAGTTAGGGTACAACTGCAGTACTGTGTACAGTTCTGGTCGCCACACTGTAGGAAGGATGTGCTTTGCACTGGAGATGGTGCAGAAAAGATTCACCAGGATGTTGCCTGTGCTGGAGAATTTCAGTTATAAAGACAGACTGGATGGGCTGGGGTTGTTTTCCTTAGACCAGAGAAGGCTGATGGGGGACCTGATTGAGGTATACAAAATTATGAGGGGCAAAGATAGGGTAGATAGGAAGAAACTTTTTCCCTTTGCGGAGAGGTCAATAACCGGGGGCATAGATTTAAGGTAAGGGGCAGGAGGTTTAGAGGGGAGCTGAGGACCTTTTTTTCACCCAGAGGGTGGTTGGAATCTGGAACACACTGATTGAAGGAGTGGTAATGACTGCAACCCTCAACTTTAAGAAGTATTTAGATGAGCACTTGAAATGCCGTAGCCTACAAGGCTATGGGTCAAGTGCTGGAAAATGGGCTTAGAATAGATAGGTACTTGATGGCCAGCGTGGACACGGAGGGCTGAAGGGCCTTTTTCTGTGCTGTATAACGCTATGACTCTATGAATCTATGACACACAAGCTGGCAGTCTGTTCCTGCAGGCCACTATTCTCTGGGAAATGAACTTTTT
This sequence comes from Heterodontus francisci, assembly GCF_036365525.1. Taxonomy (NCBI): domain Eukaryota; kingdom Metazoa; phylum Chordata; class Chondrichthyes; order Heterodontiformes; family Heterodontidae; genus Heterodontus; species Heterodontus francisci. The sequence continues at coordinate 31,050,529 of NC_090412.1, read as the reverse complement.
CCTGACATCTAACCTAAATCCGGCATTAACCACTCAAAATATGAACCTGCTCCTTCCTAACCTATTTAATTGGAAGAAGTTTAAGCTGGAACACAACCTAATCCCTTCATCATTTTGTAAATCTCAATCAGACTAGCCCTAAGTCTAGGCTTCTCTGAAGTGTAGAGTCCCAATTTCTAACATCTGCTAGTTCTGAAGAAAAGTCACTGACCTGAAACGTTAACTCTGCCTCTCTCTCCACAGATGCTGCCAGACCTGCTGAGTATTTCCAGAATTTCTTGTTTTTATTTCAGATTTCCAGCATCCGCAGTATTTTGCTTTTATATTACCCAACTTTATTATCCTGTCTTGATAACTAAGATGATGCATATTGCGAATTAGTCTACGTCTTCTGCACACTTTCCAAAGCGTCATTATCATCTGTCATATGAGGAGAGCCTAAATGGACACTGTATTCCATTTAAATCGCACCAATATCCTGTGCCACGACAACATAGTATGCTTTGTCTTATGATCAGTTGTCTATTAATGCATCGCAACACCCTATTGACTCTATCACTTCACGGCAATGACATGTACCTTTATAGGTGCATACTGTAGAGTGCCCAGATCTCTTCCTTTCTGCACCTTCTTTAACACTTTACCCCAAATGAGGGCGTGAGTGAAGTCAGGAAACATTACTACACACAAAGGATGATTGAAGCTTCGAAGCTTCTTCCACAAATGGCAGTTGATGTAAGGTCAAATTTTAATTTTAAATCGGGGACTGATAAATTTTTGCGAAGCAAAATCATTAAGGGAAATGAAAAGCAAATAACAGAAACAAAGATAAGGTATGAAAAGAGACGGGCAGCTAATATAAAAGGGAACCCCAAAGTCTTATATTGACATATAAATAGTAAAAATGGTAGTAAAGTGTGGAGTAGCCTTGAATAGAGACTAAAAGGGTGATTAACGCAAGGAGGCTGGGGGGGATAGCTGATGTATTAAATTAGTACCTTGCATCTATGTTTACCAAGGAATAGGATGCTACTAGGCCATGCTGAAAGAGGTGGCAATTAATTCACTAGAAGGATTTAAAATTGATAAGGAGGAGGTATTAGCTCTGCTACCTATACTTAACGTTGATAAAGCACGACGACCAGGTGAGATGCATCCAAGGATTTTGAGGGACGTGAGATTAGAAATTGTGGAGGCACTGTCCATAATTGTCCAATCTTTCTTAAACTCAGGAGTGGTGCCACAGGACTGGAGAATCACAAATGTTACACATTTGTTCAAAAAAAATGTAAAGATAAGCCCAGCAAGTACAGACCAATCATTTTCACTTTGGTTGTGGGGAAACTTCTAGAAACAATAATGCGGGCCAAAGTTTATAATCACATGGACAAATGTGGTTTAATTATGGAAAAGCAGCATGGCTTTGTTCAGGGAAAATCGTGTTTAACTAACTTGCAGCAGTTTTTGAAGGGGTAACTGAAATGGGTGATGAGGGACTGTAGGATTATAGGAAATACCTGCAGGCCGTTCGTCCCGCAGGGCCTGCTCCGTCATTCAAACACATCATGGATGATCATCTGCCTCTACGCCATTTTCCCCACTATCCCTATATCTCATGATGTCATTATTCAAAAATTATCGATTTCGGACATGAACATGACAAAGATTGAGATTCCACAGCCCTCTGGGTAGAGAAGTCCACACATTCACTGCCCTTTAAGTAAAGAAATTCCTCCTCATCTCAGTCTTATATGGCCTGCCCCTTATTCTGAGACTGTGTCCTCTTGTTCTTGATTCACTAGCCAGAGGAAACATCCTATCCACACCCACCCTGTCACGCCCTGTAAGAATTTTGTAAGTTTCAATGAGATCATCTCTCATTTCAGGGGAGTTATCTTTCATCAGAACGTTAACTGGAATGTTAACTTTGTTTCTCTCTCCACAGATGCTGCCAGACCTGTTGAGTTTTTCCAGCATTCTCTGTTTTTATTTCAGATTTCCAGCAAACATTGCATTTTGCTTTTAGTTTAGTAGTCAATTGATGCTTTTGGGCCCGAAGAAGGTTTGTAGTGGAGTTCCACAGGGGTCAATGAGGTCTCTTGCTCTTCCTGATATATATGAATGACTTAGACCTTAGTGTAAAGTGCAGAATTTCAAAATTTACGGATGATACAAAACTTGGAAGCATTTCGAGCTGTGAGGAGGATAGTGTAGAACTTCAAAAAGGCAAAGACAAGCTGGTGGAATGTACGCACAAGTGGCAGATCAAGTTCAATGTGAAGAAAAGCGCAGTGATTTATTTTGGATGGAAGAGAATGGCGAGGCAATACAAAATAAAGGGGAGGATTTGAAAGGAGGTGCAGGAACAGAGGGACCTAGGTGTGTATGTGTATACATCATTGAAGGTGACAGGACAGGTTGAGAGTGGGTAATAAAGCATGCAGAATGCTAGGTTTTATGAATAGGAGCATAGAGTACAATTGACAAATGGGGCTTTGGTGCAAGGAGGTTTTGTTGAACTTGTATAATACACTACTTTGGCCTCAGCTGGTTTATTGCATCAGGTTCTATGCGCTGCGTTTAAGGAGAGATGTGAGTACTTTGGAGAGAGTGCAGAAAAGATTCACGAGAATGTTTCCAGGGATGAGGAGCTTCATTTACATAGGAACATAGGATCAGGAGTAGGCCATTCAGCCCATTGAGGCTGTCCCGCAAATCAATAGGATCATGGCTGATCATTCACTTCAGTGCCTTTTTCTTGCACTATCCTCATATCCCTTTATGTCATTGGTATTTAGAAATCTGTCAATCTCTGCTTGAAACACACTCAATGACTGAGCTTCCACAGCCCTCTGGAGTAGAGAATGCCAAAGGTACACAACCCTCTGAGTAAAGAAATTTCTTCTCATCTCTGTCCTAAGTGGCTTCCCTTATTTTGAAATTGTGTCCCTGGTTCTAGACTCCCCAACCAGTGGAAACATCTTAACTGCCTCTACCCTTTCTCTCCCTTCAGCTATTTTGTAGCTTTCAATGAGATCACCCCTCATTCATAGAAACTCTAGAGAATACAGACCCAGTTTCTCCAATCTATTCATAGGTCAGTCCTGCCATCCCAGGAAAAAGTCTGGTCAACCTTCATTGCACTCCCTCGATAGCAATATTATCCTTCCTAAGGTAAGGGGACCAAAATTGTATATGGTACTCCAAATGCTGTCAAACCAAGGTGCTATACAATTGATGCAAGACTTCAATACTGCTGTACTCAAATCCACTTGCGTTAAAAGCCAATGCAAGAACGACTGGCTTATTCCCATTCTCTATTTTCAGCCTGTTGACCAATCTTTAACATGCCAGTATATTACCTCCTATCCCAAGTGCTTAGATTTTGCTAACCAACCTCCTGTGGGGCACTTTATCAAAAGCCTTCTGAAAATCCAGTATACTACATCCACCGATGCCCCATTTGTCAATTATGTTAGTAACGTCCTCAAAGAACTCCAACAGCTTTGTCAAACATGATTTCCCATTCATAAATTTATGTTGATTATGCATAATCAAATTATTATTATCCAAGTGTCCATTTATCATATCCTTTAGAATAGATTCAGGCATTTTCCCAACCACTGATGTAAGGCTAAATGGTCTGTTATTCCCTGTTTTCCCCCTCCCTCCCTTCTTAAATAGTGGGGTGACATTTTCCAACTTCAAACCTGCAGGAACCATTCCGGAATCTGTAGAATTTTGGAAGATGATCACCAATGCATCCACTATCTCTATAGCTAACGTGTTCAACGCCCTGGGCTGTAGAATATCAGGTCCTGGGGACTTATCACCCTTCAGCCCCATTAATTTCTCCAACACAACTTGCTTACTAATGCTAATTTCCTTCAATTCATCATTCTTCCTAATCCCTTGGAACTCTAATTCTGGGAGATTTCCTGTATCTTCCTCAGTGAAGACCGACAAAAAGTAATCATTTAGCTTCTCTGCCATTTATCTATTCCCCATTATAAGTTCTCTTGACTCTACCTGTAATAGGCCCACATTTACCTTAGCTAAACCTTTCCTTTTTATGTACCTATAGAAGCTTTTACCGTCCATGCTTTATGTCTTTTGTTAGCTTACGTTCATATTCTATTCTTCCTTTCTTGATCAGTTTCTTCATCCTCCTTTTCCGTAATATAAAATCCTCCCAGCCCTCAGGTTTACTACTATTTCTGACAATTTTATAGGTTTTTTTCTTTCAAATTTATACAATCCTTAACTTTGTTTGTTATCCACAGTTGACTGCCTTTACTTTTGGGGATTTTGTGCCTTGAAGTAATTTATAGTTGCTGTAATATTTCTTTAAGGACTACTCATTGCCTATATACTTTCATACCTTTTAATGTTTTTTACAAATCCATCTCAGCCATTCTGCCCCTCACTTTAATAATTTCCTTTGTTCAAATTTAATACCCTGGCTTCAGATTGAACTACATCACTTTTAAACATAACGTTAAATTCCATCATATTATGGTCACTCATTCCTAAAGATTCATCTATAACAAGTTTGTTAATTAGCCCTTTCTCATTACATGATACTAGATCTAAATTGCCCTTGTTCTCTAGTCGTTTCCTCAACATACTGCTCCAGAAAACCATTCCTAACACGATCCAGAAACTCTTCCTCCACAGCATTGGTGCTCATTAGGTTTACACAGTCGAAATATACAGATTGAATTCACTGATGAATGCTGTAATACCCATGCTGGATGCTTCTGTAATCTCCTGTAATGTCCCACACTACCACTGCTGTTCGGTGGCCTATAAACAGCTCTGACCAATATTTGCTGCACGCTGCTGTTTCTTAGTTCCTGGCAAACAGATTCCACATTTTGTTCTTCGATCTGAGATCCTACATTACTAATGTACTGATCCCATCCTTTATTATCAGTGCCACACCACCTACATTTTCTTTTGAAAATGAAAAGAAAAAATGTTGGAAATATTCAGCAGGTCTGACAGCATCTGTGGAGAGAGAAGCAGAGTTAACGTTTCAGGTCAGTGACCCTTCATCATAATTGGCAAATATTTGAAATGTAAAAGGTTTTAAACAAATAAAGCGGGGTTTGGGCAAGAGATAACAAAATAGAAGGTGTTGATAGGACACGGTCACAGAGAATAACTGACCAGAAGGTCATACAGCAAAGCTAAACCGGATGTTAATGGTCTGTTGAAAGACATAGCGTTAGTACAGATAGGGTGTTAACGGACTGAAAACTGAACAGCCTGGTCCCAAGTACAAACATGAAAAGAACAGTGTGTAGGCAAGGTAGAAACAAGTTAAACAAACAAAAATAAAATAAACACATAAAAAATAAAACAATAAGTAAAAAACAAAATATAACTATAAATGAAAATAAAACAGGGCCAGACATGCTCTGAAGTTATTGAAGTTAATGCCAGACTGGCAGGCTGTAGTGTGCCTAATCGGTAAATGAGGTGTTTTTTCTCGAGCTTGCACTGATGTTCACTGGAACACTGCAGCAATCCCAGGACAGAGATGTGGGCATGAGAGCAGGGGTGTGTGTTGAAATGGCCAGAAACTGGAAGCTCGGGGTCATGCTTTCAGACTGAGTGGGAGTGTTCCACAAAGCAGTCACCCAATCTGCGTTTGGTCTCCCCAATATAATGGAGACCACATTGTGAGCAGCGAATACAGTATACTAAATTGAAAGAAGTAAAAGAAATTCGCTGCTTCACCTGAAAGGAATGTTTGGGGTTTTGGATAGTGAGGAGAAAGTAGGTAAATAGGCAGGTATTCCACCTCTTGCGACTGCAGGGGCAGGTGCTGTGAGAAGGGGACGTGGTGGTGGGGGTGGACCAGGGTGTCGAGGAGTGGACCAGGGTGTCGCGGAGAGAATGACGCCTCGGTTGTGGAGAAAGGAAGACATATCAGAAGCACTGTCATAGAAGGTAGTATCATCAGAGCAGATGCGTCAGAGATGGAGAAACTGGGAGAATGGAATGGAATTCTCATGTCCCCTTCTCAATGCAGCTTCCCCTGCAATCACAGGAGGTGTAATGCCTGCCCATTTACCTCCTCTCTCTTCACTTGCCAAGCCCCAAAAACTCCTTTCAGGTGAAGCAGCGATTTACTTGTACTTCTTTCAATTTAGTATACTGTATTTGCTTCTCACAATGTGGTCACCTCTACATTGAGGAGACCAAATTCAGACTTGGTGACCACAAATCAGAACACCTCCACTGAGTCCGAAAGCAATACCCCGAGCTTCCAGTTGCTGCCCAATTCAGCACTCGCCCCTGCTCTCATCTCTGTCCTGGGATCGCTACAGTGTTCCAGAGAACATCAACAAAAGCTTTAGGAACAGCACCTCAGTTATTGAATAGGCAAGCTACAGCCTGCCAGGATGAACATTGAGTTAAATAATTTCAAAGCATGACGGGCCCCCGTTTTTATTTTTCTTTTTAGTTTTTTTTTCTTTTTGTTTTTTTTTATGTGTTTATATTATTTTTGTTTGTTTCGTTTGTTTCTACTGTACCTACCCACTGTCTTTTTCATGTTTGTGCTTGGTGCCAGGTTGTTCAGTTTTCTGTCCATTAATATGCTCTCTGTACTAACGCTTTGTCTTTCAGCACACCATTAACATACCGTTTGCCTTTGCTCCATGACCTTCTGGTCAATTAGTCCCTGTGACCTTGTCCTATCATCACCTTCTCTTTTGTTATCTCTTGCTCCACCCCTGCTTTACTTGCTTCAAACCTTTCACATTTCTAATATTTGCCACTTATGATGGTCACTGACCTGAAACGTTAACTCAGCTTCTCTCTCCACAGATGCTTTCAGACCTGCTGAGCATTTCCTGCATTTCTTGTTTTTATATAAGATTTCCAGCATCTACAGTATTTTGCTATTTTCCTTTCCCTTTTTGCCTGTCCTCCCTAAATGTCGAATATCCTTGAATATCAAGTACCTAATCTTGATAACCCTGCATCTGCGTTTCCATTATGGCAATTAGATCATATCCATTTACCCATATTTGGGCCTTGTTATGATCCTGTCGTTTCTTTTTTTGGGGGAAGAATGCGGTGTGCCTTTATGGTTGGTAAAGGAGCAGTACTGCTTTAAGGCAACAAGTTCAAGAGACTGAGTCAAAAAATGCATTCTTGGTGCCTCGGGATACAGCCACTAGGTGCCTGTGATTCAAAGAGCACATTTTGGTTGCTTGGGATGCTGCCCTTCAGAGACTGAAAATCCAGAGATACATTGTTGCCAATTGACATTTGAAACTAGTTGCATAACTGGCTTTTGAGACACAGTTAACATAGAGATACACAGACAGACAGCTGGACCAGCATACACTGAACAAAGAACAAAGAACAAAGAAAATTACGGCACTAATACAGGCCCTTCGGCCGTCCAAGCCTGCGCCGATCCAGATCCTCTCTCTAAACATGTCGCCTATTTTCTAAGGGTCTGTATCTCTTTGCTTCCTGCCCATTCATGTATCTGTCTAGATACAACTTAAAAGATGCTATCGTGCCCGCGTCTACCACCTCCGCTGGCAACGCGTTCCAGGCACCCACCACCCTCTGTGTAAAGAACTTTCCACGCATATCCCCCCTAAACTTTTCCCCTCTCACTTTGAACTCGTGACCCCTAGTAATTGAATCCCCCACTCTGGGAAAAAGCTTCTTGCGATCCACCATGTCTATACCTTTCATGATTTTGTACACCTCAATCAGGTACCCCCTCAACCTCCGTCTTTCGAATGAAAATTATCCTAATCTACTCAACCTCTCTTCATGGCTAGCGCCCTCCATACCAGGAAACATCCTGGTGAACCTCCTCTGCACCCTCTCCAAAGCATCTACATCCTTTTGGTAATGTGGCGACAAGAACTGCACGCAGTATTCCAAATGTGGCCGAACCAAAGTCTTAGACAACTGTAACATGACCTGCCAACTCTTGTACTCAACACTCCGTCCGATGAAGGAAAGCATGTCGTATGCCTTCTTGACCACTCTATTGACCTGCGTTGCCACCTTCAGGGAACAATGGACCTGAACACCCAAATCTCTCTGGACATCTATTTTCCCCAGGACTTTTCCATTTACTGTATAGTTCACTCTTGAATTGGATCTTCCAAAATGCATCACCTCGCATTTGCCCTGATTGAACTCCATCTGCCATTTCTCTACCCAACTCTCCAATCTATTTATATTCTGCTGTATTCTCTGACTGTCCCGTTCACTATCTGCTACTCCACCAATCTTAGTGTCGTCTGCAAACTTACTAATCAGACCACCTATACTTTCCTCCAAATCATTTATGTATGTCACAAACAACAGTGGTCCCAGCACGGATCCCTATGGAACACCACTGGTCACACGTCTCCATTTTGAGAAACTCCCTTCCACTACTAGTCTCTGTCTCCTGTTGTCAGGCCAGTTCTTTATCCATCTAGCTAGTACACCCTGGACCTCATGCGACTTCACTTTCTCCATCAGCCTGCTATGGGGAACCTTATTAAACGCCTTACTGAAGTCCATGTATATGACATCTACAGCCCTTCCCTCATCAAGCAACTTTGTCACTTCCTCAAAGAATTTGTCACTTCCTCAAAGGAAATGAAAGCTCTCTCAGTTTATTTAAACCCTATTATTATACTCTCAGTATTCTGATGTCAAGCCAGATTAATTTCTTAAAAGAAAATAGCCAAATTCCGTTAGCTACTGAATTGTTATTGTTGAAATTCATCGCTGGAAAAGAAAAGCATCAATTCAACTGCTGAATTAGATGAAAACCTGCTCTGCAGTTGAAGAACTTTCTTTCCCCCATCTGATGGCTGTGAGGACTGCAGGAAACCTTGGACAGTTCCGCTTTGGAAGATTTGACTTCAGCAGGAGTGCAAATATGCAAGGAATTTGTTTTATTCTATTTTAAATGTCTTTTATATCTTTGTAGTGCTTAAGAATTTAGTTCTTCTAATTAAACACTTAATTTGTTGATCTGAAGACACCTGGTTTGGTTAGCCACATTCGGGGGTTAATAGAAGGTACAATTTGGCTGGGTCTTTCTTTAATTTGGGAAGTTTAAAAATATGGTAGGCGATCTGTGGAGGCTTAGGACTGAATCGACTGTGCGTTTCTCCCAACACAATCAGAATCATATATCTTGATTGGGGGCTTTGTCTTGAGCGGTCGTTTGTAACATATTAATTGGGGGCTCGTCCAGGATTGAATCATATTTCATTCGGTGGCATCGGAATCAGACTAATTTGGAGGGCTCGCATTTGAAATCATATTTATGATTGTCTCTGGGATAACATTTTTAAACTGGGGTCCTGCGTTTGGCAATATATTTATTGCTCTCGTGTCTGGTGTCATCGCAATTGGAAACTCCATTATTGGAATCTAAATCTAACACCAATTACAAAGAAATAAAAGAACCAGATCTGTTGTATAATAAGGTACAGTCTATACCATTGTGATGGCATTAGTGGGTGTAGAAGAGTTTTTGGGAAAGCAGAATGTTTCTCTGAGTGACAAAGAACAAATTGAAAGAATCAGTAGCCAAATTGGGTTGAAATTGAAATCAGCTGCCAAAAAAGCAGAGACAATTGACATACCAGCCGAACATTTGGAATTAGTAGAAAATGATGACGATGATGAAGCTGAAGGGGAATACAAGGAATAAGAAAGGGAATACGAAAGACAAGAAGTCAGTCGGTCTGAGAGTGATGCAGTGGCATTGGATAGGATTCAGTTAGAAATGAAAATAAAATGGAGTTTCAACAGGAAAAAGAAAAAGCAAGAGCAATAAGAAATCTTGAATTGGAGAAAGAGAGAGCATTTAGGAAAGAAATTAAAAGAGAAGAGAGTGAATTTAGGTTAAAAGAGATGCAACTCAGGCAAAAGCATTATCTTGAATCCAGGGAAAGCTCGGGTCAGGAAGAATCTGAATTTAGATCAGCAGCCAGTGAAAGGTTGTTTCAATTTATACAGGCTTTACTACGTTCGAGGAAAGGGACGTAGAGCCATCATTTCATTTTTTTTCCCAAAAAATATCCGAACAGATGAAAAGGACATTGCGCATGCAGGGCAGGCTGGTAGGCAGAGCTCATGAAGCTTATGCCATGCTTCCTGAAGAGTCTTCTGCAAATTATGAGATGGCAAAAAGGCCATTCTCGCTGCATATGAGTTAGCCCCTGAAGCTTACCGTCAGAAGTTTTGGAACTTATGGAGATTGGCTGGGCAGAGATATATTTAGAATTTGAGAGGGTGAAGCAAATGATTTTTTTACCGTTGGATACGGGCATTCAGGATCGAAACTTGGAGAACTGATTCTCTTAGAAAGGTTTGAAAACTCAATTCCTTCAGTAGTGAGAACTCATATAGATAACCTGAAAGTTTTGAAAGCTAGGCAAGCAGTAGAGATTGCTGGTGATTTTGGGCTTGTTGAAAAGCCAACCTATTTTGCCCATCACCTCCATTATCCCAAGAAGGATAGAAAATGGGAGAGTGAAAGGAAGGCACGTCGCCGGGGCCAAGAAGGAACAGCTGGGAATGCCCCAGGATCACCTCCTCAGGTCAGAAAGGAGGTGCTGAAGGTAGAAGTGAGGTTCGAAAGCCAAAGTGTTATTATTGCAACAACATGGGCCACCTTCGTTCAGAGTGCTGGTAATTGCAAGGTGAGCCATAGGGCTTGTTGGGGTACATAACACTAGTGCAGAGGAAAAGACCGATGGAGAGTGTAGCAGACCAGTCTATAGCTTTAGCGACAGCTGTGAATGAAAAGAAAACAGATACTAAACCTAAAAGGAGTGTGGAGGTTAAGTATAAATTACCTGAGAGTTATAATGACTTTTTGTCAAAGGGGAGAGTAACTCCATATTCTGTAAGACAGGCAGGAAGAGCTATCATTATACTCAGGGATAGAGGAGCAAACTAAACAATCTTGCTGGGGAAAGATATGAGGTTATCAACAGACAGCGCCTTAAATGCTAACGTTTTAGTTAACGGCATTGGCGGGGAGTATATACCTGTCCCTTTGTATAAAGTATGCCTAGAGAGTGACTGAATAGCTGGGATATTAACTGTAGGTGTTGTCCACTGTTTACCAGTAAAGGGAGTTGATCTACTCCTAGGAGATGATTTGTCAGGATCAAAAGTATCAGTTTCTCCTATAGTTACAGAGGAACACAATGAAACAAAGGAAACTGAAGAATTACAGGGACAAATTCCAGAAATATTTTCTGCGTATGTAGTCATCCGACAAATGGCTAAACAGGATACATTGTCGGAGGTAAAAGGGGCACCACGAATAGAAGGCCAAGTTTCTGAAACATTATTAGGGGATTTAGATAATCCAAATGAGTTGTTTAAAGATCATCAATCATTGCAGCGCAGCAAGCTGATCCAGAGATACACTCAATAACGCAGACTGATCTGTCAGAAGCTGAGGGGAAAGGAGTTCCGGAAGGCTATTATATGGCAAACAGGGTTTTGAGGAAGAAATGGAGACGGCCTCATAGACCTGCCGACAAAGACAGGACAGTTGTTGAACAGATAGTGGTACCAATTAAATATTGACAAGGATCATTAAGGTTTGCACACGACATTCCTTTTGCAGGACACAGGGGAATTCGGAAGCTCAAATCACAGATAAGCAAACCTCATTACTGGCCAGGTCTTACAAAGGATGTGAAACAATTTTGTAGGACAGGCCATACTTATAAAATGGGGGAAAACCACGACCGACCATAAAACCAGTGGATGAAGTATTAGTGTTGTTAACATCACAGGGAGAACCATTAAAAGCATGGTCCGGTGGCCCATATGGAGTGATCAAAAGAGTGGGTAAGGTAGATTACTTGATTGACACCCCTGATCACTGGAAGAAGAACTGGTTGTGTCACACTATTATCACAGCAAGGAGCATAAGCCAGTACAGGTATGTCAGGTAATTGGGACGGTTGAGAAGGAAAAGGATAGTGAGGATGAGGCAGTAGCAGGCCTGGGAATTTTTCAGATTGAACCGCCAACTATCCGATTAACAAATGCAGAATGGCTAGGAAAATTAATTAATAGGCTTTTACACGTAGAGGCAAAACAGCGTGAAGTCCTAACTAGGGTTTTCAGAAAGTTTCAAAAAGTTTGTAGGGATAAGCCAGGACGTGAAACCTTTGCCACACATGATGTGGGTATAAGGGGAACCATTCATTTAAAGCAACGTCCTGGTCTCTTAGGTCCAGACAGACAGCTGAAGTGGAAGCAGAGGTGCAGTGTCTGCTGAAGGGCAGCTTAGTTGAACCTAGTCAGGAAAGCTGGAATTCGCAGGTGGTCTTGATGCTGGAACCTGCTGGGTCGGCTCAAGCTTGAAAAGCCTCTTTGGTAAAGAAGGCAGACACCTGCCCAAATTCTCATTTAAATGACTGCATGGACAGATTGGGCAACACAATGTTACTTAAAGAGGCAAAGGTGTTGGAGAAAAGCTGTCAAATTTCTTTGACACCTCACAGTGAGAAACAATCTGCTTCTGTTACATCGGACAGGGGTTTCCAGAGTCAAGTGATGCCACATAGGTTATTGGGTACTCGAGAAAATTCTCAGGGAATGGCGAACCCAGTAGTGATCAGTGCTCCTAGCTGTGCAGTTCGCCTGGCCGAGGTGATGGACAATAGAGACACCTGGAATGAAAACAGGAAACAACTGGAAGACAGTCCTTGGAAATTTGAAATGGGTTAATTGGGAGAACCATTTTTCAAATTTAAAGCCGCAAATGTTCTGGTGGAACTTGTTTCTGTCATCTTACCATTTTAGAAGATTGTATATCTGTAAATGCTTGAAAAAATTTGTTAGCGTTTTTTTTTCAAATTTCATTTCTCACACATTGCAATGAAACACATTTCAGGAATGGCGTTTCATTCTGCCAATGGGCAGAGGGGTTACGTTCCTGTATCTTTTTTTCAGGAAGAATACAGTGTGCCTTTAAGGCTGGAAAAGGATCAGTACTGCATTAGGGCAACAAGCTCCTGAGACTGAGTCAAAAATGCATTCTCGTTGTCCTGGCATGCAGTCACTCAGAGAGTGTGAGTCAAAGAGTACATTCTGGTTACCCCGGGATACAGCCACTCAGAGACTGAGGATTGAGGGATCCATTGCTGCCGATTGACATTGGAAACTGGTTGAAAAACTAGCTTTTGAGACACAGTTAACAGATGCATACACAGACAGACAGCTGGACCAGCATATACTGAAGGAAATGCGAGCTCACTCTCAGTTTATTTAAACCCTATTTATTATACTCTCAGAATTCTGATGTCAAGCCAGATTAATTTGTTAAAAGCAAATAGCCAATTCCGTTAACTACTGAACTGCAATTGTTGAAATTCATCGCTGGAAAAGAAAAGCATCAACTCAACTGCTGTATTAGACTACAGACTGTTCTACAGCTGAAGAACCTTTTTCCTCCCAATCGAATGACTGTGAGGACTTGAGGCAACCAACTTTTCCACGTTGGAATATTTCACTTCGCCAGTAGCAGAATTATGCAAGGACACTGATTTTCTCTATTTTAAATGTTGCTTACATCTTTGTAGTGTTTAAGAATTTAGTTTTTCTAATTAAACAGTTAATTTGTTGGTTTAAAAACACTTGATTTGGTTAGCCTCATTCGGGGGTTATTAGCTGGTACTATTTTGCTGGGTCTTTCTTTAATTTGGAAAGTTTAAAAATTATATGTTAGGCGATGTGTGGAGGGACGGGATTGAATCTGCAGTGTGTTTCTCCCACCACAATCAGAATTGTATATCTTGATTGGGGGCTTTGTCTTGAGCGGTCGGTCGTAACAACCTTTAAGTCATTTATCTTGTTGCAACTGGTGCATGCATTCAGGTAGAGTATCCTTACACTTTTCTTCTTGAGATTTTTCTGCATTCTAAGCCGAGTTGATGCTCACCTTTGTTTCGCCTTCCTTCTAATGTCACTTCCTACTTTTCTACCTCCTATTACCAGCTTTACTTCCTTCCTGCGAAGAGAATGGAGAAGTTGTGACTGTTTTCTTTGGAGAACTGAAGGCTGAAAGCAGATTTGATACAGGTATTCAGAATCATGAGACGTCTGGATTGAGTAGATGGGGAGAAACTGTCCACACTCCTGAAAGAATCAAGAACGAGAGGGCACAGACCCAAGGTAATTGACAACAACAAATGGTGTCACGAGGGAACTCTTTTTCACGCAGTGAGTGGTTATGATCTGGACTGCACTGCCAGCCAGCATGGTGCAAGCAGGTTCGGTAGAGGCATTCAAAAGGGAATTATATAGTTATAGGAAAAGGAAGAATGTACATTGTTACGGGGAGAAGGAGGGAGAATAGGCTGAATGGCCTCTTTCTGTGCTGTAGCAATTCTGTGATTCTGTGGTTATTGGGCAAAGGCAGGTATATAGAGCCAGGTCACAGGTCAGCAATGATCACATTGCATGGCTTGAAAGGGCTCCAGAGCCTTCATGCCCTACTCCTGTTCCTATGAGCTCCAAATGCCCCGTCTATACGTTCTTGACGAATATTTTCTGAGGATGGAGCATAGATTGTGGTGAATGAGGAATAATTTTGTTCCACGGGAACATCCGGAGGACCGGAGAGTATGTACAGTAACGTATGGTTGGAAGAGATTAATGAAATAGTGAGGGAATCAGGTAAGAAGGGTTTGCAATAAGCAGGCAAAATCTTCAAACCAGTTTACTGGTAGACTGGGAGCCAGTGGAACTTGGCACAAAGGCAGTGAATAGGTGTGTGGAACTTTATCCAGGTCAACCATTGCACGGTAACAATGAGAACCGCTTCCAAAATTGTCTCAGTGACAGGACACAAAGGACAATGGATGGTAGATGTTTTTACAAATGGAAGGCGGTTTCCAGTGGCCTTCCACAGGGCTCAGTGTTGGGTCCATTCCTATTTGTGGTATATATTAATGATTTGAACATAAATGTAGGAGGCATAACTGGCAAATTTGCAGGTGAAACAAAAATTGGCCGTGTAGTTGATAGTGAAGAGAATAGCTATAGACTACAGAATTATATCAATGGTTTGGTTGAGTGGGCAGAAAACTGGCAAATGGAATTCAATCTGGAGAAGTGTGAGGTAATGCATTTGGGGAAGGCAAACAAAGCAAGGGAATACACAATATATGGGAGGATATTGAGGGGGTAGAAGAAGTGAGAGACATTAGAGTTTATGTCCACAGGTCCCTGAAGGTGGAAGACCAGGGAGATAAGGTGGTGAAGAAGGCATAGGGAATCCTTTCCTTTGTTGGCCGAAGTATAGAATACAAAAGCAGAGATGTAATGCTGGAACTGTACAAAGAGCTGGTTCGGTCACAGCCGGAGTATTGCGTACAGTTCTGGTCAGCACATTACAAAAATGAACATAATTGCTCTGGCGTGAGTACAGAGGAAATTTAGAAGAATGTTGCCGTGGCTTAAAAGTTGCAGCTATTAGGAAATATGGCTAGGTTAAGGTTGTTTTCCTCAGAAATGAGGAGGCTGAGGGGTGACTTAATTCAGGTATAAAAAATTATGAGGGGCCCAGACAGAGTAGACAGGAAGAACCCGTTTCTCCTAGTGGAGAGGTCAATTTCCAGGGAACATAGATTTAAGGTGATCGATGGGAGGATTAGAGAGGACATGAGAAAAAACATTTTCACCCAGAGGGTGCTGGTGTCTGGAATTCACTGCCCGGATCAGTGGTGGAGGCAGAAACTCTCAACTCATTGAAAAGTTACCTGGAGATACACCTGAAGTGCTGTATCCTGAAAGGATATGAACCAGGTGCTGGAAGATGGGATTAGATTTCTTTTTTAGCAGTGCAGACACGATGGGCTGGATGGTTTCTTTTGGTGCCTTAGCTTTTCTATGATTCTATGATTTTATGTGAGAATTAGCACTGTCGGATGTGAGGAAGGAATGGAAACTTCAGAAGGTAGACCATAATAGATAAGCAAACCTGGAAGGACTAACACAGAGACAGAGGAAAGGGAGTTAGACATGGGGAGTTAGGAGAAGTATAATTTAAAGTAAGAAATTAATTTCCAAAATCCTTGCAGTTCAGTGAATTGAATCGTCTGTCAGAATTTTTAAAAATGAAATTAAAGACTTGGCGGGGAGGATTAACGAAAATCCCTCGGCATCCTACACTTATGTGAGGAACAAGAGGATTGCCAGAGTGAGGGTAGGGCCGATCAGGGATAGTGGAGGGAACTTGTGCCTGGCGTTGGAGGAGGTAGGGGAGGTCCTAAATGAATACTTTGCTTCAGTATTCACTAGTGAGAGGGAACTGGTCGTTCGTGAGGACAACGTGAAACAGGCTGATATGCTCGAACAGGTTGACCCTAAGAGGGAGGATGTACTGGAAATTTTGAATGATATGAGGACAGATAAGTCCCCGGGGCCAGACGGAATATACCCAAGGATATTGCTGGAAGTGAGGGAAAAGATTGCCGCGCCTTTGGCGATGATCTTTGCGTCCTCACTGTCCACTGGAGTAGTACCAGGTTATTGGAGAGTGACAAATGTTACTCCCTTGTTCAAGAAACGGAATAGGGATAACTCTGGGAATTATAGACCAGTCAGTCTTACATCGGAAGTGGGCAAATTATTGGAGAGGATTCTGAGAGATAGGATTTATGATTATTTGGAAAAGCATGGTTTGATGAGAGACAGTCAGCATGGCTTTGTGAGGGGTAGGTCATGCCTCACAAGCCTTATTGGATTCTTTGCAGATGTGACAAAACACGTTGATGAAGGAAGAGCAGTGGATGTGGTGTATATGGATTTTAGCAAGGCGTTTGATAAGGTTCCCCATGGTAGGTTTATTCGGAAAGTAAGGAGGCATGGGATACAGGGAAAGTTGGCTGTCTGGATACAAAATTGGCTGGCCCATAGAAGTAGTAGATGGAACGTATTCAGCATGGAGCTCGGTGACCAGTGGTGTTCCACAAGGATCTGTTCTGGGACCTCTGCTCTTTGTGATCTTTATAAATGACTTGGATGAGGAAGTGAAAGGCTGGGTTAGCAAGTTTGCCATGACACGAAGGTTGCTGGAGTTGTTGATAGTGTGGAAGGCTGTTGTAGGTTGCAACGGGACATTGACAGGATGCAGAACTGGGTTGAGAAGTGGCAGATGGAGTTCAACCTGGAAAAGTGTGAAGTGATTCATTTTGGAAGGTCGAATTTGAATGCGGAATACACGCTTAAAGACAGGATTCTTGGTAGTGTGGAGGAACAGAGGGATCTTGGGGTCCATGTCCATAGATCGCTCAAAGTTGCCACCCAAGTTGATAGGGTTGTTAAGAACGCGTATGGTGTGTTGGCTTTCATTAATAGGGGGATTGAGTTTAAGAGCCACGAGGTTATGCTGCAGCTCTATAAGGCCCTGGTTTGACCACATTTGGAATATTGTGTTCAGTTCTGGTCACCTCATTATAGGATGGATGTGGAAGCTTTATAGAGGGTGCAGAGGAGATTTACCAGGATGCTGCCTGGACTGGAAGGCATGTCTTACAAAGAATGATTGAGGGAGCTGGGGCTTTTCTCATTGGAGCGAAGAAGGATGAGAGGTGACTTGATAGAGGGCTACAATATGATGAGAGGCATAGATAGAGTGGATAGCCAGAGACTTTTTCCCAAAGCGGAAAGGGCTATCACCAGGGGTCATAATTTTAAGGTGATTGGATGAAGGTTTCGGGGAGATGTCAGAGGTAGGTTCGGAACACAGAGAGTGGTGTGTGCGTGGAATGCGCTGCCAGCGGTGGCAGTAGAAGCAGATATATTAGGGACATTTAAGCGACACTTGGATAGGTACATGGATGATAGTAGAATGAAGGGTAGGTAGGTAGTTTGATCTTCGAGAAGATTAAAGGTTCAGCATAACATCGTGGGCTAATGGGCCTGTACTGTGTTGTGCTAAAGTATAAATTTACAGTCAAACCAATAACAGGTAATTGGTTAATGTTACAGTCGTTTCACTTATTTAAGGCACACATTTGCTGATTCAGTTCCAGTAAGTGAGACGTGGAGTATAATACTCATGGGGGTGAACATCCTGATCAAGGCTAATCGATAAACTGAAGACAGTCTGATGAATTTTATGATCATTGATCTATTGCAAGTAAATTACAATGATTGATTGGCTGTGCATTTTATTCTGGTGTTTGATTCGAAGAATCGCAACCTTTGTCCCTTGCTATCTGCCGCCTTTATAGTCTGATAATAAGCAGTCTGCTGGTGAACAATGAAATCGGAAACACTCTTTTTCTGTAAAATCTTCTGAACCACAGACCACCGCATCGTTACAGTGCCGAAGGAGGCCATTCGGCCCATCATGTCTGCACCAGCTCTCTGAATGAGCAAATCACCTAATAACATTCCCGTGCCTTCGCCCTGTAACTCTGCACATACTTCCTGTTCAGATAACAGTCTAATTCCTGTTTGAATGCCTTGATTGAATCTTCTTCCACTCCACACTCAGATGGAAGTGTTGAGGGGGAATTTAGTCATTGTTACCAGACACAGATTCCATGACATTGGATAAAAGATCAGTAATTCAATTTGAATGAGACCGTGTGGGATTCATATCAACCTTGCTCCAAAGAACAGTGTGTGTCGGATTGTAATAAGTCTGAAGGTCGTGTTTATGACTGTAATGTGGAATTGTTCTTTAACTAAGGTGCATTCAGAACACACAACGCTAACTCACTGGACACTCTGGAAGCAGAATCAGGAGACATAGCACAAGGTAAGGACCCTGAATTTACTGAGCACAATTATAGTCTTTTTATGTACCCGAATGGACTCGTCACCTTTTCTCTGCGTCGTTGTTCAATGTTATTGATAAGTTGCAGTATCCATAATGGATCGTGTTAGAAATAATTGTTTCATTCAGAAACTAACTTACTGAAAGCAGCACCATTTAACAAAATAAAACTGCCAAATATAATCTTGCTCGCTAAAATGCTACTGTTGTAAATAATGTGTAAATATATTTATAGTGTATGTCCAGTGTAAGCACATAATTGCGCAAAGATGGGAGGCAAGTCAGAAGATTGGACAGAATATATAAAAAAAGCAACGAATGACTAAAAGATTGATAAGGAAGGTAAAATTAGAGGACAAGATAAAGCTGTCTTCAAATATAAAGAAAACTAGTAAGAGTCTCTATAGATATTTTAAAAAGAAAAGTGTTAACAAAGTGAGCGTTGGTCCTCTAGAAAGTGAGTCTGTGGAATTAATAATGTTTAATAAGGAAATGGAAGATAAATTGAACAGGTATTTTGCATTGGTCATCACAATTGATGACACAAGTAACATCTGAGAATTAGCTGTAAACCAGGAAATGGAAGGGAGGGTGTAACTCAAGAAAATTACAATCACCAGGGAAGTGACACTGAACAAATTGTTGGAGCTGCAGGCTGACAAGTCCTCGGGTTCTGATGGACTTCATCTTAGGGTGTTAAAAGAAGTGTCCAGTGAGATATTTCATGTGTTAGTTTTACTTTTCCAAAATTCCCTAGATTTGGGGAAGGTTCTGTTAGATTGTAAAATAGCGAATGTAACTCCTTTATTCAAAAAGGGAGGGAGACAGAAAGCAGGACACTACAGCCAGTTAACTTAACATCTCTCTCAGGGAAAATGTTAACAGTTATAATTAAAGACGTTATAGCAGGGCACTTAGAAAAAAAATCAAGGTAATCAGGCAGAGTCAACATGGTTTTGTGAGAGGAAATCATGTTTAACCAATTTATTGGAGTC
Organism: Heterodontus francisci; assembly: GCF_036365525.1. Taxonomy (NCBI): domain Eukaryota; kingdom Metazoa; phylum Chordata; class Chondrichthyes; order Heterodontiformes; family Heterodontidae; genus Heterodontus; species Heterodontus francisci. The sequence continues at coordinate 31,030,717 of NC_090412.1, read as the reverse complement.
CTTTGAAGGAGTAGCATGTGCTGTGGATAAAGGGAAACCGGTGGATTTATTGTACTTGCATTTCCAGAAGACATTTGGTAATGTACCACGTCAAAGGTTATTGCCAAAAATTAAAACTCATGGTGTAGGGGGTAACATGTTGGCATGGATAGAAGCTTGGCTAGCAAACAGGAAAAAGAGCGTTGGCATGAATAGGTCATTTCTGGCTGGCAAGATGTAAGGAGTAGTGTGCCACAGGGATCCAGGCTGGAATCTCAACTTTTCACAATTTATATAGATGACTTAGATGAAAGGACCAAAGGTATGGTTGCTAAATTTGCTGATGACAAAAAGATTGGTTGGAAAGTAAGTTGTGAAGAGGTCATAAGTAGGCTACAAAGGGAAGGAAAGAAGGTACCAGCCCTTCCCTTTGCCAGCTGGAAAGTCAGAACTATGTGTCCTGGCCTGTCGGAAGACCTTACACAAATCAATGATTCTCGGAAGACTGCCATCATTAACAACGAGCTCAGTAGACTCAATGTAGACATTGCAGCACTTCAGGAGACTCGCCTCCCCGCGAATGGATCTCTAGCAGAGCAAGACTGCACCTTCTTCTGGCAGGGTAGGGATCCTGAAGAACCAAGACAGCATGGACTGGGCTTCTCCATCAGAAACACTTTGCTCAGCATGATAGAGCCTCCCTCAAATGGCTCAGAACGCATACTGTCCATCGGACTGCTCACCACCTCTGGTCCAGTACACCTACTCAGCATCCTTGCTCCAACATTCTGCTCCCCACATGAAGCTAAAGATCAGTTCTACGAGGAACTCCATAGCATCAGAAGCAGCATCCCCAACACCGAACACCTATTCCTGCAGGGGGACTTTAATGCCAGGGTTGCGGCCGACGATGACTCATGGCGATCCTGCCTTGGGCGCGATGACGTTGGAAGGATGAATGAGAACGGGCAGAGACTGCTTGAGTTGTGTACCTATCATAACCTCTGCATCACCAAATCGTTCTCTCACACTAAACCCTGTCATCAAGTTTCATGGAGGCACCCAGGATCGCGTTGTTGCCACCAGCTAGACCTCATATCACAAGGCGAGCCGCCTGAAACAGTGTTCAAATCACACGCAGCTTCCACAGTGTGGACTGCGACACTGACCACTCTCTGGTGAGCAGCAAGGTTAGACTCAGACCAAAGAAGTTGCATCATTCCAAACAGAAGGGCCACGCGCGCATGAACACGAGCAGAATTTCTCACCCACAGCTGTTACAAAAATGTCTAAATTCACTTGTGACAGCCCTTCAAAACACTCCCACAGGGAATGCTGAGACCAAGTGGGCCCACATCAGAGACGCCATCTATGAGTCAGCTTTGACCACCTATGGCAAAAGTGTGAAGAGAAATGCAGACTGGTTTCAATCTCATAATGAAGAGCTGGAACTTGTCATAGCCGCTAAGTGCATTGCACTGTTGAACTACAAGAAAGCCCCCAGCGATTTAACGTGCACAGCACTTAAAGAAGCCAGAAGCACTGCACAAAGAATAGCCAGGTGCTGCACAAACGACGACTGGCAACACCTATGCAGTCATATTCAGCTGGCCTCAGACACTGGAAACATCAGAGGAATGTATGATGGCATTAAGAGAGCTCTTGGGCCAACCATCAAGAAGATCGCCCCCTCAAATCTAAATGAGGGGACATAATCACTGACCAACGCAAACAAATGGACCGCTGTGTTGAGCACTACCTAGAACTGTACTCCAGGGAGAATGTTGTCACTGAGACTGCACTCAATGCAGCCCAGCCTCGACCAGTCATGGATGAGCTGGACATACAGCCAACCAAATCGGAACTCAGTGTTGCCATTGATTCTCTAGCCAGCGGAAAAGCCCCTGGGAAGGACAGCATTACCCCTGAAATAATCAAAAGTGCCAAGGCTGCTATACTCTCAGCACTACATGAACTGCCATGCCTGTGCTGGGATGAGGGAGCAGTATCCCAGGACATGCGCGATGCCAATATCATCACCCTCTATAAAAACAAAGTTGACCGCGGTGACTGCTTCAACTACCGTGGAATTTCCCTGCTCAGCATAGTGGGGATAGTCTTTGCTCGAGTCGCTCTAAACAGGCTCCAGAAGCTGGCCGAGTGCGTCTACCCTGAGACACAATGTGGCTTTCGTGCAGAGAGATCGACCGTTGACATGCTGTTCTCCCTTCGTCAGATACAGGCGAAATGCCGTTGACAACAGGTGCCCCTCGACATTGCTTTCATTGATCTCACCAAAGCCTTTGACCTCGTCAGCAGACATGGTCTCTTCAGACTACTAGAAAAGATTGGATGCCCACCAAAGCTACTAAGTATCATCACCTCATTCCATGACTGCCTGCAGAGTCTCATCGACAGCTTTGAGGCTGCTTGCAATGAATTTGGCCTAACCATCAGCCTCAAGAAAACGAACATCATGGGGCAGGACGTCAGAAATGCTCCATCCATCAATATTGGCGACCACGCTCTGGAAGTGGTTCAAGAGTTCACCTACCTCGGCTCAACTATCACCAGTAACCTGTCTCTAGATGCAGAAATCAAGAAGCGCATGGGAAAGGCTTCCGCTTCTATGTCCAGATTGGCCAAGAGGGTGTGGGAAAATGGTGCACTGACACGGAACACAAAAGTCCGAGTGTCCTCGGTACCTTGCTCTATGGCAACGAGGCCTGGACAACGTATGTCAGCCAAGAGCGACGTCTCAATTCATTCCATCTTCACTGCCTCCGGAGAATACTTGGCATCAGGTGGCAGGACCCTATCTCCAACACAGAAGTCCTCGAGGCAGCCAACATCCCCAGCTTATACACACTACTGAACCAACGGCGCTTGAGATGGCTTGGCCATGTGAGCCGCATGGAAGATGGCAGGATCCCCAAAGACACATTGTACAGCGAGCTCGCCACTGGTATCAGACCCACCGGCCGTCCATGTCTCCGCTTTGAAGACGTCTGCAAACGCGACATGAAATCCTGTGACATTGATCACAAGTCGTGGGAGTCAGTTGCCAGCATCTGCCAGAGCTGGCGGGCAGCCTTAAAGGCGGGGCTAAAGTGTGGCGAGTCGAAGACTCTTAGCAGTTGGCAGGAAAAAAGACAGAGGTGCAAGTGGAGAGCCAACTGTGTAACAGCCCCGACAAACAAATTGTCACTCTAGAATTGGCCTTTATAGCCACTCCAGGCGCTGCTTCACAAACCAATGACCACCTCCACGCGCTTATCCATTGTCTCTCGAGATAAGGAGGTCAAAGAAGAAGAAAGGGATTTAGATAAGTTAAGTGGGAAAAGACCTGTTAAATGGAGTATATTGTGGGAAATGTGAAATTGTCTATTTTGGCAGGAAGAATATAAAAAAGTATTTTATCTAAATGCTGAGAGATTGCAGAGCTCTGAGTTGCAGTGGAATCTGGGTGTCCTAGTGCATGAATCACCGATGTTTAGTTTGCAGGGTACAGCATATAATTAGGAAAGCTGATGGAATGATATCATTTATCGTGAGGTGAATTGAAAACAGAAGTAGGGAGGTTATGCTTCAGCTAACAGGGCATTGGTGAGACCACATCGGAGTACTGAGTAAAGGACTCGTTTCATTAATACGGAAGGATGTAAATGCGTTGGAGGCAATACAGAGAAAGTTTACTAGATTAATACCTGGAATGGGCGGGCTGTTTTCTGTGGAAGGATTGGGGAGGCTAGGCTTGTATCCGCTGGAATTTAGAAGAGTGTAAGACGACTTGATTGAGACATATATGATCCTGAGGGTACATAGAAACATAGAAAATAGGAGGAGTAGGCCACTCTGTCCTTCGGGCCTACTCTGTCATTCGAAAAAGGTCATGGCTGACCATCTAATTCAGCCCCCTGTTCCCGCTTTCTCCCCATAACCCTTGATCCATTTGGCATTAAGAAATACATCTATCTTCTTCTTTAATATATTTAATGTCTATGCTTCCACTGCCTTCTGCAGTAGAGAATTCCACAGGTTCACCTTCTGAGTGAAGACCTTTCTCCTCATCTCAGTTCTAAATGGCAAACCCTGCATCCTGAGACTGTGACCCCTTGTTCTGAACTCTGCGGCCATTGGGAACTTCCGCCCTGCATCTAGCCTGTAAGAATTTTATAGGTCTCTATGAGATCCCCTCTCATTCTTTCAAACTCTAGTGAATTTAGGCCTAGTCGACCCAATCTCTCCTCATACATCACTCCTGTCATCCCCGGAATCAGCCTAGCAAATCTTCTTTGCACTCCCTCCATGGCAAGAACATCCTTCCTCAGATAAGGAGACCAACACTGCACACAATACTCCAGCTGTGGTCTCACCAAGGCCTTGTCTAACTGCAATAAGACATCCTTGTCCTGTACTCAAATCCTCTTGCAATGAAGGCCAACATATCATTCGCCTTCCCAGCTACTTGCTGCATCTGAATGCTTGCTTTCAGCAACTGGTGTACAAGGACACCCAGCTCTCGTTGCACCTGTCCCTTTCCCAACTTCAGATAATAACCTGCCGTTCTGCTTTGTGCAACCAAAGTGGATCACCTCACATTTATCCACGTTTTACTGCATTTGCCATGCATTTTCCCACTCACCCAACTTCTCCAAATCACATTGGAGCCTCTTTGCATCCTCCTCACAGCTCTCCCCCACACCCCCAGCTTTGTGTCGACTGCAAACTTTCGTTCCCTCATCCAGGTCATTAATATATATTGTGAACAGCTGGGGCCCAAGCACTGATCCCTGTGGTACCACTCTAGTCACTGCCTGCCACTCAGAAAAAGACTCGTTTATTCCTAAAATAAAAGCAACATATGGTGGATTCTGGAAATCTGAAATAAAAACAAGAAATGCTGGAAATACTCAGCAGGTCTGGCAGCGTCTGTGGAGATAGAAGCAGAGTTAACAGGTCAGTGACCCTTCTTTGCTAGCTTCACCTGCCTACCACACAAATGAGGAACGTGCTATATGAATTTCAATGCCAGTCTGATGCTAGTTATATAGGCCCTACGTTGCAAAGACTGGCGGATCATAACAAAACATATGTCCCTTCTACTCTTAGCAATAGTCAAGGTACAAGCCATACCCAAACGGCCTGTGCTTGCAAAACTCAAAACACAGCATCCAACATAAGATGTGTTACTGTGATTGGACAACCTTTGCTAAATAATCTGCAGTGAGCTAAGAATTATGCTGACAAACAATTTAAGATTGTCAGTCGAGCTCACAGGCTGAGACGCATTTGGGTGGACTGGAAGCTACACATATTAATACACAGTGTCCTGTTCTTTGCAGACAGAAAGAATATGTACATACATTGCACCTGTATTAGCTCAAGAAAATAAGTGATAGCCATTCGCTGGTTCATGCCTCTGACCAATCAGAGTTCACTTGCCAACCAATCAGCACTGTCTTCTCATGAATTATAAGTTGTGGTTTTCCCTTACATTGGATATTCTTGCATATTGTCCTGATGAGTGCAAGACAAAAAGCTTTGGTCAGGCCCTGGTGAGCCAAGGATGGTTGGTTGAGGGGAAGGCGGGGGCGTGTTGGGTGCTGGGGCTACATATGGTAGTGGGGGCGGCCCTCATTCGGGCACCCTGTGCTCAATGAGCAGGGCCCACCAACCCCCCGCCTCCACCCCCAGCCCCCCGCCCGCCCCTGGGACGATCACAGCCGCCTGGTTTTTACAGGCGGCTTTTCCTGGTTTCAGGCCGCCCACTTGTCTTGCCTGAAGTCTGCATGGAGGCGGGCGAAGGCCTTTAAGTTACCGGTAAGTGGCCGTTAAGTTGCCACTTAAGGGCCTTGATAGGTCTGGGGCGGGTGGGCCATTTTCCGCATCCTCCCGCCCCCGGCGCCCTACATAAAGGGCGGTGGGGGCGGAGGTAGAAACATCGAAAATAGGAGCAGGAGTAGGCCATTTGGCCCTTAGAGCATGCTCCGCCATTCATTATGATCATGGCTGATCATCCAACTCAGGAACCTGTTCCCGCTTTCCTCCCATAACCTTTGATCCTTTTCGACCCAAGAGCTATATCTCACTCCTTCTTGAAAACATACAATGCTTTGGCCTCAACTGCTTTCTGTGTTGCGAATTCCACAAGCTCACCACTCTCTGGGTGAAGAAATTTCTCCTCATCTCAGTCCTGAAAGGTTTACCCCGTATCCTTAGACCAAGGCCCCTGGTTCTGGACTCCCCCAACATTGGGAACATCCTTCCCGCATCTATCCTGTGAAGTCTTGTTTGAATTCTAAATGTTTCTATGAGATCCCCCCCTCACTCTTCTGAACTCCAGAGAATATAATCTTAACCGATTTAATCTCTCCGCATACGTCTGACACACCATCCGAGGAATCATCTGGTAAACCTTCGCTGCACTCCCTCTATAGCAAGAACATCCTTCCTCGGATAAGGAGACCAAAACTGCATACAATATTCCAGGTGTAGCCTCACCAAGGTCCTGTATAATTGCAGCAAGACATCCCTGCACCTGTACTCGAATTCTCTCACTATGAAGGCCAACATCCATTTTCTTTTTTTACCGTCTGTTGCACCCGCATGCTGACTTTCAGTGACTGGTGTACGACAACACCCAGGTCTCACTGCATATTCCCCTCTCTCAGATTATAGCTGTTCAGATAATCTGCCTTCCTGCTTTTGCTACGAAAGTGGATAACCTCACATCTATCCACATTATACTGCATCTACCATGCATTATCCCACTCACTCAACTTGTCCAAATCACCCTGAAGCCTCTCTACATCCTCCTCACAACTCACCCTCCCACCCAGTTTTGTGTCATCTGCAAATCTGGAGATATTACATTTATTTCCCTCATATAAATCATTAATGTATAGTGTGAATAGCTGGGGTCCGAGCACCGATATCTGTGGTACCCTACTAGTCACTGCCTGCCATTCGGAAAAAGACCCATTTGTCCCTACTCTTTGTTTCCTGTCTGCCAAACAATTTTTTATCCCTCGCAATACACTACCCCCAATCCCATGTACTTTAATTTTACATGCTAATCTCTTATGTGGGGCTTTATCGAAAGCCTTCTGAAAGTCCTAATAAACCACATCCACTGGCTCCCCCTCATCAGCTCTACTACTTACATCCTCGAAGAATTCTAGTAGATTTGTCAAGCATGATTTCCCTTTCGTAAATCCATGCTGACTCTGCCCGATTCTACCACGGTTCTCCAAGTGCTCTGCTATAAAATCTTTGATAATGGACTCTAGGATTTCCCCCACTACTGACATCAGGCGGACTGGTCTATAATTCCCTGCTTTCTCTCTACCTCCCTTTTTAAACAGTGGGGTTACTTTAGCTACCCTCCAATCTGTAGGAACTGTTTCAGAGTCTATAGAATCTTGGAAGATGACCACCAATGCATGCACTATTTCTCGGGACACTTCCTTAAGTAATCTGGGATACATACCATCAGGCTCCGATGATTTATCGGCCTTCAATCCCATCAATTTCCCCAACACCACTTATCTACTAATACTGATTTCTTTCAGTTCCTCCCTCTCACTAAGCCCTGTGTTCTCCAACATTTCTGATATGATATTTGTGTCCTCCTTTGTGAAGACAGAACCAAAGTATGCATTTAGTTGGTCAGCCATTTCTTTATTCCCCATAATAAAATCCCCTATTTCTGACTGTAAGGGACCTACATTTGTCTTCACTAATCTTTTTCTCTTCACATACCTATAGAAACTTTTACAGTCAGTTTTTATGTTCCCTGCAAGCTTGCTCTCGGATTCTATTTTCCCCTTCTTAATCAATTCCTTGGTCCTCCTTTGCTGAATTGCAAACTGCACCCAATCCTCAGGTCTGTTATTTATCCTGGCGAATTTGTATGCCTGTTCCTTGGATCTAATGTTATCTCTAATTTCCCTTGTAAGCCATGGTTTGGCTTACTTTCCTGTTTTACTTTTGCGCCAGACAGGGATAAACAATTGTTGCAGTTCATCATGCACTCTTTAAATGTTTGCCATTGCCTAACCACCGTCATCCCTTTAAGTAACATTACCCAATCCGTCACAGCCAACTCGCTCCTCGTACCTTTGTCATTTCCTTTATTAAGATTCAGGACCCTTCGCTCAGAACGAACTGTGTCACTTTCCATCTTGATGAAGAATTCTATCATATTATAGTCACTCTTCCCCAAGGGGTCACGCACCACTAGATTGTCAATTATTCCTCTCTCATTATGCAATGCCCAGTCTAGGATGGCCTGTTCTCTAGTTGGTTCCTCAATGTATTGGTCCAGAACACCATCCCATATATACTCCAAGAATTCCTCCTCTATGATATTGTGACTGCTTTGATTTCCCCAATCTATATGCAGATGAAAGTCACCCATAATTACAGATGTTCCTTTTTCGCATGCATCTCTAATTTCCTGTTTAATGCCATCCGCAACATCACCACTGCAGTTTGGGCGACTGTATACAACCCCACACTAATGTTTTTTGCCCCTCAGTGTTTCTCAGCTCTACCCATACAGATTCCACATCACCAGAGCTAATATATTTCCTCATTATTGCGTTAACTTCTTTAACAGCAATGCAACACCACCGCCTTTTGCTTTTTTATCTGTCCTTCCTGAATACTGAATATCCCTGGATGTTCATTTATCATCCCTGGTCACCTTGCAGCCATGTCTCTGTAATCCCAACTATATCATGCCTTTTTATATCTATTTGCCCGATTAATTCATCCACTTTATTGTTAATGCTCCGCACATTAAGGCACAAAGCCTTAAGGCTTGTCTTTTTAACATTACCTGTCCCCTTCTCACTATTTTTCACTGTGGCCCTGTCCCTTGATTTCTCTGCCTATCACTTTTCTTATTCCCCTTATTGTCTTTTGTTCTTGTCTTTGATTCCCCCCTACTCTGAACCCTAGCAAAGTTTCCCATCCCTCTGCCATTATCGTTTAAACCCTCCCCAACCACTCCAGCAAATACCACCCCCCTCCCCCTGCTTCCCCAGGACATCAGTCCCAGTCCTGCCTGGTGTAACCCATCCGGTTTGTACTTGTCCCACCTACCCCAGAACCGGTCCCAATGTCCCAGGAATCTAAAACCCTCCTTCACACACCATCTCATCAGCCACGTATTCATCTGACATATCCTGCTATTTCCACTCTGATTCGCACGTGGCACTGGTAGCAATCCTGAGATCACTACCTTTGGGGTCCTACTTTTCAACTTACTTTCTCGCTCCCTATTTTCTGCCTTTTGGACCTCATCCTTTTTTTACCTATGTCGTTTGTGCCAATGTGTACCATGACCACTGGCTGTTTACCCTTCCCGTTCAGAATGTCCTGTAAACGCTCTGAGATATCCTTGACCCGAGCACCAGGGAGGAAACATACCATCCTGGAGTCTCTTTTGCAGCCACAGAAACGCCTATCTATTCCCCTTACAATTAAATCCCCGATAACTATTGCATTCCCACACTTTTTACTCCTCCCCTGAGCAGCAGAGCCAAGCGTGGTGCAACGAATTGGGCTGTTGCTGCTTTCCCCTGACAGGCCATTCCTCCCAACAGTATCCAAAGCAGTATATCTGTTTTGCAGGGGAATAGCCACAGGAGATTCCTACACTGCCTGCCTAGTCCTCGTGCTCTGCCTGGTGGTCACCCATTCACTTCTTGCCTCTGGAGTCTGAGCCTGCGTTTAGACCACCTCTCTATACGTGCTATCCCCGATACTCTCTGCCTCATGGATGCTACACAGTGTCCCCAGCTGCTGCTACAGCTCTGAAACCCGGGCTTCCAGGAGCTGCAGCTGGAGACACTTTGTGCACATACGCTGGTCGTGGATACTGGAATTGTTCCCGGCTTCCCACATAGAGCACGAGGATGACACCACGGCTTTGAGCTCTCCTGCCATGACTTAACCCTCTAAATTAAACCTTTAAAAAGATTTCAATATCAAATAATATCAATTACTTTAGGGCCCTTCTCCCCTGGTCCTTGTGACTGCAGAACTCCCTAAAAAAACACGCTTTACTATATTTGAAACAAACTATAAACCTTTCTTGCCTGTGATACTTACCCAGCGATTTAAAGCCATGCCCTAACAGCAGTGACTCACCAACCAATCAGCTTGCAGCTCTCCTGTGACGGTCAATGTTGACATTTTTTTCAAACTTTGGCGCGCCTGGACTGCTCTCCCAGGAGGTAAGAGACTGGGCCTCGATCCTCGGGTTCGATTTATAGGCTCATCTCTCGACTTTCTCCCCACAGGTCTGCTCCAGTCCACTCCAGGAAGGTAAGAGACTGGGCCTTGATCCTCGGGTTTGATTTATAGGCTCAGCTCTCGGCGCTCTCCCCACAGGTCAGCTCTGCTCCTCTCTGCTCCCAGAAGTTACGAGGTAGGAGCAGGTTGGGAAGGCCTCCCGAAGCCTCCCACTCCATTTTACGCCATATCCCCCGCCACCATCCACTTCGTTGGGGTGCCATAAAGTTCTGCCCATGTCTCTAATTTCAGCAATACTAAATGTAAATTATAATTATGAAATTCATAAACATTTCAGTTTCTCAGTCACACAATTAATTGAATCTGTTGCCAAATCTTTATTGAAATGAAATGAAAAGATAACTTTGCAATACCACCAATAACCATCAGCCAGCCAATGATACAAAGGTTTTGCCTGTTTTCCGCACACATTTGCAGAATAATTTCCAGTAAGTGATCAGGGCCGAGACTGTTCCTTATGAACTGGAGATTGTCTCTCTGATTTTATGACCATTGCTCTCTTGCGAATATTTGAACAGCATTATAAACTACCTGTAATCATGGAGAAGGGGATTAACGTACTCCATGGCAATCCAGATCAGGTGAACATTGTAAAAAGCCTGATACTGAGATTATTGGAGCTGGGATTCTGAAGACTTGCATTTATGGTGAACAAACATCGGCTCCAAGAAGAAGCTCATGATTTAAAGGGAAAATAATTCAGATAAATACCGTGTTAAATCAGATGGTTCGCTTTGCCCTTCTCTGTGAAGTGTGATCCCAATAAAATTACCACAATCTTTGTCCCTTGCTATCTCTGCCCGTTTATAGTTTGATAATAGAGGATTTATGCTGCACAATGAAACCAAGTTCGGAACAGAGAAACCGGTTTCAGTGTGGGGTCTTCGGAACAATTTGGGGGACGTTTCGTCATTTTGACTAAATTACTTCTAATGACTTTGGTTAAAGGATCAGGACAATCCAATCTGAATGAGATGGTGTGTGATTCAGATTCAGCACTGTGCTAGAGAATAGGGTGGGGGAGGATTGAACTGATCAGGCTGAAGGTTGTGTTTATGACTGCATTGTGCAACTGATCTTTACCCAGGGTGTGTTCATTACTTGCAGAACCCACAACACTGACTTATTAGAACCAGAAAAGCGTCCAGACCATAAATATTTTGAGAACAGTCACTGTGCTAGAGAAATGGACGGATCACTGTCGTATGTGGCTTTCCCCTCATATTTTCCATCTGGGATTCAGATGAGCCTACGAGCCTGCAATTATTTTAATTCCATAATTATTTAAATAACCACCCCCTTCCCTTCCTAGTCCCCATTTTAGTTGATATTGTTAATGGCTTCCTCTCTTCAGGGCCTGTCCGCCTCCGTTTCTGTTGTCATTATCCTCTCAGCAGAAACACACTTGAACACTGTGTCTTTGCAAACTACCATCCTATTTCCAAACTCCCTTTCCTGTCAAGCTCTTGAACATGTTGTCACATCCAAAATGCAGGCCCATCTTTCCAGGAACGCTATGTTTGAGCCCATCCAATCAGCTTTACTCCCAAGGCACAGCACTGATGCAGGTCCTTATCAAAGTTACAAACAATATCCTACCTGACTGTGATCAGTGCACGTTCTTCCTCTTTCTTCACGACCAGGCTGCAGATTTTGCCATCGTTGACTACATCATCCTTCCACAACACCTCTCCTCCATTGTCCAGTTGGGTGGAATGATCCTCTCCTGGTTCCACTCTAATCTATCCAATAGTATCCACAGTATCATCTTCAATCACCTTCAAAGGCTTCTCTTCCCACTCGACCACTGTTTCCTCTCGAGTGCCCCCACAATATATCCTGGAACCCTCCTTAGACTCATCTGCATATTGTCCCTCAGCAACATCCAAAAACTTAATGCAGACTCCACATGCCACTGGCTACCGCCAGTTCTACCTCACGACCACCACGTGGCCCATTGGCACAGCCACAGATTTTTCACATGGCTTGTCTGACATCCAGTATGTCATGAACATAAATTTAATCGAATTGAATAAATATTGGAGAGACCAAAACCATCGTCTTCGGCCACTGATGCAAATTACTTTCCCAGCCACTGGCAACATCCCTCTCCCTGGCAACTGTCTGAGGACTAGTCGAACTGTTTGCAACCTCGGTACCCATTTTGACCCTGAACTGCGCTTCTGACCATACATCCTCTGCATCAGCATGACAAATTATTTTCACCTCCTTAACATCGGCGACCTCTGCTCCTGCTTTAGCTCATTTGCTGCTGAAACATTCATCCTTATCGTTGTTCCCTCTCAACTCAAGTATTTCAGTGGTCTCCTGGCCAGACTCCCAGCTCATACAAAACTCTGCTGTTTGCATTTGAAGCACAGCATGTCCCATTCACCAATCAACCCTGTGCTCACTAACCGCCATTGTTTCCCTGTCCAGCAAAGCTGCGATTTAAAAATGATCTTTTTCATTCAAATCCCTCTGTGGTCTCACCCCTCTCTATCTCTGTAATCTCCTCCAGCCTTATCATCCTCTGAGATGCCTGCACTCCTCCAATTATGTTGCATACCAGATTTTCACCATTGGGGCAGTATTTTCAGCTGCCTACCTCCGAAACCCTGGAATCCCCTTCTGAAAGCTTTCCTCCTCTCCACCTCTCTTCTCAATGTGGATGGTCCTTCACACCTGCATCTTTTACCAAGACTTTCTGAGATTTAGTTTATTAATACTTCCTGTGAATCGGATTCTGATGAAAGGTCATTGACCTGAAACGTTAACTCTCATGTTCTCTCCACAGATGCTGTCTGACCTGCTGAGAATTTCAATCATTTTCTGTTTTTGTTTATGTAATTGGAAATGCCTGGATTACCAGCAGGGAGGAACAGTGCATGTGTGCAGGAAATGCAGGGTGTTCAAGGAAGCCAGACTGTGTTTGAGCCTGCCCGTTCTGTTAGTGATTATTTAAACAAAATAATAACAAGAAAATGTTGGAAAGACTCAGCAGGTCCTGCAGCATCTATGGAGAGTGAAACAGAGTTAACAGCTCAGTTCTGTGACTCTCGAGTTGAACAGTAGGCGATCATGGTTGAACCTGCCCAGGTGTTTTTAAGCAGCTGCATCTCTCTCCACTGCAGAAAGACCTGGGCAACATTCAGTCTTAAGCTGGTAAGTGGTAAATTGCATTCACGCCACACAAGTGCCAGGCAAGCAGCATCTCCAGGAAGAGAGAAACTATCCATCTCCCCTTGACATTTAATGGCATTATTATTGCTGCATCCCCCACCGGGATAAATATACGGACATACGAAATAAGAGCAGGATTAGGTTACACAGCCCTTCGAACCTGCCCTGCCATTCAACAAGATCATTGCTGCTCTGATTGTAACCTCAACTCCACATTCCCGTTTACCACCGATAACCTTTCCCTCCTTTGCTTATCAAGAATCTAACTACCTTTGTCTTTAAAATATTCAAAGACCCAGCTTCCACTGCCTTTTCAAGAAGAGAGTTCCAAAGATTCACAACCCTCTCTTCAGCTCTCTCTTAAATGGGTAACCTCTTATTTCGAAACAGTGACCCTTAGTCCTAGATTATCCCACAGGAGGAAACATCTTTCCTACATCCAACCTGTCAAGATCCCTCAGAATCTTACATGTTGCAATAAAATCATCCTTTACTCTTCTAAACTCCAGCCTAGCCTGTTCACCCTTTTCTCAAAAGACAACCCACCCATTCCAGTTATTAATCTAGTAAACTTTCTGTGAAATGCGTCCAATGCATTTCCATCCTTCCTTAAATAAGGAGCCAAATAGTGTACACATTACTCCAGATGTGGTCTCAACAATGTCCTGTATAACTGAAGCATAACCTCTCTAACTTTTGTCTTCAATTCCCCTCGCAATAAATGACACCATTCTGTTATCTTTCCTCATTACTTGCTCGACCTCCGTACTAACCTGTTGCAATTCAAGCACGAGGGCACCCAGATTCCTCTGCATCTCAGAGCTCTGCAATCTCTCACTATCTGGATAATATGCTTCGTTTTTATTCTTTTTGTTGAAGTGGACAATTTCACATTTTCCCACATTATATTCCATTTGTCGGATCTTTAACCAGTCGCATAACCTTTCTATCCCTTTGTCGCCTCCTTATGTCCTCTTCACAACTACCTCTCTTTGTGTCATCAGAAAATTTGGTAACCATACCTTTGGTCAAATCATGCAAGTCATTTATATAAATTGTAAAACGTTGAGGCCCCATCACCGATCCCTGTGGCACACCACTCGTTACATCTTGCCAACCAGACAATGACCAATTTCTTCCTACTCTCTGTTTCCTGTCAGCTAGTCAATCTTCTATCCATGCCAATATGTTACCCACCAGCCCCCTCCACCTCCGCCCCCCCCCGCCCCCACCCCCCGCACCCCACACCATGAGCTTTTATTTTCTGGAATAACTGTTGATGTAGCACCTGATCAAACGCCTTCTGGAAATCTAAGCACAGTACATCCATCGGTTCCCCTTTATCCACAACGCATGTTACTTCTTCAACGAACTCCAGTAAATTGGCTGAACATGATTTCCCTTTCACCATGCCACGCTGACTCTGCCTGATTACCTTGAATATTGCTAAGTGCCCTGCTATAACATTTTTAATAATAGCTTATAATATTTTCCCTATGACAGATGTTAAGCTAATCTGAGTTCAGCTCCAACAACACCCAAGAAGCCCGACACCATACAGGACAAAGCAGCATAATTCATCAGCACCCAATCCACCACCTTCAGCATTCACTCCTTCCATCACCGGCACGCAGTAGTAGCAGTGTGTACCATCTGCAAGATACAGTGCAGAGACTTGCCAAGGCTTCCTGACAGTACATTCTGGATACATTATCTCTATCACCTACAAGGCCAAGGGCAGCAGATGCATGGGAACACCACCATCTGAAAGTGTCCCTCCAAGTCACACACCAATATGACTTGGAATAATATCACCATTCCTTCACTGTCGCTGGGTCAGCATCCTGGAAATCCCTGCCTCACCACACTGTGCATGGACCGACACCACATGGTCTGCAGGGGTTTATAAAGGCGGCTCACTATCTCCTTCTCAAGGGCAATTAGGGATGTGAAATAAATGCTGGCCATGACCACGATGACCACAACCCATGAAAGAATAAAATAAGAGATATGTTACACAGTGCTAGTCAAAAGTGTGAGCTGGGCGTTGGTATCTGTGTTTGCGGATTGATGGGAGGAACTGTCAATCTCCTGATTGTAAGCAATTGGAGGAGCGGACTAACTGAGGGTCATTACTTGATGCAGAGTTCTGGCTCAGTAGTGGCAGTGAGAATGCTGCACCTCAGCCACAAGTTGTGCACAGCTTCAGATAAATATCTGTTTTGGTAAATGAAATGTCCCAGAATATATCTCCGAATAATTCATCATGGATCAGTAAAGAAGGTTTCTGTCGATGAACTCGGTCAGTAACTTATTGATCTATACTGGCCCATTTATATAAACATCCAAAGGCTGAAGGGATTCTATCCTTCACAGTGGCGCAGTGGTTAGCACCGCAGCCTCACAGCTCCAGCTACCCGGGTTCAATTCTTGGTACTGCTTGTGTGGAGTTTGCAAGTTCTGCCTGTGTCTGCGTGGGTTTCCTCCCACAAGCCTAAGACTTGCAGGTTGATAGGTAAATTGGCCATTATAAATTGACCCTACTATAGGTAGGTGGTAGAGGAATATAGGAACAGGTAAGGATGTGGTAGAAATATGGGGTTAGTATCGGATTAGTATAAATGGGTGGTTAATGGTCGGCACAGACTCGGTGGGCCGAAGGGCCTGTTTCAGTGCTGTATCTCTAAATCTAAAAATAATTTATTACACGATTGAATCCTCAAACTCCAATTCCCCAATCACATCTATTGTATCTCGAGATTGTCCTGATAAACCCTCAAACTCCAATTCCCCAAGTAATGTTCATATTTCTAGAAATAGTGATTTGATTTCTCTTCAATTTAAGAGTAGGCTGTATTTAATTACACAATCGACTTTAAATCAGCCAGTCACTGATTCTAATTTTCACTCATAGATACTTTATTACAGACATGTAAATATATATTGTTCGGTTGTGCATGTAAATTGCCATTCACAGGAAAAGAAAAGTAAGCTCATTGCCGATGGCATCTAATTTTAGTCATTCACTACATGCAATGTCTCCAAGTGGGAGCTGAAGACAGAGACATGAGGAATGAACTGTATCTAACCAGGGACTGAAGATCAAGGTATGGGGAATGAACTGTTACGAACTGGGGACTGAACCTTGAGTCATGGGGAATGAACTGGCACTAACTGGAGACTGAACCTTAAGTCATGGAGAATGAACTGTTATTAACTGGAGACAGAACCTTGAGTCATGGAGAATGAACTGTTAATAACTGGAGACTCAACCTTGAGACATGGGAATGAACTGTTACTAACTGGGGACTGAACCTTGAGTCATGGGGAATGAACTGCATCTACCCAGGGACTGACTATCGAAACACGTGGAATGCAAGAGCTCCTCGAATCAGGGACTGAAGAGTTAATTTCTCACATGTTGTGGCTGTGGTTTTAAAAAGACATGGAATGTTGGAGCACACATACTTGTGGCTGTTTATTCAATTCAATATTTATTATAGAATATAGAACACAGAACATTACAGCGCAGTACAGGCCCTTCGGCCCTCGATGTTGTGCCGCCCAGTGAAACCATCTCACCTACACTATTCCATTTTCATCCATATGTCTATCCAATGACCACTTAAATGCCCTTAAAGTTAGCGAGTCGACTACTGTTGCAGGCAGGGCGTTCCACGCCCCTACTACTCTCTGAGTAAAGAAACTACCTCTGACATCTGTCCGATATCTATCACCCCTCAACTTAAAGCTATGTCCCCTCGTGTTTTCCATCACTATCCGAGGAAAAAGACTCTCACAATCCACCCTATCTAACCCTCTGATTATCTTATATGTCTCTATTAAGTCACCTCTCCTCCTCCTTCTCTCTAATGAAAGCAACCTCAAGTCCCTCACAGTGGCGCAGTGGTTAGCACCGCAGCCTCACAGCTCCAGGGACACGGGTTCGATTCCAGGTACTGCCTGTGTGGAGTTTGCAAGTTCTCCCTGTGTCTGCGTGGGTTTTCTCCGGGTGCTCCGGTTTCCTCCCACAAGCCAAAAGACTTGCAGGTTGATAGGTAAATTGGCCATTATAAATTGTCACTAGTGTAGGTAGGTGGTAGGGAAATATAGAGACAGGTGGGGATGTTTGGTGGGAATGTGGGATTAGTGTAGGATTAGTGTAAATGGGTGGCTGATGTTCGGCACAGACTCGGTGGGCCGAAGGGCCTGTTTCAGTGCTGTATCTCTAATCTAATCTAATCATAATCTTTCCTCGTAAGACATTCCCTTCATACCAGGCAACATCCTAGTAAATCTCCTCTGCACCCTTTCCAAAGCTTCCACATCCTTCCTATAATGCGGTGACCAGAACTGCACGCAATACTCCAGGTGCGGCCGCACCAGAATTTTGTACAGCTGCAGCATGACCTCGTGGCTCCAAAACTCGATCCCCCTACTAAGAAAAGCTAACACACCATATGCCTTCTTAACAGCCCTATTAACCTGGGTGGCAAATTTCAGGGATTTATGTACCTGGACACCAAGATCTCTCTGTTCATCGACACTACCAAGAATCTTCCCATGAGTCCAGTACTCTGCATTCCTGTTACTCCTTTAAAGTGAATCACCTCACACTTTTCCGCATTAAACTCTATTTGCCATCTCTCAGCCCAGCTCTGCAGCCTATCTATGTCCCTCTGTAACCTACAAGGTGGAGATTTTCAGGGATTTATGTACCTGGACACCAAGATCTCTCTGCTCATCTACACTATCAAGAATCTTCCCATTAGCCCAGTACTCTGAATTCCTGTTACTCCTTCCAAAGTGAATCACCTCACGCTTTTCCGCATGAAACTCCATTTGCCATCTTTCAGCCCAGCTCTGCAGCCTATCTATGTTCCTCTGTAACCTACAACATCCTTCGGCACTATCCACAACTCCACCGACCTTCGTGTCATCCGCAAATTTACTAACCCACCCTTCTACACCCTCATCCAGGTTATTTATAAAAATGACAAACAGCAGTGGGCCCAAAACAGATCCTTGCGGTACACCACTAGTAACTAAACTCCAGGATGAACATTTGCCATCAACCACCACCCTCTGTCTTCTTTCAGCTAGCCAATTTCTGATCCAAAGCTCTAAATCACCTTCAACCCCATACTTCCGTATTTTCTGCAATAGCCTACCGTGGGGAACCTTATCAGACGCCTGACTGAAATCCATATACACCACATCCACGGCTTTCCCCACATCCACCTGTTTGGTCACCTTCTCAAAAAACTCAATAACGTTTGTGAGGCACGATCTCCCCTTCACAAAACCGTGCTGACTATCTCTAATGAACTTATTCTTTTCAAGATGATTATAAATCCTATCTCTTACAACCTTTTCCAATATTTTACCCACAACCGAAGTAAGGCTCACAGGTCTATAATTATCATGGCTGTCTCTACTCCCCTTCTTGAACAAGGGGACAAAATTTGCTTTCCTCCAGTTTTCCGGCACTATTCCTGTCGACAATGACAACATAAAGATCAACGACAAAGGCTCTGCAATCTCCTCCCTGGCTTCCCATAGATTCCACGGATAAATCCCATCTGGCCCAGGGGACTTATCTATTTTCACACTTTCCAAAATTGCTAACCCCTCCTCCTTGTGAACCTCAATCCCATCTGGCCTGGTAGTCTGTATCTCAGTATTCTCCTCGACAACATTTTCTTTCTCTACTGTAAATACTGACGAAAAATATTCATTTAACGCTTCCCCTATCTCCTCTGATTCTACACACAACTTCGCACTACTATCCTTGATTGGCCCTAATCTAACTCTAGTCATTCTTTTATTCCTGATATACCTACAGAAAGCCTTAGGGTTTTCCTTGATCCTATCCGCCAATGACTTCTCGTGTCCTCTCCTTGCTCTTCTTCGCTCTCCCTTTAGATCCTTCCTGGCTAGCTTGTAACTCTCAAGCGCCCTAACTGAGCCTTCACATCTCATCCTAACATCAGCCTTCTTCTTCCTCTTGACAAGCGCTTCAACTTCTTTAGTAAACCATGGCTCCCTCGCTCGACAATTTCCTCCCTGCCTGACAGGGACATACTTATCAAGGACACGCAGTAGCTGCTCTGTGAATAAGCTCCACATTTCGATTGCACCATCCTTTGCAGTTTCCGTCCCCATCCTACGCATCCTAAATCTTGCCTAATTGCATCATAATTTCCTTTCCCCCAGTAGTAGACTCGCCAACTTTAAGGGCATTTAAGTGGTCATTGGATAGACATATGGATGAAAATGGAATAGTGTAGGTTAGATGGTTTCACAGGTCGGCGCAACATCGAGGGCCGAAGGGCCTGTACTGCGCTGTAATGTTCTAATTCTATAATTCTTGCCCTGTGGTATATACCTGTTCCTGCCCATCTCTAAGGTAAACCTAACCGAATTGTGATCACTATCACCAAAGTGCTCACCTGCATCTAAATCTAACACCTGGCCGGGTTCATTACCCAGTACCAAATCCAATGTGGCATCGCCCCTGGTTGGCCTGTCCACATACTGTGTCAGAAAACCCTCCTGCACACACTGGACAAAAACTGACCCATCTAAAGTACTCGAACTGTAGTATTTCCAGTCAATATTTGGAAAGTTAAATTCCCCCGTAACAACTACCCTGTTAATCTCGCTCCTGTCGAGAATCATCTTCGCTATCCTTTCCTCTACATCTCTGGAACTATTCGGAGGTCTATAGAAAACTCCCAACAGGGTGACCTCTCCTCTCTTGTTTCTAACCTCGGCCCATACTACCTCAGTAGACGAGTCCTCAAACGTCCTTTCTGCCGCCGTAATACTGTCCTTGATTAACAATGCCACACCCCCCCTTCTCTTTTACCATCTTCTCTGTTCTTACTGAAACATCTAAATCCCGGAACCTGCAACATCCATTGCTGTCCCTGCTCTTCCCATGTCTCCGAAATGGCCACTACATCGAGATCCTAGGTACCAACCCATGCTGCAAGCTCACCCACCTTATTCCTTATTGTATTGAAGATT
Organism: Heterodontus francisci; assembly: GCF_036365525.1. Classification (NCBI taxonomy): domain Eukaryota; kingdom Metazoa; phylum Chordata; class Chondrichthyes; order Heterodontiformes; family Heterodontidae; genus Heterodontus; species Heterodontus francisci. Next base: position 31,010,197 of record NC_090412.1, on the reverse strand, counting down.
GTTACCTTTATGAATAAACATGAGAGAACAAATGAACGTTGCATTTATCTTGAGGGAAACAATGTCATTCTCATTTTCTGCCCTGCCATGATTAGATCTCCTGGTGAATGACGGAATGATGAGAAAGGTCCACAGCTGGAAGTAAACAGGGATTGTAGACTGAGGAACAATAGCAGGTGAAACATCAAAGGATTGTGAGAGCACCAACCAGAGAGAACCTTCCGATTCAAAGGGTTTCCACAGATCGACTGGGGAGAAAGGTGAGAGAAAGTCCCATTTACTCTGAGAAACACTGCTTCTTTACCAATACACAAAGGTTACAAGTTGAGGCAGAAAATGGTGAGAATGAGACTGGCAGAGTCTGACCACCGAGACAATTATCCAGCATGTGAACGTGCAATGGATTGTGAAGTGAGATCAGTTTCTGTCTCAAAACACACAGGATTGAGTGAATTTTGTTTGTGTTTTAGATTTCAGATGTTTCCCATCTGGTGGTGTCTAGAACTATGTGGCACAGTTTAAAAATAAGGGGTTTCCCATTTAAGCAGAGATGAGAAGCAAGTTCTTCTCTCAGAGGGTTGTTCATCTTCAGAATTCTCTACCCCAGAGAGCAGTAGAGGCTGGGTCATTGAATATATTCATGGCTGAGTTAGACTGATTTTTGATCTACAAGTGAGTCGAGAGTTATGGATGACCAGCAGGAAAGTGAAGTTAATGTCACAATCAGATCAGCTCTGATCTTACTGATTGGTGAAACAGGCTCCAGGGGCCCAATTACATATTCCTACTCCAACTCCTGTTTCTTCTGTTCAGGGATTGTTTAATTCAGCAGTTAAATGGTTAATGTGCTCATGTACAGAAACAGCCTTTCCCTCAGCTCAAGGACAAGACACTAGTTCCTGGCTCAAACTGCAAACCTCAGGAATTCAATAGGAATTTTCGCAACCAGTCTCCCAGAGGGAAAGGTAACAATTTATTTCTCATTATTTGTCTGTTTCATTGCATTTCCCTGGAAGAAGAGATAAAATAATTGAACGTTGTTCACAGCTGAATTGGCCAAAAGTTGCCAAACTGGCTGGATTCGGTTTCACCAGAAAGCCCTTTCCCTGTCCTGAGGCCATTGAGGCATAGTTGAGTTGAAATCCATCATGAGTGCAGGAAGCATCTTTCACACAGAGGCTGGAGCTCTGAATCTCACAGAATAAGGATCAGATCAAATTCACAGTTTGTAATTTGTTAAAATCCAACAAGGAACTTCTGCCTGATTTATTATTTCAGTATAACTAGGATAGAGCATGCAACATCCACACGGAAATAAAGAGATATAAACTCCCTGCTTCATCAAGATGAATTTTATGTAGCAGCAAAGCCTCATTTGTGTGTTTACTCTTTCATTTCTCTCTTGTTTCTTCCTCTCCAAAACCTGTTGCATTGCCCAGCTGCAGGGGATGCAGCTGTGCTGCAGCTGTGGGCTCACACCGTGACTGAAGCAGTGCATTTTAAACCAGGGATATCAGGGTTAAATCCGACTGGGCTCCAGCAGTCTCCCCACAGGCACATTTGAAGAGAGGTTGTGAACCAGAAAGCAGGAAAAAGAACTCTGGGGATTTACCCCATTCTGGTCCAGAGGTGCCTCCTTCCGACTGTTGGTGTTCACAGTTCAGACAGACAGCGTCGGGAACCTTGTCCTTCCAACTTGGTACATTTTCTTTTATCTTTTTGACTCACTGAACTGTTCCTTACCCGGTACATTTTAATTGAACTGATCAAAGGCGGGATCAGAAGTTCAGACCAAACACAAAGTTCATCTCAGTAAACTATTAACACATTTGCACTGACAAATTATTCCTCTCTGCCAAGCATCTGGAAAATCAGCCGATGGTTACTTGAGGCCGGAATGAACACAATCCAGTCACAGAACAGGAGTAACTTAGAAGAGAGAACTTCTTCCCAATTCATTATTACAATGAATTATTGCTTAACGCAGCAATGCCAGTTTCAGACAGTTAGGAATGGATGTGAATGAGCTGTGAGAATGGAGCAGGGACTTATGTTTTTACTGAAATCAGTTCACGTTAATGAGATCATTTGTCAAACTGGCTGAATCAAAACAGACGCCAGAGAGAAACAAACTTCAGGAATGTTTTAGATGTCAAGTGGTACAGGGCTGAAAAACCGTCTTTCACACAGATAGGAGGATCCTGATGATTAAACGTAAAATAATTAACTACCCAAGTAGATTTGTTGGGAATCTAGAATAGTGGGAATGGAGGTAAAGGCAGTTGTATGTTCCTCCTGCAGAATGTGGGAGGTAGGGGTCGCCAAGAGTATCCCTGCTGACTGCATCTGCGGGAGGTGCACCCAACTCCAGCTCCTCGCAGACCGCGTTAGGGAACTGGAGCTGGAGCTGGATGAACTTCGGATCATTCGGGAGGCGGAGGGGATTATTGACAGGAGTTATAGGGAGGCAGTCACACCTCAGGTAAATGAAGTAGGTAGATGGGTTACCGTCAAGGGAAGGAGAGGGAACCAGCAGGCAATGCAGGGATCCCCTGTGGCCGTTTCCCTCAACAACAGGTATACCGTTTTGGATACTGTTGCGGGGGACGACTTAGCAGGGGTAAGCAATGGGGTGCAGGTCTCTGGCACAGAGTCTGTCCCTGTTGCTCAGAAGGGAAAGGGGAAGAGGAGCAGAGCATTAGTCATTGGGGACTCCATAGTTAGGGGAACAGATAGGAGGTTCTGTGGGAACGAGAGAGACTCATGGTTGGTGTGTTGCCTCCCAGGTGCCAGGGTACGTGATGTCTCTGATCGTGTTTTTGGGATCCTTAAGGGGGAGGGGGAGCACCCCCAAGTCGTGGTCCACAGAGGCACCGACTACATAGGTAGGAAGAGAGATGGGGATTTAAGGCTGAAATTCAGGGAGCTAGGGTGGAAGCTTAGAGCGAGAACAACCAGAGTTGTTATCTCTGGGTTGTTGCCCGTGCCACGTGCTAGCGAAGAGAGGAATAGGGAGAGAGAGGAGTTGAACACGTGGCTGCAGGGATGGTGTAGGAGGGAGGGTTTTGGTTTCCTGGATAATTGGGGCTCTTTCTGGGGTAGGTGGGAGCTCTACAAACAGGATGGTCTTCACCTGAACCAGAGGGGTACCGATATCCTGGGGGGGAGATTTGTTAGTGCTCTTCGGGGGGGGGGGGTTTAAACTAAATCAGCAGGGGAATGGGAACCTAAATTGTAGTTCCAGTGTACAGGCTGTTGAGAGTAGTGAGGTAGGGGAGAAGGTTACAGGGATGCAAGAGGGCACTGGCAAGCAAGAACTTGGTTTAAAGTGTGTCTACTTCAACGCCAGGAGCATCCGGAATAAGGTGGGTGAGCTTGCAGCATGGGTTGGTACCTGGGATCCTGATGTTGTGGCCATTTCGGAGACATGGGTAGAGCAGGGGCAGGAATGGATGTTTCAGGTTCCTGGATTGAGATGTTTCAGTAAGAACAGGGAAGAGGGTAAAAGAGGGGGGGGGTGTGGCATTGTTAATCAAGGAAAGTATTGCAGCGGCAGAAAGGACGTTTGAGGACTCGTCTACTGAGGTAGTATGGGCCGAGGTTAGAAACAGGAGAGGAGAGGTCACCCTGTTGGGAGTTTTCTATAGACCTCCGAATCGTTCCAGAGATGAAGAGGAAAGGATAGCGAAGATGATTCTCAACAGGAGCGAGACTAACAGGGTAGTGGTAATGGGGGACTTTAACTTTCCAAATATTGACTGGAAATACGATAGTTCGAGTACTTTAGATGGGTCAGTTTTTGTCCCGTGTGTGCAGGAGGGTATTCTGACACAGGATGTGGACAGGCCAACCAGGGGCGATGCCACATTGGATTTGGTACTGGGTAATGAACCCGGCCAGGTGTTCGATTTAGATGTAGGTGAGCACTTTGGCGATAGTGATCACAATTCGGTTAGGTTTACCTTAGCGATGGGCAGGGACAGGTATATACCACAGGGCAAGAATTATAGCTGGGGGAAAGGAAATTATGACGCAATTAGGCAAGATTTAGGATGTGTAGGATGGGGAAGGAAACTGCAGGGGATGGGCACAAACGAAATGTGGAGCTTATTCAAGGAGCAGCTAATGCGTGTCCTTGATAAGTATGTACCTGTCAGGCAGGGAGGAAGGTGTCGAGCGAGGGAGCCGTGGTTTACTAAAGAAGTTGAAGCGCTTGTCAAGAGTAAGAAGGCGGCTTATGTTAGGATGAGACGTGACGGCTGAGTTAGGGCGCTTGAGAGTTACAAGCTAGCCAGGAAGGATCTAAAGGGAGGGCTAAGAAGAGCAAGGAGAGGACACGAGAAGTCATTGGCAGATAGGATCAAAGAAAACCCTGAGGCTTTCTATAGGTATATCAGGAATAAAGGAATGACTAGAGTTAGAACAGGGCCAATCAAGGATAGTAGTGGGAAGTTGTGTGTGGAATCAGAGGAGATAGGGGAAGCGTTAAATGAATATTTTTCGTCAGTATCTACAGTAGAGAAAGAAAATGTTGTCGAGGAGTTTACTGAGATACAGCCTACTAAGCTAGATGGGATTGAGATTCACAAGGAGGAGGTGTTAGCAATTTTGGAAAGTGTGAAAATAGATTAGTCCCCTGGGCCAGATGGGATTTATCCGAGGATTCTCTGGGAAGCCAGGGAGGAGATTGCGGAGCCGTTGTTGTTGATCTTTATGTCGTCATTGTCGACAGGAGTCGTGCCGGAAGACTGGAGGATAGCAAATTTTGTCCCCTTGTTCAAGAAGGGGAGTAGAGACAGCCCTGGTAATGATAGACCTGTGAGCCATACTTCGGTTGTGGGTAAAATGTTGGAAAAGGTTATAAGAGATAGGATTTATAATCATCTTGAAAAGAATAAGTTCATTTGCGATAGTCAGCACGGTTTTGTGAAAGGTAGGTCGTGCCTCACAAACCTTATTGACTTTTTCGAGAAGGTGACCAAACAGGTGGATGTGGGTAAAGCCGTGGATGTGGTGTATATGGATTTCAGTAAGGCGTTTGATGAGGTTCCCCACGGTAGGCTATTGCAGAAAATACGGAAGTATGGGGTTGAAGGTGATTTAGAGCTTTGGATCAGAAATTGGCTAGCTGAAAGAAGACAGAGGGTGGTGGTTGATGGCAAATGTTCATCCTGTAGTTTAGTTACTAGTGGTGTACCACAAGCTTCTGTTTTGGGCCCACTGCTGTTTGTCATTTTTATAAATGACCTGGATGAGGGTGTAGAAGGGTGGGTTAGTAAATTTGCGGATGACACGAAGGTCGGTGGAGTTGTGGATAGTGTCGAAGGGTGCTGTAGGGTACAGAGGGACATAGATAGGCTGCAGAGCTGGGCTGAGAGATGGCAAATGGAGTTTAATGCGGAGAAGTGTGAGGTGATTCACTTTGGAAGGAGTAACAGCAATGCAGAGTACTGGGCTAATGGGAAGATTCGTGGTAGTGTAGATGAGCAGAGAGATCTTGGTGTCCAGGTACATAAATCCCTGAAAGTTGCTACCCAGGTTAATAGGGCTGTTAAGAAGGCATATGGTGTGTTAGCTTTTATTAGTAGGGGGATCGAGTTTCGGAGCCACGAGGTCATGCTGCAGCTGTACAAAACTCTGGTGAGGCCGCACCTTGAGCATTGCGTGCAGTTCTGGTCATCGCATTATGGGAAGGATGTGGAAGCTTTGGAAAGGGTGCAGAGGAGATTTACTCGGATGTTGCCTGGTATGGAGGGAATGTCTTACGAGGAAAGGCTGAGGGACTTGGGGTTGTTTTCGTTGGAGAGAAGGAGGAGGAGAGGTGACTTAATAGAGACATCCAAGATAATCAGAGGGTTCGATAGGGTGGATAGTGAGAGTCTTTTTCCTCGGATGATGATAGCAAACACGAGGGGACATAGCTTTAAGTTGAGGGGTGATAGATATCGGACAGATGTCGGAGGTTGTTTCTTTACACAGAGAGTAGTAGGGGCCTGGAACGCCCTGCCTGCAACAGTAGTAGACTCGCCAACTTTAAGGGCATTTAAGTGGTCATTGGATAGACATATGGATGAAAATGGAATAGTGTAGGTCAGATGGTTTCACAGGTCGGCGCAACATCGAGGGCCGAAGGGCCTGTACTGCGCTGTAATGTTCTAAAAAAAAATTATTAGCAGGTAGGAGGTCCCATCACTAATCTTTATATACAAAAACAGAAACTACTGGAAATACTCAGCAGGTCAGGCAGCATCTGTGGAGACAAAAACAAGGGTTCACAGAGCAGAAAAGCTAACTCTGATTTTCTGTTCAAATATGCTGCCTGACCTACTGAGGATTTCCAGCATTTTCTATTTTTATATCAGATTTCCAGTATCTGCACTATTTTGATTTTGTACTAATCGTTACATAATAAGTTTTCATCCTTCTGGTTAGCTCCATTCATGGGCTCCTTCCTCCTCCAGCCCAACAAGACACCCTTTGAGATCGCTCCATTGCTCTAATTCTGGTCTCTTGGACATTTCACCCTCTCTTCGCCCCAACTATGGTGGTCGCACCTTCTGCTGGCCCAGATGTCTGCTCTGCAATTCCCACCTAAACCTCTCCACCTCTCTCTCCTCGATTTGGACACTCCTTAAAAACGACTAACTTGACCAATCTTTTGGCCACCCCTCGTTCTACATCCTTTTTTTCAGCGACCATCTTTTGTCTGATATGGCATCCTGGCTCTGATGTGAAAATGTAATTTGTTGTGTGTTTATTATCTCAGTGTCAGTGAATGAAACACTATGTAAATGAATTTTACAAGGTCTCAAATTTGGTTCTAAATTATTGCCGAAAGATAACTTCAGCTATAGTTTGGAGAAATTACTGATGTGACCGAGTCACTTTTACCTTTCCACAGTGTGTAAAGAAAAACACGCTGACTGATAGTTTTAATTGGACGCACGGGTGAGGGCAGACACACATTGACACACACATGTAGTTGGAGAATTATGATTGTAAACAGTTGTCAATGTGTAATTACACATTATTTGTGTTTTCTGAGATTGCAAACGCCGTGAAGATATTCCACATATCAACGCACTGCATCACCTCATTGTTTACTTACTGTTATGACCTCAGTGAGACTGTTGAGGTACAAAATACAACATTTAAGCACCAATACCATGCTTATTGAAAACCTGACTGCACACTTAGACATTGCACATTCCTCTTCGATGGCCAAATATTTGTTATTAAAAGTCTCATACTCCTCCAAGTTGCAAAGGGTTGGATATCTCAAACCTCTTCAATATCAATTTCCTCTTTGATCACTTCTCCGAACTGGACTTGTGTGAATAAGGTGATTCCTGGTGATCCTGTCAGGCTTTTACTGCTCTGCAAACTTCAACTTTCAAAACAGGTTCAGGTCTCCACAGCCTTTCACTCTATCAGGTATTCAAGAGCAGCTTTTAGCACTCTCACTCCCTCCAATGAGGCCGCCACTGCTGGCTATCTTCCTTACAGCCTCCTCTGAGGTGGTAACAGCTGGTTTCCTTTCTTGCAGCTCGTCTGCCTTCAGAAAATCTGTAAAATTTAACTGGAACCAAATATCAACAGGGTATTCTGCTTTTCCAATGTGGAAATTATAGAAGTCTGGTTTTCAGCAGACTGAAACCGAGGAGGATGGACCTAGTGAGATCAGACAATGTGTAAGCCGGGGAGGATAGACCCAGTGAGATCAGACAGTGAATAACCAAGGGATGATGGACCCAGTGAGATCAGACAGTGTGCAACCCGGCGAGGATGGACCCAGTGAGATCAGACAGTGTGTAACCCGGGGAGGATGGACCTAGTGATATCAGACAGTGTGTAAACCGGGGAGGATGGACCCAGTGAGATCAGACAGTGTGTAACCCGGGGAGGAGGAACCCAGTGAGATCAGACAGTGTGTAACCCGGGGAGGATGGACCCAGTGAGATCAGACAGTGTGTAACCTGGGGAGGAGGAACCTAGTGAGATCAGGCAGCGTGTAACCCGGTGATTGAAAAAAAAATCTTTCTTGGGATGTGAGTTTCATCTGATCTGCACCTAACTCCATATAGCTGCCTTTGCCTGATATCCCTTTAAATGCTTAGACAACAAAAATCTATTAATTTGAGGTGTAAATTTAGCATTCGGTCCAACATCAGTTGGTGTTAGCAGCAGAGAGTTCCAAGGTTTTATCCCCCTCGCATGTAGAATTGTTTCCACAGCTCATTCTCTAATTGTTGGACCATATCCCCTCATCTTAAATCTTCCAACCAACAGAAATGGTATCTTTCTATTTACCTGAGCCATTCCCATAATATGTTGAAAACTTCAGTCAAATCATTTTCTTAATTCCAGGAAATGCAACCCGAACATCTGGAATCTCTCCTTGAAAATTAACCCTTGAAGTTCCGGTATCACTGTAGTAAATCTGTGCTGCACTCTCTCCAAGGACAATAGATCCTTCCTGAGACCTGATGCCCAGAACTGACCACAGTACCTCCAAGTTAACGTGTGTCTGGAGAAATGATGCAGGAGAGAGTTTCAGATTCTGGGGGCAATGGGATAAGGTCTGGGGCAGGATAGACCTGTAGAAGATGGAGAGGTTACACCTGAACAGAGCTGGGATCAGTGTCCTCACTGTGTAGTTCGTTGGTACTTTGGGGGACGGTTTAAATTAATTGGGCAGTGGGGTGGGCACCAGAATGAAATGTCCTGAGGGGAATCTAGATGCACAGAGGATTGGGAGAGGCACATAGCATTAGTGTAAATAATAGTGCAGTAATACGAGGGTTTGGCCAGCAGCCGAATGTGAAGCAGTCACATGTTTGGAGTGCAGATACCTGAATATATGTGGCATGGTAAATAAGGTCGGTGAGCTGTCGGTGCAAGTCGCTGCATGGGAGAATGATACAATGGCAGTAGCAGAGTTATTCCAAGAAGGAGCAAATTTGGAACTTAAAATTCCTGACTACAAGGTATTCGGGAAGGTTAAAAAGAAGGAATGTGTTTGCAGTATGAGAACACAGAACATAGAACATAGAACATAGAACAGTACAGCACAGTGCAGGCCCTTCGGCCCATGATGTTGTGACGAACCTTTAACCGACTCAAAGATCAAAGTAACTACCTTCCCTTCATTCTACGATCATCCATGTACCTATCCAAGAGTCACTTAAATGCCCCTAATATATCTGCTTCTACTACTACCACTGGCAGCGCATTCCACGCACCCACCACTCTCTGTGCAAAGAACCTACCTCTGACATCTCCCTGAAACCTTCCTCCCAACACCTTAAAATTATGCCCCCTGGTGATAGCCCTTTCCACCCTGGGAAAATGTCGCTGTCCATCCACTCTATCTCTGCCTCTCATCATCCTGAACCCCTCTATCACTTCACCTCTCATCCTTCTTCGCTCCAATGAAAAAAGTCCTAGCTCCCTCAATCTTTCTTCGTAGGACATGACCTCCAGTCCAGGCAGCATCGTGGTAAATCTCCTGTGCACCCTCTCTAAAACTTCCACATCCTTCCTATAATGAGGCGACCAGAACTGAACACAATATTCCAAGTGTGGTCAAACCAGGGCCTTTTAGAGCTGCAGCATAACCTCGCGGCTCTTAAACTCAATCCCCCTGTTAATGAAAGCCAACACACCATATGCCTTCTTAACAACCCTATCAACTTGGGTGGCAACTTTGAGCGATCTATGGACATTGGTCCCCAAGATCCCTCTGTTCCCCCACTCTACCAAGAATCCTGTCTTTAAACCTGTATTCCGCATTCAAATTCGGCCTTCCAAAATGAATCACTTCACACTTTTCCAGGTTGAACGCCATCTGCCACTTCTCAGCCCAGCTCTGCATCCTGTCAATGTCCTGTTGCAACCTACAACAGCCTTCCACACTATCCACAACTCCAGCAACCTTCGTTTCATTGGCAAAATTGCTAACGCAGCCTTCCACTTCCTCCTCCAAGTCATTTATAAAAATCACAAAGAGTAGAGGTCCCAGAACAGATCCTTGTGGAACACCACTGGTCACCGAGCTCCATGCTGAATACTTCCAATCTACTATCACCCTCTGACTTCTATGGGCCAGCCAATTTTGTGTCCAGACAGCCAACTTTCCCTGTATCCCATGCCTCCTCACTTTCTGAATGAGCCTACCATGGGGAAACTTATCAAACGCCTTGCTAAAATCCATATACACCACATCCACTGCTCTTCCTTCATCAATGTGTTTTGTCACATCTTCAAAGAATCCAATAAGGCTTGTGAGGCATGACCTGCCCCTTACAAAGCTATGCTGACTGTCTCTAATCAAACCATGCTTTTCCAAATAATCATAAATCCTGTCTCTCACAATCCTCTCCAATAATTTGCCCACTACCGACGTATGACTGACTGGTCTATAATTCCCAGGGTTATCCCTATTCCCTTTCTTGCACAAGGGAACAATATTTGCCACCCTCCAATCATCCGGCACTACTCCAGTGGACAGTGAAGACGCAAAGATCATCGCCAAGGGCGCAGCAATCTCTTCCCTCGCTTCCCGTAATATCCTTGGGTATATCCCGTCTGGCCCCGGGGACTTATCTGTCCTCATATCATTCAAAATTTCCAGCACATCCTCCCTCTTAACCTCAACCTGTTCAAGCATATCAGCCTGTTCCACGCTGTCCTCACAATCGACCAGATCCCTCTCACGAGTGAATACTGAAGCAAGGTATTCATTTAGGACCTCCCCTACCTCCTCCGACTCCAGGCACAAGTTCCCTCCACTATCCCTGATCGGCTCTATCCTCACTCTGGCCACCCTCTTGTTCCTCACATAAGTGTAGAACGCCTAAGGATTTTCCTTAATCCTATTAATCAACAAAAAAACTACTTTAGCTCTGGAGAGGGTTGATGTTGTTGAGCTGAGAAGGAAAAAAAGGAAAGAAAGACATCACAAGTCCTACAAGAGAAGGGGCGGTACTGGACCTAATCTGAGGGAATGAAGCCGGACAAGTGGTACAAGTGTCAGTGGGATAGTGACCATAACTCCGTATGATTTAAGTTAGTAATGGAAAAGGGCAAAGATGACCAGAAATAAAGGTACTGAATTGTGGGAAGGCCAATTTCAATATGATAAAATAGTCTCAGACCAAAGTGGACTGGGAGCAGCTACTTGTTGGAAAGTCTACATCAGACCAATGAGTGTCATTCAAAAAGGAAATAGTGAGAGTTTAGGGCCAACATGTTCCAGTAAAGGTGAAGGGTAGGACCAGCAAGTCCAGGGAATCCTGCATGTCAAGGGATATGGAGGATTGGATAAAGTCAAAAAAGGAGGCTTATGGCAGATTCAGAGGGTTGAAAACAGCGGAGGCCCGAGAGGAGTATCGAAACTGCAGGGAGGCACTTCATAAACGAATTTGGAGAGCGAAGAGGGAGCATGAAAAAACACTGGCAGGCAAGATAAAGGAAAATCCCAAGGGATTTTATCAGTATATTAAGGGCAAGAGGATAACTAGGGAAAGAGTATGGCCTATTAGGCACCAAAGTGGCAATCTATGTGTGGCGCCAAAGGAAGGGCGTGGGTGAGGTTTTAAATGATTACTTTTCATCTGTGTTCACTATGGAGAAGAACAATGTGGGTGTAAAGATCAGGGAGGGGGGATTGTGATATACTTGAACAAATTAGCATTGAAAGGGAGGAGTTATTCGCAGTTTTAGCGGTTCACAAGTGGATAAATCCCCAGGCCCAGATGAGGTGTATCCCAGGCTGCTATGTGAGGCAAGGGAGGAGATTGCAGGGGCTCTGACACAATTTTTCAAATCCTCTCTGGCCACATGAGAGGTGCCAGAGAACTGGAAGACAGCGAATGTGGTACCATTATTCAAGGAGGGTAGTAGGGATAAACCAGGTAATTACAGGCCGGAGGTGACTAGGTGTGTTGATGAAGGTAGAACAGTTGATGTAGTCTACATGGACTTCAGTCAGGCTTTAGATAAAGTCCCACATGGGAGATTGGTTAAGCAGGAAAGAGCCCATGGGATCCAAGGGAACTTGGCAAATTGGATTCAAAATTGGCTTACTGGAAGGTGGCAGAGGGTAATGGTCGAGGGCTGTTTTTGCGAATGGAAGCCTGTGACCAGTGGTGTACCACAGGGATTGGTGCTGGGACCCTTGCTGTTTGTAGTGTACATTAATGATTTAGACGTGAATAAAGGAGGTATGATCAGTAAGTTCACAGATGACACGAAAATTGGTGGTGTCGTAAATAGTGAGGAGGAAAGCCTTAGATTAAAGGACTATATAGATGGCTCGTAAAAAGGGCAGAGCAGTGGAAAAAGGAACTTCATCCTGAGATGCGTGAGGTGATTCATTTTGGGAGGATGAACAAGGCAAGGGAATATACAGTGGATGGTAGGGCCCTAGGAAGTATAGAGTCAGAGGGGCCTTGATGTACTTTTCCATAGATCACTGAAGACAGCAGCACAGGCAGGTAGATAAGGTGGTTAGTGAGGCATATGGGATAATTGCCTTTATTAGCGGAGGCATAGAATATAAGAGCAAGGGTGTTATGATAGAGCTGTATAAAACTCTAGTTGGTCTACAGCTGGAGTACTGTGTACAGTTCTGGTCGCCACACTACAGGAAGGATGTGATTGCTCTGGAGAGGGTTCAGAGGAGATTTACCAGGATGTTGCCTGGGCTGGAGCATTTCAGCTATGAAGAGAGACTGAAAAGGCTCGGGTTGTTTTCCTTCCAGCAGAGAAGGCTGAGGGGGGATATGATTGAGGTACACAAAATTATGAGGGGTGGTTGATAGGATAGATAGGAAGAAACATTTTCCCTTAGCGGAGAGGTCAATAACCAGGGGCATTTATTTAAGGGAAGGGGCAGGAGGTTTAGAGGGGATTTGAGGAGACCATTTTTCATCCAAAGGGAGGTTGGAATCTGGAACATACTGATTGAAGTGGTGGTAGAGGCAGGAATCCTCACAACATTTAAGAAGTATTTAAATGAGCACTTGAAATCCCATAGCCTACAATGCCAATGTCAAGTGCTGGAAAATGGGATTAGAATAGATGGGTGCTTGATGGCCGGCACGGACAGAAATATAGCCCACTGCTGCAGTGTAGGAAGAAGTTCAGTGCCCTCGCATGGATGCCCAAGATAAGGATACTAATTCACTTCTGCCATTACTTTTTCCTTAGCCTTGTGTTACCATTTTTCCTTCTTTCACGGGATGTGGGCATAGTTGGCTGAGCTGAGGGTTCTTGTGAGGGTGCAGAGGAGATTTACCAGAATGCTTCCAGGGATGCGGGATTTTAGTTACAAGGTTATGTTGGAAAAGCTGGATTTGTTCTCGTTAGAACAAAGGTGATTGATGGGAGATTTAATAGAATTCTCCAAGGTTATGATAGGCTTAGATAAGTTAGACAAGGAACATTTGTTCCCATTAACTGATGCTACAAGGACTGGCGGACACAGATTGAAGATTTTGGGCAAGAGAAGTGGGGGAATATGAAGAAGAATGTTTTTACACAGTGGGTGGTATTGACTGGAACTCGCTGCTCACAAGGGAGGTGGGAACAGAGACAATCAGTGATTTCAAGAGGAAGTTGAATGGCCACTTGTGGGAAATAGACTTTGAGGGCTATGGGGACTGAGTGGGGGAGTAGGACTGAATGGATAGTTCCATGGAGAGCTGGCATGAACTTGATGGGCTGAGTGACCTCCTTCTGTGCCGTAAATAATTCAGTGATTCACTGGGCAGCTGCTTGTGCCATACCTAATGGAGGTAAAAATGCTCGATCCCAGAGCTAACAGCTACTGCACTAATGGGGGAGGAGGGACTGATATCTTGTTTAACAAGGCAATGTTCCACCTCTCATTTTCATATTTCTGTGTAACCTTCCTGTTAGTATTGTATTTATTACAGAATATCAGAATCTTGGAACGCCTGTCACCACCATGGCTGAAGGTCCAAACAGGAGAGAAGATCCAACATCTTCAACAAGAATGAGAATGAACAGAAGTAGGTTCACAAAATACTTCAAATATAATTTCTGGCCTGACAAAGGTGTCCAGGTCTTGAGCAGGAAGCTGCAGCTCACACAGGAAGAGGGAACAGGATAGGGACTGAGTGAGTGATCATCTAGAGGGGCATCATATTGACAGGTGGACGGAACCCCTGAGCACTGGAACTGTCCAGTAGATACTTGGTATTGGGGCCTGTAAAGGGGAGAGAGAAACAGGCAGGATTTTCCATCCGGGGGAAGGAAACAGAGGTTTGGTATTGTTTCCATGTCCCGAACCCACCCACGGGGGAAGGAGTCACAAGGCCTAGTTTCTGCCAGACAATTAATGGCCAGAGAGGGCAGGCTCACCGTCTAAGTAATGACAGCATACAGACTGTTGAAGCTGGAGGGTCTAACAGAGACCGTCCAGCTTGAACGGATTAACAGGCTGTAATAGAGGGAGTGATGCTTCAAAATGGAGACACTCTCTCTATCCTCAACTTTTTAAAACTTAAATTAAAAAATAATGGGTCTTGCAGCCATTCCACCATTGTTGGTGAGGGAGCCCCTCGACTGGGCAGCCTGTGGCTGCTCCTTTACCCAAGCAGGCAGGGTGGGCCTCCAGATTTTCCTGGAGAACAGGCCCTCCCGGTCTGCCGCTGGGAGGCTGCCTCCAGGCAGTTAAGCTGGCTCCTGCTGCCTGCAATGATCTGAAGGCCGAATGGAAAATCCCAATTGACCGCCTTTAATTGGCTGCAATAGGCTCTTTGTGAACTTGTCGGTTACCATCACATGTGGTGGGAAAGTCCTGCTGCCCCCTTCCTCCCCCCATCCCATCTTCACGAAAATGGCCTGAAGCCAGGATGGAGCTGAGGAACCAGTGTGCCAGACGGAGGGGGTATTTTTAGCACCCACCCATCCACCTCCAATCCCAGCCCCCAAAAGGGGCTTAAATCAAGCCCTGAGACTCAGAGGAGGGTCTTCCTGAGCAACAGTGTGTGATCAGGAGGCCACCCCGAGTGGCGCTGTGTGAGAGGTAGTTGGGGCACAGGAATAAGGGAGTGATAGTGTTGGGAGATTCTACAGTCAGGGCAATAGACAGACTCTTCTACAGCCCTGAGCAGGTCCAGAATGGTATGTTACCTCCCTGGTGACAGAGGGAAGAACACCCTGTGACGGGTGGGGCCTTCTCTGGGAAGCCAGGGAAAGCAGATAATGGTCATGGTTAGAACCAATATCAAGAACAGAAGAAACAGGAGGTGGAATAGGAAATTTGATCCTTTAAGCCTGCTCCACCATTCAATAACATCATGGCTGATCTTCTACTTCAACTCCATCTTCCCACACTAACCCATAATCCTTAATTCCCATGGTACCCAAAATGTATCAACGTCCATCGTGAATATTCTCAGTAACAAAGTCTCCACAGTTCTCTGAGGTAGAGAATTTCAAAGATTCACAACCCTTTGAGTGAACAAATTTCTCACCTCAGTCATAAGTGGCCGACCCCTTATTCTGAGACTGACCCCATGTTCTCAAGTTCCCACTCAGGGAAAAAAATGTTCTCAGCTTCTAACCTGTCAATCCTGTTATGAATTTTATATGTTTCAATGTAATCACCTCTCATTCATCCAAATTCCAGGGAATATAGACCTACTCAATCTCTCCTCAAAGGACAATCCCTTCATCCCAGGAACAAGTCAAATGACCCTGTGTTGCACTCTCTCCAGGGCAAATATGTTCTTCCTTAGATAAGGAGACCAAACCTGCCCACAGTATTCCAGGCATGGCTTCACCAATACCTTGTATAATTATACTAAGACTCCTTTATCCTTATACTTTAATGTCTTTGTAACAAAAGCTAATATATGTTTTCACCTCTTTGAGATGTCTGGTGGTCATGAAAGGCGCTATATAAATGCAAGTTTAAAAAAAATTAGTTATCATCAAGACCACTTAATTATTCCCCGTTATAATTTCACCTGTCTTTGCTTCTAAAGGGTGTATATTTGCTTTCATTAATATCTTCCTATTTACATACCTATAGACACAATTACAATCTGTTTTATGTCTCTTGCTAATCTACACTTATATTCTCTTTCATTATCAATCTCTTAGTCCTCCTTTGCTTAATTCTGCAATGTGCTGGCTTATTACACTTTTAGGCAATTAAGTTGATTTAATAATAACTTAACTCCTCTTGTTAGCATTGGTTGGATCACTGTTTGTGGGATTTTGTGCCTTAAAGGAATATCTGCTTATGACTACAACATAATTTGAAACAGAGTCATAAAACAGCAAGTCGCAGTAAATGGTTGCTTTTTGGACTGGAGGATGGTAGACAGAGGTATTCCCCAAGGGTCAGTGCTAGGACCACTGCACTTCTTTGCTATAAATAAATGAATTAGATTTCAGAATAAAGTAGAATTTCAAAATTTGCCAATGATACCACACTTGGAGGAGTGACAAACATTGCGGATGATACGAACTGCCTGTAACAGAACATCAGCTAGCAGAACGGGCAGACAAGTGGCTGCAGGAATTTAATACTGACAAGTATGACTTGATGTATTTTGGCAGAAGGGATAGGGAGAGGCAATGTAGACTTAAAGGTGCAGTTCTAAAGAGTGTGCTGCATTAGAGGGACCTGGGGGTGCATGTGCATTGATCTTTAAAGGTGGTATAACATGTTGAGAGAGTGATTAGCAAAGCATATGGGACTTGGGCTTCATAAATAGAGGCATTGAGTACAAAAGCAGGGAAGACATGCCACATCTTTATAAAGCTCTGGTTAGGCTCCATTAAAGTATTGCATCCAGTTCTGGACACCAACAATTAGGAAGGATGTGAGGGTCCTTGTGAGGATGCAGAGGAGATTTACCAGAATGGTTCCAGGGATGGGGGATTGTAGATACAAGGATAAGTTGGAAAAGCTGGGTTAGTTTTTCCTGCAGCAAAGGAGATTGAGGGGCAATTTGATAGAAATGTACAAGGCTTGGATAACTTAGACAAGGAAAAAGTGTTCATTAACTGATGGTAAATAGATTGGGGTCACAGATTGAAGGTTTTGGGCAAGAAATGCAGGGAGAATATGAGGAAGATCCTTTAGTACACGTTGGGTGATGATGACCTGGAACTCACTGCCCACGAGGGTGGTGGAAGCAGAGACAGTCAATGATCTCTAAAGGAAATTGGATGGCCAGTTGAAGGAATTGAACTTGCAGAGCTATGGGGATCGAGCCGGGGGTGTGGGACTGACTGGATAGTTCCAGGGAGAGCTGGTATGGATTTGATGGGCTGAATGGCCTCCTCTTCCGTAAATGACTCTGTTCATCAGACACAACCTTCCCTTTACAAATCCATGCTGACCTTTAATTAATCTGTGTCTTCCCAAGTGAAAATTAATCCTGTTCCTCAGAATTTCTTCCAGTTATTTTCCTACCACTGAGATTAGACTGACTGGTCTGTAATTCCTCGGTCTATCCATTTCTCCCTTTTTAAACAATGGTACAATGTTAGATATGGTTGTCTAGGATCACAATTTTCTCCACAAATTCCCACGTGCTGCAGTTAAAGCCCTGCCATGACCATCTAGTCTGACTTATGTGATTAATTTTAATTGATTAATTACCTCAGCCTAATTATTTAATTGTATTTTTCCAATTAAAGTTACTAATTTAGTAAAGTAATAGTAAGTTAAAGTTTCCGAGCTTAGAGACAAATGAAAAATATTCACCAGCAACTGGAGGGAAATGAAAAATAAAAAAGCAGCATCTCCTGCCCTCTCTGCACTGAATTACAACTTGCACCAAATTCCTGACTTTAACCTTGTGTTAACAGAACACTCTTCCACAACCGTTCTTTACTCCACACTTACTGCTGTACAAATATTGCTTCCTTACATCGAGCTAAATTTCTCCCACCAGGGGAAAAATCCTCTCAGCATCTATCCTGTCAACCCCCTCATAATCTCATATGCTTCAATATGATCACTTCTCATTCTTCTAAACTAAAATGTGTATTAGCCCACATGCCCAACCTTGCCTCATAAGACAACCCACTCCTTCATTACAGAATCTGATTGAATTTTTCAAGGAGGGGATGAGATGAGAGTAAATCAGTTGATGTTGTCTACATGGACTTCCATAAGGCTTTTGATCAGGTCCCTCATGGGAGATTGGTTAAGAACGTAACAGCCCATGGGATCCAGGACAATTTGGCAAATTGGATCCAAAATTTGCTTCGTGGCAGGAGGCAGCGGGTGATGGTCGACAGTTGTTTTTGTGACTGGTAGCCTGTGATCAGTGGTGTACCGCAGGGATCGGTGCTTGGACACTTACTGCTTGTAGTGTATGTTAATGATTTAGACGTGAATATCGGAGGTATGATCAGAAAGTTTTCAGATGACACGAAAATTGGTGGTGTCGTAAATAGTGAGGAGGAAAGCCTTAGATTACAGGATGACATAGATAGGCTGGTCAGATGAGCCGAACAGTGGCAAATGGAATTTAATCCTGAGAAGTGTGAGGTCATGCATTTTGGGAGGTGTAATAGGCAAGGGAATATACCTGTTGTATGTATAGTGGATATATATATACATATATTTTGGATGGTAGGACCCGAGGAAGTACGGAGGGTCAGAGGGACCTTGGTGTATTTGTCCAAGATCACTGAAGGCGGCATCACAGGTCGATAAGGTGGTAGGAAGGCATTTGGTATAATTGCCTTTATTAGCTGAGGCATAGAATATAAGAGCAGGAAGTTATGATGGAGCTGTATAAAACGCTAGTTAGGCCACAGCTGGAGTACTGTGTACAGTTCTGGTCACCACACTATAGGAAGGATGTGATTGCACTGGAGAGGATGCAGAGGAGATTCAGCAGGATTTTGCCTGGGCTGGAGCATTTCAGCTATGAAGAGAGACTGAAAAGGCTAGGGTTAGAGCAGAGCAGGCTGAGGAGGGACATGATTGAGGTATACAAAATTATGAGGGGCATTGATAGGATCGATGGGGGGAGACTTTTTCCCTTAGCGGAGGGGTCAATAACCAGGGGGCATAGATTTAACGTAGGGGGCAGGAGGTTTAGAGGGGACTTGAGGGGAAAAAAATGTCACGCAGAGGGTGGTTGGAATCGGGAACGCACTGCCTGAAGAGGTGGTAGAGGCTGGAACACTCACAACATTTAAGAAGTATTTAGACGAGCACTTGAAACACCATAGCATTCAAGGGTAGGGGCCAAGTGCGGGAAAATGGGATTAGAATAACTAGGTGCTTGATGGCCGGCACAGACACGATGGGCCAAAGGGCCTATTTCTGTGCTGTATAACTCTATGACTCTATTGGGTGGAATTTTATGTTCCCTCCTGTGGCGGGTATGGAGGCGGTGAGAGCATAACACCGAGTGGGATGGTGTTCGGCTGGGGGACAGTGTGGTTACTGCCATCATCCCGGCTCTGCTGAAATTTATTCCGGAGCAGGAAGCTCTGTGAACAGCCATCCCTACCCACCGCCAATTGAAGCCTCCATGTGTAAATCCACTTTCTGGTCCCTAATCGGTCCCACTCCTCCTTTCACCACCTTTTTACTATTTATATGCCTGTAGAAAACTTTAGGATGTCCTTTATTGCCAATCTCTTTTCATGCTCTCTCTTTGCTTTTCTTATTTGCTTTTTCACTCCCCCTCTGGACCTTCTGTATTCAGCATGTTTCTCAATAATATTTTCTACCTAGCATCTGTCATAAGCACACTTTTTCTTCTTTATCTTAATTTCTACATCTTTTGCCATCCAGGGACCTCTGGATTTGTTTGCTCTACTTTTCCCCTTTGAAGGTACACACCTTGACTGTACCCGAATTATCTCTTCTTTGAAGGTAGCCCTTTGTTCATCTACCGGTTTTCCTGCCAGTTTTTGACTCCAATTTATTTGCCCCGGCTCCATTCTTATCCCATTTAAGTCGGCCTTCCCCCAGTTAATTATTCTTAACCTGAATTGCTCATTGTCCTTTTCCACAGTCAGCCTAAACCTTATGATACAAAGATCACTGACCCCTAAATGCTCTGCTACTGATACTTGATCCACTGGTCCCATCTTATTCCCAAGAACTAGGTCTAGCAGGGCCTCCTTTCTCGTTGGACTAACAACATACAGTTGCAGAATATTGCCCTGAATACACTCTAGAAAATCTTGCACCTCACTGCCCTTTATACTTCTATTATCCCATTCTGTATTTGGATAAATGAAGTCCCCCATTATAACTACCGTATAATTTTTGCGCCTTTCTGTAATTTCCTTGCAAGTTTGTCCCTCCACATCCTTCCCACTAGCTGGTGGCCTGTAGACAACACCGAGCAATGTAACTGCACCTTTTTTGTTCCTTATCTTCAGCTAAATTGATTCTGTCCTCGTCCCTCTGGAACATGTTATTTTCTCCAGCACTGCACTGCTGTCCTTAATCAATTGTGACACCCCTCCCTCTATTTTCCCTTTCCTATCTTTCCTGAACACCTTGTGTCCAGGAATGTTTAACATCCAGTCCCGCCCTTCTTTCAGCCAGGTCTCTGTTATAGCCACAACATCATACTTCCACATGACAATCTGTGCCTGTACCTCACCAGTCTTATTAAGCACACTCTGTGCATTCACGTACATTCACATTAACCCTGATTTGGACTTCATTACTTTCTCCATTACTCTGACCACACCTAATAATGTATTATTCCCTACTGTTGTGCTATCTATGCCTCCCCCTCCCCCCAGTATTCTATGCACCTTGGTATTCCTCTCTAATACTTGCTCCTGGTTCCCACACTCCAGACAAGGTCCCAGTTTTGCTTCCCTCCAATCTGAGCTCCCTTTCAGGCTCCCATTCCCCTGACAATTTAGTTTAAACCCTCCCCTACAGCACTCGGAAACCTCCTTGCGAGGATATTTGTCCCAGTTCTGCTAAGATGCAACCCGTCCATCTTGTACAGGTCCCACCTGCCGCAGAACTGGTCCGAATGCCTCGAAAATCTGATGCCCTCCCTCTTACACCCTTTCTCCATCCACGTATTCAATCGCTCAATTCTCCTATTCCTATGTTCACATGCACATGGGACTGGGAGTAATCCTGAGATTACTGCTTTTGAGGTCCTGCTTTTTAGTATTCTTAGCTCCCTAAAATCTGCTTTCAGGACCTCATCCCTCTTCTTACCTATGTCATTGGTATCAATGTGAACCATGACCTCTGGCTGTTCACCCTTCCCCAGAAGAATGCCCTGCAGCCTTTCCGTGACATCCTTGACCCTGGCGCCAGGGAGGCAACACCGCATCCTGGAATCACATTTAGTGTCACAGGAACGCCTGACTGTTCGCCTAACTGACGAGTCCCCGATCACTACTGCTCTTCCACTCTTCTTCCTCCACTACTGTGCAGCTGAGCCACCTGTGGTGCCACAAACTTGGCTCTGACCGTGTTCCCCCGTGGAAGCATTACGCTCACCAGTATCCAAAATGGAAAACACATTAGCGAGTGAGATCATATCGAGGGACTCCGAAACTACCTGTCCGGTTCTTTTAGACTGCCTGGTGGTCGCCCATTCCCTGTCTGACTGCATAGTTCTAACCTGCGGTGTGACCACGTCCCTAAACATGCTATCCACATAGTCCTCCATCTCGCGGGTTCACAAATGTGACTCCAGCTGCTGCTCGAGTTTCAAAACCCGTAGCCTGTGACACTTCCTGCAGATGTGTTTGTGTCGGACATGTGATGCGTCCATGACTTCCCACATGCCACAAACTGTACATTCCACTCATCAGAGCTGCCCTGCCATCCCTTAACTTTACAGACTATTTTTTTGAGAAATTGTTGTGTTAACACAGCTAACATTGAAAACCACTTTCTGTCTGTTCTAATTGAAGATGTTCAAAAGAAACACAGGGAAACACTCCGGGTACAAACTGAAATAATGAGAGTGAACACTATCCTAATAATGGAGAAGGTTAAGATTTTCCAGCTGGTTGATCGATACACTGAGCTAACGGTCATTTCTACTGTTCAAGATCGGACACTTGTAGAACATGAACTGCTGGCAAGAGGCCGAGACCATGAAGAGTGGAGAGAGAAACATCTCCGGAAAGAACTGAAAAAAATCCGAACTGATCAATTATTCCAGAGCAGTTTTTCCTGGAAGAAATTCAAATCTGGAAGTTCAGCAGCAGTGATTGGAGTCCAGGGGATTGGAAAAACAACAATGGTACAAAAGATTGTTTATGACTGGGCCACTGGGAAAATATACCAGAACTTTCAATTTGTTTTTAGTTTTAAATTCCGGGATTTGAACACGATTAACTGTAGAATAAACCTGAGGAATCTGATACTGAAACAGTATCCTTACTTTGGGAATGATCTGGGAGTGCTCTGGAAGAATCCAGAGGGATTGCTGTTTATATTTGATGGTTTGGATGAATTCAAGGACACGATAGATTTTGCTGACAATCGGAGAAATACAGAACCTCAGTGCATGTGCACAGATCCCGAATGCTGGTGTGAAGTGTCTGACATTGTGTACAGTTTAATACAGCACAAGCTGCTCCCAGGTTGTTCAGTGCTAGTGACTAGCCGTCCCACTGCATTACATTTATTGGAAAAGGCTGAGATCAGTGTCTGGGCTGAAATCCTGGGATTTATTGGTGATGAACAGAAGGAATATTTCAAGAAGAGTTTTGAAGATCAGACGATGGCAGCAGCTGTTTTCAAACACGTGGAGGAGAACGAGATCCTGTACACCATGTGCTACAACCCTTCCTACTGCTGGATCCTCTGTCTGTCACTTGGTCCCTTCTTTACACAAAGAGACAGGAAACAGCAGCAAGTTCCCAAGACCATCACCCAGCTATATTCCTACTATATTTACAACATTCTGAAAAACCATGGCCGAGAGATTGAAAACCCCCGTGATGTGTTACTGAAGATCGGTGAGATGGCCTTCACAGGAGTCTCCAGGAACAAGATTGTGTTTAGAAATGAAGATTTGATCGAGTACAATCTGCAACCTTCCCAGTTCCTATCTGGATTCTTGATGGAACATTTGGAGAGAGATGATTCTGCCCAGAGTGTGGTTTACACATTCCAGCACCTCACCATCCAAGAGTTTGTAGCCGCCCTCGCACAATTCCTGACTGCAGATCCCAGGGACATCTGGAATATCCTCAGTGAGGTTCACAGCGAGGACAATGGGAGATGTGAGATGTTTCTGCATTTTGTTGCTGGTCTCTCCTCCCCACAGGCAGCTCGACCCCTGGAGGAGTTTCTGGGTCCATTTCCTCATCAAACAACCTGCCGAGTGATTGACTGGGTGAAGGAGATGGTTAAAGGAGAGATTGGAAACAGTAACATCCTGAACACATTGCACTACCTGTTTGAGTCTCAGAATAAAGCACTGGTTCAGTACACAGTGGGATTTATGGAAATACTTAGGTTTAGTGAATTGGAACTGCTTGACTGTGCCGTCCTGTCTTACATTATTGGATTCTCTGATACATTCAAAGGACTCAATCTAGTGCACTGCTGCATTCAGTTTGAAGGACTCCAGCGGCTGGAACCTGTACTGCACAAATGCCAGGAGTTGAGGTAACTGCTTATCTGTCTCTAACTGTTGGGTGAATTGTAAAACATTCACCGATTGTGTTGTCGCTCCATAATGAAGGTAAAGAAACAGTTCAGTTAAACCAGAGAGAAACAGATTCAACACAACGATGACAAATAATAAGAGGATTGTTTAGTTTTACCATCAGGACTGGAAAATCTAAAATGAATCCTTGTGAACCATTAGGGATTTTACAATCTGTATAGAATCAGTAAATGCAGGTCACTGAAAGGGTCTGATAATTTAATTACAATAAAGCATCATTAATAAGGCTGGACAGCAGAATGTAAATATAAAATATAAACCCACAGTACAGAAAATTAGTGTCAAATATTTTCCACATCCACCATTTTAACTAGAAACAGGGCAGAAACCGAAGTTTAAATAATTAACAGTTAGATATTTAACCTAATCCCATGCAGGATGTGTATGTCGAGGGATACGTTTCCTGGATGAGGAATATTGAAGAAATAGGAATTATTTTAGCTGTAAATGTTTAGAATTATTCACAGTCCTGAACATTAAGTAAAGAGTGACATTTGGGAGGTGAATCTTGCTAAACGTGTTGTGGGATATTAACCCCGGAGTACAGACACACACTGGACAGCGGTGGCGCCTCGCCGCAGCAGGTCCTGAGAAAAACCGGGGGTCTGAAACCGGGAATTTCCTATAATTCGTCCCCTATGTGTGGCACCCAAATACAGGATGGAACTTCCAAAAACTGTCAGATCAGTTACAATAAATGCAGCACCAATTATAATGGAGAATAAATTGAAAGACTTCCCTCCCCTGTAAAATAGGAGCACAGGCAAATTTAAAACTTGCAATGGGACAGAATCAATTCTCCATGTTCTATAAAATCCTGGTAGAATGGATTTTACAGCAGCAGTTAGCACCATTTCACAATATAACTCACCCCAGCTATTATACAGATTGATATACTGTACAGAGTAAAAAGTACAATAAATCACCATTTTATCATTTAATTCAGGGGAAATCACCCCATTCCCATAAAATCCAGGATTTAAGAAGTGACAGAAATGAGACCATTTTCCCCAAACATGACGAGGCTGGTCACTAAGCTCCAGGAGGGTAATTCTAATCATCAGACAATGAGACCGGACTGAGGGACAGTTAAAGACTTCACACAGCCAGTACTGTTTTACATAGGATATACAGCACAGAAACAGGCCATTCGGCCCAGCCAGGCCAGTTATGCTCCACTCGAGCCTCCTCCCTTCTTTCCTCATCTGATTCTATCAGCATAACTCTCTATTGACTTCTCTCTCATATGATTATCTAGCCTCCCTTCAATGTCTCTAAACTATTCACCACAAACACCTACTGTGGTCGCGGGTTCCACATTCTCATCATAGAGTCATACTGCCAGAGAAGGAGGCCATTCGACCCATTGAGTCCATGCCAGCTCTCTGTGTAGCAATTCAGTCAGTCCCATTCCCCTGCTCTAACACCATAGCCCTGCTAGTTTATTTCCCTCAAGTGCCTATCCAATTCCCTTTTGAAATCTTTGATCATATTCACTTCCACCACCATCATAGCAATGAGTTCCAAGTCATTACTACTCCATGTGTCAAAAAAGTTTCGCCTCATATGCCCGCAGTATCTCTTCCTCAAATTCCTAAACTGTGCACTAGTCCTTGTACCATCAGTTAATGGGAACAGATCTTCTTTGTCTATCTTATCTAAAACTGTCATAATATTGTACTCCTTTATCAGATCTCCTCTCAACCTTCTTTGCTCCAAGGGGAACAACCCCAGCTTCTCCAACCCAGCTGTGTAGATAAAATCCCTCATCCTTGAAACCATTCTTATAAGTCACCTCTGCACCTCTGCACCCTCTCAAAGACCTTCACATCCTTCCGAAAATGTCATGACCAAAACTGGAAGTAATAAGCTAGTTGTGGCCTCAACAGACCTTATCAAGGCTCTACATAACTTCCCTGCTATTGTAATCAGTACCCTTCTTTATGAAGCCCAAGATCCCACAAACTTTGCTAACTACTCTCTAAGTATGTCCTGCCACAATCAAATACTGATGAGCATGAACTCCAGATCCTTCTGTTCATGCACAGTCTAATACTGTGCCATTATTCTATACCAAGGTTGTCCAAAGTACGGCCCGCAGGCCAGGATCAGGCCCACTGAAGGTTCCCATCCGGGCCGTGGGTATAAATTGTACCTGGGCCATTCCTCAACCTCACCAGGGGTCGGTGACTGCTGGTGGGAAATTTCCCATTGTCTGACCAACTTTTCAAAAAAAGTCGCAAGTCAGATTCGCAACTGACAGATCCTGACATCAGGAACAGAAGCTTCTGAATTTCAGACAGATTCAATTTCTTTTTCAAAGCACGCCGGAAATGTCTGAATCTGTCCGAAGTTCAGAAACTGCTATTGCTTGTGAGGATCTTTCAGCTGTCAACTTGACTTGCGATTTAAAAAAAAACTGATCAACCAGCTGCTGAGCGTTCCCGCTCTTGGCAACTGTCAGAAAGAGAAAGAGAGAAGGGTGGATAGAGAGAGAGAGAGAGAAGAAAAGGGGGATATAGAGAGAGAAGGGAGACAGAGAGAAGAGGGGACAGAGATTGAGAGAGCAGAGGGGACAGAGATTGAGAGAGCAGAGGGAACAGAGATTGAGAGAGCAGAGGGGACGGGGGACAGAGAAGGAGGGTAAGGGGAGAGAGAGAGAGAGAGAGAAAGAGAGAAGAAAAGGGGGACAGAGAGAAAGGGACAGAGAGCAGAGGGGACAGAGATTGAGAGAACAGAGGGGACAGAGAGAGAGAGAGAAGAAAAGGGGCACGCACAGAGAGAAGGGGCAGAAAGGGGGTTGCAGAGAGAAAGTGGGGCAGAGACTGAGGGGGAAATGGGGGCAGAGAGAGAGGGAGGGAAAGAGGGGCAGAGAGAGAGGGAGGAAAGAGGGGCAGAGAGGGGGAGGGAAAGGCGGACAGAGAGGGAGAGGGAAATGGGGCAGAGAGGGGCAGGGAAAGGGGGCAGAGAGGGGGAAGGAAAGGGGGGCAGAGAGAGGGAAGGCAAGGGGGCAGAGAGGGGGACAGAGAGGGGGACAGAGAGGGGGAAAGAAAGGGGGACAGAGTGGGTGGAGGAAGAGTAAGAGGGGCAGAGAAAGAGGGAGGGTAAGAGGGGCAGAAAGAGAGGGAGGGTAAGGGGACAGAGAGAGTGAGAGGGAAAGTGGGACAGAGCGAGAGCACGCAGAGTGAGAGAGGGGGTGCAGGGAGAGGGAGTGATCAAGATCACTCCTGATAGGGTGGCATCTATGCTAAATACTCTGCATCACTACAAGTCTGCAGACAAACATTGACTAATTGTGTCGGTGAAAGCGTAGAAACATAGAAATTAGGAGCAGTAGTAAGCCATTCGGCCCTTCGATCCTGCTCTGCTATTCATTGTGATCATGGCTGATCATCCAACTATGTAATCCGTTCCCGCTTTCGCCCCATATCCTTTGATCCCTTTAAACCCAAGAGCTATATCTAACTTGTTCTTGAAAACATACAATGTTTTGGCTTCAACTGCTTTCTGTGGTAGTGAATTCCACAGATTGCCCATTCTCTGGTTGAAGAAATTTCTCCTCATCTCAGTCCTGAATGTTTTCGCCCGTATCCTTAGACTATGACATGCCAGGTATCTCGCTAAATCAGTGTCCAACATAGTGACCAGAAAGTAAGTCAATAAATGAATCTTCACATTTAAAGCTTCTTCACAAAAAATGCACCTTTGATGTTTTGATTAATAACAAGAATAGCAATTGTCAAATCACCCCCCCCCCCCATGTAAGAAAAAAATTGTAATGTGGTCCCCCCCACCCAGAAAGGCTGGACAACCCTGGTCTACGCTATCTCTCCCTATGCCTTCACCTCACACTTCTCTGGATTAAATTCCGTCTGCTATTTGTCTGCCCATTCTGCTAGTCTATCTATGTCCTGATGTAGTCGATTGGTACCATCCTGGTAAGAAATAGGAGGAGGTGTAGGCCATTCGCCCCTCCAGCCTGCTCTGCCATTCAATAAGATCATGACGGATCTGAATGTGGCCTTAATTCCACTTTCCTGCCTTCCCTCCACCCTCCTCTCCCAATAACCCTTGCTCCCCCTATAGTTCATGAAACTATCTCAGCCTTCAATATATTCAATGACTCATTCTCCACTGATTTCTGGAATAGAGAATTTCAAACATTCACGGCCCCCTGAGAGAAGAAATTCCTCCTCACCTCCATCATAATAGGCACTTCTTAATTCTGAAACTATGCTCCCTGGTTCTAGATTCCCCCATGGGGGGAACATCCTCTCAGCATCTACACAGTCAAATCCCCTCAAAATCATACATGTTTCAATAAGATCACATCGCATTCTCCTGAACTCCAATGTGTATCGGCCCAACCTGCTCAACCTTTCCTCATGAGACAACTGCTTCATACCAGGAATCAGCCTACTGCACCTTCTCTGAACTGCCTCCAATACAAACATTCCCTTCTTTGGATAAGGAGACCAAAACATAACACAGTACTCTAGGTGCGGTCCAACAATGCCCTGTATAGTTTTCGCAAAATTTCCTTACTTTCATACTCCATCCCCTTGCAATAAAGGCTAACGTTTCCTGCCCACCTAATTACTTGCTGTACCTGAAAACTAACGTTTTGAGTTTCATGTACGAGAGCATCCAGATCCCTCCATACCTCATCAGTCTGTAGTCTCTCGCCATTTAAATAACATTTTGCTTTTCTATTTTTCCTGCCAAAGTAGGCAACCTCACATTTTCTAACATTGTACTCCATTTGCCATGTTTTGACCACTCACTTCACCTATCTCTATCCACGTTGCTTGTTACTTCCTCAAAGAACTCTAATAAATTTATCAAACGCGATTTCCCTTTCACAAAACCATGCTCACGCAACCTGAATGTTTTCTGATTTTCCAGATGTCCTGCTACTGCCACTTTAATAATGGATTCCAGTATTTTTCTAACTGCAGATGTTAGACTAACTGCTTTCCTGCTTTCTGACTCCCTCCTTTCTTGAACAGAGTTGTTACATTTGTAGTTTTACAATCCGCAGGGACCTTTCCATAATTTTGGGAATTTTCAAAGATAACAACCAATGCATCCACTATCTTTACAGTCACCTCCTTTAAGACCTTCAGATGCAGACCATCACAACCTTTAGTCCCATTAGTATTCCCATTACCTTTTCTCTAGTAATAGTGATAGTTTTAGATCTCTCACTCCCTTTTGCCTCCTATTTTTACTGTCTACCACACCTCCAGCTTTGGCAGATTTTGCTATTTTATTCTGTATTCAGATATCCAAGTCGTTTATATATATCAAACAAAGCAGAGGTCCCAGTATTGACCGTTGAGGAACACTACTGTCTGCCATCCTCCAGTCTGAAAAACAGCCAGTTATCACATCTCACTGTTTCCCATCTTTAAGCTAATGCTTTCTCCAAACTAACACTGACCATCCTATTCTAGGAGCCTCATTTTTATAACCATCCTTTTTGTAGTACTTTGTCAAATGTTTTTTTTTAAGTCTACATAGACAACACCCACTTAATTCCCTTCATAAACTTTCTCTAGTACTTCATCAGACAATTCAATTAGATTAGTCAAACACAATCTGTTTTTTACAAATCCGTGCTGGCACGCCTTAATTAAGTCAAACGTCTCCAAGTGTCTTTTTCCCCTGATTATTGTTTCTAAAACCTTACCCACCACTGATGTTAAACTGCCCGTCCTGTTGTTACTAAGAATGTCCTTGCACCCTATCTTGAGTCAGTGTGTCATATTTACCACTTTCCAATCCTCTGGCACTTCCCCTGTATCTAGGGAAGATTGGAAGATTATGACAATCCCTTCTGCTCTCTCCACCCCACTTCCCTTAGCAACCTGGGATGCAAGGCATCCGGATCAGACGACATCTCCACTCCAAGCAAAGCCAACCTTTCCAGTCCATCCGGCCGAGCAATTTTCGCCTGTCCATTGCCTGCAGCATCTCCACTTCTACTGCTATTTTGTCAGGATCATCTTCCTTAGCAGACACCAATACAAAGTACTCATTAGGTATTTTAACCTTGCCCTGTGTCTCTAAACAAAAATCACCTTCTTAGTTACTAAGAGACCCCATCCTGCCTCTGACTACCCACTTACCATTTACATGCTGGTAGAAGATTTTTGGATTCCCTTTTATATTCACTGCCATTCTATTCTCATATTCTCTCTTTGCCAGTCTTATTTTGCTCTTCACTTCCCCTTTCAACTTATTGTATTTGTCCTGGTTCTCTCATGAAGAATCCAGCTGACATGCATCATATACCCTTTTCTTTTTTCAGTATACTCTCTATCAGTTTCATCATCCCAGGCTTCAGTTCCCTTAACTTTCGCCCCTGTTGGAATGTACCCAACCTGTACCACAAACATCTCCTTCTTAAAGATCACCCATTGGAGACTTCTGGAAGAGGCAAACCTTGAAAGTGAGCAGTCCAGACCATGGCATCAATGAGCAAGGGACTGCACACAGGGGAACAGCAAAGCATATGAATGCAGTAGTTATAGGCGATTCCATAGTTAGCGGGGACAGTCAGGCATTTCTTAACCTTCATTGTGAGTCCCACATGGTCCGTTATCTCCTTCATGTCTGGGTAAAAGAGTAGGTGCAGAATAGTTTGCCGGGGGAAGGGAGTGATCCAGAAGCTGTGGTACACATCAGTACCAACGACATAAAGAGCGCAGGTATTGAGGTCCTATAGTCTGATTTTCAGGTGCTAGGGAGGAAGTCAAAATGCCAGACCTCGAAGCTAATAATCTCTGGATTAGTCCCAATGTCACACACCAGTGAGCGTAGAAATCAGGAGATGGGGAAGATCAATGTGTGGCTTGAAGCATGGTGCAGGAGGGAGGGCTTCAGATTCTTGGGGCATGGGGACCAGTTCTGGAGCAGGGGGAACCTATTCCAAAGGGACGGGCTGCACCTCAACAGGACTGGGACCAATGTCCTCGCCAGGATGTTCAGTAGTGAGTAGTGTGGGGAAGGGTTACACTAAATTGGCAGGGGGATGAGCACCAGCATATAGAAGTAGAATAGAGGAATAAGTTGCATAAAGGAGAGTGTCTTTGGATAGTATTAGAGCTGGAAGTAGTACCATATTAGATAGGAGCAGACAACAACTACAGCTGATATTTATACAGCACCTTTAATGTAATATATCCTCCCAACACACTTGACAGGAGTATTATAAAACTAAGTATGACACTGAGCCACATACATGTCTCAGCTGTGACTCAGTTGGTCGCACTCTCGCCTCTGAGTCGCCAAGTTCCGGATTCAAATTCCACTCCAGGACTTGAGCACAAAAAAAACAAAGCTGATAGTCCAATGCAGTACTGAATGAACGCTGCAATGTCGGAGGGACCGTCTTTCACATGAGATGTTAAACTGAGGTCCCATCTGCCAACTTGGGTGGATGTAAAAGATTCTATGGCACTATTTTGAAGAAGAGCAGGGGGATTTTCCCTGGTTTTCTGGCCAATCCTGGCCCTCAATCAATATCACAAAAACAGATTGTCTGCTCATTATCACATTGCTGTTTGTGGGAGTTTGCTGTGTGTAAATTAGCTGCCACACTTCCTACATTACAACAGTGACTACACTTCAAAAATACTTCATTGGCTGTAAAGTGCTTTGAGACGTCCGGTGGTCGTGAAAAGCGCTATCGAAATGCAAGTCTTTTTCTTTATATAGAGATATTAGATCAGGTGACCAAAAGCTTGGTCAAGGTGGGTTTTAAGGAGTGTCTTAAAGGTGGAAAGCAGTGTAGGGAGGGTATTCCAGAGCTTGAGGCCGAGACAACAGAAGATGCAGCCATCAATGGTGGAGTGATTAAACTGTGGATGTGCCAGAGGCAAGAATTAGAGAATTGTAGATACCTTGGATGTTTGTGGGGCTGGAGGAGATTGCAAGATAGAGATTAAGAAGAACTATAAGGAATAATAGAAAGACACGTTTAGAATGCATGGGCTGGATTTTACTGGGCTCCCGACGTTGGGCTCCTCGGCAGGAGGAGATCAGAAGATCGTTCCAGCAGAGGCGACCATGGAGCTGATCGGTTGGGCCCAATCCTCCCGATGGTGGTGAGGCTCCATTTTGACCCCCCGGCTGGGCGATGGGACGCTGCTTTGCAGATTTAAATGAGCACCAACAATACATTTAAATAAACTTACCTGGGATCTTCCGGGTCTGCTGTGATCTTCAGTGTGGCAACTGGCACTCCTGCACCTTCACTTCCTCATCTGGGGAAAGCAGGTGTGACACAGGTGGTGGTGGGGTTGGGGGGTAGTTATGATTTTTAGTGTGGGGATAGTGGGATGGGGTCAAATAAATTTAATAGGTGTACGGGATGGTGGGACCGGATGAACTTTAAACTGATGTCATTGCTTGAGTAAGACAGCCCGCCCCCTCCAAGTGATTGGGGGATGCCGGCCAACCCAGCTATTTAAATGAGCCACCATGTGGTAGATTACAGTGGCTGGGTGGTGTGTGGCTGGACATTTTCCACCTGCCACCAGGAGCAACAGTGGGCTCGTAAAATCCTGTCCCATGGAAGAAGGATCTGAAGAAAGGGATTAGGAGAGCTAAGAGAGGGCATGAAAAATGCTTGGCGGGTAGGATAAAAGAAAACCCCAAGGCCTTTTACGCGTATGTCAGAAATATGAGGATGACTAGGGGGACCGTAGGTCCGGTCAAGGACAATAGCGGGAGACTGTGTGTTGAGCCGGAAGAGATAAGTGAGGTTTTGAATGAGTACTTCTCTTCGGTATTTACGAATGAGAAGGGGTGTATTACTGAAGAGGACGGTGTGAAACAGACTGGTAAGCTCGAGGAAGTGCTCGTTAGGAGGGAAGATGTGTTGGGGTTTTTGAATAACTTGAAGATAGACAAGTCTCCCGGGCCTGACGGGGTATATCCAAGGATGTTATGGGAAGCAAGGGATGAAATTGCAGAGCCGCTGGCAATGATCTTTTCATCTTCTCTGTTGACGGGGGTGGTACCAGGTGATTGGAGGGTGGCAAATGTTGTGCCCCTGTTCAAGAAAGGGAATAGGAACAACCCTGGGAATTACAGGCCAGTTAGTCTTACTTCGGTGGTAGGCAAGTTGATGGAAAAGGTGCTGAGGGATAGGATTTCTGAGCATCTGGAAAGACACTGCTTGATTCGGGACAGTCAGCACGGTTTTGTGAGGGGTAGGTCTTGCCTCACAAGCCTGATTGAATTCTTTGAGCAGGTGACCAAGCAAGTGGATGAGGGTAAACCAGTGGATGTGGTGTACATGGATTTTAGTAAGGCATTTGATAAGGTCCCCCATGGTAGACTTATGGAGAAAGTCAGGAGGCATGGGATAGTGGGGAATGTGGCCAGTTGGATTAAGAATTGGCTAACTGATAGAAGGCAGAGAGTGGTCTTAGATGGTAAATACTCAGCCTGGAGCCCAGTTACCAGTGGCGTGCCACAGGGATCAGTTCTGGGTCCTCTCCTGTTTGTGATTTTTATTAACGACTTGGATGAGGAAGTCGAAGGGTGGGTCAGTAAATTTGCAGATGATACAAAGGTTGGTGGAGTTGTGGATACCGAGGAGGGCTATTGTCGTCTGCAAAGGGACTTGGATAGGTTGCAGTGCTGGGCTGAAAAGTGGCAGATGGAGTTTAACCCTGAAAAGTGTGAGGTCGTCCATTTTGGAAGGACAAACACGAATGCAAAATACTGGGTTAACGGTAGGGTTCTTGGGCATGTGGAGGAGCAGAGAGACCTTGGGGTCTATGTGCATAGATCGTTGAAAGTTGCAACTCAAGTGGATAGGGCTGTGAAGAAGGCATATGGGGTGTTAGCGTTCATTAGCAGAGGGATTGAATTTAAGAGCCGTGAGGTGATGATGCAGCTGTACAGGACCTTGGTAAGGCCTCATTTGGAGTACTGTGTGCAGTTCTGGTCGCCTCATTTTAGGAAGGATGTGTAAGCCTTGGAGAGGGTGCAGAGGAGATTTACCAGGATGTTGCCTGGAATGGAGAATAAGTCTTACGAGGAAAGGCTGAACATTCTAGGCCTCTTCTCATTAGAACGGAGAAGGATGAGGGGTGACATGATAGAGGTTTATAAGATGATCAGGGGAATAGATAGGGTAGACAGTCAGAAACTTTTTCCCCGGGTGGAGCAAAGCGTTACAAGGGGTCATAAATTTAAGGTGAAGGGTGGGAGATATAAGGGGGATGTCAGGGGAAGGTTCTTTACCCAGAGAGTGGTCGGGGCATGGAATGCCTTGCCTGGGGAAGTTGTTGAGTCAGAAACTTTAGGGACTTTCAAACGGCTTTTAGATAGGTATATGGATAAAGGAGAATGGTGGGGTATAGATTAAATTGTCCTTGACAGAGGACAAAGGATCGGCACAACATCGTGGGCCGAAGGGCCTGTTCTGTGCTGTATTTTCTATGTTCTATGTTCTATGTTGTGTATAAGC
The DNA here is from genome assembly GCF_036365525.1 of Heterodontus francisci. Taxonomy (NCBI): domain Eukaryota; kingdom Metazoa; phylum Chordata; class Chondrichthyes; order Heterodontiformes; family Heterodontidae; genus Heterodontus; species Heterodontus francisci. The sequence continues at coordinate 30,976,015 of NC_090412.1, read as the reverse complement.
ACCAAGTGTGGTGAATAAGGTTGGTGAGCTGCAGATGTAAATAACATGGGGGATTATGATGCAGTTGCAATAATGGAACCATGGCCTAAAATGGTGAGGACTGGGTGATTAATATTCACGTATACAAAGTGTTCAGCAAAGTTAGAGAAGGATAAAAGGGTGATGGGGAAGGCAGTACTGAATAGCTAAGGCATTGGCTGGAATTTTATGCCCCTGGCCCACCCCCCCCCCCTCCCTCCAAAGAGTGGGCTGGTAGTGGGGGTGGGGGGTGTGCGTAAAATGGAGTGGGAGGTTCGGGGTTCCCTTCCCAATCTTCTCCCACCTCCACCTCCACTTTAGGCGGAGCGACCGTGATGAGAAACGCCCCCCGCCCCACCCAGGCCAATGAAAGCCCTTTAGTGGCCAATTAACGGCCACTTAAGGGCCTCCACCCGCCACCACGAGGATTTCACCATTGGCAGGCGGGGGCCCTGATTAAAGTAGGCAACCTTCTGATGGCCTGGGGGGGCCCTCCTGATCGGGCATCCTGTGCCCAACGGAGGGCCGCCCTCAATACACCAATAACAAACAATGGCCAACATGCCACCCCACCCCCACCCCCAATCGACCCCCTTTGCCTTGTTGGGGCCCGAACGATTACCGACAGCGAGGCCCCAAAAACCTACGTCTTTTCCAAGGTCGTCTTTCCTCTTCATCTTGAAGCTGGGTTGCAATCCCAGCAGTGGCCATCTCTCGCGGTGGCACTGCTAGGACTAAGAGCTGCTAGCCCGCTGATTGGCCAGCAGCTCCAGTAGGCGGGACTTCCTGCCTCAATGAAGTGGAAGTTCTATCTAAGTCAATTCAGGGCCTGGGGATTGAAAAATCCCGTCTGGATCCCCAGACACGGCAGAGACAGGATTGCAACTGACCTTTCGGGCGGTGAACAGTTCTTATCCAGCAAGCATAAAATTCCGGTCATTGTCGTGTTGGAAAGAGGATGACCTTGAGGGGGAAGGACAGAATTCATTTAGTTAGAGTTGAGAATCAAGAAAGGTATGATCACACTACTGGGGATATTCGACAGACCCCCAAATAGTGAGAGTCAGTTAACAGAGTAAATCTGAAGGGAAATAACAGAGATGTGAAGAACTATTGAGTGGTGATATTGGGGAACTTTAATTGCCCAAATCTGGATTGGGCTAATGTAGACTAAAGGGAAAGGAGGGGTTAGGAATTTCTGAAATGTGTTCAGGAGAACGTTCTGGACCAGTATGTTCTTGGTCTAACTCGGAAGGAGACATTGTTGGATCTGGTGTTGAGGAATGAGGCAGGAAAGTGGATCACTTGTCTAGAACACACGAAATAGGAGCAGAAGTCGACCATAACGCCCATCGAGCCTGCTCTGCCATCCAATATGATCACGGCTGATCTTGGGCTTCGATTCTACGTTCTTGCCCATTCCCCATATCCCTTGATTCCCCATGAGACCAAAAATCTATCTATCCCTGCCTTAATTGCATTCAATTATGGAGCATCCACAACTCTCTGGGGTAGAGATTTCCAAAGATTCACAACCCTTTGAATGTAGTAATTTCTTCTCATCTCAGTCCTGAATGATCAGCCCCTTATCCTGAGACTATGTCCCCATGTTCTAGATTCCCCGATCAGCAGAAACAATCTGTCAGTTTTTACCCTACAAGCCCTTCCAGAATATTGTATGTCTCAATTAGATCACCTTTCATTCTTCTAAACTCCAGAGAATATAGGCCCAGTTTACTCAGCCTGTCATCATAGTGCAATCCCCTCAACCCAAGGACCAGTCTAGTAAATCTTCACTGCACTTCCTCCAGTGCAAATATATGCTTTCTTAAATGTGGAGACCAAAACTGCACACACTATTCCAGGTGCAGTCTCACCAAAGCCCTGTGCAATTTGTAGTAAGACTTCTTTATTCCTGTACTCCAATCCCCTTGCAATAAAGGTCAACATGCCATTTGTCTTCCTAATAGCCTGCTGCACCTACATGTTAACTTTGTGTGTTCCTTGTACAAATACCCCCAGTCTGTCTGAACAACAACACATACCAGTTCCGCACCTTAAAAAAAGACATCTGCTTTTCTACATTTACAACCAAAGTGAACAACTTCACACTTCCCAACCTTGCACTCCATTTGCCATCTTGTTGCCCACTCACTTAATCTGTCTATATGTCTTTGCAGCCTCTGTCTTCCCTCCCCAGAACTAAACTTTCTACCAAGCTTTGTATGATCAACAAACTTAGATACATTACTCTCTCTCTTCATCCAAGTCATTAATAGAGCGTAAATAGTTGAGGCCTCAGCACTGATCCTTGCAGCACCCCACTATTCACTACCTGCTAACTTGAAAATGCCCCATTTATGCCCAGTCTCCTCTTCCTGTCTGTTAATCAATCCTCCATCCATGCTAATATATTACCCCTAACACTATGAGCTCTTATCATGCCTATTAATCTTTTATGCGGCACCTTATCAAGTGCCTTTTGGAAATTCAGGTATACTACATCTGCTTATATAAAAACAAAATACTTCAGATACTGGAAATCTGAAATAACAGCAAGAAATGCTGTATATAATCACGTCTGTCAGCATCTGTGGAGAGAGAAGCAGAGTTAACGTTTCAGGTCTGTGACCCTTCATCAGAACTGGCAAAGGCAAGAAATGTAATAGTTTTTAAGCAAATTCATCTGTGTGCTACATCTACTTGTTCTCCTTTATCTAACCTGTTAGTTACATCTTTAAAAAATTCTAATAAGTTTGTCAAACAGGATTTCCTTTTAGTAAAACTATGCTGACTTGTTGTAATTATACTATGCTTTTTCAACTGCATTGTTAAGACGTCTCTAATAATAACTTCCAGCATCTTCCAAATGACTGATGTTCGTCTAACTGGCCTGGCGATCCCTGTTTTTTCTATACCTCCTTTCTTGAAAACCGGTTCAACATTTGACAACTTCCAATCTGATGGGACCATTTCTGAATCTAAGGAATTTGAGAAAATCATAGCCAGCACACCCACTATCGCTGCAGCTATCTCTTTTAGAACCTTAGTGTGTAGGCCATCTTGCCAGATTTTAGTCTCGCAAGTCGCTCCAATACGTTTTCTTGGCTGATATAAATTTCCTTAATTTCCTCACAATTTTTAGTTCCTATGTTACTACCTATTTCTGGTATGGAACTTGTGTCTTCTATTGTGACGACAGGCACAACATATTTGCTCAATGCTTGTGCCATTTCCTCATTCTCCGTGATGATGTTTCCTATCGATGCCTCTAAGGGACCACCGTCTACTTTAGCTACTCTTTTCCATTTTACATACTTATAAAAGCTCTTCCAACTTGTTTTTATATTGCTGGCTAGTTTACTCTCATGTTCTATTTTTTTCCATTTTTATGAACTTTTTGGTGGCCCTTTGCTGATTTCTAAAACACTCCCAATCCTCAGACTTGCTCCTATTTTTTTGAAACACTGTAAGCCTCTTCTTTTTGTCCAATACTCTCCTTAACTTCCTGAGTGAGCCACAGATGGGTCTTTCGGGACCAGATTTTGTTTTTGAACAGAATGTACTTTTGTTGAACTCTTTGAATTGTTTCTTTAAATATTTCCCACTGTTAATTTATCCCATATCTTCCAGTCTGTTTACCGAATTAACCTTAGCCAGTTCTCCCCTCATAGCTTTGTAATTGGCTTTGTTTAAGTTTAAGATTCATGTATGTGATTGTGATGTGTCACTTTGAAACTTAACATGAAATTCAATAGTATTACGATCACTGTTTGCCAGTGGATCTTTTACTACAGCATTGCTAATTAACCCTGTTTCATTACACAATCCTAGATCTAAGATAGTTCATCCCAGTTGATTCTACAACATACTGCTCCAAGACATTTTCACGACAACATTCCACAAATTCATCTTCTCGACCACTGTTGCCAATTTCATTGTCTCAGTCTATATGCAGACAGAATTCCCCAAGCTTAATACATTATCCTTGTTTTGAGCTCCAATAATTTACTGTTTAATGTTCTGTACAATAACATAACTGCTGTAAACTACTCCCACCAGTTATTTTCTGACTCCTGCTTTTCCTAATTTCCAGCCAAACGATTCTACTTCATGACCTTCTGAGGCCAGATTGCTTCTTAGTAATGGCCTTATGTCATCCTTTACTACCCGGGCTATACCTCCACCTTTCCCATTCTATCTGTCTCTCCGAAATATTGTGTACCCTGGAATATTCATTTCCCAAGCTTGATCTCCTTGTAGCCTTGTCTCAGTCATGGCAATTAGATCTAGATCATTTACCTCCAGTCGTACCACTAGTTCATCTATGTTATTACAGATGCTTCGTGCATTCAGATAAAGGAACTGTAATTTCATTTTTAGCTCTATTCGCTGCATTGACCTTATTTGCTGATGTACAATTTTTGTTAAACTCTCTACCCCGCCTGTTCCATTCTGTTGTCATTTACCCACATCACTATCCTGCTCCACTGCCTCTGACCTCTCTCTTTGGATTTCTAAATTTTCCTTTCTTCAAGCCCTCTCCAACACCACCCCCCCCCCCCCCCCACCCCCACCCACCTTTGTTAGCTTAAAACCCTGTCTACATCCCTAGTTATGCGATCGGCCAGGGCACTGGTCCCAGCCCAGTTCAAGTAAAGCCATCCCAATGGAATGGCTTCCACTTCCTCGAGGACTGATGCCAGTGCCCCAAGAATCGAAACCCTTTCTTCCCACACCACTCTGGGAGCCACACGTTTATTTCTCTGATCTGCTTGACCCTGTCTCAATTTGCACGTGATCTGCATTTTAGTTTGGACCCAGCTCCTCACATTCTCTAAGCTGAACATCATTTCTGGTTCAACTATGTCATTGGTTCCCACATGGATCACGACAACTGGACCCCCCCCTCCCACTCCAGGTACCTCTCCAGCCGCAAGGAGATGTCCTTAACCCTGGCAGGCAACACAGCTGTCGGAGCTCCCGTTTGCGGCTACAGAGGACAGTATCTATCCCCTGATCATACTGTTTCCTATCACTACCACATTCCTCTTCACACTTCCCGTCGGAATGGCACCTTTCACCATGGTGCCATGGTCAGTCCACTCATCCATCTTGCAGTCCTTCTCTTCATCCACACAGGTAACAAGGACCTCGTACATGTGGGACAAGGTCAGGGGCTGAGGTTCCTCCATCACTACATGCAGAGGGGGAACACTTAGGTAAGAGGGATGATCGCATCATAAGCTTTAAATTAGAGATGGAGAATAACTAGGAACAATCTAAAGTGGAACTTCTAAGTTGGCAGAAGGCTAACTTCAATGGGATGAGAGGGTGTCTAGCCAGGACAAAATGGAACCAAAGACTGAAAGGAAAAACTCTAAGGGAGCAATGGGTAATCTTTAAGGTGAAAATGTTTCAAATACAGGCCAAGTGCATTTTGACAAGCTGGAAAGGTAGGGGCAACAAAGCTAGCGATCCTTGGATAATGAGGGGGATGGAGAATATGATGAAACAAAAAAAGAGGGTGTATGATGGAGATCAGGTTAATTCTTCAAGCGAGAACCAAACCAAATACAATAGGATGAAATGGGCAGTGAAGAGCAAAATAAGATTGGCAAAGAGCGAATGTGAGAATATCAATGCAGTTAACATAAAAAGGAACCCAAAAATCTTCTACCAGCGTGTAAATATTAAATGGTTAGTAAGATGTGGGGTGGGGCATATAAGTGACAAAGAGGATGATGTATGCTTAGAGGTTCAGGGCAATGCTAGAACATAATATGAGTATTTTTATCGGTGTTTACTAAGGAACCGGAATCTGTCAAAATATTGGTGGAAGCAGATGATAGGGATGATGGACGGGGTGAAAATCGATAGGCAGGATGCATTGGAAATGCTGGCTAGGCGTAGAGTGTATAGGTGACATGGTCTGAATGTCTTGCATTTGAGGTTGGTGAAGGAAGTGTGGATGGACATTTGGAAGGGCATGGCATAATCTTCCAAGTTTCCCTAGATACAGAAGAGATGCCAAAGGGTAGAAAAGTGGCAAAGTGACACTGTTACTCAGGAAATGCTGCAACAGAGCTCTTGATGACTATAGAAGAATAAAAAAGTTACGGCACAGTAAGAGACCATTCAGCCCATCGTGTCTATGCTGGCTGAAAAAAACTAGCCGAAAATTCTAATCCCACCTTCCAGAACCTGGTCCGCAGCCTTGCAGGTTTCAACACTTCAGGTGCAGGTGCAGGTAGCTTTTAAATGAGTTGAGGGTTTCTGCCTCCACCACTGCTCCAGGCAGTGAATTCCAGACACCCACCACCCTCCAGATGAAATTCATTTCCCTCTTGTCCCCTCTAATCCTTCTACCAGTCAGCTTAACCCTGTTCCCCCTGGTAATTGACTTTTCTGCTAGGGGAAACATGTCCTTCCTGTCTACTCTATCTAGGCCCCTCATAATTTATACACCTCAATTAAGTCATCCCTCAGCCTCCTTTATTTTAATGGAAACAATCTTAGCCGATCCAATCCTTCCTCATAGCGGCAGCATTCTTATAAATCTCCACTGTACTCTCTCCAGAGCAAGTATTTCCTTCCTGTAATATGGTGACCAGAACTGAATGCTGTGGCCATACCAGTGTTTTATAGAGTTCCAGCATTACATCCCTGCTTTTGTACTCTATATATTGGCCAATAACGGATAGCATTCCATATGCCTTCTTCACCACTCTATGTACCTGTTCTGCCACCTTTAGGGACCTGTGGACATGCCCTCCGAGGTCTCTCACTTCTTGTACCCCTCTCAATAACCTCCCATTTATTGTGCATTCCCTTGCTTTGTTTGCACTCCCCAAATTCACACGTCTCCGGATTGAATTCCATTGGCCACTTCTCCACCACTCAACAAAGACATTGCTATCATTCTGGAGTCTACAGTTATCCTCTTCACTATCAATTACATGGCCAATTTTTGTGCCATCTGCAAATTTTCCAATCATGCCTCCCACATTTAAGTCCAAATCATTTATTTATACCACAAACAGCAAAAGACCCAATACTGAGCCTTGTGGAACGCCACTGGAAACTGCCTTCCATTCACAAAAATATCCATCAACCAGTACCCTTTCTTTCCTGTCACTGAGCCAATTTTGGATCCAACTTGCCACATTCCCCTGTAACCCATGGGCTTTTATTTTTCTGACCAGTCTGCCATTTGTACCTTGTCAAATGCCTGACTAAAATCCATGTAGACCACATCCACTGTGCTACTCTCATCAATCTTCCGTGTTATTTCCTCAAAAAATTCAATAAAGTTAGTAAGACATAACCTTCCCTTAAATCTATGCTGACTATCCCTGATTAATCCGTGTCTTTCTAAGTGACAGTTTATCCTATCTCTCAGAACTGATTCCAATAATTTGCCCATCACTGAGGTCAGATTGACCGGCCTATAATTATTTGGCCTACCCCTCGCACCCCTTTTAAACAATGGTAAAACATTTGCAGACCTCTAATCCTCTGGTACCTCACCTGTATCTAGTGAGGATTTGAAGATGATCCTCAGAGCATGAACTGTTTCCTCCCAGCCGTCCTTTAACAACCGGGGATAAAATCTATCCGGCCCGGTGATTTATCCACTTTCAAGGATGTCAGACCCTCGAGTACTTCCTCTCTCATTATGCTTATCGTATCTAATATTTCACATTCCTTCTTTTAACTACAATGTCTGCATCATCCCTCTCCTTTCTGAAGGTAAACAAAGTACCCATTAAGGATCTTGCCCACATCTTCTGCTTCTACACATAACTTATCTTGTACATCCCTGATAGGCCCTACACTTTCCTTAGTTATCCTATTGCTATTAATGTATAGATAAAACATCTTTTGGATTTGATTGCATTGGAATTCACTGGAGAGGGTGCAGAGGAGATTCACAAGGATGTTGCCTGGGCTGGAGCATTTCAGCTATGAAGAGAGACTGGATAAGGTAGGATTGTTTTTCTAAGAGCAGAGAAGGCTGAGGGGGAACCTGATTGAGGTATACAAAATTATGAGCAAAATAAATAGGATAGATAGGAAGAAACTTTTTTTCCCTGAGCAGAAGTGCCAATAACCAGGGGGCATAGATTTTTAAGGTAAGGAGAAGGAGGTTTAGAGGGGATTTGAGGAATTCTTTTCATCCAGAGGGTGGTTGGAATCTGGAATGCACTGCCTGCAGGGATGATAGAGACAGGAAACCTCACAACATTTAAGAAGTATCTAGATGAGCACTTGAAACGCCATAACATGCAAGGCTGTGGGCCAAGTGCTGGAAAATGGTATTAGAATAGATAGGTGCTTGATGGCCAACACAGACACGATGGGCCAAAGTGCCTCTCTCTGTGCTGTATAACTCGATTACTCTATGACCTGTCAATATTTTTTCATGTCCTCACTTTGCTTTCCTAATTTCTTTTTTCACTTCACCCCTGCACTCCCGATAGTACTCTAGGCTTTTGAAGTTTTAAGTTTTTTGTGACTGTCAAGTTTTTTTTCTGCTTTATCTTACCGTTTGCTTCTAGATAATCAGGGGACACTAGAAGTGGCAGTACCACCTTATTTTTCTTTGTGTGAACTTGTCTACACTGTGCCTGTAGTATCTCGCCTTTGAATGCCCCCGACCCCCCCCCTCCCACCCCCCCACATTGGTTTGCCACTGATTTTCCTTCAAGCAGTTGTATCCATTCCACTTTCACCATTTTGCCTCTCAGATATGTAAAATCTGCCTTGCCCCAATTTAGAACTTTTACTCCTGTTTTATCTTTGGCCTTTTCCATAATAATGCAAAAACTAACTATATTAGGATCACTATCTCTGCTACTTGATCCACGTGCACTGCTACATTTCCTAAGATGAAGTTAGAATTGCGCCCCCTCTCATTCAGCGACAGGCCAGTCAGTTTAACACCAGTGTTGGATATGGTTTTGGAAATAATACTGAAGGAAAAATTAAAGAAGCACTTGGAGAAGTTTGAGTTAATTAAGGAGAGATAGGACATATTTGTAAAAGGCAGATCATGTTTGACTAACGTAATTGATTTTTAAAATTATGTTGGAGAGAAGATTGATGAGGGGAATTTGGTGGATGTTGTTTTTATGGATTTTAGGAAGAGCTTTTTGCCAAAGTACCATGTAAAAGGCTTGTTAACAAAATCGAGGCTCCTGGAATAGTATTAACTTGGCCAAAAAATGTCTTAAGGATGGAAAACAGCGAGTGTGGTAAATGGTTGTTTATCAGACTACTGGATAGTGTTCCCCAAGGATCAGTGCTGGGTGCACTGATTTTCATCTTGACATATATAATTAAATTGGATATTGGAACTGACTAATATTTCCAAATTCGCTTATGAAAACAAACTTGGAGATGTGGCAGACAGTGAGGATGACACAAATCGACTGCAACAGGGCACAGATAGGCTGGCAAGGTAGGCAGACAAGTGGCAGATAGTATTCAATATAGAGAAGTGTGAGATGATGCATTTTGGCAGAAGGGATAGGGAGAGGCAATATAGACTTAATGGCACAGTTCTGAAGAGTGTGGAGGGAGAGAGGGACCTGGGTGGTTCATGTGCGTTGATCTTTGAAGGTGGCAGGACATATTGAGAGAGAGGTTAGCAAAGCATATGGGATATTGGGCTTCATATGGTATTGAGTACAAAAGCAGGGAAGTTATCCTGAAGCTTTATAAGGCTTTGGTAAAGCCTGAGTATTGCATCCAGATCTGGACATCACACTTTAGAAAGAATGTGAGAGTCTTTGAGAGGGTTCAGAGGAGATGCCAGAATGGTTCCAGGGATGAGGAATTTACACTACAAGGTTAGATTGGAGAAGCTGAGCTAAGCAAAGGAGATCAAGCAGATATTTGATGGAAGAGTACAGGATTCTGTCACATTTCGATAAGGTGGACATTAGCGGAGGGTACAAGGACTAGGGGATACAGATTGAAGATTTTGGGCAAGAGATACAAGGGGGATGTGAGGGAAAATTTGTTCATGCAGCGAGTTGGATCGAGAACATACATCAACGAAGTTTACTTGACAATATTTCAGAAATTCCACCTCCTTATTTTCCTTTACTCTAAAATTATCCTAATATTTGGTGAATTAAAGAACCCAGTATCACCACTCTATAGTTCTTGCACATGTGTGTGATTTCCCTGCAGATTTACTCCTCTATCTCATTCTCTCACTATTTGGAGGCCAGTAAATTACCCCCAGTAGTATGATCACACCCTTTTTGCTTCCAACTCTAACCAAATATCTGCTGTCCTTGTCCCCTCAAGGTCATCCTCTCTTTCCAACACTACAATGTATTCCTTAATCAGTGCTGCCACACACCTCCTATTTCTCCTTCACTATCTTTTCTGAACACTTTGTCTCCATGAATATTAAGTGCCTCGTCCTCACCATGTTTAAGCCACGTTTCCATTATTGCCACAACATCATATTCTCATATTGGAAATAGTGCTTATAGCTCATCAACCTTATTCATCACACTTTGCATTTCTATACATACATTCTGAACCTGTATTGCCTGTAGTCTTCAGTCAGTTCCTATTTAATATGGTACTAATTCCTTCTCCAGTACTCTACAGCACTCTCACTACTTTAGGTACCTTATTCTTTTCTACTTCGATGTGCTGGTGCCAATTTACTTTAAACCCTTTTCAACCACACAAGTGAACCTCCCCGTATGGACATTGGTGCCAGTCCTGTTGAGGTGCAACCTGTCCCTTTTGAATTGATGTCTTCTCCCCCAGAACTGGTGATAGGTTAATTGGCCATTATAAATTGCCCCTATTATAGGTAGGTGGTAGGGAAATATAGGAACAGGTGGGGATGTGGTAGGAATATGGAATTAGGGTAGGATTAGTATAAGTGGGTGGTAGATGGTCGGCACAGACTCGGTGGGCCGAAGGGCCTGTTTCAGTGCTGTATCTCTTAAAAAAAACTGGTACCAGTACCACAACAATCTTAAATCATTCCTCTTCCATCAGGTCTCAAGCCACACATTGATCCTTGCTGTCTTCCGATTTGTACTCTCACTGGTGTGTGGCACTGGGAGTAATCCTGAAATTCCTACCTTTGAGGTTCGACATTTTAACTTCCTCCGTAGCTCCTGAAAATCAGACTGTATGACCTCAATACCTGCCCTCTCTATGTCATTGGTACCGATGTGTACCACAATTTCTGGCACACCCCCTTTCCCCTGCAGAATGCTCTCCGTGATGTCCTTTATCCTATCACCAGGGAGGTAACACATCATGCAGGGCTCACGAATCTGAATTCGCTGTTTGATTTGTGGGTGACTATCTTACATTGATGGCCTCTAGCTTTGCTTTTCCCCGCAAGTGGAAACATTCTCTCTGTGTCTCCTCTATCGAAACCTTTCATACTTTTAAACACCTCTATTAGCTCAACCCTCAGCCTGCTCTTTTTTTCTTTATAGAAAAGAGACCAGCCTGTTCGTTCCCTCCTGATCGGTATTCCCTACATTTCTGGTATCATCCTTGTAAATATTTTTGCACCCTCTCCAGTGCCTCCATATCTTTTTTATAATATGGTGAACAGAATTGTATGCAGTATTCCAGGTGTGGTCTAATCAGCGTTTGACACATGTTTAGCATAACATCTATACTTTACAATTCTACCCCCTAGGAATAAACCTTAGTGCTTGGTTTACTGTTAACCTGTGTAACTACTTTTAGTGATTTGTGTATTTGTACTCCCAGATCGCTTACCTTCTCTGCCCCATTTAGATTCTTATTTTGTAAGTAATATGTAACCCCTTTACTTTTCTTTCCAAAATGTAATACCTCACATTTTATCTATGTTGCTATTAATGTGTTAATTACCTGTCTATTCTGCAAGTTTGTGAATATCTTCATGTAATTTCTGGCAATCCTCCTCCGATTAACTATTCCCCCAACCCCAAGTTTGGTGCCATCTGAAGATTTAGAAATTGTGTTTTTGATTCCAAAGTCTAAATCATTGATATAAATTGTGAAAACAGTGATCGCAGCACTGATCCTTGTGGAACATCACTTTCCACCTTCTGCCATTTTGAGTAACGACTGTATATCCCTACTCTCTGCTTTCTGTTTTTGCAGCCAGCTAGCTGTCTATTCCGCTTGTTCCCTGATCCTGCAATCTCTGACCTTATTCATTAGTTTCTTATGTGGTACCTTATCTAAGACTTTTTGAAAATCTGGATAAATTACATCTATTGCATTAGCATTGCCTACTTTCTCTGTCACCTCTTCAAAAAAATTAACAAGGTTAAGCAAGACTTTCACTTTAAGTCCATGCTGACTATTCATTATTATATCTTTGGTTTCCAGATATTCTTCTATTCCCACCTGTAATAGGGATTCCATTATTTTTCCTACCACTGATGTTAAGCCAAAAGGTCTATAGTTCCCTGTACATGTTCTATGTCCTTTCTTAAATATAGGTATAATGTTAGCTATCGGCCAGTCTTCTGGCACTGCACCTTTCTCTAAAGAATTATTAAAAATGTGTAGTAATGTCTCTGCTAAATGTGTGGATGTAATCCATTTGGACCAGGGTTTTTTATCCTCTGAGTTTGATTAGTTTATTTAAAACTTCACCTTTTTTTATTTTCAATGCTGTTATCTGATTTCTAATCTGTCCACCTATCCTGTTTTCCTGGTAAATATTGAAGCAAGGTCATTATTTAATATTTCTGCCATTTCTCTATCGTTGCCTGTCGTGATATAATCCTGACCATCAATAATTGGCCCTATTTCCATCATGATTTTCCTTTTTTTTAATGTAAAATACTTCGTAGTTTCTTCCTTGATAATTTAATTGTTCCTTTTTGCCCTCCTTTTTTTTACTTCCACTCTCTTTGTCGTGCTCTTCTCTGCTACTCGTGTGCTTAGTGTCTGTCTTTATCCTAACCCTGTATTTTTTTAATCTCTTGTCTTTATATATCCAGGGTAACACATTAGTGTTTCACTTGTTCTTGTCTTTTTAGCAGAATATATTTTTCCTGGAATATGTCGAACATGGTTTTAAATGTTTCCCTTTGCTGTTCTACATCACTGCTTGACAATATTGTTGTCAGTTTTATTTTCCTCGGCTCTATTCTCAGCCCCTCTAAATCCACTTTTCTCAAATCTATTCCCTGGTCTTCGTCATACTTATGTACTTCTCAATTATTATCTTAAAGTATATAATATTAATGTTCACTATTGTCTAGATGTTCCCCTACTTTTACTTCTTTTATCTACTCTGGCTCATCCCCCATTACTAGATCCAGTAGGGAATCCTCCCTTGTTGAGCTTCTTGCACATTGGGTTTGAAAGGAGTCTTGTACACATTGTGGGAACTCCATTCCCTTATTTCCTTTGCATATCTCTTCTGGCCAATTAATCTCATGTTAGTTGATATTCCCCCATGATTATTATTCCATATTTTTTTATTTATTTCCCTAATTTCTTTGCATACGTCTTCCTACCCTTCCTTCCACTATTAGGTGGTCTGTAGACTATCGCTGTTAATGTGGTTGATCCTTTATTATCTTTTATCTTTATCCATGTGGATTCTATTTCTGTCTTGCTGATGGCTGTGTCACTTTTTGCTACTTCCATTGTTTTCACTATTAAGTACAGCTACTCCACCTCCCCAATTTCCGCTCTATCTTTTCTAAGTAGTTTATACCGTGCAATGTTTAATTCCCAGTCCTGATTTTTCTGTAGCTATGCCTCAGTAATCCCTACAATGATTCCTCGCAACATAGCATTGCCTCCAGTTCCCCTTTTTTTATTACAAACACAGTGTGTATTGCTGTATGAATAGTTAAACTCATTTGTAATAACAGTTCTTCTTATTTATTTTTTACCATCTTTGTACAATCATGCTCCATAATTCTACTTACCTCCTTTCCATTGAAGTCCTCACTTTTTCCCCCATTCCAATCCTCTGCTTTCTTGTATTGTATACATTCAAGCTCATTTAATTTTCTGTTCATCCCTCCCCATCTCCACGCCCCCACCCCACCCCACCCCGTCTTATTAGTTTAAAGCCTTTACCACCTCCCTTTTTACCCTTTCCACTCGGACATAATTCCCATCCCGGTTCAGGTAAGTCTGTTATTCCTTCATGTGTCAGTACCAGTGCCAGGGTCCCATTTAAAGGAACCCCTCTTCCCACACCAGCTCTTTAGCCACACTTTAATTCTCCTGATCTGACTGTTTCTTTGCCAATTTGCATGTGGCTTGGGAAATAATCCAGTGATTATTGCCCTTGAGGTCCTGATTTTTAATTTAGCTCCTAACACCTGATATTCCCTCAGCAGGATCTCCTTCCGGTTCTTACATATGTCATTTGTTCCGACATCGACCACAACAACTGGATTATTCCCTCCCCTTCCAAATTGCTCTCCTGTCACCAAAAGATATCCCTTACCCTGGCACCTTGTAGGCAACGCACCCGACAGGATTCTCATTCATGGCTGCAGAGGACTCTATCCATCCCTCTAATTATAGAAACCCATATCACTACCACATTCTATTCTGCTCTTTCCCCCTTGGACAGCCTTCTGAGCCACAGTGCCTTGGTCTACATTGTGACTGTCCTCCCCACAGTCTTTCTCCTTGTCCTTACAGGTAACAAATCTATTGTACCTTTCGTACAGGACCTGAGTTTGAGGCACCTCCTTCTCAACCTTTCCTAAGTCCCCATCACGCTCCTCCCTAACAGTCACGGGCTCCTTTTCCTGAACTTATGATTATCTCTGAGCTGTGACGATGTTCGGGATAAAACTGCACAGACATTCCACCCCCCGCCCTCCCCCCTCTCTTATGATTAGGACTGTCACTAATTCAGATTGCTGTCCAATGACTCTGGCCTGGATTGACTGAAGACAGAGACATTTCCTGCTGATGTGGGAATGCGGAACAGTCTCACTATCCACAAATTCCCACATGCTATAGTCCGAACACGTAGCCTGCCCTGCTTTCTATGGTCTTTTATAATTAATTTGCTTATTGATAACTTGAATAAATGCAAGTAGGTATTTAAAAACAATTAATAATAAATGTATCTATGAATTCAACATCAGCTCCAGCGACCCGGGTTCAATTCTGGGTACTGCCTGTGTGGAGTTTGCAAGTTCTCCCTGTGTCTGCGTGGGTTTCCTCCGGGTGCTCCGGTTTCCTCCCACATGCCAAAGACTTGCAGGTTGATAGGTTAATTGGCCATTATAAATTGCCCCTAGTATAGGTAGGTGGTAGGGAAATAGAGGGACAGGTGGGGATGTGGTAGGAATATGGAATTAGTGTAGGATTAGTATAAATGGGTGGTTGATGGTCGGCACAGACTCGGTGGGCCGAAGGGCCTGTTTCAGTGCTGTATCTCTAAACTAAACTAATGCTAATTAATTTAATAAAGTAAAAGATTGATTTCCCCAAGCAATATTTTATTCAAATGCCTCGTTTAGAGAGACAAAAACACATTGTAATACTCACCAACCATTCACTTACCTTCTGTCCCGTTACTTCCCTCCTTGATTTTTATCGACAGCTCCTGAATATATGAGGAGTTCTACAGTGTGAGATTCATTGTCAGTAACAGGAAAATCTGGTTGTTAATTTCCTCAAGTCTTTTTCAATGTTTCCTGTAACATTCAACAGAAAGTGAATTGTATCAAGTCCAGGGTTTGATTCAGTTTGTTTCTCACGCTCTGTCTGTTTGAGTTTAGACTGGGTTTCAATAATCTGGGAGATTCATCAGTGAAACTACTGTCTGCAGCTTTGAGGAACCCGGACTGTAAAATACAGAAACTGGGGTAAGTACCAGACTGTGTGCGATTGTGTTTATAATAACTGGGTTTCTGACACCGTATATTATTATTAATATCAGTAATTGTATTAATAACAGTGTACATTATTATTACTGCACTTTATTAGTATCAGTAATGGTGTTATTAATAAACACTGGGTATTTTCTCTGATTCCTGTTATTTCTCCATCTTTGATGCCAGACTGGAAGGAAACAATCTCACAGCTTCTTGTATCGAGGATCTCGCCTCTGCTCTCAGTACAAACCGATTACTGATGGTTCTGAACATGAGTTATAATAAACTGGGAGATTCAGGAGTGACACTACTGTCTGCAGCTCTGAGAAACCCAGACTGCAGAATACAAGAACTGCAGTAAGTACCAGACTATGTAAGATTGTGTGAGTAATGACTAGGTATCTGACACTATATCTCATTATTAATATCAGTGATAGTGTTATTAATAAAAATTGTGCATTGTTATTAGTATAAACAATAGTGTTATTGCTGAGCACTGCACATCATTAGTATTAGTAATGGTGTTATGAATAAACACTGTAATTTACTCTGTTTTCTGTCATTTCTCCATCTTTGATGCCAGGCTGGAAGGAAACAATCTCACAGATTCTTGTATTGAGGCTCTCGCCTCCGCTCTCAGTATAAGCTGGTCACTGACAGTTCTGAACCTGAGTTATAATAATTTGGGTAATTCAGGAGTGAAACTATTATCTGCAGCTCTGAGGAACTCGGACTGTGGAATACAAGAACTGCAGTAAGTACGAGACGGTGTAAGATTGTGTTTGTAATAACTGTGTATCTGACACTGTATACTATTATGCATAAACACTGTGCCTTATTGTTAGTATCAGCAATAGTTTTATAACTAAACACTGCACATTATTAGTATTAATAACTGTGTTATTAATATACACTGGGGATTTACTCTGATTCCTGTTATTGCTTCATCTTTGATCCCAGCCTGCAAGGAAACAATCTCACAGATTCTTTTGCTGAGGATCTCACCTCCGCTCTTAGTGCAAATCGATCACTGATGGTTCTGAATCTGAGCTATAATAAACTGGGAGATTCCGGAGTAAAACTACTGTTTGAAGCTTTGAGGAACCCAGACAGTAAAGTACAGAAACTGTGGTAAGCGCAAATTGTATATTAATTATGTTTAATTGTATGCAGATAGAGGGCATTAACTGGGGTTTCCCTTGAGCGCATATAAAGACACCATAACAATCCTGAACCGGAATTATAATAAACTGGGAGATTCAGGAGTGAAGCTACTGACTGCAGAATACAAGATTTAAAAGCAAGATGTGCCAGAACTACTCAGCGGGTCTGTCAGCAGCTGTGGAGAGAGAAACAGAGTTAAAATTTCATCAGCACTGACAAAGATTAGAAATGTAATCGGTTTTAAGCAAATGAAGCTGGGGTGGGGCAAGAGAGAAAAAAAGTGAAAGTATTGATAGGACAGGGTCACAGAGAATAACTGACCAGAAGGTCATGGAGCAAATGCAAATAGTATGTTAATGGTGAGGTGAAAGACAAAGCGTTAGTGCAGAGAGGGTGTTAATGGACAGAAAAATGGACAGCCCTGGCCCAAAGCGCAAACATTAATAAAAAACAGTGGGTAGGCACATGGTGAAAAAACATGAGTAAACAAACTAAATAAAATAAAAAGAAAAAAATATTTGAAAATGAAATGGGGGGCCCGTCATGCTCTGAAGTGATTGAACACAGTGTTCAGTCTGGCAGGCTGTAGTGTGCCTAATCGGTAAATGAGATGCTGTTCCTCGAGCTTGCGTTGATGTTCACTGGAACATTGCAGCAATCCCAGGATAGATATGTGGGCATGAGAGCAGGAGAGGGGGTGTTGAAATAGCAGTGAATGGAAGCTCGGGGCCATGCTTTTGGACTGAGCAGAGATGTCTGCAAAGTGGTCACCCAATCTGCATTTTGCCTCCCAAGTGTAGAGAGACCATATTGTGAGCAGCGTATATAGTATACAAAATTGAAAGAAGTGCAAGTAAATCGCTGCCTCACCTGAAGGAAGTGTTTGGGGCCTTGGATAGTGAGGAGAGAGGAGGTAAAAGTGCAGGTATTACACCTCCTGCGATTGCAGGGGAAGGTGCCATGGGAAGGGGACAAGGTGTTGGGGGTAATGGAGGAGTGGACAAGGGTTTCACAGAGGGAATTATCCCTTTGGAATGCTGATAGAGGACGGGAGCAGAAGATGCATTTGGAAGAGGCATCACGCCGGACGTGGCGGAAATGATGGAGGATGATCCTTTGAATGTGAAGGCTGGTGGGGTGGAAAGTGAGGACAAGGGGAACCCTGTCGTCGTCCTGGGTGGGAGGGGTAGGGATGAGACTAAAGGTGCGAGAAATGGGCTGGACACGGTTGATAGCCCTGTCAACCACGTTGGGGTGGCGGGGGGGGGGGGAGAAATCCTTGGATGCTGAAAATGGAAGAAATGTCAGAAGCGCTGTCTTGAAAGGTAGCATCATCAGAGCAGATGAGTTGGAGATGGAGAAACTGGGAGAATGGAATAGAGTTCTTACAGGAGGTAGGGTGTGAAGAAGTGTAGTCGAGGTAGCTGTGGGAGTCGGTGGCCTTATAATGAATATTAGTAAACAACCTATCCCCAGACATGGAGACAGAGAATTCGAAGAAGGGAAGGGAAGTGTCAGCGATTAATATTACTGACAGGGTTACTAGTAAATACTGGCGATGTACTCTGATTCCTGTTATTTTTCTCTCTTCCTGATAACAAGGCTGAGTGATGCTGGTCTCACGGATTATTGTCCCAAGGATCTCACCTCCGCTCCCAGTATAAACCAATCACTGACAGTTTTGGACCTCAGTGAGAATAAACTGAGAGATTCAGGAGTGAAACTACTGTCTGCTGTTTTGAGGAACCCGGACTGTAAAATACAGACATTGGAGTAAGTGTTAATTTCATATTAATTATGTTTAATTGTATGCAGGTGGAGAACATTAACCCGGACTGCAAAATGCACTCAGTGGAGTAAGTACCAGACTGTGAAAGATTGTGTCTATAATAACTGGATGTTTAACACTGCACATTATTATTAGTATCAATAGTAGTGTTATCAATAAACATTATTATTAGTATCATGAATGGGGTTCTTAACGACTGGGAAATTACTGTGATTCCCATTATTTCTTCCTTTCTGATCCCAGGCTTTATAGTAACGCACTCACAGCTTCTTGTATTGAAGATATCACCTCTGCTCTCATTACAAACCAATCACTGACGGATCTGAACCTGGGTAGTAATAAACTGGGAGATTCAGGAGTGAAGCTACTGTCTGCAGCTCTGAGGAACCCGGACTGTAAAATACAGAAACTGGGGTAAGTGCTAATTATATGTCAATTGTGTTTAATTGTATGCAGGTAGTGGCCATTAACTGGGGTTTCGCTTGAGTGCATATAAAGAGGCACTTATTGCTATTGTGGTGTGGTTGAGTGCAGAGGTGTATGATTGTAATGCTTAATGCTCTAAATAAATGTAACTCTGAGTAAAGATTAGCTCAAGTAATATTCCTCATAAACTGTCTTTCCAGAGTACAGTATGCTAGCAAAGAATGGTTGCCTCGAGGTGAAGATCCAAGGCTGTGAAAAAAGGCTGCATTTGCTTACAATACACCCACTAGGTGGCGCAGTATGGGCACATGTGCAAATGCAGACTCATAGACAGAAACGTCACTGTCTGCGACATCTGAGGCAGCTGCCAATAATAAAAATGGTACTGCTCAATTTAACACAAAAAAAATTGAACCCAAACCCTCTCTCGCCTCAATGGCTGCGATTACCGCCTCTACCACCACCCCAACAATACACCACTCCCTCCAGGAATCGCTGCTTCTCTTACCCGCTCCCGACTGCTCGCCACTCCATTTCACCATTCTCTCCCGCATCCGTCTGCTCGCTGTTCTTTCCCACTGCTTGCTCCCCGCATTGCTGTCCGCAGAAGCTGTGGGGAAGCGAGCGGGGTTTTAGTGACGAGGCGGGATGGAGCAATGAAGAGTTGGGAGCAGCAAGTGGGCGGGCGCTGGAGAGAACAGCGGGAGAGAGCGGGGAAGAGAGGCTGCGACTGAGGCACCGATGGCAAGAGTAAGCGGAGTACTTTTGGAGGGAACGAGATTGCGATCGCGGCCAGTGACGGGTGAAGCAACACTCGGACGTCATTACGTCTGATGTCATTACGTGGTGATGTTGATGCGCGCGTGCACGGACCCATACTGGAAATGCGGCAAATGTTCAGACGCAGTGATGCCGTCGGCGATAGCTCTACACATGCTCTGCATTGTCAGGAGACATTCCGAAAAAAACCGCAAAAACTACAATCCTGGCAGAAATTATCAGAAATGGCAGAAAGCAAGTGTAAATTGTTGGGCTTTGATTACCCTCCAATGTTCTCGGAATCTGAGCCATATGACCAGGTGAGGTGAAAGTGATTGCCCTTGATATCAAGGCCGCATTTGGATAATAACAATAAGATATGGAATGTTCCAGTTGGTCTGGTGTCCGGATACATGTAGACGGGAGTCACTCGTCGCATGCAGTTTTCACTGGGATCTTTTCAGAAGCAATTTGTTCAGGAGATGTGAAGAGAAAGTCTTGCAGAAACTTCTCAGGAGAAATGCTGCATCAGTTTCTCCAGTTCTCACACTGCATTTTGAGAGTTCTCAAACAGGTGAAACAGGATGAACTGGTGGCCTCTCTCTCTTAGCAGGCTGACACACCAACTGTCCATTCAAACAGTTCAAAATGAAACCAACTGCTGACCACCATAAATCTAGACATGTGACTTCTCTGTAAACAACTCCAGCAGTCAGCAAGGCTCCTGCTGTTTACTTAGCCTAAGAGATGTGCCTTCCAGTAAGTCTTTTTTTAGCAAAGTCCCAAGTGCCCTTCCAGTGACCTTTTTGTTTAAAAAAAACAAGTTCAGCATCTATTCAGGTATTTCCATAGTCTTTTGAACACGAGTCCTCACAAAATATTCCAAAGTAGAATCACCTTCCTAACATTGGAGTTGTACCTAGCGCAAAGGAAGATGGTTGTGCTTGTAGGAGATCAATAATCTCAGTTCCAGGCATCACTGCAGGAGTTCTTCAGAATAGCTTACCAGGCCAAACCATCTTCATCTGCTCCATCACTGACCTTCTATCCATCATAAGGTCAGAATTAAGGATGTTCGATGATGATTGTATAGTGTACAGTGCCACAAGGAAACAAGAAATAGGAGCATGTGTAGACCATATGGCCCATCGAAGTTGCTCCGCCATTCAATATAATCATTGCAATCGTAGGCTTCAACTTCACTTTCCCGCCCAGTCGCCATATCACTTGATTCCCTGAGAGCCCAAAAATCAGTCTATCACAGCCTTAAATGTATTCAACAGTGGACCATCCACAACCCTCTGGGGTAGAGAATTCCAAAGACTCTCAACCCTTTGAGTGAACTAATTTTTCCTCATCTCAATACTAAATGATCGGCCCTTATCCTGAGACTGTGCCCTCGTATTTCTGATTCCCTTCCAATTGAAACAATCTCTCAGTGTTTACCCTATCCAGTCCCTTCAGAACGTTTCCACACGATCGCCTCTCATTTTTCTTAACTCCAGAGTGTATGGGCACAATTTACTTAGCCTCTAATCATTGGAAAACGCCCTCATCTCAGGAACCAATCTAGTGAATGTTCGCAATACCGCCTCCAATGCAAGTATATCCTTTCTTAAATGTGGAGACCAAAACTGTACACTGTACTCCAGATGCAGTCTCACCAAAACGCTGTACAATTGTAGCAAGACTTCTTTATTTCTGTACTCCAATCCCCTTGCAATAAAGGCCAACATGGCATTTGCTTTCCTATTTGCTTGCTGTATCTGCATGCTAACTTTTTGGATTCAAGCACACCTAAGTCTCCTTGAACATCAACACTTACAAGTTTCACACCTTTTAAAAAGTGCTCTGCTTTTCTGTTCTTACTACCAAAATGGATAACTTCATACTTCCCAACATTCTACTCCATCTACCATTCTCAACTCCTCAGATACTGAAGTAGTCCATGTCCCCATGTGGCAAGAACTGGATGACATTCGGGCTGGGGCTGATAAGTGCCAAGTAACATTGATGCCATGCAAGTGCCAGGCAATGACCATGTCTAACAAGAGAGAATCTAGTCATCTCTCCTTGACATTCAATGGCATTACAATCGCTGAATCCCCCACTATCAACATCCTGTGGTTACCATTGACCAGAAAACGAACTGGAGCAGCCGTATAAATACTGTGCCTACAAGAATAGGTCAAAATTTGGACATTCTGCAGCAAGGAGCCAACCTCCTCACTCCCCAAAGCTTGTCCACCATCTACAAGGCACAAGCCAAGAGTTTGATGCAATACTCTCTATTTCTTGGATGAGTGTAGCTCCAGTAACACTCAGGAAGCTCGACACCATCCAGAATAAAGCAGCTGTCTTGATTGGCACCCCATTCACTACTTTATGCATTCACTCCTTCCAGCAGGGACGGACAGTGATAGCAGAGTGTACCAGAATGAAGATGAATTGTAGCAATTCACCATGCCTCCTTCAACAGCACCTTCCAAAGCTCTTCCACCTAGAAGGAGAAGGGCAGCAGACATGTGGAAACACCACCAAGTTCCCCTCTAAGCCACACGCCATCCTAACTTGGGAATATATCGTTGCTCCTTCACTGTTGCTAGATCGACATCCTGGATTGGATGTACCTACACCAGATAGACTGCACAGGTTTAAGAAGGCAGCTCACCACCACCTTCCCAAGGGCAATTAGGGATGGGCAACAAATACTGGTCTTTCCAGCGACGCCCACAACCTACGAAAAAATATAATTCAAACAAATGACCAGTGAAAGAATGAAGTGGACATGTGGACATGGGTTGTGTCCCGACGAGAAAGGAAACAAGGTAAGGCCTTGGTGTTGCTTTGGAGCAGAAGTAAAATGCTTTGTGAGCTGCCCAACATCAGTTAAAAACTGATGATGGTTTGGGTCTTCTATTCGAGTTCTTGGATGAAATGTACAAGTAAGGTGATCTATTAAATGCCTTTGAGGCATGGTCAGAGTTTGATACGTTTCAGAAAACAGATGTTTATTCAAAGGAAGAATATATCATGTACTTGAACAGATTGTATAAAAGATTGACAAAATTCACTTTAGAGATCTCTAGTTCAGTGCTCGCACTTAAATTGCTGGATTGTGCCAAGGTGTAGCATAGGGACATGCTCCTGGTTCTAACTGGTTTTCAGTTCTCTGAGAGAGAGAGAGAGAGAGAGAGAGAGAGAGAGAGAGAGAGAGAAAGAGAGAGAGAGACTCCCTGTTGGATCAGATGTCTGCTCTCTTGAAAAGATTCCTGGGGCCTCGGTGGAGCAAATGGGACATTCCGCAGTAAAAAAAGAATAGAAGACACAATAATTGCCAGATTTCGAAAAGGACCAGATACTGCATACAGGTGTAAGTACAATGGAATGGTTATGGACAGTCAGAATGAGGATGAAAGTACCTATAGCAGATCTGGCTATTGTAGCGAAGACAAAATTGGAACAGCAATAATAGACGACTGAACCCCAGCAATGGCCAGGAACAGTTGATATTTACCTCAGGTGTGACTCGAAGTACCATTATGTGATGATCTACACAAATCAGTGAGGCAGAGTCCTCAAAGTGACACATGGGGGCAGAGGATTCTGAGGCAGAAGATGAAGCATTTGATGAATCCCAATAAAGCATACAGGGCATAAGGCGTTTTAGTCCTATACTAAACATGTTATTCGCGGACTTATTTAACTGTGTCATGCTAAGTAATGCTTGCACTTCAACATTATGTAGAACTAATTGGTTAAAATGTTATCTAGATTCATTAATTAGTGAGGATTGACGCAACATTAAAGAGTATAGTGATGACAACAAATTGAGGTCACTGAAGAGAGTGATAATTTCATATAAAATAGCTGGAGTAAGCCTTGTTATCAGTGCTAATGTCTCCAGTACCTTCTCTCAAAAAGGCACAAAGGAAGCTTGACATGGAGTGTGATAAGGTAGTTACTTTTGGAAAGTCAGTGGATCTTCAGTTTACCCAATCAGGACATTACTGTGTCCCCTCAACAAAACCTGTTGTTTCTTATCAGAGTGCTAGATACGTATTAATGGCATCAGTTGATAAGAATCAGAGAGTAGAAAAGCAAATGGGCTTTCAGTAATATAGGCAATTTGCTCATCCTGCTTGTCAGAGGTTAAAAACTCTGCTAAAAGATACAGGTACAGTTGAACAGTGTATAAGGCTAATAGAAGAGATTAGTCAAGTGAGAAATATGTAAAAAGTATTGGAGGATGCCGCCACGTCCTATTGTAAACCTTCCATTGGTACGTGGCTTTAACGAGGTCGTTGCCATGGATCAAAGACAGAAATATTTTCATTCTATATTTTATACACCTGGCCACCAGACTTAGTGTTTCTACAATAAAACAGAGTAAGAAGTAAAGGGTTATGATGGATAAAAATCGTGGAGAAATGGATAGGGATCAGACTTGGGGCACTAGCAAAGTTTCTAATTGATAGTGGAGGGAATTTGCCAATGATGAGTTCAGAGACATGTTTGAAAACATGAACATTATGGTCATGAATACAGCAGCTGAAAGTCTTTTCAGCAATGGACTCTGTGACAGGAATGATGTGCTAATTGATGAAATGCTGTATAAAATCTTAGCTGATCAACCAGACTGCAAGTTGACAACCGGCCGAGCATTGATGGTTCATACGAAGAATTCACTCCAGATGGTTGGAGTGTTTAGTCTCTGTCAATTGGTCTATGGGAAGAATCCACAATTACGTCCTAAACTGTGTGATAGTCCTCCTGCTCCAGAAGGTACTACAATTAGTTCTATTGTTTCAGCGCATTTGAATATTTTACATGCGTGGAGACGGGTTTTCATCAAGTCTGAGATCATGTAGAAATTACGCAGAGCTCTGAGGCATCAGATAGACCATCTGGGATAGAATTTAATTCAGCAGATTTGGTCGATTGTAAAAGAGAGGGTCATAGGGAACGGAAAGGCCCAGGTAAAGTAATAGACCATGATGGGAAAACAGTCCTGATCAAACATATCAAACTGTTCAGGTTCATTCCTCACGATTAATCAGGATTAATTATATCTTGGATTCTGAGCAGCCGATAGAAGTAAACGAGGCACCTTGTACCTCAAATGTCCGTGTGTTTTGTGATGAGGGGTCTGAGGACTGGTAACACAGTAGATCAAGGGCTGGTAAGTGATACTGTGAGTGATCATGACACACAGGACAGAGCTATCACATCCAAAAATCAATTGCTCAGAAACTTGGGTGACACATATTCCAGAGGGGTCAAGTTAATGCAGGAATATGACAGATGTGGGATGTGCAGGAAAAGCTACTGGCAGATTTAAATATTGTTTCATGTACAGGATGATGGTCAAGAAGCGAGGTCTGTGGACTGGTAGAATGGGATGAAAGAGTGGAGGGTATGAAAGCACAGTGCACGATCTGATAGTGGATCTGGAGGTGACTCTTGTCTCAGAAAAAAATCAGGTACTGGAGAAAGAGCCTTGATAGTGGAAGAGGGAGATCTCACAGTAATCGTCCCTACAGATATAAAAGTGCAAGTAGAGGCTGGAACTGGAACAGATTACACAATGAAATTAAAGTCACAGAACAGCCGCTGAACAGAACTAGAAGCAGAAGTCCTCATGATTTTGAAGTTTTAGTGACTGCCAATAAACTTCAGGATAAACTGTTAAGAGAAGCAAAACAAAGGGAATTAGTTAATTGGAGACAGTTGGTGTTGAATTTGTGGTACTAGTTAAGGGGCAAGCAGCCTTGTCACATAGGTGGATTTGGACTGGAAAGGTCCTTGCAGATGGGATTTATAAGGCTAAAGCCAGGCTGGTTGCTCGGGGTTTTGAAGAGTGACTGGGTGATACAAATGTTGGAGTGGGCTCCACTACAGCTGAAAAGTAATCTTGAAAATCCTTTTCTCTCTTTTGGTCACATATTCATGGGAGTTTAATCAATCGACCTGAACGCTGCATTTCTGCAAGGCGATACCTTTCAGAGAGATGTGTTTCTGAAACTTCCAAAGAGACAGCAGATGCAGAAGGGAAACTATGGAAACTAAACAAATGCACGTCTGGCCTGTATGATGCTTCCAGTGTGTGGAATTTTACAGTGAGATCTGTTTTGCTGAAAATAGGATGTGTTCAACTAAAAACAGATCCCACAATGTTTTATTGCTATCAGAAAGGAAAATTTTCAGACATCGTTATGATACATGTTGATTTCTGATGTGGTGATACTGCGGAATTTGAGAAAGGTGTTATTAAAAAGATTAGAGTAGAATTTAAAGTAGGGAGTCAGGCTTGTGGAACTTTTAAATATATTGGTTGAGATATTAAACAGAGTAGATCCGAAATAATTTTAAATCAACGATCCTATTTAGTGGGTGTTACTCCCCTCCCAGTTAATCAAACTCGGACATCACAGCTGCTTCATCAATGACCTTCCTTCAATCATAGGTTCAGAAGTGGGGATGTTCGCTGATGATTGCACAATGTTCAGCACCATTCGCAACTCCTCAGATACTGAAGCAGTCCGTGTAGAAATGCAGCTAGACCTGGACAATATCCAGGCTTGGGCTGATAGGTGGCAAGTAACATTCGCGCCACACAAGTTCCAGGCAATGACCATCTCCAACAAAAGAGAATCTAACCATCTCCCCTTGACATTCAACGGCATTACCATCGCTGAATCCCCCACTATCAACATCCTAGGGGCTACCATTTACCGAAAACTGAACTGGAGTAGCCATATAAATACCGTGGCTACAAGAGCAGGTCAGAGGCTAGGAATCTTGAGGCGAGTAACTCACCTCCTGACTCCCCAAAGCCTGTCCACAATCTACAAGGCACAGGTCAGGAGTGTGATGGAATACTCTCCAATTGCCTGGATGGGTGGAGCTCCAACAACACTCAAGAAGCTGGACACCATCCAGGACAACGCAGCCTGCTTGATTGGCATCCCATCTACAAACATACACTGCCTCCACCACCGACGCACAATGGCAGCAGTGCCATCTACAAGATGCACTGCAGCAATGCACCAGGGCTCCTTCGACAGCACTTTCTAAACCCGCGACCTCTACCAACTAGAAGGACAAGTGCAGCAAATGCATGGGAACACCACCACCTGCAAGTTCCCCTCCAGGTCACACACCATCCTGACTTGGAACTATATCGCCGTTCCTTCACTGTCGCTGGGTCAAAATCCTGGAACTCCCTTCCTAGCATCACTGTGGGTGTACCTACCTCACATGGACTGCAGCGGTTCAAGAAGGCAGCTCACCACCACCTTCGCAACGGCAATAAGGGATGGGCAATAAATGCTGGCTTGGCCAGCGACGCCCACATCCCGTGAATGAATTAAAAAACAAAAAGATGATGTTATATCTGAAGAAGAGACAGAACAATTGTGAAGCTTGATTGGTCAGTTGAACTGTTTGGGCCCTCAGACGAGACCAGAGACTAGTTTTTATGTGTTGGGGTGAAGTGCTACAATGAAACACCCTGAAGTCGAGAATGTTTTATTTACCCTTAGAACATTCTATAATTAAATTGATTAAATCTGGAGAAATGTGTGCTTAAGTTCCCATCCCTAGGTGACCCAAAGAACATGAAACTGGTCATTTTTAGCGATGGTTCACTTGCTAATCTTCCTGATGGGTCTTCTAGTGCAGCTGGTTTCATAATATTACTGATGGATGAAAATGGGAGATGTTGTGCTTCAGCTTGGGAAGCTAAGAAAATAAAAAAGGGTTGTTAAACGTACTTCAGCTGATTGACACACTGGCCCTTGTGGAGACAGTGGGTATGGGATTCTATTTGTCAAATATTGCAAGTGAGATTCTATACAAGGGGTGTACTGAAGATCACATACTCATTGAATGTTACGTAGTAAATTGTTCATTGTTGGATAATGTACATGTTACAAAAAGCTGTCATGAAAGGTTACAGATCGACCTTGCTGGCTTGAAAGAAATTTCGGAGGGAAAGGAAATCTCTAAAATTAAATGGGCAGATGAAAGTCATCAACTGTCTGATTGTTTTACAAAAGGAAATTCTTGTGCAAATAAATTGTTAGTGGTCCTCGAGGAGGGACCTCTCGTAATATAATGCTTTGTAC
Organism: Heterodontus francisci; assembly: GCF_036365525.1. Taxonomy (NCBI): domain Eukaryota; kingdom Metazoa; phylum Chordata; class Chondrichthyes; order Heterodontiformes; family Heterodontidae; genus Heterodontus; species Heterodontus francisci. The sequence continues at coordinate 30,947,870 of NC_090412.1, read as the reverse complement.
AGAATATCGAGGCTTTTGATGAGATTTATTTTTGAAATTTTGCTTGTTCATGTGAACTCTTAATTTCTGTTAAAAGAGAAAGAGGGAGTTTGTTAATTGTGTATTAATTGTGTTCAATTGTATGGGCATTAACAGGTTTCAATTGATCACAAACATAGACACACTTACGGAAACTGAGTGTGGTTGAGTGAGGAGGTGTATGCTTGTCCTGTTTAACTCGAAATAAATGTAAGACTGAGTCAAGATTAGCTCCAGTATTATACTTCACCAGCTGCCTTTACAGAGTAGAAGAGTAAGTACTAGAATGTGTGAGATTATGTTTCTAATTGGACAGTGAACATTATCATTAGTATCAGTAATCTTCTCTTCTTCTTTGGACTCCTTGTCTCGAGAGACAATGGGTAAGCGCCTGGAGGTGGTCAGTGGTTTGTGAACCAGCGCCTGGAGTGGCTTTCAACGCCAGTCGAGACTCTTCCACAGTTGCTACAGATAAAGTTGGTTGTCGGGGCTTTTACACAGTTGGCTCTCCCCTTGCGCTTCTGTATTTTTTCCTGCCAACTGCGCAGTCTCTTTGACTCGGCACACTTTAGCCCCGCCTTTATGGCTGCCGGTCAGCTCTGGCGATCGCTGGCAACTGACTCCCATGACTTGTGATCAATGTCAAAGGACTTCATGTCGCATTTGCAAACGTCTTTGAAACGGAGACATGGACGGCCAGTGGGTCTGATACCAGTGACAAGCTCGCTGTACAATGTGTCCTTGGGGATCCTGCCATCTTCCATGCAGCTCACATGGCCAAGCCATCTCAGGCGCCACTGGCTCAGTAGGGTGTATATGCTGGAGATGTTGGCCGCCTCGAGGACTTCTGTGTTGGAGATACGGTCCTGCTACCTGATGCCAAGGATTCGCCGGAGGCAGCGAAGATGGAATGAATTGAGACATCGCTCTTGGCTGACGTCCGTTGTCCAGGCCTCGCTGCCATAGAGCAAGGTACTAAGGACACAGGCTTGATACACTTGGACATTTGTGTTACGTATCAGAGCGCCATTTTCCCACACTCTCTTGGCCAGTCTGGACATAGCAGTGGAAGCCTTTCCCATGCGCTTGTTGATTTCTGCATTGAGAGACAGGTTACTGGTGATAGTTGAGCCTAGGTAGGTGAACTCTTGAACCAATTCCAAAGCGTGGTTGCCGATATTGATGGATGGATCATTTCTGACGTCCTGTCCCATGATGTTCGTTCTCTTGAGGGTGATGATTAGGCCAAATTCATTGCAGGCAGCCGCAATCCTGTCGATGAGTCTGTGCAGACATTCTTCAGTGTGAGATGTTAATGCAGCATCGTCAGCAAAAAGGAGTTCCCCGATGAGGACTTTCCGTACTTTGGTCTTCGCTCTTTTCTCTTGGACGGGCAAGGTTGAACAAACTGCCACCTGATCTTGTGTGGAGGAAAATTCCTTCTTCTGAAGACTAGAGCACATGTGAGAGCAGCAGGGTGAAGAAGATCCCAAACAGTGTAGGTGCGAGAACACAGCCCTGTTTCACGCCACTCATGATTGGAAAGGGGTCTGATGAGGCACCGCTATGCTGAATTGTGCCTTTCATATTGTCATGGAATGAGGTGATGATACTTATCAGCTTTGGTGGACATCCAATCATTTCTAGTAGTCTGAAGAGACCACGACTGCTGGCAAGGTCAAAGGCTTTGGTGAGATCAATGAAAGCAATGTAGAGGGGCATCTGTTGTTCACAGCATTTCTCCTGTAGCTGGCGAAGGGAGAACAGCATGTCAATGGTGGATCTCTCTCTGCTCGAAAGCCACACTGTGACTCAGGGTCGACACGCTCAGCCAGCTTCTGGAGCCTGTTTAAAGCAACTCGAGCGAAGACTTTTCCCACTTTGCTGAGCAGGGAGATTCCACGGTAGTTGTTGCAGTCACCCTTGTTCTTATAGAGGGTGATGATATTGGCATCGCGCATGTCCTGCGGTACTGCTCCCTTGTCCCAGCACAGGCAAAGCAGTTCGTAGAGTGCTGGAAGTATAGCAGGCTCGACGCTCTTAATTATTTCAGGGGTAATGCCGTCCTTCCCAGGGGCTTTTCCGCTGGCTAGAGAATCAATGGCATCACTGAGTTCCGATTTTGCTGGCTGTACGTCCAGCTCATCCATGACTGGCAGAGACTGGGCTGCATTGAGGGCGGTCTTAATGACAACATTTTCCCTGGAGTACACTTCTAGGTAGTGCTCCACCCAGCGGTCCATTTGCTTGCGTTGGTCAGTGATTGTGTCCCCTGATTTAGATTTGAGGGGGGCGATCTTCTTGATGGTTGTCCTAAAAGCTCTCTTAATGCCATCATACATTCCTCTGATGTTTCTGGTGTCAGAGGCCAGCTGAATATGACTGAATAGGTGTTGGCAGTAGTCATTTGCGCAGCGCCTGGCAGTTTTTTGTGCAGCGCTTCTGGCTGCTTTAAGTGCTACGAATGTTAACTCGCTGGGGGCTGTCTTGTAGTGCAGCAGTGCAATGCGCTTAGCGGCTATGACAGGTTCCAGCTCTTCAAAGTGAGATTGAAACCAGTCTGCATTCCGCTTCACACGTTTGCCATAGGTGGTCATTGCTGAGTCATAGATGGCGTCTCTGATGTGGGCCCACTTGGTCTCTGCATCCCCTGTGGGAGTGTTTTGAAGTGCTTTTTCAAGTGAATTTATAAACTTATGTAACAGCTGGGGGGGGTGGTGGCACAGTGGCTAGCACTGCGGCCTCACAGCTCCAGGGACCCGGGTTCGATTCTGGGTACTGCCTGTGTGGAGTTTGCAAGTTCTCCCTGTGTCTGCGTGGGTTTTCTCCGGGTGCTCCGGTTTCCTCCCACAAGCCAAAAGACTTGCAGGTTGGTAGGTAAATTGGCCATTATACATTGTCACTAGTATAGGTAGGTGGTAGGGAAATGTAGGGACAGGTGGGGATGTTTGGTAGGAATATGGGATTAGTGTAGGATTAGTATAAATGGGTGGTTGACGGTCGGCACAGACTCGGTGGGCCGAAGGGCCTGTTTCAGTGCTGTATCTCTAATCTCTAATCTAAAAAAGCTGTGGATAAGAAATTCTGTTCGTGTTGTTGCGCGGGCGGCCCTTCTGCTTGGAGTGATGCAGCTTCTTTGGTTAGAGTCTAACCTTGCTGCACACCAGGGAGTGGTCGGTGCTGCAGTCCACACTGTGGAAGCTGCATGTGATTTGAACGCTGTTTAAAGAGGCTCGCCTTGTGAGTATGAGATCCAGCTGGTGCCAACGACGTGATCTTGGGTGCCTCCAAGAAACCTGGTGACAGGGTTTAGTGTGAAAGAACGAGTTTGTGATTCAGAGGTTGTGGTAGGTACACAACTCCAGCAGTCTCTGTTCATTCTCATTCATCCTTCCAATGCCATAATGCCCAAGGCAATAGCGCCCAAGGCAGGGGGGCCACGAGTAATGGTCGGCCCCAACCCTGGCACTTAAGTCCCCCAGCAGGAACAGGTGTTTGGTATTGGGGATGCTACTAATGATAATATGGAATTCCTTGGAGAACTGGGTTTTAGCTTCAGGTGGGGAGCAGAGTGTTGGAGCATAGATGCTGAATAGGTGTACTGGACCAGAGGTGGCGAACAGTTGGATGGATAGTATGCGTTCCAAGCCATTTGCGGGTGACTCTATCGTGCTGAGCAAGGAGTGTCTGATGGTGAAGCCCACTCCATGCTGTCTTGGTTTTTCAGGATCCCTACCCTGCCAGAAGAAGGTGTAGTCTTGCTCATAGAGATCCACTCGCGGGGAGGCGTGTCTCCTGAAGTGCTGCAATGTCTACATTGAGTCTACTGAGCTCATTGGTAATGATGGCGGTCTTCTGAGAATCGTTGATTTGTTTAAGGTTTTCCGACAAGCCAGGACACATAGTTCTTATGTTCCAGCTTGCAAAGCGAAGGGCTGGTTCCTTCTTTCCTTTTTTGTCATGCTGTTTGGTGCAGTGTTACAGTCCACTTGTCGGGCAACGACCCTGAGCTCCAAGAACCAATTGAAGCAGGTGGACTGTGGCGGGACAGAACCTTACTGCCCGGGGGCCGCCCAATGTGAGGCAGGCGGTAGCTGTCCAGTGAGATGCGATGACCTATCCCACCGACAAAGGCAACCCGTGGCGCCCAATCTCTCCGCCAATTAAGCTGGACTTATAACTTGTAACTGCTGCCTTACGTGTTGTTTTGGTCGCTGTGAGGCAAATGAGTGGCACAGTGGTGCAGTGGTTAGCACCGCAGCCTCACAGCTCCAGCGACCCGGGTTCAATTCTGGGTACTGCCTGTGTGGTGTTTGCAAGTTCTCCCTCTGTCTGCGTGGGTTTTCTCCGGTGCTCCGGTTTCCTCCACGAAGCCCAAAGACTTGCAGGTCGGTAGGTAAATTGGCCATTATAAATTGCCCCTAGGTAGGTGGTAGGGAAATATAGGGACAGGTGGGGATGTGGTAGGAATGTAGGATTAGTATAAATGGGTGATTGATGGTCGGCACAGACTTGTTGGGCCGAAGGGCCTGTTTCAGTGCTGTATCTCTAAACTAAACTAAACTATGGAGTGACTTCTCCATGGCACATGCCTGGGCGGATGTATGGAGGTCGTGAGTTGCCCAAGCGTCAAAACCCCCCTCTCGGCCTTCTTAGTGGAGTCCAAAGGAGTGCAGAGCACGACGTAATAGTCAGTATCAGCAATAGTGTTGTAATAAACACTGTACATTATTTGAATCAGTAATAGTGTTATTAATGAGCCCTGGAGATTTACACTGATTCCTGTTATTTCTCTCTCTGATCCCCAGTCTATGCCATGTCGGTCTCTCAGATTCTTGTGCTGAGGATCTCGCCTCTGCTCTCAGTACAAACACATCACTGATGGAGCTGGGTATGTACTTAAACTCCTTCACAGACCGATCTGTCCCCGCTCTCCGCCGCCTCATACTGAACTGCAGGAGTCTGGAGCAGATCAAGTGAGTGTTTGTGTTAATGTTTAATGTAATAAATAAAATATAAATGGGATTCAGTCACTCTTATCAGTAATATCTCTGTAATTATTATTGAAATATTAATCCCAGTCTCACTATTATTTACACTATTGCTCAATCTCTTTATTTTTTGCTTAATTGTCAACCTGTTTCAGGTTATGGAACAATCATTTCAGTTCAACTGGAGTGAATCAGCTGAAGTCGCTGCGGGGTTTTAGACCCAGATTGGTTCCAGGTGTGTGAACATTTCAATTTATACATATCACTGGTCTCCACGTGTGAGCATTTTTGGCCAATTTTCTGTCCTTGCTTTTTAATTGGCCGCGCTCCAGGTTTAAATCTTATTGGCTGTTTCAGTGTTTCTAGTTCGAGCTGAGCGAGTGTCATCTCCCATTGTGACGTCAAAGGCCCAGCAACAGTGTCACGTGACTCAGCCGCCCGGCCCCACATCGCTGCTTCTGCAGGATCTCCGGGACTGAATGTTCCCCAATGGGGCACTGAGGAAATGTACAGACAGGAAGGGTCCAGGGTGGGGCTCAGTCTGGGTTGCAGTGGGACTCAGAAAATTGCCCACAATATCCCTGGTTGTGTTTGTACATAGATTTTAGTAAGGCATTTGACAATGTCCCACATGGCAGACTGGTCATAAAAATGAAAGTCCATGGGATACATGGGAATATGGCATGTTAGATCCAGAATTGGCTCAGTGACAGGAATCAAAACGTAGTGGTTGTCAGACGAATTTGTGAATGGAAATCTGCTTCCAGTGGTGTTCCACAGGGCTCAATGTCGGGTCCCTTGCTGTTTCTCGTATAGATTAATGATTTGGACTTGAATGTGGGAGGCATGATTGGGAAATTTGGAGATGACACAAAAACTGGCAGTGTAGTTGATAGTGAAGAGGATGGCTGTAGACTCCAGAATGATATCAATGGGTTGGTTGAGTGGGCGGAAAAGTGGCAAATGGAATTCAATCTGGAGACATGTGAGGTAATGCATTTGGGGAGGGCAAACAAAGCAAGGGAATACAATAAATGGGAGGATATTGAGAGAGGTAGAAGTAGTGAGACACCATTGTGTGCATGTCCAGAGGTCCCTGAAAGTGGCAGGACAGGTAGCTAGAGTGGTGAAGAAGGTATATGGATTGCTTTGCTTTATTGGTCGAGGTCTTGAACACAAAAGGAAGAATACAGAAATTTAAAAAAAGGAAATTAGAAAAACAAAGAGAGGACATGGAAAATAATAGACAAATAAAAGGAAGGAAGAGCGGAAGATGTTTCATCAGAACATTAAAATCAGGAGGGTAACAAAGGAAAGGGTAGGGCCTATCAGAGATGTACAAGGGAACTTATGCTTGGATGCAGAAGATGTGGGCAGGGTTCTTCATGTGTTTTTTGTCTCTGTTCACAAAGAAGAGAGTTGATGTAGACATTGTCGCTAAAGAGGAAGATTGTGAGATATTACAGACAATAGCATAATGAGCGAAGTACCACAGGGTCTGACATCCTTGAAATTTGGATAAATCGCCAGGGCCAAATGCATTTCATCCCAGATTGTTAAAGGAAGCCAGGGAGGGAGTAGCAAATGTACCGAAGATCATCTTCAAATCCTCACTAGATACAGGAGAGGTACCAGACGACTGTACGTCTGTGAATGTTGTACTATTGTTTAAAAAGGGTGCGAGGGATAGGGCAAATATCCCGGATAGTCCGGTCAGTCTGACCTTAGTGGTGGGTAAATTGTTAGAATCTATTCTGAGGGACAGGATAAATTTCTACTTAGAGAGGCACGGATTAATCAGGTATAGTCAGCATGGATTTGTTAAGGGAAGGTCATGTCTTAATAACTTGATTGAGTTTTTTGAGGAAGTAACAAGGAGGTTTGATGAGGGTAGTGCAGTGGATGTGGTCTACATGGATTTTAGTAAGGCATTTGACAAGGTCCCACATGGCTGACTGGTCAGAAAAATGAAAGCTCATTGGATACAGGGGAATGAGGCAGGTTGGATCCAGAATTGGCTCAGGGACAGGAAACAAAAGGTAGTAGTCGATGGATGTTTGTTTTGTGAATTGAAAGCTGCTTCCAGTGGCATTCCACAGGGCTCAGTGCTGGGTCCCTTGTTCTTTGTGGTATATATGAATGATTTGGACTTGCATTTGGGAGGCATGATTGGGAAATTTGCTGAAGACACAAAAATTCGTCGTGTAGTTGATATTGAAGAGGATAGCTGCAGATTCCAAAATGATATCAATGGTTTGGTTCAGTGAGCATAAAAGTGGCAAATGGAATTCCATCTGGAAAAGTGCGGAGTAATGCATTTGTGGAGGGCAAATGAAGTGAGGGAATACACAATAAATGGGAATATATTGAGAGGGGCAGAAGAAGTGAGAGACCTTGGAGTGAATGTCCACAGGTCCCTGAAGATGGCAGGACAGGTAGATAGAGTGGAGAAGAAGGGAATGCTTTCCTTTATTGGCTGAGGTATAGAATTCAGCCAGCATAAACCTAATGGGCTGAATGGCCTCCTTCTGTGTGATATTTTTTCTATGGTTCCATGTTGATTACATTATCACTATCAGTAGCCAGTGATCCTGCTGGGAAGTGAACCTGTGTGTGTTCTGGATGGAGACAGGCTCTGTTTAGCTTGGATAGATCCCACCATCCAATAGATACCAATACCCAGTGCCTGGGGTCACCCAGAGCAGTATCCTATTGGGGAGGTTACTGAAACTGGTGCACCCAGGATGGGTCAGCACTGCGAGAGGAGAAACGGGGCAAGTGGCAGTCGGGAATCCCACTGTACTGTCTGGGTTATCATGAGCACTTGCAGTGTTTAAGGATCCTGCACTTAACGTGTTTCTACCAACATGGTATAAAGGACACAAATATGGGAGCAGGTACTGGTGTAACCATGGAAATTAAACATTGTGTACTGACTGTGGACTGAATTTTCAAACGGAATCATCTGAGACTGCAAACCATGAGACTGTGAAAAGGTCAGTGACCCAGTGCAACATCCTGAGGAAACTGAAGGGTCGATGAACGGACTTGTTACCTGTACTCACCTGGATTTGTATAATGACTTCCACTTGGAAATGTTTTGTTAAACTTCACGTCTGTATCACTGCCTCCTGGATGATGTAACAGTACTGATGAGAATTGTTAGTGTGTGATGTTGAATTAAATGATGCATTATCTTAATAAGTACATCTCAGGACTTCTTATCAACTTCAAATCTGGGAATAGTTTCAGAGTTTTGGCATTTACCAGATAAAGGTGAGTGTGGATCAAAAGCAGTTCACCTGAGGGAAATGTCATATAGAGAGAGAGAGGTCATAAGAACATAGGAAGATAGGTAGGCCATTCAGTCCTTCAAGCCTGCATCACCATTCTAGATCATGGCTGACTTTCGACCTCAGTGCCATATTCCCGCACTATCACATCAACGAAAAGTCGCTATTTCAGAGAGGTGAGAGGGGGAAACCAGGGACTTATAGACCAGTTAGCCTAACATCTATTGTAGGGAAATTGCGAGAGTCTATAATTACAGAGAGGGTAATTAAATTCCTTAAACATTTTCAACTGAGCAGAGAGACAAGCGTGGATTTATAAAGGGTAAGTCATGTCTTCGGAACCCTGATTGGATTTGTTAAAACATTTTTTTTTCTTCATTCATGGTGACTGGCTAGGACAGCATTTATTGTGCTTGTGAAGGTGGTGGTAAGCAGCCTTCTTGAACCGCTGCAGTCCATGTGTTGTAGGTATACCCACAGTTCTGTTAAGGAGGGAGTTCCAGGAGTTTGACCTAGCGACATTGAAGGAAAGTTGATATTCCAAGTCAGGATGGTGTGTGACTTGGAGGCGAACCTGCAGGTGGTGGTGTTGTCATGAATCCGCTGTCCTTGTACTTCCAGATGGTAGAGGCGGGTTTGGAAGGTGCTGCCTAAGGAGCCTTGGTGCGTTGCTGCAGTGCATCTTGTAGATGGTACACACTGCTGCCACTGTGTGTCGGTGGTGGAAAGAGTGAATGTTTGTGAATGGGGTGCCAATCAAGCGGGCTGCTTTATCCTGGATGGTGTTGAGCTTCTTGAGTGTTGTTGGAGCTGCACCCATCCAGGCAAATGGAGAGTATTCATCACACTCCTGACTTGTGCCTTGTCAATTGTGGACAGGCTTTGGGGAGTCAGGAGTTGAGTTACTCACCGCCGAAGTCCTAGCCTCTGACCTGCTCTTGTAGCCATGGTAATTTATATGGCTGCTCCACTTCAGTTTCTGGTAAATGATAACCCCCAGGATGTTGATAGTGGGGGATTTAGAGATCATAATGCCGTTGAATGTCAAGTAGAGATGGGTAGAATTTCTCTTGTTTAAGCTCATCATTGCCTGGAACTTGTGTGCTACGAATGTTACTTGCCATCTATCTGCCCAAGCCTGGATGTTGTCCAGGTCTTGCTGCATTTCTACACGGACTGCTTCAGTAAGTGAGGAGTCACGAATGGTGCTGAACATTGTGCAATCATCAGCGATCATCCCCACTTCTGACCTCGTTATTGAAGGAAGATCATTAATGAAGCAGCTGAAGATGGTTGGGCCTAGGACACTACCCTAAGCAACTCCTGCTGAGATGATTGACCTCCAGCAACTACCAGCATCTTCCTTTGTGCTAGGTAAAATTCCAACCAGCGGAGAGTTTTCCCCCGATTCTCATTAACTCAATTTTTGCTAAGGTTCCTTGATACCATACTCAATAAAATGCTTCCTTGATGTCAAGGGCAGTCACTGTCACCTCCCTCTGGAGTTCAGCTCTTTTGTCCATGTTTGATCCAAGGCTGTAATGAGGTCAGGAGCTGAGTGGCTTTGGCGGAACCCAAACTGAGCGTCGCTGAGCAGGTCATTGCTAAGCAAGTGCCGCTTGATAGCACTGTTGATGACACCTTCCATCACTTTACTGATGATTGAGAGTAGACTGGGGCAGTAATTAGCCGGGTTGGACTTGTCCTGCTTTTTAGCTTCAGGACATACCTGGGCAATTATTCACATTTGCGGGTAGATGCCGGTGTTCTCGCTCTACTGGCTAGGTGCATGGCAAGTTCTGGAGCACAGGTCTTATAGTCAAAGGGTCATAAAGTTATACAGCACAGGAACAAGCCCTTTGGCCCATCGTGTCCGTGCCGGCCATCAAGTACCTATTTATTCTAATCCCATTTTCCAGCACTTGACCCGTAGCTTTGTATGCTATGGCTTTTCAAGTGCTCATCTAAATACTTAAATGCTGTGAGGTTCCTGCCTCTACCACCTCTTCAGACAGTGTGTTCCAGATTCCAAACACCCTCTGGGGATTTTTTTCCCTCAAATCCCCTCTAAGCGTCCTGCCTCTTACCTGAAATATGGTTCTTGGCCCCTACACGAAGGGAAAAAGTTTCTTCCTATCGACCCTATCTATGCCGCTCATAATTTTGTATACCTCTATCAGATCATCCCTCAGCCTTCTCTGCTGTAAAAAAAACCCAAGCCTATCCACTCTCTCGTCAAAGCTGAAATGCTCCAGCCCAGGCAACATTCTGGTGAATCTCCTGTGCACCCTCTGCAGTGCAATCACATCCTTCCTACAGTGTCGTGCACAGAGCTGTACAGAGTACTCCAGCTGTGGCCTAACTAGCGTTTTATACAGCTCCATCATAATTTTAATACTAATCTTCAATACTATTGCCGGAATGTTGCTGGGGCCCATAGACTTTGCAGTATCCAATGCTTTCAGTCGTTACTTTATATCACATGGAGTGAATAGAATTGGTGGAAGACTGGAATCAATGATGCAGGGGACTTCAGGAGGAGGCCGAGATGGATCATCAACTCAGCACTTCTGGTCGAAGATTGTTGCAAATGCTTCAGCCTTATCTTTCACACTGATGTGCTGTGCTCACCCGCCATTGAGGATGGGATATTTCTCCTGCTAGTTGTTTAATTGTCCACCACCATTCACGAATCGATGTGGCAGGACTGCAGAGCTTAGATCTGATCCGTTGGTTATGGGATCGCTTAGTTCTGTCTATCGCATGCTGTTTATGCAGTTTGGCATACAAGTAGTGTTGGCGGCACAGTGGCGCAGTGGTTAGCACTGCAGCCTCACAGCTCCAGGGACCCGGGTTCGATTCCGGGTACTGCCTGTGTGGAGTTTGCAAGTTCTCCCTGTGTCTGTGTGGGTTTTCTCCGGGTGCTCCGGTTTCCTCCCACAAGCCAAAAGACTTGCAGGTTGATAGGTAAATTGGCCATTATAAATTGTCACTAGTATAGGTAGGTGGTAAGGAAATATAGGGACAGATGGGGACGTTTGGTAGGAATATGGGATTAGTGTAGGATTAGTATAAATGGGTGGCTGATGGTCGGCACAGACTCGGTGGGCCGAAGGGCCTGTTTCAGTGCTGTATCTCTAATCTAATCTAATCTAGTCCTGGGTTGTAGCTTCACCAGGTTGACACCTCATTTTGAGATATTCCTGGTGTTGCTCCTGGTATACCTTCCTGCACTCTTCATTGAACCAGGGTTGATCGTCTGACTTGATGGAAATGGTCGAGTGGGGAATATGCCACGCCATGAGGTTACAGATTGTCGTTGTGAACAATTCTGCTGCTGCTGATGGCCCATACTGCCTCATGGATTCCCAGTTTTGAGTTGCTAGATCTGTTTGAAATCTGTCCCATTTAGCATGGTGGTCGTGTCACACATGATGGAGGTTATCTTCAATGTGCAGGCGAGACTTCGTCTCCACAAGCACTGTGCTGTGGTCAGTCCTACTAATACTGTCATGGATGCATCTGTGACAGGCATATTGTTGAGGATGAGGTCAAGTATGTGGTGACTAAAGCAGTGGACGGGGAATGTCATTGAATATTATTTATTTGGACTTTCAGAAGACATTTGATAAAGTTCTTCATAACAGTCTGAGTGAAAATTGAAGTTTATGGAACTGAAGGTAAATTATTGACTTGTTTAGGAACTGAGTGACAGGAGACAGAGAATAGGGATAATGGGCAGGTACTCTAATTAGCAGGATGTGACTAGTGTTGTCCTGCAAGGATCTGTGTTGGGGACTGAACTATTCACAGCATTTATTAATGACTTAGTTAGAAAACCACAGAGTGTAAGAATCCTGGGAAATCCCGATATCAGATTTTATTGCTAATTCATAAATGCTATCTTAGGCTGTATGACTGCACAATTGTTTAATTTCATTGTGATACTGAATCTGAGATTGAACAGTAGTTTGAATCCTGTTTGTGATATGCCCAGAATAAAAGTGGCTGTGAGATAACATGATGGGAAACTTCGATTTGGGCCTTCATTGACCAAATGTTTCATTGCCCCAGAAAGTCTAAAAAGGAACAAAATGCTCAAAAGTAAACTTCAACAGACATGCAGTAGAGTGTGAAAAGACGTGCCCTGCTGTGTGAGAAGTAAAAGATCAACACCTTAGCAAAATCTCAGATCCCAGGTGTTGGTAATTCCAAGGCAAAATAACTGCGTGCTAGGGTTACATCATTTTCATTGCTTTTGCCAAACATTAGCATTGGAATATTTATGAGCTGCTAGGAGTCCGATTGTGGGACGTCAGAGATTTTGAGAGTCTGACCTGGCTTGGGTGGAAAGATGGTTGTGTAACACCTTTGATAATTGGGCTGTTCAAACAATCCCGAATTCATGATTGGGTTAAATCAGTCTGAATAGGTTTTACTATGACCAGAAAATATGAGAAAGGATTCCCTGCTCAGAGAGGGAGTATATTTTGGCCGCAGGAGATATGGCACCATCCCGCAGGCAGACCCTGACAGAAGGATGGTATAGGAGAGGGACCATACGTGTACGTATTGCATTGACAGGCAAAAAGGTACCTGGGGCATGACCAGTGAATAGTTACAAGGTGATTGTACAGGAACACAAGAAATAGGAGCAGCAGTAGATCATACAGCCCCTTAAATCTCCTCCACAATTTAATGCAATCATGGCCGATCCTCGGCCTCAGCTCCGCTTTCCTGCCCACTCCTGATATCCCTTGATTCCCTGAGAGGTCAAAATCTATCTCAGCCTTAAATATATTCACTGATGGAGCATCCACAATCCTCTGGGGTAGAGAATTCCAAAGATTCACAACCCTTTGAGTGAAGTAATTTCTCCTCATTACAATCCTAACTGATCTGTCCCTTATCCTGAAGGGCCCCCGTGTTCTAGATTCCCCAGACAGGGGAAAAAACCTCTCGGTGTCCAGCCTATCAGGCCCCTTCAGAATCATGTATGCTTCAATGAGCTCATCTTTGATTCTTCTAAATGCAAAAGAGAAGAGACCAAATCGACCAGCCTCTCACCATAGGACAACCCTCTAATCACAGGAACCTATCTAGTGAACCTTTGCTGTACCACCTCCAATACAAGTATATTCTTCCTTAAATATGGAGACCAAAACCTCACACACTACTCCAAGTGTTGTCTTACCAAAGCCCTGTACAATAGCAGCAAGACGTCTTCACTCTAGTACTCCAATCCCCTGCAATAAATGCCAATATGCCATTTGCTTTCCTAATTACTTGCTGTACCTGTATGCTAACTCTCTGTTTTCCTTGTGCAAGTGCACCCAAGTCTCTCTGGAAATCAGCATTTCCAAGTTTGACGCCTTTTCTGCTTTTCTATTCTTCCTACCAAAGTGAATAACTTCATATTCCATCTGCCACTTTGATGCCCACTGACTTAACCTGTCTAGATCTCTTTGCAGCCTCTGTGTGTCCTCACAGCCTATATTTCCACCTGGCCTTGTATTGTCAGCAATCTGAAGTACATTATTCTCAGTCTCTTCGTCTAATTCATTGATATAGATTATAAATAGTGGAATCCTTAGCACTAATCCATTAGTCACTGCCTGCCAACTTCACAATTTCCTGTTCATTCTATTCCATGCTATTATATTACACCCAACTCCATGAGCCCTTATCTTGTGTATTAACCTTTTGTGTGAACCTACTAGTTACATCCACAAAAAACTCTTAACAAGTTTCTCAAACGTTATTTCATTTTCATGAAGCTATGTAAACTTTGACCACACTATCATTTTCTAAATGCATTGTGAAGACTTCCTTAATAATAGATTCCAGCACTTCCTGATTACTGTTGCCACGCTAACTGGCCTGGGTTTCCCGTTTTTCTCTCCTCCTTTCTTGAATAGCAGTGTTATATTTGCTAACTTCAAATACACTGGGACCATTCTAGAATATAGGGAATTTGGAAAATCATAGCCACTGCATCCACGTTCTCTCGAACTACCTGTTTTGGAACATGAGGTTTTCAGCTCGCAGGTCCTGGGAATTTGTCAGATTTTAGTTCCTTATATTTCTCCAGTGCTTCTCCTGTGTTGCTATTAGCCCCTTGGTTACCCTCTACTTCTGATATGTGATTTATGTCTTCTACTCCAATGACAGACACAAGGTGCTGAATTTTACCTGTCCCTCGATGTCGGTGGTCGTGGCAGGGGGGTCTGTAAAATTATGCTGGCAGACGCCTGCCTCCACCCCCGACGCCGTGAAGGCCAACGCATTTTACCAACAGCAGCGGGACGTGGCAGGTTCTTCATTTAAATATTTAAATTAATGAAAACAAAATGCTAATTAACTTACCTGGTCCCAGCAGCCATTTCACGCCAATTCTACGGCCGCCAGCCGCAACTCACCTGCCTTTGGAACTCAGTTTGGACTTCTAAGGCGAGACACTGGTAGGGAGGGGGGAGAACTGAAATCATCAGAGCCGGGGTGGAGAGCGGGTAACACAATTCTTGTTGGCTGCAGAGATGGTGGGAAGGATTTGAAAGGCAAATGTGAAGAGGTTGAGACTGAACTAGATTTTATTCTTATCAGCCAATAAACAAAAACATTGTGGGGGAGGGGGGAAAGGGCCTGCAGAATTTAATTTTTTTTTTACTAAAATGACCAGTGTTAAACCTTTAAAAATTCAAATCTATGCTTAAGGGCTTGAAGCCCTTTAAAAATGGCACCGGCGCCTGCAAAGTGGCGCTGGACGCCATTGCCGGACACGGAGAGGCCGCCCCCTCCATTTAAATGAACGAAATATCGTGGGGGCTCAGTGGCGGCATTTCCCTGCCTAAAGCTGTCGAGTTCAAAGTGCGCCACCGCAATCTGCAGCATGCCAATACAATTCAGCCCAAGGTGTTAGTTCAATGTTTCTGCCATTTCCTCATTCCGCATGATAATTTCTCCTGTCTCTGCCACTAAGGGGCTAATGTTTACTTTAGCTCCTTTTTATGTAATTGTAAAAGCTTGCAATCTGTTTTTATATTCCTGTCTAGTTTACTCGCAGATCCATTTTTTTCCCCTTTTTATCAACTTTTTCGTGACGCTTGGCTGATTCCTAAAACACTTCCAATCCTTGGGGTTACTGCAATGCTTTGCCACGTTTTATGCCTTGTCTTTTAATCGAATGGTATTCTTAACTTCCATGTTAAGGCATAGATGGATCTTCCTTGCTGATTTTTTTTTTTTAAATAGAATGTATTTTTGTTGAACATTTTAGGTTTTCTCTGTAAATGTTTCTCACTGTTTATTTACCACCATACCTTTCAGTCTATTTACCCAATCAGCGTTAGCCTGCTCTCCCCTCAGACCTATGTAAAAATTCTTGTTTGGGACTGATGTAGGTTGTGTTCAGATTTGATATGGAATTCAGTTGTGTTGTGATCACTTTTTCATTTGAATATGATATTTGAATATGAGATTGCTAAT
The DNA here is from genome assembly GCF_036365525.1 of Heterodontus francisci. NCBI lineage: Eukaryota > Metazoa > Chordata > Chondrichthyes > Heterodontiformes > Heterodontidae > Heterodontus > Heterodontus francisci. The sequence continues at coordinate 30,932,083 of NC_090412.1, read as the reverse complement.
CAAGTCTCTCATTGTGCTTCTAGACAGGCATAATGGTAATGCTGTTGTGATTTGATACTGCTGCTCAGACATTAGCATGTATCAAGTCTTACTTAATCCTGAATAAATGTAACCACCATTGCCAATAAGGTTATCACTTTGTATCATTTGGGAAGGATCCCAAATTCCAACAAAAGCTAACGTTGTTGATGGCACAAAGATAGATGGCATTATAATATATAATATAGTCACATGAAATTGCACAGAGATATTAATAGATTAACTAAATAGGCAAACTCTTGAAGGTGGATTTCAATGTTGGGAACTGTTCGGTGTCACCAACTTTGAGCCAAAGAAGATAAAACAGGCACTTTCTAAATAAAAACAAGAAATGCTGGAAATACTCAGCAGGTCTGACAGTATTTGTGGAGAGAGAAGCAAGGGTGAACGTTTCAGGTCAGTGACCCTTCTTCAGGCTTTCTCAATTATGAATAGCTAGAAACAGTTGAGGCCCAAAGAGACTTGGGGATGTGTCTGCATAGATCATTAAAACGTCATGAATAGATATAGAAAATAATCAAAAGAGCTAGTCAAATGCTAGTCTTCATATTTTGAGAACTAGAATACAGCTGGGTATAAATAGTCCTGGTTATATCACACCTGGATTATTGTGAGTAGTTCTGGGCACCACACCTTAGGAAGGATATATTGGCCTTGGAAGGAGTGGAGGGTAGATTTACCAAAATGATACCTTGGGTCCAAGTTTAATTACGAGGAAGATTACACTAACTGTGGTTAGTTGTTCTGGAATTTTGCAGATTAAGGGGTGATTTAATCAAAGTTTTCAAGAGATGAAGGGGAAATGATAGGATAGATAGAAACTCTTCCTGCTGGTTGGGAGTCTAGGATTAGGGGACATAGTCTAAAAATTAGAGCCAGACCTTTCAGGACTGAAATGAAGAAACACTTATGCACAGAAAGGCCTGTGGAAGTCTGGGAATCCCTTCCACTAACAGCAATTCAAGATAAATCAATTGTTAATTTTAAAACAGAGACTGGGAGGTTTTTGTTATCCAAAAATGTCAAGTAATCTGGGGCAAAGGCAGGCATATAGAGGTCATAGAGTCATTTATAACATAGAGGGAGACCTTTCGGCCCATCGAGTCCATGGAGCTATGTTGTAAATCAGCCCTTTTCCAGAAGTTTCCAGGGATTTTCGTTACAAGGTTAGGTTGGGAAAGTTGTGGCTGCTCTCCTTGTGCTTGAGGGGAGATTTGATAGAGGTGTGCAAGATTATGTCAGGCTTAAATAAGTTAGACAAGGAAAAACTGTTCCCATTAACTGATGGTACAAGAACTGGGGGGAACAAATTGAAAGTTTGGGGCAAGAGATGCTGAGGGAATGTGAGGAAGAACTTTTTTCTGCAGTGACCTGGAACTGGCTGCCCAAAAGTGTGGTGGAAGTAGAGACAATCAATGATTTCAAAAATAAATTAGATCGCCACTAGAAGGGAATAGACTTCCAGGGCGAGAGGGATCGAACCTGGGAGTGGGGCCGACTGGATCGCTGTGCAGAGAGCTGGCATGGAATTGATGAGCTGAATGGCCTCCTGTATCATCGTAGAATCACACAATTGTTACAGTGCAGAAGGAGTCCATTTGGCCCATTGTGTCCGCACTGGCTCTTTGGAAGAGAAATTCCCTCAGTTCCATTCCCCTGCCTTCTCCCCATAGCCCTGCACATTCTTTCTTTTCATATAACTGTCTGTTTCCCTTTTATTGCTTCAATTGAACCTGCCTCCAACACGCTCTCAGTCAGCACATTCCAGACCGTAACCACTTGCTGCATGAAAATGTTTTTCCTCATGTCACTTTTGCTTCTCTTATGAGATACTTTAAATCTGTGCCCTCTCGTTCTCGATCCTTTCACAAGTGGGAACAGTTTCTCTCTATCGACTCTGCCCAGACCCCTCATGATTTTGAATACCTCTAACAAATCACTTCTCAGCCTTCTCTTTTCCAAGGAAAACAGACCTAACTTCTCCAGTCTATCATCATAACTGAAATTACACATCCCTGGAACCATTCTCGTGATCACTTCTGTACTTTCTCCAATGCCCTCATGTCTTTCCTCAAATTCGGCGCCCGGAATTGGATGCAATGCTTCAGCTGAGGCCAAACTCATGTCTTATACAAGTTCAACATAACTTCCTTACTCTTGTACTCTATGCCCCTATTAATAAAACCCAGGATACTCTATGATTTATTAACTGCACTCTCAAAATATCCTGCCACCTTAAATGAATAATGCACATATACACCCAGGTCCCTTTGCTCGTGCACCCCCTTTAGAACTGTATCCTTTATTCAACATTGTCTCTGCATGTTCTTCCGACCACTATGAATCACCTCACATTTCTCTGCATTGAACTTCATCTGCCACCTCTCTGCCCGTTCTTGAAACCTGTCCATGTCCTTTTTAAATTCCAAACTATCCTTCACACAGCTCACAATGCTTCCAAGTTATGTATCATCTGCTAACTTTATAATTGTGCCCTGTACACGAAGATCTAGGTCATTAATATATATCAGGAACAGCAAGGGTCCCAACACTGATCCCTGGGGACCTCCATTAGAAACCTTCCTCCAGTCCGAAAATATCCATTAACCACTAGTCTTTGTTTCCTGTCACTCAGCTAATTTCACATCCATGTTGTTACCGTCCCTTTTATTCTATGAGCTACACGTTTGCTCAGAAGTCTGTTGTGTGGCACTGTATCAAATGCCTTTTGAAAGTCCATGTACAACACATCCACAGCAACATCTTCATTGACCCTATCCACTACGTCCTCAAAAAACTCCAGCAAGCGAGTTACATATGATTTTCACTTATGGCACCAATGCTGGCTTCCCTGAATTAACTCGCATTTGTCCATGTGGCTATTGTCCATGTAACAGCACTTGGAGGTAGCACTGAGGGTGGCGAGGACACAGAATGTACTCTGGGTGGGGGACTTCAATGTTTATCACCAACAGTGGCTCGGTTCCACCACTACTGACCGAGCTGGCCGAGTCCTAAAGGACATATCTGTGGCACTGGGTCTACGGCAGGCGGTGAAGGAACCAACAAGAGGAGAAAACATACTTGACTTCGTCCTCACCAATCTGCCTGCAGCAGATGCATCTGTCCGTGACAGTATTGGTAGGAGTCACCACGGCACAGTCGTTGTGGAGATGAAGTCCCACCTTCACATTGATGATACATCGTGTTGTGTGGCACTACCACCGTGCAAAATGGGATAGATTTCGAACAGATCTCGCAATGCAAAACTGGGCATCCATGAGGTGCTGTGGGCTATCAGCAGCAGCAGAATTGTACTCAACCACAATCTGCAACCTCACGGCCCGGCATATCCCCCACTCTACCATTACCATCAAGCCAGGATACCAACCCTGGTTCAATGAAGAGTGCTGGAGGGCATGCCAGGAGCAGCACCAGGCATACCGCAAAAGGAGGTGTCAACCTGGTGAAGCTATAACACTGGACCATCTGCCTGCCAAACTGCGGAAGTAGAATGTGATAGACAGAGCTAAGCGATCCCATAACCAACGGATCAGATCTAAGCTCTGCAGACCTGCCACATCCAGCCGCGAGTGGTGGTAGACAATTAAACAACTAACTGGAGGAGGTGACTCCACAAATATCCCGATCCTCAATGATGGGGGAGCCCAGCACATCAGTGCGAAAAATAACGCTGAAGCATTTGCAACAATCATTAGCCAGAAGTGCTGAGTTGATGATCCATCTTGGCCTCCTCCTAAAGTCCCCAGCATCACAAATGCCAGACTTCAGCCAATACAATTCAATCAGTGTGATATCAAGAAATGACTGAAGGCATTGGATACTGCAAAGGCTATGGGCCCTGACAACATTCCGGCAATAGTACCGAAGACCTGTGCACCAGAATTTTCTGAGCCCCTAGCCAAGCTGCTCCAGTACAGCTACGACACTGGCATCTACCCTGCAATGTAGAAAATTGCCCAGGTATGTCCTGTACGCAAAAAGCAGGACAAGTCCAACCCAGCCAATGACCGCCACATCAGCCTACTCTCAATCATCAGTAAAGTGATGGAAGGTGTCATCAACAGTGCCATCAAGCGACACTTGCTTAGCAATAACCTGCTCAGTGACGCTCAGTTTGGGTTCCGTCAGGGCCACTCAGCTCCTGACCTGATTACAGCCTTGGTTCAAACATGGACAAAAGGGCTGAACTCAAGAGGTGAGGTGAGAGTGACTGCTCTTGACATCAAGGTAGCATTTGACCGAATATGGCATCAAGGAGCCCTTGCAAAACTAAGGTCAATGGGTATCAGGGGGGAAACCCTCTGCTGGCTGGAATCATACCTAGTGCCAACGAAGGTGGTTGTGGTTGTTGGAGGTAAATCATCTGAGCTCCAGGACATCACTGCAGGAGTTCATCAGGGTAGTGTCCCCGGCCTAACAATCTTCAGCTGCTTCATCAATGATCTTCCTTCAATCATAATGTCAGAAGTGGGGATGTTCGCTGATGATCGCACAATGTTCAGCACCATTCGTGACTCCTCAGATACTGAAGCAGTCCGTGTAGAAATGCAGCAAGATCTGGACAATATCCAGGCTTGGGCTGGTAAGTGGCAAGTAACATTCGCGCCACACAAGTGCCAGGCAATGACCATCTCCAACAAGAGAGAATCTAACCATCTCCCCTTGACATTCAATGGCATTACCATCGCTGAATACCCCACTATCAACATCCTAGGGGCTACCATTGGCCAGAAACTGAACTGGAGTAGCCATATAAATACCGTGGCTACAAGAGCAGGTCAGAGGCTAGGAATCCTGCAGCGAGTAACTCAACTCCTGACTCCCCAAAGCCTGTCCACCATCTGCAAGGCACAAGTCAGGAGTGTAATGGAATACTCTCCACATTCCTGGATGGGTGCAGCTCCAACAACACTCAAGAAGCTCGACACCATCCAGGACAAAGCAGTCGCTTGATTGGCACCCCATCTACAAACATTCACTCCCTCCACCACTGACGCACAGTGGCTGCAGTGTGTACCATCTACAAGATGCACTGCAGCAATGCACCAAGACTCCTTCGACAGCACCTTCCAAACCCGCGACCTCTACCAACTAGAAGGACAAGTCAGCAAATACATGGGAACACCATCACCTGCAGGTTCCCCTCCAAGTCACACACCAGCCTGACTTGGAACTATATCGCCGTTCCTCCACTGTCGCTGGGTCAAAATCCTGGAACTTCCTTCCCAACAGCACTGTGGGTGTACCTACCCCACATGGACTGCAGCAGTTCAAGAAGGCAGCCAACCACCACCTTCTCAAGGGCAATTAGGTATGGGCAATAAATGCTGGCCTGGCCAGCGATGCCCACATCCCATGAATGAATAAAAACAAATATTGATTTTGTCCCGAATTATTTTTTCTAGATGTTTTTCACCACTGAAGTTCAACTGACTGGCCTGTAGTTGCTGGGCTTATCTTTACACCCTTTTTGAACAAGGGTGTAATATTTGCAATTCTCCAGTCCTCTGTCATCAGCCCGAATCCAAGGAAGACTGAAAAATTATGGCCAATGCCTCTGCGATTTCCACCCTCACTTCCCTCAGTGTACTTGAATGCATCTCATCTGGCCCTGGTGCCTTATCCTCTTTATGTTCAGACAGCTTATCTAAAATACTTACCAACTTTAACCCCCTCTAGTGTCTGACTTACCTCCTCTTCGAACATTTAATACCTCAGCTACGCCCCTTTTTGCTCCATGTGTAAATCCCCTTTCTGGTCTCTAATCAGTCCCTCACCTCCTTTTTCCACCCTTTTACTATTTATATGCCTATAGAAAACTTTGGGATTTCCTTTAATGCTAGCTGCCATTCTCTTCTCATGCTCTCACGTTGCTTTGCTTATTTACTGTTTCACTTCCCCTCTAGACCTTCCATATTCAGCCTATTTCTCAATGGTATTTTCTACCTGGCATCTGTCATAAGCACACTTTTTCTTCTTTATCTTAATCTCAATCTGTTTTGGCATCCAGGGAGCTCCGGATTTGTTTGCTCTACATTTCCCCTTCGAAGGAACATATCTCGACTGTACCCAAACTATCTCTTCTTTGTAGCCCATTGTTCATCTACCAGTTTTCCTGCCAGCCTTTGAGTCCAATTTATTCACCTCGCACCATTCTCACCCCACTGCAGTTGCCCTTCCCCCAGTTCATTATTCTTACCCTGGATAGCTCTTTGACATTTTCCATAGTCAGCCTAAACCTTATCATACAATGATCACTATCCCCTAAATGCTCTCCTGATGATACTTGATCCACTTGGTCCACTTCATTCCCAAGAAACAAGTATAGCAGTGCCTCCTTTCTTGTTGGACTTGCAACACATTGTTGTCGAAAAGTTTCCTGAACACACTCAAGGAACTCTTGCCCTTCACTGTCCTTATCTCCTCGCTACTATTATCCCAGTTTGTATTTGGATAATTAAAGTCCCCCATTATAACAACCCTATAATTTTTGCACCTCTCAGTAATGTCCTTGCAAATTTGTTCCTTCACGTCCTTCCCACTAGCTGGTGGCCTATAGGCAACACTGAGCAATGTAACCACATTTTGTGTTCCTTATCTCTAGCCAGATTGATTCTGTCCTCGACCCCTCGGGGACAGCCTTTTTCTCCAGCATTGCAATGCTCTCCTTAATCAATACCGCCACCCTTCCCCCTTTTTTCCTTTCCGATCTTACTTGAACACCTTGTATCCTGGTATATTTAAACCCAGTCCTGCCCTGCTTTGAGCCAGATCTCCATTCGAGCCACAACATCATACTTCCCCATGGCAATCTGTGCCTGTGCCTCACCAGTCGTATTAAATACACTCCGTGAATTCACATACATGCACATTAACCCTGATTCAGACTTTATTACTTTCTTCTTTACTCTGACCCCACCTAATAACGTACTACTCCTTACTCTCGCAGGTAATAATCTCCCCACGATTCTGTATACCTTGGTATTCCTCTCTAATACTTGCTTCTGTTTCCCACATCCCAGACATGTTTTCAGCTTTGCTTCTCTCCAGTCTGAGCTCCCTCGTAGTGATGTACTGTAGCTGTATGATGTGGGAGCTGGTTCTCCCCATTGTGAACGGCAGGGACCACATCTGCAGCAAGTGTTGGTTGCTGGAAGAGCTCCGGCTCAGAGTTGGTGATCTGGAATCTGAGCTTCAAACACTGCGGCACATCCGGGAGGGGGAGAGTTACCTGGACATTTTGTTTCAGGAGGCAGTCACACCTGGTAGATTAAGTAATTCAAATTCAGTTAGTGATCAGGGACAACAGGGTGTGATTGCAAGTGAGGCAGGTAGGGGGATCCTGAGTTCAGGAGCGGAGGAGTCTCAGCCTTTGACCTTATCCAACAGATACGAGATACTTGCTCCCTGTGTGGATGAGGAAAAGGGCTGCGGGGAGGATGAGCCAACTGACCATGGCACCATGCTGCAGGAGGCCATTCAAGAGGGGGGAGCAAAAAGACAAGTGGTAGTTATAGGGGATTCTATAATTAGGGGGATAGATAGTATCCTTTGCAAGCTGGATCGGGAGTCCCGCATGGTGTGTTGCCTGCCCGGTGCCAGGGTGCAGGACATCTCTGACCGGCTTGAAAGAATATTGGAGCGGCACAGGGAGGATCCAGTTGTTGTGGTCCACGTTGGGACTAACAACATAGACAAGGCTAGGATGGAGGACCTGTCTGGGGATTGTAAAGCACCAGGAACGAAATTAAGGAACAGATCCTCGAGGGTCATAATCTCCGGATTACTGCCCGAGCCACGTGCAAATTGGCTTAGGGATAAGAATATTAGGGAAGTAAACACGTGGCTAAGGGAGTGGTGTGGGAAAGAGGGGTTCCATTTCATGGGGCATTGACATCAGTTTTGAAACCGGGGGGATCTGTCCCGAAAGACGGTCTCCACCAGAACCGATCTGGAACCAGTGTTCTAGCGAAACGGATAAATAGTTTGGTCCCTTGGACTTTAAACTAGTGACTCAGGGAGAAGGGAAAGGGAAAACGACAGGGAGTATGATAAATGAAAACGGAAGCAGCAGGCTAACATGTGTGCAGGAGGGTTTAAGTTCAAGGCAGACGATGAAAGAAGCAGAAAGGAAGGATAACTCAGGAGTTATTATTAGAGATGTTGGGAATCATGAGGGTAAGAAAGCTAGCATAAAGGCACTTTATCAGAATGCTCGTAGCATTCATAACAAGGTTGATGAGTTAACGGCACAAAGCATTGCGAATAAATATGATTTGGTAGCCATTACGGAGACATGGTTGCAGGTAGGTCACGACTGGGAGTTAAATATCCAGGGGTACCAGACTATTCAGAAGGACAGACAGGAAGGTAAGGGAGGTGGTGTCGCTCTGATACTCAAGGACGACATCAGGGCGGTGCTGAGAGATGATATAATTTCTATGGAGAATGAGGTTGAATCCATTTGAGTGGAAATTAGAAACTCTAAGAAGAAAAAGCCATTGATAGGCGTAGTCTATAGGCCACCAAATAATAACATCACATTGGGGTGGGCAATAAACAAAGAAATAACTAATGTCTGTAAAAATGGTACAGCAATTATCATGGGGGATTTTAATCTACATGTAGATTGGTCGAACCAGCTCAGTCAGGGTAGCCTTGAGGAGGAATTCGTTGAGTGTATCCGTGATAGTTTTCTTGAACAGTATGTAATGGAACCGACGAGGGAGCAAGCTATCCTAGATCTGGTACTGTGTAATGAGACAGGATTAATTAATGACCTCATGGTTAGGGATCCTCTTTGAAGGAGTGATCACAGTATGGTTGAATTTAGAATACAGATGGAGAGTGTGAAGATAAAATCCAATACCAGGGTCCTGTGCTTGAACAAGGGGGACTACAATAGAATGGGGGAGGAATTGGCTAAAGTGGACTGGAAACAAAGATTTTATGGTGGGACAGGTGACGAGCCGTGGAGGACTTTCAAAGCAATTTTTCAAAGTGCTCAGCAAAAGTATATTCCAGTGAAAAGGAAGGAGTGGAAGAAAAGGGATAATCTGCCATGGGTGTCTAAGGAAATAAGTGAGGCTATCAAATTGAAAAAGAAGGCATACAAAGTGGCCAAAAGCAGCATGGAACTAGAAGATTGGGTAAAGTTTAAAGGTCAACAGAAAGCTACAAAAAGAGCTATAAAGAAAAGTAAGATGGAATATGAGAAAAAACTAACACAGAATATAAAGACATTGAGCAAAAGTTTCTATAAATATATAAAACGAAAAAGAGAGGCTAAAGTAAACGTTGGTCCTTTCGAGGATGAGAAGGGGAATTTAGTTATGGGAAATGATGAAATGGCCGAGGCATTGAACAGGTATTTTGTATCGGTCTTCTCAGTGGAGGACATTAATAACATGCCAGTAATTGACAAAGAGACGAACGTAGGTGAGGACCTGGGAAAAATCATCATTACGGAAGAGGTAGTGTTGTCAAGCTAATGGAGCTAAGGATTGATAAGTCTCCTGACCCTGATGGAATGCATCCCAGGGTACTAAAAGAGATGGCGGGAGAAATAGCAGGTGCACTGACGGTAATTTTCCAAAATTCGCTGGACACTGGGGTAGTCCCAGTTGATTGGAAAACAGCACATGTGTCGCCACTGTTTAAAAAGGGAGGTAGACAAAAGATGGGGAATTACAGACCGATTAGCTTAGTAGTGGGGAAGATGCTTGAGTTTATTATCAAGGAAGAAATAGCAGGGCATCTCGATAGAAATTGTCCCGTTAGGCAGACGCAGCATGGGTTCATGAAGGGCAGGTCATGCTTGACAAATCTTTTGGAATTCTATGATGACATTATGAGCAAGGTGGACAATGGGGACCCAGTGGATGTGGTGTACCTGGATTTCCAAAAGGCCTTGAACAAGGTGCCGCACAAGAGGCTGCTGCATAAGATAAGGATGCATGGCGTCAGGGGTAAAGTTTTAGCATGGATAGAGGATTGGTTGACTAACAGGAAGCAGAGAGTGGGGATAAATCAGTGCTATTGTGGCTGGCAATCAGTCACTAGTGGTGTGCCTCAGGGATCGGTGTTGGGAACGCAATTATTTACAATTTATACAGATGATTTGGAGTTAGGGACCACGTGTAGGGTGTCAAAGTTTGCAGATGACACTAAGATGAGTGGCAGTGCAAAGTGTGCAGATGACTGTGAAACTTTGCAGAGGAACATAGATACATTGAGTGAGTGGGCAAAGGTCTGGCAGATGGAATACAATGTTAATAAATGTGAAGTCATTCATTTCGGTAGGAGTAACAGGAAAAAGGATTATTACTTGAATGATTAAAAGTTGCAGCATGCTGCTGTGCAGAGGGACCTAGGTGTCCTTGTGCATGAATCGCAGAAGGTTGGTCTGCAGGTCCAGCAAGTAATTAGGAAGGCAAATGGACTTTTGTCCTTCATTGCTAAAGGGATTGAGTTTAAAAGCAGAGAGGTTATGTTGCAGCTGTATAAGGTACTGGTGAGGCGGCACCTGGAGTACTGTGTGCAGTTTTGGTCTCCTTACCTGAGAAAGGATATACTGGCACTGGAGAGGGTGCAGAGGAGGTTCACTAGGTTGATTCCGGAGTTGAGAGGGTTGGCTTATGAGGAGAGACTGAGTAGATTGGGATTATATTCATTGGAGTTCAGAAGAATGAGGGGGGGGTCTTATAGAAACGTATAAAATCATGAAGGGAATAGATAATATACAAGTAGAGAGGATGTTTCCACTGGCAGGTGAAGCTAGGACAAGAGGGCATGGCCTCAAGATTAGAGGGAGCAGATTTAGGACTGAATTAAGAAGGAACTTCTTCACCCAGAGGGTTGTTAATCGATGGAGTTCCTTGCCCAGTGAAGTAGTAGACGCTTCTTCAGTAAACGTCTTTAAAGCTCAGGTAGATATCTTTTTGAACAATCAAGGAATTAAGGGATACGGTGGGAGCGCGGGTAAGTGGATCTGAGTCCACGAAAAGATCAGCCATGATTTTATTGAATGGTGCAGCAGGCTCGAGGGGCCGGACGGCCTACTCCTGCTCCTAGTTCTTATGATCTTATGATCTTAGGTTCCCTTCCCCCTGACAAATTTGTTTAAACCCTCCCCAACAGCAGTAGCAAAACTCCCTGCAAGGATATTCATCCCAGTCCTGCTAAGATGCAATCTTGTGCAGGTCCCACCTGCCCCAGAACCGGTCTCATATCTCAGACAGCTGATATACTCCCTCCTACACCAGTTCTCTAGCCACGTATTCAACCACTCAGTTCTCCTATTCCTTTGCTCACTTGCATGTGGGTCCGGGAGTAATCCTGAGATTACTGCTTTTGAAGTCCTGCTTTTTAATTTCCTTCTGAACTCTCTAAAATCTGCTTTCACGACTTCGCCCTTCTTACCTATGCCATTGGTGCAAATGTGGACCACGAGCTCTGGCTGTTCACCCTCTCCAAATGAATTTCCTGCAGCCGCTCCGTGACATCCTTGACCCTGGCACCAGGGAGGCAACGCACCATCCTGGAGTCACAAACTTGGCTCTGACTACACTTCTCTGAGAACCATCACCCTCACTAGTATCAAAAATGGAAAACAGATTAGCGAGTAAGATCATATCAGGGGACTCCTGCACTATTGGCCTGGTTCACTGAGACTGCCTCGTAGCCTCCCATTTCGTATCTGGCTACATGCTCCTAATCTGTGGTGTGACCACCTCCCTAAACATGCCATTCACTTAGTCCTCTGCCTCGTGAATGCACAACAGTGACTCCAGATGCTGCTCAAGTTCCAAAACCCGGAGCTCAAGCTTCTGCAGCCGGTGGCAGGTCCTGCAGATGTGTTTATCTTTGACACATGGTGCTTCGATAACTTCCCACATACCACAGGCTGTACATTCAAACCAGCCGAGCTGCCCTGTCATTCCTTAACTTTACAGACTATTTATTATAAGTAGAATAGCTTACCAGGTACTCACCAAACAGCTCCTTCCACTGCACCGAAGCAAGAACCAAACACTGGCGAGTTAAAAGAGTACAAACAAAAAAGGAAAAATGAGCACCTTCGCCCCCTTCACCGAACTCGCCACTCGCCAAACACAAATCTCCACACTCATCATTTAATCTACGCTCTGTGTGTCGAATAGACACTACCAATGATAATAACGCTTTGCCAATACTAATAGACGTTACTACTAATAGTAAACCTTGCAAATACTGATAAAACCTAATAATACTCAATACAACTTATGTATTAAGTTGTCCTAATTTGAACGAATGCATTCCCTACTGGTTCATTATGTTAAAGATGTTTTGAAAATACAAGCTGTTGCTGTCTTTGAACTCATTTTATTTCTTGATTAATGAGAATATACTTGGAAATCTGTTCCTGTGTTTCCATCTTGCGGTAATCCAATAACTTCAGTTCCAGCAGTCTAACGTGAAATGGAGCTGACTGTTCCTCTGAATCACAGTCCCACTTCCCTAAACCGACAAATAGACCCAGAGTCCTATTCAATTATTCTGGTTGGGATCTTCAGGGGACCAGCCTGCTTTGGAAACTTTATTTTCAGTGTAACCTTCTGAACCCCAGAACACTCAGCTCAGAGCATCCAGGGAGCCCCAGAGGCTGGATTTGCAACAGGAGATCGCTCGTCTCTGCCGACCAACATCGACATCTCAAGATCCAACTCCCAGCTTTTTAACTGCAGCAGCTTTAATGTAGACTATTCTAGCTGTAATTACAGTGACAGCTGGCACCAGACATACCCTCTAATAGATCCTCATTAAAGGATTTGCTGACAGATCATATAGTCACAGCGATAAACACAGCAGATAAGGATGTGCAAAATCAGACCGAGAGCCCGAGTGATGTGACCCTGTCCATGATAACGGTGCAAGGAGAAAGGATGCAGCACGGGGCGGGGAGACTGATAACCTCACACATCATCCCCATTAAACTGCTTGGTGTGGGCAAATAGTTTTGTTTTTGTTTTCTTCACAAAGATGTTCCTGATATCCTATATTTATCTTCTATCCCCGTGAACCCATGTCCCCGTTTCCTTCTCTCACAGTTTAACTTAAAGTGATATTCTGAATTCCCCTTTCCCACCAGGAAAACCACCTCTTTCGATCTGCTTCCAGACACCTTTTTAGTCTTTGAAGCCTAGGTTTCTACAGTCTTTCCTCATAACTCAGCCCTTGACACCAGCATCAGCCTCTGTCTCTTCACTGTACGATCTCCAACGCATGATGATGTCTCCACAGTGCCCTGTGGATAATGAACAGTCCATTCAATGGCCAAGACCTAGCAGACACCATCAGAGGTGGTGGCACAGTGGTATACAGTGGCGAGGGGTTTGCCCGAGGAGTTCTCAACATAGACTCTGGACCCCATGAAGTCTCATGGCATCAGGTAAAACATGGGCACGAAATCGCCTACTGATTACCACTTACCACCCTCTCATTACTTAGAAACAATACTTCTCAATGTTGAGCACCTCTTGGAAGAAACACCGAGGGTAACAAGGGCACAGAATGTACTCGGGTAAGGTCTTCAATGTCTGCCAAAAAGAGAATCTCGGTGTACTACTACTGACCGAGCTGGTGGAGTCCAGAAGACATATCTGTCAGACTGGGCGTGCAGCAGGTGGTGAGGAACGAACAAGAGCGACAAACCTTCTTGACCTCGCCTTCACAATCTACCTGTTGCAGATGCATCTGTTCATGGCCGTTTTGGAAGGAGTGACCAGAGCAAAATCCTTGTGGAGATGAAATCCTGCTTTCACACTGAGTGAACCCTCCATCGTGTTGAGTGACACTATCACCATGCCAAGTGGGATAGATTCAGAACAGATCTCGCAGCTCTAAACTGGATATCATGAGGCACTGCAGGGCATCAGCAGCATGATTGTATTCTACCACGCTCTGTAACATCATGGCAGATTTAGGATAGCACAGTTACTTTTTAATTGGGAAGAGCAACAGGAATAGCTAGGGGAGTACAGTAACTGTTTAATTAGAAATAGAGAACAGGGAGATTTAGGGAAACAGTACCTGTTTAATTAGAAATACTGAGCAAGGGAATTTAGGGAAGCATAATCACTGCTTAATTAGAGATAAACGACAGGGTTAGTTCGGAAAACATGCTAACAGTTTAATTAGGAATAGAGATCAGGGAAATGTAGAAGACAGTAACGTTTTAGTTCAGAAATTTTAGAAGTTTAGAAATTGAGCGAATGGAAGACACACCATGTATTTAGAAGTAGGTGACAAGGGAACACAGATACTCTTCAATAACAAGTAGAGGGCACGGAATGTCAGGGAAACACAGCAATTGTTTAATTAGATTCTCAAGGGAACACAACAACTTTTTAGTTAGGAACAGTGGGTGCAGTATCCCAACCACATGGGAATGAAATTGACGTAGTATTGCAACAGTTAACTTCTTCATACCTTTGCTTTCTATTTTGCGTGTTGATTTTGGATGATGTGAATGATGACACATCGGCTTCTCACGATTGTAGTTGGGTGCAGGTACATTGCTATTGATATAATCAATGGAATTACAGCCTCTGCCTGCTGCCTGGCTCTTGCCGTAATCCTGCTGATAGTCCGAATCCAGTTAAATGAGAATGTGTCCAATATGTGGATATAAAAAAAGAACTGCTCGTAATTCACCACCATTTCCCACAGAAGCTGGATATCAGCCAGATTGGCAGAGCCTGAGATCCACGGGGAAATGAAATTGTGTACAGTTTGGCTTTTTGAAATTCTGAATGACAGGGAGCAAAAGTGATCGGTAAAGGGGGGATTTAATCAAAATTAATAAATGACGCCCATTCACATTTATAGAGCTAAGGTCATTGCTAGCATAATGTTTTCAATAAGTTTCATGGACACTGAAGTGAGATATCATGTTTATTAAACACGCAGTACACGTAATAGTTCTTAAATACACAATTAAAATGTTAGATTTCGCTCACACACGGTGATGACTGCATGGGAATTCAAGTGTTTTACCGTTCTGAGTTCATTACGATACTCATTACAAAATGCTTGGCTTTTTAAATCATTTTCTCTCACTCCCTCTTAGTGGCAATCCACACAATTCTGTGTTACGTAATTGTACAAAGAATAACATTTACTTATTCTTGATCAATAATGATTTTTTCCCTCACTGAGCCAGCTGTTTCTCCATGGGTGTAACAGATATTAATAATCTCAGTTCGTTATTTATCGACAGTTTCACTTTTGATCTATCTAACTACGATTATACCAATTTAAACTTTGAACTCTTAATTTTTTATTTGTTTCTGTATCATTGCTTTCAAACACAAATTATGACATATGACAAATGTTTGCCTTTGCAGAACTAGTTATCACCAGTTATCAAATGATTAAAATTCTTTGAAAGTTATGAATACACTGGCATGGCTTTCGTAAAATGTCTTATTAATTCATCCAGAAAATGACTTTTACAGCCTGGTCCAACCGCCCAGCTGTGACTTAAATGGAGTTGTATTTTCCTGTTTAACAGGAAAATGCCAAAAGGTTAACATTAGTATAATATACTGAGAAACATTAGAGTATTTTCAGCCATCATTAAACAGCATGGCATCAGGATCATAGATCTATCTCGATCTAATCATTTGCGCAGACCTCTATCAATTCATTTTAAACAACCTCTCGCTATCCAGAGACACATTAACCATTTCGTGCAGTGGTCTTATCAGCCTGAGTGACCACGTTTTGGATTCGTTCCTCACACCATCTTCATCATGACATTACAAGCCGAGTGTGACACGGGTAACACATCACCTCTGCACACCCACTGATATCCCAAGGTCATCCAGCATAAGACGTTCGAATCAAGCTATTCCTGCCCTTTCTGGCTATCTATCAATGGGGGTGTGGAGGGATTTTATTCGAATCTGCTTCCCACATGTTCTGATGATTCCGATAGCGACAAGCTTTCAAATATATTCCTCTCATTCTCCAGCACAAGCAAGGATTGAAGCATTTCCAAAAGAAATCTGTCAATTCGCCATTTTAAGTACACTTTCCTGACATTCACGAGTTTGTTCATTGAGACAAGTTTGACATATTTTTGTGAGGCTTGCCCAGCAGTTTTAAGTTACGCAGGAATAGGAAAGGATGGATAGAAGCAGAATGCTCCAACTGAGGCATCTGTAAAGCACGGCTATAGATTGAAGATTTAATGTAAGAGGTTCAGAAATAAGGGTAGGAGAGGTTTTCTTATATGGAGAGCTGTGAGGCAGTAGAATTGAACGAGGCAGAAATTATATTAATATTCAAGATTATATTGAAAAGATGGTCAAATAACAATCGGCAAAATAAACGTTGAGACAGAGATGGTAAAGTGATTAGAACTATTTGTCAGGGTGGAGGGCAAACGTCGACTAAGACTGATTGGGCCGAACAGATTTTTCTCCTGTGGTAACATTCCAACATTTTGATGACCAGTTGAGAGTTTAAATACATATATATGAACATAGCTCTCCAACGTCACATTAGCAAGTCAGGTTCCTACTGTTTCCAGCATTCCAACATTACAGGAGCCCGTTCTATTGAAAGAGGAGACAATGTGGTGGGGCTGGCGGGTGGGGCTGGCGAGTGGGGGTGGGGGGCAGGGGTGGGATGTTCAGAGTCTGATGAGGAGACCACAGCCTGCACCATTCAAACAAACATTACAGCAGGATTACAAAATGGCTATGATTGTAAGACTTTGCTTCTTCATTAAAGAAAAGGTTGTCAGTTAATTAAACTGAGCCTCTCATTCCAGTAGCTGAGGTTGAAGGTACTAACCGCTGACACCCATATACTCTACTTCACTGCTGAATTTCGATCATTACTGTCCACTATGAATCGACACCGGGAAGTGATTATGTTCATCCGGATAAAGAAATCTACATCATACAGATGGCACGAAGTGAAAGAAATACGTTCTGATATCTGTACAGTTTCACAACAACAATCCGTGTTTGTCCTGCAGAAAAACGGCCATTCAAAAGTGAAACAACGCCTGGAATTATAACATATTTTAGGACAGGAAATTTTGGTTTGATTTGTTCTTTGTTTCACCCAATACCCTAAATATCCAAACATATTTCAGCACCACCTTTATCTCTTCCCTGAATTTAGATTGTGTCGCCACATAAATACACGAGTTTGCACAGGAACTCAAATACAAGAGAATATATCCGGTTTCAGTGGCGATGTACTTAGGGTCTGAATAATCGCCCTGGTAACGTGCTGTATCTGCAAGTCCGGTAGTTAAAAAACTAACGATAGTTGTCAGCCACAGGACTATATAACTGCCCGATACACTGAACAGTAAAATGATGGAATTCCTTCGGCTTTCCATCTCTGGATCACTCTGGTTCTCGCTGCTCTGACCCCGCAATGACCTGCGTGCTCTTCTTGCAACAACAATCTGTCTAACTGTCAAACAATTAAACAATAATATCAAAGAAAAAGGAATCCAAGTCGCTAAAATACTTTGTAAGCAGGAGAACCCGACTCCTGCAGGTGATGATAAAAACTCCTGACTGGGTTGACAATCCCAACCGATATTGTTAATTATTTGTGCAGATTGAAAT
The DNA here is from genome assembly GCF_036365525.1 of Heterodontus francisci. Lineage (NCBI taxonomy): Eukaryota > Metazoa > Chordata > Chondrichthyes > Heterodontiformes > Heterodontidae > Heterodontus > Heterodontus francisci. The sequence continues at coordinate 30,914,384 of NC_090412.1, read as the reverse complement.
GCCAGGAAGTATGGGATGTTCTGTAAACTGAGTAGGACAGAGACTGTTGTTATAGCCACAGCCGCATTTCTTACTGTGAAAAACTTTGTTTTAAACCTTTGACAACATATAGCTACAAATCTGTCAAATGTGAACAAGGTTGTAAACCACACAGACATATGCAGGCTGGTAGCATTGAAGTAAATTATGAACTTACAAAAGGCAGTATAGGACAGGTAGGAACATCTAAAAATGTTATACAGGATTATGTGGAAAATAATGCCCAGTAGATCTGCTGCTGCCATCGCCACCATGTAGGCAGAGGTACACTTGGAAAGACCGCAATTTCCTCTGGCGAGAATCAGGATTGTCAGTTGGTTCACTGTAAAAAAAAAGGTAGAAGAGACAAGTAAGAGGGACACTCAGATAAATCTCACAGCATACTGTGATGTTGTTGAGATGTGTTCCTATTATTTTTAAACAATAATAAGCGGAGAGAAACCCTTACCATCGACAGCCAGGCAGTAATTTCTCAGCGGGGTGAGGATTGCATCTGGCCAATGTAATATTACATGTTAAGAATCACAGGCTACACGTGATATTCAAAATAAACTTGGGGTTTGTTTTGTTAATAAATGGAATGGAATATATACATACACACACACAGAGTTACTGCACGAGCACATCTTAACAGGACTTACTATATCGTGGGACACCCACAACTGACTGGTCATGTGTGAAACAACATCACTTCCTCTGGTGACCTTCACTTACAGTTCCGACCGTCTTCTTAAGGTAGTCAGTTCTGCAGGTCGTCCCACAACAGTCGACAATGTAAAACCGAAGGTATGAAATCAGTCATCCGTCATATAACTCTACCGATTTACTTTCCATTACTATCGTCCCTGACACTGGATTGAGACCCCGTTCACTCTCAGGCCAAGTTGGGGTAACTCGCACGGATATTATAGTTAGAGGAAAAGTAATCTTAAAGAGAAACTTTGGATGGATCTATAGCTTATCCACGTACGGCAGTCAATAAATAAATGGACTAATTTTCATGCGTCCAAATACCTAATTCATTGCATTGCTGAGCGCTAAAACCATCCCCCCACCGAGACTTGTACCATGTGATGCGCCGACTGAATTTTAGGAATTACCACTGTGGTCCCATGGAGCAGTAGATGGAATTTTACAATTACTTTGATTTATTTGGAGAGTAGAATCTCGGGAACAGCATCAGATGTCAGTAGCATTCAATATCATTTCAAAACAAATACTGGTATGATACAGGTTCAAACAAAACATTCAACCGATCCAAAATCAATCACATTGGGCTGAAATGTTGCTTTTTTTTTCTATTTGTAATCTTCCCGACGGAACTGTTGGCCACAGAATGCGAGCCGAGGAGACGGAAGCGGCTCCCTGAATGGTAATTATTTCTCAAACTATCTTTTAACGTGCTCTGTTGTGTGGAGATGGCTGCAGCCGGTGGAAATTACAACTTTCGGTATCGTGGGAACAACGTTGCAAGTGAGATTATTACTGTGGCTACAGTGATATCGGGACTGCTGTGGTGGAGGGAAAGCATCCTCGCCCTCCCTCAGTACAGGGATGAAAGTTAAGCTCCCGGTGCCCAGAATCTATCGACCAAAACAGCACCTCAGCGGAAGTGCAGACAGATAGGACTTCTGCTGATATTCAGCAACCTATCCCGGTGGAGAAATGATTCTGCAATGAGGTCATTATCGGAATCTGCTACATTATCATTAACAGTGGGATAGTCAACAGCTATTAGATAACAGGATACATTGACTTACCAGGGACACCAAAAGCTGCCAAAAGAGGATAGTAAATGTACTTTTCTGTAGAATTGTTGGCCGTACCATTTTGGAAGAATATTTGAATCCTGTCCGACTTTATAATTCCGATTCTAGTTCACTTCTGATCCGTTAACGCTTCCCCTTTAAAGAATAATCCGTGCCCGTGAGAAAATCAAATCTTACAATAATTAGCCTTAGTCACAAATCATTTAACAAACAAGGCGATTTTTCCGCTTCAATACCAATGACACCAATGGAAAACTGTGCAGGTCTGTCCATGAAAGTCCGCCCATAAAATTCAGTGAAGGGAAAGTAATCGCAGAGGCAATTCGCTCCAATGGGAACATCCCTCCCGGACTCTATCTGATGTTCTTGGAGCTTCACATTCATTCGTTGAAATCTTTACATCATTATAATGTCCCTGTACTGTGGTAATGACTCTCTTCAACATTACTGATGGTATCTCTAATTTAACATCACTGGTATTGACGCTACTCTAACGTTAGTGCTGGTGACTCTAATCTAACATTTCTGGTATTGACCTTACTCTAATATTCCTGGTACTGATCCAACTCTTTGCAATACGTGTAGTTCTCCCATTTAACATTCCTGGTATTCACCTCACTCTAACATTGCTGATAACGATTATAATCTAACATTACCAGTATTGACTTTACTCTCGCAATACTGGTGGTGATTATAAGCTCACATACCTGGTACTGACCTTATTGTAACATTACTGAACACAACTCTACTCTAACATCAATGGTGGTTATTCTAGCCTAAGCGACTGGCGTTGGTCCGACTTTAACGTTACTGCTGCTCACTTTGCACGGACCCTACTGTACCGTTACTGTATGTAATTGTACTTTAACGTTACTGATGGCGAAATGAAAAAGAAAGAAAATGCTAGAAATACTCAGCAGGTCATACATCATCTGTGGATAGAAAAACAGTTAACATTTCAGGGCTGTGTGACCGTTCATCAGAACTGGTGGTGATCTTACTCTAACGGTACTTGTTGTGATCCCTATACTAATGTTAATGATAGTAATCCTAAACTAGCATGACTGATGGTGCCATTTTTGTAACAATAGTTACAATAGCGGCACAGTGGCGCAGTGGTTAGCACTACAGCCTCACAGCTCCAGGGACCTGGGTTCGATTCCGGGTACTGCCTGTGTGGAGTTTGCAAGTTCTCCCTGTGTCTGCGTGGGTTTTCTCCGGGTGCTCCGGTTTCCTCCCACAAGCCAAAAGACTTGCAGGTTGATAGGTAAATTGGCCATTATAAATTGTCACTAGTATAGGTAGGTGGTAGGGAAATATAGGGACAGGTGGGGATGTTTGGTAGGAGTGTAGGATTAGTATAGATGGGTGGTTGATGTTCGGCACAGACTCGGTGGGCCGAAGGGCCTGTTTCAGTGCTGTATCTCTAATCTAATACTTGTGGTGAACTTACTCTAAAATTATTGGTGGTGACCTGACTCTAATATTACAGCGTGTAATTGCACTGTAACATTACTACTGCTTATTCGGTTTTTTCCGCCATATGAATGGTGACACTGTTTATTCTTCAGGCCTGCTGATGTGTCATCTGCACTGACCACTTACTGCAGTCCACTCCTTTGGCACTCACTTCCGCTTCCTGTGCAATTAATGTTTCTGGTTGAGCAAGGTTGTTTCCAATTTGCTATTGTGTTCATCTCTGTGTTTAGTTTCTGACCCACGTCTTTCCCATTGGAGGGACAGCCGAGCACTGCATCCTAATAAAGATGCGAATTACTCATCACCATTAAATATAGCATTGCGACATCACGAGTAATGTTTGAATAACGCAACTACCCATAATGTTAGTGTAGGATCACCATCAGTGATGATAGAGTCAGGTTGCCAAGATAATATTAGAGTAGGTTCACCAGCAGTGATGTTTCCAGATTGATTATCACCAATATTGTTAGAGGAGGATCATCACCAGTTATGTAAGGGTAGGCTCACTAACCATAACGTTGCAGTAACAAACAGTAAAGTTGTAACAGGACAGACACAGTAAAATTAGCACCTATAGTGTTAGCATAATATCACGACTAGCAATATTAGAGTTGGGACACTGCTAGTTATGCTAAGGAAGAATCATTATATTTGACACTAGATTATTGTCAGCGCATATAATGGGAGTTTAGAGATCACCACTAATAATGTTAGATTAACATCACCACCAGTAGTTTTAGAACAGGAACAATATTATTAATATTTATGTAGAATTTCTAACAGTGAAGTTAGTAACGCGACAAACACCAGTAATTTTCGAGCGGGGTCACCGCCAAAAAAATATTACTGTCGGTTCACCCTCAGCTATTTAAGGGTAGAATCACCAACAATGCTGTTCGTGCCAGGAACAACACCACTAAAGTCAGAGCTGCGTCACCGCGCAAAATGATAGAGTATGGTGACCACATATAATGTTAGGCAGTTGCCGCTATTAACATTAGAGTTGGGTTGCCACGAGTGATATTCGAGGTCATGAGATGCAATACAAATAATCTCCCAAAGCAAGTGGTTTGCCACCGACGCACATCAATGATATGAAGCGGCACATAATAATCGTTTTAAGTTTTAATTCATTCGTGGAACGTGGGCGGCGCTGGATAGGCCAGCATTTATTGCCCATCCCTAATTGCCCTTGACAAGGTTATGATGAGCTGCCTTCTTCAACCAGTGCAGTCCATATGGGGTAGGTACACCCACAATGCTGTTCGGATTCAGGCGATAAGGGTTCTGTTTGATGGGTACGTCTGTCTCTACACTAACCCCATGAAGAGCCAAATGTTTTTGACCTGGTGTATCTGCACATCCTGCTTTACACTCTTAACAATTCAACTATGTTACTTTCGTGTTGTTCAGAAAGATAGTGTAGAACTGTATCAAAATTTTCCAACAATTCTGTGTTTTCCAGTTTCACCGCAGGGCGTTCATTCTGAAAGTTATCAGTCTCTGCCCCTCCATCTAGCTCATTAAAAGTAATACTATATTTTAATCATCTTTTATCATTTGGCGCACATTTACTGACTGATATAGTTCACAATCATAGTATCTTTTCAACATATACACCTGGCACATTCTTTGCATTTTTCGGTCTGTCTGGGATACTAACCAAATATTTCACTTCACTGAGCTTCTTCTTAATGAAGTAATGTCCACTGAAAATAGCTTTCAATGGTTCCCCAGGCAAAGACAGCAAAACTAGCACCATGTTTGCAGGTTGAAAACTATGTACCTCAGCTGTTCTATCCGCTTGGGTTTTCATCACTTGCTGAGAAACATTGAGAAGTTTTCTCGCCATCTCACAGGCTTTTAACATATAACATTTATTTAGTTTATTTATTTTTATTCATTTAGAGATATAGCACTGAAACAGGCCCTTCTGCCCACCGAGTCTGTGCCGACCAACAAACACCCATTTATTATTACATTACATTATTCCCATATTCTCTACCACATCCCCACCATTCTCCTACCACCTACCTCCACTAGGGGCAATTTACAATAGCCAATTTACTTATCAATCTGCAAGTCTTTGGAGGTGGGAGTAAATCGGAGCACCCGGTGGAAACCCACGCAGACACAAGGAGAACTTGCAAACTCCGCACAGGCAGTACCCAGAACTGAACACGGGAGCTGTGAGGCTGCGGTGCTAACCACTGCGCCACTGTGCCGCCCAACATAAGAGGGTAGTTTCCTCTTCCTGTACTAAAAATATCCCCTTAATGAGTTTAAGAGACCCGTAACCTCATATCCACAGACCAATTCAATAGGACTGAAACCAGTGGACTCGTTTGGTGTGTCTTAGAGCCAAAATTTATGAAATGATGTTCCCTTACTCCAATCATGAGGATGCTCAAACAATAGGATTTAATCATCCCCTTTAGGGTTTGTTAATACCTTTCCAAAACACCTTTTGATTGCGGGTGATAAGCAGAAGATTTGGGCTCTCTCACTCCCTAATAACGCATGGCCTCTTGAAATATCCCTGACACGAAATTTGACCCCTGGTCCTACGGAATTTCTTTTGGTAATCCATATCCAGCAAAAAACTGAATCAACCCCTCAATCACCCCCTGTGTTGTGATTCTCTTTCAAGGGCTTTGTCTCTGGGAACATTTTGGCAAGCATCCGACACAATCCACAAGAACCCTACTAAACAGTTCGTCAAAAGCAGGTACCAGTGTAAATGGAGATGGCTTAAACGAAGGCTGTGGCTTCCCAAATGCCTGGCAACTAAGGCATGTTCTACAAAATTGCAACCATATCTTCACTAGAGCTTGGCCAATAAAAATGCTATCTCATCCTGGCCTGAGTCTTTTGAATATCATATGACCTACCCTCGGAATCTCATGGGTAATTCTCAACATTTAACTGTGGTAGCCGGGGGGTTGGGGGGCGGCGGTGGAGGGGGGGGTGGGGAGATGGCGGGACAACCTGATGACCTATAGCCCAATCCTTATAAGTGGGCCTCTGTGGAGGTCTGCAATTTCCTATTAGATGTCATTCTTATCATGATAACTCTCAGGGATGTTCCCAGCTTCCATCTAAGAACAGGCAGTCTGAGATGTTTTCTTTAAATTGGGGTCTGCCTGTTGTGCGTGAAGCGATTCTGCTACCACTTAGTCACAGCTATCACTGATAACCTACAGGAATTTATTGAGCTCCAGTCATGTTATGCAATTCATCTGAATCAACTCATCAGTTCAGCAGGTGGTGTCGATTCTCTCCCTTTTCGCTATCACACCAAACCAAACTTCTCCTGAGGTGCTCCAATGTCTAAGCCTGGGACTTGCATTTTTCCCTCGTGACTCTCACATCTTTCCTTAGACAATCTCCAAGTGCAACCTGTCCATGAGATCCATTTCGGTCTCCCTCGAACTTTCTCACAATAAACTGCTGACCACCCAACCTCCCTTCCTGGCTCTCATGTTAGTTGATATTATTGCTTCTCGGCTGCTACTGCACTCCTCCTCATTAAATCTAACATCAGCACCCACTTCAGAAAACAGAGCCCCGACCTCTTTCTCTCTTTGCAAACTATCACCCCATCCAGAAGCTCCATTTACTCTGCAAATCCCTTGAACGCATTGTTGTCTCCCATACCTGTGCAAATCTTTCCCACAATTCTCTGTTTAATCAGATTTCTGCCACGGCCACAGCTCTGAAACGGCCCTTTTGAAAGTCACAAATAACATCTTACATGTTTGTAACTGTGGGACACTATCCTCTTCATCCTTCTCGTACTGTCCGCTCTCTTTGACATGTTTTCCCACACCATGCACTTCACCACCAACGTCCAGTTGGGTGCGACTGTACTCGCCTGATTCCAATCCCATGCATGCATTCATTGTCAGAGAATTACCTACGAATGCTCCCCTTCCTTCTCTCACGCTGTTACATCTGGTGTCCATCAAGGATGTATCCTTGCCCTCCTCATATTTAAATTTATATGCTGCCTCTCAGCGGCATCATCTGAAAAAGAAAACATCAGGTTCCACAACTATGTTGATGACACCCAGTTCTACCACACCACCATGGCTCTTGACATACCAACTGTCAGAGATGTCAAATTCCTTGACAGACATAAAGCAATATATGAGCAGATAATTCCTACAACTACATATTGGGATGACAAAGCCCATTGCCTTCAGCCCCTAGCCACAAATTCCATTACCAAGCTACTGACTCCCTCTGCCTGATCATGTCTGATGTGGACCAGGCAGTTCCCCACGGGCCGACCTAAATGAAGCTCAGATCTATTTCGACGACATATCCACACCATCACCAAGATCACCTACTATTAATTCCAAAACATGGTCCTTCTCCACCACTGGAGCTACACTCATCCAGACAAGTTGAGGGTATTCCATTGAAGTCTTGACTTGTGCCTTGCAGATGGTGGACAGGCTTTAGGGAGTCAGGAGGTGATTTATTTGCGGCAGAATTCCCAGCCTCCGACCTCCTGTCATAGCCACGGTATTTATATGGCTGTTTCAGTTAAGTTTCTGGTCAAAGGGAGCACCCCGAATGGTGATAGTGGGATATTAAGCGATGATAATATCGTTGAAGGTTGAGGGAATATGGTTAGATTGTTTCCAGTTATAGATGGTCATTGTCAAGCTTTTGTGGCACGAATGTTACGTGCCACTTATCAGGCCATTCTGAATGTTGTTCAGGCCTTGCTGCATGATGGCATGGGTTGCTTCAGTACCTGAGGAGTCGCAACTGGTGATGAACACTGTGAAATCATCAGTGACCATCCCCACTTCTGACATTATGATGGTGAGAAGGTCATTGATGAAGCAACAGAAGATGGTTGGGCCTCGGACATTAGTCTGAGGAACTCCTGCAGTGATGTCCTGACGCTGAGATGATTGGCCTCCAGCAACCACTCCAGGTTCCTTTGTGGTAGGTATGACACCAACCAGCGAGAGTTTTCCTTCTGATTTTCATTGACTTAAATTTTGTCTGAGCTCCTTATGCCACCCTCAGTCCAACGTTTCCTTGATATCAAGGGCAATCATTCTCACTTCACTTCTGGAGTTTGACTCTCCTGACCATATTTCGACCAAGACCAAGAGGTCTGGAACAGAGTGGCTCTAGTGGAGCCCAAACTGAGGATCAGTGCACAAGTTATTACTGAGTGATTGCCACTTGATCGCACTGTCAGTGACATCTTCCAACATTTCCGTTGATTGACATTAGACTGATCGGGTGGTATTTGTCCAAATTGGTTTGGTCCTGCGTTTTGAGGACAGGAGATACTTAGACAATTTTCCACATTGTCGGGCAGATGTCAGTGTTGTGGCTGTACTGGAATAGGTGGGCTAGGTGTTCGGCAAGTTCTGGAGCACAGCACTTCATCACTACAGTCAAACAATTTTCAGGGCGCATAAACTTTGCTGTATCCAGTACATTTAGTTGGTTTTGATATCAGATGGAGTGAATCAAATGTCTGAAGACTAGCATCTATAAGGAGGACCTCGGGATGGATCATCCACTTGTCAGTTCTGGCTGAAGGTACTTCCAAATATTTCAGCCTTGCCTTTAGCACTGACATGCTGGGCTCCCTCATCATGCGGGATGGGGATATTTGTGTAGAATCATCTTTTGGTTAGTTGTTTAATTCTCCACCAACACGCACACTTGGATGTGGCAGGACTGCAAAGCTTTGCTCTGATCTGTTGGCTGTGTTTTCTTTTTGATTTTTCTATTGCATGCATGTAGTCATATAATCTGTTTTCACCAGGTGGAACCCTGTTTTTAGTTAAACTTGATGTTGCGCCTGGAATGCTCTCCTGCACTCTTCATTGATCTATGGTTGATGCCTGGCTTTATGTTAACGGTAGAGTGGGGGGAATGCCGGTGTATGAGCTTACAATTTGTGGTTGAATGAAATTCTACTGCTGCTGCTGGCCCATAGCGCCTCATGTATGAAAAGTTTTCAGCTGCAAGATCTATTCTGAATCTATCCCATTTAGCACAAGTGGCATGCTACAATGTGAAGATGGTAATTCATTTTTACAAGTATTGTATGGTGGTCACCCCTACCAATAGTGACTGGGAGACATGTATCTGTGAAGCAGATTGTTTTTTTCCAACTTGCTGGTTTCCTCACCAACTGGCACAGGCTCAGTCTGGCAGATTTGTCCTTTACGACACGGGTAGTTGGATCAGTAGTGGTGCTGCCGAGCTACATTTGGTGATGACATTGAAGTCCCCAACACAGAGTAAATTCTGTACACATGACACCCTCAGTGCTTCTTCCAAGTGGTGTTCAAAGTGAAAGAGTACCAATGCAGCAGCATGAGGTTTCCTTGCCCATGTTTCACTTGATCCCGTGAGACTGCGTGAGGTCTGGAGTTAATGCTGAGGGCAGCCGGGGCCACTCCGTCTCGACTGTGCATCACTGTGTCACCACTTCTAATCATCTGTGCTGACAGTGGGAAAGGACATACCCAAGGATAGTGATGGAGATGTCTGGGAGGTTAACTGTAAGTTATAATTCTGTGAGTATGAATATGTCAGGTTGTTTCGTGACTAGTCTGTGGGACAGCTTCCCAATTATGCACTAGTCCCAAGAAATTAATGAGGATGATTTTGCAGAGTTCACTGATCAGGGCACTCATTTGTTATTTCCGGTATCTAGGTTGATACTGAGTTGTCTGTCTGGCTTCATTCTTATTCAACATTTCTGTAGCGGTTTAATACATCTGACTGGCTTGCTACACCTTTTCAGAGAACAGTTAAGGGTGAACCATATTGCTGTCAGTTTGGATTTACAAGTAGGTCAGACTGAGTAAGGACGCCGTGTTTCTCCCCTGAAGGGCATTAGTGAACAGGAAGTGTTCTACTGAGGTAATCTGATAGATTCGTTGGCACCATTACCGAGACTAACTTTTTTATATTCAAGATATTATGAATCAGTTGAGTTTAAATTATGCTGTTGAAACACTCATCCATGCATTTGTTATCAACAGATTAGATTATTACCATGCTCTCCTGGCTGGCCAATGACCGTTAACCCTATGTAAACTTGAACGTATCCGAAACTCTGAAGCTCCTATTCTCCTCACACCTAATCACCTTCACCTATCGCTGTTGTGCTATGTAATGTACACTGGCTCCCAGAACAGAAACGCCTTGATTTTAAAATTCTTCATCCTTGTTTTCAAATCCCTTCTTTGTAATTTGAATCATTCCACCATTGATGGACCTAAACTCTGGTATCCGCTCCTTAAACCTCTCCAACTTGTCTCTCCTCCTTTAAGCCGCATCTTAAAACATACCTCTTTGACCAAGCTTTTCGTAATACTTCCTAACATGTCCCTATGTCGATGCACCTAGGATTTGCCGCACAGTATTTTGGAGTACTATCATTGTGCCTGGTACGTGTTGTCGTATCTACCAAAAGTGGCATTAAGGATGAGCAAGAGACTGAGAGAGCATCGCAGCAAAAACGGGTAGATAGATGCTCATCTCTGGCTTTGGAGCAAAATGTGCGGTATTACATGGGCTGCAGGTTATACGCAGCGTCTGATAGTCAGTTCCATTCACTGAAATGGACGCTACTGGAATGACAATGGGTTCTGTTCGATTCTAAAACAGAACAGCCGCAGCTCCAGGGAATCTGAGAATGGAGCTGCTCCGTTATACGTTGGAAAGCACAATAGGTTTTTGGAAATGTAATTGACATCATTGTTGTTGGCTTTCTGGAAGAATGTTGGTGTGAGAGTTTATAACATTCTATATTTCCCACTGTAATTGTTGTACTACCAGAGAAAATAAAATTAAAAATAGAATTTAAAATATCCATTGATAAAGATTTCAGATCTTTGCTGCTGTTCAGTTCTGCACTGATGGAAAAGGAAGATAACCCGAGCCAAGCCTGCTCTTGGTTTAAATTCTCAGCAGGTTTTCAGACTGGTTCCAGGAAACACCTCCTCCTCCTGATCTCTGAGACAGCGGCTCCTGACACTTGGATCCCAATTGTTATTCTCTATCGCTGTTTATATTCTTCTGTCCTCCGTGGCTGGGAGGTTCTCAGGACCTGGCTGTTGCTGTTTGTGGGAATATTTGACTCCGGAGGTTTGACAGGGTGTCTGCTCAATCTGACTATTGTCTGGATGGTTCCATTATCGACTGGGGAGACAGTCCCGCACAGGAGACTGTACTGGAAGAGGCAGAGACTCATGCTGATGTCAAAGGGCTGAGTTATGAGAAAATACTGGATAAAACTGGCCTGCACAAACAGAGAAGGAAATGTCTGAGAGGAAATAGGAACAAGTGGTTATCTGGGTGGAAAAAGGGAATACGGAGCATCACCTTAAGCGAAACTGTGAGAGAAGGACAAAGGGAACCGTGTTCAGTGATAGAAGATAAACATAGGAAATCAGGAAGTTGTTCTTCAGGCAAAGGGTGATCAGTACTTGCAGAGAACTCCCATATAGAGCCGTGTAAACAGGCAAAACCACTGTAATCTCTTCAGAAATGATTGGGGCCGCAGTTGGGGTCTCAAGTCCCTCCTCCTCACTTAGCAACTAGGCAGCTGAAGACAAGGCCACCAATATTGTAGTGAAGTAAATCTGTGGTTTAGAAGATGAGGAAAGCAGAGTTTCTGCAGGGTTTTGGGGTGCAAGATGTTATAGAGATTGAAAGGGTCTATGCATGGATGGATCTAATCACAGGAAATGTAAATTGAGATTTTTGCTGCACCAGGTGCAGGGGCACATGAGTGATACGGGAACGGGCCTTGGTGCGCGTTACAATATGCGTAGCAGATTTTGAGTTGGAGTTTACAGAGAGTTGTTGATGACTAAAACAGTCAGGAAAGTATTGGAATAGTCCTGTCCTGAGGTTACAGAAACCTCAATGTACCTTAAAAGAATCCCTGTATGTTGGACCCTCTCACTCTACAGTCTGAGTCCAGCCTCACAATAGAAGAGCATGGATTAAAACTCCATCAGGGAAATACCTTTAAGAGAGGAACTGGAAAACATCTGTCAACGGAACTATTAAGAAAACTACAGACACCGAGTGAAGTGTCAGAAGGAGTGGTGCAGAGATTCTTCTTATTTCTGCGGATTGTAATCAGCTGGAGGACGGGGAAAATGATATTTTTAGGAGTAAGGACATAGAAGTTGACAAATAAGGTCTAACGTTGAATCCAGAGTGAGAATGGCTGGGAACATCTGTTCAATAAGGGTGACATTGTTGGGCAGTTCAACAGGATTTAAGTTTTAAGATATCAGTTTCTCACAATATTGTCAAAGGCATTGTGAGTAAGTGTGACATGAATACAGGATCTGTCTCCACTGCTCTGTGTGTTATTGTAGTTGAATGTTTATGTCTGTGGGTTCTTTGTATCTGTGTTGAATTTTTCGCTTTTGCCACAGGCTGAGCACAAATACTGGGCCTGTCTGGGAAGGAAAAGGAACCTTTTAAAACTGTGTTTTTCAGCTTTTTCGAGTTCCATTTGGGTTCTTGTTAATCATTCGAGAGCCCTGTCCTGCTGAGGAGAAAGTAAGGGGACGGATGGCTTATGACCGCCACCACCAGCAGTGCCCTGGTCTGCCTGAGCCCTAATGTTCAGCAGGTTTCCCATGTGTTAGCTTTAACATTTTTACCCTCCTATTCAATGACAAGGTCCAGAGTTCCAGTGTTGTCTATTTACATGGTTCGGACGAACATCACCCCGCCCACCCCAATACCCTCCCCCACATTTCTCCTTTAAGAAAACGGCAATGATGCAAATACAATTTCACATGTTGACCTGCTGAGATGTTCACCATTATTGAGAACAGGAATGGAAATAATATTTCCGGCGCTAATATATGCACCAAAAAATCCAGAGGAGCGTATGATCCTGGTCCCACCGGTCCAACCGTGGTAGAGACCAGTACTGTGTGAAATTGAAAAAATTGCCCACAGCGTGCACAGATTTTTATGAGCCTTGTGTTAGAGCTGTTATTAGCTGGTGTAAAGCCTTGTGGGGAGGGGATCGGCCAATTAACTTTAAAATGAGCAGAAGGATCTCAGCGAAGATTAGGAGGCAGAGAAGTTAATAAAGTGCCCATGTCAGATCTCAACCACAGCTTAGTGGTTTACATGCCTTCAGTGAAAGTACTCGATGCTTCAGAATATTTCACAGAATGAAAACTAATTGAGGACATAAAATTACAAAATAAAATCCAAAATCATTTGTTGCGAGCAAATTAAACATTTTGTAAAACATGTATGATGGTTCCAATAGCCATCCACTTTAGGAGTATTTTTCCTTTGAGCGATACCAGTTTAGCACATAGGAACATATCTAATTAGTTCCTTTCTGTCAGTGGTGAATATGCTCTGCAGGACTGTTTTTAATTCTTTTTTGGTATGTGGGCGAGGCTGGCAAACCCCACATTTGTTGCCCATTCATGATTGGCCTTGAGAATTTGGTGGTGAGTTGCCTTCTCGAACCACCGTAGTCTATCAGTGCCACTCTTGGGGGGCGGGGGTTCCTGATGTTTTAAGAAGTGACAGTGTAGGAACGGAGATATAGTTCCAAGACAGGATGATGCGGGACTTGAAGGGAAACTTGCATGTGTCTGGTGCCCCTGTTCTTCAACGTGGTAAATGTAGTGGGTTTGGAAGATGCTGTCAAAGAAGGCCTGTTGTGTTGCCACAGCCTACCTTGTAGATGGTACACATTGCTGCCACTGTGCACCGGTGGTGTAGTGAGTGAAAGTATAAGGTGGTGGATAGCGATCTGATCAAGCAGGCTGCTTTTTCCTGTTTTTTATCCAGTTTTTGAGTGTTGGCTCTGCACTCATCCAGGCAAGTGGCGAATATTCCATCACACTCCTGACTGGTGCCTTGCAGCTAGTGGATAGGTTTTGGGGAATCAGAAATTGATTTACTCACCACAGAATTCCAAGCCTCTGACCTTCTCAAGTAGCAACAGTATTTATATGGCTTGTACAGTTAGCTTTCCCGTCAATGGTAACTCACAGGATGTTGATGGTGATGCCGTTTAATACCAAAAGGAGAAAGCTAGATTCTCTTTTCTTGTTGATGGCGATTGCCTGGTAATTGTGTGGTCCGAATGTCAGCCCAAGCCTCAATGTCGTCCAAGTCTTGCAGCATGTGGGCATGGACTGCTTCAGTTTCGGAGAGGTTGTTAATGGTACTGTGCAATCAGCAGCGATCACCCCTACTTCAGATCTTATGATAGAGCGAAGGTTATTGATGAAGCTGCTGAAGTTGTTTGGACCTCGGACAATACCCAGAGGAAATTCTGCAGTGATGTCCTGGGAATTAGATATTTGGCCTCCAACAACCAAAGTCATTTTTTTTGTACAAAGTATGACTCAAATCAGTGTAAGGTTTCACCCCCGATTCCCATTGACTTGAATTTTGCTCAGGCTCACTGACAACATAGGTATGGGCGGTAGGGCGAGTCACCGAAGAAATATTGGGAAACTACATTAAATGATGTAGTGGTAGGCAGCAATGTCTAATATGTGAAGAAAGAATGCACAACCTGCAGAAAATATGCATTCTTTTTAATGCATAAAGCCCACAAAGAAAAACATGGTCATCTGTGAGTAACAAGAAGAGTTAAAGACAATATTAGATCAGAGAAAGAGGCTTATGATTTGGTCAAAAAGAGTAGTAGGTCTAAGCATTAAGTGGAGACAATGGTTTTAGAAAAGGGAAAGCATGTTTGGCAACTCTTAGAGTATCTTTTGCACATGCAGCTCGTAAGATGAATACTGTAGGTGTAATATATTTTCTTTAAAAATATATAATTTGATAAGGTGCCACATGAAACGTTATTACGTAGAATTAGGACTCGTGGAATTGTGGGGTAATATATTAGAATGCATTGAGAATCATCAAATGCACAGAAAAGAGAGAGTGGAATAAAACAGACTTTATGGGATGATTGCAACGAGCTGGGTACCACAAGATCAGGACTTGTGCCGAGTTATTTAAATCTATACTAATAACCTAGATTATAGGACTGAGTGTAACATATCGAAGGTTGGATAAAAATTTAGTTGACACAGTAAGCGGTGAGCAGAACAACAAGAGGCTTCAGAGGTATGTAGACAGATTGGGTGAGTGGGCAAGAACATGGCAGTTGTCTCCCTCTCTTTGTAAAAATAAAAATAAAGAAAATATTTTTGATGTGAGTGTGACTGGAAAGTCTTTACAGACAGAGTGATCTGAGTTTCCTTGTACATGAATCACAGAAACGTAACATGGAGATACAGCAAGCAGAGAAGAAGGCAAATGGAATTTTAGCTTTTATTACAATGAAGTGAAATATGAGTAAATAAGTCTTACTGCAATTATACAAGGCATTGGTGAAGCCACATCTGGAGTACAGTGTGCAGTTAGGTCTCCTTACTTATAGAAGAAATTACTTCCCCTACAGTGAGTGCAACTAAGTTACAAGAGATTGGATTGGAGGATGGTCCTATGTGATCTATTCCAGAAAGTCAGTTGATGAAGGATAGAACCTGAGAAAATCTTTGCAGTCTTCTATATTTATTTACACAATTACACATTAGAAGCATACACCTCCTAACCCGCAAATCCAATCTGGGTCTATTGATAGGGAGTTCAAGTGAATCCTCAGTTAATGCCCACCATCAACATAAAATTAAACACAATATTCATACAATTAGCATTATGAAGAGAGGCTGAGTAGGCTAGGCCTGTACACCCTGTGGATTATAAGAACGAGAGGTTATCTAATTGAAACATCTGAAATTATTAAAGAACTTGTCAGAGTAGATACTGAGAAAATGTTTGCCCTGGTTGGAAACTCCAGAATATAGGGAACAGTCCCAGAATAAGGCGTCGGCCATTTAGCACTGAGATGAGGAGAAATGTCTTCATTCAAACACTAGTCAATCTTTAGAATGCTCCAACCTAGAGACTTGGGATTCTCAGGTGTTAAGTATATTCAAGAGAAAGTTAGATAGATTATTGGTACGAATGGAATTAAGGAGCATAGGGATAGTCCAGGAAGGTGGAGTTGAGGTACAAGATCACTATAGTATTGTTGAATGGCGAAAACGACCTACTCCAACTCACATTGTTCATTTAAACTTGAATTGTTCTGTGCAGTTTTTTCCCCATGTGCACAGCCCCTTTAAAAGCTTCAGAGCAGCTGTGCATAGGTATTATTTATGATAGAACAAGGCCTGTGTGGTACTGTTTAGGCAACTACGCAGCCAAGCAGATTACCGGAATATTACCAGCTTCCATTTCTTATGTTTTGATGTTACACACTATCTGTTCTCACTGGGCCCCTCCTCCCCAGGTTTCAGTGTACTCAGTTTGAAATTTGTCTTTCTATTCCGTAAAGGTCTGGTTGCTTGAGACGTCCACATTCCTACTCATGTTAATGAAATGTACCAGTGTCTGAAACCTGCAAATCCCATCATCAGATCATCCTCTGTGTTCAGATCCGATTCAGTCATTCTCGAGTGTTTGTACCCCAGATCGCCCTCTGTATTCTGACCCGGCTCAGCTCATCCCATGGTGATTTCTTTTAACCAGGACCATCCCTTGTTTTATGTCCTATTTCAGTCCATTTCCTTAAAATTTATTACCTCAGACAACCTTTTATATGTGGCCTTGTTCAGTCCATTCCTTGTGTTGTGGAGAAACGTAGAAATAGAAAGATTTAAGATAAAGAAGGAGGACATTCAGCCCATTGTATACACACTACCAGCAACGAGCTATGCAGTTTAAACAAAAGTTCTAGCTCTTTGTCCTTAGCCCTGTTGGTTCGAGCACTTGAACAGTGCATCCAAGTTGTTTTCACAAGATGTGTGATGGTTTCTGCCTCAGAAACCTACTCAACAATAACCTGCTCAACGATGCTCTGTTTGGTTCAGCCAAAACCAGTCATTTCCAATCCTCATTACAGCCTTGGTCCAAACATAGCACAAGAGCTGAATTCCAGATGTGATGTCAGTGTGACTACCCTTTGACCTCAAGGCAATAGCTAACTGAGTGTAGCATCAAGAATCTGCTGCAAAATTGAAGTTCGTTGGAATTGGGGAAAACTCTCCACTGCCTGCAGTCATACCTAGCCCAAAGTAAGGTAGTTGGTGCTGTTGGAGGCCAATTATTTTATCCCTAGTGGACCGCTGCAGGAATGTGTCAGAAGTGGAGGTGTTCGCTGATGATTGCAGTCCATGCCCGCATAAAGAAAAAAACCTGGATAACATTTGGGCTTGCGCTGAAAAGTGGCAAGTAAAAGTGCCACAAATGTACTAGGCAATGACCATTTTCAGAGTGACAGTCTAACCATCTGCTTTTGAAATTCAATGAAATTATTGAAATTATTCAGGAACATAATTCTGCAGGTGAAGAACTTCAGTTATGCGGATATGTTAGAGAAGCAGGCCGTGTTCTCCGTGGAGAGCAGATTAAGAGGCGATATGATAAAGGTGTTCCAAACCATGAGGGCTCTGGACAGATTCGATATGGATAAACGTTTCTTATTGGCCGAGGTTACCAGAACCAGAGGACAATGATTAAAGGAGAATGGCAAAATGAACCAGAGGCGAAATAAGGAAAAAGTTCTTTGCACAGCAAGTGGTTAGGATCAAGAATGCTCTGACTAAGAGTGTGGTGGAGGCCTTCAAAAAATATACAAGTATCAGGGCTACAGGAAAAAGGTCGGGGAGTGGGACAAGGTGAGTGGCAGTTGCAGAGGCCAGCACAGACATGAATGGACGAATGTCCTCTTCTGTGCTGTAACCATTCTATGATTCTATGATACCATTGTGGAATTCACAAGCATCAACATCCTGCGGGGTTACCATTGACCAGAAACTTAACAGGAGCTGCCATAGTATGGAATACTGTCCACTTCCCTGGATGATTGCTGCGCCAATCACACTCAAGAAGCTCGACACCATTCAGGAAAAGGCAGCCCACTTGATTGTCACCCCATTCACCATCTTAAGCACATAATTTCCACCATCAGCGCTCTGTGACTTCAATATGTACCGTTCACAAGAACACAACAGCATATCAACAAATAAATATTTGTTATTGCTTGCCCCAACTCCTGTTTTACTTGCTTAAAACCTTTTACATTGCTAATATTTGTCAGTTCTGAAGAAGGGTCACTAACCTGAAACGTTAACTCTGCTTCTCTCTCCACAGATGCTGCCAGACCGGCTGAGTATTTCCAGCATTTCTTGTTTTTATTTCAGATTTCCAGCATCTGCAGTATTTTGCTTTTATATTAACATACCAACAAGGATATTTCAACAACATGAATTAACCCCGCCACCTGTAATGTCTAGAAGTACAAATTCGGCCAGTGCATGGAAACAACCCCATTTCCAAGTTTCCTTCCAAGCCACACACCTTTCATTCACTGTCATTGGGACACAATCTTGGAGCTCCCTTCCTAACAGAATTATAAAGTACCTTCACAAATGGAGTGCAGCCATTCAACAAGGTGGCTCAGAGCCACCTTCTCACTGACAATTAGGAATAAACAGCAAAAGTTGGGGTTTCCAGCCACATACACAGCCCTGAATGATCAAAACATCTGACCAGTTTATAACCACTGGGTTTCGTTGCTGTTTTAATTAAAGCTCAGCATTCTTTGATGCTGATTTATAGTGATAAGTTAATTGTCTGGACAACTGCCGTTACTTTTTTTGAAGTAACTCTACCCATCTGTGTTTTACTACTCAATTGCTAGATAAATGTTTTTATATGTTTTAATGTCTATTAACCTCCTGTGTGCCAACTTTAACTTTCAGTTCCGATTTATGACCGTTTAATTTGTTTAGTGCATGACTTAGGGTTTGGATTCATCTTTCTCATTTGTAAGAAATTCTCTCACACAGGAGCTGGAGGATGACTTAATCAATGATTAATAAATTACATTCTTTCAGATCAGAACTGGGTTGAATACAACAGAGATTGTGAACGGAGTCAAACATCATTCATCCCTCCACCTACACTAGGAGGTAACCAACAAAACCCAACCTTCTCCCAACAATCCCAGACAATTCCTTAATCAGGAGTTAAAGGAGGAAATGTAGGATGCGTCTGATTTTTCAGCTGTTATCTTTCAGGATAGCTTTCTTACAACAGGATCTCAACAATATAGGATAATACCTGGATTCATGGCATAAGATATTCCATTCACCTGATGCTGTGTATGGGTTTGGTAAATATAATATAACAAGAATTGTTCTATTTGAACTTCAATAAAGTGCAGCTAAATGAACTGTCAGGTCTTTTTTTATTCATTCAAGTAGGGACAAGCGCCACAGACTAACCCGTTACAAACTGTCAGGATAAAATGGCGCATTTCTAGAATCACGTTAAGTAATAGAATTTTCATTCGTGCCTTCTACACTGAACTATATGTCGTGACAGGAATATTCCATTTCTAATTTCGCATTTTGTAGACCATTATATTGAACTCCTTGTCACAGTGATGAATTTGAGAAAAGTATTTTGTCCATCTCCTCATCATCTTAAAACCGGCATTCATCTGAAGAAATCCTATGCCCTAAAGACATAAAGCACATGGATCCTGACAACATTCAGGCAATAGTACTGCAGAACTAGCCGTGCCCCCAACCAAGCTGTTCCAGTACAGCTACAATATTGGCATCAACCCATCAATGTAGAAAACTGCCCGCTATGTAGTGTACACAAAAGCAGGACAAAGCCAACCCAGCCAATTACCGCCCCATCAGTTTACTCTCAATCATCAGTAAAGTGATGGAAGATGTCATAGACAGTGCTATCAAGCAGCAGTCGCTTAGCAATAACCTGCTGAGTGGGGCTCAGTTTGGGTTCCGCCAGGGCCACTCAGCTGCTGACCTCATTATAGCCTTTGTTCTAACATGGAGAAAGGAGCTGTACTCAAGAGGTGAGGTGAGAGTAACTGCACTGAACATCAAAGCAGCATTTGATCGTGTATGGCACCAAGGAGCCCGAGCAAAACTGGCGTCAATTGGAATCGGGGGATGGAGTTCAATCAGGGCAAATGCGAGGTGATGCATTTTGGAAGATCCAATTCAAGAGTGAACTACACAGTAAATGGAAAAGTCCTGGGGAAAATTGATGTCCCGAGAGATTTGGGTGTTCAGATCCATTGTTCCCTGAAGGTGGCACCGCAGGTCAATAGAGTGGTCAAGAAGGCATACGGCATGCTTTCCTTCATCGGACGGGGTATTGAGTACAAGAGTTGGCAGGTCATGTTACAGTTGTATAGGACTTTGGTTCGGCCACATTTGGAATACTGTGTGCAGTTCTGGTCGCCACATTACCAAAAGGATGTGGATGCTTTAGAGAGGGTGCAGAGGAGGTTCACCAGGATGTTGCCTGGTATGGAGGGCACTAGCTATGAAGAGAGGTTGAGTAGATTAGGATTATTTTCATTAGAAAGACGGAGGTTGAGTGGGGACCTGATTGAGGTGTACAAAATCATGAGAGGTATAGACAGAGTGGATAGCAAGAAGCTTTTTCCCAGAGTGGAGGATTCAATTACAAGGGGACACGAGTTCAAAGTGAAAGGGGAAACGTTTAGGGGGGATATGCGTTGAAATTTCTTTACGCAGAGGGTGGTGGGTGCATGGAACGCTTTGCCAGCGGAGGTGGTAGACGCGGGCACGATAGCTTCTTTTAAGATGTATCTAGACAGATACATGAATGGGCAGGAAGTAAAGAGATACAGACCCTTAGAAACTAGGTGACAGGTTTAGATAGAGGATTTGGATCTTCGTAGGCTTGGAGGGCCGAAGGGCCTGTTCCTGTGCTGTAATTTTCTTTGTTCTTTGTTCTTTGTGACATCAGATGTTTTTTTTTACACAGCGAGTTGTTGTGATCTGGAATCTGCTTCCTGCAGGGTGGTGGAAGCAGGTGCAATAGTGACATTTCAAAGACAAATGGATATATAAATATAGGGGGGAAACTGTACAGGGTTCTGTTGAAATAGGGACTGGGACAAATTGAATAGATCTATCAAACAGGTGTCACAGGCATGACGGACCAAATGGCCTCCTTCTATAATTCTATGATCTCTACAATATGTCTAATTAAATGGAAATAAACAGTTCCTACTGATTAACTATTGACGATCAAGAGATAAATAATGACACACATTTAGTTGTCCCCGTTTGATATCCTAACGCACACCTCGACAACCTCTCTAAGTTTTTTGTGCTCTTGATAAATCTAAGAATACTTTAAAATGGTGAGAGCGAAAACGGGTCAGATAAGTAAATCTCAAAGTAAAACATCCCCCTTTAGGGGCGAAGGCGGAGGATGCTTTCATTATCTCAGTCGAGGCAGCCATCAATAGCTGAGGGTTTATGGCTCAAAGATGTTTTGCCTGGTCCCTGGCTCCCTTGGTGATGTTACCTGGAGACAGGGTTTTGCCGCTGGTTACAATTCTTACTTTGTGGTTACCGTCTGCAATAGCTGAAGTTGGCAACTGACACATCATTAATGAACAGGAGAAGGAAACGTTGGATGTGATACAGATCCCTATATTCCTCTTCTCTGCATCTGGTGCATGTCTGCTTTAAATGAGAGGTAAAAGGGATGGGACCTGGTGATGCTGCCCCTCCACCACTATAATGGCCAAGCCTTTCTCTGGGGAAGTGGAGAGAAGCATCTTTGCGTGTAACATGCACAGATATTGTAGTGACAAGGAAATGAAGGTTGGGGTAGGTTTCATGGTATCTCTGAGTTTATGTTTCTCTTGGTGGAGGCCCATTTGGAAGGGTGCATGAGGAAACTGTCAGTGGTCCTTGTGCTGCTTCCCTTTGATTCTCAGAGGTTCTGCCAACATGTTGATGGAGGCCCAACAAGGGTAAGTAGAATTTTTTCTCACTGCAGGAATTCATGAGATTTTAGGGATTGGCTATAAACAGCATGCAAATTCCCTCAGTCCCGAGGATGGTGTCAGTAGCTGTAAAGGTGATTCACTCACACTTTCCATGCACCATGAAACATTCAGACCAGGCACTCGAATTCTAGAGTGGATTAGATTCCATTCCTTTTTAAGTGCAAACATGTTAATTTCCATATTATTCCTTCTCCAATTATTGGGAAATTTTATTTTATCTCCCTACGTTCGAGGTTTAGAGTTTGTCCAAATGATCAGGTGGAGTTTCTGATGGATCCTGCACAACAACAATATGGTTCAGTACATCGGCAGAGGGAGGTGGACCAGTCACTATTCTACTCCTTTTTATTCTCATGATACTCATCTGACATTAGAACAGATATTCAGAGGAGAAACTATAAAAAGACGACTGAGCAAAAAGCATTGAATGACCCACCACCTCTCCCAAATATTAATAACAATAATGGAGATCGATCTTTGGGGAAAACATTTTCCTTTTTGGTTTCAGTTCGCCTGTGGCGAATTAGGTCTCCAGGTAATTCATGTACCCTTCATTGGCCTGAAATCAGGTACATCCCACACACTGACTGAGATCAGCTCAAGAGTCCAGAACACTCCAATTACAGGTCTGTTAGCATCCTCTGGAGATGAGCCCTTATACTCACGCATACATTATAAATTTCCTCTATTTGTTGATGTAATGCAGCGGGTTTGTGAAATCAAACTTAGAGATGTTCTACCTTTGGAGTCTTAAATTGTTTTATCTCAGCTCACATTACGACCAGGCCCATCCTTCACATGTCATTTATTCCCTGACGTCACCATTACGGGACTGCACTAGGGAGGAGAATGATACCAAAGTGGTACAATATTTTGAGTCACAAACATCAGCGTCCATCTTGCTCCTCTATTTTAAGGGCACCAATGCTGTTCTTGGAATATTTTCCTCCATCAGTTGCTGAACATCTCTTTGCTTTAAAAATGCTGTCGTTTCTTTGGTCTAATGCAGTAGGGGGGTGAACGAATTCTGTGAGGATATTCTTGCTGCATTGTTCTAGGAGCAAAGATCAGCACTCTCTATTGTGCTAATCATACAAACTGCCCGCCAGTGAGACTGCACCAGGAGCAGAACCTGGCCAAGTGACGCTGCATTACGGTGAGTGGGCGGGTCTTATGCTGGCTGCGGTGTGATTGGGTCCTGGCTCCCTTTGTGATGACACCTGGATATATGTTTAAACTCCTGGTTACAACTCATTAATTGTAGTTACCATAGGCTGGAGTTGGAGTTGGCAGCTGGCACTGAATCAGTTTAGTTCATATAAATAGAATAACGGAAAGGGTAGAAAAGTGTAATTTAATATTAAAATAATTGAATTTTTAAAAAAAATGTTAATTAGTAATACAGTGAATTTAAGCATAATCAGAATTCTGTTTTATTCCAGATACAGAACACCGACTCTAACCAGCTGTGAGAAATTAAAGGACAGCTGAACAGTACCTCTCGACCTGGTGGTTCTTCTCTTCCTCTGGGTAAACACCTTCATGTTAAGGCTTAAGGATGAGGTTGGGTAAGGGGTGAATCAGGAACTTACATCCCATGGTATGAAATATTAACACAGGAGCACCATTCACCACGCTGGACATCCATGATAAATGTCATTAGCACAGCCGTCCACAAATATGGAGAGATATCTCAGAACACTTTGCCGGTCAGGAAAGAGACTTGCAGGAAGTAGAAGGGAGAAAGAATAATCAGAGGAGTTATGCCAATCAGAAATGGGCGTTGAGGCGGGTTATTGTGACAGGAGAGAGTGTACCAGTTAAAGGCAGAAGGGAGGTTAGGAAACATGTCTACACATAAAGGGTGGATGAATTTTTGAACTCGTTTCCACCAACAGCAATGCAAGTTGGGTCAATTGGTCGCTACTGGAGTATTGCAGGTGTGTAACATCAAACCCAGGTAATAGTCCACCCTTCCGATGAAGGGTCACTGACCCGAAACGTTAACTCTGCTTCTCTTTCCACAGATGCTGCCAAACCTGCTGAGTGGTTCCAGCATTTTTGTTTTTATTATTATTATTATTATTATTATTATAATAGTCCACCCTCCTCTTCTGGAATTTTTGTTGAAGATCATCATAAGATGTGTATGTATGTGAATACACAGAGTGTGGGTAATAAGACTGGTGAGGTACAGGCGCAGATTATCATGTGGAAATATGATGTTGTGGCCGTAACTGAGAACGACAGGACTGGCTGTTAAATATTCCTGGATATAAGCTGTTCAGGAAAGATAGGAAAGGGGAAAAGGGGGGCGGGGTGCCAGTATTGGTTAAGGAATACATTGCAGTGCTGAAGAAAAAGTATGCCCCAGAGGGGTCGAGGGCAGAATCAACTTGGCTAGAGCTAAGGAACAAAAAAGATGCAGTTACATTGTTCGGTGTTGTCTATTGGCCACCGGCTAGTAGGAAGAATATGGAGGAACAAATTTGCAAGGAAATTACAGGGAGGTGAAAAATTATATGGTAGTTATAATGGGGGACTTCAATTATCCAAATATAGACTGGGGTAATAGGAGTCTAAAGGAAGTGAGGGGGAAGATTTCCTATAGCGTGTTCAGGAAAAAAAGTTCTGCAACAGTACGTTGCTAGTCAGATGAGAAAGGAGTCACTGCTCGACCTGGTTCTTGGGAATGAGGTGGGACAGTGGATCAAGTATCAGTAGGAGAGAATTTAGGGGATTGTGACCATTGCATCATAAGGTTTAGGCTGACTATGGAAAAGAAAAAAGATCAATCCAGTGTAAGAATAATTAACTGGTGGAAGGCTAACTTCAATGGATACGAATGCAGCTGGGGGGAATAAATTGGAGTCAAAGGCTGGCAGGAAAACTGGTAGAGGAACAATCTTCAAAGAAGAGATTGTTCAGGCACAGTCAAGCTGTGTTCCCTCGAAAGGGAAAAGTAAGGCAAACAAATCCAGAACACCCTTGATGACAAATGAGGTAGAGGTTAGGCTAAAGAATAAAAAGTGTGCTTATGACAGATTCTGGATAGAAAATGCTACTGAGAAACAGGCTAAATATAGAAGATCCAGAGAAGAAGTGAAAAAAAAAAACAAATAAGAGAAGCAAAGAGAGAGCATGAAGAGAGACTGGAAGCTAGCAGTAAAGGAAATCACTACGTTTTCTATAGGCATATAAATAGTAAAAGGATGGTAAAAATGAGGAGTGGGACCGATTAGGAATCAGAAAGGGGATTTACACATGGAGGCAGAGGGCATAACTGAGGTATTAAATGGGTACTTTGCATCTGTCTTTACCAAGGAATAAGATGCAAGCAAGACAATTTTGAAAAAGGAGTTACGTCAGACACTCGAGGGGTTTAGAATTAATAAAGAAGAAGCATTGTGGTGGAATGGGCAGACAGGTGGCAGATGAAGTTCAATGCATGGAAATGTGAAGTACTTAAAGTGTATAAAGCACCACGGCCGGATATGGTGCATCTAAGGATTCTGAGGGAATGGAGGTGGAAATCACAAAGGCGCTGGCCATCATTTTTCAGTCTTTCTTAGACTCGGGAGTGGTGCCAGAGGACTGTAGAATTCAAAAAGTTACAACCTTGTTCACAAAAGGGTGTAAAGATAATCCCAGTAATTACAAGCCATTCAGTTTAACATCGGTGGTGGGAAAACTTCTAGAAAAAGCAATTCAGGACAAGCTCAATAGTCACATGGACAAATGCGAGTTAATTGAGGAAAGCCAGCATGGATTTCCTAAAGGAAAATCATATTTAACTAACTTACTGGAGTTAACGGAGAGGGTTGATGAGGGCAATGCAGTTGATGTGGTGTACATGGACTTTCAATATGCGTTTGATACATTGCCACACAGCAGACTTGTGTGCAAACCTGTCGCTCATGGAATACAAGGGACGGTAACAACATGGATACGAAATTGACTGAGTTACAGGAAACAAAGAGTAATGGTTAATGGTTGTTTTCTTTCGGGCTGGAGGAAGGTTTTAAGTGGAGTTCCCCAGGGATCAGTGTTCGGACACTTGCTTTTCATGATCTATAGTAATGATGTAGAACTTGGCGTATAGGGCACAATCTCAAAGTTTGCAGATGATACGAAACCTGCAAGCTTTATGAACTGTAAGGAAGATAGTATCGAACTTCAAAAGAACATAGACAAGTTGGTGCAATGGGCAGACAGGTGGCAGATGAAGTTCAATGCAGAGAAATGTTAAGTGATTATTTTTGATAAGAAGGTCGTGGAGAGTCAGTATAGAATGAACGGTGCAATTCTAAAGGGGGTACAGTAGCAGAGGGACCTAGGTGTATATCTGCATAAGTCATTGCTGGTAGCAGTACAGGTTAAGAGAGCGGTTAATAAATCAAACAGCATCCTGGGCTTTATTAATAGGTGGATAACGTACAAGAGCAAGGAAGTTATGTTGAACTTGTATAACAAACTAATTCGGCCTCAGCTGGGGTATTGTGTCCAATTCTGGGCACCACACTTAAGGAAAAACATGAGAGCATTAGGGAGAGTACAGAAAATATTCATGAGAATGGTCACAGGGATGAGCAATTTCAGTTATGAAGATAGTTTGGAGAAGATAGGACTGTTTTGCTTGTAGACGAGAAGGCTGAGAAGAGATTTGATCGAGGTATTCAAAGTCATGAGGGGACTGGACAGAGTAGATAGAGAGAAACTGCCCCCACTCGTGAAAGGATTGAGAACGAGAGGACACAGATTTAAAGTGTTGGTAAGAGAAGCAAAAGTGACATGAGGAAAAATCATTTTAGGCAGCCTCTAGTTAACGTCTGGAATGCGCTGCCTGAGAACGTGGTGGAGGCAGTTTAATTTAAGCATTGAAAAGAGAATTAGACAGTTATGTGAAAAGGAAGAATGCGCAGGATTATGGGGAGAAGGCAGTGGAATGGAAATGAGGGAGATGCTCCTTCAGAGAGCCAGTGGGTGTACGATGGGCAGAATGGGCCCCTTCTGCACTGCAACGATTCTGTGATCCCTGAAGACCAGGACTGTCCTTCAGCCTCCTTTTATTTCCTGACAGCACATTTACCTGACTGTAAAAAAAATTTTAAAAGTGATACCAAAGAGGTAGGATATTCCCAGTTGCAATCATCAACGATCATGTTCTCAATTATCTCTAAAGGCACCAACACTGCAGTCGGAATGATTTCATGAATCAGCTACACAAGAGCTTGCCCTGTCTTTATTCAATGGAACAAGAGGTGGACCAGTGGTGTGACGTGCATTGAATTGTGAGAATTCTCATTACAAGAGCTGGAACATAGGGAGCAATGTGCGCCTTGCCCCAAGCATTTAAACAGAAAACGGCAAAGTGGTGGGGGAGAAATGTAAAGTGACTTCACAGCACAAGGAGGGGCAGAGGAGTAAGCATAAATGTAAACCTCAAAGTACACCTCCCTATCATTTAAATTGAATCAAGTGATTGCGAAAGCAATTTTCAAACAATTGAAATAAAAGCAAAATACTGTGGATGCTGAAAATCTGAAATAAAGCTAGAAAGTGCTGGAAAAACTCAGCAGGTCTGGCAGCATCTATGGAGAGCGAAGCAGAGTAAACATTTCAGACTGGTAAACCTTCGTTAGAAGTGGAAAAAGTTGGAAATGTTCGAGGTTTTGAACAAGTTAACTGGGGTGGGGGGAAGAAAGAAAGAAGAACAAAAGGTTCAGTCCAGACACAATGTGACACCTGAAGTTAATGCAGAACTCCAGAAGCGACTATTTGGATATATATACATTGCATGGGAACATACAAGCAGATGAATTAGGAGCAGGAGTAGTCCATTCGGCCCCTTCGTGCCTGCTCCACCAGTTAATAAGATAATGGATGATCTTGATTGTGCCCTCAACTTCACTTTACAGCCTACGCCCATACTCCTGTTAGTCAAGGATTTATCCACCTCTGCCTTAAAAATATTCAATAACCTGCTTCCACCACGATCTGGGGAAGACAATTCCAAAGGCTCACAATCCTCTGAGAGAAAGCATTGCGCTTCAGGGTGGCACAGTGGTTAGCATCGCAACCTCACAGCGCCAGGGCCCTGGGTTCAATTCTGAATACTGTCTGTGCAAGTTCTACCTGTGACTGCGTGGGTTTTCGCTGGGTGCTCCTGTTTTTTCCCACAGCTGAAGACTTGCAGGTGATAGGTAAATTGGCTGTTGTAAATTGCCCCTTGTGTCGGGAGGTGATAGGGAATATGGCATCACTGCAGGGTTAGTAGAAATGGGTGGTTGTTCATCGGCACAGACTCAGTGGGCTGAAGGGCCTGTTTCAGTGCTGTATCAAAATAAATATTATCTCCATTTTAAATGGGCGACCCCTTATTTTTAAACTGTGTCCCCTAGCTCTCGTCTCTCCCACAAGGGTAAACCTCCTTTCAGTATCCACCCTGTCAAGGCCCCTCAGGATCATACAGGTTTCAATAAGATCACCTCTCATTCTTCCACATTCCAATGAATACAGACCGAACCTGTCCAAACGTTCCTCATAAGAGAACCACCGCCACCAAACACCGCCCCACCACCAACCCCCGACCCCCACCACCCGCCCCCACCACCAACCCCCGCCCCGCTACAATCCCAGGAATAAGTCGAGGGAACCTTCTCTGCAATGTCTCTAATGCATTTATATCATCTCTCAAATAAAGAAACCAAGACTGTACACTGTACTCTAGATGTGGTCTCACCAATACCCTATACAATTGTAGCAAAACATTTCTAATTTTATATTCCATTCCCCTTGCAATAAACGTCAACATTCCATATGCCTTCCTAATCTACATACCAACCTTTTTGTGATGTATGTACCTGGACCCCAGATCCCTCTGTACCTCTGAGTTCTGCAGTTTCTCTCCGATTAAATAATATGCTGCTGCAGTATTCTTCATGCCAAAGTGGATAATTCCAAGTCGTTCATATAAATTATAAACAGCTGAGGCCCCAGCAATGATCCCTGTCACATTCCACTAGTTACTGCTTGTCAACCCCCCCAAAAAGATCCATTTATTCCTAATCTCTGCTTCCTGTTACCCAACTGCCTTTAACCATGCTAATATGTCACCCGCTATACCATGAGCTCTAATTTTGCTAATTAACCTTTGATGTCGTACTTTGGCAAATGCCTTCTGGGACCACAGGTTCCCCTTTATGCACGTTGTTTGTTACTTTGGCAAAGAACTCCAATAAATTAGTCAAACATGAATTCCCATTCATAAAACCATGTTGGCTCTGCCTGATTATATTGAGATTTTCTAAGTACCCCTCTACAACCTCTGTAATAATAGATGCCAGCATTTCCCTATGACAGATGTCAAGCTAAAAGGCCTTTAGCATCTTGCATTCTGTCTCCTTCCTTTCTTGAATAGGATGTGATGACCAAGGTGGGAGAAATGCACTGTTACTTCAGTCCTACTTCTCCACGGGTCACAGTACATCAATGAATTTTCCCACCTACCAAAGAGTAGCCAAATTAGACACTCTATTTGTCCGCCAGAATAAATCACACCAAACGACGTTTCTTTAAACAACAACAAAAATTAAACATTTATTGGAAAAGAAGTAATAAGTCTTAACTACTAATATGAGAAATCTATGAATATGAAAAGCTCCTTAATTTCTTATCCCTCATGCACACACCCATGCATTGAAAAAAAACAGTTAAGCAGGGCAAAGGATTTTGCTTTACAGCTGCTTCTTGGGAATAGAAGTAATAATAAAAATAAATCAGATTAGTCACATTCTGGTAAGAAATCTTTTGTTGGGTAAGGTGTCCCAGAGTCGATAAGGCGGAGGCCACTTGCAATCTCTCCAGCCGAGGTTGATGAACAGACTTTGATGAGTAGATGTTCAAGGTAATTTAACTACAGCAGGCATCACAGAAGTCTTTCAGCAGGGGTGCAGCAACTGGTCTGCTCAGGACGCACAACAACAGCACAGCAGTAGAAGCTTTATTCAGATTCCAGGACTTCCCGAAACACAGTAGGCAACAGGAATCTCATTGGAGGTAGGAATTCTTCAGAGACAGGGGGCAATAGGAACTTGCCACCTTTCAAATGCAGGATTTCTTTTCAAAAGATGCACGTCTCCTTTACAGAGAGATCTTTTTATGGGTTTCCAGGTAGGTCAGGTCTGAGTTTGAAAATGCCTGATCTTTGTCCAACTCACTGGTTTTTAGAAGTCCAAAGTGAAAGCAAAGCCTTCCTGAGCCGATCACGTGACCAGTCAGAGAGTCTCCACTGCCGTTCAAAGTGTTGCTTTGAGGAGGTCATACCCTCGCTGGCTACCTTTAAAATGCATGCTTACAGAGTTAGCATCCAAAAATTCCAGCATTCGCAGGTGTCCAATGCTACTGAAAATTCTTTTATTCAGTTTTTTAAAACACACAGAACTCTAAGATATTAGCACAGAAATAAAACCTTTTGTAACACCTCCACGCTTGGTGAAATGAAACACCATTCTTGAATGCGTTTCATTACAATGTAAAAATAGGAGCTGAAAGCACTTAAGAAAAAAAAAATCACACTCATGCCCCTCATTCACTCTACTGGTAGTTAACACAATTTTGCACTGAACCATTCTTACTCATGCAACTCAACAAAATAATATTATTGACAAAACATCTGTGATAACATTTTTTTTTTCAGAAATGTGTACAGTTTTCAAGTGGCAAGGCTGCAACAACAAACTCCATTTGAACGCTCTGGCACCGTGGGTTTCAAACTCCTCCACCAAGGTTAATGGATTATGGTCAGTGTATATCAATTTTTTTTGTAATCACGGCGGACATATAGTTCAAAATGTTTAAGAGCTAGCAATAAACCAGCTGATCTTTTTCCACAGTGGAATACGTTTTTGATGGTGCTTCAAGTCTTTTGAAAAATTACCATACTGGCTTTTCTATGGCTGATTCGTCTTCTTGTAATAGGACTGCACCGACCCCCAGGCCATTAGCAACAATCCACTACCTTGAAGGGTGCAGTTAAATGGGAAGCAGTCAACACTGGTTCACTAGTCAAATCTGCCTTTAGCTTTTCAAAAAATGCCTGGCATTCACCTGACCACACTACCTTGGTTTTCCTTTTCTGTAGCAAATCAGTTCATGAAGTGGCTACAGTACTGAAATTTGGTGCAAACGTTCTGCAGAAAACACACATCCTCAAAAAGCCTCATGATTTTACTCTTAGTCTTAGGGATATGAACCTCTATTAAGGCTTGTGCTTTTGCCATTTTTGGCAACATTTGCCTCACTATATGCCCGAGGTAGGTCATGCTTGCTTTTGCAAATTCTCTTTTTGCCAGATTTGCCACTAAATCAGCTTCTTCTAATTTTTTAAAATCATAGTTTCTACTTTTTCTATGTGTTCCTTCCGAGTGTTACTGTAGAACCATAGAACCATAGAAAAGTTACAGCACAGAAGGAGATCATTCAGCCCATCATACCTGTGCCAACTGAAAAAAAGAAAAAAAAACACGCCGCTCTATCTAATCCTATCTTCTAGCACCCGGTCCTTAGCCTTGCAGGTTACAGCACTTCAGGTACATGTCCAGCTATCTTTTAAATGAGTTGAGGCTTTCTGACTCCACCACCGATCGGGCAGTGAATTCCAGATTCCACTACCTTCCGGATGAAAATGTTTTTCCTTTGTCCCCTCTAATCCTTCTACAAATCATCTTAAATCTGTGCCCCTTGGTACTAGGCAAAACAGGTCCTTCCTATCTGCTCTATCTGGACCCCTTATAATTTTGTACAGTGGCACAGTGGCGCAGTGGTTAGCACCGCAGCCTCACAGCTCCAGTGACCCAGGTTCAATTCTGGGTACTGTCTGTGTGGAGTTTGCAAGTTCTCCCTGTGTCTGCATGGGTTTCCTTCGGGTGCTCCGGTTTCCTCCCACAGCCAAAAGACTTGCAGGTTGATAGGTAAATTGGCCATTATACATTGCCCCTAGTAGAGGTAGGTGGTAGGGGGATATAGGGACAGGTGAGGATGTGGTAGGAATATGGCATTAGTGCAGGATTAGTATAACTGGGTCGTTAATGGTTGGCACAGACTCGGTGGGCCGAAGGGCCTTTTTCTGTGCTGTATCTATAAAACAAAAATCAATTAAGTCACCCCTCAGCCTCCTCAGTTCAAGAAAAGAACCCTAGTTGATCCAACTTCTCCTCATTGTAGCACCCTTCAAGATCTGGCAACATTCTTGTAAATCTCCTCTGTAGTGTCTCCAGAGGAATTATGTCCTTCCTGTAATGTGGTGACCAGAACTGTATGCAAAACTGCAGCTATGGCATAAGCAGAGTTTTATACAGTTCCAGCTTTGCATCAAAACAAAAGCAAAATACTGCAGATGCGGGAAATCTGAAATAAAAACAAGAAATGCTGGAAATACTCAGCCGATCTGGCAGCATTTGTGGAGAGAGAAGCAAAGTTAACGTTTCAGGTCAGTGACCCTTCAACAGAAATGGCAGAGCCAGAAATGTAATAGGTTTTAAGTAAAGCGGTGGTCGGGCAAGAGATAACAAAAGAGGTGTTGATAGGACAAAGTCACAGAGAATATCTGAGTAGGAGGTCATGCAGCAAATGCAAACGGTATGTTAATGGTGTGGTGAAAGACAAAGTGTTAGTGCAGAGAGGGTGTTAATTGACAGAAAACTGAACAGACTGGCCCCAAGAACAAACATGAACAAAAACATTGTGCAGGCACAGTAGAAACAAACTAATCAAACTAAAATAAAATAAACACAAAAAGAAAAAATAACTAAAAATTAAAATAAAAAGTGCGAGAGGCACATCATACTCCAAAATTATTCCCTTCCTAACAGCACTGTGGGTCTACCTACCCCAAATGGACTGCAGTGGTTCATGATGTCAGCTCACCACCACCTTCTCAAGGGCAATTAGGGATGGGCAATAAATGCTGGCATAGCCAGTGACGCCCACATCCCATGAATGAATTTAAAAAAAACTCAATGTTCTGTCCGGCAGGCTGTAGTGTGCCTAATCGGTAAATGAGATGATGTTCCTCGAACTTGTGTTGATGTTCACTGGAACACTGCAGCAATCCCAGGACAGAGATGTGAACATGAGAGCGGGGGAGTGGGGGTGGGGTGGGTGTTGAAATGGCCAGCAACCGGAAGCTCGGGGTCATTTTTTCGGACTGAGAGGAGGTGTTCAGCAATGTGGTCACCCAGTCTGCCTTTGGTCTCCCCAATGTACAGGAGACCACATTGTGAGCAGTGAATACAATATAGTAAATTGAAAGAAGTGCAATTAAATCGCTGCTTCACCTGAAAGGAGAGTTTGAGGCCTGGGATAGTGAGAAGAGAGGCGGGTA
Source organism: Heterodontus francisci (assembly GCF_036365525.1). Classification (NCBI taxonomy): domain Eukaryota; kingdom Metazoa; phylum Chordata; class Chondrichthyes; order Heterodontiformes; family Heterodontidae; genus Heterodontus; species Heterodontus francisci. The sequence continues at coordinate 30,880,756 of NC_090412.1, read as the reverse complement.
TTACACCTCCTGCGATTGCAGGGGAAGGTGCCGTGGGAAGTGGACGAGATGGCGGGGGTAATGGAGGAGTGGACCAGGGTGCCCTGGAGGAAATGATCCCTTCAGAATACTGACAGGAGAGGGGAGGGGAATATGCATTTGGCAGTGGCATCACGCTGGAGCTGGCAGTAGTGGTGGAGGATGATCCTTTGGATGTGGAGGCTGGTATGGTGGAAAGTGAGGACAAGGGGAACCCTGTCGTGGTTCTGGAAGGAAGGGGAATGGGTGAGGGTAGAGGTGTGGGAAATGGGCTGGACCTGGTTGAGGGCCCTGTCAACCACAGTGGGGTGGGGTGGGGGAATCCTCGGTTGAGGAAAAGGGAAGACATATCAGAAGTGCGGTCATGGAAGGTTGAGCTTTTCTTTCACCACACCATTAACATATCATTTGTTATTGCTCCATGACCTTCTAATCAGTTATTCTCTGTGACATTGTCCTATCAACACCTTCTCTTTTGTTATCTCTTGCCCCACCCCCGCTTCACTTGCTTAAAACCTATTACATTTATGGATCTGCCATTTCTGATGAAGGGTCATTAACCCAAAACGTTAACTCTGCTTCTCTCTCCACGGATGCTGGCAGACCTGCTGAGTATTTCCAGCATTTCATGTCTTTATTCCAGCATTACATCCCTGCTTCCATATTCTATTCCTCGGCCAATAAAGTAAAGCATTCCATATGCCTTCTTCACCACTCTGGCTACCTGTCCTGCAACCTTCAGGGATCTGTAGTGTGGACATGAACTCTAAGGTCTCTCACTTCTTCTACCCCTCTCAATATCCTCCCAGTTTTATGTATTCCCTTGTTTTGTTTGCCCTCCCCAACTGCATTAATCCACACTTCTCTGGATTGAATTCCATTTGTCACTTTTCTGCTCACTCAGCCAAACCATTGATATCATTCTGGAGTCTACAGCTATCAACTTCACTATCAGCTACACGGTCAATTTTTGTGACATCTGCAAATTTCCTAATAATGCCTCCCATATTTAAGTCCAAATCATTAATATGTACCACAAACACTAAGGGACCCAACACTGAGCCCTGTGCAACGACACTGGAAACAGATTTTCATTCGCAAGCATATTCATCGACCACTATCCTTTATTTCCTATCACTGAGCCAACCTGCCACATTCCCCTGTATCCCATGGGCTTTCATTTTTCTCACCAGTCTGCCATGTGGGACCTTGTCAAATGCCTCCCTAAATTCCACGTCGATCACATCCACTGCACTACCGGCATCAATCTTCCCTGTTACTTCGTCAAAAAATTCAATCAAGTTAATAAGACATGACCTTCCCTTAACAAAGTCATGCCAACTCTCCCTGATAAATCTGTGCCTTTCTGAGTGGCAGTTTATCCTGTGTCTTAGAATTGATTCTAATAATTTGCCCACCACTGAGGTCAGGCTGACCAGTCTATAATTATTTGTCCTATCCTTCGCACCCTTTTTACCCAATGGTACAACACTCACAGACCTCCAATGCTTCAGTACCTCACTTGTATCCAGTGAGGATTTAAAGATGATCCTCAGAGCATCTGCCATTTCCTTCCTGGCTTCCTTTGACAACCTCGGATACAATCCATCCGGCACTGGTGATTTATCCACTTTCAACAATGTCAGACCCTCTAGTACTTCCTCCTTCATTACGCATATCATATCTAATATTTCACAATCCTCCTCTTTTACTACAATGTTTGCGTCATTCCTCTCCTTTGTGAAGACAGAGACAAAAAAAACGAATTTAGAACCCTGCCCACATCCTCTGCATCCACGCATACGTTCCCTTGTACATCTCTGATAGACCCTACCCTTTCCTGAGTTATCCTCTTGCACTTAATGCACTGATAAAACATCTTTAGGTTTTCCTTGATTTTACCTGCCAATAATTGTTCATGTCCTTCCTTTGCATTCCTAATTTCTTCTTTTACTCTACCACTGCACTCTCTATACTCCTGTCACCTTTCTGCAATATTAAGTTTTTTGTGATCGTAATAAACTTTCTTTTTCTGCTTTATCTTACCCTATAAGCTTCTAGATCCCCAGAGGGTTCTAGAGTTGGCCGTACCACCCTTTATCCTGATTGGGACATGCCTACACTGTGCCGATAGAATCTCTCTTTTGAATGCCTCCCAGTGATTTACTACTTCAAGTAGCTGTGTCCAGTCCACTTTTGCGAGATCACCTCTCAGCTTTGTAAAATTTGCCTTTCCCCAATTTAGAACTTTGACTCATGTTTTATCTTTGTCATTTTCCATGATTATGTAAAAACTAATTGTATTATGGTCACTATCTACAAAATAGTCACCCATTGCTATTTCATCCACTTATCCAGCTTCATCACCGACGACTGTACTTCGAATTGTGCCCCCTCTCTTTGGGTGTGTTACGTGCTGGTTATAAAATTTGTCTTGAATGCAGTTCATGAATTTTGTGCCCTTCAAACTGTATGTATCCCAGTCGATATTAGTGTAGTTGAAATCCCCATCAACTATTGCCCTCTTGTTTTTACAGTCACAAATTTGCCTACACATTTGTTCTTCCATCTCCCTCTCTCTATTTGGGGGTCTATAGTATAGTCCTTGTAGTGTGGTTGTCCCTTTTGTATTTCTGAGCTCAACCCATATGGCCTCATTGGACAATTAATTTATCTGTTATTGATTCCGTAACCATTAATGCTACAGCACTTCAACGTTTCCTTCCAAGCCACGTACCTTTCATTCACTGTCGCTGGGATAAAATCCTGGAGCTCTCTTCCTAACAGCACTGTGAACATACCTTCACAAATGGACAGCAGCTGTTCAAAACGAGGCTCACTACCACCTCCTCACGGACAATTTAAATGGACACCAGAAGCAGGGGTTTCCAACCACGCCTATATTTCATGAATGAATTAATAACGTCTCACCAATTAATAACAGTAGGGTCTGTTTACTGTTGTGCTAAACGCTCAATATCCTTTGATGCTGATTTATAATGATTAGTTAATTGTTCGGACAACCTTCGCTACTGAAGTTTGTGAAGTAACTCTACCCATTAGTGTTTTGGTTCTCAATTGTTAGAAAAATCTTTTTATATCTGTTAATGCTTATTAAGCTCAAGTGTGCCTAACTTTAACTGACAGCTCTGATTTGTGACCACTTAATTTGTTTAGCGCATGACGTAGGGTTTGGATTCTTCCTTCTCATTTGCAAGAATTTTTCTCACTCAGAAGCTTGGGGATAAGTTAATCGATGGTTAATAAATAGCATTATTTTTGATCTGAACTGGGTAAAATGCAACAGAGATCGTGAACTTAGTCGAACATTATTCATCCCTCCACCTACACTGGGAGGTAACCACACAACCCAACCGCCCCCCACCAATCCCAGACAATTCCTTACTCGGGAGTTAAAGGAGGGAATCTAGGATGTGTCTGATGTTTCAGCTGTTATCTTTCAGGATAGCAAAGCTTAGCTTTCTGACAACAGGATCTCCACAACTGAGGAGAATGCTTGGATTCACAGTACAGGATATTCCATACACCTGTTGCACTGTATGGGCTCGGTAAAAATAATACATCAGAATTCCACTATTTGAACTTCATTAAAGTGCGATAACTGAGTTGTCAGGGCTTTCTTTTTTGATTTATTAAAGTCGGGACAGGTGCCACAGACTATCCCATTTCAAACTGTCAGGATACATTTGCGAATTTCTGTAATACCGTTAAGTATTAGTATTCTCATTCTGTTCTTCTACACTGAAGTATATGTCCTGACAGGATCATTCCATTTCTAATTTCACATTTTGTCGATCGTGATGATTGAACTCCGTGTCACAGTGATGAATTTGGAAAATAAAGAACTTTGGCCAAATCCTCATCATCTTAAAACTGACATTTATCCGAAGGAATCCTATGTTCTAAAGACATAATGCGTAATTTCGTATGATTTATTCAAATTTGGAATTTTGAAGTACTGGAATCTCTGCAAATGATGGAGTGGGACGTTTGGCATTGCACAGAGATAATTACATATTGAAAACAGGCTACGGGCAAATGGCAATCTCTGAAACAAAGATGTTTATTGAAGCTCTGTCGTCTTCTTGTTAATAGATTATTACATGTGTTTTGTTTAATAGAATCTCAACGGGGATGAGGGTATCTTAGAATAAAATGAAAATCATGCCACATTGGTAACAGTATAAAAGAATTTATCTATTCTGGGTGGGTTTTGACCATTTGAAGCAGTCGTACTGCCCTGTGTTCTTGGATTACAGCTCTGTCCTCCTCTTTCCACAAACATTTAATTTCTCTTCTTCAAATACACATCTGTTTTCCACTTAACCTTTTCACTAAAGCAAAACATTCCGTGCTCCAACAACCTTTGCCTAAAGAAGTTACTGCTCATCTTTCTGTGCATGTTAATTTGATCACCTTTACCACTAACTAGCCAACTAGGGAGAATAATCTCCCTCTCTTAATTTCGCGAAAGCTATGCTTAATATTTAAACCCTGTATTAAATATTCTCTTCGTTTTCTCTTCTCTACTGCATATAGATACAATGTCCTATTTTTCATCATCAATACGGTTCTGATCCCTGGTGCATCTACGCTATCTGCTCTCTGCTCGAAAATCCTTTCCAAAATGAGGAGACCAAAGATTCATCTGGTAGTCTAATGGCGGCCTTAGCAGTTTTTTTTTGCAAAGAATTATCACCACTTGTTCAGTCTTGTGGTGCTTCCAAAATTTTGTTTTTTTTTTGTCTTATGGACTTTGCACCAGGAAAGCAGTTTTGTCCCTCGAGCTTCTTGTTTATCCAGACCCTGCAGCTCCTTTTCATTGAGAACCTGCTCCTATTATTTGGCGTTCCTGTCAAATTGAAGAGAGATGAGAGATTAAATAATTGTAACTGATTCAAACTCCCTGGTATTTATACAAATATTATGTGGAATAATGTGAAAATGCATAACAAACCGATAATTATGAAAGATGCTTTCTGACTATCTGCAGACGTTCGGCTAAACACCAAATGCTCAACATCAGTTTTACATTTTTTTAAATTTCTGACTGTTTTTTGCAAATAACTGTTCGAATATAATAGTTAATAACCTCATGTCAAATTATTTAGTACTACATTCCTTTCGCATTCAGTTTCGGAAACTGGGACAGGATATCAAGCTTCCACATCCATCCTATAATGAGGTGACCAGAACTGAACACAATATTCCAAGTGTGGTCAAACCAGGGCCTTTTAGAGCTGCAGCATAACCTCGCGGCTCTTAAACTCAATCCCCCTGTTAATGAAAGCCAACACACCATACGCCTCCTTAACAACGCTATTAACTTGGGTGGCAAAATTGAGCGATCTATGGACATGGACCCCAAGATCCCTCTGTTCCTCCACACTATCAAGAATCCTGTCTTTAAGCCTGTATTCTGCATTCAACTTCGACCTTCCAAAATGAATCAGTTAACACTTTTCCATGTTGAACTCCATCTGCCACTTCTCAGCCCAGCTCTGCATCCTGTCAATGTCCCGTTGCAACCTACAACAGCCTTCCACACTATCAACAACTCCAGCAACCTTCGTGTCATCGGCAAACTTGCTAACCCAGCCTTCCACTTCCTCATCCAAGTCATTTATAAAAGTCACAAAGAGCAGAGGTCCCAGAACAGATCCTTGTGGAACACCACTGATCACCGAGCTCCATGCTGAATACTTTCCATCTACTACCACCCTCTGACTTCTATGGGCCAGCCAAGTTTGTATCCAGACAGCCAACTTTCCCTGAATCCCATGCCTCCTTGCTTTCTGAATGAGCCTACCATGGGGAACCTTATCGAATGCCTTGCTAAAATCCATATACACCACATCCACTGCTCTTCCTTCATCAATGTGTTTTGTCACATCTTCAAAGAATTCAATAAGGCTTGTGAGGCATGACCTGCCCCTAACAAAGCCATGCTGACTGTCTCTAATCAAACCATACGTTTCCAAATAATCATAAATCCTGTCTCTCAGAAACCTCTCCAATAATTTGCCCACTACCGACGTCAGACTGACTGGTCTATAATTCCCAGGGTTATCCCTATTCCCTTTCTTGAACATGGGAACAACATTTGCCATTCTCCAGTCATCCGGTACTACTCCAGTGGACAGTGAAGACGCAAAGATCATCGCCAAAGGTGTAGCAATCTCTTCCCTCGCTTCCCGTAATATCCTTGGGTATATCTCATCTGGCCCCGGGGACTTATCTACCCTCATATCATTCAAAATTTCCAGGACATCCTCCCACTTAACCTCAACCTGTTCGAGCATATCAGTCTGTTCCACGCTGTCCTCACAAACGACCAGGTCCCTCTCACTAGTGAATACTGAAGCAAAGTATTTATTAAGGACCTCCCCTACCTCCTCCGACTCCAGGCACAAGTTCCCTCCACTATCCCTGATCAGCCCTACCCTCACTCTGGCCATCCTCTTGTTCCTCACATAAGTGTAGAACGCCTTGGGATTTTCCTTAATCCTACCCACCAAGACTTTTTCATGTCCCCTTCAAGCTCTCCTAAGTCCATTCTTCAATTCATTCCTGGCTACCTTGTAACCCTCTAGAGCCCTGTCTGATCCTTGCTTCCTGAACCTTAAGTAAGCTTCCTTCTTCCTCTTGACTAGCTGTTCCACATCTCTTGTCATCCAAGGTTCCTTCACCCTACCATCCCTTCTTTGCCTCATTGGGACAAAACTATCCAGCAGTCGCAGCAAGTGCTCCCTAAACAACCTCCACATTTCTGTCGTGCATTTCCCTGAGAACATCTGTTCCCAATTCATGCTCCCCAGTTCCTGACTAATAGCATTGTAATTCCACCTCCCCCAATTAAATATGTTCCTATCCCATCTGCTCCTGTCCCTCTCCATGACTATAGTAAAGGTCAGGGAGTTCTGATCACCATCAGCGAAATGCTCTCCCACCGATAGATCTGGCACCTGGCCTGGTTCGTTGTCAAGCACCGTCCAACATAGTCTCCCTTCTAGTCGGCCTATCTACATATTGAGTCAGGAAACCATCCTGGACACACCTGACAAAAACTGCTCCATCCAAACTATTTGCATTAAGGAGGTTCCAATCAATATTAGGGAAGTTGAAGTCACCCATGACAACAACCCTGTTACTTCTGCACCTTTCCAAAATCTGCCTCCCAATCTGTTACTCCATGTCTCTGTTGCTATTGGGGGGTCTATAGAAAACTCCCAACAAAGTGACTGCTCCCTTCCTGTTTCTGACTTCCACCCATAATGACTCAGTCGACAAACCCTCCTCGACGACCTCCCTTTCTGCAGCTGTGATACTATCCCTGAGTAGCAATGCCACTCCCCCACCTCTTTTACCTCCCTCCCTATTCCTTTTGAAACATCTAAACGCCGGAACATCCAACATCCATTCCTGCTCCTGTGATATCCACGTCTCCGTAATGGCCACAACATCGTAGCTCCATAACTGATCCATGCTCTAAGTTCATCACCCTTATTCCTGACACTTCTTGCGTTAAAATAGACACACTTCAACCCATCATACTGGCTGCAACTTTGCCCTGTCAATTGTCTAACCTTCCTCACAGACTCTCTGCACTCGGTATCTGCCTGTTCAACAGCTACCCCATCCATTGATCCATAGCTCCGGTTCCCATCTACTTGTGATGAGTGAGAGACACCAGTCAGTGTACAATCGACATTTTCATTAAACATCTGGAGCAAAAGAGATGAAACGTCACATTGATTAATGTCGAGTTCTGACAGTTTACTCCATTTGAAAACTTATCATGTGACAAGATCATAGTTCCATTTGTCAATGAGGAATGACATCTGATCGTGAGACCCACACTTGCAATAATCACATCAATCTTCCCAGAGTGTTACCACTATCGATGATAGCAGGATCTTTCTTTCCACACCATGAAGCCTTCCTGATGAACTTAACTTGCACGTCTGATCCCAGTACCTCGAAAATAAGGCAGTTCCCTCTTTTACCCACATGCATGACGCCACTACCAAAGCACATCATTACCATCTTTGAAACGTTTATTTTAAATGCGCTGAATTTACAAGAATAAATTATGTTTACTCAATGAACGAAGGGTGAAGAAAGAATGTACTGAAACCACCAAAGGTGCTAATAAATAGAAGCGCAAAAGAGCTTATGTATTTCTCACATTACCGAAAAGACCTTGTACAAATGGAAATAATTTGAAATTGATCTTCAGATGTGAACAAGCTGTCGATAATTCTATCCGCATTTTCCAACTAATCTCAAAATTAGTGCCCAAAGAGATTTCAGCACATTCTTCAGCTCTTCTCTGAATTTTCTCTGGGTCGCTACATAAATACACGGGTTTTGAACACAGCTCAAAAACTTAAGGCATGCTCCGGTTTCAGAGGCGATATATCCTGGGGCTGTGCGGTCACCACGGTAATTATTGGTGTTTGTCAGTCTGGTCGCCACGAAACTCACGGCAACTGTCAACCACAACAGTATAAAACAGCCCGATACAGTGAACAATAAAATAATGGATTTCCTTCGGTTCTCCATTTCTGAATCACTGAGATTCTCAATCCTGTTACCCCGGAGTTTCCTGCGGATTCTATTGGCCACTAAAATACGTCCAATGGTTGAACAATTAAATTAGACAATTAAAGTAAAAGGAAGCCAAACGACCCAGGCGCTGTGAAACCAGACCAACGCTGTAACGAGTGGTGAAGAAAAAAAATCCACACTTGCCGACAGCCCCACTGCTCCTTGTTAATTATTTGCTGAGGTTCGTATGCAAATAAAAAGAGAATGTTCTTCAAAAAACTCAGGGAACAGAACACTGTTATAACCACGCCTGCAGTTCCTGCTGTGCAATATCTTGTTTCCAACTCTGGAAGCAGACAGCTACAAAACGGTCAAATGTGAAGGAGACTGTGAACTAAACAGACAAATCAAAGTTGATAGTAGCTGTGTATATAATAACCCTACACACCGGAGTGTAAGACAGGAATTAAAGTGGAAATTGATAGTTGAAAATACGATGCAACATAACCAGGAGATCTGCTGTTGCCATGGCCACCATATAAACAGAAATACCTTTGGAAAGGCCGCAGTTTCTTCAGGAGAGAATTATAATTGCCATCAAGTTCACGGTAAGAAAGAGAGACGAGATAAAGAATATTGTACTGGCTGTTTGAAAAATAAATCGCGATATCTCTTGACAGCATTCTCCTCCATTCAGTGTGATTATATAAGTTTAACCGTGGAGCCTTTGCCTGGAAAACCCGACCATATATTTTAATGAGCTGCTGTAGCGCTCACTCTGCACGGGTGACATTTAATTCTTTGGTCGGACCTTCAAAGTACATTTTCACATCAGTAAGACTATCAGATTAAGGGAAACAGAGAAACTGTGCACACCCCGTTCACAAGTTTGCTCCAGTAACCACCGACTGTGTAATGCTGACATCGGGGAAACACGTTATCTTATTCAACATGTGGTATAAATCGAGAGATATTCAACACAGATTACGAACAAATGGTTAATAATGGCTCACCAAGAATACCCGGGACTGCGACAATCGGGTAGTAAATGTCTTTCATCAACAGAATTGCTGGTTTCCCCATTTTATGTGAGAATGGATGAATGCTGTAGGAGTTGAAAGACTGATGCACGTCTGAGCTTGTGCGGGGGAACCTATATTTAAAGAGACATTAATTCTCCAAGGAGTCAATCAGCTTTGATCATCATTAGCATTAGTTATAGTCATTTAACAAATAGACTCAGCAAGTTGTTTTTTTTTTCTAACTATTCAGAATTAAGGGAAAGGTTAACACAAAGTCAGTTTTAAAAACACTGAGTTAAAACATTATTTACAAGGGGAATTAATATGGATCCTGTTCCCACAGGACCAGCCAACACAGCGCACTGAATTGTTCTGATGCTGTCCTTGACACTAACCTAATGATTCAACACCTGCACATCAGGCAGCAGAAGAAATCATACAATATTTGTGATCAAAATAGTCCTGCAGTAATGCAGGTGATTTTAGTTTTTTGAGACTAGAGGGACTAGTACATGTACATAGAGGTATGCGTGCTTATCCTTGCTGCAGTTACACCACATTCACAGTGGAAGTGGCCATATTCCTCGGGTACTATTGGTGAGCAGGCTGGTCCTGGAAAAGTGGTAATGCCATTACTTGCTCCAGAGGTGACCAGGTTCCTCTGATACTAATGGTACCTATGATTACAGTAAATGTGCCCAACTTCCTCTGTACTAGTGGCACCTACACTTACAGGAGATGTGATCATCCTTCTCCAATACTCGTGGTTCAGCACACTTACACTGGAGATAACAACCCTTTTCAGATACTGGTTGTGATTCCCTTTGTTTACTCTAGAGTTGGCCACTGGTGTTAGCCCTACAGTTATGTGAGATAAAACAATATTCCTCTGGTATTTGTGATCACCTATAATTGTAATGGCGGTAACAGCACTCCTTCACTACTAATGGTTTCCGACACTTACATAAGAACTAAAGAATAGATGAAATAGGAGCAGTAGTAGGACATATACCTCTCAATCCTGCTCCACCACTCAATATGATCATGGCTGATCTTCTGCCTTAACTCCACTTTCATGCCCGCTTCCTATAGTCCTATTCCTGGAAAGGCTCAAAAAGTGCTCATCTCAGTTTTAAATATATTCATTCAATGATGGCGCATCCACAATTCCCTGGAGTACACAAATCCAACGATCCAGAACCCTTTGACTGAAGACATTTCTCTTCATCACAGTCCTAACCCTAACCATAAACTCTTATCCTGAGAATGTACCCCTACATGTTCTGGATTCCCCAGGCAGGAATCCCTTGCAAATCCCTTCAGATTCTGACTTGTTTCAAAGGGATCACCTCTCATTCTTCTAAACTCCAGAGTGTAATGGAAATCATGAGGGTAAGAAAGCTAGCATAAAGGCACTTTACCTGAATGATCGTAGCATTCGTAACAAGGTTGATGGGTTAACAGCACAAATCATCACGAATAAATATGATTTGGTAGCCATTAAGGAGACATAGTTACAGGTTGGTCACGACTGGGAGTTTAATATCCAGGGGTACCAGACTATTCGGAAGGACAGACAGGAAGGTAAGGGAGGTGGTGTAGCTCTGATACTCAAGGACGACATCAGGGCGGTGCTGAGAGATGATATAGGTTCTATGGAGAATGAGGTTGAATCCATTTGGGTGGAAATTAGAAACTCTAAGAAGAAAAAGTCATTGATAGGCGTAGTCTATAGGCCACCAAATAATAACATCACATTGGGGCGGGCATTAAACAAAGAAATAACTAATGCCTGGAAAAATGGTACGGCAATTATCACCGGGGATTTTAATCTGCATGTGGATTGGTCGAACCAGCTCAGTCAGGGTAGCCTTGAGGAGGAGTTCATTGAGTGTATCCATGATAGTTTTCTTGAACAGTATGTAATGGAACCGATGAAGGAGCAAGCTATCCTAGATCTAGTCCTGTGTAATGAGACAGGAATAATTAATGACCTCATAGTTAGGGATCCTCTTGGAAGGAGTGACCACAGTATGGTTGAATTTAGAATACAGATGGAGAGTGTGAAGACAAAATTCAATACCAGGCTCCTGCGCGTGAACAAGGGGGACTACAATAGAATGAGGGAGGACTTGGCTAAAGTTGACTGGAAACAAAGATTTTACGGTGGCACAGTTGACGAGCAGTGGAGGACTTTCAAAGCAATTTTTCAAAGTGCTCAGCAAAAGTATATTCCAGTGAAAAGGAAGGACTGGAAGAAAAGGGGTAATCTGCCATGGGTGTCTAAGGAAATAAGGGAGGCTATCAAATTGAAAGAGAAGGCATACAAAAAGGCCAAAAGCAGCATGAAACTAGAAGATTGGAAAACTTTAAAGGTCAACAGAAAGCCAAAAAAAGAGCTATAACGAAAAGTAAGATAGAACATGAGAAAAAACTAGCACAGAATATAAAGTCAGATAGCAGAAGTTTCTATAAATATATAAAACGAAAGAGAGTGGCTAAAGTAAACGTTGGTCCTTTAGAGGATGAGAAGGGGAATTTAGTTATGGGATATGATGAAATGGCCGAGGCATTAAACAGGTATTTTGTATCGGTTTTTACAGTGGAGGACATTAATAACATGCCAGTAATTGACAAAGAGACGAACGTAGGTGAGGACCTGGAAACAATCATTATTATGGAAGAGGTAGTGTTGGGCAAGCTAATGGAGCTAAGGATTGATAAGTCTCCTGGCCCTGATGGAATGCATCCCAGGGTACTAAAAGAGATGGCGGGAGAAATAGCAGGTGCACTGGCGGTAATTTTCCAAAATTCTCTGGACTCTGGGGTAGTCCCAGTTGATTGGAAAACAGCAGATGTGAAGCCACTGTTTAAAAATGGAGGTAGACAAAAGATGGGGAATTATAGACCGGTTAGTTTAACCTCTGTAGTGGGGAAGATGCTTGAGTCTATTATCAAGGAAGAAATAGCAGGGCATCTCGATAGAAATTGTCCCATTGGGCAGACGCAGCATGGGTTCATGAAGGGCAGGGCATGCTTGACAAAGCTTTTGGAATTCTATGATGACATTACGAGCAAGGTGGACAATGGGGACCCAGTGGTGGTGTACCTAGATTTCCAAAATGCCTTCAACAAGGTGCCACACAAGAGGCTGCTGCATAAGATAAGGATGCATGGTGTCAGGGGTAAAGTATTAGCATGGATAGAGGATTGGTTGACTAACAGGAAGCAGAGGGTGGGGATAAATGAGTGCTATTCTGGTTGGCAATCAGTCACTAGTGGTGTGCCTCAGGGATCGGTGTTGGGACCGCAATTATTTACAATTTATATAGATGATTTGGAGTTGGGGACCACGTGTAGGGTGTCAAAGTTTGCAGATGACACTAAGATGAGTGGCAGTGCAAAGTGTGCAGATGACTGTGAAACTTTGCAGAGGAACATAGATACGTTGAGTGAGTGGGCAAAGGTCTGGCAGATGGAATACAATGTTAATAAATGTGAAGTCATTCATTTCGGTAGGAGTAACAGGAAAAATGATTATTACTTGAATGGTGAAAAAGTTGCAGCATGCTGCTATGCAGAGGGACCTGGGTGTCCTTGTGCATGAATCGCAGAAGGTTGGTTTGCAGGTACAGCAAGTAATTAGGAAGGCAAATGGAATTTTGTCCTTCATTGCTAAAGGGATTGAGTTTAAAAGCAGAGAGGTTATGTTGCAGCTGTATAAGGTACTGGTGAGGCCGCACCTGGAGTACTGTGTGCAGTTTTGGTCTCCTTACCTGAGAAAGGATATACTGGCACTGGAGAGGGTGCAGAGGAGGTTCACTAGGTTGATTCCGGAGTTGAGTGTGTTGGCTTATGAGGAAAGACTGAGTAGATTGGGATTATATTCATTTGAGTTCAGAAGAATGAGGGGGAATCTAAAAGAAACGTATGAAATCATGAATGGAATAGATAATATACAAGTAGAGAGGATGTTTCCGCTGGCAGGTGAAGCTAGGACAAGAGGGCATAGCCTCAAGATTAGAGGGAGAAGATTTAGGACTGAATTGAGAAGGAACTTCTTCACCCAGAGGGTTGTTAATCTATGGAATTCCTTGCCCAGTGAAGTAGTTGATGCATCTTCAGTAAACGTTTTTAAAGCTAAGGTAGATATCTTTTTGAAAAATAAAGCAATTAAGGGATTCAGTGAGAGCGCGAGTAAGTGGATCTGAGTCCACGAAAAGATCAGCCATGATTTTATTGAATGGTGCAGCAGGCTCGAGGGGCCGGACGGCCTTCTCCTGCTCCTAGTTCTTATGAATTTACTCAATCTCTTATCAAAGGACAACTCACTCATCCCAGGAATCAATCTAGTGATCTATCGCTGTACTGCTTGATGTGAAGACCCAAAGGCCTGACAGAAGGCGGGGGTAATGGTGGGGGTGGTGGGTGGTGGGGGGAGATCTTGTTTGACTTAAAAAATAATGACCATAACAGCAAACGGTACCCTTTCCATCTGCAATACCGAATCACCCATGAAAACCCTTTGCATCTAAGTTCTCTTCTTCATTCTTTTGCACTGTCAGCTGAGATGGAGGAAGACTGCTGACCTTGCAGCCCCTTTGGCTATCAATTTTGTCCTCTGTTTGCCTGAGGCCTGGTGGGCCCCGGTATCTTGGGGTCCTCCTGTACAAAAAAAAAACACCCTCTGTCGTCAGGCATGAAGGAGCATTTGGCGTCACTGCAAAGGGAAGAGGAACTGCTGGACTCAGCAGGAGCACCCTGATACGAGCCCCAGAACTGGTGAGCAGCCGCTTCCCCGCTCTTGCAAGGCAGACTTGTGTCTCCCTGTTGACCTGAGCTGGTGGTGACTCCAGGTCCCCTGTCACCCTCTCACCTTGCCGCTGGTGCCTTAACCCATGGTCAATACGTGGGTATTTTGGTCTGTATGAATATATGTCTTCATTTATATCGATATCCATCCATCCATCTGAATGGAATCACACGGAGGCCAGGCATCTCCCGTAACAACATTGTTCAACCATTTCACTTTTTATGACAGACTGAAAGTTTTCTGCTATCTTGTCTCTATTTTCCTGCAGTGATGTCCTGGGGCATTTTTTTCCTCGTCTTCTCCCTCACCCCTTCTCTCTCTTGCTCTCTATGTCCCTCACCCTGTCTCGCTCTCTCTGTCCCTCAGCCTGTCTCACTCCCTCTCCCTCACCCTGTCTCTCCCTCTCTCTCTCTCTCTCCCTCAGCCTGTCACACTCCCTCTCCCTCAGCCTGCCTCTCTCTCTCTCTCACCGTGCCACCCTGTTTTCCTCTTTCTCCCTCTCTATCCCTCACCCCCTCTCTCTCTCCGTCACCCTGTCTCTCTCTTTCTCTCTATTTCCCTCACCCAGTCTCTCCCTTTCTGTCTGTCTCTCTCTCACTCCCATACCCTGGCTCTGTCTTTCTCACTCTGTTTCTCACGCTCTCTCCCAAACCAAATAGGGTAGGCGGTGGCGTAGTTGTATTATCACTAGACTAGTAACCCAGAGTCCCAGGGTATTCCTCTGGGGACATGGGTTCGAAACCCACCACAGCAGAAGGTGGAATTTGAACTTAATAAAAATTTGGAATTAAAACTGGTCGAATGAAACCATTGTTGATTGTTGTAAAAACCCATCTTGTTCACTAATGTCCTTACCTGGTCTGGCCTGCATGTGACTCCAGACCCAGATGTGGTTCACTCTTACATGCACTCTGAAATGGCCAAGCAAGCCCCTCAGTTGTAACTAACCGCTGCAAAGTCTATAAAAAGGAATGAAACCGGACGGACCACCCGGCATCGACCTAGGCACCGGAAACGACAACGGCAAACCGAGCCCTGTCGACCCGCCAAAGTCTGACATAGTCGTACTCACGGAATCATGCCTAACAGACAATGTCCCAGAGACTGCCATCACCTTCCCTGGGGATGTCCTATCCCACTGGCAGGACAGAGCCAGCAGAGGTGGTGGCACAGTGGTAAACAGTAGGGAGGGAGTTGCCCTGGGAGTCCTCAACATCGACTCCGGACCTCATGAAGTCTCATGACATCAGGTCAAACATGGGCAAGGTAACCTCCGACTGATTACCACCTACCAATCTCCCTCAGCTGATGACTCAGTACTCCTCCATGTTGAACAGCACTTGGAGGAAATACTGAGGGTGGCAAGGGCACAAAACGTACTCTGGGTGGGGGACTTCAATGTCCATCACCATGAGTGGCTCGGTAGCACCACTACTGACCGAGTCCTAAAGGACATGGCTGCTGCACTGGGTCTGCGAAAGGTGGTGGGGGAACCAACACGAGGGAAAAACATACTCGACATCGTCCTCACCAATCTGCCTGCCGCAGATGCATCTGTCCATGACAGTATTGGTAGGAGTGACCTCCGCACAGTCCTTGTGGAGACGAAGTACCGCCTTCATATTGAGGATACCGTCCATCATGTTGTGTGGCACTATCACCGTGCTGAATGGGATAGATTTAGAACGGATGTAGCAATGCAAAACTGGGCATCTATGAGGCGCTGTGGGCCATCAGCAGCAGCAGAATTGTACTCAACCACAATCTGTAACCTCATGACCCGGCATATACCCAACTCTACCACTAACACCAAGCCAGGAGACCAACCCTGGTTCAATGAAGAGTGCAGAAGGGCATGCCAGGAGCAGCACCAGGCATACCTCAAAATGAGGTGTCAACCTGGTGAAGCTACAATCCAGGACTACTTGCATGCCAAACTGCATAAGCAGCATGCGAAAGACAGAGCTAAGCGATCCCATAACCAACGGATCAGATCTCAGCTCTGCAGTCCTGCCACATCCAGCCGTGAATGGTGGTGGACAATTAAACAACTAACTGGAGGAGGTGGCTCCACAAATATCGCCATTCTCAATGGTGGGGCATCCCAGCACATCAGTGCGAAAGATGCAGCTGAAGCATTTGCAACAATCTTCAGCCAGAAGTGCCGAGTTGATGATCCATCTCGGCCTCCTCCTGAAGTCCCCAGCATCACAGATGCCAAACCTCAGCCAATTCGAGTCACTCTGTGTGATATCAAGAAACGACTGAAGGCACTGGATACTGCAAAAGCTATGGGGCCTGGCAACATTCCAGCAATAGTACTGAAGACCTGTGCTCCAGAGCTAGCCGCGCCCCTAGCCAAGCTGTTCCAGTACAGCTACAACACTGGCATCTAGCCTGCAATGTGGAAAATTGCCCAGTTATGTCCTGTACACAAAAATCAGGACAAATCCAACCCGGACAACTACCGCCCCATTAGCCTCCTCTCAGTCATTCGTAAAGTGATGCAAGGTGTCATCAACAGTGCCATCAAGCGGCACTTGCTTAGCAACAACCTGCTCAGTGATGCTCCGTTTGGGTTCTGCCAGGGCCACTCAGCTCCTGATCTCATTACAGCCTTGGTTCAAACATTGACAAAAGAGCTGAACTCAAGAAGTAAGGTGTGAGTGACTGCACTTGACATCAAGGCAGCATTTGACCAAGTATGGCATCAAGGAGCCCTAGCAAAACTGAGGTCAATGGAAAACAGGGGGAAAAAACCTTCACTGGCTGGTGTCATACCTAGCGCAAAGGAAGATGGCTGTGATTGTTTTTTTTTTATTCATTCACGGGATGTGGGCATCGCTGGCCAGGCCAGCATTTAGTGCCCATCCCTAATTGCCCTTGAGAAGGTGGTGGTGAGCTGCCTTCTTGAACTGCTGCAGTCCATGTGGGGTAGGTACACCCACAGTGCTGTTAGGAAGGGAGTTCCAGGATTTTGACCCAGTGACAGAGAAGGAACGGCGATATAGTTCCAAGTCAGGATGGTGTGTGACTTGGAGGGGAACTTGCAGATGGTGGTGTTCCCATGTATTTGCAGCCCTTGTCCTTCTAGTTGGTAGAGGTCGCAGGATTGGAAGGTGCTATCTAAGGAGCCTTGGTGTGTTACTGCAGTGCATCTTCTAGATGGTACACACTGCTGCCACTGTGCTTCAGTGGTGGAGGGAGTGAATGTTTGTAGATGGGGTGCCAATCAAGCGGGCTGCTTTGTTCTGGATGGTGTCGAGCTTCTTGAGTGTTGTTGGAGCTGCACCCATCCAGGCAAGTGGAGAGTATTCCATCACACTCATGACTTGTGCCTTGTAGATGGTGGACAGGCTTTGGGGAGTCAGGAGGTGAGTTACTCACCTCAGGATTCCTAACCTCTGACCTGCTCTTGTAGCCACGGTATTTATATGGCTACTCCAGTTCAGTTTTCGGTCAATGGTAGCTCCTAGCATGTTGATAGTGGGGGAATTCAGCAATGGTAATGCTGTTGAATGTCAAGGGGAGATGGTTTGATTATCTCTTGTTGGAGATGGTCATTGTCTGGCACTTGTGTGGCGCGAATGTTAATTGCCACTTATCAGCCCAAGCCTGGATATTGTCCAGGTCTTGCTGCATTTCTACACAGGCTGCTTCAGTATCTGAGGAGTCACGAATGGTGCACAACATTGTGCAATCATCAGCGAACATCCCCACTTCTGACCTTATGATTGAAGGAAGTTCATTGATGAAGCAGCTGAAGATGGTTGGGCCGAGGACACTACCCTGAGGTACTCCTGCAGTGATGTCCTGGAGTTCAGATGATTGACCTCCAGCAACCAAACCATCTTCCTTTGCATTATGTATGACTCCAGCCCGTGCAGGGGACTTCAGGAGGATGCTGAGATGGATCATCAACTCGGCACTTCTGGCTGAAGATTGTTGCAAATGCTTCAGCTTTATCTTTCGCACCGATGTGCTGGGCTCCCCCATCATTGAGGATGGGGATATTTGTGGAGCCACCTCCTCCAGTTAGTTGTTTAATTGTCCACCACCATTCACGGCTGGATGTGGCAGGACTGCAGAGCTTAGATCTGATCCGTTGGTTATGGGATCGCTTAGCTCTGTCAATCGCACGCTGCTTACGCAGTTTGGCATGCAAGTAGTCCCGGGTTGTAGCTTCACCAGGTTGACACCTCATTTTGAGGTATGCCTGATGCTGCTCCTGGCATGCCCTTCTGCACTCTTCATTGAGCCAGGGTTGGTCTCCTGGCTTGATGGTAATGGTAGAGTGGGGAATATTCCAGGCCATAAGGTTACAGATTGTGGATGAGTAGAATTCTGCTGCTGCTGATGGCCCACAGCGGCTCATGGATGCCCAGTTTTGTATTGCTAGATCCATTCGAAATCTATTCCATTTAGCACGGTGATGGTGCCACACAACACGATGGACGGTATCCTCAATGTGAAGGCGGGACTTCGTCTCCACAAGGACTGTGCGGTAGTCACTCCTACCAATACTGTCATGGACAGATGCATCTGCAGCAGGTAGATTGGTGAGGACGATGTCGAGTATGTTGTTCCCTCGTGTTGGTTCCCCCACCACCTTTCGCAGACCCAGTGCAGCAGCCATGTCCTTTAGGACTCGGCCAGCTCGGTCAGTAGTGGTGCTACCGAGCCACTCATGGTGATGGACATTGAAGTCCCCCACCCAGAGTACATTTTGTGCCCTTGCCACCCTCAGTGCTTCCTCCAAATGCTGTTCAACAAGGAGGAGTACTGAGTCATCAGCTGAGGGAGGTCGGTTGATGGTAATCAGTAGGAGGTTACCTTGCCCATATTTGACCTGATGCCATGAGACTTCATGAGGTCTGGAGTCAATGTTGAGGACTCCCAGGGCAACTCCCTCCCTACTGTATACCACTGTGCCACCACCTCAGCTGGGTCTGTCCTGCCGGTGGGACAGGATGTACCTGGGGATGGTGATGGCAGTGTCTGGGACATTGTCTGTTAGGTATGATTCCGTGAGTATGACTATGTCAGGCTGTTGCTTGACTAGTCTGTTGGACAGCTCTCCCAACTTTGGCACAAGCACCCAGATGTTAGTCAGGAGGACTTTGCAGGGTCGACAGGGCTGGGTTTTCAGGCGTCGTTTCTGGTAACTCGGTCGATGCCGGGTGGTCCGTCCAGCTTCATTCCTTTTTATAGACTTTGTAGTGGTTAGTTACAACTGAGTGGCTTGCTCCGCCATTTCAGAGGGCATGTAAGAGTTAACCACATTGCTGTGGTTCTGGAGTCACATGTAGGCCAGACCAGGTAAGGACAGCACATTTCATTCCCTAAAGGACATTAGTGAACCAGATGGGTTTTTCCAACACTCGACAATGGTTTCATGGCCATCATTGGACTAGTTTTTAATTCCAGATTTTTTATTAAGTTCGAATTCCACCTTCTGCTGTGGTGGTATTCGAACCCATGTCCCCAGAGGAATACCCTGGGTCTCTGGGTTACTCGTCCATTGATAATACCACAACGCCACCTCACAGCAGCGTTGTTGGAGGTCAATCATCTGAGCTCCAGGACATCACTGCAGGAGTTCCTCAGAGTCGTGTCCTCGGCCCAACCATCTTCAGCTGCTTCATCAATGACCTTCCTTCAATCATAAGGTCAGAAGTGGGGATGTTCGCTGATGATTGCACAATGTTCAGCACCATTCACGACTCCTCAGATATTGAAGCAGTCCGCGTAGAAATGCAGCAAGACCTGGACAATATCCAGGCTTGGGCTGATAAGTGGCAAGTAACATTCGCGCCACACAAGTGCCAGGCAATGATCATCTCCAACAAGAGAGAATCTAACCATCTCCCCTTGACATTCAACGGCATTACCATTGCTCAATCCCCCACTATCAACATCCTAGGGGCTACCATTGACCGAAACCTGAACTGGAGTAGCCATATAAATACCGTGGCACCAAGAGCCGGTCATAGGCTAGGAATCCTAAGACGAGTAACTCACCTCCTAACTCTCCAAAGTCTGTCCTCAATCTACAAGGCACAAGTTTTGTGAAGGGTAGGTCGTGCCTCACAAACCTCATTGAGTTTTTCGACAAGGTGACCAAACAGGTGGATGAGGGTAAAGCAGTGGATGTGGTGTATATGGATTTCAGTAAGACGTTTGATAAGGTTCCCCACGGTAGGCTATTGCAGAAAATACGGAAGTATGGGATTGAAGGTGATTTAGAGCTTTGGATCAGAAATTGGCTAGCTGAAAGAAGACAGAGGGTGGTGGTTGATGGCAAATGTTCATCCTGGAGTTTAGTTACTAGTGGTGTACCGCAAGGATCTGTTTTGGGGCCACTGCTGTTTGTCATTTTTATTAATGACCTGGATGAGGGTGAAGAAGGGTGGGTTAGTAAATTTGCGGATGACACGAAGGTCGGTGGAGTTGTGGATAGTGCCGAAGGATGTTGGGTACAGAGGGACGTAGATAGGCTGCAGAGCTGGGCTGAGAGATGGCAAATGGAGTTTAATGCGGAGAAGTGAGAGGTGATTCACTTTGGAAGGAGTAACAGCAATGCAGAGTACTGGGCTAATGGGAAGATTCTTGGTAGTGTAGATGAGCAGAGAGATCTTGGTGTCCAGGTTCATAAATCCCTGAAAGTTGCTACCCGGGTTAATAGGGCTGTTAAGAAGGCATATGGTGTGTTAGCTTTTATTAGTAGGGGGATCGAGTTTCGGAGCCACGAGGTCATGCTGCAGCTGTACAAAACTCTGGTGAGGCCGCACCTTGAGTATTGCGTGCAGTTCTGGTCATCGCATTATAGGAAGGATGTGGAAGCTTTGGAAAGGGTGCAGAGGAGATTTACTAGGATGTTGCCTGGTATGGAGGGAAGGTCTTACGAGGAAAGGCTGAGGGACTTGAGGTTGTTTTCGTTGGAGAGAAGGAGGAGGAGAGGTGACTTAATAGAGACATATAAGATAATCAGAGGGTTAGATAGGGTGGATAATGAGGTATATAGTGGAGGTTTATATTAGGACCACTGCTTTTTTTGATATATACTAATGACTTGGACTTGGGTTTACAGGGCATAACTTCAATGTTTGCCAATGTTTGTGTCATCTGCAATGTAATAAACAGGGAAGGGAGTAGTAGCAGACTTCAGGAGGAGAGAGGCAGTCTGGTGAAATGGAACACACAGGAATAAATGAATTCGGAGCAGGAGTAGGCCATTCGGCCCCTCGAGCCTGCTCTGCCATTCAATGGCTGAACTGATTGTGACCTCAACTCCACTTTCCTGTCTGCCCCCCATAACCCTTGACTCCCTAATTGATCAAAAATCTCTCTAACCCAGCCTTGAATATATTCAATGATCCAGCCTCCACTGCTCTCTGGGGAAGAGAATTCCACAGACTAATCACCCTCTGAGAGAAACACATTTCTCCTCATCTCACTTTTAAATGGGACGCCCTAATTTTAAACTGTGTCCCCTAGTTCTGGTCTCCCCAACAAGTGAAAACATCATCTCAGAATCCTCACTGCTCAGTCCCCTCAGGACCTGACATGTTTCAATAAGATCACCTCTCATTCTTCTAAATTCCGGTGAGTATAGGCTCAACCTGTTCAACCTTTCCTCATAAGACAACCCCTTCATCCAGGAATCAGCCGAGTGAACCTTCTCTGAACTATTTCGAACGCAATTATATAATTTCATAAATAAGGAGACCAAAACAGTCCACAGTACTCCAGATATGCTCTAACTAAGGTCCTGTACAGCTGTAGCAACACTTCCCTACTTTTATATTCTATTCCGCTTGCAATAAACAACAACATTCCATTTGCCTTCCTAATCACTCACTGTACCTGCATAGTAACATTTTGTGATTCATGTCCCAGGACACCCAGATCCCTCTGTACTGCACAGTTCTGCAGTCTCTCCACTTAATTAATATACTGCTTTTTATTCTTCCTGCTAAAGTGGACACGCTCACATTTTCCCACATTATACTCCATCTGCCGATGTTTTGCTCACTCACTTAACCTATCGAAATCTCTTTGTATACTCTTTATGTCCTCTTGACAGCTTATTATCCAACCTATCATTGGACAGACACATGGCAGGTTAAGTTCAATGCTGAGAAATGTGAAATGATGCATTTTGAAAGGAAGGCTGAGTGATATAAACTAAATGGTACAATGTTAGAATGGGTGCCAGGATAGAGAGACCTGGGATTTCATCTATGTTACATTTTCCACCGTAAAGCTCAATTTGGGGCTTGGAATCTGTGAGTTGAAACTAGCTCCTCATCCTGGAATGTGTTGGGAAATGTGTCAAAAGCTGTTTCCATTCAGACATTCTTGGATTGTGGAAGCGTGAGCTATCTTTACAGAGACAGGAAATAAGGGTATTTGAATGGACTTGCAGGTTTTGGTTGATGAGATAGGGTGAGAATTTGATTTGTGTCCCTTGAAAATACACAGAATTGAAGGCATTTACAATTCACCACATGAAGGGAACAATATACAAAACCCGAGACAGTCGGGCGATAGCAGTAGGAAAGTGAATCTCTTTTTAATGGTTTTAATTTGAAGGCCTGATTTGATGATTGAAAAAAGCAGGAGTTCAAATCCCACAAAAACTGCTGGGAATTTGAATTCTGATTTTTTTCTCAAAAAAACATAAATCTGGATTTAAAATAAAACCTCCAGGATGGAAGTCACTCCTGTCTGCTGGTCCAAAGCCTGTGTGTGTCTCAGTTTTTCTGTATTTATTAATGATTGAAGATGATGGGGTAGAGTGCCACATACCCAAGTTTGCCATTGACACAGAAATAGGCAGCATTGTAAGCAGTGGAGCTGGAAGCATCAAATTACAAAGAGATATTAATGCCTTAAGTGAAAAGGCAAAACTGTGGTGGATGGATTTCAATGTCAGCAAATAAGAACAGAACCGAATACTTTATAAATAGTGAAAAACTAGAAACACTGGAGGTGCAAAGAGACTTGGGGGGTTCCATGTCCATTTGAGTGCAGTGTAGATTTACCAGAATGATAACTGGACTCCAAGGGTTAATTACGAGGTGATATTACACAAGCAAGGGATGTATTCCCTAGAATTTAGGTGGATCAGGGCTGATTTGATCAAAGTTGTTGTGATATTAAAGGGAATTGATGGGGTAGCTGGGTAAAACTATTTCGGTAGGTTGGGGAGTCTGGGACGAGTGAGCATAGTATAAAAATGAGAGGCAGACATTTCAGGAGTGAAGTTAGGAAACACCTCTCCACACAAAAGGTTGTATTAGTTTGGAAATGTCTTCTGCAAATACTCATTGATGCAAAATCAATTGTTTATTTTTAAATAAAAGATTCACCTCATCGAATTCCTTTTGGAAGTTTAAAAACACTTCTGTCGCTCTCTGTCCCTCAGTCACTCTGTCAGTGTGTGTGTGTTTCTGTGTCAGTATCTGTGTGTGTGTGTCTTTGTGTGTGTGTCCACCAGTTGCTCTCTGCTCTCTCAGAACCTCAGTAAAACTTTACCAGAATGGTTCCAGGGATGCAGAATTTAGTTACAAGGTTAAGTTGGAAAAGCTGGGTTAGTTTTCCTTAGAACAAAGGAGATTGAGGGGAGATTTAATGGAAGTGTATAAGATTATGACAGGCTTAGATAAGTTAAACAAGGAAAAGCTGTTCCCATTAACAAATGTTACAAGGATGTGGGGACACAGATTGAAAGTTTGTGCAAACGATGCCGGGGAAATATGAGGAAACACTTTTTTACACAGCAGGTGGTAATGACCGGGAACTCACTATCCACAAGGGTGGTGGAAGTAGAGACGATCAATAACTTCAAGAGGAAGTTGGATGGTCACCTGAGAGAAATAGACTTGCAGGGCTACGGGGATCGAGCCACGGGGTGAGACTGACAGCATAGCTCTGTGGAGAGCTGGCATGGACTTGATGGGCTGAACGTCCTCCTTGTGTGCCGTAAATGAGTCTCTGACTGTAAGACTCTGTGGTAACGAACAGAGTGGCCGGAGAACCACTGTCTGATATTTTGAGCAGTGACTTACAGACACCAGATGTATTAACTTACAGTGCTTACTGTTATAACCTTGTAATGTATCACCATAACTGCTAGACTAACCTTTTTACATGTGTGAAATTCAGCGGTTCACTCAATATCATATTTTAGTTGAATTATTTGAAGTAATACAAAACCCTGAAATGTAAATACTGAACTCAATAAGTGTAAGGTCCGGTGCCCAAGAGATCAGAAAGATTACTCGCCCTTTGCTGAATATTTTCAGAGTAATTTAAATAAAGCAGCCAGTTTAACAAGTAATAAAAGCAGAAAAATACAAGTAACATTCCCCAGCTTAGGCAATATCTGGGATTTCACACTTTGCCTCAGTTTGTCTAGTAAACCATTTTCAGGGCTGACTAATGGACTCCATACAAATAGACGAGCTTTAACAATAATGAGAGGCCAATCAACCTGCTGTCTCTTAATTCAATTTACTCATATTTGTTTCTTAACCCTTTCTGCCTTTTTACTCAAACATATTCTCCCTCTAACTAATAGTGAACAAATGTGTCTGAAATCAACAATTCTAAAAGGCCCGAGACCTTCCGTTGTATAAATCCTCTGGGGAATAAATGAATAGTATATTAATCTCATCTCTGTGATTATAACAACTCAAACATGACCACTAGGAGGTCATTCAATCCCTCTGTGTCTTAAACCCATTGACCAGCCTTTACACATTGTCTAACTCATCAGTCAGGTCCATCAATATGTTTTCACTTTTCAAATACACCCTCAGCATCCACAGTCGTTTCTGTGAGGATCCAGATTTCCACTTTTCTTAGTGGGGGACGTGCTTCCTGACATCACTATGATCAGCCTAGGTCTGATTGTAACTTTATAACCCTGGTCAATAGTAAACTTCAACAGAGGTGCAGTAGAGTGTGAAAACAGGTGACCTGCTGTGTGAGAAGTAAAAGATAAAACACCTTAGCAGAATCTCAGAGGCTCAGATATAGGTAGTGCCAAGGCTAATTAGCTGGATGTTAAGGCCACATCATTTCCACTTGCTTTTACCAGGCGTTCACATTCGAGCTGATAGGAGTCCGAGTGTGGGAAGTCAGAGATTTTGAGAGTCTGACCTGGTTTGGGTGGACAGATCGTTTCCTAATTGGACAATTCAAACAATAGTGAGGTCACGATTGAATGAACTCAGTCTCCAGAGGCTTTTCTATGACCAGAAAATATAAGAAGGGATTCCATGGCCAAACTCTCTGAAACTATTCTCAAATTTGAAGTTGGTAAGAAGTCCTGAGATGTACTTGTTAAGATAATGCATCATTTAATTCAACATCACAGAATAACAATTCTCATCAGTACAGTTACATCATCCAGGAGGCAGTGATACAGAGGTCAAGTTTAACAAAACATTTCCAAGTGGAAGTCATTATACAAATCCAGGTGAGTACAGGTAACAAGTCCGTTCATCGACCCCTCAGTTTCCTCAGGATGTTTCACAGGGTCACTGCACCTTTTCACAGTCTCATGGTTTACAGTCTCAGGTGATTCCGTTTGAAAATTCAATCCACAGTAAATACACAATGTTTAATTTCCATGGTAACACCTGTACCTGCTCCCATGTTGGTGCCACAAACACGTTAAGTTCAGGATCCATAAACACTACACATGTTCACCATCACCCAGACAGAACAATGGGATTCCTGACTGGCACTTTCCCCATTTCTCCTCTTGCAGTGCTGACCCATCCTGGGTGCACCAGTTTCAGGAACCTCCCCAACAGGATACTCCCTCTGGGTGACCCCAGACACTGGGTATTGGTATCTATTGGACGGTGGGATCTATCCAAGCTGAACGGAGCCTGTCTCCATCCTGAACACACACAGGTTCACTTCCCAGCAGGGTCACTGGGTACTGATACTGAGTGTGAACCCTGGATAATGTAATTCCCAAACCCAAGGATATTGAGTGTAATTACCAGTGTCCCACTGCAGCCCAGACTGAGCCCCACCCTGGACCCTTATTTTCTGTACATTTCCCCAGTGCCCCTTTGGGGAACATTCAGTCCCGGATATCCTGCAGAAGCAGCGCTGTGGGACCAGGTTGCTGAGTCACGTGACCCTGCTGCTGGGCCTCTGATGTCACAATGGGAGATGACACTCGCTCAGTTCGAACTAGAAACAGTGAAACAGCCAATAGGATTTAAACCTGGAGCGCGGCCAATTAAATTGGAAGGACAGAAAATTGGCCAAAAATGTTCATATAGAGAGACCAGTGAGGTTTCTCCATTGAAATGTTCACAGAAACACATCCACATGCAGTCCGGGTCTTGTACCCTGCAGTGACTTCAACTGATTCTTTCCATTTGAACTGAACTGATTCAGCCCCAGCCTGAAACAGATTAAAGATTAAACAGGAAATAAAGAGATTGAACAATAGTGTAAATAACAGGGAGACTGGGTTTAATATTTCAATAATAATTACAGATATTACTGATAAGAGTGTCTGAATCCCATTTATATTTTATTTATTAATTAAACATTAACACAAACACTCACCAAATCCACTTCAGACTCGTGCAATTCAGTATGAGGCGGCAGAGAGCGAGGTCAGATGGGTCTGTAAAGGAGTTTGATCTCAGGTCCAGAAACGTCAGTGACTGGTTTGCACTGAGAGCAGAGGCAAGATCCTCGGCACAAGAATCTGTGAGACCGACATTCCGTAGACTGGGGATCAGAGAGAGAAATAGCAGGAATCAGTGTAAATCTCCAGTGTTCATTAATAACACTATTACTGATATTAATAAATAATAATTATATAATAATTAATAATATGAATTAGTAAAGATATTGAAAGGTTCTTCACCATTTGCACAAAGTAGATGGGATTTGAACAAACTAAACAGGAAAGACTGGACTAAGAGCTGCAGCCAGGGAGAGCACGTGAGAGAGAAATTCAGGCTGGAATACAAAAGAATGTACAAGAGCAGCTTTAATGCTCAGCTATTTCAGTGAACCCTTCATTCATCTGCTGGGAGCTCGATGGGGAGGAGCAGGTGACCCGAGTGCCCATGAGGCGGTTGTCGTGGCTCAGGACCTCAATCCAGTCTCGGTCGCCCTTCCACCGTCACAGCTGGGAGCCAGGAAAGACGTTCCACCATAAGCTGGATGGTGACCAGGAGGGCAGAGTCAGCCTGGAGGACGGCGACATCGAGGGGGCCGTGCAGGCTGTGGGCTGGCCCGCTCGCCAGGGTCGCGACCCACGCTGGACGCCTCCCCTCGCGCCCCCTCCTCCCTCGCACCCCCCTCCTCCCTCGCACCCCTTTGCCCCCTTCCCCCTCCTCCCTTGCACCCCCTTCCACCCCTTCCCCCACACATCCACTCCCCCCTCGCTTCCCCTCCCCTCCCTCCTCGCATCCCCTTCCCCACTCCCCCTTCCCCCCACACCCCACTTCCCCCTCGCACCCCTTCCCACTCCTCTACCCCTTGCAACCCCTTCCCCACCCCACCCCCTCCCTCCCCATCCCCCACCCCCTTCCCCCTCGCACCCCTTCGCCCACCCCCTTATCCCCTCGCACCCCCTACCCCCTCCCCACTCACACCCCCTTCGGCCCACCTCAAACCAGGCAGACCATGATCACTGAGGTTCTGTACCGTCACAGTCCACTTGCTTCAATGGGTGCTTGGAGCTCAGGGTCATTGCTTCACAATTGGACTGTAAGACCGCACCAAACAGCACGACAAAAAAAGGAAAGAAGGTACCAGCCCTTCGTTTTGCAAACTGAAACGTCAGAACTATATGTCCTGGCCTGTCGGAAGACATTACACAAACCAACAATTCTCAGAAGACCGCCATCATTGACAACGATCTCAGTTGACTCAATGTGGACATTGCAGCACTTCAGGAGATACGCCTCCCTGCGAGCGGATCTCCAAGAGAACAAGACTACACCTTCTACTGGCAGGGTAGGGATCCTGAAGAACTAAGACAGCATGGAGTGGGCTTCGTCATCAGAAACTCTTTGCTCAGTATGATAGAGCCACCTTCAAATGGCTGGGAACGCATACTGTCCATTCGACTGCTCACCGCCTCAGGTCCAGTACACCTACTCAGCATCTAAGTTCTAACACTCTGCTCCCCACCTGAAGTTAAAGACCAGTTCTATGACGAACTCCATAATATCATTAGTAGCATTCCTAATGCCAAACATTTGTTCCTGCTGGGGGACTTTATCGCCAGGGTTGGGGCCGACCATGACTCATGGCCGTCCTGCCTCGGGTGCTATGGCATTGCAAGGACGAATTAGAATGGACAGATACCGCTGGAGTTGTGTACCTATCACTACCTCTGCATCACCAACTCGTTCTTTCATACTAAACCGACATTTCTTTCAAGCCAGAAAGGTCGATCTGTAACCTTTTCTGACACTTTTAGTAGAATGTGCATCAGCCAACAATGAACAATTATCTACATAACATTCAGTGAGTATGTGATCTTCAGTACGCCCCTTGTATAGAATCTTACTTACAATATTTGACAAATAGAATCCCATATCCACTGTCTCCACAAGGGCCAGTGTGTCAATCAGCTGAAGTACGTTTAACAACCCTTTTTATTTTCTTAGCTTCCCAAGCTGAAGGACAACATCTCCCATTTTCATCCATCAGTAATATTATGAAACCAGCTGCACTAGAAGACCCATCAGGAAGATTAGCATGTGAACCATCGCTACAAATGACGAGTTTCATGTTCTTTGGGTCACCTAGGGATGGGAACGTAAACATACATTTCTCCAGGTTTCTCATCGGGACACAACCCATGTCCACATCTCCACTTCATTCTTCCACTGGTTGTTTTTCATACTTATTTGTTTTGTGGGATGTGGGCGTCACTGGAAAGACCAGTATTTGTTGCCCATCCCTAATTGCCCTTGGGAAGGTGGTGGTGAGCTGCCTTCTTGAACCCCTGCAATCTATCTGGTGTAGGTACATCCACAATGCTGTTAGAGAGGGAATTCCAGGATGTCGATCTAGCAACAGTGAAGGAATGGTGATATATTCCCAAGTCAGGATGGTGTGTGGCCTGGAGGAAAACTTCATACGCATCTGCTGCCTTTTCCTTCTAGGTGGATGAGGTCGCGGGTTTGGAAGGTGCTGTTGAAGGAAAGCGGGGAGAGAGCGAGGGGCGAGGGGGGGGAAGTGGGGAGAGAGTGAGGGGGGAAGTAGGGAGAGAACGAGGGGGGAAGCAGGGAGAGAACGAGATGGGAAGCAGGGAGAGAAAGAGGGGGGAAGCAGGTAGAGAACAAGGGGGGAAGAGGGGAGAGAACGAGGGGGGAAGCGGGGAGAGAACGAGGGGGAAGCGGGGACTGAGCGAGGGTGGGAAAGCGGGGACTAAGCGAGGGGGGAAGCGGGTTCAGAGCGAGGAGGAAGTGGGGAAAGAGCAGGGGGAGAGAAGCGGGGAGAGAGCGAGTGGGGAAGCGGGGAGAGAGCAAGGAGGAAGCGGGGAGAGATGAGGGGGGAGCGGGGACAGAGCGAAGGGGGGAAGCGGGGAGAGAGCGAGGGGGGAAGCGGGGACAGTGCGAGGGGGGAGAGGGGAGAGCGCGATGGGGAGGCAGAGAGAGAGCAAGGGCGGAATTGGGGAGATAGTGGGGGGGAGAAGCGGGGAGAGAGCGAGGGGGAAGCGAGGAGAGAGCGAGGGTGAAGTGGGGAGAGAGCGAGGGGGAAGTGGGGAGGGAGCAAGGGAGGGGAAGTGGGGAGAGCGCGAGGGGGAAGTGGGGAGAGGGGGAGGAAGCATGGAGAGAATGAGGGGGGAAGTGGGGAGAGGGCAAGGGAGGGGAAGTGGGGAGAGTGGGGGGGAAGCAGGGAGAGACCGAGGGGTGGAAGCAGGGAGAGAGCGAGGGGGCAGCGGGGTGAGAGCAAGGGAGGGGTAATGGGGAGAGAGCGAGGGGCGGAAGCGGGGAGAGAGCGAGGGGGGGAATTGGGGAGAGAGCGAGGGGGGGTTGCGGGGAGAGAGCGAGGTTGGGAAGTGGGGGGAGAGCGAGGGGGGTAAGCGGGGCGAGAGCAGCCTGAAGAACCTGGTGGCGGCACGTGCGAGTATGCACTCCTCCTCCCCAGCCCCCAGCCACTGACTGCAGGCTACTCACTCCCTGCTTCGTCCCGCGCTCTCCCCTCAACGCTCGCTCCCCACCCCCCTCTTCGCTCCCCTCTCCCCACCCCTCTTCATTCTCCATCCCCACTCTCCCCCGCTCCTCACTCCCCATCCTCACTCTGATCGCCCGCAGTGCCCCCCCCCTCTCTACGCTCCCCGCCACCCCCCCCCCCACCCCACCCCCTATCCAGCGATTGTGTGCTGCCATGGGTGTAGGTTGCCTTTCTGTGATTATTTGAGCAACGCTATCTTTATTCCTGGCAGCTACCCGAATACCGCAGTTGGTGAAGAATATTACTGGAGCTAATCTTTACTCAGTCTTACATTAATTTAGAGTTTAGCATTACAAACATACACCTCCTCACTCAACCACACCACAGTATCAATAAGTGTCTCTTTATATGTGGTTAAGTGAAATACCCAATTATTATAAAAACAATCTCGCACAGTCTGGTACTTACCCCAGTTCCTGTATTTTACAGTCTGGGTTCCTCAGAGCCTCAGACAGTAGTTTCACTCCTGAATCTCCCAGTTCATTATAACTCAGGTCAAGATCCGTCAGTGACCAGTTTGAACTGAGAGTGGAGGCGACATCTTCGATACAAGAAGCTGTGATATCGTTTTCTCCCAGCCTGGCATGAAAGATGCAGAACTAACAGGAATCAGAGTAAATCCCCAGTGTTTATTAATAACATTATTACTGATGGTGTTATTACTGGAGTAATATGCACTGCTTCGTAATAACACCATTGCTGATATTAATAATAATACAGTGTCAGATACCCAATTATTATAAAAACAATCTCTCACAGTCTGGTACTTACCCCAGTTCCTGTGTTTTTACAGTCTGGGTTCTTCAGAGTCTCAGACAGTAGTTTCACTCCTGAATCTCCCAGTTTATTAAAATTCAGGTTCAGATCCGTCAGTGACCAGTTTGAACTGAGAGCGGAGGCGAGATCTTCAATACAAGAAGCTGTGATTTTGTTTTCTCCCAGCCTGGTATGAAAGATGCAGAAGTAACAGGAATTAGAGTAAATCCCCAGTGTTTATTTATACCGCCATTACTGATATTAATAACAATGCACATTGTCAGATACCCAGTTATTATAAACACAATCTCACACAGTCTGGTATTTACCACAATTTCTGTATTTTACAGTCCCGGTTCCTCAGAGCTTCAGACAGTCGTTTCACTCCTGAATCTCCCAGTTTATTCTCACTCAGGTCCAGATCCGTCATTGACCGGTTTGTAGTGAGAGAGGAGGCGAGATCTTCGATACAAGAATCTGTGAGATTGTTTCCTCCCAGCCTGGGATCAAAGATGGAGAAATAACAGGAATTAGAGTAATCCCCAGTGTTTATTAAC
Organism: Heterodontus francisci; assembly: GCF_036365525.1. Classification (NCBI taxonomy): domain Eukaryota; kingdom Metazoa; phylum Chordata; class Chondrichthyes; order Heterodontiformes; family Heterodontidae; genus Heterodontus; species Heterodontus francisci. The sequence goes on along the minus strand of NC_090412.1, from coordinate 30,848,774 downwards.
AATACTATTACTGATATTAGTAATAATGATGCACATTGTCTGACATCCAGTTATTATAAATACAATCTTACACAGTCTGGTACTTACCCCAGTTTCTGTATTTTACAGTCCGGGTTCCTCAGAGCTGCAGACAGTAGTTTCACTCCTGAACCTCCCAGATTATTGGAACCCAGTCTAAACACAAACAGACAGAGAGTGAGAAACAAACTGAATCAAACCCTGGACCTGATACAATTCACTTGCTGTTGAATGTTTCAGGAAACACTGAAAAAGACTTGAGGAAATTAACAACCAGATTTTCCTGTCACTGACAATGAATCTCACACTGTAGATCTCCTCATATATTCAGGAACAGTCAATAAACATGAAAGAGGGAAGTAACAGGACAGAAGATAGGTGATTGGTTGGTGAGTATTACAGTGTGTTTTTGTCTCTCTAAGTGATAGTATTTGAAAAAAGTATTGCTTAGGGAAATAAATCTATTACTTTATTAAATTAATTAGGTAAATGAAGTAATTAATACATTTATTATGATTTGTTTTAAAAGACCTAATTACATTTATTCAGGTTATCAATAAGGTAATTAATTATAAAAGACTAGGGATGACAGGGCAGGACACGTGTTGGGACTGTAGGATGTGGGTGTTTGTGGATAGTGAGACTGTCCCGCATTCCCACACCAGCAGGAAATGTCTCCGTCATCAGTCATTCCACTCAGAGTCAATGGGTTGGAATGTGAGTTAGAGACATTCCCAAACATAAGTGAGGAGGAGGAATTTCTTCACAGTTTTATCCAGAACACAGTCACAGCTCAAAGAAAATCACAGGTTCAAGAAGAGGGTGTAACCATTAGGGAGCAGTATGGTGAGGACTGAGGAGAGGTTGAGAAGGAGGTCCCTCAAACACAGGTTCTGTCCAAAAGGTACAATGTACTTGTTACCTGAGAGGACAAGGAGAAAGACTGTGGGGAGGACAGTCACAATGTAGACCAAGGTACTGTGGCTCAGATGGCTGTCCAAGGGGGAAAGAGCAGAATAGAATGTGATAGTGATAAGAGTTTCTATAATTAGAGGGATGGATAGCGTCCTCTGCAGCCATGAATGAGAATCCTGTTGGGTGCGTTGCCTACAAGGTGCCAGGGTAAGGGATATCTTATGGTGGCAGGAGAGCAATTTGGAAGGGGAGGGAATAATCCAGTTGTCGTGGTCGATGCCGGAACAAACGACAGATGTAGGAACCGGGAGGAGATCCTGCTGAGGGAATAGCAGGTGTTAGGAGCAAAATGAAAAAGCAGGACCTCAAGGGCAATAATCACTGAATTACTTCCCAATCCACATGCAAATTGGCAAAGAAACAGTCAGATAAGGAGAATTAAAGTGTGGCTAAAGAGCTGGTGTGGGAAAGAGGGGTCCCTTTAAATGAAACACTGGCACCAGTACTGTCACAGGAAGGAGTTAAACTGAGTTTACAGACTTCACCTGAACCAGGATGGGACCTGTGTCCTAGTGGAAAGAGTAAATATGGAGGTTTTAAAGGCTTTAAACTAATAAGACGGGGCAGGGTGGGGGAGGGTGGGGAGATGGGGAGGGATGAACAGAAAATGAAATGAACCTGAAAATAAACAATACAGGTAAGTGGAGCATTCTCATAGAGTCGTACAGCATAGAAACAGACCCTTCGGCCCAATGTGTCCATGCCGACCATAATGCCGATCTATACTAATCCCACCTGCCTGCATTAATTCCATATCCCTCTATGTCTTTCTCATTCAAGTACCTGTCCAGATGCCTCTTAAATGTTACTACTGTTCCTGCCTCCACCACCTCCTCTGGCAGCTCATTCCAGATACTCACGAATCTTTGTGTGAAAAATTTATCCTTTTAATCCCCTTTAAAACTCCTCCCTCTCACCTTAAATCTGTGCCCTCTAGTTTTACTCACCCCTACCATGGGAAACAGTCTCTGGCTATCTGCCCTGTCTATGCCTCTCATAATTTTATATACCTCTATCATGTCTCTTATCAGCCTCCTTCACTCCAGGGAAAACAGACCCAGCCTATCCAATCTCTCTTGATAATTCAAGCCCTCCATACCAGGCAACATCCTTGTGAATCTTTTCTGCACCCTCTCTAGCTTAATCACATCTTTCCTGTAGTGCGGCGACCAGAACTGCACACAGTACTCCAAGTGTGGCCGAACCAACGTTATGTACAACCATAACATGACGTCCCAACTCTTGTACTCAATGCCTCGGCCGATGAAGGAAAGCATGCCATACGCCTTTTTCACCACCTTGTCTACCTGTGTTGCTACTTTCAGGGAACAATATATTTGCACCCCAAGGTGTCTCTGCTCAACAACACTCCCCATGGCCCTGCCATTCACTGTATATGTCCTGCCCTGGTTTAACTTCCCAAAATGCATCACTTCACACATGTGTGTATTAAATTCCATTTGCCAATCCCTTGCCCACTTTCCCAGTTGATCTATATCTTTTTGTAACCTTAGACGACATTCTTCACTGTCCACTATACCACCAATTTTGGTGTCATCTGCAAACGTACTAATCATGCCCCTTACATTTACATCCAAGTCATTAATGTATATGACAAACAACAGAGGGCCCAGCACTGATCTCTGCGGCACCCCACTGGTTATCGGCCTCCAATCTGAAAAACAACCCTCCACTACCACCCTCTGCCAATTATCACCGAGCCAAATTTGTATCCAATTGGCTAGCTCACCCTGGATCCCATGTGTTTGAAACTTCCAGACCAGCCTACCATGCGGGACCTTGTCAAATGCCTTGTTGACGTCCATGCAGACAATGTCCATCGCCCTGCCCTCGTCAATCCTCTTGGTCACCTCCTCAAAAAACTCAATCAAATTCGTGAGACATGATTTCCCATGCACAAAGCCATGCTGACTATCCCTAATCGGACCATGCCTTTCCAGATGCATATAAATCCTGTCTCCCTCAGAATCCCTTCCAATAACTTTCCCAACACTGATGTAAGGCTCACCGGCCTGTAGCTCTCTGGCTTATCCCTGCTGTCCTTCTTAAATAAAGGCACAACATTAGCTATCCTCCAGTCTTCCGGTACCTCACCCGTGACTAACGATGATACAAAAATCTCTGCCAGGGCCCCAGGAATCTCCTCCCTTGCATCCCAAAGCATCCTAGGATACACCTGGTCTGGCTCTGGGGATTTAGCCTCCTTAATATGCTTCAAAATCTCCAACACTTTCTCCTTTGTAATGTTGATTATGCGCCAGGATATTGCTGTTCCCTCCCTTGAACTCACTAACTTCCATGACCTTCTCCATAGTAAATACAGACGAGAAGAATTAATTTAACACCTCATCCATTTCCCGTGGCTCCACACATAGATTGCACACTGATCTTTAAAGGAACCTACTCTCTCCCGAGCTACCCTTTTCTTCTTAATATACTTATAGAATCTTTTAGGATTCTCCGTTACCTTATCGGTCAGGGAAATCTCATGGCCCCTTTTTGCCCTCCTAATTTCCTTCTTAAGTGTACTCCTACATCCCCTATACTCCTCGAGGGACCCGCATTATCCCAGCTGCCTATACCTGACATATGCCTCCTTCTTTGTCCTGACTAGATCCTCAATATCCCTCATCAACCAAGGTTCCCTAAACTTGTCAGCCTTGCCCTTCCATCTAACAGGAACATGCCAGCCCTGAACTCTTTTTATCTCACCTTTAAAAGCCTCCTACTTGCCTGACGTCCCTTTACCTGTAAACAGCCTCTCCCATTCAACTTCTGAGAGTTCCTGTCTGATGCCATCGAAATTAGCCTTCCCCCAGTTTAGGACTTCAACCTGAGGACCAGTCCTATCCTTTTCCATAACTATCTTGAAGCTAATAGAGTTATGGTCACTGGTCCCAAAGTGCTCCCCCACTGACACATCAACCACCTGCCCAGCCTCATTTCCCAACAGGAGGTCGAGTGTAGCCCCTTCTCTAGTAGAGCCATCCACATAATGCTACAGAAAACTATCCTGGACACACTTAACAAATTCTTCCCCTTCTGATCCCTTTGCACTAAGGCAGTCCCAGTCAATATTGAGGAAGTTAAAATCACCTACTATTACAACCCTATACTTCCTACACCTATCTGTGATTTCCCTGTATATATGCTCCTCCAATTCGCTCTGACTATTGGGGGGCCTATAGTATAATCTCATCAAAGTGATCACCCCTTTCTTATTTCTAAGTTCTACCCACATGGCCTCGCTGGACATTCCCCCCGGGATATCCACTCTAAGTACTGCCGTGATGTCCTCCCTAATCAATAGTGCAACTCCCCCTCCTCGCTTACCTCCACCTCTGTCACACCGGAAGCATCGGTACCCTGGAACATTGAGCTGCTTGTCCAGCTCATCCCTCAACCACGTTTCCATAATAGCTATAATATCACAATCCCATGTATCAATCCATGCTCTGAATTCATCGGCCTTACCTGTAAGGCTTCTTGCATTAAAGTAAATGCAGTTTAGCCAACCAGACCATCCACGCTCCCTGTCCTGCCTACTGGACTTGCTTGCTTTAACCTCTACATTTATCTCAACTATATTATCGGAGAGACTGCTACTTTGGGTCCCACCTCCCTGCCAGACCAGTTTAAATCCTCCTGATGAGTACTAGCAAATCTCCCCGCAAGGGCATTGGTCCCCTTCCAGTTCAGATGCAACCTGTCCCTCTTGTACAGGTCACCTCTGCACCAGAAGAGATTCCAATGATGCAAGTAGCTGAAGCCCCCCCACCTACACCAGTTCTTCAGCCACGCATTCATTTGCCTAATCTTCCTATTCCTACCCTCACTAGCACGTGGCACAGGGAGTAATCCTGAGACGACAACCCTAGAGGTCCTGCTTTTTAACCTTCTGCCGAGCTCCCTATATTCACTTTGCAGGACCTCATTTCTCTTCCTGCCTATGTCATTAGTACCAATATGGACCATGACCTCTGGCTGCTCACCTCCCCTTTCAGAATGTCCTGCAGCCGCTCTGAGACATCCTTGACCCAAGTACCAGGGAGGCAACATACCATCCTGGAGTCCTCTTTGCGGCCACAGAAACGAATATCTGCATCCCTTACGATAGAATCCTCCTATCACTATAGCTCTTCTTCCCCTGCTGTGCAGCAGAGCCCTCCGTGGTACCACAGACCTGGCTGTGGCTGCTTCCCCCTGGGAGGTAATTCCCCCCAACAGTATCCAAAGCGGTATATCTGTTTGAGAGGGGGATGACCACAGGGGACTCCTGCACTACCTGCCTGCGTCTACTAGTCCGTCTGGTGGTCACACAGCCCTTTTCTGCCGATGCAGCCTTTACCTGCGGTGTGACCACCTCACTAAACGTGCTATCCACGACGTCCTCAGCATCGCGGATGTTCCACAGTGAATCCACCCGCAGCTCCAGCACCGTAATGCAGGTACCCAGTAGCTACTGATGGATACACTTCCTGCAAACATGGTCACCAGGGACACTGGAAGCATCAATGATTTCCCACATAGCGCAGGAGGAGCATATCACAGTGCTGAGCTCTCCTGTCATGACTTACCTTTAAATTAAATTTGTTACTCCCTTTAAAAAATACTAATTACACTAGAGGCCTTGTTCTACCCACTACAATAAAAAGTACTTCAGAAGCTACACTGAATTTTAAAAAAACACTCTTTAGTAGTACTCATTGGAAAGAAAAAAAAAGTGAGGACTTCGATGGAAAGGAGGTAAATAGAATTATGGAGTATGATTGTAAAAAGATGGTAAAAAAATAAAGTAAGAGGAATTTGAATTACAAATTAGTTAAACTTTTCATACAGCAATGCACACAGTGTCTGTAATAAAACTGGAGGCAATACTACATGGTGAGGAACCATATTAGGGATTGCAGCTTTTTGCAATGAATTTGGCCTAACCATCAGCCTCAAGCAAACGAACATCATGGGGCAGGACGTCAGAAATGCTCCATCCATCAATATTGGCGACCACGCTCTGGAAGTGGTTCAAGAGTTCACCTACCTAGGCTCAACTATCACCAGTAACCTGTCTCTAGATGCAGAAATCAACAAGCGCATGGGAAAGGCTTCCACTGCTATGTCCAGACTGGCCAAGAGGGTGTGGGAAAATGGCGCACTGACACGGAACACAAAAGTCCGAGTGTATCAGGCCTGTGTCCTCAGTACCTTGCTCTACGGCAGCGAGGCCTGGACAACGTATGTCAGCCAAGAGCGACATCTCAATTCATTCCATCTTCGCTGCCTCCAGAGAATACTTGGCATCAGGTGGCAGGACCGTATCTCCTGCACAGAAGTCCTCGAGGCGGCCAACATCCCCAGCTTATACACACTACTGAGTCAGCGGCGCTTGAGATGGCTGGCCATGTGAGCCGCATGGAAGATGGTAGGATCCCCAAAGACACATTGTACAGCGAGCTCGCCACTGGTATCAGACCCACCGGCCGTCCATGTCTCTGCTTTAAAGACGTCTGCAAACGCGACATGAAATCCTGTGACACTGATCACAAGTTGTGGGAGTCAGTTGCCAGCGTTCGCCAGAGCTGGCAGGCAGCCATAAAGGCGGTGCTAAAATGTGGCGAGTCGAAGAGACTTAGTAGTTGGCAGGAAAAAAGACAGAGGCGCAAGGGGAGAGCCAACTGTGCAACAGCCCCGACAAATAAATGTCTCTGCAGCACCTGTGACTCTAGCCTGTCACTCGAGAATTGGCCTTTATTGCCACTCCAGGCGCTGCTTCACAAAACACTGACCACCTCCAGGCGCGTATCCATTGTCTCTCAGGATAAGGAGGCCAAAGAAGATATTAGGGATTACGAAGACATAGCTTTGGAAAAATCTGGACTGAGCATTAAACATTGCTGGATATAAACTACTTAGAAAAGATAGAGAGGAAATTGGGGAGGTGGAGTAGCTGTACTTAGTACTGAAAACAATGGCAGTAGCAAAAAGTGACACAATCATCAGCAAGACAGAAATAGAATCCACATGGATAAAGATAAAAGACAATAAAGGATCAACCACATTAACAAGGATAGTCTACAGACCACCTAATAGTGGAAGCAAGGTGAGGGAGAAGTATACAAAGAAATTAGGGAAATTAATAAAAAAACATGGAATAATAATCATGGGGGAATTGATTAATTGGCTAGAAAAGATACGTTTAGGAAATAAGGGAATGGAGTTCCCACAATGTGTACAAGACTCCTTTCTAACCCAATATGTAAGAAGATCAACAAGAGAGGATTCCCTATTGGATCTAGTAATGGGGAATGAGCCAGAGCAGATAAAAGAAGTAAAAGTAGGGGAACATCTAGACAATAGTGAACATTAATATTATATACTTTAAGATAATAGTTGAGAAAGACGTAAGTATGATGAAGACCAGGGAATAGATTGGAGAAAAGTGTATTTAGAGGGGCTGAGAATAGAGCTGAGGGAAATAAAACTGACAACAATATTGTCAAACAGTGATGTAGAACAGCAATGGGAAACATTTCAAACTGTGTTCGACATAGTCCAGGAAAATATATTCTGCTAAAAAGACAACAACAAGTGAAACACTAATGAGTTACCATGGATGAATAAAGACATCAGATAAAGAAAAATGAGGTCTTGGAAAAAGACAGACACTAAGTACATGAGCAGCAGGGGAGAGCACGACAAAGAGATTAGAAATTTAAAAAAAGACAAAAAAGAACAATAAAATTACCAAGTAACAAATAGTAAAATATTTTATAGGCACATAAATAAAAAAAGGAAAATCATGATGGAAGTAGGGCCAATTATTGATGGTCAGGATTATATCACAACAGGCAACGATAGAGAAATGGCAGAAATATTAAATAATGACCTTGCTTCAATATTTACCAGGAAAACAGGATAGGTGGACAGATTAGAAATCAGATTACAGCATTGAAAATAAAAAAAGGTGAAGTTTTAAATAAACGAATCAAACTCAGAGGATAAAACCCCCTGGTCCATATGGATTACATCCAGAATATTTTAAAATAATCTAGGGAAGAGATAGCAGAGACATTACTGCACATTTTTAATAATTCTTTAGAGAAAGGTGTCGTGCCAGAAGACTGACAGATAGCTAACATTATACCTATATTTAAGAAAGGAGATAGAACATGTACCGGGAACTATAGATCAGTTGGCTGAACATCAGTGGTAGGAAAAATAATGGAATCCCTATTAAAGGTGGGAATAGATGAATATCTAGAAACCAAAAATATAATAATGAACAGTCAGCATGAATTTTATAGAGAAAGTCTTGCTTAACCAACCTTGTTGAATTTTTTGAAGAGGTGTCAGAGAAAGTAGATAATGTTAATGCAGTAGATGCAATTCATCCAGATTTTCAAAAAGACTTCGATAAGGTATCACAGAACAGACTAATGAATAAGGTCAGAGCTTGCAGGATCAGGGAACAAGCAGAATGGACAGCTAGCTGGCTTCAAAACAGAAAGCAGAGAGTAGGGATAAAGAGTAGTTACTCAGAATGGCAGAAGGTGGAAAGTGATGTTCCACAAGGATCAGTGCTGGGATCACTGTTTTACAATTTATATTAATGATTTAGACGTTGGAATCAAAAACACAATTTCTAAATCTTCAGATGGCACCAAACTTGGGTTTGGGGGGATAGTTAATCCGAGGAGGATAGCAACAATTTACATGAAAATATTCACAAACTTGCAGAGTGGACATGTAATTGACAAATGCATATCAACATAGATAAATGTGAGGTATTACATCTTGGAAAGAAAGGTAAAGAGGTTACATATTACTTACAAAATAAGAATCTAAATGGGGCAGAGGAGGTAAGGGATCTGGGAGTACAAATACACAAATTACTAAAAGTAGTTACACAGGTTAGCAGCAAACCAAGCACTCAGGTTTATTCCTAGGGGGTAGAATTGTAAAGTATAGATGTTATGCTAAACATGTGTCAAACGCTGATTAGACCACACCTGGAATTCTGCATACAATTCTGTTCACCATATTATAAAAAAGATATGGAGGCAATGGAGAGGGTGAAAAATATTTACAAGGATGATACCAGAAATGTAGGGAATACCGATCAGGAGGGAATGAACAGGCTTGTCTATTTTCTCTAAAAAAAAGAACAGGCTGAGTGGTGACCGAACAGAGGTGTTTAAAAGTATGAAAGGTTTCGATAGAGGAGACACAGAGAGAATGTTTCCACTTGTGGGGAAAAGCAAAACTAGAGGCCATCAATGTAAGATAGTCACCCACAAATCAAACAGTGAATTCAGATTGGTCAGTCCTGTATGATGTGTTACCTCCCTGGTGCTCGGGTAAAGGACATCACGGAGAATGGGCTAAGTACATTCCAACAAGTTGGAAAGGCCGGGGAACCAAAGCCAGGGCTCCATGGATAATGAGGGAGATAGAGAATATGACAAAATAAAAACAGTGTATGAAGCACGTCAGGTGAATTCTTCAAGCACGAACCAAAGCTGGCGGGCAGCCATAAAGACAGGGCTAAATTGTGGCGAGTCGAAGAGACTTAGTAGTTGGCAGGAAAAAAGACAGAGGCGCAAGGGGAGAGCCAACTGTGCAACAGCCCCAACAAACAAATTTCTCTGCAGCACCTGTGGAAGAGCCTGTCACTCCAGAATTGGCCTTTATAGCCACTCCAGGCGCTGCTTCACAAACCACTGACCACCTCCAGGCGCGTATCCATTGTCTCTCGAGATAAGGAGGCCCAAAGAAGATTATTGGATTTCCCCTGTATCTCTAAGCAGCACACTCGGATTGCCTGCCTCATCTAAATTATATGGTGACCCCCTTACTCCTGAACACCAAACTTCCATAACTTTAGGGACCCGACGTAATTTATCAGCATCCAGGGGAGAACACCTCTGTTCCTCTCTTAAAATTATCAAAGCCACTGATTTGTCAGCAGCACCACCTATCGGGCATACTTTTCAGGACAGTGTTTTGGAAATGGACCACAGCTGCAAGTTTGTGTTTTAACGTGCAGAATTCAGATTCTATTTGCCCTTTTTGATCAGAAAAATAATACTTTGGTCCTTTAAACTCAACTCTAGCCTCCTGACCATCTTCTGTACTACTCTGTGGATAGCCTGTCTCCTATCTTTTAACATTCTCTCCCTGAAACGAAATCTCTTGTCGGTATCAACCTTCCGATCTCTCCAGCTTCTCTGAAAGTTTCCAAACTTGGGCCTGCAACTACTGATTTTTAGGGTATATTTGCAATCATCTGCCACTGTTGTGGCAACTCTTATTTTCCTAACGTTATGTTCTTCCAGGTGGGATCTCATTTCTGAAGGGAAACTATTTTTAAATTCTTCCATTAGATTACTTCCTTAAGGTTCCTAAAATCTTGCCCAATCTTCATTGACCTATAGTACTGATCAAACAATATTTTCTTCTCCCCAGAAACATCCAGAAACGTCTGGCCCTGCTTATTTTTTGAATTATATTTCCCCCTCCCACCTTTCAGTTGCACAAAGCCAATTACAATTCTAACCTTTGCCAATTTTGATGAAAGGAGACAGACCTGAAACGTTAACTCTGTTTCTCTCTCCACAGATGCTGACAGACCTATTGAGTATTTCCAGCACAGATAGTTTCTATATTTGATGGACAAGCTGCAATGCCGGTTTGCTGTCCAGAGAAAGGTAATTGTATATTTATTGTGTTTAATTATGTTCAGATTCTGAGTATTAACTGGAGTTTCACGGGTAAACATATAAAGAGACACTTATTGAAATTGGCTGGTTGAGCTAGAAGGTAAATGCTTGTAATGCCTAATTCTGTGAATAAGTGTAAAGCACTGTAAAGATTGGTTCCAGTATCATCCTTCACCAATTGGCTTTCTGGAGAATAACGCCATGGCAGACAATTTTGGCCTAAATGTGAAGGTTGGAATATATTTATTTTTTGTCAGACAGAAAACTACAATCCTAGAAGCCATTGTGACAAATCTCAAAAAGCAAGAATATATTGTTGGAGTAATGTTTCCTTCCGAGGATCGCAGAGTCTGAACAATACGACCAGTGGAAGAATTAAGTGGTTAGGTGGGTATGGGTTATGTCTCTACTGAAGAGTAAACTAAGTTTGACCTTGGCATTGCCACTTCTACCAGAAATAAAATCAGTTATAAAGCATTTTGTGAGCTGGAAGCCTAACTGTTGTATACTGAAGAAGATGTATCCCTTCCATTAGAGATCTTGGATGAAATTTACAAAATAAAATGCTTTTGTAAATTCCTATCAGATATGGTGAGACTTTGATAGATTTCAGAAGACAGATGGTTACTCAATGGAGGAATATGTCATGGACGTTTACGAATTGGATAAAAGATTCAATTTAGATACCCCTGGTTTGGTGCTTGCTTTTAAATTGCAAGATTGCTAAGGAATCGCATATGGTGAGGCGCCTGGTTCTAACTGGTGTTTGGTTCTTGGGGAGAGTCGCCTTATTTGATCAGATGTCTGTTCTGAAAACCTTCCTGGGGAAACAATCATTTCCTGCTGCCCTGGAGGAGCATGCTGCAGTAACACAAAAATAGAGGATGCAATCAAAGATTACCAGATTTCGAAATGGCTCTGATTCTGGACATAGGCATCAATACAATGAAAGTGTTACAGACCGCCGGAATGGAGATGAATGCAGCTTTGGTAGACCTGGCCATTACAGCTGAAGACAAAATTGGGACAGCAATAATAAGAGACTGAATGTCAGAAATGCCCAAGGAACAGTTAATAGGTGCTTCAGGTGTGACTGAATATATCATTATGCGATGAACTGCCCAAAGCAGATAGGCAGAATGCTCGAAATAACATCTGGCACAGAGAATTCTGAGGCAGAAAATGAAGATAATGATGAATCTGAACGATTTTTTTCCTGGCACAAGGTGTTTATTCCTGAGAGGAATGTGTTATTTGTGGACTCGTTTATCTGTGCCATGTCAGGTGGTGCTTGCATTTTGACTGAATGTGGAACAGATTGGTTAAAATGTTATCGAGATTCATTAAGTAGTGAGGATCGATTCAATGTTAAGGACTTTAAATAAACTACTTGTTTTAGGTTTGGCGATGATAACACAGGAAAGTCACTAAAGAGATTTGTAATGCCAGGTAAAATAGTTGGCGTAAGCCATTTTACAAGTACTGATATAATCTTTAGTGAGGTACCATTGCGCTTGAGATGACCTATGAAAAACGGCACAAAGAAAGATTGACATGAAGCGTGATAAGGCAACTAATTTTGGTAATTTGGATATGCAGTGTACCCAAGCATTATTGTGTCCGCTTAACAAAGCCTGTTGTTTCTCAACAGAGGGATAGACAATTATTACTGGTATCAGATGATAAGAATCAGATATAAAAGGCAAATTTTCTTCAAGTTACATCGACAATTTGCTGACTTTATGTCTCAGAAGTTAAACACCCTGATAAGGATGAAGAGTATACCAGGGTAATAGGAGATGTTAGTAAGTAGTATAAAGTTGGTACAAAAGGTATTGGAGGATGTCACCAGGTTCTTTTGTAAGCCTTGCATGGACACGTGACATTGATTAAGTAGTTTTCATGGATTTAATGGCATGAGAGCCACGCAGAATCATTTTCATGTACATTGTGTAGACCTGGAAGCCAAATTAAGTGTTTCTCAATGATAAATATTTAGGGCAAACAGGTGATTATAGACAAAATAATGCAGAAATAGATAGGGACCGATATCGGGGCACCAGAAAAGCTTCTAACCAATAATGGACGAAAATTTGGCAATGACGAAATCAAAGCATGAACCTCATGGTCACGAATACGGCAGCTGAAAGTCCTTTCAGTAATGGTCACTGTAAACGAATCATGCAGTGATTGATGAAATGCTGCATAGAATCTTAGCTGATCAACCAGGCTGTTAGTTGACAACCACCCTGGTATGGGTGGTTCATGCAAATACTCCAGTTGGAGTATATTCCCTATCAATTGATGTATGGGTGAAATCCAAAATGGTCTTCAGTGATGTGTGATAGTCTACCTGCTGTGGAAGGTACCACAGTTATTTCCATTTTGTCTGTGCATTTGAATGCTTTAGATGCAGGGAGACGGGCTTTCATCAAGTCTGAGGTCTCTGAGAAAAGTCGGAGAGCACTGAGGCATCATATCAGACCATCCAAGATAGAAATTAATTCAGGAGATTGGGTGCATTACAAAAGAGAGGAGAATACGGAATGGAAAGATTCTTGTAAGGTATGGTAAGTCATGATGGCAAGTCAGTGCTTATCAAACATCGCAATCAACTGTTATAGTTTATTCCTCACGATTAATTGGGATAAATTAAAACCGAGACTAAAGAGAGTCATAATTCACAGGATGGTGTCAGACCATGTGGCCTTGTTATTTTTCCTCAACCGAGGATTCCCCCACCCCATCTCCCAATGTGGTTGATCAGGCCCTCAACTGTGTCTGGCCTATTTCCTGCACTTCTGCCTTCACCCCTTCACCTGCCTCCCAGAACTGCGACAGGGTTCCCCTTGTCCCCACTTTTCACCCCACCAGCCTCCACATCCAAAGGTTCATCCTCCGCCATTTATGTCACCTCCAGTGTGATGTCACCACCACATCTTCCCCTCCCCTCCCTTGAAAGCATTCTGGAGGGGCCGTTCGCTCAGTGACACCCTGGTCCACTCTTCATCCCCTTCACACGAGGTGTAATACCTGGCCTTTTACTTTCTCTCTCCTCACTATCCAAGGCTCCAAATACTCTTTTTCGGTGAAGCAGCGATTTACTTGTACCTCTTTAAATTTAGTATACTGCACTCGCTGCTCACAATGTGGTCTCCCCGACACTGGAGAGACCAAACGCAGGTTGGGTGACTGCTTTGTGGAACATAAGAACATTAGAAATAGGAGCAGGAGTAGGCCATTCGTCCCCTCAGGCCTGCCCGCCATTCAATAAGATCATGGCTGATTTGCCCCTTTTGTGACAGTTCCTCATAGCCCTCAACTCCACGATATTTGAAAAATCATTCTACTTCCTTTTTAAAACCTTTCAGAGCTCCAGCTTCCGCAATTCCCTAAGGTAGAGAAGTCCACACATTCACTACCGTCTGAGAGAAGAAATTCCTTCGCATCTGTGTTTTAAATGAGCGCCCCTTTATTCTGTAACTATGTCCCCTAGTATGTGATTCCCCCACTAGTGGAAACATATTCTCAACATCTACTCTGTCAAGGCCCCTCGGAATCTTGTACGTTTCAATAAGATCACCCCTCATTCGTCTGAACACCAAAGAATAACCTGTTTAGCCGTTCTTGATAAGTCAACCCCTTCATCCCAGGAATCAGCCTATTGAATCTCTTTTGAACTGCCTCCAATACCAGTATCTGCTTTCTTAAATACGGGGACCAAAACTGCACACAGTACTCCACGTGGGGCCTCACAAACCCCCTGTACAGTTTTAACAATATTTCCCTATTTTTTAACTCCAACCCCAAGCAATAATGGCCAAAATTCCATTTGTTTTCTTAATTATTTGCTGCACCTGCATGCTAACCTTTTGTGTTTCATGCACAACAACACCCAGAGCCCTCTGTGCTGCACTTTTTTGCACTCTCTTTCTTTTTAAATAATAGTCAGCCTTTTGATTCTTCCTCCCAAAGTGCATGATCTCACACTTTCTTACATTTAACACTATCTGCCACGTTTTTGCCCACTCACTCCAACCTATCTATATCCCCTTGCAGATTGCTTATGTCCTCATCACAACATGCACTCCACCTACTTTTGTATCATCAGCAAATTTGGATATATTGCACTCTGCCGCCTCCTCCAAGTCATTAATATGTAAATAATTGAGGCCTTAGGTGCCACTCGTTATCTCTTTCCAACCTAAAAATTAACCATTAATCCCGACTCTCTGTCTTCTGTGCGTTAACCAATCCTCAATCCATGCCCCCGATTCCATGTGCTCCCATCTTGTGCAATAATCTTTTATGTGGCACCTTATTGAATGCCTTCTGGAAATCCAAATACTCTACCACATCTACTCGCTCCCCTTTATCAGCTCTGCTTGTTATATCCTCAAAAAAAACTCTAGCAAATTTCACAAACATTATTTCCCTTTTACAAAATGGACTCCAGCATTCCCCCAATGACGGATGTTAGCCTGACTGGCCTACAGTTTCCTGCTTTTTGTCTCCCTCCTTTCTTGAACAGGGGCATTACACGAATAGTTTTCAAATCTGCTCGGACACTCCTGGAATTCAGTGAGCTCTGGAATATTTCAACCAATACCTCCACTGTCTTCGCAGCCACTTCCTTTAAAACCCTTGGATGTAGGCCATCAGGTCCTGGCGACATGTCTGCCTTTAGTCCCATTAGTTTGTCAAATACTTTGTCCCTCGTGATGGAGACTTTTACAAGATCTTTCCTCCCGTTCGCTTATCTGATATCTGTAGGATGTTTGTAGTGTCCTCCACTGTGAAGACTGCTGCAAAATATTGGTTTAAATTACCTGCCATTTTCCTGTTCCCCGTTTTCAATTCTCCAGTCGCATCCTCCAAGGGTCCCACGTTGACTTTAGCTATTCTTTTTCCTTTTACATACCAGTAGAACCTCGTGCTGTGTGTTTGTCTTTTTCTTGCCAATTAACTTACATAATCAATTTTCTCCCTCTTTATTAGATTTTTAGTTATTCGCTGCTGGTTCCTAAAAACATCCCAATCCTCTGGCCGACCACTAGTTTTCACCGCTTTGTGTGCTTTAGTTTTTGATTGGGTACTCTCCTTGATGCCTTTGTTAACCACGTGTGGTTCATCCCTCTCATGGAATCATTCTTTCTGTCCAAGACAATTTTTTGCTGAGCGTTATGAAATATTTAGGTAACTGTCTACCACTGCTCATCCACTGACCTTCCCCTTAGTCTTTTTTCCCAGCCCGCTTTTAGAACATAGAACATAGAACATAGAAAATACAGCACAGAACAGGCCCTTCGGCCCACGATGTTGTGCCGATCCTTTGTCCTCTGTCAAGGACAATTTAATCTATACCCCATCATTCTCCTTTATCCATATACCTATCTAAAAGCCGTTTGAAAGTCCCTAAAGTTTCTGACTCAACAACTTCCCCAGGCAAGGCATTCCATGCCCCGACCACTCTCTGGGTAAAGAACCTTCCCCTGACATCCCCCTTATATCTCCCACCCTTCACCTTAAATTTATGACCCCTTGTAACGCTTTGCTCCACCCGGGGAAAAAGTTTCTGACTGTCTACCCTATCTATTCCCCTGATCATCTTATAAACCTCTATCATGTCACCCCTCATCCTTCTCCGTTCTAATGAGAAGAGGCCTAGAATGTTCAGCCTTTCCTCGTAAGACTTATACTCCATTCCAGGCAACATCCTGGTAAATCTCCTCTGCACCCTCTCCAAGGCTTCCACATCCTTCCTAAAATGAGGCGACCAGAACTGCACACAGTACTCCAAATGAGGCCTTACCAAGGTCCTGTACAGCTGCATCATCACCTCACGGCTCTTAAATTCAATCCCTCTGCTAATGAACGCTAACACCCCATATGCCTTCTTCACAGCCCTATCCACTTGAGTTGCAACTTTCAACGATCTATGCACATAGACCCCAAGGTCTCTCTGCTCCTCCACATGCCCAAGAACCCTACCGTTAACCCAGTATTTTGCATTCGTGTTTGTCCTTCCAAAATGGACGACCTCACACTTTTCAGGGTTAAACTCCATCTGCCACTTTTCAGCCCAGCACTGCAACCTATCCAAGTCCCTTTGCAGACGACAATAGCCCTCCTCGGTATCCACAACTCCACCAACCTTTGTATCATCTGCAAATTTACTGACCCACCCTTCGACTTCCTCATCCAAGTCGTTAATAAAAATCACAAACAGGAGAGGACCCAGAACTGATCCCTGTGGCACGCCACTGGTAACTGGGCTCCAGGCTGAGTATTTACCATCTAAGACCACTCTCTGCCTTCTATCAGTTAGCCAATTCTTAATCCAACTGGCCACATTCCCCACTATCCCATGCCTCCTGACTTTCTCCATAAGTCTACCATGGGGGACCTTATCAAATGCCTTACTAAAATCCATGTACACCACATCCACTGGTTTACCCTCATCCACTTGCTTGGTCACCTGCTCAAAGAATTCAATCAGGCTTGTGAGGCAAGACCTACCCCTCACAAAACCGTGCTGACTGTCCCGAATCAAGCAGTGTCTTTCCAGATGCTCAGAAATCCTATCCCTCAGCACCTTTTCCATCAACTTGCCTACCACCGAAGTAAGACTAACTGGCCTGTAATTCCCAGGGTTGTTCCTATTCCCTTTCTTGAACAGGGGCACAACATTTGCCACCCTCCAATCACCTGGTACCACCCCCGTCAACAACTCTTTTGACAACTCTTTCTTCATATCTCCATAATTGCCTTTGTTTAAGTTGAGGACTTTGAGTTGCTCGCCCTCAAACTGAATTTGAAATTCTACCATGCTGTGATCGCTACCCCCTATAGGATCCTTAACTACGATATCTCTTATTAATCCTACCTCATTGCACATCACGAGATCTAAAATAGCCTGTTCCCGAGTAGGTTCTGCAACGTATTGCTCCAAGTAACAATCCCTGAAACACACTGCAAATTCATCTTCCATGTTATCTCTGCCAATCTGATTTGTCCAGTCTGCATGCAGATTAATATCAACCATGACAATGGAAGCACCCTTCTTACACGCCTCTATTATTTCCCGATTTATACTTTGACCTACAGTGAGGCAACACTTCGGGGGCCTATAGACGACTCCCATCCGTTACTTCTTCCCCTTGCTATTCCTTATTTCCACCCAAACTGATTCCACATCACGATCTATTGCACCTATATCACTTCTCACCACTGCACCAGTACGTTCCCTATTAACAAAGCTACCCCACCTCCTTTTCCTTTCTGCCTATTATTCTGGAATGTTGAATACCCTTAAATATTGGGTTTCCAGTCTTGGTCACCCTCCAACCACGTCTCTGCAATTGCGATCAAGTCATATTCATGTATTTCTATTTGTGCCATCAACCCATCTCTCTTGTTACTAAATGCGGCGTGCATTAAGATAAACAGCTTTAAGCTTTGACTTTTTACCATTATTATTCATTTTGGTTCTGATTTCTGCTGCACTCTTCTGCTTATATTTTCTGCCCCTTCCTGTCACGCTTTGATTACCGTTCACTTCTTCACTACCGTACACCATGCTGTCTTGTTTCTTTTTGATTTTTTAAACTTCCCTTTAATTAAACCCCTCCCCCACTAATTAGTTTAAAGACCGATGTACAACCCTAGTTGTACGATTCGCCAGTACACTGGTCCCAGCATGGTTCCAATGAAGCCTGTCCCAACAGAACAGCTCTTTCCTTCCCCAGTACTGGTGCCAGTGCCCCATGAATTGGAACCCATTTCTTCCACACCAATCTTTGAGGCACGCATTTACCTCTCTAATCTTATTTACCCTACGCCAATTTGCATGTGGCACAGGTAGTAATATGGAGATTATTACCTTCGAAGTTCTGCTTTTTAATTTAGCCCCCAGTTGCTCTTAGTCCCTCAGCAGAACCTCTTTCCTGGTCCTACCTATGTCGTTGGTACCTACGTGGACCACAACAACTGGATTCTTCCCTTCCCACATCAAGTTCCTCTCCAGACCAGAAGGGATGTCCTTAAACGTGGCACCAGGCATCACAGCCTTCAGGAACCCCTGTCTTGGCTGCAAAGAACAGTATCTATTTCCCTAACTTTGCTATCCAATATCAGGACTACATATCTCTTTTCCCTCCTCCCGCCACTTGAATGGCGCTCTGAACCACGGTGATGTGGTCAGTTCGCTCATCCTCCTTGCAATCTGTGCCCTCGTCCACACTGGGAGCAAGAACCTTGAACCTATTGGATAAGGGCACTGGGTGAGGCTCTTCCAAAGCTAAATTCTGGATCCCCATACCTTCCTCACTCGCAGTCACACCCTCCTGGCCAAAAGTTGTTGCAATTAATCTATGGAGTGTGACTGTCGCCTGAAACACAGCGTCCAGATAACTCTCCCCTTCCTTGATGTGTCACAGTGCCCGCAGTTCGGACTCCAGCTCATCAACCCTGAGCCGAAGGTCTTTGAGCAGCCAACACTTGCTGCTTATGTGGCCACTGCCGATCACACCGCATCCACCAGCTCACACGTACTACATCTGCAACACATCTCCTGCCCAACCATCTCTATTCCATTTATTTAATTAATTTGCATTTTAAATATTTGGATGTTTTGTGTTATGTTTGATTTAAATTAAATTAAAAGTACCTGTTTAAACAAACAATTTTAACTAATACTTCTTGTCCTGCTCTGTGTTTATACTCTTATTTTACCACTTACTGTTACAATACCACCATTGAGAAAAAATAATAATTACCCAACTGCTAATCTGAACCGATACCCTCCCTGCTTGTCCCTCTCTCTCCATATATATGGTAAATTATAAAATCTGCTTTGGGTGTTATATTTTATACGAATGAATCGATCAAGTCTTATTTTATATTTGATTAAATTAGATTAAAATAAAAGCTTCCCGGGATACTCACCCCGGCTGCTTTCTGTTTTCCCGCGCTCTCTCTTGACATCAGCTGCACTTTGCGGTGCCGGCAGCTGCCACGGCCAGCCTTTTGCTTTGTGCTGCACCTCCAGCGGCGGCGTTGGGTTTTCCCTGCTCTTTTCAGGTTAAGCCCCACCGTGAAGCAAAAAGCGGGAAAGCTAATTGATGGGTTAATTGGCCATTACGGATTGCCCCTGGTGTGGGTAGGTGGTGGGGAAATATATAGGGACGGGTGGGGATGTGGTGGGAATGTGGGATTGGTGTAGGATTAGTATGAATGGGTGGTTGATGGTCGGCACGGACTCGGTGGGCCGAAGGGCCTGTTTCAGTGCTGTATCTCTAGACTAGACTAGACTAGACTAAATTGTGACGTCACCTTTCGATTTCTGATTTGCCTCTGAACCTCCCGCCCGAATCTCCGAGGTTCTGGCGCGCTTATTGAATGTTCTTGTCTCCCGATCTCTGAGCTTCAGGCGCGCTTTTTGAATGCTCTCCTCTCCCGCTGCTTCTCTCCGGATCTCCGAGCTCTTGGTGCGCATTTTGAATGCACTCCTCTCCCTTTACTTCTCTCCCGAGGTTCTGGCGCGTTTTTTGAATCTTCCCCTCTCCCGCAGCTTCTCTCTGAAAATTGTTGACTTCCTTCTGCTCTCAGTCTCTCGGTCACTTTGACACTGTCCCTTGTTCTGATCTCTCAGTCACTTACCGACTCGACTTGTCACTAAAATGTGTCTGACCATCAGAGCATTGAGTAACCAAATCAATGCGAATTGGTGCCATGGGATTAAAAGCACATCAACCCAGTAAAATCTCACCCATCCAGGCTCAGTGTAATAGCTTGGTTTTATATTGCAGAACGACGGTACATTATCCATTACCTTTCCAGGTTCAAAAGTGAGGCAGAAAGGAATGTTTTTTTTTTAACAGAGCTGAACACAGGTTGTTGCGAGAACCGCAGATGAACTTTTCTCAATATTTTATTTTCAACTTCTGATAGCAAATGGCCATAAACCGATCAGAGGAGAAAACAACAGTGAACCAGACAGAGCAGTCGGTGGCAGCACCACTCAGGACATCGATAGCGCTATACACAGTGGTGATGTTTAGGAAAGATCCTGGGAAATAATAATAACTGAGCCGCCATAGTCTGACATCAGTGATAATGACCAAGAGATCTGCTGCAGCCCAGGCCACCAGGGTAGTGAGTGCTGCAAGTGCAGAGTTCGCACTTTCCTCGGGACAGGATCATAATCATCACTATATTAACTGTGAAAAAATGGAAATTACTGATGAAATATCCGCTGTATGTGAGCTCAGGCAGTAAGGGCTGGATTAACAACAAAATAACGTGGATGCTGAAAATCTTAAATAAAAACAGAGCGTGTTGGAAATACTCAGCAAGTCGAATGGCATCTGGGGAGAGAGAAGCAGAGTTAACGCTTCAGGTCTGTGATCTTTCTGTTTTGAAAAGTTTTCTCTGCTTCTCTGATATCAGTTGCTGCCAGGCCTACTGAGTATTTCCAGCACTTTATTTTTGTTATTTCAGTAAGGGCTGGATACTAGCATCCAAAAACGGTTGGATGGGCGTCGGTTCAGGGAGACAAATTTAAAATGTCTGAACTCAGACCCCAACCCAACTCTCACCCACACACTTCCGTGATCAACAGAGTTGGTTCAGAGGTTGGGAAACAGTTTCCCAAAAGGCGGGTTAGTAATTTACATATTTTAATGAGACTGACAGCCGCTCATTTAAACTGTTGTACAGTTTTAATTTGGCCGACCGTGTTCTCCAGGCTTCAAAACCTCTGCAGAAGTCAGTAGCTTCCAGGAATGTGTGCAGCAACAGGCATTTGTCTTGGAATATAACATGGCAGGAAAAATGAGCAGAGATGCCAAATAACATTTGTAGAAGAGAGAACAGGAGGAGGAGAAAGGATTTTTGCAGGAAGCCACATTCATTCGGGGTGCTTGACGAGCAATTCACCTTAGCGAATCTCAGAGATGAATAATGTGTGCGGTGACTTTGCCTCAGTAAGTAAGTCCTCACTGAAATCTGCCACCTGCTGCAGCCACAACTATAAATTCAGAGCAGTGCTAGGAGCCTATTGCTAGTGACCGTGAAGGTGATTGTGGCTCTCAACATTTATGGGTCATACTTCTTCAAATCGAGAGCTGCCAATAATTGCAAAATATCACAGATTGCCATTCTCATTTGTATTTGTAGACTTTCCCTGTTAAAAGAGAACTCATTACTTTTCATTCTCTCCTGCAAGAGAGCAGCAGCTGGGGCAAGCATGTAGCTTCACGAGGATTGCAATTTTCTCCATGGTGAAGGTGCCATTGACTTCATATCATTTTATGAGCGTCGCATGTCCACTCTGAAATGCAGCACAACCAAAAGGGATTCCATCCCTTACGGAGCTAAGATGTATTTAGTGGGGGAATTGAGCTGGTGTTGGAAATGACTGAGGTTCATTGGTTATATGTGGAGCCTAGTGGGCTGACATTGAGGATTATTTCATACGTTTCCATGGTTCTGTAAAGATGGTGAAACATCTCCTGTGTGAAGCAAGCTCTCTATTTGTGTAGCAAGAACCTGTCTGAACTTAACTAAAAACGAGAAATGTTGGAAATACTCAGCAGGTCTGGCAGCATCTATGGCGAGAGAAGCAGAGTTAACGTTTCAGGCCAGTGATCCCGAACTGAATTCATTTGCGATACTTTCCTGGAACCGTTAATTTATGCACTGCGGGATTTCCACAAGGAAATTGACGTTGCAACGTCGTTGAAATACTTTAAACAAAAAGTAAACAGTTTATGCCCGTCGGGTTCAGTAAAGCAAAATACTGTGGATTCTGGAAATATGAATTTAAAAAATAACAGAAAATGTTGTAAGTACTAAGCAGACATCATCTGTGGAGAGAATATAATTCTCATGAAACGTCATCCAGTTTACATGTCAACTCTGCTTCTTTCTCCACAGATGCTGCCAGAGCTGCCGAGCAAAGTTCCTGTTGTGACCAAATATATTTCGTGCTGAGATTCAATTATAAACTCCCAAGACTGGACAATTCCAATCATATTAATTGACTGCTGCAATTTGGATTCTATGTTCTCTCAGCTGTGGTGTTATTCCTTCAAACATCTTAAAACCTCTTATTGTTTCAGCCATGTCCTTGGTTGTGCAGTTTTCATTCAGAAAATACATTTCAAATGTAAAGTGTCATCTGAGGGTTCCTTTCCTATACTGTCGTATGTATAAGACCTATGTAACTGTGGCCATACAGTTAAACTACTCAATTGGGAAATGTGTTTCAAATTAATGCACCACTTCATACCACTTCAAATTAGAAGATTATCTTAAGCTAATCGATGGCTATCATATTATGGTTGCTCCTGCCCAAGGGACCCTGCACAACAAGATTGTTAATTAATCAAGCAGTTCGTGTAGAAATGCAGAGGACCTTGACAATGTCATGCTGATGCTGATAAGTGGCGAGTAACATTCGCACTACACAAGTGGAAGGCAATGACCATTTCCAGCAAGCGACAATCGAACCATCCCCTCTTGACATTCAATGGCATTACCATCGCTGACTCCCCCACTATCAACATCCTGGGCGGCACCATTGACCAGAAAATAAACTGGAGTAGCCATTTACACACAGTGACTACAAAAGCAGGTCAAAGCCTAGGAATCCTGCAGCGAGTAACTCACCTCCTGACTCCACAAAGCCTGTCCACCATCTACAAGGTACAATTTAGGAAGGTGATAGTATGATCTCCACTTGCCTGAATGGGTTCCACTCCACCAACACTCAAAACGCTCGACACCATCCAGGGCAAACCTTGATGCATGATTGGCACCCCACCACAAATATTCACTTCCTTTACCACCGACATATAGTGACAGCAGTGTGCACCACCTACAAGATGCACTGCAGTAATGCACCAAGTCTCCTTAGATAGCATCTTCCAAACCCGTGACCTCCACTCATTGAAGGACAACGGCAGGGAACATCAGCACCAAAATGTTTACCTCCAAGCCACGCACCATCCTGACTTGTAATTGGTTCCTTCGCTGTCACTGGGTCAAAATCCTGGAACTCTGTTTCTCATAGCACTGTGGGTGTATCTATCTCACATGGACTGCAGTGGGTTAAGAAAGTAGCTCACCATCAGTTTCTCATGGGAAATTAGAGATGGGCAACAAATGTCATCCCAGTGAGCAACGACCACATTCTATGAATGAATAAAAATAGAAAATATGCTAAAGAACGGCATGTTTTATTTTATTGCAATGGCATTAGTGTATAAGAGCAAGGAAGACTTGATAAACTTATTTAGCACTTTGGGGAGATAACACCTGGACGACTGGCACGGTGTTGGTCTTAACTAAGGAAGGATAACTATCCTTGCCTTGGAGAGGGTGCAAAGAACGTTCAAGGCATTGATTCCTGGGTGGCAGGAGCGTGCATGAGGAAAGATTGTTTAGAATGAGTCTATATTTTCTGGAGTGTAGAAGGGTAAAGCTGTTCTTGCTGAAACACATAGAATTGTCAGGAAACTTGTCAGTGTAAATGCTGAGAGAATGTTTGCCTTTGCTGGAGAGTCTATATCTTAGATTTACGGCCTCAAATAAGGGGCCAGTCATTTAGCACTGAGATATAGCGACATTTCCTCATTCAGAGGGTTGTGAATCTTTGGAATTCGTCACCCCAGAGGGCTGTGTATTTTCAACAGATGATTATATTCTAAACTGTGCTCGATAACTGTTTGTGCACTAAGAGATGAACGGGTCTGGGGATAGGTGACATTGATACATGTGTTCAATCCTAATCTTATTGAATGAAAGAGCCAGCTCCGATTAAGACGTCGTGTGTACCGTCTCATTGGAGCGTAGATTGTGTGTTCAATTCTCTGGAGTAGGACGTGAACTCACTGCATTCTGAAATAAAGTTGATGGTGAGATCACAGAGCCAGGGCTAACACTGTATCCCAATTATCAGAGTGTAACGGTAAAACATGGAGGCATTCCAATTTATATTGACTCATATAGATCTCAGTTACATTCTTAAAGCCGCCCTTCCTAGCATTTAGTAGAAAATTGGATATAGTGCTCGAGAGTGAGTTGAATGCTAAAGTAGAGGAAACAGTAAGTCATCCTAAAAATCAAATAGAACGGTAAAGGGATATTAGTAAGATGGCAGAATTGGGAAAAAAAGATCAGGTACAGTTCGATGTCAGTCATCTTTGTAAAATAATTAATATTCATGATTGGATGAAGAAATCTGAGCAAAGAGGAAGAATAGAGGGATTGAATGGGGGCGATGGAAATCATTTGCATATGGCCTTAAATACAACACCTGAGCTGAATATAGGTGTGAGAACGAATGACTTACTTTGACTTATGGGAAGAGGAATAGATTTTTAAAGTGCAGATGCACACACAATGTACAATATAAAACTAAATATGTGCATAACATTCGTGAGACCACAATTGGAGAGCAGTGCGAAGTCTGAGATCAACACTTTATTGTAGCTCTTGAGGTAATAGAAAGGGTACAACAACAATAAGAACAACTTATTTATAGCACTTCACAGGAGCATTATAAAACAAAATATAACACTGAACCACAAAATGATATATTAGAACAGATGATAAAAAGCTTGGTCAAAGGAATATGTTTTAAGGAGCATCTTAAAAGGGGAAAGCGAGGTGTCGAGGCCGAGAGGTTTATGGACGGTATTCTAGAGTTTGCCGCCAAGGCAATTGAAGGCACGGCCACCAATAGTGGAGCAATTCAAATCGTGGATGCTCAAGAAACCAAAATTAGAGGAGTTCAGGTATATTGGATGTTTAAGTGCTGGAGATTACCGAGATAGGGTGGGGCGAGGACATGGAGAGATTTGAAAACAAGTACAAGAATTTTGAAGTCAAGTCATTGTTTTACCAGGAGCCAATGCATGTCATAAGCCAGGGGGGTGATAGGGGAACAGTACTTGGTGTGAGTTAAGACAGTGAAGCAGAGTTTTGGATGACCTCAAGTTACCAGATAGTAGAATGTGGGAGACCAGCCAGGAGTGCATTGGAACAGTAAGGTCTAGAGGTAACGAAGGCATGAATGAGGGTTTCAGCAGCAGATGAGCTGAGACAGGGGTAAAGTCGGCGATATCACAAAATGTGATTTCTCCAAATGCCTCACTGGTTAACTAGTAGCAATGGGAATAGCAGATCGGAGGAATGTTAATCATTGTGTATTACTGTGGCAGATCAATCATATTTATTTCACTTTTACTCTCTTGTTTCACTCTCCGCAGTGCACAATCCATCTGGTTTTGTGCTGCACTGCCGTCGCTTGCTCCATATGGTTCACAGTCGTTTCACCTTTGATCGATATGCTGTCCTTTGCTGTCAGCAGTTCAAAAGGAAATATTACAGTAAGAAAATCATGGCTGCTGTCCCGGTAACATTGTGCTTGCTGCTGTGTGTTTAAAAACGTCCAGCTTTATTTTACACACAGGAATGCTTACACTCAAAAGAAGCTGAAGCAAAGTCTTGGTTACATGAACCAATGACGGTTAATTAAACCCATTAATTCCCTTCTTGCTGGTGTTGCTGTTAAACGTGGTAACAGTCATTTTCACGGCAGTCACCAGTAGACGGTGCAAAGGACTCTGCTAGTAATGGAACAGTGACATATACAATGTGGGCTAGGTGTTGAAATTCGATAATCTTACTCCTCCCTGTATCAAGAGGTTTTATACTTCTGCAGATGATGTATATCGTGATATTCTGTTCAGTTAAACAATTCACTTTCAAGAACTTAACCTTATTCCTTGTCCTCAGTGAAAGTCTCTCGCGTTGCAGTTTCTCAACTGCTGCACAATCTCTTGCATATATGCAATAACACAGACTAAATTCTGAGAGAAGCTGAGAAATGCAGTGAAATTCACCTTCACTGTCGTTGATGAATTAAATAATAAAACTGACAAACCAACGGGGCCGCCGTTACCGAATTAGAATTCAAAAACTGGCACTGACGCTGGTGTGGAAATCGATAATACAAATACTGCAGGCAAACTTTTTTCAGTGTCAGTCTCGAGTGCCAGTAGTGCCATAGAAGCACGATCACCTCCAGTGTAATTGTGGTCGCTGCACTTGTACTGGAGTAACGCGTTCACCTTTTGTTTGTAAAGAGGACTCAAAGAGATAAATACAGGTTCAGCGAATGGGCAACGTGGTGTCAGATGGAGTATAACGTTGGGAAGTGTGACATTATTCTCTTTGGTAGTAAGAAACAAAGCTGATTTTTAAAAGGTAGAAACTTCTAAATGTTGATGTTCAGACAGAGTGGCTATATTCGTACAAGGAACGCAAAAAAAGCATGCAGGACCAGCAAATAATTAGGAAAACGAATGGCATGTTTGGCCTTTACTGCAAGGGGATTGGAGCACTATAATAAGGATGGCTTGCTACAATTATAGAGGGCTTTGGTGAGACAACACCTGGAGTACTTTGTGCAGTTTTAGTCTCCATATCTAAGGGAGAATATACTCGCCTTGCAAGCACTACAGTGATGGTTCACTACATTGGATCCTTGGATGAGTGTGTTGTCCTTTGATGAGAGACTGTGTAAATTCATCTCATTGAAGCAGAACATTTCTTCACTCACAGGGTTGTGAATCATTGGAATTCTGTACCCCACAGGATTGTGGAGCGCCATCATTGAAAGCTCTCATTTCCTATGTTCTTCTGTTCTTATGTAACTGCAGGGAACCATTAGAACAAAGAACAAAGAAAATTACAGCACAGGAACAGGCCCTTCGGCCCTCCACGCCTGCGCCGATCCAGTTCCTCTATCTAAACATGTCGCCTATTTTCTTAGGGTCTGTATCTCTTTGCTTCCTGCCCATTCATGTATCTGTCTAGATACATCTTAAAAGATGCTGTCGTGCCCGCGTTACCCCCTCCACTGGCAACGCATTCCAGGCACCCAACACCCTCTGCGTAAAGAACGTTCCACGCATAACACCCCTAAACTTTTCCCCTCGCACTTTGAACTCGTGACCCCTAGTAATTGCATCCTCCACTCTGGGAAAAAGCTTCGTGCTATCCACCCTGTCTATACCTCTCATGATTTTGTACACCTCAATGAGGTCCCCCCTCAACCTCCGTCTTTCTAATGAAAATAATCCGAATGTGCTCAACCTCTTTTCATAGCTAGAGCCCTCCATACCAGGCAACATCCTGGTGAACCTCCTCTGCACCCTCTCCATAGCATCCACATCCTTTTGGTTAAGTGGCGACCAGAACTGCACGCAGTATTCCAAATGTGGCCGAACCAAAGTCTTATACAACTGTAACATGACCTGCCAACTCTTGTACTCAATACCCCGTCCGATGAAGGAAAGCATGCCGTATGCCTTCTTGACCACTCTATTTACCTGCGTTGCCACCTTCAGGGAACAATGGACCTGAACACCCAAGTCTCTCTGTACATCAATTTTCCCCAGGACTTTTCCATTTACTGTATAATTCACTCTTGAATTGGATCTTCCAAAATGCATCACCTCGCATTTGCCCTGATTGAACTCCATCTGCCATTTTTCTGCCCAAATCTCCAATCTATTTATATTCTGCTGTATTCGCAGACAGTCCCCTTCACTATCTGCTACTCCACCAATCTTAGTGTCGTCTGCAAACTTGCTAATCAGTCCACCTATACCTTCCTCCAATTCATTTATGTATATCACAAACAACAGTGGTCCCAGCACGGATCCCTGTGGAACACCACTGGTCACACGTCTCCATTTTGAGAAACTCCCTTCCACTGCTACTCTCTGTCCCCCGTTGCCCAGCCAGTTCTTTATCCATCTAGCTAGTACACCCTGGATCCCATGCGACTTCACTTTCTCCATCAGCCTACCATGGGGAACCTTATCAAACGCCTTACTGAAGTCCATGTATATGACATCTGCAGCCCTTCCCTCATCAATCAACTTTGTCACTTCCTCAAAGAATTCTATTAAGTTGGTAAGACATGACCTTCCCTGCACAAAACCATGTTGCCTATCACTGATAAGGCCTTTAGTCATGGAGGAGCACTGTTACCGCCATTGCAATTATAGCTGTGCACAAATACCACAGGAGTGTTGTTTTATCTCACAGAAGTGTAGGGTTAGCACCAGTGGCTGTGGCTAGGGTAAATAAAGGGAATCAGGAGTATCAGAAAATGGCTATTATCTTTAGTGTAAGTATAGGGAACCACTAGTACTGGAGCAGGATGATCACATCTCCTCGAAGTGTAGGTGCCACTAATACGGAGGAATATGGACACATTTGCTGTAATCATAAGTGCTATTAGTCTCAGAGGAACCTGGTCACCTCGAGAGTAAGTGACTTGATATCACTATTGCAGTGATATCCTGCTCACCTCTGGCATAATTGAAGGGTACCACGAGTACTGGAGGAATATGGCCACCCCAGCACCCCAGTGTGAATATGGTGCAACTCCAGCAAGGATATGCATACAGTTCTCTGTGTACACATACTGGTCCCACTGGTCTCAGAAGACTAAAATCACCAGAATTGCTGAACGAGTATTTTTATCACAAATATTGCAGGATTTCCTCTGCTGCCTGATTGTCAGGTTTTGAATCAAAATTTTAGAGTGAAGGGCAGTGTCAGGACGATTAATGCTAAGGGAATTACGTTGGCTGATCCTGTAGGAATAGGATCCACACTCGTATTAATTTTGTATTTTAATTTTGTGTTTTTAAAGCTGTCAGCGTTAACTGTTTCGCTAATTCTGAATCGTCAAGAAAATAAATTACTTATTAGGTCTATTTGTTAAATGATGACAACTAGTGTTAATTAGGATTAAAGCTGATTGCCTCCTTGGAGGATAAATGTCTGTATTAATATAAGTTCCCCCGCATAAGCTCGGACATGCACAAGTCTTTCAACTCAGACAGGATTCATCTATTCTTACATAAAATGGGGAAACCAGCTATTCTGGTGATGAAGGACATTTACTATCCCCTTGTCGCAGCCGTGGGTGTCCTTGGTGAGCCGTTATGAACTATTTATTTGTAATTTGTGTTGACAATCTCCCTGTTTATAACACATGTTGAATAAGAAAGCATGTTTCCCTGGTGTCAGCATTACACTGTCACAGCTTACTGGAACAAACTTTGAACAGTGTGTCCACACTTGCTGTTTCCCTTAATCTGATAGCTTTATTGATGTTACAATGTTCTTTGAAGGTCCTGTACAAAGAATCAAGTGTCACCCGTGCACAGTGAGCGCTACAGCAGCTCATTAAAATATATGGGAAGATTTCTCAGGAAATGGCTCCACGGCTAATTCAAAATAATCACACTGAAGGTTGAAATGCTATTCAGAAATATCACCATATATATTTCAAACAGCCACTAAAACATTATTTATCTCGTCTCTCTTTCTTACAGCGAACTTGGTGACAATTATAATTCTCTCCCGAAGAAAGTGCCATCTGTCCAAATGTATTTCTGTTTATATGGTGGCCATGGCAACAGCAGATCTCCTGATTATGTTCATCAACGTAATAGTGGCACGTATTTTCAACTATCAATTTCCACTTTCATTCCTGTCTTACACTCCCGTGTGTAGGATTATTATATACATAGGCAACGTCAACTTTGATTTGTCTGTTTGGTTCACAGTCTCCTTCACATTTGACCGTTTTGTAGCTGTCTGCTTCCAGAAGTTTAAAGCAAGATATTGCACAGAAAGATCTGCAGGTGTGGTTATAACAGTGTTCTGTTTCTTGAGTTTTTTGAAGAACATTTGCTTTTTATTTGTATATGAGCCTGAGCAAATAATTGATAAGGTGCAATGGGGCTGTCAAACAAATGTGAAATTTTTTTCCTCACCACTCGGTGCAGCATGGGTCTGGTTTCAGAGTGCCTGGGTCGTATGGCTTCCTTTTACTTTAATTGTCTCATTTAATTGTTCAACCATTGGACGTATTTTAGTGGCCAATAGAATCCGCAGGAAACTCCGGGGTAACAGGAGTGAGAATCGCAGTGATTCAGAAATGGAGAACCGAAGGAAATCCATTATTTTATTGTTCACTGTATCAGGCAGTTTTATACTGTTGTGGTTGACAGTTGCCGTGAGTTTCGTGGCGACCAGACTGACAAACACCAATTATTACCGTGGTGACCGCACAACCCCTGGATATATCGCCTATGAAATCGGAACCTTTCTTAAATATTTGACTTGTATTCAAAACCCAGGCATTTATGTAGCGACTCACAGGAAATTCAGAGAAGAGCTGAAGAACGTGTTGAAATCTCTCTGGACAGTGATCCTGAGATTAGTTAGAAAATACAGATACAAATAAAGAAAGCTTATTCACGTCGCAAGGTCAAGTTCAGCACATTTCCCATCGTCCAGAGTCCTTCTTTTCGGTAATGTGAAAAGTAGATTAGCTCTTGTGTGCACAGTTCTTTCATTTTGGAACACACGTTCCATGTCAGCTTTACATTCCTTCATTGAGTAAACATAACTTATTCCTGTAAATTCAGCACATTTCACGTTCACGTTTCAAAGATAACAATGATGGGTTTCGGCAGTGACATCATGCATGTGGTTAAGAGAGGGAACCACCTTATCTACGTGATACTGGGATTGGGCGCGCCAGTTTATTTCATCAATAAAACTTCATTTGGTGCGAAAACAAAGGTCCTGCGATCATTCACATTGGTAACATTCTGAGAAGCTTGGTGTGAATATTGCAAGTATGGGTCTCACTATCAGATGTCATTTCTCATTGACAAGTGGAACCGGGATCTTGTCACATGATAAGTTTTGAACTGGAGGAAACTGTCAGAACTCGACACTGATCAATGTGACGTTTGACCTCTTTTTTCCCAGATACTGGATTGAAACGTCGATTGTACACTGACTGGTGTCTCTCACTCATCATAGGGAGAACCTGCTGTTTTGTTGTGCAGTCGGTAACAGCATCATGACCAATAGTATTGCTATTCTGTCTCAATCAGTTTCCGAAACCGAATGCTAAAGAAATGAAATGTTGAATAATTTGTCATATGATTATTAACTATTACATACGAAGAAAGTTATCTGTTAAAAAGCCTGTCAGTGTATTAAAAAATGTCAGACTGATGTTAAGTATTTGCTGTTTAGCAGAACGTCTACAGACAGTCGGAAAGTATCTTTGGTAATTATAGGCTTATTATACATTTGCACATTATTCCAAATAATGATTGAATAAGTTCCAGGGAGTTTGAATCACTTGGAAATCGTTCATCTGCCATCTTAAAACAATCTGCCAGGAACGACAAATAATAGGAACAGGTTCTCAATGAAAAGGAGCTTCATGGTGTGGATAAACAACAAGCTCTAGGGACACAAAAAATAATTTCCGAGAAAACGGCTTTCCTGGTGCAAAGTCCACAAGAAACAAATAACAACAATGTTGGAAAAGATTACAAAAGCAAACAAGTGGTGATAATTCTATTTGAAAAACGGCTAAGGCTGCTGTTCGACGACGAGGTAAAGCTTCAGTCTCTCATTTTGGAATGGTCATTAAATGCTGAGAGCAGATAGTGTAGATACAATAGGATGATGCCAGGAATCAAAACAGTACTGATGACGAGGAACAGGGCATTCCATCTATACGCACTGGAGGACAGAAAACTAAGATAAAATTTTGGATTTATGTATAACGAACAGTTTTGGTGAAACAAAGAGGGAGATTATTCTACCAAGTTGGTTTGTCAGAGTTAAGATGATCAATTAAACATGGTCACAAAGGGAATAAGCAGAGCAGTTAGCATAAACTTCTTTAGGCAAAGGTTGCAGAAGAATGGAATGTTTTGCTTCAGAGAATAGTTCAGGAGAAATTACATTTGCATTTGAAGCAAAAAATTAAGTGTCTGTGGAAAGATGATAATTTTGTAATCCAAGAAACTTGTGCAGGAATAAAGTGTCGAATGAACAAATCCCATCCAGAATATCTTGATTTTTTTTTCTCCTTTTGTTCAAGGGATGTGTGCGTCGCTGGCGACGGGCACAGCTAGTTCTGCAGCACAGGTCTTCAGTACTATTGCCGGAATGTTGTCAGGACCCGTAGCCTTAGTGAGATCCAGTGTGTTCATTCGTTTCTTGATATTACATGGAGTGAATCGAATTGATTGAGGACTGGCATCTCTGATGCTGGGACTTCAGGAGGAGGCTGAGAATATATCACTAGTTTTATAAGTTACCTATGTGGCATATTGTCTTTTTTTTCTAAGATGCTCTCATCCCCATTGAGATTCCATTCAACAAAGCATATTTAATAGCCTGTTAGCAAGAAGGTGCCAGAGCTTCAATGGCCACCATTACCTTACAGGTTGCCATTTGTCCATAGCCTACTTTCAATATGTAATGACCTCTCTGTGCAGTGCCAGATTTCCCACTCCATCCCATAATCACCCATCATTTGCAAATATTCCTGGAATTCACAATTCCACGTTTGAAGAAATTATACGAACTTGCACTTTTTGCCTTTACAACAGAGGATTCCTTCAGATGAATGCCGGTTTTAAGATGATGAGGAGATGGACAAAGTTATTTCCTCAAATTCATCACTGTGACAAGGAGTTCAATCATGACGATCTACAAAATGTGAAATTAGAAATGGAATAGTCCTGTCACGACGTACACTTCAGTGTAAAAGACGAGAATGAAAATTCTAATACTTAACGTTATTCTATAAATGCGCCATTTTATCCTAACAGTTTGTAATGTGAGTGCTGCTTGTCCCTACTTCAATGAATCAAAAAGAACCTGACAGTGCAGTTTAGCTGCGCTTTATTGCAGTTCAAATAGAATAATTCTCGTTATCTTATATTTAGAAAGCCCATAAACAGCATCAGGCGAATGGAATTTCTTGTGCTGTGAATCCAGGCATTATCCTATATTGTAGAGATCCTGTTGTAAGAAAGCTGAGTTTTGACATCCTGAAAGATAACAGCTGAAAAATTAGACGCATCCTACATTCCCTCCTTTAACTCCTGAGTAAGGAATTATCCAGGATTAGTGGGAGGAGGTTGGGTTGGGTGTTTACCGCCCAGTGTATGTGGAGTGATGAATGATGTTCGACCCCGTTCACGATCTCTGTCGAATTCAACCCAGTTCCGATCAGAAGCAATGAAATTTATTAATCATTGATTAAGTTATCCTCCAGCTCCCGAGTGAAGGAATTTCTTACAAATGAGAAAGATGAATCCCTACGTCATGCAATAAACAAAGTAAACGAGAGCTTAATAGGCATTAACACATATGAAAAGATTCACCTAGCAATTGAGTCGTAAAACACAAATGGGTAGAGTTACTTCAAAAAAGTAACAGCAGTTAACCAGACAATTAACTTATCACTATAAATCAGCATCAAAGGATGCAGAGCTTTAATCACAACAGCAACGAAACCCGCCGGTTATAAACTGGTGAGATTTTTTATCCATTCACGGGCTGTGGAGGTGGCTGGAAACTCCAGCTTTTGTTGTCCATTCCGAATTGTCTGTGAGAACGTGGTTGTGAGCAACTTTCTTGAATGGCTGCGGTCCATTTGTGAAGGTACATTCATAATTCTGCTCCAGGATTTTGTCCCAACGACAGTGAATGTAAGGTGTGCGGTTTGGAAGGAAACTTGGAAGTGGTATTGTTCCCATGTGCCTGCCGAATTTGTACTTCTAGACAGTACAGGTGGTTGGGTTAAATCTTGTTGTTGAAGGATCCTTTGTTGATAGGCTGCTGTGTTTTTGGTAATGGTACGTACTGAAGTCACAGAGCACCGGTGGTGGAAATTGTGTGTTTAAGGTGGTGAATGGGGTGGCAATCATGTGGGCTGCATTTTCATGAATGGTTTCGAGCTTCTTGTGTGTGATTGGTACTGGAATCATCCAGGGAAGTGGACAGTATTCCATATTTTGGCAGCTCCAGATAAGTTTCTGGTCAATGGTAGCCCTGCAGGAAGTTGATGCCCCTGCCAATAGGAACAGTTTCTCCCTGACTCTGACTCCCTGCTCTGAACAGGGCGGCACAGTGGAGCAGTGGTTAGCACCGCAGCCTCACAGCTCCAGGGACCCAGGTTCGATTCTGGGTACTGCCTGTGTGGAGTTTGCAAGTTCTCCCACGTGGGTTTTCGCCAGGTGCTCCGGTTTCCTCCAACAGTCAAAAAACTTGCAGTTCATAGGTAAATTGGCCATTGTAAATTGCCCCTAGTGTAGGTGGTAGGGAATATGGGATTACTCTAGGATGAGTATAAATGGGTGGCTGTTGGTCGGCACAGACTCGGTGGGCCGAAGGGCCTGTTTCAGTGCTGTATCTCTAAAAGAAAAATATCCGCATAACTGAAGTTCTTCATCTGCAGAATCATTCTCCTAAGTAATTTCATTGAATTTCAAAAGCAGATGGTTGGACTGTCCCTCAGAAGATCGTCATTGTCTTGCACTTTTGTGGCACTTTTACTTGCCACTTTACAGCATAAGCCCAAATGTTGTCGAGGTTTTCTTTTATGCAGGCATGGACTGCAATCATCAGCGAACACCTCCACTTCTGACACATTACTGCAGCGGTGCAGTACGGGTAAAATAATTGCCCTCCAACAGCACCAACTATCTTGCTTTGTTCTAGGTATGACTGCAGGCAGTGGAGAGTTTTCCCCAATTCCCACTGACTTCAATGTTACAGCAGATTCTTGATGCTACACTCAGTTTACTATTGCCTTGAGGACAAAGGGTGGTCACACTGACCTCACATCTGGAATTCACCACCACGATGCTATGTTTGGACCAAGGCTGTAATGAGGTTTGAAAATGACTGGTTTTGGTTGAACCAAACAGCTCATTGTTGAGCAGGTTATTGTTAAGTAGGTTTCGGAGGCAGAAACGATCACAAACCTTTTGAAAACAACTTGGATACGCTGTTCAGGTGCTCGAACCAACAGGGCTAAGGACCAAGAGCTCAAGGTTATGATTAAACTGAGTAGCTCTTTGCTGGTGGTATGTAGAAAAAGGGATGAATGGCCTCCTTCTTTATCTTAAATTTATTTTTTATTTAGAGATACAGCACTGAAACAGGCCCTTCGGCCCACCGAGTCTGTGCCGACCATCAACCACCCATTTCTACGTTTCTCCATAACACAAAGAATGGACTGATCAGGGCCACAATATAAGCGGTTGTCTGAGTTAATAAATTGTCGGAGAATGGACTGAAATAGGGCATAATACAAGGGATGGTCCTGGATATTTTAAAACAATGGCATGAGCTGAGCCGGGTCAGAATACAGAGGGCGATCTGGGTTACAAACATTAGAGAATGACTGAATCGGATCTTAATACAGAGGATGGTCTGATGATGGGATTTGCAGTTTTTAGACACTGCTAAATTTCATCTACATGAGTGAGAATGTCGAAGTCTCAAGCAACCAGACTTTTATGGAATAGAAAAACAAATTTCAAACTGAATACATTGCAGCCTGGGAAAAGAGGCCCAGTGAGAACGGATAGTGTGTCACATCAAAACATAAGAAATGGAAGCTGGTAATATTCCAGTCATCTGCTTGGCTGTGTCGTAGCCGAAACAGTACCACACAGGCCTTTTTCTGTCATAAATAATACATGTGCGCAGCTGCTCTGAAAAATTTAAAGGGGATGTCCACATGGGGGGAAAAACTGGACAGAACAATTCAAGTTTAAATGAACAATGTGAGTTGGAGTAGGTCGTTTTCTCCATTCAACAATACTATAGTGATCTTGTACCTCAACTCCACCTTCCTGGACTATCCCTATGTCCCTTAATTCCATCCGTACCCAATAACCTAAGGAGCTCTGTCTTGAATATACTCAACACCTGAGGATCCCAACTGTCTGGGTTAGAACATTCCCAATATTTACTAGTGTTTGAATGAAGGCATTTCTCATCATCTCAGTACTAAATTGCCGACGCCTTATTCTGAGACTGTTCCCTGTATTCCAGAATCTCCAGTCAGGGCAAACATTATCTCAGCATCTACCTGACAAGCTTTTCAATCATTTCAAATGTTTCAATTTGATAACCTCTCGTTCTTATAATCCACAGTGTGTATAGGCCTAGCCTACTCAGCCTTTCGTCATAATGTTAATTATATGAATATTGTGTTTAATTTTATGTAGGTGGTGGGCATGAACCGAGGATTCGCTTGAGCTCCCTATCAATAGACACAGACTGGATTTGGGGGTTGGAGGTGTATATTTCTAAAATGCAATTGTGCAAGACTTGCTCAGGTTCTATCCGTCATCAACTGACTTTCTGGAATGGAACACATAGGACCATCCCCTAATCGCAGGATCAAATATCTTGTAGCTTAGTTGCACGCACTGTAGGAGAAGTAATTTCTTCTGAAGGTGAGTCGACCTAACTGTACACTGCACTCCAGATGTGGCTTCACCAATGACCTGTATAATTGTAGTAAGACTTATTTACTCTTACACTCTAACAAAAGCTAAAATGCCATTTACCTTCTTCTTTGCTTGCTGTAACTCCATGTTACGTTCCTGTGATTCGTGTACAAAGATGCTTGCATCACTCTGTCTGTAAATAATTCCCAGCCACTCTCCCATCAAAATGTATTTCCCTTCTTTTCATTTTTCCAAAGAAAGTGAGAACTTCACAGTTCACCACATGAAATTCCAAATTCCATATTCTTGCCCACTCACATAATATGTCTACGTACCTCTGCAGCCTCTTGCTGTCCTGCTACCCACTTACGGTGCCAAATAACTTTATATCGTTAGTAAACATGGATATGTTACACTCAGTCCTATAATCTAGGTTATTAGTAAAGACTGTAAATAGATAGGCACAAGTACTCATCTTTGTCACCTTTATTGAACAGATGTTCCCAGACATTCTCACTCCGGATTCAACGTTAGACCTTATTTGTCAACTTCTATGTCCTTACTTCTAAAAATATCCTTTTTCCCGTCGTCTAGCTCATTACGATCCGCAAAAATAAGAAGCTAAAATCAGCACCACTCCTTCTGACACTTCACTCGGTGTCTGTGAGTTTTCTTGTTAGCTCCATTGACAGATGTTTTCCAATCTCTCTCTCACAGGTATTTCCCTGGCGGAGTTTCAATCCATGCTCCTCCATTGTGAGGTTTGACTCAGACTGTAGAGTGAAAGGGTCCAACATACAGGGATTTGTTTTGGGTGCATTGAGGTTTCTTTAACCTCTGGACAGGACTATTCTAATACTCTCCTGACCGTTTTTCCCATCAACCACCCTCTGTTAACCCCAACTCAAACTCTGCTGTCCATGTTGTAATGCGCACCAAGGCCCGATCATGCATCACCCATGTCCTGTTTCACCTAATTAGCTTCTGGTCCAGCAAAAAAAAAATCAATTGACATTTCCTGTGTTCAGATCAATCCATGGATAGTCCCCTTCAATCGCTGTAACCTCCTGCATCCCAAAACCCTGCAGAAACTCTGCTTTTATCTGATTCTGCCATCTCCTAAACCACAGATTTACTTCACTACAACATTGGTGGCATTGTCTTCAACTGCCCAGTTCCTAAATGAAGAGGAGCGACTTCAGACATTGGATGGGCCTAATATTGAAACTATCCTCATATCCCTTATGTCATTTGAATTTAGAAATCTGTCAATCTCTGCTTTAAAGATACTCAATGAACTTCCACAACCCTCTGGGGCATAGAATTCTAAAGATTCACAACTTTCTGATTAAAGCAATTTCTTCTCATCTCTGTCCTAAGTGGCTTCCCCCTTAATTTGAAATTGTGTCCCCTGTTTCTAGACTCCTAGCAGGGGAAACATTTTAGCTGCATCTACCATGTCTATCACTTTAAGTATTATGTACATTTCAATGAGATCACCCCTCATTCTTCGAAACTCTTGAGAACAAAAGTCCAGTTTCCCCAATCGCTCTTCAAAGGGCAGTACCGCCATCCTGAGAACAAGTCTGGTGAATCTTCGCTGCACTCCCTCAAAAGCAATAATATCCTTCGTAAGGTAAGGGAGCCAAAACTGCACACAAATATGGTCTAAACAAGGTCCTATACAATTGAAGTAAGACTTCACGTTTCCAATCCTTTTGCGATAAAGGCCAACATACCATTTGCCTTCCTAATTGCTTGCCAGACCATTGCTAAACAGATTAAGACATGCTGGGATGAAGAGCCATGTGCACAAGGATGCAGAACAAAACAAAGGGCTACAGAAAAGAGATAAAATCAGACACACTTGGTTACAGAGACAGACAAGAAGTGTCAGAGGCTCAAGAACACAGAATCAGCCACAAAGCGATGCACCAACAGGCACATGGTGGTACAGAATGGGAAACCATGGGTACAGAATCAGACACTTTGGACATAGATTCAGACACAGTACTGCCATCCTACCTCTCTTTCATCTTTCTCTAACTTTTCTGAAGAATTTATATCCTTGTATATTAAGTGCCTGGTCCTGAACGTTTTAAGCCACTTTCCCGTTGTCGCCAATGTATCATATTCACATATTTGTGTTATTTGTGTCTGTAGCTCACCAAATGTATTCACCACACGTTGTGCGTTTACACACATACACTGTAATGCTGTCTTTGCATTCATGGTAGCCATTCTCAGTCTGTTCCTATCTAATCTGAAACGACTCTCATCTGAAGGACTGCCCAACACTCTTACAGTGTGCATCTTATTCCTCTTTTCCACTTCTATATGCTGGTGCCCATCCTTCTGTCAATTCAGTTTAAAACCTTCTCAACCACACTAGTGAACCTCCTCATGAGGGCAATGGTTTTAGTCCCATTGAGTTGTAACCTATCCCTTTTGAATAGGTGACTTCTGCCCCAGCGCTGGTCCCAAGAATCAGAAGCGCTCCCTCCTGCACCATGTGTCAAGCTGCTCAGTGATCCTCCCTCTCATTCTATTTCAATTCTTATAAGTGCATTCCGCTGGCAGTAACACTTCCAAGTCCGACTCTTTAACTTCTTCCCTAGCTCCAGAAAATCTGGACATACGTCCTCTATACTCTTCTAATGTCATTGGTAAAAACGTGTGCCACAACTTATGGCTAACTCTTCCTCCTGCAGAATATCCTGCACCCTCTCGGTGACGTCCTTTAATCTAGCACCATGGAAGAAATACACCAGGATGACGATTACAGGAATGCCTGTCTGTCGCCCTCTCTATGGAATCTCCCATAACAACTGCATTTTGACACTTTCCCGTTCCCTCATGTACAGTCCCTTACGTATTGGTGCCATAGTCTAGACTGCACTCCTTCAGGGTATCATCACTCCCAGTAGTCTTCATTGCAGCGTAGCTGTTTGAGAGTGACACACACCTTGAAGACTCCTCCACCTTCTGCCTTTCCTAGTCTTCCAGATGGCCACCCACCTATTATCCTGAAATCGTACATCCTGTAGGGTGATCACCTCATGGAAAGTATGATTGACGAAACTCTCCTACTCCCTGATGTTCTGCAATGACTGCAGCTGCCTCTCAAGCTTGGAAATCCTGAGCTCGAGTTGAAACAGCTGGAGTCATTTCCTACACACGTGGTCATCCAAGACACGTGAAGTGTCCTCGAGTTCGTTGAACACCTCTGCTCAGTCTGAAATCATGACCCTAAGCTTCCGGTTGCTTGCAATTGCAACACTTCCCCTTGCTCTCATGTCATAAATTGTGTCTTTGGCCTGCTCCAGTCTTCCAGTGAACATCAACGCAAGCTCGAGGAGCCGCATCTGGTCTTTTTGTTCGGTACTCTACATCCTTGCGGACTGAACATTGTGTTCAATAACTTCAGAGCACGAAAGGCTTTTTAAAATATTTTATATTTTAACCATGTTCCTGTTTTATATGTAGCCAGAACTGCTCGTTATTCTGCTATTAACAGTCTCTCTGGGCTAATGCTTTTTCTTTCACCACAAGCATTAACACAAGCTTTTCCTTTGTCAAGGACAGCTTTGTTATTTAATCTCTCCTGCCCTG
Source organism: Heterodontus francisci (assembly GCF_036365525.1). Lineage (NCBI taxonomy): Eukaryota > Metazoa > Chordata > Chondrichthyes > Heterodontiformes > Heterodontidae > Heterodontus > Heterodontus francisci. The sequence continues at coordinate 30,808,042 of NC_090412.1, read as the reverse complement.
TCACACACCTTCTCCTTTGTTTTCTGCGCCACCCCCTTCCTCTTCACTTGCTTAACACCTAATTCTTTTCGAATCTTTCACAGTTCTGATGAAAGGTCAAAGACCTGAACCATTAACTTTGCCTTTCTCCCCACAGATGTTGTCAGATCTGCTGAGTATTTCCAGCACTTTTTGTTTCAATTTCAGTTTGCTAGCATCTGCAGTATTTTCCTTTTACTATAGCTTTGTGGTTGGTCAGTTTGCTTAAGAACATCACAGTAAGATTCATGGCTCAGCAACTGAAGCGGGAACGCCCTTCTCAACTTAGGGCAGATTCGTGATTTCCAGTGGGGCTTTTAGAAAAGAGTCGGAAAACCCGAATCTGGCAAAGTTGGGAAGCCCCTTCCATCTTCAACACCTCAGCTATGAAGCTCATAGCCCGATATTTGAAAAAGGCCGTTTTGCAAGAAGACGACAATTTCAATCACAGAACCATGGGGAGGATGAGGAACAGCCCGGGATGCAGTTTGCACCCGTCGGCCCGATGGAAACCTTTGGTGGGCCGCATCGTTGCTCGTGGATCATATGTTGGACAACTAAGTTCGAGGTGGTAGAAATCGCATGTTTGGAAGCTGCTATTGAAGGAGTAGTTGTGCATTGCTGCAGTGCATTTTGCACACACTGTGCGCTGGTGGTGGAGGGTGTGAATGTTTGTGGATGGTATGACAATCGGGCAGCTACATTGCCCTGGATGGTGTTGAGCTTCTTGAGTGTTGTTGAAGCTGCACCCATCCAGGCAATTGGAGAGTATTCTATAACACTACCGACTTTTACCTAGTAGCTGGTGGACAGGCATTGGAGAGAGAGGAGGTGACTCACTCGCCACAGAATTCCCAGCGTCTGACCAGTTCTTGGAGCCACTGTATTTATTCGGCTGTTCCAGCTCGATTTCTGGTCAATGGTAAACACCAGGCTGTTGTTCTGGGGGCATCAACACTTGCAATAGGACTGGATATCAAGGGGAGATGGTTAGATTCTCTCTTTTGTTTGAGACACTTGTGTGACGTGCGCGATAGTTACTTGCCAATTATCAGCCAAAGCCTGAATGTTGTCCAGGACTTGCTGAATTTGGACATGAGCTGCTTCATTATTTTAGGATTAACGAATGGTGCTGAACATTGTGCAATCATCATTGTCAACATCCACACTTCTGACTTTATGATGGAGGGAAGCTCATTGATGTAGCAGCTGGGCCTAGGACACTACCCTGAGGAACTCCTATAGCGATGTCCTGGGAATGTGATGATTGACCTCCAACAACGACAACTATCTGCCTTTGTGCCAGGTATGACTCCAACCAGCGGAGATTTTCCCCCCTAATTGCCATTGACTTCAGTTTTGCTAGGGCCCTTGATGTCATGCTCAGTCAAATGTTGCTTTCATGTCCAATGTCTCTTAGCTCAGCTTTTATGTTGTGACCCAGACTACATTCAGAGAGGAACTGAAGAATTCAGTGAAATACCCTCTCAATCTCATTGTCAAAGTCGTCAACTCATGCAAAGATCTGAAGGCTTTCAAACACTGGAACTAAATCACATTCATATTCCATTCCTTACACTCCCCAGGCCAGGAAGTGCATTTTATATTCATAGCACTGAGACCTGAAATGATTTGAAATGTCATTCTGACACTATATTTTGCTCATAATCTGACCTATTGGGGGGGGACTTGCATAACTTTTCTTCTCAGAAGGCGCTGTTTGATTTAGGTGTGGGAGTTACATATTACACGAAACAGTTGGTCAAGATCTCATAATTAATTTTAAAGTAGTTTATTAATTATATTAAGAAGCAACTGTTTAAATATATATATATATATTATACATATATATTTTAAAAATATATATATATATATTTAATTCATTCAGGGGATGTGGGTGTCGCTGGACATCCCTAATTGCCATTGAGAAGGTGGTAATGAGCTGCCATCTTGAACCGCAGCAGTCCATGTGGGGTAGGTACACCCACAGTGCTGTTTGGAAGGGAATTCCAGGATTTTGACCCAGCGACAATGAATGAATGGCAAAAGAGTTCCAAGTCAGTATGGTATGTGATTTGCACACGTACTTGCAGGTGGTGGTGTTCCCATGCATTTGCTGTCCTTGTCCTTCTAGCTGGTAGAGGTCGCGGTTTTGGAAGGTGCTGTCTAAGGAACCTTGGTGCGTTGCTGCAGTGCATCTTGTAGATGGTGCACACTGCTGTCACTATGCGTCGGTGGTGGAGAGAGTGAATGTTTGTAGATGGGGTGCCAATCAAGCGGGCTGCTTTGTCCTGAATGGCATAGAGCTTCTTGAGTGTTGTTGGAGCTGCACCAATCCAGGCAAGTGGAAAGCATTCCATCAAACTCTTGACTTGTGCCTTGTAGATGGTTGACAGGCTTTGGGGAGTCAGGAGGTGCCTCGGGATTCCTAGCCTCTGACCTGCTCTTGTATCCACGGTATTTATATGGCTACCCCAGTTCAGATTTTGGTCAATGGTAGCCCCTAGGATGTTTATAGTGGGGGATTCAGCGATCGTAATGCCATTGCATGTCAAGGGGACATGGTTAGATTCTCTCCTGTTGGAGATGGTCATTGCCTGGCACTTGTGTGTCGCAAATGTTACTTGCCACTTATCATCCCAAGCCTGGATATTTTCCAGTTCTTGCTGCATTTCCATATGGACTGCTTCAGTATCTGAGGAGTCACAAATGCTGCTGATCATTGTGCAATCATCCGTGAGCATCCCCACTTTTGACCTTATGATTGAAGGAAGGTCATTGATTAAGCAGTTGAAGGTGGTTAGGCCTAGGACACTACCTTGAGGAACTCCTGCAGTGATGTCCTGCAGCTCTGATGATTGAACTCTAACAATCACAACCATCTTCCTTTGCATTATGTATGACTCTAACCAGTGGAGAGTTTCCCCCCCTGCTCCCCATTGACATCAGTTGTGCTAGGGCTCCTTGATGCCATACTCGGTCAAATGCTGACTTGATGTCAAGGGCAGTCACTCTCACTTCACCTCTTGAGGTCGTCTCTTTTGCCCATGTTTGAACCTGGCCTCTAATGAGGTCAGGAGTTGAGTGGCCCTGGTGGAACCCAAACTGAGTGTCACTGAGCAGGTTATTGCTTAGCAAGTGCTGCTTGATGGCACTGTTGATGACACCTTCAATCACTTTACTGATGATTGGGAGTAGACTGATGGGGCGGTAATTGGCTGGGTTGGTCTTGTCCTGCTTTTTGTGTACAGGACATACTTGGGCAATTTTCCACTTTGCCAGGTTGTAGCTGCATTGGGACAGCTTTCCCAGGGGCGCGGCAAATTCTGAAGCAGAAGTCTTCAGTACTTTTGCCGGATTATTGTCATTGCTCATAGCTTTTGCAGTATCCAGTGCCTCCAGCTGTTTCTTGATATCACGTGGAGTGAATCGAATTGGCTGAAGTCTGGCATCTGTGATGCTGGGGACTTCAGGAGGGGGCCGAGATGGATCATCCATTTGGTATTTCTGGTTGAAGATTGTTGCAAATGCTTCAGCCTTATCTTTCAGACTGATGTGCTGTGATCCCTCATCATTGAGGATGGGGACATTTGAGGAGCCACCTCCTCCAGTTAGTTGTTTAATTGTCCACCACCATTCACGGCTGGATGTGGCAGGACTGCAGAGCATAGATCTGATCCATTGACTGTCGGATCACTTAAGTCTGTCTATCGCATGCTGCTTACGCAGTTTGGCATGCAAGTAATCCTCTTTTGTAGCTTCACCAGCTTAACACCTCATTTTGAGGTATGGCTGTGCTGCTCCTGTCATTCGCTCTGCACTCTGCATTGAACCAGGGTTGGTCTCCTGGCCTGATGTTAATGGTAGAGTGGGGGATATGTCTGACCATGACGGTGCAGATTGTGGTTGAATACAATTCTGCTGCTGCTGATGGCCCACAGCGCCTCATGGATGCCTAGTTTTGCATTGCAAGATCTGTTCGAAATCTATCCCATTTAGTATGTTGATAGTGCCACACAACACGATTGATGGTATGCTCAATGTGAAGGCGGGACTTTGTCTCCACAAGGACTGTGCGGTGGTCACTCCTACGAATGCTGTCATGGACAGAAGCATCTGCAGCAGGCAGATTGGTGAGGACAAGCTCAAGCATCTTTTTCCCTCTTGTTGGTTCCCCCACCACCTGCCGCAGACCAATCTAGCAGCTATGTCCTTTAGGACTCGGCCAGCTCAGTCAGTAGTGGTGCTACTGAGCCACTGTTGGTGATGGACATTGAAGTCCCCACCCAGAATACATTCTGCGCCCTTGCCACCCTCAGTGCTGCCGCCAAGTGGTGTTCAACATGGAGTAGTACAGACTCTTTAGCCATGGGAGGGCGGTAGGTGGTAATCAGCAGATGGTTTCCTTGCCCATGTTTGACCTGTTGCCATGAAGCTTCATGGGATCTGGAGTAGCCATTGAGGACTCACAGGGCATCTCCTTCCCTACTTTATGGCAATGTGCCGCCACCTCTTCTGAGTCTGTCCTGCCAGTGGGAAAGGATGTACCAGGGGATAGTGATGGCAGTGTCTGGGACATTGTCTGTGAGATAAGATTCCGTGAGTATGACTATATCAGGTCGTTGCTTGACTAGTCTGTAAGACAGCTCTCCCAACTTTGGCACCATTCCCAAGATGTTAGTAAGGAGGACCTTGCAGGGTCGACAGGGCTAGGTTTGTCATTGTCCATTCCAGTGCTTAGGTCGTTGCCGGGTGGTCCGTCCAGTTTCATTGCTTTTTATAGACTTCGTCGCGTTTAGATACAACTGAGGGGCTCGTTAGGCCATTACAGAGGGCATATAAGAGTCACGCACACTGCTGTGGGTCAGGAATATTAAAATAATAGGTTAAATATAATGATGCACAAGCTAAAGTAACAGAAGCATATGACCCGTGACAGATGATATTGCCACTGATCACTGCAAATGGAACGGCAGTATTCTCCCTCTCTCTTTGTCTTGATGTCTGTTCCTTTATTCTCTCTCAGACCATATCCATTCCTTTGATTTCCTAGCTGCTTCCATGACTGTCTCTCTGTTGCCCACACCAAGACTGACCCTGTGTGACACCTCTCCCTACCTCTCTCTCCATTTCTCTCTCTCCATTACTCTCAATGTTGGTTCTATCTCTTCATCTCTGCCATCTCTCACTCTCCCCCTCCTTCCCGATCTCTCTTCTTCTCCCTCTCCCTTTGCATAATGGTCTCTGTTCCTCTCTCTCCAGGCCTGTCCATGTCTTCTCTCCCTCATGCATCGATGTCTGTCTCTATTACGTTCACCTTCTCTCTAATAACCGTAAAACTTGTGCAACAGAGATAGAGAGATGACGGAAGAAGGAAATGAAGATGTCGAGAAGGAGAAATGTGAGTTATATGGGAAGATTGAGGGAGCATTGATGGAAAGTTAACCCGAGGGCACCTCACAAACTGCCTGCCTTGTTTTAATTAAATAATAAAAATTCATTCTCCCTGTTCCATCTCCCATCTTCCATTTCCAATTGTGTGCAGGAAAGGGGAATAGACAGATTCACACTAGTATAAGTCAGGGCTGCTCCTTCTCCTCACGCTGGTTTCTCTCTGCTCTCGCTGCTGGCCCTTGAAAGGGTGCAGAGGAGACTTGCCAGAGTGGTTCCAGGAATGAGAGATTATAGCTAGTTGGAGAAGCTGGTATTGTTCTCCTTGGAGCAAACGAGATTGAGGGGAAATTAGATCGAAGAGTACAAGTTTATAACCGGTATGTATAGGTTTGGCAAAGAAAAGCTGTTCCCATTAACCGATAGCAGAAGGATTAGCGAGCACAGATTTAAGGTTTTGGGCAAGAAATGCAGGAAATAAAAGGAATAAATATTTTACAAAGTGAACGGTGCTCATAGCATATGAAGGTAGTGTAAGTGGGGATGATAAATGATTTCAAACGGAAATTGCATGGGCATTTGAGGGAAATAATCTTGCAGGATTACAGTGATAGTGTGAGGGAAATGGGAATGACTCGATTGCTCTGCAGAGATTCAGCATGGCCTCAATGGGATGAATGGCCTACTTCCATGCTGTAATGACGACATAAACTCAACACAAGCTCCTCCAACCCACAATATGCTTAGTCTTATTTGGACAGGCTGACAGGTAGCATTAACTGCAGAGTGCAACAACATTCATATATACTTCCATAAGTTTTATTCTGTTCACAAACTCACATCAGGAAGTGTACAATGTAATAAGTTTAATCAGGGCTTTATTGAACAGGGAACGTTCTGCGGATCTGAAATTTCTCCATAAGTCATTGAGAATTCTACAATTAATGCAGGCTTTTTAAACAGAACAGTAATAGAAGTCTGCAAAACAGTCGCAACAATCCAAAGTCTTTTAAGACAGTTCCAACTTGTGGTGTCTTTCTGTGAAACTGATCTGGAGTGAACTGTTAACTGGGTTGGATGAGGAAGGATGGAAGGATGTTGTTTTGATGTGACGAGGGTTTATTGATGAGTTGACAATTTAACAGACATTTTTTAGATTTAGATTTTGAGATACAGCACTTAAACAGGCCCTTCGGCCCACCGAGTCTGTGCCGACCATTAACCACCCATTTATACTAATCCTACACTAATCCCATACTCCTACCACATTCCCACCTGTCCCTATATATTTCCCTACCACCTACCTATACTAGGGGCAATTTGTAATGGCCAATTAACCGATCAACCTGCAAGTCTTTGGCGTGTGGGATGAAACCGGAGCACCCGGAGGAAACCCACGCAGACACAGGGAGAACTTGCAAACATGAACCAAACAAAATATGTATTACTGCAATAACAAGTGCAGATGCTGCAAGGGATTTAGAGCAGAAATATACTTCAGGGTCTTCAACTTGGGTCAGGATCCAAGGCTTCCTGAGCTAACAGTTAAAGTCTCACCACTTGATGTCCGTGGCCAACAGGAGCCAGTTGAGCTTTTCTTCACCGTATGGAAAGTGAGAAGTGGTATTGATCTTCTTGATTCCTAGGATCTTAAACATACATGCTCGCTTGCATGGGAAGGTGTCGAAATGGAAATTGCTGTGAGACATCTCCATTTCACTGAAACCTGCCAACATTTACAAACAAAACAAATAAAACCCTCACCTACTCAGCTGGTGTGTCAGTCATGACTAAATGGGTAGAGCTCCCAACTCAGAGTAACAAAGGTTCAGTATTGAGTGAGCCCACACTGTCAGAGGGTTAGTACTGAGATGGCGCTGCAGTATTCCAGGGTCGGAACTGAGGGAGCGCTGCATTGTCAGATGGTCAGTACTGAGGGAGTCCCACACTGTCTGAGGGGTCGTACTTAGGGAGGGCTGCACAGTGGGAATGTCAGCACTCAAGGAGTGCTGCACAGCCGGAGGGTCTGTGCATTGGGAACGTTGCACTGTTGGCGACTGAAGGAGCACAATGCTGTTGGAGGGTCAACACTGAGGAAGTGCCACACTGTCGGACGGTCAGTACTGAGGGGCTACTGCACTGTCGGAGTGATAGTACTGAGGGAGCACTGCTCTGCCAGAGGGTCAGTACTGAGGGAGTGCTGCACTGTCAGAAGCTCAGGCCAGAGGGAGCGCTGCATTGTTTAAGGGGCAGTACTGAGTGTGCTTGCATTGTCAGTGGGTGAGTACTGATGGAGTGCTAGATAGTCGGAGGGCCAGTATTAAAGGAGCCCTGCACTATTGAGGCATCAATACTGAGAGAACACCGCACTATTGGTGGGTCTGTACAGAAAGAGGGCCGCAACAGTGCATGGTCAGTATGGAAGGAGCGCTGCACTGTCGGTGGCTAAGTACTGAGGGAATGTTGAACTGTCGGAGGGTCAGAACAAAGGGGGTGCCACGCTGACGGACAATGAGTACTGAGGGACTGATGCACCGTCAGAAGGTCAGAAATGAGCGAGTATAGTGGGAGTGTTGCACAGTCATAGGGTCAGCACTGAGGAAATGCAGCACTGTCGACGGGTCAGTACAGAGGGAACGCTGCATTGTTGGAGTGTCAGTACTGAGGGAGCACTGCATTGCTGGAGGGTCACTACTGAGGGTGTGACGCACAGTCGGAGGGTCAGTACTGAGCAAGCGCTGCACTGTTAGAACGTCAGGCCAGAGGGAGCGCTGCATTGTGTAAGGTGCAGTACTGAGGGTGATGGACAGCTGCACAATTGGAGGGTAAGTGCTAAGAGAACGATGCATTGTTGAGGCATCAGTACTGAGAGAACACTGCACAATGGGAGGGTCTGTCCAGAAAGAGGGCCGTACTGTAGGAGGGTCAGCATGGAGGGCGCTCTGCACTGTGTAAGGTCAGTACTGAGGGAGCACTGCACTGTCGGTCCGTCAGAACTGAGGGAGAGCTGCACTGTTGGAGGGTCAGAACTGAGGGATTGTCACACTGTTGGAGGGTCAGTACTGAGGGAGTGCTGCATTGTCGGACAGGCAGTAAGTGGGAGCGCTGCAGTGTCAGAGTGTCAGTTCTGAGGGACTGCAGCACTGTCAAACGGTCAGAACTGAGGGAGCACCACAGTGTCGGAGGGTCAGTACTGAGAAATTGCTGCACAGTCACGGGGACAGTAGTGAGGGGCTGCTGCACTGTCAGAGGGTCAGTACTGATGGGGTGCAGCATTGTCAAAAGGTCAGGTCAGCAGGAGTGCTTCATTGTCTAAGAGGCAGTACTGAGTGTGCGCTAAATTGACGGTGGGTGAGCACTGATGGCGACCTACATAGTCAGAGGGTCAGCACTAAGGGAGCCCCGCACTCTTGAGGCATCAGTACTGAGGGAACACCACACTATTGGAGGGTCTATATGGAACGAGCGCCGCACTGTAGGAGCATCAGTATGGAGAGAGCACTGCACTGTTGGTGGGTCAGAACTGAGCGAGTGCCACCCAGTTGGAGGGTCAGAAAAGAGAGATTGCCACACTGTTGGAGGGTCAGTACTGAGGGTGTGCTGCATTGTCGGACGCTCCATACAGTGGGAGCGCTGCTCTGTCGGAGGGTCAGTACTGAGGTACCGCTGCACAATCGGAGGGTCAGCACTGAGGGAGTGCAGCACGGTCAGAGGGACAGTGCTGAGGGACGACTTGGCCCCCTTTGCCCTCTTGGGTGAATTAAAAAAGTCCCAGAGCTACTTCTTGAAGTGGCATTGTGAGGGGTGGAGGGGGCGCTGGTGTGGGGTGTGGGGAGGGGAAACCTACAGCACATGGACTGAGCAGTTTAAGAAGGCAGCTCACCACCACCTTCTTAAGAGCAGTTATGGAAGGACAATATATACTGGTGTAACCAGCCATGCTCACATCACATAAAAGAACAATAGCAAAAAAATCATTCGAACGTCTGATCAGTTGCATCAAAGAACAGCTTAACCCTTATGCCTTGGGAAGAATTCCAATCTCCTCATAACTTTTATGCTCCAGGTACCGACACATCTGTCATTGAATCTGAAAAATAATAGCTCTAGAATTTCTGTGCTAAGCCGATGGAAACAGATTTAACCCAATCATCAGCTAGCTATTATTTGAACGGCCCAAATGCAAATGATGTCATTTATCCATTTGTCCGCCTTCTACAAGTATGACTGTCGAGACCTCTGACTTTCTAAGTTCAGACTCCTCTCAGCTCATAAACATTTCAATGCCAAGCCTGACTAAAGCCAGAAAAAAAGTATGGAGACCTTTGTACTCGGCTACCTTGTCTCTGCTCTCTTTAGACCTTGGTCTCTGCATTTCTGTCAATTTTTAAAAATCTTTTACTTGTCATGGAGCAGGCTATCTGTTCATGCACTCTACCATATTACTGCTCAAGTTTAACTTTCCACAATTGATTGAGGAAGGCCCCAACCACTATTCCCTATTCGTACTGCTGAAAATAGAGAAACTTTGTTGAAGTTTTTCACGTTGCTCTCATCAGGGCAACTTGCAAGAATATTAAAGTAAGGGAAATAACAAATTTATACTGTATGAGAAGAGAGTGCTGATTAGTTAGCAAGTGGACTCTGATTGGTAGATGCCTTGCGATGGAGAATGCACCAGTTTATGGTGACTGACAGCTAATTTCCAAGCTTTGTTTGAAATGTATTTTATTTAGATAGGATTTAGTTTATTTTAGGTATAATAAACTCACTTTTTTATCTTGTCCAAACTCAAGAACACCTGTCCAATTGGTTCTATTAGGATCACAACAAAGGTAACAGGTAAAACACTCACTGAAATGATAAGAACTTCCACTGTTTTAAATGGAATAAACCCTATTGCAATCAAATAAGTGGAAGGGCAAGAAAGAACCCTGTGACCCGTCCTCGCCGGGCCATGACAGAAATATGGGGGCTTGTCCCGCATTGCAACCCAATGACAAATGAGAAATTGGAAATGGGATTAGTGTAGGATTAGTATAAATGGGTGGTTGATGGTCGGCACAGACTCGGTGGGCCGAAGGGCCTGATTCAGTGTTGTATCTCTTAAAAACTAAATTGATCCCAAGAAAAAGCTTAAAGACTTCAATACAGGTTTTATTGTGGGTTTCACTGCAAGAGTACTAACGTATCCACATTCGAGACCAGTACCTTCCTATAGCAGAGTGAAGTAACTTGGGATGGGATTAAATGCCATGTCTATTGAAGTGTTGAGGAAAGTATCTGTGCAATTGGGAATTGCTATTCGTCCAGAAGCTAGGAAACCCGAAATCCTAAAACTTGTGGTCAACCATTTTGCATTTGAATTTGAAGAACAGGCGGCAGATTTATAGTCAGAAACAGACAGGTTATGTTAACTAACATGCAACTAGAATAGAGGAGACGGGACTTAGAATTCCAAGCAAAAGAGAGAAGATTCTGGAGAGAGAAAGTGATGAAAGAGTATCAGAAATTTAAAAAAGTAGGGAAGGGAAAGAGAAAGAGATTTTCACATGGAGTTAAGGCAGGTCGAAATAGCTAGGGGAAGACCCAATACAGACAATGAAGGCACGGCTGGTGAGGAAGCTACCCCTAGCTCAGGAACCAATGCTGAGCTCTTACAGTTGTCTCAGTTGATTCCAAATTTCAAGAAGTGGGACTGGGAACCATTTGTATCACTTTTGAAAAGATTGCAGGACAGCTGAAATAGCTGTCAGACAACTTGGCTCTGTTATTGCAAAGCAAGCTAACAGGGGAAAAAAACATAAAGTTTATTCCCTGTTGCCAGATGAAAGTCCATCAGACTCTGAGATGACCAAAAGTTCTCTTCTGGGCACATATGAGCTCGTACTGGATGTGTACCACCAAAAATTCCAAACCTTCCGAAAGCAGCCGAAACAAACTTACCTCGGGTTTGAAAGAGCTAAGCAGCTTGCTTTCGGCCAGTGAATACGGGAACTCAAGTCACAGCCCACATATGAAAACCTCAGAGAGGAGTTCAAAAACTTGCTCCCCCTTCCCATTAAAAGCCACATAGAGGATGACACGGTTCCAAGAGCCAGGCCGGCCGCAATCCTGGCTGATGAATTTATGCTTATACACAAGTCCTTACCCCAAGGGAACTCTTTTCCGAGTCACCACCACAAATCTAAATACGATAAAAATATGCCAGGGTGACAGCTGAACAGCGATGAGTTAGAACGGATAGCTGGAATCACAGGAGTTCCTTCTCTTGCCAAGAAAGACCGTACTGAGAGCAGGAGCGATGCCCGAGGACTTGTGTGTTAACATTGTTACAAGGTAGGTCACCATTCAGCTGAAAGTTACAAGAAAAATTTGTAGGAATAATCAGGGCACACCAGACCAGTTCAGGCAATAGGGCCCCGATGGAAAGCTCAACAGACCAGGTTGTGGCTGTAACTGCGGCAGTAAGACCCAATATACCTTCACTGTGTGTGCAGAGAGATTTAGCAAAATTCCTGAGAGTTACCAGGATTTTGTGTCCCAAGGAAAAGTGACCCCATACCCTTTTTACTGAGGTAAGAAAACCCATAGTCATATTTAGGGATACAGGGGCCACCCAACCCCTTCTGTTAGGCATGACCTTTCGCCCAGAGAGTGCATTGAGTGCTCGGGTGTCAGTGAATTGTATCAGAGGGCGGTATATATCGGTGCATCTGGAGTGTGACCGTGGTTCAACACTGTTAATCATGGGTATTGTCCCTAGTCTATCAGTGGATGCGGGCGACTGAGACCTGGGCAATAATCCGGCGGGAACGGTGTCAATAGGTACCCCAGTAGTTTTAGAGAGACTGAACGAGGTCAGGGAGACACAGCAGTTGCAGGAGGAAGTCCGAGAATTCTTCTGGACTGTGTGGTGACCCGGTCCGTTGCCAAACACATTCCATCAGTGGAGGCTAAACTGGCACTGCAGACAGATGTCCCTGCTGTATGACTATCTGAAACCTTCTTTTGGAAGTTACTGAACCAAAAGGATGGGTTAAACAGATCTTCCTGACTGAAGGAACAGCAAGCCGACCCACTAGCAAGAAACAAATGTGAGCATTGTGTGCCCAAACAGAATCTGAAGCAGACAGAGACACAGAGTGATATTATTTAAAGAATGGGGTGCTGAAGAAGAAGTGGAGACTACTTCACACGCCTGCAGATGTAGAGTGGGCAGTAGTTCAATAGATAGTGGTGCAATTGAGGCAGCGCAAAGACATCCTAAGAAGAGCCCACGAACTTCCAATGGCTGGACATGTCGGTATATGAAAGAGGCAAGCCCGCATACGACAGCGTTTTGACTGGCCAAAACTCCACAGAGATGTGATGGAGTATTCTAAAACTTGCCACGCCTGTCAGGTTGTAGGTAACCCCAAACTGCAATTGAAACCTGCACACCTTACTGGCTTTTGGGGAACTCTTCAGCACTGTGCTGGTGGATTGTGTGGGACATCTGTCGAAAGCAAAAAGGGGCTGCCAGTATCTTCTCATCATTATGGATGTGGCCACCCTATTCCCAGAGGTCATTCCCCTATGAACTATCTCTGCCAAGGGAGTGGTGGAGGGGCTAATCCAATTCTTTACCAGATATGGGCTGCCTGCCAAGATTCAGATGGATCAGGGCACGAATTTCATGTCTGGAATCCTTGGATCATGTCATGTCATGGGTAATCTGAGCATAAACCAACTAAAGCCCTCAGCCTACCACCCACAGCCACGTTATCACCAGAACCTCAAGACAATGATTAGGTCATAGTGCTTTAAGTACACCCATGGTTGGGACAAATGGCTGAGATTTCTTTTGTCACCCAACAGGCTTTAGTCCCTTTGAATTAGTTTATGGACATGAGGTGAGAGTTCCACTTGAACGAATCAAGTAGAGATTTTTTGGGACAAGGGACATGGCTTCCGTGTAGGACGACATTTTCATGTGCCGGAAATGGCTCAGGAAAACCTGTTCCGTTCGCTCAGGAGCACCTAAAACCTCCCAGACAGCAATGGAAAGGCAGGCAGCCAAACATACCAAGGCCGTAACCTTTCGTCCCGGAGAACATGTATTGGTGCTACGCCCAATTCAGGGTGAACCCCTGAAAGCCTGAGTGGTGTTATGAAAGTACTTCCATTATTTTTAGTTTATTTTGCATTTTTGAGGACTTGTGTTAAAACTGATAAGATTCCATGGATGTGCAGTAGCCTGGGTCACCAGCCCAGTGACATTACCACTATGCCACTGCCTCCCCCTTCGTTCCATAACATGCTTTCCGGAGTTTAACAAGGCTCGTTCATGTTGAGTGGCAAGTCCAATGGATGTAAATTTGGATCACTCATTAATAATGCCGTGCATTATGTTGCTATAATCATGCTTGTTAAGGTTATGTATTCCTGTCCCTTTGTCACATTCACTGATGTGTATGTCTGTGTTGTCTTAAGGCCTCACTATACTATCAGACATTCGCACTGCATTTATAAATCAGACACGACATTCAGAATCTTGCAATATGCATGCGCTAGATCAACTAAGTGTGCGGTCAACGAATCAGTGTCTTCACTGGACGCTGGTTTGTGGCGTGATATTTGGGAGTAGAGGAGTTCAAACTAAGCAAGTACCTCTTCCCGTTTTATTTGGGATGAAGATACACCAAAATTTAAATCATGCACAAGAACAAACTACTCGCTTTCTGAGACTACATGGTCAAATAGTTAGTTATGTGTTTAGTGGCGTCGTTAATGTCGTTGCCAAAACGTACCCAACTATCAGTGTCCAATAGTAGATGTGATACAGCAATTGGATAAATTTTGCTAAATAGTCATCACTGTGCCAAGAATTACACTGACAACCAATTTAAAATTTTCAGTTGGACTCAGTGTGGCACATTTGCCCGTACTGGAAGCTACATCTATTAATGCACAACAAAAACAAGAAATGCTGGATTCGCTCAGCAGGTCTGGCAGCATCTGTGGAAAGAGAAGCAGAGTTAACGTTTCGGGTCAGTGACCCTTCTTCGGACCCTTCTTCGGAATTAATGCACAGCTTCTTGTTCTTTGCAAGCAGAAAGAACAGGTAAACAGTATAAGTGACAGCCATTCACTGGTTAATTCCTCAGGGAAATGCCTTGACCAATCAGAGTCAAGCTGTCTGGTTCAACGTTCAATTAACGCTCGGCTGTTAACTGTCAGTCACCGTAAAGTGGTGCATTCGCCTCTGCCACTCAGACTCCACTTCCCAACCAATCAATGTTCTCTTCTTATACTATAGAAATACGTTGATTTTCCTTACATTGGTATTCTTGCGATTTGACCTGATGAGTGCAAGACGAAAAGTTTCGACAAAATGTCTTTGTTTTCAGCACGATTAAAGAAAGTTTTTCAAAACTGATGGATGGATCTTCTTTGCTAGATTATGTATCTGTGTTCTGGGAACGACTCATAAGAGCTTGCAAAGTGGCTCATGAACACCTTAAAGCATCCCAAACAAAAATGAATAAATGGGCAGACAATCATGCCAAGATCCGTAAATTTCAACCAAGGTTTGAAGTGTTAGTATTAATAGCTTTACAGGGTGAACAATTCAAAGCACGATTCAATGGTCCATATAAAGTGATCAAGAGAATTGCCCGATTATTCACTTGATTGTGTCATTTCACTATGTTAAAACAATATCATCGCCGTGAGGAGCATACGCAAGCACAGGTATGTCAGGTAGTAGTGACAGTTAAGTATGAAAGGGAAGGTAAGAATGAGGCAGAAGGATGCCTAGGCAATGCTCAAAAATGAACCTCCTACTCTCCAGTTAACTGATACTGAATTGCCATAGGGATTGGACACTATGCGTTCATATTTAGGTGCAGAACAACGAGAAGACAGAACAAGGTTACTCACAGCATTTAAGAATTTGTAGGCATAAGCCAGGATGCACAACCTTAACCACACATGATGTGGATGTAGCAGAATCCTTTCCAAGAAAACAGCATCCTTATCACTTCAGTGCAGATAAAAGCAGAAATCCAATACATGTTGGATAAAATACCGAATTGAACCCAATCAAAACAACTGGACTTCGCCAGTGGAATGAGTGCCTAAACTTGACGGCTCAACTAGACTTTGCATAGACTACAGAAAGGTTAACGCAGTAACAAATGCAGACTTCTACCCAATTCCTCGCTTGGAAGATTGTACGGACAGAGTGGACAATGCTATGCTGCTTACAAAAATACATCTGTTAAAGGCATACTGACAAATTCCTTTAACACCCCGAGCTATTGCAATATCTGTCTCTAGCACACCGGAGGGTCTTTTCCAGTGCCAAGTCATATAGGCTAGCAGATGCCCCAGCCACTGTTCATAGAATAGTGAACCAGTTGGTAGCCAGTGTTCATAACTGTGTGCTTTAACTGGATGAGGTGCTGGTCTACAGTGACACTTGTAAGTAGCACTGGTGGTAGTGGTGGGGGGGGGGGGGGTAGTGGGGGGGGGCGGTCGTGGGGGCGGTGTTCTGTTTGGAAGGTTGTAGTAAGTTGATTTGGTGATAGGTTTGGGAACACATTGAGAAACAGAATGTCAGTCTATTCAGATGGACTTTGCTGCTAAAACAATATCATTTAAAGATTATCCACATTGCAGACAAACATATTGTTTCTGCTAAAATAAAAGCAAAATACTGCGGATGCTGGAAATCTGAAACAAAAACAAGAAATGCTGGATTCACTCAGCAGGTCTGGCAGCATCTGTGGAAAGAGAAGCAGAGTTAACGTTTCGGGTCAGTGACCCTTCTTCGGAACTGACAAATATTAGAAAAGTCACAGATTATAAACAAGTGAGGTGGGGGTTGGGCAAGAGATAACAAAGGAGAAGGTGCAGATTGGACCAGGCCACATAGCTGACCAAAAGGTCACGGAGCAAAGGCAAACAATATGTTAATGGTGTGTTGAAAGACAAAGCATTAGTACAGATTAGGTGTGAATATACTGAATAATGAACATCAGCAAGTGCAAACCTGAAGAAAAACAACCTGAAAAAAACAGTGGGTAAGCAAACTGAACAAACTAAGATGAAATGAAATAAATGCAAAAAAAGATTGTAAAAAATGTAAAAAGGAATGCAAAAAAAGGAAGAAAAAATAACTAAAAATGACTATAAATGAAAGTAAAGTGGGGGGCTGTCATGCTCTGAAATTATTGAACTCAATGTTCAGTCCGGCAGGCTGTAGTGTGCCTAATCGGTAGATGAGATGCTGTGTCTTATACAAGTTCAATGTAATTTCCTTGCTCATGTACTCTCTGTCCCTATCAACAAAGCCTAGGATATTTATGCTTTATTAACTGTTCTCAACCTGTCATGCCACCGTCAGTAACGTATGTACATATCCACCCAGGGATCTCTGCTACTGCACCCACTTTAACATTGTGCCCTTTATTCTATATTGCCTCTTAATGTTCTTCTTACCAAACTGAATCACTTCACATTTCTCTGCATTGATCTTCATCTGCCACTGGGCAGCCCATACCACCTACTTGTCTATGTCGTTATGATGTTCTGCACTATCCTGCTCACCGTTCACAATGCTTCCAAGTTTCGTATTATCTGCAAACTTTGAAATTGTGCCTGATATATCAAGGTCTACGTCATTAATATATATCAGGAAAAGCAAGAGTCCCAAAACTGATCCCTGGGGAATTCCACTACAAACCTTCCATCAGCCCAAAAAGCATCCATTAACTTCGACTCCCTGTTTCCTGTCACTCAACCAATTGTGTTTTGATGTTGCTACCGTCCTTTTCATTCCATGAGCTACAAGTTTGTGCACAAGTCTGTTGTGCGGCACTGTATCAAATACCGTTTGAAAGTCGATGTACCCCACATCGACTGCATTGCCCTCATCAACACCTCCTCAAAAAGCTACAGCAGTTAAACATGATTTTCCCTTAAGAAACCCATGCCAGCTTTCCTTAATTAACTCACATTTGTTCATGCGACTATTGATTCTGTCCCAAATTATTTTTTTCTTGAGGTTTTACCACCACTGAAATGAAAGCGACTGGCCTGTAGTTGCTGGCATTAGTTTTAAACCCCTTTTTGAACAACGGTTTAAAATTTGCAATTCTACAGTCCTCTAGCAACACCACCAAGACCAAGGAAGACTGAAAAAAATACGGCCAGTGATTCTACGATTTCCACCCTCATTTTCCTCAGTATCTTTGGATGCATCTCATCCGGCCCTGGTTCTTCAACCACTTTAATTACAGACAACCGATACAATGCTTCCTCTTTATCAGTTTTAAACTGATCTAGTGTGTGACGTACCTTCTCTTGCCTGAGTTGCATCTTCTTCCTTGGTAAAGGTAGATTCAGAGTATTGATTTAATACCTCACTATGCCCTCTAACTCCATATGTAAATCCACTTTCTTGTCTCTAATCATCCCGATTCCTCCGCTTCCCTCCCTTTACTATTTATATACCAATAGAACCTTTGGGATTTCTTTTAATGCCAGCTGCCAGTCGCTTTTCATGCTCCCTCTTTGCTTCTCTTGTTTGCTTTTTCACTTGCCCTCTGGACCTTCTATACTCAGCCTGGTTTTCAATATCATTTTCTACCTGGCATCTATTATAAGCACACATTTTCTTCTTTATCGTAATCTCTGCATATCTTGTCACCCAGGGAGCTCTGGATTTGTTTGCCCTGCACTTCCACTGCGAGGTAACATATCTTGACTGTGCCTGAACTATCTCTTCTTTGAAGGTAGCCCATTCCTTATCTACTGGTTTTCCTGCCAGCCTTTGACTCCAATTTATTCCACCCAGCTCCATTCTTACGCCACTGAAGTTGGAGTCCTCCCAGTCAATTATTCTCACCCTCGATTGTTGTTTGTCCTTTCCATAGCCAAGCTAAACCTGATGATACACTTCAGTTTATACTACTATTATCCCAGTCTATGTTTGGATAACTAAAGTCCCTCATTATAACTACCCTATAACTTTTGTACCGGGCAGAGATTCTAAATAGCCCAGCACACTCGCTGTTCTGACAACCACAGCCGCCGTTTAAATGTGCATTATTTTGTTTTCAACTTCTCACAACAAATGGCCACAAATCTATCAAATGTGAAAGCGACTATGAATCACACAGAAACACCAGTGACTGCTCAAACCAAGCAGTTAATGATAGATCACACAGGGTGAGGTCCCGGAGGACTGGAGAATTGCTAATGTTGTCCCCTTGTTTAAGAAGGGTAGCAGGGATAATCCAGGTAATTATGGACCGGTGAGCCTGACGTCAGTGGTAGGGAAGCTGCTGGAGAAGATACTGCGGGATAGGATCTATTCCCATTTGGAAGAAAATGGGCTTATCAGTGATAGGCAACATGGTTTTGTGCAGGGAAGGTCATGTCTTACCAACTTGATAGAATTCTTTGAGGAAGTGACAAAGTTGATTGATGAGGGAAGGGCTGTCGATGTCAAATACATGGACTTAAGTAAGGCGTTTGATAAGGTTCCCCATGGCAGGCTGATGGAGAAAGTGAAGGCGCATGGGGTCCAAGGTGTACTAGCTAGATGGATAAAGAACTGGCTGGGCAACAGGAGACAGAGAGTAGCAGTAGAAGGGAGTTTCTCAAAATGGAGATGTGTGACCAGTGGTGTTCCACAGGGATCCGTGCTGGGACCACTGTTGTTTGTGAAATACATCAATGATTTGGAGGAAAGTATAGGTGCACTGATTAGCAAGTTTGCAGACGACACTAAGATTGGTGGAGTAGCAGATAGTGAAGGGGACTGTCAGAGAATACAGCAGAATATAGATAGATTGGAGAGTTGGGCAGAGAAATGGCAGATGGAGTTCAATCAGGGAAAATGCGAGGTGATGCATTTTGGAAGATCCAATTCAAGAGTGAACTATACAGTAAATGGAAAAGTCCTGGGGAAAATTGATGTACATAGAGATTTGGGTGTTCAGGTCCATTGTTCCCTGAAGGTGGCAACGCAGGTAAATAGAGTGGTCAAGAAGGCATGCTTTCCTTCATCGGACGGGGTATTGAGTACAAGAGTTGGCAGGTCATGTTACAGTTGTATAGGACTTTGGTTCGGCCACATTTGGAATACTGCGTGCAGTTCTGGTCGCCACATTACCAAAAGGATGTAAATGCTTTGGAGAGGGTGCAGAGGAGGTTCACCAGGATGTTGCCTGGTATGGAGGGCGCTAGCTATGAAGAGAGGTTGAGTAGATTAGGATTATTTTCATTAGAACGACGGAGGTTGAGGGGGGACCTGATTGAGGTGTACAAAATCATGAGAGGTATAGACAGGGTGGATAGCAAGAGGCTTTTTCCCAGAGTGGGGGATTCAATTACTAGAGGACACGAGTTCAAAGTGAAAGGGGAAAAGTTTAGGGGGGATATGCATGGAAAGTTCTTTACGCAGAGGGTGGTGGGTGCCTGGAATGCGTTGCCAGCAGAGGTGGTAGACGCGGGCACGATGGCGTCTTTTAAGATGTATCTGGACAGATACATGAATGGGCAGGAAGAAAAGAGATACAGACCCTTAGAAAATAGGCAACATGTTTAGATAGAGGATCTGGATCGGCGCAGGCTTGGAGGGCCGAAGGGCCTGTTCCTGTGCTGTAATTTTCTTTGCTCTTTGCTCTTTTTGCTCAAGAATGAATAATGGAAATAAATTTAAGCTTTCCAGATCAATATGGGGTTGGTGATAACAACAGGAGATCAGCCACTGCTATACCCACCAGGCAGAGAGTGATAGATTTGGAGCGACCACACTTCCCTCGGGACAGAATCACAATCGCCACCAAGTTAACTGGAAGAGAGAGAAAAGGAAGCAGATCAATTACTGATCAGACCTGGAGGCAAAACAGCATTAATACATTCAACAATCAATCCAGGCGGTTTTTGTCAAATAACAATTCATTGTTAGAAAATGTATACTATACATTAACTTTGTACACTAAAATAAATTCTCCTCGGGCTTTAAAAGAAGTGTCTAGTGAGATACTTGATGTGTTGGTTTTAATTTTCCCAAATACCCTAGAGTTTGCGTATGTTTTATTTGATTGAAAAATGGCAAATTCCACTCCTATATTCAAAAAGGGAGGGAGACAGAAAGCAGGCAACTACAGGCCATTAGCTAACATTTGTCATAGGTAAATGTTAAAAGCTATTATTAAAGACATTATAGAAGAGCACTTAGAAAAAATCAAGGTACTCAGGCAGAGTCAAGATGGTTTTGTGAAAAGGAACCAATTTATTGTGATTCTTTGAATGAGTAATATGTGCTGTGGTAAAGGGTACTGGTGGATGTACTGTACTTGGATTCCCAAAAGGCATGTGGTAAGGCACCACATCAAATGTTATAGTGGAATACAAAAGTTCATAATATAGAGGAATCATATTGGCTAGAATAGAAGATTGGCTAGCGAAAATTAGGCCTAGAGTAGGCATAAGTGGGTCATTTACTGGTTGGCAAGATGTAACGAGTGGTGTGCCACAGGGGCCTCAATTTTTTACAATTTATATAAATGACTTGGATGAAGGGACCGATGATGATGACACAAAGGAAGGTAGGAAAGCAAGTTGTGACGAGGACATAAGGAGGCTGCAAAGGGATATAGATAGGTTAAGTGAGTGAGCAGAGATCTGAAAAATGGAGTATTATGTGGAAAAAATGTGAAATTGGCCGTTTTGGCAGGCAGAATAAACAGAAGTATATTATCTGGATGGTAAGAGATTGCAGAGCTCTGAGATGCAGAGCGATCTGGATGTCCCAGTGCATGAATCACAAAAGATTAGTATGCAGGTACAGCAAGTTATTAGGAAAGCGAACAGAATGTTATAGGTTATTGCGAGGGGAATTTAATACAAACAGGGAGAGTCTGCTACAGTTATTCTGGTCATTGCACATCGGGAGTATTATATACCGTACTGGTCTCCTTATTTAAGGAAGCATCTTGTTATCACTGAGGTTACCACTGTCTTTTCTAGTTCCACGTTTGCACAGGTCACAACATATATTTAAATCTTTACCCAGTTGCTGATGCAATCAATTATATACACTACTCCTTGTTCCAGAATAAATGAACACCAACTAGCTTTCTTGAGTAAAAGCTTATCGGTTTAATATCACACACACACATGCACGCACACGCACACCACCCCACTGGCTAACCAAGAAGTAAAACGCTTTTCTCTTTAGAGCTCTGCTCCAAAGAAGACAAAATAAGAATTATTTGGCCAAATACTTGTTAGTTCTTGAGGACGAGAAGAAAACATGTGGAAAGATGCCAGTTGTCCCTTTATTCTGGCGTCCCAAATACACATAGACAGCTGCCACTAGGAACTTTCTAGCACGATTTGTTTCAGGTGACTTTGAAGATCAGTTTGGCGGGCTTTCCAGCAAAAAGGTACAAACAGGGGTTTCTGACCCCTGTTGCAGCATCATTTTTTTCTTTATTCCTTACACTCGCATGTCCAAGAGTTAGAAAAGGCTGAGCTGGGGTTTTGTCCTTGGTATTCTGATTTTTAAACTCCATTCAAAACACTGTCCACACTCCAACTGACTGTCTAAAACAATATCACAAGAGACAAGCCTTATGACCCCTATAAATCTTGACCTGTCACTTCTCTGTCAATATCTTTACCAAGTGAAAAAGTCCCCACAGGGTGGGGGATTTGAATGCAGGTGATTTCCAGTAAATGTTGATTTCAAACAATCTCTCAGTGACCCATGCAAACAAAAAATCCAGGGGATCCTTTTCTGTTTTAAAACACAAGTCCATAAAGTTTAACAAAAGATGGAAGCACTTTCATAACAGTGTAAACTGTGTTGAATGTTATTGTTTATTGTGAGGGGAATTTGGGCAGCACAGTGGCACAGTTAGCACCATAGCCGCGTAGCTCCAGGGACCCGTGTTCGATTCTAGGTACTGCCTGTGCGGAGTTTGCATGTTCTCCCTGTGACCATGTGGGCTTTCGCTGGGTGCTCCTGTTTCTTCCCACAGCCAAAGACTTGCATTTTGATAGGTAAATTGCCCCGAGTGCACATAGGTGGTTGGGAATATGGGATTACTGCAGGGCTAGTATAAATGGATGGTTGTTGGTCCACACAGTCTCGGTGGGTCGAAGGGCCTGTTGCAGTGCTGTATCTCTAAATAAATAAATTGAATACAGAGGTAGGGAGGATATACTTCAGTTATGCAGGGAATGGATGAGACAACTGGAATATTGTATACAGTATTGGACTCTTTATTTAAGGAAGGATGGAAATGCGTTTGAAACAGTTCAAAGAAGGTTCACTGGGCTCATACCTGGAACGGGCGGGTTGTCTTATGAGGAAAGGTTGGGCATGCAAGGCTTGTATCGCTGGAGTTTAGAAGAGTAAGAGGTGACGTGATTGAAACACGTAAGATCCCTGAGGGGGCTTGGCAGGGTGGATGTGGAAAGGATGTTTCCTGTGGTGGGAAAATCTAGAACCAATTGTCACTGTTTAAAATAAGGGGTCGCCCATTTAAAACAGAAATTAGACTTTTTCTTTTCTCTCAGATGATCGAGAGACATTGCAACTATCTTCCTCAAAAGACGTTGGAAGCAGAGTCTTTGAATATTTTTAAGGCAGAGGTTAATAGATTCTTGATAAGTAAGGGAGTGAATGGTTATTGGGGGTGGGCGGGAAATGTCCAGTTGAGGTTACAGTGAGATCAGCCATGATCTTGTTGAATCGTAGAGCAGGCTCGAGGGGCTGAGCAGCCTGCTCCTGCTGCTAATTCGTATGTGTGTATGTAATGTAAATACAATCATGAAATCAGCTTCCCTCTATATTGAAGTCAGGAGTCACAGAGTATTAAAGCACTGGATTTAAATAATGAATCATCAAAAGTGAATAACTAACTATTATGTGATTTTTGTAGTCATTATGTAAGGGAAAGAAGCTTTCCCAAAACTGACTGAAGATCTGATAGGGATAGACAAACAGGCAGAGTATCCAACAATAGAAATCACCCAATGTAACACCATCCTTGCCACAATTTCAGTTCATTGTTTCTATCCCTAATTGTTCTGGACATTTCAGCAGTTTATCATCGTGAATTATTCATACTGCTACTCCTCTCTCTCTCTGTCTGTCTTTCCTTCTGATTATGTATTTCCCCCTGGTTCATTCTCCTTGCTAATTCTCTCCTTTTTCTCTCGATCTCTCGGGAGTACTCACACCTTACAAAATTTCTCTCAATGTTGCTTTTCACAAAGGATTTACTCCTGACATCGACACCTGTATTCAGTTTACCAATCCCCTGTTCAGTGATTCTATTCTAAGGGTCACTAGGTTCAATGATGAAGAACTGTGAATAATTTAATGTCTTTACAGATTACCCATGTCTCCACCTGTCCACTTGCACTGTTCACTTCATCTACAATACATGGAAGAAAAAGAATCGGAAGCCTCTTCCAGCCACACTTGACAATCGTTGCAATTCCTTCTCCTGGAATTATACTGTACACCGTTGGAGGGCGTGATAGTTCAAGAACACCAACATCAGCGCTGCTATTTATAATCAAAGTAATTCATGACAACGCTACTTCATCGGACAACGTCATCAGGATGCGCCGCGGTGCGCACATGCGCAGACGGTCTCATGCCCCCGGCGCATGCGCTGCGGTCCAGCTTACCAGGACCGTTTTGCGCATGCGCAGACGACGCGGTGCGCGCATGCGCACACAGTCTCCTCATCTTTGCGCATGCGCACACAGTCTCCTCATCTCTGCGCATGCGCTGCGGTCCGACCTGCCGGTAAGGTTGTGCGCATGCGCAGATGACGTCATCGCGTTATTTCGTCTTCCTCGCCGACGCGCCAGTTTGGCCTCTGCGCATGCGTCAAAGCTTTGGCGCGACTTTTTGAAAGTGGAAGGAGGGTAGGTTTCGTCGGGCATTTTATCTGAATTATTTATTCGTTTTGGAGAATTGCTTCATTTTTATTTGACACAGGAGATTGTTCCAAGGTAAGTTGCTCTGCCTTTGTATGTTGCTCTGAAAACATTTCCATTGTCAGGGCCACTGCATGTTCTCCAGTCCCTGTTGTAAGTTGCTCTGAAAACATTTCCATTGTCTGGGCCACTGCATGTTCTCCAGTCCCTGTTGTGAGTTGCTCTGAAAACATTTCCATTGTCTGGGCCACTGCATGTTCTCCAGTCCCTGTTGTGAGTTGCTCTGAAAACATTTCCATTGTCTGGGCCACCGCATGTAGCAGGATGAAGGCACAGTGACTGTGATTTCTGGCGCCAAACAGTACACACTGCAGATACATGATGGCCAGGTTACCTGCAGCTGCATTTTCTCCATTCAGACTTTGTTGCCCTGCAAACATGCTGTTGTTGTGCAGAGGCATCTGGGTCTGCCTTTGGACAGGCTCGCCCCCAATTGTCGCTGGCGTGCATCTCAGACACCAACGACGACAGGCATGGCTGCTGCCATTGTGATTACAGAGGAACAGCCAAGGCCCCTCAGCCACAATGAAAAATACCGCTTGCTTTCAGATCAATTGTACCAGCTACAACAGGCCGTTCTGCAGAGTGGAACGGCAGCATTCATGAGGAGACTGGACTGGCTGCGGCAACAGACTCTCTGCTGGCAGCAAGGACTGGCTGATGAGATGGAGCCATTTACTATGCCCAACAATTGCCCGGAAGCACCTTCGGATGGAGGTGGCCGCGCGCTGGACATCAGTCACGTGTCACAAACCCTAGATCCTGAGCATCTCACACCCTGGCCTAATGATCTGATGGACCATACATATGCCTACCTGTTCAAATCTCCACTTCCCCTACCTGCGGTACCCTCTCCTTGCTGCTCAGTTACACAGTCACCTGCTCCTGCACCCATCAGGGCAGTGCACATGGGCACACAGTTACCTGCTCCTACATCCATCAGGGCAGTGCTCATGGGCACACAGTTACCTGCTCCTACACCCATCAGGGCAGTGCTCATGGACACACAGCCACCTGTTACCCCATCCGACGTTGAAACAACCATGCAGAGCCTTGTGAGACTCCGCAATTGCCAGTTGCTGCCTGTCAAGCAGAGAGGGCGTCCAAAGGGGTCAAGCACTTGGGGAACATTCAGCAAGAAGAGACTGAGCACTAAAGGAAACAAGCATGCAGTGTCCAGTGGTAGCAGAAATGTGAATGTTCTTGCTGTGAACACAACTGGTGATAGTAGTAGGCAGGATTAAATGGAAATGGATGGAAAGACGCACGAGTAACATAACCACTGGCAGGGAACTGCTGGGCTAAATGGCCAGCTTTATGTTCATAGCCCAAAAGAAATGTGCTTCTTTTCCAGCACTCTCACATCATTCATGTTTTCCCTGAGAGCAGCATTGAACCATCACGAGATAGGGGCAGTAACATCACCCTGCTTCCTACAGCTGAGGTGGGTACTAATTGATTCATTGGCGGTGTTATCAGTACATGCCTTTACCACAGAACACAAAGCATTCTCAACAGTAATTTCATTGGAGGGAGGGAAGCTCTGGCACTGATGTTGTTTCCTTATTTTCTTTCATGTAAAACGTGCCCTTGAGAAAACAATCCTTGACATTTAAGGACGGCATTCAAGCAAAGGAGGCAGTGCAGGAGAGGATGCAAGGATGTGCTGATTCCTGCATCTGAGGTGGGTAATAAATGCTTCATTGGCGACGTTATCAATTGGTGCCTTCACTGCAGAACTTAAAAGGGTGTGCACAACAGTAATTTCAGTGGATGGAGGGAGGCAAGCTCTGACTCTGATTTGCTTTATTTCTTTTCATGTAAAACATGCCGTCGAGAAAACAATCCTTGAGACTTAAGGTCAGCATTCAAGCAACGAAAGCAACGAGATCATGCTGCGGAGCTCATCACGATGTGGAAAGGAACATTGCATTTATGGATGAATTGGGAATGCACATTGGGATGCGCTTTGGGAACATTCACCAAGAATAGACTGAGCTCAGACTCTTGTGACTTTGCCTTCTTCACATGGACAATACAGTATTGGAATAGAGAGCCAAGCTTTTATTCACCACAAGGCTCTCCAGGAACAATCTCTTTAGCTGTGCATAGCAGAGACTCGGCCTGTCTGACTAACGGGAATGCTGGACACAACACTCATGTATCCATGCACAGCAGTTCCTCGGATACTTAATGAAATTAATAAAACTTTTCAATAATTAAACCCAGAATTGTTGAGGTTTTGTTTTGCATGCTATTTCCCCGACTTTGCAACTGCACTTCAGATATTCAACTATGGTGGGGGGGTAGAGGGAGGGGTGGGTGAAGAGGGGGAGGGGTGGGGAGTGCGGGGAGGGGTGGGGAGAGGGAGCATGCAAAATGCAGGGACCAAATAGTTGCAATGCCTGAATTACTGAGGAGAAGTAGAGAAAGCAACTGGGTCGGGGAGAAAGCAACTGGATTGGGCATCCGCAGCTGGAGGGAACGGCTGAATGGAGAGGGCCGGAAGCGAGAGGCCGTAGAGTGCCGCGGGGAGCGAGCGTGCGAAGACCTTGTTGTCACCGGGTCCAGGGACTGGCCAGTAAGTCTTTTGCTGTTGTGTTTATGGCGCATGCACAGAAAAAGGCACTCCTCTTCCGTTCCGCTGCTCCCCCCCACTCTCTCCCCTTCTTCCCTCTCCCTCCAGCTCTCCCCCTCCCCCCTTCCTTACCCCTCCATCTCCCTCTTTCACCCCCTTCCCCTTTCTCCCCCTCTCCCTATTTCTCCCCTCTCCCTCCCCCTCCCTCTCTCTCCCCCCTCGCTCTCCCTCTTTCTCCTCCTCCCCCCTTCCTTAACTCTCCCTCTTTCTCCCCCTCTCCCCTCCCTCTTTCTCCTCTGTCCCCTCCCTCTTTCTCCTCCCCTCCCTCTTTCTCCTCCCCTCCCTCTCCCTCCCCTCCTCCCTCTTTCTCCCCCTCTCCCTCTTTGTCCCCCCCCTCCTCGGCACCGCTACCGCTGGTCTCCCCGCGCTGCTGTACCCGGCCCCCGCGCTGCTGTACCCGGCCCCCGCGCTGCTGTCCCCGGCCCCCGTGCTGCTGTCCCCGGATCCCGCGCTGCTGTCCCCGGCACCCGCGCTGATCTCCCCGGCCCCCGCGCTGATCTCCCCGGCCCCCGCGCTGATCTCCACGGCACCCGCGCTGATCTCCACGGCCCCCGCGCTGATCTCCACGGCCCCCGCGCTGCTCTCCACGGCCCCGCGCTGCTCTCCCCGGCCCGCTCCACTCTCTCACTCCGGCCATTGTATTCTGCCACGTGTTTGTTAGGTTTCATCTCTGTGATTTTTTGAGCAGCGCCATCTTTAGTCCTGGCAGCTGCAACAGTAGCAGGCTGTGACGTTTTCGTGGCACATGCTGTATCTGCGCATGTGCCAAAACAGCGCCACCTACCGATCGCGTTGTCAACAATTGCGGTCACGCAGCCGGCCACTGACGTTATCAGGCTGCGCCGCCGTGCTCACATGCACAGGCGGTCTCCTGCTCTCTGCGCATGCGCTGCTTGCCAGGACTGGTCAGCGCATGCGCCGATGACATCATCGCGTGACGTGTGCTTCTCAGGCCAACATGCCTGGTCGGCCTCTGCGCATGCCCTGTATGCAACGCCAACGGGTATTCATGCATGCGTCAATCTTCTGATATTCACGCATGCGTTAAAGCTTCGGCACGAGTTTCTGAAAGTGGAAGGAGGAGTGGTTTCGTCGGGCATTTTCTCGCATTTTCTCGTAATTATTTAGTCGTTTTGAAGATTTCAGTCTGCTTCATTTTTATTAGAAAGAGGAGATTGCTCCAAGGTAAGTTGCTCTCCAGACGGGGAAAGACAGGTGACATCTCGGATCTCCAGGAGGGGTCTACTATCCTCAGTATGTGCTGAGTGTGGGGATGGTAAGAGGAAAAGTCTGATCCCCAATCCCGTGAAGGAGGCTCCTTTCGTGGAATGTGGTCCGGGTTAGTGGAGGAGTAGTGTTTGATCACAACCCCAGTGTGGGGTCTCCCATCCTAGAGATTGTTCAAGTTCAGTTCGGGGGAGCGGGAGTGGGGGAGCCTCTGATCCTGACACGATGGGTGGGAACCTGATTCCCAGTGCTTGCGAACCCAGGGGGCTGGTCTGATCCCAGGAGATGGGTCCGAACCAGAGGGACGGGGTGGTGGTGGGGGGGGTGGGGCGGAATTCATCCAGGGAGCAGAGTCCAATCTGAGGTGGGAATGGGGGGAGGAAGGGGTCTGATCCTGGTGGTGGTGTGCTCCGATTCCAGGGAAAGTGGGGTGTGATCTCAGATTGAGGGCGTCTATTCCAGAGGAGCAGTCCGATCCTGAATCAGGGAACTGTTCCAATTGCCAAACCCAGGTGTCTTTGTATGTGGCCTGGGCTCTCATGTGGAAACTCGGCCGGCCAGAGTTAGACCTGTCAGAAAGATGAAATGAGAGACTTGCCCCCTCATTAAACTCTTTCAATTGCCAAGCCGCCTCCTGGGAGTGACTGTCTGCTCGACCCCTGTCCAGACTCCATTAAACCCGGAAGTGGGCGAGTGGAGGTCCATTGGGTTCAGTGTTGATATTTTTTAACGTTAATCTCTGACCGCCCTAACCCACCTGTTTTTATCGCTAAAATCCCGCCTTTAATCTCTGAGTCAGACACGGAGAATGTTTGATCAGTAATTTCCTGTCCCTTTTACCTTCTCTCTCTCACAGTTAATTTGTTGGCGATTGTGATCCTGGCCCGGGGAAAGTGCGGCCTCTCCACCTGTACCACTCGCTACCTGGTGTCCATGGCAACAGTGGATCTACTGTTCATTCTAACTGAGGTGATACTGTTCAGGATCGGTTATTATCATTCCCCGCGATGTTTCCTGCACATCACTCCTGTGTGTAGAGTTATTATTGTCCTGAGTCGTGCAGCCACAGAGTGTTCTGTCTGGTTCACCGTCACTTTCTCCTTTGATCAATTTGTGGCCATTTGTTGTCAGAAGCTGAAAACAAAATATTGCACCGAGAAAACTGCAGCTGTGGTTCTCGTAACAACTTGCATTCTGCTCTGTTTAGAAAACGTCCCCTATAACTTTGTCCATCTCCAACGCATCTGCTCTGATGATGCTACCTTCCATGACGGTGCTTCTGATATGACCTCCTTTTTCCTCAACCGAGGATTTCCCCCCACTGTGGTTGACAGGGCCCTCAACCGTGTCCAACCATTCCCCGCACCTCTACCCTCACCCCTTCCCCTCCCTCCCAGAACCGTGACAGGGTTCCCCTTGTCCTCACTTTTCATCCCACCAGCCTCCATATCCAAAGGATCATTCTCCGCCATTTTCGCCACCTCCAGCGTGATGCCACTACCAGTCACATCTTCCCCTCCCTCCCCTGTCAGCATTCCGAAGGGATCGTTCCCTCTGCGACACCCTGGTCCACTCCTCCATTACCCCCACCACCTCGTCCCCGTCCCAGGGCACCTTCCCTTGCAATCGCAGGAGGTGTAATACCTGCCCATTTACCTCCTCTCTCCTCACTATCCCAGGCCCCAAACACTCCTTTCAGGTGAAGCAGCGATTTACTTGTACTTCTTTCAATGTAGTATACTGTATTCGCTGCTCACAGTGTGGTCTCCTCTACATTGGGGAGACCAAGCGCAGACTGGATGACCGCTTTGCGGAACATCTCTGCTCAGTCCGCAAGCAGGACCCTGAGCTTCCGGTTGCTTGCCATTTCAACACTCCCCCCTGCTCTCATGCTCACATCTCTGTCCTGGGATTGTTGCAGTGTTCCAGTGAACATCAACGCAAGCTCGAGGAACAGCATCTCATCTACCGATTAGGCACACTACAGCCTGCCGGACTGAACATTGAGTTCAATAATTTCAGAGCATGACAGCCCCCCACTTTACTTCCTTTTTTTTGCATTCCTTTTTACATTTTTTACAATCTTTTTTTGCATTTATTTCATTTCATCTTAGTTTGTTCAGTTTGCTTACCCACTGTTTTTTTCAGGTTGTTTTTCTTCAGGGTTGCACTTGCTGCTGTTCAATATTCAGTATATTCACACCTAATCTGTACTAATGCTTTGTCTTTCAACACACCAATAACATATTGTTTGCCTTTGCTCCGTGACCTTTTGGTCAGCTATGTGGCCTGGTCCAATCTGCACCTTCTCCTTTGTTATCTCTTGCCCAACCCCCACCTCACTTGTTTATAATCTGTGACTTTTCTAATATTTGTCAGTTCCGAAGAAGGGTCACTGACCCAAAACGTTAACTCTGCTTCTCTTTCCACAGATGCTGCTGAGTGATTCCAGCATTTCTTGTTTTTGTTTCAGATTTCCAGCATCCGCAGTATTTTGCTTTTATTTACCCTACAACTTTGAATTTGAACATGGAGACATAATTGACAATGTGCCATTGGGCTGTTACCCAATTGCAGCATATTTTACTATTGAGCCCGGATGGGTGGGATTTGACAGGTTTGGTAAGATTTTAATCCCATTACTCCCATTCGCGTTAATTCTGTTGCTCAATGCTCTGACAGTCCGACATATTTTAGTGGTCATTCGAGTCCGTAAAGGACTGAGGGGCGAGAGGAAGGGAGAGAATTGCAGTGACCCAGAGATGGAGAGCAGAAGGAAGTCTGTGATTTTACTGTTCAGCATATCTGGCAGCTTCATACTTCTGTGGTTGGGATATGTTGTGCAATTCTTATATTATAATATTACAGGAAGAGTTCCCACAGATTACAGTGATTCTGAATATATATTTTGACGAGCTGGATTAATGCTGCGGACTTTAAATTGTTGCACAAAAAAATTTATTTATGGGGCGACTCAGTGCAAGTTCAGAGAGCAGTTCAAGAGCGTGATGAAATATCCACTGACATCAATTATTCAATTAACGAATAAATAAAACAAATGAGAACAACCTAGAGGCGGATCCCAGTGTTTGCAGTCCATTAATGTAATGTTTATCCCAAATGGGCAAGAGGTGACCGAAAGCTGGATGACCAGAAGTACACTGGTGGGGTGGGGGATCACTCACCAAAGAGTAGTGGGGCAGCAGGCAAGGGGTGACTGACAGCTGGATGACCAGAAGTGCACTGGTTGGGTTGGGGAATCACACATCAAAGAGCAGTGGGGCAGCAGGCAAGAGGTGACTGACAGCTGGATGACCCCAAATACATCGGTGGGAGTGGGCAGGGGTGGGGGACATGGTGATATGCTTGCATCTGGACAAACCTAGCCGATGTGCTTGGCATTGTAAACGGTACCTTAGGTGAGGGAACATGGCAGGGTTCAGCTGAAAGGCCAGCAGTCCTGGTGCCTCAGCTTGGACTGCTCGGATGGATTGGGCAAAGTCCCATGTTAGCTGATATTATTAACAGTTCTCTCTTCTCAACCTCTGTCCCTCTGTCCTTCAAATCACCGTCATCACCCCTCTCAGAAACCAACCATTGCAACCATCCTTGCAAATTGCCACATCTCTGCTTGAGAGGCAATGCCACAGTGGTAATGTCAGTAGACTAATCATCCAGGGCCCAGGCTAATGCTCTGTGCACATGGGTTCGAATCCCACCACAGCAAATGGTACAATTTAAATTCAATTAATTAAAATCTGGAATTTAAAAGCTAGTTTAAGGGTGGCCATGAAACCATTATTGATTTTTGTAAAAACCCATCTTTTTTTGGAATATTCTTTCAGGATGGAAATCTGATGGCCTACATGTGATACCAGACCCACGGAAATGTAATTGACACTAACCTCACCTCCGGAATAGCCAAGCAAACCACTAAGCTCAAGGCCAATTAGGGATGGGCAATAAATGCAGGCCTATCCAGCGACATCCACATCCAACATAATGAATAAAAGAGCACTCCAACATATCTTTTCTCTCCAAATTCTTTAAAAGTGTTTTGTACTGCCAGATCCATGCCCATTTTCCCAGAGGTTCATGTTTGAATCATTCAATCAGGATTCCAGCCCTGCTACAGTACCGAAAATGTTATTAACTAGTTCACAAATGTCATCCTTGTGACTGTAGCAAATGTAACCAATCTTTTCTCATCCTTCTCGAACTGTTTGCAGCCATTGTCACTGTTGAACACTCCATCATCCTCTAACATATCTCCACTGTCATCCGACTGTGACAAATGTAATCTATCCCTCCTCATTTCTCTATTGTCAGAAGATTGCTGCAAATTTCTTCCCTCCCCACTCCCATTACTTCTTGTGTCTCCAAGGATTTATCTGTCACCACCTTCTATTTGTCATCTATATGCTGCCACTCGGTGACATCATATGACAACACAGCATTAGTTTCCAAATGTACACTGGCCACGCCCAGCTCTACCTCAGCGCGACTCTCTCAACACCTTCACCACCTCTAAATTATCAGACTGCTTGTCTGACATCTGGGACTTGATGAACAGAAATTTCCTCCAACGATCCCTGCCACAAATGTGATAGCCACCCACTCCACCTCTCCCCCTGGCAGCTGTCAGAGTTCTCAACCTTGATGTCATATTTTCCACAGAGATGTGCCTCTGACCACATATCCACAGCATCGCAAAAATCACCTATTTCCATCTCTGTAACATCGGCCAACTCCCTCCCTACCTCAGCTGAACTTCTGCTGAAACCCTCATCCATGTTTTTGTTACCTCTGGACCTGCCAATTCCACCGCACTCCTGGCTGATCTTCCACACTCTACCCTCTACAATCTTGAGGAAACCCAAACCCCTGTGGCCATGTCTGACCTCGCACCAAGTTCCATTCACCCCTCACCTAACCGACATTGTCTCCCAGTCATCGAATGCCTCGATTTTAAAATTTTCCTCCTTGTTTTGAAATCCCTCCATGGCCTCACTGCTCCCTGTTTCTGAAATCTCCTCCTGAACTACTGCCCTCTCTCTCTCTGTAAACTCCTCCTGCCCTACTGCCCTCTCTCTCTCTGTAATCTCCTCCTGCCCTACTGCCCTCTCTCTCTCTGTAAACTCCTCCAGCCCCAACAACCTTCCTTTATGTGCAACTCCAGCCCTAACACCTGCCCTAACCCCAGATGCTTCCCTAAACATAGTCCTAATGCTAACTGCAACCATAACTCCAACAGTAACTGTTACCGTCACCCTAACCCTACCCCTAACTGCAACTACAACCCTAACTCTATTCGTAACAATTGCACTCACCCAAACGCTAATCATACCCCTTTCTGCAACTGCAACCCCAACTCTAGTCCTAAAACTGTTACCCTCTCCCTAACCCTAGTCCTAAAGTTAACTATAACCCTAATCCAAGATCTACTCTTTCTGGAACCTTAATCCTAATCCTAACAATGACGCTCAATTTAACTGTAAGTGTAACACAAGCCCTAGCACAAACCCTATCTGCAAACGTAATCCGAACTGTAAACTTCATCCTAACCCTGATTGTAACACTAACTCAAGCATTAAACATAAACTGTAAGACAGTAGAGTTTTTCGAAGAGATTAATGAGTTCATAATAAAGTTTAATGAAAAATATACCTTGAGAATCTGAGAATGGTTTCAATTGGTAAACTTCTTTACAATTTGCTGATCTAAAGCATTTATTGGGTGACATTGCTTTTCGACCTGCTTACAAAAACAAGGCAATTATATCAGATTGAATGGGGCCACAATGCTACATTTGTGGTATCTGCAACCAAAATAAAGATATGGGTCTCGAGATTTCTGTGAAAACAAGCGTCCAGCTGTCAAGAATTATCGAACTGTTGCAAACTCTGCAAAACCCCTCAGATATTACTTCAGTAATCTTGGGGTCCATTGATCGCCAATAAGGGTAAGATATACCTACAGCGGATTATAACTGATGTGGCTGGGGGTACCTACACGTCTTGAAGAAAATGGGTATAAGAACTGTCACTCTTCTGCAACAATGAGTCAGCCGACCTGAGCAGCCATATGGAAAGCAGAACCTATACCAACCACCAAGCTGATCACTTGCTGGTGTGACTGCTCATCTAACCTACTCTTTTTTATTTTGTGTTGTCACGTTCTCTGTAACTTGTCCTCGATTTAAATTGATATAAAGAATGATGCAGGAGTTTTGAGCATTGTACTGTAATGTAGCCTGTAACTTGCCTTTGATTAAGCTTTGTGCTTAGTAAAGATCAGGCGTTTGCCCTGCAACTGTGTCTGGTGTTGTTCATCGCAAATAGGGATCCAAACCCAGAAACCTGTAAATGTGTCTTGCACTTAAATGTGTAACGTCTTACAGACTTGGCTTGCACTTAGAAATGTAATGTCTGCGGATTTGGATTGCAGCGTGAGGGGTGGCTCTTACAAAACGCAAATATCACCCGAACTCTAAACCTAACTGTAAGCCTGACACTAACCTCCACTGCAACACTAACCCAATTCTTAACACTCACCTTAACACTAAATGCAACACTAACCCATACACTAACACTAGCCCAAAACCTAAATGTAACACTAACCTGAACTCTAACTGTAACACTACCCCGAATCATAAACAAAACTGCAAACCTAACCCTAATCCTATCCGTATGACTAACACTAACTGTAATGCTAAACATAACACTATCCATAAGCCTAAAAGTAGCTGTAAGCATAACACTGAACCTAATTGTAGCTGAACACTAACTGTAATGCTAACACCAACTCTAAGACTAAAGCTAACTGCAAACCTAGCCCTAAACTTTAGCCAAGCCGTTCCAGTCTAGTTACAACACTGGCATCTACACACCGATGGTAAAAATTGCCCACGTGTGTCCCATGCACAGAACACAGGACAAAGTATATTGGCCAATTATTCGCTGCTCACAATGTGGGCTCCTCTACATTAGGGAGACCAAACGCAGACTGGGTGACCACTTTGCGGAACACCTCCGCTCAGTCTGCAAGCAAGACCCCGAGCTTCCGGTTGCTTGCCATTTCAACACTCCCCCCTGCTCACATCTCTGTCCTGGGATTGCTGCAGTGTTCCAGTGAACATCAACGCAAGCTCGAGGAACAGCATCTCATTTACCGATTTGGCACACTGCAGACTGAACATTGAGTTCAATAATTTCAGAGCATGACGGGCCCCCCATTTTACTTTTATTTTTAGTTATTTTTTTATTTTTCCTTTTTTTATATATATTCTTTTGTGTTTATTTTATTTTATCCTAGTTTGTTCAGTTTGCTTACCCACTGTTTTTTTCATGTTTGTACTTGTGGCTGTTCAATTTTCAGTCCATTAATACCCTATCTGTACGAATGCTTTGTCTTTCAATGCACCATTAACATATTGTTTGCCTTTGCTCCACGACCTTCTGGTCTGCTATTCTGTGACCTTGTCCTATTTACACTTTCTCCTTTATAATCTCTTGCCCCCACCCCCACTTTACTTGCTTATAACCTTTTACATTTCTAATATTTGCCAGTTCTGTCACTGACCGGAAACATTAACTCTGCTTCTCTCTCCACAGATGCTGCCAGACCTGCTGAGTATTTCAAGCATTTCTTGTTTTTATTGGCCAATTACAGCCCCATCAACGTAAATCATCAACAAAATGTTGGAAGGTGTCGTCGACAGTACTATCAAATGGCATTACTCAGCAATAACATGCTCACTGATGGAGCAAGGAATGCACGAAGAGGAGGCTTTCCCTGAGTGAGCCATAGAGTGTGAAGGTGGGGATTTGCATCACGTGGTAAGTACTGGTAAGACTTTCTCAATTTCAATTTAGATTTAGAGTCAAGCTTTGATATAGAACTTTCAAACTTCAAATTCCTTAAATTGCGTTGTTAAACAGACATCTTTCTGGTAGTGGCAGTCACCTGTCAATCAGCTGACAGTAGTTGTTTCAATAGGTGTTAATTACTGTAGCAGCTAGCCAGTGACTCATCAGAAGCTGTCGAAAAACAATCAGGTTTTCAAACTGCAAGGAGTAAAGGATGAAGAGAAAGAAGACTTTGCCTGAGTGAGATGCAGTCAGAATGTGAAGATGGGAATTTGGTTCACGTGGGTTTTCATTGAAAAGGGGAAAGAGGTCCTTTTTTTACCCTCCAGTACCTGCAGAAGATGCAAGTTGCTTCAAAGAAATAGAGTGCAACCTTGAGGCAGTGACATCACAGAAAACCTGTAAGGTGGTTGGTTGGTGAGTAACTGCTCTTAGCGAGTATCTGTAAATAGCTCGGTTCCTGCACTGTTGTTAGTTTCAGTTTGCTAATTGCTGCAAATTAGAAAAACTTAAAATTTCAGTTGCTACTTTATAATTAATTAAGCCACACAAACAGTAGGGAAGTGAGTACTGTTTTATTTCGTTTTTGAGCAGTAAGGTTTATTGTATTACTAAGATTTAGATCAGTACAGCAAATACTGGTGAAGAGAGGCATTAATTAAAAAAAACATTTTTAAAGCACAATCAGGATGGCAGAGATGGTGATGCGGTGCAGCTACAGTATATGGGAGCTCATGTACACCAATGTGATCCACGGCAAGCACGTCTGCAGTAAATGTTTATGGCTCGAGGAGCTTCAGCTCAGAGCAGATGAGATGGATTGGACAGATTTTAAGAACCAGCAAAAAATGATAAAAAAAAATGAAATAAAATAAGGGGTAGAAAGTAGAGTACAAGAGAAAAGTAGCTAGTAATATTTTTTTTTAAACTGCCTAAGATACTTGAAAATCAAGAGGTGAAAAGGAAGGAGAAACTTAAAACAATCACCATTACCACGGAAAAGGTGGTGGGAGAACTATTAGACATAAAGGTTACCAAGTCCCCAGGACCAGATGGCCTGCATCCTATGGTCTTGAAATAAATGGTTGCAGTGATAGTCGAGGCTTTGGTTATAATCTGACAAAATTCCCTAGATTCAGGGACATCTTTATTCAAGAAAAGAGGGAGCCTGAATGCAGGAAACTATAGGCCAGTTAGTCTAACATCTTTCACAGGGAAATTACTAAAATCCATTATCGAGGAGTTTATGGCAGGGTACTTAAAAGTTCATAATGGATCTGTACTGGATGAGGGGACCAATTTGAAGCTGTGTGGTCTAATCGAGGTTCCATACAAGTTTAGCATAAATTGACAAAGCTATCCCTCAGGAAATAAACCTTTGTTGCTTTGCTTTTTAATAGTGTAGCTAACCTGTAGCACAACATTTAGCCATTGGTATAATTGTTCTCCAAGTTGCCTTTTCTTCTGCCCAACCGAGATATGCACCTTCTAAGTAATAGGTGACTTCCCGATTATTCCTACCAAAATGCATCACTTCACATTTATTTGCGTTAAACTTCATTTGTCAATTATTCACCCATTCTGCAAGTTTATTAATGTCCTCCTGTAATTTGTTGCAAACCTCCTCGGTTTTGACTCCCCCTCCCACAAAATTGGTTTCATCCGCAAATTTAGGAATTGTAGATTAGTTTTAGGTGACCACATGAAAATCAAGCATGTATTTTATAGTTGGTGCTTTGAACAGACATGATATTTCAATTGCATTTAAATTGGGATCAAATCAGGTGTCTCAGACCAGTCTATCTCCATGCCTGCTGGCACAAAGATAGCAGTTGATACTGAGCTGAGGATCATAAGAACATATGAAATTAGAGCAGGAGTAGGCCATTCGGCTCGTCGCACCTGTTTAAAGAGTGATAAGGTCGTGAAGCCAGGTTTGAAAGGGATGATGTCCTACATGCAGATTTCAGGGAGCTAGGGAAGAAACCAGAAAGCAAGACCTCAAAGGTAGCAGTCTCCAACCACTCAGGTGTCAGGCCCTGGTGAGTATAGAAATGGGAGAGCAGTGCTGATGAATGTATAACTGGAGAGCTGGTGCAGGAGAGAAATCTTTAGATTTCTCATACATTGGGACCAGTTCTGGGGAGTCTGTAAAGACCAGACGATTGCACCGGACCAGAACTGGGACCAATGTCTTTGCAGTGCAGTTTGCTAGTGCTATTGGGGATCGTTTGAAATAAAATGGTTGTGGAGGGAAACAACAAATTTGGACGTCCAAACAGCAGTAGAATTCTAAGGTATTAGTGGGGTCCGATAACAGACAATGTAACAGTGACCAAATTAGGTTTACTATGCATGTATATGAATTCATTGAGCATAGTAAATAGATTGGTGAGCTGCAGGCGAAGATCTCTATGTGGGAAAATGATGTTGTGGCGATAACAGAGACTTGTTGAAAAAAGGGCAGGACTGAGTACTAAAATGAAGATATAGAAGGAAACACATTAAGATGGAGTGGGAGTATTAAGGAGAATGTAGCAGTGAAATGGAGAGAGGCTGTCTGAGAGGTGTCAAGGACAGAGTGCATTTGGTCAGAGCTAAGAAGCAATAACAGTACCGTTAAACTACCTGGTGAATTCTATACGGCACCAAACGTGCAGATTGACATGTGAAAATATGATGTAGCAATAACAGAAACCTGGCTCAAAGAATGGCAGGACTGGGTGTTAAATATTCCTAGATAGAAGGTGTTCAGGAAAGATGGGGAATGAAGAAAAGTGAGAAGAGGTGTGATTTTGATTAAGGAGATCATTACCGTGCTGAAGGAATATCCCAGAGGGGTCAAGGACAGAATATATTTGGCAAGAGCTAAGGAACAAAAAATGTGCAATCATATTGCCTGGTGTAGTCGATAGGTGACTACAGAGTGGAAACGTTGTAGAGGAACAAATTTGCAAAGATATTAAGAGAAATGCATGAATTATGGGGTATTTATAATAGGGAACTTTAGTTATTCAAATATAGTAGTAGTATAAAGGGTAAGAAATCCTAGAATTTGTTCAGGAACGTTTTCTACAGCAGTATGTTCCCAGTTAAACCAGAAAGGAGGCACTGCTGGACTTGATTCTTTGGAATGAGGTGGGCCAAGTGGATCAAATATCAATAGGAGACCATTTCGGAGTCAGTCACATAAGGTTTAGGTCGGCTATGGAAAAGAACAAAGAACAATCTAGAGTAAGAATAATTAACTGGTGGAAAGCCAGCTTCAATGGGGTAAGAATGGATCTGGGCTGAATAAACTGTAAACAACGGTTGGCAAGAAAAACGGTACTTGAACAATGGGCTACCTTTAAAGAAGACATAGTTCAGGCACAGTCAAGGTATATTCCTCGAAGCAGAAAGATGGAGTAAAAAAATTCAGAGCTCAATGAATGACAAAAGAGAAAGAGATGAAGATAAAGAAGAAAAGATGTGCTTATGATAGATGTCAAGGTGGATAATGCAATGGAGAACCAGGCTGATTAAAGCAGGTTCAGATGGGAAACGAAAAAGCAGCTAAGAGAAGCAAAGTGGGAGAATCAAGAGAGACTGGCAGCTGATATAAAATGGAATCTAAAAGTCTTCAATAGGCATATATATGGTAAAAATGTGGTAAAAGAAGAGGTAGAGCCTATTAGGGATGAAAAGAAGATTTATACACGGAGGCAGGGGAATAGCTGAGGTATTAAATTAATACTTTGCGTCTGTTGTTACCAAGGAGGAAGATGCTGCCCAGGCCAGGGTGAAAGAGGAGGTAATTAATGCACTGGAATGATTTAAATTTAATAAGAAGGAGGTATTCTAGAGGCTGTCTATACCTGCAGTTCATTAAAAAAAATCCAAGGATACTGAGGGAAGTGGGAGTGGAAACTGTGAATGTATAGGCCATAATTTTCCATTCTTCCTTAGAATCAGGGCTGGTGCCAAAGGACCGGAGAATTGCAAGTGTCACACGCTTGTTCAAAAAGCATGTAAAGATAAGCCCAGCAACTCTAGGCCAATAAGTTGAAATTCGATGGTGAGAAAGCTTCCGGAAACAATAATTCAGGACTAAAGTAATCGCCACATGGACAAATGCAGGATAATTAAAGAAAGGCAGCACGAATTTGATAAGGGAAAATCGTGTTTAACTAACTTGCTGGAGATTATTAAAGAGGTATCAGCGAGGGTTGATGAGGGCAATGCTGTTGATGTGTGTGTTATATCAAGAAATGACTGATGGCACTGGATATTGAAAAGGCCAAGGGCCCTGACAACATTCTGCTATAGACCTATGATCTCGAACTTGCCGTGCCCCGAGCCAAGCTGTTCCAGTATAGCCACAACAATGGCATCTACCCGGAAATTGCTCAGGCATGTTCTGTATGCAAAAAGCAGGACAAGTACAATCCAGCCAATTACTGCCCCATCAGTATGCCCTCAATTATCAGTACAGTGATGGAAGGTGTTGTCGACAATGCTATCAAATAGCATTTGCTTAGCTGTTCACTGCTCACTGATGATAAGTTTGGGTTCTGCCAGAGACATCCAGTTCCTGACCCCCATGACAGCCTTGGTTCAAACATGGACAAAAGAGCTAAACTAAAGAAGTGAGGTTAGAATGACTGCCCTTGATATCAAGGGAGCATTTGACAGAATTTGGCATCAAGGAGCCCTAGAAAACTGGAATCAATGGGAATCAGAGGGTAAACTTTCCGATTGTTGGAGTTGTACCCAGCGCAAAGGAAGATGGTTGTGCTTGTTGGAGGTGAATCATCTCAGCACCAGGGCATTACTGCAGGATAGTGTCCGAGGCCCAACCATCTTTAGCTGATTCATCAATGACCTTCCTTCAATCCATAAGGTCCGAAGTGGGGATGTTCACCGATGATTGCACAATGTTCAGCAACCATTCACGACTCCTCACTAAAGCAATCTGTGTAGAAATGCACCAAGACCTGGACAATATCCAGGTTTGAGCTAAAAATAGGCAAGTTACATGCACGCCACACAAGTGCCAGGCAATGACCATCTCCAACAAGAGAGAACCTAACCATCTCCCCTTGACATTCAGTGGCATTACAATCGATGGATCTCCCACTATCAATGTCCTGAGCGGGGGGGGGGGGGGGGGGGGTGGTACCATTGACCAGAAACTGAACTGGAGTAGCCATATAAACGCAATTTCTGCAAGAGCAGGTCAGAGTCTAGAAATGCTGCTGCACGT
The DNA here is from genome assembly GCF_036365525.1 of Heterodontus francisci. Classification (NCBI taxonomy): domain Eukaryota; kingdom Metazoa; phylum Chordata; class Chondrichthyes; order Heterodontiformes; family Heterodontidae; genus Heterodontus; species Heterodontus francisci. Next base: position 30,766,632 of record NC_090412.1, on the reverse strand, counting down.
CGCTCACCTCCTGACTCCCCAAAGACTGTACTCCATCTACAAGGCAGAATTCAGCAGTGTGATGGAATACTCTCCACTTGCCTGGAGGTATGCAACTCCAACAATACACAAGAAGTTCGACACCATCCAGGAGCAAGCAGCCCCCTTGATTGGCACCCCATCCACAACATTCACTCCTTTTAACATGGACGCACAGTGGGAGCAGTGTGTACCATCTACAAGATGCACTGCAGCAACGCAGCAAGGCTCCTTAGACAGCACCTTTCAAACCCGCTACCTCTGTCACCTAGAAGGACAAGGGCTGCAGATACATGAGAGCACCACCACCTGCAAGTTCCCATCCAAGCCATACACCAGCCTGACTTCACTGTTGCTGGGTTAGAATCCTGGAACTCCCTTCCTAACTGCACTGAGGGTGTACCTACCCCACATGGTTCACGAAGGCAGTTCATCACCACCTGCCTCAAGGGCAATTAGGGATGGGCAATAAATGCTGGCCTGGCTAGCGACGCCCACATTCCAGAAATGAATTTTTAAAATGTGGTGTACATGGACTTCCTGCATGCAGTGCCACACAACAGAATTGTCAGCCAGGATCCAGCTCAAGGGACAGTAGCAACACAAATCTGAACTTGGCTGTGTGACGGGAAACAGAGAGTCGTGATTAATGTATGTTTTTTTTTTGGGATGGAGGAATGTTTGTGGTGTAGTTCCCCCGGGTCAGTGATGGGATCCTTGATTCTTCCGATAAATATTATTATACTTATTTAATATGCAGAGCACAATTTCAAAATTTCTGAATGATACAAAACTTGGAAGGATTGTGGACTGTGAGGAAGATAATGCGAAACTTCAAAAGGACATGGAGAAGTTGGTGGAATGGGCGGACAAGTGGTAGATGAAGTTCAACGCAGAGAAATGTAAAGTGATTCATTTTGGTAGGAAGAACATGGAGAGACAATATAAAATAAAAGGTGCCTGGAATGCGTTGCCAGCGGAAGTGGTAGACGCGGGCATGATAGCATCTTTTAAGATATATCTAGACAGATACATGAATGGGCAGGAAGCAAAGAGATACAGACCCTTAGAAAATAGGCGACATGTTTAGATAGAGGATCTGGATCGGCGCAGGCTTGGAGGGCCGAAGGGCCTGTTCCTGTGCTGTAATTTTCTTTGTTCTTTGTATAACTCTCAAGGGGGTGCAGTGCCAGAGGGACCTGTGTGTACTTGTGCATCTATCATTGAAGGTGGCAGAACAGATTGAGGGAGTGGTTTATGAAGCAGACAGTATCCTAGTCTTTATTAGTGGCATACAGTACAAGAGCAAGGAGGTTATTTTAAACTTTTATATAAGACACTAGTTCAGCATCAGCTGCAATATTGCGTTCAGTTCTGAGCACTGAACCTGATGAAAGATGTGAGGACATTGGAAAGAGTGCAACTAAGATTCACAGGAATCAGTTCTGAAGACGGATTGGAGATGTTAGGACTGTTTTTTCTTGAAGAAGAGATGGTTGAGGGATGATTTAATTGAGGTTTCCAAAATCGTGAATCATCCTGACAGAGTAAATAGGAAGAAATTTTTCCATTGGTGAAAGGATCGAGAAAGATTGTCCACAGATTTAAAATAATTGGCAGTAACTGCAGTGAGACAGGGACACCAGCAGATGGAGATGGTGAGAGAGGGACAGTAACTGCAGTGAGACAGGGACACCAGCAGATGCAGATGCTGAGCCATTGCTGATGGGAGATTCTGCGTTACTGAGCGTTTGAAAGTTTCCAAAAGATTGAGGAATTTACTTCCTGTAAACTTGAGATGCATAATGAAATAATGTCAATACAGTTTGTGTTAAATGACTATTTTCCTACTATGTAAACACTTGTAAGACTAAACTGGTTGCTGTTTGGAAAATTATTTCCCTGTGATTAAAGGTAATGTATAAATAAAATAACAGCATCAAATAAAACTCAAACAATCATTTGCAAATAAAAAGTCTCTAAATGAGTTGTGTTGAGTTCTTCATCACGAACGTTATGACATCTCTCTCTCTCTCTGTCTCTCACTTCTCTTTCTATGCTGGTATCTTCTCTACTATAACTCAGAGTAATTGAAGTTTTGATCCGATTGCCTTTTGAAAGTTAATATTGAATCTGCTTTCAGAAACCTGTCAGAATGTGAATTCCAGACCAGAATATATTTGTTTCTCCCCTCTGCTGGTGTAAACAGTCTCTCCTCATGTCTCCAAACGGAGGGAAAGATTTTGAATACAATTAATTTCTCAAGGACAGCAGCTGCAGAGGAACTGAAACCTCCTGAATGTGGACAAGCGATGAACAAAAATCCCTCTGAATTCCCCAGGAGAGCAGAGGAAAGAAACAGTCAGGAAGCAAATGGAAACAAGTGATACTTTATTACAGCAGCAAAAACTCTTTGTCAGAATGTGGAGGTCGTTATCGCTGAACTTTCTATAAACTGGAGGTGAAAAGTGGAAGATCTTTAATACAATTTGTGTTAAATGTCCATTTCCCAGCTTTGTAAACCCTTGTAACATTAAACTGGTAAATGTTGATAAGGTTTTTTCGATTCATTACAGGCTAATGCATAAATACAGCAGCAGCAAATAAAGTGCAAAGAATCATTGAGAAATATTATTGTAAATATGTGTGAGAATTGTGTGAAATGTCACCAGTTGTAAAAGTTCTCTTGGCTGCACCATTAACCTGTCTCTAGTTTCAGTCTTTGTCACACAGTGGAATTGAAAATCTGAATAAAAACTGCCTGTTTATACTACAGTCAAACCGGCCTCTCCAGCAAAATCTCTTTATCAGAATTTCAAGGTAACTGCAGTGAGACATTTTCAGTCATTTTCTGAACTTTCTGTTAACTGGAGTTGAATAGTGAAAGACATTTAAATTGGCCATGATCCAAAGCGGCCCCTCCAGGTTTTAAATTACAGCAGCTTTTCTGCTCTGTTAATGAGGGTTTGGGGGGAGGGACAGAGAGAGACAGACAGCCAGGTTTCTGTCTGGAATGGTTCATTTGGGATATGACTGGAATATCCCTCTTCCCCCCATTCCCTGTTTACACAGAAACTCACCTTGGACTGTCCTATACCGAGGAGGCAGTGTCCAGATGGAGGAAGCTGAGAACTGGTTGGATGAGCTGTATTTTGGGTGGACTGGCTGTTTTGAGTGACAGCTTCTGGGATATATTAGGACAACATCAGCCTCCATTCTTTCTTTCCATGCGGCTGGTTTGTGAAGGTGAGTTTCTGTGTCTCAGTCTAAAGAGATGCAGTGGTTTTTGTCGAGGTTCATCCCAAGCAGCTCTGTAACACAGGAGTCTGTGCTCTACGGGCTGTTCCAAGGGACGCACACCGAGACAAACATCAACTGCTGCTGGAGGACTATCAATTCGGAGAAAGACGTCCTTTGGTCTGCCCTAAACTTGCTGGTCTTCCAGCGCAAAGAGTTGTCCACGACCGAATGTTGCAGACTGGCTCATTCCAAGGTCCAGGACTACATGCTGAGGCAGCTTGAGGCATTAAAGCTTGAGGCAGCCACAGCAAAGGCTCAATGGGGAAAGACCACTGTGAAAGGTCCCCCGCAGCAAGCTGAGCTGAGGGGCTGGATCCATGGGAAACCCCTCGAACTGTATCGGGAAATTTTTCATTTGCTGTAAAATGTAAGAGTGTAATTGACATGACAAATGTGAAATGGAAGGGTTGTGAGGCAACTCATGATTGTAATGAAGCAAACGGACCTCCTTTGCACTGTTTGTATTTTTTGACTTGGTGCTGTTTGAAACTGGTAATGTAATTTTTACAGATTTTTATGAATAAAGTATATTTTGGAAAAAAAATGTGTCTCAGTCTCTGTGTCTCTGTGTCCAGCTGAATTCCAGCTGATTACAGTGTGTGTGTGTGTGAGTGTGTGAGAGAGAGAAAGTCCAGTCTGAATCCCCTCTCTCTGTCCCAGTCCTGACCCTTTTCTCCAATTCCCACCCCAATCTCCCTCTCCAGGATCTTTTCCCCATGGACGAGCTGATGGAGGGAAGGTATTAGAATCCAATGATGGAGCGCAGACAATGTGGGGTGGTGAGTATCACATCTTTATTGTTTCTCTCTGCCTTTCTCCCTGCTTCTGACTCAGTCTCTCTCTCTCTCTCTCTCAATCTCTTGCTCAATCTCTCAATCTTTCTCTATCTCTCTGTGTCTATTTCTCTCAGTTTCTCTCTTTGTCTCTGTTTCTCTCTCTCTCCATTCCTCAATCTCTCAATCTCTCTCTCTCTCTCTCTCTCTGGTTCTCTCTCACTCTCTCTATTTCTCAATCTCTCTCTCCCTCAATTTGTGTTTTTCTCTCTCTGTGTGCTTCTCTCTCTCTGTTTCTCTCCCTCTCTACTTCATTCTTTCTGTTTCTCTCTTTCTCTCTCTCTCTCTCTCTCTTTCCCTCACTGTGCTTCACTTTCTCTCTGTGTTTCTCTCTGTGTGTTTCTCTCTCTGTGTTTCTCTCTCTCTCTGTTTCTCTCTCTGTTCCTCAATCTCTCTCTCACTTTATGCTTCTCGCTCTCTGTTTCTCTCTGAGTGATTGTGCATCTTTCTGTCTCAATGACTTTCTCTATCCTTCTCACTGTCAATCTCTGTGATTCTTTGTGTGCCTTTCTCATTGGCTTTCTGTCTGTCTCTTTGCTGCCTGCAATTTCTTTGTGTCTTTATTCTTTCCCTCCACTTTTTTCCCTCCTCTTTCTCTCTGTCTCTATCTGTCCTTTCTCTATTTCTGACTTTCATCAGTCTTTTCTCTATTTCTGCCTTTTTCTGCCTTTTCTCTATTTCTGACTTTCTGCCTTTTCTCTATTTCTCTGACTTTGTCTTTTCTCTATTTCTCTGACTTTGTCTTTTCTCTATCTCTTTCTATCTTTTCTCTATTTCTCTGACTTTCTCTCTTTTCTGTTTCTTTGTCTCTTTCTATCTTCTCTCTTTCTCTGTCTATCTTTTCTCTCTCTTTCTTTGTCTTTTTCTATCTTTTCTCTCTTTTTCACTCGTTCTTTCTCTCTTTCCATCTGTCTCTTTCTTTGTCTCTTTATATCTTTTCTCTCTTTCATTTTCTCTCTAACCCCCGCAATTTACCCTCCCCCCCCCGAAAGTTCTTTTCATCCCTCAATTTATTCCCCCCCCATCTAAATACCCCTGGGCTACAGACCCCTATCTGATATCCTCCTGTGAACAGACTCCCATCGAAATAACCCTCCTGTGAACAGACCCCCATCTACTACCCAACTCATGAACAGACTGGAGAATCACCACTGCCCCCTCCCAGTATAAACCTGGAGAATCCCCACTGCCCCCTCCCGTGTTAAACCTGGAGAATCCCCACTGCCCCCTCCCGTTTTAAACCTGGAGAATCCCCACTGCCCCCTCCCGTTTTACACCTGGAGAATCCCCACTGCCGCTCCCATTTTACACCTGGAGTGTCCTCCGCCCTCCCCTCCCATTTTTAACATAACTCATTCCCTCGATGAATATTGCCCTCTAATTCTCCCCCTGCCCCCACTGTAAACACTCCCCCCTTTCTAAATACCCTCCCTGTCCTGCAAAAGCCCCCACTCTACTATTCCCACCCTGTATCATCTCCCCCGAGAACAGCCGCTCCCGCCCCCCCCCCTGTGTAACTCCTGTCCCGGTCAACAGCACCCCCACCCACCGCCCCCCCCCTGTAATTCCAACCTCCATCACTTTCCTGGGTGTGCCTCCATCTCCCAACAGTCTTTAATTCACTTTAATTCCTGGTCTGGATAAGCCACTGGAATTCTATCAAATGGCTCCCAAACCCCCCGGCACCTTTAACTCATGTCCATCCAAACACAGGGCAGGGCATACAGTAAGGACCCCCAGAGGCTAACTGGCATTCTGAGCATTTAACGCACAGCAAGATCCCATCCCCAGACACATCCCTCCCTTCAGAAAGGTGTTTCACTTGTTCTCCCCATCGGCTTCAGGAAATCAAACAGGGGGAGACACACACAAACACACACTCGCCGACTGGCACAGGGACGGGAGGTGGTCATTCAGACCTTTGAGCCTGTCCCACCCATGTTAGATCATGGCTGATCTGTCCCTTCCCCCATTGAGCCACAAGAAGACAGGTAGAGACAGTCGGGGAGCATTTAATCAGAGAGGCAAAGAAACACTGGTTTGGACTCGGACTTGGTGCCAATGGTGCAAACCAGGGTGGAGTGGAGGAGAGTGGTTGTGAATCGGCTGCCTTTTCAGCATCGCTCCCCTGTTTTTACCGCAATGGGAGCAAAACAGGGCAGAGATGGAATGCAGGATCCCGATTCACAATCACCCTGTACAACACCAAGGCAGCGAGTTCAAATCCACCCCCAGACAGAGAGATAGAGACACAGAAAACAGATCCCGGGATTAGGACAGAACAGAGAGAGAGAGAGAGAAATAAATGGAAAGGGAGGTGGAGAATGACATGCAGGGAGTGAGTCCGAAACCAGTGAGTGAGAGACAGAGAACAGAGGGCAGACATACCGAGAAGGGCAGAGAGAAAATGGAGACATACAGAGAGAGAGCTGGAGGTGTAGAGAGAGAATGCAGCAGCGATGTAGATATTGAGAAAGATCCCAGACAAAGAGAGAGATGCAGAGACAGAAAGAAGTGGAGGGGCAGAGATACAAAGTAAGATGTTTAGTTTAGAGATACAGCACTGAAACAGGCCCTTCGGCCCACCGAGTCTGTGCCGACCATCAACCACCCATTTATACTAATCCTACACTAATCCCATATTCCTACCACATCCCCACCTGCCCTTATATTTCCCTACCAACTACCTATAATAGGGGCAATTTATAATGGCCAATTTACCTACCAACCTGCAAGTCTTTTGGCTTGTGGGAGGAAACCAGAGCACCCGGAGAAAACCCAGAACTGAACCCGGGTCGCTGGAGCTGTGAGGCTGCGGTGCGAACCACTGCGCCACTGTGCTGCCCAGAATAGTGAGGGTGTCCCGGACAAAGGGGAGAAATGCAGAGATAATCTTGCAGGAAAGGAGAAGCAAAGATGGAAAGATTCAGGGATTTGGAAGTGAGTGAGAGAAGAAATGGACTGAGAGAGAGACAGATTAAGATGCAGAGAGTTAGAGAGTGACGATGGAAACATGTGAGACTCTCGAGAGAGGCAGAGATAGAAAGGATGTTGAGAGATACAGAGATAGGGATTTAAAGATGTGAAGAAACAGAACCAGGAACAACGAGGAAGGTGCAGGGAACAAGTTGCGTCAAGAGCTGGAGAGAGGGAAATCTATGGGATTACATTGACTGTTCTGGAGCAACGCTTCCCAAACTATTTCCTTCAGAGCGCCCTCCAGCCCTTGTGGTAAAAAGATCCACAGACACCTGAAAACACAAAATCAAAATACTGCGGATGCTGGAAATCTGAAAGAAAAACAAAGTGCTCAGTATTTCCAGCACTTTGTTTTTCTATCAGCCCCGAAAGCACACAGTCTTCTTTTCTGTATCTAGAAATGAATTTGACAATGACACATATATATTTATTAGTATTTTCCTCTCTGGTTAAAGCTCTTGTCTGAGAATTCCACGTGCCAAAAGATTCTCCCTCTGCATCATCACAGCTGCAGCTTCTGAAAAGATTCTCCTTGGGAATAAGAGAAATAAAATTGATTCAAACAAAGCAAAGCATTTTTGAACAGAAATCAAACACGGAAAGAGCCCATGGCTCTTTCTCTCACTCACTGACATAAAACTATCTTTCAGTTACTCCCCATCCTACAAACACATCCCCCGACACAGAGCCAGAGACTGGGAAGTGTGTATGTGTTTACCCTGCCCTTTCCTGCTGTCTCTCTCTCTTTCTCTCTCTCTCTCTATTTCTCTGTGTGTCTCTCTACATCTGTTTCTGCCGCATTGTAAAAACACACAAACACTGGTGACCCCCAACGCCTCTCCTGTAGAAGGATAGAGAGAGAAATCAACATTCCCATCCCTGAAAATCTGAATTTAAAGGGCCCCCAGGCGTTTCATTTCACTGTTAAATTCAGCCCACAGCCTAAAACACCAGCATCATTTGCAAATGATAACAAGCCTTCACAAACCTTCACATTTCAGCCATTTAATTGCCGATTCACGGAAGTATTTGACACTCAATGAATTGATTTTTAAAGTGCTCGTCAAATGTTGGAAATGCTGCAGGCTATTGGTGCACAGCAAGATCCCACAAGCAGCAGTGTGATAACAGCCGGCTACCCCACTCTCCCTCTCTGATTCCCTCCATGTTTCCCTCACTCTCCTGCGTCTCTCTCCCTCCTGTTACTCTCATTCAGAGTGAGAGATGGACAGACAGAGAGAGAGACAGACAAATCCACTCTCAGAACATCACTCTCAATTCAAATGGCTGCTGCACATTTCATTTCACTCTCAAATTCACGACATTGCCCAAAACACCAGCATTATTCGGCAATTATATTGACTTCAAGCTCAGGACTTTTATTCCATGCCTTCAGGAGAGCTTTACACACAATGAATTCACTTCTAACATGCAGTCACTGTTCCAATGCAGGGAATTCTGCAGGCAAGCTGTGCACAGCAAGATCCCAGCAATGGTGATACTTCAACATGCAGTTTTCCAAGGTTTTAATTGTGGATTTATTTATCTCTCTCTCTCTCTCAATCTCTGCCTTTCTCCATCTCTCTCTGTCTCCCCTCCCTCACCCACATTCCGCCTGTCTCTCTCTATCTCTCTGTTTCACGTGCCACCTCCAGCTGTTTCTCACTCTCCCTCTTTCTCACTCCATCTTTTGTAATGTAGGAATTGATGCAGGAAATGTATGCACAGCAGGATCCCACAATGTGATAATAGCCAGATATCCCATCACAGTCCTCAGAAAATGCTAAACTCCATCTTTAAACTTATAACAAGTCTTTATACAGCTTCACGTTCAGCTCTTGTAATTATTGCATAGTTCTTGTAAAAACACGAAGTAATCCACACTCAGTCCCTCAGGAAGCTGAATTTTTAAGAGCCCTCATTGTTGTCATGATGGAACTGCTGCAGGGCACGAGTTGCACAGCAAGATCCCACAAGCAGTAACGTGATAATAGCCAGATTTCAGTCCCCAAAAAGGGCGAAACTCAGTGTTTTGACTGGGAACAAGCTGCTGATTCTGTCTCGCCATTTCAAATAACGACAAATCACATTGCTGTGTGTGGCATGTTTTTTATTTATTAAAGGTTTAAATGGAGAAGTGAGTGTGAAACACAGACAGAGAAGAGAAAAGATGGGGGGAGATAGGGACACAGGGAAAGAATGTGGAGACAGAGCGAAAGCTAACCTCAGAACTACAGTAAAATGAATTAAAATGGACACCATGCATCTTATTTAACTGTTCGCTTCAAAGCATTGCCCAACACAGCAGCAACATGCAGTTTGCCAAGGTTTTGAGTGTGGATTTCTCTCTCTCTCTCTCTCTGCCTTCATCTTTCTCTGCCTTCCCTCCCTCACCCACACTCCACCTGTCTCTCTCTCTTTCTCTCTGCGTTTAACCTGCCACCTCCAGCTGTTTCTCACTCTCCCTCTTTTTCTCTGCATCTGTTTCTGCCTCAGTGTTGTAATGTAGGAATTTATGCAGGATATGTATGCACAGCAGGATCCCACAATGTGATCATAGCCAGATATCCCATCACAGTCCTCAGAAAATACCAAACTCCGTCTTTAAACTTATCACAAGTCTTTATACAGCTTCACGTTCAGCTCTTGTAATTATTGGCCCTCAGGAGCAGTTGACACTCAATGAATTAATTTTGAACGTGGTCCTCACTGTTGCAATGCAGGAAACCTGCAGGCAATTTGTGAATGCAGGAAACCTGCAGGCAATTTGTGCACAGCAAGATCCCACAGGCAGCAATATGATAATATGCAGATAATCTGTTTTTAGTGATGTAAGTTAAGAGATCCCAGAGGGAGGAACATTCCTGCAGTTTGAAAATCTCAAACACTCCTCTCCCTGTCTTTCTCCTGCTCCCTCCCCACCCCATCCACGTCTGTTTCTTTTTCTCTCGACCTGGGATTTAATTTGGATTGAAACGTCCTCTGAAGTGTTTTGTCACCGTTTAAAATAACCACATGTCACATTGTGGCTCCTATTGATTACTGGTTAAATTAGAGAAAGTGTGGGGGAGAGAAAAGCAGAGGAAGATGGAGAGAAAAGACAGAAAAATCCACACTCAGACCCTCAGGAAGCTGAATTTTAAAGTGTCCTCATTGTTGTAATGTAGGAAATGCTGCAGGGCACAAGATGCACAGCAAGATCCCACAAGCAGCATGGTGCTAATAGCCAGATTTCAGTCCCCAGAAAGGGCGAAACTCCCTCCTTAAACTGGGTAAGAGCTGCTCATTCTATCTCACCATTTCAAATAACAACAAATCACATTGCTGTGTGTGGCATGTTGTTTTATTTCTTAAAGGTTTAAATGGAGAAGGCAAGTGTGAAACAGAGACAGAGAAGAGAAACATGGGGGGAGGGGTGGAGATAGAGACACAGGGAAAGAATGTGGAGACAGAGAGAAAGCTAACCTCAGAACTACAGTAAAATGAATTAAAATGGGTACCATGCATCTTATTTAACTGTTAGTTTCATAGCATTACCCAAAACACCAGTAAACCTCACAGACAGGGCTGGAAGGAGCAAGTGGCAAATGGGACTCTCTCCTGGGGCTATACCTTTAACCCCAGGCTTTCCACCTATTTAAAACGCCAGCGCCCCAATCCGACAGGAACTAGTTAACCCAGGGCCCCAGAGAGGAAATTAAACCTCGGCCTATTAACCAGACACAATTCACGTGGACCCTTTGGGTGCAGCCTGGGGCCAAGACCTCAGTCCGTCCCCTCGGGAGGAAGCTCCAGTCCAAGGATTCCTCATCCCAGACGTTCCCTCTTTTCATCTTCACGATGCAATTTTCAGAATGAAAATTCCTAAGCTAAGAGGGAGAGAGAGAAAATTGATTAAAAGTCATTGTTAAGCAAAATAGCACAGCAGGAGCCCAGGGATTGTCCTCTTTTACACAGACACTCTCGCAGCAACACCCAAATAGAAACAAATCACAGTTAATAAACCAGAAGCTAAAAGGGTTCAGACAGTTCCCTCCACCTGTGTGTCTCTGTGTGTCTCTCTATTTATATCTCCCTGTATCTCTGTATCTCTCTCTCTCTGTGTTCCTATCTCAGTCGCGCCTGTGTCCCTCTCTCTTGCTCTCTCTCTCTCTGTCCATATCAGGTATTAACCCTCTATTCCAAATCTAATCTTTATTGAATTGAGCTATGAAATATTTCTGTCTCACCAATTAAAACAGCAACAAATCACACTGCTGTCTGTGTTTTAACTGTTAAAGGATAACATTGAGCGACAGAGAGAAAGAAAGTTTGGAGAGAGAGAGAGATAAAAATCGAAACTCAGAACTTCAGTAAAATTAATTGAAATGGGCTCCGTGCATCTTATTTAACAGTAAAGCTTCCTAACTTTGCCGAAAGGACACAGATTATTCTAGAATTATAACAAGCCTTTAGAAACTATCACATTTGTGACTTAATTCCTAGCTTCTGACACTCAATGAGTTAATTTTTAAAGTGGTCGTCACTGTTGGAATGCTGGAAAAGCTGCAGGCCATTGGTGGACAGCAAGATCCCACAAGCAACAGTGTGATAACAGCAGGCTCCCCCTCCTCTCCCCCTCTGACTCCCTCCATTTTTACCTCACTCTCCTACGTCTCACTCCTTCCTGTTACTCTCATTCAGAGAGACAGATGGAGAGAGAGAGAGACTGAGAAATCCACTCTCAGAACATTACTCTCAATTCAAATAGCTGTTTCACATTTCATTTCCCCCTCAAATTCACGTCACTGCCCAAAACACCAGCAATATTCAGGAATTATACCGGCTTCAATCTCAGGACTTTAATTCCAGGCCTTCAGGAGAGCTTTACACACAATGAATTCACTTCTAAATGCAGTCACTGTTACAATGCAGGGAATTCTGCAGGCAAGCTGTGCACAGCAAGATCCCAGCAATCGTGACACTTCAACATTCTGTTTACCAAGGCTTTGAGTTTGGATTTCTCTCTCTCTCTCTCTCTCTCTCTCTCTCTCTCTGTCTTTCTCCATCTTTCTCTGCCTTCCCTCTCTCACCCACACTCCGCCTGTCTCTCTCTCTGTCTCTCTCTGTTTCACGTGCCACCTCCAGCTGTTTCTCACTCTCCCTCTTTTTCTCTCCATCTCTTTCTGCCTCCTTGTTTTAATGTAGGAACTGATGCAGGGAATGTATGCATAGCAGGATCCCACAATGTGATCATAGCCAGATATCCCATCACAGTCCTCAGAAAATGCGCAACTCCATCTTTAAACTTATAACAAGCCTTTATACAGCTTCATGTTCAGCTCTTGCAATTATTGTAAAATTCTTGTAAAAACACAGAGAAATTCACACTCAGACCCTCAGGAAGCTGATTGTGACCTCAACTCAACTTGCCTGCCGGCTCCTCCGCCCCTCCACCCCCCTCTCCCATTACCCTTGACTCCCGAATTGACCAGAAATCTACCTAACTCAGCCTTGAATATATTCAATGATCCAGCCTCCAGCTTCCGCTGCTCTCTGGGGAAGAGAATTCCACAGGCTAACCACCCTCTGAGAGGAAAACATTTCTCCTCATCTCAGTTTTAAATGGAGCTCCCCTAATTTTTAAACTGTGCCCCCTAGTCCTAGTCTCCCCAACAAGTAGAAACATCCTCTCAGATTCCTCCCTGTCCAGTCCCCTCAGGACCTGACATGTTTCAATAAGATCACCTCTCATTCTTCTGAACACCAGTGGGTATAGGCTCAACCTGTTCAACCTTTCCTCATAAGACAACCCCTTCATCCAGAAATCAGCCTAGTGAACCTCTCTGAACTATTTCTAATGCAATTATATATTTTCTTCAGCAAGGAGTCCTTAGTAGTTCACAGTACTGCAGATGTGCTCTAACTTATGCCCTGTACAGCTGTAGCAACACTTCCCTACTTTTATATTCTATTCCCCTTGCAACATTCAACATTCAATTTGCCTTCCTAATCACTGCATAGTAACAATTTGTGATTCATTTACCAGGACACCCAGATCCCTCTGTATTGCACAGTTCTGCTGTCTCATTCCATTTAAATAGTATACTGCTTTTTATTCTTCCTGCTAAAGTGGACAAGAACACATTTTCCCACATTGTAGTCCATCTGCCAATGTTTTTCTCACTCACAAAACCTATCAAAATCTCTTTATGATTCTTTATGTCCCCCTAACAGCTTACTTTGCAACCTATCATTGGACAGGCAGATGGCAGGTTAACTTCAATGCTGAGAAATGTGAAATGATGCATTTTGGAAGGAAGGCTGAGTGATATAAACTAAATGGTACAATGTTAGAATGGGTGCCAGGACAGAGAGACCTGGAATTTCATCTATGTTACCTTTTTCTACCGTAAAGCTCAATTTGGGGCTCGAAATCTGTGAGTTGAAACTAGCTCCTCATCCTGAAACGTGTTGGGAAATGTGTTAAAAGCTGTTTCCATTCAGACATTCCTGCATTGTGGAAGTGTGAGCTATCTTTGCAGAAACAGGAAATAGGGGTGTTTGAATGGACTTGCAGGTTTTGGTTGATGAGATAAGGTGAGAATTTGTTTTGTGTCACTTGCAAATACACGGAATTGAAGGTATTTACAATTCACCACATGAAGGGAACAATATACAAAACCTGAGACAGTCAGGCAATCGCAGTAGGAAAGTGAATCTCTTTTTAATGGTTTTCATTTTAAGGCCTGAGCTGATGATTGAAAAAAGCAGGAGTTCAAATCCCACACTAACTGCTGGGAATTTGAATTCTGATTTTTTCTCAAAAAAACATAAATCTGGAATTAAGAAAAAAAACCTCCAGGATTTAATGATTCCCGCCCATCTGCTAGTACAAAGCCCGAGTGTGTCTCAGTTTTTCTGTATTTATTAACGATTGAAGATGATGATGTAGAATGCCACATACCCAATTTGCCATTGACACAGAAATAGGCAGCATTGTAAGCAGTGTAGCTAGAAGCATAAATTTTCAAACAGATATAAATGTCGTGAGTGAATGAGCAAATCTGTGGTTGATGGATTTCAATGTCAGCAAAAAAAGAGCAGAACAGTGTACTTTGTAAATGGTGAAAAACTAGGAACATTGGAGGTTCAAAGAGACTTCGGGGGGGGATCAACGTCCATGTGAGTGCAGTATAGATTTACTAGAATGATAACTGGACTCCAAGGGTTAATTACGAGGTGATATTACACAAGTTAGGGATGTATTCCCCAGACTTTAGGTGGATCAGGGTTGATTTGATCAAAGTTGTTGAAATATTAAAGGGAATTGATGGGGTAGCTTGGGTAAAACCATTTCGGTAGGTTGGGGAGTCTGGGACGAGTGAGCATAATCTAAAAATGAGAGGCAGACATTTCAGGAGTGAAGTTAGGAAACACCTCTCCACACAAAAGGTGGTATTAGTTTGGAAATGTCTTCTGCAAATACTCATTGATGGAAAATCAATTCTTCATTTTTGAATCAAAGATTGACCTCATTGAATTCCTTTTGGAAATTGAAAAAATACTTCTGTCGCTCTCTGTCGCTCTCTGTCCCTCAGTCACTCCGTCTGTGTGTGTGTCTGTGTGTTTCTGTGTGTGTGTTTTTGTGTGTGTGGCTCTGTGGATGTGAATCTTTGTGTGTGTGTTTTTCTGTGTGTGTTTTTCTGTGTGCGTGTGTGTTTCTCTGTATGCGTTTCTCTGTGCGTGTGCGTGTGTGTGTTTGTTTGTTTCGCTGTGCGTGTGTTTCTGTGTGCGTGTCTGCACCTGTTGCGCTCTGTGCTCTCAGAACCTCAGTAAAACTGCACATATATCTGTTTACCATTTTAATTCCGCTGCTTTTGGTGATGACACATCTGCAGAGGGGGCACGTCCTTATGCAGACTGGTAAGAAACCTAAATCCGCAGAAGGTTCCAATGTTCCCATGAAAATTTAGTTGTTCGAGGCCACTTTTTTTTCGTGAACCATTCCTTTAAATATTTGAAGAATCTTTGCAGTCGTGCGTAATTTATCACAGAACAGGACCTGCGTGGTACCTTCCCGACTGCTGCACACAGCTTCACAGGAACACTGAACAACACTCTCCTTCCCAATATAATAAAAGCAAAATACTGCGGATGCTTGAAATCTGAAATAAAAAGAAGAAATGCTGGAACCACTCAGCAGGTCTGGCAGCATCTGTGAAAATAGAAGCAGAGTTAACGTTTTGGGACAGTGACCGTTCTTCGGAACTGACAAATATTAGAAAAGTCACAAGTTATAAGCAAGTGAGGTGAGGGTGGGGCAAGAGATAACAAAGGAGACGCTGTGGATTGGACAGGGCCACATCGCTGACCAAAAGGTCATGGAGCAAAGGCAAGCAATATGTTAATGGTGTGTTGAAAGACAAAGCATTAGTGCAGATTAGGTGTTAACTGACTGAATATTAAACAGCAGCAAGTGCAAACCTGAAAAAATACAGTGGGTAAGCAAACTGAACAAACTAAGATGAAATGAATTAAATGCAAAAAAAAGGATTATAAAAAAAGAAAAAAGAAAAAAGAAAAAGTAACTAAAAATGAAAGTAAAATGGGGGGCTGTCATGCTCTGAAATTATTGAACTCAATGTTCAGTCCGGCAGGCTGTAGTGTGCCTAATTGGTAGATCAGATGCTGTTCCTTGAGCTTGTGTTGATGTTCACTGGAACACTGCAGCAACCCCAGGACAGAGATGTGAGCATGAGAGCAGGGGGGGATTTGTTGAAATGGCAAGTAACTGGAAGCTCAGGGTCCTGCTTGCGGACTGAGCAGAGATGTTCTGCAAAGCGGTCACCCAGTCTGCGCTTGGTCTCCCCAATGTAGAGGAGGCCACATAGTGAGCAGCGAATACTGTATACTAAATTGAAAGAAGTACAAGTAAATCGCTGCTTCACCTGAAAGGAGTGTTTGGGGCCTTGGATAGTGAGGAGAGAGGAGGTCAATGGGCAGGTATTACACCTCCTGCAATTGCAGGAGAAGGTGCCATGGGATGGGGACGAGGTGGTGGAGGTAATGAAGGAGTGGACCAGGGTGTCGCGGAGGGAATGATCCCTTCAGAATGCTGATAGAGGAAGGGAGGGGAAGATGCATTTGGTAGTGGCATCACGCTGGAGGTGGCGAAAATGGCGGAGGATGATCCTTTGGATATGGAGGCTGATGGGGTGGAAAGTGAGGACAAGGGGAACCTGTCACGGTTCTGGGAATGAGGGGAAGGGGTGAGGGTAGAGTTGCGGGAAACGGGTCAGACACGGTTGAGGGCCCTGTCAACCACAGTGGATGGAAATCCTTGATTGAGGAAAAAGGAGGTCATATCACAAGCACCATCATGGAAAGTATAATTATCAGAGTAGATGCATCGGAGATGGAGAAACTGTGAAAATGGAATGTAGTCCTTACAGGAGGTAGAGTGTGAAGAAGTGCAGTCGAGGTAGCTGGGGGAGTCGGTGGGCTTACAATGCATATTAGTAGACAACCTATCCCCAGAGATGGCGACAGAGAGGTCGAGGAAGGGAAGGGAAGTTTCAGAGATGGACCATGTAAAGGTGAGAGAAGGGTGGAAATTGGAAGCAAAGTTGATAAAGTTTTCCAGTTTGGGGCGGGAGCAGGAAACGTCACCGATACAGTCATCAATGTACTGGAAAAAGAGTTGGGGGAGGGGGCCGCAGTAGGACTGGAACAAAGAATGCTCGACAGAATGTTCCATTTGCTTACCCACTGTTTTTTTTTCGGGTTTGCACTTGCTGCTGTTCAATATTCAATACGTTAACACCTAATCTGTACTGATGCTTTGTCTTTCAACACACCATTAACACATTGTTTGCCTTTGCTCCTTGACCTTTTGCTCAGCTATGTGGCCTTGTCCAATCCACACCTTCTCCGTTGTTATCTCTTGCCCCACCCCCACCTCACTTGCTTATAACCTGTGACTTTTCTAATATTTGTCAGTTCCGAAGAAGGGTCACTGACCCGAAACGTTAACTCTGCTTCTCTTTTCACAGATGCTGCCAGACTCTCCATCCCAATCTCTTCCTCTTTCTCTCTGGTACTCTCTCCCCACTGCTATCCTTCCCTCTCTCTGTTATTCTCTCTCTATATCTGTCCCTGTCTTTCTCACTGTTACTCTCTCCATCTGGATGGAGGAGGAGAAAGAGACACATATACAGAGGCAGTTTTACTCTGTATCAAACCCCACACTGCACCTGCCCTGCGAACGTTTGATAGAACAGAGAAGACAGAGATTTACTCTGCAGCTGACTCCATGTTGTACTCGACTTGGCAGCATTTGATGGGACAGTGTAGACGGAGATTTACTCCGTACCCCTGGAATTTAGAAGGTTAAGGGGTGAATAAATCAAAGTTTACATGATAATAATGAAACTAATGGGTAGAGAGAGAGAAACTCCTCTGACTGGTCTGGGGAGTCTCGCACGAGGGACGCAGTCGAAAAATCGAGCATTAGTTTAAAAGCCTTTCAAGAGTGAAATTAAGAAGTATTTCTGCTCACAAAGGTTGATAGAACTTTGGAATTGTCTTCCACAAATGAACCCTCCCTATCTCTGCTATGTCCTCCAGCTCCACTATCCTCCAATATCTGCGATCCTGTCATTCTGGCCTCTTGCACATCCCCAATTTAAATCGTTCCACCATTTGTGGCCGTGCCTTCAAGCTGCCAAGGCCCTAACTCTTGAATTCCATTCCAAAACATCTCCCCCTCACCAACTCCCTTTCCTCATTGAACAGTATCCCTAAATCCAACCATTTGACCAAGATTTTGGTCACCTAACCTAATATCTCCTTAATCCCCTTTTGTTTTGGAGGACCAGCGGACTGCTGGGTAAGGGAAAACTATTTATTTGGGCAGTGGCAGTACCCGAGACACTACACGTGTAGTGTCTCCCACCCACCCTCCTCCTCTAACCAAAAAAAAGGACTCTGGTGTGTTGATAAGGTAAGCTTTTTATTTAAAAAGTTCAGTCCATCGGATTTCTAAGCGAAGAAGTTTTGACTTTTTTTTTTGTTTGGTTTTTCAGTAGATTTGTTGGGAATCTAGAATAGTGGGAATGGAGGGATGTTCCTCCTGCAGAATGTGGGAGGTAGGGGTCGCCAAGAGTGTCCCTGCTGACTGCATCTGCGGGAAGTGCACCCAACTCCAGCTCCTCGCAGACCGCGTTAGGGAACTGGAGCTGGAGCTGGATGAACTTCGGATCATTCTGGAGGCGGAGGGGATTATTGACAGGAATTATAGGGAGGCAGTCACACCTCAGGTAAAAGAAGTAGGTAGATGGGTTACCGTCAGGGGAAGGAGAGGGAACCAGCAGGCAGTGCAGGGATCCCCTGTGGCCGTTTCCCTCAACAACAGGTATACCGTTTTGGATACTGTTGCGGGGGACGACTTACCAGGGGTAAGCAATGGGGTGCAGGTCTCTGGCACAGAGTCTGTCCCTGTTGCTCAGAAGGTAAAGGGAAAGAGGAGCAGAGCATTAGTCATTGGGGACTCCATAGTTAGGGGAAAGATAGGAGGTTCTGTGGGAACGAGAGAGACTCACGGTTGGTGTGTTGCCTCCCAGGTGCCAGGGTACGTGATGTCTCTGATCGTGTTTTTCGGATCCTTAAGTGGGAGGGGGAGCACCCCCAAGTCGTGGTCCACAACGACACAGGTAGGAAGAGAGATGGGGATTTAAGGCAGAAATTCAGGGAGCTAGGGTGGAAGCTTAGAGCGAGAACAACCAGAGTTGTTATCTCTGGGTTGTTGCCCGTGCCACGTGCGAGCGAAGAGAGGAACAGGGAGAGAGAGAAGTTGAACACGTGGCTGCAGGGATGGTGTAGGAGGGAGGGTTTTGGTTTCCTGGATAATTGGGGCTCTTTCTGGGGTAGGTGGGACCTCTATAAACAGGATGGTCTTCACCTGAACCAGAGGGGTACCAATATCCTGGGGGGAAAATTTGTTAGTGCTCTTCGGGGGGGGGGGGGGGTTTAAACTAAATCAGCAGGGGAATGGGAACCTAAATTGTAGTTCCAGTGTACAGGCTGTTGAGAGCAGTGAGGTAGGGGATAAGGTTACAGGGACGTAAGAGGGCACTGGCAAGCAAGAACTTGGTTTAAAGTGTGTCTACTTCAACGCCAGGAGCATCCGGAATAAGGTGGGTGAGCTTGCAGCATGGGTTGGTACCTGGGATCCTGATGTTGTGGCCATTTCGGAGACATGGGTAGAGCAGGGGCAGGAATGGATGTTGCAGGTTCTGGGATTTAGATGTTTCAGTAAGAACAGAGAAGAGGGTAAAAGAGTGGGGGGTGTGGCATTGTTAATCAAGGAAAGTATTGCAGCGGCAGAATGGACGTTTGAGGACTCGTCTATTGAGGTAGTATGGGCCGAGGTTAGAAACAGGAGAGGAGAGGTCACCCTGTTGGGAGTTTTCTATAGACCTCCGAATAGTTCCAGAGATGTAGAGGAAAGGATAGCAAAGATGATTCTCGGCAGGAGCGAGAGTAACAGGGTAGTGGTTATGGGGGACTTTAACTTTCCAAATATTGACTGGAAATACTATAGTTCGAGTATTTTAGATGGGTCTGTTTTAGTCCAGTGTGTGCAGGAGGGTTTTCTGACACAGTATGTGGACAGGCCAACCAGGGGCGATGCCACATTGGATTTGGTACTGGGTAATGAACCCGGCCAAGTGTTCGATTTAGATGTTGGTGAGCACTTTGGCGATAGTGATCGCAATTCGGTTAGGTTTACCTTAGCGATGGGCAGGGACAGGTATATACCGCAGGTCAAGAATTATCGCTGGGGGAAAGGAATTTATGACGTGATTAGGCAAGATTTAGGATGTGTTGGATGGGGAAGGAAACTGCAGGTGATGGGCACAAACGAAATGTGGAGCTTATTCAAGGAGCAGCTAATGCGTGTCCTTGATAAGTATGTACCTGTCAGGCAGGGAGGAAGTTGTCGAGCGAGGGAGCCGTGGTTTACTAAAAAAGTTGAGGCACTTGTCAAGAGGAAGAAGAAGGCTTATGTTAGGATGAGACGTGAAGGCTCAGTTAGGGCGCATGAGAGTTACAAGCTAGCCAGGAAGGATCTGAAGGGAGGGCTAAGAAGAGCAAGGAGAGGACACGAGAAGTCATTGGCAGATAGGATCAAAGAAACCCCTAAGGCTTTCTAGAGGTATATCAGGAATAAAAGAATGACTAGAGTTAGAACAGGGCCAATCAAGGATAGTAGTGGGAAGTTGTGTGTGGAATCAGAGGAGATAGGGGAAGCGTTAAATGAATATTTTTCGTCAGTATTTACAGTAGAGAAAGAAAATGTTGTCGAGGAGATTACTGAGATACAGACTACTAGGCTAGATGGGATTGAGATTCACAAGGAGGAGGTGTTAGCAATTTTGGAAAGTGTGAAAATAGATAAGTCCACTGGGCCAGATGGGATTTAGCCTAGGATTCTCTGGGAAGCTAGGGAGGAGATTGCAGAGCCTTTGTCCTTGATCTTTATGTCGTCATTGTCGACAGGAATAGTGCTGGAAGACTGGAGGATAGCAAATGTTGTCCCCTTGTTCAAGAAGGGGAGTAGATACAGCCCTGGTAATTATAGACCTGTGAGCCTTACTTCGGTTGTGGGTAAAATGTTGGAAAGGGTTATAAGAGATAGGATTTATAATCATCTTGAAAAGAATAAGTTCATTTGCGATAGTCAGCACGGTTTTGTGAAAGGTAGGTCGTGCCTCACAAACCTTATTGAGTTATTCGAGAAGGTGACCAAACAGGTGGATGAGGGTAAAGCCGTGGATGTGGTGTATATGGATTTCAGTAAGGCGTTTGATAAGGTTCCCCACGGTAGGCTATTGCAGAAAATACGGAAGTATGGGGTTGAAGGTGATTTAGAGCTTTGGATCAGACATTGGCTAGCTGAAAGAAGACAGAGGGTGGTGGTTGATGGCAAATGTTCATCCTGGAGTTTAGTTACTAGTGGTGTACCGCAAGGTTCTGTTTTGGGGCCACTGCTGTTTGTCATTTTTATAAATGACCTGGATGAGGGTGTGGAAGGGTGGGTTAGTAAATTTGCGGATGACACGAAGGTCGGTGGAGTTGTGGATAGTGTGGAAGGGTGTTGTAGGGTACAGAGGGACATAGATAGGCTGCAGAGCTGGGCTGAGAGATGGCAAATGGAGTTTAATGCGGAGAAGTGTGAGGTGATTCACTTTGGAAGGAGTAACAGCAATGCAGAGTACTGGGCTAATGGGAAGATTCTTGGTAGTGTAGATGAGCAGAGAGATCTTGGTGTCCAGGTAAAAAAATCCCTGAAAGTTGCTACCCAGGTTAATAGGGCTGTTAAGAAGGCATATGGTGTGTTAGCCTTTATTAGTAGGGGGATCGAGTTTCGTAGCCACGAGGTCATTATGCAGCTGTACAAAACTCTGGTGAGGCCGCACCTTGAGTATTGCGTGCAGTTCTGGTCACCGCATTATCGGAAGGATGTGGAAACTTTGGAAAGGGTGCAGAGGAGATTTACTAGGATGTTGCCTGGTATGGAAGGAAGGTCTTACGAGGAAAGGCTGAGGGACTTGGGGTTGTTTTCGTTGGAGAGAAGGAGGAGAAGAGGTGATTTAATAGAGACATATAAGATAATCAGAGGGTTAGATAGGGTGGATAGTGAGCGTCTTTTTCCTCGGATGATGATGGAAAACACGAGGGGACATAGCTTTAAGTTGAGGGGTGAAAGATATAGGACAGATGTCAGAGGTAGTTTCTTTACGCAGAGAGTAGTAGGGGCGTGGAACGCCCTGCCTGCAACAGTAGTAGACTCGCCAACTTTAAGGGCATTTAAGTGGTCATTGGATAGACATATGGATGAAAATGGAATAGTGTAGGTCAGATGGTCGGCGCAACATCGAGGGCCGAAGGGCCTGTACTGCGCTGTAATGTTCTAATGTTCTAATGTTCTAGTGTTTGGAGAGGGTTTAACCTAAATTGGCAAGGGGTTGTGCAGCAGCATATAGCAGTAGAAAAGAGGAATAAGGTGCATAATTTGAGAGTGTTTGATAATACTATAGAAGGGAGCCCTTCCACATTAGATTAGAGCAGACTGAGAAGGGTTATGAGGACTTCAAAGACTGGATTACAGTCTTGATAGACACTTGATATACAAAGATATATATTGTTCATATAAAGATAGAGAAGGAAACAAGGCAAGTTGGCTGGCATTACTGATTTGGAAAGGCATTGTAGTGTTGGAAATAGGGGATGTCCTTAAGAACATTTTTTACACAGCGAGTGGTAATGACCTGGAACTCACTGCCCACGGGGGTGGTGGAAGTGAAGACAATCAATCATGTCCTCTAACTGTACTCCTCCTCGCTCATCCCAGGAATACCCAAAACCAATAAAGTAGTGTTGCAAATAAATACAGGAAATGCTGGAAATACTCAGCAGGTCTGGCAGCATCGAGAACGAGAGGCACGATTTAAAGTGGTTGGCAAAAGAAGCAAAAGCAACATGAGGAAAAACCTCTTCACACAGCGAGTGGTTAGGATCTAGTAGGCACTGCCTGAGCATGTGGAGGAGGCAGGTTCCATCGAGGCATTCAAAAGGAATTAGACTTTTACCTGAAACAGAAGAATGTGCAGCATTACAGGGAAAAGGCGGGGGAATGGCATTAGGTAAATTTCTCATTCTGAGATCCAGTGCAGCAACAACGGACCGAATGGCCTCCTTCTGTGCAGTAACAATGGTGTGATCTGTAGAGAGAGGATCAGAGTTGACGTTTCTAATCGGCTGTGACTCTTGTTCAGAACCCCGAAGATAGTGTCACCTTCAACATCCTCAATAGGAAATGAAATATTTA
Source organism: Heterodontus francisci (assembly GCF_036365525.1). Taxonomy (NCBI): domain Eukaryota; kingdom Metazoa; phylum Chordata; class Chondrichthyes; order Heterodontiformes; family Heterodontidae; genus Heterodontus; species Heterodontus francisci. The sequence goes on along the minus strand of NC_090412.1, from coordinate 30,743,628 downwards.
CAGTGAGGCTCTCACCTTGTCCACCCAATAGTGCTCCACCCATTATCTATATTACTGAAAGCTCAAGCATGCTGCTACGATGTAACATGTATCCAATAAGCCAAAGAGGTATCTAGCTGCTCCTCCTCTGTACCTAACATTGCCACTCGAATCATGTGGGCTCCGGGCTCCAAAGTTGGAGAAGTTAAAGTGGGTGAGGAAGGGATCACTGGCCATACTCCCTGCCCCAAAGATGCCTTTTTTTTTACTTTTGGAGCTGGGGGATCCTCCAAACACCACCAGACACCAAAAATTTCTGTCTCTGCTGGGCTAGCTAATACCATCACTTGCTGCCCTTCCATTCTGTTCACAGGACATGGGGTGATAGGAGCCTCTCTAACTACTCGGCCTGCTTGGTCTCAGCCAGCTACACATGCTGCAATTTAGATATCCGTTTCTATAAATTGTAATTCCTGATCTGTTCATTTGAAGATGCGTCAGAACAGTCCTGGCTGCTCCAAATGCCTGAAATCTCCAGTTTTCTACCTTTTCCTCAGCTGCCATTAGTCGCTCTGTAAGTCTGTAACTTCCTTATTTCTAGCCTCAGCCTCTTCACCTAACTTTTGAATTCACAGCATTGGACACTGCAACAAAAATGCCTTCTTCTTCTTGTCAATTTTGAACACTATTCCCTTACATTTTAACCGGACACTCAGCTAAGGGCTTCAGTGTCTCTCTCCATCCTCCTGTCATTGTTTCCTGTCCTATCTCAAAAGGACATTTAGGTTCAATCCAGTTATAAGCAAATCACCAAACGTCATCCATTGTGAACTGGATTTGGTGAAATATGAAAAACACATTGACTTAACGATATCTGAAATTAAAAAAACAAATCATATCTGAAAGATCACGTCTGTTTATATTATAACATCACGTCGGGGTCACCAATGTGCTGGACTGCTTGGATGTTCTATTTTCTTCTTTTCCTTTAAACACAGGCATCAGTTGTAACAACTTCAGAATCAGATCTTTATGTTACACAATTCAACACGAGTACTCAATCAAATGACAAAATACGATTGCAGTATGGTTCCAAGTTTCTTTGTTACTGAGTTCAAGATTCGCTACAAGATTTCAGTTACAACACTTTACCATTCCAGCCTGACTGCAGCAACAGGAGCTTGCTCTAAACACTTAGACCAAGTCTACCTTTGATCTATACATTCCATGCATATTAACACTAAACTAAAATAAATGATAAGGCACACAAGGTAAACTTCAGGTATCATGGAGTCAAGAAGATAAACTCAGGTTCATCAATCTCTCCCAATGATTCCATTACTATGGTTATAATGTCCACCCAAATTGTGTTACATTATTTCTATAAACAGTGAGTAAACATCTCCCGGACCCTCAAGATATGGATGATGACTTACCAATTCCTTTAGATTCTCGTCCTTTACAAAGCAACCCTATTCAGCAGAACTGAAAGCTGTTTTATTTCATCATGTGCTGATCCCATAAGCAGTCCAACACATTGAGATACAGGGTTGTGTGAACCAACATTCCCACTAGACCAAAGTACCTATTGTTACGACTGACTGCCCCAGTCAAACCCCTCAATCATAATATATGATTCTGATTGTGGTGGGTGAAACGCACTGTTAATTCAGTCGCATCCCTCCACAGATTGCCTAACATAACATCTTAAACTTTCCAAATTAAAGAAAGACCCAGCCAAATCGTATCATCTATTAAACACCGCCCCCACCCCACCCCCACCATGAGGCTAACCAAACCAGGTGTCTTTAAATCAACAAATTAACTGTTTAATTCGAAAAACTAAATTCTTAAACACTACAAAGATATAAACAACATTTAAAATAGAAAAAAAAATCAGTGCCCTTGCAAATGCACGCTCCTGCCTGGCGTGGAACAGTCCAAGGTTGCTTGAAGTCCTCACAGCCATACGATGGAGAAAAAAAGGTTCTTCAACAGTAGAACAGTCCGTACTCTAACTCAGCAGTTGAAATTTTAAATGCTTTCCTTCTCCAGCAATGATTTTCAACAATTAACAACTTGCAAACACTTTTAAATGAATCAATTTGGCTTTAGAATTTTTGAGGGATAACAGACTGTCACCGTCTAGCTTCCCTTCCTTCAGTTTAAATTATCAGAGATCTCTGTTTCGGCTTGACTTTTTAGAATTTTGATAAAGAAAAATAAATAAACAGACTAAATTATCTTCATTCAGTTTAAATGCTCTGAGAGCATGCCTTTCAGGTGCTAACATACAACTGTCTGTCTGTTTCTTTGAGTTAGAAAAGTCTGTTTCCACAAACGCCAGTTCAAAATTAAATTCTAACAATGTATCTCTCGATCTCGAGTCCTGAATGGCTGTATCCCAGGCAACGAGAATGCACTGTTTGACTCAGTCTTTAGAGCTTGCTGCCTTGAAGCAGTATGGCTCCTTTTCTAGCCTTAAAGGCACACCGCATTCCCCTCCACCTCCCGAAACAAAAACTACAGGATCATAGAACTATATGAAAACTAAGGGAGAGAGATTCATTTGGGATTTAGATTCAATTCCTCAAACCATTATTTGGAAACAGGGAGTGTGTACTTTTGGGCATTTACATTTAAATCCTCACACCAGTGTTAGGACCCAAATAGTGCATCCTATTACAGATTTATATTTAAATTCGCACCCTGATATTAGGAGATAGGAACAGTGTCCTATTGCGGATAGACATTTACATCTTCACAACAATATTAACACACATAGTGGAGGTCCTGTTGGGGCTTTACATGGAAATACTCACGTCAATATTAGATCCTAATGTGAGTGTCCTATTTGAATTTACGTTTGAATCCACATGCCAATATTAGGATCCAGGAATAGTGTCCTGTTCGGGATTACCGTATAAATCCTTAAAGCAATATTGGAAATCAAGGAGAGAATCCTATTGTGATTTATATTTTAATATTCACACCTATATTAGTTACCAGGGAGAGGGTCCCATCTGGATTTATATTTTAATCCTCACATTAATAATCCGACCCAATGAGAGCGTTCTATGGAATTTACATTTAAACCCTCTCACCTGTATCAGCACCCAGTGACAATGTTCTAATGTTGATTTAATTTAAATCCTCACTCAGTTATTAAGTCCCAAGAAGAGGTTCCTATTTTAAATCCTCACACTAGTATTAGGATTTAGGAAGTGTGTCCTATCCCAGATTTGCACTTACATCTTAACATCAACATTCAGACCCAGGCAGAGTACCTGATTGGGGAATTACATTTATATTCACACTGCAATATAAGGACACATAGGGAGTATCCTAGGAGGAATTTATATCTAAATTCTCACAACAATATTAGAACCCAGTGTGTGTGTCCTATTGGGATTTACATTTCATTCTGTGCGCTACCTTTAGCATCTGGTAGGATTGTCCTTTCGGGTTTAAAATTTAAATCCTTACATCAATACTAGAGCACGAGGAGAGAGTCCTATGTTGATTTGCATTTAAATCTTCACACCATTATTCGGACGCAGTGCGAGTGTCCTATTGGGATCTACAATTATATCCTCACAATAATATTCGGAGGCAGGGACAGTGTCCGATTTGGGATTTACATTTAATCCTGAAACCAATATTAGGATCCCATGAGTGTGTCCTGTTTTTCATATTGTAGGATCGAGCGGTGGGAAAGCCTGGTTCTGATTTCCTGATGGTCCACCCGCCTGAAGCACCCGCCCTGACCACTGTACAAAAATAGGCTGGAAATACTGTTAGAAGTTTCCCTCTATGATCCTATTTCCAAAACCACCAAGTATATATTGCTTGTGGCTCGGTGGTTTTTGTGGGGAGCAATTGCTTTTGGAACGAATTTATTGGTATTGTGTAATTTGAAAACCTTGTTTTGTGAAGAGTCCCCATTTTTAGAATTTTACTATCTCCAGCTTGCGAACAGCTTCGCCATCGCCATCGGCACAATAAGGTTTTATTTAGGACTTTCCACTGAACCTGTGTCTATGAAGGACAGGAAAAGGGAAATGATGAGGAGAAACAGAGCAGCACTGACTTCAGGAAGGAGTCGTCCAGGAGTGCCCAGTGCCCAATATTAGAGGTCTGTGACTGCAGGTCAGCAGAATGGAAACAAAATGCAATATATCTGTAAAATATGCCAGTGCAGTATCACAGAGCTCTACGCCACAGTTACCAAGGCTCCTGGTGTAAAACATCCTAATTTCCTTTCTACATGTTATTGCATAGAATCTACCATACAGAAACTGGTCATTTCTCCCAACGAATCCCAGCTGGTGTTTATGCTCCACAAGAGACCCTTCCACCCTACTTCATATAACGCTGTCAGTATATCATTCAATTCTTTTCTCCCCCATGTACTTATCTAGTTTCCTCTTAACTGCATCTCTTCTGTTCGCATCAACGAACAGTGGTGGCAAGTTCCAAATTCTCATCACTTTCCGAGTAAAGCAGTTCTTCCTGAATTCCCCATTTTATATATCAATATATACATGGGGAATTCTATGCTACATGATGCACAGTGTATCACTCCACCACAAATGGAAACACCTTAACTGTCATCTCCCTACACTTCATAATTTTAAAGACCTCTATCACGTCACCACCCAGTCTTTACTTTGCTGGAAAATAAATGCGCCAGGGTGTTCAGTCCTTCTTGATGTTTCTAACCTCCTTCCACATCATTGTTGCATCTCCTCCAGTTTCAATGTATCCTTTTTGTGACGTGTCTTCATCGAAAAAACACTGCAAATTCTCCAAATCATTCTGCCATAACTCAGTAATGCTAAATAATGAAATGAAATCATTTTGTGTTCTTTTCTTTTGATAATGCTGGTGACAATGTTGGTTATGGGATTCTGGACCATTTTAATCGCAGTCTCTCCCCTCTCCTAAGTGTTCCTTCAGCATCAGGCGGTTCTGGACAGGGTAACCGATGCTGTCCAGCAGGTTTCTTGAGGGACTAAGGTGGCACTTCCTTATGTTTGGCAGTGGGAGCAGGAAGTAGATGATAAGCATTCTGTGAGTCTTCCACTGATATCGGACAGGTCAGTCTGTTTGAAGGTCGGTCTGTCAGGATAAGATATCGGTGCATTGAAGGATATTTTGTCCACAATTGTACATTGTTGTTGAGTTGTCCGATGAACAACGCAATAACTTTCTTTACACACAGCAGTTCTGATGATCAGTCAGCGATCTGAATCGTTAAATCTGTTTCCCGCTCCATAGATGCTGCGTGACCTGCTGAGCAGTTCCTGCATTCTCTGGAGAAAATCTGGATATTAAGGTATAAAAATGAGGTGTCACATCCCTCCATCTCTTTGTTATTACCATTGCTGCAATGCCTTTAGAAGCCGCAACTTTTTATCATCTCTAGGACACAGCTTGAGACCGGCCTGACACAGAGATTTCTGCAGGGGACAGTTGAGGGTCCATTAGTTGAGTCACTGAGCTGTAACACTCTCTACCCCAATGCTTATTATAGGTGGACACGCTGTTAATCGGTGCTGGATTCCTTTCCTGTGCTGAAACAGTAAACTGTGATGATTCGTGTTCAGTACCATGAATGGAATAGTGACAAGTGAACCCCACTGATTATTGTAAATGCACCGAACCATCCAGACATACGTTGGAGAAGGATTGGGAAGGAAGGATTGTCCATGACAACAATTGCAACGTTCATTTATATCACGCTTTTTACTTCGTGAAACACGTCGTGGCTCTTCACATGAGAGTAACTGGGAAAATATGAATCCTCCGCCAAAGAATAAAGACAAGAGCAAAATGATCAGACATTTGTTTTAAAGGAGGAGAGATAGAGAGGTTTTGGGAGAGAATTCCAGAGTTTAGGAATATGGTTAATAAGATTGGTGCGTTACAGACGCAGATTGCGATTTGGATGTATGATGTTGTGGCTATAACAGAGACCAGGCTCAAAGAAGGGCAGGACTGGTTGTTCGATATTTCTGGATACAAGGTGTTCAGGAAAGATAGGATAAGGACAAGGTGGGGGTGGTGGAGGTGGGGGGGGAGCGGGAGGTGAGTGGCGGCATTGATTAAGGATAACATTGCGGTGCTGATAAAAAAATCCTACAGGGGTCGGGAACAGAATTTTGGTAGGAAAAACATGGAGAGACGATATAAAATAAAGGGTACAATTCTAAATAGGGTGCTGAAGGACCTGGGGTATATGTGCATGAGTGGACAGGCCAGGTTGAGAGAGCAGTTAATAAAGCATACCGTATCCTGGGTTTTATAAAAATGGGCAGAGAGTGCAAGAGCAAGGAAGTTATGTTGAACTTGCATAAGACAAGAGTCCGTCCTCAGCTGGAGTATTGCATCCAGTTCTGTGTGCTGCACTTCAGGAAAGATAAGAGGATATTGGAGAGAGTACAGAGAAAATCACGAGAAAGGTTCCAGGGATGAGGAATTTCAGTTATGAAGATAGATTGGAGAAGTTAGGACTGTTTTTCTTGGAGACGAGAAGGCTGAGAGGTGATTTGATAGAGGTATTCAAAATCATGAAGGGTAGATATGGAAAAACCGGCCCCACTCGTGAAAGGATCGAGGATGAGAGGGCACAGATTTAAAGTAATGGGTAGGAGAACAAAAGAGACTTGAGGTAAAACTTTTTCAGTCAGCGAGTGGTTGAAGGCTGGAATGCATGCTCTGAGAGAATGGTGGAGGCAGTTCAACTGAAACATTCAGAAGGGAATTAGTCTGTGATATGGAAAGGAAGAATGTGCAAGGTTACGGGGAGAATGTGGGGAAATGGTTGGGAGTGAATTGCTCATTTGGAGAGCCGGTGCAGACACGATGGGCCGAATGGCCTTCTTTTACGCTGTAAAAAATCTGCGATTCTGTGATTCTTTGTGAGAGGGATATCAGGAGAGAGAGAGAAGGAGACTAAGGGACAACAAGAGAGAGGAAGTGAGTGTACGAGTGTGTGAGAGAGCGAACTCTGAAACTTTTAATTTGATCCATTCTCCCTGTGACATTGAAAGTTATTGGTTCCTGTGAGATGAATGAAGATGGTCCACCAATAGCTGTATGGATCTCAGAAGGTTCCATATAAACGGTGTTCCTTTGTAAAATACCTTACGACTGCATTCTGGGATCAATAGAGAAAATTAAACTTTAAACGCACAACGAATACAGAAGGAATAACGTGTCTCTCGTGGCAGAGACAAAATAAAACCATGACAGTGGATGAAGGCATCGCCTCATTATTGTGCAGAAATGTAAACAGAATAAGAATCCTTCCAAGCTGCAAGAGTGACGGTGGGTGAGGTTATGGAACTCGCCGGTCTGTATTAAAACAGTTACAGTTAAAAGGCTGCGTGTTGCATCTTGGGATGGAGATGCTTCTGGGCAGTGAGACGAGCTGCCTTCTTTTGCAGCCTCAGCTCATGGGGACACCCTTAAAGCTCTAAGCTGAATGGCATGGGATTCAATGTTTTTCACTTCCAATAAAATTGTTCATGTGGGCCGGTCACCTGAATACTCCAACTGGAGTAATGGAATGGGAATCTGGATCTATTTTATCGAATTGAGGACGGCCTGGTCCATTAATATCAGGCTGCTGGAACGGTAATTCTTGCGAGATGGAAAAAAATTCGAAAACATTCTCATTAGCAAAGAATTGCAGCAGCAGCTTTTTCGGGAGCAGAGAGTGTGAGCGAGTGAGCAGCTGGGAAGGTCAGTTTAAAGTAAACTTAATTTTTTTTGTTTTCGGCAGAGACCAGGGCGCTGCTGGGTAAGTAAAACCCTATATATTTGGGCCGTTTAAAATAACTGCCTTTCATTGCAGCAGCTTTTTCGGGAGCAGAGAGTGCGAGCGAGTGAGCAGCTGGCAAGGTCAGTTTAAAGTAAACTTAATTTCTTTTTGTTTTCGGCGGAGACCAGGGGGCTGCTGGGTAAGTAAAACCATATATATTTGGGCCGTTTAAAATAACTTGCCTTTCATTGCAGCAGCTTTTTCGGGAGCAGAGAGCGCGAGCGAGTGAGCAGCTGGGAAGGTCAGTTTAAAGTAAACTTAATTTCTTTTTGTTTTCGGCGGAGACCAGGGGGCTGCTGGGTAAGTAAAACCCTATATATTTGGGCCGTTTAAAATAACTGCCTTTCATTGCAGCAGCTTTTTCGGGAGCAGAGAGTGCGAGCGAGTGAGCAGCTGGCAAGGTCAGTTTAAAGTAAACTTAATTTCTTTTTGTTTTCGGTGGAGACCAGGGGGCTGCTGGGTAAGTAAAACCCTATATATTTGGGAAGTTTAAAATAACTTGCCTTTCATTGCAGCAGCTTTTTCGGGAGCAGGGAGTGCGAGCAAGTGAGCAGCTGGGAAGGTCAGTTTACAGTAAACTTAATTTCTTTTTGTTTTCGGCGGAGACCAGGGGGCTGCTGGGTAAGTAAAACCATATATATTTGGGCCGTTTAAAATAACTTGCCTTTCATTGCAGCAGCTTTTTCGGGAGCAGAGAGCGCGAGCGAGTGAGCAGCTGGGAAGGTCAGTTTAAAGTAAACTTAATTTCTTTTTGCTTTCGGCGGAGACCAGGGGGCTGCTGGGTAAGTAAAACCCTATATATTTGGGCCGTTTAAAATAACTGCCTTTCATTGCATCAGCTTTTTCGGGAGCAGAGAGTGCGAGCGAGTGAGCAGCTGGCAAGGTCAGTTTAAAGTAAACTTAATTTCTTTTTGTTTTCGGTGGAGACCAGGGGGCTGCTGGGTAAGTAAAACCCTATATATTTGGGAAGTTTAAAATAACTTGCCTTTCATTGCAGCAGCTTTTTCGGGAGCAGGGAGTGCGAGCAAGTGAGCAGCTGGGAAGGTCAGTTTACAGTAAACTTAATTTCTTTTTGTTTTCGGCGGAGACCAGGGGGCTGCTGGGTAAGTAAAACCATATATATTTGGGCCGTTTAAAATAACTTGCCTTTCATTGCAGCAGCTTTTTCGGGAGCAGAGAGCGCGAGCGAGTGAGCAGCTGGGAAGGTCAGTTTAAAGTAAACTTAATTTCTTTTTGCTTTCGGCGGAGACCAGGGGGCTGCTGGGTAAGTAAAACCCTATATATTTGGGCCGTTTAAAATAACTGCCTTTCATTGCATCAGCTTTTTCGGGAGCAGAGAGTGCGAGCGAGTGAGCAGCTGGCAAGGTCAGTTTAAAGTAAACTTAATTTCTTTTTGTTTTCGGCGGAGACCAGGGGGCTGCTGGGTAAGTAAAACCCTATATATTTGGGCCGTTTAAGATAACTTGCCTTTCATTGCAGCAGCTTTTTCGGGAGCAGAGAGCGCGAGCGAGTGAGCAGCTGGGAAGGTCAGTTTAAAGTAAACTTAATTTCTTTTTGTTTTCGGCGGAGACGAGGGGGCTGCTGGGTAAGTAAAATCCTATATATTTGGGCCGTTTAAAATAACTTGCCTTTCATTGCAGCAGCTTTTTCGGGAGCAGAGAGCGCGAGCGAGTGAGCAGCTGGCAAGGTCAGTTTAAAGTAAACTTAATTTCTTTTTGTTTTCGGCGGAGACCAGGGGGCTGCTGGGTAAGTAAAACCCTATATATTTGGGCCATTTCTGAACCCGAGACACTACACCTGTAGTATCTCCCACCCGCCCTCCTCCTCCAACCAAAAAAAAGGACTCGGTGGTGTGTAGATAAGGTAAGGCTTTTTCTATTTCTCTTTTTTTTAATCGTGTGATTGGTAAAAAACTTTTCGTTCCTTTTTCATTTAACTAAGTTTAAGCTTAAGATTAAAAATGGCAGGAGATCTCAGACACGTGACATGCTCCTCTTGCTCAATGTGGGAGCTCAGGGACACGGCTGATGTCCCTGACTCCTTCACGTGCAGTAAGTGTGTCCAGCTGCAGCTCTTGTTAGACCGCATGACGGTTCTGGAGCTGCGGATGGACTCACTTTGGAGCATCCGCGATGCTGAGGAGGTCGTGGATAGCACGTTTAGTGAATTGGTCACACCGCAGATTAGGATTGCTGAGGGAGAAAGGGAATGGATGACCAAAAGGCAGAGAAAGAGCAGGAAGGCAGCGCAGGTGTCCCCTGCGGTCATCTCCTTCCACAACAGGTATACCGTTTTGGATACTGTTGAGGGAGATGGCTCACCAGGGGAAGGCAGCAGTAGCCAGGTTCATGGCACCGTGGCTGGCACTGCTGTTCAGAAGGGCGGGAAAAGAGTGGAAGGGCTATAGTCATAGGGGATTCGATTGTAAGAGGAGTAGATAGGCGGTGCTGTGGTCGAAAACGAGACTCCCGAATGGTATGTTGCCTCCCAGGTGCACGGGTCAGGGATGTCTCAGATCGGCTGCAGAACATTCTGAAGGGGGAAGGTGAACAGCCAGTTGTCGTTGTGCACATAGGCACCAATGATATAGGTAAAAAACGGGTGAGGTGCTACAAGAAGAATTTAGGGAGTTAGGAGCCAAGTTAAAAAGTAGGACCTCAGAGGTAGTAATCTCCTGATTGCTGCCAGTGCCACGTGATAGTCAGAGTAGAAATGAAAGAATAGTCAGGATGAATGCGTGGCTTGAGAGATGGTGCAGGAGGGAGGGGTTCAGATTTTTGGGACATTGGGACCGGTTCTGGGGGAGGTGGGACAATTACAAATTGGATGGTCTACACCTGGGCCGGACTGGAACCAATATCCTTGGGGGTGCTTTTGCTAACGCTGTTGGGGAGGGTTTAAACTAATGTGGCAGGGGGATGGGAACCAAATGAGGTCAGTAGAGAGTAAGGATGTAGTAACTAAAGCCTGCAAGGAACGAGATAATGAAGTCAGTGTGACTAAGGGAAAGAGTAGGCAGGGAGCAGTTGATGAAAGCAAAGGGACTGGTGGTCTGAGGTGTATTTGCTTTAGTGCAAGAAGTGTAGTAGGTAAGGCAGATGAACTGAGGGCTTGGATGAGTACCTAGAAGTATGATGTTATTGCTCTTACTGAGACTTGGTTCAGGGATGGGCATGATTGGCAGCTAAATATCCCAGGATACCGATGCTTCAGGCGGGATAGGGAGGGAGGTAAAAGGGGTGGAGGAGTTGCATTACTGGTCAAAGAGGATATCACAGCTGTGCTGAAGGAAGGCACGATGGAGGACACGAGCTGTGATGCAATATGGGCAGAACTCAGAAATAGGAAGGGTGCGGTAACAATGGTGGGGCTGCACTACAGGCCTCCCAACAGCGAGCGTGAGATAGAGGTACAAATATGTAAACAGATTATGGAAAGCTGTTGGAGCAACAGGGTGGTGGTGATAGGAGATTTTAATTTTCACAACATTGACTGGGATTCACTTAATGTTCGAGATATGGATGGAGCAGAATTTCTAAGCATCATCCAGGAGGGTTTTCTAGAGCAGTATGTAAATAGTCCAACTCAGGTAGGGGCCATACTGGACCTGGTGTTGGGAAATGAGCCGGGTCAGGTGGTTGACGTTTCAGTAGGGGACTTTCTTTTTTTTCTTTTGGGCCTCCTTATCTCGAGAGACAATGGATACGCGCCTGGAGGTGGTCAGTGGTTTGTGAAGCAGCGCCTGGAGTGGCTATAAAGGCCAATTCTGGAGTGACAGGCTCTTCCACAGGTGCTGCAGAGAAATTTGTTTGTTGGGGCTGTTGCACAGTTGGCTCTCCCCTTGCGCCTCTGTCTTTTTTCCTGCCAACTACGAAGTCTCTTCGACTCGCCACAATTTAGCCCTGTCTTTATGGCTGCCCGCCAGCTCTGGCGAATGCTGGCAACTGACTCCCACGACTTGTGATCAATGTCACATGATTTCATGTCGCGTTTGCAGACGTCTTTATAACGGAGACATGGACGGCCGGTGGGTCTGATACCAGTGGCGAGCTCGCTGTACAATGTGTCTTTGGGGATCCTGCCATCTTCCATGCGGCTCACATGGCCAAGCCATCTCAAGCGCCGCTGACTCAGTAGTGTGTATAAGCTGGGGGTGTTGGCCGCTTCAAGGACTTCTGTGTTGGAGATATAGTCCTGCCACCTGATGCCAAGTATTCTCCGAAGGCAGCGAAGATGGAATGAATTGAGACGTCGCTCTTGGCTGGCATACGTTGTCCAGGCCTCGCTGCCGTAGAGCAAGGTACTGAGGACACAGGCCTGATACACTCGGACTTTTGTGTTCCGTGTCAGTGCGCCATTTTCCCACACTCTCTTGGCCAGTCTGGACATAGCAGTGGAAGCCTTACCCATGCGCTTGTTGATTTCTGCATCTAGAGACAGGTTACTGGTGATAGTTGAGCCTAGGTAGGTGAACTCTTGAACCACTTCCAGAGCGTGGTCGCCAATATTGATGGATGGAGCATTTCTGACATCCTGCCCCATGATGTTCGTTTTCTTGAGGCTGATGGTTAGGCCAAATTCATTGCAGGCAGACGCAAACCTGTCGATGAGACTCTGCAGGCATTCTTCAGTGTGAGATGTTAAAGCAGCATCGTCAGCAAAGAGGAGTTCTCTGATGCGGACTTTCCGTACTTTGGACTTCGCTCTTAGACGGGCAAGGTTGAACAACCTGCCCCCTGATCTTGTGTGGAGGAAAATTCCTTCTTCAGAGGATTTGAACGCATGTGAAAGCAGCAGGGAGAAGAAAATCCCAAAAAGTGTGGGTGCGAGAACACAGCCCTGTTTCACAGTACTCAGGATAGGAAAGGGCTCTGATGAGGAGCCACCATGTTGAATTGTGCCTTTCATATTGTCATGGAATGAGGTGATGATACTTAGTAGCTTTGGTGGACATCCGATCTTTTCTAGTAGTCTGAAGAGACCACGTCTGCTGACGAGGTCAAAGGCTTTGGTGAGATCAATGAAAGCAATGTAGAGGGGCATCTGTTGTTCACGGCATTTCTCCTTTATCTGACGAAGGGAGAACAGCATGTCAATAGTCGATCTCTCTGCACGAAAGCCACACTGTGCCTCAGGGTAGACGCGCTCGGCCAGCTTCTGGAGCCTGTTCAGAGCGACTCGAGCAAAGACTTTCCCCACTATGCTGAGCAGGGAGATTCCACGGTAGTTGTTGCAGTCACCGCGGTCACCTTTGTTTTTATAGAGGGTGATGATGTTGGCATCGCGCATGTCCTGGGGTACTGCTCCCTCGTCCCAGCACAGGCATAGCAGTTCATGTAGTGCTGAGAGTATAGCAGGCTTGGCACTCTTGATTATTTCAGGGGTAATGCTGTCCTTCCCAGGGGCTTTTCCGCTGGCTAGGGAATCAATGGCATCACTGAGTTCCGATTTGGTTGGCTGTATGTCCAGCTCATCCATGACTGGTAGAGGCTGGGCTGCATTGAGGGCAGTCTCAGTGACAGCATTCTCCCTGGAGTCCAGTTCTAGGTAGTGCTCAACCCAGCGGTCCATCTGTTTGCGTTGGTCAGTGATTATGTCCCCCGATTTAGATTTGAGGGGGTGATCTTCTTGATGGTTGGCCCAAGAGCTCTCTTCATGCCATCATACATTCCTCTGATGTTTCCGGTGTCTGAGGCCAGCTGAATATGACTGCATAGGTGTTGCCAGTAGTCGTTTGCGCAACGCCCAGCTGTTCTTTGTGCAGTACTTCTGGCTGCTTTAAGTGCTGCGGATGTTAAATCGCTGGGGGCTTTCTTGTAGTTCAAAAGTGCAATGCGCTTAGCGGCTATGACAGGTTCCAGCTCTTCATTATGAGATTGAAACCAGTCTGCATTTCTCTTCGCACTTTTGCCGTAGGTGGTCAAAGCTGACTCATCGATGGCGTCTCTGATGTGGGCCCACTTGGTCTCAGCATCCCCTGTGGGAGTGTTTTGAAGGGCTGTTACAAGTGAATTTAGAAATTTTTGTAACAGCTGTGGGTGAGAAATTCTGCTCGTGTTGATGCGCGGGTGGCCCTTCTGCTTGGAATGATGCAACTTCTTTGGTCTGAGTCTAACCTTGCTGCACACCAGGGAGTGGTCGGTGTCGCAGTCCGCACTGTGGAAGCTGCGTGTGATTTGAACACTGTTTAAGGCGGCTCGTCTTGTGACAATGAGGTCTAGCTGGTGCCAACGACGTGATCTTGGGTGCCTCCATGAAACCTGGTGACAGGGTTTAGTGTGAAAGAACGAGTTGGTGATGCAGAGGTTATGATAGGTACACAACTCAAGCAGTCTCTGCCCGTTCTCATTCATCCTTCCAACGCCATAGCGCCCAAGGCAGGAGGGCCATGAGTCATGGTCGGCCCCAACCCTGGCATTAAAGTCCCCCAGCAGGAATAGGTGTTCGGTGTTGGGGATGCTGCTAATGATGTTATGGAGTTGTTCATAGAACTGGTCTTTAGCTTCAGGTGCGGAGCAGAGTGTTGGAGCATAGATGCTGAGTAGGTGTACTGGACCAGAGGTGGTGAGCAGTCGGATGGACAGTATGTGTTCCGAGCCATTTGAGGGAGGCTCTATCATGCTGAGCAAGGAGTTTCTGATGGCGAAGCCCACTCCATGCTGTCTTGGTTCTTCAGGATCCCTGCCCTGCCAGAAGAAGGTGTAGTCTTGCTCTGCTAGAGAGCCACTCGCGGGGAGGCGAGTCTCCTGAAGTGCTGCAATGTCCACATTGAATCTACTGAGCTCGTTGTTAATGATGGCGGTCTTCCGAGAATCGTTGATTTGTGTAAGGTCTTCCGACAGGCCAGGACACATAGTTCTGACGTTCCAGCTTGCAAAGCGAAGGGCTGGTACCTTCTTTCCTTTTTTCATGTTGTTTGGTGCGGTGTATCAGTCCACCTTTCGGGAAATGACCCTGAGCTCCAAGCACCCATTGAAGCAGGCAGACTGTGGCGGGACAGAACCTTATTGACCGGGGGCTGCCCGGTTTGAGGCGGGCGGTAGCTGTCCAGTGAGGTGCAATGACCTCTCCCACTGACAAAGGCAACCCGTGGCGCCCAGTTTCTACGCCAATTTATCTGGACTTATAACCCGTAACTGCTGCCTTCCGTGTTGTTTTAGTCGCTGTGAGGCAACTATGGAGTGACCTCTCCATGGCGCATGCCTGGGCAAATTTATGGAGGTTGAGAGTTGCCCAGTCGTCAAAACCCCCCTCTCGGCCTTTCTGGTGGGGTCCAAAGGAGTGCAGGACACGACGTTTGGCACCAGTATGGCTGCAGGAACTGCCGGAAACATGCCAAAGGTGACACATGACCGCCTACGGGGTTCTGCTCCGGATTTTCTGTTAGGGTTTACTCCCTTAGCCTTGGTCTCTCCCGAGACGCCCACAAGGCAGTGGGGTTGTTGGGGCCCCTACACAGGTGTAGGATGGTGCCGGTGGGAGGAGGGGATGCAAGGGGGAGGGGTAGAGGGAGGGGGTGGGGGGGGGTGCAGGGGAAGGGGGTGCGGGGTGAAGATGGTGCGAGGGGGGGCGGGCTGGGACGGGGTTGTGAGGGGGTGAGCTGAGAGGGTGGAGCAGGGAAGGGGACGGGGGTGGGGGGGGTGGAAGGGGGGTAAAGGGGGGGAGGGGGGGTGGAATCTGGTGCAGGTAATAAGCCATTTCCTCAGTGCCCACCATCGACGTCCGGAAAGCTCATCCACGTCCTTCGGGAGGTGAAGCATCATTTGGCAGACTTAGAGGTGATTACATTTGCGAAGGGTTTTTTTTTTTGCAGTGGTTTAAATAAAGGCATGCAGCATTGCCGACAGTGCGCTGCAGATGCTCTCCGAGCCATCTCCCGCGGGTGCTTTGAAATTGCGGCCGGGGGGGCCGTTCGTGGATTTTTTGGGTGTTCGGGGCACCTTTTCACAGGACTTCTCTCGGGTCCCGCAGCTCCTTCTTCACCTCAATGGACTTACCACACGCCGTGGCTGCAGACACTCTGGACTGTGAAGACAGCAGGATCGGAGATTGAAGTATCGGCAGCTGTGCTCGTCAGTTTCATCCGGATCAATTTCATTGAGAAAACAAAGAGCAGGTGCGGCTGGGGGAGGGCAGTGGGCCCAGGTAACATACACTAAACTAACTGTTAGCCTTTAGATAGGGCTAAAATGAACTGATTTAAAGAGCCAGGGGAATTTAAACAGTTTAAGAGGGCAGATTGGGGGAGAAACTGTTAGGGATGGGAGCAGATGACCATGGATAGAGTTGAACAGCAAGGGAGCTTCCTAGGGAGCTTCCAGCCCAGGAGCCATCTTGGACACCTAACTAGGGGACTACTTTGGGAATAGTGATCACAATTCCGTAAGTTTTAGAATACTCTTGGACAAAGACGAGAGTGGTCCTAAAGGAAGAGTGCGAAATTGGGGGAAGGCCAACTATACCAAACTTCGGCAGGAGCTGGGTAATGTAGATTAGGAGCAGCTGTTTGAAGGTAAATCCACATTTTATATGTGGGAGGCTTTTAAAGAGAGGTTGATTAGCGTGCAGGAGAGACATGTTCCTGTGAAAATGAGGGATAGAAATGGCAAGATTAGGGAACCATGGATGACAGGTGAAATTGTGAGACTAGCTAAGAGGAAAAAGGAAGCATACATAAGGTCTAGGCGGCTGAAGAAAGACGAAGCTTTGAATGAATATCGGAATTGTAGGCACAATCTGAAACGAGGAATTAAGAGGGCTAAAAGGGGTCATGAAATATCTTTAGCAAACAGGGTTAAGGAAAATCCCAAAGCCTTTTATTCATATATAAGGAGCAAGAGGGTAACTAGAGAAAGGATTGGCCCACTCAAGGACAAAGGAGGAAAGCTATGCGTGGAGTCAGAGAAAATGGGTGAGATTCTAAACGAGTACTGTGCATCGGTATTCACCGAGGAGAGGGACATGACGGATGTTGAGATTAGGGACAGATGTTTGATTACTCTAGGTCAAGTCGGCATAAGGAGGGAGGAAGTGTTGGCTATTCTAAAAGGCATTAAGGTGGACAAGTCCCCAGGTCCGGATGGAATCTATCCCAGGTTACAGTGGGAAGTGGGAGAGGAAATAGTTGGGGTCTTAACAGATATCTTTGCAACATCCTTAAACACGGGTGAGGTCCCAGAGGACTGGAGAATTGCTAATGTTGTCCCCTTGTTTAAGAAGGGTAGCAGGGATAATCCAGGTAATTATAGACCGGTAAGCCTGGCGTCAGTGGCAGGGAAGCTGCTGGAGAAGATACTGAGGGATAGGATCTATTCCCATTTGAAGAAAATGGGCTTATCAGTGATAGGCAACATGGTTTTGTGCAGGGAAGGTCATGTCTTACCAACTTAATAGAATTCTTTGAGGAAGTAACAAAGTTGATTGATGAGGGAAGGGCTGTAGATGTCATATACATGGACTTCAGTCAGGTGTTTGATAAGGTTCCCCATGGTAGGCTGATGGAGAAAGTGAAGGCGCATGGGATCCAAGGCGTATCGCCAGATGGATAAAGAACTGGCTGGGCAACAGGAGACAGACAGTAGCAGTGGAAGGGAGTTTCTCGAAATGGAGACGTGTGACCAATGGTGTTCCACAGGGATCCGTGCTGGGACCACTGTTGTTTGTGATATACATAAATGATTTGGAGGAAAGTATAGGTGGTCTGATTAGCAAGTTTGCAGACGACACTAAGATTGGTGGAGTAGCAGATAGTGAAGGGGACTGTCAGAGAATACAGCAGAATATAGATAGACTGGAGAGTTGGGCAGAGAAATGGCAGATGGAGTTCAATCAGGGCAAATGCGAGGTGATGCATTTTGGAAGATCCAATTCAAGAGTGAACTATACAGTAAATGGAAATGTCCTGGGGAAAATTGATGTACAGAGAGATTTGGGTGTTCAGGTCCATTGTTCCCTGAAGGTGGTAACGCAGGTCAATAGAGTGGTCAAGATGGCATACGGCATGCTTTCCTTCATCGGACGGGGTATTGAGTACAAGAGTTGGCAGGTCATGTTACAGTTGTATCGGACTTTGGTTCGGCCACATTTGGAATACTGCGTGCAGTTCTGGTCGCCACATTTCCAAAAGGATGTGGATGCTTTGGAGAGGGTGCAGAGGAGATACACCAGGATGTTCCCTGGTATGGAGGGCGCTAGCTATGAAGAGAGGTTGAGCAGATTAGGATTATTTTCATTAGAAAGACGGAGGTTGAGGGGGGACCTGATTGAGGTGTACAAAATCATGAGAGGTGTAGACAGGGTGGATAGCAAGAAGCTTTTTCCCAGAGTGGGGGATTCAATTAATAGGCTGTCTGTACATAAAGTGGATAAAGCACCAAGGCCAGATGAGATGCATCCAAGGATACTGATGGAAGTTATTGTGACAATCCCAGACTCACTGGCCATATTTTTTCTGTCTTCTTTAGACTCGCGGGTGGTGCCAGAAGACAGGAGAATTGGAAACGTTACACCCTTGTTCAAAAAACGGTGTAAAGATAAGCCCAGCAACTACAGTTTAACTTTGGGGGTGGGAAAATTTCTAGAAAGAAATAACTTGCGACAAATTCAATAATCACGCGGACAAATCTGAATTAATTAAGATAAGCCAGCATGGAGTTTTTAAAGGCAAGTTATGTTTAAATAACTTTCTGATTTTTTTTGCAGAGGTTACAGAGAGGGTTGATGAGGGAAATGCTGTTGATGTGGTGCACATGGACTTTCAAAAGTCGTTTGATACAATGCCTCACAACAGACATGTGAGCAAACTTGTAGCACATGGAATAAAGGCACGGTAGCAACATAAATACGCAAGTTGCTGAGTGACAGGAAACAAAGAGTAGCGGTTAATGGATGTATTTTAGGCTGGAGGAAGGTTTGTAGCGGAGTTCCTCAGGGATCGGTGCTGGGACCCATGCTTTTCCAGTTATATATTAATGACCTAGAACTTGGTGTACAGCACACAATTTCAAACTTTGAAGATGATACGAAACTTCGAAGCATTATGAACTGTGAGAAGGGTAGTGTAGGACTTCAAAAGGACATAGACAAGTTGGTAGAATGGGCAGACAGGCGGCAGATGAAGGTGAACACAGAGAAATGTGAAGAGATTTATTTTGGTAGGAAGAGCATACAGATGCAATATAGAACAACGGGTACAATTCGAAACGGGGTGCAGGAGCATAAGTATATGCGCATAAGTCATTCAAGGTGGCAGGACAGGCTGAAAGCACGGTTAATAAAGCATACAGTATCCTGGGCTTTATTAATAGGGGCACAGTGTACAAGAGCAAGGAAGTTATGTTGAACTTGCATTATGCATTATTTTGGCCTCAACTGGAGTATTGCATCTAATTCTGTGTGTCACACTTGAGGAAACATGCGAGGGCATTGGACAGAGTACAGAAAAGATTCATGAGAATGGTTCCAGGGATGAGGAATTTCAGTTATGAGGATATAATGGAGAAGTTAGGACTCTTTTCCTTGGACCGGAGAAGACTGACACGTGATTTGATAGAGGTATTCAAAATCATGAGGGGTCCTGACAGAGTAGACAGAAATAAACCTTTCCCACTCGAAAAAGGATCGAGAACTAAAAGGCACAGATTTAAAGTATTTGATAAGAGAAGCAAAAGTGACATGAGGAAAAACGTTTACACGCAGTGAGTGCTTTACATCTAGAATACGCTGCCTGAGAATGTGGTGGAGGCAGGTTCAACTGAAGCATTCAAAAGGGAATTAGACTGGTATATGAACAGGATGAATGTGTAGGGTTATTGGGAGAAGGCAGGTGAATGGGACTGAGCGGGTTGCTCTTTCAGACACGATGGCCAAATGCACTCCTTCTGCACTGTAATGAGTCTATGATTATTCAGACAGTGGTAGCACTTTTCTGGGTGTTCCTCTCTTTCCAGGCAGGGCAAGAAAAGATTTCAAAGCTTGCTCCTTGCACAGTTCACTGGTCTCTTTCAATGACAAAACGACACTAACATTTTTCAACTGTCAAGTCATATGACAGTCATAATCTTCCTGGTTTCTTGGAAACAGGTCTTGCAATGTGCAATCTTCAAACAACAAGCCTCATCCTTCAATCTTCACAGAAAATCCCTTTTCCCAGCTTTCAACACAAAAATAAGCTCTTGTGACAGCACACACACCACTAACACCAGGTGAGCACAGTCACATCTACTGTAGTTGATGCGGCACCACTAGTAAGAGAGGAGCATGAACATTTCTGATCTAACTGTGTGTTGCTAGTGGTACCAGTTGGGCGCTATCATATCTAGTATAAGTTAAGTTCACCACTCGTACCAGAGGACAATTGTCGACATTAGTGTAATTGTAGGGTACCACTAGTACTGAAGCAGCATAGACATCTCTACTGTATTCCAGAGGAAAACAGTTTCATCTAGCCTCAGGATAGGGCACCATCAGTACGAGTGGAAAATTTTTACCTCTAGTCTAAATGTTTGTTTACCACTAGCACTAGAGCAAGACTGGTACCTCTATTGAAGTGTAGTGTTTTACTCACATCGGGGTGGGAAGTTCGTCTCTAGTGTGAGTTCAAGTCACCACTCATGCTGGAGGAACTTGCTCTCTACTTCTTGTGCGGGTCTACCATTCATACTGGAGGAAAACTTTCTGGTGTAAGTGTAGGATACCACCAGTACCAGAGATATACGATTACTTCTAGTGCAATTGTTAAGGTTGCACTTGCACTAGAATAGCGCAAAGAGGTTGCAAAGAGATTTTGACAGGTTAAGTGAGTGGGCAACGTGGTGGTAGATGGCGTATAATATAGGGAAGTGTGAAGTTCGTCACGTTGGTAGTAAGAAAAAGAAAGCTGATTTTTTAATAGGCGAGAAACTTCAAAATATTGATGTTCAGACGGACGTGGTATACTCAGACAAAGAACTCAGAAATCAGCATGCAGGAAAAGCAAGCAATTAGGAAGGCAAATGTGATGTTGGCATTTACTGCAAGAGGATCGGGGTTCTACAATAAGGATGTCTCACTACGGTTGTACAGTGCTTTGATGAGACCACACCGAGAGTACTTTGCACAGTTTCAGTCCCCATGACTAAGGGATGATATACTCACCTTGGAAGCAGTACAACGATGGTTCACTAAATTGGTTCCTGGGATGAGTGAGTTGCCCTATGATGAGAGACTGAGTAAATTGGGCCCACACTCTCTGGAGTTAAGAAGAATGAGAGGCGATCTAATTGAAACAAATAAGAATCTGAAGGGGTTTGTTGGTGTAAACGCTGTTTCCCTTCGTGGGGAATCCAGAACATGTGGAGGCACAGTCTCAGGATAAGCATTTAGGGTTAAGGTTAGGACTGTGATCAAGAGAAACTTCTTCACTCAGAGGGTTGGGAATCATTAGAATTGTGCACCCCAGAGAATTGTGGAGGCTACATGGTTGAATGAACATCTTTAAGGCTGAGATAAACATATTCCTGGCCTTTCATGGAATAGGAAGAGAAGGAATAGGCATGAAAGTGGAGTTGAGGCAGAAGATCAGCCATGATCATCTTAAGTGGTGGAGCAGGCTTGAGAGGCATATGACCTACTCCTGCTCCTATGTCTTATGTTCCTTAGTTCTTATGTAGGTGTAGGGAATCATTAGTAGTGGAGGAGTGCTGTTACCGCCATTGCAATTATAGGTGATTACAAGTGCCAAAAGGATATGGGTTTACGTTACCTAAGTGTAGGGTTACCAGCAGTGGCCGCCTCTAGAATAAATAAAGGGAATCACGAGCATCAGAAAAGAATTGTTATCTCTAGTGTAAGTATAGCGAACCACTAGTATTGAAGCAGGGTGATTACATCTTCTGTAACTGTAGGTGCCACTAGTACAGAGGAGGATGGACACATTTATTGTAAACATAGGTGCCATTAGTATCAAAGGAACATGATCACCTCTACGTGACGGCACACCACTATTACAGGGACATCCTGCTCACTCTAGCATAATTGAAGGGTGCCATTAATACTGGAGGAATATGGACACTTCGAGTATGAATGTGGTGTAACTCTAACAAGGATAAGTGTACAGACCTCTGTGTACATGTATTGGTCTCACTAGTGTCAGAAGACTAAAATCACCTGTATTGCTGCAGGGCAATTTTCATCACAAATATTGCAGGATTTCTTCTGCTACCTGATCGGCAGGTTTTGAATCAATAGGTTGGAATGAAGGGCAGCGTCAGGACAATTCATGCATAGAGAGCTACGTTGACTGGTCGTGTGGGAATAGGATTCACATTCGTTCAAATTTTAAAGAAAGTTTTAATTGTGTATGGTTAGAACTGTCTCAGTGTTAACCCTTTTCTCTAGTTCTGAATTGTAATAATAAAAAACGAACTTACAGAGTCTATTTGTTAAATGACTACAACCAATGTTCATTATGATGAAAGCTGATTGACTCCTTGGAGGGTTAATTTGCACATAAATATAGGTTTCTTCTCACAGGTTCAGACGTGAGCCAGTCCTTCAACTCCTACAGCTTTCATCCATTCTCACATAATATGGGGAAACCAGCTATTCTGCTGATGAAAGACATTTACTACCCCATTGTCGCAGCCCTGGGTGTCCTTGTTGAGCCATTCTTAACCATTTGTTCGTAATCTGTCTTGACTATCTCCCTGTTAATACCACATGTTAAATAACAAAACGTGTTTCCCGATGCCAGCATTACACAGTCGGTGGTTACAGAGCAAACTTGTGTCCACACTTTTTCTGTTTTCCTCAATTTGATAGCCTTACCGATGTTATAATGTTCTTTGAAGATCTTATACAAAGAATCAAGTGTCACCCGTGCAGAATGAGCGCTCTCGCAGCTCATTAAAATATATGGTCAGGTTTCCCAGGAAATGGCTCCACAGCTAATCTTATATAATCACACTGAATGGAGCAAAATGCTGTCAAGAGATATATTTCAAACAGCCACTAAAACATTATTTATCTCAGCTCTCTTTCTTGCAGTGAGCTTGGTGACAATTATGATTCTCTCCTGAAGAAACTACGGCCTTTCCAAATGTATTTCTGTTTTATGGTGGCCATGGCAACAGCAGATCTCCTGATTATGTTCATCAGTGTAATAGTGTATCGTATTTTCAGTTATCACTTTCCACTTTCATTCCTGTCTTACACCTTGGTGTGCAGGGTTATTCTCTACATGACAGCTTTCACCTTTGATTTGTCTGTTTGGTTTACAGTCTCCTTCACATTTGACCGTTTTGTAGCTGTCTGCTTCCAGAAGTTTAAAACAAGATATTGCACAGAAAGAACTGCAGGCATGGTTATAACAGTGTTCTGTTTCTTGAGTTTTTTGAAGAATATTCTCATTTTATTTGCATACGAAACTCAGCAAATAATTAACAATGTGCAGTGGGGCTGTCGGGCGAGAGTGGATATTTTCCCTCACCACTCCGTACAGCGTTGGTCTGGTTTCACAGCACCTTGCTTGTTTGGCTTCAATTTACTTTAATTGTCTCATTTAATTGTTCAACCATCGGACGTATTTTAGTTGCCAATCGAATCCGCAGGGAACTCCAGGGTCACAGGAGTGAGAATCGCCATGATTCAGAAATGGAGAACCGAAGGGAATCCATTGTATTATTGTTCACTGCATCGGGCAGTTGTATACTGTTGTGGTTGACAACTGCCATGAGTTTCGTGGCAACCAGACTGCCAAACACCAATTATTACCGAGGTGACCTCACAGCCCCTGGATATATCGCCTATGAAACCGGAGCTTTCCTTAAGTATTTCAGGTGTATTCAAAACCCATGTATTTATGTAGCGACCCAGAGGAAATTCAGAGAAGAGCTGCAGAATGTGTTGAAATCTATATGGACACTAATTTTGGGATCAGTTGGAAAATGTGGATAAAATTAAAGACAGCTTGTTCACATCTGCAGCTCAATGTCAACTCATTTCCTACCGTACAAGGTCCTTCTGTTCGGAGATGTGGAAAATACAGTGTGGCACAGTGGCGCAGTGGTTAGCACTGCAGCCTCATGGAGTTTGCAAGTTCTCCATGTGAGTGCTCCGGTTTCCTCCCTCAGCCAAAGACTTACAGGTTGATAGGTAAATCGGCCATTATAAATTGCCCATAGTATAGGTAGCTGGTAGGGGAATTGTGGGGATGTGGTAGGAATATGGGATTAATGTAGGATTAGTATAAATGGGTGGTTGATGGTCGGCACAGACTCGGTGGGCCGAAGGTCCTGTTTCATTGCTGTATCAATAAATAAATAAGTTCTTCAATTTTATAGCACGTTTGGTGGCTGCACTACATTCGTTCTTCACACTTCGTTCATTGAGTAAATATAATTTATTCTTGTAAATTCAGCACATTTCAAATTAACGTTTCTGAGATGGTAATGATGTGTTTCAGTAGAGGCGTCGTGCATGTGGGTAACAGAGGGAACCGCCTTATTGTCGAGATACTGGGGTCAGGTGTGCAAGTTAAATTCATCAGTAAGGCTTCACTTGGTGTGGAAAAAAGGTCCTGTGATCATCGATAGTGGTAACATTCTGGAAAAATTGATGTGAATATTGCAAGTGTGGGTCTCACGATCAGACGTCATTTCTCATTGACAAATGGAACCGGGATCTTGTCACATGATAAGTTTTTGAATGGAGGAAACTGTCACAACTCGACACTGATCAATGTGACTTTTCATCTCTTTTTCCCCAGATACTGAATTGAAATATTGATTGTACACTGACTGATGTCTCTCACTCATCATAGCTAGAGCTTGCTGTTTTTATTTTGTACAGTTGATCAGTTTATAACAGTATCATGAGAAATAGTGTCCCAGTGTCTGAAACTGAATGTGAAAGGAATGTAGTATTAAATAGTCTGTCATAAGATTATTAACTATTACATTCGAATAAAGTTACCTGCAAAAAACTGTCAGAAATGCAAAGAAATGTCAAACTGGTATTGAGCATTGAACACAGTCAGAAAGAATCTTTGGTAATTATGGGCTTATTATGGGCCTGCTCATTTTTCCACATAATAATTGAATAAATATCAGGAAGTTTGGATCAGTTGCAAATCGTTCATGTGCCATCTTTCTTCAATTTGCAGGAACGCTAAAGGATAGGAGCAGGTTCTCAATGAAAACGATCTGCAGGGTGTGCATGAACAACAAGCTCTCTGGACTTAAGTACTCATTTCTGAGAAAATGGCTTTCCTAGTGCAAAGTCCACAAAAAAAGAAAAAAACTACAAAAATTTTGGAAACACCACAAGAATATACAAGTGGTGATAACTCTTTGTAAAAGCTGCTAAGGCCACCGTAAGACTACCAGATAAATGTTCGGTCTCCTCATGTTTCGAGCAGGGAGCAGATAGCGTAGACACACCAGTATGGTGTCAGGGATCATAACCGTACTGAGGATGAAAAACAGGACATTGCATCCATTTGCAGTGGAGAAGAGAAAACTAAGAGAACATTTAACACAGGGTTTAAATATTATGAACAACTTTCGCGAAATGAGAGAGGGAGATTATTCTGTCCAGTTGGTTAGTCAGTGGTAAAGGTGATCAACTTAACATGGTCACAAAAGGAATGCGCAGAGAGATTAGCAGAAACTTATTTATGCAAAGGATGTTGGGGCATGGAATGTTTTGCTTCAGAGAAAAGGTCAAGGGGGAAACTGACGTGTATTAGACGTAGATAAATTAAGTGTTTGGTAAACATGAAGACAGTACTGTAATCCAAGAACACAGGACAGTTCGATTGCTTCAAATGGCAAAATCCCACCCAGAATACATCAATGCTTTCATAGTGTTACCAATTTGGCATGATTTTAATTTTATTCTATGATACCCTCATCCCCGTTGAAATTCTATTAAACAAAACGTATGTAATAATCTGTTAAGATGCCAGATCTTCAATAGCCACCCTTGCCTCACAGGTTGCCATTTGCCCGTAGCCTGTTTTCAATATGCAATTCCCTCTCTGTGCAGTGCCAAACTTCCCTCTCCGTCGTTTGCAGATATTCCAGGACTTCAAAATTCCAGTTTTGAATAAATTATACGACATTACGTTTGATATCTTTAGAACGTCGGATTCCTTTGGATAAATGTCGGTTTTAAGATAATGAGGAGATAGCCAAAGTTTTTTTTTCAAATTCATCACAGCGACACGGAGTTCAATCACCACGATCGACAAAATGTGAAATTAGAAATAGAATAATCCTGTTACGACATATACTTTAGAGGAAGAGAATGAGAATTCTAATACTTAACGGTATTACAGAAATTCGAAAATGTATCCTGACAGTTTGAAATGGGATAGTCTGTGGCAGCTGCCCCTACTTTAATAAATCAAAAAAGAAAACCCTGACAACTCTGTTAGCTGCACTTTAATGAAGTTCAGTTAGTGGAATTCTGTTGTGTTATTTTTGCTGAGCCCGTACAGTGCAACAGGTGCATGGAATATCCTGTACTGTGAGTTCAAGCATTCTCCTAAATTGTGGAGATCCTGTTGTAAGAAAGCTGAGTTTTGGTATCCTGAAAGATAACAGCTGAAACATCAGACACATCCTACATCCCCTCCTTTAACTCCTGAGTAAGAAATTGTCTGGGATGGGTGGGAGGCGGTTGGGTTCAGTGGTTACCTCCCAGTGCAAGTGGAGGGATGAATGATGCCTGACGAGGTCCACGGTCTCCGTTGCATTTAACCCAATTCGGATCAAAAAGAATGCAATTGATTAACCATCGATTAAGTTATCCCCTAGTTTCTGAGTGAAAGAATGTCTCCCAAATGAGAAGGAAGAATCCAAACCCTACGTCATGCACTAAACTATTCAGAGCTGAATGTTAAAGTTTGGCACACAGGAGTTTAATACACATTAACACATATAAAAAGATTTTTCCAACAATTGAGTACCAAAACACGAATGGATGGAATTGCTTCACAAAATTCAGTAGCGAAGGTTGTCCAGGTAATTAACTTATCATTATAAATCAGCACCAAAGGATGTTGAGCTTTCAGCACAACAGTAACCACACCCTACTGTTATAGATTGGCGAGACGTTATTTATTCATTCAAAGGATATGGGCGTGGCTGAAAACCCCAGCTTTTGCTGTCCATTTAAACTGTCCGTGAGGAGGTGGTAGTGAGCCCCATTTTGAACAGCTGCTGTCCATTTGCGAAGGTATGTTAGGAATATTACAGTGCTGTTAGGAAGGGAGCTCCAGGATTTTATCCCAGCGACAGTGAATGAAAGGTATGCACCTTGGAAGGAAACTTGAAAATGGTGCAGCATTAATGGTAAAGGAATCAATAACAGCTGTGAGGAGGGATGATATGCCATATGAAACGTTCCAATGAGGCCATATGGGTTGAGCTCAGAAATACTAAAGTGGCAACCACATACCTAGGAGTGTACTATAAACCCCCAAATAGCGAGAGGGAGATAGAAGAACAAATATGTAGGTACATTTTGAGTGCAAAAACAAGAGGGCAATAATAGTTGGGGAGTTCAACTACCCTAATATCGACTGGGATACAAACAGTGTGAAGGGCACAAAGGGAACAAAATTCTTGAACTGTATTCAAAAGAAATCTTTCAACCAGCACGCAACCAGCCCAACGGGGTGGGGCGGGGTGGGCCGGGGGGGGGTGGTGGAGGTGGAGGGAGGGGGGTGGGGCACAATTCTAGATTTAGTCTTCGGTAATGGAACTTGACAAGTGGATGAAGTAGCAATGGGTGACCATTTTGGAGATATGACCATCATACAATTAATTTCAGCGTAATCATGGCAAAGGACAAAGATAAAACAGGAATCCATGTTCTAAATTGGGGGAAAGCAAATTTTACGAAGCTGAGAGGTGATCTGGCGAAAGTGGACTGGATACAGCTACTTGAAGGAAAATCAGAGGCAAATCAGTGGGAGGCATTCAAAAGCGAGATTCCACAAGCACAGTGTAGGCATGTCCACACAAAGATAAAGGTTGGTACGGCCAAATCTAGAGCTCTTTGGGTATCTAGAAGCATATAGGGTAAGATTAAGCAGAAAAAGAAAACTTATGGTGATCACAAAGAAACTTAATAATGTAGAAAGACTACAGGAGTATAGAAAGTGTAGGGGTGAAGCAAAAATGGAAATTATGAAAACAAAGGAAGGACATGAAATATTATTGGCAGGTAAAATCGAGGAAAACTTAAAGATGTTTTATCAGTGAATTAAGTGCAAGAGCATAACTCAGGAAAGGATAGGACCTATCAGAGATGTACAAGGGAACTTATGCGTTGATGCAGATGATGTAGGCAGGATTCTTAATGAGTTTTTTTGTCGTTGTCTTCACAAAGGAGAGGGATGCTGCAGACATTGTAGTAAAAGAGGAGGAGTGTGAAACATTAGATACAATACGCTTAAAGAAGGAGGAAATAGTAGAGGGTCCAACATCCTTGAAGGTGGATAGGGCACCAGGGCCAAATGGACTGTATCCGAGGTTGTCAATGAAAGCTAGGGAGGAAATAACGGATGCTCCGAGGATCATCTTCAAATCCTTACTAGTTACAGGTGAGGTCCTAGAGGATTGTAGGTCTGCCTGCGTTGTACCATTGGTTAAAAAGGGTGTGAGCGATAGACCAAGTAATATTAAGCTGGACAGTCTGACCTCGGTGGTGGGTAAATTATTAGAATCAATTCTGAAACACAGGATAAACTGTCACTTCGAAAGGCACAGATTAATCAGGGATAGTCAGCATGAATTTTTAAGGGAAGGTCATGTCTTACTAACTCGATTGAATTTTTAGATCAAGTAACAGGGAAGATTGATGAGGGTAGCGCAGTGGATGTGGTCTACATGGATTTTAGTGAGGCATTTCATAAAGTCCGACATGGCAGACTGGCCAGAAAAATAAAAACCCATGGGATGCAGTGGAATGTGGCAAGTTGGATCCAAAATTGCCTCAGTGACAGGAAACAAAGGGTAGGGATTGATGACATGTTTGCGAATGGAAAGTGGTTTCCAGTAGCGTTCCACAGGGCTCAGTGTAGGGTCCCTTGTTGTTTGTGGTATATATTATTGATTTAGACTTAAATACGGGAGGCATAATTGGGAAATTTGCAGATGCCGCAAAATTTGCCATGAAATTGATAGCTATAGACTCCAGAATAATATCAATGGTTTGGTTGCATGAGCTGAAAAGTGGAAAATGGAATTCAATCCAGAGAAATGTGGAGTAATGCATTTGTGGAGAGCAAACAAAGCAAGGGAATACACATAAACGGGGGGATATTGAGACAAGTAGAAGAAGTGAGAGACCTTGGAGTGTATGTCCACAGGCCCCTGAAGGTGGCAGGACGTGTGGTTAGAGAGGTGAAGAAGACATATGGAATGCTTTCCTTTATTGGCAGAGGTATAGAATACAAAAGCAGGGATGTAGTGCTGGAGCTGCATAAATCTCCAGTTATACCATAGCTGCAGTTTTGCATACAGTTCTGATCACCACATTACAGGAAGGACATAATTCCTTTGGAGCCAATACACAGGAGATTTACAAAAATATTTCCAGGGCTTAAAGGTTGCAGCTATGAGGAAAGTGTAGATCATCTCGGATTGTTTTCTTGAACAGAGGAAGCTGAGGAGTAACTTAATTGAGGAATATAAATTTTTAAGGGGTCTAGATAGAGTAGGTAGGAAGGACCTGTTTTGCCTCGCATTGAGGTCAATTACCAGGGTGCGGTGGGGGGGGGGGGGGGCATAGATTTAAGGTTATTGGTAGAAGGATTCGTGGGGACACGAGGGAAAGCATTTTCACCCAGAGGGTAGTGGGTGTCTGGAACTCACTGCCTGATTGGTGGTGGAGTCAGAAACCTTCAACTAATTTAAAAGTTAGCTTGACATGGACCTAAAGTGCAAGGCTACGGACTGGGTGCTGGAAGGTAGGATTAGATGGAGTGACTAGTTTCTTTTTCTTTTTTTCAGCTGGAACAGGCACGATGGGCTGAATGGTCTCCTTCTGTGCTGTAACTTTTCTATGGTTGAACGGTTCTGCAGTAACACTCGGAAGGAACACTTAAAACAGCAAGAAACTATGTTTTAAAAATTAGAAGAAGCTGATTTAGTGGCAAATCTGGCAAAAAGCGAATTCGCAAAGCAAGCATAACCTACCTCGGTCATATAGTTGGACAAGTGTTGCCATAAATGTCAAAAGCACAAGCCTCACTGGAGGTTCCTATCCCTAAGACTAAGTGTGAAATCATGAGGTTTTTGGTATGTGTGGTTTCTGAAGAAACTTTGCACCAAATTTAAGTGCTGTAGGCAATCCACTAACTGATTTGCTACAGAAAAAGAAAACCAAGGTAGCGTGGTCAGGTGAATTCCAAGCATCGTTTGAAAAGCTAAAGGAAGTTTTGACTAGTGAACCAGTGTTGGCTGCTTCAAATTTTACAAAGCCCTTCAAGGTAGCGATTGATGCTAATGACCTGGGGGTCGGTGCAGTCCGATTACAAGATGATGAATGAAGCATAGAACAGCCAGCAGGGTAATTTTTCAAATGAATTAAAGCGCTACCAATAAAGTATTTAACTTTGTTGAGATGACTGAGTAAGAATGATTCAACACAAAATTGTGTTAACTACCAGTAGAGTGAATGAGGGGCATGAGTGCGAATTTTTAAAAAAATGTTTTCAACTCCTATTTTTACATTGCAATGAAATGCATTCAAGAATGGTATTTTATTTCACCAAGGCCGGAAGTGTTACAAAAGGTTTTATTTTGGTTCTAAAATCGTAGAATTCTGTGTGTTTTAAAAACTGAAAGAAAAAAGATTTTCAGTAGCCTTGGACATCTACAAATAGCTGGAATTTTTGGATGTTGACTTTGTATGCATGAACAGAAGAAGCATGCAGTTTAAAGGTAGCCAGCGAGGGGTTTGACCTTCTCAAAGGAACATTTTGAACGACATTGGAGATGCAAAGTCTGGTCGCGTGATAGGCTCAGTAAAGCTTTTCTTTCATTTTGGACTTTTAAAAACCAGTGATTTCGACAAAGAGCAGACATTTTGAATCTCAGAACTGACCTGCCTGGAGACCCAGACAAAGATCTCTCTCTGTAAAGGAAACCTGCATCTCTTGAAAATAAATGTTGCATTTGAAAGGTGGCAGGTTCCTATTGATTCCTGTCTCTGGAGAATTCCTGCATCCAATGAGATTCCTGTTGCCTACTGTATTTTGGGAAGTCCGGGATCCTGAACAAAGCTTCTACTGCTGTGTTGTTGTTATGAGTCCTGAGCAGACCGGTTGCTGCACCCCTCTTGCAAAACATGTATGGTGCCTGCTGTAGTTAAATTGCCTTGAACACCTACCAATCAACGACTGTTCATCAACCTCGTCTGGAGAGACTGCAAGTCGCCTCCTACTATTCGACTCTGTGACACCTCACCCAATCGAAGATTTCCTTCCAGAATGTGACTAACTGATTTATTTTTATTATTCCTTCTATTCCTAAGAAACAGCTGTAAACCAAAATCCTTTTCCCCGATTAACTGTGTTTTTTTTAATGTATGGATGGCTGCATGTGAGCTAAGAAATCAATGAGTTTTCTTATGTATATATTTCTCGCATTACTAGTTAAGACTTATTTATTTTCTAATAAATAGTTAATGTTCTTTTTGTTGTATAAAGAGACATCGTTTGATGTAATTTATTCTGGAGGACAAATAGAGCGTCAAATGTGGCTGTTCTTCAGTAGTTGGTACAATTCATTGATATACTGTGATCCGTGGAGAAATGGGACTGAATTAACAGTGCATTTCTACTGCCTTGGTCGTAACATTCTATTCAAGAAAGGAGGGACACAGAAAGGAGGAAACTACAGGCCATTTAGCTTGACATCTGTGGTCAGGGAAATGCTGGCATCTATTATTAAAGTGATCATAGCAGGGCACTTAGAAAATGTAATCAGGCAAAGTCAATATGGTTTTATGAAAGGGAATTAATTTTTGAATAATTTATTGGCGTTCTTTGGTGAAGTCACAAACAACATGGATAACGGGGAACCTGTGGATGAGGTGTGCTTTGATTTCCAGAAGACATTTGACAAGATGCGGCATGAAAGGTTACAAAGCAAACTAAGCGCCCATGGTATAGCAAGTGACATATTAGCATGGGTAGAGGGTGGTTCGCTGACAGGAAGCAGAGAGTAAGAATAAATGAATCTATTTTGGGGTTGACAAGCTGCAACTAGCGGAGTGTCATAGGGATTATTGCTGGGGCCTCAGTTATTTATAATGTATTTGAATGACTTGGATGAAGGGGCCGAATGTATGGTTGCTAAATTTGCTGATGACACAACGATAGGTAGGAAAGCAAGTTGTGAAGAGGACATACAGTGTCTGAGCCATAGCCGTTCTATGGACAGGCTAACTGAACGAGCAAAAATTTGGAAAATGAATATAATGTAGGAAAATGTAATGTTATCCACTTTGGCAGGAAGAATAGTGAAGCAGCATATTATTGGAATGGAGAGAGATTGCAGAACTCAAAGGTAGAGAGCAATCTGGGTGTCCTGGTAAATAAATCACAAAAGGTTGCGATGTAGTCCAATCTAGCATTTCTGGTATTGATCTTACTCGAATATCCCTGGTACTGATCCAACTCTGAGCAATACATGTAGCGACTCTCATTTAGCCTTCCTGGTTTGACCTTAGTCTAACATTGCTAGTGGTGATTCTAAACTAACATGACTGGTATTGACCTCACGCTAACATTGCTGGTAGTTATTCTAATCTACCATTACTAGTATTGACTAGTAATGACTGGTGGTGATTATAAGTGAACAGACCTGGTGCTGAGCTTATTGTAACATTACTGAACACAACTCCACTCGAACATCAATGGTGGTTATTCTAGCCTAATCTACTGGCGTTGGCCCGATTTTAACGTTACTGTTGCTCACTTTTCGCGGACATGACGGTTGCTGACCCAACTGTAACGTTACTGTATGTAACTGTACTTTAACATTACTGATGGTGAAACGAAAACAAAAAATGCTGGAAATAATCAGTAGGTCAGGCATCATATGTGGAGAGAAAAACAGTTAACGTTTCAGGTCTGTGTAACCTTTAATCAGAGCTGATGGTGATCTTGCACCAACGGTACTGGTTGTGATCCCCATACTACTGTTAATTATAGTAATCCGAAACTAGCATGACTGGTGGTGCCATTATTGTAACAATACTGGTGGTGAACTTACTCTAACATTATTGGTGATGACCTGATTCTAACATTACTGAGTGTAATTGCACGGTAACATTATTACTGCTGATTCGGTTTTTCCACCATATGCATGGTGACACTACTGCTGCTGGTTATTCTTCAGACCTGCTGATGTGTCATCTGCACTGACCACTCTCTACACTCCACTCCTACGGCACTTACTTCCTCGTCCTCTACAATTAATGTTTCTGGTTGAGCATTGTTGTTTCCAGTTTTCTATTGTGTTAATCTCTGTGTTTAGTTTCTGACCCACGTTTTCTCCATAGGACGACAGCCGAGCACTACATCCACATTATCACCCAATATTGATGCAATTACAAATCACCATTCAATATAACATTGTGAAATCACTAGTAATGTTAGAATAACGTAACTACCCATAACGTTAGAGTGGGATCACCATCAGGAATGCATGAGTCGGGTCACCAAAATAATATCAGAGTAGGTTCACCAGCAGTGATGTTTCTAGACTGATTATCACCAGTATTGTTAGAGGAGGGTCACCAAAAGAACAAAGAACAGTACTGCACAGGAACAGGCCATTCGGCCCTCCAAGCTGATCTTGCTGCCTGCCTAAACTAACATCTTCTGCACTTCCGGGCACTGTATCCCTCTATTCCCATCCTATTCATGTATTTGTCAAGATGCCTTTTAAACGTCGCTATCATAACTGCAACCACCACCTCCCCCGGTAGCAAGTTCCAGGCACTCACCACCCTCTGTGTAAAAAACTTGCCTCGCACATCCGCTCTAAACTTTGCCCCTCTCACCTTAAACCTATGTCCCCTATTAACTGACTCTTCCACCCTGGGAAAAAGCTTCTGACTATCCACTCTGTCCAAGCCACTCATAACTTTGTAAACCTCTATCATGTCGCCCCTCCACCTCCGTCGTTCCAGTGAAAACAATCCGAGTTTATCCAACCTCTCCTCATAGCTAATGCGCTCCAGACCAGGCAACATCCTGGTAAACATCTTCTGTACCCTCTCCAAAGCCTCCACGTCCTTCTGGTAGTGTGGCAACCAGAATTGCATGCACTATTCTAAGTGTGGCGTAACTAAAGTTCAGTACAGTTGCAGCATGACTTGCCAATTTTTATACTCTATGCCCCGACCGATGAAGGCAAGCATGCCATATACCTTCTTGACTACCTTATCCACCCGCATTGCCACTTTCAGTGACCTGTGGACCTGTACACCCAGATCTCTCTGCCTGTCAATACTCCTAAGGGTTCTGCCATTTACTGTATACTTGCCACTTGCATTAGACCTTCCAAAATGCATAACCTCACATTTGTCCAGATTAAACTCCATCGGCCATTTCTCTGCCCAAGTCTCCAACCGATCTATATCCTGCTGTATCATCTGACAAACCTCATCACTATCCGCAACTCCACCAATCTTTGTGTCATCTGCAAACTTACTAATCAGACCAGCTACATTGTCCTCGAAATCATTTATATATACTACAAAGAGCAAAGGTCCCAGCACTGATCTCTGTGGAACACCACTATTCACATCCCTCCATTCAGAAAAGAACCCTTCCACTGCTACCCTCTGTCTTCTATGACCGAGCCAGTTCGGTATCCATCTTGCTAGCTCACCACATATCCCGTGTGACTTCACCTTTTGTACTAGTCTGCCATGAGGGACCTTGTCAAAGGCTTTACTGAAGTCCATATAGATAACATCCACTGACCTTCCTTCATCAATCATCTTCGTCACTTCCTCAAAAAACTCAATCAAATTAGTGCGATAGGACCTCCCCTTCACAAAACCATGCCGCCTCTCGCTAATAAGTTAGTTTATTTCCAAATGGGAGTAAATCCTGTCCCGAAGAATCCTCTGTAATAATTCCCTACCACTGACGTAAGGCTCACCGGCCTATAATTTCCTGGATTATCCTTGCTACCCTTCTTAAACAAGGGAACAACATTGGCTATTCTCCAGTCCTCTGGGACCTCACCTGCAGCCAATGAGGATGCAAAGATTTCTGTCAAGGCCCCAGCAATTTCTTCCCTTGCTTCCATCAGTATTCTGGGGTAGATCCCATCAGTTCCTGGGGACTTATCTACCTTAATGCTTTGCAAGAAACACAGCACCTCCTCCTTTTTGATAATGAGATGACTGAGACGATCTACACTCCCTTCCCTAGGCACATCATCCACCAAATCCTTCTCTTTGATGAATACTGACACAAAGTACTCATTTAGTACCTCGCCCATTTCCTCTGGCTCCACACATAGATACCCTTCTCTGTCCGTGAGTGGGCCAATCCTTTCCCTCGTTACCCTCTTGCTCTTTATATACGTATAAAAAGCCTTGGGATTTTCCTTCATCCTGTTTGCAATGACTTTTCATGACCCCTTTTAGCCCTCCTGACTCCTTGCTTAAGTTCCTTCCTACTGTATTTATATTCCTCAAGGGATTTATCTGTTCCTAGCTTTCCAGCCCTTACAAATGCTTCCTTTTTCTTTTTGACTAGGCTCACAATATCCCACATTATCCAAGGTTCCTGAAAATTGCCAAACATATCCTTCTTCCTCACAGGAACATGCCGGTCCTGGATTCTAATCAACTGACATTTGAAAGACTCCCACATGTCAGATGTTGATTTACCGGCATACAGCTGTCCGCAATCTAAATTCTTCAGTTCTTGTCTAATATTGTTACAATTAGAGTTCCCCCAGTTTAGCACCTTCACCCGAGGACTACTCTTTTACTTATCCACAAGTGCCTTAAAACTTATGGAACAATGGTCACTGTTCCCGAAATGCTCCCCTACTGAACCTTCAACCACCTGGCCGGGCTCATTCCTCAATACCAGGTCCAATATCACCATCAGTAATGTAAGGGTAGTCTCACTACCCATAACGTTACAGTAGAGTAACCAACAGTAAAGTCGTAATTGCACAGACACCAGTAAAATTATCACCCATAGTGTTAGCGTAAAATGACCACTAGTAATAGTAGAGTAGGGACACTACCAGTTATGCTAAGGAAGAACCATTGCATTTAACGCGAGATTACTTGTAACCACATTTAATGGTAGTGTAAAGATCACCACCAATAATGTTAGTCTAACATCACCACCAGTAGTGTTAGAGAAGGGACGCTATTCTTAATATTTCTGTAGAATTGCTAACAGTGAATTTAGTAATGCAACAAGCACCAGTAATATTAGAAGCAGGGTCTCCATCAAGAAAATGTTAGTGTAAGTTCACCCTCAGCAATGTAAGGGTAGACGCACCAGCGAAGTTGTTCATGCCAAGAACAACACCATTTAAGTCTGAGTCGCGTCACCGCCCATAATGATAGAGTATGGTGACCACCTATAATGTTAGACAGTTGCCACCATTAACATTAGAGTTGGGTTGCCACTATTAATATTAGACTTCATGAGCTGCAATGCAAATAAACTCCCAAAGTAAGTAGTTTGCCACTGGCACATATCAATGATATGAAGCGGTGCATAATAATTCTTCTGCGTTTTAATTCATTCATTGGATGTGGGCATCACTGGATAGACCAGAATTTATTGCCCATCCCTAATTGCTCTTGGCAAGGTTGTGGTGAGCTGTTTTCCTCAACTGATGCAGTCTATATTGTTTAGGTTCACCCACAGTGCTGTTAGAAGGGAGTTCTAGGATTTCGACCCAGCAACAGTGAAGGAATGGCGATACAGTTCCAAGTCAGGATAGTGTGTGGCTTGGAGGGGAACTTGCAAGTGATGGTGTTCCCATGCATTTACTGCCCTTGTCCTTCTAGGAGGTAGAGGTCGTGGGTTTGGAAGATGCTATCTGAGGAGCCTTGGTGCGTTGCTGCAGTGCATGTTGTAGATGGTGCACACTGATGCCACTATGTGTCAGTTGTGAAGGGAGTGAATGTTTGTGGATGGGGAGCCAATCATATGTGCTACTTTGTCCTGGATGGTGTCGAGATTCTTAAATGTTGTTGGAGCTACATACATCTCGGCCAGTGGAGATTATACCATCACACTCCTGACTTGTACCTTGTAGATGGTGGACAGACTTTGGGGAGTCAGGAGGTGAGTTACTCGTCGCAGGATTCCTAGCTTCTGACCTGCTCTTGTAGCCATGGTATTTATATGGTTACTCCAGTTCACTTTGTAGTCAATGGTCACCCCCAGATTGTTGACAGTGGGGGATTCTGCAATGTTAATGCCATTGAATGGCAAGGGGAGATAGTTAGATTCTCCCTTGTTGGAGATGGTAATTTCCTGTCACTTGTGTGGCACGTATGTTACATGCCACTTATCAGCCTAAGCCTAGATATTGTCCAGGTCTTGCTGCATTTCTGCATGGACTGTTTCACTATCTAAGGAGTCGCAAAAGGTGTTTAACATTGTGCAATCCTCAGCGAACATCCCCACTTCTGATTTAATGATTGAAGGAAGGTCATTGATGAAGCAGCTGAAGATAGTTGGGCCCAGGACACTACCATGAGGAACTCCTGCAGTGATGTCCTGGAGATCAGATGATTGAACACCAAGGTTAAAAAGATAGGCAGGGTGGTAGGGGCTGGAGGAAGTTACAGAAAAAATGCATGTTGGATGGGTTGGAGGTGGTTACAGAGATAGGGCAAAATTTAGGGACTGGGGGAGGTCATCCAGATGGGAACTAATGTATCGACTGGAGGATGTTACAGAGATCGGTGAGTTGTAGGGCTTGAGGAGGTTAAAAACATGGGAGTGGCCGGGGGGGGGTGGGTGGTGGTGGATGGGGTAGGGTGGGTGAGGCCTTGGAGGAATTTGAAAACAAGGATAAATATTTTAAAATTGAGATGTTGTTGGACCAGGAGTGAATGTCGCTTAGTGAAGGCGGGGAGATGGGTGAACATGACTTGCTGCGTGGTAGGACATGGGGAAGCAGAAAGTTGGAAAATGGTGGGGGGAGGGGAGGGGGCGGGTGGCAGTCAGGAGAACGTTGGATTTGCAAGTTTGGAGATAACAAAGGCAGAGAAGAGGATTTCAGCAGCAGATGAGTTGAGGCAAAGGAGGCGACGGGCATTATTCACCCACCAGCAAACACTGAGTGGCACTGTGAGATTTAGACCTCACATGAACCCATTCCATAACCACATGTACAGACTCACAGACCTTGATTACATACTGCAGAATAATTCTCCACTCATCAGGGTCTGTGAAAAAAAATAAATAAATAATATTCGTCTGTTATCGTCTGTGAAGCATTTTTTTCACAGTATGGTTGGAGGAACTTTACTCTGTTCCTAAGCTGTGCTGAACCTGCTCTGGGAGTGTTTGATGGGCTACATTAATGGCCGTGTACAGTCCTCTATCAGGCTGTGTAGAAGCAGAGCATCTTCATTACACAACGGGTCAAAGGGAACGATTCACTTCTGTCAGCTACTGGGAAGAGAGACTGACCTTAACATCAACGCAGCGTTTGACAGAGTGTGGCATCGAAGAGCCCGAGTAAAGTTAAAGTCGGTGGGAGTCCTCTGGTTGGAATCATACCGAGCACAAAGGAAGATGATTGTGGTTGTTGGAGGTCGATCATCTCAGTCCCAGGACATCACTGCAGGAGTTCCTCAGGGTAGTGCCCTAGGCCCAACAATCTTCAGCTGCGTCCTCAATGAAGTGCCCTCCATTGAAAGGTCAGAAGTGGGGATGTTCACTGATAATTGCACAGTGTTCAGTTCCAATCGCACCTCCTCAGATAATGAAACCCCATCAGAAAATGTTGGAAATACTGAGCAGGTCAGGCAGCATCTGTGGAGACAGCAACAGAGTTACTGATTCAGCTCGATGCTTTCCAGATTTCCAGCATCCACAGAATGTTGCCTCAGAAAATGAAGCAATCCATAGCCAAATGCATCAAGACCCGGACAACATTCAGGCTTGAGCTGACCAGTGGCAAATAACATTCACGTCACACAAGTGCCAGGCAATGACCATCTGCAACAAGAGCGAATCCAACCACCTCCGCTTGGCATTCAAAGCATTATCCCATCGCTGAATCCGCCAGCATCAACATCTTGGGGAAACATTGACATCAAACTTAACTGAACAAATCACATCGATAGTTTTTTCACCCAGCGGCTGGTAGCAGTCTGGAACTCACTGCCTGAAAGGATGGTAGAGGCAGAAACCCTCATCACATTTAAAACAATCTCTTGGAAATGCACTTGAAGGAATAACCTCTCCATGTTTAAAATGGGTAAGGAATAACTCTCCTAGTCTGCACTGCCCCATCGAACACTCTCAGAGAAGGTACAGCACGGGTTAGATACAGAGTAAAGCTCCGTTTAAACTGTCCCTGGAGTGTTGGATTAACCTGGGTCACTCACTGTGCCCGGCTCAGGCTCGAGACTCACCTGTCTCAGTCCACTGAGACGCTCCTGTATCACTTGCCTTAATGTCAGCAGATGCCGGGTTTGAGAGCAGGGCAGGCACACAGGATTAGGACGACTGCTCATGTGGAGGATAAGCATCAGTAATCTCTCAGAGAATCAGAACAGACCAGCGAGAATCAAAAAAAGGAAACTTGCGTCTAGTTTGTGAGCCTCACTCTCTGGAATGTTTAGTGAGAATGTTGAGCCAGTGAAATTTTGCCCCAGTGATATAGATATTATATGACCTTATTCCAACAGTGAGGTACCGTGTGTACTGTAAATATGGACTGAAATAACAATGTAACTGATGAATTTTCAGCTGAATACTGTGACTACAGTTATACCTGCTATCCTCTGAGAATGTACATAAGACACGATGGGATGAAGCCAAAGTAGACACTGTTGAATTTGCTAGCTTGATCTTTGTGGGAACACAAGGATTAAGTAAGTTAAAAATATTAAATGGTCAATTCATTTGTACAAGCAAACACTCAACAGAAATGAATATGTCCGGACCCCTCATGACTTTGAACACCTCTATCAAATACAATCTTAAGTTTCTCTTCTCTATGGAACACAACCCCAGCTTCTCCAATCAATCCACATAACTGAAGTCCCTCATCCCGGGAACCTTGCTTGTGAATCTTTTCTGCACCCTCTCTAATGCCCCCACATCCTTCCTGAAGTATGGTCTCCAGAATTGGACACAATACTAGTTGAGGATGAACCAGTGTTTTATAAAGCTTCATCATAACCTCTTTGCTTTTATACTCCAAGCCTCTATTTACAAAGCCTGGGATCGCATATGCCTTTTAACCACTTTCTCTACTAGCCCTGCCACCTTCAATTTGTGCACAGATATCCCCAGGTCTCTCTGTTCCTGCACTCACTTTCTTCTGGTCTTAGGTTCTCATGACAGAGAGGGACAGGAGGACAGGGAGATCCAGAAATAAGGAGGGGGAGAGAGAGCAAACAAAGAGGAAACACAAATGGGAACACTACCACCTGCAAGTTTCCCTTCAAGTCACACTCCATCCTGACTTGGACCTCTATCGCCGTTCCTTCACTGTCACTGGGTCAAAATCTTGGAACTCCCTGCCTAACAGGACCGTGGGTGTACCTACCCCACGTGGGTTCAAGAAGTTTCAAGGGCAATTAGGGATGGGCAATGAATGCTGGCCTAGCCAGTAATGCACACATCTAACAAAATGAATTAAAAAGATAACAATTTGGCAACAAGTCACTTGAGGAGATATCAGACGAGACACAAGAACACAAGAAGTAGAAGCAGTGGGCCATTCAGCCCCTCGAGCCTGCCCTGCCATTCAATAAGATCATGGCTGATCTGTCCCAGGCCTCAACACCTCTTTCAGGCCTGCATCTCATAACCCTCGACACCCCGAAATTTCAAAAATCTCCCTACCTCCTCCTTAAGTACAATAAGGTCCTAGCCTCCACAACTCTCTGAGAATTCCAGACATTTACCACCAAAATCCTGGTCAAAGAGCTTGGATTTAGGAAGTGTCTTCAATTAGGAAAGAGAGTCAGTGAGACGGAGAGGTTTAGGAAAAGAATTTCAGAGTTAGGGCCTTGGCATCTTGAAGGCACGGTCACTAAGGGTGTAACGATTCAAATTGGGGATGTGCAAGAGGCCAGAATTAGAGGATCGCAGATATTGGAGGATTGTGGAGCAGGAGGAGATTGCAGAGATATGGAGGGGTCATTTGTGGAAGACAATTCCAAAATTCCACCACCCTTTGTGTGTAGAAGTGTTAATAGATTTCAGCTTGAAAGGATTTTAGATTAATTTTCTATTTTTAGACTGTACCCCTCATCCGAGACTACCCCAACCAGTGAGAAGATTTTCTCTCTAACTACCTCATCAGCTTCCAGGATTTTCTTATAAACTTTGATCAAATCACCCCTTACCCTTCTTAATTCCAGGGCTACAGAGTAAAGCACTTACTACACTGTCCCATCAAATGCTGCCAAGCCAAGTTATCTACAGAGCAAATCTCTGTCTTCTCTGTTCTAACAAACACTCCCAGGTCAGGTGCAGTATGAGGTTAGATACAGAGTAAAGCTGCCTCTATATATGCCTCTCTTTCTACTCCTCCATTCAAATGGAGAATAACAGTGCGAAAGACAGGGATAGATATATCGAGAGAGAATAACAGAGAGAGGGAAGGATAGCATTGGGGAGAGAGTACCAGAGAAAAAGAGGAAGAGATTGGGATGGAGAGTGTCAGTCAGTGTTCCTGTAAAGCTGTGTGCAGCAGCCTGGAAAGTATCACACAGGTCCTGTTCCGTGATAAATTATACACGACTTCAAAGATTCTTAAAAACTTAAAGGGACAGCGCATGAAAAAATAACTGGCCCTGCACAGCAACTAAACTTTCTGGGAAACATTGGACCCAGCAGTGGCTCCGTGGGTAATAATCTTGCCTCTGAGTTGTACATTTGTGGGTTCAGCTCAGAACGCAAAATCTAGGCTGATGCCACCCAACCGAAAATCAGAACAGACCAGCGAGACTCAGAAAAGGAAACTTGTGTTGAATTTATGAGCCAGGCTTTCTGGAATGTTTTCGTGTTTGAATAAATTTTTAATATTTGCCGATGATACCAAACTTGGAGGAGATGCAAACAGTGAGTATGATACCAATCGACTGCAACAGGACATAGATAGGCGAGCAGAATGGGCAGACAGGTGGCAGATGGAATTTAATACAGGCAAATGTGAGGTTATGTATTTTTGCAGAAGGGATCGGGAGAGGCAATATAGACTTAATGGCACAGTTCTAGGGAGGGTGCAGGGACAGAGGGACCTGGGGGTACTTGTACATACATCTTTGAAGGTGGCAGGACATATTGAGTGAGTGGGAGGGGAGGGTTTAGCAAAGTGGATTGGGGACAGCTACCTTAAGGTAAATGAGTTTCAGAGCAGTGAGATTTAGTGAGGGTTGAGAACAAATATTTTCCCACAAAGACAAACAGAGTGAGACTCCCAAATCTAGATCCCCTTGGATGTCAAGGCTCAAGCCGGGTAGCATAAAGCACAGAAGGGAAGCTTATGTCAGATACTGAGAGCTCAATACCACAGAAAGACAAGAGGAGTGAAGAAAGTGCAGATGTGAAATTAAAAAGCAAATTAGGAAAGCAAAGAGAGGGCCAGAAAATAATATTGCCAAGTAAAAGCAAGAAAAACACCAAGATGCTTTAAAAATACATGAAGAGCAAGAAGATAACTAAGGAGAGAGTATAAGGGGCCAAAAAGAGAATGTGTGTATGGAGATGGGAGATGTGGGCATGGTTCTTCATGAATACTTAGTGTCTGTCTTTATAAAGAA
Source organism: Heterodontus francisci (assembly GCF_036365525.1). Classification (NCBI taxonomy): domain Eukaryota; kingdom Metazoa; phylum Chordata; class Chondrichthyes; order Heterodontiformes; family Heterodontidae; genus Heterodontus; species Heterodontus francisci. The sequence continues at coordinate 30,700,805 of NC_090412.1, read as the reverse complement.
GGGGGAACGATGCAGACATTGTAGTTAAAGAGGAGTGTGAAATATTGGATGGAATAAACAGAGTGAGGGGAAATATTAAGGTGTTTGGAATCTTTGAAAGGGGATAAATGGTCAGGCCTGGATGCATTGGAACCAGTTCAGAGAAGGTTCACTAGGCTGATTCCTGGGATGAAGGGGTTGTCTTATGAGGAATGGTTGAACAGGTTGGGTCTATACTCATTGGAGTTTAGAAGAATGAGAGGTGATCTTATTGAAACAAAGAAAATACTTAAAGGGATAAATAGGGTAGATTGAGTTAAGATGGCTCCTTTGGTTGGGGAGTCTAGAACCAGGGGACACAATTTCAAAATAAGGAGGATGCCACTTAGGACAGAGATGAGGAGAAATTGCTTTGCTCAGAGGATTGTGAATCTTTGGAATTCTCTACCCCAGAGGGCTGTGGAAGCTCAGTCACTGAGTATGTTTAAAGCAGAGATTGACAGTTCTCTAAATACCAATGACATAATGGGATATGGGGATAGTGTGGGAAAAAGACTGAAGTGGATGATCAGCCATGATAGTATTGAATGGTGGAGCAGGTTCGATGGGCTGAATGGCCTACTCCTGTTCCTATGTTCCCAAGCTGCTGAAATAGTTTCTCCCAAACTATGCCATCAGTTCCCCTTAATATCTCAACAACTTTGAACGAATCACCTTGATCCTCCTAAATTCCAGGGAGTAAATCCCCAGTTTGTGTAATATGACCTCGTAATTTAACCCTTAGAGTCCAGTTAACATTCTTCTAAATCTACACTGCACAAATGGACATGGAACCCCCCAAGTCTCTTTAGACCTCCAGTGTTTCTAGTTTTTCACCATTTATAAACTACTCTGTTCTAGTCTTTGTTTTACTGACATTGAGATCTATCTAGCACAGTTTTGCCCATTTACTTAAGAAATTAATATCTCTTTGTAATTTTATGCTTCCAGCTACACTGCTTACAATGCTGCCTATTTTTGTGTCATTGGCAAACTTGGGTATGTGGCATTCTAGCCCATTATCTTAAATTGTTTATAAATACAGCAAAACTGACACACACACGGGCTTTGTACTAGTAGACAGGAGTGAATCATTCCATCCTAGAGGTTTTTTAATTCCAGATTTATGTTTGTTTTAGAAAACACAGAATTCAAATTCACAACAGCCCAGAGTGGGAGTTGAACTCCTGCTTTTTCAATCAGCTCAGGCCTTCACATTTAAACACATAAAAAAGAGATTAATTTTCCTACTGCTGTTGTCTGACTTTCTCAGGTTTTGTATATTGTTCCCTTCTCCTCGTCTTCCATGTGTCTGAAGTCTTTGAAGGTTGTTAGACATTGGTAAACTACTTCATGTGGTGTTCTGTAAATACCTTCAATTCTGTGTATCTGCAAGGGACACAATTCAAATTGTCACCTTATTGCATTAACCAAAACCTGCAGGTCCATTCAAACACCCCTATTTCCTGTCTCTGCAAAGATAGCTCACACTTCCACAATGCAGGAATGTCTGAATGGAAACAGCTTTTGACACATTTCCCAACACGTTTGCTAACATTTATCAGGATGAAGTTAAATTCAAATGACAGATTGCAAGCACCAAATTGAATCTTTAAGATATAAAAAGTGACACAAATGAAATCCCAGATCTTTCTATCCCTGCACCCATTTAACATTGTACCATTTTAGTTTGTATCACTTCTCCGCAGCCTTCCTTCCAAAATACATCATTTTACATTTCTCAGCATTGAAGTTAACCTTCCATGCGTCTGACCATTTCACCAGACTGCCTCTACCCTCCTGAAGTCTACTACTATTCTCTTTCCTGTTTATTACATTGCAGATGGCATAATGTTGAAGTTGTGCCCTGTCAACCCAAGTCCAAGTCATTAATATATATCAAAAAGATCAGTGGTCCTAATCCAAACCCCTGGGGAATACCGGTGTCCCACAATGTACACTGTTTACAGTAAGTACAAAAGCAGGGAGGTTATGCTGAACCTTTATAAAGCTCTGGTTAGGCCGGACTGGAGAATTGTGTCCAGTTCTGGTCACCACACTTTAAGAAGGATGTGAGGGTCCTTGAGAGCGTGCAGAGGAGATTTACCAGAATGGTTCCAGGGATGGGGGATTTTAGCTACAAGGTTAAGTTGGTAAAGCTGGGTTTGTTCTCCTTAGAACAAAGGAGCTTGAGGGGGAATTTAACAGAAGTGTACAAGATTATGTCAGGCCAAGATACCACCTCCCCTTGGCATTCAAAGCATTGTCCCATCGCTGAATCCCCCAGCATCAACAACCTGGGGAAACATTGACCAGAAACTGAGCTGAAGAAATCACATCAATGCTGTGGCTACAATTGACTTACCCCCTGACTCCCCAAAGCCTTTCCACCACCTGCAAAACACAAGTCAGGTGTGTGATGGAATCTCTCCACTTGCCTGGATGAGTACAACACCTACAACACTCCAGAAGCTCGACAACATCCAGGACAAAGCAGCCCACTTGATTGGCACCCCATCCACCACTTTAAACTTGATCAGATCACCTCTTAACCTTCTAAATTCCAGGGATGCAGAGTAAAACTCCGTCTACACTGTCCCATCAAATGCTGCCAAGTTATTAGTTACCAACAGAATAAAGAGAGAGTAACAGTGAGAATGAACAGGGATAGATATAGAGAGAGAATAAGAGGGAGATGGAAGGATAGCATTGGGGAGAGAGTACCAGAGAGAAAGAGGAAGAGATTGGGATGGAGAGGGTCAGTCAGTGCACCTGCAAAGCTGCATGCTGCATCATTGAGGGAAAGACACAGCGAGAGATTGTAATTGAGAGGGAACAGAGGGAGGTCGAGATGGAGAGAGAAGAGGAGAGAGAGAGAAATATGGAGAGAGTAGCAGAGAGGGGAACTAGTGATTGAGCAAGAGAGATGGAGAGAGGGAGACAGAGAGAGATGGAGAGAATGATGGAGGGGGAGGGACAGACGAAGAGAGGGAGACATAGAGACAGAAGAAGGAGGGAGAAATAAACAGAGAGACAGAGAGAGGGAGGGAGAGAGAGAGACAGAGAGACATAGAGGGAGCCATAGCGAGACAGAGAGAGTGAGGGAGAGGGAAAGAGAGACGAAGTGAGGGAGGCATAGAGAGAGACTGAGAGAGAGAGAGAGAAAGAGAAAGAGAGAGAGAGAGAGAGAGAGAGAGAGAGAGAGAGAGAGAGAGAGAGAGAGAAAGAAAGAAAGAGAAAGGGAGGGAGTGGGAGAGAGACAGAGAAATTGAGTTAGAGGGAGAGAGAGAGAGAGAGAGAGAGAGAAAGAGAAAGGGAGGGAGAGGGAGAGAGACAGAGAGATGGTTTTCAGATTTCCAGCATCCACAGAATTTTGCCTCAAAGGGACCCTGCACTGCCAGAACTGTCCCAACCTTTTAACCTGATTGGACCCCTCATGATTTTGAACAGACAACATAGAACAAACTTAAAATGGCTGACTGATGTTTGTGGGTTTCTACGTTCTGAGAGAGGAGAGAGAGTCGGACAGGCAGATAGAGAGAAAACACAGACCGAGAGGGTGAGTGAGACACAGAGAGTGATAGCAGTCATTTTGTCATAGAACATAGGAAGAGAAGGAGGCCATTTAGCCCTTCAACCCTTTTCTGTCATTAAACAAGCTCATGGCTGATCTGTGATCGAAGACCATATACCCGTCTTGGCCCCTTATCACTTAATACTTTTGGTTAACAATAATCTATCAAACTGAGATTTAAACATTAACATCAATTGCTGTTTGTGGAAGAGAGTTCCACTTGCTCCAGTACAGTTTGAGATTTAAAAAAAACCTTCTTCCTCGCAAATCCCCTCAGCCTTTTCACTCTGCTCCCTCCAGACAGAATTGGCAACAAGACAGCAAGAAACAAACAGGAAACAGGGATTTCAGGAGAGAAAGGTTTCACCTGATGTTCTTGTCACAGGATTCTCTGTCATGGGAGAGGTCATTGCAGATCCTACAGAAATAAACAACTCATTAATATCAGACAGAGAATTTGAGTAAAATAGAGACCAGATCGGTGAAAGCTTTCAGTCTATCATAAAAAGTGAAATGGTCGAACAATGTTGTTATAGGAGAGGCCTAGCCTCCATTTGACTCCATTCAGATGGACGGATGGATATTAATATAAATAAAGATATATATTTGTATCGGTTGGAGATGGAATCATTTTTGGTCGTTAGAATATATTCAGTCTTGTTACTAGCTATCGGCAGCTGTATACAATTTCTAATTGCTCTGGTTTGATGTGGATAATATTTATGTTTGAAAGGATGGGGTGAATCTTATAACAATCTCCCCGAGATGAAGTGGGATTGAGGGACTGGAGTAAAGATCAGTAATAGTGCAATGCACTTTACACGACTTAGTAACAAACTGTGTAGTGTTAAAGTTTAATAAATCACTGTTGTGGTGCACCGTGACAATTGTTAGCAGTTATTTTTAACAATAGGGATTGTTTTCCTCACAGGATTTTCGATTGTATTTTCCTTTATTGGCCGCTGTATGGAATATAAGAGCAGGGAGTTTATGCTGGAACTGCATAAAACACTGGCTAGACCACAGCTGAGTACTGCATACAGTTCTGGTCAGCACATTAGAGCAAAGATGTGATTGCAGGAGAGAGGATACAGAGGAGATTTACAGAGGATGTCGTCAAGAATGGAGAAATTTAGCTATGAGGAAAGATTTGACAGGCTAGAGTTACTTTGAAACAGAGGCGGCTTAGGGGAGATTTAATGCAGATGTATCAAATTATGAGGACCCTACATAGAGTGGCAGTGAGGCCTGGACAATGTATGTCAGCCAAGAGCAACGTCTCAATTCATTCCATCTTCGCTGACTCCGGAGAATCCTTGGCATCAGGTGGCAGGACCGTATCTCCAACACCGAAGTCCTCGAGACGGCCAACATCCCCAGCATATACACCCTACAAAGCCAGTGGCACCTGAGATAGCTTGGCCATGTGAGCCACATGGAAGATGGCAGGATCCCCAAGGACACATTGTACAGCGAGCTTGTCACTGGTATCAGAACCACCGGCCGTCCATGTCTCCGCTTTAAAGACGTCGGCAAACGCGACATGAAGTCCTGTGACATTGATCACAAGTCGTGGGAGTCAGTTGCCAGTGATTGCCAGAGCTGGCGGGCAGCCATAAAGGTGGGGCTAAAGTGTGGCGAGTCGAAGAGACTTAGCAGTTGGCAGGAAAAAAGATAAAAGCGCAAGGGGAGAGCCAACTGTGTAACAGCCCTGACAACCAATATTATCTGCAGCACCTGTGGAAGAGTCTGTCACTCTAGTATTGGCCTTTATAGCCACTCCAGGTGCTGCTCCACAAACCACTGACCGCCTCCAGGTGCTTACCCATTGTCTCCCGAGACCAGGAGGCCAAAGAAGAAGAAGAAGATAGAGTGGATGGGAAGGACCTATGAAGAACAACCCAAGCTCTCAAATCTATCTATATGTCTGAAAGAACTGAAATAAAGACAGAGAGAAAGAGAAAGAGGGACAGAGAGAGAGCGAGAGAGATAGAGAGGGGACGGGAGGGGGAGAAATAGAGTGCGAGTAGGAGGGAGAGAGGGACGGCAAGTGAGAGAGTGGGAGGGAGGGAGGGAGAGAGAGACAGGGAGAGAGAGACTGGCGGAGGGAGAGAGAGAGAGAAAGGGAGAGACTGGGTGAGGGACAGAGAAAGAGAGAGAGACAGACAGGGTGAGGCAGGACGTGAGGAATAAAATGTCCCAAAGGGATGGAACGTTTGAGGGGCCAAACGGCCTCCTGCTGTCTTCCTAAGGGCTTTACTAATATTACATCCTGAAATAAACAAGGTCGTGATGACAATTTTGAACAAATAAAATGGAATTTATGAACAATAGTTTCCCCTTTAAGATTACTGATCCTATCGGCTCCTAATGTGTTATAGTGCTCTATGATCCGATGGTCCTCTTCTGAGAGAGAGAATGAGAGAGATAGACGGGCTGCGGGAGAGAGAGAGAGAAAGATACAGATTTGGGGTGAGGGAGAGAGAGAGAGATGGGGTGAGGGACAGAGAGAAGGAGTGAAGGAGAGCGAGACTGGCTGAGGGACAGAGAGAGAGACACACACAGTAAGGGAGAGGGTGAGGAATAAAATGTCTCAAACCGATAGGATGGGCTCGAGGGGCCGAACGGCTTCCTCCTCTCTTCCTAAGGGCTTTATTAATATTACATCCTGAACTAAACAAGGTCGAAATGATAATTTTGAACAAATAAAATGGAATTAATTAACAATAGTTTCTCCTTTAAGATTACTGATCCTATCGCCTCCTAATGTGTTATAGTGCTCTATGATTTGATGGTCCTCTTCTGAGCGAGAAAGAGAAAGGGAGAGAGAGAGAGAGATGGGCTGCGGGAGAGAGAGAGAGAAAGATACAGAGATGGGGTGAGGGAGAGAGAGAGGAAGGAAGATAGAGAGATGGGGTGCGAGAGAGAGAGAGAGAGAGTGTGTATGTGACGGGATGAGAGAGAGATAGATCGAGACAGGGTGAGGGAGGGAGAGAGACGGGTAAGGAGGAGAGAGAGTGACTGGCTGAGGGACAGAAAGAGAGACACACACACAGTAAGGGAGAGGGTGAGAAATAAAATGTCTCAAAGAGATAGGATGGCTCCAGGAGCCGAACGGCCTGCTCCTCTCTTCCTTAGGGCTTTATTAATAATACATCCTGAAATAAACAAGGTCATGATGATGATTTTAGCCAATTAAATTGAATTAATTAACAATAGGTACTCCTTTAAAATTATTAATCCGAATTCACAATTTTGCTTGTGTAAATTTGGGATTGATAGATAATTTCCTGTTTATTAACATCACGGCACAAATAAATATTGGAAGATGCAATGTCATGTTGTTCCCATCCTTGTTCAAACTCCTACTGACTCACTCGAAGGTTTAAATCTAAGGAGCAGTTCTGTCGGTGTGGGGTCCCTTTAAGAGGTTGGGACTAACCCTCTCCCTGTTCCCCCTCGGGGTCACAGTGTTGGGTCAGGGGTCACAGACGGCACAGACACTGGGATTGACCCATGACCCCTGACCCCAAAGACAAACAAAAATTCTCCTGGCCCCTGTGAAATCAGATTGACAATAAATTTAAACTCCGAGAGTGAAATATGAAAGGAGAAAAGAGAGATTTTGATGTTTGTAAAAACATGATTTACACAGAGGGAAGTGTTTGTGTTTATCTGTCTAAGTTGGTCAATGTGAATATATGTGTATCTGTGTGGATTTCTCTCTCTGTCTCTCGGTCAGTGGGAATGGATGTGCCTGGGTGTGGGTTTCGATGTGTGTGTGTGTGTTTATCTGGAAATGTCAGTCTGCCTGTGTTTATTTGACTGTCTTTGTGTCTGTGTGTGGGTTTGTGTCTCTCTGTGTTTGTGTTTCCAATGCTGGATGTGAGGGTTTGAGAAGACACTGAAGGACATTTTCTCATCCAGTGGAGAACTCATGGGTGGAACTGAGGAACAGAAAAGGATCTAAAACTGTAATAGGCGTTGTGTATAGACCCCCTTGTGGCAGTTCTGAGGTGTGAGATTAGACAAATGTGTAACAAAGGCAGAGGAGTATTAATGGGGGATTTTAACTTACACAGAGATTGGGAGAGGCAGAATAGCACCTGCCAGAAAGGTAGTGAATTTCTAGAATGTGTCTGGGATAGTTTCCTGCAGCAATATGTCCTAGATGTAACAAGGGGACAGGCAATATTAGATTTAGTAATGAGTAAGGAGCCAAATTTAATTAGTAGCCTAACTATGCATGAATATTTATCAAATAGTGGTCACAACATGATTGAATTCAAGGTAGCTTTTGAAATTAAAAAGCACGAATCAGCGACTAGAATTTTAGACTTGTGTCAGGCTGACTTTACTGGGATGAGACACAGACTGTCCACGGTAAATTGGGAAGATCTGTTAATGGGTGAAAAAACTGAAAAACAGTGGAGAATATTGAAAGAGACATTTAACAAAATACAGAGCAAGTATATACCCGAGAGGAAAAAGCTCCACTTCACAGAAAAAACAGCCATGGACAACCAAAGAGACGAGGGACAGCATAAAAGTAAAAGCAAGGGCTTACAAAAGTGCAAAACGCAGCACAGATCCAGCCGAATGGGATAGATACAAATACCAGCAAAGGGTCACAAAGCAGCTTATCAGAGCTACTAAAAGAGATTATGAAATGAAACTTGCAAGGGACATCAAAATCAATAAGAAATTTTATATTTACATAAAGGGAAAGTGGGTGGTCAAGAGCAATGTCGGCCCACTAAAAGCTTAAAATGGAGATATTGTCATTGATAATGGGGAAATGGCAGACATGTTGAACAATTACTTTGCCTCAGTATTTACAGTTGAAAAGGAGGGTAACTTACCGGAAGGCCCAAAAAATTAATAGCCGATAGGGGACAGGGCCTTAACACAATTAACGTAAGTAAAACATCAGTAACAAGGAAATTAATGGAACTAAAGAGTGAGAAATCCCCAGGACCTGACGGTTTCCATCCGAGGGTGTTAAAGGAAGTAGGAGAACACATTGTAGAGACCCTGACTGTAGTCTTTCAGAATTCCCGAGATTCAGGAGTGGTCCCTCTGGATTGGAAAGTTGCACATGTCACTCCACTGTTTAAGAAGGGTGAAAGGGGGAACCAAGGAAATTACAAACCAGTTAGAGTGACATCTGTGGTGCTCAAATTGTTGGAGTCTATAATCCAGGATAGGGTGACTGGACACCGAGAAAAAATTCAGTTAATCAGGAACAGCCAGCATGGATTCATGATGGGAAGGTCATGCCTGACAAATCTCATTGAATTTTTTTGAAGAGGTGAGTAAGGTAGTGGACAGGTGAATGTCTATGGATATTATTTATATGGACTTCCAGAAGGCATTTGATAAAGTCCCACATAAGAGACTGTTAACTAAGGTAGAAACCCAAAGATTTGAGGGAAAATTATTGACATGGTTAGGAAGTTGGTTGAGTGGTAGGCGACAGTGTGTGGGGATAATGGGTAAGTACTCTGATTGGCAGGATTTGACTAGTGGTGTCCCGCAGGGATATGTGTTGGGGCCTCAATTATTCACATTATTCATTAAAGACTTGGATGATGGCATAGTATGTCATATATCCAAATTTGCTGATGATACAAAGTTAGGCGGCATTGTAGACAGTCTCGACAATAGCATAAAGTTGCAAGGAGATATTGACAGACTATGTGAATGGGCAAAACTGTGGCAGATGGATTTCAATGTGGGCAAGTGTGAGGTTATCCATTTTGGACCAAAAAACGATAGAGCGGGGTATTTTCTAAATGGGAAGAGGTTAAGTACAGTGGATGTCCAAAGAGACTTGGGGGTTCAGGTGCATAGGTCTTTAAAATGCCACGAGCAAGTGCAGGAAATAATCAAAAAGGCTAATGAAATGCTAGCCTTTATATCTAGAGGATTGGAGTATAAAGACACAGAGGTTATGCTGCAGCTGTACAAAACACTGGTTAGACCCCACTTGGAGTACTGTGAGCAGTTCTGGGCACCACACGTTAGGAAGGATATATTGGCGTTGGAGGGAGTGCAACGTGGGTTTACAAAAATGATACCTGGACTGCAGGGGTTAAGTTACGAGGAGAGATCCACAAATAAGGCTTGTTCTCGCTAGAATTTAGAAGGTTAAGGGGTGATCTGATTAACGTCTTCGAGTTATTAACAGGAAAAGACAGGCTAGATAAAGATAAACTAATTCCATTGGCTGGAGATTCTAAAACGAGGGGACATAGTCTAAAAATTAGAAACAGACAATTCAGGAGAGATGTTAGGAAGCACTTCTTCACGCAAAGGGTGGTAGAGGTTTGGAACTCTCTCCCACAAACAGCAGTTGAAGCTAAAACAGTTGTTAGCTTTAAATCTGAGATAGATTTTTGTTAAGCAAAGATATTAAGGGATATGGGCCAAAGGCTCATATGGAGTTATATGGAGTTAGGGCACGGATCAGCCATGAACTCATTGAATGGTGGGACAGGTTAGATGGGCTGAATGGCCTACTCCTGTTCCTATCTTCCTATGTTCCTATAATCTCTTATTAAAGATCTTTCATCTTAACAAATCTGATGAATATACAGAAATATACTCCACAAAATACCAACCTATTGTATCTTAATACTTGTCAGGGCAAAAGTGCCTCTCTCAAACACTGCCGATGTTAGGTTTATATGGGCTGATGATACAAAGTTAGGTGGGACAGTAAGCTGTGAAGAGGGCACAAAGAGACTGCAAAGGAAGATTGACAGGTTAAGTGAGTGGGCAAGAAAGTGGCAGCTGGAATATCATGGAGAAATGTGAGGTTCTTCACTTTGGCAGGAAGAATAGAAACACAGAACATTTTTCAAATGGTGAGAAACTGTTAAAGGTTGGTGTTCAGGAAGGATATACTTGTCTTAGAGGTGAGGAGGAGAGAGAGAGAGAGAGAGAGAGAGACAGCGAGACGGGGTGAGGGGGAGAAAGAGGGAAAGAAACAGATGGGGTGAGGGAGAAGGTGAGGAATAAAATGTCCCAAAGATGCTACGCAGGGTGCATTAAAAAACAAAATCTGAAACCAAACCCACATAAGGAGCGATTGAGGCTGATGACCAAAAGCTTGGTCAAAGAGGTTAGTTTTAAGAAACGTCTTTAAGCAGGAATGAGAGGTAGAGAGGCGAGAGTTTGAGGGAAGAAATTCCCCAGTGTTAACAGGCAATGGCATTAATTCCTGATTGTCGGTAGAGATTTGATAGCAAGGAATATTAATGTTTACGGAGCCGAGAGAGCTCGATGTGAAAAGGGGCATATAAGCCATGACCTGAGTGAATGGGTGGGACAAGGTCGAGGGGCCGAATGGCCTCCTCCTAATGGTTTTATTAATATCACTGCCAATGCATTGATGGTTTTCTGTTTGAAAAAAGCTGACCAGGTGCGGGTTCTCTCTGGTCTCCCCTAAACCCTCCCGCCAGCCTTGGAAATAATTTGAGGGGGGAATTTTGCAGGAAATATTTTGCAGTGGTATGGGGGAATTTTGCCAGGGGGAATAATTTGAGCTGGGAATTTTGCGGGAAATATTTTGCCGCGGGGAATAATTTGAGGGGGGAATATTTGCGGGGTGGGGGGGGGGGGATCACTCCAGAAATAGAGACAATGCCGCAGGCAGAAATAGGGAAGACAGAAAGAGACAGCGAAATAGAGGAGGAGAAAAAGTGGAGGGAAAGAACAGAGACACAAGGAAATTGCAGGCAACAACGAGACAGACAGAAAGCCAGTGAGAAAAAGGCACACAGAGAATCACAGAGAGAGAGAGAGAGATTGAGAGACAGACGGAAAGAGAAAGCCATTGAGACAGAAAGACACACAATCACTCAGAGAGAAACAGAGAGACAGAAACACAAAGTTCAGGGGGAGGGGGAGGGAGATATGGAGGAACACAGAGAAACAGAGAGAGAGAGGGAAAAACAGAGAGAGAGAGAAAGAGACAGAAAGGGAGAGAGAGAGAAACACAGAGAGAGAGAAAAAAACAGAGAGAGAGAGAGAAACAGAGAGAGAGAGAAAAAAAACAGAGAGAGAGGGAGCTAGAGAGAAAAACAGAGAGAGAGAGAAAAGCAGTGAGGGAAAGGTGGAGAGAGAGAGAAACGCACAGAGAAAAAAACACACAGAGAGAAAAACAGAGAGAGAAAGAGAGAAACAGAGAGAGAGAGAGAGAGAGAAAAGCAGTGAGGGAAAGAGGGAGAAAATACAGAGAGAGAGAGAAACACAGAGAGAGACAACACACAGGGAGAGAAACACAGAGAGCGAAACACAGAGAGAGAGAGAAACAGAGAGAGAGGGAGAGACTGAGGGAGGGAGAGATTGAGCGACAGAGAGATTGAGAGAGGGAGAGATTGAGAGAGAGAGATTGAGAGAGATAGATTGAGTCAGGAGGAGGGAGAAAGATAGAGAGAGACAATAAAGATGTTATACTCACCATCCCACACGGTCTGCGCTCCATCGTTGGACTCTAACACCTTCCCTCCATCAGCTCGTCCATGGGGAAAAGATCCTGGAGAGGGAGATTGGGATGGGAATTGGAGAAAAGGGTCATGACTGGGACAGAGAGAGGGGTATTCAAACTGGACTCTCTCTCTCTCACACACACACACACACACACACACACACACACACACACACACACACACACACACACACACACACACAAACACACACACACTGTAATCAGCTTGCAATTCACCTGGGCGCAGAGACACAGAGACTAAGACACAGAAACTCACCTTCACAAACCAGCCGCAAGGAAAGAAAGAATGGAGGCTGATGTTGTCCTAATGTATCCTAGAACCGGTCACTCAAAACAACCAGTCCACGCAAAATACAGCTCATCCAACCAGATCTCAGCTTCCTCCATCTGGACACTGCCTCCCAGGTATGGGACAGTCCAAGGTGAGTCTCTGTGTAAACAGGGAATGGTGGAGGGAGGGATATTCCAGCCATATCCCAAAATGGACCATTCCAGACAGAAACCTGTCTGTCTGTCTCTCTCTCACTTCCTCCCCCAAAAACCTCATTAACAGAGCAGAAAAGCTGCAGTAATTTAAAAACTGGAGGGGCCGCTTAGGATAATGACCATTGAACACTCATTGTATTAAATGTCTTTCTCTATTCACCTCCAGTTAACAGGAAGTTCAGAAAATGACTGGAAATGTCTCACTGCAGTTACCTTGAAATTCTGACAAAGAGTTTTTGCTGAAGAGGCCGGTTTGACTGCAGTATAAACAGGCAGTTTTTATTCAGATTTCCAATTCCATTGTGTGACAAAGACTGAAACTAGAGACAAGTTAATGGTGCAGCCAAGAGAACTTTTACAACTGGTGAAATTTCATACAACAATTCTCACCCATATTTACAGTTATATTTCTCAATGATTCTTTGCACTGTATTTCATGCTGCTGTATTTATGTATTAGCCTGTATTCAGTCGAAAAAACTTTCTCTACATTTACAAGTTTAATGATATAAGGGTTTATAAAGCTGGGAAAATTGCCATTTAACACAAGTGGTATTAAAGATCATCCACTTTTCACCTCCAGTTTATATAAAGTTCAGCGATAAAGACCTCCACATTCTGAGTAGAGAACCAAATAGGCAGGGTGTTATTATCGTCTGCAAATTACGGACTGGCAGCTTGGTGAAAACAGATTCAATATTAACTTTTAAAAGACAACTGGATCAAAACTTCAATTCCTCTTATTTATAGTACGGAAGATACCAGCACAGAAAGAGAAGTGAGAGAGACAGAGATGCCATCATTCTTGTGATGAGGAACTCAACACAAATTATTTAGAGAGCTTTTATTTGTAAATGACTTTTTGAACTTTATTTGATGCTGTTGTTTTATTTTTGCATTACTGTTAATCACACAAAATAATTTTCCAAAGAGGAGCCAGTTTAATGACCCAGTTGACACAAGTTGTATTGAAATTCTTTTATGAAGCATCTCCAGTTTGCATAAAGTAAATTCCTCCTAATTTTGGAAACTTTCAAGCTCTCAGTGACACAGAATCTCCCATCAGCAATGGCCCACCATCGCCATCTGCTGGTAGCCCTGTCTCACTGCAGTTACTGCCCCCTCTCACCATCTCCATCTGCTGGTGTCCCTGTCTCACTGCAGTTACTGCTCCCTCTCACCATCTCCATCTGCTGGTGTCCCTGTCTCACTGCAGTTACTGCTCCCTCTCACCATCTCCATCTGTTGGTGCCCCTGCCTCACTGCAGTTACTGCTCCCTCTCACCATCTCCATCTGCTGGTGTCCCTATCTCACTGCAGTTACTGCCCCCTCTCACCATCTCCATCTCCCGGTGTCCTTGTCTCACTGCAGTTACTGCCCCTCTTCATCGTCATTGCAAGAAGGCAATGATCTGAATTAATGGCTGCACTTGGGCAAGTGAAGGCTTTCTTGATGCTGTTCTTGCATCTTTCACTGATCATCAGAAAATGTATTTGTTTTCCGTGAACATCTCCTGGACTAGTCCAGGTGTACAGTCTTATTGGGTGTTGTTTGAAAAGCGCATTCAAGATGACCAAGTAGTTTTCTTTACAGAACAGTATCAGGTGTTCAACTCTGCTGTTCTTTTTTCCTAGTCCATAAGCTCCTATCACATTTCCATGTCTATGTCCGCCAGCCTTTGCGTTCAAATCACGCATAACTATCAAGATGTCTTCACTCTTCACATGCTTCAGTGCTTTTAGCATCTCCTCATAGAAGGCTTCCACTTCTTCAGCACTCTGATCCTGCGTGGGCCCAAACAGTTGTATACAAACAATTTTCATTGGTTTCCCTTTGCATTTTGCCATAATCACTGTCTCTGATATTGGCTAGTATCCCTGTATGTTTCTTGCTACATTCTTTGTCATCATTATTCCAATTTCATTCCTATGTTCTCTACCAACTGAGAAGATCAACATCACTTGCTTTCCTTTGTCTATTTTCCTAGATTCCATCCATATAACCAACCAATCCTAAATTGTTGATGTTGAGTCTAAACAACTCTTTCATGCAGATATCTATTTTACCACGCTGGTCGGGTGTCCTCACATTCCAAAACTTCTTGTCTGGGTTTGAGAGTACCTCAACATTAAAACTTCCAGTACTGCCCACCTCAACATTCAACCCGCTGAGAAATAAAACGTCATCTCAATATCAAATTCCCTCAGTAAAACCCCGCCTTAACATCAGACCCTCCCAGTAACGCCCGCCTGAACATTCAGCTCTGGTCCTGGGCCCTGTCTCAGCTCCTGCCACTCACCAGCCCTTTCCACTCCTCTGTCATCGCCACACCGTTGCTTCCACTGCTCCTCGGGCATCGCTGCTTGCTGGCTCCCGCTACTCACCAGCCCTCGATGTTTCCTGGCTCCCGCCACTCCTCGGCCATTGCTGCTCTCTGGCTCCTGGCGCTCCTCGGCTCTAATAGATCATGTTTCATGAATCAAACTCCTCTGCCATTCGTCTACTCTCCATGCCACCTCCTTCCAAGCCAACATATTACTTTTTCTGGTTCCCTCTACTTCTTGTTTCTGACCATGCCTTTTAATGACTGTTAATTATTTCGCACACTTCAAAAACCTGTTGGTTATGTCAGCTCAATGCTTTTTTTACAAACTGTCCCATACACTTTGCCATTTATTTCAACGTTTTTGAAATGTTTTGGAAAATTAAAAAAAAATCAACGTTTATAAACGTTTTACTCACCAGTTTTAGGGGGGGAAAGGACTTAATAGGTTCGGTAAACACTGCTCACCTTCCTGTAAGCTCCAGGCTAACCTTTGGGACATGCCTTATGCTGCTGTTAGTTTTGGCTGATTTTGGCTGAGCCTGTCTCCTCTTCACTCCTGTACGTGCTCTAACATTTACAATTACATTGAACTATGCTGGAGAGATCAGGTGTGACCCACATCCTGAAGAAATCATCTGGAAATCCCATTAAAATTTTCACCTGGATCCCAAAGTTCGGGAAGTTGACATTTTTGGTCGAGGTCAGCGGCAAGCACAGTCACTTCACTGCTGACTGCAAAATAGGAGCCAGAGAATCAATCAGAACAGCATTCCACCCATCACTGTCTGTGCTGGCTCTTTCAAAGAATGATCTGTGAAGCAGAGCAAACTTTGTGGTCCGTGCATGGCATCTGGTCATGTAACTTTTACACAATTTGTTTTCTCTATTTCTCTCCTTTGTGCATCGCTGACTGTGTTTCAGATTCATGGAGGTCTTATTTCTATAAGTTAATTTGTTGTTATATATTTCTTACAACGTTGACTCCCTTTTTGGCAACCTGTGGCTTTGAACACTTTTTAAGGAGGTTTTGACACACTGACAATTAGTCCCACTCTTCTGCTCTTCCCCGACATTGCTGCAATGTTTTCCGCTAGAAGTACATCTCCTGTTCCCTGTTGAAAGTTCCGACTGAATCAGCTGTGACCAGACTTTTCAGACAAAATATTTGAGATAACAACGACTTTTCTTTTGCTGATAGTGACATCAAAGTTATATTCAGTGCAGAGGTTGATCTCTCAGACTGATGGACATATGGGATAAGCTGGGAGATTTCTCCTGCATCCACCACAACTTTCAGGGAGAGCTGTTTGATCAGGAGAAAGTGGGCCTCTTTGAAGAAATTGAGAGCTTCCATCCAGCCAATCTTGATGTTGAGAGTTTAGTGCAGAACATCTTGAAAACATTGTTCAGAGGAAACTGCCTTCGTTCCACTTATGGGGATATGAGGACAGATAACCAATAGCTTGGTGAATGAGATAGGCTTTAAGGAGCATCTTAAAGTATGAGAAAGAGGCAGCGAGGTTTGGGCCCAAAACACTGAAGCTTCCAATAGCGGCAGGAAGAAATGGGAGATGCTGTAGAGGCCAAAGAAGGAGGAATGGAAAGGTCTGAAAGGGTCACATTTTTCTCTATCCCCTCAAAATGTGCTGGAAAACAGAAACATTTCTCTCTGAGTCCTGAAAAAACCCAGGCTCTATCGAATAGATAGTAGATAACATCTCTCATGCTTCTGGCTTTCCAAATATGTTTGAATGATTTGGACATTCACAGCCAAAACATTCAACAATCACTCCAATTTTCTGTAATTTTGACTTTTTAATTTTCAAAGGACCCAGCATTTCCCTCTCACAATTTCAAAGCCACATTCCTTACCCCTGTTAAAACATTTTCACCATTTTATGTTTTTTTTATGTTTCTGTTCCAACAATACTATTAATTCCGCTCTCGAGTCTTGGATCCGAATTTTCCTGCTCGCCCATCCAGTCATAAAGGCTGATGGTCCTTCAATGGCTTCATGTACTTTTCCTGTAAAACCATTTTTGGTGATCAGTTCAGATCGCAGCCATCCCTTCCCTTCCCTTCCCTCTCAACTCACTTTCGTGCCTGAACAATGTGCCTTTCCTCCTGCGCCAGCACTGCTACCACACCTGCCTTATATTTCCATCCATAGACAGCGCAGTGGAAAAAAATCTCGAAACCACCACCATGATGTCTTGTTTTAGTTTGCGGCTTCGGCCCTAATATTCCCCTTATAAATATATTTCTGTCTTTATTATTGGTTCTGACCATGACTATTCTCTGCTCTCGTTTTCATCAAACAGATGATGCCATCCGTTCCAGGATATTCTTTCCTCTGGCACCAGTGAGACCGTTTTCCATTTAGGTCCTGCTGCTGTCTGCAAATGTGTTTCTCTATTCTTCCCCCCGCCCCACCTCCTGAGAGAATTTACCAGCTCTATTGCTCTGCCATTCCTTTTTCCCTTTTGCTTCGCTTCTCACCCCACACCACTTGAAATGGTCCCCTGACCCATGGTGCTACGCTGTCGCTCAGGAAGATCCGTCTCTATCCACCTTTCAGTCCCAAATTCCAGGTATCTATCGGACAGTTCCAGTACTCAAGGACTCCCTCCATCTGTGACTGCGATACCCCTACAGGCGATCATTAAGTCCCTCTTTCTACTCATCCTCTGTCCTGTACATTTTAAATCTTCCCCTATGCTTGAACCTTCAGCCATGGCAGGAACGGACTTTCCCAGATTCTGATGCTATTTAACAAGGAAAAGCCAGTATTTAACATTGTTGTCGAAAGTTGCACATTTATCTTGACAGTTGTTCGTGGGATAGTTTGCAGTGCCTGTTCCTACTTTAACAAATCAAAAACTGTCAACACAGATAGCTGCACTTTATTGAAGTACAAGCAGAAAAATTAGTTTTTGTTGTTGCATAGATCCCATACATAGCATCCGGCACACAGAATTTCCTGTGCAGTAAATCCAAGTATTCTCCTAAGACATGGAGATTCTGTTGCAAGAAAGGTGTTTTTTGTTGTCTTGAAAGATAAAGACTGTGAAATTGGACAAATCTTTCATTCCCTCCTTTATCTCCTGACTAAGCAATTGCCTGGGATGGGGTGAGGGAGGCGTGGTGTTTACGTCCCAGTGAGAATATAGGGATGTTTGATGTCTGACCTGGTTTGCATTTAACCCAGTTCGAATCAAAAAGAATTTCATTTATCAACCATCAATTTGGTTATCCTCAAGCTGCTGAGTGAGTGAGTTAACAATTTCTTGCAAACCGGCAAGGAAGAATGTAATAAAAAAGCAAAATACTGCAGATGCTGGAAATCTGAAACAAAAACAAGAAATGCTGGAACCACTCAGCAGGTTTGGTAGCATCTGTGAAAAGAGAAGCAGAGTTAACGTTTCGGGTCAGTGACCCTTCTTCGGTACTGGCAAATATTAGAAAAGTCACAGGTTATAAGCAAGTGATGTGGGGGTGGGGCAAGAGATTACAAAGGAGAAGGTGTAGATTGGACAAGGCCACAGAATAGCTGACCAGAAGGTCATGGAGCAAAAGCAAACAATATGTTAATGGTGTGTTGAAAGACAAAGCATTAGTGCAGGTTAGGTGTTAACGGACTGAATATTGAACAACAGCAAGTGCAAACCTGAAAAAAAAACAGTGGGTAAGCAAACTGAACAAACTAAGATGAAATGAAACAAATGCAAAAAAAAGATTTTTAAAAATGTAAAAAAGAAAAAGTAACTAAAAATGAAAGTAAAATGGGGGGTTGTCATGCTCTGAAATTATTGAACTTAATGTTCAGTCCGGCAGGCTGTAGTGTGCCAAATCAGTAGATGAGATGCTATTCCTCGAGCTTGTGTTGATGTTCACTGGAACACTGCAGCAACCCCAGGACAGAGATGTGAGCATGAGAGCAGGGGGGAGTGTTGAAATGGCAAGTAACCGGAAGCTCAGGGTCCTGCTTGCGGACTGAGTGGAGATGTTCCGCGAAGCGGTCACCCAGTCTGAGCTTGGTCTCCCCAATGTAGAGGAGACCACATTGCGAGCAGCGAATACGGTATACTACATTGAAAGAAGTACAAGTAAATCTCTGCTTCGCCTGAAAGGAGTGTTTGGGGCCTGGGATAGTGAAGAGAGAGGAGGTAAATGGGCAGGTATTACACCTCCTGCGATTGCAGGGGAAAGTGCCATGGGACGGGGACGAGGTGGTGGGGGTAATGGAGGAGTGGACCAGGGTGTCGCGGAGGGAATGATCCCTTTGGAATGCCGACAGGGGAAGGGAGGGGAAGATGCGACTGGTCGTGGCATCACGCTGGAGGTGGCGGAAATCGCGGAGGATGATCCTTTGGATATGAAGGCTGATGGGGTGGAAACTGAGGACAAGGGGAACCCTGTCACGGTTCTGGGAGGTAGGGGAAGGGGTGAGGGTAGAGGTGCAGGAAATGGGCCGGACATGGTTGAGGGCCCTGTCAACCACAGTGGCTCTAACACGAATTTTCAGATCCTTTCTGGCCATCGGAGAAGTGCCAGAGGATTGGAGGATAGTGAATTATTAATCAGGTCATTATTCAAGAAGTGTAGCAGGGACAGACCAGGTAATTACAGGCGATAAGTCTAACATCAGTGGTGCAGCGGCGGGGTACATTTAAAGTGATTGGTAGAAAAATTAGAGAGGATATGAGGAAAAGCATTTTCACCCAGAGGGGTCTGTAACTCACTGCCTGAAAGGGTAGTTGAGGCAGCGACCCTTAATTCATTCAAAAGGAGTCAGGATATGCACCTCAAATACTGTAATTTGCAGGGCTATGGATCAAATGCTGGAAGGTGAGATTAGAATAGGTGGATCGTTTTTCGGCTGGCACAGACATGATGGACCAAGTGGCCTCTTTCTGTGCCTTAAGCTTTCCATGATTTCTAGCTTTCATATGCTACGCAATGTCCTACAACATATATGCCACGACCAGCTAAGTTAATCACCAAACATATATACTGCTTCCCTCCAGTCCCCAAGCTCTTTGTGAAACGCTGGTCTACCCCTCAATCATCCAGAACATCTGCTCCCTTTTGTAGAGCAGCTTTCCATTCAAGCGCAGGAGATGTAACACCTGACCTTTCACCTCCTCCATTCCCACTGACCAAAGCCCCAAACAATTCTTCTATGTGATAAAGGGACTTGCTTCTACTTCTTACAATTTAGCAGCAGCATTCACCGGTCACGATGGTATCTCCTGGGCATTGGGAGAGGAGGAACCACAGAATTAGTGATTGCTTTGATTGACTCCTCTGTTCAGTCTGCAAGCATAACCCTGAGGTTCTGGTGACTTTTCACTTTAATTCTATATCCTGCACTACCCTCGACTTCGTACACTGTTCCACTGAAACACAATGAGGAACAGCAGTGGATCTTCGATTACACATTTTATAGCCTGTCGAATACAATACTGAGATTAAAAGCTTCATATTATAACTATTTCTCTCACTTTCTTGGACGGCTGGTGCTGGTAATGGAAGATGCCTGCACCAGAGGCACTGGGAGTGGTAGGGTTGTGGGCTGGTGCTTGGGGTGAGGATCCCCTATTGGTACACAGCTGCCAGGCTGGTCCATGCAACATTGTCTGTCACTTTTCAGGAACACTGGAGCCTTCTCCACTTTGCCAGATTTTCTGCCCCCTCCGCCCCCCCTCCCCTCCCGCCCTGTTATTCTGATGGAACCATTTACACCCCCTCTGGATCCATCCTTTTTTTAAACTTCCCATTCGCTTTGCACCATCATCCCTTTTATCATTAAATCACTCCTGCCCTCCACCCAATCACAAACCTGTCCCTTTTTTCCGTCCCCTTTATCTCACTTTCCGCTGGCTCTGTGATAACTTTAAAACTGTTAATCTCTTATATCATTCAGTGCTGATAAAAGCCTATCTGCCTGAAACGTTGACTCTGTTTCTCTTTCTCCACAGAATCTGCCTGACATGCTGATTGTTTCCAACATTCTCCTATTTTATCAGATTTTCAGTATTTATATTTTTTTCTCCAATGCTTAGGCCTGGATATTAACAGGGGTGAGTGACATTGGTGCGGAACAGAGTTTGAGCTCCACAGACTGCCTCTTTTACCCTTGAATATTCCCCGCCTGAAGTGAGCCTGAGTGACAGGCTTGACTTCCAGCCGGGCAGGGAGGACAGTGGAACAGGCCCCAGGACCAGGGCCATCCAAATACTCAACCCGGGATATGGGGGATCTGCCTAATATCGGGGAGGTTGTGGGTGGTGTCCAATCACTAAGTGCAATGGGAAGAGAGTGGAGACATCTCCAATCGTTGAGCTGTCAATGCCGGGACGGTTAGCCTATCCTGGAGAGTGATCTGAGCCTGGAGACAGGAAGGGTAATGGGGAGTGTTTGATTCTCAACCACGGGGTGGGGTCTCGTATCCTGGAGTGTGACCTGAGTCTGACATGGTGAAGGGAAAGGGGAGAGGTAGAGAGAGTGTCTGATCCGCAACCTTGGGGAGGGATCTCCAATCCTGGAATGTGGTCTGAGTCCGGGGAGGTGGAGGGGGTGGTGGGACTGTCTGATCCAAGACTCGATGTGTAGTCTTGATCCTTTGGGTGTCCGATTTTTGGGGGTGGTGGTCTGATCCCAGAAGGTGTTTAAATGCCAAAAGGTGATCCAATCCTTTGGGGCATCTGATCTAGGAGGGTCCAATCCCTGCGTGGTCCGATCCTGGTCATGGGTCCGTCCAATCTATGGGAGGGATCTGATGTGTTGTTCCCGGGGGAGTGTCAGACCCGGGTGTGGAATGGTTCCGATTGCCAATACCTTTGTGTGGAATGGGGTATAACAGGGAAAGACGGCCAGTCATAGTAAAACCTGGAAAACAGTTTAAATCAGATACCTCCAGCCTCATTGAAGTGGCGAAACTGCCAATAAGCATTCTGGTAGTGGTTGTCTGCCCATGCCCTCTCCCAACTCCATTAAGCCCAGTTGTGGGCGGGTGGGAAGTGGATTGGAGTTGAGCTTGAGATTTTTAAAATTTAATGGCGGCGGCACAGTGGTGCAGTGGTTAGCACCACAGCCTCACAACTCCAGTGACCCAGGTTCGATTATGGGTACTGCCTGTGTGGAGTTTGCAAGTTCTCCCAGTGCCTGCGTGGCTTTTCGCTGGGTGCTCCAATTTCCTCCCACAGTCCAAAGACTTGCAGGTTAATGGGTAAATTGGCCATTATAAATTGCCCCGAGTATAGGTAGGGGAATTGAGGGAAGCTGGGGATCTGCTGTTCATTGTCACTCATGTCATATTGTACAGGATCACTTTTAGTTATTTCCGGGATCTTTCCTGGCCATCACCCCTGTGAGTACTGTTATCATTGTCCTGCTCCGTGCAGCCACAGACTGTTCTGTCTGGTTCACCATTACTTTCACCTTGATTGACATGTGGCCATTTGTTGCCAGAAACTGAAAACAAAATATTGCACCAAGAAAACTGCGGCTGTGATTCTATCAACATACTGCATTCTGTTCTGCTTAAATAATGTCCCATTCTACTTTACATATGAACCTGGAGACATAATTGACAGTGTACCATAGGGCTGTACTGCAAAGTCTAGCCTTTTTACTGAGCCCGGATGGGTGGGATCTGACTGGTTTACTACAGTTATAACCCCTTTGCTACCATTCGCTTTAATTCTGTTGCTGAACGCTCTGACAGTAAGACACATTTTAGTGGCCAGTCGAATCCATAAGGGGCTGAGGGTTCAGAGCAAGGGAGAGAATCACAGTGACCCCGAGATGGAGACCAGAAGGAAGTCTGTGATTTTACTCTTCACCATATCTGGCGGCTTTATACTTCTGTGGTTGGTAACTGTTATAGATTTATTTTATTATACCATAATCGTAACAGCTCCCGGGAGTTACAACGATTCTGAATATATATTTCAACAAGTCGGCAGGATGCTGATAAATTTAACTATCTGCACAAACACATTCATTTATGGGACGACTCATTCCAAGTTCAGGGAGCAGGTCAACAGCGTGGTGAAATATCCACTGACGTCAATTATTCAATTAATGAATAAACAATAGAACTGAGAGCAACCCAGAAACAGATCCCAGTGTTTTCAGTCCATGAATATAACATTTATCCTCAATGGGCATGTAGTGACTGACAGCTGGATGATCCTAAATACATTGACAGGGTGCGTCGCACACGCAAAAGAGCAGCAGGGAAGAGAGAAAGAGGTGACCCACAGCTCAAAATACACTGGCGGGGGTGGGTGTGGGTGTGGGGGGACATCACGAAGGGCAAAGGGGAGCAGGGCTGCAGACGACACGTGACTGACAGCTGGATGACCTGGTATACACTTGCGGGGGTGGGGGGGAGCGAATGGGCAGGGAGGTCACACATGCCAAAGAGCAGTGTGACAGTAGGCAAGAGGTGACCATTGGAGGAGCGGGCAGAAAGGGGTAGGAAGTGAGTATGCGCGCCCTCTAGAGTGCAGCAGGGGCAACAGCAGACACAGACCCTCCTTCACCTGCATGATCCCATTCTCAGTTCCTCACATCTGCTTAGGAAACAAAATCTTTTCTTGCAAAAGCAAAATGCTGCAGATGCTGGAAATTCTCTCGTGTCAGTTTATTATTATTAATTACTTTATTTTAGGGGACTCTTAATTGAGTCCCTCTCCCATGCATTCCTCCAAGCTAGAGAATGCCATCACACTCTATCTCTTTCCTCAAGTCAAACAGTGGTCTGTGTGGGGGTGCTTGGGGGATTCACAAGGTGCAAGAAATAGAGGAGTGCAGAGATCTAGGAGGGTTGAAGGGGCTGGAAGAGGTCAGAGTTATGGAGGATTGTGGGGCTGGAAGAGGTTACTGAGATATGGAGGATTGTATGGGCTGGAGAAGGTTACAGAGATATGAATGGGGAAGGTTAAAAAGATAGGAATGGTGGTAGGGGCTGGAGGAAGTTACAGAAAAAGTGCACGTTGGATGGGTTGGAGGAGGTTACAGAGATAGGGTGAAATGCAGGGTCTGGGGGAGGTTACACAGATAGGGACTAATGTATCGACTGGAGGATGTTACAGAGGTCGGGTGAGTTGTAGGGCTTGAGGAGGTTAAAAACATGGAGGGGGGGAGGGTGGGCGACACCTCAGACGGATTTGAAAACAACGATGAATATTTTAAAATTGAGATGTTGTTGGACCAGGCGTGAATGTTGCTTAGTGAAGGCGGGGAGTTGGGTGAACATGACCTGCTGCGAGGTAGGACATGGGGGAAGCAGAAAGGTGGAAAATGGGGGGCCAGTCAGGAGAATATTGGATTTGACAAGTTTAGAGATAACAAAGGCAGAGATGAGGATTTTAGCAGCAGATGAGCTGAGGCAAAGGAGGCGACGGGCAATATTCACCTATCAGCAAACACGGAGTGGCACGGTGAGATTTAGACCACACATGAATCCATTCCATAACCACATGTACAGACTCGCAAGCATTGATTACATACTGCAGAATAATTCTCCACTCATCAGGGTCAGTGAAAAACATTAAATAAATAATATTCGTCTGTGGGAGCATTTTTTTCACTGGAGAGTTTGATTCGCTGGATATGGGCATTCGTTGTACTGCCGGCAATAATTGACCATCCTTACTTGCCCCTTGAGGAGATGGTGTTCTCTCTTAAACCAGCTGCTGTTCCTTCTGGTGAAGGAGCTCCCACATTTGTTGGTTATTGAGGGAGTTCCAGGACCTGGCCTAGTTCTGCAGCCTTCCTTTGTCGCATAGTCGACCAAAACGCCCTGTCTGCTTTCACAGAGTATGATTGGGCACTTGAATGAGGGAAGCTAAGGAAGAAATTGCCTGTAAGAAAAGTAATGTATTTTGTTTAATATCTATTTTAAGCAAACAATGCAATCTGATGGCTGCAGCTTGATGGCCACAAGCTCCCGATGGCGCTATTGAATAGATGGATACATTTGGTTCACTCTTGTGCCCTCCCAAATCCTCCTCGTCAACAATGGCGGCCGTGGCCAGCATCGTCGCCCCTCAGTGACCGCCATCTTTGTGAAGGGCAAGGACAAGAACATGATTTCAGCAAATAAACTTTGAAATGGGACAGGATTAAAATATTGCCTGCAGACCCCCACCTTCCACATGTTATCCACTGTTCACTTGCGGATCCCTACACTTTTGTAAGAGGTGATATCCGCCTCAACCAGAAGCAGGTCCAACTCTCACTTGAGAGAATTCAGTAAATCACTATCCACCGCATGAGAAAGCAGCCTCGTGCAAAGGTCCAATATTCTCTGTGAGATGAACCATCTCCTGACATCTCCTGGCATCGAACCTAGACCAGTCCTTGTACAATTTCAAATTCTGACCCAGCGTCCACTTGAACCTATTTATTTGGGCAAACTCAACTGGAACACTATATATTTCCTTCATCATCTTGGAAGAGATGATCAACTCATCCATCAATCTACCCTTCTCTGAACTGTTGACTTCGAACACTTTCCACTTTCCAGGGATCCGCAAGTCAAGAGGCGATAACAAAGATGTTGAAATGCCAAGCATGACCCCAAGCTTCCGGTTGCTTGTCATTTCAACACACACGCCCTGCTCTCATGCCCACATTTCTGTCCTTGGACTGCTCCAGTGTTCCAGTGAACATCAACTCAAACTTAAAGACAAGCACCTGATCTTTCGATTAGGCACTCTACAGCCTTGTGGACTGTGCATTGAGTTCAATAATTTCAGAGCACGGCTGGCAGTTTTTGCAGATATTTCATTTTATTGTTGAACCATGTGCCTGTATTTCACGGAGACAGAGTTGTTCATTATTCTGTTGTTAACACTGTCTCTGGACTAATGCATTGTCTTTCAACACAATCATTAACTCGCTCTTTGCCTTTGTTCCATGACAGCTTTCTTATTTAATCTCTCCGCCCCTCGCCTTATCACACACCTTCCCCTTTGTTCTCTTTACCACCAGCACCCTCCCCCTACTTCACTTGAACATATAACATAGAACAGTACAGCACAGTACAGGCCCTTCGGCCCACGATGTTGCGACGAACCTTTAACCTACTGTAAGATCAAACTAACTACCTACCCTTCATTCAGCTATCGTCCATGTACCTAACCAAGAGTCGCTTAAATGTCCCTAATGTATCTGCTTCTACTACCACCGCTGGCAGCGCATTCCACGCACCCAACACTCTCTGTGTAAAGAACCTACCTCTGACATCTCCCCGAAACCTTCCTCCAATCACCTTAAAATTATGCCCCCTGGTGATAGCCCTTGCCACGCTGGGAAAAAGTCTCTGGCTATCCACTCTATCGATGCCTTTCATCAGCTTGTACCCCTCTATCAAGTCACCTCTCATCCTTCTTCGCTCCAATGAGAAAAGCCCTAGTTCCTTCAATCTTTCTTCATAAGACATGCCTTCCAGTCCAGGCAGCATCCTGGTAAATCTCCTCTGCACCCTCTCTAAAGCTTCCACATCCTTCCAATAATGAGGCGAACAGAACTGAACACAATATTCCAAGTGTGGTCGAACCAGGGCTTTATAGAGCTGCAGCATAACCTCGCGGCTGTTAAACTCAATCCCCCTGTTACTCAAAGCCAACACACCATGCGCCTCCTTAACAACCCTATCAACTAGGGTGGCAACTTTGAGCGATCTATGGACATGGACCCCAAGATCCCTCTGTTCCTCCACACGACCAAGAATCCTGTCTTTAAGCCTGTATTCTGCATTCAAATTCGACCTTCCAAAATGAATCACTTCACACTTTTCCAGGTTGAACTCCATCTTCCACTTCTCAGCCCAGCTCTGCATCCTGTCAATGTCCCGTTGCAACCTACAACAGCCTTCCACACTATCCACAACTCCAGCAACCTTCGTGTCATCGGCAAACTTGCTAACCCAGCCTTCCACTTCCTCATCCAAGTCATTTATAAAAATCACAAACAGCAGAGGTCCCAGAACAGATCCCTGTGGAACACCACTGGTCACCGAGCTCCATGCTGAATACTTTCCATCGAATACAACCCTCTGACTTCTATGGGCCAGGCAATTTTGTATCCAGACAGCCAGCTTTCCCTGCATCCCATGCCTCCTCACTTTCTGAATGAGCCTACCATGGGGAACCTTATCAAACTTCTTGCTAAAATCCATATACACCACATCCACTGCTCTTCCTTCATCAATGTGTTTTGTCACATCTTCAAAGAATTCAATAAGGCTGGTGAGGCATGACCTGCCCCTCACAAAACCATGCTGACTGTCTCTAATCAAACCATGCTTTTCCAAATAATCATAAATCCTGTCTCTCGGAATCCTCTCCAATAATTTGCCCACTACCGACGAAAGACTGACTGGTCTATAATTCCCAGGGTTATCCCTATTCCCTTTCTTGAACAAGGGAACAACATTTGCCACCCTCCAATCATCCGGTACTACTCCAGTGGACAGCGAGGACGCTAAGATCATCGCCAAAGGCGCAGCAATCTCTGCTCTCGCTTCCCATAATATCCTTGGGCATATCCCATCTGGCCCCGGGGACTTATCTGTCCTCGTATCATTCAAAATTTCCAGCACATCCTCCCTCTTAACCTCAACCTGTTCGAGCATATCAGCCTGTTCCACGCTGTCCTCACAAACGACCAGGTCCCTCTCACTAGTGAATACTGAAGCAAAGCATTCATTAAGGACCTCCCCTACCTCCTCCGACTCCAGGCACAAGTTCCCTCCACTATCCCTGATCGGCCCTACCCTCACTCTGGCCATCCTCTTGTTCCTCACATAAGTGTAGAACGCCTTGGGATTTTCCTTAATCCTACCCGCCAAGACTTTTTCATGTCCCCTTCTAGCTCTCCTAAGTCCATTCTTCAATTCCTTCCTGGCAACCTTGAAACCCTCAAGAGCCCTGTCTGATCCTTGCTTCCTGAACCTTAAGTAAGCTTCCTTCGTCCTCTTGACTAGCTGTTCCACATCTCTTGTCATCCAAGGTTCCTTCACCCTACCATCCCTTCCTTGTCTCATGGGGCTAAACCTATCCAGCAGTCGCAGTAAGTGCTCCCTAAACAACCTCCACATTTCTGTCGTGCATTTCCCTGAGAACATCTGTTCCCAATTTATGCTCCCCAGTTCCTGCCTAATAGTATTGTAATTCCCCCTCCCCAATTAAATATTTTCCCATCCCGTCAGCTCCTGTCCCTCTCCATGACTATAGTAAAGGTCAGGGAGTTGTGATCACTATCACCGAAATGCTCTCCCACCGAGAGATCTGCCACCTGGCCTGGTTCGTTGCCAAGCACCAAGTCCAGCATAGCCTCCCCTCTAGTCGGCCTATCTACATATTGAGTCAGGAAACCTTCCTGGACACACCTGACAAAAACTGCTCCATCCAAACTATTTGCACTAAGGAGGTTCCAATCAATATTAGGGAACTTGAAGTCACCCATGACAACAACCCTGTTACTTCTGCACCTTTCCAAAATCTGCCTCCCAATCTGTTCCTCCGTGTCTCTGTTGCTGTTGTGGGGTCTGTAGAAAACTCCCAACAAAGTGACTGCTCCTTTCCTGTTTCTGACTTCCACCCATAATGACTCAGAAGACAAACCCTCCTCGACGACCTCCCTTTCTGCAGCTGTGATACTATCCCTGATTAGCAATGCCACTCCCCCACCTCTTATACCTCCCTCCCTATTCCTTTTGAAACATCTAAACCCCGGAACATCCAACATCCATTCCTGCCCCTGTGATACTCACAGCTCCGTAATGGCCACAACATCGGAGCTCCAAGTACTCATCCATGCTTTAAGTTCATCAACCTTATTCCTGACACTTCTTGCGTTAAAATAGACACACTTCAACCCATCATACTGGCTGCAACTTTGTCGTGTCAATTGTCTAACCTTCCTCACAGACTCTCTGCAATCGGTATCTGCCTGTTCAACAGCTACCCCATCCACTGTTCCGTAGCTGCGGTTCCCATCCCCCTGCCAAACTAGTTTAAACCCTCCTGAACAGCTCTAGAAAACCTCCCGCCCAGGTTATTGGTGCCCCTCCAATTCAGAAGCAACCCATCCTTCTTGTTTCTACAGGTCCCACCTTCCCCAGAAGGTATACCAATGATCCACATATCTAAATCCCTCCATCCTATACCAGTTCTGTAGCCACGTGTTCAGCTGCACTCACTCCCTGTTTCTCGCCTCACTAGCACGTGGCACCAGTAACAATCCTGAGATTACTACTCTGCTCGTCCTGCCTTGAAGCTTCCAACCTAACTCCCTATATTTGCTTTTCGGGTTCTCATCCCATTTCCTAGCTATGTCATTGGTACCGATATGGACCACGACCTCTGGCTGCTCCCCCTCCCCCTTAAGAATCCTGTCGACTCGATCCGAGACATCCCTGACTCTGGCACCCGGGATGCAACATACCATTCGTGAGTCTCGTTCGCGACCACAGAATCTCCTGTCTGTTCCTCTAACCTTTGAATCTCCTATCACTATCGTTCTCCTATTCTCCCCCCTTCCCTTATGAGTCACTGAGCCAGGCTCAGTGCCAGAGACCTGGCCACTGTGGCTTTCCCCTGGTAGGTCCCCCCCCCCAACTGTATCCAAAATGGTATACTTATTATTGAGGGGAACGACCACAGGGGATCCCTGCACTGTGCGCCTATTCCCTTTCCCTCCCCTGACGGTCACTCAGCTACCTTTATCCTGTAACTTAGGTGTCACTACTTCCCTATAACTGCTCTCAATCACCCCCTCAGCATCCTGAATTATCTGAAGTTCATCCAGCTCCAGTTCCCTAATGCGATCTGCGAGGAGCTGGAGTTGGGTGCACTTCTCACAGGTGAAGTCAGCAGGCACACAAGTGGTGACCCTCACCTCCCACATCCTGCAAGAGGAGCATGCAACTGCCCTAGCTTCCATCCCCTCTGCACTAAATTGACAACAGAGATTTTTAAAAAAAAGGAAAACCTCACCTTACCAAACTCTCCACATAAGAGTCCTTTTTTTTTGGTCGGAGGAGGAGGATGGGTGGGGGACACTACACGTATAGAGTTTCGCGTTTAGCCACTGCCCCAAAATATAAGTTTACTTACCCAGCAGTCCCCGTGTCCGCCGAAACAAAAGGTAAAATAATTTAAACTGAAACTCACCTTCCCAGCTGCCACCTCGCTCGCACTACCGCTGCTTCAAAAAAAAAGCTGCCGAAACAAAAGGTAACTTAATTTCAACTGAAACTCACCTTCCCAGCTTGCTTAAAACCTAATTCTTTTCTAACCCTTGCCAGTTCTGATGAAGAGGCACAGACCAGAAACGTTAACTCTGCTTCTCTCTCCACAGATGCTACCATAACTGCTGTGTATTTCTAGCACTTTCTGTTTTTATTTCAGGTTTCCAGCATCTGCATTATTTCGCTTTTATATAAATAAAGTCCTGCTGCCTAAAGATATCCAATGGATCTTCGAGCATAAATGCAAGGACTTTACAGAGTTCATTCAAGATAAGATAGGCCAGAAGAAGATAAAGATAAAGAAGGCAACAAACCTTCTGGCTGACAGCACTCAGTGGATGCAAGAGACCGCTACTCAGAAAGATAAAGAGGTTGAGCAACTGAACCAGCGGGTTCGAGATTTTCCGCTGTGCTACAAGTGTACGACCGCTCTGTTACAGTAGCGGCATATCTGAACGAACCTGAACGCTGGCACTGCTGTGATTGACCTCAGTAAAATAAAAGTCAGTTGAAAGAACAGGAGGAGAAGAATGAATGTTTAAAAAATAAGATTTGGAACTTCAGGGAAGTATGGGGAAGTGAGTGGTATCAGATTGAGGAAAGAGGAACAACGGACTTTCAGGCATCACACGCTGTTGCATTGACAATGGTTGTGAAAAGGCAAGGCCCGGGCTCACTGGGAGGAAACACCATAACGGAGTCAAGACCTCTGACTCATTCCGATGCAGAGTGCTTGGCTCGAGAATTGGTGTCCATTTAGGACGGAGACAGCCCAATCGCTGTGAAACAGCTGTGAACAACATTTCAAAGAATTCACCCCGAATTAGAAGAGGGAGCCCTTAAGAAAATGTTCTTTAGTGAATTGTCAAACGATATCAAAGCTAATTTTGATATGGAAATTTGGGATGAAGGGATGACCGCTGAGGATGTCATCCAATACGCCCTTGACCGTTCAGGTATTGTGTGTCTGACCCTGTGTCTCTATGTGTGAGACGGTATCTGTATGTATGACTGTGGACCTCTCTGTGTATGACCTGGCATCTTGTGTGTTCAACTCCATACCCCATGTATCTGATTGTGTTCTTGTGGGTCTCTCTATGTGCCTGACTGTCTGACTCTGTCTGTGTGTGTATCTATCTCTGCATACCCGTGTGTCTGACTCTTTGTAACTGTATGTCTGACTAAGTGTAACAATGTATTTCCTTCTGTATTCTTGACTCTGTATCCAAGTCCTCCGACTCTGTATCCCAGTGCATCTGACTGTGTACCCGTGTGTGCTTGAATCTGTATCCCTGAATCTGACCCTGTGTCCCATTTTTCTGACCGTTTACGTACGTTTCTAACCCTGTATGTTTGACTATATACCCACGTGTGTAACTATGTACACGTGTCTTTTACTCTGGATCTCTGTTTGTCTCTTCCATACTTTTGCTAGTTTCTGTATCTTTGTGTGACTGAGTCGACACATCTCTGTATTTGACTATGTATCATGGTGTGTCTGACTCTATACCTCTATTTGTCTGACTCTAGATTCCAGACTCTATATTGCTGAGTTTTTGACTCTGTATGCTGTGCATCTGACTGTACCTCTATGTGTCTGACTCTATGTCTTAGTGCATCTGACACTGTCTCTTAGTGTCTGGGTCCTTATGTTTGTGAGTCTGACACTGCATACCAGTCCACGTGACTCGCTATTCTAGTTTATCTGACTCTGCATCGTGGTGTATCTGAATGTGCATCCACGTGTCAATAATACGGTATCTCAGTATATCTGACACTAGACATGCGTTTATCTAAGTCTGCTGCCCAGTCTATTTGACACTGTATCCCTTTGTTGCGGAATACATGCAGAGGTGGATCTGCCTCTATGTTCCAGTGTGCCTCACTCTGTATCTGAGTGCCTCTGACACTGCATCCCTGTGTGTATGACTCTGTATCTCTGTAGTTGTGACTCTGTAACTCTGTGTATGACTTTATACACTGTGTGTCTAATTGTATTCTTGTTTGTCTTCTCTATTTCTCTGAATTTCTGACTGTGGACCTCTGACTGAATCTATGATTGATTCTGCATTCCAGTGTGTCTGACTCTATCCCCTTCATATCTGACTCTTTATATTAGTATGTTTGACACTGTATCCCCGTCTATGTGACTCGGCATCCCACTCTATCGGACTCTGTAAAGTGATGTGTCTAACTGTGTATTCATGTGTCAGTCGCACAGTATCTCAGTATGTCTGACCCTTTATCCCTGTGGCTTGGATCTACATTCCTGAATATCTGACCCCCTATCCCAGTGTTGTCCACATACGACCCACGGGCTAGAATTTGACCCGGCGAAGGTTACCATCCAGCCCACGGCTGTAAACTGTTCCTGGGCCTGTTCCTCATCCTCACTGTGACTGGAGATTTCCCGTTGTCTTCTTCTTACAGAGCGGGCTTTTCAAAACCTCGCGCTATCAGTTTCACAGATGTCAGCTGCTGATATTGCGAACAGCCGTTTCCCAACAGACTCGGGTTTTCCAAAGTCAGAACCCGCTGGAAAACTCCGATTCTGTTGGGAAACGGCTGTTCCCAATATCAGCAGCTGACATCTGTGAAACTGACAGCGCGATATTTTTAAAACCACCGACTCAGCATTCTACTCTCTGCAACTGAGAGGGAGGACAGATACAGAGACGGAGGGTGAACAGAGAGAAGGAGAGAGGGGAAACAGAGATAGGGGAGAGAGGAGGACAGACAGAAATAAAGGACGACAGAGAGGAGGACAGAGATCAAAGAGAAAGAGGAGGGCCAGAGAGAGAAACAGGAGGAGCATAGAGAGAAAGATAAGGAACAGAGAGAGGGCAGAGAGACAGGGACAGAGAGAGATAGAAAAGAGGAGCAGAGAGAGAGAGAGAGAAAAAAGGGGAGAGAGGGAGAGATTGAAAGGGGGGGCAGCGATACAGGGGAACCGAGGGGCTGAGGGAGTGGGGAACACTGAGTGGCGAGCGGGGAACACTGAGCAAGCATCACTAAGTGGGGAATCAGAAACACGGAGTGGGGAATATTGCCCGGGCAGCAGGGAGCTGTGAGACACAGGGATGAAGAGAGAGAGAAAATTGGCAAAGATACAGAAAGAGGGAGGGTGGAGACGGACAGACAGATGGGGAAAAGGAGACCGAGAAAGGGAGAGAGAGAGACAGGGAGAGAGGGTGGGGGGGGGTGGGGGAGGGAGGCAAAAGAGAGTCAAAGAGTCATTTACATATGGCACAGAAGGAGGCCTCCTTTTGTCCATAGAGCCCATGCAGGCTCTCTACAGAGCTCTGCTGTCAGTCCCAATCCCTGGCTCGATCCACGTAGCCCTGCAAGTCTATCTGACTCAGGTAGCCATCCAACCTACTCTTGATATTAATGATTGTCTCCAATTCCACCACACTTGTGGGCAGCAGGTTCCAGGTCATTACCACCCGCTGTGTAAAAAAGTGATTCCTCGTATTCCTGCTGCATCTTTTTCACAAAGCTTTCAATCTGTGTCCCCTAGTCCTTGAGGAGATGGGGGTTGGGGGGGTGGGTGGGTGCGGGGGAGGAGAGAGAACGAGGCACATACACACACAGTTCAGTGAGGGGGCGGGGAGAGAGAAATCAAGGTTTCTCCTGAAAGATGAACCTCTATCCAGAATACTCTGCATTGCTTCGTTCGGTGCATGGACAGAGATTAACTACTTATGTAAGAAAAAATAATGCCAGGTATATCAGTAAGTCTATTTTCAATATAGTGACGAGAAAGTAAGTCAATAAATTAGTCTTCTCATTTAAAGCTTCTTTATAGACATTTATATTTGTTTTTGTTTGTATCAGTAAGATACATTTTTAATGCATTTATTGTTAAACATTTGCTCACTGCACATGATTCTGTATACCCGTGAGCCTCACCAAGTCTATCAGTGCATTTGCCTCTGTATGTAAGTGAGTTTGACTCTTTCTTCGAATACCTCAGACTGTGTATTCCTGTTTCTTGACTCTGTATCAATACAACTCTGTATCTATGTGTTTTTTTTATCTTTCATGGGATGTGGGCATCACTAGCAAGGCCAGCATTTGCTTCCCATCCATAAGAAGAGAGTGGCTTGTTTGGCCATATTAGAGGGGAGTTAAGAGGCAGCCACTTTGCTGTAGGCCTGGAGTCACATGTAGCACAGACCAGGTAAGGACAGCAGATTTCCTTCCCTAAAGCGGATCAGTGACCCAGATGGGGTTTTACAACAAATGATAATTTCATGAATTCATTTAAGATTTTATTAATTAATTCAGTTTAGGTTCCACCAGCTGCCATAGTGGGAGTTGAATCCGTCTCCCCACAGCATTAGCCTGGACCACCAAAGCACAGGCTGAGTGACATAACCACTACACTAACGTCTCCCCCGAACTCTATGTTGCTGTGTATCAGACACTGTAACTCTCTGGCTCTGTATCTCTATGCGTCTTAACCTGAATCTCTATGACTCTGGACCTCTGTGTGTTTGATCCTATATCTCTGTGACCCTGTATCTCTTTGCATCTCAGCTGGTATCTCTGTGACTCTGTACCTCTGTGTGTATTTGATCCTGTATCTCTATGACTGTATTTCTGTGTCTGTATCTCTGTGCACCTGACTCTGTGTCTCTCTGTCTCACCCTGTAACACTGTGTGTCCGACTCTGTATCTCTCTGTTTATAATTCTGTATCTCTATGTGTCTGACTCTGAATCTCTCATGTATGACCCTTTATCACTGTGTATCTGATTCTGTACCTCTGTGGCTCGTTATCTCTGTGTGTATAACCGTGTATCACTCTGCGTATGACCCTGTACCTCTATGTGTCTGACCCTCTATCTTTGTGACTCTGCATTTCTGTTTGTATGGCTCTGAATTTCTGTGATCCTTTAATCTCCATGTTTGTGCCTCTGTATTCCAGTGTGCCTGATTCTGTATCCAAGTGTCTCTGACTCTGAACCCCACACTTTCTGAATTTCTATCTCTGCGTGTTCAGCTCTATATTCCTGTGTGTCTGACTATATTTTGACTGGCTCTGTATCCCTGTGTCTCTGACTCTGAGACACTGTATTTAGGATTCCATATCCCTGTGCATGTTATATATTCTTGTGCATCTGACCCTGTGTCCCATTTTTCTCTCTCTCTGTACCCTTGTGTGAGCATGACCCCGGTTCTCTATGTGTTATGTTCTGTATCTGCATGTCGGTTCTGTGTCGTAGTGTGTCTGTCTCTGCGCCTTCATTTCTGACTTTTGATATTTGTGTGTCTGACACTGCATACCTTTCCACGTGACTCGGTATCCCAGTATAGCTGACTATGAATAGTCGTGTGTCTAATTGTGTTTCCATGAGTCAATGAAACTGTATCTCGGTGTGTCTGACTTATTTAGTGCTATGTGTCTGGGTTTTTCACCCTATGAGTCTGGGTGTGTATCCCGTTGTGTCTGACACTGTATCCCTGCATGAATTAAGTGTACTGGTGCATCTATCTCTCTGTTACAGTCTGTCTGACGCTTTATGCCTGTGGGTCCAATTCTGCTCTCGAGTCTGACTAACGCTGTATTGCTTTGTGCCTGACTCCTGTAACCCTGTAGATGAATGTTTATCTCTGTGCATGAATCTCTCTCTCTCTATCTCTGTGCTTTTGACCTTATACCCTAAGTGTCGGATTGTATTCTTGTGTATATCTTTCTGATTAGACCTGAGCTTCTCTGGATTGAATTCCATTTGCCACGTTTCTGTCCACTCAACTAAATCATTGATATAATTCTGGAGTCTACATCCATCCTCTTCACTATCAAGTACACTACCAACTTTTATCTCATCTGCAGATTTCCCAATTATGCCGCCCACGTTTATGTCCAAATGATTGATATATTCCACAAATAGCAAGGGACCCAACATTGAGCCCTGTGGAACACTACTGGAAACAACATTCCATTCACAAAAACATCCATCCATTACTCCCCTTTGTTTTGTCACTGAGTCAATTTTGGATCCAACAGGCCACATTTCCCCTGTATCCCATGGCTATCATTTTACTGACCAGTCTGCCATGCGGCACCTTATCAAATACCTTGCTAAAATCCATGGCACTACCCTCATCAATCCTCCTTGTTACTTTCTCAAAGAATTCAATTAAGCCTGTGTGGAGTTTGCAAGTTCTCCCTGTGTCTGCGTGGGTTTCCTCCAGGTTCTCCGGTTTCCTCCCACATGCCAAATGCTTGCAGGTTGATAGGTAAATTGGTCATTAGTAATTGTCCCTAGTATAGGTAGGTGGTAGGGAAAATACAGGGACAGGTGGGGATGTGGTAGGAATATGGAATTAGTGTAGGATTAATATAAATGGGTGGTTGATGGTCGGCACAGACTCGGTGGGCTGAAGGGCCTGTTTCAGTGCTGTATCTCTAAACAAACTAAGTAAGACATGATCTGCCCCTCACAAATCCATGCCAACTGTCCCTGATCAGTCTGTGTATTTCTAAGTGGCAGTTTATCCTGTCCCTCAGAATTGATTCTAATAATTTACCCACCACTGAGATTTGACTGACCGGTCTATAATTATTTGGCCTGTCACTTGCACCCTTTTTCAACAATGGTATAACGTTCACAGAGCTCCACTCCTCTGGCACCTCGCCCGTATCTGGTGAAGATTTGAAAATGATCCTCAGTTCATCCGCTATTTCCTCCCTGGCTTCCTTTAACAACCAGTGATGTAATCCGTCTAGCCCTGGTGATTTATCCACTTTCACGGATGCCAGACCCTCTAGTACTTCTTCTCTCATTATGCTAATTGAATCTAATATTTCACACTCCTCGTTTACAATAATGTTTGCATCATTCCTCTGATTTTTGAAGACAGAGGCAAGAAACCCATTACAAACCCTGCTCACATCATCTGCATGCACATCTAACTTCCCTTGAACATCTCTGATAGGCCCTACTGCTTCCTTAGTTATCCGCTTGCTCTTAATATGATAATACATCTTTAGGTTTTCCTTGCTTTAACCTGCCAATAACTTTCATGTCCTCTCTTTGCTTTTCTAATTTCCTTTTTTACTTCACCCCTGCACTTTCTATACTCCTCTACACTTTCTAAAGTATTAAGTTTTTTGCGATCATCAAAGGAAGTCTTTTAGTGCTTCAATTTACCCTGTAAACCTCTTGATAACCAGGGGACTCGAGGTTTGGCCGTACCACCCTTTACCTTTGTGGGGACATGCTTGCGCTGGACCTGTAGAACCTCACTTTTGAATGCCTCCCACTGGTTTGCCATTGATTTTCCCTCGTGTAGCTGTGTGCAGTCCACTTTTGCCAGATCACCTCTCAGTTTGATAAAATTTGCCTTCCCCCAATTTAGACCTTTCTCTCCTGTCTTATCCTTGTCCTTTTCCATGATTGTGCTGAAACTGTGTTATGATCGCTAACTCTAACATGATCACCCACTGCCACTTCATCGATTTGCCCAGCTTCATTACTGAAGACTAAATCTAGAATTGCGCCCGCTTCCATTTGGGCTTGTTATGTGCTGGCTGAAAATGTTCCCTTGAATGCAGTTCAAGAATTTTGTGCCCTCTTTGCCTTTCACACTGTTTGCATCCCAGTTGATATTAGGATAACTGAAATTCCCAACTGTTATTCCCTATAGTTTTACACTCAAACATTTGCCAACATATTTGTTCCTCTATCTTACTCTCACTATTTAAGGGTCTACAGTACACTCACAGTACTGTGGCTGCTCCTTTTATTTCTGATTTCCACACATTTGACCTCATTTGATGATTCATTTGGCATATCATTCCTCCTCATAGCTGTTATTGATTCCTTAATCAATAATGTTACACCCTCTCCTTTTTTTATTCTCCTCTCTATCCCGCCTAAAAACTCTATATCCAGGGAAGTTGAGCTGCCATTCTTGCCCCACTTTAAGCTAACTTTCCATTATGACAACGATATTATATTGCCCTGTGCCACCAGCTCATTGACTGTACTTACTATCCTCCCTGCATTTAAATAAATAACTTTTAACACTGCCAACTCCTGTTCTGCACACGTTTTAACCATTGCTTCTTCTGTTTTGCCGAATCACCCACTAATTTTCTGCCTTCCGTTCCCTGGCCTGAAATTGTCCTATCTGAAACTGCCCTCAGGTTCCCATCCCCCTGCCAAATTAATTTGAACCATCCCCAACAGCACTGGCAAACCTTTCTGAAAGGATATTTGTCCCAGTCCTATTCAGGTGTAGACTGTCTTGCTTGCACAGGTTCCACTTTCCCCAGAATCGGTCGTAATGTCTCAGCAATCTGAAGCCCTCTCTCCAGCACCATCTCTCCAGCCACACATTCCTCTGGTGCATTCTCCTATTTCTATACTCACTAGCACGTGGCCTTGCAAGTAATCAAGGCATGACGACCCTTGAGGTCCTGCTTGCTAATCTCTTTTCTATCTCCCTGTACTCAGCCTGCAGGACCTCATCCCTCTTTCTTCCTATATCGTTGGTGGACCACGACCTCTGTCTGTGCAACCTCGCCCTCCACAATGCCTTGTGATTTCTATGACCCTTGCACCAGGGAGGCAACATACCGTCCTGGAATCACGTCTGCGACCACAGAAACACCTATCTGTTCCACTAACTATAGAATCCTCTACCACTGTTGCTCTCTTGTCTGTTCTCCTCCCTCCCTGCACAGCTGATCCACCCATCATGATCCGGTCATGACTCTCGCTGCACTCTCCAGAGGAACCCTCTCTTCAATCGGTACTCAGAACTGAATACTGGTTAGAAAGTGCAATTTTCCCTGGGGTCTCCTGCCTTGACTTTCCTGTCTGTCTGACAGCACCCAGTCTGTCTATCCCTGCCATCTCTTATGCTCTGGGGTGAAAACTTCCTAAAATACACTTTCAATGTCGTTCTCTGCCTCGCGGATGCACCACAGTGACTCCAGCCACCGCTGGAGTTCTGAAACCCGGAGTTCAAGCATCTGCAGCTGGTGACATTTCCTGCAGATGTGTTAGTCAAGGACACTATTAACGGAGGAGCACAGTCACTGATAATGCGTGTGTAGGGAATCATTAGTTATTGTGCAGCTTGCTCACAACCAGTGCATGTACAGGAACAGCACTCGTACCAGAAGAGCACAGTCAGATCTAGCGTCGTTGATGTTGCAGCACGAGTAACAGAAGAGCATGAACATTTCATGTGTAACTGTGCATTACTGGTGGTACCATTTGGACACTATCATCTCTTGTATAAGCGCACTTTACCACTCGTACCAGAGGACAATTGTCATCGTTAGTGTAATTGTAGGGTACCACTGGTACTGAAGCAACATATATGTCTCCACTGTATTCCAGAGGAAAACTGTATTATTTAGCCCAAGGCTAGGGCATCATCACTACCAGAGGAACATTTTTACATCTCGTGTACATGTTGGGTTACCACTGGCACTGGAGGAAGAATGGTACCTCGAAAGTAAGTTTAGGTTTGCACTCACATCGGGGTTGGAGGTCCATCTCTAGTGTGAGATTAGGTCACCACTTGTACTGGAGGAACATGGTCTCCTCTAATTTATGTGTGGGTCTACTACTCAGACTGGAGGAACACTTTTTAGTGTAAGTGTAGAACGTCAATGAGACAGGAGAGGCACGATCACCTCCAGTGCAACTGTGGTTGCTGCACTTGTACTGGAGTAGCATATACACCTTTCGTTTGTGAGGAGGACAAAAAAAACTGCAAGAGATATAAACAGGCTAGGTGAGTGGGCAAAGTGGTGGTAGATGGAGTATAATGTAGGGAAGTGTAAGTTATTCACTTTGGTAGTAAGAAAAAAAGGCTGATTTTTTAAAAGATGAGAAACTTCTAAATGTTGATGTTCAGACGCAGTTGGGTATGATCGTGCAAGGGACGCCGACAAAATAGCATGCAGGAAGAGCAAGCAATTGAGAAGGCACGTTGGCCTTTACTGCAAGGAGATCTGAGTACTGTAATAAGGATGTCTTCCAACAATTGTACAGGGCTCTGCTGAGACCACTCCTAGCGTACTTTGAGCAGTTTCAGTCTCCATATCTAAGGGAAAATATAATCGTTTTGCAAGCAGTTCACCAGATTGCTTTCTGGGATGAATGAGTTGTCCTATGATGAGAGGCTGAGTAAATTGGGCCTATACTCTCTGGAGTTTAGAAGAATGAGAGGCGATCTCATTGAAACAACTAAGAATCTGAAGGGGTGTGTTCGACTAAACGCTGTGAATGGTAATCGTGGGGAATCCAGAACATGTGGGGCCACAGTCTCAGGATAAGGGTTTAGGGCTCGGGTTAAGATTAGGACTGTGTTGAAGGGACATTTCTTCATTCAAATATTGTGAATCGTTGGAATTGTGTACTCCAGAGGAGAGTGGATGCGCCATCCTTGAAAAAATATATTTAATGCTGAGATAGACACATTCATAACCTTTCATGGAATAGAACTATAGGGAGTGGACATAAAAGTGGAGTTGAGGAAAGGATCAACAGAGGTCACATTGAGCGGTGGAGCAGATTTGAGAGACATATGGCCTACTCCTGATCATATCTCTTATGTTCTTTAGTTCTTGTGTAAGTGCAGGGAACCATTAGTAACGGAGGAGCACAGTTACCTCCATTGCAATTTTAGATAATCACTTACCTTACATAAGTGTAGGGTTACCATCATTCACCGCCTTTACAGTAAATAAAGGGAACCAAGAGCATCATACAATGGTTTCTATCGCCATTGTAAATGTAGGGAACCACTAGTTTTGGAGCAGGATGGTCACATTGCCTGTCAGTGTCGGTGCTACTAGTTCAGAGGAAGATGGACACGTTTACTGTCATCATAGGTGCCATTAGCACGAAAGGAACATCGTAACCTCCAGAGTAAGTGATGTCACACCACTATTACAGAGACATCCTGCTTACCTCAAGCATAATCGAAGGATACCACGGGTTTTGGAGGTCTATGGCCACCTCCTGTGTGAATGTGGTGTAACTCTAACAAGGATAAGCATGTAGACCTCTGTTTACATGTAGTGTTCCCACTAGTCTCAGAAACTATAGTCCCCTGTATTGCTGCAGGACCATTTTAATCACAAATAGTGCAGTAATTCTTCTACTGCCTGATCGGCAGGTGTTGAATCAATAGGTTAGAGTGAAGGTCAGCCTCAGGACAATTCGTGCAAAGTGAGCTACGTTGGCTGGTCCTGTGGGAATAGGATCCACAGTTGTTCAATTATTAAATAATGTTTTAATTCCGTGTTTTTAAAATTGACTTAATGTTAATCTTTTCCCTAATTCTGAAATGTCAGAAAACAACTTACCGAGTTTATTTATGAAGTGACTGCCACCAATGTTAATTATGATTAAAGTTGATTGACTCCTTGGAGGATTAAGGCGAGTATAAATATGGGATCCCTTGCACAAGCTCAGATGTGTACCAGTCTTTCAGCTCCTAGAGATTCCATCCATTCTCACATAAAATGGGGAAACCAGCAATTCTGCTGATGAAGGACATTTACTACCTGATTCTCGCACCCCTGGGTGTCCTTGGTGAGGCATTATAAACTATTTGTTCGCAATCTGTGTTAACTATCACTTTGTTTCTACTGCATGTTGAATAAGATGTAATGTTCTCCCGATGTCAGCATTACACAGCCGGTGGTTACCGGAGCAAATTTGTGAACTGGGTACCCACACTTTCTCCGTTTCCTTTAATCTGATAGCCTTACTGATGTTATAATGTTCTTTCACGGTCATTTAGAAAGAATCAAGTGTCACCCATGTCGAGGGAGCGCTACAGCAGCTCATTTAAATATAGGTTTCCCAGGAACTTACTCCACTACTAATCTTATATAATCATATTGAATGGAGTAAAATGCTGTTAAGAGATATCACCATATATATTTCAAACAGCCACTTAAACGTTATTCATCTCGTTTCTCTTTCTTACAGTGAACTTGGTGGCGATTGTGATTCTCTCCCGACAAAACTGCGGCCTTTCCAAATGTATTTCTGTTTATATGGTGTCCATGGCAACAGCAGATCTCCTGGTCATGATCATCACTGCAATGGTGTATCGTATTTTCAGTTATCACTTTCCATTTTCCTTCCTATCTTACACCCCCGTGTGTAGGATTATTATATACATCACAACTATCACCTTTGATTTGTCTGTTTGGTTCACAGTCTCCTTCACATTTGACCGTTTTGTAGCTGTCTGCTTCCAGAAGTTTAAAGTAAGATACTGCACTGCAAGAACTGCCGGTGTGGTTATTACAGTGTTCTGTTTCTTGAGTTTGTTCAAGAACATTCCCTTTTTATTTACATTCGAACCTCAGCAAATAATTAACAAGGTGCAGTGGGGCAGTCGGGCCAGCGTGGATTTTTTTTCCTCACCGCTCGGTACAGCGTGGGTCTGGTTTCACACCGCCTGCGTCGTTTGGCTTCCTTTTACTTTAATTGTTTCATTTAATTGTTCAACCATTGGACGTATTTTAGTGGTCAATAGAACCCGCAGGAAACTCCTCGGTAACAGGAGTGAGGATCGCAGTGATTCAGGAATGGAGAACCGAAGGAAATCCATTATTTTATTGTTCACTGTATCGGGCTGTTTTATACTGATGTGGTTGACCGTTGCCGTGAGTTTCGTGGCGACCAGACTGCCAAACACCAATAATTACCGTGGTGACCTCACAGCCCCTGGATATATCGCCAATGAAACCGGAACTTGCCTTAAATTTTTGAGTTGTATTCAAAACCCATGTATTTATGTCGCAACCCAGAGAAAATTCAGAGAAGAGCTGAAGAATGTGTTGAAATCTCCCTGGCCAGTACTTTTGAGATTAGTTAGAAAATGCAGATAAAATTACAGAAAGCTTGTTCACATCTGAAGCTCAAGTTCAACTCATTTCCTACCATACAAGGTCCTTCTTTTCGGTAATGTGAAAATTAGATGAGCTCTTTTGGGCACTGTTCTTCCATTTTGTAGCCCACGTTTGATGTCAGTATTACATTCTTTCTTCACCCTTCATTCATTGAGTAAACATAACTTATTCCTGTAAAATCTGCACATTTCAGGTTCACGTTTCAAAGATAACAATGATGGGTTTCACTTGGTGCAGAAACAGAGGTCCTGCAATGGTTGATATTGGTAACATTCCGGGAAGCTTGATGTGAATATTGCCAGTGTGGGTGTCACTGTCAGGCACCATTCCTCAT
Source organism: Heterodontus francisci (assembly GCF_036365525.1). Taxonomy (NCBI): domain Eukaryota; kingdom Metazoa; phylum Chordata; class Chondrichthyes; order Heterodontiformes; family Heterodontidae; genus Heterodontus; species Heterodontus francisci. The sequence continues at coordinate 30,657,375 of NC_090412.1, read as the reverse complement.
TGACAAATGTAACCGGGATCTTGTCACATGATATGTTTTCGAATGGAGGAAACTGTCAGAACTCGACACTGATCAATGTGACATTTCAGATGTTTTGCCCTAGATACTGAATTGAATTCTTCACTGTGACACGGAGTTCAATCACCACGAGAGACAACATGTGAAATTAGAAAAGGGATACTCCTGTCAGGACATATACTTCAGTGTAGAAGAACAGAATGAGAATACTAATGCTTAACGGTATTACTGAAATTCGCAAAATTTATCCTGACCGTTTGTAATGGGATAGTCTGTGGCACCTGTCCCTACTTCAATATATCAAAAAAGAAAACCCTGACAACTCAGTTTGCTGCACTTTAATGAAGTTCAGATGGTAGAATTTTGTCGTATTATTTTTACCGAGCCCATACAGTGCAACAGGTGCATGAGATTTCCTGTACTGTGAATCCAAGTATTCTCCTCAGTTGTGGAGATCCTGTTGTAAGAAAGCTGAGTTTTGGTATCCTGAAAAATAACAGCTGAAAAATCAGACACATCCTACATTCCCTCCTCTAACTCCTGAGTAAGGAATTGTCTGGGATTGGTGGGAGGCGGTTGGGTTAGGTGGTTACGTTCCAGTGTAGGTGGAGGGATGAGTAATGTTTGACTAAGTCCACGATCTCTGTTGCATTTTACCGAATTCGAATCAAAAAGAATGCAATTTATTAACCATCGATTAACTTATCCCCAAGCTTCTGAGTGAGAGAATTTCTCGCAAATGAGAAGGAAGAATCCAAACACTACGCCATGCACTAAACAAATTAAGCAGTCACAAATCAGAGCTGAAAGTTAGTTAGGCACACAAGAGCTTAATAAGCATTAACACATTAAAAAAGATTTTTCTAACAATGGTGTGCGAAAACACTTATGGGTAGAGTTACTTTACAAACTTCAGTAGCGAAGGTTGTCCAGACAATTAACTTATCATTATAAATCAGCATCAAAGAATGTTGAGCTTTCAGCACAACAGTTACCAGACCCTACTGTTATAAATTGGCGAGACGATATTTATTCATTCATGAGATATGGGTGTGGCTGGAAACTCCAACTTTTTCCCCCATTTTAATTGTCGGTGAGGAGCAGGTAGCGAGCCCCGTTTTGAACAGTTGCTGACCATTTGCGAAGGTCTGTTCACAGTGCTGTTAGGAAGGGAGCTCTTATATTTTATCCCAGCAACAGTAAATGAAAGGTGTGTGGTTTGGAAGGAAACTTGGAAATGGTGTAGCATTAATGGTTAAAGGAATCAATAACAGCTGTGAGGAGGGATGATATGCTAAATGAAACGTCCGATGAGGCCATATGGGTTGAGCTCAGAAATACTGAAGTGGCAGCCACACTATTAGGAGTGTACTGTAGACCCCCCAAATAGACACAGGGAGATAGAAGAACAAATATGTAGGCACATGTTTGAGTGCAAAAACAAGTGGGCAATAATAGTTGAGGATTTCAACTACCCTAATGTCGACTGGAATATCAACAGTGTGAAAGGCACAGAGGGCACAAAATTCTTGAACTGCATTCAAGAGAAATCTTTTAACTGGCACGTAACAAGACCAACGAGAGGGGGCACAATTCTAGATTTAGTCTTCAATAATGAAGCTGGACAAATGGATGAAATAGCAATGGGTTACCATTTTGGAGCTGGTGACCTTTTACAAAGCTGAGAGGTGATCTGCGAAAGTGGACTGGATACAGCTACTTGAAGGAAAATCAGTGGAAAATCAGTGGGAGGCATTAAAAGCGAGATTTTATAGGCATGTCCCAAACAAGATAAAGAGTGGTACGGCTAACTCGTTAGCCCTCTGGGTATCTAGAAGCATATAAGATAAGATTAAGCAGAAAAAGAAAGCTTATGGAGGTCACAAAAAACGTAATATTGTAGAAAGGCTACAGGAGTGTAGAAAGTGCAGGGGTGAAGTGAAAGAGGAAATTAGGAAAGCAAAGGAAGGACATGAACAATTATTGGCAGGTAAAATCAAGGAAAACCTAAAGTTGTTTCATCAGTGCATTAAGTTCAGGAGGAAAGCTCACGAAAGTACAAGGGAAGTTATGTGTCAACACAGATAATGTGGGCAGTTTTCTGAATGAGTCCTTTTGTCTTTGTCTTCGCAAAGGAGTTGGATGACATAAACATTGTAATAGAACAGGAGGAGTGTGAAATATTAGATATGATAAGCATAATGAGGGATAAGTATGAGAGGGTCGAACATCCTTGAAAGCGGATAAATCACCAGGGCCGAATGGATTGTATCCGAGGTTGTCAAAGGAAGCCAGTGAGGAAATAACGGATGCTCTGAGGATCATCTTCAAATCCTCACTGCATACAGGTGAGATGCTGGAAGATTGGAGGTCTGCTAGAGTTGTACCATTGTTTAAAAAAGGGTGTGAGGGATAGGCCAAATAATTATAGGCCGGTCAGCCTGACCTTTAAATTATAAATTAAATTATTAAATTATATTATAAATAAATTATAAATTGGTGCATAAATTATTAGAATCAATTTTGAGACATAGAATAAACTGCAAGTGAGAAAGGCACAGATTAATCAGGGATAGTCAGTATCAATTTGTTAAGGGAAGGCCATGTCTTACTAACTCTCTTGAATTTTTTGAGGATGTAACAGGAAAGATTGATGAGGGTAGTGCAGTGGATGTGGTCTACATGGATTTTAATCAGGCATTTGACAAGCTCCCACATGGCAAACTGGTCAGAAAAAATGAAAGCCCATGGGATACAGCGGAATGTGGCAAGCTGGATCCAAAATTGGCTCAGGGACAGGAAACAAAGTGTAATGGCCGATGGATATTTTTGCGAATGGAAAGCGGTTTCCAGTAGCGTTCAACGGGGCTCAGTGTTGAGTCCGTTGCTGTTTGTGGTATATATTAATGATTTGGACTTAAATGTTGGAGGCATTATTGGAAAATTTGCAGATGTCACACAAATTGGTCACGTAGTCGATAGTGAAGTTGATAACTGTAGACTCCAGAATGATATCAATGGTTTGTTTGAGTGAGCAGAAATGTAGCAAATGGAATTCAATCTGGAAAAGTGTGAGGTAATTCATTTAGGGAGAGCAAACAAAGCAAGGGAATAAACAAACACGGCAGGAAATTGAGAGGGGTAAAAGATGTGAGAGACCATGGAGTGCATGTCCACAGGTCCCTGAAGGTGGCAGGAGAGGTAGATAGAGTGGTGAAGGAGGCATATGGGATGTTCTCCTTTATTGGCCGAGGTATAGAATACAAACACAGGGATGTAATGCTGGAACTGTATAAAGCTCTGGTTATGCAATAGCTGCAGTTTTGCATACAGTTCTGGTCACCACATTACAGGAAGGACATAATTCCTCTGGAGATACTGCAGAGGAGATTTACAAGAATGTTGCCAGCGTTTGAAAGTTGCAGCTATGAGGAAATTTTGGATCAGCTAGGGTTGTTTTCTTGAACAGAGGCGGCTGAGCGGCGACAAAATTCAGTTGTACCAAATTATAAGGGGTCCAGATAGAGCAGACAGGAAGGATCTGTTTCACCTGCCGTAGACGTCAACTACCGGGGGGGGTGGGCGGCATAGATTTAAGGTGATTTGTAGAAGGATTGGAGGGGACATCAGGAAAAATCTTTTCACCGAGAGGGTAGTGGGTGACTGGAATTCACTGCCTAACTGGTGGTGGAGTCAGAAACCCTCAATTAATTTTAAAGTTAGCTGGACATGGACCTGAAGTGCTGTAACCAGCAAGGCCATGGACCGGGTGCTGGAAGGTAGGATTAACTAGAGCGGCTTGTGTCTTTTTCTTTTTTCTGTTGGCACAGACACGATGGGCTGAATGGTCTGCTTCTGTGCTGTAACTTTCCTAAGGTTCTATGGTTCTGCAGTAACATTCAGAAAGAACTCTTAAAACAGCTAGAAACTATGTATATAAAAAAGAAGCTGATTCATTGGCAAATCTGGCAAAAAGTGAATTTGCAAAAGCAAGCATGACCTATCTCGGGCATAGAGTGGCGCAAGTGTTGCCAAAAATGGAAAAATCACAAGCCTCAGTGGAGATTCTTATCCCTAATACTAAGAGTGAAATCATGAGGTTTTTGGGGATGTGTGGTTTCTGCAGAAAGTTTGCACCAAATTTCAGTGCTGTAGCCACTGTAACTGATTTAGTACAGAAAAAGAAAACCAAGGTAGCGTGGTCATGGGAATGCCAGGCATCTTTTGAAAAGCTAAAGGCAGTTTTGACTCGTGAACCAGTGTTGGCTGCTTCAAATTTTACAAAGCCCTTCAAGGTAGTGATTGATACTAATGACCTGGGGGTCAGTGCAGTCCTATTACAAGATGACGAATCAGGCATAGAACAGCCAGCAGGGTAATTTTTCAAAAGAATTGATGCACCACCAAACAAGTATTCCGCTGTGGAAAAAGAATAGTTTATGGCTTCTGGCTAACTGTTAAACATGTTGAACTATATGCCCACTATGATTACAAAAAACATTGATATACACTGACCATAATACATTGGGCTGCATTTGCTGACAATGCTACCGCTAGTTGGCGCTGCTGTGGCACATGCACATGAGCAGGAGCCCGTCTGCGCATGTGCGCACTGCGGCGCAGCCTGATGACGTCAGCGCTGGCCAGCGTTGTCAGGAATCACTTCGAGAGAGAAAACACTGAAAAAGTGACGTCACAGGAAAACTGTGACCTGATTGGCTGGTAGGGAATCGGCACTGAATCTGAAAATAAAACATTGATAAATTAATTAACCCTCATTAACTAATTAATTAATAAGTAGAGGAGTAACTAAACTGGAGGGAGGAGATTACTGTCTTTAGCATTTAATATTTGTAGCAGAAATCTAGCGCTCAGGACCATATAGTTTCTTGTAACTTAATTTAGTGAGGATTTAATAAATATTTATTTTTAATTAATTTATTAATTAGTGCTAGAAATGAAAGTTAGAAGGGTAAAGTGCTTCACCTGTGAAATTTGGGAAGTCCATGATGCTTCCAGCGTTCCGGACAACTACACCTGCAGGAAGTGTACCCAATTGCAGCTCCTCACAAACCGCATGGATCAGTTGCAGCAGCAATTGGATGCACTTAGGAGCATGCAGGTGGCAGAAAACATCATAGACAGGAGTTTTAGAGACATGGTTACACCCAAGGTGCAGGAAGATAGATGGGCGACCGCTAGAAGGGGCAGGCAGTCAGTGCAGGAATGTGGCTATCCCCCTCTCTAACAAGTTTTGGATACCGTTGGGGTGGATGGCCTATCAGGGGAAATCAACAGCAGCAGCCAGAGCAGTGGCACCACCGCTGGCACTGTTGTTCAGCAGGGAGGGACAAAGTGCAGAAGAGCAATAGTTATAGGGGACTCCATAGTCAGGAGCACAGTTAGGCACTTCTGTGGAAGTGATGGAGACTCCAGGATGGTATGTTGCCTCCCTGGTGCCAGGGTCAAGGATGTCTCTGAACGGACAGGGGGCATTCTGAATGGGGAGGGTGTTCAGCCAGAGGCTGTGGTACACATCGGTACTAACGACATAGGCAGGAAGAGTGATGAGGTCCTGCAGGGGGAATTCAGGGAGTTAGGTAGTAAGTTAAAAAACAAGACCTCAAGAGTGGTAATCTCGGGATTACTCTCTGTGCCACGTGCCAGTGAAGCTAGAAATAGGAAGATAGTGCAGCTGAACACATGGCTGAACAGCTGGTGTAGGGTTTCAGATATCTGGAACATTGCGATCTCTTCCAGGACAGGTGGGACGGGTTGCATCTAAACTGGAGGGGCACAAATATCCTGGATGCGAGGTTTGTTAGCATCACTCGGGAGGGGTTAAACTAGTGTGGCAGGGGGGAGGGAACCAGAGCAGTAGGACAGCAGGTGAAATAACTGAGAGGGAACGAGTGAATAAGGCCAGTAAGACTGAGAGGAAGAGCAGGCAGGGAGATGTTTCTGAGCACAGCGGGACTGGTGGTCTGAAGTGCATTTGTTTCAATGCGAGAAGTATAACAGGTAAGACAGATGAACTGAGAGCTTGGAGTCGTACTTGGAACTATGATGTTGTTGCTATTACAGAGACATGGTTGAGGGAAGGACAGGATTGGCCGCTAAACTTTCTGGGATTTAGATGCTTCAGGCTGGACAGAGGGGGATGTTAAAGGGTGGGGGAGTTGCATTACTGGTTAAGGAGAATATCACAGCTGTACTGCAGGAGAACACCTCGGAGGGATCATGCAGCGAGACAATATAGGTAGAGCGCAGGAATAGGAAGGGTGCAGTCACAATGTTGGTGGTTTATACGGGCCTCCCAACAGCCAGCGGGAGGTAGAGGAGCAGATATGTAGATAGATTTTGGAAAGATGTAAAAGCAACAGGGTTGTTGTGGTGGGTGATTTTAACTTCCCCTAAATTAACTGAGGCTCACATGGTGCTAGGGGCTTGGATGGGGCAGAATTTGAAAGGAGCATCCAGGAAGGCTTCTTGAAATAATATGTAGATAGTCCAACTAGGGAAGGGGCCATACAGGACCTGGTATTGGGGAATGTGCCGGGCCAGGTGGTTGAAGATTTAGTAGCGGAGCATTTCGGGAACAGTGACCATAATTCCGCAGGTTTTGAGGTACTTGTGGATAAGGATAAGAGTGGTCCTCGGGTGAAGGTGCTAAATTGGTGGAAGGCTAATTATAACAAGATTAGGCAGTAACTGAAGAATTTAGATTGGGGGCGGCTATTTGAGGGTAAATCAACATCTGACATGTGGGAGTCTTTCAAACGTCAGTTGATTAGAATCCAGGGCCAGCATGTTCATGTGATGATGAAAGACAAGTTTGGAAAGTTTCGGGAACCTTGAATAACGAGGGATATTGTGAACCTAGTCAAAAAGAAAAATGAAGCATTTGTAAGGGCGAGAAGGCTGGGAACAGACGAAGCCCTTGAGGAATATAAAGAAAGTAGGAAGGAACTTAAGCAAGGAGTCAGGAGGGCTAAAAGGGGTCATGAAAAGTCATTGGCAAACAGGATTAAGGAGAATCCCACGGCTTTTTATGCATATATAATGAGCAAGAGGTTAGACAGGGAAAGGGTTGGCCCACTCAAGGACACGAGGAGGGAATCTATGCGTGGAGCCAGAGTAAATGGGTGAGGTACTAAATGAGTACTTTGCATCAGTATTCACCCAAGAGAAGGACTTGGTGGATGATGAGTCTAGGGAAGGGAGTGTAGATCGTCTGGGTTATGTCAATATCAAGAAAGAGGAGGTATTGGGTGTCTTGAAAAACATTAAGGTAAATAACTCCCCAGGGCCTGATCAGATCTACCCCAGAATACTGAGGGAGGCAAGGAAGGAAATTGCTGGGCCCTTGACAGAAATCTTTGCATCCTCATTGGCTACAGGTGAGGTCCCAGAGGACCGGAGAATAGCCAATGATGTTCCTTTGTTTAAGAAGGGTTGCAAGGATAATCCAGGAAATTACAGGCCGGTGAGCCTTACGTCAGTGGTAGGGAAAGTATTGGAGAGGATTCTTCGGGACAGGATTTACTCCCATTTGGAAACAAATGGACTTATTTGCAAGAGGCAGCTTAGTTTTGTGAAGGGGAGGTCGTGTCTCACTAACTTGATCGAGTTTTTGAGGAAGTGACGAAGATGATTGATGAAGGAAGGGCAGTGGATGTTGTCTATATGGACTTCAGTAAAGCCTTTGACATGGCAGACTGGTACAAAAGATGAAGTCACATGGGATCGGAGGTGAACTGGCAAGATGGATACAGAACTGGCTCGGTCATAGAAGACAGAGGGTAGCAGTGCTTTTCTGAATGGAGGGCTGTGACTAGTGGTGTTCCACAGGGATCAGTGCTGGGACCTTTGCTGTTTGTAGTATATATAAATGATTTGGAGGAAAATGGAGCTGGTCTGATTAGTACGTTTGCGGATGACACAAAGGTTGGTGAAGTTGCGTATAGTGATGAGGATTGTCAGAGGATACAGCAGGATATAGTTCGGTTGGAGACTTGGGCAGAGAAATGACAGATGGAGTTTAATCCGGACAAATGTGAGGTAATGCATTTTGGAAGGTCTGAAACAGGTGGGAGGTATACAGTAAATGGCAGAAACCTTGGGAGTATTGACAGGCAGAGAGATCTGGGTGTACAGATCCACAGGTCACTGAAAGTGGCAACGCAGATGGATAAGGTAGTCAAGAAGGCATATGGCATGCTTGCCTTCATCGGTCAGGGCACTGACTATAAAAATGGCATGTCATGTTACAGCTGCACAGAACCTTAGTTAGGCCACACTTAGAATATTGCGTACAATTCTGATCGCCACACTACCAGAAAGATGTGGAGGCTTTGGAGAGGGTACAGAAGAGGTTTACCAGGATATTGCCTGGTCTGTAGGGTATTAGCGATGAGGAGAGGTTGGATAAACTCGGATTCTTTTCACTGGAGCGACGGAGTTGGAAGGGCGACACGATGGAGGTTTACAAAGTTATGAGCGGCATGGACAGAGTGGATAGTCAGAAGCTTTTTCCCAGGGTGGAAGAGTCAGTTACTAGGGGACATAGGTTTAAGGTGAGAGGGGCAAAGTTTAGAGGGGATGTGCGAGGCAAGTTCTTTACACAGAGGGTGGTGAGTGCCTGTAACTTGCTGCGGTGGGAGGTGGTGGAAGCAGGTACGATAGCGACGTTTAAGAGGCATCTTGACAAATACATGAATAGGATGGGAATATAGGGATATGGGCACTGGAAGTGCAGATGCTTTTCGTTTAGACAGGCATCAAGATCGGCGCAGGCTTGGAGGGCCGAATGGCCTGTTCCTGTGCTGTACTTTTCTTTGTTCTTTGTTATCAGCTCCAGCTCCCCAAACCATTCCCTGTATCTCTAAATGGTCACTAGTTCGAGCTCAAAGTACAGACTCCAGGAGTTTACCCACAATTCATGCCCAACCGCCCCGCCCGCATCCCATCTCCATTCTCGATCGTCTGCAAAACTACCGAGAAATGTTATTTCCCTTCCTATTCTTTCAATATATACATACTTATTACATTGAGGGACATAGGAACAGGAGGAGGCCAGTCAGCCCCTCGAGCCTGTTCCATCATCCAGTGATATCCTGGCTGATTTGTGACCTAATTCTATATGCCTGCGTTTGGCCCATAATCTTTGCTACTCCTGGTTAACAAGAAGCTATCAGTCTCAGAGTTAAAATCAATATTTGATATAGCATCACCTGCTGTTTTCAGAAGTGAGTTCCTTTGTGTGTAGAAGTGTTCCAAATATCTTATTCCTGAAATGTTGGGCACTTTTTTTAACTACATCCCCTCATCCTGGACTCCCCAATCAATAGAACTAGTTTCTCTATATTGACCTTATCTCTTCCCCATAATATAGTGAAACCTTTTATCAAATCAACCTTAACTTGCCAAAACACAGGGAATATAACCCTAGTTTGTGTAACTTCTCCTCATAATTTAACCCTTGCAATCCAGGTGTCATTCTGATAAATCTACACTATACTCCTTACAAGGCTAATAGATCATTCCTAAGATTTGGTGCCCAGAACTGAACACAGTTCGCCAGGTGTGGTCTAATCAGGGCTCTGTTTTTCTCGAGTGTAACTTCTACCCCCTTGTATTCCTGTCCTCTAGATAAAAAGGCCATTATTCCATTCGCCTTTTTGATTATTGTTAGTACCTGTTCATGACATTTTAATAATCAAGTCCATGGATTTCCAAGTTTCTTTGGACCTTCACTGTTTCCAGCTTTTTGCCATTTAGAAAGATCCACAAGAGACCAGAATTGGAGGAGGGCAGTTACCTCGGAGGATTGTGGGTCTGAGTGAGGTTAGAGAGATAGGAAGGGGCCAGGCCAGGGAAGGTTTGGAAAAAAAAGGATGAGAATTTTAAAATAAAGGCATTGCTGGACCCAGAGCCAATGTAGGTCAGCCAGTACAGGGTAATAAAAGCAAAATAATGCGGATGCTGGAAATCTGAAATAAAAACAAGAAATGCTGGAATCACTCAGCAGGTCTGGCAGCATCTGTGGAAAGAGAAGCAGAGTTAACGTTTCGGGTCAGTGACCCTTCTTCGGAAGAAGGATCACTGACCCAAAACATTAACTCTGCTTCTCTTTCCACAGATGCTGCCAGACCTGCTGAGTGATTCCAGCATTTCTTGTTTTTAAGCCAGTACAGGGTGATGGGTGTACAGGACTTGGCACGAGTTAGGATACTGGGAGCAGAGATTTGGATGAGTTTATGGAAGATAGCAGATTGTCCAGGAGTGCAGCAGAATAGTCAAGACTAGAGATAACTACAGGGATGGGGTATAGATAACTACGGGAGCTGGGATTGTGGAGAGCAGAGGGGAACTGGGGAGAAGTGGGAGTAAGAGAGGGTGGAGACAGCGGTAGGAGGGGATTGTACCAGGGAGGTAACATACATCTTTTCAACAATAACAAAACCAATTTCTAATCGTACTATAAAAAGCAAAATACTGTGGATGCTGGAAATCTGAAATAAAAGCAGAAAATACTGGAAATATTCAGCATTTCGGCAATGTGTGTGTGGAGAGAGGACACTGGGGTTAATGGTTGAAGTTGATGACCTTTCCCAAGAACAGGTTCAGGATCTGAATGATCCAATTAGCAGGATGTGACTAGTGTCTTGCAAGCATCTGTGTTGGGGCCCCAAATGTTCACCATATTTATTAATGATGTAGATGATGGGACAGTAAACCACATATCCAAGTTTGCCAATGACATAAGATCAGTAGCATCGTACACAGTGGAAACATAAAATTGAACAAAGGTATTGATAGATTAAATGTATGGGTAAAATTGTGGCAACTAAGCTCGATGTAAGTAGGCAGTATTTGTACAGCAGTGAGTGTGGAGTTAAATAGTGATTATGAAAGGGGGTTTTCTTAACAGAAAAGTCAGGAATTTGGAGCAGGAGGAAATTCGCTGGTAAGTATTTCTCAAGCTGAAATTTAGTTTTACATTCAGAAATTGACTTTGACTTTTACAAACTGTAAAAGAGTCTGCAAGTTAGTGAAGATACCAAGTTAACAGAAACTGCCCGTCAGTGAGAGTTAACTGTCAATCAGCTGAAAGTGGTTATCTGAATAGATGTTAATTACTGGAACAGGAAGCTGAGTTAACAGTTGTTACTTGGGTGTGAGTTATAAACTCTATCTAAGTGAACAGTATTTACTGCCGCACACAATGGTCAGGAAAGAGTGTTTTGTTAACAGAGATCCAAAGTCAAGAATTTGCTGCAAGTTGTAATTCAGTGCATCGAGGAAAGGAGATGCTGCTTTTTATTTTTATATACCTCCAGTTGATGGTGAATGTTTTTCATTCGTCTCTAAGCTCGGAAACTTTAACTTGCTATTACTTTACTAAATTACCAACTTTAATTAGAAAAAACAATTAATTCATTCGGCTGAGATCATTGATCATTAAAAATTAACTAATTAACTAATGAAATACATTAGATTAGATTGCCATGGTCGGGCTTTAACTGCAGCATGTGGGAATTTGTTGAGAACATTGTGATCCTGGACAACCATATCCAACATGGTACCATTGTTTAAAAGGGGAGAAAGGGATAGACCGAGGAATTACATGCCAGTCAGCCTAACCTCAGTGATGGGAAAATTATTGGTAGAAATCCTGAGGGACAGGATAAATCTTCATTTTAGAAGACAGAGATTAATCAAAGAAGGTCAGCATGGACTTGATAATGGAAGGTTGTGTCTGACTGGCATGACTGAATTTTTTGAGGAGGTAATAAGGACGGTTGATGAGGGTAGTGCACTTTGTGTAGTCTATTTGGATTTTAGCAAGGCTTTTGATAAGGTCCCATGTAACTGGTTCAGAGACAACAAGCAAAGTGTAATGGTCCATGCTTGTTTTTGTGACTGGAAAGCTTTTTTCAGTGGGGTTTTGCAGGGCACACTAGGATGTGCCCTGCTTTTAGTGGCATATATCAATGATTTGGACTTGAAAGTAGGGGGTATTGTTAAGACGTTTGCAAACGATAAAAAAATTGGTTGATAATGAAGAAGATAGCTGCAGGAAGATATCAATGGACAAGTCAGGTGAGTTGAACAGTGGCAAATGGAGTTCAATCTGGAGAAGCGTGTGAGGTAATGCATATGGGGAAGGCAAACAAATAGTAGAGGCAAGGCAAGAGAGAAAGGTATTAATATGGGAAATGATAAACAGACAGTGACAGGATGGGGCAGAGAGTACAAATCTAAGAGTAAATCAGCAGTCAAGGCTAGACATTACACAAATAATAAAAGGGCAAAACTAAAGGATATGCATCTGAATGCATGTAGCATTCAAAACAGAACAGATGAACTGATAGCACAAATAGAAATAAATCAATACAATCTAATAGCCAGTGGAAACATGGCTGCAGGATGACGTAAATTTGGACCTGAATGTTGAAGGTTACATGCCATTTAGGAAGAACAAGAAGCTAGAAAAAGGTATAGGGGTGGCTCTGTTAATTAATGATGGCATTAGCACATACGAAAAGGATGACCTAAGCTCAGGAAATCACGATTTGGAAGCCATTTGGGTAGAGATGAGAAATGATAAAGGTAAGAAGTCACTTGGGGGAGTGATACAGGCCCCCAACAGTAACCACACAGTCGGATGGAGAATAAAGGAAGAAATACTGGGAGCTTGTCATAACGGTACGGCAATAATCATGGGGGATCTTAATCTACATGTAGACTGGAAAAATCAGATGGGCAAAGGTAGCCTAGATGAGGAGTTCATGGAATGCTTTCGGGGTAGTTTCTTGGAACAGCACATTCTAAAGTCAACCATAGAGCAGGCTATACTAGACCTGGTTTGTGCAACGATAAAGGATTAATTGATGCCCTCATAGTGAAGGCACCCCGAGGTAGCAGCGATTATAATACGACTGAATTTACATTCAGTTTGAGGGAGAGAAGGGTGGGTCTATGACCCAGAGCTAGCTAAAGTCAACTGGCAAATTAGGTTAATGGAGATGCAGTGGCAGACATGTAAGGGGATATTTCAGAATACGTTGAATAGATACATTCCAACGCGAAAGAAAACTTCCAAAGGGAGGACCCACACTCCGTGGTTAACTAAAAAGTTAAAGATAGTATCAAACTTAAAGAAAAGGCATATAATTGTCCAAAGTTAGGTGGCAGGTCAGAGGATTGGGCAGAATATTTTTAAAAAATAACCAAGAATGACAAAGATTGATATGAGGGGGAAATTAGAGTACAAGAGAAAGCTAGCTGGAAATATAAAAACATAGAGTTGTGTAGATATTTCGAAAAGAAAAGAGTTAACAAAGTGAGTGTTGGTCCTATGGAAAGTGAGTCTGGGGAATTAATAAGGGAAAAAGGAGATGGCAGATGAATTAAATAAATGTTTTGCATCAGTCTTCACTATTGAGGATACAAGTAACATACAGAAATAGCTGCAAATCAGTAAATGGAAAGGAGGGAGGAACTCAAGAAAATTAATCACCAGGTAATTGGTACTGAGCAAATTGTTGGAGCTGCGGGCTGACAAAGTCCCCAGGTCCTGATGGACTTCATCCTAGGGTCCTAAAAGAAATGGACAGTAAGATAGTTATTTTTCTTCTTCTTCTTTGGCCTCCTTGTCTCGAGGGACAATGGGTAAGCGCCTGGGCGGGGTCAGCGGTTTGTGGAGCAGCGCCTGGAGTGGCTGTGAAGGCCAATATTAGAGTGACAGACTCTTCCACAGGTGCTGCAGAAGAAATTGTTTGTCGGGGCTGTTACACAGTTGACTCTCTTTTGCGCTTCTGTCTATTTTCCTGCTAACTACTAAGTCTCTTAGACTCGCCACACTTAAGCCCCGCCTTTATGGTTGCCTGCCAGCTCTGTCGATCGCTGGCAACTGAATACGACTGAATTTACATTCAGTTTGAGGGAGAGAAGGGTGGGTCTATGACCCAGAGCTAGCTAAAGTCAACTGGCAAATTAGGTTAATGGAGATGCAGTGGCAGACATGTAAGGGGATATTTCAGAATACGTTGAATAGATACATTCCAACGCGAAAGAAAACTTCCAAAGGGAGGACCCACACTCCGTGGTTAACTAAAAAGTTAAAGATAGTATCAAACTTAAAGAAAAGGCATATAATTGTCCAAAGTTAGGTGGCAGGTCAGAGGATTGGGCAGAATATTTTTAAAAAATAACCAAGAATGACAAAGATTGATATGAGGGGGAAATTAGAGTACAAGAGAAAGCTAGCTGGAAATATAAAAACATAGAGTTGTGTAGATATTTCGAAAAGAAAAGAGTTAACAAAGTGAGTGTTCCTTTTGGGCCTCCTTATCTCGAGAGACAATGGATACGCGCCTGGAGGTGGTCAGTGGTTTGTGAAGCAGCGCCTGGAGTGGCTATAAAGGCCAATTCTGGAGTGACAGGCTCTTCCACAGGTGCTGCAGAGAAATTTGTTTGTTGGGGCTGTTGCACAGTTGGCTCTCCCCTTGCGCCTCTGTCTTTTTTCCTGCCAACTACTAAGTCTCTTCGACTCGCCACAATTTAGCCCTGTCTTTATGGCTGCCCGCCAGCTCTGGCGAATGCTGGCAACTGACTCCCACGACTTGTGATCAATGTCACACGATTTCATGTCGCGTTTGCAGACGTCTTTATAACGGAGACATGGACGGCCGGTGGGTCTGATACCAGTGGCGAGCTCGCTGTACAATGTGTCTTTGGGGATCCTGCCATCTTCCATGCGGCTCACATGGCCAAGCCATCTCAAGCGCCGCTGACTCAGTAGTGTGTATAAGCTGGGGATGTTGGCCGCTTCAAGGACTTCTGTGTTGGAGATATAGTCCTGCCACCTGATGCCAAGTATTCTCCGTACAAGAGAAAGCTAGCTGGAAATATAAAAACATAGAGTTGTGTAGATATTTCGAAAAGAAAAGAGTTAACAAAGTGAGTGTTGGTCCTATGGAAAGTGAGTCTGGGGAATTAATAAGGGAAAAAGGAGATGGCAGATGAATTAAATAAATGTTTTGCATCAGTCTTCACTATTGAGGATACAAGTAACATACAGAAATAGCTGCAAATCAGTAAATGGAAAGGAGGGAGGAACTCAAGAAAATTAATCACCAGGTAATTGGTACTGAGCAAATTGTTGGAGCTGCGGGCTGACAAAGTCCCCAGGTCCTGATGGACTTCATCCTAGGGTCCTAAAAGAAATGGACAGTAAGATAGTTATTTTTCTTCTTCTTCTTTGGCCTCCTTGTCTCGAGGGACAATGGGTAAGCGCCTGGGCGGGGTCAGCGGTTTGTGGAGCAGCGCCTGGAGTGGCTGTGAAGGCCAATATTAGAGTGACAGACTCTTCCACAGGTGCTGCAGAAGAAATTGTTTGTCGGGGCTGTTACACAGTTGACTCTCTTTTGCGCTTCTGTCTATTTTCCTGCTAACTACTAAGTCTCTTAGACTCGCCACACTTAAGCCCCGCCTTTATGGTTGCCTGCCAGCTCTGTCGATCGCTGGCAACTGACTCCCACGACTTGTGATCAATGTCACAGAACTTCATGTCACGTTTGCAGACGTCTTTAAAGCGGAGACATGGACAGCCGGTGGGTCTGATACTAGTGGCGAGCCCGCTGCACAATGTGTCTTTGGGGATGCTGCCATCTTCAATGCGCTCACACGGCCAAGCCATCTCAAGCGGTGCTGACTCAGTAGTGTGTGTAAGCTGGGGACGTTGGCCACCTCGAGGACTTCTGTGTTGGAGATACGGTCCTGCCACCTGATGCCAAGGATTCTCTGGAGGCAGTGAAGATGGAATCAATTGAGACCTCACTCTTGGCTGACATACGTTGTCCAGGCCTCGCTGCCATAGAGCAAGGTATTGAGGACACAGGCTTGATACACTCGGAATTTTGTGTTCTGTGTCAGTGCGCCATTTTCCCACACTCTCTTGGCCAGTCTGGACATAGCAGTGGAAGCCTTTCCCATGTGCTTGTTGATTTCTGCATCGAGAGACAGATTACTGGTATAAAAGCAAAATACTGCGGATGCTGGAAATCTGAAACAAAAACAAGAAATGCTGGAATCACTCAACAGGTCTGGCAGCGTCTGTGGAAAGAGAAGCAGAGTTAACGTTTCGGGTCAGTGACCCTTCTTCGGAACTGACAAATATTAGAAAAGTCACAGATTATAAACAAGTGAGGTGGGGGTGGGGCAAGAGATAACAAAGGAGAAGGTGCAAATTGGACCAGGCCACATAGCTGACCAAAAGGTCACGGAGAACAGGCAAACAATATGTTAATGGTGTGTTGAAAGACAAAGCATTAGTACAGATTAGGTGTGAATACACTGAATATTGAACAGCAGCAAGTGCAAACCTGAAGAAAAACAACCTGAAAAAAACACAGGTTACTGGTGATAGTTGAGCCTCGGTAGGTGAACTCTTGAAACACTTCCAGAGCATGGTCGCCGATATTGATGGATGGAGCATTTCTGATGTCCTGTCCCATGATGTTCGTTTTCTTGATGCTGATGGTTAGGCCAAATTCACTGCAGGCAACTGCAAACCTGTTGATGAGACTCTGCAGACACTCTTCAGTGTGAGATGTTAAAGCAGCATCGTCAGCAAAGAGGAGTTCCCTGATGAGGACTTTCCGTACTTTGGTCTTCGCTCTTAGACGGGCAAGGTTGAACAACCTGCCCCCTGATCTTGTGTGGAGGAAAATTCCTTCTTCTGAAGATTTGAACTCACGTGACAGCAGCAATGAGAAGAAGATCCCAAACAGTGTAGGTGCAAGAACACAGCCCTGTTTCACGCCACTCAGGATAGGAAAGGGGCCTGATGAGGTGCCGCTGTGTTGAATTGTGCCTTTCATATTGTCATGGAATGAGGTGATGATACTTAGTAGCTTAGCAGATAGATGATGCATTGGTTTTAATTTACCAAACTTCCCTAGATTCGGGAAGGTTCCATTCGATTGGAAAATGGCCAATGTAACTCCTTTATTCAAAGCAGGGAGGGAGACAGAAAGCAGTAAGCTACAGGCCAGTTAGGTTAACATCTGTCTTATGGAAAATGTTAGAAGCTATTTTAAAAGACGTTATAGCAGGGCACTTAGAAAACTGTAAGTTAATCAGGCAGAGTCAACATGGTCTTGTGAAAGGGAAAACATGTCTAATCAATTTATTGGAGTTCTTTGAAGAAGTAACATTTGCTCTGGATAAAGGGGAACCGTTGGATATACTGTACTTAGATTCCAGAAGGCAATGATGAGATGCCACATCGGAGGATGCTGCGGAAAATAAAAGCTCATGGTGTTGGGATTGGCTTGGATAGAAGATTGGCTAGTTAACAGGAATCAGAGTAGGCATAAATGGGTCACTTTCTGGTTGGCAGGATGTAACGAGTGGTGTGCCACTGGGATCAGTGCTGGGGCTTCAACTTTTTACAATTTTATATTGTCATGAGAGTTTTGTGCCTTTAAGACTAACAAAAGGATTTCTGTGAGTGAATGCTGAACAGGGTGGGGCAATTGCAAGGCAATCTATTTTTCCAATCTACTCAGCAGAAAGAAAGACTGGCTGCTGGGGACTTTTAGCTTCTCTTTTGAAAAAAAATACTAGTTTTGGCTGGAAACGTTTTGAAGACCAGAAAAAGAGACCGCTCTCTGAAAGGAATTAAAAGAACAGTTTGCTGCTATAAACTGGTGGGAAGACAGCCCACAAACACTTTCTCTTCAGCAATAATTCTTGTATTAAGTGAAATTCGAATTTCTTCATGAAGTTAAAAGAACTTTGAAAGTGTTTCACATTTAAGGTTTGGAAGCTGAAACTCTTGTTGCTGCTTATGCCTGAAGAGAGAGAAAAGACCCAGCAAGAGGAGTCACAACACTCTCTGGAGAATCACTGCTTTGGAGAAAGGCTCCCTTGCTGATAGAAAGCCTTGCATTGTTAAGGGTGGAAAGATTGCCATTGTCTCTCGTCTCTGGAAACTTTCTGCCTCCGAAGTGAGTCTGGTTGCCTTTTTTGTGTGTTTGAAAGATTCTGAAACCTCAGAAAAGTTTCTGCTGTTGGACTGCTACTTAGAAATCCAAATAAACAAGTTGCTACAACTTTCTTCTGGGAGATCTGTGTGATGCCTGCGGCAGACGAATTGCCTTGAATGCCTACCCACCATAGACTGTACATTAATTTCACCTGGAAACTTCGTATGGCATCTGACTATTCGACTCTGGGACACCTCACCAGTCCAAAAATATTTTCCCAGAAGTTACAACCCAGTTATTTTTTTATTCCTAAGAAACCGTTCTAATTTCAAACATATGTTTTAAACTTGTTTATCATTGGGTTTTGAATGTATGTGTGTGCATGAGGGTTAGGAAGTATAAGTTATAAAATATGTTCCTACATATAGATTTATCTCTGTCACTTAAAATTGGTCTTTTTGTGAATAGTTAGTTTGTTTAAAGAAACCTGGTTTGGAGTGCTTTATCCCAGGGAATAAATACAATCTTTAATTTGGCTAATTTCTTGCAGGTAAGAAACTTTACTAATATGTTGTGACCTGTGGAGTAGTGGGACTGAGTTAACAGTGCATTAATCCCGCCTCTATCAGAACAATATAAATGACTTGGATTAATGCATCAATGGTATGGCTGTTAAATTTGCTGATGACACAAATAGGTTGGAATATAAGTTGTGAAGAGGACATAAGGAGGCTACAAAAGAATATAGAAAGGGTACGTGAATGGGCAAAGATCTGACAGAGTATAATGTGGGAAAATGTGAAATTGTCCATTTTGACAAGAAGAATGAAAAAAACATATAATCTAAATTGAGAGCGATTGCAGGGCTCTAAGATAGAGGAATCTGGGTGCCCTAGTGCATGAATCACAAAAGGTTAGTATGCAGGTTCAGCAAGTAATTAGGAAAGCTCATAGAATGTTATCCTTCATTATGAGGGGAATTGAATAAAAAAGTAGGGAGGGTATGCTTCAGTTATACAGGGCATTGGTGAGACCACATCTGGAGTACTGTGTGAAGTATTGGTCTCCTTAAAATAAAAAGAAAAAAATAACTAAAAATAAAAAGTTTGGATGGTGTGGTGGGGGGGGTGGAGGGGCGGGGGGGGGCTTGTCATGCTCTGAAATTACTGAACTCAATGTTCAGTCTGGCAGGCTGTAGCATGCCTAATTGGTAAATGAGATGCTGTTCCTCAAGCTTGCATTAATGTTCACTGGAACACTGCAGCAATCCCAGGACACAAATGTGGGCATGAGAGCAGCGGGGTTTTGTTAAACTGGCAAGCAACCAGAAGCTCAGGGTCATGTTTTCTGACTGAGTGCAGGTGTTGTGCAAAGCAGCCAGCCAATTGTGTTTGCAGGAGACCACATTGTGAGCAGTGAATATAGTATACTAAATTGAAAGAAGTACAAGTAAATCGCTGCTTCACCTGAACTGTTTGGGGCCTTAGACAGAGAGTAACAGGAGTAAAAGGGCAGATATTACACCTCCTGCGTTTGCATGAGAAAGTGCTGTGGGAAGGGGACAAGGCGTTGGGGGTGATGGAGGAGTTGATAAGGGTGTCACGGAGGGAATAATCTCGTCGGAATGCTGACAGGGGAGGGAAAGGGAAGATGTGTTTGGCAGTAGCATCATGCTGGATGTGGCGGAAATGGCAGAAGATGACCCTTTAGATGTGGAGGATGGTGTGGTGGATAGTAAGGTCAAGGGGATCTCTGTCACGGTTCTGGGAGGGAGGGGAAGGGGTGAGGGTGGAGGTGCGGGAAATGGGCTGGACATGGGTGAGGGCCCTGTCAACCACAGTGAGGGGTGGGGGGGTGGAATCCTCGGTTGAGGAAAAAGGAGGACATATCAGAAGCGCTGCTGTGGAAGGTTGCATCATCAGAGTAGATGCGTCGGGGAAACAGGGAGAATGAATGGAGTCCTTAGGAGGCAGGGTGTGAAGACGTGTAGTCGAGGTATCTCTGGGAGCTGATGACTATCAGTAGACAGCCTATCCCCAGAGATGGAGACAGAGAAGTCGAGGAAGGGAAGGGAAGTGTCAGAGATGGACCATGTAAAGGTGAGAGAAGGATGGAAATTGGAAGTAATGTTGATAAAGTTTTCCAGTTCAGGGCAGGAGCAGGAAACGGCACCGATACAGTCATCAATGTACCAGAAAAAGAGTTGGGGAGGGGACCTGAGCAGGACTGGATAAAGGAATGTTCGACATATCCCACAAAAATGCAGGCATAACTAGGACCCATGCGGGTACCCATAGCAACCCCTTTTACTTGAAGGAAGTGAGTGGAGTTGAAGGAGAAGATGTTGAATGTGAGAACAAGTTCAGCCAGGCAGAGGATGGTGGTGGTGGATGGGCACTGGTAGGGCCTCTGTTCAAGGAAGACCTGGAGAGCCCTCAAACCATTGTGGTGGGGGACGGAGGTGTAGAGAGATCGGACGTCCATAGTGAAGAGGCGGCGGCTGGGGCCAGGAAACTGGTAATTGTCAAAATGAGGTAGGAATCAGAAGATTCACGGATGTGGGCGGGAAGAGACTGGACTGGGGAGAAAAGATAGAGTCAAGATAGGAAGAAATAAGTTCAGTGGGCAGGAACAGGATGAAACAATACCAAGACAGTCGTGTTTGTGGATTTTAGGAAGGAGGTAGAAGCGGGCTGTCCGGGATTGTGGGACTATAAGGTAACTTACCATTCTGGACCTGCTCAGGGTTGCAGAAGATTCTGCCTATTCTGCTGACTATAGAATCTCCCACCACTATCGCTCTCCTATTCTTGTGCCCCATCTGCCTCTCAAGCAGCTCCTTTCGAGTGGCCTCCTGCTCCCAGGTGCCACTCCTGCTCAGGAAGACCCTTCTCGGAGTCACAGGGCTTGATTTTAGCCCCTTCCAGGGCGAGGATCGGAGGCGGACAAGAGCTAAAAATAGCCCCACTGGCTGGCGTGCCAATTCAGCAGCCTCAGGTCAATTGTGCATAGACAGGATGGGGATGGGTGCGGCAGGGCTACCTCCCCGCACGCAGTGGGGAACTGACACAACTCAGAGCCTAGTGAGCCCGACTGGGATTTTCCAGTTGGACTGCAGATCCCCTGGAGCTGGCCTCCGAGTGGCAGATTGGGAGGGCCAGCACTCCAGGCATATCTAGAAGCCCACCCTACATGCAGGAGCAGCTGCAGGCTGCCCTGTAGAGGGGCTCTACCACCACCCCCCACCCCAAGATCCACCTTTTAAATTTAATTTACATTTTAAAATTTGGAGGGAGAGGGCACCTCCCTTTTAAGCACCATCTTCCTTACTTACCCTCTATTGCAGCCTGCTACTCCTTTCAAGCTGGAAGGCCTCCACCTTACAGTCCCCAATACCAGGTATCTACTGGACAGTTCAAGTGCTCAGGGGCTCCGTCCACCTGTCAATATGATGCCCCTCTAGATGATCACTCACTCAGTCCCTGTCCTGTTCCCTCTTCCTGTGTGAGCTGCAGCTTCCTGCGCAAGACCTGGACATCTTTATCAGGACAGAAATTATATTTGAAGTATTTTGTGAACCTACCTGAGTCCATTCTCATTCACTGTTTGAACCTTCAGCCATGGTGGTGACAGGCGTTCTCAGATTTGGATATGCTGTAGTAAATACATCAATAGGAAGGTTACACAGAAATATGAAAATGAGAGCTGGAACGTTGCCTTGTTAAACATGATATCAGTCCCTCCTCCCCCATCAGTGGCATAGCTGTTAGCTCTGGAATCGAGCATCTCACGAGCGTTATGATCCACTCTCTGTCAGGTATGACACAGACAGCTGCTCAGTGAAATCCAGTGAGTCTTTTTATATTTACAGATTTTTAATTACTATTTCTGACATGTTGAGTTGAGATTTTTTTAAATAAATTTTACCCTATCTATCCACATACACAATATATAACTGGGTGTGATTCCTCTGGTATCGATAGGCAGTGACACTGTCTGTGTGTTCATGGAGATGTGTCCTGGTTGTTGTTCTATTTGAATATATTTACCATAAATCTCATGGTGTCAGCACCTAACTAATGGGCACTGCAGCAGGTGACGACACTTACCACTGTTCTACTAATATTAACACTACTGCATAATGTTATGAATCATTAAAACAAAGTGCTGGAAATACACAACAGATCTGGCAGCATCTGTGGAGAGAAAGAGTTAAACGTTTCAGGTCTGTGACCTTTCACTGGTTATCCAAATCACTGAGACCTTTCCAGAAACCAGGAAATGTTGTAAGATTACAACTCAATGCATCCACTAGCTTTGCAGCTACTTCTTTTAAGACTCCAGAGTTCGGCCATCAGATCCAGGGATTTGACAGCCTTTAGTTCCCATTGCTTTTCCCAATACTTTTTTTCTGGTGATACTTGATTGTTTTAAGCTCCTCCCATTCTTTTGTCTCTTGATTTTCCGGATTTCTTGGGTGTTTTGCGTCTTCTAACGTGAAGACAGATACAAAACAGTTGTGCAAAGTCTCTGTCTTCTTTCCCATTATCAATACTCGTCTCCTCCTCTAAGGGACCAACACTTACTTTAACTACTCTCTTCCATTTTATATTTGTAGAAGCTTTTATTGTCTGTCCTATCTTTCTTGTTAGCTTACTGTCATTGCCAGTTCAGTTCTGTGGCAGGAACAGAAACCTGATTGGAGAGATTTAAACATGAAGTTGAGAGAAAGATGGAGAAAAATTCCAGAGGCAACCAACCGATGAGAGGAAAGTGAGGCTGGAGATGGAGATACACATATCAAACTCTTCACCCACAGAACAAACTGGGCAAGTCTCTAATTAAACCCTCTCATCTGAAATACACAGTCCTCATTTGTGTCTTAATGTTATACAACCAGTTAAACTCAGCTCACTTTAATAGATCATTCCAACTGCTCAGGCTGGGAGACTCGCATCTCAACCAAACTGGAGGAGTTTGCTTGTTGCAGGCTACAGAATTCGCCAAAACCTTACATCACATGCTCTCTAAAAAAACCAATTCAAAGTAAATCGAGGTAGTGCTGGAATGGGATGCACAGGGTTCAATGAAGGCAGAAACCACAGGCAAGATGGGTGAACGGGAATTGCAAGTGTTGGCTGAGTTGAAGGGGTTGGGGGTGGGGCGAGGGGCGTTGAAGATGGGAGGCCGTGCATCAAGTCTACAGCTGACAAAGGTATTGAGGATTTAAGCAACAATGAGAGGCAGCGCAGCGACTAGGCCCATCCTCCCCGGGTCTCACACTGTCTGATCACACTGCGTCCATCCTCCCCGGGTCTCACACTGTCCCGATCGCACTGGGTCCATCCTCTCCGGGTTACACACTGTCCCGATCGCACTGGGCCCATCCTCCCGGGTCTCACACTGTCCCAATCGCACTGGATCCATCCTCCTTGGGTCTCACACTGTCCCAATCGCACTGGATCCATCCTCCTTGGGTCTCACACTGTCCCGATCACACTGGGTCCATCCGCCCCGGGTGATGGAGCCGGGGAAGAGTCGGTGGGAAGAGGGCCGATGGAGCCAGGGGAAATGATGCACACAATCACAATAAAACGGGAAAATAAACTAAAGATGTTGTAGAGGAAATGTCAATGGGAACACGGAAAGTCAACACCAGGAGCTGCCGGACAAAAGCAAACCAAATAAAATTAAAATAGACCTGGGGCAGAGGTTCTGCCCTGATGTTGTTGAACTGGGGGCTGAATCTGGAGGCTGTAAAGAGCTGAATTGAAAGATGAGCTGTTGCTCCTGGAGCTTAGGCTGAGTTTCATTGGAACAGGGCAGGAGGCCAAGGCCAGAGGGAGTAGAGTGGGAATGAAGACCAGTATTAAAAGGACAGGGGGCTGTGGATCAGGCTCATGTTCATTATCTGAATGGAGGGGGGTGCAAAGTGAGCACTCAAACGTGTTTAGTCTCCTCACTGCAGTGGAGATTTCATCAGGATCAGTAAATACAGTTATTGATCTTGAAGGAGTAAAAGTAAATTACTATTTCACCTGGAAAGTGTTGTGGGGTCTTGAATGATGATAAAGGAGGAGGTAAAAGGGCAGGGACCACACCTCCTGCTTACATTTCATTCACCCATTCCTTCTCATAGACTTTATAATATAACAGCAATAATAATATAATATAATTTAATTTAGTTCCTGGACCTGACCATCTTGCAGCCATGTCTGAGTCAGGGCTGCCATATCATTATCCTCCAAGCTGACTCTGCACCAAATTCAATTTATTCTTTTCACTCTGTGTGTTTATATTAAGAACACTTATTTTGGATTTTGGTCACAGCCCCTAACCTGTACTTCTGCTCTAATATTTTAATCACGTTTATTCGTTTCTCCCCATTAAATTTCTTTACATCTTTTAGTTTTCTCTTTATCGAGAGAGCATAAAACACAGTTTCTAACTGTTACTCTAACCTCTTCCCATTCATTTGCGTTTGAACTATTATTTATTATTAATTATTGTGTGACTACCTTTTCCACCTGAACCCTTCCCTCCATTTACTAGTTTAAAGTCCTTGTTACTGCCTTGGTTACAGGTGAGGTTTCAGCTGGAGTATTGTGTACAATTCTGGGCACTACATTTCAGCAAGTCCTTGGATGGGGTACAGAGGAGATTTACCAGGATGATACCAGGGATGAGGGGTTTCAGTTACATGGTGAGATTGGAGAAGCTGGAATTGTTCTCTTTAGAGCAGAGAAGCAGACTGAATAAAGATAATAAAAACAGAGAGATAGTGTTCGAGCGAGTCTGGAGAATCTGTTTCCTCTGGCAAGTGTCAGCAACCAGAGATCACAGTTTTAAAATAACTGCTAAATGAAGAGAGGGAATGGAAAAAAAAGGGTTGTTAAAATCGGGAATGCACGACATGAAATATTGGTGGAAGCAGATTCCAAAGATATTTTTAAATGGCTGGGACAGCGGGTGTGGGTGCACGGCTGGATCAGTGGATGTGGGACTGGGTCAGCGGGTGCAGGACTGGGTCAGTGGGACAGAGGATCAACAGGTGAGCTGTACCGTGTCGATGTGAAGGGAAGATCAGGTTACTGATCCTCACTGCAAAGAAAATATCCATTTCAGGGGGAAGTTGGATAAACACACTTCAGTGAGAAAGAATTAGAAGGATATGCTGATAGGGTTTGAGAACAGGATGGGAGGAGTCTCATGTGGAGCAGTTGGGTTGAATGACCTGTCTCTGTTCTGTTATTTCCATTTAAAAATTCAATTTAAAAAGGGAAGTGACAATTTCACATATTCTGAAGCTTGGCTCTAATTCTGGAGACTGCTACAAGCAAACTGCCCTGATGGAACTGAAAGATTCCAGTCTCCCATTCAGCGCGTGTAGAATACAGTGCCGAAGTGGTTAGCACCGCAGCCTCACAGCTTCAGCGACCTGGGTTTAGTTCTTGGTACTGCCTGTGTGGAGTTTGCAAGTTCTCCCTGTGTCTGCGTGGGTTTCCTCCGGGTGCTCCGGTTTCCTCCCACATGCCAAAGACTTGCCGGTTTGATAGGTAAATTGGCCATTACAAATTGCCCCTAGTATAGGTAGGTGGTAGGGAAACATAGGGACAGGTGGGGAAGTGGTAGGAATATGGAATTAGTGTAGGATTAGTATAAATGGGTGGTTGATGGTCGACACAGACTCGGTGGGCCGTAGGGGCTGTTTCAGTGCTGTATCTCCAAAAAATATATATTCAGTCAAAGTGACCTGAGTTTAACTGCTTCTATAACTTTAAGCACAAAGATGAACTGCGTATTTCAGGGGAGAGGATTTGATCAGAGAACAGCCCAGTTTGACCTGTGGATTAAGATTTAGACATATGTATCTCCATCTCCAGCCTCCCTTTCCTCTCTTTGTACTTTGCATCGGTATTCAACCAAGGAGAGGGACATGACGGCTATTCAGGTTAGGAACAGATGTTTGATTACACTAGGTCAAGTCGGCACAAGGAGGGAGGAAGTGTTGGGTATTCTAAAGGGCATTAAGGTGGACAAGTCCCCAGGTCCGGATGGGATCTATCCCAGGTTACTGAGGGACGCGAGAGAGGAAATAGCTGGGTCCTTAACAGATATCTTTGCAGCAGCCTTAAACATGGGTGAGGTCCCGGATGACTGGAGAATTGCTAATGTTGTCCCCTTGTTTAAGAAGGGTAGCAGAGATAATCCAGGTAATTATAGACCGGTGAGCCTGACGTCAGTGGTAGGGAAGCTGCTGGAGAAGATACTGAGGGATAGGATCTATTCCCATTTGGAAGAAAATGGGCTTATCAGTGATAGGCAACATGGTTTTGTGCAGGGAAGGTCATGTCTTACCAACTTACTAGACTTCTTTGAGGAAGTGACAAAGTTGATTGATGAGGGAAGGGCTGTCGATGTCATATACATGGACTTCAGTAAGGCGTTTGATAAGGTTCCCCATGGTAGGCTGGTGGAGAAAGTGAAGGCGCATGGGGTCCAAGGTGTACTAGCTAGATGGATAAAGAACTGGCTGGGCAACAGGAGACAGAGAGTAGCAGTAGAAGGGAGTTTCTCAAAATGGAGACGTGTGACCAGTGGTGTTCCACAGGGATCCGTGCTGGGATCACTGTTGTTTGTGCTATACATTAATGATTTGGAGGAAAGTATCGGTGGACTGATTAGCAAGTTTGCAGACGACACTAAGATTGGTGGAGTAGCAGATAGTGAAGGGGACTGTCAGAGAATACAGCAGAATATAGATAGATTGGAGAGTTGGGCAGAGAAATGGCAGATGGAGTTCAATCAGGGCAAATGCGAGGTGATGCATTTTGGAAGATCCAATTCAAGAGTGAACTATACAGTAAATGGAAAAGTCCTGGGGAAAATTGATGTCCAGAGAGATTTGGGTGTTCAGGTCCACTGTTCCCTGAAGGTGGCAACGCAGGTAAATAGAGTGGTCAAGAAGGCATACGGCATGCTTTCCTTCATCAGACGGGGTATTGAGTACAAGAGTTGGCAGGTCATGTTACAGTTGTATAGGACTTTGGTTCGGCCACATTTGGAATACTGCGTACATTTCTGGTCGCCACATTACCAAAAGGATGTGGATGGTTTGGAGAGGGTGCAGAGGAGGTTCACCAGGATGTTGCCTGGTATGGAGGGCGCTAGCTATGAAGAGAGGTTGAGTAGATTAGGATTATTTTCATTAGAAAGACAGAGGTTGAGGGGGGACCTGATTGAGGTGTACAAAATCATGAGAGGTATCGACAGGGTGGATAGCAAGAGGCTTTTTCCCAGAGTGGGGCATTCAATTACTAGAGGACACGAGTTCAAAGTGAAAGAGGAAAAGTTTAGGGGGGATATGCGTGGAAAGTTCTTTACGCAGAGGGTGATGGGTGCCTGGAATGCGTTGCCAGCGGAGGTGGTAGATGAGGGCACGATGGCGTCTTTTAAGATGTATCTAGACAGATACATGAATGGGGAGGAAGAAAAGAGATACAGAACCTTAGAAAATAGGCGACATGTTTAGAGAGAGGATCTGGATCGGCGCAGGCTTGGAGGGCCGAAGGGCCTGTTCCTGTGCTGTAATTATCTTTGTTCTTTGTTCAATGTTTTGTCACCTCCTGAATCTGTCCATCTTCCTCACAACTCCGTATTTAAATCTCTCCAATCAGGTTTCTGCTCCTGTCACAGCACTGAACTGATAATCAAATCACAAATGACACCTTCTCTGACTGTGATAAACTATACCTCCTCATTCTGCTAGACCTCTGCAGTCATTGACACAGTTGAGCACACCATCCTCTTTCACTGCCTCTTTCATTTGTTAAGGGCAAATCGTTTTTCACTAACCTGCTTGAGTTGTTTGATGAGGTAACAGAGAGGGTTGATGATGGTAAAGTTGTTAATGTGGTGCTGATGGACTTCCAAATGCCATTTGATAAAGAGCCACAGAACAAGTTTGTCAGCAAAATTCAATCCTATGGAATAAAAGGGACAATAGAAGCTTAGATACAAAATTGGCTGTGTAACAGGAAATAGAGTATTTGTAACTGGAGGGAGGTATATTGTGGGGTCACCAGGGGTCGGTGTTGGGATCCCTGCTTTTCTCGATATATATTAATGACTGAGTCTTGGGTGTAGAGGGTACAATTTCAAAATTTGCAGATGACAAAAAACTTGGAAATATGGTGAACTGTGAGGAGGATCGTGATAAACTTCAACAAGACATAGACAGACTGGTGGAATGGATGTGCACAGGGACCTGGGGGGATATGTGCACAAATCATTGAAGGTGGCAGGATGATAAAGCAGACGGGATCTGGAGCTTTATAAATAGGGGTATAGAGTACAGAACACAGAAGTTATGTTAAACGTGTACCAATAAAACTGGTGTGACCTCAACTGGAGTATTGTGTCCAGTTCTGGGCACCACATTTCAGGAAGGATGTGAAGGCATTCAAGAGGATGCCAAAAAGATTCATGAGAATAATTCCAGGGATGAGGGACTTCAGTTACATGGAGAGATTGAAGAAGCTGGGGCTGTCCTTGGAGAAGAGAACATTGAGGGGAGATTTTGATAGAGGCGTTCAAAATGATGAGGGGTCTGGCCAGAGCTGATAGGGAGAAACTGTTCCCATTGGTGAAGGGTCGAGAAGCCGAGGACACCGATTTAAGGTGATTGGCAAAAGAAGCAAGGAAAATCTTTTTTATCCAGGAAGTGGTTAAGATCTGGAATGCACTGCCTGAGAGTGTGTGGTGGAGGTACATTCAATCGTAGCTTTCAAAAGGGAATTTGATAATTGTCTGAAGAAAAGACATTTGCAACACTCCAGGGAAAAGGTGGGAGAGCAGGACTGGGGGAGTTGCTCTTGCAGAGAGCTGGCCGAATGTTATAGCACAGAAGGAGGCCATTCTATGATTCTATGATTGTTCAGCTCAGTGGGACTGACCTCACTTGCTTTCACTTTTACCTATCCAATGATAGCCAGACGATCTTCTTCAATGACTTCTTCACGCTTTGCCACACTGTTACCTCTGGAGTCCCCCGTGGATCTATCATCACTCTCTCCTATTTCTCTGCTTCTTGCTGCTCCTTGAAGACAAGTGATCAGCTTTCACATGAACACTGACAACACTCTGCTCTAACTCTCCACCACCTCTCTCGGCCCCTCTAATGCCTCTGCTTTATCAAGCTGCTTGTCCAACATCCAGTTTTAAATGTACTGCACATTTCTCCAATGAAACATTGTGGAGAATTGTCATTATAATTCAGCAGACACATTTACCACTTACACTTTATAGCACTTTTCTAAGATCCCTTCAATCATAAGGTCAGAAGTGGGGATGTTCACTGATGATTGCACAATGTTCAGCACCATTGACAACTCCTCAGATACTGAAGCAGTCTGTGTAGAAATGCAGCAAGACCTGGACATGATCCACGCTTGGGCTGAATCCCCCACTGTCAACACCCTGGGGTTACCAGAACTGAACTAGAGTAGTCATATAAATACTGTGGCTACAGGAGCAGCTGAGAGGCAAGGAATCCTTCAGCGAGTAACTTCCCAAAGCCTGTCCATCATCGCAAGACAAGTCAGGAGTGTGATATAATACTCTCCACCACGTCCTGCAAGTTCCCCTCCAAACCACACACTATCCTGACTTGGAACTATATTGCCATTCCTTCACTGTTGTTGGCTCAAAATCCTGGAACTCTCTTCTTAACAGCACTGTGGATGTACCTACCCCATACGGACTGTAGCAGTTCAAGAAGGCAGCTCACCACCACCTTCTCAAGGGCAGTTAGGGATGGGCAATAAATGCTGGCCTGGCCCGTGACACTCACATCCCATAAAAACAAATCTTAAAAAAATTCACTGATCAATGCTGCACATCACATCACAGTTTAAAGTTTTATAATTTATAACGTTCTACATTAATGTTAATATCAGTGGAACAGTGGTAAATGTCCTCACCAGTCAGCTGTTGACACTGCGAGATCTGGTAAATATTTTGAAATGGAAACACCAACGAGGACACATCTCCATGAACACACGGACAATGTCACTGCCCATAGAGACCAGAGGAATCACATCCAGCTCTATATTGTGTATGTGAGCAGATATATTCATAAAGCACCATAATTTAATATCAAAACTTAATAAAACAAAATATTAAGCACAAGTCCATGAATAAAATAATACATCACCATAAACCTGTGTAAAAATGGGCCTTTAAGTTTGGGAATTGGCTCTTTGAGGTGAACAGCCAGTCCACTTCCGAAGAAGGGTCACTGACCCGAAACGTTAACTCTGCTTCTCTTTCCACAGATGCTGCCAGACCTGCTGAGTGATTCCAGCATTTCTTGTTTTTACTTCCGGACCCACACTCGGTAAAATGCCCCGAAGCCGGGACCGCGACAGGGAGCTGATTCAGCACGGCTCCCTGTGATTTTCGTGACATCCTCCTGCTTCCCACCCCGCCTCCTGGGGGCTGGAAAATTTTAGCCCAAGACTCAGAGGACGGTCTTCCTGAGCAACAGTGTGATACCAGGGAGCAGGAGGCCAAACTGAGTTGGGTAGCAGTGAGAGGAATAGAAGAGCAATAGTGGAAAGAGAAGCAGAGTTAATGTTTCGGGTCAGTGACCCTTCTTCGGTCGGAACTGTTCTGAAGAAGGGTCACTGACCCGAAACGTTAACTCTGCTTTTCTTTCCACAGATGCTGCCAGACCTGCTGAGTGGTTCCAGCATTTCTTGTTTTTATTTCAGATTTCCAGCATCCGCAGTATTTTGCTTTTATTATAGAAGAGTAATAGTGATGGGAGATGTCTGATGTTTAACTGGAAGTGAATGTAACAGGAGCCGAGTTGGACAAGCAGCAATGTGGAAAATTACAGGAAGTGTCTGTTATAAATAAGGCTTTAATTCATTCCAATTAAATCTCACTGGCTTTGCTCATGCTCAGACAGATGAACTGGAATGTCTTTCCACTGCTTCTGTAGGTACATGCCAGAATGGCAGGTGGACCTGTGTGAATATTCACTGCAATGCCCGTAGTTCTGCGAGGCATGTGAAATAATATTCTCCAATAAAAAAGCATTGAAACAGGATCATCAACCCAGGAAAGTGTCGAACAACAGCAAGAGTAAATCTTACTAATTATAATTATCCAAATAACCGACTGCTGAGAAACAACACCTTTATAACCTCATTTTACTATTACAGACATTGTATTATTAATTATTCCAGGAATCCAGAAGATGTTTTTACTCCTGGACTGACGAATACATAGAGAGAATTTTATACTCAATGTTTCAACTTCCTTCAGATATAAAATGGAACCAACGTATCTTGTACTGAGATCTGACAGATTGTTACCAGGGCAATAGAGGAAATCACTCAGCAAAAATAACGGAAAAGGAACATCATGTGTTGTGAGTTCAGTTAAGAGGAAGATTTAACCATGAACATTCAGCCAGGTTTTAGTTTAGTTTAGAGATACAGCACTGAAACAGGCCCTTCGGCCCACCGAGTCTGTGCCGACCATCAACCACCCATTTATACTAATCCTACACGAATCCCATATTCCAATATCATCCCCACCGGTCCCTATATATTTCCCTAACACCTACCTGTACTAGGGGCAATTTATAATGGCCAATTAACCTACCAACCTGCAAGTCTTTGGCATGTGAGAGGAAACCGGAGCACCCGGAGGAAACCCACGCAGACACAGGGAGAACTTGCAAACTCCGCACAGGCAGTACCCAGAATCGAACCCGGGTCCCTGGAGCTGTGAGGCTGCAGTGCTAACCACTGCGCCACTGTGCCACAGTTTTCTAACCATAAAGCTACAATCCCAATAATGATTTTTTTCACCACTAGACCTGACATTGCAGATTGACAGAATGCACTGTTAGTACCTGCTGGAGAGGACATTGAGCAGATTCAGAATCTACAAAAATACACCGATAAAAGTCATATTTTTAGAAATAGATCCCATCACCTCAGACAATTGAACCATCTTAAGTCATCTAACCCTGTAAATGCCAGCAGTAACTGTTTCAATTGCTGCTAACATACTGAATTCAATGCCAATCTTTGGAATTCTCTACCCCAGAGGGCTGTGGAAGCTCAGTCATTGAGTATGTTTAAAACAGAGATTGACAGACTTTTAAATACCAATAACATGAGGGGATATGAGGATAGTCTGGGAAAAGACATTGAAGTGGATGATCAGCCATGATAGTATTGAATGGCGGAGCAGGCTCGATGGGCCTACACCTGTTCCTATGTTCCAAAACATCTGATATTTGAGCAGTGCAAGGAATGTGACTATTACAATATATTATTTTTCAGAAAACTCCAGTTAGTGTTTAAAGGACTGAACATGGTCGCTTCATTTCCTGCTGAAAGCAGGTCCCAACAATAACCAGGTGATTTGTGTTGAACTAGTACTGCAATGAATCTACAATGTAGCAGGAAAAACACTGTTCTCAGTTTAATAAAAACCCTCGGTCGAGGCTGGGAGCTGGATCAGGTGACTATTGAGAACCCTTTATTCTAACAGAACAAAAATTAATTACATTTAATCAAGTTCAAAAATGTATACTGCAAGAGTAATGCCTTGTTAAAATTTTATCACCAGTTTATGTTTAATCAATCGATATTTAATCTCACCAAAGCCTTTGACATCGTCAGCAGATGTGGTCTCTTCAGACTACTAGAAAAGATCGGATGTCCACCAAAGCTACTAAATATCATCATCTCACTCCATGACAATATGAAAGGCACAATTCAGCATAGCGGTGCTTCATCAGACCCCTTTCCTATCCTGAGTGGCGTGAAACAGGGCTGTGTTCTCGCACCTACACTGTTTGGGATCTTCTTCTCCCTGCTGCTCTCACATGCGTTCAAGTCTTCAGAAGAAGGAATTTTCCTCTACACAAGATCAGGTGGCAGGTTGTTCAACCTTGCCCGTCTAAGAGTGAAGATCCAAGTACATAAAGTCTTCATCAGGGAACTCCTCTTTGCTGACGATGTTGCATTAACATCTCACTCTGAAGAGTGTCTGCAGAGTCTCATCAACAGGATTGCGGCTGCCTGCAACGAATTTGGCCTAACCATCAGCTTCAAGAAAACGAACATCATGGGACAGGATGTCAAAAATGCTCCATCCATCAATATCAGCGACCACGCTCTGTAAGTGGTTCAAGAGGTCACCTGCCTAGGCTCAACTTTCACCAGTAACCTGTCTCTCAATGCAGAAATTACCAAGCGCATGGGAAAGGCTTCCACTGCTATGTCCAGACTGGCCAAGAGAGTGTGGGAAAATGGTGCACTGACACGGAACAGAAAAGTCCGAATGTATCAAGCCTGTGTCCTCAGTACCTTGCTCTATGGCAGCGAGGCCTGGACAACGTATGTCAGCCAAGAGCGACGTCTCAATTCATTCCATCTTTGCTGCCTCTTGGCATCAGGTCCTTGGCATCAGGTGGCAGGACCGTATCTCCAACACAGAAATCCACGAGGTGGCCAACATCCCCAGCATATACACCCTACTGAACACAGCGGCACTTGAGATGGCTTGGCCATGTGAGCCGCATGGAAGATGGCAGGATCCCCAAAGACAGATTGTACAGCAAGCTCGTCACTGGTATCAGACCCACCGGCCGTCCATGTCTCCGCTTTAAAGACTTATGCAAATGCGACATGAAGTCCTGTGACATTGATTACAATTCGTAGGAGTCAGTTGCCAGCATTTGCCAGAGCTGGTGGGCAGCATTAAGGCGGGGCGAAAGAGTGGCGAGTCGAAGAGACTTAGCAGTTTGCAGGAAAAAAGACAGAAGCGCAAGGGGAGAGCCAACTGTAACAGCCCCGACAACCAATTTTATCTGCAGCACCTGTGGAAGAGTCTGTCACTCAAGAATTGGCCTTTATAGCCACTCCAGGCACTGCTTCACATACCATTGACCACCTCCAGGCGCTTACCCATGGTCTCTCGAGACAAGGAGGCCAAAGAAGAGAAGAAGAATCATTAAATCCAATTGTAAGTGTTAAATCGAGAAACAGATGTAACAATGGGAAGTAAGTGAAAAGTAAAACCCAGCTTTTGTTTGATTTGATTGGTTGGATATGAAATGCATATTAATTCAGTAACAATAGTTGGCACTATCGAAAAATGCAGCGTAATATCAATATAGAGATGGGCAATAAATGCTGTCCTAGCCAGCGACGCCTGTATCCCGTGAACGAATTTAAAACAATGTCAGGGACAATAAAGGTTGTTAATTTCCGAGTTTGTGCTGTAGGCATGGACACGGTACACTGGAGATTGGCGGATTCTTTGCCCAGGGTTTTCTATCTATTAACCAAGGGCATCACACAAAGAATTTACTGATGTTTGTCATCAGTGCACAAGACTCACTGGCATCAGCACAAATCAAATAATCCGTCTCATTGTACAGGGGAGAGGTGGTTCTGTATTCCCAGCTGTACAGCACATGTACAGCTGGTCCAACCCACAAGATACAACCAGAGATCAGTTTATTAGCATCCATTCCCTGCTCCATTAGTCAGTGTATGGCTACCTGGGAGCTGCTGAGGAACATTACCAGCAGTGTCAGGAGTATTGCAGGTAAAACGGATGAGTTAAGAGCAACGATTGACATGTGGAATTATGATATAGTAGCCATCCAGAGACATGGTTGAGGGAGGGGCAGGATTGGCAGCTCAACATCCCGGGATATAGAATCTTCAGGCGAGACAGAGGAGGGGGTAAAAGAGGAGGGGGATTGCAATATTAGTTGAAGAGTCAGTTACTGCAGTAAGGAGAGATGATAACTTGAAGGGGCTTTATGGGTAGAGTTTAGGAATAAAAAAGGGACAGCCACATTGCTAGGTGTTTATTATAGACCCCCAGATAGTCAGCGGGAAATTGAGGAGCAAATATGTGCACAATTTGCAGAGGTGTGTAAAAATAATAGGGTAATAATATTAGGTGATTTCAACTTTCCCAACATTAATTGGGATAGTCATCGTGTTAAGGGCTAAGATGGAGTGGAGTTCTCAAAGTGTATAAAGGAGAACTTTTTAGCCCAATATGTAGAGGATCCAACAAGGGAGAGTGCAGTGCTGGACCTAATTCTGGGGAATGAAGCCGGACAGGTGGTTGATGTGTTGGTGGAGCAGTATTTTGGTGATAACGACCACAACATGGTACAATTTAAGCTTGTCATGGAGAAAGAAATAGACAAGTTGCAAAAAAAGGTTTTGGATTGGGGGAGAGCGAATTTTAGTAAAATAAGGCAGGATCTGGCCAAGGTAGACTGGAAAGAGTTACTTGTCGGGAAATCTACAGAAGAGCAGTGGGGGGCATTCAAAAAGGAAATGGGAAGGGTACAGGCCCAACATGTTCGCTCTAGTGTAATAGGTAGGAGCAACACGCCCAGAGAACCATGGATGACCAGAAAAAATCAAGGTACGATGAGAAGGAAAAGTGGCTTTTAGCAAAAAGGAGAGTAAATCTACGGAAGCATTAGTGGAGTACAGAAAGTGTAGGATGGAGCTTAAGAAAGCAATTAGGAGAGCAAAGAGGTGATATGAGAAAGCTCTGGCTGGTAAAAGTAGGAAAAATCCCAAGATATTCTATAAGTATATCAATGGGAAGAGGATAAACAGGGAAACAGTAGAACCCATTAGAGACCAAGGGGGAAATCTGTGGGTGGAGCCAGAGGGCATTGGTAGGGTGTTGAACGAATACTTCACATCTGTCTTCACCGAAGAGAATGAGGATGACGATATGGAACTCAAAGAGAGAGACTGTGAGGTTCTTGAGCAAATTGTCATAGGGAGTGACAAGGTATTGGAGGTTTTGGCAGGCTTAAAAGTGGACATATCTCCAGGTCTAGACGATTTATGTCCCAGGATGCTGTCGGAGGCGAGGGTGGAGATTGCAGGTGCTCTGACACAAATTTTCAATTCCTCTCTGGCCAAGGGTGAGGTGCCAGAGATCTGGAGAACAGCTAATGTGGTCCCACTATTTAAGAAAGGTTGTAGAGATAAGCCAGGGATCTACAGACCTGTGAGTCTCACGTCAGTTGTCGGGAAACTATTGGAGAAAATTCTGAAGGAGAGAATCTATCTCCACTTGGAGAGGCAAAATTTGATTAGGAATAGTCAGCATGGCTTGGTCAGAGGGAGGTCCTGCCTAACAAATTTGATTGAATTTTTTGAGCATGTGACCAAGTGTGTAGATGAAGGTAGTGCGGTTGATGTAGTTTACATGGATTTTAGCAAAGCCGTTGACAAGGTACCACATGGGAGACTTATCAAGAAAGCAAATGCACATGGGATACAGTTTAACTTGCTAAGTTGAATTCAAAATTGGCTTAGCTGTAGGAGACAGAGAGTGATGACGGACGGCTGTTTTAGTGACTGGAAGTCAGTGTCCAGTGGCATACCACAGGAATCTATGCTGGGTCCTCTATTGTTTGTCATTTATATAAATGACATATATGACTATGTGGGGGGTAGGATCAGTAAGTTCGCGGATGACACAAAGCTTGGCCGAGTGGTTAACAGTGAGGTTGAGTGTCTTGGGTTACAGGAAGATATAGGAGGGATGCTCAGAAAAGTGGCAGATGGAATTTAACCCTGAAAAGTGTGAGGTGATGCACTTTGGAAGGAGTAATGTGACACAGAAGTATTCAATGAATGGCCTGACACTGGGAAGTTCCAATGAACAAAGGGACCTTGGCGTGTTTGTCCATAGGTCTCTGAAGGCAGAAGAGCAGGTTAATAGGGTGGTGAAAAAGGCATATGGGACACTTGCCTTTATCAATCGAGGCATAGAATACAAAAGCAGGGAGGACATGTTGGAGTTGTATAGAACTTTGGTAAGGCCACAGCTGGAGTACTGTGTGCAATTCTGGTCGCCACATAATAGGAAGGATATGATTGCACTGGAGGGGGTGCAGAGACGATTCACCAGGATGTTGCCTGGGTTGGAACATTTAAGCTATGAAGAGAGGTTGGATAGGCTTGGGTTGTTTTCGCTGGAGCAGAGAAGACTGAGGGGTGACCTGATCGAGGTGAACAAGATTATGCGGGGCATGGACAGGGTGGATAGGGAGCAGCTGTTCCCCTTAGTTGAAGGGTCAGTTATGAGGGGACACAAGTTTTAGGTGAGGGGCAGGAGGTTTAAGGGGGATTTGAGGAAGAACTTTTTTACCCAGAGGCTGGTGACAGTCTGGAATGCACTGCCTGGGAGGGTGGTAGAGGCGGGCTGTCTCACATCCTTTAAAAAGTATCTGGATGAGTACTTGGCGCGTCATAACATTCAAGGCTATGGGTCAAGTGCTGGCAAATGGGATTAGGTGGGCAGGTCAGGTGTCTTTAATGCATCAGTGCAGACTCGATGGGCCGAAGGGCCTCTTCTGCACTGTATTAGTATGTGATTCTCTCTGTGTCTGTCCATCTGCCTCTCTGAATGAGAGTAACAGGAGGGAGCGAGACGCAGGAGAGTGGGGGAAACATGGAGCAAATCAGAGAGGGAGAGTGGGGTAGCTGACTGTTATCACACTGCTGCTTGTGGGATCTTGCTGTGCCTACAGCATTTCCAACATTGCAACATTGACGGCCACTTTAAAAATTAATTCATTGAGTGTCAAATACTTCTGTGAATCAGCAATTAAATGGCTGAAATGTGAAGGTTTGTAAAGGCTTGTTATCATTCCCAAATAATGCTGGTGTTTTAGGCTGTGGGCTGAATTTAACAATGAAATAAAACGCCTGGGGGTCATTTGAACTCAGATTTCAGGGATGGGAATGTGGATTTCTCTCTCTATCCTTCTATGGGAGAGGGGATGGGGGTCACCAGTGTTTGTGTGTTTTTACAATGAGGCAGAAACAGATGTTGAGAGACACAGAGAAATAGATGGAGAGAGAGAGAGAGAGAGGCAGCAGGAAATGACAGGGTAAACACATCCACACTTCTCAGTCTCTGGCTCTGTGTCGGGTGATGTGCTTGTAAGATGGGGAGTCACTGAGAGATTGTTTTATGTCAGTGAGTGAGAGAAAGAGCTCTTGCCGTGTTTGATTTCTGTTCAAAAATGCTTTGCTTTGTTTGAATCAATTTTATTTCTATTATTCCCA
This sequence comes from Heterodontus francisci, assembly GCF_036365525.1. Classification (NCBI taxonomy): domain Eukaryota; kingdom Metazoa; phylum Chordata; class Chondrichthyes; order Heterodontiformes; family Heterodontidae; genus Heterodontus; species Heterodontus francisci. Next base: position 30,619,199 of record NC_090412.1, on the reverse strand, counting down.
ATGAGAATCTTTTCGGAAGCTGCAGCTGTGATGATGCAGAGGGAGAATCTTTTGGCACGTGGAATTCTCAGACAAGAGCTTTGACCAGGGAGGAAAATAATAATAAATATACAAATTCATTTCTAGATACAGAAAAGAAGACTGTGTGTTTTCGGGGCTGATAGAAAAACAAGGTGCTGGAAATACTGAGCACGGTTTTTATTTCAGATTTCCAGCATCCGCAGTATTTTGATTTTGTGCTTTCGGGAGTCTGTGGATCTTTTTACCACAAGGGAGGGAGCAGGAGGGCGCTCCGAAGGTAATAGTTTGGGAAGCGCTGCTCCAGAACAGTCAATGTAATCCCATAGATTTCCCTCTCTCCAGCTCTTGCTGTAAACTTGTTCCCTGAACCTTCCTCCTTGTTCCGAGCTCTGTTTCTTCACATCTTTAAATCCATATCTCTGTATCTCTCAACATCCTTTCTATCGCTGCCTCTCTCCAGAGTCTCTCAAGTTTCCATTGCCACTCTCTGACTCTCTGCATCTTTATCTGTCTCTCTCTCAGTCAATTTCTTCTCCCACTTACTTCCAAATCCCTGAATCTTTCCATCTCTGCTCCTACTTTCCTGCAAGATTATCTCTGCATTCCCCTCCGCCCCCACCCTCCCCCTCGGGATACCCCTCACTATTCTGTAAACACATCTTACTTTGTATCTCTGCCCCTCCATCTCTTTATGTCTCTGCATCTCTCTCTTTGTCTGGGATCTTTCTCAATATCGACATCACTGCTGCATTCTCTGTCTGCACCTCCAGCTCTCTCTCTCTCTGTATGTCTCCATTTCTCTCTCTCTGCCCTTCTCGGTATTTCTGCTCTCTGTTCTCAGTTTCTCTCTCTCTGGTTTCGGACTCACTCCCTGCATGTCATTCTCCATCTCCCTTTCCATTTATTTTTCTCTCTCTCTCTGTTCTGTCCTAATCCCGGGATCTGTTTTCTGTGGCTCTGTCTGGGGGTGCATTTGAACTCGCTGCCTTGATGTTGTACAGGGTGATTGTGAACCGGGATCCTGCTTTCCATCTCTGCCCAGTTTTGCTCCCATTGAGGTAAAAACAGGGGAGAGATGCTGAACGGGCAGCCGATTTACAACCACCCTGCTCCCCTCCGCCCTGGTTTGCATCATTGGCACCAAGTTCATGTCCAGCCCAGTGTTTCTTTGCCTCTCTGTGTATCGGCTCCCCAACTGTCTCTGCCTGTCTCCTTGTGGCTCAATGGGGCAAGGGATAGATCAGCCATGATGTAACATGAGTGGGACAGGCTCAAAGGGCTGAATGGCCTCCTCCCATCCCTGCGCCAGTCAGCGAGTGTGCGGTTGTGCGTGTCTCCCCCTGTTTGATTCCCTGAAGGCGATGGGGGAGAACAGGTGAAGCACCTTTCTGCAGGGAGGGACGTGTCTGTGACTGGGATCCTGCTGTGCGTTAAAGGCTTCGAATGCCAGTTAGCCTCTGCTGGTCCTTGCTCTATGCCCGACCCTGTGTGTGGCCAGACAGGAGTTAAAGGTGCCGGAGGTCTGGGAGTCATTTGATAGAATTCCAGTGGCTAATCCGGATCGGGAATTAAAGTGAACTAAAGACTGTCGGGAGACGGAGCCACACCCAGGAAAGTGATGGAGATTGGAATTACACGGGGGGCGGGTGCTGTTGACTGGGACGGGTGTTACACAGGGGGCGGGCGGGAGCGGCTGTTCACGGGGGGGATGATACAGGGTGGGAATTATTAGAGTGGGGTCTTTTACAGGACAGGGAGGGTATTTAGAAAGGGGAGAGTGTTTACAGTGGGGAGCAGTGGGAGAATTAGAGGGCAATATTCACAGAGGGAAAGAGTTATGTTAATAATGGAAGGGGGAGGGAGGATTCTCCAAGGTTAAAATGGGAGGAGGCAATGGGGATTCTCCAGGTTTAAATCGGGAGGGGGCAGTGGGGATTCTCCAGTCTGTTCATGAGGGGGGTTTGGATGTGAGACTGTTTACAGGAAGGGTGGGGGTGCTGTTCACAAGAGGGATATTTAGATGGGAGTCTGTTCACAGGAGGGTTATTAGATGGACGTCTGTACACAGGAGGGGTATTAGATGGGGGTCTATTCCTGGGAAGTATATAGATGGGGGGGGGTGGTGGGTTCTGGTCACAGGAGGGGTATTTAGATGGGCGTCTGTTCACGGGGGGGGGGGAGGTATTTAAATGGGAGTCTGTTCCTGGGGTATTTAAATTGGAGTCTGTTCCTGTGGTATTTAGATGGTAGTCTGTTCCCAGGAGGGGTATTAGATGGACGTCTGTTCACAGAAGGGGTATTAGATGGGCGTCTGTTCACTGGGGGGGGGGGGTATTTAAATGGGTGTCTGTTCACTGGGGGTATTTAAATTGGAGTCTGTTCCTGGGGCATTTCGATGGTAGTCTGTTCCCAGGAGGGGTATTAGATGGACGTCTGTTCACAGGAGGGGTATTAGATGGGCGTCTGTTCACAGGAGGGGTATTAGATGGACGTCTGTTCACAGGAGGGGTATTAGATAGATGTCTGTTCACAGGAGGGGTATTAGATGGGCGTCTGTTCACTGGGGGGGAGGTACTTAAATGGGATTCTGTTCATGGGGGTATTTAAATTGGAGTCTGTTCCTGGGGTATTTAGATGGTAGTCTGTTCCCAGGAGGGGTATTAGATGGGCGTCTGTTCACAGGAGGGGTATTAGATGGACGTCTGTTCACAGGAGGGCTATTTAGCTGGGAGTCTGTTCTCAGGAGGATATCAGATAGGGGTCTGTAGACCAGGGGTATTTAGATGGGGGGGATATAAATTGCTGGGGGAGAATATAAATTGCTTGGGAGGGGGAGGATAAATTGCTGGGCGGAATAAATTGCAGGGGGGAATAAATTGTGGGGGGGGAAGTTGCGGGGGGGTGGAGGATAAATTGCGGGGTGGGGGGATATAAATTGCGTTTTAGGACAGGAAGTTTTGGTTTGATTTATTCTTTGTTTGAGCAAATACCCTAAATTTCCAAACAGATTTCACCACAATCTTCATCTCTTCCCTGAATTTATTTTGTGTCACTGCATAAATACACGTGTTTGAACAGGAACTCAAATATAAGAGCATATATCCGGTTTCAGTGGTGATGTACCTAGGGTCTGCATAATCGCCCCGGTAACGTGCTCTATCTGTTAGTCCGGTAGTTTAAAAACTTACGACAGTTGTCAGCCACAGCACTATATAACTGCCCGATACACTGAACAGTAAAATGATGGAATTCCTTCGGCTTTCCATCTCTGGATCACTCTGGTTCTCGCTGCTGTGACCCCGCAATGCCCTGCGCGCTCTACTTGCAACAACAATCTGTCTGACTGTCAAACAATTAAACAATAATATCAAAGAGAAAGGAATCCAATTCGCTAAAATACTTTGTAACCAGGAGAACCCGACTCCTGCAGGCGATGAAAAAAATTCCTGCCTGGGTTGACAACCCGAACTGATATTGTTAATTATTTGTGCAGATTGAAATGCAAAGAAAAATGGGAGGTTCTGTAAACTGAGCAGAACAGAGACTGTTGTTATAGCCACAGCCGCATTTCTTACTGCACAATACTTTGTTTTAAAACTTTGACAACAAATAGCTACAAATCTGTCAAATGTGAACAAGGTTGTAAACCAGACAGACATAGGCAGGCTGGTAGCATTGATGTAAATCATGAACGTACAAACGGCAGTATAGGATAGGAAGGAATGTGGGAAATTATATCTAAAAATATGAAACAGGATTATATTGAAAATCATGACCATTAGATTTTCTGCTGCCATCGCCACCATGTAGGTAGAGATACATTTGGAAAGACCGCAATTTCCTCTGGCGAGAATCAGGATTGTCAGTAGGTTCACTGTAAAAAAAAAAGGTAGAAGAGATAAGTAAGAGGGACACTCAGATAAATCTCACAGCACACTGTGGATGTTGTTGAGATGTGTTCCTATTCTATTTAAACAATAATAAGAGCGGAGAGAAACCCTCACCATCGACAGCCAGGCAGTAATTTCTCAGCGGGGTGAGGATTGCATCTGGCCGATGTAATATTACATGTTAAGAATCACAGGGTGACACGTGATATGAAAAATAAACTTGGGGCTTGTTTTGTTAATAAATGGAATGGAATATATACATACACACACACAGAGTTACTGCACGAGCACATCTTAACAGGACTTACTATGTCGTGGCCCACTCACAACTGACTGCTCATGTGTGGCATGACATCCCTTTCTCTGGTGACCTTCACCGACAGTTCCTACCGTCTTCTTCAGGTAGTCAGTTCTGCAGGTCGTCCCACAACAGTCGATAATGTAAAACCGAAAGTATGAAACCAGTCATCCGTCATCCATCTCTCCCGATTCATTTTCCATGACTATCGCCCCAGACACTGGATTGAGGCCCTGTTCACTCTCTGTGGTTCAGGCCAAGTTGGGGTATCGCGCACGGATACTATATTTAGAGGAAAAGTCACCTTAAAGAGAAATTTTGGATGGTTCTATAGCTTATCCACATACGGCAGTCAGTAAATAAATGGATTACCTTTCATGCATCCAAATACCTACTTCATTGCCGTGCTGAACGCTAAAGCCATGCCCCCACCGAGACTTGCACCATCTGATGCACCGAATCAATTTTAGGAATTACCACTGCGATCCCATGGAGCAGTAGATGGAATTTTACACTTTGTTTGATTTATTTGGAGAGTAAAATCTCGGGAACAGCACCAGATTTCAGTCGCAGTCAATATAATCTCAAAATAATTACTGGTATGATTTAGGTTCAAACAAAACATTCAGCCGATCCAAAAGCAATCAAATTGGTCTGAAAAGGAGCCCTTTTTTTCTATTTATAATCTTCCTGATGGAGCTGCTAGTAACAGAATGGGAGCTGGTGGATCCTCCAGGATTCTTTGCAGCCGAGGAGATGAAAGTGGCTCCCTGAATGGTAATGATTTCTCAAAATATCTTTCAACGTCCTCTGTTGTGTGGATGTGGCTGCAGTCGGTGGAATTTACAACTTTCGATATGCAGGGAACAACGTTACGAGTGAGGTTATTACTATGGCTACTAAAGAACACATCGTTTAATAATTTATGAACTGTTGGAGTGGAGCGGAATTATCCTTGCCCTCCCTCAGCACAGGGATGAAAGTTAAGCTCAGCGGCAGTGCAGACACATAGGACTACTGCTGATATTCAGCACCCTATCCTGGTGGGGAAATGATTCTGCAATGAGGACATTATCGGAATCTGTGACATCATCATTACCAATGGGATAGTCAACAGCTGTTAGACAACAGGATACATTGTCTTACCAGGGACACCAAAAGCTGCCAGAATAGGGTGGTAAATGTACAGGTCTGTCCATGAAACTGCGCCTATAAAATTCAATGAACGGAAAGTAATCCCAGAGGCAATTCGCTTCGCCGGGAACATCCCTCCCGGACTCTATCTGATGTTCTTGGAGCTTCACATGCATTCGTTGAAATCTTTACATCATTATAATGTCCCTGTACTGTGGTAACGACTCTATCCAACATTACTGATGTGATCTCAAATTTAACATCACTGGTATTGACCCTACTCTAACGTTAGTGGTGGCGACTCTAATTTCGCATTTCTGGTATTGATCTTACTCCAATATTGATAGTACTGATTCAACTCTTAGCAATACTTGTAGTTCTCCCATTTAGCATTCCTGGTATTGACCTTACTCTAACATTGCTGGTAGTGATTCTAACCTAACATTGCTAGTATTGACTTTACTTTCGCAATACTGGTGGTGATTATAAGCTAACATAACTGCTACTGATCTTATTGTAACATTACTGAATACTCTAACATCAATGGTGATTATTCTCGTCTAATCTACTGGCGTTGGCCCGACTTTAACATTACTGTTGCTCACTTTGCACGGACATTACTGTTGGTGATCTTACTGTAACGTTACTGTATGTAACTGTACTTTAACGTTACTGATGGCGAAATGAAAACAGAAAACGCTGGAAATACTCATCAGGTCAGACATCACCTGTGTAGAGGAAAACAGTTAACGTTTCAGGGCTGTGTGACCTTTCATCAGAACTGGTGGTGATCTTACACTAACGGTACTGATTGTGATCCCTATACTAATGTTAATGATAGTAAACCTAAACTAGCATGACTGATGGTGCCATTATTGTAACAATACTGGTGGTGAACTTGCTGTAACATTATTGGTGGTGATCTGACTCTAACATTACAGTTTGTAATTGCACTGTAACTTTATTACTGCCCATTCGGTTTTTCCACCATATGCATGGTGATACTACTGCTACTGGTTATTCTTCAGACCTGCTGATGTGTCATCTGCACTGACCACTCCCAACACTCCACTCCTTCGGTATTCACCTCCTCGTCCTCTGCTATTAATGTTTCCGGCTGAGCAAGGTTGTTTCCAATTTGCTATTTTTTTCATTTCCGTGTTTAGTTTCTGACCCACGTCTTCCTCATTGGAGGGACAGCTGACCACTACATCCACATTATCACCCAATAATGATGCGAATTACTCACCACCATTAAATATAGCATTGTGGCATCACTAGTAATGTTAGAATAACTTAACCACCCATACTGTTAGTGTAGGATCACCAGCAGTAATGCTAGAGTCGGGTTGCCAAAATATTATTCGTGTATGCTTGCTTTCATCGGTCGGGGCATAGAGTATAAAAATTGGCAAGTCGTGTTACAGCTGGACAGAACTTTAGTTAGGCCACGCTTAGAATATTGCGTGCAATTCTGGTCGCCACACTACCAGAAGGACGTGGAGGCTTTGGAGAGGGTACAGAACAGCACAATGTTGCCCGATCTGGAGGGCATTAGCAATGCGGAGAGGTTGGATAAACTCGGATTCATTTCACTGAAACGACGGAGGTGGAGGGGCGACATGATAGAGGTTTACAAAGTTATGAGTGGCATGGACAGAGTGGATAGTCAGATGCTTTTTCCCAGGGTAGAAGATTCAGTTACTAGGGGACATAGGTTTAAGGTGAGAGGGGCAAAGTTTAGAGGGGATGTGCGTGGCAAGTTCTTTACACAGAGTGTGGTGAGTGCCTGGAACTTGTTGCCGGGGGAGGCGGTGGACGCAGGTACGGCAATGATGTTTAAGAGGCATCTTGACAAATCCATGAATAGGATGGGAATAGAGGGATACGGTCCCCAGAAGTGCAGAAGGTTTTAGTTTAGGCAGGCATCAAGATCGGCGCAGGCTTGGAAGGCCGAATGGCCTGATCCTGTGCAGTACTGTTCTTTGTTCTTTGTTCACCAGCAGTGATGTTTCCAAATTGACTATCGCCAGTATTGTTAGAGGAGGGTCACCACCAGTAATGTAAGGTTAGGGTCACTACCCATAACGTTACAGTAGAGTAACCAACAGTAAAGTTGTAACAGGACAGACACAGTAAAATTAGCACCAATAGTGTCAGCATAAAATCACTACTCGCAATATTAGAGCGGGACACTGCCAGTGGTGCCAAAGAAGAATCATTACATTTGACGCTGGATTATTGTCACCACATATAATGGTAGTGTCGAGATCACCACTAACCATGTTAGACTAACATCACCACCAGTAGTTTTAGAACAGGAACGATATTCTTAATATTTCTGTAGAATTGCTAAAGGTGAAGTTAGTAACGCAACAAGCACTAGTAATTTTAAAGCGGCGTCACCGCCAAAAAAGGATTACTGTAGGTTCACACTCAGCTACTTCAGGGTAGAAACACCAGCGATGTTGTTAGTGCCAGGAACGACACCATTAAAGTCAGAGTCACGTCACTGCGCATAATGATAGAGTATGATGACCACCCATAATGTTAAACAGTTGCCGCTATTAACATTAGAGTTCAGTTGCCATGAGTAATGCTAGAGTTTGTGAGCTGCAATACAAATAAACTCCCAAAGCAAGTGGTTTGCCATCGGCGCATATCAATGATATGAAGCGGTGCACAATAATCCTTTTGAGTTTTAATTCATTCAGGGAATGTGGGTGGCGCTGGAAAAGCCAGCATTTATTGCCCATCCCTAATTGCCCTTGACAAGGCATGATGAACTGCCTTCTGCAGTCCATATGGGGTAGTACACCAACAGTGCTGTTAGGATTCAGTCGATAAGGGTTCTGTTTAATGGATCCATCTGTCTGCACACCAACCCCATGAAGAGTCAAAAGTTTTTGACCCGGTGTCTCTGCACTTCCTGCTTTACACTCTTAACAGTTCAACTATGTTACTTTTATGTTGTTCAGAAAGAAAGTGTAGAACTATATCAAAACTTTCTAACACTTCTGTGTTTTCCAGTTTCACCGCAGGATGTTCATTCTGTCAGTTATCAGTCTTGCCCCTCCATCCAGCTCATTAAAAGAAATACTATGTTTTCATCATCTTTTATTATGTGGCGTACATTTACTGGCTGATATAGTTCACAATCATAGTATCATTTCAATATATACACCTGACACATTATTTGACTTTTTCGGTCTGTCTGGGATACTAATCAAATATTTCACTTCACTGAGCTTTTTCTTAATGAAGTAAGGTCCACTGAAAATAGCTTCCAATGGTTCCCCAGACAAAGGCAGCTAAACCAGCAAAATATTTTATTTTATTCATTCATGGGATATGGGCGTCGCTGGCCAGGCCAGCATTTGTTGCCCATGCCTAATTTCCCTTGAGAAGGCGGTGGTGAGCTGCCTTCTTGAACCGCTGCAGTCCATGTAAGGTAGGTATACCGACAGTGCTGTCAGGAAGGGAGTTCCAGGATTTGGACCAGCAACAGTGAAGGAACGGCGATCTCATTGCAAGTCAGGATGGTGTGTGACTTGGAGGGGAAATTGCAGGTGGTCAATTTCCCATGCATTTGCTGCCCTTGTCCTTCTAGTTGGTAGAAGTCGAGGGTTTGGAAGGTGCTGTCGAATGAGCCTTGGTGCGTTGCTGCAGTGCATCTAGTAGATGGTACACACTGCTGCCACTGTGCATCGATGGTGGAGGGAATGAATGTTTGTAGATGGGGTGCCAATCAAGCGGGCTGCTTTGTCCTGGATGGTGCGGAGCTTCTTGAGTGTTGGTGGAGCGGCACCCATCCAAGCAAGTGGAGAGTATTCCATCAGACTCCTGACTTGTGCTTTGTAGATGGTGGACAGGCTTTGGAGAGTCAGGAGGTGAGTTACTTGCCTCAGGATTCCTAGCCTCTGACCTGCTCTTGTAGCCACGGTATTTATATGGCTACTCCAGTTCAGTTTCTGGCCAATGGTAGCCCCTAGGCTGTTGATAGTGGGGGATTCAGCGATGGTAATGCCATTGAATGTCAAGGGGTGATAGTTAGATTCTCTTTTGTTGGAGATGGTCATTGCCTGGCACTTTTGTGGTGCGAATGCTACTTGCCACTTATCAGCCCAAGCCTGGATATTGTCCAGGTCTTGCTGCATTTCCTCACGGACTACTTGAGTATCTGAGGAGTCACGAATGTTGCCGAACATTGTGCAATCATCAGCGAACATCCCCACTTCTGACCTTATGATTGAAGGAAGGTCATTGATGAAGCAGCTGAAGATGGTTGGGCCTAGGACACTACCCTGAAGAACTCCTGCAGTGACGCCCTGGAGCTCAGATGATTGACCTCCAACAACCACAACCATCTTCCTTTTCGCTAGGTATGACTCCAGCCAGCGGAGGGTTTTCCCTGATTCCCATTGACCGCAGTTTTGCTAGGGCTCCTTGATGCCATACTCGGTCAAATTGTGCCTTGATGTCAAGGGCAGTCACTCTCACCTCACCTCTTGAGTTCAACTGTTTCGTCCATGTTTGAACCAAGGCTGTAATGAGGTCAGGAGCTGAGTGGCTCTGTCAGAACCCAAACTGAGCGTCACTGAGCAGGTTATTGCTAAGCAAGTGCCGCTTGATGGCACTGTTGATGACCCCTTCCATCACTTTACTGATGATTGAGAGTAGGCTGATGGGGCTGTAATTGGCTGTGTTGGACTTGTCCTGCTTTTTGTGTACAGGACATACCTGGGCAATTTTCCACATTGCAGGTTAGATGCCAGTGTTGTAGCTGTACTGGAACAGCTTGGCTAGGTGTGTGGCAAGTTCTGGAGAACAGGTCTTCAGTACAATTGCCGGAATATTGTCAGGGCCCATAGCTTTTGCAGTATCCAGTGCCTTCAGTCATTTCTTGATATCACGCAGAGTGAATCGAATTTGCTGAAGTCTGGCATCTGTGATGCTGGGTCTTTAGGAGGAGGCCAAGATGGATCATCAACTCGGCACCTCTGGGTGAAGATTGTTGCAAATGCTTCAGCCTTATCTTTCGTAATGATGTGCTGGGCTCTCCTGGCATGCCCTCCTGCACTCATCATTGAACCAGGGTTGGTCTTCTGGCTTGGTAATGGTAGAGTGGGGGATAATTTGTTTCAGGGTCAAAATCCTGAACCTCCTTCCGAACAGCACTGTGAGTGGACCTTCCCCACTTGGAATGCAGTGGTTCAAAACGGTTGCTCGCCACCACCTTCTTATGGGCAATTAATGTTGGGCAATAAATGCCATCGTAGCCAACAATTCCCACATCCCATGAACGAATAACAATAATTTTTTTTTAAAATAGGACCTTCGCATTTGCTGAACTACTTGGGGGAATTGTTACATCGTTTGCTGCCATTAATGACAGGGTTTCCCCTGTATCTATAAGCAAAACGCTCGGCTTGCCTGCCTCATCTAAAAGACATGGTGACCCCTTATCCCTGAACACCAAACTTATATAACTTTAGGGACCCGACGTCATTCATCAGCATCCAGGGTAGAACACCTCGGCTCCACACTTCAAATCGTCAAAGCCACTGATTTTTCAGCAGCACCACCTATCGCTCACCCTTTTCAGGATAATGTTTTGGAAACAGACGACAGCTGCAACTTTGTGTATTAACTTCCAGAACTCTGATTCTATTTGCCCTCTTTGATTACAAAAGTAATACGCTGGTCCTTTTAACACAACTACAGCCACCTGATCATCTTCCGCACTGCTCTGTGGATAGCCTGTCTCCTATCTTTTACCATTCTCTCCCAGAATCGAAGTCTCTTCTCGGTATCAACCTTCAGCTCTCTCCAGCTTCTCTGAAAGTTTCCAAACTTGGGCCTGCAACTACTGATTTTTAGTGTATATTTGCAATCATCTGCCATTGTTGTGGAAACTCTTATTTTCCTAACGTTATGTTCTTCCATATGGGATCTTATTTGCGAAGGGGTACTATTTTTAAATTCTTCCAATAGATTACTTCCCTATAGATCTTAAAATCTTGCTCTATCTTCATTGAATTATAGCAGCGATCAAACAACGTTTCCTTCTTCCTGGCAACATCCATAAATACTTATTTTTAAAAAATTCTTCTGTCCCTCTCCCCCTTTCACTTGCTCAAAGCCAATTACACGGGTGAGGTCCCGGACGACTGGAGAATTGCCAATGTTGTCCCCTTGCTTAAGAAGGGTAGCAGGGAAAATCCAGGTAATTATAGACCAGTGAGCCTGACGTCAGTGGTAGGGAAGCTGCTGGAGAAGATACTGAGGGATACGATCTATTCCCATCTGGAAGAAAATGGGCTTATCAGTGATAGGCAACATGGTTTTGTGCAGGGAAGGTCATGTCTTACCAACTTAATAGAATTCTTTGAGGAAGTGACAAAGTTGATTGATGAGGGAAGGGCTGTAGATGTCATATACATGGACTTCAGTAAGGCGTTTGATAAGGTTGCCCATGGCAGGCTGATGGAGAAAGTGAAGGCGCATGGGGTCCAAGGTGTACTAGCTAGATGGATAAAGAACTGGCTGGGCAACAGGAGACAGAGAGTAGTAGTGGAAGGGAGTTTCTCAAAATGGAGACGTGTGACCAGTGGTGTTCCACAGGGATCCGTGCTGGGACCACTGTTGTTAGTGATATACATAAATGATTTGGAGGAAAGTATAGGTGGTCTGATTAGCAAGTTTGCAGACGACACTAAGATTGGTGGAGTAGCAGATAGTGAAGGGAACTGTCAGAGAATACAGCAGAATATAGATAGATTGGAGAGTTGGGCAGAGAAATGGCAGATGGAGTTCAATCAGGGCAAATGCGAGGTGATGCATTTTGGAAGATCCAATTCAAGAGTGAACTATACAGTAAATGGAAAAGTCCTGGGGAAAATTGATGTCCAGAGAGATTTGGGTGTTCAGGTCCATTGTTCCCTGAAGGTGGCAACGCAGGTCAATAGAGTGGTCAAGAAGGCATACGGCATGCTTTCCTTCATCGGACGGGGTATTGAGTACAAGAGTTGGCAGGTCATGTTACAGTTGTATAGGACTTTGGTTCGGCCACATTTGGAATACTGCGTGCAGTTCTGGTCGCCACATTACCAAAAGGATGTGGATGCTTTGGAGAGGGTGCAGAGGAGGTTCACCAGGATGTTGCCTGGTATGGAGGGCGCTAGCTATGAAGAGAGGTTGAGTAGATTAGGATTATTTTCATTAGAAAGACGGAGGTTGAGGGGGGACCTGATTGAGGTGTACAAAATCATGAGAGGTATAGACAGGGTGGATAGCAAGAAGCTTTTTCCCAGAGTGGGGGATTCAATTACAAGGGGACACGAGTTCAAAGTGAAAGGGGAAAAGTTTAGGGGGGATATGCGTGGAAAGTTCTTTACGCAGAGGGTGGTGGGTGCATGGAACTCATTACCAGTGGAGGTGGTAGACGCGGGCACGATAGCGTCTTTTAAGATGTATCTAGACAGATACATGAATGGGCAGGAAGTAAAGAGATACAGACCCTTAGAAAATAGGCGACAGGTTTAGATAGAGGATTTGGATCAGCGTAGGCTTGGAGAGCCGAAGGGCCTGTTCCTGTGCTGTAATTTTCTTTGTTCTTTGTACAATTCTAACCTTTGCCAATTATGATGAAAGGACAGAGACCTGAAACGTTACTTCTGTGTCTCTCTCCACAGATGCTGACAGACCTACTGAGTATTTCCAGCACAGATAGTTTGTATGTTTGATGGACAAGCTGCAATGCCGGTTTGCTGTCCAGAGAAAGGTAATTGTATATTTATTATGTTTAATTGTGTGCAGATTCTGACTATTAACAGGGGTTTCACTAGAACGCATATATTTCTATATTGAAATTTATTGAAACTTATTGAAATTGACTGGCTGCGATAGAAGGTGAATGCTTGTAATGCTTAGCTCTGTGAATAAAGGCAAAACGCTGTAAAGCTTGGTTCCAGTACCATCCTTCACCAACTGGCTTTCTGGAGATTAACGTGGGAGCAGACAATTGTGGCCTAAATGTGAAATTTGGAATATACCTTTTTTTTGTCAGACAGTAATCTACAAGCCTATATAAGCCATTGTGACAAATCTCAAAAGCAAGAGCAAATTGTTGGAACATGATTCCCTTCCGATATTGTCAGAGTCTGAGCCATATGACCATTGGAGGAATTAAGTGGATATGTGGATATGGATTATGTCCCTATTGAAGAGCAAATCAAGTTTGACCTTGGCATTGTCACTTCTACCAGGAATATAATCAGTTATAAAGCAGTTTTTGAGCTGGAAGCCGATCTGTCATCTACTGAAGAAGCTGTGTCCCTTCCATTACAGTTCTTGGATGAGATTTACAAAAACAGATATGGTCAAACTTTGATAGATTTCAGAAGACAGATGATTACTCCATGGAGGAATATGTCATGGCCTTTAACGAATTGAATAAAATATTTACTTTAGAGACCCCTGGTTCGGTGCTTGTTTTTAAATTGCTGGATTGCTAAGGAATCGCATGTGGTGAGGCTCCTCGTTCTAACTGGTGCTTGGGTCTTGGAGAGATACTCCCTGTTTGCTCAGATGTCTGTTGTCCTGAAAACATTCCTGCGAAACAGTAATTTCCTGCAGCCTTGGCGGAGCATGCTGCAGTAACAGGATTCAATCAATGATTCCCATATTTCAAAATGGTTGTGATTCTGGATACAGGCATCAATACAATGAAAGTGTGACAGACAGCCGGAGTGAGGATGAATGCAGCTTTGGTAGATTTGGCTATTACAGCAGAAGACAAAATTGGAACAGCAATAATAGGAGACTGAATCTCAGAAATGCCCAAGGAACAATTAATAGGTGCTTCTGGTGTGACTGAACGTATTATTATGCGATGCACTGCCTAAAGCAGAGAGGCAGAGTGCTCGAAATGACACATGGCACAGAGAATTCTGAGGCAGAAAATGAAGATAATGATGAATCTGAACGATTTTTCCTTGTCACAAGGTGTTTATTCCTGAGATGAATGTGTTATTCATGGACTCGTTTATCTGTGCCATGCTAGTTGGTGCTTGCATTTTGACAGAATGTGGAACAGATTGGTTAAAATATTATTTAGATTCATTAAGTAGTGAGGATTGATGCAAGGTTAAGGAGAATAAATGTACTGCTTGTTTTAGGATTGGCGATGACAACACAAGTCTTAATTCCATGTACAACAGTTGGAATAAGCTATTTTACAAGTACTGATATAATCTTTAGTGAGGTACCAATGTGGTTTAGTAAACCTTCTATGAAAAACTGCAGAAATAAAGTTTGACATGGAGCGTGATAAGACAATTACTTTTGGAAAGTCAGTGGATCTGCAGTTTACCCAATCAGGCAATTATTGTATCCCCTTAACAAAACCTGGTGTTTCTCACCAGAGAGATTGACAAGTATTAACGGTATCAGGTGATAAGATTCAGAAATAAAAATCAAATTTTCTTAAAGTTACATCGATAATTTGCTCACCTTCCATCTCAGACGTTAAACACCCTGATAAATGATGAAGAGTATACAAGGCTGATAGAAGAGATTAGTTAATAGTGTGAAGTCTGTAAAAAGTGTTGGAGGATGTCACCAGGTTCCATTGTAAGCCTTGCATAGACACATGACTTTCGTGAAGTAGTTTTCATGGATTTAATGGCATGGGAGAAACGCAGAAATATTTGTATTGTACATTTTGTAGATCTGGAAACCAAATTAAACGTTTCTTAATAATACATATTGAGGGCAAACAGGTGATTATAGACCAAATAATGGAGAAACAGATAGGGAGCGATATTGGGTTACCAGCAAAGTTGGAGGGAAATGCTGCATAAAATCTTAGCTGATCAACCAGGCTGTTAGTTGACAAACACCCTGGTGTGGGCAGTTCATGCAAAGACTTTACTCCAGTTGGGGTATATTCACTATCAATTGGTGCATGGGTAAAATCCCAAATGGCCTTCTGTGGTGTGTGATAGTCCACCTGCTGTAGAAGGCACCACAGTTAGTTTCATTTCGTCTGCACATTTGAATGCTTCAGATGCAGAGGGAGATGGTCTTTCATCAAGTCTGCGGTCTCGGAGAAAAGTCAGAGAGCTCTGAGGCATCATATCAGACCATCCAAGATAGAAATTAATTCAGCAAATTAGGTGTATTGCAAAGAAGAGGGGAATACGGAATAGAAAGGCTCTGGTAAGGTAATAGGTCATGATGGTAAGACAGTGCTTATCAACCATCGCAATCCAACTGTCACAGTTTATTCCTCACGATTAATAGAGATAAATTAAAAATGAGACCAAAGAGATTCGTAATTCACAGGATAGTGTAAGACGATGTGTCTTTGTTATTTTTCCTCAACAGAGGATTCCACCCCCCACCCCCCCCAAACCCCCCACAATGTGGTTGACAGGGCCCTCAAGCAGGTCCGACCCATTCCCCTTCCCCTCTTTCCACGAACCACGACAGGGTTCCCCTAGTCCTCACTTTCCATCCCACCAGTCTCACATCCAAAGGATCATCCTCCGCCATTTATGCCACCTGCAGGGTGATGTTACCACCAAACACATCTTCCCATCCCCGTCAGCATTCTGAAGGTGTCGTTCGCTCAGTGACACCCTGGTCCACTCCTCGTCCCCTTCCCACAGCATCTTCCCATGCAATAACAGGAGGTATAATATCTGCCATTTTATCTCCTCTCTCTTCACTATTCAAGGCCCCAAACACTCCTTTTCTGTGAAGCAGCGATTTACTTGTACTTCTTTCCATTTACTATACTGTACTCACTGCTCACAATGCGGTCTCCCCTACATTGGAGAGACCAAACGTAGATTGTTGACCGATTTGCGAACGTGAGAACAAAAGAAATAGCTGCAGGATTCGGCGCCTCATGCCTGCCCTGCCATTCAATAAGATCATGGCTGATCTGCCCAGACCTCAAGCCCTCTTTTGTGCCAGCTCCTCATAGACTTCATCTCCCCGATATTTCAGAAATCTATCTGCCTCCTCTTTAAACACTTTCAGTTATCTAGCTCCACAACTTTCTGGGATAGAGAATTCCATACATTCACTCTCTCTGAGAGAAGAAATTCCTTCGCAGCTCAGTTTTAAATGAGTGCCCCCTTATTCTGTAATTACTTTCCGTAGCTCGTGACTCCCCCACTAGTGGAAACATCTTCTTAACACCTACCCTGCCAAACCTCCTCAGAATCTTGTACGTTTCAATAAGATCACCCCTCATTCTTCTAAACTCTAACAAATAAAGGCCTAACCTGTTTAGCCGTTCTTGATAAGTCAACCCCTTCACCCCAGGAATCAGCCTATTAACCCTCTTTTGAACTGCCTCCAATGCCAGTATATTTTAGACTTTTATACTTTCTTAAATACGGTGACCAAAACTGAGCATTATGAAATATCTTCTTAAATGTCTGCCACTGCTCATACACTAACCTTCCCCTTAGGCTATTTTTCCAGACTGCTTTAGACAACTCTTTCTTCATACCTCCGTCATTACCCTTGATTAAGTTGAGGACACTGGTTTGAGACCCGCGTTGCTCACCCTCAAACTGAGTTTGAAATTCTACCATGTTGCGATTGCTACCCCTGGAGGATCCTTAACTACGATATCGCTAATTAATCCTACCTCATCACACATTACTAGATCTAAAATAGCCTATTCCCGGGTAGGTTCTGCAACGTATCGCTGTAAGTATCAATCCCTGATGCACTCTACAAATTCGTCTCCCATGTTACCTCTATCAATCTGATTTGTCCAGCCAATATGCAGATTAAAATCACCCGTGACAATTGTAGCACCCTTCTTACACACTTTCGCTATTTCCCGATTTATACTGTGTCCTATAAGGAGGCAACTCTTTGGGGGCCTACAGATGACCCTCACCCTTGACCTCTTCCCCTTGCTACAACACAGGGCGACAGGCATCCTGAATAGCGGAAGAAGCTTGCTTTAGACAGCGTTAAGCAGTCGACAACCAACGAATTAGATCAAAGCTCTGCAGTCCTGCCACAGCCAGTCATGATATTTGGTGGACAATTAAACGACTAAACCGATGAGGAAGTTCCACCAACAACCAATCCTGAATGATGGCGGAGCCAAGCATCTACCCGAAAAACTGAAACTATGTTCACGCCTCTCCTGCCCACAAAAAGTAGGACACATATTATCCAGACAATTACCACAACACCGTCCACTCTCAATCATCAGCAAAGTGTTATTACTTCCCAATAATCTGCCCACCCATGTTCATTTTGGGTTCTGGCTGGACCATCCAACTCCAGGCATCATTATAACCTTGGTCCAAACATGGACAAAAGAACTGGATTCATAAGGTGAGGTGGAGAGACTGGCCTTGACACCAAAGGAATACTTGACTGAGCGTAACAACAAGGAACCCGGGTAGAATTGAAGTCAATTGGAATCAATAGGAAAATTAGCTGGATTCTGACAAAACTCAAAGTTGTTGGAGGCCAATCATCTCAACCCTAGGATATCACTGCAGATTATAACCCGAGCAGGCTCCTAGGCTAATCATCTTCAAATGTTCATCAATAAACTTCCCTTGACCATAAGTTCAGAAGTGGAGTTGTTCACTGATGATTGCACAATGTTCTGTGCCACTCTTTACTCTTCATATAGTCAAGCAGTTCGAGCCCATTGCAATGAGACCAGAATAGGCTTGAGCAGATAACTGGCAAGTACCATTCACGCCACAAAACACTAAACAATGACTACCTCCAAAAAAAGAGAATGCAACCATCTTTCCACGACATTAAACAGCATTCTCATTGCTGAATCACCCAACATCTGCGCGTCAACATTCACCAGAAACGTAACTTGTCAAGCTCCATAAATGCTGTAGCTGGAAGAACAGGTCAGTAGTTGTGAATTCTGCGGAGAGTAACCAGGACTTTTCCATTTACTGTATAGTTCACTCTTGAATTGAATCTTCCAAAATTCATCACCTCGCATTTGCCCTGATTGAACTCCATCTGCCATTTCTCTGCCCAACTCTCCAATCTATCTATATTCTGCTGTATTCTCTGACAGTCCCCTTCACTATCTGCTACTCCACCAATCTGAGTGTCGTCTGCAAACTTGCTAATCAGACCACCTATACTTTCCTCCAAATCATTTATGTATATCACAAACAACAGTGGTCCCAGCACGGATCCCTGTGGAACACCACTGGTCACAAGTCTCCATTTTGAGAAACTCCCTTCCACTGCTACTCTCTGTCTCCTGTTGCCCAGCCAGTTCTTTATCCATCTAGCTAGTACACCTTGGACCCCATGCGCCTTCACTTTCTCCATCAGCCTGCCATGGGGAACCTTATCAAACGCCTTACTGAAGTCCATGTATATGACATCGACAGCCCTACCCTCATCAATCAACTTTGTCACTTCCTCAAAGAATTCTATTAAGTTGGTAAGACATGACCTTCCCTGCACAAAACCATGTTGCCTATCACTGATAAGCCCATTTTCTTCCAAATGGGAGTAGATCCTATCCCCCAGTATCTTCTCCAGCAGCTTCCCTACCACTGACGTCAGGCTCACCGGTCTATAATTGCCTGGATTATGCCTGCTACCCTTCTTAAACAAGGGGACAACATTAGCAATTGTCCAGTCCTCCGGGACCTCACCCGTGTTTAAGGATGCTGCAAAGATATCTGTTAAGGCCCCAGCTATTTCCTCTCTCGCTTCCCTCAGTAACCTGGGATAGATCCCATCCGGACCTGGGGACTTGTCCACCTTAATGCCCCTTAGAATACCCAACACTTCCTCCCTCCTTATGCCGACTTGACCTGGAGTAATCAAACATCTGTTCCTGACCTCAACATCCGTCATGTCCCTCTCCTCGGTGAATACCGATGCAAAGTACTCGTTTAGAATCTCACCCATTTTCTCTGACTCCAAGCATAACATTCCTCCTTTGTCCTTTAGTGGGCCAATCCTTTCTCCTTATATATGAATAAAAGGCTTTGGGATTTTCTTTAACCCTGTTTGCTAAAGATATTTCATGACCCCTTTTAGCCCTCTTAATTCCTCGGCATTTCAAGAAAAATGTTGTTGGCAATTTAATAGAAAATAGTTTTACAGTGTGAAAGAATGCAGGAAACCTGGCAGTGAATTTTCGCAGAGCAAGCTTGTATAAATAACAACTTTATAAATTACCCAATTACCGATTTTTAGGTATCAGCTGAGAATATTTGACCGCAAAACTGCGGAGAACTGCCCTGTCTTTCTTTGAAATTGTGCTATGGTATCTTCACACCAATCTGAAAGCACGGGCAAGGTCTTAGTTTACATTGTAACCCAAAAAATAATACCCTCGATGTATTATATACTGTCACACTCAAGCTGTTTTAATAGGACATCTGGCGTTCCCCTCCCTGATGTATTTCAAAACAAAAGATCTGAAAGTGCTCTGAAATAATTTGCTTTTTAGGAATTTGGCATGTTGCACGGTGGAAATCACTATTATTTATATCTGTTTATAGATTTTCATAATTATGTATTCGTTTTTCTATTTATATGCGATTTTGACATTAGTGTTGATTTCCTTTTTAGCCTCCAAACAAGTCTACTGATCAGGACAACTTGTCTCAAACACCGACACCGCAAGACACAACCTGTTGCAATCTGAAGCCTGTAACACCCTTGTAGAATGGATTTCTATTATACAATGGAGCTTTAGCAGGAAGGCGAATTAATGCTTAGGCAGTTAAGCCTGACTGATTTTTTTCTCTCTGCAAAAATATATGCAAAACTAATGGCTTTCCCTAAAAGAAGCAAATTAAATCTGATAGAAAAACAGAATAAAGAGAAATGAAACTTGAGAAGTGAGCAACAAATCAATCATTGAATCTTATAGCTTAGAGAGAGGTAGTTCAGCCCTCCGTGTCTGTGCTGTTTCTTTGAAAGAGCCATCTAATTAGGTCCTCTTCATCGTCCGTTCTCTGCAGCCCGCTGTTTCCCCCCTTCCAGTACATATCCAATTCAGTTTTGAAAGTTACTACAGAATCAGTTTCCACCATCTTTTATGGCAAAGTATACTTCTAAATTCTTAATAAGGACTTAAACAGATATGCACAATGAGCGGAGACAGGACAAACAGTTCATTAAAACTTCTCAGCCATTCAATAAGAACAATAGAATCGTGCAACAAAGAAGGAAACCATTCAGCGCATCACGTGTACACTGGTCTTTCCAACACCAATTCGGTTGGTGTTGCCCACCTGCTCTTTCCCCATATACATGCAATCTTTTTATTACATAAGAACTAGGAGCAGGAGTAGGCCATCCAGCCCCTCGAGCCTGCTCCGCCATTCAATAAGATCATGGCTGATCTTTTCGGGGACTCAGATTCACTTACCCACTCTCTCACCGTATCCCTTAATTCCTTTATTGTTCAAAAAGATATCTACCTTAGCTTTAAAAACGTTTACTGAAGTAGCGTCAACTACTTCACTGGGCAAGGAATTCCATAGATTAACAACCCTCTGGGTGAAGAAGTTCCTTCTCAATTCAGTCCTAAATCTGCTCCCTCTAATCTTGAGGCTACGCCTTCTTGTCCTAGCTTCACCTGCCAGTGGAAACATCCTCTCTACTTGTATTTTATCTATTCCCTTCATAATTTTACATGTCTCTATAAGATCCCCCCTCATTCTTCTGAATTCCAATGAATATAATCCCAATCTACTCAGTCTGTCCTCATAAACCAACCCCGGAATCAACCTAGTGAACCTCCTCTGCACCCTCTCCAGTGCCAGTATATCCTTTCTCAAGTAAGGAGACCAAAATTGCACACAGTACTCCAGGTGCGGCCTCACCAGTACCTTATACAGCTGCAACATAACCTCTCTGCTTTTAAACTCAATCCCTTTAGCAATGAAGGACAAAATTCCGTTTGCCTTGCTAATTACTTGCTGCACCTGCAGACCAACCTTCTGCGATTCATGCACAAGGACACCCAGGTCCCTCTGCATAGCAGCATGCTGCAACTTTTTACCATTCAAATAATAATCTTTTTTACTGTTACTCCTACCGAAATGAATGACTTCACATTTATTAACATTGTATTCCATCTGCCAGACCTTTGCCCACTCACTCAATGTATCTATGTTCCTCTGCAAAGTTTCACAGTCATCTCCACACTTTGCTCTGCCCCTCATCTTAGTGTCATCTGCAAACTTTGACACCCTACACGTGGTCCCCAACTCCAAATCATCTATATAAATTGTAAATAATTGCAGTCTCAACACCGATCCGAGGCACACCACTAGTGACTGATTGACAGCCAGAATAGCACTCATTTATCCCCACTCTCTGCTTCCTGTTAGTCAACCAATCCTCTATCCATGCTAATACTTTACCCCTAACGCCATGCATCCTTATCTTATGCAGCAGCCTCTTGTGCGGCACCTTGTCGAAGGCCTTTTGGAAATCTAGGTACACCACATCCACTGGGTCCCTATTGTCCACTATGCTCGTAATGTCTTCATAGAATTCCAAAAGATTTGTCAAGCATGCCCTGCCCTTGATGAACCCATGCTGCGTCGGCCCAACGGGCCAATTTCTATCGAGATGCCCTGCTATTTCTTCCTTGATAATAGACTCAAGCATCTTTCCCACTACAGAGGTTAAGCTAACCGGTCTATAATTCCCATCTTTTGTCTACCTCCCTTTTTAAACAGTGGCGTCACATCTGCTGTTTTCCAATCTGCTGGGACTCCACGTATTGATACAATTCCCTATTGAAGACTACAGTAGAATCTATTTCACCACACCATCAGGCAGTGCATTCCAAATTTTAACCACATGTTATGAAAAACATTTTTCCTGAAGTTCTGTCTTTTTAAAAACAAATTCCAACCTATTTAAATCTGTGCTCTCTCGCAATTGACCCTTCATCCTTTGGAAAATGGTTATCCTTATTTGCTTTGGTGGAAACACTTCATTATTGTAAGCACGTCGATCAAACCGCCTCTGAGCTTTCACTCTCAAAGGAGAACAGCTCCATCTTCCCCAGTTAGCTGTGTAACATCAGTCCATCATCCACCAAGCTAATCTAATAATCTCTCCTGTTTCCTCTCCAATGCCTGTTAAACTCTAGAAAACTACTTTTGGAAGGATAAGACTGGAGCCTGTATTGACTCAGCTTCACATTTATTGTGCAGAACAAAAGGATTACAAATATGGAGCTCTATACACAAATTCCCTTTCCCAGTCCCAGTGACTGTCTGCTTTTAAGTGTTCAACTAAAACCAAATTAATTCTCTTCACATGCATATAATCAAACAATTAACAGATTCCCTTCTTTCTTTTACAATACAACTTTGATTAACATGCTCAAAGAATATTTCAAAATAAATCAAAATTAACTTCCACATTGGGCACATTTTTTTTTCGATTGCGAGACGCCCCACGTCCAGCACTTCCAAACAATCTCTTTGTGAAACAATCGGATAGCTGATGACTTGCATCTACCCATTTATGTTTGGAGATTTCCTTTCTCTCCAGCCTTTATTACAATCCAGGGAGGTCAATAAGCAATCTTTTCTCACTCACATTTTTAGACTCAGAGTTATACAGCACAGGAACAGGCCCTTTGGCCCACCGTGTCCGTGCCGGCCATCAAGCCTATCTACTCTAATCCCATTTTCCAGCACTTGGCCCGTAGTCTTGTATGCTCTGGCGTTTCAAATGCTCATCTAGATACTTCTTAAATGTTGTGAGGGTTTCTGCCTCTACCAGCCCTTCAGAGAGCGTGTTCCAGATTCCAACCACCCTTTAGGTGATTTTTTTCCCCCTCAAATCCTCTCTAAACCTCCTTCCCCTTTACCTTGAATCTATGCCCCCTGGTCATTGACACCTCTGCTATGTAGAGTGTACATTGTCCCATAAAAACGATTATCCACATAACATTCAATGGGTATCCTATCTTCAGGATGTCCCTTATTCAGAAGTTCACCCAAGATATTTGACAAATGGGACCTCATGTCCACAACCTCCACAAGACTCAATGTTTCCACAGCACACGTGCTTTTAACAACCCATTTTATTTTCTTAGCCTCCAAAGCTAAAGAAAAACATTTCCCATTTTCACCCATCAGAAATATTATGAAGCCAGCTGCACACGAATACCCATCAGCAAGATTAGCATATGAAGCATCACTAAAAATTATTAGCTTCATGTTCTTTGGGTCACCTAAGGATGGGAACTTCAGTGCACATGTCTCCAGATTTACTTTGTTCAATGTTTTATTTGTCCTTAAAACATTATCAACGTTTGGATGTTTCATCATCGTGCTTAACTCCAGCACATCAGAAATAACATCAGGCCTATTCTGAGAGCCCAAGCAGTTTAATTAACCCACGAAGCTTCGCAATTGCTCAATCTATGCTTTAGATAGATCATCATCTTTCTGTGACGACCTAACACGATTACCCTGGATGAGAGTAACACTCTATAAGTAGGATTATTGATTCAAACTTATTCCAGACATATTCTGGTAATATCTAAACCAATATATTCAAAGGACCCACAAGACTGACTCCCAATCTTAAATTTTGCCTCAAACTTGTTGATAACATATTTCTCAAAATCCGCAGTAACACCCCATAAGAAATCACCAACGTGCATCATGAAGATGCCTGAAAGTTTCCCTTTAATAAAACATCACAGGATCTGCTTAAGTTGAAAACAACCAAATTTCAACAAAACAGATCTCACTCAGAAATACCACACCCTAGAAGCATTACTAAGGCCACAGACGCACTTTTCAGTTTCCATAATTTTCGTTCTGTACCTGTTGCTTCTTTAGTTGGTCTCAGAAACAATTCTGTCTGAAAATTATCACCTTGCAGAAATGCAGCTTTTATGTCAATGAATCTACATTCCCACGAATATGTGGTCAAAAGAGCCAAAAAGATTTTCAAAATTACTTTTCCGGCTGTGAGAGAGTCCACTCTAACATCGGTATCCCCCAATTGCTCTTCAACACCCTTTGCAACTGAGCTCGCTTTAGCCTTATAAGTTCCATTGGAAAAGACTATTTCATTATCAATCTATCGATGTGACAAGGCCAGCTGTCCCCTATTCGGTACCTCAGAATAGACAGCAAACTCTCTCCAACTCTCTAATTCCTTATGTTTTGCTTGCCTTATTAGTTTTTTTAGAGATACAGCACTGAAATAGGCCCTTCGGCCCACCGAGTCTGTGCCGACCAATCGCCACCCATTTATACTAACCCTACAGTAATCCCATATTCCCTACCACCTACCTACACTAGGGGCAATTTACAATGGCCAATTTACCTATCAATCTGCATGTCTTTGGCTTTGGTAGTCACTAAAACCTCATGATCATGAGAATCTCTGCTTCGAGTTGCATTCCAAGACTGCCCTCTAGTCTTCGTTTCATTGTGTAATCTGTTCATACTGCGGCCTCTATGAGTACATTTATGTCTTTTGGAACTATGCTAAAAGATCTCCCTTGCACTTTATTGGAGGCTGTTTTTCCAGTACGTTATCGCTTCCTTATGCAAGAGTCACTTCCTGATCCACTATCAAATCTTGCACTGTGCTTTTTTGCCCTCCACTCTTTCTGCCAGCCCATGGCTCTGTCCTCTTGGCCATCATATTGAACATTTAACCAATATTTAAACTTGCCTGTATATTTTCCTGCACGCCACACAAGTGTTGCATCGTTCCATTTATCAGACCCCTCTGGATTATATGTCACCCGAGTACCTACTGGAAGCAATTGGCCTTTGGATGCGATAGCTCTTTCCTGAGCATCATGATCGATTACAGTACTCTTCAACTTTTGATCTACCTGTGCCTCAGGACTTTCATCACAAAACACATGAATATTTAAGGTACAAGGTGCCTCTTTCCCCTCTATCAGCTGCTCAGATTCTAAGATTTTGGAATCAACTATGCTTAATCGTGAATAATGAATCTAACAGTTCGATTTCCATCCTTGATAACTGCTGTCTTACCATCACTACCGATTATCTTACCAGGGTCCTTCCATTCTCTATGGCCCTCCCTTTTATAATAGACCAAATATCCCAAACGAAATTCCGCCTCAGATGTCCTTATGCAATGCCTCAGAGCTCTTCAAATTTTCTCACAGACCTCAGCCTTGAAGAAAGCCTGTCTCCCTGCATGTAAATCATTTAAATGTGTAGAAGAAATTGAACTAATTGCAATACCTTCGAGAGCAGGAGGACTGTCGCACAGTACAGAAGGCAATTTGGGATTCCACCCATAGGCTAATTGATAGGGACTGTAACCTCAAACTATCTGAAGAGAATTCTTTGCATGAAACACCCATGCCAGAGCAGTTGTCAACTTACAGTTTGGCTGGTCAATCAAAAATTTATTTAACATTTCATCAACCACTGCGTGATTCTTTTCACAAAGCCCATTGCGGAAAGAACTTTCAGCTGCAGTATTCAAAACCGTAATGTTCGTGTTTTCACACATATCCCTGAACTCGTTATTGGCAAATTCACCTCCATTATCAGTCAGAAACTTAGCTGGTGCCCCAAACCCAGTCTCTATCCATTTCTCCATAATTTTGCCTATAATCACCCTTTGTCCTTACTATTTATTATTGTACAAAGACTAAATGTAGTTGCTAGGTCTAGAAAACGTAGAATGAAAATATTCTTGTCTTTGTCCCATACCTTTAAATCCGTGGCAACGATCTTGTTAAAGTCACGTGCTAATGGAAGACTGGCAATAGGACATGATGGCATCCTCTGATCTTTTTTTTTTACAAATCTCACACTGTTCACTAATCTGTTCTATTATCCTCCTATACCCTCCATCAATCACACTTGCATCTTTTAATAGGGTTTTTCATCTCTGACAAGAAGGTTGAGCAAATTGCCTGTGCAACTTTAAGACAATTTGCCTTCTATCTCTCGAATTCACACAAGATTTCTCCAACACTTTGACTAGAAATATCAGGTTTTATTAAGGGGATACAATAATGCCCTGACTGGGTAAATCGTAAATTCACTGGCTTCCCAAAATCAATTGCCTTATCATGCTCCATATTAATTTTCATCTGTGCCTTTTTCAGTGAAGGCTCACTCAAGAGTAATGGCATCTCACTGGAGATTACTTCAGTACTGGCAAAGTGGTTTATCCCAGCTATTTTATATGGAATTACTACTTTCTTCAGTGACTTCGATGTGTTGTCATCATCAAACCAAAGCTGGTAGTACTTTTGTATTCCTTAACATTGCATCGATCCTCACTACTGAGTAAATCCAGATAACACTGTAACCAATGAGTTCCACTTCCTGTCGATGTACAAACACTATCCAGTTGAACGAATCCGTAACCAACACATCCATCACAGGACTAAAACTCCTTGTGACTAGTACAATTCCTTCAGATTCATCAATATCTTCCTCTTCTGCCTCCGAATTTTCTGTATCATGTGTTATTTTGAAGTCTCTGCCGCTCCGCTTAGGGCTGTTCATTGCATAATGATACTTTGAGTCACATCTGAAGCACATATTAACTGTTCCTTGGGCATTCCTGGGATTCAGCCGCCTTTGATTATTATTCCAACCTTGTCTTCCACTGTAATGTTCAGACATGCTGTAGGTGCTTTCATCCTTATTTCTCCAGTCTTTAACTCTTCCATTGTTCTTAGGCCTGCTTCCAGTATCTGGATATTTCTAAACCTTGTAAACATTGAGTCTCCATTCTTTGTGTCACGGCAGAGTGTCCAGCTTGTTCTACCAGGACTGTGGGAAATGACTATTGCCCTAGAATTTTTTTTAAGGCTGCAGACATTTTGTTTCAACAGGGAGTCTTGGTCCAAGAACCGAACTTCAGTTAGTACCAGGAGCCTGTCCACATGCGACACCTTGAACAATCTAGCAATTTAAAAACTAGCACTGAAACTGGGATTTCCAAATTGAATTTCCTCAATCATTATACAATCTGTTAAAGTCCATGATATATTCCTCCATTGAATAACCAACCACCTGTTTCCTGAAATCTATTTAAGTTTGATCATGCCTTATACGCCTACAATTGGTAATTTGTTTTTGTAAATTTCATCCAAAAATACTAACAGAAAATCCAACTCTCCATCGGTATCCAACTGACGAGCATTCACTTCAGAAAACACTTTACTTCTGATTTCACTTTTGGTAAAAAGTGACAATGCCAAAGCCATGCCTTGTTGCCTTTTTGAGAGAGATGAGCGGCACAGTGGCCCAGTGGTTAGCACCGCAGCATCACAGCTCCAGCGACATGATTTCAGTTCTGGGTACTGCCTCTGCAGAGTTTGCAATTTCTCCCTATGACCGTGTGTGTTTCTGCTGAGTGCTCTGGTTTCCTCCCAAAGCCTTGCAGGATAATAGGTAAATTGGCCATTGTAATTGACCTGGTGTTGGGGGTGTTGTAGGGAATATGGGGATAATGTAGGATTATTATAACTGGGTAGTTGTTTGCTGGCACAGACTTGGTTTGCCGTATGGCCTGTTTGTGCTGTACCACTCTATGTAACCCATGTCAACATATCCACATCATTCTTCCACTGGTCATATGGTTCATACTCCAAAAACATCAGAGGGTGATCATATCCTGGCAAGTTGCCCTGGTTTTCTGCCATTTTGTTTCACAATTGCCCTTGTTCTTTAGTTTTCCAAAAACAAATTCCAAACTTCAGCTTTATGCAACTATCCTCTGCTACCATGTTAAACTCCAGAAAGTTTGTTATAGAAGGATATGTCTGGGGCCTATATGTACTGAGTTTCACATTTATTGTGCAGACTAAAGGATTACAAATACAAAAATCCAATTTCCCAGTCCCAGTGAGTGTCTGCCTTTAAGTGCTCAACTAAAACCCCAATCAACTCCCTTCACCTGCTTATAAACTATTAACAAAGCCTTCACGTACTTCCTCAAGTATGGTATCAAGAACTTGATGCAATACTTCATCTGGGACCGAACTATAGTTTTATTACAGTTTGACATCACTTTCTGGCTCTTGTACTCTGTGCAAACTCCAAGATCCCATATGCTCTATTCACTGTTTCGTTAGTATATCCTGCTAGCTTAACGATCTGTGTTCAAAGGACCCAGATCTCTCTGTTTTTTTTACTCGCTTGTGCAGTGTGGGTATGGCTGGCTCGGCCAGCATTTATTGCCCGTCCCTAATTGCCATTGAATTACAGATTTTCTTCCCAAAAGGACATTAGTGAACCAGATGGGTTTTTGCAACAATAGACAATGGTTTCATCGTTATCATTGGACTATATTTTTAATTCTAGATTTATTAATTAATTTCAAATTTCACCATCTGCCGTGGTGGGAATCCATCCCATGTACCCAGAGTATTTTCCTGGGCTCTATCAATAGTCTAGTGACATTACCCCTACTACACCACCACTGCCAACCCCAACTTCAATCAGAATTGCGTATTTTATTGGTGTTCCCTCCTCATTCTTCTTACCAGGATGCATCACGCCACACTTCTCTGTTTTGCATTCTATCTGCAATGTGTCCGCCAATTCCACAAGTATATCTGTTTCCTCTTGAAGTCAATTAATATCTTCATAACTGTTTGTGACACTACCAAATTTAGTGTTACCTGCAAATGTTAATTGTTCCGCGTTCACCCAAATGCAAGGCACTAAAATATATCAAAAACTGCAGTGATCCCAGTTCTCTACCCAGGGAAGGTATACTACCCAGCTCCATCAATTTCACAAAATAGCCATTCACCACAACTCTCTGTTCTCCATTACTTAGCCCATCTTGAATACTGTTAACTACTCTTTTATCCTATGTGTTTTGTATTTATTTCTAATAAACAAAATATCCAGTGTCGTGTCAAATTTCTTTTGAATGTCCATATATGCAATAACAAATGCATTGGCCCTCGTCCACGCTATAACTGTTACCTAATCAGAAAAACTCAACCAAGTTAGTCAAGCACGATTTGCCCTCAACATATCTGTGCTGGGCCTCCTGCATTAGTCCATGCTTGTCCAAGTGGCTGATAGTGTATCCTGCATTGTCCTCAGATACTGAAGCAGGCCACGTCCATTTGCAGTAAGACCTGGACAACATCCAGGCTTGGGCTGATAAGAGGCAAGTAACATTTGAGGCAGGCGATGACCATCTCAAACAAGAAAGAATCTAACCCTCTCCACTTGACGTTGAATTGCAATACCATCGCTGAATCCTCCACCATCAACATCCTGGGGGTTAGCATTGACGAGAAGCTGAACTGGACCAGCCACATAAATGCTGTGGCTACAAAATCAGGTCAGAGGCTGGGAATTCTGTGGCAAGCAACTCACATTCTCTCTCCCCAATGCCATCTACACGGCACAAGTCAGGAGTGTGATGGAATACTTTCCACTTGCCTGGATGGGTTCAGCTCCACCAACACGCAAGAAGCTTGACACCATCCAGGACAAAGCAGCTCACTTGATTGGCACCCTATAACATCCTTTAACATTCACTCCTTCCACCACCGACATACAGTGGCAGCAATGTGTACCACATAGAAGAAACACTGAATCAACTCACCAAGTCTCCTTGGACAGCACATTACAAATCAACATGGAAGAACAAGGGAAGCAGTTCAAGGGAATACCACCAACTTCAAATTTCCTTCCAAGCCACACACCACCCTGACTTGGAACGATATCATCTCCACTGTTGACCCGCTGGGTCAGAATCCTGGAAGTCCCTTCCCAACAGCACTGTTGGTGTACCTACACCCCAAGGACTGCAGCGGTTCAAGAAATCAGCTCAGCACCACCTTCTCAAGGGCAATTAATTGATGGGCAATAAATACTGACCAGGCCAGCGATGCCCACATCCCACCAACAAACAAAGAAAATGTTTTCACAAACCTCCGCATCACTGACGTTAAACCGATTAACCTGTAATTGCGAGGTTGATCCGATTCCTTTTCTGAGGAAGGGTAAAATATTTGCACTCCTCTAGTTCTTTGTATCTAAAGATCATTGGGATATTTTGGCCAGCACAGTCACAATCTATTCTCTTACTTTACTCAGCAACCTCGGATAGGGCCCATCCTCATGAGATCCTTGTCTGCTTTAATTACTGTCAGTTTTTCTGAGACTGTGGGCTGAATCCTAGCAGCGCGTCATGCTCTGCGCATTGTGAAGTCAATGGCCTTCTGACACAGAGGCACGGCCAGAGCCCCTGCCGCACTACAGAGGCACGGCCAGAGCCCCTGCCGCACTACAGAGGCACGGCCAGAGCCCCTGCCGCACTACAGAGGCACGGCCAGAGCCCCTGCCGCACTACAGAGGCACGGCCAGAGCCCCTGCCGCACTACAGAGGCATGGCCAGAGCCCCTGCCGCACTACAGAGGCACGGCCAGAGCCCCTGCCGCACTACAGAGGCACGGCCAGAGCCCCTGCCGCACTACAGAGGCACGGCCAGAGCCCCTGCCGCACTACAGAGGCACGGCCAGAGCCCCTGCCGCACTACAGAGGCATGGCCAGAGCCCCTGCCGCACTACAGAGGCACGGCCAGAGCCCCTGCCGCACTACAGAGGCACGGCCAGAGCCCCTGCCGCACTACAGAGGCACGGCCAGAGCCCCTGCCGCACTACAGAGGCACGGCCAGAGCCCCTGCCACACTACAGAGGCACGGCCAGAGCCCCTGCCGCACTACAGAGGCACGGCCAGAGCCCCTGCCGCACTACAGAGGCACGGCCAGAGCCCCTGCCGCACTACAGAGGCACGGCCAGAGCCCCTGCCGCACTACAGAGGCACGGCCAGAGCCCCTGCCGCACTACAGAGGCACGGCCAGAGCCCCTGCCGCACTACAGAGGCACGGCCAGAGCCCCTGCCGCACTACAGAGGCACGGCCAGAGCCCCTGCCGCATTACAGAGGCACGGCCAGAGCACCTGCCGCATTACAGAGGCACGGCCAGAGCCCCTGCCGCATTACAGAGGCACGGCCAGAGCCCCTGCCGCATTACAGAGGCACGGCCAGAGCCCCTGCCGTATTACAGAGGCACGGCCAGAGCCCCTGCCGCATTACATAGGCACGGCCAGAGCCCCTGCCGTAGTACAGAGGCACGGCCAGAGCCCCTGCCGTATTACAGAAGCACGGCCAGAGCCCCTGCCGTATTACAGAGGCACGGCCAGAGCCCCTGCCGTATTACAGAGGCACGGCCAGAGCCCCTGCCGTATTACAGAGGCACGGCCAGAGCCCCTGCCGTATTACGTGCAGTTCTGGTCACCGCATTATAGGAAGGATGTGGAAGCTTTGGAAAAGGTGCAGAGGAGATTTACTAGGACGTTGCCTGGTATGGAGGGAAGGTCTTACGAGGAAAGGCTGAGGGACTTGAGGTTGTTTTCGTTAGAGAGAAGGAGGAGAAGAGGTGACTTAATCGAGACATATAAGATAATCAGAGGGCTGGACAGGGTGGATAATGAGAGCCTTTTTCCTCGGATGGTGATGGCAAACACGAGGGGACATAGCTTTAAGTTGAGGGGTGATAGATATAGGACAGATGTCAGAGGTAGTTTCTTTACACAGAGAGTAGTAGGGGCGTGGAACGCCCTGCCTGTAACAGTAGCAGACTCGCCAACTTTAAGGGCATTTAAGTGGTCATTGGATAGACATATGGATGAAAATGGAATAGTGTAGGTCAGATGGTTTCACAGGGCGGCGCAACATCGAGGGCTGAAGGGCCTGTACTGCGCTGTAATGTTCTATGTTCTATGTTCTATTACAGAGGCACAGCCAGAGCCCCTGCTGTATTATGTGTGGGGGCTCATTTAAATGAAGGGGTTGGAGCGGCAGCGCCCAATGATGAGTCAAACCCTTAGGAACAAATTGAACTCTGAAAGCAATATAACCTGTCACTTGCATTTGCAAAACAAGTAAAAGCTGGAGACCCCGTCACCACCCACGACCCCACCCCTCCACAATCTGTTTTGGATTGCCAAAAATGTGAGATTACACGAACTCCCGCCACAGCTCCCCACCAAATTCTCACATTTGCCCTTAACCCCCTTACCACCATCCCCACAGCCAATAAGAAATGTTTTTCCAGTTCCCCTCTCCCATCCTGATAAGTTCACTGCTCCCCCTCTTCCACCAATTTCTCGCCTCCGAGCTCTGGACCGAGTTCCGAAGGCACGCGAGTTGCTGCTGTAAAATCAGCCTGGGACGGCCAGGGCAGCGGGTAAGTGAATTTTCATGGTTAATACCCTCAGTTAACTATTTAAATTAACACACCGCCAGGTCTCACCATCACCACTAATATCCGTCTGGGCCTTCTCGGCGTCATGGGTTGCAGCGGCTCACTCCCACAAGCATTGTACAGCCCTCCTCACACGACCCATGACATCGAGGGGCTGGTAAAGTCATGCGATTAATTTCCCTATAGAAAACGCTTTCATTCCCTTTTATGTTATCCATCACTCTTTTCTCCTTCTGTCCCTTTTAACCTCTTATGCTTTTTGTTTTGGCTTTCTCCTCTGTACTACTTTAACGTTCAGCCTGATTCTCTCCTTTATTATCAAGCTGACTTCTTTTATACCCCACTGTTGTATTTTATTCTAATCCCTAAATCCTTCATCATCAAGGGAGCTCATTGTCGGAATGTATCGAGACTGCATCCAGCTCCCTGCTCCTTAAAGTTCATCGTTATTTTAAGAACATTTCTGCCTGCCAATTTTGACTTCAATTTACTCGCATCAGATTGTTACACAATCCACTGAAATTTGCCCTTCTACATTTAATTATTCAGTACAAAGCATTTTTTTTAAATTTTCGAGTGCACCTTGTCCTGCTGCATAACGAATTAAAACCTTATACTATGATCACTGTTCACAGTCCCATTCAAAATGGGCACAGTTATTCTGGGCGGAGCATTAATGCTCCCTTATAGTTCCAGAAATTTGCAATTTATTTGATAATCTTCTCCTCTATCTCCTAAGATATTGGCTAAACTGATAAATCAACTCTACATTTCCGACTTATCTCCTTATCACCTTATTCCCTTAGTGTCCAAAAATATATCGAGTTCTGTCTTGAATATAGCTATCAACTGAACATCCACATCTTTCTAGGGCATCGATCTGTAATGATTAAGCACTCCCTGAGTGAACAGTTTGCTCCATACCTCACTCCTAAATGATTTTGCACCAGTTGCTGAGACTAAGACCCATAATTCTCGAATCTCCAGCAACAGGAAAGAGTCACGCAGCTCTGAGCTGGCCAAGCCCACAAAAAATTGTTTCTCCGTTTCAATGAGATCACCTTCCATTCTTCAAAACGCCAGAGACTATAGACCAATCCTACTCAATAGCACCTCGTAGGACAGGCCTTTTATCCCAATAATCAATCTACTGAAGGTTTACTGCATCCCATCCGAGGAAAGTATATACTTTAAGTAGAAAAAAAGCAGGACACAGTGTTCGAAGTGTGGTCTTATCAGAGTCCTATATAATTGCAGTACATCGTCCTTTCTCTTGTACTCTTGCTCTTAAGAATAGCATACGATTTTTCTTCTTATCTGCTTGCTTATCCTGCATGTTTATTTTCTGTGATTTATGTACAAGGAAATCCAAGACATACTGGATGCCAATATTAACTTGAAGCAATTTTTTTTTAAATTAACATACTTTTACATTGTTTTCCTTACAAAAAATAATAATTTCACTTTTCTCCACAATATACCACATCTGCTTACACAATCATTTTGCAGCCTCTTTACATCTTGAATAAATGTGTCACTTTCACCACTCTCCATTCCTCTGACACCTCCCTGGTATACACAAAGATTGGAAGATGATGGCAAACCCATCCGTTATCTCCACTCCTACTTCTTTCAGCAACCTAGAAAGCAAGCCATATGGACCAGGTCAATTATCAACTCTAAGAACAGTCTGGCTTTTCAGTACAATCGTCCTGTCAATTTTCAACCTATCCAAAAGCTCACCATTTCCACTTCTACCAATATTGGCTCAGCACCTCTTCCTGGGTAAACAACGATATGAAGTATTCATTAAATATTCTAGCCTTGCCCTACGCCTCTAAGCAGATATCACCTTCTTTGTTCCTAATATGACCCACTCCGGCTCTTACTACCTGCTGACTATTTACATGCCAGGAGAAGAATTTCGGGTTCCCTTCATGTTAATGGCAATTCTATCCTCTTATTCTCTTTGCCAATCATATGGTCCTCTTCACCCCCCTCTCAGCCCTTTGTATTTGACCTGGTTCAAGATTGAAGAATTCTGCATCATTCACCCTCTTTTTTTTCTGTCGGATTCCCCATCTCCCTTGTCATCCAAGGAGACTTGGCTTTGGTTCTCCTACTTTTTCCCTTGTTGGAATGTACCTCGCCTGGACCTGAACCATCTCCTCCTTAAGGAGCATATATTGTTCCGTTACCGTTTATCTTTTCAGTCTTTGGTTCCATTTTACCCTGACTGCAGCCCCATATCATCTACTGAAATTAGCCCTCTTCCAATTTAACAAAGAACAGTACAGCACAGGAACAGGCCATTCAGCCCTCCAAACCTTCGCCGATCTTGATGCCTGTCTAAACTAAAACCTTCTGCACTTCCGGGGACCGTATCCCTCTATTCCCATCCTATTCATGTATTTGTCAAGATGCCTCTGAAACGTTGCTATCGTACCTGCTTCCACCACCTCCCCCGGCAGCAATTTCCAGGCACTCACCACCCTCTGTGTAAAGAGACTTGCCTCGCACATCCCCTCTAAACTTTGCCCCTCTCACCTTAAACCTATTAACTGACTCCTAGTAACTGACTCTTCCACCCTGGGAAAAAGCTTCTGAATATCCACTCTGTCCATGCCACTCATAACTTTGTAAACCTCTATCATGTCACCCCTCCACCTCCATCGTTCCAGTGAAAACAATCCAAGTTTATCCAACCTCTCCTCATAACCAATACCTCCAGACCAGGCAACATCCTGGTAAACCTCTTCTGTACTATCTCCAAAGCCTTCACATCCTTCTGGTAGTGTATCGACCAGAATTGTACGCAATATTCCAAATGTGGCCTTACTAAGGTTCTGTACAGCTGCAGCTAGTTCCAGGGAGAAGACTCAGAGGGCGGAGTACTGGACCGGTGAGTATAAAAACCTTACCTTGGGGATTCGCGGCCTAGTTCCAGGGAGAAGACTCAGAAAGAAAAAGTATAAGTTAGAGAAATGGAGAAAAGACATCAAGAAACGGAAAAGACAAAAAAAAAAAGAAAAGAGAGAAAAAAAGTGGAGGGAAAAAAGGGGAGGAAAGGAACGGAGCCACAAAGAAATTGCAGACACCAGAGACACAGACAGAAAACCAGCAGGAGAAAGACACAGAGAATCACAAAGAGAGAGAGACAGAAACACAAAGAGAGAGAGATTGAGGGAAAGATGGCCAGAGGAAGCCAGTGAGACAGAAAGACGCACAATCACTCAGAGAAACATAGAGAGAGAAACACAGAGATAGGGAGAGAAACACGAAGTGTGGGAGAGAGAGATTGAGAGAGAGAGAGAAAAACAAAGTGACAGAGTGACACAGAGAGAGGGAGTGAGAGAGACACACAGAGAGGGAGAGAGAGAGAAAAACAGAGAGATTGAGGGAGGGAGAGATTGAGTCAGAAGGAGGGAGAAAGGCAGAGAGAAACAATAAAGATGTGATACTCACCATCCCACATGGTCTGCACTCCATCGTTGGACTCTAACGCCCTCCCTCGTCCATGGGGAAAAGATCCTGGAGAGGGAGATTGGGGTGGGAATTGGAGAAAAGGGTTAGGACTGGGACAGAGAGAGGGGGATTCAGACTGGACTCACATACACAGACACATACTGTAATCAGGTTGCAGTCCACCTGGGCACAAAGACACAGAGATTGAGACACAGAAACTCACCTTCACATACCAGCCACATTGGAAGGAAAGAATGGAGGCTGATGTTGTCCGAATATATCCCAGAACCTGTCACTCAAAACAGCCAGTCCACCCAAAATACAGCTCATCCAAACAGTTCTCTGCTTCATCAAGCTGCACACTGCCTCCCAGGTATGGGACAGTCCAAGGTGAGTCTCTGTGTAAACAGGGAATGAGGCAGAGAGGGATATTTAGCCATATCCCAAATGGACTATTCCTGACAGAAGCCTGTCTGTCTCTCTCTCTCCCTCAGAGAGAAACCTCATTAACAGAGCAGAAAAGCTGCTGTAATTTAAAACCTGGAGGGGCCGGTTTGGATAATGCCCATTTAACACTAATTGTATTAAGTGTCTTTCTCTATTCACCACTGGTTAACAGAAAGTTCAGAAAATGACTGGAAACGTCTCACTGCAGTTACCTTGAAATTCTGACAAAGAGTTTTTGCTGGAGAGGCCGGTTTGACTGCAATATAAACAGGCTGTTTTTATTCAGATTTTCAATTCCACTGTGTGACAAAGACTGAAACTAGAGCAATATAAAAGCAAAATACTGCGAATGCTGGAAATCTGAAATAAAAACAAGAAATGCTGGAACCCCTCAGCAGGTCTGGCAGCATCTGTGATAAGAGAAGCAGAGTTAACGTTTTGGGTCAGTGACCCTTCTACTAGAGACAGGTTAATGGTGCAGCCAAGAGAACTTTTACAACTGGTGACATTTCACACAATTTTCACCCATATTTACAGTTATATTTGTCAATGATTTCTTTGCACTGTATTTGATGCTGCTGTATTTATGTATTAGCCTTTAATCAATCGAAAAAACCTTCTTAACATTTACCAGTTTGATGCTACAAGGGTTTACAAAGCTGGGAAATGGCCTTTTAACACAAATGTTATTCAAGATCTTCCACTTTTCATCTCCAGTTTATACAAAGTTCGGCGATGAAGACCTCCACATTCTGTCAGAGGTTTTACTGCTGCAATAAAGTGTCACTTGTTTACAGAGACCACACTAACCTATTTAATTGGAACAAACCCAACTGTATTCAGGGAGAAGACATGGAGGGCGGCGTTCCGAACCGGTAAGTACAAAAACCTTACCTCAGGGATTCATGGCCTATATGCAGGGAGAAGACTCGGAGGGCTGAGTTCAGTACCGGTAAGTATAAAAACCGTATCTCAGGGATTCGCGGCCGACATCCAAGGAGAAGTCTGGGAGGGCGGAGTTCCAGACCAGTAAGTTACCTCGGGTGAAAAAAAACTGATAAAGTGACGTGACAGGAAAGCTGTGACCTGATTGGCTGGTAGGGAATCTGAACTGAATTTGAAAATAGCACATTGATTAAAGTTGATTAAAACCCTAATTAACTAATTATTTAATAATAGAGGAGTAATTAAACCAGAGGGAGGAGATTACTGTATTTAGCATTGAACATTTATGGTAGAAATCTAGCACTAGGGACCATATAGTTAATTGTAACTTAATTTAGTAAGGATTTAATAAGTATTTGAGTATTTATTTTAAATTAATTTATTAATTTGTGTTAGAAATGTCAGTAACAGGGGTAAAATGCTTCATCTGCGAGATGTGGGAGGCCTGTGATGCTTCCAGCATTCCAGACGACAACATCTGCAAGAAGTGTCTCCAGTTGCAGCTCCTGACAGACCGCATGGATCAGTTGGAGTAGCAACTGGATGCACTTAGGAGCATGCAGGTGGCAGAAAGCGTGATAGATAGGAGTTTTAGAGACGTGGTTATACCCAAGGTGCAGGAAGATGGGTGACCGCTAGAAGGGGCAGGCAGTCAGTGCAGGAATCCCCTGTGGCTATCCCCCTCTCTAACAAGTATACCGTTTTGGATACTGTTGGGGGGATGGCCTATCAAGGGAAAACAGCAGCAGCCAGAGCAGTGGCACCACGGCTGGCACTGTTGTTCAGCAGGGAGGGACAAAGCACAGAAGAGCAATAGTTAT
This sequence comes from Heterodontus francisci, assembly GCF_036365525.1. Taxonomy (NCBI): domain Eukaryota; kingdom Metazoa; phylum Chordata; class Chondrichthyes; order Heterodontiformes; family Heterodontidae; genus Heterodontus; species Heterodontus francisci. The sequence continues at coordinate 30,580,889 of NC_090412.1, read as the reverse complement.
AGGGGACTCTATAGTCAGGGGCACAGATAGGCGCTTCTGTGGACGTGAAAGAGATTCCAGGATGGTATGTTGCCTCCCTGGAGCCATGGTCAAGGATGACTCTGAACGGACAGGAGGTATTCTGAAGGGGGAGGGAGAGCAGCCAGAGGTTGTGGTACACATCGGTACCAATGACATAGGCAGGAAGAGTGACGGGGTCCTGCACGGGGAGTTCAGGCACATAGGTAGAAAGTTAAAAGACAGGACCTTTAGGGTTGTAATCATGGGATTATTCCCTGTGCCACGTGCCAGTGAGGCTAGAAATAGGAAGATAGTGCAGCTAAACACGTGGCTGAACTGCTGGTGTAGGAGGGAGGGTTTCAGATATCTGGATCATTGGGATCTCTTCCGGGACAGGTGGGACCTGTATAACAAGGACGGGTTAAACTGGAGGGGCACAAATGTCCTGGCTGCGAGGTTTGCTAGCGTCACACAGGAGGGTTTAAACTAATGTGGCAGAGGGGTGGGAACCAGAGCAGTAGGTCAACAGGTGGAATAAATGAGGGGGAACTTGTTCATATGGCCAGTAAGACTAAGACTAAGAGGAAGAGCAGGCAGAGAGATTTACTGAGCACAGCGGGACTGGTTGTCTGAAGTGCATTTGTTTCAAAGTGATAATTATAACAGGTAAAGCAGATGAACATAGAGCTTGGATTAGTACTTGGAGATATGATGTTGTTGCCATTACAGAGACTTGGTTGAGGGTAGGGCAGGATTGGCAGCTAAATGTTCCAGGATTTGGAAGCTTCAGCCGGGATAGAGGGAGATGTAAAATTGGTGGGGGAGTTGCATTACTGGTGAAGGAGAATATCACAGCTGTACTGCGGGAGGACTCCTCAGAGGGGTCATGCAGCGAGGCAATATGGGTGGAGCTCAGGAATAGGAAGGGTGCAGTCACGATGTTGGGGGTTTACTCCAGGCCTCCCAACAGCCAGCGGGAGGTAGAGGAGCTGATATGTAGACAGATTTTGGAAAGATGTAAAAGCAACAGGGTTGCAGTGGTGGGTGATTTTAACTTCCCCTATATTGACTGGGACTCACTTAGTGCTAGGGGCTTGGATGGGGCAGAATTTGTAAGGAGCATCCAGGAGGGCTTCTTGAAACAGTATGTAGATAGTCGAACTAGGGAAGGGGCTGTACTGGACTTGGTATTGGGGAATGAGCATGGCCAGGTGGTTGAAGTCTCAGTGGGGAGTATTTCAGGAACAGTGACCATAATTCCATAAGTTTTAAGGTACTTGTGGATAAGGATAAGAGTAGTCCTCGGGTGAAGGTGCTAATTTGGGGGAAGGGTAATTATAACAATATTAGGCAGGAACTGAAGAATTTAGATTGGGGGCGACTGTTTGAGGGTAAATCAACATCTGACATGTGGGAGTCTTTCAAACGTCAGTTGATTAAAATCTAGGAATGGCATGTTCCTGTGAGGATGAAGGATAAGTTTGTCAAGTTTCGAGAACCTTGGATAACGAGGGATATTGTCAGCCTAGTCAAAAAGAAAAAGGAAGCATTCGTAAGCGCTGCAAGGCTGGGAACAGACAAAGCCATTGAGGAATATAAAGAAAGTAGGAAGGAACTTAAGCAAGGAGTCAGGAGGGCTAAAAGGGATCATGAAAGGTCAGTGGCAAACAGAATTAAGTAGAATCCCAAGGCTTTTTATGCATATATAAAGCGCAAGAGGGTAGCCAGGGAAAGGGTTGACCCACACAAGGACAGAGGAGGGAATCTATGTGTGGAGCCAGAGGAAATGGGTGAGGTACTAAATGAGTACTTTGCATCAGTATTCACCAAAGAGAAGGACTTGGTAGATGATGAGTCTAGGGAAGGGAGTGCAGATAGTCTGGGTCATATCGTTATCAAAAAGGAGGAGGTGTTGGGCGTCTTGCAAAGCATTAAGGTAGATAAGTCCCCGGGGCCTGATGGGATCTACCCCAGAATACTGAGGGAGGCAAGGGAAGAAATTACTGGGGCCTTGACAGAAATCTTTGCATCCTCATTGGCGACAGGTGAGGTCCCAGAGGACTGGAGAATAGCCAATGTTGTTCCTTTGTTTAAGAAGGGTGTGAAGGATAATCCAGGAAATTACAAGCCGGTGAGCCTTACGTCAGTGGTAGGGAAATTATTGGACAGGATTCTTTGGGACAGAACTTACTCCAATTTGGAAACAAATTAACTTATTAGCAAGAGGCAGTAAGGTTTTGTGAAGGGAAAGTTGTGTCTCACTAACTTGATTGAGTTTTTTGAGGAAGTGACGAAGATGATTGATGAAGGAAGGGCAGGGGATGTTGTTTACATGGACATCAGTAAAGCCTTTGACAAGGTCCCTCATGGCAGACTGGTGCAAAAGGTGAAGTCACACGGGATCAGAAGTCAGCTGGCAAGATGGATACAGAACTGGCTCGGTCATCGAAGACAGAGGGTAGCAGTGGAAGGGTGCTTTTCTGAATGGAGGGCTGTGACTAGTGGTGTTCCACAGGGATTAGTGCTGGGACGTTTGCTGTTTGTAGTATATATAAATGATTTGGAGGAAAATGTAGCTGGTCTGATTAGTAAGTTTGCGGATGACACAAAGGTTGGTGGAGTTGTGGATAGTGATGAGGATTGTCAAAGGATCCAGCAGGATATAGATCAGTTGGAGACTTTGACGGAGAAATGGTAGATGGAGTTTAATCCGGACAAATGTGAGGTAATGCATTTTGGAAGGTCTAATTCAGGTGGGAGGTATACAGTAAATGGCAGAACCCTTAGGAACATTGACAGGCAGAGGGATCCAGGCGTACAGGTCCATATGTCACTGAAAACGGCAATGCAGGTGGATAAGGTAGTCAAGAAGGCATACGGCATGCTTGCCCTCATCGGTTGGGGCACTAAGTATAAAAATTGGCAAGTCATGTTGCAGCTGTACGGAACCTTAGTTAGGCCACACTTGGAATATTGCGGGCAATTTTGGTCACCACACTACCAGAAGGATGTGCAGGCTTTGGAGAGAGTACAGAAGAGGTTTACCGGGATATTGCCTGATCTGGAGGTTATTAGCTATGAGGAGAGGTTGGATAAACTCGGATTGTTTTCACTGGAATGACGGAGGTGGAGGGGCGACATGATAGAGGTTTACAAAGTTATGAGTGGGATGGACAGAGTGGATAGTCAGAAGCTTTTTCCCAGGGTGGAAGAGTCAGTTACTAGGGAACAAAGGTTTAAGGTGCGAGGGGCAAAGTTTAGAGGGGATGTGCGAGGCAAGTTCTTTACACAGAGGGTGGTGAGTGCCTGGAACTTGCTGCCAGGGGAGGTGGTGGAAGCAGATACGATAGCGACGTTTAAGAGACATCTTGACAAATACATGAATAGGATGGGAACAGAGGGATACGGTCCCCGTAAGTGCAGAAGGTTTTAGTTTAGACAGGCATCAAGATCGGCGCAGAGTTGCAGGGCCGAATGGTCTGTTCCTGTGCTGTACAGTTCTTTGCTCTTTGATCAACAGTGCAATGCCACCTCCTCTTTTATCCCCTCCCCTATCGTGCCTGAAGATTCTTTACCCTGGAATATTGAGCTGCCAGTCCTGTCCCTCCCTCAACCATGTCTCTGTTATAGCAATAATATCTTAATCCATGTGCTAATCAACGCCCTAAATTCATGCCTTACTAGTAAGACTCCTTGCATTGAAATAGATGCAATCCAACCTTGCACTTTTCCCTTGTGCCTTACCAGGTCGATATTTGCTCTGCCTTCCAGGCAGACTCCGTTTCTGTTCTATATCACCCCCTACTGTGCCTCCACTCTGTATCCCATCCCCCTGCCAAATTAGTTTAACCACACCCCCTCCCCAAACCCACACCCCGCCCCCACAACAGAAAGAGAAAATCTCCCAGCAAGGATGCTTGCCCCATTCCAGTTCAGGTGCAACCCGACCAACTTGTGCAGGTCCCACCTTTGGCAGAAACCAACCCAGTAATCCAGGAAACTAAAGCCCTCCCTCCTGCACCACCTCCTCAGCCATGCATTCATCTGCTCTCTCCTCCTATTTCTGAACTCACTGGCACGTGGCACCGGGAGTAATCCAGAGATTACAACCTTAGATGTCCTGCTTTTTAGTCTGCTATCTAGTTCCCTAAATTCTTGTTGCAGGACCTCATCCCTTTTTCTACCTATGTCGTTGGTACCAATCTGTACCAAGACCCCTGGCTGCTCCCCCTCCCCCTTCAGAATGTCCTGCATTTTGCAAAAGAACCAAAAGAGAATTGTCGTTTTTACGCTGTGGAATTTTATTATCTGGAATAGATTGTCAGAAAGGATAGTTCAAGCATAGTAAATAAGAGCTTTCAAAAGACATTTTGATATATATTGGTAAAGACTATTTAGAAGGCTGCGGAGAGAGGGGGTAGTTGTAGATCTCCTTCGAAGAGGCAAAAGGACCTGAATGGCTCAATGAGATAATGGCTAATAAGTGACCTACATCCATGTGATGCTTTAACCCCATATTCCTGAATAACTTTGGTTATCAAAAATATTTCTGTCTCTCTTTTTAAATTAACTATTTATTTAACATCCATTCCTACTTGCAGAAGACAGTTCCAAACCTCTAACACACTTTGAATGAACAAGTGTTGACGAATTTCACTCCTGAAAGATCTGGCTCTCATTTTTGCACTGTGTCCCCTAGTCCTGAAATACTCAACCAGCAGACATAGTTTATACATATCAACGTTTTCTGTGACCCATTTATATCATGAAATCTTCAGTAAAATCACACCCTAGTCTTCCACATTCCCGGGAAGACATGATAATTTGTGTAATCTCTCCTAGTATGTCGCTGGATCAAAACCCTGGAACTCCCTCTATAACAGCATTGTGGATGGACCCACACCAGATGGACTGGAGTAGTTCAAGAAGGCAGTTCACCACGACCATTTCAAAGGCAGTTAGGGATGGGCAACAAATAGTTGCCTCACCAGCAATGTCCACCTCCCATGAAAGAATAAAAGAACATGCTTGATGTACACATGGTTAGGAAAGGGGATAAGGTCCTGAAAGCAGATTTTAGGGAGCTCGGGAGAAGACAAAAAAGCAAGTTCTCAAAAGCAGTATTCTCAGGATTTCTCCCAGTCCCACGTGTGATGGAGCGTAGGAATAGAAGAAATGAGTGATTGAACACGGGGCTGGAGAACAAGTGCAGGAGGGAGGGCATCAGATTTCTAAGGTATTGGGACTAGTTCTGGGGCAGATGGGACCTGAAGAAGATGGATGGTTGCATCTCTGCAGGAACTGGGACTAATATCCTCACAGGGAGATTTGTTACTGCTATTGGGGAGGGTGTAAACTAGATTGGCAGGGGTGTGGGAACCTGAGAGGGAGCTCAGATTGGAGGGAAGCAAACCTGGTAACTTGTTAGGGGTGTGGGAACCAGGAGGAAATATTGGAGAGGAATACCAAGGTGCACAGAATACTGGGGAGATAGAAAACACTAGAGTAGGCAATAGGTTAATTAGTAAAGTTATTAAGTGGGGACAGAGTAAGGGAGAGAGCAATAAAGTCTAAATCAGGGTTAATGTGCATGTATGTGATGCACGGAGTGAGGTGCAGGTGCAGATTGCCATGATGTTGTGGCTATAACAGAGACCTGGCTCAAAGAAGGGCAGGACTTGGTGTTAAATATTCCTGGATAGAAGTTGTTCAGGAAAGATAGGAAAAGGAAAAAGCTGGGATGGGTGGCAGTATAGATTAACGAGAGCGCTGCAGTGCTGGAGAAAAAGAATGTCCCAGAGGAGTCGGGGACATAATCAATTTGGCTAGAGCTAAGGAACACAAAAGGTGCAGTTACATTGCTCAGTGTTGTCGAAAGGCCACCAGCTAGTGAGAAGGACGTGGAGGAACAAATTTGCAAGGAAATTATAGAGAGGTGCAAAAATTATATGGTACTTAAAATGAGGGAATTTAATTATCTAAACATAGACTGGAATAGTTGTAGTGTAAAGGGCAGTGAGGGGCAAGCATTCTGAGGAATCGGTCCAGAAAACTTTTTCACAGCATTACGTTGCTAGTCCAATGAGAAAGGAGGCACTCCTAGACCTGGTTCTTGGGAATGAGATGGGCTAAGTGGATCAAGTATCAGGGGGAGAGCATTTAGGGGACAGTGATCATTGTATAATAGGTTTTAGGCTGACTATGGAAAAGGACAAAGAACAATTCAGAGTAAGTATAATTAACTGGGGGAAAGTTGACTCCAACGAGATAGGTGTTCTGATGAAAGTTCACAGACCTGAAACGTTAACTCTGTTTCTCACTCCGCAGATGCTGCCTGACCTGCTGAATATTTCCAGCACTTTCTGTGTCTTTCAGTGGGATAAGAATGGAGCTGGGACAAATAAATTGGAGTAAAAAGTTGGCAGGAAAACTGACAACTGAACAGTGGGTTACATTTAAAGAAGGGGTAGCTTGGGCAGAGTCAAAATATGTTCCCTCGAAAGGGAAAGGTAGGGCAAACTAATTCAGAGCTCCCTGAATGACAAAAGAGGTGGAGAGTAAGATAAAGAGGGAAAAGTGTGCTTATGACAGATGCCTGGTAGAAAATATTATTGAGAACAAGGCTGGATATAGAAGGTCCAGAGGGGAGGTGAACAAAACATAAGAGACACAAAGAGAGACGATAAAGAGAACAGCAGCTAGCATTAAATGAAAACCCAACATTTTATATTGACATTTAAGTAGTATAAGGGTGGAAAAAGGAGGAGTGGGTCTGATTCGGGACCATGAGGGAAATTTAAACATGTTGGTAGGGGGCATAGCTGAGGTATTAAATTAATACTTTGTTTGTGTCTTTACCAAGGAAGAAGATGCAACCCAGGCAATTTTGAAAGAGGAGAAAATTCAGAAACTAGAAGGGGTTAAAATTGATAAAGGGCACGTATTGAACAGGATGTCTGTACTTAAAGTGGATAAAGCACCAGGACCAGATGAGATGCATCCAAGGATACTGAAGGAAGTGAGGGTGGAAATTGTGGAGGCACTGGCCATAATTTTTCAGTCTTCCTTAGACTCGGGGGTGGTGTCATAGGACTGGAGAATTGCAAACATTACACGCTTGTTCAAAAAGGGACGTAAAGTTAAGTCCAGCAACTACAGACCAGGCAGTTTACCTTCAGTGGTGGGGAATCTTCTTTAAATAAAGGGACAAAATCAAGAGTCACATGGACAAATGCGAGTTAATTAAGGAAAGCCAGCATGGATTTCTCAATGGAAATCATGTTTAACTAACTTTCTGGAGCTTTTGAGGAGGTAACAGAGAAGGCTGATGACGGCAATGCTATTGATGTCGTGTACATGGACTTTCAAAAGGCGTTTGATACAGTGCCACTCAACAGATCTCTGAGCAAGGTTATCGTTCATGGAATAAAAGGGACACTAGCAACATGGATATGGAACTGGCTGAGTGACAGAAAACAAAGAGTAGTGGTTCATGGATGTTCTTTCGGGCTGGAGGAAGGTTTTCAGTGGATTTCTCCAGGGATCAGTGTTGGGACCCTTTATTTTCCTGATATATATTAATAACATAGAGATTGGTGTACAGGGCACAATTTCAAAGTTTGAAGATGATATGAAACTTGGAAGCATTGTGAACTGTGAGGAGGATAATGTAGAACTACAATAGGACATAGACAATTTGGTTAAATGGGCAGACAGGTGGCAGATGAAGTTCAATGCAGAGAAATTTGAAGTGATTCATTTTACTGGGAAGAACATGGAGAAACAATGTAGAATAAAGCGTACAACTCTAAAGGGGTGCAGGAGCAGAAGGACCAGGGTGTATATGTGCATAAGTCATTAAAAGGTGGCAGGACAGGTTGAAAGAGCGGTTAATCAGGCATACAGTATCCTGGGCTTTATTAATAGGTGCATAAAGTACAAGAGCAAGGAAGTTATGTTCAACTCATATAAGATAGTAGTTTGGCCTCAGCTGGAGTATTGCATTCAGTTCTGGGCGCCACACTTTAGGAAAGACGTGAGGGCATTGGAGAGAGCACAGAAAAAGGTTCACGAGAATGGTTCCAGGGATTTGGAACTTAAGTCTTGAATATAGCTTGGAGAAGTTAGGACTGTTTTCCTTGGAGGAGAGAAGGCTGAAAGGTGATTTGATCGAGGTATTCAAAAGAGAAACTGTTCCCACTCGTGAAAGGTTCGAGAATGAGAGAACACATATTTCAAGTATTAGGTAAGAGAAGCAAAAGTGACATGAGGAAAAACTTTTTCATGCAGTGAGTGGTTAAGGCCTGGAATGTGCTTCCTGAGAGTGTGGAGGAGCTAGGTTCAATTGAACCGTGATATGAAAAGGAAGAATGTGCAGGGTTACGGGGAGAAGGTGGGGGAATGTAACTGAGTGAATTGCTCTTTCAGAGAGCTACTGCAGACACGATGGGACGAATGTCCTCCTTCTGCACTGTAACAATTCTGTGATTCTGTGATTTTACACGAATCATTCTGGTAAATGTATACTACACTCTCTCCAGGGTCAAAATGCCCTGCCTGAGGTGAGCGCCCAGAACAGCTCACAGTACTGCAGGTGTGGTCTGACCAGCACTTTGTATAGTTGGAACATGACTACATGACGTCTACCCTCTACCCGCCCCCTGCGGTGTTGTATTGTAGTCCTCTAAGTAGAACAACTAGCATTTCATTAACATTTTAAAACTTTTTTCTGTACCTATTCATGAAATTTGAATGATCCATCTACCTGGATTCCTAAGTTTCTTTGCGCCTCCACTGTTTGCATCTTTTCACAATTTGGGAACTGTCTTCTATCCGCTTTAGATCAAAAGTAGATGCCTTCACATTTGCTTACATTGAAATCAATTTGCCACAGTTTTGCTCATTCACTTTATCTATCAATATGTCTTCCGAACTGAATGCTTCTAAGATTATAAGAACATAAGAAATAGGAGCAGGTGTACTTGATCCTTCTTTGCCATTCAATATGGTGATGGCTGATCTTCAGTCTCAACTCCACTTCCTGCCAATCTCTAAATTCCTTCATTCATGAGAGATCACTTTTTGATGTAACTCAGTCTTGAATATAATCAACAATGGAGCATTCACACCCCTCTAGGTTAGAAAATATCAAAGATATACAACAATCTGAGTGAAGAAATTTCTCTTCATCTCAGTCCTCAATGATTGATACTGAGATTATGCCCCTGTATTCTAAATTCCCCAGCCAGGGGAAGCAATCTCCCAGCCTGTACCCTGTCAAGCCCCTTCACACTCTTGTATGTTTCAATGAGAACACCTTTCCTTCTAAACTCCAAAAAAATAGGCTTTATATTTATGCAGCCTCTCATCATAAAACAAACCTCTTATCGTAGGAACCAATCTGGTGAAACTTCAATGTACTGCCTCCAAGGCAAATGTACCCTTCTTTAGACATGGAGAATAAAATTGCACACAATATTAAGGTTGGGGTGGGGGGGGGGGAGGTGGGGGGGTGGTGGGAGGGAGGCAGGGGAAAGGCGGGTGTTAACAAAATCCTCTCTAATGGAAAGACTTCTTTGATCCTGTACTCCAGTCCCCTTGAAATGCCTTCCTAATTGCTTGCTGTAGCAACGTGCTAGCTTTCTGATTTCCTTATGCGTGTTCACCCAAGGTCTCGGAACATCAACATTTCGATGTTTCACACCATTTAAAATCTAGAATAACCTCCTTGCTCTTATATTCGAGACCTCAGCTAATAAAGGAAAATATACCAGATGCCTTCTTAACCAACTTATTGCTCTGTCCTGCGACCTTCAGTGAATTGTGGACATTAACTCCAAAGTCCTTCACTTCCTCTACACTTCTCAGTATTTTCCCATTAGTCATATATTCCTTTGCCTAGTTTGACCTCCCCAAATGCATCACCTCACACTTCTCCAGGTTGAATTCCATTTGCCACTTTTCTGCCTATCTGACCAGACTATCAATATCTTCCTGCAGCCTACAGCTATCCTCCTTGCTATCTACCACATGGCCAACATTTGTGTTATCTGTGAACCTCTTGATAGTGCCCCTACATTTATATCCAAATCATTGGCATCACAAAAAGCAGGGGACCCAGTACTGAGCCCAGTGGAATTTCACTGGAAACAGCCCTCCAAATGCTAAATCATCCAACAATTACCCATTGTTTCCTGCCACTGAGCCAATTTTGTTTCTACATTTCCCTGGATCTCATGGTATTTTATTTTTTTAACCAGTCTGCCATGTGGGACCTTGTCAAACGTCTTGCTAAAAATCCATGTAGACCACATTAACTGCACTACCCTCATCTATCTTCCTTGTTACTTCTTCAAAAAATTCGATCAAGTTGGTCAAACAAGATCTTCCCTTAACAAATCCATGCTGACTATCCTTGATTAATCCATGCCTTTCTAAGTGACAGTTTATCCTGTTCCTCAGAATTGATTTCAATAATTTGCCCACAACTGAGGTTAGACTGACTGGCCTGTAATTGTTCAGTCTATCCCACATTCCCTTTCTAAACAGAGGCACAATGTTAGCAGTCCTCCAAATCTCTGGCACCACACCTGTATCCAGTGAGGCCTGCAAAATGATGGTCAGACCTTCTGCGATTTCGTCTCTTGCTTCTTTTAGTGTCCTGGGGCACAATTCATCCAGTCCTGCTGATTTATCAACTTTCAAGGATGTTCATCCCATTTATACTTCCTCTCTCCCTATGTTTATCACATCCAATACTTCACAACCCTCACCCTTAACTGCAATATCTTCATAGCCCTCCTTTTTTGTGGAAACAGACGCAATGTATTTCTTCAAAACAATACCAACATCTTTTGCCCCGACACATAGGTTACCTTTTTGGTCTTTTATGGCGCCTACTCTTTCCTTAGTTATCCTCTTACTCATAATGTATTGATAAAACATCTTTGGGTTTACCTTGATTTTGCTTGACAATATTCTTTCATGCTCTCTCTTTGCTTTCCTAATCTCCATTTTAATTTCACCCCTCCACTGTCTATTCTCCTCTCGGCTTTCTGTAATAACATTTTGACAACATTATAAGTCTCTTCCTTTGATCTACTAGTATATTTAACTCCTCTTCTTAGCCACAGTTTTTATGCCTTAAAGGAATGTATATTTCTTGCAAATTATCCATTAATTTTATTACATGCTACCCATTTCTTGCCCACCATCATATCTTTTAATGTAGTTTTCAATCTACCTTTACCGACTCATCCCTCATACCTCTGTCATTTGCTTTGTTTAGATTTAAGACCTCAGTTTTGGACTTAACTAAATCACTTTCAAACTCAATATAAAATCCTTCCCTAGAGGTTTCTTTACTACATGTTATTAATTAACTCTTCCTCATTGAACAATACTCGATCCAAAATAACATGTTCCTCAGCTGGTTCATCAACAGACTGATCAAGAAAACTATCTTTTAAACATATCATGAACTCATGCTCCACATTATTACTGAATATGGTTTGCCCATTCTGTATGGAGTTTAGAATTCTCCATGATTACTGTATTAGCCCATTTATTATCCCATTCTCTCAGTTGTAGTAATTTATTGCAACAATTCTATGTTGCATCAGAACTTGTTGAAACTAAAACCTGCTGCTTGTGCAATTTCAAAGCATTTTTATCTGAATGCTTCCATTACGTGAGGTTAGTGTTTGATGTGGTTCAGTCAGATCTGCTGATGGATGGTTGAACCGGTTGTGCACCAGATACATTTGAATCTCTAAGATGGAGGTCAGACCAGAAAGAATTTACTGGGATCCAGGTCATCATTGGGGGAGGGGCAGATCGACAGCAATAGAAATATAATGGCAAATGGTGAGCCAATAGATGGCAACTTAAAATTATAATAGTAAATTACTTAGGGGACAATTTGGAGCAGTGGCAGACACAAGAAGAAGTGGTGTTGGAAGTGGGTTATGAGGGATATGTGGAAGTGATTGAAGATAACGTTGTTTGTTGTTGAGACAATAGTAGACAGGCCAGTAAGATGACCAGGTATGAAGGGAATAAAAGGAACAGCAGTAATTAATTTAGCCTCTTGAGTCTTTTCCTAAATTCAATGAGGTCATAGAGTAATTTATGACACGGAAGGAGGCCATTCGGTCCATCAAGTCCATACTGGCTCTCTGGAGAGCGATCCAGTCAGTCCCACTCCCTGGCTCCTAGAAGTCTATCTAATTTCATTTTGAAATTATCTGTTTCCACCACATTTGTGGGCGGCAGGTTCCAGGTCATTGTGTGAAATGTTCTTCCACACATTCCCTCAGCATCTCTTGCCCCAAACCTTTAATCTGTATCCCCTAGTCCTTCCTTGTACCATCAGTTAATGAGAACAGCTTTTCCTTGTCTAACTTATCTAAGCCTGTCATAATCTTGTACATTTCTATCAAATCTCCCCTCAAGCTCCAAGGAGAACAGCCACAACTTTCCCAACCTAACCTTGTAACTAAAATCCCTGGAACCATTCTGGTAAATGGCTGATTTACAACCTAGCTCCATGTGCCCACCTTTGCCCCACATTCCTTAATATCTTCGGATAACAAAATCTCTCAGTCTCAGTTTTAAAACTAACAACTGATTTATCATCAATTGCTGTTTGTGGAAGGGAGTTCCAAATTTCTACCACCCTTTGTGTGTAGAAGTGTTCCTTAATTTTAGTGCTGAAACGTCTGGCACTAATTTTTAGACCAAGCTCCCTAATACGAGAACCCCAACCAGCAGAAAAAGTTTTTATCTATCGTATCAGTTCCCTTTTATCTCTTGAAATCTTCAATCAAATCACCCCTTAACCTGTGCAGTTCCAGGACATGCAACCTCAGTTTGTGTAATCTCTCCTTGTAATTTAAAATTGGACCCAAGGTATCATTCTGGTTAATCTACCCTCCGCTCCCTCCAAGGCAAATATATCCTTCCTAAGGTGTGGTGCCCAGAACTGCTCACAATTCTCTAGGTGTGGTCTAATCAGGGCTTTGTATAGCTGAAGCATGAATTCGGTCTCACTGTATTCTAGTCCTCGCGATGTAAAAGGTTAGCATTTTATAAGCTTTTTTCATGATTTTCTGTACCTGTTCATGACATTTTAATGATTGTCGTACATAGATTCCCAAGTCTCTTTGAGCCTCAACTATTTCTAACTATTACCCATTTAGAAACTGCATGTTCCAGCCTCTGCAGGTCCAAAGTTGGTGACACCAAACAGTTCTTTACATTGAAATCCACTTTCCAGAGATTGCCCATTTACTTACTATATTAACAACTGCTTGTTATGCCATCTATTTTTGTGCCATCAGCAACATTGGCTGTCGATAGAATTTAAGGTAACAGTCAATTAACCATTTAATCCCTTCCGAAATGATACAAAGTGATAACCTTATTGGTGACAGTGGTTATATTTTATTCAGGATAAGTAAGACTTGCCACATGCTAATATCTGAGCAGCAGTATCAAAGCACAACAGCATTACCATAATACCATTTGTAGAAGCACAATGAGGCAGTGTCAATTAGTAATCTCAAAGTAAAAGATCTGCTGTGATCACAACACAATTGAATTCCATATTAAATTTGAATGGCATTCGCCAGTCCCAAACAAGCATCTTAAACTTAAACAAAGCCAATTACTTTTGTATGAGGGAACAGCTGACTAAGGTTGACTGGATAAATGGAGCAAAAGCTATGGCAGTAAATAAACAGTGGGAGCATTGAAAGAAACATATCAAAATGTTCAACAAAAATGCATTCCACTAAAGAACAAAAACTCAGCTAGAAAGCTCCATTGCTGCCTTACTATGGAAGTTAAGAATAACAGTAGATTAACGGACTGATGCCTGCAAACACAGAGTATGCGCAGAGCGGCGGTGAACGAACCACCGAAGTGGCGAGGCTGGAGTGAGCAGTCGAAGGGTGGGGGCGTGGGGGGGGGGGCGCGTGGGGAAGGGGCAAGGCTTGGAGTGAATAGCTGAGGGAAGGCAGCAGCGAAGGGGGTGAGGGGGCTGGTGGCGAGCATATGGGTGTGGGAGGGAATGGCGAAGAAAAGCATGATGGCAGGAGGGAGTGGGGTAATGTTGGGCATGAGATGGAAGTGACAATTGCAGCCATTGAGGAGGTTTGGCTTTAATTTTTTCTTGCGACAAATTGAGCAGCGCCATCTTTATTACTGGCAGCTGGTCTGAGACATGGCAGTGACGAGGCTGCATTTGCGCATGTGCCAGTACTGCGCCACCTAGTGGTTACATTGTCAGCAAACGCAGCTAGATAAAAAGGAGGAAAGTAGCTAAAGTAAACATTGGTTCCTTGGAGGCAGAAACAGGAGAAATTGTTATGGGGAATGAGGAAATGGCAGTGACATTGACCAAATATTGTGTTTTTGTCTTCAGAGTAGAAGACACGCATTAAATACCAGACATTGAGGCTAAACAAGTAGTATTGGAGAATTAGAAGGGTCTAAAATCTGACAAACCCCCACGACCTGATGGTTTACATCCTAGCATTCTAAAACGGGTAGCTCTAGAGTTAGTGGATGCAATGGCTATGATCTTCCAAAATTCCTCAGATTTGCCGATGGAGCCAAACTTGGAGGCTTGGCAAACTGAGGATGATATGAACTGCCTGCAACAGGACATATATAGGCTAATAAAATGGGCAGAGATGGAATTTAATGGAATTTAATACTGGTAGGTGTGAGGTGATGTATTTTGGCAGAAGGAATAGGGAGAGGTAATATATACTTAACGACACAGTTCTAAAGCATGTGCAGGAACAGAGGGGTGTACTATATTTTTATTTAGAGATGCAGCACCTAAACAGGCCCTTGGGTCCACAGAGTCTGTGTGGACCAAGAACCACCCAATTATACTAATCCCACAGTAATCCCATATTCTCTACCACCTACCTACACTAGGGGCAATTTACAATGGCCAATTTACCTATCACCTGCAAGTCTTTGGCGGTGGGAGAAAACCGGAACACCCGGCGAAAACCCACACAGTCACAGAGAGAACTTGCAAACTCCACACAGACAGTACCCAGAATTGAACCCGGTTCCCTAAAACTGTGAGGCTGCAGTGCTAACCACCGTGCCACACAAGATCATAGATCTGTACATAGATCTTTGAATGTGGCAGCGCATATTGAGAGAGTAGTTAGTAAAGCATGTGGGATCTTGGGATACAAAAAAAGAGAAGGTTTGGTAAACCTTTATAAAGCTTTGTTTTGGGCCCAGCTGGAGAAAACTGTGTCCTGTTCTGGTCATCACTTTTCAGGAAGGATGTGAGGGTCCTTGCAGAGGAGATTTACCAGAATGGTTCCAGGAATGGAGAATTTAGTCACAAGATTAAGTTGGAAAAACTGGGTTAGTTTTCCTTAGAACAAAGGAGATAAAGGGGAGATTTAATAGAAATGTATAAGGTTATGACAGGCTTAGATAGGTTAAACAGGGAAAAACTGTGCCCATTAACAAATGTTACAAGGAGTTGGGGACACAGATTGAACGTTTTGTGCAAAAGATGCAGGGGGAATATGAGGAAACACTTTTTTACACAGCGGGTGGTGGAAGTGGAGACAATCAATGACTTCAAGAAGACGTTGGATGGTCATCTGACAGAAATAGACTAATAGGGCGACGGGGATCGAGCCAGGGAGTGGGATTGACAGCATAAAGCCGTGGAGAGCTGGCATGGACTTGATGAGCTGAATGGCCTTCTCTCTGCCATTAATGACTCAATGAGTGTGTGACTCAGTGGTAACAAATGAACGGAGAACCACAGTCTGATATTTTGAGCAGTGAATTACGGACACCAGATGTATTTACTTGCAATGCTTACTGTTATAGCCTTGTAATGTATCACCATAACGTCTCGACTAACCTTTTTACATGCAAAGCTCAGCGGTTTGCAGTGGCACAGTGGTTAGCACCGCAGCCTCACAGCTCCAGCGGTCCAGATTCAATTCTGGGTACTGCCTGTGTGGAGTTTGCAAGTTTTCCCTTTGTCTGCATGGGTTTCCTCCGGGTGCTCCGGTTTCCTCCCACATGTCAAAGACTTGCAGGTTGATAGGTAAATTGGCCATTATAAATTGCCCCTAGTACAGGTAGGTGGTAGGGAAATATAGGGACAGGTTGGGATGTGGTAGGAATAATAAGTATAAGGTGCGGTGTCCAAGAGATCAGAAAGATTACTTGCCCTTTGCTGAATGTTTTCAGAGTAATTTAAATAAAGCAGCCAGTTTGATAAGTAATAAAAACAGAAAATGCAGGTAACACTACCCAGCTTAGGCAATATCTGGGGTTTCACACTTTGCCTTAGTTTGTTTAGTAAACCGTTTTCAGGGCTGACAAGTAGACTCAGTACGAATAGACCAGCTTTAACAATAATAAGAGGCCTATCAACCTGCCATCTCTTAATTCAATTTAATCACATTTGTTTCCTAACCCTTTTCTGCCTTTTTGCTCACACATATTCTCCCTCCAGCTAATAGTCAATAAATGTGTCTGAAATCAAAAATTCTAAAAGGCCTGAGACCTTCCCTTGTATAAATCCTCCTGGGGCATTAGTGAACAGTCTATTAATCTCATCTCTGTGATTATAACAACTCAAACATGACCACTGGGAGGTAATTCAATCCCTCTGTGTCTTAAACCCATTGACTGGCCTTTGCACATTGTCTAACTCATCAGTCAGGTCCATCAGTATGTTTTCACTTTTCAAATACACCCACAGCATCCACAGTCGTTTCTGTGAGGATCCAGATTTCCACTTTTCTTAGTGTGTGAAGTGCTTCCTGACAGCACCCTGAAAAGCCTAGATCTGATTGTAACTATATAACCCTGGTCAAAAGTAAACTTCAACAGAGGTGCAGTAGAGTGTGAAAACAGGTGACCTGCTGTGTGAGAAGTAAAAGAGAAACACCTTAGCAGAATCTCAGAGGCTCAGATATAGGTAGTGCCGAGGCTAATTAGCTGGATGTTAAGGCCACATCATTTCCACTTGCCTTTACCAGGCGTTCACATTCGAGCTGATAAGAGTCCGAGTGTGGGAAGTCAGAGATTTTGAGAGTCTGACCTGGTTTGGGTGGACAGATCGTTTCCTAATTGGACAATTCAAACAATAGTGAGGTCATGATTGAATGATCTCAGTCTCCAGAGGCTTTTCTATGACCAGAAACTATAAGAAGGGATTCCATGGCCCAAACTCTCTGAAACTATTCTCAAATTTGAAGATGGTAAGAGGTCCTGAGGTGTGCTTATTAAGATAATGCATCATTTAATTCAACATCACACAATAACAATTCTCATCAGTACTGTTACATCATCCAGGAGGCAGTGATACAGAGGTGAAGTTGAACAAAACATTTCCAAGTGGAAGTCATTATACAAATCCAGGTGAGTACAGGTAACACGTCCGTTCATCGACCCTTCAGTTTCCTCAGGATGTTTCACAGGGTTATTGCACCTTTTCACAATCTCATGGTTTGCAGTCTTAGGTGATTCCGTTTGAAAATTCAATCCGCAATAAGTACACAAAGTTTAATTTCCATGGTAACACCAGTACCTGCTCCCATGTTCGTGCCACAAACACATTAAGTTCAGGATCTTTAAACACTACAAATGCTCACGATCACCCAGACTGAACAGTGGGATTCCCGACTGGCACTTTCCCCATTTCTCCTCTCACAGTGCTGCCCCATCCTGGGTGCACCAGTTTCAGGAACTTCCCCAATAGGATACTCCCTCTGGGTAACCCCAGACAATGGGTATTGGTATCTATTGGACGGTGGGATCTATCCAAGCTGAACAGAGCCTGTCTCCATCCTGAACACACATAGGGTCCCAGCAGGGTCAGTGGGTACTGATACTGAGCGTGAACCCTGGATAATGTAATTCCCAAACCCAGGGATATTGAGTGTAATTACCAGTGTCCCACTGCAGCCCAGACTGAGCCCCACCCTGGACCCTTATTGTCTGTACATTTCCCCAGTGCCCCATTGGGGAACATTCAGTCCCGGATATCCTGCAGAAGCAGCGCTGTGGGGCCGGGCGGCTGAGTCACGTGACCCTGTTACTGGGCCTCTGACGACATAATGGTTGATGACACTCGCTTAGCTCGAACTAGAAACAGTGAAACAGCCAATAGGATTTAAACCTGGAGCGCGACCAATTAAAGGGGAAGGACAAAAAATTGGTCAAAAATATTCATATAGAGACACCAGTGCTATTAACAAATTGAAATGTTCACATGTCCACATCAACATCCAATTTGGGTCTTGCAACCAGTACCGACTCCAGCTGATTCATTCCATTTGAACTGAACTGATTCCACCACAAACTGAAACTGATTAAAGATTAACCAGGAAATAAACAGACTGAACAATAGTGTAAATAACAGGGAGACTGGGATTAATATTTTAATAATAATTACAGAGATATTCCTGATAAGAGTGACAGAAGCCCATTTATATTTTATTTATTACATTAAACACTAACACAAACACTCACTCGATCCATTCCAGACTCCTGCAGTTCAGTGTGAGGCAGCGGGGTGCGAGGACAGATCGGTCTGTGAAGGAGTTTGATCTCAGGTCCAAAAACGTCAGTGACTGGTTTGCACTGAAAACAGAGGCGAGATCCTCGGCACAAGAATCTGAGAGAACGACATCCCATAGACTGGGGATCAAAGAGAGAAATAACAGGAATCAGTGTAAATCTCCAGGGTTCATTAATAACACTATTACTGATAATAAATAACAATTATATAATAATTAATAATAATATTAATTGGTAAAGATATTGAAAGGTGCTTCACCATTTCCACAAAGTAGATGGGATTTGAACAAACTAAACAGGAAAGACTGGACTAAAAGCTGCAGCCAGGGAGAGCACGTGAGAGAGAAATTCAGGCTGGAATAAACAAGAAAGTACAAGAGCAGCTTTAATGCTCAGCTATTTCAATGGACCGTTCATTCATCTACTGGGAGCACGATGGGGAGGAGCAGGTGACCCGAGTGCCCATGAGGTGGTCGTCGAGGCACAGGACCTCAATCCAGCCTCGGTTACTCCCAGCCCCCTCCCCCTCGCACCCCCTTCCCCCTTCCCCCTCACATCCCCTCCTCGTCGCACACCCAGCCCTCTCCCCCTCGCACCCCCTACCCCCTTGCACCCCCGCAGCCCCTCCCCCTCACACACCCTGCAGTCCCTCCCCCCACTCCCCCCTCACACCCCACTCCCCCGGCACCCCTGCACCTCCACCCCCCCCACCTTCATCCCCCCTCGCACCCCTCCACCCATCCCCTAAGGCGGTCATGTGTCACCTTTGGCATGTTTCTGTCTGTTCCTGCAGCCATATCGGTGCGAAACGTCATGCCCTGCACTCCTTTGGAACCCACCAGGAAGGCAGAGAGAGGGGTTTTGACGCGTGGGCAACTCACAACCTCCATACATTCGCCCAGGCATGCGCCATGGAGAGGTCACTCCATAGTCGCCTCAGAGCGACCAAAACAACACGGAAGGCAGTAGTTATGGGTTTGAAGTCCAGCTCAATTGGCATAGTGATTGGGCACCACGGGTAGCCTTTGTCGGTGGGAGAGGTCATCGCATCTCACCGGGAAGTCCCCGGTCAGAAAGGTTCTGTCATGCCACAGTCCGCTTTCTTCAATGGGTGCTTGGAACTCAGGGTCATTGCCCGACATGTGGACTGTAACACCGCACCAAACAGCACAACAGAAAAAGGAAAGAAGGTACCAGCCCTTCGTTTTGCAAGCTGGAACGTCAGAACTATATGTCCTGGCCTGTTGGAAGACCTGACACAAACCAACGATTCTCGGATGACCGCCATCATTAACAATGAGCTCAGTAGACTCAATGTGGACATTGCAGCACTTCAGGAGACACACCTCCTTGCGAGCGGATCTCTAAGAGAGCAAGACGACACCTTCTTGTGGCAGGGTAGGGATCCTGAAGAACCAAGACAGCATGGAGTGGGCTTCGCCATCAGAAACTCTTTGCTCAGCATGATAGAGCCGCCATCAAATGGCTCGGAACGCATACTGTCCATCCGACTGCTGACCGCCTCTGGTCCAGTACACCTATTCAGCATCTATGCTCCAACACTCTGTTCCTCACCTGAAGTTCTACGACGAACTCCATGATATCATTAGAGGCATGCCTAATACCGAACATTTGTTCCTGCTGGGGGACTTTCACGCCAGCGACATGGCCCTCCTGCCTTGGGCGCTATGGCATTGGAAGGATGAATGAGAATGGACAGAGATTGCTGGAGTTGTGTACCTATCACAACTTCTGCATCACCAACTCGTTATTTCATACTATATCCTGTTACCAGGTTCATGGAGACACCCAAGATCATGTCGTTGGCACCAGCTGGACCTCATCATCACAAGGCGAGCCTCTATAAACAGTGTCCAAATCACACGCAGCTTCCAAACTGTGGACTGCGACACTGACCACTCCCTGGTGTGCAGCGATGTTAGACTCAAACCAAAGAAGCTACATCACTCCAAGCAGAGGGGTCGCCTGCGCATCAACACTAACAGAATTTCTTATCCACAGCTGTTACATAAGTTTCTAAATTCACTTGAAAAAGCCCTTCAAAACACTCCTGCAAGGGATGCAGAGAGGAAGTGGACCCACATCAGAGACAGTATACTAAATTGAAAGAAGTACAAGTAAATCGCGACTTCACCTGAAAGGAGTGTTTGGAGTCTTGGATAGAGGAGGTAAAAATGCAGGTATTTCACCTCTTTCAATTGCATGGAAAAGTTCTTTGCGAAGGGGACGAGGGGTTGGGCGTAATGGATGAGTGGATCAGGGTGTCACGGATGGAACAATCCCTTCGGAATGTTGACAGGGGAGGGGAAGATGCATTCGGTCGTGGAATCACGTTGGATGTGGTGGAAATGGCGGAGGATGATCCTTTGGATGTGAAGGCTGGTGGGGTGGAAAGTGAGCACAAGGTTCTGGGAGAGAGGGGAAGGGGTGAGGGTAGAGGTGCGGGAAACGGGCCGGACACGGTTGAGGGCACTGTCAACCGCAGTGGTGGCGGTGGGGCAGGGTGTGGGGGGGGAATCCTCGGTTGATGGAAAAGGAATTTGTATCAGAAGCGCTGTCTGGAAGGTTGCATCATCAGACCAGATGTGTCGGAGACGGAGAAACCGGGAGAATGGAATGGAGTCCTTACAGGAGGCAGGGTGTGAAGAAGTGTAGTCGAAGTAGCTGTGGGAGTCGGTGGGTTTATAATGAATATTAGTAGACAGCTTATTCCCAGCGATGGAGACAGAGAAGTTGAGGAAGGGAAGGGAAGTGTTTAAAACCTATTCCATTTCTAACCTTTGACAGTTCTGATGAAGGGTCACTGACCTGAAATATTAACTCTGCTTCTCTCTCCACAGATGCTGCCAGATCTGCTGAGAATTTCCAGCATTATTTATTTTTATTTCAGATTTCCGGCATCTGCAGTATTTTCCTTTCATTATATAGGCTTAGATTAAAAGACAGGCTTATAATGTGTCAAATAGGAGTAAGCCTGAGTATTGGGAGTGTTTTATAAACCAGCCGAGGATCACCAAAAAGTTGATTAAAAGGAAATAAATAGGATGAGAGTGAACTAGCCAGTAATATAAAAACAGTTTGTAAGAACATTTACAAGTATATAAAAAGAAGGAAAGTAGCTGAAGTAAACATGGGTCGCTTAGAGACAGAAATTGTCATGGGGAATGAGGAAATGGCAGTGACATTGAACAAATATTTTGTGTTTGTCCTCAGAGTAGAAGACACAAGTTACATACCAGACATAGAGGATAACCAAGGGGCTAATAATAATGAGAACTTAAGGTAATATCAGCACAGAAGTAGTATTGGAGAAATAGAAGGGACTAAAATCTGACAAATCCCCAGGACCTGATGGTTTACATCCTAGTTCTAAAACAGGTAGCTCTAGAGATAGTGGATGCAGTGGATATGATCTTCCAAAATTCCTTACATGTGCCGATGACACCAAACTTGGAGGTTTTGCAAACAGTGATAATGATATGAATTGCCTGCAATTGGACATAGATAGGGTAGAAGAATGGACAGAGAGGTGGCTGATGGAATTTAATACTGGAAAGTGTGAGGTGATGCATTTTGGCAAAAGGATTAGGGAAAGATAATATATACTTAACAACAGTTCGAAAGCATGTGCTGGAACACAGGGACCTGGGGGTGTAGGTACATAGATGTTTGAATGTGGCAGGACATATTGAGAGAGTGGTTTGTAAAGCATGTGGTATCTTGTGATACTAACGCAGAGAAGTTATGGTGAAACTTTATAAATCTCTAGTTAGACCCCAACTGGAGAAAACTGTGTCCAGTTCTGCTCACCACGCTTCGGGAAGGATGTGAGGGCCCTTGAGAGGGTGCAGATGAGATTTACCAGAATAGTTTCAGGGATGGAGAATTTAGTTTCAAGGTTAAGTTGGAAAAGCTGGGTTAATTCTCCTTAGAACAAAAGAGATAAAGGGCAGATTTAATAGAAGTGCATAAGATTATGATAGGCTTAGATAAGTTAAACAAGGAAAAGCTATTTCGATTAAGACATAGTACAAGGACTAGGAGACACAGATTGAAAGTTTTGTGCAAAAGATGCAGGAGGACTATGAGGAAACACTTTTTTACACAGCGGGTGGTAATGACCTGGAACTCATTGCTCACATGGGTGGTGGAAGTGGAGACGATCAATAACTTCAAGAGGAAGTTGAATGACCACCTAAGAGAAATAGACTTGCAGGGCCACGGGGATCAAGCCAGGGTGTGGGACTGACAGCATAGCTCTGCCGAGAGCTGGCATGGACTCGATGGGCTGAATGGCCTCCTTCTGTGTTGTAAATGACCCTATGACTGTACGACTCAGTGGTAACGAATGGAGTCGGACGGAGAACCACAGTCTGATATTTTAAGCAGTGACTTACAGACACCAGATGTATTGTATTTACTGACAGTGCTTACTGTTCTAGCCTTGTAATGTAACACCAGAATTGCTAGACCAACCTTTTTAAATGTGTGAAATTCAGCAGTTCACTCCATATCATACTTTAGTTGAATTATTTAAAGTAACACAAAACCCTGAAATGTAAGTACTGAACTCAATGAATGTACGGTGAGGTGCCCAAGAGATCAGAAAGATTGCTTGCCCTTTGCTGAATATATTCAGAGTTATTTAAATAAAGCGGCCCGTTTGACAAGTAATAAAAACAGAAAATGCAGGTAACACTCCCCGGCTTAGGCAATATCTGGGATTTCACACTTTGCTTTAGTTTGTCTAGTAAACTGTTTTCAGGGCTGACTAATGGACTCCGTACGAACAGACCAGCTTTAACAATAATAAGAGACCAATCAACCTGCCGTCTCTTAATTCAATTTAATCGCATTTATTTCCGAATACTTTCTGCCTTTTTGCTCACACAGATTCTCCCTCTAGCTAATAGTGAATAGTGTCTGAAATCAACAATTCTAAAAGGTCCGAGATCTTCTGTTGTATAAATCCTCATGGGGCATAAATGAACAGTATATTAATCTCATCTCTGTGATTATAACAATTCAAACATGACCACTAGGAGGTCATTCAATCCCTCTGTGTCTTAAACCCATTGACCAGCCTTTACACATTGTCTAACTCATCAGTCTGGTCCATCAATGTGTTTTCACTCTTCAAATACACCCTCAACATCCACAGTCGTTTCGGTGAGGATCCAGACTTCCACTTTTCTTAGTGTGTGAAGTGCTTCCTGACATCACCCTGATCAGCCTAGATCTGATTGTAACTTTATAACCCTGGTCAAAAGTAAACTTCAACGGAGATGCAGTAGGTGTCAGAACTGGTGACCTACTGTGGGAGAAGTAAACGATAAACACCTTAGCAGAATCTCAGAGGCTGAGATATAGGTAGTGCCGAGGCAAATTAGCTGGATGTTAAGGCCACATCATTTCTATTTGCTTTTACCAGGTGTTCACATTCGAGCTGATAAGAGTCCAAGTGTGGGAAGTCAGAGATTTTGAGATTCTGACCTGGTTTGGGTGGACAGATCGTTTCCTAATTGGACAATTCAAACAATAGTGAGGTCACGATTGAATGAACTCAGTCTCCAAAGGCTTTTCTATGACCAGAAACTATAAGAAGGGATTCCATGGCCAAAGCTCTCTGAAACTATTCTCAAATTTGAAGTTGGTAAGAAGTCCTGAAATGTACATGTTAAGATAATGCATCATTTAATTCAACATCACAGAATAACAATTCTCATCAGTACTGTTACATCATCCAGGAGGCAGTGATACAGTGATACATTTCCAAGTGGAAGTCATTATACAAATCCAGGTGAGTACAGGTAACAAGTCTGTTCATCGACCCCACAGTTTCCTCAGGATGTTTCACAGGGTTATTGCACCTTTTCACAATCTCATGGTTTGTAGTCTTAGGTGATTCCATTTGAAAATTCAGTCCGCAGTAAGTACACAATGTTTAATCCCCATTTCTCCTTTCGCAGTGCTGACCCATCCTGGGAGCACCAGTTATTCGGCCTCTGACATCACAATGGGAGATGACACTCGCTCAGCTCGAACTAGAAACCGTGAGACAGCCAATAGGATTTAAACCTGGAGCGTGGCCAATTAAAGGGGAAGGACAGAACATTGACCAAAAATGTTCATATCGAGAGACCAGGAATGTTTACAAATTGAAATGTTCACACACCCACATCCAGTCTGGCTCTTGTACCCTGCAGTGACCTCAGCAGCCTCTTTCCATTTGAACTGAACTGATTCCCCAAAAACCTGGAACAGATTAAAGATTAATCAGCAAATAGTGAGATTGAACAATAGTGTAAATAATAGGGAGACTGGGATTAATAGCTGAATACTAATGCACAGATACTATTTATAAGAGTGATTGAATCCCATTTATATTTTATTTTTTGCATTAAACGTTAACACAAACACTTACTCGATCTTCTCCAGACTCCTGCAAGTCATTATGAGGCGGCTCAGAGCGGGGACAGATTGATCTGTGAAGGAGTTTTCTCTCAGGTTCAGAAACGTCAGTGACTGGTTTGTAATGACAATGGAGGTGAGATCGTCGGCACAAGAATCTGTGAGACCGATGCCCTTTAGACTGGGGATCAGAGAGAGGAATAACAGGAATCAGTGTAATTCTCCAGTGTTCATTAATAACACAATTACTGATAGTAATAATAATGTACAGTGTTCATTAATAACACAATTACTGATAGTAATAATAATGTAGAGTGTTCATTAATAACACTATTAGTGATACTAATAATAATGTAGAGTGTTCATTAATAACACTATTAGTGATAGTAATAATAATGTACAGTGTTCATTAATAACACTATTAGTGATACTAATAATAATGTAGAGTGTTCATTAATAACACTATTACTGATAATAATTTACAGAGTTCACGAATAACACTATTACTGATACTAATAATGTTCACTGTCCTGTTATTATAAACATAATCTCACACAGTCTGGTACTTACTGTTCTACTCTGTAAAGGCAACTGGTGAAGTATAATACTGGAGCTAATCTTTACTCAGTCTTACATATATTTAGAGTTAAACACTACAAGCACACACCTCCTCACTCAACAACACAGTTTCAATAAGTGTCTCTATGTATCTGCTCAATTGAAACCCTTGTTAATGATCACTGCCCACATGTTAAACATCATGAATATACACTTAACAGATTCCCTTCTTTCTCTTTAAATAACATTAGAGATAATTTGCACTAACAACATGTTAACAAAAAATCAAATCAAAAACCTCCAAATTCTGGACAAAGCATTACATTGCGAGAGGCCCTTCCTCGAGGACCATAAACAAATTGTTCGTACAAGAATTTCCTTTAGTAAAACAATCAGACAGTTGATGACTTGCATCAACACATTTAATTTTAGAGCTTTCCTTTCTCTACCATATTTCTTTCAAGCCAGCAATGTCGATCTGTAACCTTTTTAGGAGCATTTAATCAACATGCACATTATCCAACAATGGACAATTATCTACATAACATTTGTGATCTTCAGAACACACCTTGTCTCGAATCTCACTTACAATATTTGACAAATAGAATCCCATATCCACTCTTCCCACAAAGGCCGGCCTGTCAATTAGCTGAAGTACTTTGAACAACCCTTTTTATTTTATTTGCTTCCCAAGCTGAAGGACAATATCTCCCATTTTCACCCATCAGTAATATTATGAAACCAGCTGCACTAGAATACCCATCAGAAAGATTAGCATGTGAACCATTGCTAAAAATTACTAGTTTCATGTTCTTTGGGTCACCTAGGGATGGGAACTTAAGCACACATTTCTCCAGATTTAATCAATTTACTTATCGAATGTTTTAAGGGTAAATAAAACATTCTCGACTTTAGGGTGTTACATCGTAACACTTCACACCAACACATAAAAAATAGTCTCTGGTCTCGTCTGAGGGTCCAAACAGTTCAACTGACCAATCAAGCTTCACAATTGTTCTGTCTCTTCTTCAGATATAACATCATCTTTCTGTGATGTCCGAGTACGATTAACTGGGTGGGGAGTAACACCCACTAAATAGGATTGTTGATTCAAAGTTATTTCAGATCTACTCTGCTTAATATCTAAACCAATATATTTAAAAGTTCCACAAGCCTGACTCCCTATTTTAAATTCTACCCTACTCTTATTAATAAAACCTTTCTCAAATTCTGCAGTATCACCACATAAGAAATCAACATGTATCATAAAGATGTCTGAAAGTTCCCCTTTATGATGCAATGAAACATTGTGGGATCTGTTTTTAGTTGAACCCAAACTATTTTCAGCAAAACAGATCTCACTGTAAAATACCACGCTGGAAGCAGCATTCAGGCCATAAATGCATTTGTTTAGTTTCCATAGTTTCCCTTCTACATCCGCTGTCTCTTTGGAAAGTTTCAGAAGCGCACCTCTCTGAAAGGTATCGCCCTATAGAAATGCAGCTTTCAGGTCAATTGATCTACACTCCCATGACTATTTGACCAAAAGAGCTAAAACGATTTTGAAGACTACTTTTCCAGCTGTAGGAGAGCCCACTCCAACATCTGTATCACCCAGTCCCTCTTCAAAACCCTTAGCAACCAGCCTGGCTTTAGCCTTATAATTCCCATCTGCAAGGAGCGTGTCAGGACAAATCCACCGACGTGACAAGGCTGCTTGCCCCTTATCTGGTATCACAGAGTAAACTCCAACTGTCTCCAACTATCTCATTCCCTCTGATTTGCTTTTCTTAATAGTTTGTCTTTACATTTATTGGCAGCCACTAAAACTTTGCAATCATGAGGACTTCTACTTCGAGTTCTGTTTAGAGACTGTTCTGTGGCTTTAATTTCATTGTGTAATCTACTCAAGTTACAGCCTCTGCTTGCACGTTTATATCCCTCATTATAAAGCACACGAACATTTGAGGTACAAGGTGCCTCCTTTACTTCTACCGGCTGCTCAGAATCCAAGATACAGTTAATCCTGATTAATCATGAGGAATGAACCTGAACAGTTTGATATATTTGATAAGGACTGTTTTACCATCATGGCCTATTACTTTACCCAGGACTTTCCATTCCCTATTACCCTCTCTTTTATAATAGAGCAAATCTGCTGAATTAAATTCTATCTCAGATGGTCTTATATGATGCCTCAGATCTCTTTGAATTTTCTACAAGATCTCAGACTTGATGAAAGTCCATCTTCGTGCATGTAAAATACTCAAATGTGCTGAAGAAATTGAACTAATTGTCGTACATTCTAGAGCAGGAGGACTATCACACAGTTCAGGAGGTAATTTGGAATTTTTCCCATCGACCAATTGACAGGGACTAAACCCTCCAACCATCTAGAGTGAATTCTTTGTATGAACCATCAATGCTCGGCCGGTTGTCAACTTGCAGTCTGGTTGATCAGCTAAGATTTTATACAGCATTTCATCAATCACCACATCATTCCTGACACAGAGTCCATTGCTGAAAAGACTTTCAGCTGCTCTATTCATGACCAGAATGTTTTCAAACATGTCTCGGAACTCATTATTGGCAAATTCCCTCCACTATCAGTTAGAAACTTTGCTAGTGCCCCAAGTCTGATCCCTATCCATTTCTCCATGATTTTATCTATAATCACCCTTTTGTCCTTACTCTGTTTTATTGTAGAAACACTAAGTCTGGTGGCCAGGTCTATAAAATGTAGAATGAAAATTTTTATGTCTTTGAACCATGCAACCACCTCGTTAAAACCACGTACCAATGGAAGGTTTACAATAGGACATGGCGGCATCATCCAATACTTTTTACATATTTCTCACTTGACTAATCTCTTCTATTAGCCTTATACACTGTTCAACTGTACCTCTATCTTTTAGCAGTGTTTTTAAACCTCTGACAATCAGGGAGATCAAATTGTCTATGTTACTTCACACCAATTTGCATTTCTACTCTCTGATTCTTATCAACTGATGCCAATAATACTTGTCTAACACTCTGATAAGAAACAACAAGTTTTGTTGAGGGGACCCAATAATTTCCTGATTGGGTAAACTGCAGATCCACTGACTTTTCAAAAATAACTGCTTTATCACACTACATGTCAAGTTTCATTTGTGCCTCTTTGCTAGAAGGTTTACTCAACCACATAGATACCTCACTAGAGACATCAGTACTGATAACATGGCTTACTCCAGCTATTTTATCTGGAATTATGACTCTCTTTAGTGACCTCAATGCTCGTCATCACTAAACGTGAAACAAGTAGTACTTTTATATTCTTTAACGATGCATCAATCCTCACTACTTAGTGAAGCTAGATAACATTTTAACCAATCTGTTCTACATACTGTTGAAGTGCAAGCACTACTAGCACAACACAGTTAAACAAGTCTGCGAATAACATATTCAGTATAGGACTAAAACTCCTTTGACCTGTATAGTTTGTTCAGATTCATCGAAGTTTTCATCTTCTGCCTCAGACTCCTCTGTCCCATGTGTCATTTCGAGGACTCTGCCTCTCCGCTTTGTGCAGTTCATGGCATAATGGCACTTGCAGCCACACCTGATGCACCAATTAACTGTTCCTTGGCCATTGCTGGGATTCAGTCGCCTATTATTGCTGTTCCAATTTTGTCTTCGCTATAATAGCCAGATCTGCTAAAGGTGCTTTCATCCTCATTTTGACTGTCCATAACCATTCCATTGTACTTACACCTGCATCTAGTATCTGGTCCATTGTGAAAGCTGGCAATTATTGTGTCTTCTATTCTTTGTGTTATTGCGAATGTCCCATTTACTCCACTAAGGCCCCAGGAATCTTTTCAAGAGAGCAGACATTTTATCGAACACGGAGTCTCTCTCTCCGAAAACTGAAAACCAGTTAGAACCAGGAGCTTGTCCCTTAGCTCTACCTTGGCACAATCCAGAAATTTAAGTGTTAGCACTGAACGAGGGATCTCTAACGTGAATTTTGTCAATCTTTTATACAATCTGTTAAAGTACATGATATATTCTTCCTTTGAATAAACATCTGCTTTCCAAAACGTATCAAACTTTGAACATGCCTCAAAGGCATTCAATAGATCACCTTATTTGTACATTTCATCCAAGAACTCGAATAGAAGATCCAACCCGTCATCAGTTTTTAACTGACAGGGAGGCAGCTCACAAAGCATTTAACTTTTGTTTTAATTCTGGTCCAAAGCAACGCCAAGACCATACCTTGTTTCCTTTCTCATCGGACCCAACCCATGTCCACATATCCACTTAATTCTTCCACTGGTCATTTTTTATACTTACTTGTTTCGTGGGTTGTGGGCATCACTGGAAAGGCCAGTATTTGTTGCCTATCCCTAATTCCCCTTGGAAATGTGGTGGTGAGCTGCCTTCTTGAACCTCTACAGTCTATCTGGTGTACATCCACAGTGCTGTTAGACAGGGAATTCCAGGATGCCAATCTAGCAACAGTGATGGAACAGCGATATATTCCCAAGTCAGGATGGTGTGTGGCTTGGAGGGCACCTTGCAGATGGTGATGTTCCCATGCATCTGCTGCCCTTTTCCTTCTAGGTGGAAGAAGTCGCGCATTTGGAAGGCCCTGTTGGAGGGGGCATGTTGAGTTGCTGCAGTGCAACTTGTAGCTGGAACACTCTGCTGCTACTGTCCGTCCCCAGTGGAGGGAGTAAATGCTTAAGTTTGTGTTTGGGGTGTCGATCAAGTGTGCTGCTTTATCCTGGATGGTTTGCACTTTCGGAGTGTTGTTGAAGCTGCATTCATCCAGGAAAGTAGACAATATTCTATCACACTCTTGATTTGCGCCTTGTAGATGGTGGACAGGTTTTCGGGAGTCAGGAGGTCCCTGGGATGACGGAGTTATCCTATGATGAGAGGCTAAGTAAATTGGCCCCATGCTCTCTGGAGTTGAGAAGAATGAGAGGCAATCTCACGGAAACATACAAGATTCTGAATGGACTGGATAGAGCAGACACAGAGATTGTTTTCACTGGTTGGGGAATCGATAACAAGGGGCACTGTCTCAGGATTAGCAGCTGATCATTTAGAACTGAGATAAGGAAAAATTACTTCACTCAAAGGGTTGAGAGTCTTTGGAATTCTCTACCCCAGAGGGTTGTGCATGCTCCATCGTTGAATACATTTAAGGCTGGGATAGGCAGATTTTTGGTCTCTCAGGGAATCAAGGGTAAAGGCGAGCGGGAGGGAAAGTGAAGTTGAAGCCTAAGATTATCCATGAATGTACTGAATGGTGGAGCAGGCTCGATGGGCCATATGGTCTACTCCTGCTCCAATTTCTTGTGTTCTTGTGGCACTGTACATTGTATAATCATCACCGAACATTCTCACTTCTGATTTTATAATGGAAGGATGGTCATTGATGAAGCAGCTTAAGATGGTTGAGCCTAGGATACGACTCTAAGGAGCTCCTGCAGTGAGGTCCTGGAACTGAGATTATTGAACTCAAACAACCACAACCATCCTCCTTCGTGCTCGGTGTGACTCAAATGTGATGAAGGTGCTTCCATTTTTGATATATTTTTTAAGGACTTGTCCTGGAAAAATCCTGGGGAAAATTGATGTACAGAGAAATTTGGGTGTTCAGGTCCATTGTTCCCTGAAGGTGGTAACGCAGGTCAATAGAGTGGTCAAGAAGGCATACGGCATGCTTTCCTTCATCGGACGGGGTATTGAGTACAAGAGTTGGCAGGTCATGTTACAGTTGTATAGGACTTTGGTTCGGCCACATTTGGAATACTGCGTGCAGTTCTGGTCGCCACATTACCAAAAGGATGTGGATGCTTTGGAGAGGGTGCAGAGGAGATTCACCAGGATGTTGCCTGGTATGGAGGGCGCTAGCTATGAAGAGAGGTTGAGTAGATTAGGATTATTTTCATTAGAAAGACAGAGGTTGAGGGGGGACCTGATTGAGGTGTACAAAATCATGAGCGGTATAGACAGGGTGGATAGCAAGAAGCTTTTTCCCAGAGTGGGGGATTCAATTACTAGGGGACACGAGTTCAAAGTGAAAGGGGAAAAGTTTAGGGGGGATATGCGTGGAAAGTGCTTTACGCAGAGGGTGGTGGGTGCCTGGAATGCATTGCCAGTGGAGGTGGTAGACGCGGGCACGATAGCGTCTTTTAAGATGTATCTAGACAGATACATGAATGGGCAGGAAGTAAAGAGATACAGACCCTTAGAAAATAGGCGACAGGTTTAGATAGTGGATTTGGATCGGCGTAGGCTTGGAGGGCCGAAGGGCCTGTTCCTGTGCTGTAATTTTCTTTGTTCTTTGTTCTCTTTGTGCTCAAAAGACTGGAAATACCTGAGGCGATGCTTGACTTATATTTTTTTAAAGAGTCACTGGATGGACACTTGAGACTTTGTTTAAAATAGCATTTACTGGAAGTCACATGTCTTAAGCTAGCTAACCATCAAAGGCCTTGCTGACTGTTGCAATTGTTTACAGAGTATTCAGATGTCTAGATTTATGGTGGTCAGGAGTTGGTTTCATTTTGAACTGTTTGAATGGACAGTTGGGATGTCAGCCTGCTAAGAGAGAGAGGTCACCAGTTCATCCTGTTCCACCTCTTTGAGAACTCTGAGAATCCAGCGTATGAACTGGAGACACTAATGCAGCATTTCTCCTGAGAAGTTTCTGCAAGACTTTCTCTTCACATCTACTGAATGAACTGCTTCTGAAAAGATCCCAGTGACAACTGCATGTGACGTGTGGCCCCCGTCGACATGTATCCAGACCAACTGGAATATTCCACATCTTATCCTTTTTCTCGAAGAATTAGCAAGTATTTGGCCATAGTGTTTTTTTTTGTTTTGTTGTAAAGTTTTTCTCTGCAGAGAAAACATCTTTATTTTTCCTTTAACTGGTGTGTGTTGTGTGTGTTGGGTTATTTCGAAAGCAATGTATTTATACTTTCATATTTCAACCTGTGTGTGTTAATAAGCTTTGCATCTTTATGAAATAAATCTTGTTTTAAAATAAATTAATAATTCTGTTGATTATTCAAGAAACTTTGCTGGCAGATATGTATTCTGAAACTAAAATAGATGAAGTATATAATTGTCTGTATCGGTAACTCGGTAAAACATTTAAATATATGTTGTGACCTGTGGAGAAGTGGAACTAGAGAAAGACAGTGCACTCCTCCATCCTCGGTCATAACATCAACCAGTGGAGAGTTTTCCCCGATTCCCACTAACTTCAATTTGACTAGGGCTCCTTGATGTCACACTCGGTCAAATGCTGTCTCGATATCAGGGGCAATCACTTTCAACTCACCTGGTCATATGGTTCAGATTCCGAGAACATTGGAGGGTAATCAAAGCCCAACAATTTAGACTTGTTTTCGGCCATTTCTAATCATTGCTGCTAGGATTGTAGATTTTTGTCTTTTTTTCGAATGTCTCCGGAAAATGTAGAGCATGTGCAGAGCGATCGCCGGCGTCATCATTGCGTTTACCAGCCTGCCATTCTATGTCCGTGCATGTGTGCATCAATGTCACCATGTAATGACGTCAAAAGTAATAACATCAGAGAGTTGCTTCACCCCTCAATGGCCGTGATCGCAATCCCTATCCCTCTAACTGTATCCCGCTCCCCCCCCCCAACCCCCAATCGGCACCTCAGTCACCTCTTTTCTTCCCCACTCTCTCCCACTTTTCACTCCTGTGCCTGCCTGATCGCCGCTCCCAGCTCTTTGGCGCTCCATCCCGCCTCGGTGCTCGTACCTCACTGGCTGCCCCAACCCCCATCCCCTCGCCACCACCACCCCCGAGCCCCGCCCCTTCTCTGGGTGGCGAGGTGGGGTGAAAGCAGCGGGAGGGAACAGTGAGCAGATGGGTGCGGGATCGAATGATGAAATGGAGTGGCAAGAAGTTGCGAGTGGCAGGAAGTAGTTGTGGGAGGGAGCGGCTAAGAGAAGCAGAGATTGCAGGACGGAATGGTATATTGTTGCCGGAGGTTGGAGGCGGTGATCACGGCCATTGAAGGGTGAGGCGGTTTGGGTTCGATTGTTTTTGTTGTGTTAAATTGAGCAGTACCATTTTTATTACTGGCAGGTGCCTGAGCCGTCGTAAACAGTGACCTTTCAGTCCAGTCTGCATTTGCACATGTGCCCATAGTGCGCCATCTAGTGGTTGCACTGTCAGAAAACGCAGCCTTTTTTTCATCACCTTGGACCTTCACCTTGAAGTAACTCTTCTCTGTTACTATATTCTGCTCTGAAAAGCCAGTTGGTGAAGAATATTACTAGAACTAATCTTTACTCAGTTTTACATTAATTTACAGAGTTAAGCATTGCAAGTATACACCTCTTCACTCAACCACACCACAGTTTCAATACGCGCCTCTTTCTTTGTGCTCAAGTGAAGCCCCAGTTAATGCCCACTCCCTGCACAAAATTAAACACAATTAATATTCAATTATCACTTACCTCAGTTGCTGTATTTTACAGTCTGGATTCCTCAAAGCTGCAGATAGTATTTCCACTCCTGAATCTCCCATTTTATTATAACTTAGGTTCAGAACCATCAGTGACCGGTTTCTATTGACAGCGGAGATGATATCTTTGATATAAGAAGCTGTGAGTGCGTTATTACAAAGCCTTTGATCAGAGAAAGAGAAATACCAGGAATCACAGTAAAGTCCAGTGTTTATTAAGAATGCCACTACTGATGCTAATAATAATGTTTATCGATAACACTATTATTTACACTGGTAATAATGTGCAGTGTTAGACATCCAATTAATATAGACACAATCTCTCACAGTCTGGTACTTACTGCAGTTCCTGTATTTTACAGTACGGGTTCCTCAGAGCTGCAGACAGTATTTTCACACCTGAATCTTCCAGTTTATTTTCACTCAGGTTCAAAACTGTCAGTGACTGGTTTGTGCTGAGAGCGGAGGTGAGATCTTCGATACAAGAAGCTGTGAGATTGTTTTCTTCCAGACTAGGAACAAAGATGGAGAATTAACAGGAAATCAGAATAAATCCACATTGTTTCTTGGTAACACCATTACTGACACTAATAATATTTCACAGTGCTTATTAAAAATGATATTACTGATATTAAGAATAATACAGTGTCAGATTCCCAGTTATTATTAACACAATCTCACACAGTCTGGTACTTACCACAGTTTCTGAATTTTACAGCCCGGGTTTTTTATAGCCACAGACAGTAGTTTCACTCCTGAATCTCCCAGCTCAAGTCCCAGTAGTCTAAACACAAACCGACAGAGAATGACAAACAAAATGAATCAAACCCTGGACCTGATACAATTCACTTTCTTGTTGAATGTTACAGTAAAGACTGAAAAATACTTGAGGAAATTAACAACCAGATTTTCCTGTCACTGACAATGAATCTCACGCTGTGGAATTCCTCATATATTCAGGAGATGTCAATAGAAATCAAAGAGGGACGGAACAGGGCAGAAGGTGTGATGAGTTGTTGTTTATTACAGTGTGTTCTTGTTGCTCTAAATGACAGTATTTGTATAAAGTATTGCTTGGGGAAATAAATCTATTATGTTATTAAATTAATTAGATAAATCACTTAATTATTACATGATTGGTAATTGTTTTAAAAGACCTAATTACCTTTATTCAGGTTATCAATAAGCAAATTAATGATAAAAGGCTAGAGATGACAGGGCAGGCTACGTGTCAGGACTGTAAGATGTGGGAGTTTGTGGATAGTGAGACTGTCCCGCATTCCCACACCCGCAGGAAATGTCTCCGTCTTCAGTCATTCCAGCTCAGAGTCAATGGGTTGAAATGTGAGTTAGAGACACTCCCAAACATAAGGGAGGGGGAGGAATTTCTTCATACTTTTATCCAGAACACAGTCACAGCTCAAAAAAAAATCACAGGTTCAAGAAGTGTGTGTAATCATTAGGAGCAGCATAGCGATGACCTAGGGGAGTTTGAGAAGGAGGTCCCTAAAACACAGGTCCTGAGGACAAGAAGAAAGACTGTGGGGAGGACAGTCACAATGCAGACCAATGCACTGTGGCTCAGAAGGCTGTCCAACGGGAAAGAGCAGAATAGAATGTGGTAGTGATAAGGGCTTCGATAATTAGAGGGATGGATAGCGTCCTCTGCAGCCATGAATGAGAATACTGTCGGGTGCATTGTCCACAAGGTGGCAGGGTAAGGGATATCGTATGGTGGCAGTAGAGCAATTTGGAAGGGGAGGGAATAATCCGGTTGTCGTGCGAGATGGCAGAACAAACGACATATGTAGGAACCGGGAGGAAATCCTGCTGAAGGAATATCAGGTGTTAGGAGCTAAATTAAAAAGCAGGACCTCAAGGGCAATAATCACTGGATTATTTCCCAAGCCACATGCAAATTGTCAAAGAAATAATCAGATCAGGAGAATTAAAGTGTGGCTAAAGAGCTGGTGTGGGAAGAGAGGTTCCTTTAAATGAAACATTGGTAATGGTACTGGCACAGGAAGGAGTTATAGCAGGTTTACAGACTCCAACTGAACCGGGATGTAACCTGTGTCCTAGTGGAAAGACTAAATAGGGAGGTGGTAAAGGCTGTAAACTAATGAGATGGGGCAGGGTGGGGGGTGGGGGGTCTGGGGTGAGATGGGGAGGGATGAACTGAAATTTAATTTAGACTGAATATAAACAATACAGGAAAGTGAAACATTGGAAAGAAAAAAAAACAAGGGCTTTTTGGGCAGCACAGTGGTGCAGTGGTTAGCACCGCAGCCTCACAGCTCCAGCGACCTAGGTTTACTTCTGTGTGCTGCCTGTGCACAGATTGCAAGTTCTTCCTGTGACCATGTGGGTTTCTGTTGGGTGGTCCGGTTTCCTCGCACAGCCAAAGACTTGCAGGTTGATAGAAAAATTGGCCATAGCAAATTACCCCTGGTATAGGTAGGTGGTAGGAGAATTGAGGGAAGGTGGGAATGTGTTCGGGAATATGGGATTGATATAGGATCAGTATAAATGGGTGGTTGTTGGTTGGTCCAGACTCGGTGGGCTGAAGGACCTGTTTCAGTGCTGTATCTCTCTATGACTTCGAAGGAAAGGAGGTAAATAGAATTATGGAACATGATTGTAAAATGATGGTTAAAAAGAAAGTAAGAGGAAATGATATTACAAAT
Organism: Heterodontus francisci; assembly: GCF_036365525.1. Classification (NCBI taxonomy): domain Eukaryota; kingdom Metazoa; phylum Chordata; class Chondrichthyes; order Heterodontiformes; family Heterodontidae; genus Heterodontus; species Heterodontus francisci. Next base: position 30,544,112 of record NC_090412.1, on the reverse strand, counting down.
GATTTAAACTTTTCATACAACAATGCAAACGGTGTCTGTAATAAAACAGGGGAACTGGAGGCTATACTACATTGTGAGGAACCATATTAGGGATTACTGAGACATAGCTATGGAAAAATCTGGACTGAGCATTAAACATTGCAGGGTATAAACTACCTGGAAAAGATAGAGAGGAAATTGGAGAGGTGGAGTAGCTGTACTTAATACTGAAAACAATAGCAGTAACAAAAGGTGACACGGCCGTCAGCAAGACAGAAATAGAATCCACAAGGGTAAAGATAAAAGATAATAAAGGATTAACCACATTAACAAGGATAGCCTACGGACCACATAATAGTGGAAGGATGGTGAGGGAGAAGTATACAAAGAAATTGGAGAAATGGATTAAAAAAACATGGAATAATAATCCTGGGGGAATTTCAACTCACATGAGATTAATTGGCCCGAAGAGATATGTAAAGGAAATAAGGAAATGGAGTTCGTACAATGTGTACAAGACTCCTTTCTAACCCAATATGTAAGAAGCTCAACAAGGGAGGATTCCCTACTGGATCGAGTAATGGGAAATGAGCCAGAGCAGATAAAAGAAGTAAAAGTAGGAGAACATCTAGAAAACAGTGAACATTAATATTGTATACTTTAGGATAATAATTGAGAAGGACACAAGTATGATGAAGACCAAGAAATAGATGCAATAGAACAACAATATTGTCAAGCAGTGATGTAGAACAGCAATGGGAAACATTTAAAACCCTGTTCGACATAGTCCAGGAAAAATATATTCTGCTAAAAAGACAAGAACAAGCGAAACACTAATGAGTTACCATGGATGAATAAAGACATCAGATAAAGAAAAATGAGGTCTTTGAAAAAGACAGAAGCTCAGTACATGAGCAGCAGGGGAGAGCATGACAATTAGATTAGAAATAAAAAAAAAGCAGGAGGACAAAAAGGAACAATTAAATTATAAAGGAACAAATCGTAAAATATTTTATCGGCACATAAATACAAAAAGGAAAGTCATGATGGAAATAGTACCAATTAATGATGGCCAGGATCATATCACAACAGGCAACAATGGAGAAAGGGCAGAAATATTAAATAATTACTGTGCTTCAATGTTTACTAGGCAAACAGGATAGGTGGACAGATTAGAAATCAGATAACAGCATTGAAAATAAAAAAGGGGATTTTTTAATAAACTAATCAAATTCAGAGAATAAAATGCCCCTGGTCCAAATGGATTACATCCACACATTTTAAAAGAATCTAGGGGAGAGATAGCCGAGGCATTACTACACATTTTTAATAATTCTATAGAGGAAGGTTTAGTGCCAGATGTCTGGTAGACAGTGAACATGATACCGATATTTAAGAAAGGAGATGGAACATGTAGAGGAATTATCGGCCAGTTGTCTGAACATCAGTGGTACGGAAAATCATGGAATGCATGCTAAAAGTGGGAAAAGAAGAATATCTAGAAATCAAAGACTTAATAATGAACAATCAGCATGAATTAAAAGAGAAAGTCTTGCTTAACCAACCTAGTTGAATTTATTGAAGAGGTGACAAAGTAAATAATGCTAATGCAGTAGATGCAATTTATCCAGATTTTCAAAAAAAGTCTTTGATAAAGTATCACACAACAGACTAATGAATAAGGTCAGAGATTGCAGGATCAGGGAACAAGCAGAATGGACCAAAACAAGAAATGCTGGATTCACTCAGCAGGTCTGGCAGCATCTGTGGAAAGAGAAGCAGAGTTAACGTTTCGGGTCAGTGACCCTTCTGCAGAATGGACAGCTAGCTGGCTTCAAAACAGAAAGCAGAGGGTAGGGATAAAGAGTTGTTACTCAGAATGGCAGAAGGTGGAAAGTGATGTTCCACAAGGATCAGTGCTGGGATCACTGTTTTCACAATTTATATTAATGATTTAGACTTTGGAATCAAAAACACAATTTTTAAACCTTGAGACTTGGGTTTGGGAGGATGGTTAATCTGAGGATAGCAACGAATTACATGAAGATATTCACAAACTTGCAGAATGGTCATGTAGTCGGGCTTTATTTGTCCTGAGGTGGGACATCCACCCACTTTAGGGAGGAAGAATGGCCTCATTGAGCTGCCAGCCAATCATTGGGCCAGCAGCTCTTAGTCCCAGCAGCTGCACCAGGAGTTGTGGCCACTGCTGGGACTAGAACCGAGCCAAAAACATGGAGCTCGGACTGCAGGTAAGTTGGGTTTGCCTCGCTGGGAGTGATCGGTTGTGCTCTGGCGAGGCAAGGGTGATCATTTTGGGGGAAGGGGGACGTCCTGGGTCCTGGAGTGGTTGGGGAGGCGGGGGCGGCCCTCAATCGGACACCCTGTGGCCGGTTGCCAGGGACTTTCCCCCCCCCCCCCATGGGAAGCGGGTAGGGAAGCAACTCTCACCAGGCAGCCTCTCACGTCTCCAGCACACCCGTTTGCCATGAGTAAAATACCTGTGGAGGTGGGCAAAGTCCCTTAAGTGGCTGTTAAGTGATCACTTAAGGGCCTTGTTTGGCCTTGTGCGGGTGGACCCTTTTTCCCCCGCCATTCGTAAAGTGGGACGGAGGCGGGAGTGGGTTGGCAAGGCCTCCCGGAGCCTCCCACTCTATTTTACGCAACCACCACGCCACCACTCGGCTCGCTGGGATCGTGTAAAATTCTGGCAAATGCACTTGTGGGGGAGTGTAAAACTAGAGGTCTTCAATGTAAGATAGCCACCCACAAATCAAACAGCGAATTCAGATTTGTGTGTCCTGTATGATGTGTTACCTCCCTGGTGCTAGGGTAAAGGATATCATGGACAACATTCTGCAAGGGGAAGAGGGTGTACCAGAAGTTGTGGTGCACATCGGTACCAACGAAATAGAGAGGGCAGGTATTGAGGTCCTACAGTCTGATTTTCAGGATCTCGGGAGGAAATTAAAAAGTAGGACCTCAAAGTTAGGAATCTCTGGCTTACGCCCAGTGTCACGCACCAGTGAGAGTAGGAAGATAGGGAGGATCAATGCCTGGCTCGAGACATGATGCAAGAGGGCTTCAGATTATTGGGATATTGGGATCTGAGGCAGGAGTCACCTATTAAAAGGGTTTCACCTCAGCAGGGCTGGGACCAATGTCCTTGTGGGAAAGTTCATTAGTGTGGTTGGAGAGGCTTTAAACTAAATTGGTGGGGGCACAGGCAACACCATATAAAGTAGAAAAGTGTAGAATAAGGTGATTAAAGTAGTGAGTGTGTCGGATAGTACGAGAGAAGGAAGTAGTACCATATTAAATAGGAGCTGACTAAGGACAGTAGGGAATACAGGTTCAGAATGCATGTTCAGAAATGTAAAGTGTGGTGAATAAGGTTGATGAGCTACAAGCACTAACACCTGTGTGGGAATATAATGTACTGGCAATAACGGAAACGTGGCTTAAAAATGGTGAGGGCGGGACACACCTCTTCACGGATACAAAGTGTTCAGAAAAGTTAGCGAAGGAGAAAAGGGAGGTGTGCAGCAGTACTGATTAGGGAAGACATTGTAGTGTTGGAAAGAGAGGATGATCTTCAGGGAGAAAGGATAGAATACATTTGGTTAGAGTTGAGAGAAAAAAGGATGTGATCACACGACTGTGGGTAATCTACAGGCCTCAGAATAGTGATAGAGAGAAATAAAGGAGCAAATCTGCAAGGAAATCACAGAGATGTGTGAGAACTATAGAGTGGTGATATTGGGAGAACTTCAATTGCCCAAATATCGATTGGGATAATGTTACAGTAAAGGAAAAGGAGGGATTAGGAATTTCTGAAAGTTTTCAGGTGAGCTTCCTTGACCAGTATGTTCTCTTCAACTAGGAAGGAGGGATTGGTGGATCTGATATTGAGGAATGAGGTGGACCAAGTATCTGTGGAGGAACACTTGGGGAAGAGTGATCATTGTATCATAGGTTTAAGATTGGACATGGAGAAGAGCAAGAAACAATCTAAAGTAGTGAAAGATGGACAAGTTCAATGTGATGAGAGCGGATCTAGCCAGGGCAAAATGGAACCAAAGACTAATGGAAAAAACGGTAACAGAACAATGGATGATCTTTGAGGAGGAGATGTTTCAGGTACAGGTTCAGTACATTCCAACATGGTTAAAAGTTAGTGGAACCAAAGCCAGGACTCCTGAGATAATGAACGAGATAGAGAATATACTGAAACAAGAAAAGGGTGTAAGATGCATGTCAGCTGGATTCTTCATGAGAGAACCAGGACAAATACACCAAGCTGAAAGGGGAAGTGAAGAGCAAAATAAGACCGGCAAAGAGAGAATATGAGAATAGAATGGTGGTTAATATAAAAGGAAATCCAAAAATGTTCTACCGGCATGTAAATGGTAAGCGGGTAGTCAGAGGCAGGGTGGCGTCTATTAGTAACTAAGAAGGTGATATATGCTTAGAGGCACAGGGCAAGGTTAAAATGCCTAATGAGTACTTTGTATTGGTGTCTGCTAAGGAAGGTAATGCTGACAGAATAGCTGTAGAGGTAGAGATGCTGGAGGTAATGGTTGAGTAAACGTTTCTAGGCCGGATGGACTGGAAAGGTTGGCTTTGCTTGGAGTGGAGATGTCGTCTGGTCCGGATGCCTTGCATCCCAGGTTGCTAAGGGAAGTGGGGTGGAGATAGCAGAAGGGCTTGTCATAATCTTCCAATCTTCCCTAGATACAGGGGAGGTGCCAGAGGATTGGAAAGTGGTAAATATGACACACTGACTCAAAATAGGGTGCAAGGACATTCGTAGTAACTGCAGGACGGGCAGTTTAACATCAGTGGTGGGTAAGGTTTTAGAAACAATAATCAGGGAAAAAACATTGATCAGCACTTGGATAGGTTTATGTTAATTAAGGAAAGCCAGAATAGATTTGTAAAATCTATGAGTCGTGTTGTTTTTCAGAGTGGAAGATGGCAGACATTAGTCAGTACTGGGACCATTGCTTTTTTGATATATACAAATGACTTGCATACTGGAATACAGAGTAGAATTTCAAAATGTGCCAATGATACCAAACTTGGAAATGCGGCAAACAGTGAAAACCAGGAGGTAAAAGGAAGGGACGAATTTAAAATGAAATGTGAAAGGGAAATCGTGTTTGACAAATTTATTTGAGTTCTTTGAGGATGTAACAAGCAGGGTGGATAAAGGGGAAACAGTGGATGCAGTGTATTTAGATTTCCAAAAGTTATTCGATAAAGTGCCACATAAAAGATTATTGCATCTGATAAGAGCTCCTTTTGTTGGAGGTGATATATTAGCAAGGATAGAGGACGGGCTAACTCTCAGGAAACAGCGAGTTGGGATAAATGGGTAATTTTCAGATGGTAAACTGTAACTAGTGGAATGCCACAGGGATCAGTGCTGATGCCTGAACTACTTACAATCTATATTAGTGACTTAGATAAAGAGACCAAATGTATTGAGACAAATTTGCTAACAATATGCATATAGGTATGAAAGCAAGTTGTGAGGAGTCTGCAAAGGAATATCGACAAATTAAGTGAGTGGGCAATAACTTGGCAGATGGTGTATCATGTGGAAAAACGTGAGGTTGTCCACTTCAGCAGGAATAAAATTATTTACATGGAGAGAGACCGCAGAATGCTGTGGTCCAGAGGGACCTGGGTGACAGTGGACACGACTGGCAAAAAGTCAGCATGCAGGTAGACCAAGTAATTAGGAAGGCAAATGAATGTTGGCCTTCATTGCAAGTGGGATGGAGTGTAAAAATAGGCAAGACTTGCTGCAACTGTACAGGACACTGTTCAGTCTGCATCTAGAGTACTGTGTGCAGTTTTGGTCACCTTATTTAAGGAGGGACGCACATGCATTGGAAGTAGTTCAGAGAATGTCACAAGGCTGATTCCTGGAATGAGGGGTTTGTCTGATAAGGAAAGGTTGAGTAAGTTGGGTGTATTCTCATTGGAGTTTAGAAGATTGAGATGTGATCTCATTGTAAAGTATAAGAATGTGAGGGGGCTTGACAGGGTATATGCTGAGAAAATGAATCTAGAAGTGGGGGTGGGGGGGGCGGTCAGTGGGCACAGTTTCAAACCAAGGGGCCTCCCATTTAAGACAGAGATGAGGAGGAACTTCTTCTCAGAGGGTTGTTAGTGTTGGAATTCTCTTTCTCAGAGAGCAGTGGAGGTTGGATCACTGAACATATTGAAGACTGAGTTAGACAGATTATTTTATTGACAAGGGAGTCAAGCTTTATTGGGGGCAGGCAGGAAAGTGGAGTTAAGGTCACAATTAGATCAGTCATGATTTTACTGAATGGTGGAAAAGGCTCGAGGGGCGAAATGGCCTACTCCTGCTCCTATTTCTAATGTTCTTCCGAGGATGATACCAATCGACTGCGTCAGGACATTGATAGGCTCGCAGAATTGGCAGAAAAATAGCAGATGGAATGTATAACAGAGAAGTGTGAGGTGATGCATTTGGCAGAAGGGATAGGGAGAGTTAACACAGGCTTAATGGCACATTTTCAGAGTGTGCAGGAACAGAGGGACCTGGGGGTTCATGAGCATGGGCCTTTGAACATGGCAGGACATATTGGGAGAGTAGTTCGCAAAGTTTCTGGGATCTTGGGCTTCACAAATAGAAGTATTGAGTACAAAAGCAGGGAAGTTATGTAGAACCTTTATAAAGCTCTGGTTAGATCACAATTGGAGTATTAAGTCCATTTTTTCTCACCACACATTAGGAAGGATTTGAGGGCCCCTGAGAAGGTTCAGTAGAGATTTAGCAGAACAGTTCATGGGATGGGGAATTTTAGCTACAAGGTTAGATTGGAAAATCTGGGGTCCTCCTTACATGTGACTTAGGAGCAGGTGTAGGCCACTCGGCCCCTGGAGACTGCTCCGCCATTCAATGAAATCATGGCGGATATCCTGCCTACCGCCAATAACCTTTCACCCACCCACCCCAACCCCAACCCTGCGTATCAAGAATCAATCTACCTCAGCCTTAAAAATATTCTAAGACTACTTCTACCACCTTTTGAGAAAGTTCCAAAGAGTCACGACCCTCAGAGAAAATAATTCCTCCTCATCTCAGTCTTAAATGGGCGACCCCTTATTGTTAAACAGTGACCCCTGGTTCTAGATTCTCCCACAAGAGGAAACATCCTTTCCACATCCACCCTGTTAAGACCCTTCAGAATCTTATATGTTTCAATCAAGTTGCCTCTTACTCTTCTAAATTCCAGCGGATACAAGACTAGCCTGTCCAACCTTTTCTCATAAGCAACCCACTCATTCCAGGTATTAGTGTAGCAAACCTTCTTTGAACAGCTTCCAATGCATTTACATCCTTCCTTAAATAAGGAGACCAGTACTGTGCACAGTACTCCAGATGTGGTCTCAAAAATGGCCTATATAACTGAAGTACAACCTCCCTACTTTTGTATTCAATTCCTCTCGCAATTAACAATAACATTCTGTGAGCTTTCCTAATTACTTGCTGTACCTGTATACTAAACTTTTGTGATTCATGCACGAGGACACCCAGATCCCTCTGCATCTCCGAGCTCTGCAATCTCTCACAATTTAGATAATATGCTTCTTTCATTCTTTCTGCCAAAATGGACAATTTCAGAATCACAGAATTTATATAGTGCAGAAGGAGGCCATTCAGCCCATCGGGTCTGCACTGGCCCTCTGAATGAGCAATTCACTTAATGCCATCCCCCTGCAAAACTATCCTTTCAACTATTCCCTTTTGAAAGTTATGTTTAAATCTGCTTTCTTTACTGCTGTCATTTCAGGCAGTGCAATCCAGATCACAGCAAATGGCTGTGTAAAAAGATTCTCCTCACCTTCCCCTTGATTCTGTTGCCAATTATCTTAAACCTGCGTTTTCTGGTTATTGCCCCTCCTGCCAGTGGAAACAGTTTCTCCCGATCTACTCTATCAAAACACTTCATGTTAGTAAGACTAAAAAATAGGAAAATTGTAATCAAGAGAGCCTGTAGCTCACTGGGCTAGTGATTCAAAATCCAGTCCCACAGCAGTTCTTAAAGGGCTGTAGCTTATTACAGAAGGGGAAGTTTACATTGTACATAATGGCACAGTGGAGACATGTGGGCAGCACTATACCCTTTGATGTTAAAGAGTTGGAGTTTGTGCAGGAAGTGCACTAAAGGAGGGTGGTTCTACTTGAGGGATTGAGTGTCAACCTTCAGGAAAAGCACAGTCGGCAGCTGCATGAAGGGAGGTTGTCAATTGAGCCAAAGTAATTCCCCAGGTGTCTCGAATATGGCTGCAAATGAGGACGAGGTATGTTGGCGTCGAGAGAAGGTGAAAGTAAATGTCCTTTTCATGATTACATGCTTTCCTTGTCTGGTCCACCAATCACTGCACAAACCTAAGCTGGGAACCATATGCCTGTAGGATTTTGGACTTTTTAAAGGATTAATTGCCTGCTAAAGGAGCTAAGTTTACTTCAGGGTATTAATTTAACAAAGGAACTGCTAAATAGACTGATCAACAGAATGATGGTAAGGGTGACTGCATTTGAAATGTCTTATTCAACAGACTGTCTGGAAAGTTAAAGATAAGACAGTTGCAAGGTCTTGAAAATCTGTGAGAAGCTGTTGTAAGCATCAGATGTTGTGGTAACAATCTGTTTTAAACTATGAGAAAGAGGGAGAGTGCGTGTAAAAGTACAAACTGTATTTTTGCCAACAAGATAATAAAACCAGGATTTTAGCGAGTTCAAGTAGACAGTCCATGAGGAGATCACGAAAACAATCCAGCAGAAAACCACACGGGATGTCGGTGGAGAATTAGGACTGAATTTTATCAGCAGCAAAGAAATCCTGCCGCCAGGAGACCTGACCCCATGCCGGTGGGTGATGGGACCTGACCCCGTGCTTGTGGGTGGCAGGACCTGACCCCATGCTGGTGTTGGTGGGACCTGACCACATGCCGGTGGGCGGCAGGAACTTACCCCGTGCTGGTGGGAGATGGGACCTGACCCCGTGCCAGTGGGTGGTGGGACCTGACCCCATGCCAGTGGGTGGTGGGACCTGACCCCCATGCCAGTGGGTGGTGGAACCAGACCCCCATGCCAGTGGGTGGTGGAACCTGACCCCGTGCCAGGACCTGACCCTATGCCGGTGGGTGCTGGGACCTGACCCCGTGCCAGTGGGTGGTGGGACCTGACCCCATGCCAGTGGGTGATGGGACCTGACCCCCATGCCAGTGGGTGGTGGAACCAGACCCCCATGCCAGTGGGTGGTGGAACCTGACCCCGTGCCAGTGGGTAGTGGGACTTGAACCTTTGCCAGTGAGTGGTGGGACCTGACCCTGTGTCAGTGGGTGACGGGATCTGACCCCGTGCCAGTGGGTGGTGGGACCCGACCCCGTGCCAGTGGGTGGCAGGACCCTGGGCCAGCATTTTAACAGCAGTGGCCAATTCAGACTTTAACTCTTTAACTCCGCCGGAGCCCGGCAGGCAGGCCTCGGTGATCGGGAGGAAGGGGAAATTCCTCTTCCATCATTGGTGCTGCAGCCACGAGGGTGACCACTGTGGGCAGGAGGCCTCTTCATGGACCATGGAGCAGCCATAAAGGAGGATTTACCTGGAGCTCTCCCCATATCAGTGGGGGTGGGAGGTGCCTCTTCATTGGGCGCTTAATTGCCTCAATTGGCTGCCTGGTGGGTGGCAGTGCCACTGAGGTTCCCGCTGCTGGTAAAATGCCGTGGCACCAGGAAGATGTTGGACCCCACACCCCTCCTCCCCTCACTGCCCAATACCACCATCATTTTCCCATCCCTCCTGCCTCCCAGCCCGGATCCAACGGGCTGGTAAAATCCAACATTTAATCTCTAAGTCTCCTGCAGCAGAGGAATTGGTCATTCTGAGTTTTGAGGAGTACTTCTAATTCAGCTTATGTGAATCTCTGTCTTTAAAATGTTTGTACTTTAATGTTAATAAAGGTAATCAGTTAAAGTCACTACGGTAAAGAGTTAAAACAAAAACATCCCCTGGAAGTATTGTTCCCACAATCATTTCCCATTTTCCCATAGTATACTCCATTTGACAGATCTTTGCCCACTCACTTAACCTATCTATATCCCTTTGTAGCGCCTATATCCTCTTCACAACTTACTTTCCTACCTATCTTTGTGCCATCAGCAAATTTCATAAAAATATCTTCGGTCCCTTCATCCAAGTCATTTATATAAATTGTGAAAAGTTGAGGTCCCATCGCTGATCCCTGTGGCAAACCACTCATTACATTTTGCGAACCAGAAAATGACCTATTTCTTCCTGCTTTCTGTTTCCTCTTGGCTCGCCAATCTTCTACCCATGCCAATATGTTACCCTCTACACCATGAGCTTTTATTTTCCACAATAACCTTTGATGTGGCACCTTATGTTATTATCTCCTTGCAGAAACGAAGGTTGAGAGGAGATCTGACAGAGGCGTATAAGATTATAACAGGTTTAGATAAGATAGACAAAGAAAATCTGTTCACATTAGCAGAGAGTAAAAATTTCAGATTTTAAGCAAGAGATACAGGGGGTATGTGAGGCAGAACTTTACTTTCCACAGCGAGTAGTAATGACTTGGAACTCACTGCCTATGAGGGTGGAGGAAGTGAAGATGATCCATGATTGCAAAAGGGAATTTGATACATACTTGAGGGAAATAAACCAGCAGGGCTATGGGGAGAGAGCGAGGGAATGGGACTGACTGAATTGCTATACAGAGAGCTGGGATGCACTCAATGGGTCGAATAGCCTCCTTCTGTGACAGAATGACTCTATTTTTTTTTTAGAATATTACAGCGCAGTACAGGCCCTTCGGCCCTCGATGTTGCGCCGAGCTGTGAAACCATCTGACCTACACTATTCCATTTTCATCCATGTGTCTATCCAATGTCCACTTAAATGCCCTTAAAGTTGGCGAATCTACTACTGTTGCAGGCAGGGCATTCCACGCCCTTACTACTCTCTGAGTAAAGAAACTACCTCTCACATCTGTCCTATATCTATCACCCCTCAACTTAAAGCTATGTCCCCTCGTGTTTGCCATCACCATCCGAGGAAAAAGGCTCTCACTATCCACCCTGTCCAGCCCTCTGATTATCTTATATGTCTCTATTAAGTCACCTCTTCTCCTCCTTCTCTCTAATGAAAACAACCTCAAGTCCCTCAGCCTTTCCTCGTAAGACCTTCCCTCCATACCAGGCAACATCCTAGTAAATCTCCTCTGCACCTTTTCCAAAGCTTCCACATCCTTCCTATAATGCGGTGACCAGAACTGCACGCAATACTCCAGGTACGGTCTCACCAGAGTTCTGTACAGCTGCAGCATGACCTCGTGGCTCCTAAACTCGATCCCCCTACTAATAAATGCCTTCTTAACAGCTCTATTAACCTGGTTAGCAACCAATCTATGATAAGATTGTGGAACCCGCTAGTTAAAATGGTGGATGTGGAAAATATTTGACATTAACTTTCTGTACTGCTGGTTTATATTTTATATTTACATTCTGCTGTCCAGCCTTACTAAAGATGATTTATTGTAATTAGATTATCAGACCCTTTCAGTGATCTGTATTTACTGATTCCATACAGATTGTAAAATCCCTAATGGTTCACAAAGATCCATTTTAGATTTTCCAGTCCTGATGGTAATACTAAACAATCCTCTTATTATTTGTCATCGTTGTGTTGAATCTGTTTCTGTCTGATTTAATTGAACTGTTTCTTTCCCTTCATTATGGAGCAACAACACAAACTGTGGCTGTTCTCCAATTCACCCAACAGTTAGAGACAAATAAAGAGTTACCTCAACTCCTGGCATTTGTGCAGTATGGGTCCCAGCCGCTGGAGTCCTTCAAATGGAATGCGGCAGAACTTCAGATGGAGTCCTTTGAAAGTATCAGAACATCCTATAACGTAAGACAGGACGGCACAGTCAATCAATTCCAATTTCCTAAATGTAAGTATTTCCATAGATCCCACTGTGTCCTGAACAAGAGCTTTATTCTGAGACTCAAACAGGTAGTGCAATGTGTTCAGGAGGTTCCTTTCTCTATCTTCACTCTCGATGTTTCCAGTCTCTCCTTCAACCGTCTCCTTCACCCAGTCAATCACTCGGCAGGTTTTTTGATGCAGAAATGGACCCAGAAACTCCTCCAGGGGTCGAGCTGCATGTGGGGAGGAAAGACCAGCAACAAAACGGAGAAATATCTCAAATCTCCCATCCTTCTTCCTGTGAGCTTTACTGAGAAGATTCCGAATGTCCCCGCGACCTGCAGTCAGGAACTGTACAAGTGCAGCGACAAACTCTTGAATGGTGAGATGCGGGAATGTGTAAACCACACTCTGGGCAGAATCATCTCTCTCCAAAAGTTCCATCAGGAATCCAGACAGGAATTGGGAAGGTTGCAGATTGTACTCGATCAAATCTTCATTTCTAAACACAATCTTCTTCCTGGAGACTCCTGTGAAGGCCATCTCACCGATCTTCAGTAACACATCACGGGGGGTTTCAATCTCTCGGCCATGGTTTTTCAGAATGTTGTAAATATAGTAGGAATACAGCTGGGTGATGGTCTTGGGAACTTGCTGCTGTTTCCTGTCTGTTTGTGTAAAGAAGGGACCCAGTGACAGACAGAGGATCCAGCAGTAGGAAGGGTTGTAGCACATGGTGTACAGGATCTCATTCTCCTCCACGTGATTGAAAACAGCTGCTGCCACCGTCTGATCTTCAAAAAACCTGTTGAAATATTCCTTCCGTTCATCACCAACAAATCCCAGGATTTCAGCCCAGACACTGATCTCAGCCTTTTCCAATAAATGTAATGCAGTGGGGCGACTGGTCACTAGCACTGAACATCCTGGGAGCAGCTTGTGCTGTATTAAACTGTACACAATGTCAGACACTTCACAGCAGCATTCGGGATCTGTGCACATGTACTGAGGTTCTGTATTTCTCCAATCATCACGAAAATCGATCATGTCCTTAAATTCATCCAAACCATCAAATATAAAAAGCAATCCCTCTGGATTCTTCCAGAGCTCTCCCAGAACATTCTCAAAGTAAGGATACAGATCCAGTATTAGATTCCTCAGGTTTATTCTACCGTTAATTGTGTTCAAATCTCGGAATTTAAAACTGAAAACAAATTGAAAGTGTGGGTATATTTTCCCAGTGGCCCAATCATAAACAATCTTTTGTACCATTGTTGTTTTTCCAATTCCTGGGACTCCACTCATTGCTGCTGAACTCCCAGATTTGGATTTTCTCCAGGTAAAACTGCTCTGGAATAATTGATCAGTTCGGATTTTTTCCAGTTTTTTCCGGAGATGTTTCTCTCTCCACTCTTCATGGTCTCGGCCTCTTGCCAGCAGTTCATGTTCGACAAGTGTCCGATCTCGAACAGTAGAAATGACCGTTAACTCAGCGTATCGATCAACCAGCTGGAAAATTTTAACCTTCTCCTTTATTAGGATAGTGTTCACTCTCAGTATTTCAGTTTGTACCCGGAGTGTTTCCTTGTGTTTCTGTTGAACATCTTCAATAAGAACAGACAGAAAGTGGTTTTCAATGTTAGCTGCATTGATATAAAAATAACGTCTGAAAAACATTTTATTATTCAATAAATGTTGCAAGATTTAATTCACAGCTTCACTAGAGGTGCCTGTATAAATTAAAACTCAGTTAACAAAAACTTCGCCTGAAAGTGAACAATGGTGAAAAGAAGTTTTAAATCCTGATTTTATTGTCACATTTACAGAACATGGAGATTGCTTCAGAGGTGATATTTTCCCTCTGATGGTTAACATGATCCCGTCTGCCCTGTACGATTAGAAATCTCATTACAAATCCACACGTGATCCTGCTTATACGACAGCAGAGATTCCATTGGATTAATTTTTAAAAACATCAGCAGTGCTTACCTTCTGCAGAAGTGGGTAATAGGGCATTGGACACAAGTGGGTTTTACTGTGAATTGTCGGTAATGCCACTGTTATTGTATCAGACAATGAGCAGTTTATCTGGCTGGACATTGGCTCCCACTTTGGCAACGTATCAATTTAAAAATTCTCACTATTTTCAAATCCCTCCATGGCCTGGACCCTCCCTATCTCTGTAAACACCTCCAGCCTGACAAAACTCTGAGGTCTCTGCGTTCCACCAAGGGTAGAGTAACACAGTTATGTCACTGGACTAGTAAACCAGAGGCCTGGACCACTGATCCGGAGATATGAGTTTCTATACAACCATGGAAGCTGTGGAATGTAAATTTGTTAAGCAAATAAATCGGAGTAAAGCCAGTATCAAGAATGTATGTCGTATCATGAAAACTACGAGATTGTCATGCAAACCCAACTGATACACTCATCTCATTTAAGGAAAGAAATGTGCCGTCCTTATCTAGTCAGGTTCGAGGTGACAGCAGACACGCAACAATGTGATTGACTGTTAACTGCTGGCTGAAATGGCCTGGAAAGCTACTCAGTTCTATCAAATCGGTACAAAACGGTGTAAGCAGTATAAAACCAGACAAACCACCGGGCATCAACCGACACTCCTGACACCACATGCATAACCAGCCCAGTCAACCCTCTAAACTCCTCTTCACCAACATCTTGTGCGAACATTGCGAGAGCTGCACCACACACCAGTCAGGCAACAGCATGAGATATTCCTAATTACAGAAACATAGCTTTCAGCTAACGTTCCAAACGACTCGATCACCATCGCTGGTTATGTCCTGTCAGACTGGCAGGCCATTACCACCTGAAGTGGCAGCACAGCAGTACAGAGTCAGGAGGGAGTGGCCATGGGAGTCCCCAAAAATGACTGCAGACCCCATGAAGTCTCAGGACATCAGATCAGATCAGGGCAAGGAAGCATTCTGCTGATTACTACCGACTGCCCTCAAACAGCTCACAAATCATTACTCCTCCATATTGAACATCACATGGAAGTAGTACAGAGGGTCGGAAGGGCAGAGAACGTATGCTCGGTGGGAAACGTCAAGGTCCAGCATCAAGACTGTCTGTCCAGCTCTACTACTGACTGAGCTGGCCGTGTCCTGAAGGACATAACTACCAGACTGAGCCTGCCGCAGGTAGTGTCAGAACCAACAGGAGCAGAATATCTACTTGGCCTTCTCCTCACCATTCTACCTATCTCAGATGCACCTACCCATGATAATATTGGTAACAGAGACTACTGCACAGTCCTTGTGGAGACAAAGTACTGTCTGCACACTGAGGGCCCCTTCCATCACGTTGTGTGGCACAACCACCATGGTAAATGGGATAGATTCAGAACTGATCTAGCCGCTCAAAACTGAGCATCCATGAGACACTACAGGCCATCAGCAGCAGCAGCAGTGGTGTCTTCCACCACAATCTCCAACCTCATATCCTCGCATATCCCTCACTCTGCCAAGACCATCAATCCAGGGTACCAACCCTGACTCAGTGAGGAGTGTAGAAGAACACGCCAAGAGCAGCAGAAGGCATATATAAAAAAGAAGTGCCAACCTGGTAAGGCTACAACAAAGAACTATATGGATTTGAAACAGAGGAAGCTATGCTGTGTTGGGGGTACTGTCCTGAAGAACTCTTGCAGAAATATCCTGAATCTGAGATTGTTTTTTTTATTATTTTACAGGATGTGTGCCCCGCTGGTTGTGCCAACATTTATTGCCCATCCCTACTTGCCCTTGGAAAGGTGGTGATGAGCTGTCTTCTTCAACCACTGCAGTCTATCTGGTGTAGGTACACCCACCGATGCTCAGTTTGGGTTCTGCCAGTGCCACTCGACTTCTCACCTCAAACATGGACAAAAGAGCAGAATTCAGGAGGTGGGGTGAAAGTGACTGCCCTTGACATCCAGGAAGCATTTGACCGACTGTCTCTTCAAGAAACCCTGGCAAAATTTAAGTCAATGGAAATCACGGGGGCGGGGGTGGGGGGGGGAGGTGCGGAGCTCTCCCCTGGTTGGAGTCATACCTGATACAAAGGAAGATGGCTATGTTTGTTGGAGACCAAACATCTAAGCTCCAGTACATCATTGCAGGAATTCCTCAGGGTAGTGTCCCAGGCTCCACTATTTCAGCTGCTTCATCAATGACCTTCCCTCCATCAAAAGGTCAGAAGTGAAGATGTTCACTGATGATTGTAATCTTCAGCACCATATACAATTCTTCAGATACTGAGATAGTCCGCATCGACATGCAGCAAATTCTGCACAAAAATCAGGCTTGCACAGATAAACAGCAAGTAACATTTGTGCCACACAAGTGCGAGGCAACAACACAAGAACACAGGAAATAGGATCAGAAGTAGACTATATGGCCCATCGAGCCTGCTCTGCCATTCAAGATGAACATGCCTGATCTTGGGTTTCAATTACACTTTCCTGCCTGCTCCCCATATCCCTTGATTCCCTGCGAGACCAAATATCTATCTATCCCTGTCTTAAATATATTCAATGCTGGAGCATCCACTACCCTCTGGGGTGGAGAATTCCAAAGATTTACAACCCTTTGAGTGAAGTAATTCCTCATCTCAGCCCTGAATGATCGTCCCTTATCCCAGGACTGTGTCCACATTCTAGATTCCCAACCAGTGGAAAAATCTATCAGCTTCTACTCTGTCCAGCACTTTCAGAATTTTGTATGACTCAAATAGATCCCCTCTTATTCTTCTAAACACCAGAGAATATTGGCCCAATTTACTCAGCCTCTCATCATAGGACAACCCCCTCATCCCAGGGACCAATCTAGTAAATCTTCATTGCATTGCCTCCAGTGCAAGTGTCTCCTTTCTTAAATGTGGAGTACAAAGCTGCACACAGTTGCGGCCTCAACAAAAACCTGTACAATTTTAGTAAGACTTCTTTATTCCTGTACTCCAATCGCCTTGGAATAAAGGCTAACATGTCATTTGCCTTCCAAATAGCCTGCTACACCTGCATGTTAACTTTATGCATTCCTTATCCGAGCACCCCCATCAACACATACCATTTTCACACCTTTTAAAAAATACTCTGCTTTTCTATTTTTACGACCAAAGTTAACAACTTCATACTTCCTTACATTATACTCTACCTGCCATCCTCTTGCCCACTCACTTAACCTGTCTATATCTCTTTGCGGCATCTTTATGTCCTCCCCGCAGCTGAACCTTCCACTGAGCTTTGTATCATCAGCAAATTCAGATACATTACTCTCTGTCTCTTCAGTTAAGTCATTAATATAGAATGTAAATAACTGATGCTCCAGCACTGATCCTTGCGGCACCCCACTATTCACTGCCTGCTAATTCAAAAAAGCCCCATTTATGCCCACTCTCTGCTTCCTGTCTTTTAACCAATCCTCTATCCATGCTAATCTATTATTCCCAACACCATGAACCCTTGACCATCTCCAACAAAAGAGAATCTAACTATTTCTGCTTTTCATTCAATGACATTACCATCACTGAGCATCGCATTCCCCACCCTGCTCCACCATCAATATTCTGGGGGATACCAATGACCTGAACCTTAACTGGACCAACCATACAAATACTGTGGCTACAAGAACAGGTCAGAGGCTGGAAATTCTGCAGCATGTTACTCACCTTCTGACTTCCCAATGCCTGTCCACCATCCACAAGGCACAAATCAGGAGTGTGATAGAATAATCTCCACTGGGCTGGGATGGCTGCAGCTCCAACTGCACTCAAGCAGCTCGACACTCGATAGGCACCCCATCCACCAGCTTAAACATACACTCCTCTATCAGCAGCAAACAGTGGCAGCAGTGTGTACCAGATACAAGCTGCAGCAACTCGCCAAACCTCTGTCGACAGCACCTTCCAAAGCTACAACTTCTACCATCTGAACGACAAGGGCAGCAGCTGCATGGTGGCATGATCATGAGAAGTGCAAGGATGGAAATACAGAAGCAAACTGAAGAGTTTTGAAAACTGACCGTTCCTTTGAAAAGTGGATAGTATACTGCAAAATGGCCGACGAAGGTTGAGCTGACTTAGCCTGTATATTCAAACTGTCTCACTATCTGTTAAGAACAAAAGGATTTATTCCAGGCTAGGAGGTGTCAATTACATCCAACCTGAAAACATCAACAGACATTCCTGAATAGAATGGGTTCTTCTGAAACAAAGACGTTGTGAAGTAGCCACATCCTGGGCCACTGTGTTGTCGCAAAAGGGAGGGGGGCAGGCGTTTCCTAACAAAGGCTAATGTGAGAGGTTTTTTTTTACTTTAAAGCTAGCTCTTTGGAGAGAGACAGAGAGAGAGACAGAGACAGACAGAGAGAGAGAGATCCCAAGAACATCACCAAAAAGCAGCCCATTCAAGGGCTTTGAAAAGTATCCCAACAAAATCCAAAGAAGGAGCGCTGCTGCAAATTTTATATTTCAACCTGGCGCAGCAGAGAAATAAAAGTGACCACCGCCTCCAGTCTGAAGTCTTAACCACCAGAAAACAGCAAACACCCAGGCCTGCAACTTTAAAGAAACTGTCCTCTGAGAAGATTCAGCAGGTTTACCATGAACCCTGAACACCTACCTCACTTAAAACCACTTACCCTTTTGGTCTTTATGTATCAATTATTGCATGTGTGTGTGTCTGCGTGAGTGAATGCGTGTGTGGCTGCAGTCGCGCATTTCAAAAATGAAATTGTTCAATACGTAATTAGTCTTCTGTTCTAAACCTAAAAGAAAACATGTCACTGTCTGTCTTTTTGACAAATAAAACACAAGGGGTTAAAACCTGAATAACAAAGTCACTTGCTGTGGTCAGTTGGGAAGTGAACAGTGGGAACAAGCCAGGCCTCACCCACCTGGCCATAACAATGGGAAAACCACCACCTGCAAGTTCCCCTCCAAGTCACACATCATCCTGACTTGGATCTGTATTGCTGTTCCTTCACTGTCACTGGGTCAGAAACCTGGAACTCCCTTCCCAACAGCAGTGTGGGTGCACCTACACCAGACAGACTACAGCAGTTCAAGGCAGCTCACCATCACCTTCTCAACAGCAATTAGGGATGGGCAACAAATGTGGGTCTTGCCAGCGATGCTCAAATCCCATGAATGTATAAAAAATGTACATGACTGTTTAGCATTGATCTGATATGTTGAGTGTGGGATCTCTTAGCTCTGTCTATGGCACTGCTGCTTCTGCTGTTTAGAATTCATGCAGTCCTGTGTAATTACATTACCAGCTTGGCACCTAATGTTCAGGTACTCCTGGTGCTGCTCCTGGCATGCCGTCCGACATTCATCATTGAACCAGGGTTGAACTCCTAGTTCGACGGTAATGGTAGAGTGAGAGATATGCCAGGCCACGAGGTTACTAGTCATGACTGAATACAATTCTGCTGCTGCTGATGGTCCACAGTGCCTCACGGATGCCCAGATTTGTGTTGTTACATCTGTTCTGAAACTATTACATTTAGCAATAAGTTGTTCCCCACAGCACGATGGAGGGGGTCCTCAGTGTGAGGATGGGATTTACTCCACTAGGATTGTGTGGCTGTTACTCCGACCAATACTCTCATGGACAGATGCATTTGCAATAGGTAGATTTGTGAAGACGATGCCAAGTAGGTTTTCACCTCGTGTTGTCTCTTCCACCTGCCATAGGCTCCGTCTGGCTGTTATGTCCCTCAGAACTTAGCCAGCTCGGTCAACAGTGCACTGAAGTAAAGCGTGGCTACCTGACCCGAACCTGACCAGGGTGGGGTCGGGTCGGGTCTCTCTTCTGGGTCCAAAATTCGGTCTCGGGTGGGGTCGGGCTGGACATGGACAGCACTGCCTTGCTCCAGGAATTAATCTTCAAGTGAACCTTCAGGACGTCCAGGCGGGAAATGAGCATTGCTCTGAAATCTGCACCATTCTTCCTGTTTGAAAACATATCTCGGTAGCCTCCAGGTGGCTGCTGTGGTCTTATTACTGACGCCCTCACATGCATATCGAGGTGTGAAATGTTCAACCGCACTTACCCCAGCAGCTCAGAGCAATCCGGCCTTAAACGTCTCGTTCATTAGATGTTTTATTTAGCCCCTTTTAGTGCATGTGAGTGTGTATGTTTTTTAAACAGTGCGGATCTCTGTCCTTTTAGAGCCAGCGAGAGAGTGCCAAATCGTGGAGAAATGACTGAATGCCTGAGAAACAGTGAGAAGGCGGAGTCTGGAGCCTACTTTCAGTTTGACAGCGAGGAAAGAGAGAGAGACTGAGATCAAGACAAACAGAAATCTGAGGTGAGAAGATTGTGGTTGGGGGGGCGATGGGGAGAAGGCGGGAAAAGAAACAGCTACAAGTTGCGACGTAAAGCACCCAAATGAAATTAACCCAACCCATTACACTCTGAATCTATCAAGTTCGGGAGAAACTGACAAGCCTGGTGAAGATACCAGTAACAGAAACATCAACTGAGAACTTGCTTTAATCTATACTTGGCCCAAGGATTTAAAATTATCTGGAAATAGGGAGATTAAACTTCTCAACCAGAGTACTGCCCGGAGATTTTTTTTTTGGTAATGAAATCCGAACTTGATACAGTTCACAAGCTTGTTACATTGCATGATTTCCTGAAGTAGATACATTTTTCCCGCCAGTGCTCAGGGTCATGGCGCCTTTTCCTGTTTGAAATCAGTGTTTGTTTGTTTTTTTAAACTTTATGATGTTAATTGAACACAGGTACACCAACAACTGGCAGCTGTACTCAATCACTAGTCTAAAGCCTGACTACCCGAACAAACCCGAATACACGTGCCGGGTTTGGGTTGGGTCGGGCATTTAAAAAATTAAAGGACTCGGGCTCGTGTCGGGTTCGGTTTGGCTGCTATCGGGTCGGGCCCGGGTCGGGTTTTAATTTTATACCCGAGCCAGGCTTCACACTGAATTGCCCCATTCAGAGCACATTCTGTGCCATCTCTTCTCAGTGTGTCTTCAATATGAACAAATAGTAATTCATCAGCTGAGGGAGGGCGGTAGGTGGTAATCAGCAGGATGTGTCCTGCCTGTACGTGACCTGATGGCCTGAGAATTCAAGGGATCTGGAGTCAATGTTGGAGAGCTCCCAGGGCCACTCTCTCCTGACTGTGTACCACTGTGCCACCGCCTATGATGGGTCTGTCCTGTCGGTGAGACTGGACATATCCAGGGATTGTGATGGAGGAATCAGGTCATTGGCTGAGATATATGATGATGTGACTATGACTATTTCAGGCTGTAGTTTGACTAGCCTGGGGGACAGCTCTCCCAATTTTGGTACAATTTCCCAGATGTTAGTGAGCAACACTTTGCAGGGTCGACTGGGCTGGTCATATCTGGTCTGGCAGCATCTGTGGAAAGCGAGCAGCTGAGTTAATATTTCAGGCCAGTGACCCTTCTTCAGAACCAGTCACTGACCTGAAACGTTAACTCTGCTTCTCTCTCCACAGATGCTGCCAGACCTGCTGAGTATTTCCAGCATTTCTTGTTTTTATTTCAAATTTCCAGCATCCGCAGTATTTTGCTTTTAATTTGGTCATATCTGGTGCCTAGGTCAGTGCCTAGGTGTCGGCAGTGTCTCAGTGGGTAGCACACTTGTTCTAAGTCAGAAGATTGTGGTTTAAGTCCCACTCCAGAACTTGAGCATAAAATTCAGCTCATACTTCACTGCAGAACTGAGGGAGTGCTGGACAGCCAGAGGGCTTTATAATGAGACATTAAACCAAATCCACCTACCCTCTCCGGTGAACGTACAAGATGCCATGGCACTATTGCGAAGACAACAGTTATGTCCAGTGTCCTGGACAATATTTATCCTTCAAACAACATCACAAAAGCAGATTATCTGTTTATTATCACATTGCGAATGATGTGGGATCTTGGGCTTCTTAAATAGAGGTATTGAGTACAAAAGAAGGGATGTTATGCTAAATCTTTTTAAAGCTCTGGTTACGCCACAACTAGAGTATTGAAGCCACTTCTGGTCACCACACAAAAGGAAGGATGTGAGGGTCCTTCGGATGATGCAGAGAAGATTTACCACAATGATTCCAGGGTGAAGGGATTTTAGTTACAAGGCCAGGTTGGAGAATCTGGGGTTGTTCTCCACGAAGCAAAGGAGATTGAAAGGAGATTTGATGGACAGGTTTGGACAGGGTAGTCAGAGAAAAGCTATTCCCATCACTTGATTGTCCTCAAGACCGTTTACTCAGATTTAATGTTTTAGACAAGAGACGCAGGGGGAATGTGAGGAAAAACTTTTAAAATCAGCGAGTGGTAATGACCGAGAACTCGCTGACTACGAAGGTGGCAGAAGCAGAGACGATCAATGATTTCAAAATGAAATTGGATGTGCACTTTCGAGAAATAAACTTAAGGGGCTATGGGGTAAGTCAGGGGAACAGGACTGATTGGATTGCTCCAGAAAGAGCCGGCATTGACTTGATGTGCCAAATGGCCTCCTTGTCTATGATGCTTGGCTGCATTTGCTGACAACACAACCATACGTGGCACTGCAGCAGCACATGCACAAATGCAGACTGTGCCACTAAAACGTCACAGTCGGCGACATCAGGGAGCTGCCAGGACTAAAGATGGCACTGCTCAAATAATCACACGAAGGCAACCTAAACAAATGGCTGCACACAATAGCTGGAGGGAGAGATAGAGCGAGCCAGGGAGGGAGGGAGAGAACGAGTGGGCCGGGGAGGGAGGGAGAGAGCGAGCAACGTGGGGAGGGGGTGATAGGCGGAGACCACGCCCAACCCTGCTTCCCCCACCCCGATTCCCCCACGCCTGCTCTCTCTCCCACCGCCACCACTCTCTCCCCCATCCCCCACGCTCTCTGCCCCACCCAACACTCTCTCCCCCGCTCTCTCCCCCACACCCCCCCCCCGCTCTATCCAAAGCCCCCCGTCCTCTCCCCCACAGCCCACCAGAATCACAAAAATGTGTTTGACAATTAACTGCCCTTTGAAATGGCTCAGCAAGCCATTCAGTTACATCAAATCACTACTATCATGCCAGATGTGTATGGGGTTTCACAGTGTATCAGTATCCTGCAAAGCGAAATGGGGTTTCACAGTGTATCAGGATCCTGCAAAGCGAAATGGGGTTTCACAGTGTATCAGAATCCAACCAGGTGTGTATCAGGTTTCACAGTGTATCAGGATACTGCCAGGTGTGTATGGGGTTTCACAGTGAATCACGATCCTGCCAGATGTGTATGGGGTTTCACAGTGTATCAGGATCCTGCAAAGCGAAATGGGGTTTCACAGTGTATCAGAATCCAACCAGGTGTGTATCGGGTTTCACAGTGTATCAGGGTCTTGCCAGGTGTGTATGGGGTTTCACAGTGAATCACGATCCTGCCAGATGTGTATGGGGTTTCACAGTGTATCAGGATCCTGCAAAGTGAAATGGGGTTTCACAGTGTATCAGAATCCAACCAGGTGTGTATGGGGTTTCACAGTGTATCAGGATACTGCCAGGTGTGTATGGGGTTTCACAGTGTATCAGGGTCTTGCCAGGTGTGTATGGGGTTTCACAGTGTATCAGGATACTGCCAGGTGTGTATGGGGTTTCACAGTGAATCACGATCCTGCCAGATGTGTATGGGGTTTCACAGTGAATCACGATCCAACCAGGTGTGTATGGGGTTTTACAGTGTATCAGGGCCTTGCCAGGTGTTTATGGGGTTTCACAGTGTATGGATCCTGCCAGGTGTGTATGGTGTTTCACAGTGAATCACGATCCTGCCAGGTGTGTATGGTGTTTCACAGTGTATCAGGGTCTTGCCAAGTGTGTATGGGGTTTCACAGTGTATGGATCCTGCCAGGTGTGTATGGTGTTTCACAGTGTATCAGGGTCTTGCCAGGTGTGTATGTGGTTTCACAGTGTATGGATCCTGCCAGGTGTGTATGGTGTTTCACAGTGTATCAGGATCCTGCCAGGTGTGTATGGTGTTTCACAGTGTATCAGGGTCTTGCCAAGTGTGTATGGGGTTTCACAGTGTATCAGGGTCTTGCCAAGTGTGTATGGGGTTTCACAGTGTATGGATCCTGCCAGGTGTGTATGGTGTTCCACAGTGTATCAGGATCCTGCCAGGTGTGTATCGGGTTTCACAGTGAATTACGATCCTGCCAGGTGTGTATGGGGTTTCACAGTGTATCAGGGTCTTGCCAAGTGTGTATGGCGTTTCACAGTGTATCAGGGTCTTGCCAGGTGTGTATGGGGTTTCACAGTGTATGGATCCTGCCAGGTGTGTATGGTGTTTCACAGTGTATCAGGATCCTGCCAGGTGTGTATGGGGTTTCACAGTGTATCAGGGTCTTGCCAAGTGTGTATGGGGTTTCACAGTGTATCAGGGTCTTGCCAAGTGTGTATGGGGTTTCACAGTGTATGGATCCTGCCAGGTGTGTATGGTGTTCCACAGTGTATCAGGATCCTGCCAGGTGTGTATCGGGTTTCACAGTGAATTACGATCCTGCCAGGTGTGTATGGGGTTTCACAGTGTATCAGGGTCTTGCCAAGTGTGTAAGGCGTTTCACAGTGTATCACGGTCTTGCCAGGTGTGTATGGGGTTTCACAATGTATGGATCCTGCCAGGTGTGTATGGTGTTTCACAGTGTATCAGGGTGTTGCCAAGTGTGTATGGGGTTTCACAGTGTATGGATCCTGCCAGGTGTGTATGGTGTTTCACAGTGTATCAGGGTCTTGCCAAGTGTGTATGGGGTTTCACAGTGTATGGATCCTGCCAGGTGTCTATGGTGTTTCACAGTGTATCAGGATCCTGCCAGGTGTGTATGGTGTTTCACAGTGTATCAGGGTCTTGCCAAGTGTGTATGGGGTTTCACAGTGTATCAGGGTCTTGCCAAGTGTGTATGGGGTTTCACAGTGTATGGATCCTGCCAGGTGTGTATGGTGTTCCACAGTGTATCAGGATCCTGCCAGGTGTGTATCGGGTTTCACAGTGAATTACGATCCTGCCAGGTGTGTATGGGGTTTCACAGTGTATCAGGGTCTTGCCAAGTGTGTATGGCGTTTCACAGTGTATCAGGGTCTTGCCAGGTGTGTATGGGGTTTCACAGTGTATGGATCCTGCCAGGTGTGCATGGTGTTTCACAGTGTATCAGGATCCTGCCAGGTGTGTATGGTGTTTCACAGTGTATCAGGGTCTTGCCAAGTGTGTATGGGGTTTCACAGTGTATCAGGGTCTTGCCAAGTGTGTATGGGGTTTCACAGTGTATGGATCCTGCCAGGTGTGTATGGTGTTCCACAGTGTATCAGGATCCTGCCAGGTGTGTATCGGGTTTCACAGTGAATTACGATCCTGCCAGGTGTGTATGGGGTTTCACAGTGTATCAGGGTCTTGCCAAGTGTGTAAGGCGTTTCACAGTGTATCACGGTCTTGCCAGGTGTGTATGGGGTTTCACAGTGTATGGATCCTGCCAGGTGTGTATGGTGTTTCACAGTGTATCAGGATCCTGCCAGGTGTGTATCGGGTTTCACAGTGAATTACGATCCTGCCAGGTGTGTATGGTGTTTCACAGTGTATCAGGATCCTGCCAGGTGTGTATGGGGTTTCACAGTGTATCAGGATCCAACCAGGTGTGTATCGGGTTTCACAGTGAATCACGATCCTGCCAGGTGTGTATGGTGTTTCACAGTGTATCAGGGTCTTGCCAAGTGTGTATGGGGTTTCACAGTGTATGGATCCTGCCAGGTGTGTATGGTGTTTCACAGTGTATCAGGGTCTTGCCAGGTGTGTATGGGGTTTCACAGTGTATCAGGGTCTTGCCAGGTGTGTATGGTGTTTCACAGTGTATCAGGGTCTTGCCAAGTGTGTATGGGGTTTCACAGTGTATCAGGGTCTTGCCAAGTGTGTATGGGGTTTCACAGTGTATGGATCCTGACAGGTGTGTATGGTGTTCCACAGTGTATCAGGATCCTGCCAGGTGTGTATCGGGTTTCACAGTGAATTACGATCCTGCCAAGTGTGTGTGGGGTTTCACAGTGTATCAGGGTCTTGCCAAGTGTGTATGGCGTTTCACAGTGTATCAGGGTCTTGCCAGGTGTGAATGGGGTTTCACAGTGTATGGATCCTGCCGGGTGTGTATGGTGTTTCACAGTGTATCAGGATCCTGCCAGGTGTGTATGGTGTTTCACAGTGTATCAGGGTCTTGCCAAGTGTGTATGGGGTTTCACAGTGTATCAGGGTCTTGCCAAGTGTGTATGGGGTTTCACAGTGTATGGATCCTGCCAGGTGTGTATGGTGTTCCACAGTGTATCAGGATCCTGCCAGGTGTGTATCGGGTTTCACAGTGAATTACGATCCTGCCAGGTGTGTATGGGGTTTCACAGTGTATCAGGGTCTTGCCAAGTGTGTATGGCGTTTCACAGTGTATCAGGGTCTTGCCAGGTGTGTATGGGGTTTCACAGTGTATGGATCCTGCCAGGTGTGTATGGTGTTTCACAGTGTATCAGGATCCTGCCAGGTGTGTATCGGGTTTCACAGTGAATTACGATCCTGCCAGGTGTGTATGGGGTTTCACAGTGTATCAGGGTCTTGCCAAGTGTGTATGGGGTTTCACAGTGTATCAGGGTCTTGCCAGGTGTGTATGGTGTTTCACAGTGTATCTGAGTCTTGCCAGGTGAATAAAAGTCTTCACAAGTGATGCCAATCAGCAACTGAATTCAGTGAAATAATGTCAAGTCCACATACTTACAACATACATCAAAAATTGTACGAATTGAAACTTGAATCTATGCAGAATAATGAGGATTGATGACAAATTGAAACAACGTTCAATCCTGCTCCCACATTCTTTCAATTTGATTCCCAAATTCTGCCAAACGGATGCAGTTAAATATTCTGATTCTCAAAAGTGAAGTAGAAGGTTTGAAATCTCCGTGTCATCACTTACCTTTCAGGTTATCGGGTACTTCGGGTAAACCTTTTACGATATTCATATAGTCAAATGGCTCAGCACCTGTTTATAAATTATTTAGATTTCATGAAATCAGATTTGTGTAATATTATGGTAAATTGTGAAGTGTTTGAATCTGAAGTTGAATTCAGTGTGTGATTTTACCGTACCAAGTTCCTGTATATCTTTCAGCATTTTGCATAACTTTGGTACCCCGTGACGCATTTTCACAAAGGAGTCCCACATCGTCCTTTGGGCCTGAGAGCCTTTCTCCATCACCAAATTTAGGAGAAGTTTGGAACTGTCCGCCTGGTTTCCCTTCTTTGCGAGTTCAATGATCTTCTGTAAAGAATAATAATGATTACATTGAGGGGTGGAGTGAAAGACACACATGGAGAATGAGAAGGAGAGGATCTCCCTGTGGTTTTTAGCACAGAAAGCAGTCACTGAGCTGGATACTGATCCATTCTGAACACGAGCTGAATATTCTGGAAACATCTTAGGAACATGGGAACAGGAGGAGACCATTCGCTCCTCGAGGCTGCTCCACAATTCAATCAGATCATGGCTGATCTGTATCATAACTCCATCCACCCACTTTGGCTCCATATCCCTTAATACCCTGGGTTAGCAATAATCTATCAATCTCAGATCTTGATTCAGTCATTAATGGAAATAAATTAGATGGAACCAAAATAGAAATCAGAAGAGTTGTTCCAGGAGAGTGAGGAATCACTGAGAATCTGCAGCAATTTTAATGGGATTAGTTTTCTCTGTCCTTCAGTGTCCAACATGACATCAGATACTGACTGACAAAATGATCCACTTGTTTCTCACGCTTACTTCCTGCTGTCACACTTTCTGATTTACTCAGAAAAAAAAGACCAGAGAATCAGAATTCAAGTGACAGGGAAGGGTTGATTCCGAAGTGAGGGAAGCAGCTAGAAAACTGTCTGAGAAATTATCACCGACTAATCGAAAAAACCACTGTTGTTTTATCGGTCAGGAGCATCGACCAATAATAATGAAAATCCAGTCACTTGTCCCTCGCTAATTCAACATTTGATGCCCAGTATTTTGAATGCCCACTGTTGGGTGGAAACCTCGACTGGAAACATATATTGAACAATAGGGCTTGTGTAGTCAGGACTTTCATCAACAGCTTAGGCTTATATAGTTGTTTAATGAAGATTGTCATGAAACCTAATGTCCTTTATCTCTGGCCTCTACTTGACTCCAGTCCTTCACGAATGTGGTCGCCTCTGAAATGGCCTAACAAGCCTCGATAAAGGAGGATAAAGAAGAATAAAACCGAGTAGGTCACGTAGTTTTCACCTCAGCATCAAATTTGGACACGATTAAGAAAAACGGAGTCCAGTCGCCCCTGTAACGCCTCACTACTATATGGAGAGCTGCACCACATATTACTCAACAGCAGTGAGATAAATGGTAGGACTGGGTTTTAAATATTCCTGGGTACAAGGTGTTCGGGAAAGATAGAAAAGGAAGAAAAGGGGGAGGAATGGCTGTACTGATTAAGGAGAACATTGCAGTGCTGGAGAGAGAGGATATCCCTGAGGGGTCAAGGATGGAATCTTATTGGTTGGAGCTAAGGATATGGAGGGAAGTGAGAGTGGAAATTACAGAGGCACTGGCCAATTTTTCTCTGTCTCCCTTCGAATCAAGGGTGGTGCCAGAGTACAGGAGAGTTACAAAACTGCCTCTGTGTTTTGTTAAGTATATTTTTTAATGATTCATTTTTGAATGATTAAAGAAATGTTTAACTTTAGGGTTTTGAAAATGGGTCATGTAAAGGCCATTTGACCTTGTAGAACAGCCCCTGGAAATGTTTTTTAAAAGGGGCACTGAGTGGTCTTGTCAGGACAACAAGCGGTTCTGTGTGAGGGGCTAAGGTCAAAAGGTAACTTTCATACTTCAATCTGTGTGTCTATGCTTTACTTCATTACTGGTTAAGACTTGTTTTGTAATAAACTGATAATTTTGTTGTTTATTAAAGCTACCTTGTTGGTTTGTTTCATTCTGGGATAAAAATAGAGTCTATGATTGATCATTTCAGTAAGTGGGAAAACATTTCAATATATGTTGTGACCCATGGAGAAGTAGAACTAAAATAAACAGTGCACTCCTCCCACCTCGGTCGTAACAGGAGTTCCAAATGTTACATCTTAGTTCAAAAACGGATAAAGAATAGCCCAAGAGCTACAGACCACTCGGTTTAACTTCAGTGGTGGAAAACTCATAGAGACAATAATTTGGGACAAAATTAACAGTCAAATCGCCAAATGTGGATTAATTAAGGAAAGTTTGGATTTGTTCAGGGAAAATCAAGTTTAACTAACTTGTTAAAGTTTTTTGAAGAGGTAACAGAGGGCAATGTTGTTGAGGGCAATGTTGAGGGCAATGTTGTTGATGTGGTGTACATGGACTTCCAGAAGGCATTTCATATGATGCTGCACAGCAGACTTGTAAGAAAAGTTATGGCTCATGGAATAAAAGGGACAGTAGCAACATGGATATGAAATTAGCTGAGTGACAGGAAACAGGGAGTAGTGGTTAATGAATGTTCTTCAGGCTGGATGGAGGTTTGTAGTGGGGATCCCCAGGGATCAGGGTTGGGATGCTTGCTTCTCTTGATATATATAAATGACCTAGATCTTGGTGTCCAGGGCACAGGGATGTGCGGAGAAGTGGCAGACGAAATTCAATGTGCAGAAATGTTCAGTGATTCATTTTGATAGGAAGAACGTGGAGAGACAATATAACAAACGGTACAACTCTAAAGAGGTGAAAGAGCAGAGGGACGAGGGTGGGTGGGGTGGGGGGGGTATATGTGCCTAAATTATTGAAGGTGCAAGACAAGTTGTGAGAGTGGTAATAAAGCATACAGTATCCTGGGCTTTATTAACAAGGGCATAGAGTACAAGAGCAAGGAGGTTCTGCTGAACTTGTATAAGACACCAGTTCGGCCTCAACTGGAGTATTGCGTCCAGTTGTGGGCACCATGCTTCAGGACGGATGTGAAGGCGTTAGAGAGGGTGCAGAAAATATTCACGACAATAGTTCCAGGGATGAGGAACCTCAGTTATGCAGATACATTGACTGTTTTCTTTGGAGGAAAGAAGACTGAGTGGAGATTTGATAGTGGTATTCAAAATCATGAGGGTTCTAGACAGAGTGGATATGGGAAAATTGTTCCCACTCATGAAAAGATTGAGAACGGGAGGACTCAGATTTAAAGTGATTGGCAAAAGAAGCAAAATGACTTGAGGAAAAACTTCTTCACGCAGCGAGTGGTTAGGATCTGGAATGTACTACTTGAGAGGGTGGTGGAGGCAGGTTCAATCAAGGCATTCAAAAGGGAATTAGACTGTTATCTGAAAAGGAAGAATGAGCAGGATTATGGGGAGAAGGCGGAGGAATGGCACTCGGTGAATTGCTCATTCGGACAGCTGGTGCTGACACCTTCTGCACTGTAATAATTCTGTGATTCTGTGAAGTCATATTCATGAAATCACATTTATTAGCCAATGTCCCAGACTCCTTCAACAGCATCCCTGGGTATGTTCTGTTGCAGTGGCAATGGGGCACAGTGGAATACACTCGGCTGGGTCTGACCCTGAGAATCTACCACACTGACTGCAGACCCAATGTAGTTTCATGAATTCAGTAAAACTAGAGCATGGAAATCTCGTGCTAATTAATACCTGCAACCCTCCAGAACTGAAGAATCAGTTCTGCTCCATATCAAAATGCACATGGAGGATGCACTAAGGATATAAAGTGCACAGAACCTAGGCTAGGTGGGGAATTTAAATGTTCCGTTTCCAACCAATTTGATTCACTCCAGATGATATCAAGAAACGGCTGAGTCGTTGAACGATGAAGGGTCACTGACCCGAAACGTTAACTCTGCTTCTCTTTCCACAGATGCTGCCAGACCTGCTGAGTGGTTCCAGCATTTCTTGTTTTTATTTCAGATTTCCAGCATCCGCAGTATTTTGCTTTTATTATATTGGTCAAAGGAAAGGTTATTCATCCCAAAAATCTTGCCCATTCGTATTTTGTTTCTGAAATTGGGGTCAATTGGTGGTTTGGATTCTTTTGGTTTGTTGGTGATTTCCACGGCATCTAAGCACTCTTAAGATATCCTTTTGTCCTAGCCCTGAGCTTTCTCTAGTTTCTCTCCTATCTCACCTCATGCCTTGTCCGAGTTCACCTTCGCCAAGCTCACCTTATTCACAAGAGCCATCTCCGGCTTTCCCGACCCTCTTTCCACTAAACTACTAAACAGTCAATTTCCCTTCCTGTCTCCCATGTTAGTTGATATTGTCTTCAGGTTCTGTCCCTTTCTCCTCAAATCTGTCGTAAGCCTTCTCCTTACAAAAACAACCCTTGATCCTCTGTTCTTGCAAACTACGACGCCAGTTGCAACCTGCCTTTCCTCTCCAAAGTCCTTGAATGTGTTGTTGCCTCCCAAATCTGTACCCATCTTTCCCGGAGCTCCATGTTTTAACCTGTCCAAACAGGTTTCCGTCCCTGCTACAGAACCAAAACGGCTCTTATCAAAGTCTCCAATGACATTCGATGTGACTGTGATGAAGGTAAACTATCCCTTCCCGACCTGTTCACGTTCTGCCACACCATCCTCCGCTAATGTCTCTCCATTGTCGTCTGGCTGGGCGGGACTGCACTCGCCCGGTTCCATTCTTATCTATCCAATCATCACCATTGAATCATCTGCAATGGTTGCCCTTCCCACTCCCGCACCGTTACCTTTGTGTTCCTACCCAAGGAGCTATCCTTGGCCTCTTCCTATTTCTCATCTGCATGCTGCATTTTGGCAACACCATCCAAAGGCACGGCGACAGTTTTCATAAGTACGGATTCGACGCCCAGGTCTGCGACACCAGAAATTTCCTCCAATTAAACACTGGGAAGATTGAAGCCTTTGCCTTCCGGCCTCACCACAAACTCTACTCTACCTCATTTTACTCCTTTAAGACACTCCTCAAAATCTTCTTGTTTGGCCAAGATTTTGGTCATCTACCCTAATATCTCCTTATGTGGCTCACTCTCACATTTTGTTGTATCATGTTTCTGTGAAGCGTCTTGGGATGTTTTATTATGTTAAGGGCCTATATAAATATAAGTTGATGTTGTTGATGCAGTACCTACTCACCAACAACCTGCTCACTGATGTTTGGTTTGGGTTCCACCAGGCCCACTTAGTCTTACAGCCTTGGTCCAAACATGGACCAAACAGCAGAATATCAGAGGTGAGGTGAGAGTGACTGCCCTTGACATCAACATCCAACCGAGTGTGGCACCAACGAGTCCCAGTAAAACTGATCAATGCAAATCAGGGGGATCTTTCCAATTCTAGAGTCATTCCTTGCGTAAAGGAACATAGTGGTGGATTTTGTAGGACGATAATTTCAGTCTCAGGTCATCACTGCAGGGGTTTCCATGGTAACGTTCTCGGCCCAACCATTTGCAACTAGATGCAGCAAAACAAGTACAACATCCAGACTCGGGCTGACAAGTGGCAAGTAACATTCAAAGCACAGAAGACCAGGCGATAACTATGGAGTCATAACAGCACAGATGTAGGCCATTCAGCACATTGAGTCCATGCCAGCTCTCTGTAACAAATCTAATTAGTCCCATTCCCTCACTCTATCTCCATTGCCCAGCTATATTTTGCACAAGTGCCCATCCAATTTCCTTTGAAAATCATTAACTGCCTCCACTTCCACCATTGTAAGCATCAAGTTCAAGGTCATTACCACTTAATGCATAAAAAACTCTTCCTCACATCCCCCCGTATCTCTTGTCGAAAACCTTAAATCTGTGTCCTCCAGTCCTTGTACCAGCAGCTAATGGGAAAACCTTTTCTTTTTTTACCTTATCTAAACTTGTCATAATCTTATACACCTCTATCAAATCTCAAGTCAGTCTCTTTGCTCATTCCTGGAACCCTCCTGGTAAATCTCCTCTGTACCCTCTCAAGGACCCTCACATCCTTCCTAAAGTGCGGTAACCAGAACTGGGTGCAATATTCTAATTGTCTTCAGAATACCTTTCAGAAATTCCTCCCCCTCTTTACCTGATATCATCCCAATTGATATTTGGGTAACTAAAGTCCCCCAATATCACCGCTCAATAGGCCTTTCACATCTCTGATTTCCCCATAGATTTGCTCCTCTGTCTTCAACACTATTTGGATACCCATAGATGAGCCTCAGTCGAGTGAGCTTGCACCTTTTCCTACTCAACTATAACCAAATGAATTCTGACCTTGTCCCCAGAAGGAAATCCTCTCTTTCCAATAGTAGAATGTCTTCCCTATTCAGCATTGCCACCCCACCTCCCTTTTTTCCTTCCCAGTCTTTTCTGAACAGTTTGTATCCTTGAATATTAAGCGCCCAGTCCTCACCAATTTTAAGCCACATTTGCATGATTGCTACTACATTTCTTCCCACACAGCCGTTTGTGCTTGTAGCCTACTAACATTATTCACCACACTTTGTGCATTTACATACATGCATTGCAAACCTGTCCTTGTATTCTTCATAGTCCGTCTTAATCTGTTCCTATCTGACATTGTACTACTTCCTTCTCTGCAGTGCAAAAGATAAGGCTGAAGAATTTGCAACAATCGTCAGCCAGAAATGCTGTGTGGATGATCCATCACGGCCTCCACCTGAAGTCCCCAGAATCACAGATGCCAGTCGTCAGCCAATTTGATTCATTCCACATGATATCAAGAAATGATTGAAGACACCAGATACTGAAAATTCTACGGGCCCTGACAACATTCAGTCAATAGTACTGAAGACCTGTGCTCGAGAACTTGCTGCTCCCTGAGCCAAGCTGTTCCTGTACAGCTCCAGCTCCAGGCACCTACCCGGCAATGTGGAAAAGTGCCCAGGTATTTCCTGTACACAAAAAGCAGGACAAGTCCAGCCTGGCCAATTGCCGCTCTATCAGTTTATTCTCTATCATCAGTAAAGTGATGGAAGATGACATTGACAGTGCTATCAAGTGGCACTTGCTTCGTAATAACCTGTTCCTTGACGCTCAGTTTGGATTTCTCCTGACCTCGTTACAGCCTTGGTACAAACATGGACAAAAGAGCTGAATGCAGGAGGCGTGGTGAGAGTAATTGCCCTTCACATCAAGACAGCATTTGACCAAGTAGGGCATCCAGGAGCCCAAGCAAAACTGGAATCAATGGGAATCAGGGGGAAAAAATCATAAGGTCAGAAGTGCGGATGTTCGCTGATGATTGCACAATATTCAGCAGCATTCGTGAGTCCCCATATACTGAAGCAGTCTGTGTAGAAATACAGCAATACCTGGGCAATATACAGGCTTCGGCTGATAAATGGCAAATTACATTCGCACCACACAATTGCCAGACAATGGCCAGCGCAAGCAAGAGCGAATCTAACTATCTCCCTTTGACATTCAATGGCATTACGATCATTGGATCCCTAACTATCAACATCCTGGAGGTTACCATTGACCAGAAACTGAACTTGAATAGCCATAAAATACCATGGCTACAACAACAAGTCAGAGGCTAGGAACCCTGCGGCGAGTAACTCACCCCCTGACTCCCTGAAGACTGCACACCATCTACGAGGCATAAGTCAGGAGAATGATGGAATACTCTCGACTTGCCTGCATTGGTGCAGCTCCAACAACACTCAAGAAGCTCGATACCATTCAGGACAAAGCATCCCGCTTGATTTGCACCCTGTCCACAAACATTCATTCCCTCCACCACCGACGCACAGTGACAGCAGTGTGTACCACCTACTAGACAGGCTGCAGCAACGCACCAAGGCTACTCAGGCAGCACCTTCCAAACCCGCGACCTCTACCAATTAGAAGGACAAGGCAGAAGATGCTTGGGAACACCATTATCTGCAAGTTTCCCTCCAAGTCACACATCATCCTGACTTGGAACTATATCGCCATTCCTTCACAGTCACTGGGTCAAAATCCTAGTACCCCCTTCCTAATAGCACTGTGGGTGTATCTATTCCACATGGACTGCAACGGTTCAAAAAGGCAGCACACCAGCACCCTCTCATAGTCAATTAAGAATCGGCAATAACTGCTGGCCTGGCCAGCGACGCCCTCCCCCCCAACCCCCTTCCCATGAAACAAACACTCTTATTCCTCTCATTTGGATAGGGGGATTAAATGTAACATTGCCAAACATACAGATGTCACAAAACTAGGTGGAAGTATGAGTTCTGAGGAGGATGCAAAGATGCTTCAAGAGGATTTGGAAGCGATGGCAAAAACTTGGCAGATGGAATACAATGTGTAGAAATGTGAGGTTATCCACTTTGGTAGGAAAAGCAGAAATACAGAATATTTCTTAAATAGTGAGAGGCTGGGAAGTGTTGAACTTCAAAGGGACTTGTGTGTCCTTGTTCATGTGTCACTAAAAGCTAAAATGCAGGTACAGCAAGCAATGAAGAAGACAAATGGTATGTTGACCTTTATTATGTGAGGATTTGAGCATTGGAGTAAAGATGTCTGACTACAATTATGGACAACCTTGGTGAGACCGCAACTGGAGTACTGTGTGCAATTTTATTTTCCTTACCTAAGGAAATATATACTTTCCATACATGGAGTGCAACAAAGGTTCACGAAACTAATTGCTGGAATGGAGGGATTGTCCTATTTAGAAATATTTAATAGACTGGTTCTTTATTCTCTGGCGTTTAGAAGAATGAGAGGTGATTTCATTCAAACATTCAAAATTCTTACAGTGCTCGAAAGGGTAAATGCAGAAAGGATAATTCCCCTAGCTGCAGAGTCTAAAACCAGGGGACATGGTCTCAGAATAAGGGGCAGGCCATTTTGGACTGAGATGAGGAGGAATTTCTTCACTCAGAGGGTGGTGAATCTTTGGAATTCTCTGCCCCAGAGGGCTGTGTAGGCTCAGTCATTGAGGATGTTCAAGACTGAGATTGATAGATTTCTACATATTGAAAACATCAAGGGATACGGGGATCATGCAGGAAAATGGTGTTGAAGATGATCAGCCATTATCTCATTGAATGGTGGAGTGGGCTCCAAGGGATGAATGGCCGACTCCTGCTCCTATTTATTATGTTATGTTCCTTTATGCAACTTATTCTTCTTTTCTACTTCTATATGCTGCTGCCGACCCCCTTACAAATGTAGTCCTGTTCAGATGCAACCCATCCCTTTTGAATATGTGCCCCCGGCACAGAATTGGTCCCAATGGCCCAAGAATCAAAATCCCTCCCTCCTGCACCATGCCTGAAGTCACACATTGATGCTCCTTACCTTCCTACTTATACTCTCTGTCTCCAATAAGGGGCAGTCTAACCACTTTCCTTCTCATTCAATGGCATTGCCATCTCCGGCCACCACTGATAAGGCAAAGAACTAGGGGCTGGGTGAGTGCACAGAGGCCAGTGTAAGAGGGAACAGAGAATTCCAGTGGCATCAGAAGTTTATATGGATAGAGCAGTTTACAGAGATGGGGAAGGGCACGACAATGAAGGTATTTAAATTGGAAATGGGGAATTTTAAATTGGAGTCAGAAATAAAAACTGAATGTGCTGACAATACTCAGCAGGTCAAGCAGCATCTGTGGAGACAAACACAGAGTTAACATTCCAGATCAATGACATTTCATTTGAACTGGAGTCATTTGAGGATCAGGAACCACAGTAAGTGAGTGAGCAAACGAGTGGTAGTTGAGCAAGATGTGGGCAGGACAGGGTACAGGCAGGAGAGTTATAGATTAGCTGAAGTTTACAGAATGTGGCAGTCGGGAGGCTGGTCAGGGACTCATTTAAATAATCACGTTTAATGGCTTAGGCACTGATGATGGTTTAATCAGCAGATGGGCTGAGATAGAAGGCAAGTTAGGCAAAATAATGGAGACAACAGTATGGTGTATTTATGAAGCTCAGTTTGTGAAAAAATAGCATTATAGTATCATAGAATGATTTCCAGGACAGGAGGAGGCCATTCATCCATCGTGTCCGTGCCAGCTCTCTGCAAGAACAACTCACCTAGTCCCACTTCCCCTGTCTTTTCTCCGTAGTCATGCATTTTTCTTCTCTTCGTCTCTTCAGATAATTATCCAATTATCTTTTGAAAGCCTCAATTAAATCTGCCTCAACCACACTCTCATACAGTGTATTCCAGATCCTAACCACTCACTGCATAAAAAAAAACTCCTTCCTCAAATCACTGTTGCTTCTTTTACCAATCAGCTTCAATCGGTATCCTCTGGTTCTTGGTCCTCCGCTACCAGGAGTAATTTCTCCCGATCTACTCTGTCCAGACCCCTCATGATTTTGAACACCAATCTCTTCTCAAACTTCTCTTCTCTAAGCAGAACATCTCCAGCTTCTCTAATCTATCCAGGTAACTGAAGTTCCTCATCCCTGGAACCTTTCTCCTGAATCTCCTCTGCACCTTATTTAATGCCTTCACATTCTCCTAAAGGGTGGTGACCAGAACAGGACACAATATCCAGGTGAGTCTGAACCAGTGTTTTATACAGGTTTATCATAACTTCCTTGTTTTTGTACCTTATGCCCCTAATTATAAAGTCCAGGATCCCGTATGCTTTGTGAACCCCTTTCTCAACCTACCCTGCCCCTTCAATTATTTCTGCACATATGCCCCAGGTGCTTCTGCTCCTGCACCTCATTTAGAATTGCATCCTTTATTTTATATTGTCTCTCATTCTTTCTACAAAATGTATCACTTCATACTTCACTGCATTAAATTTCATCTGCTACTTGTCCACCCATTCCACCAGCCAGTCTACATCCTCTTGAGGTTCACAGCCCTCCTCACAGTTCACAATACTTTCAAATTTTCTGTCATTCACAAAGTTTGAATTTGTGCCCTGTACACACAACCCTAGGTCATTAATACATATCAAGAAAAGCACTAGTCCCAACACCGACCCTTGGGGAACCCCACTATATAACATCCTCCAGTCCAAGGAAACAGGATGCAGAGTTTATGAATATTTAGGTGCAGCCTCAAACAGTGGTCATGGAGGGAGATGGAAAGAAGTAGCAAGGAGATGCAGTTTATGTTAAAAGAAGATGAAAATGTCTTTAGTCCTCACAATATTTAACTTGAGGAAAATTGAAACGAAATAAACTGCGAAAGAACAATGAGCCGGATTTTGTGATCAGTGGTGAATGTACTGCATGAGTCATTCATCACACTAGCACTTGCCCATCAACATTTTATAGGCATTTGTGCGAGAGGTTCTTCTCAGTCAACTCCTGAAAACACACAAACCCCTTTACAAAGCATCTGGGACCCATGTTAACAGGGAAAGATAGTCTGTATCCTTTACCAGTCAGATTGAAAATTGTTAATGAACAGCAAAGAGTCTGAAGCAGGAAGTGTCAGTTTGGATATTTAATTCAATGTCAAACCAGGTATAGAAAGCAAAATAACAAGAGGGAAAGAATAATCAGATTGGGAGAGAGAGAAAAAGCGACATCAAGAAAAAGTAAAAACAATTAAAATGCATTTATTTCCTTTAATCTCCTACGATAATTTAAATTTTAAGGAACGAGACTGCACCATTGTAAACGTTATATTTCCATGCCAGAGAGGTTGTTCAGCAGTAATTAAGATGTATCACTCTGCTAAAAATTTACTTACACTGGAATGAACAAGCTGTAACATTTTTTCTGACCAGTTTAATGTGTATCTATTCGATAACTTCAGCAACTTCACACAGTTCAATGGTAAATCACCAATGAAGCTTTTGGAGGAGAACAGCATCTCAGACAGAAATTGAGATTTCTGTGTTTAACTGGGCATGTGCAGCCGCTGAAACTGTCCGATTTAATGTTAATAATGACAAGTGCTGTTGGCCTCACTGTTATTTCTACAGCAAAATCCAGCCGTTTATAAAAACATGAAACTAATTTTTTTATCTCCCACTCATGCTTTCCATAACCAAAATGGAGCAGAAGTCAATCTATTTATCTGAAAATAATAGACAGAATATGTTCAATTTCCTGATGTTCTGCCGGGGTGTGGTGTTCCACAGCAAGAACACAGGGCCAGGAAATTACAGAGTGAATGAGCTCAATTTCCTGCTATTTCTCTGCAGTGAGGTTCAACAGCAAGAGCACAGGGCCAGGAAATTTACTCCGTTCTGTACGTTTCTGGACTCTCCAATTATCGGAAGTAAAAGCATCAGGGGAAAAAAACTGGCATACAGATTGACGAGGATGCTGTTAACGTGGAATGTGGAATTACTGTTACAGAGAGGGATTGGAGAACTCTGGGCTCATTCCACTAGAGGGTGACCAGATTCAGTGAGAAATTGCTGCAGGTCTTCAGATTGTCAAGAGTTATGATCAAGTAAATAGATGATAGTTTTCACAGATTGGCCAAAGAGCCAATTTGATATATTCAGGTTGAATTTTGAATGATTTCTGCACACATACAATGTGCATAAAAAGTATAATTCCCTCCCAATAATTATTGTGGAAGCAAGTGGGCAAATGGTTATTAACGAGAATTCTGTTGGTGTGTGGAGAAAAAGGAAAGCTAGAGTTTGGGGAGTGATCATAAAATAGGGACTAGACTGAGTGGATATTAATGTTAATGGGTGGTAAACAGATGATTGCAATTAGATTCATTTTTCAACTTGTGCGGGTGGTAGCAGATCGATCGTTCATTATATAACCTGTCTGATTTCCATTCCCATTTACTTCTCTTCCATTAAAAGGAACTAACAGAACATTACAGGCTGCGTGTATGGAATTTTCTAAAGTGCTCTTCCAGGGAGTGACCCACCACAGCAAGTTCTACTGTCCAGATTGTGCGAGTGCTGAAGCTGGAATTGGTGATGTGTGGGGGAGAATAAACCCTGCACAGCATCGGGTTTTCAATCCCCATAGCTGGCTTCTGGTTAGTTTCCCTGTTTGGCTCTCACATTTTAACCATTTGAAGATTTTTGTCTTTGTTCTTGAAATTCTGGTAATACCCGCTGGGTATTTTCACCTCTTCATATCATTGTTTCAGATTCATAACATGTTCATGTTTATCCATTTCTTTCCTATTTAACCTGTTTCTCTTCTGCAACATTCTATGATTGTAAGATCTGACATCCTGTTAGTTCTGTGGTGTTGAAATAATCCAAACCTATTCTGTGTCCCTCTGACTTACCCGATGTTCTTGTCCACTGAAATGTCTCTCATATGTTAACAATGAGCTGACTCCGTCCAGTCCTTCCTCAATCGCCTGTTCTAGTCTGTCCCGGTAGAAAATTGTCAGTTTGAACAACTGATCATCGTCATAATTTGTCAAGAAATCAGTGATGGTGGAGTTCGGATCTGTGAACACAAATGGAGAAAACTAAACACATTATCAACATTCTATCCAGATTGCGACATTTCCTCTTATAACAAACGGCTGCGATCTTCACTGAGACAAACATCTTCTGAAAACCCATGTACACCACATGTGCTACATTCCTTAGATCTATACTGATCAGTCTCAACAAAGCTGTCTCGTGTGTTCGAATATTGTGCTCATAACTGGCAAATAATCTTTACTTTGGATAGATACGTTCATAGAATACTTACATACTTACGCAATACTCGTGGGTAGGTTAAATGTTCCATATTCATATACCCTTCAGGGAAAAAGCATTAAAGAAGGTGGAGAAAGTGATTTGTGGATTCTAGTTGTTACTGACAGGTGATAAGGCGTGTGGGTGGTTGACACGTTTTACCTTCCAACTGACCCCAAACATGTTTAGTTAAAGTGATGTGTTAAAGCTCTGAGTGTTCTTAAGTCAAATTGGTCAAATAAAACGACAAATGACAGGTTTTCTTGTAGGCCTAAAAGAGAAGATTAATTTTTTTTTTCATGATTCCCGAAATGCTCGTAACCTCATTCATGTCCACATTCACTCGCAGACTCATACACCGGAATAGACAGATAGAGAGGAAAAGGGGTAAGTGGGTCAAAGTGAGCTTAGTGTTCGTGGTTGATAATAAACCTGTTGGAACTTCTCGGGTGAATGGGATTTTTCTTTTAAAGTTGCAGGTATGGATTGCTTGTAGATTTTTGTAGGTTTTCTGGTGGTTAAGATTTTAGACTTGAGTTGATGGTCACTGACCATCTTGTTCAAGTCTGTTTTACATCATTCCTTTCTTTTGATGAGCCACAATTATAATTTAATTTCCTTTGGCGTCAAAATGCAGCCGTGGATTTTTTTTTTTCAGCTGCCATTCTCTCTCACCTTTAAGTCCGAGTTATGTGCTGTCAAACAGAATTGGATTTTCCCTAGCATCTGAAGTACTTTGGGAACTTTAATATCAAACATGTCCTTGCTTGTCAGGTTTTGACTAAAGAGTAATTCAATTTTGACTCCTGATCCCTTGAAGAGATTTTTTTTCTGGTGGATGCGGGACCACTTTTCTGAGCCAAGGTTTGTGATGTGGAAATTTCAATTACTGCATTGTTCTTGGCTGGTGGGAAGGGACACTATCTGTACAGACTTTAACCCCTTAACTGCTGTTTCCACAACACAGGATTCAGTTGTTCAAACTCCGGCATATCGATAATTCTTATCTCTAGGTTGATAAATTGATTTTAGCCCCAGTGAAGCATAGGGGCTCTCCTCCTGCACTTTGTCCTTAGTGGATGCTAATTCCTGGGTTTGATTAGCTTTGGATTTAGAACCTGATCGTTTGATTCTTCACTGACCCTGCTCTTAGTTTTCTTGTGGCTTCACAAGTGCTGTTTACCTTAGGAAATTGTACCTTCCATTTTTCCTTTACTTTGGGGATGGGTTTTCCATTAACCTTCCCGTTGTGCTCTGGGACATTACTGCTCGCAGGTGGCTGTCCAGCTAACACTGCACACCCCAATGGCACTTCCGCTAGTGAGTCATCTCCCTCACTTCTGGCTTGCCAGTTTAGGAACTTCCCTTGTCCCTATTTAAATCTTTAAAAGAAGGTTTTGGCTAACCATATCTCTGGCACTTTCCCTTCAAACTTTGTTGCTTTTATCACAGATCCCTTAAACTCTACTGGCTCCATCTTGGCTTTTCTAAATTCTACTGGCTTTCCTTTAACCTCTTTCATCTTTACTGGCCCCCTGTGGGATTTTTGGAACCTCCTCAGTTCACAGCAGCCGTGCAGAATTTTGCTTGTTCACCTCAGTTTCCCTCATCTCAATGAACTGTTCTGGACTGTCCGGAAACAATACAGTGCTTCCTGCCAAGTCATTTCCCAGCATTAGTACGTTCGGAATGATCCTGACCATCACTACACCAGTGACCAACCTATTCTGCAGGTTAACTTCAACTAAGGGAATCTTTAATCATAAGTCATTACCAATACAATGTTATCTGTTCAGCTTTCATGCAGCATTTTTGCTATCTTTGCTCCGAACAGTGCTTGTAGACAACCAAAATCCTTGAGGGTAGTTATCAATTTGCCTGGTACCTGGGATACAAAAGGAGTAATTTTCCATTTATGTAAAAATGTTCTTGTAACTATTCTTATCTTGTGCTATATTGGACCACATGCTCACGACTTGTATAGCTGGAGACAGTGGCTTGACTGCAGTGTCCAAGCTGCCTTAATATGCCCAGATTTTCCACAACAGTAACACACTGTGCGTGCCCCTATTGGTTTATCATCTTAGTTCCTTCTTTCAAAAGTTGGAGACTGATCTGTTTTTCCTTCCCTACTCTCCTTTTCTCGAGTCCATTTCTGCTTCTTTTACATCCATCTAATTTGTCCATCACCTGGAAGAGTTATTGGAATCAAGTTTATTCTGAATTAAAGGTCTCTGTACATTAATTCATAACTGGTCATTTTTGCTGCTTCTCTCACCCTGTTAATTCTCTGTTCTTCAATTTGGGTTCCTATATTAGTTTAGTCGTTATTTTTAAATTCTTCCAGAAAAATCACTTCTCTCGAATTTTCACATGAGGGTTCTAGCTTGAGAGATCATGTCTAGCGAACGAGAGCCAAATGCTTAATTCTTTCAAATGCAATGCCAATCCAGTCAGGTCTCTTCCTAGCATTTCAAAACTGTTGCTGATAGACTTCAGGGACTAACTCAAATGTTCCATTGCGTTCATAATCCAGGGACCTTTCTTCTGATAACAGAGAAAAGGCTTCGCGAGCTCTTCCTGCCAATTCGTCTTGCAAGAGGAGAGTCAAGAAGCAAGCTGATCAAACATACCTGGAGTTTGAGAGAAATAAGCAGCTGGTTTTTGACCAGTTTCTGAGGGCTCTTAATATACAGCTCAGCTATGAAAATCTATGAGAAGTAATTTTGCGAGAGGAATTTAAACACTCTCTCCCACTCTCCATAAAAAACACTTGTAGAACAGCAAAAGGCTCAAAGAGCCCGGCAGGCAACAGTCCTGGCTGATGTATTTGTTTTCATTTGTAAGTCGGTTTCCCAAGGGAAAACTTTTCCTAA
Source organism: Heterodontus francisci (assembly GCF_036365525.1). Lineage (NCBI taxonomy): Eukaryota > Metazoa > Chordata > Chondrichthyes > Heterodontiformes > Heterodontidae > Heterodontus > Heterodontus francisci. The sequence goes on along the minus strand of NC_090412.1, from coordinate 30,500,621 downwards.
TTACCCCTACAAATCTGAAAAGGACAAAGAGTGTAAAGGTGATAGAAGCCCAAGCTATCCTGGGAGGGAAAGAAAAGCAGGAGACACAGGGGGCCCTCCTCCAGCCAAAAGAGAAGGTGCTGTGAGTGAGACCCAGAGACCTGCGTACTTCCATTGTAATAAAGCAGGGCATTTAAAAGTTGACTGCTGGAAACTAAAGGGAATGCTTGTACGGTTAATCAGGACACACCTGCTCAGTGAAGAAGAGACCCTGATGGAAAGCACAACAGAAACACCTGTGGCTTTAACTGCAGCAAGAGTGAGACCCAGGAAGCTGACAGCTGCAAGTGCAGGAAGATTTAATTGGATTCCTGAGGGTTATCAGGGTTTTGTGTCTGAAGGGTAAATAACCCCCTACCCCTCGAGTGGGGCAAGCAAGCCCATAGTAATTCTCAGGGACACAGGGGCCATTAGATCCCTTTTGCTGGGAAAAGGCCTGACCTTTTCCCAAAAGAGTGCAGTAAACTCCAGAATGGTGGTGAATTATCAATGTTCATGTGACGAAATTAATATTCCTCATTCTTGGCAGGTCGGAGCCTGGATGACATAAGAGACAGTGCTTGAAGAGCCAAAGGAATTGATCACTGATTCAATTAACAAAAATTGGTCTGACAATGATTCCACATCTTGTTGGTAAGAGACTGCCCTACACCCCCACACCGCCCCCCACCCCCAGCCCACCGAGAGCTTTGAAATCCACAAACCTTGCAGGAGAGACTGTTCTAAATAAGGAGCTAGTCACATGACTAAGCTGCTGGGAAACCTTTTTTTTCCAAATTGTGCTGTAGAGAAAGGAACAGAAGGCATTTCAAAACTGAATTTGGCACAAGGAAGCCGCTTTCTCTCTCTCACTTTCTTCCAAGCCACTGGACCCATGGCAGATACGTAAACCTCAAGAGAGAAAAGACACTGACATCAAAACAAGTTGAAATCTGAATTGGGCCCCAATGAACAGCAGGACTGACTGGCAACCAAGGAATCCACATTGAACTTAAAGGACTCTAACTGCCAGATATTGCCTCAAACCTTTCCCTTTATTCCTTCTACTTTTTCTGTCTCTATCTGTGTGTGTGTTTATCGTGTATGCCTGTTTGCGCGGTTGGGTCGCATGTTCATAGTCGTTAACCAGATTAGAATTTAAGATTAATAAACTTCGACCTTTCTTGTTTAAATTTAAGAAAACCTGTTTGATTTCTTTGCCTTATAACAGGAGCAGTGAACACGCATTTACTGAGCAGGAGCTTAAAACAGTATTTTAAAATTAAAACCTGTTACGGTTAAACCAGTCAAAGGCTAAGAGGGAACACCTAAATCACATCTGTAGTAAGTGTCTGCGGCTTGAGAAGCTTCCGCTCAGAGTCATTGAGCTGGAGGCCAAGCTGCAGACACTGCGATGCATCAGGGAAGGGAAACGTTACCTGGACACTTTGCTCCAGAAGGCAGTGGTCAGTGGTCACAGACAGGAGGGTGTGACTGCGAGTCAGGTAGATAAAGGGATCAAGAAGGTGGGAGTGGAGGAGGCAGAGCCCTTACAATGGAGCAACAAGACTGTAACTTTAGGGGCGGCACAGTGGCGCAGTGGTTAGCACCGCAGCCTCACAACTCCAGGGACCCGAGTTCGATTCCGGGTACTGCCTGTGTGGAGTTTGCAAGTTCTCCCTGTGTCTGCGTGGGTTTTCTACGGGTGCTCCGGTTTCCTCCCACAAGCCAAAAGGCTTGCAGGTTGATAGGTAAATTGGCCATTATAAATTGTCACTAGTATAGGTAGGTGGTAGGGAAATATAGGGACAGGTGGGGATGTTTGGTAGGAATATGGGATTAGTGTAGGATTGGTATAAATGGGTGGTTGATGGTCGGCACAGACACGGTGGGCCGAAGGGCCTGTTTCAGTGCTGTATCTCTAATCTAAAAAAAAAGACTGAGGTTCTTGTGGCTTGTATGGAAAAGAGCGAGGGCTGTACTGTGGATGAGCAGACTGACCATGGCACCAGAAAGTCATTCAAGTGGGGGCAGCAAAAGGAAAGTAGTGGTAGTCGGAGACACTATCGTGAGGGAGATTGACACTGTTCTCTGCAGCAAAGAGCGAGAGTCGAGAAGGCTGAATTGCCTGCCCGGTGCCAGGGTTCTGGAGATCTGCTCACGAGAGGAACTTACAATAGGAGGGGGAGGATCCATCGTCTTTGTCCATATAGGTACCAATGACATAGGCAGGACAAGGAAAGAGGTTCTGCATAGTCAATATGAGGAGCTAGACACCAAATTAACAAGCAGAACCTCAAAGGTAGCTATATCGGGGGAGGTGGTAGCAGAGTGGTATTGTCATTGGACTAGCAACTCAGAAACCAAGAATACTATTCAGCGGACAGGAGTTCAAATCCCATCATGTCAGAAGGTGGAATTTGAATTCCATTAATAAATCTGGAATTAAAAGCTTGTCTAATGATGGCCATGAAACTATTGCAAAAATCCATCTGGTTCATTAACGCCCTCTAGGAAAGGAAACCTGCTGTCCTTACCTGGTCTGGCCTACATGTGACTACAGATCCACAACAATATGGATGACTCTTAAATACCCTCTGAAACGGCCTAGCAAGCCACTCAGTTATATCTAACCGCTACAAACCCAAAAGGAATGAAAGTGGACGGACCACCTGGCATCGGCCTCGGCACCAGAAATGACAACAGCAAACCACGCCCTGTCGACCCTGCAAAGTCCTCCTTACTAACATCTGGGGGCCTGTGCCAAAGCTGGGAGAGCTGTCTCACAGACTAGTCAAGCAACTGCCTGAACTAGCCAAGTTCACCACAAGCAGGACAGACCCAAAAGAGAAGGCGGCATAATGGTATACAGTCGGGAGGGAGTTGCCCTGGGTGGTGTCAACATCGACGCTGAACACCATGAAGTCTCATGGTATCAGGTCAAACATGAGCAAGGAAATGTCCTGCTGATAAATCAGTACTCTTCCATGTTGAACACCACTTGGAAGAAGCACAGAGGGTGGCAAGGGCACAGAATGTGCTCTGGGTGGGGGACTTCAATGTCCATCACAAGGAGTGGCTTGCTTGCACCACTACTGACTGAATCCTAAAGGCCATAGCTGCTAGACTGGGTATGTGGCAGTTGGTGAGGGAAAAACATACTTGACCTCGTCCACACCAATCTACCTGCCGCAGATACATAGGTTCATGACAGTATTGGTAGGAGTGACCACCACACAGATCTTGTGGAGACAATGTCCCGCCTTCATATTGAGGATGCCCTCCATCGTGTTCTTTGTCACGACCACCACGCCAAATGATATAGCTATCAAACAGATCTCGCAACACAAAACTGGGCATCCAGGAGGAGCTGTGGGCCATCAGCAGAAGCAGAATTGTACTCAATCACAATCTGTAACCTCATGGCCCGGCATATTCCCCACTCTACCATTATCATCAAGCCAGGGGTTCAAACCTGGTTCAATGGAGAGTGCAAGAGGGTCTGCCAGGAGCAACACCAGGCATACCTCAGAATGAGGTGTTAACCTGGTGAAGATACAACCCAAGACTACTAGCATGTCAAACAGTGTAAGCAGCATGCGGTAGACAGAGCTAAGTGATCCCACAACCGACAGATCAGATCTGAGGTCTGCAGTCCTGCCACATCCAGCCGTGAATGGTGGTGGACAATTAAACAACTAACTGGAGGAGGGGGCTCCACAAATATCCCCATCCTCAATGATGTGGGATCCCAGCACATCAGTGCAAAATATAAGGCTGAAGCATTTGCAACAATCTTCAGCCAGAAGTGCTGAGTGGATAAGCCATTTTGGCCTCCTCCCTGAGTCCCCAGCATCACAGATGCCAGACTTTAGCCAATTCGATTCACTCCACGTGATTTCAAGAAATGACTGAAGGCACTTGATACTGCAAAGGCTATGGGCCCTTGACAACATTCCAGTAATTGTAGTGAAGACCTGTGCTCCAGAACTAGCTGACCCTAGCCAAGCTGTTCTAGTACAGCTACAACACTGGCATTTACCCAGCAATTCCCCAGGTATGTCCTGTACACCAAAAGCAGGATAAATCCAACGCGGCCAGTTACCGCCCTCATCAGTCTTGTCATGCAGGCCCCCACCAGCCAACAATGAGGAATATTAATTTTGCCACATGAACATTGATTTGAAACTATTGTTGGTGAAGAAATAACTTGCCTTTACAAATTGCCAGACTTTGGCTGGAGAGACATTAGCATATTAATAGCAGTGCTTGAAAGGACGCATTCAATCTACAATGGACTTCTGATTACCAGACATTGAGGATGGAGGTATTTGCAATCCAGGTTGACTGGTAAGATGGCCAAATAGACAAACAGACGTGGTGAAACCAGTTAAGTCACATGACTAGCTGGTTGTTGCAGAATTTGAACTTGCCAGAGTTTTGAACTGATCAGAAAACCTGTGTGCTCCCAGTTTGAAAAGACCTACTCTCCTGTCTGCTCCCATCTCTTGCTCACGGAACTGAGTCTTGTGAAGACACGTGAACATCAAAGAGAGAAAAGGCTCCTACGTTGAAAATGTTTAAGAAGAATACTGGGCCCCAATGAAAAGCAAGAGTGACCTACAATCAAGAACCCTATAGCGAGCTCCAAACACAGAAACAGTGACAGGAAACCTCCTCAGATTTCACCTCAAATCTTCACCTTATATTTCTTTCCTTTTCTGTCCCTATCTGCATGTGTGTATCGTATAAGCATACTAGCATGGGTGCGTCTGATACCCGTAGGCATTAACTGAATTAGAGTTAAGTGAGCCAAATAAAATTTCAATGTTTACTCTTTAAACCTCAAAAAACCTGTGTGGTCTGTTTTCTTTGTGTTATAATTGGAAAGCGGTGAACAAGCATTCCCCAAATGGGGAGCTAAAAAAAAACATGGAGTGTTTAAAAATTAAACCCTGTTCCAGTAAGACCAGGTGAAGGTTGAGAGGGACCCCTAGACAGCTTTCTCACGTGGTCCTAACAGTCTACTCTCAATCATCAGTAAAGTGAGGGAAGGTGTCTTGACAGTGCTATCAAGCGGCACTTGCTTAGCATTAACCTGCTCAGTGACACTCAGTTTGGGTTCCACCAGGGCCACTCAGCTACTTACCTCATTACAGCCGTGGTGCAAGCATAGACAAAACAGTTGAACGCAAGAGGTGACATCAGAGTGACTGCCCTTGACAGCAAAGCAGAATTTGACTGAGTATAGCTTCAAGGAGCCTTGGCAAAACTGAAGTCAATGGCAATCAGGGGAGAAATTCTCCACTGATTGGAATGTGCTTGTAGTTGCCGGAGGTCAATCATCTCAGCTCCAGGACACCACTGCAGGAATTCCTCAGGGTAATGTTCTAGGCCCAACCATCTTCAGCTGCTTCATGAATGACCTGCCTTCAAATCATAAGATCAGAAGTGGGGATGTTCACTGATGATTGCACAATGTTCAGCACCATTAATGACTCCTCAGAAATTGATGCATTCCATGTAGAAATACAGCAAGACCTGCACAATATCCAGGCTTGGGCCGATAAGTGGCAAGTAACATGCACACCACACAAGTGCCAGGCAATGACTACCTCAAACAAGAGAGAATCTAACCATCTCCCCTTGACATTCACTGGCATTATGATCGCTGAATGCCCCACTATCAACATCCTGGGTGTTACCATTGACCAGAAATGGAACTGCAGTAGCCATATAAATTCCATGGCTACAAGAGCAGGTCAGAGGCTGGGAATTCTGCAGCGAATAACTCACCTGCCGACTCCCCAAAGCCTGTGCACCACCGACAAGGCACAAGTCAGGAGTTGATGGAACACTCTCCACTTGCCTGGATGGTGCAGTTCCAACAACACTCAGGAAGTTCAACACCATCCAGGACAAAGCAGCCCGCTTGATTGTCACCCCATTCACAAACATTCACTCCCTCCACCACTGATGCACAGTGGCAGCAGTGTGTACTGTCTACAAGGTGCACTGCAGCAACTCACCAAGGCCCCTTAGGCAGCACCTTCCAAACCGCAACCTCTACCAACTAGAAGGACAAGGGCAGCAGATGTGTGGGAACACCCTCACCTGCGACTTCGCCTCCATGCCGCAAACAGTCCTGCCTTGGAACTCTTTCGCCGTTTCTTCACTGTTATTGGGTCAAAATCCTGGAACTCCCTTCATAATAGAACTGTGGGTGTAACTACCCCACATGGACTGCAGTGGCTCAAGATGGCAGCTCACCACAAACTTCTCATGGGCAATTAGGGATGGGCAATAAATGCTGGCCTGGCCAGCGACGCCCACATCCCATGAACGAATAAAAGACCCTCCTGACTATAGAATCTCCCACCACTGCACTCTCCTATTCCCGTGCTCCATCTGCCTCTCACCTCCACTCACTCGTGGTGACCTCCTCCTCCTTGGTATCACACTGTTGAACAGGAAAATCCTTCTCCAAGCCAGTCTCTATCCACCTTTCAGTCCCCAATAACATGTATCTACTTGACAGTGCCAGTACCCAGGGGCTCCTCCCTCCTGTGACTGCGATGTCCCTCTCGATGGTCACTCACCTCCCTCTTTCTACTCAGCCCCTTCTGTTCCCTTTTGTTGTGTGAGCTGCAGGTTCTTTCATGAGATCTGGACATTTATCAGGCCAGAGATGATTTTTTAAGTATTTTGTGAACCTACTTGAATCCATTCTCATTTTTCTTGAATATGATGGATATTCTCTTCTATTTGGACCTTCAGCCATGGTGGTGACAGGCGTTCCCAGATTCTGATTCGCTGTAATAAACGTAATATTAATAAGAGGGTTAGTCAGAAATACTAAAAAAAGAGAACATAGCCTAATTAAACATGATATCAATCACTCCTCCCCATCAGTATAACATCTGATAGGTCAGGGATCAAGCATTTCCCGAGTGTTACGATCAACTCTCCACATCAGGTGGTACCCAGACAGTGCCCTGTGAGTCCCGTTGAGCTCCATGACCCAGTTCCAGATGGGCTCCCATCACCGAGACTCTGCACTAGAAGTGGGGGAGACAGTGGTGTAATGATAATGTCATTGAACTAGTAATACAGCAGCTGGTGGAATTAAATTCAATTAACTAATGAAACTCTGGATTTGAAAGCTATTCTCAGTAATGGTGACAGGCAGCTATCATCGATTGTCGTAAAAACCCATCTGGTTCACGAACATCCTCGAGGAAGGAAATCTGCCATCTTTACCTGGTCTGGCCTACATGTGACTCCAGACCCACAGCAATGTTGTTGACTCTTAACTGCCCTCTGAAATGGTCCTGCGAGCCATTCAGTTGTCAAGGGCAATTAGAGATGGGCAACAAATTCTGGCTTGCTTGCGATGCCGACATAGCATCAAATAATTTTTAGAAGTGCCGATTCGTCAGAATTACTCGTGCTGTGCAGATCAAAAACTGCCTTATTTCTGAGGCAGTGAATATTCTGCAGGGAAATGTGGAGCAGGTGATCATTATTGTATTAAATGATCCACCAATCAGCTTTACACGGTTTGACAGTAGCACAACATTTATATTCACTTGCTGACCGAGTTTGAAAAAAAAATCGAACAGTGACGTCACAGGAAAGCTGCAAAGTGATTGTGAAAGAACAAAGAACAGTACAGCACAGGAACAGGCCATTCGGCCCTCCAAGCCTGTGCCGATCTTGATGCCTGCCGAAACTAACACATTCTGCTCTTCCGGGGCCCATATCCCTCTATTCCCTTCCTATTCATATATTTGTCAAGATGTCTCTTAAACATCGCTATCGTATCTGCTTCCACCACCTCCCCTGGCAGCAAGTTCCAGGCACTCACCACCCTCTGTGTAAAAAACTTGCCTCGCACATCCCCTCTAAACTTTGCCCCTCTCACCTTAAACCTATGTCCCCTTGTAACTGACTCTTGCACCTTGGGATAAAGCCTCTAACTATCCACTCTGTCCATGCCGTTCATAACTTTGTAAACCTCTATCATGTCACCCCTCCTCCTCCGTCGTTCCAGTGAAAACAATCCGCGTTTTTCCAACCTCTCCTCATAGCTAATGCCCTCCAGACCAGGCAACATCATGGTAAACCTCCTCTGTACCCTCTCCAAAGCCTCCACGCCCTTCTGGTAGTGTGGCGACCAGAATTGCACGCCATATTCTAAGTGTGGCCTAACTAAAGTTCTGTACAACTGCAGCATGACTTGCCAATTTTCATACTCTATGCCCCGACCGATGAAGGCAAGCATGCCGTATGCCTTCTTGACTACCTTATCCACCTGCGTTGCCACTTTCAGTGACCTGTGGATCTGTACGCCCAGATCTCTCTGCCTGTCAATACTCTTAAGGGTTCTGCCATTTACTGTATATCTCCCACCTGCATTAGACCTTCCAAAGTGCATTACCTCACATTTTTCTGGATTAAACTCCATCTACCATTTCTCCGCCCAAGTCTCCAACCGATTTATATCCTATATATATATATATATATATATTGTTGGTCAATAACCGCTGTTAGGGAGGATCTGTAAACAGCTGGGTTAGTAATGAAAGTAAGGAGATGTAAAGTCTACAGTTTTTTTTATATACACTAAGTATACACTTTCAGGGAATCTAGGTCCTTAGTGTAAATAATCCATAATTTTTGAGTAAACCAAGGGATTAAATTAAGGGTAAGCTATGGCAGTGAAGCTAGGCAGTGTGGAGTGCTCCACCTGTGCAATGTGGGAAGTCAGGGACACTTCCAGTGTCCAGGGCAAATACCTGTGCAGGAAGTGTCTCCAGTTGTAGCTGCTCAAAAATTGCGTTTTGGATATTGAGCCGCAGCTGGGGACACTGTGGAGCATTTGCGATGCTGAGAGCATCATGGATAGCACTTACAGGGAGGTGGTCACACCGCAGGTAAAGACTGCTGAGGCAGAAAGGGAATGGGTGACTGACAGGCAGAGTAGAAGAACTCGGTAGGTAGTACAGGAGTCCCCTGGATACATTTCCCTCTCTAACAGATTTTGCACTTTGAATACTTTTGGGGGAGATAGCTTCTCAGGTGACTGTAGCAAGAGCCATGTCTGTGGCACCACGGGTGGCTTAGCTGCACAGGAGGGAAGGAAAAAGTGTGATCGAGCTATAGTGATAGGGGATTCTATCGTAAGGGGTACAGATTGGTGTTCCTGTGTCTGCAAACGTGACTCCAGAATGGTTTGTTGCCTGCCTGGTGCCAGGGCCAAGGATGTCACGGAGCAGCTGCGGGACATGCTGAAGGGGGAGGGTGAACATTTAGATGTCGTGGTTCAAACTGGTACCAACGACATTGGTAGAAAGAGGGATGAGGTCCTGCAACAAAAATTTAGGGAGCTAGGTAGCAGATTAAAAAGCAGGACCTCAAAGGTTTTAATCACTGGAAAGCCTTAGATTACAGGACGATATAGATGGGCTGGTAAGATGGGCAGCGAGGTGGCAAATGGAATGAAATCCTGAGACATGTGAGGTGATGCATTTTGGGAGGACTAACAAGGAAAGGGAATATGCAATGGATGGTAGGATCCTAGGAAGTACAGAGGATCAGAGGGACCTTGGTGTACTTGTCCATAGATCACTGAATGCAGCAGCTCTGGTAGATAAGTTGGTTATGAAGGCATATTGGATACTTGCCTTTATTAGCTGAGGCATAAAATATAAGAGCAGGGAGGTTTTTATGGAGCTGTACAAAACGCTAGTTAGGCCACAGCTGGAGTTCTGTGTACAGTTTTGGTTACCACACTATAGGAAGGATGTGATTGCACTAGAGAGGGTGCAGAGGAGATTCACCAGGATGTTCACTGGGCTGCAGCATTTCAGCTATGAAGAGAGACTGGATAGGCGAGGGTTCTTTTCCTTACAGCAGAGAAGGCTGAACGGGGACCTGATTGAGGTATACAAATTATGAGGGGCTTAGATAGGGTAAATAGGAAGAAACTTTTTCCCTTAGCGGAGGTGTCAATAACCAGGGGCAGAGATTTAAGGTAAGGGGCAGAATGTTTCGAGGGGATTTGGGATTTCTTTTCACCCAGAGGGTGGTTGGAATCTGGAACAGGGAAGGGGAGGTAGAGGCAGGAACCTCACAACATTTAAGAAGTATTTAGATGAGGTGGCACAGTGGTGCAGTGGTTAGCACTGCAGCCTCACAGCTGCAGCAACCTGGGTTCAATTCTGGGTACTGTGTGGAGTTAGCAAGTTCTCTCTGTGTCTGCGTGGGTTTCCACTGGGTGCTCCGGTTTCTTCCCAAAGCCAAAAGACTTGCAGGTTGATAGGTAAATTGGCCATTATAAATTGCCCCCAGTATAGGTAGGTGGTAGGGGAACATAGGGACAGGTGGGGATGTGGTATAAATATGGGATTAGTGTACGATTAGTATAAATGGGTGGTTAATGGTCGGCACAGACTCGGTGGGCCGAAGGGCCTGTTTCAGTGCTGTATCTCTAAATAAAATTAAAATGAGCAATTGGCCCAGAGCATACAAAGCTCTGGGCCAAGTGCTGGAAAATGCAATTAGAATAGAAACGTTTGATGGCCGGCGTGGACACAGTGGGCCGAAGGGCCTGTTTCTGTGACGCATAACTCTATGATTCTATAACAGATCAGTTCTTATTTTTGGATGTGGTAATTGTTGATATTAAATTCTGCTACTTGATTTACCAACATACAAAATATATATCTGGATGTGCTCATACAAAATTAGACTGGTTACAGCACAGAAGGAGACTATTTGTCCCATTGATGTCCATGCCAGCTCTCTGCAAGAGCAACTCACCTAGTTGTCTGCCTTTTCCCCGTAGCCCTGCGATATTTTCTCTTCTGATAATTATGCAATTCTCTTTTCAAAGCCACGATTGAATATGGCTCCACCACACTCTCAGGGATTGCATTCCAGATCCTAACAATGCATATTTTTTTTCCCTCATGTTGCTGTTGTTTCTTTTGTCAATCAGCTTAAATCAGTGCCGTCTAGTCCTTGGCCCTTCCGCCAACGGGAGCAGTGTCTCCCAATTTATTCTGTACAGACATCTCATGATTTTGAACACCTCTATCAAATATCCTCTTAAGTCTTCTCTTCTCCAAGCAAAACATTCTCTAATCTATCCATGTACCTGACATTCCTCATCCCTGGAACCATTCTTGTGAAACTTCTCTGCGCCCTCTCCAATGTCTTCACATGTTTCCTAACGTGTGGTTCCCAGAGCTGGACTTAATATGACAGTTGAGGTCAAACCAGCGTTTTATACTGAATTACCATACTTCCATGCTTTTGTACTATATGTCTCTGTTTATAAATTCAAGGCTCCTGTATGCTTTTTAACAGCGATCTCAACTTTCCATTCCACCTTCAATGATTTGTGTACATATACCCTCAGGCCCCTCTGCTCCTGCACCTTATTTAGAACTGTACTCTTTAATTTATATTGCCTCTCCTCCTCCTTCCTGCCAAAATGTATCACTACACACCTCTCTGCATTGCATTTCATCTTCCACTAGTCCACCCATTCCACCAGCCTGTCATTGTCCTCGTGAAGATTATCACTATCCTCCTTACAGTTCACAATGCTTCCAAGTGTTGTGTCATCCACAACTTTTGAAATTGTAGCCTGTACTCCCAAGTCAAGGTCATTGATATATATCAGGAAAAGGTGAAGTCCGATCACAGACCCTTCGGGAACCCCACAGGAACCATTGTATATCTTCCTCCAGTCCGAAAAACCATTCGTCACTGCTCTGTTTCCTGTCACTCAGCCAATGTCATACCCATGCTGCTACTTTCCCTCTTATTCCATGGGCTCTAATTTTGCCAACAAACCTGTTATGTGGCTCTTTACCAAATGCCTTTTAGAGGTCCATATGCTTCACATGAACCACATTAATGCACTGTTAACTCATCAGGTACAAAACTCGAGCAATAAGTTAAACACAATTTGCCCTTAATAAATCCGTGCTGGCTTTCCTTATTAATCTACATGTGTCTTAGGAGCTATTAATTTTGTGGTGGCGTATTGATAATGTGGAGATCACAAAACCATTGTCGATTGTTGTAAAAACCGATCTGGTTCACTAATGGCCTTCAGGGAAGGAAATCTGCCGCCCTTACCTGTCTGTTCTACTTGTGACCCCAGACCCACAACAATGTGGTTGCATTTGAAATGCCCTCTGAAATGGCCTAGCAAGCCACTCAGGGAAGTTAAATGCAGACCTAGCCAGTGACGCCCACATCCCCCAAACAAATAAATGAAAGCATTTCCAAAAGCCTTCACGCCACCAACGTTAAACTGACTGGCCTGTAGTTACTGGGCTCATCCTTGAACAAGGGTGTAACATTTGCAATGATCTAGTCCTCTGGCACCAACCCTGTATCTAAGGAAGATTGGAAGATTATGCCCAGTGGAGACTTGATAGAATTTTTAGAACCATAGAAACATAAAAAGGTTACAGCACAGAAGGATGCCATTCAGCATGTCTGCGCCAGCTGAAAAAAACTAGCCGCCCAATCTAATCCCACTGTCCAGCACATGCTCCGTAGCTTTGCAGGTTACCACCCTTCAGTGACAGGTCCTGGTACCTTTTAAATGTGTTGAGAGTTTCTGTCTCCACCACTGATCCAGGTAGTGAATTCCAGATACCCACCAGCCTCTGGGTGGACAAGATTTTCACAGAATCACAGAATAATACAGTGCAGAAGAGGCCCCTCGGCCCATCGAGTCTGCACCGATGCATCAAAGACACCTGACCTGTCTACCTAATCCCATTTGCCAGCACTTGGCCCATAGCCTTGAATGTTATGACGTGCCAAGTGCTCATCCAGGTACTTTTTAAAGGATGTGAGGCAACCCGCCTCTACCACCCTCACACGCAAGGTATTCCAGACCGTCACCACACTCAGGGTACAAACGTTCTTCCTCAAATCCCCCTTAAACCTCCCACCCCGCAGCTAAAACTTGTGTCCCCTCGTAACTGACCCTTCAACTAAGGGGGACAGCTGCTCCCTATCCACCCTGTCCATGCCCCTCATAATCTTGTACACCTCAATCAGGTCACCCCTCAGTCTTCTCTGCTCCAGTGAAAACAACCCAAGCCTATCAAACCTCTCTTCATAGTTTAAATGTTCCATCCCAGGCAACATCCTGGTGAATCGCCTCTGCACTCCCTCCAAAGCAATCACATCCTTCCAATAATGTGGCGACCAGAATTGCACACAGTACTCCAGCTGTGGCCTTACCAAAGTTCTGTACAATTCCAAAATGACCTCCTTGCTTTTGTAATCTATGCCTTGACTGATAAAGGCAAGTGTCCCATATGCCTTTCTCACCACCCTATTAACCTGCCCTTCTGCCTTCAGAGATCTATGGACAAACACGCCAAGGTTCCTTTGCTCCTCAAAACTTCCCAGTGTCAGTCCATTCACTGAATACCTCCATGTCACATTACTCCTTCTAAAGTGTATCACCTCACAGTTTTCAGCGTTAAATTCCATCTGTCATTTTTCTGCCCATTTACCATCCCATCTATGTCTTCCTGTAACCCAAGACCTCACCTCACTGTTAACCACTCGACCAATCTTTGTGTCATCCGCGAACCTACTGATCCTACCCCTCACATAGTCATCTATCTCGTTTATATAAATGACAAACAATAGGGGACCCAGCACAGATCCCTGTGGTACGTCACTGGACACTGGTTTCCAGTCACTTAAACAGCCGTCTGTCATCACTCTCTGTCTCCTAGAGCTAATCCAATTTTGAATCCACCTTATCAAGTTACCCTGTATCCCTTGTGCTTTTGCTTTCTTGATAAGTCTCCCTTGTGGGACCTTGTCAAAGGCTTTGCTGAAATCCATGTAAACTACATCAACTGCACTACCCTCAGCTACACACCTGGTCACATCCTCAAAAAATTCAATCAAATTTGATAGGCATGACCTCCCTCTGACAAAGCCATGCTGACTATTCCTAATCAAATTTTGCCTCTCCAAGTGGAGATAGATTCTCTCCTTCAGAATTTCTCCAATAGTTTCCCTCCCACTGACGTGAGACTCACTGGTCTGTAGTTCCCTGGCTTATCGCCACAACCTTTCTTAAATAGTGGGACCACATCAGCTGTTCTCCAGTCCTCTGGCACCTCCCCCGTGGCCAGAGAGGAATTATAAATTTGGGTCAGAGCCCCAGCAATCTCCACCCTCGCCTCCCACAGCATCCTGGGACACAAATCGTCCGGACCTGGAGATTTGTCCACTTTTAAGCTTGCCAAAACCTCCAATAACTTGTCACTCCCTATGACAATTTGCTCAAGATCCTCACAGTCTCTCTTTTTGAGTTCCATATCTATATTCACATTCTCTTGGGTGAAGACAGATGTGAAGTATTCTTTCAACACCCTACCAATGTCCTCTGGCTCCACCCACAGATTTCCCCCTTGGTACCTAATGGGTCCTACTCTTTCCCTGGATATTCTCATCCCATTGATATACTTACAGAATATCTTAGGATTTTCCCAACTTTTACCAGCCAGAGCTTTTGCATATCCCCTCTTTGCTCTCCTAATTGCTTTCTTAAGCTCCATCCTACACTTTCTGTATTCCACAAATGCTTTCGTTGATTTGCTCTCCTTGTGTTTGCCAAAAGCCTCTCTTTTCCTTCTTTTCCTCATGTCTCCTCGAATCCTTCTACCAATCACCTTAAATCTGTGCCCCCTGGTAATTGACCTCTCCACTGGGGGAAACAGGTCTTTCCCTCTGCTCTATCTTGGCCCCTCATAATTTTACACACCTCAATTCAGTCAGTGCTCAGCCTCCTGGGTTCTAAGGAAAACAACTATAGCCGAACCAATCCTTCCTCATAGCTACGAATTTACAAGATTATGACAGGTTTGGATAAGGTCGACAAAGAAATGCTGTTCCTATTAGTTGATGGTATGAGGACTGGGGGGCCACAGATTTAAGTTTTTGGGTAAGAGATGCAGGGAGGGGGGAATGTGAGGAAGTATTTTCTTCACAGCAAGTGCCATTCATCTGCAACTCGCTGCCCAGAAGGACAGTGGAAGTGGAGATGATCAATGGTTGATAAATGAAATTGGATGAGCACTTCAGGAAAATACATTTACAAGGCTATGTTGATAGAACAGGGTACGGGGCTGACTGGATTGAACTACAGAGAGCCATCATGGACGCAATGGGCCGAACGGCCTCCTTCTGTGCTGTAATGACTCAATTTAAGATTTGCAGTCAATCTGGTAGCATGAAAAAGCAGAGGCAGTGGAGGTGTCGAGAGAGGTGGAGCAGAGTGTTGTCAGTGGACATGTGAAAGCTGAGCCCTTGTCTTTGCATTGTGTCTCTAAGGGGTAGCATAAGCATGAGAAATAGGAGGGGGTGAGGAGAGATCCATGGGGGTCTCCAAAGGTCATCGTGCGGGGGCAGGATGAGAAGCTATTGAACAAGATTCTCCGGCTATCATTGGATGGGTAAGAGTGGAAACAAGTGAGTTCAGTCCCACTGAGCTGGACAATGAAGAAGAGGCACTGAAGGAGGATGTTGTCCTCAACAGTGCCAAAGACTGCAGAGGTAGAGAGGAATCAAGAGGGAGAGTTTATCACAGTCAGAGTCAAAGAATTGTTATTTGTGACTTTTATTCTTGTTATTTCAGAGCTGTGGCAGGAGCAGAAACCAGACTGGAGATTAAAGCATGGAGATGTGAGAAACAAGCAGAGAATAAGGAGCCAACAGATGGATGAACGGAAAGTGAGGCTGGAGATGGAGATGTACATGTCTATCTCTTCACCTACAGGACAAACTGGGTGAGTCTCTGATCGAACCCTATCTTCTGGAATACACAATCTCATTTGTGGTTTAATGTTACAGAAACCATTAAAGTCAGTTCACTTTTATAGAATATTCCACGTGCTGTAGCTGGGAGACTGGAATCTTGCAGCTCCATCAGAGGAGCTTGCTTGTTGCAGCTACAAAAGAGGGTGTGGGTCCAGGGTACAGAGGGCCGGGGTGAAGAGGGGAGAGGCTGGGAATGGGGAGAAAGAGGCAGCCAGGCAGCATGGGGTAGTGAGGGGTGTAAGATGGGGGACAGGCTTTTCTTACAATCTGGACAGTCTTACCCTGACTATAAGGGCCATTTATACAGGGAGGAAACCAACTCAAAACTAAACTAATCTTATTAGAGACAGCAAGATATTGGAGATACTGGAAATCTGATAAAAAGAATAGAAAATGCTGGAAACCCTCAGTGGATCAGATAGTGTCTGTGGGGAGAGGACGGTGAGGTTAATGGTTCAGGTTGATGACCATTCCTGAAAACAGGATCAGGATCTGAAACATTAACCCCACTTTCTTCTCTCCACAGATACTGAATGATCAGTTGAGTAATTCCAGTATTTACTGCTTTATTTCTAATATGATGACTCATCCCCATTTCAGACTAGATTCTGTGTTTTCTCGGTTTGGGTTCTATTTCAGAATCCACTGGGAAGCTGATGTTGGCTTTGTATCTGATGTTGATTTTGGAAGCACATTCCCTGCTTGCTTTGACCACTGTTATTCGATTTCGGCATTGTGTGTCTCTGTGACCAATGAAATAGGAGGTAAACACTCACCCAGTGTTTAATGTCTTTCACCATCCCCAGTACTAAACATTGGGCTTGTTGAAAGGTAATGAAGCTGTGTTCAGCATTCACTATCTGACAATACTCCGCAGCTGCTGGTCAGAGGCCGTGCTGATCTTTGAGGTTTGTCTCTGCATCGTGTTCAGTGAATTGACAGGAATTAGTTTCACAGTTCAACCTCCTATTTGATTTGCCCCCAAATCTGAGATATTTTTACACTGATCTGATGGTGTTGGTGTGAGTTCAGCCCCACCTAATAAACAGACAGGTGTCCATCTGCTGGACTCTGCCCCAGACTGGAGTCACCCCTAAGATCAAATTCCTTTCCGAAAAATTGAACACAACATTCACTTGGGGGTTCCGAAGAAGGGTCACTGACCTGAAACGTTAACTCTGCTTCTCTTTCCACAGATGCTGCCAGACCTGCTGAGTGATTCCAGCATTTCTTGTTTTAATTCACTTGGGCCTTTGTGTTGTTATGAAGCTGTTTCCGTTTTTTGTGTTTTATTATTTTGTTTTGTTTTGGGTTTTGAGACAGAAACAGATGTTCACATTCCATTGCACGGCCTCATTCTGGTAAATTTTTCTCAGTGGTCAGACTCTCTCAGTCTCATTCTCACCATTTCCTGCCTGACCGCATTAGCTTTGTGTACTGTCTACAGGACCAGTGTTTCTCAGAGTAAATGGGACTTTCTCTTACCTTTCTTCCCAGTCGATCAAAGGAAGCTCTTTGAATTGGAAGGGTTCTCTCTGGTTGCTGCTCTCACAATCCTGTGCTGTTTCACCTGCTGTTGTTCCTCAGTCTACAATCCCTGTTTACTTGCAGCTGTGGACCTTTCTCATCACTCCATCATTCACCAGATCTAATTATGGCAGGACAGAAAATGAGAAGAATGCAGGCGGTATGAGGTAATGCAACGTAACCTTTTCTTCTAACCTATCAGAGTGAAATTTGAGGGACGATTATTTCTGTTTGATTTTGTTCCTTTCCATAGATCCCCGGTCCGTCCACCTGGGCTACAGGAAAACAACCAGTGTTTGCGGCAGAAATTATTCTTTTTTCTCAGCACCCTGGACAAACTGACACTGTATCAGAAACTGTCTCTTGGATTGCCGAGGTAACAGAGGGACCAATAGCTGCTGGTATCCTCCACGTCTTCAGGTTCAGGGCCACGTGTGTCTGTTGGATTTAGTCCTTGCCTCAAATCTCCCGATCACCCACCTGGAATTCCTATAAAACTTCACAGAGCAGTAAAAACCCAACAGGATCATCAGGAGTCACATTATTCACAGATGTCCAGCTCAGAGAAGTGATCGAAGAGGAAATTGATATTGAAGAGGTCTGAGTAATCCAACCCTTTGCAACTGAGAGGAGTTTGATAGATTTAACAACAAATATTTCGCCATAAAAGAGGAATGTGCAATGTCTAAGTGTGGTGTGACGTTTTCAACTATTTTAATCAGCAAAGAAATTACCATGCTTTATAATCTGGAGTATCAGCTGTTTACAAAGTACTATTCAGTTAATGGGGATTTCTTTTAGTTTAGTTGATAAACTAAAAATCTTAAAATGTGAAATTTGTCATTTAATTCTTCAAATTGGTTTGTGAGCTTCTATCTTGTATTTTAACATTAACAGTCTCACTGAGGTGGTAACAATCACTTATAAACAGTGAGGTGATGCAGAGCGTTGAATTGTGGAATATATTCACGGATTTTTCAATCTCAGAAAACAGCAATAATGTGTAAGTACACATTGACAATCGTATACAATCATAATTCTCCAACTGCATGTGCGTCTCACTGTGTGTCTGCCCTCGCCCATGCACTCAATTAAAACTCTCATTCAGCAGACTTCTCTTTACCCACTTTGGAAAGCTAAAAGTGACTCGGTCACATCAGTAATTTCTCCAAACTATAGCTAAAGTTATCTTCCAGCAATAATTTATAACCAAATTTGTGACCTTGTAAAATTCAGTTACCTAGTGTTTCATTCATTGACACTGGAATAATCGATACACAACAAGAAATTACATTTTCACAGCACTTTAAACATCGGAAACCACCCCAAAGCACTTCACAGAATCCAAATCAGACAAAAGATGGGCGCTGAATAAAGGATGTAGAATGAGGGGTGGCCAAAAGATTGGTCAAGTTAGTTATTTTTAAGGAGTGTCCAAATCGAGGAGAGGGAGGTGGAGAGGTTTAGGTGGCAATTGCAGAGCAGAGATCCGGGTCATCAGAAGGTGTGACCACCATAGTTGGGGAGAAGAGAGGGTGAAACATACAAGAGACCAGATTTAGAAGAATGGAGCGTTCTCAGAGGGTGTCTTGTTGGGCTGGAGGAGGAAGGAAACCATGAACAGAGTTAACCAGAAGGATGAAAACTTGTTATGTAACGATTAGTACAGAAGCAAAATAGTGCAGATGCTGGAAATCTGAAATAAAAACAGAAAATGCTAGAAATGCTCAGCAGGTCAGTCAGCATTTCTGAAGAAAAAATCAGAGTTAACTTTTCTGCTCTGTGACCCCTTTGTTTTTGTCTCCACAGACGCTGCCTGACCTGCTGAGTATTTCCAGCAATTTCTGTTTTTGCAGGTTGATAGGTAAATTGGCCATTAGCAATTGCCCCTAGTATAGGTAGGTGGTAGATAAATATAGGGACAGGTGGGGATGTGGTAGGAATATGGAATTAGTGTTGGATTAGTATAAATGGGTGGTTGATGGTCGGCACAGACTCGGTGGGCCGAAGGGCCTGTTTCAGTGCTGTATCTCTAAACTAAACTAAACTAAAACTAAACTGTATATAATGATTAGTGATGGGATCTCCTACCTGTTAGTAATTTGAGCAGTTCATTATTTTAAGCTTAATCATCAAGATCCTCCTATTTACGTGAAAGGCGGTTTTCGCCCCTGAACCACTTGGCATCTAAAACATTCCTGAAGTTTGTTTCTCTCTGGCGTCTGTTTTTATTCAGTAAGTTTGACAAATGGTCTCATTAACATGAACTTATTTCAGTAAAAACACAAGTCCCTGCTCCATTCTCAGCTCATTCATATCCATTCCTAACTGTCTGAAACTGACAAACTGACATTGCTGCTTTAAACAATAATTCATTGTAATAATGAATCGGGAACAAGTTCTCTCTCGGAAGTTACTCCTATTCTGTGACTGGATTGTGTTCATTCCGGCCTCAAGTAACCATCGGCTGATTTTCCAGGTGCTTGGCAGAGAGGAATAATTTGTCAGTGCAAATGTGTTAATAGTTTACTGAGATGAACTTTGTGTTTGGTCTGAACTTCAAATCCCGCCTTTGATCAGTTCAATTAAAATGTACCGGGTAAGGAACAGTTCAATGAGTCAAAAAGATAAAAGAAAATGTACCAAGTTGGAAGGACAAGGTTCCCGACGCTGTCTGTCTGAACTGTGAACACCAACAGTCGGAAGCAGGCACCTCTGGACCAGAATGGGGTAAATCCCCAGAGAGCTTTGTCCTGCTTTCTGATTCACAACCTCTCTTCAAAAGTGCCTGTGGGGAGACTGCTGGAGCCCAGTGGGGTTTAACCCTAACATCCCTGGTTTAAAATGCACTGCTTCAGTCACAGTCTGAGCCCATAGCTGCAGGGTAACTGCATCCCTGACAGCTGGGCAATGCAACAGGCTTGAGAGAGGAAGAAACAAGAGAGAAATGAAAGAGTGAACACACAAATGAGGCTTTGCTGCTACGTGAACCTCACCTTGATGAAGCAAGAAGTTTATATCTCTTTATTTCCGTGTGGATGTTGCAAGCTCTATCCTAGTTATACTGAAATAACCAATCAGGCAGAAGTTCCTTGTTGGATTTTAACAAATTTCAAACTGTGAATTTGATCTGATCCTTATTCTGTGAGATTGAGAGCTCCGGCCTCTGTTTGAAAGATGCTTCCTGCCCTCAGGATGGATTTCAAGTCCACTATTCCTCATTTGCTTCAGGACAGGGAAAGGCCTTTCGAGTGAAACCGAATCCAGCCAGTTTGACAACTTTTGGCCAATTAAGCTGTGAATAACGTTCAATTATTTTATCTCTTCTTCCAGGGAAATGCAATGAAACAGACAAATAATGAGAAATAAATTGTTACATTTCCCTCTGGGAGACTGGTTGCTAAAATTCCTATTGAATTCCTGAGGTTTACAGTTTGAGCCAGGGACTAGTGGCTTGTCCTTGAGCTGAGGGAAAGGCTGTTTCTGTACATGAGCACATTAACCATTTAACTGCTGAATTAAACAATCCCTGAACATAAGAACATAAGAAACAGGAGCAGGAGTAGGAGTCGGTCATTGGGCCCCTGGAGCCTGTTTCACCAATCAGTAAGATTAGAGTTGATCTGATTGTGACATTAACTTCACTTTCCTGCTGGTCCTCCATAACTCTCGACTCACTTGTAGATCAAAAATCAGTCTAACTCAGCCATGAATATATTCAATGACCCAGCCTGGACTGTTCTCTCGGGTAGAGAAGTCTAAAGATGAACAACCCTCTGTGAGAAGAAATTGCCCCTCATCCCCAGCTTAAATGGGAAACCCCTTATTTTTAAACTGTGCCGCCTAGTTCTAGATACCACTAGATGGGAAACATCTGAAATCTAAAACACACACAAAATTCACACAATCCTGTGTGTTTTGAGACAGAAACTGATCTCACTTCACAATCCATTGCCCGGTCTCATGCTGGATAATTGTCTTGGTGGTCAGACTCTCCCAGTCTCAGTCTCACCATTTCCTGCCTCACCTTGTAACCTTTGTGTACTGTCTACAGGACCAGTGTTCCTCAGAGTAAATGGGACTTTCTCTTACCTTGCTCCTTGGTCAATCTATGGAAACTCTTTGAATCAGAAAGGTTCTCTCTGGTTGGTGCTCTCACAATCCTGTGCTGGTTCACCTGCTGTTGTTCCTCAGTCTACAATCCCTGTTTACTTCCAACTGTGGACCTTTCTCATCACTCCATCATTCACCAGGAGATCTAATTATAGCAGGGCAGAAAATCAGAAGAACATTGTTTCCTTCAAGATAAATGGAATGTTCATTTGTTCTCTAGTGTTTATTAATAAAGGTAACAATCTTCAATACAATAAATATTGAATTGAATAAACAGCCACAAGTATCTGTGCTCCAACATTCCATGTCTTTTTAAAACCACAGCCACAACATGTGAGAAATTAACTCTTCAGCCCCTGATTAGAGGAGGTCTTGCATTCCACGTGTCTCGATAGTCAGTCCCTGGGGAGAGGCAGCTCATTCCCCATGACTCAAGGTTCAGTCCCCAGTTAGTAACAGTTCATTCTCCATGTCTCAAGGTTCAGTCCCCAGTTAGTAACAGTTCATTCCCCATGACTCAAGGTTCAGTCCCCAGTTAGTAACAGTTCATTCTCCATGTCTCAAGGTTCAGTCCCCAATTAGTAACAGTTCATTCTCCATGTCTCAAGGTTCAGTCCCCAGTTAGTAACAGTTCATTCCCCATGACTCAAGGTTCAGTCCCCAGTTAGTAACAGTTCATTCTCCATGTCTCAAGGTTCAGTCCCCAATTAGTAACAGTTCATTCTCCATGTCTCAAGGTTCAGTCCCCAGTTAGTAACAGTTCATTCCCCATGTCTCAAGGTTCAGTCCCCAGTTAGTAACAGTTCATTCTCCATGTCTCAAGGTTCAGTCCCCAGTTAGTAACAGTTCATTCCCCATGTCTCAAGGTTCAGTCCCCAATTAGTAACAGTTCATTCTCCATGTCTCAAGGTTCAGTCCCCAATTAGTAACAGTTCATTCTCCATGTCTCAAGGTTCAGTCCCCAATTAGTAACAGTTCATTCCCCATGACTCAAGGTTCAGTCCCCAGTTAGTAACAGTTCATTCTCCATGTCTCAAGGTTCAGTCCCCAATTAGTAACAGTTCATTCTCCATGTCTCAAGATTCAGTCCCCAGTTAGTAACAGTTCATTCCCATGACTCAAGGTTCAGTACCCAGTTAGTAACAGTTCATTCTCCATGTCTCAAGCTTCAGTCTCCAGTTAGTAACAGTTCATTCCCCATACCTTGATTTTCAGTCCCTGGTTAGGTACAGTTCATTCCTCATGTCTCTGTCTTCAGCTCCCACTTAGAGACAGTGCATGCAGTGAATGACTAAAATCAGATGCCATCGGCAATGAACTTGCTTTTCTTTTCCTGTGAATGGTAATTTACATGCACAACCGAACAATATACGTTTACATGTCTGTAATAAAGTATCTAAGAGTGAAAATTAGAATCATTGACTGACTGATTTAAAGTAGATTGTGTAATTAAATACAGCCTACTCTTAATTTGAAGAGAAATCAAATCACTTTCTCTCTAGAAATATGGACATTACTTGGGAATTGGAGTTTGAGGATTTATTGGGATCGCTCTCGGGATACAATAGATGTGATTGGGGAATTGGAGTTTGAGGATTTATCAGGATCATTCTTGGGAGACAATAGATATGATTGGGGAATTGCAGTTTGAGGATTCAATAGTGTAATAAATTATTTATGAAGGATAGAATCCCTTCAATCTTTGGGTGTTTATAAAAACGGGGTCAGTATAGATCAATAAGTTACTGACCGAGTTCAGCTACAGAAACCTTCACTGATCCATGATGAATTATTTGGAGATAGATTCCAGGACATTTCATTTACCTAAACAGATATTTAACTGAAGCTGTGTACAATTTGTGGCTGAGGTGCAGCATTATCACTGCCACTACTGAGCCAGATCTCTGCATCAAGTAATGACCCTCAGTTAGTCCGCTCCTCCTATTTTTTTTAATTCATTGGATGTGGGCGTCGCAGGCCAGGCCAGCATTTATTGCCCATCCCTAATTGCCCTTGAAATGAATGGCTTGCTAGGCCATTTCAAGGGCATGTAAGAGTCAACCACATCGCTGTGGATCTGGAGTCACATGTAGGCCAGACCAGGTAAGGACAACAGATTTCCTTCCCGAAAGGACATTAGTGAACCAGATGGGTTTTTACAACAATCGACAATGGTTTCATGGCCATCATTAGACGAGCTTTAAATTCCATATTTATTTAATTGAGTTCAAATTCCACCTTCTGCTGTGGTAGGATTCGAACCCTTTCTCCAGAGCAATACCTGGGTTACTAGTCCAGGAACAATACCAGTACGCCACCGCCGCCCTTTCAATTGCCTCCGATCAGGAGATTGACAGTTCCTCCCATCAATCTGCAAACACAGTGACCAAAGCCCCGCTCACACATTTGACTAGCACTGTGTAACATATCTCTTATTTTATTCTTTCATGGGTTGTGGTTACCGTGGTCATGGCCAGCATTTATTTCACATCCCTAATTGTCCTTGAGAAGGCGATAGTGAGCCGCCTTTATAAACCCCTGCAGACCATGTGGTGTAGGTCCACGCACAGTGCTGTGAGGCAGGGATTTCCAGGATGCTGACCCAGCGACAGTGAAGGAATGGTGATATTATTCCAAGTCATATTGGTGTGTGACTTGGAGGGACACTTGCAGATGATGGTGTTCCCATGCATCTGCTGCCCTTGGCTTTGCAGGTGGTAGAGATAATGGATCCGGAATGTACTGTCAAAGAAGCCTTGGCAAGTTTCTGCACTGCAAGTTGCAGATGGTACACACTGCTACTACTGCGTGCCGGTGGTGGAGGGAGTGAATGCTTAAGGTGGTGGATTGGGTGCTGATGAATCATGCTGCTTTGTCCTGTATGGTGTCGGGCTTCTTGGGTGTTGTTGGAGCTGAACTCAGATTAGCTTAACATCTGTCATAGGGAAAATATTATAAGCTATTATTAAAAATGTTATAGCAGGGCATTTAGCATCATTCAAGGTATTCAGGCAGAGTCAACGTGGCGTGGTGAAAGGGAAATTATGTTTAGCCAATTTACTGGAGTTCGTTGAAGAGGTAACATACGTTGTGGATAAAGGGGGACCGGTGGATATACTGTGCTTAGATTTCAAGAAGGCGTTTGATCAACAGTTATGACAGAAAATAAAAGCTCATGGTGTGGGGTGCGGGGGTGGGGTGGGGGTAACATATTGGCATGGATAGAAGATTGACTAGCTGACAGAAAACAGAGAGTAGGCAGAAATTGGTCATTGTCTGGTTGGCAAGATGTAACGAGTGGTGTGCCACAGGGATCGGTGATGGGGCCTCAACGTTTTACAATTTATATAAATGACTTGCATGAAGGGACCAAAGGTATGGTTACCAAATTTTCTGATGACACAAAGAGAGGTAGGGAAATAAGTTGTGAAGAGGACATAAGGAGGCTACAAAGGGATAGAAAGGTTATGCGACTGGCTAAAGATCTGACAAATGGAGTATAATGTGGGAAAATGTGAAATTGTCCACTTTCACAGGAAGAATAAAAACGAGGCATATTATCTAGATAGTGAGAGATTGCAGAGATCTGAAATGCAGAAGAATCTGGGTGCCCTCGTGCATGAATTGCAAAAGATTAGTACGCAGGTAGAGCAAGTAATTAGGAGGGATAATAGAATGGTATCATTTATTGTGAGGGGAATTGAAGACAAAAGTTAAAGAGGTTATGCTTCAGTTATACAGGACATTGTTGAGACCAAATCTGGAGTACTGTGTACAGTATTTGGCTCCTTATTTAAGGAAGGATGGAAATGCATTGGATGCTTTTCACAGAACGTTTACTGGACTAATAACTGGAATGGGTGGGTTGTCTTTTGAGAAAAGGGTGAACAGGCTAGGCTGGAGTTTATAAGAGTAAAGGATGATTTGATTGAAACATGTAAGATTCTGAGGGATCTTGACAGGTTGGATGTAGGAAAGATGTTTCCTCCTGTGGGATAATCTAGGACTAAGGGTCACTGTTTCGAAATAAGAGGTCACCCATTTAAGAGAGAGATGAAGAGAGGGTTGTGAATCTTTGGAACTCTCTTCTTCAAAAGGCAGTGGAAGCTGGGTCTTTGAATACTTTTAAGACAAAGGTAGATAGATTCTTGATAAGCAAAGGAATGAAAGGTTATCGGCGGTAAACGGGAATGTGGAGTTGAGGTTACAATCAGAGCAGCAATGATCTTGTTGAATGGCAGGGCAGGTTCGATGGGCCATGTGACCTACTCCTGCTCTTATTTCGTATGTCCGTACATTTATCCCGGTGGGGGATGCAGCAATGGTAATGCCATTAAATGTCAAGGGGCGATGGATAGTTTCTCTCTTCCTGGAGATGCTGCTTGCCTGGTACTTGTGTGGCGTGAATACAACTTACCACTTACCAGCTCAAGCCTGAATGTTGTCCAGGTCTTTCTGCAGTGGAGAGAGATGCAGCTGCTTGCAGAACACCTGGGCAGGTTCAACCATGATCGCCCACAGTTCAACTCGAGAGTCACAGAACTGAGCTGTTAACTCTGTTTCACTCTCCATAGATGCTGCAGGACCTGCTGAGTCTTTCCAACATTTTCTGGTTATTATTTTGTTTAAATAATCACTAACAGAACGGGCAGGCTCAAACACAGTCTGGCTTCCTTGAACACCCTGCATTTCCTGCACACACGCACTGTTCCTCCCTGCTGGTAATCCGGGCATTTCCAATGACATAAACAAAAACAGAAAATGTTGGTAATTCTCAGCAGGTCAGACAGCATCTATGGAGAGAAGAGCAGAGTTAATGTTTCAGGTCAATGACCTTTCCTCAGAATCCGATTCACAGGAAGTATTAATAAACTAAATCTCAAAATGTCTTGGTAAAAGATGCAGGTGTAAAGGACCATCCACAGGGAGAAAAAAGGTAGAGAGGAGCAAAGCTTTCGGAAGGGAATTCCAGATTTTAGGAGCTGGGCAGCTGAAGATACTGCCCCAATGGTGAAAATCAGGGATGTAACATAATTGGAGGAGTGCAGGCATTTCAGAGGATGATAAGGCTGGAGGAGATTACAGAGAAAGAGAGGGGTAAGACCACAGAGGGATTTGAATGTAAAAGATAATTTTTAAATCGCAGCATTGCTGGAGCGGGAGACAATGGCGGTCAGTGAGCACAGGGTTGATTGGTGAACGGGACATGCTGTGCTTCAAATGCAAACAGCGGAGTTTTGTATGAGCTGAAAATTAGGGAGGGCTAAGCTGGGATTCTGGCCAGGAGACCACTGAAATACTTGAGTCGAGAGGGAACAACGATAAGGATGAATGTTTCAGCAGCAAATGAGCTAAAGCAGGAGCAGAGGCCGCCGATGTTAAGGAGGTGAAATAAGCTGTCATGGTGATGCAGATTATGCGTGGTCAGTAGCTCAGTTCAGGGTCAAAATGGACACTGAGGTTGCAAACACTTCGACTAGGCCTCAGACAGTTGCCAGGGAGAGGGATGTTGCTGGTGGCTGGGAAAGTATTTTTCATCAGTGGCCGAAGACGATGGCTTTGGGCTCTCCAATATTTTTTCAATTCGATTAAATTTATGTTCATGAAATACTGGACGTCGGACAAGCCATGTGAAAAGTCAATGGCTGTGCCACTGGACCACGTGGTGGTCATGAGGTAGAACTGGCGGTAGCCAGTGGCATTTCGAGTCTGCATTAAGTTTTTGGATGTCACTGAGAGGCAATATGCAGATGAGTCTAAGGAGGGTTCCAGGATATATTGTGGGGGCACTCGAGAGGAAACAGTGGTCGAATGGGAGAGAAGCCTTTGAAGGTGATTGAAGATGATACTGTGGATACTATTGGATAGATTAGAGTGGAACCAGGAGAGGATCATTCCACCCAACTGGACAATGGAGGAGAGGTGTTGTCGAAGGATGATGTGGTCAACGATGGCAAAATCTGCAGCTTGGTCGTGAAGAAAGAGGAAGAACGTGCACTGATCACAGTCAGATAGGATGTTATTTGGAACTTTGATAAGGACCTGCATCAGTGCTGTGCCTTGGGAGTAAAGCTGATTGGATGGGCTCAAACATAGCGTTCCTGGAAAGATGGGCCTGCATTTTGGATATGACAACATGTTCATGAGCTTGACAGGAAAGGGAGTTTGGAGATAGGATGGTAGTTTGCAAAGACACAGTGTTCAAGGGTGTTTCTGTTGAGAGGATAATGACAACAGAAAGGGAGGAGGACAGGCCCTGAAGAGAGGAAGCCATTAACAATATCAACTAACATGGGGATTAGGAGGGGAAGGGGTGGTTAGTTAAATAATTACAGAAGTAGCTGCAGGCTTGTCGGCTCATCTGAATCCCAGATGGAAAATATGATGGGGAAGCCACATACGACAGTGATCCGTCCATTTCTCTAGCACAATGACTGTTCTCAAAATATTTCTGGTCTGGATGCTTTTCTGGTTCTAATAAGTCAGTGTTGTGGGTTCTGCAGGTAATGAACACACCCTGGGTAAAGATCAGTTGCACAATGCAGTCATAAACACAACCTTCAGCCTGATCAGTTCAATCCTCCCCCACCCTATTCTCTAGCACAGTGCTGAATCTGAATCGCACACCATCTCATTCAGATTGGATTGTCCTGATCCTTTAACCAAAGTCATTAGAAGTAATTTAGTCAAAATGACGAAACGTCCCCCAAATCATTCCGAAGAACCCACACCGAAACCGGTTTCTCTGTCCCGAATTCGGTTTCATTCTGCAGCATATATCCTCTATTATCAAACTATGAACGGGCAGAGATAGCAAGGGACAAAGATTGTGGTTATTTTATTGGAGTCACACTGCATACAGAAGGGCAAAGTGAACCATCTAATTTAACACGGTATTTATTTGGAATTATTTTCCCTTTAGATCATGAGCTTCTTCTTGGAGCTGATTTTAGTTCACCATAAATGCAAGTCTTTCAAATTATTAATCTCAGTATCAGGCTTTTTACAATGTTCACCTGATCTGGATTGCCATGGAGTACTTTAATCCCCTTCTCCATGATTACAGCTAGTTTATAATGCTATTCACTTACTCACAAGAGAGCAATGATCATAAAATCAGAGAGACAATTTCCAGTTCATAAGTAACAGTCTCGGTCCTGATCACTGACTGGAAATTATTCTGCAAATGTGTGCGGAAAACAAGCAAAACCTTTGTATCATTGGCTGGCTGATGGTTATTGGTGGTATTGCAAAGTTATCTTTTCATTTCATTTCAATAACGATTTGGCAACAGATTCAATTAATTGTGCGCCTGAGAAACTGAAATGTTCATGAATTTCATAATTATAATTTACATTTAGTATTGCTGAAATTAGAGACATGGGCCAGAAATTTATGCCACCCCAACGAGGTGGATGGTGGCGGGGGCTATGGCGTAAAATGGAGCGGGAGGCTTCGGGGGCCTTCCCAACCTGCTCCTCTTACGTCCCTCTTACCTTCTGGGAGCAGAGAGGAGTGGAGCAGACCTGTGGGGAGAATGCCGAGAGCGGAGCCTATAAATCGAACCCGAGGATCAAGGCCCAGTCTCTTACCTTCCGGGAGAGCAGTCCAGGTGCACCAGAGTTTGAAAGATTAACGTCACAGGAAAGCTGCAAGTTGATTGGTTGGCGAATCACTGCTGTTAGGGAATAGCTCGAAATAGCTGGGTAAGTATCTAAGGTAAGAAAGGTTTATAGTTTGTTTCATATATCGTAAAGGGTGTTTTTTTAGGGAGTTCTGCAGTCACAAGGACCAGGGGAGAAGGGCCCTAAAAAAATTGATATTATTTGACATTAAAATCTTCTGAAAGGTTTAATTTAAAGGGTTAAGTCATGGCAGGAGAGCTCAAAGTCGTGATGTGCTCCTCGTGCTCTATGTGTGAAGCCGGGAACAATTCCAGTATCCAGAACCAGCATATGTGCACAAAGTGTCTCCAGCTGCAGCTCCTGGAAGCCCGGGTTTCAGAGCTGGGGCAGCAGCTGGGGACACTGTGGAGCATCCACGAGGCGGAGAGTATCGCGGATAGCATGTATAGAGAAGTGGTCCAAACGCAGGCTCAGAATCCAGAGACAAGAAGGGAATGGGTGACCGCCAGGCAGAGCAACAGGACGAGACAGGCAGTGCATGAATCTCCTGTGGCAATTCCCCTGCAAAACAGGTATACTGCTTTGGATACTGTTGGGAGGAATGGCCTGTCAGGGGAAAGCAGCAACAGCCCAATTCATTGCACCATGCTTGGCTCTGCTGCTCAGGGGAGGAGTAAAAAGTGTGGGAATGCAATATTTATAGGGATTTAATTGTAAGGGGAATAGATAGGCGTTTCTGTAGCCTCAAAAAAGACTCCTGGATGGTATGTTTCCTCCCTGGTGCGAGGGTCAAGGATGTCTCAGAGCGTTTACAGGACATTCTGAACGGGGAAGGTGAACAGCCAGTGGTCATGATACACATTGGCACAGACGACATAGGTAAAAAAAGGATGGGGCCCTAAAGGCAGAATATAGGGAGCTAGAAAGTAAGTTGAAAAGTAGGACCTGAAAGGTGGTGATCTCAGGATTATTACCAGTGCCACGTGCTAGTCAGAGTGGAAATAGCAGGATATATCAGATGAATACGTGGCTGAAGAGATGGTGTGAGGAGGAGGGTTTTAGATTCCTGGGACATTGGGACCGGTTCTGGGGTAGGTCAGACCAGTACAAACCGAAGGGGTTACACCAGGGCAGGACTGGGACTGATGTCCTGGGGGGAGGGGGGGGTGGTATTTGCTGAAATGGTTGGGGAGGGTTTAAACTAAAATGGCAGAGGGATGGGAAACTTTGCAAGGGCTCATAGGAGGGGGGAATCAAAGACAAGAACAGTAAGGGGAATAAGAAAAGTGATAGGCAGAGAAATCAAGGGCCAGAATCAAACAGGGCCACAGTGAAAAATAGTGAGAAGGGGACAGGTAATGTTAAAAAGACAAGCCTTAAGGCTTTGTGCCTTAATGTGCAGAACATTCACAATAAAGTGGATGAATTAATCGCTAAAATGGATGTAAACAGGTATGATATAGTTGGGATTACAGAGACATGGCTGCAAGGTGACCAGGGATGAGAAATGAACATCCAGGGATATTCAGTATTCAGGAAGGACAGATAAAAAAGCAAAAGGCGGTGGTGTTGCATTGCTGTTAAAGAAGTTAATGCAATAATGAGGAAATATATTAGCTCTGGTGATGTGGAATCTGTATGGGTAGAGCTGAGAAACACTAATGGGCAAAAAACGTTAGTGTGGGGTTGTATACAGGCGCCCAAACTGTAGTGGTGATGTTGGGGATGGCATTAAACAGGAAATTAGAGATGCATGCGAAAAAGGAACATTTGTAATTATGGGTGACTTTCATCTGCATATAGATTGGGGAAATCAAATTAGTCACAATATCATAGAGGAGGAATTCTTGGAGTATATAGGGGATGGTTTTCTGGACCAATGCATTGAGGAACCAAGTAGGGAACAGGCCATCCTAGACTGGGCATTGCATAATGAGAGAGGAATAATTGACAATCTAGTGGTGCGTGACCCCTTGGGGACAAGCGACTATAATATGATAGAATTCTTCATCAAGATGGAGAGTGATGCAGTTGGTTCTGCAACAAGGGTCCTGAAACTTAGTAAAGGAAACTACGAAGGTGTGAGGAGCGAGTTGGCTGTGAAGGATTGGGAAACGTTACTTAAAGGGATGAAGGTGGTTAGGCAATGGCAAACATTTAAAGAGCGCATGATGAACTGCAACAATTGTTTATCCCTCTTCGGAGTTCCGAAGAAGGGTCACTGACCCGAAACGTTAACTCTGCTTCTCTTTCCACAGATGCTGCCAGACCTGCTGAGTGAATCCAGCATTTCTTGTAATTGTTTATCCCTGTCTGGCGCAAAAGTAAAACAGGAAAGTAAGCCAAACCATGGCTTACAAGGGAAATTAGAGATAACATTAGATCCAAGGAACAGGCATACAAATTCGCCAGGAAAAATAACAGACCTGAGGATTGGGAGCAGTTTGCAATTCAGCAAAGGAGGACCAAGGAATTGATTAAGAAGGGGAAAATAGAATCCGAGAGCAAGCTTGCAGGGAACATAAAAACTGATTGTAAATGATTCTATAGGTATGCGAAGAGAAAAAGATTAGTGAAGACAAATGTAGCTCCCTTACAGACAGAAATAGGGGATTTTATTATGGGGAATTAAGAAATGGCTGACCAACTAAATGAATACTTTGGTTCTGTCTTCACAAAGGAGGACACAAATATCATATCAGAAATGTTGGGGAACACAGGGCTTAGTGAGAGGGAGGAACTGAAAGAAATCAGTATTAGTAGAGAAGTGGTGTTGGACAAATTGATAGGATTGAAGGCCGATAAATCATCGGGGCCTGATGGTATGTATCCCAGATTACTTAAGGAAGTGGCCCGAGAAATAGTGGATGCATTGGTGGTCATCTTCCAAGATTCTATAGACTCTGGGACAGTTCTTACAGATTTGAGGGTAGCTAAAGTAACCCCACTATTTAAAAAGGGAGGTAGATAGAAAGCAGGGAATTATAGACCAGTCAGCCTGACGTCGGTAGTGGGGAAAATTCTAGAGTCCATTATCAAAGATTTTATAGCAGAGCACTTGGAGAACCGTGGTAGAATCGGGCAGAGTCAGCATGGATTTACGAAAGGGAAATCATGCTTGACAAAACTACTAGAATTCTTCGAGGATGTAAGTAGTAGAATTGATGAGGGGGAGCCAGTGGATGTGGTTTATTAGGACTTTCAGAAGGCTTTCGACAAAGCCCCACATAAGAGATTAGCATGTAAAATTCAAGCATATGGAATTGGGGGTAGTGTATTGCGAGGGATATAAAATTGTTTGGCAGACAGGAAACAAAGAGTCGGGACAAATGGGTCTTTTTCCGAATGGCAGGCAGTGACTAGTAGGGTACCGCAGATATTGGTGCTAGGACCCCAGCTATTAACAATGTACATTAATGATTTAGATGAGGGAACTAAATGTAATATCTCCAGATTTGCAGATGACACAAAACTGGATGGGAGTGTGAGTTGTGAGGAGGATGTAGAGAGGCTTCAGGGTGATTTGGACAAGTTGAGTGAGTGGGATAATGCATGGTAGATGCAGTATAATGTGAATAAATGTGAGGTTATCCACTTTCGTAGCAAAAGCAGGAAGGCAGATTACCTGAACGGCTATAAACTGAGCGAGGGGAATATGCAGTGAGACCTGGGTGTTGTCGTGCACCAGTCGCTGAAGGTAAGCATGCGGGTGCAACAGATGTTAAAAATAGAAAATGGATGTTGGCCTTCATAGTGAGAGAATTCGAGTACAGGAGCAGGGATGTCCTGCTGCAATTATACAGGACCTTGGTGAGGCCACACCTGGAATATTGTGTACACTTTTGGTCTCCTTATCTGAGGAAGGATGTTCTTGCTATAGAGGGAGTGCAGCGAAGGTTTACCAGACTGATTCCTGGGATGGTGGGTCTGACGTATGAGGAGAGATTAAATCGGTTCGGATTATATTCTCTCGAGTTCAGAAGAGTAAGGGGGGATCTCATAGTAACCTTTAAAATTCTAACAGGACTTGACAGGATAGATGCAGGAAGGATGTTCCCGATGGTGGGGGAGTCCAGAACCAGGGGTCATTGTCTAAGGATACGGGGTAAACCTTTCAGGACTGAGATGAGGAGAAATTTCTTCACCCAGAGAGTGGTGAGCCTGTGGAATTCGTTACCACAGAAAGCAGTTGAGGCCAAAACATTGTATGTTTTCAAGAAGGAGTTAGATATAGCTCTTGGGTCATAAAGGATCAAAGGTTATGGGAGGAAAGCGGGAACAGGTTACTGTGTTGGATGATCAGCCATGATCATATTGAACGGCGGAGCAGGCTCAAAGGGCCAAATGACCTACTCCTGCTCCGATTTGCGATGTTTCTACCTCCGCCCCCCCCCCCTTTACGTAGGGCGGCGGGGGCGGGGTGATGCGGAAAATGGCCCAACCGCCCCAGGCCTATCAAGGCCCTTAAGTGGCCTTGCAGACTTCACGCAAGACAAGTGGGCGTCCTGAAACCAGGAAAAGCTGCCTGTAAAAACCAGGCGGCTGTGATCGTCCCAGGGGCGGGCTGGGGTGGGGGGGGGGTGGTGGTGTGGCGGGGGGTTGGTGGGCCCTGCTCATCGAGCACAGGGTGCCCGAATGAGGGCTGACCCCACTACCACAAGTAGCCCCAGCACCCAACACGCCCCCCCCTTCCCCTCAACCAACCATCCTTGGCTCACCAGGGCCTGACCAAAGCTTTTTGTCTTGCACTCATCAGGACAATATGCAAGAATATCCAATGTAAGGGAAAACAACAAATTATAATTCATGAGAAGAGAGTGCTGATTGGTTGGCAAGTGAACTCTGATTGGTCAAGGCATTGCCATGCGGCATGAACCAGCGAATGGCTATCACTTATTTTCTTGAGCTAAAACAGGTGCAATGTATGTACATATTCTTTCTGTCTGCAAAGAACAGGACCCTGTGTATTAATATGTGTAGCTTCCAGTCCACCCAAATGCGTCTCAGCCTGTGGGCTCGACGGACAATCTTAAATTGTTTGTCAGCATAATTCTTAGTTCACTGCAGATTATTTAGCAAAGGTTGTCCAATCACAGTAAGACATCTTATGTTGGATGCTGTGTTTTGAGTTTTGCAAGCACAGGCCAGTTGGGTATGGCTTGTATCTTGACTATTGCTGAGAGTGGAAGGGACACATGGTTTGTTATGATCCGCCAGTCTTTGCAATGTAGGGCCTATATAACTGGCATCAGACTGGCATTGAAAATCATATATCACGTTCCTCATTTGTGTGGTAGGCAGGTGAAGCTAGCAAAGAAGGGTCACTGACCTGAAACGTTAACTCTGCTTCTCTCTCTACAGATGCTGCCAGACCTGCTCAGTATTTCCAGCATTTCTTGTTTTTATTTCAGATTTCCAGAATCCACCATATGTTGCTTTTATTTTAGGAATAAACGGTCTTTTTCTGAGTGGCAGGCAGTGACTAGAGTGGTACCACAGCGATCAGTGCTTAGGCCCCAGCTGTTCACAATATATATTAATGACCTGGGTGAGGGAACGAAATGTAACATTTCCCAGTTTGCAGTCGACACAGAGCTGGGGGTTTGGGGGAGAGCTGTGAGGAGGGTGCAAAAAGGCTCCAATATGATTTGGACAACTTGGGTGAGTGGGAAAATGCATGGCAAATGCAGTAAAACGTGGATAAATGTGAGATTATCCACTTTGGTTGTACAAAACAGAACGGCACGTTATTATCTGAAGTTGGGAAAGGGGCAGGTGCAATGAGAGCTGGGTGTCCTTGCACACCAGTTGCTGAAAGCAAGCATTCAGGTGCAGCAAGTAGCTGGGAAGGCGAATGATATGTTAGCCTTCAGTGTAAGAGGATTTGAGTACAGGACAAGATTGTCTTATTGCAGTTATACAGAGCCTTGGTGAGACCACATCTGGAGTATTGTGTGCAGTTTTGGTATCCTTATCTGAGGAAGGATGTTCTGGCCATGGAGGGAGTGCAAAGAAGATTTACTAGGCTGATTCCGGGGGTGAAAGGATTGATGTATGAGGAGAGATTGAGTCGATAGGCCTATATTCACTGGAGTGTGAAAGAATGAGAGGGGATCTCATAGAAACCTATAAAATTCTTACACTTTAGATGCAGGGAGGATGTTCCCGATGGCCGCAGAGTCTAGAACAAGGGGTCACAGTCTCAGGATGCAGGGTATGCCATTTAGAACAGAGATGAGGAGAAATCTCTTCACTCAGAGGGTGGTGAACCTGTGGAATTCTCTACTGCAGAAGGCAGTGGAGGCCTAGTCATTAAATATATTAAAGAAGAAGATAGATGTATTTCTTAATGCCAAAGGGATCAGGGGTTATGGGGAGAAAGTGGGAACAGGGGGCTGAATTAGACGATCAACCATGACCTTTTTCGAATGACAGAGTAGGCCCGAAGGACAGAATGGCCTACTCCTGCTCCTATTTCCTATGTTTCTATGTACCCTCAGGATCATATATCTCAATCAAGTTGTCTTACACTCTTCTAAATTCCAGCGGATACACGCCTAGCCTTCCCAATCCTTCCTCATAAAACAGCCCGCCCATTCCAGGTATTAATCTATAAACCTTCTCTGTATTGCCTCCAACGCATTTACATCCTTCCGTAAATAAGGAAACGAGTCCTTTACTCAGTACTCCGTTGTGTTCTCACCAATGCCCTGTATAGCTGAAGCATAACCTCCCTCCTTCTGTTTTCAATTCACCTCACGATAAATGATAATGATAAGCTAATGATATCATTAGCTTACCTAATTATATGCTGTACCCTGCAAACTAAACACCGGTGATTCGTGCACTCGGACACCCAGAGTCCTCTGCAACTCAGAGCTCTGCAATCTCTCACCATTTAGATAAAAGGCTTCTTTTATATTCTTCCTTCCAAAATGGACAATTTCACATTTCCCACATTATACTCCATTTAACAGGTCTTTGCCCACTTAACTTATCTATATCCCTTTGTAGCCTACTTATGACCTCTTCACAACTTAATTTCCAACCTATCTTTGTGGCATCAGCAAATTTAGCAACCATACCTTCGGTCCTTTCATCTAAGTCATCTATATAAATTGTAAAAAGTTGAGATTCCAGCACGGATCCCTGTGGCACACTACTCCTTACATCTTGCCTGCCAGAAAATGACCTATTCATGCCTACGCTCTTTTTCCTGTTTACTAGCCAAGCTTCTATCCATGCCAACATGTTACCCCCTACACCATGAGCTTTTATTTTTGGCAATAACCTTTGACGTGGCACATTACCAAATGTCTTCTGGAAATGCAAGTACAATAAATCCACCGGTTTCCCTTTATCCACAGCACATGCTACTCCTTCAAAGGACTCCAATAAATTGGTTAAACATGATTTCCTCTCACAAAACCATGTTGACTCTGCCTGATTACCTTGATTTTTTTTCTGTGCCCTGCTATAACGTATTTAATGATAGGTGCTAACATTTTCCCTGAGAGAGATGTTAAGTTAACTGGCTGTAGTGTCCTGCTTTCTGTTTCCCTCCCTTTTTGAATAAAGGAGTTACATTCGCTATTTTCCAATCTAACAGAACCTTCCACATATCTAGGGAATTTTGGAAAATTAAAACTAACACATCAAATATCTCACTAGCCACTTCTTTTAACACCCTAGGATGAAGTCTGTCAGAACCCGAGGACATGTCAGCCTGCAGCTCCAACAAGTTGTTCAGTATCACTTCCCTGGTGATTGTAATTTTCTTGAGTTCCTCCCTCCCTTCCATTTCCTGACTTACAGCTAATTCTCAGATGTTACTTGTGTCATCAGTTGTGATGACCAATGCAAAATACTTGTTCAATTCATCTGCCATTTCCTTATTATCCATTATTAATTCCACAGACTCACTTTCTAGGGGACCAACGCTCACTTTGTTAACACTTTTCTTTTTTAAACATCTATAGAAACTCTTACTAATGTTCTTTATATTTGAAGACAGATTTATCTTGTCCTCTAATTTTCCCTTCCTTATCAATCTTTTAGTCATTCTTTGCATTTTTTAAATATTCTGTCCAATCTTCTGACCTGCCTCCCATCTTTGCGCAATTATGTGCTTATACTGTACATACACTATAAATATATTTACACATTATTTACAACAGTAGCATTTTAGTGAGCAAGATTATATTTGGCAGTTTTATTTTGTTAAATGGTGCTGCTTTCAGTAAGTTAGTTTCTGAATGAAACAATTATTTCTAACACGATCCATTATGGATACTGCAACTTATCAATAACATTGAGCAACGACGCAGAGAAAAGGCGACGAGTCCATTCGGGTACATAAAAAGACTATAATTGTGCTCAGTAAATTCAGGGTCCTTACCTTGTGTTGTGTCTCCTGATTCTGCTTCCAGAGTGTCCAGTGAGTTCGCGTTGTGTGTTCCGAATGCACCTTAGTTAAAGAACAATTCCACATTACAGTCATAAACATGACCTTCAGACTTATTACAATCCGACACGCCCTGTTCTTTGGAGCAACGTTGATATGAATCCCACATGGTCTCATTCAAATTGAATTACTGATCTTTTATCCAATGTCATGGAATCTGTGTCTAGTAACAATGTCAAAATTCCCCCTCAACACTTCCATCTGAGAGTGGAGTGGAAGACGATTCAATCAAGGCATTCAAACAGGAATTAGACTGTTATCTGAACAGGAAGAATGTGCAGGCTACAGGGCGAAGGCACGGGGATGGTATTAGGTGATTTGCTCATTCAGAGAGCTGTTGCAGACACGATGTGCCGAATAGCCTCCTTCGGCACTGTAACGATCCGGTGGTCTGTGGTTCAGAAGACCTTACATAGAAAGAGTGTTTCCAATTTCATTGTTCACCAGAAGACTGCTTATAATCAGAGTATAAAAGGGCGCAGATAGCAAGGGACAAAGGTTGCGATTCTTAGAATCAAACACCAGAATAAAATTCACAGCCAATCAATCATTGTAATTTACTAGCAATAGATCAATGATCATAAAATTCTGCAGACAGTCTTCAGTTTATCGATCAGCCTTGATCAGGATGTTCACCCCCATGAGTATTATCCTCCACGTCTCACTTACTGGAACTGAATCAGCAAATGTGTGCCATAAATAAATGAAACGACTGTAACATTAACCAATTACCTATTATTGGTTTGACTGTAAATTTATACTTTAATTTCATTTTTAAAAATTCTGACAGACGATTCAATTCACGGAGCTTCAAGGATTTTGAAAATTAATTTCTTACTTAAAATTATATTTCTCCTGACTCCGCATATCCAATTCCCTTTTCTCTGTCTCTGTGTTACTCTTCCAGGTTTGTCTACCTATTATGGTCCTACCTTCTGAAGTTTCCATTCCTTCCTCACCTCCGACAGTCCTAATTTGCACATAAAACCATAGAATTATAGAAAAGCTAAGGCACAAAAATAAACCATCCAGCCCATCGTGTCTGCACTGCTGAAAAAAGAAATCTAATCCCACCTTTCAGCACCTGGTTCATATCCTTCCAGGTTACAGCACTTCAGGTGTATCTCCAGGTACCTTTTCAATGAATTGGGAGTTTCTGCCTCCACCACTGATCCAGGCAGTGAATTCCAGACACCAACCACCCTCTGGGTGAAAATGTTTGTTCTCATGTCCCCTATAATCCTCCTATCGATCACCTTAAATCTATGCCTCCTGGTAATTGACCTCTCCACTAGGGGAAACAGGTTCTTCCTGTCTACTCTGTCTGAGCCCCTCATAATTTTATATACCTCAATTAAGTCACCCTCAGCCTCCTCTGTTCTGAGGAAAACAACATTAACCTATCCAATCTTTCCTAATAGCTGCAACTTTTAAGCCCTGGCAACATTCTTCTAAATCTCCTCTGTACTCTCGCTGGATCAATTATGTTCTCTTTTGTAATGTGCTGACCAGAACTGTACGCAATACTCCAGCTGTGACCTAACCAGCGCTTTGTACAGTTCCAGCATTACATCTCTGCTTTTGTATTCTATACTTTGGCCAACAGAGGAAAGGATTCCATATGTCTTCTTCACCACGTTACTCTCTGTTCTTCCACCTTCAGGGACCTGTGGACATGCTCTCTAAGGTCTCTCACTTCTTCGACCCCTCTCAATATCCTCCCATATATTGTGTATTCCCTTGCTTTGTTTGCCTTCCCCAAATGCATCACCTCACACGTCTCCAGATTGAATTCCATTTGCCAGTTTTCTGCCCACTCAACCAAACCATTGATATAATTCTGTAGTCTATAGCTATCCTCTTCACTATCAACTACACGTCTAATTTTTGTGTGACCTGCAAATTTCCCAGTTATGCCTCCTACATTTATGTTCAAATCATTAATATATACCACAAATAGGAATGGACCCAACACTGAGCCCTGTGGAACGCCACTGGAAACCGCCTTCCATTTGTAAAAACATCTACCATCCATTGTCCTTTGTGTCCTGTCACTGAGACAATTTTGGAAGCGGTTCTCAGTGTCACAGTGCAACGGTTGATCTGGATAAAGTTCCACACACCTTTTCACTGCCTTTGTGCTAAGCTCCACTGGCTCCCAGTCCACCAGTACATTGGTTTGAAGATTTTTGCCTGCTTATTACAAACCCTTCTTACCCGATTCCCTCCCTATTTCATTAATCCCTTCCAACATACGTTACTATACATACTCTCCGGTCCTCCGGATGTTCCTGTGGAACAAAATTATTCCTCCTTCACCACAATCTCTGCTCCATCCTCAGAAAATATTAGTCAAGAACCTATAGACGGGGCATCTGAAGCTCATAGGAACATAGGAACAGGAGTAGGCCATGAAGGATCTGGAGCCCTTTCAGCCATACAATGTGATCATTGCTGACCTGTGACCTGGCTCTATATACTTGCCTTTGCCCAATAACCACAGAATCACAGAATTGCTACAGCACAGAAAGAGGCAATTCAGCCTATTCTCCCTCCTTCTCCCCATAACCCTGTACATTCTTCCTTTTCAGATAATTATATAATTCCCTTTTGAATGCCCCTACTGAACCTGTCTCCACCGTACTGTCCAGCAGTGCATTCCAGATCATAACTAGTCACTGCGTGAAAAAGATTTCCCTCGTGACACCATTTGTTGTTGTCAATTACCTTGGGTCTGTGCCCTCTCATTCTTGATTCGTTCAGGAGTGGGGACAGTTTCCCCCTATCTACTCAGTTCAGACGTCTCATGATTCTGAATACCTGTATCAAATCTCCTTTCAGCCTTCTGTTCTCCAAAGAAAACAGTCACAACTTCTCCATTCTCTTCACAGGAAGGAAGTAAAGCTGGTAACAGGAGGTAGAAAAGTAGGAAGTGACATTGGAAGGAAGGCGAAACAAAGGTGAGCATCAACTCGGCTTAGAATGCAGAAAAATGTCAAGAAGAAAGGTTTAAGGGTACTCTACCTGAATGCATGCACCATTTGCAACAAGATAGATGATATAAAGGTTGTTACGACCGACCGCTCAAGACAAAGCCCCCAATCAAGATATACAATTCTGATTGTGGTGGGAGAAATACACTTGCGATTCAGTCCCGTCCCTCCACACATCGCCTAACCGGGATTTAGATGTTTCACTAAGAACAGAGAAGAGGGTAAAAGAGGGGGGGTGTGGCATTGTTAATCAAGGAAAGTATTACAGCGGCAGAAAGGACGTTTGAGGACTCGTCTACTGAGGTAGTCTGGGCCGAGGTTAGAAACAGGAGAGGAGAGGTCACCCTGTTGGGAGTTTTCTATAGACCTCCAAATAGTTCCAGAGATGTAGAGGAAAGGATAGCAAAGATGATTCTTGACAGGAGCGGGAGTAACAGGGTAGTGGTTATGGGGGACTTTAACTTTCCAAATATTGACTGGAAATACTATAGTTCGAGTACTTTAGATGGGTCTGTTTTTGTCCAGTGTGTGCAGGAGGGTTTTCTGACACAGTATGTAGACAGGCCAACCAGGGGCGATGCCACATTGGATTTGGTACTGGGTAATGAACCCGGCCAGGTGTTAGATTTAGATGTTGGTGAGCACTTTGGTGATGGTGATCACAATTCGGTTAGGTTGACCTTAGCGATGGGCAGGGACAGGCATATACAGCAGGGCAAGAATTATAGCTGGGGGAAAGGAAATTATGATGCGATTAGGCAAGATTTAGGATGCGTAGGATGGGGAAGGAAACTGCAGGGGATGGGCACAATCGAAATGTGGAGCTTATTCAAGGAGCAGCTACTGCGTGTCCTTGATAAGTATGTACCTGTCAGGAAGGGAGGAAGTTGTCGAGCGAGGGAGCCGTGGTTTACTAAAGAAGTTGAAGAGCTTGTCAAGAGGAAGAAGAAGGCTTCTGTTAGGATGAGACGTGAAGGCTCAGTTAGGGCGCTTGAGAGTTACAAGCTAGCCAGGAAGGATCTAAAGGGAGAGATAAGAAGAGCAAGGAGAGGACACGAGAAGTCATTGGCGGATAGGATCAAAGAAAACCCTAAGGCTTTCTATAGGTATATCAGGAATAAAAGAATGACTAAAGATAGGTTAGGGCCAATCAAGGATAGTAGTGGGAAGTTGTGTGTGGAATCGGAGGAGATAGGGGAAGTGTTAAATGAATATTTTTCGTCAGTATTTACAGTGGAGAAAGAAAATGTTGTCGAGGAGAATACTGAGATTCAGGCTACTAGGCTAGATGGGATTGAGGTTCACAAGGAGGAGGTGTTAGCAATTTTGGAAAGTGTGAAAATAGATAAGTCCCCTGGGCCAGATGGGATTTATCCTAGGATTCTCTGGGAAGCCAGGGAGGAGATTGCAGAGCCTTTGTCCTTGATTTTTATGTCGTCATTGTCGACAGGAATAGTGCCGGAAGACTGGAGGATAGCAAATGTTGTCCCCTTGTTCAAGAAGGGGAGTAGAGACAGCCCTGGTAATTATAGACCTGTGAGCCTTACTTCGGTTGTGGGTAAAATGTTGGAAAAGGTTATAAGAGATAGGATTTATAATCATCTTGAAAAGAATAAGTTCATTAGAGATAGTCAGCACGGTTTTGTGACGGGTAGGTCGTGCCTCACAAACCTTATTGAGTTTTTTGACAAGGTGACCAAACAGGTGGATGAGGGTAAAGCCGTGGATGTGGTCTATATGGATTTCAGTAAGGCGTTTGATAAAGTTCCCCACGGTAGGCTATTGCAGAAAATACAGAAGTATGGGATTGAAGGTGAATTAGTGCTTTGGATCAGAAATTGGCTAGCTGAAAGAAGACAGAGGGTGGTGGTTGATGGTAAATGTTCATCCTGGAGTATAGTTTCCAGTGGTGTACCGCAAGGATCTGTTTTGGGGCCACTGCTGTTTGTCATTTTTATAAATGACCTGGATGAGGGTGTAGAAGGGTGGGTTAGTAAATTTGCGGATGACATGAAGGTCGGTGGAGTTGTGGATAGTGCCAAAGGATGTTGTAGGTTACAGAGGGACATAGATAAGCTGCAGAGCTGGGCTGAGAGATGGCAAATGGAGTTTAATGCAGAAAAGTGTGAGGTGATTCACTTCGGAAGGAGTAACAGGATTGCAGAATACTGGGCTAATGGGAAGATTCTTGGTAGTGTAGATGAGCAGAGAGATCTTGGTGTCCAGGTACATAAATCCCTGAAAGTTGCCACCCAGGTTATTAGAGCTGTTAAGAAGGCATATGGTGTGTTAGCTTTTATTAGTAGGGGGATCGAGTTTAGGAGCCACGAGGTCATGCTGCAGCTGTACAGAACTCTGGTGAGACCGTACCTGGAGTATTGCGTGCAGTTCTGGTCACCGCATTATAGGAAGGATGTGGAAGCTTTGGAAAAGGTGCAGAGGAGATTTACTAGGATGTTGCCTGGTATGGAGGGAAGGTCTTACGAGGAAAGGCTGAGGGACTTGAGGTTGTTTTCATTAGAGAGAAGGAGGAGAAGAGGTGACTTAATAGAGACATATAAGATAATCAGAGGGCTGGACAGGGTGGATAGTGAGAGCCTTTTTCCTCGGATGGTGATGGCAAACACGAGGGGACATAGCTTTAAGTTGAGGGGTGATAGATATAGGACAGATGTCAGAGGTAGTTTCTTTGCACAGAGAGTAGTAGGGGCGTGGAACGCCCTGCCTGCAACAGTAGTAGACTCGCCAACTTTAAGGGCATTTAAGTGGTCATTGGATAGACATATGGATGAAAATGGAATAGTGTAGGTCAGATGGTTTCACAGGTCGGCGCAACATCGAGGGCTGAAGGGCCTGTACTGTGCTGTAATGTTCTATGTTCTATGTTCTAACATATAATTTTTAAACTTTCCAAATTAAAGAAAGACCCAGCCAAATTGTACCATCTATTAACCCCCGAATGAGGTTAACCAAATCAGGTGTCTTTAAACCAACAAATTAACTCTTTAATGAGAAAAAACTAAATTCTTAAACACTACAAAGATGTAAACAACATTTAAAATAGAGAAAATTAGTGTCCTTGCGTACTTACGCTCCTGCCGAAGTGAATTATTCCAACGTGGAACAGTTGGTTGCCTGAAGTCCACATTGTCATTCTATCGGGGGGGGGGGGGGTGGCGGGGCTGGGCGGGGGGAGGTTCTTCAGTTGTAGAACAGTCTGTAGTCTAATTCAGCAGTTGCGTTGATGCTTTTCTTTTCCAGCGATGAATTTCAATAATTACAGTTCAGTAGTTAACGGAATTGGCTATTTTCTTTTCAGAAATTAATCTCGCTTGTCATCAGAATTCTGAGAGTATAATAAATAGGGTTTAAATAAACTGAGAGCGAGCTCTCATTTCCTGCATATATGCTGGTCCAGCTGTCTGTCTGTGTATCTCTCTGTTAACTGTGTCTCAAAAGCTAGTTTTTCAACTAGTTTCCAATGTCAATCGGCAGCAATGTACCCCTCGATCCTCAGTCTCTGAGTGGCTGTATCCCGGGGCAACCAGAATGCTCTCTTTGAATCACACTCTCTGAGTGACTGCATGCCAGGACAACGAGAATGCATTTTTTGACTCAGTCTCTGGAGCTTGTTGCCCTAATGCAGTACTGCTCCTTTTCCAGCCTTAAAGCACACTGCATTCTTCCGGAAAAAAAGCTACAGGATCGTAATCCCTCTGCCCCTGGCAGAATGAAACGCCATTCCTGAAATGTGTTTCATTACAATGTGTGAAAAATGCAATTTGAAAAAAAAAACGCTAACAAATTTTTTCAAGCATTTACAGAATACAATCTTCTAAAATGGTAAGATTACAGCAACAAATTCCACCAGAACATTTGCGGCTTTAAATTTGAAAAATGATTGTCCCAATTAACCCATTTCAAATTTCCAAGGATTGTCTTACAGTTGTTTCATGTTTTCATTCCAAGTGTCTCT
Source organism: Heterodontus francisci (assembly GCF_036365525.1). NCBI lineage: Eukaryota > Metazoa > Chordata > Chondrichthyes > Heterodontiformes > Heterodontidae > Heterodontus > Heterodontus francisci. The sequence continues at coordinate 30,456,026 of NC_090412.1, read as the reverse complement.
ATTGTCCATCACCTCGGCCAGGTGAACTGCACAGCTAGGAGCACTGATCACTACTGGGTTCGCCATTCCCTGAGAATTTTCTCGAGTACCCCATAACCTATGTGGCATCACTTGACTCTGGAAACCCCTGTCCGATGTAACAGTAAGCTGATTTTTTTCTCACCGTGGGGTTTCAAAGAAATTTGACAGGTTTACTCCAACACCTTTGCCTCTTTAAGTAACATTGTGTTGCCCAATCTGTCCATGCAGTCATTTAAATGAGAATTTGGGCAGGTGTCTGCCTTCTTTACCAAAGTGGCTTTTCAAGCTTGAGCCGACCCATCAGGTTTCAGCATCAAGACCACCTGCGAATTCCAGCTTTCCTGACTAGATTCAACTAAGATGCCCTTCAGCAGACACTGCACCTCTGCTTCCACTTCAGCTGTCTGTCTCGACCTAAGAGATGTTGCTTTAAATGAATGGTTCCCCTTATACCCACATCATGTGTGGCAAAGGTTTCACGTCCTGGATTATCCCTACAAACTTTTTGAAACGTTCTGAAAACCCTGGTTAGGACTTCACGCTGTTTTGCCTCTACATGTAAAAGCCTATTAATGAATTTTCCTGGCCATTCTGTATTTGATAATCGGATAGTTGGAGGTTCAATCTGAGAATTTCCCAGGCCTGCTACTGCCTCATCCTCACTATCCTTTTCCTTCTCAACAGTCCCAATTATCTGACATATCTGTACTAGCTTATGCTCCTTGCTGTGATAATAATGTGACACAACCAGTTCTTATTCCAGTGATCAGGGGTGTCAATCAAGTAATCTACCTTACCCACTCTTTTGATCACTCTATATGGGCCACTGGACCATGCTTTTAATGGTTCTCCCTGTGATGTTAACAACACTAATACTTCATCCACTGGTTTTATGGTAGGTCGTGGTTTCCCCCCATTTTACAGGTATGGCCAGTCCTACAAGATTGACTCATATCCTTTGTAAGACCTGGCCAGTAATAAGGTTTGATTATGTGTGATTTGGGCTTCCGAATTTCCCTATGTCCTGCAAAAGGAATGTCGTGTGCATACCTTAATGATCCTTGTCAATATTTAAGTGGTATGACTATCTGTTCAACAACTGTCCTGTCTTTGTCGGCAGGTCTATGAGGCCGTCTCCATTTCCTCCTCAAAACCCTTTTTGCCATACTTCCAGAATTCCTTTCCCCTCAGCTTCTGACAGAGCAGTCTGTGTTATTGAGTGTATCTCTGGATCAGCTTGCTGTGCTGCAATAATCGATGATCTTTAAAAAAACTCATTTGGATTATCTAAATCCCCTAATAATGTTTCAGAAACTTGGCCTTCTATTCGTGGTGCCCCTTTTACCTCCGACAATGGATCCTGTTTAGCCATTTCTCGGATGACTACACATGCAGAAAATATTCCTGGAACTTGTCCCTGTAATTCCTCAGTTTCCTTTTGTGTTCCTCTGTAACTATAGGAGAAACTGATACTTTTGATCCTGACAAATCATTTCCTCGGAGTAGATCAACTCCCTTTACTGGTAAACTGTGGACAACACCTACAATTAATATCCCAGCTATTCAGTCACTCTCTAGGCATACTTTATACAAAGGTACGGGTATATACTCCCCGCCAATGCCGTTAACTAAAACGTTAGCATTTAAGGCGCTGTCTGGTGATAACCTCATATCTTTCCCCAGCAAGATTGTTTAGTTTGCTCCTCTATCCCTGAGTATAATGATAGCTCTTCCTGCCTCACTTACAGAATATGGAGTTACTCTCCCCTTTGACAAAAAATCATTATAACTCTCAAGTAATTTATACTTAACCTCCACACTCCTTTTAGGTTTAGTATCTGTTTTTTTTTATTCACAGCTGTCGCTAAAGCTATAGACTGGTCTGCTACACTCTCCATCAGTCTTTTCCTCTGCACTAGTCTTAGCTACCCCAACAAACCCTATGGCTTACCTTGCAATTTCCAGCACTCAGAACGAAGGTGACCCATGTTGTTGCAATTATAACACTTTGGCTTTGGAACCTCACTTCTACCTTCAGCACCTCCTTTCTGACCTAAGGAGGTGATCCTGGGGCATTCCCAGCTGTTCCTTCTTGTCCCCGGCTACGTGCCTTCCTTTCACTCTCCCATTTTCTATCCTTCTTGGGATAATGGAGGTGATAGACAAAATAGGTTGGCTTATTCACAAGCCCAAAATCATCAGCAATCTCTACTGCTTGCCTAGCTTTCCAAACTTTCAGGTTATCTATATGAGTTCTCACTACTGAAGTAATTGAGTTTTTAAACTCTTCTAAAAGAATCAGTTCTCCAAGGTTCTATCTTTAATGCCCGTATCCAACGGTAAAAAAATCATTTGCTTCACCCTCTCAAATTCTAAATATATCTCTGCCCAGCCAATCTCCATAAGTTCCAAAACTTCTGACAGTAAGCTTCAGGGGCTAACTCATACGCAGCAAGAATGGCCTTTTTTGCCATCTCATAATCTGCAGAAGACTCTTCAGGAAGCATGGAATAAGCTTCATGAGCTCTGCCTAGCAGCCTGCCCTGCATGAGCAATGTCCAGCTTTCGTTCAAGCCTTTTCATCTGTTCGGATATTTTTGGGGGAAAAAAATGAAAAGATGGCTCTATGTCCCTTTCCTCGAACGTAGAAAGAGCCTGTATAAATTGAAACAACCTTTCATTGGGTCCTGATCTAAATTCAGATTCTTCCTGACCCGAACTTTCCCTCGTTTCAAGAGAATCCTTTTGCCTGAGTTGCATCTCTTTTAACCTAAATTCACTTTCTTCTCTTTCAATCTCTTTCCTAAATGCTCTCTCTTTCTCTCTTTCCTCCAATTCAAGTTTTCTTATTGCTCTTTCTTTTTCTTTTTCCTGTTGAAACTCCATTTTATTTTCATTTCTAACTGAATCCTAGCCAATGCCACTGCATCACTCTCAGACCTAAAAACTTCTTGTCTTTCGTATTCCCTTTCTTGTTCCTCGTATTCCCCTTCAGCTTCATCATCGTCATCATTTTCTACTAATTCCAGATGTTCGGCTATTATGTCAATTGTCTCTGCCTTTTTGGCAGCTGATTTCAATTTCAACCCAATTTGGCTGCTGATTCTTTCAATTTGTTCTTTGTCACTCAGAGAAACATTCTGCTTTCCCAAAACCTCTTCTACAACCACTAATGCCATCACAATGGTATAGACTGTACCTTATTATACAACAGATCTGGTTCTTTTATTTCTTTTTAATTGGTGTTAGATTTATATTCCAACAATGAAGTTTCCAATTGCTATGACACCAGACACGAGAGCAATAAATATGATTCCAAATGCGAGCCCTTCAAATTAGTCTGATTCTGATCCCACCAAATGAAATATGATTTAATACTGGATGAGCCCCAATTAATATGCTACGAACGACTGCTCAAGACAAAGCCCCCAATCAAGATATATGATTCTGATTGTGTTGGGAGAAACCCACTGTCGATTCAGTCCTGAGCCTCCACAGATCGCCTACCATATTTTTAAACTTTCCAAATTAAAGAAAGACCCAGCCAAATTGTACCATCTATTAACCCCCGAATTTGGCTAACCAAACCAGGTGTCTTCAGATCAACAAATTAACTGTTTAATTAGAAGAACTAAATTCTTAAGCACTACTAAGATATAAAAGACATTTAAAATAGAATAAAGCAAATACCTTGCATATGTACACTCCTTCTGAAGTGAAATCTTCCAATGTGGAACAGTCCAAGGTTGCCTGCAATCCTCATAGCCATCAGATGGGGGAAAGGAAGTTATTCAACTGCAGAGCAGGCCGTAGTCTAATTCAACAGTTGAATTGATGCTTTTCTTTTCCAGCGATGAATTTCAACAATTACAATTCAGTAGTTAAAGGAATTTGGCTATTTTCTTTTAAGAAATTAATCTGGCTTGACATCAGAATACTGAGAGTATAATAATAGGGTTTAAATAAACTGAGAGAGCTTTCATTTTCTTCAGTGTATGCTGGTCCAGCTGTCTGTCTGTGTATCCCTCTATTAACAATCTCTCAAAAGCCAGTTACACAACTAGTTTCAAATGTCAATTGGCAACAATGTATCTCTGGATTCTCAGTCTCTGAAGGGCTGCATTCCAAGCAACCAAAATGCGCTCTTTGAATCACAGTCACTGAGTGGTTTTATCCCGAGGCAACAAGAATGCATTCTTTGACTCAATCTCTTGAACTTGTTGCCTTAAAGCAGTACTGCTCCTTTACCAACCTTAAAGGCACACTGCATTCTTCCCGAAAAAAAAAAGAAACGACAAGATCATAACAAGGCCCAAATATGGGTAAATGGGTATGATCTAATTGCCATAATGGAAAAGCAGATGCAGGGTGATCAAGATTCGGAACTTAATATTCAAGGATATTCGACATTTAGGAAGGACAGGCAAAAAGGGAAAGGAAAATAGCAAAATACTGTAGATGCTGGAAATCTTCCAAATGTTTAAAACAAGATATTGCACAGCAAGAAATGCGGGCGTGGTTATACCAACGTTCTCTTTTTTGAGTTTTTTTCAAGAACATTTGCTTTTTATTTGCATATGAAACTGAGCAAATAATTAACAAGGTGCAGTGGGGCTGTCAGACAAGTGTGGATTTTTTTTCCTCACCACTCGGTGCAGCGTGGGTCTGGTTTTACAGCGCCTGGGTCGTTTGGCTTCCTTTTACTTCAATTTTCTCATTTAATTGTTCCACCATTGGACGTATTTTAGTGGCCAATAGAACCCGCAGGAAACTCAGGGGTAACAGGAGTGAGAATCACTGTGATTCAGAAATGGAGAACCAAAGGAAATCCATTATTTTATTGTTCACTATATCAGGTAGTTTTATACTGTTGTGGTTGACAGCTGCCGTGAGTTTCGTGGCGACCAGACTGACAAACACCAATAATTACCGTGGTGACCGCATGGCCCCTGGATATATCGCCACGGAAACTGGAACTTGCCTTAAGTATCTGAGTTGTATTCAAAACCCATGCATTTACGCAGCGACCCAGAGAAAATTCAGAGAAGAGCTGAAGAATGTGCTGAAATCTCTCTGGACACTAATTCTTAGATTAGTTAGAAACTGTGGACAAAATTAAAGACAGTTTATTCACATCTGAATTGCAATTTTAATTCATTTCCCATTGTACAACGTCCTTCTTTTCGGTAATGTGAAAATACATTAGCTCTTGTGTGCACTGTTCTTCGATTTTGTAGCACGCGTTTGATACCATCATGACATTCATTCTTCACACTTCGTTCATTGAGTAAACATGACAGTCCTGTAAATTCGTCACATTTCAAGTTTGCGTCTCAAAGATAATGATGGATTTGAGCATTGGCGTTGAATATGTGGGTAACAGAGGAAGTAGCCTTATATTCGAGATGCTGGGATCGTGAGCGTCAGTTTATTTCAGCAATAAGCATTCATTTGGAGCGGAAGTAATCAAAGCTCCTAAGATGGTATTGGCAACATTCCACAAAGCTTGGTGCGAATATTGCGACTGTGGGTGTCACTATCAGACTCCATTCCTCATTGACAAATGGAACGGGTATTTTGTCACATGGTGGTGGAAGCTGTTACAATTGGACACTAACCAATGTGAAGTTTCACCTCCTTTGCCCCAGATATTTAATTAAAATGTCCATTGTACACTGACTGGTGTCTCCCACTCATCACAGATAGAGCCTTCTTTCTGTGCCGTCGCTAACAATGCCATGAGCAATAGTATTGCTATTCTGTCTCAATTTCCGTAAACGAATGCTAAACGGATGTAGCAACAAATAATTTGTTATAAAGCTATGAAATATTACTTTCAAAGAGAGTCATCTGCAATATAAAGTTGAGGAAAAAGGGCACAGGCATAGCTCTGGAGGGATACAAGATGGCCAGGAAGGATCTGAAGAAAGGGATTAGGAGAGCTAAGAGAGGGCATGAAAAATGCTTGGCGGGTAGGATAAAAGAAAACCCCAAGGCCTTTTACGCGTATGTCAGAAATATGAGGATGACTAGGGGGACCGTAGGTCCGGTCAAGGACAATAGCGGGAGACTGTGTGTTGAGCCGGAAGAGATAAGTGAGGTTTTGAATGAGTACTTCTCTTCGGTATTTACAAATGAGAAGGGGTGTATTACTGAAGAGGACGGTGGGAAGCAGACTGGTAAGCTCGAGGAAGTGCTCGTTAGGAGGGAAGATGTGTTGGGGTTTTTGAATAACTTGAAGATAGACAAGTCTCCCGGGCCTGACGGGGTATATCCAAGGATGTTATGGGAAGCAAGGGATGAAATTGCAGAGCCGCTGGCAATGATCTTTTCATCTTCTCTGCTGACGGGGGTGGTACCAGGTGATTGGAGGGTGGCGAATGTTGTGCCCCTGTTCAAGAAAGGGAATAGGAACAACCCTGGGAATTACAGGCCAGTTAGTCTTACTTCGGTGGTAGGCAAGTTGATGGAAAAGGTGCTGAGGGATAGGATTTCTGAGCATCTGGAAAGACACTGCTTGATTCGGGACAGTCAGCACGGTTTTGTGAGGGGTAGGTCTTGCCTCACAAGCCTGATTGAATTCTTTGAGCAGGTGACCAAGCAAGTGGATGAGGGTAAACCAGTGGATGTGGTGTACATGGATTTTAGTAAGGCATTTGATAAGGTCCCCCATGGTAGACTTATGGAGAAAGTCAGGAGGCATGGGATAGTGGGGAATGTGGCCAGTTGGATTAAGAATTGGCTAACTGATAGAAGGCAGAGAGTGGTCTTAGATGGTAAATACTCAGCCTGGAGCCCAGTTACCAGTGGCGTGCCGCAGGGATCAGTTCTGGGTCCTCTCCTGTTTGTGATTTTTATTAACGACTTGGATGAGGAAGTCGAAGGGTGGGTCAGTAAATTTGCAGATGATACAAAGGTTGGTGGAGTTGTGGATACCGAGGAGGGCTATTGTCGTCTGCAAAGGGACTTGGATAGGTTGCAGTGCTGGGCTGAAAAGTGGCAGATGGAGTTTAACCCTGAAAAGTGTGAGGTCGTCCATTTTGGAAGGACAAACATGAATGCAAAATACTGGGTTAACGGTAGGGTTCTTGGGCATGTGGAGGAGCAGAGAGACCTTGGGGTCTATGTGCATAGATCATTGAAAGTTGCAAGTCAAGTGGATAGGGCTGTGAAGAAGGCATATGGGGTGTTAGCGTTCATTAGCAGAGGGATTGAATTTAAGAGCCGTGAGGTGATGATGCAGCTGTACAGGACCTTGGTAAGGCCTCATTTGGAGTACTGTGTGCAGTTCTGGTCGCCTCATTTTAGGAAGGATGTGGAAGCCTTGGAGAGGGTGCAGAGGAGATTTACCAGGATGTTGCCTGGAATGGAGAATAAGTCTTACGAGGAAAGGCTGAACATTCTAGGCCTCTTCTCATTAGAAAGGAGAAGGATGAGGGGTGACATGATAGAGGTTTATAAGATGATCAGGGGAATAGATAGGGTAGACAGTCAGAAACTTTTTCCCCGGGTGGAGCAAAGCGTTACAAGGGGTCATAAATTTAAGGTGAAGGGTGGGAGATATAAGGGGGATGTCAGGGGAAGGTTCTTTACCCAGAGAGTGGTCGAGGCATGGAATGCCTTGCCCGGGGAAGTTGTTGAGTCAGAAACTTTAGGGACTTTCAAAAGGCTTTTGGATAGGTATATGGATAAAGGAGAATGATGGGGTATAGATTAAATTGTCCTTGACAGAGGACAAAGGATCGGCACAACATTGTGGGCCGAAGGGCCTGTTCTGTGCTGTATGTTCTATGTTCTATGTTAAAACTAAACCTGCCAGTAATTTAAAAAAAATCAAACTGATATTGAGTAATTCGTGATTAGCAAAAGGTCTGCAGGCAGTCAGAATTAGTGTCTTGAGTCATTATCGGCCTGTTATGCGTTTGCACATTATTCTAAATAATAATTGGTTAACTTTGAATCAATTACAAATCGTTCATCTGCCATCTCTCTTCAATCTGCCAGGAACACCAAAGAATAGGAGCAGGTTCTCAACGAAAAGGAGCTGCAGGGTGTGGATGAACAACGAGCTCGAGGGACACAAATACTCATTTCCAACAAAACGGCTTTCCTGGTGCAAAGTCCACAAGAAAAAAACAACAAATATTTTTTGGGGGAAAAATCACAAAAGTCAACAAGTGATGGCAATTCTTTGCAAAAAGCTGCTCAGGCCGCCGTTGGACAACTAGGTAAAGATTCATTCTCTCATTTTGGAAATATCATTAAATACAGAAATCAGATCACGTAATAGACCAGGGTGATGCCAGGTATTTTAGTTTTTATTCGTTCATGGAATGTGGAAATCGCGGCTAGGCCAGTATTTATTGCACATCCCTAACTGCCCTTGAACTGAGTGGTTTGCTAGGCCAAGAGCTGAACGCAAGAGACGAGGTGAGAGTGACTGCCCTTGACATCAAGGCTGCATTTGACTGAGTATGAAATCCAAGGATCCCTAGCAAAACTGGAATCAATGGAAATCAGGAGGAAAACTCTCTGCTGAGACAGTTGTGATTGCTGGAGGTCAATCATCTCAGCCCCAGGACATCACTGCATGAGTTACTTCGGGTAGAGTCCGAGACCAAACATCTTCCACTGCTTCATCAACGACCTTCCTTCCACCATGAGGTCAGAAGTGGGGATGTTCACTGATAATTGCACAATGTTCAGCACCAATCGCAACTCCTCAGATACTGACGTAGTCCGTGTAGAAATGCAGCAAGCCATAGACAATATCCAGGATTGGGCTGATAAGTGGCAAGTAACATTCATGCCACACAACTGCCAGGCAATGATCATCTCTAACAGGACAGATTCCAACTATTTCCCCTTGACATTCAATGGCATTACTATCACTGAATCCCCTGCTATCAACATCCTGGGGACTACCATTGACCAGAAAATGAACTGGAGTAGCCATATAAATACCGTGGCTACAAGATCAGGTGAGAGACTAGGAATCCTGCGGCGAGTAACTCACCTCCTGACTCCCCAAAGCCGGTCCACCATCTACAAGGCACAAATCAGGAGTGTGGTGGAATACCCTCCACTTGCTTGGATGGGAGCATCTTCAAGAAAACTCAAGAAGCTCGACACCATCCAGGACAAAGCAGCCTGCTTAATTGGCACCCACCACAAATATTTACTCCCTCCACCACTGACGCACATTGGCAGCAGTGTGTACCATCTACAAGAGGAACTGAAGCAATGCACCAAGGCTCCTCAGACAGCATCTTCCAAACCCGCAACCTCTACCACCTCGAAGGACAAGGGCAGCAGATGGATAGGAACACACCAACTGCAAGTTCCCCTCCAAGCCACACACCAAACTGACTTGGAACTATATCACCATTCCTTCACTGTCGCTGGGTCAAAATCCTGGAACTCCCTTCCGAACAGCACTGTGGGTATACCTACTCCACATGGACTGCAGGGGTTCAAGAAGGCAGATCACCACCACCTTCTCAAGGACAATTTGAGATGGGCAATAAATGCTGGCCTGGCCAGCAAATGCATTAAAACAAATTGCCAGCCAGACCAGCAGATTTCCTTCCCTAAAGGACATTAGTAAACCAGATGAGTTTTTACAACGATTGACAAATGTGTCGTGGTCACGATTAGACTGGATTTTAAATTCCAGATTTATTACTTGAACTCAAATTTCAGCATCGACTGTGTTGGGATTCAAACCCCTATCCTCAGAGGATTTTCCTGGGGACTCTGCATTGTTGTTCAGGTGGCATTAACACTATGCCACGCCTCTCCGTTGGAACCGCACTGATAACGAGAAACAGAAAATTGCATTTATCTGTACTGGAGGACAGAAAACGAAGAGGAAAAGTAATAAAGGGTTTAAATATTACGGACGGTTTTGGCGAAGTGGAGCGGGGGAGATTATTCTGATTAGCTGGTTAGTCTATAGTAAAGGTGATCAACTTAACATGATCATAAAGGGAATGGGCAGAGAGTTTAGCAGAAGCTTCTTCATGTAAAGGTTGTTGGAACATGGAATGTTTTGCTTCAGAGAATAGTTAGTTGTGGGGAATTTAGATATGTGTTTTAAACAGAGAAAATAAATGTCAGTGGAAAGGGGATGGCAATTCTGTACTCCAGGAACCCAGAACAGATCGACTGCATCAAATGACCTGATCAGGAAGAGGCGTGTGGAGGGTGCGGGGTGCGGGGGTGGGGGGAGGGTGGGGAGGTGGGGGTGGTGGCGGCACTGCAGGGCGGCAGAAAACAGGTAACTATAGACCAGTTAGCTTGACGTCTGTCGTGGGGGGAGGTTTTAGAATCGATCATTAAGGGGGCTATACCTGGGCACTTAGAAAAACTGAAGGTAATCGGGAATAATCAGTATGGTTTTGTGAAAGGGAAATCATGCTTAACTAATTTATTGAAGTTCTTTGAAGGAGTAACATGCACTGTGGATAAAGGGAAGTCCATTGACATATTGTACTTGGATTTCCAGATGGCATTTGACAAGATGCCACACAAAATGTTTTTGTGCAAAGTAGGAGCTTATGACGTCGGAGGGTAACACATTAGCATGGGTAGACGATTGGCTGGTTCATAGAAAAAGGAGAGTAGGCACAAATGGGTCCTTTTCTGACTCACAGAATGTGACGATTGGAGTGCCACAGGGGTCTGTGCTGGGACCTCAACTTTTTACAATTTATATCAATGAATTAGATGAGGGGAGCGATGTCTTGGTAGCTAACTTTGCAAATGACACAAAAATAGGTAAGAAAGTATGCTGTGAAGAGGAGAGAAGGAGGTTGCAGACCGATATAGATAGGTTGAGTGAGTGGGCAAAAATCTGGCAGCCGGAGTACAATGTGGGAAAACATGGAGTTGTTCAATTTGGCAGGAAGCATAAAAACGCAGAGTATTACTTAAACAGAACGACTGCAGAATTCTGAGGTGTAGAGGGATCCCGGTGTTCTACAGCACGAGTCACAATACGTTAGTATACAGGTACAGCCAGTAGTAAAGAAGGCTAATGGAATGCTATCCTTTATTATGAGAGGAATTGAAAATAAAAGTAAGGATATTATGCTTCAGTTATACAGGGCATTGGTGAGACCACATCTCGAATACTGTGTGCAGTTTTGGTCTCCTTATTCAAAGAAGGGTGTAAATGCATTGGAGGGGGGTCAGAGGAGGTTTACTAGATTGACACCTGATGTGAGTAGGTTGTCTTATGAGGACAGACTGTGCTTGTTTTCACTGGAGTTTAGAAGAGTGCGGGGAGATTTGATTGAAATAATATCCTGATCGATCTTGATAAGGTGAATGTGGAATGGATGTTTCCTCTTGTGGGTGAACGCAGAACTAGGGGACACTGTTGTAAAATTAGGGGATGCCCTTTTAGGACAGAGATGAGGAGATTGTTTTTTCTCTTAGAAGGTTGTGCAGCTTTGGAACTCTCTGCCTCAGAAAGTGGTGGAGGTGGGTTCATTGAATATTTTTAAGGCGGCGTTAGATAGATTTTTGTTAGGCAAGGGAATCAAAGGTTTTCGCGGTCGATGGGAGTGTGGAACTCGAGACACAAACAGATCAATCATGACCTTATTGAATGGCGGTGCAGGCGAGAGGGGCCAAATGGCCTACTTCTGCTTCAAATTCGTATGTTCCTATGTTCGCATGTATGTAATCCCACTCAGAACATATCAATGATTTCAAAGTGTTACCAATGTGCATGAATTTCATCTTTTTCTAAGACACCCGCATTCCCGTTGAGATGCTGTTTAAAAATAAATAAAATAATCTGTTGACAGGACGATCCAGAGCGTCAAAAGCCATCCTTACTTTACAGGTTGCCACTTGTCGATAGACTGCTATTAATATGTTATTATCTCTCTCTCCAGTGCCAGATTTCACATTCCATCCCATAATTACGCATCGTTTGCAGATATTCCTGGAATTCTCAATTCCAGTTTTGAAGAAATTATACGAAATTGCACTTTATGCCTTTAAAACATAAGATTCCTTCAGGTAAATGTAGGTTTGAAGATAATGGGGGGATGGACAAAGTTCTTTACTCAAATTCATCACTGTGACAAGGAGTTCAATCATAACTATGTACAAAATGTTAAATTAGAAATGGAATATTCCTGTCAGGACAGATACTTCAGTGAAGAAGAAGAGAATGAGAATTCTAATACTTAACGTTATTACAGAAATTCGCAAATTTATCCTGACTGTTTGTCATGGGATAGTCTGTGGCACCTGTCCCTACTTTAATAAATCGAAAAAAAAATCCTGACAACTCAGTTAGCTGCACTTTATTTAAATTCAAATAGAACAATGCTCGTTATATTTTCATTACTAAACCCAGGCACAGCGTCAGGCGCATGGAATAGCTTGTGCTGGGAATCCAAGTATTATCCTTAGTTGTGGAAATCCTTTGTAAGAAAGCTGAATTTTGGTATCCTGAATGATAAACGCTGAGAAATCAGAAACATCCTGCATTCCCTCCTTTAATTCCTGATTAAGGAATTGTCTGGGATTAATGCGGGGCGTGTGGGGTGGTTACCTCCCTGTGTGGGTGGAGGGATGAATAATATCTGACTCCGCTCATGATCTCTGTTGCATTTAACCCATCGGATCAAAATGAAGCTGATGTATTAAAAATTGTTTAAATTATCGGCAAGCTTCTGAGTGAGAGGATTTGTCACAAATGAGAAAGAAGAATCCACAGCCTACGTCATGTACTAAACAAATTTTCGGCCACAAATCAGAGATGAAAGAAACATTTGGGCAGACAGAAGCCTAATAGGCATTAACACATGGAAACAGATTTATCTCGCAATTGAGTAGCAGAACTGCAGTGTCCAGGTAAATAGTGTATCACTATAAACTAGTACCAAAGGATGCTGAGATATAAGTACAGCAGTGACCAGTCCCTGTGGCTATAAGTCATTGAAAGATTTTTTTATTCATTCACGGGATGTGGGTGTCCGGAAACCCCAGCTTTTGTTGATCATTCCTAATTGTCCATGAGGAGGTGGTAGTGAGCCATCTTCTTGAACGGCTGCAGTCTGTGTTGTGATGGTACGTCTGCAGTGCTGTTAGGAAGGAAGCTCCAGTATGTTGACCCAGCGACTGTGCATGAAAGGTGTTTGGCTTGGAAGGAAACTTGATGTCATGTTATTCCCATGCACCTGTCGGATTTGCACTTCTCGACGTTAGAGGTAGCGGGATTGAAAATTGCTGTTGAAGGAACCATGTTGAGTTGCTGCCCTGATCTTGCCGATGGTATATACTGAAGTCCCAGTGTGCTGGTGGTGGAGATAATGTGTGTTTAAAGTTGTACATGGGGTGTCAATCAAACGGGCTGCCTTTTCCTGGATGGTTTCGAGCTTCTTGAGTTTGATAGAAGCTGCAGTTATCCAGACAAGTAGCCAGTATCCCATCACATTGCTAACTTCTGCCTTGGCGGTGCTGGAAAAGCTTTAAGGAGTCAACAGGTGAATCACCTGCCACAGAATACCCGGCCTATGACCTGATCTTATAATCACAGTATTCAGCTCGTAGTTCCAGTTATATTTGTGGTCAATGGCGTCCCCAAGTATTTGATGGTTGGGGCTTCTTTAATGGTATTATATAATAGTTACAGCCTAGAAGGAGGCCATTTGGCCAGTTGTGTCTGTGCCAGCTCTCTGCAAGAGCAACTCATCTTCTCAATCCCCAGCCTTTTCCCAAAGTCCTTTAACTTTTTACATTCAGATATTCTCTGTTTCAGGCCTCGATTGAATCTTCCTCCACAACATTCTCAGGTAGAACATTCCAGATCCTAACCACTCTCTGGGTAAAAACGTTTTGCCTCATGTTGCTTCTGGTTCTTTTGCCAATCGCCCTAAATCAGTGTCTCCTGGTTCTGGATTATTTGGCCAATGGGAACAGTTTCTCCTAATGACTCTGCAAGGCCCCTCATGATTTTACACATCTCGATCGGATCCCCTCTTAATATTTTTTCTCCAAGGATCACAGGCACTGTTCCTCCAACCTATCCAAGTTACTGAAGTTCTTCATCCCTTAACATTTTCAGTAATTTCATTGAATTTCAAGAGCCGATGGTTAGTTTCTCACTTTGAAGATGGTCATTGTCTGGCACTTTTGTGACACAAATGTTATTTTCCACTTTTCAGCTGAAGCCTAAATGTTGTCCTGGTTTTACTTCCTGCAAGCACAGACTGAAATCGTCAGCGAATATCTCCACTCTGACCTTATGATGGAGGGAAGGTCATTGACGAAACAGCTGGAGATGATCGGGCTTCGTGCAGGTCTCTGAGGAACTCATACACTGATGCACTAGGGATAAAATAACCGGCATCCAACAGCAATAAATATCTTCCTTTGTGCCAGGTCTGACTCTAGGCAGTGTAGAATTTTCCCCGAACCACATTGACTTTAATTTTACTATAGATACTTGATGTTGTACTCAGTCAGATGTTGCCTTGAGAACAAGGATAGTCACTCTAATCTCACCTCAGCAATTCAGCTCTTTTGTTTCTGGTTTGGCAAAGGCTGTGATGAGGGCTGAAGAGGACTGGTTTTGGTGAAATATGAACAGGCCATCCGTGTTCAGGCTGTTGTTGAGTCAGTGTCTGAGGCAGAAAACCTCATATTAAAAAAATAACCTGGATACACATTTCAGCTGCTCTAACTAACAGGGCTATGGACCAAGAGCTGGGAGTTTTGATGAGACTGCATTGCTCTTTTCTGACCAGTACAGATACAACAGGTTGAATGGCTTCCTTCTGTTTTGTAAATATTTCTGTTTCTACGTTTCTCTAAAACCCAGGGAATGGCCTGAACTGGGACGCCATATAAGCGATGGTATGAGATTAGAAAATGCAGGAGAATGGACTGAAATAGGCCATAATACAGGGGATGGTCCAAGATAAAAACATTTGTGGATTTAACTGAACCGGGTCAGAATGTAGAGGGCGATCTGGGTTGCAAACCCTAGAAAATGAACTGAATCGGATCATTACAGAGAGGATGATCTGATGGTGGGAGATAAGAAGGTTATTCGGCAGTTTTAATACATTGGTACGTTTCATCTGTGAGTGAAAATGCAGAAGTCTCAAGCAACTGGACTTCTGCAGAAAGTGTTTTCAAAAAACTTCAAAACGAACACACAGTGTGTATCCTGGGGAGGAGGGGCCCAGTCAGATCAGATAGCGTGTAACCCGGGGTGACTGCACCGAGTGAGATCAGACAGTGTGAAACTTGGGAGGATGAACCCAATGAGATCAGACAGTGTGTAACCCGGGGAGGATGGACCCAGTGAGATCAGACAGTGTGTAACCCGGGGAGGATGGACCCAGTGAGATAAGACAGTGTGTAACCCGGGGAGGATGGACCCAGTGAGATCAGACAGTGTGTAACCCGGGGAGGATGGACCCAGTGAGATCAGACAGTGTGTAACCCGGGGAGGATGGACCCAGTGAGATCAGACAGTGTGTAACCCGGGGAGGATGGACCCAGTGAGATCAGACAGTGTGTAACCCGGGGAGGATGGACCCAGTGAGGTCAGACAGTGTGTAACCTGGGGAGGATGGACCCAGTGTGATCAAACAGTGTGCAACCCGGGGAGGATGGACCCAGTGTGATCAAACAGTGTGTAACCCTGGAGGTTTGGCCCAGTAGATCAGTCAGTGTTAAAGCCCTGGCGGAAGAACCCAGCGTGATTAAACAATCTGTGCCCCAATGAGCATCGGTCCAGTGTTATCAGACAATGTGAATCCCGGTGGACGGGCCCATTGAAATCAATCAGTGTGTAATAGCAGTACATGAGAAATGGAAGCTGGCAATGTTCGGGTAATCCGTGTGACCAGGCAGCAGCCCAAACAGCACCACACAGGTCTTATATTGTGTAAATAATGCGTTTGCACGGCCGCTCTTAAACATTTAAAGGTGCCATGCTCTTGTAAATAAAAAGCCACACAGAATAATTCTAATTTAAGTGCACAATGTGAACTGGGGTCGGTCATTTTGCACTTTGAACTTGCTTTGCCATTTAACAATATACCTGATATTCTCCCTCAACTCCACCTTCTCGTACTATCCACAGGTCCCTTATTTGTACCAACAATCTATCGATCTCTCTCTTGACTGTACTCAACACAGCTTTCTGGGTCAGAGTATTCCAAAGATTCAATGGTAGCTGAATGTAGACATTTCTCTTCATCTCAGTCCTAAAAGGCAGACGCCTTATTCTGCATCTGTCACCCATATTCCAGAGTCTCCAGCCAGGGGAAGCATTTGCTAAGCGTTCAAATTTTTAAGAATTGTATCTGTTTCAATTAGATAACCTCGCATTCTTATACTTTATATGGAGTATAGGCTTAGCCTACTCTGTTTCTCTTCATAACCTTAATTGTATGAATATTGTTTATAATTTTATGTAGGTGGTGGGCATTAACTGGGGATTCACTTGAGCCTCCTATAAATAGTGAGAGACTGGATTTGAAGGTGCATGTATTTAATGTGAAACTCTAACAATAAATGTAGAAATGTAAAAAGATTTTCTCAGGTTCTATCCTTAATCAATTAGCCTTCTAGATTATAACAAATATGGACCATCCCCTTATTGCAGGAACTCATCACTTGAACCTTAGTTTCACTCCTTCTATCGGTAAGGACACGGGGATTTTTAAAAATATTCTTTCCTGGGATGGTGGCGCCCCTGGCAATGCCAGTATTTATTGCCCATCCCCAATTGTCCATGAGAAGGTGGCTATGAGCTGCCTTATCGAACCATTGCAGGTCCATCTGGTGAGGGTACACCCACAGTGCTGTTAGGGAAGGAGTTCCAGGATTTTGAATACAGAGACTGGCTGTACTGAGGTACAGAGTTAGGGCATCCCAGTCTGTATATCAGACACTCAGAGGTACTGTGTCAAAACTGCAGTATGTGGGAATTTGTGGACAGCAGGACTGTCCTGAGTTGTCACATCTGTCGGAAGTATCTGTGCATGGAGACACTCTGGTTCAGATTCATTGAGCTGGGGACACGGGGGAGGACTGCGTGGCCGAATGTATACAGCGTCTGATTTCTGTGTTTTTACAGTCATCATAATCCTGCAGGTTCGAGTCCTATCACGGTCATTAAGAACACTGGGAAAACTTTTCACAGAAACAAGAATAAAAGCAAAATACTGCAGATGCTGGAAATCTGAAATGAAAACAAGAAATTCTGGAAACACTCAGCAGGTCTGGCAGCATCTGTGGAGAGAGAAGCAGAGTTAATGTTTCAGCTCGGTGACCATTCATCAGAACAAGAATCCTTCTTGTAAGACAAGACACAGAGGGATTCCGTGCTTGTTACAGGACAGCTGGTCCGTTGTGACATAGATTTCTGCAGTGAGCAACTCCAGACTGCCCAATCTTTCCATAATAATTTCCACTCACTTCGTCGCAGAAATTAAACTGGGAATATGCAGCTGCTACTTTGATTACAACAATCTAAACTTGAATCTCAGTCCCATCAATGCGGTAAAAATAAGCTGACTCTTCACCAGAAACTGATCAAATGTTCGGCATCTAACAAAGGTACAACACAGGTATATTCGCCCATCAGCCAGAAACTGATCAAATGTTTGACATCTAACCAATGAGTAACATAGCTATATTGACCCATCAGCCAGGAACTGATCAAGTACCCATCACTAAACAAAGCATATGTAAATTGACTGATCATGTATAAACTGATGATCTCTTTAACTCCGGCAGTCAGGCTCAGTAGGAAAGATGTGAATCCCTGCAGTGAGGAAAAAGTGTCCTGCTCCTCAAAAAACTGCATTTTAAATATAATGTTTCAGTGAATGAGAACTTAATTCAATCTCAGGGTTGATTTTTCTGTACAATGGACAATGATTTATACCAACAATGTAGTGAACTGCAAAAATAACCCTTTGTGCTGGAGCAACTTGTAATGAGCAGGCAATGATCTTCTCATCAATTTACTAGCACACTGGGAACCAGTGTAAACTGGCAGAAAGGCAGTGAACAGGTGTGTGGGACTTCATTCAGATCAAGAATTGCACTGGACAGGAATCCTTGTGGATTGGGTAGTGGGTAAATGGAACAAGGGCAGGGAAGAACTTTGGGATCGAGATGATAAATGCTGTTTTCGGGTTGCGACTGCATGGAGAGTGGGCAAGCAATCTTTTGCTGCTGATAGACAGCTAACTAGTAATGGTTTGGGTGTAGGAGAGGAAGCTGAATTCATGGTCGAACAGGGCACCGAGTTTCCATACTTCTACGATGATATTTGTTGAAGACAAGGAGAATGATATCGGTGAAGTGAGAGCTGGAGGGTGCGGGCTAACTGTGTCTCCCAGTTGGTGTTTCTCCACGTTGAGGACATTAAACAGGATGCAGAATCAAACAGAATCACTGAATTGTTCCAACACAGAAGGATATCATTCGGGCCATTGTGCCTGCACCAGATATTCGAATGAACAATTTACATAGTGCCATTCTCCCACCCTCAGCACGTAACCTTACACGTTCTTCCATTTCAGATAACTATTTAATTCTGTTTTGAATGCCTCGATTGAACCTGTCTCCACCGCCCTCTCTGGCAGTGCATTCCTGACCCTAACCACTCTCTGCATGAAAAAAAGTTTTTCCTCATGTTTCCATCGCATTCTCGATCTTTCACGCGTGGGAACAGTTTTCCCTAGCTACACTGTCCATAGCCCTTATGATTTTGGATACCTCTATCACACCTCTCTCAGCCTACTCTTCTCCAAGGAAAACAGCCTCAACCTCTCCAATCTATCTTCATAAATGAAGTTCTTCAACCCTGGAACCATTTTCGTGGATGTTTTCTGCACTCTCTCCAATGTCTTCACATCTTTCCTTAAATGCAGCGCCCAGAACTGAACAGAAAACTGTAGTTTAGGCCAACGCAGTGTTTTATACAAGTTTAACACAACTTCCTTATTTTTGAACTCTTTGCACCTATTAATAAGTCATAGCATACTATGTGCTTTAATAACCTCTCTCTTAACCTGTCCTACCACCTTCAATGACATATGCACATATACAGCCAGGTCCCTCTGCTCCTGCACCCCCTTTAGAGTTGTACCCTTTTATTTTATCTTGTCTCTCAGTGTTCTTCCCACCAAAATGAATCACTTCACATTTTTCCACATTGAACTTCATCCGCCACCTGTCAACGCATTCCACCAACTTGTCTATGCCTTTTGGAAGTTCTGCACTATCTTCCTCACAGTTCAAAATGTTTGCAAGCTTCGTATCATCCAGAAATTTTGAAAATGGGCCCCGTACACCAATGTGTAGGTCGTTACTATATATCAGGAAGAATAAAGGTCCAACACCCTGGGGAATGCCACTACAAACCTTCCTCCAGCCCGAAAATAAATATCCATTTGCTACTACTCTCTGTTTCTCATCACTCAGCCAATTTCGAACCCATGTTGTTATTCTCCCTTTTGTTCCATTAGCTATACATTTGCTCACAAGTCTGTGAATCAAATGCATGAAGAAGCTGTCTGTAGCTTTCCTGGATACTCTTCTCTGAACGGGGTTTCGGGGGTGAGGGGGGCAAAAAACAGCAAAGTGAAAGATACCTAAAACGTTAACGGGATTCATTTCCCAACCTGAAATTCATTCTTTCCTCAGTGCTCTCTAAACAGCAGCTGGAATCCTGCAGCCAAGATAATGGTCCAATCTATCTGTAAAGGAAAAGTACTCACACTTTGCACACTCCATGCCGCAGAGAAAGTTGGCACTCAAACTGTAGCATGGAGAAAATTCCATTCTGTTTTTTAACATATCAACATCTTCTTTCCCCCATTTTTCCACCTTCAACCCTGCAAAAACGTTCTTTTAATCCCATTACATTTTAGTTTTAGATTCATTTCTTTCAAGTCCTGTGGGGTTTTATTCTGCACAGGACCAAGATTATTCAGTATATCCCGGAAGCTGGTGTACTGATGACTATTCAGCCACTCTCTTTTTCACAGATGCTGACCTGCCATGAAAATAACAAAGTAATTCATGACCACTCGCCTTCATCGGACACGTCATCAGGATGCGCCGCAGTGCGCACATGCGCAGACGGTCTCATGCCCCCAGCGCATGCGCTGCGGCCCGGCTGACCAGGACCGCATTGCGCATGCGCAGATGACGCGTTACTCGCGTGCGCACATGCGCAGACGGTCTCATGCCCCCAGCGCATGCGCTGCGGCCCGGCTGACCAGGACCGCATTGCGCATGCGCAGATGACGCGTTACTCGCGTGCGCACACATTCTCCTCATCTCTGCGCATGCGCTGCGGTCCGACCTGCCAGGACCGTTGTGCACATGCGCCGATGACGTCATCGCGTTATTTTTCTCTTCCTCGCCGACGCGCCAGTTTGGCCTCTGCGCATGCGTCAAAGCTTCGGCGCGACTTTTTGTAAGTGGAAGGAGGGGAGGTTTCGTCAGGCATTTTCTTGCATTTTATCTGAATTATTTATTCGTTTTGGAGACTTGCTTCATTTTTATTTAACACAGGAGATTGTTCCAAGGTAAGTTGCTCTGCCTTTGTAAGTTGCTCTGAAAACATTTCCATTGTCTGGGCCACCGCATGTAGCAGGATGAAGGCACAGTGACTGTGATTTCTGGCGCCAAACAGTACACACTGCAGATACATGATGGCCAGGCTACCTGCAGCTGCATCTTCTCCATTCAGACTTTGTTGCCCTGCAAACATGCTGTTGTTGTGCAGAGGCATCTGGGTCTGCCTTTGGACAGGCTCACCCCAATTGTCGCTGGCTTGCATCTCAGACACCAACGACGACAGGCATGGCTGCTGCCATTGTGATTACAGAGGAACAGCCAAGGCCCTTCAGCCACAATGAAAAATAGCGCTTGCTTTCAGATCAATTGTACCAGCTACAACAGGCCGTTCTGCAGAGTGGAACGGCAGCATTCATGAGGAGCCTGGACTGGCTGCGGCAACAGACTCTCCACTGGCAGCAAGGACTGGCTGATGAGATGGAGCCATTTACTATGCCCAACAATTGCCCGGAAGCACCTTCGGATGGAGGTGGCCACGCGCTGGACATCGGTCACGTGTCACAAACCCTGGATCCTGAGCGTCTCACCCCCTGGCCTAATGATCTGATGGACCATACATATGCTTGCCTGTTCAAAGCTCCACTTCCCCTATCTGCGGTACCCTCTCCTTGCTACTCAGTTACACAGTCACCTGCTCCTACACCCATCAGGGCAGTGCTCATGGACACACAGCCACCTGTTTCCCCATCCGACATTGAAACAACCATGCAGAGCCTTGTGAGACTCCGCAATTGCCAGTTGCTGCCTGTCAAGCAGAGAGGGCGTCCAAAGGGGTCAAGCACTTGGGGAACATTCAGCAAGAAGAGACTGAGCACTAAAAGAAACAAGCATGCCGTGTCCAGTGGTAGCAGAAATGTGAATGCTCTTGCTGTGAACACAACTGGTGATAGCAGTAGGCAGGATTAAATGGGAATGGATGGAAAGACGCACGAGTAACATAACCACTGGCAGGGAACTGCTGGGCTAAATGGCCAGCTTTATGTTCATAGCCCAAAAGAAATGTGATTCTTTTCCAGCACCCTCACATCATTCATGTTTTCCCTGAGAGCAGCATTGAACCATCACGAGATAGGGGCAGTAACATCATCCTGCTTCCTACAGCTGAGGTGGGTACTAAGTGATTCATTGGCGGTGTTATCAGTACATGCCTTTACCGCAGAACACAAAGCATGCTCAACAGTAATTTCATTGGAGGGAGGGAAGCTCTGACACTGATGTTCTTTCCTTATTTTCTTTCATGTAAAACGTGCCCTTGAGAAAACAATCCTTGACACTTAAGGACGGCATTCAAGCAAAGGAAGCAGTGCGGGAGAGGACGCAAGGATGTGCTGATTCCTGCATCTGAGGTGGGTAATAAGTGCTTCATTGGCGACGTTATCAATTGGTGCCTTCACTGCAGAACTTAAAAAGGTGTGCACAACAGTAATTTTCATGCTGGATCATGCTGTGGAGCTGGTCACGATGTGGAAAGGAACATTGCATTTATGGATGAATTGGGAATGCACATTGGGATGCGCTTGGGGAACATTCACCAAGAATAGACTGAGCTCAGACTCTTGTGGCTTTGCCTTCTTCACATGGACAATACAGTAGTGGAATCGAGAGCCAAGCGTTCATTCACCACAAGGCTCTCCAGGAACAATCTCTTTAGCTGTGCATAGCAGAGACTCGGCCTGTCTGTCTCACCGGAATGCTGGACACAACACTCATGTATCCATGCACAGCAGTTCCTCGGATACTTAATGAACTTAATAAAACTTTTCAATAATTAAACCCAGAATTGTTGAGGTTTTGTTTTGCATGCTATTTCCCCGACTTTGTAACTGCACTTCAGATATTCAACTATGGTGGGGGTGTCGAGGGAGGGAGGGGTGGGTGAAGAGAGGGAGGGGTGGGGAGAGCGGGGAGGGGTGGGGAGAGGGAGCATGCAAAATGCAGGGACCAAACAGTTGCAATGCCTGAAGTACTGTGGAGAAGTAGAGAAAGCAACTGGGTAGGAGAGAAACCAACTGGATTGGGCATCCGCAGCTGGAGGGAACGGCTGAATGGAGAGGGCCAGAAGCGAGAGGCCGTAGAGAGCCGCAGGGAGCGAGCGTGCGAAGACCTTGGTGTCACCGGGTCCAGGGACTGGCCAGTAAGTCTTTTGCTGTTGTGTTTATGGCGCATGCACAGAAAAAGGCACTCCTCTTCTGCTCCGCTGCTCCCCGCCCCCCACTCTCCCCTTCCTCCCTCTCCCCCCTTCCTTACCTCTCCCTCTTTCTCCCCCCCTCCCCCTCTCCCTCTTTCTCTCCCCCTCCTCCTCTTTCTCTCTCCCTTTCTCTCCCTCTCCCTCTTTCTTCCCCCCTCCCTCTCCCTCTTTCTTCCCCCCTCCCTCTTTCTCCCCTCTCCCTCTTTCTCCCCCCCTCCCTCTTTCTCCCCCCCTCCCCCTCCCTCTTTCTCCCCCCCTCCCTCCTCCCCCTCCCTCTCCCCCTCCCTCCTCCCCCTCCCTCTTTCTCCCCCCTCCCCCTCCCTCTTTCTCCCCCCCTCCCCCTCCCTCTTTATCCCCCTCCCTCTTTCTCCCCCCTCCCTCCTCCCCCTCCCTCTTTCTCCCCCCCTCCCTCTTTCTCCCCCCCTCCCTCTCCCTCCTTCTCCCCCCCTCCCTCTCCCTCCTTCTCCTCCCCTCTCCCTCCTTCTCCCCCCCTCCCTCTCCCTCCTTCTCCCCCCCTCCCTCTCCCTCCTTCTCCCCCCCTCCCTCTCCCTCCTTCTCCTCCCCTCTCCCTCCTTCTCCTCCCCTCTCCCTCCTTCTCCCCCCTCTCCCTCCTTCTCCCCCCCTCTCCCTCCTTCTCCACCCCCTCCCTCTTTCTCCCCCCTCCCTCTTTCTCCCCCCCTCCCTCTTTCTCTCCCCCTCTCCCTCTTTCTCCCCCCTCCCTCTCCCCCCTCCCTCTCCCTCCCCCCTCCCTCTCCCTCTTTCTCCCCCTCCCTCTTTCTCCCCCCTCCCTCTTTCTCTCCCCCCTCCCTCTCCCTCTTTCTCTCCCCCCTCCCTCTCCCTCTTTCTCTCCCCCCTCCCTCACCCTCTTTCTCTCCCCCCTCCCTCTCCCTCTTTCTCTCCCCCCTCCCTCTCCCTCTTTTTCTCCCCCCTCCCTCTCCCTCTTTCTCTCCCCCCCTCCCTCTCCCCCCTTCCTATCCCTCTCCCTCCTTCTCCTCCCCTCTCCCTCCTTCTCCCCCCCTCCCTCTCCCTCCTTCTCCTCCCCTCTCCCTCCTTCTCCCCCCCTCTCCCTCCTTCTCCCCCCCTCTCCCTCCTTCTCCACCCCTCTCCCTCTTTCTCCCCCTCCCTCTTTCTCCCCCCTCCCTCTTTCTCTCCCCCTCTCCCTCTTTCTCTCCCCCCTCCCTCTCCCTCTTTCTCTCCCCCTCCCTCTCCCTCTTTCTCTCCCCCCTCCCTCTCCCTCTTTCTCTCCCCCCTCCCTCTCCCTCTTTCTCTCCCCCCTCCCTCTCCCTCTTTTTCTCCCCTCCCCCTCTTTCTCTCCCCCCCTCCCTCTCCCCCCTCCCTCTCCCTCTCCCCTCCTCCCTCTCCCTCTTTCTCTCCCCCCTCCCTCTCCCTCTTTCTCTCCCCCCCTCCCTCTTTCTCTCCCCCCTCCCTCCCCCTCTTTCTCTCCCCCCTCCCTCCCCCTCTTTCTCTCCCCCTCCCTCTCCCTCTTTCTCTCCCCCCTCCCTCTCCCTCTTTCTCTCCCTCTCCCTCTCCCTCTTTCTCTCCCCTCTCCCTCTTTCTCTCCCCTCTCCCTCTTTCTCTCCCCCTCCCTCTTTCTCTCCCCCTCCCTCTCCCTCTCCCCCCTCCCTCTCCCTCTTTCTCTCCTCCCCTCCCTCTTTCTCTCCCCCCTCCCTCTCCCTCTTTCTCTCCCCCTCCCTCTCCCTCTTTCTCTCCCCCCCTCCCTCTTCCTCTTTCTCTCCCCCCTCCCTCTCCCTCTTTCTCTCCCCCCTCCCTCTCCCTCTTTCTCTCCCCCCTCCCTCTCCCTCTTTCTCTCCCCCCTCCCTCTCCCTCTTTCTCTCCCCCTCCTTCTCCCTCTTTCTCTCCCCCTCCCTCTCCCTCTTTCTCTCCCCCCTCCCTCTTTCTCTCCCCCCCTCACTCTCCCTCTTTCTCTCCCCCCCTCCCTCTCCCTCTTTCTCTCCCCCCCTCCCTCTCCCTCTTTCTCTCCCCCCCTCCCTCTCCCTCTTTCTCTCCCCCCTCCCTCTCCCTCTTTCTCTCCCCCCTCCCTCTCCCTCTTTCTCTCCCCCCCTCTTTCTCTCCCCCCTCCCTCTCCCTCTTTCTCTCCCCCCTCCCTCTCCCTCTTTCTCTCCCCCTCCCTCTCCCTCTTTCTCTCCCCCCCTCTTTCTCTCCCCCCCTCCCTCTCCCTCTTTCTCTCCCCCACTCCGTCCTTCTCCCCCTCCCCCCTCCTCCTCTCCCTCTTTCTCCCCCTCCCTCCTCCTCTCCCTCCCTCCTCCTCTCCCTCTTTCTCCCTCTCCCTCCTCCTCCCTCTCCCTCTTTCTCCCCCTCCCTCTCCCTCCTCCTCCCTCTCCCTCCTCCTCCCTCTCCCTCCTCCTCTCCCTCTCCCTCTTGTGAGAATAAGAAATATTGAAATGTTGTTTCTACAGCTTGTGGAAAATTACCAAGAAGTCATTTTTACACAACATAATGAAATCACTGAAAAAGAGAACTGATAAGGGTATGTAAGTAAAGACCTTGAGACAGTACAGCAGTTAAAAATTGTGCTTAGGCAGAGAAAAGAGAAACAGCAAGAGTTAGAACAAAGGATGGAGTGAATAAGAAACTGCCCCACTAAGATAAAGGCTGACAGCTGCAAGTTAAAACACACAATGGAGAGCCAAATAAGGTAAAACAACAACAAGAGTTAGGGGCTAGAAAGTTAGAGTAGGGGGAGAAGTAAACAGAGGAGGAGACTGTAGCAACTATAGGATAGGTTAGTGTCATAATATGTTATAACCAATAATGTAAACTAAAGGCGTGGAAAAATGGATTTGTATTGTATAAACATGAACTGAATATGTTGATCGGGGTGCCTGCTTGTAGGACACCCGATCTTGCAAGAACGTTAAATAAACTTAATTCTTCAGAGTTTGACTTGGTGTAAATTATTATTAAGTGGGCTATGTAGAGTTTGACTTGTGTAAATTATTATTAAGTGGGCTATGTTCTCACACACTTACACCCCACCCTCTCCCACTTTCACCCCCTCCCACTCCCACAAACACCCCCTCCCTCTCCCTCAAACACCCCCACCCACTCCCTTCCCCCAACCCTCCCCCTTTTCAACCCCCCCTCCCACTCCCTCAAACATCCCCCACCCACTCCCTCTTCCCCCCCCTCTCCCACTAACTTCCCCCCTCCCTCTCCCACTTTCTTCCCCCTCCCCTCTCCCTCTCACCTTCCCCCCTCCCTCTCCCTCTTTCTTCCCCCCTCCCACTCCCTTTCCCACTATCTTCCCCCCCTCTTTTCCCCCTCCCACTTTTTCCCCCTCCTCTATTTCCCCCCCCCTCTCTTTTACCCCTCCCTCTTTTTCCCCTCCCTCTTTTTCCCCCACTCCCTCTCCCTCTTTCCCCCCCTCCCCTCCCTCTCCCTCTCTTCCCCCCTCCCTCTCTCCCCCCCCTATTCCCCCTCTCTCCCCCCACTCCCCCCCTCTCCCCCCCCCTCCCTCATCCCTCTCTCCCCCTCCCTCTCCCTCTTCCCCCTCTCCCTCTTTCCCCCCCTCTCCTCTTTTCCCCCCTCCCTCTCCTTCCCCCCTCTCCTCTTTCCCCTCCCTCTCCCTCTTTTTCCCCCTCCCTCTCCCTCTTTTCCCCCCTCCCTCTCCCTCTTTCCCCCCCTCTCCCTCTTTTTCCCCCCTCCCTCTCCTCTTTTCCCCCCTCCCTCTCCCTCTTTTCCCCCTCCCTCTCCCTCTTTTTCCCCATCCTCTCCCTCTTTTCCCCCCCTCTCCCTCTTTTTCCCCCCTCCCTCTCCCTCTTTCCCCCCCCCCTCCCTCTCCCTATTTTTCCTCTCCCTCTTTTCCCCCTCTCCTCTTTTTCCTCCTCTCCCTCTTTTTCCCCCTCTCTCTCCCTCTCCCTCCCCCTCCTCTCCCTCTTTTTCCACCTCTCCTCTTTTTCCCCTCTCCTCTTTTTCCCCTCTCCTCTTTTTCCCCTCTCTCCCTCCCCCCCCCTCCCTCTCCCTCTTTTCCCCCCTCCTCTCCCTCTTTCCCCCTCCCTCTCCCTCTTTCCCCCACCCTCTCCCTCTTCCCCCCCTCCCCTCTTACTCCTCCCTCCCCCTCTTACTCCCCCCTCCCTTCCTCCCCTTCCCTCCCTCCCCTCTCCCTTCCTCTTCTTACTCCCCACTCACTTCCCCCCTCTCCCTACCCCTTCTTACTCCCTCTCCCCCCTCCCTCTCCCCCCTCCCCTCTCCTCTCCCCCCTCCTCCCTCTCCCTCCCCTCCCTCTCTCCCCTCCCTTCTCTCCCTCTCCCCCCTCTTCCTCTCCCTCTCCCCCTTCCCCCTCTCCCCCTTCTCCCCTCCTTCCTTCGCCCTTTCCTCTCCCTTCCTCTCCCTCCCCACCCCCTCCCTCCCTTCCCCTTCCCCCTCTCCCTCTCTCCCCCTTCCTCCCCCTCCCCTCCCCTCCCTCCCTTCCCCTCCCCCTTTCCTCTCCCCCTCCCCTCCCCCTTTCCTCTCCCCCTCCCCTCCCCCCTTTCCTCTCCCCCCTCCCTTCCCTCCCCCTTTCCTCTCCCCCTCCCCCCCTCCCTTCCCCTCCCTTCCCCATCTCCCCCTGTGAGAAACGTAGCCCACTTGATAATAATTTACACCAAGTCAAACTCTGAAGAAGTAAGTTTATTTAACGTTCTTGCAAGATCGGGTGTCCTACAAGCAGGCACACCGATCAACATATTCAGTTCATGTTTATGCAATACAAATCCATTGTCACGCCTTTATTTTACATTATTGGTTATAACGTATTATGACACTAACCTATCCTATGGTTGCTACAGTCTCCTCCTCTGTTTACTTCTCCCCCTACTCTAACTTTCTAGCCCCTAACTCTTGTTTTTGTTTTACCTTATTTGGCTCTCCATTATGTGTTTTAACTTGCAGCTGTCAGCCTTTATCTAGTGGGGCAGTTTCTTATTCACTACATCCGTTGTTCTAACTCTTGCTGTTTCTCTGTTATCTGCCTAAGCACAATTTTAAGTGATGTACTGTCCCAAGGTCTCCACTTACATACCCTTATCAATTCTTTGTCAGTGATGTACTGTCTTAAGGTCTCCACTGACATATCCTTATCAGTTCTCTTTTTCAGTGATTTCATTATGTTGTGCACAATGACTTCTTGGTAACTTTCCACAAGCTGTAGAAACAACATTTCAGTATTTCTTATTCTCACAATTTCCCCTTTTCTTTTACTTAATCCTTGTTGTTTTCTACATACTGCGGAGGGTTCTCATATGTCCTCTCAAATCCTCTGAGCATTATTTCAGCCGCCTTTTCAATGTCTGTATCTCCGTTGATACTATCCACTTTTTCATTACCTAACAGGTATATACTTTCTTCCTGGCCTCTTTGTATTGACATCTGCTTCGTCAAAGCTGTTCTCAATCAATCGCTGTGT
Organism: Heterodontus francisci; assembly: GCF_036365525.1. Taxonomy (NCBI): domain Eukaryota; kingdom Metazoa; phylum Chordata; class Chondrichthyes; order Heterodontiformes; family Heterodontidae; genus Heterodontus; species Heterodontus francisci. Next base: position 30,427,770 of record NC_090412.1, on the reverse strand, counting down.
CAGCGATCTTGCACAAGGAATAATACAACACCCGATGACTATTAGTATTCCGACAACCATGATCAGGGAGGTAAAAACCGAGATTATCATGCCTTTCCATTTTCCAAACCAGGATTCAAGCCAGCCCGTCAGGGAAGTGTCTGCTCCTGAATTTTCGGCCATCTCCTCTGCTAAAGTTGTTAACCCTTGCAGTGCTCGGGTGATTGAACCATCGGGTGCTGTGTTATTTGGGATAAATGTGCAACATTTCCCTCCTAACATTATACACACACCTCCTTTTTCTGCTAAGATCATATCTAGAGCCAGTCGATTTTCCCAAGCCATTCTACTAGTGGCATCTAATTGTTCAGCTATACCTTTTACCGCATCTCTAGTATAATTTATAAATCTTTGTTGGTTGTAATAAATATAATTTATCCAATCTACATTTTTGTTAATAGTGACCCACCAAAACAAAGACTCGAAACGGCGGTTATTTGGTTTCGGGCCTTGAATTCATCAGGTACCCCTCTTGGGACCCCTATGAAATCCATGTATACCTGGTCGTCAAAAGAGTTCGCTATCGCTTCCCTTTTACCCCTTTCCCTCGTTATTATCTTTTGTTTCTCAAATGCCAAGGTGAATGGTATTGCCAATTGAACAATTGCGCACGTCCCCTTCCACTGGGAGGGTAGGGTCTGTCTCAGGATTTTTCCTCCGCAGTACCACCATAAATCCGCTCTGGGGACATTCAATGATGATTAGTTCCCTCCCCTGACTCTTCCAGTTACGTCCTCAGTCTCTATGCATGACTTCAACTCTCCCATATTTCTGGTTAGCTCCGCACCGTGTCGACATACGCATGATGTGTGATTCACACTGGTGGCTAAAAATGAAGGGGGAGTCCTTGAATCCTTTTTCTCTAGGGGAGGGAACATTATTGACAAGGATATGCAAGTTTGAATACCCCAAGCCGTCTTATCCTGATATAGGGCTAACATGCCTTCCATGCCCTTTCGGTCACGATCCCACCCCAGCGGGAAAGGTACTACTTGAGCTATCGGTCTACCAGATGCACAAGCATAGCAATTGTTTTTGTTCAAACTTTTTACAGGTAATTTTATCCATTCTACCCAGGCATTTGTGTCCCCGTAACCGGTTTCTATCTCAATTGTCTTTCTCAAGTCTTTTACCTCTATTATTTTTACTATGTTAGGATCGTTATGAGAGGTCCCTTTTAGTTTGTTAGATGGTTTACCAATCTTATCTATTGTTACCTGAAAACAACATTTTAATTCACCTTTCTTTTTCCCTTCTCTAACTGTTACTCCAAACACCTTGTTGTCTAATTGGAAGTGGGTAATCCAAAAACATCCAACCCATTTTATTTCCTGGCTACTTTTGAAAAGAAAGAGAGAAGGCACGCAATATTACAGACAGTATTTCCGCGCTCGCGCCGTTATATTAAAACAAAAGTTCGTTACTCATAGTCTTTTTAGCTTTATTTTCAATGGTTCTTCTGTTAATTCGGTTGTCCAAGTTCCTTCCTCGGCCGGGGTTTGTACCGGCCCCTTGATTCTTGTGTAGTGGGTCCAACCTCTTTCTGCCGTTCTTATGGCTGTTTCAGTGGTTAGGAGAGTCTGGTATGGTCCTTCCCAGTTCAGTTGTAGTTTAGTCTCTTTCCATGATTTCACCAGAACCCAATCTCCTGGTTGGATCTTGTGCACTGCAAATTCGAGAGGTGGTGTCTGTGCTAACAGGCCTTGCTTCCTGAGGAATGACAATGAGGAAGACAACGCCAGTATATAGTTCTTTAGAAACGAATCTTTAGTTTCTAAGGTTGGCATCTCGCCCCTGGTTCCCATATAGGGTACTCCGAATAGCATTTCATAGGGGGACAGTCCCACATCTTTTCTAGGGGCTGTCCGAATTCTGAGTATCGCTATAGGTAAACATTTGGTCCAGGGTAACCTTGTTTCAAGTATCAGTTTGGACAGGTGTTTCTTTAAGGTCTGATTCATTCTTTCCACCCGCCCTGAAGAGGGAGGGTGCCAAGGGGTATGGAAGTCCCATTGGATTCCCAATCCCCTAACTATTTCTTGTAATAGCTTCGAGGTAAAATGACTTCCTTGGTCTGAAGTGCTGTGGCTGCCACAGCTTGCACACACTCTGGCCATCCCTTTTAGCTATTTCATTGTGGTTTCTGCCACTTAAAATCAAAGCTCAGCAAAGCTACTATTCTTAACTTGGCTATATTTCCCATTAAGCATAGTGCCATGCCTTTCTGCTCACTTCCACATTCCCCCCTTTTATCATTCTATGATAACCTTCTCTCTCTACTGATCAACTTATATATGATTATATATATATTCACTAGGATTATGTGGATCCATTTACTCAAATAACATTTAAACAGTATAATATAAAAGCAAATATAAAAAACTCAGCAACTGCTGAATCAGAAGGGTAGGCTGAGCCACCCTCTAACAAGGGGGTGTGTATTAGCCTGGTCGGTATGTTTTTCATTCTAACTTTGTCATGTCTGGGTGACAAGAAGAGTGCTGTTGAAGTATAATGTCTCGCTCTCTCTCTCTCTCTCTCTCGCTCTCTCTCTGTACCAGCTGCAAGGCCAAGTTGCCTCAGCAGCCCTGAAGTTATGAAGTCATTTCTGATAAGCTGTCCCTCCCTACAGCACTGAAACTAGCTTGTTAGCAGTACATGACTGATTAATTGTATCAGGGTAGGCTGAGCCACCCTCTAACAAGGGGGCGTGTATTAGCCTGGTCGGTATGTTTTTCATTCTAACTTTTCCCTAGGATTGTCATGTCTGGGTGATAAGAAGAGTGCTGTTGAAGTACAATGTCTCTCTCTCTCTCTCTCTCTCTCTCTCTCGCTGTACCAGCTGCAAGGCCAAGCTGCCTCTGCAGCCCTGAAGTTATGAAGTCAGCTAGCTTGTTAGCAATACATGACTGATTAATTGTTTCATCTTAAATGTTCCCATGTAATTCTGTTCTTAAAAATTCTAAAATCTAAATTCTGTTCTCACAGTCCCCCTTTGATTCTTCAAAACATTTTTAAGAATCAATCCCTTGATGCCACCTAGGTGCCTTTAATGGTCTCTATTTGTCCAGAAACAGCCTTCAACACCCAGAGGGGTCGCACTCAATATGTCGCCTGCTTGTGCCATAAGAGGGGCCTGCGGTAACTCTGTAAAGGCATACGTTTTGCAGGGGCTTCAACTACTTGTTTACAACAATACCTTTTACTATCAGATTTCTAAGGTCTTTCATCTGGCCCCTATGGCCGATATTATTGTTCTGCCACTGCGGGTCTTGATTAGGGTATTTTTGTTCAGCTGGTTCGTTTCCCCCTACCCCGGGAGGGTTTTCTCTTTCCCAAATTTTCAGGGGTCTTCTACGAGGACTTTCATTTCCTTTTTAAACACTCTTACCTCTCCTGACGTTAATGGTGCACTAACAAATCCAATTTCATTATTTCCTATTGGTACCTTTCTCAAGGGCATCATTGTCTTAGGAGACTCTCTATCTCTATCGTCGTCGTTATCGTCGGGTTTAGGGGTGGTCCTTCTTGCTGTCCTTAGATCATATTTGTGTCTTTTTCTCCTTGGTTTTTGACTCTAAATCCCAATACTCCAACATCCGTCCCAATGGACTTTCTGGAGGGATGTTGCCGGCAGACTTTCCTTGTCTCCCATCGTCTTCCTTTTTAGACGATTTATTTCCCATGGTTAACTGAAGGGTCTTGTACCTTACGGTATTCACCTCCTAACTGAAGGGTCTTATACCTGACAGTATTCACCTCCTAACTGAAGGGTCTTGTACCCTACGGTATTCACCTCCTAGCTGAAGGGTCTTATACCTTACGGTATTCACCTCCTAACTGAAGGGTCTTATACCATACAGTACTCACCTCCTAGCTGAAGGGTCTTATACTGCCCCACAGTATTCACCTCCTAACTGAAGGGTCTTGTACCCTACGGTATTCACCTCCTAGCTGAAGGGTCTTATACCTTACGGTATTCACCTCCTAACTGAAGGGTCTTGTACCCTACGGTACTCACCTCCTAGCTGAAGGGTCTTATACTGCAGTACTGAGAAGGTCTTATCCTACAGTTAACCAGTATTCACCTCCTAACTGAAGGGTCTTATACCTTACGGTATTCACCTCCAAGCTGAAGGGTCTTATACTGCCCCACAGTATTCACCTCCTAACTGAAGGGTCTTGTACCCTACGGTATTCACCTCCTAGCTGAAGGGTCTTATACCTTACGGTATTCACCTCCTAACTGAAGGGTCTTATGCCATACAGTACTCACCTCCTAGCTGAAGGGTCTTATACTGCCCCACAGTATTCACCTCCTAACTGAAGGGTCTTGTACCCCACGGTATTCACCTCCTAGCTGAAGGGTCTTATACCTTACGGTATTCACCTCCTAACTGAAGGGTCTTATACCATACAGTACTCACCTCCTAGCTGAAGGGTCTTATACTGCAGGACTGTAAAATTCACTCCTCAAGGACTTTTAGTACTTAGAAGGTCTTATCCTACAGTTAACCATAAGTCACCAAGATAATACTTAAAAGTCGTTTTTCTTACCTTGGTCCGTGCACGGAGTTGCCTGACTTCACGTGTGTACCTGCCGCACTAAATACTCGTTCAGAGTGACTTCCCTAGGATCATTTTCAGTCGATTACTCGGGTCCGCTACCAACGAGAGAAACGAGACCGTTTTTAAATTAACGGGACGCGTCTTCTCGTCTGTCGTCGGCCGCGGTCCCGGCAATGATGAAGAGATCCCGGACGAGCCCCCAATTGTGAGAAACGTAGCCCACTTGATAATAATTTACACCAAGTCAAACTCTGAAGAAGTAAGTTTATTTAACGTTCTTGCAAGATCGGGTGTCCTACAAGCAGGCACACCGATCAACATATTCAGTTCATGTTTATGCAATACAAATCCATTTGTCCACGCCTTTATTTTACATTATTGGTTATAACGTATTATGACACTAACCTATCCTATGGTTGCTACAGTCTCCTCCTCTGTTTACTTCTCCCCCTACTCTAACTTTCTAGCCCCTATCTCTTGTTTTTGTTTTACCTTATTTGGCTCTCCATTATGTGTTTTAACTTGCAGCTGTCAGCCTTTATCTTAGTGGGGCAGTTTCTTATTCACTACATCCGTTGTTCTAACTCTTGCTGTTTCTCTGTTATCTGCCTAAGCACAATTTTTAAGTGATGTACTGTCCCAAGGTCTCCACTTACATACCCTTATCAATTCTTTGTCAGTGATGTACTGTCTTAAGGTCTCCACATACCCTTATCAGTTCTCTTTGTCAGTGATGTACTGTCTTAAGGTCTCCACTGACATATCCTTATCAGTTCTCTTTTTCAGTGATTTCATTATGTTGTGCACAAATGACTTCTTGGTAACTTTCCACAAGCTGTAGAAACAACATTTCAGTATTTCTTATTCTCACACCCCTCTCCCCCTCCCCTCCCTCCCTCTTTCCTCTCCCCCTTTCCTCTCTCCCCTCCCCCTTTCCTCTCCCCCCTCCCCCTTTCCCCTCCCCCCCGGCACCGCTGGTCTCCCCGCGCTGCGCTGCTCTCCCCGGCCCGCTCCACTCTCTCACTCCGGCCATTGTATTCTGCCACGTGTTTGTCAGGTTACATCTCTGTGATTCTTTGAGCAGCGCCATCCTTAGTCCTGGCAGCTGCTGCAGTCGCAAGCTGTGACGTTTTCGTGGCATATGCTGTATTTGCGCATGTGCCAAAACAGCGCCACCTACCGATCGCGTTGTCAACAATTGCGGTCTTAAAATAAACGCTCAATGGAAAAATAATTCGAAGCAAACGTCTCAGTGAAATATAGCAAACATCCTGCCACCTTTCCTAAAGATGAATAATAAGGGCTGGCGATCGTTCTTTTGGTTAAGTACGTTCCTCTTTGCTTAAAATTACCCTCGACTGACGGCATCTTTATTATCCATTTAGTTCATGTACCCAGCACTGGTCTGTACTCCACACGCTCACAGAGATCTACACAAAGCACGAAATTTACCAACTACAGCAGCTGACTCTGGAAAGGTGCAGCACTAAGTCTGTGGTTCCATTAACAACTTCCAGAGATCAGCCCTCTTTCTTCCAATTGTACATTTCTTGTACATGCTGCTGGAGCATTGCGAGTGTCTGGTATCAAACCCTGGTCATATTCTACCCTTTCACTCTTCAATACTTTTATTTGAGCTCCTGTTTGAAGGCCAGAACTGCCCTTCCAATTTCATGCGTTTCCTCACAGCACATTCACAGGACTGCACAAGAGACAAGAGAGTGATTCCAAAGAGTTAGGAAATGTTCAGTCACAATATTCAACAGTCATCTTGCTCATTTTTCTCTTAATGCCCCACCTTGGAAATCTTTCCTCCAACCCTTTGCTGATTCAAAAATCAGTTTTTCATTTCTGTAGTTCGTTGAAACAAGGGGCGGGGGGACGAGCTGTGAGATGAATATTGAATAGTGAAACTTCACATTCCAAGCTCGGGCGATAAGATTCACAAAGGGTAATTTTGGGAGCGCGTTAGACGTGACCTGGACTGACAGACAGGGTCATTCCTCCATTGGGCTGATCATGCAATCTGCCCTCGAGTCCAATCCTCACCATGTGACACTGTATTACCGCGAGTGGGCTGGGCCTACTCTGGCTGTTGTGTGATTGGCTCCTTGGTCCTTTTGTGACGTCACCTGGGGACAGGTTTTAACCCCTAGTTACCAATTCATCAGTTGTAGTTAATGTGTGCAGGAGCTGGAGTTGGCAGCTGGACTGTGAGTGAGTTTAATCCATACAAATGGGAGAAAGGAAAGAAAAGTGCAAATTAATATTAAAATATTTGAATGGTGACATTATGTTTCTCTGCCAGTTGGCAGGTAAGGGACTCTTCTGGTCCCCGCTCGAGCTCTATCTTTTCACTGGCCTGGCTTGGGTAGGATTAGAACCGTTAGAATCTACACTCAGAGGTCCGCTTTTAACCTAGAGCAACTTGTAGTAGAACGTCTCCTGGCTAACTGTCGGGTCACAAGTCCGTCCGTATTTCATACAACAAGCTTATGATATATATATGCATACATATATTCCAAACCCTCCTTGACAGTGCCTACGTCTCTTAACAAACTACCTACCACCGTTTGACCATTGTTCAGATCTTGTTCACAAACTTGGCATTCGTCGGTCGCGAAACACCACCCGGCCCCGGGATAAGCTTTCAAGATACTCACCCGGTATTCCTGATGGCATTAACGACCGCCGAATCCTGTTCTCAAGTTCGGGATCAGGCTTCAGCCAACTCCCCCTTGCCCCCTTCGTTCCCTTCGCCCACTTAATTCCTGGCCTTCACGTGGGACTCAGTCCTCTTAATTCCAGCTCAGGCTGGGTGATAGGGATATCAGGGTCGCAAAAGAGTTGACTGTCACCTGATCCTGCCGACTATGCCAATTGTTAGCGGGAATGAATCTAGAAGAATCACTCGACACTCAGATCTGCTCCAATGTCAAACAGTTTATTTAGTTACACCGGCGGGGAGCAGGTCACTGGGCTGTCCATATGCCTCTCCACTGAACAAAGAAAAATCATCCATACTTATACATTTTCAATCAGTTACTCAGCCCATCCCGGCCGGTCATGGTCCAATTACAACGATTATCGATTATATACATTGATTATTGACCGCATTTGTTGACAGCGCGAACGGTAGGTGGCGCTGTTTTGGCACATACGCAAATACAGCATGTGCCACAAAAACGTCACAGATTGCGACTGTAACAGCTGCCAGGATGAAAGATGGCGCTGCTCAAAGAATCACACAGAGGCAACCGAACGAACACGTAGCAGTATACAATGGTCGGATTGAGAGAGCAGAGCGGGGGCCGGGGAGAGCAGCGCAGGGGCCGGGGAGAGCAGCGTTGAGGCTGTCGGGGTGGGGGGGGAAGAGAGGAGGGAGGGGAGCGGAAAGAGAGGAGGAGGGGGGAAGAGAGGAGGGAGGGGGGAAGAGAGGAGGGAGGGGGAAAGAGAGGAGGGAGGGGGGAAAAGACAGGAGGGAGGAGGGAGGAAGGGGGAAAAGAGAGGAGGGAGGGGGGGAAAGAGAGGAGGGAGGGGGGGAAAGAGAGGAGGGAGGGGGGAAAGAGAGGAGGGAGGGGGGAAAAGAGAGGAGGGAGGGGGGAAAAGAGAGGAGGGAGGGGGGAAAGAGAGGAGGGGGGGGGGAAAGAGAGGAGGGAGGGGGAAAAGAGAGGAGGGAGGGGGAAAAGAGAGGAGGGAGGGGGAAAAGAGAGGAGGGAGGGGGAAAAGAGAGGAGGGAGGGGGGAAAAGAGAGGAGGGAGGGGGGAAAAGAGAGGAGGGAGGGGGGAAAAGAGAGGAGGGAGGGGGAAAGAGAAGGGAGGGGGAAAAGAGAGGAGGGGGGAAAAGAGAGGACGGAGGGGGAAAAGAGAGGACGGAGGGGAAAAGAGAGGAGGGAGGGAGGGGGGAAAGAGAGGAGGGAGGGAGGGGGAAAGAGAGGAGGGAGGGGGAGAAAGAGAGGAGGGGGGAAAGAGAGGAGGGGGAAAGAGAGAAGGGAGGGGGAAAAGAGAGGAGGGAGGGGGAAAAGAGAGGAGGGAGGGGGGAAAAGAGAGGAGGGAGGGGGGAAAAGAGAGGAGGGAGGGGGGAAAGAGAGGAGGGAGGGGGGAAAAGAGAGGAAGGAGGGGGGAAAAAGAGAGGAGGGAGGGGGAAAGAGAGGAGGGTGGGGGAGAAGGAGAGGAGGGGGGAAAGAGAGGAGGGAGGGGGAAGAGGAGGGAGGGGGGGAAGAGAGGGAAGGGCGGGAGTGGGGGGTGGGGGGGGAGCAGCGGAGCAGAAGAGGAGTGCCTTTTTCTGTGCATGCGCCAGAAACACAACAGCAAAAGACTTACCGGCCAGTCCCTGGACCCGGCGACACCGAGGTCTTCACACACTCGCTCCCCGCAGCTCTCTACGGCCTCTCGCATCCGGCCCTCTCCATTCAGCCATTCCCTGCAGCTGCGGATGCCCAATCCAAGTTGCTTCTCCCCTACTTCTCCACAGTACTTCAGGCATTGCAACTGTCTGGTCCCTGCATTTTGCATGCTCCCTCTCCCCACCTCTCCCTGCTCTCCCCACCCCTCCCCCCTCTCCATCTACCCCCCTACCTCCACCCCTCCCTCTACCCCCCTACCTCCACCCCTCCACCACAGTTGAATATCTGAAGTGCAGTTGCAAAGTTGGGGAAATAGCAAGCAAAACAAAGCCTCAACAATTCTGGGGGTAATTATTGAGAAGTTTTATTAAGTTCATTAAGTATCCGAGGAACTGCTGTGCATGGATACATGAGTGTTGTGTGCCCAGCATTCCCGTTAGACAGACAGGCCGAGTCTCTGCTATGCACAGCTAAAGAGATTGTTCCTGGAGAGCCTTGTGGTGAATGAACGCTTGGCTCTCGATTCCACTACTGTATTGTCCATGTGAAGAAGGCAAAGTCGCAAGAGTCTGAGCTCAGTCTATTCTTGGTGAACGTTCCCCAAGCGCATCCCAATGTGCATTCCCAATTCATCCATAAATGCAATGTTCCTTTCCACATCGTGACCAGCTCCACAGCATGATCCAGTTGCCTTCGTTGCTTGAATGCTGACCTTAAGTCTCAAGGATTGTTTTCTCGACGGCATGTTTTACATGAAAAGAAATAAAGCAAATCAGAGTCAGAGCTTGCCTCCCTCCATCCACTGAAATTACTGTTGTGCACACCTTTTTAAGTTCTGCAGTGAAGGCACCAATTGATAACGTCGCCAACGAAGCACTTATTACCCACCTCAGATGCAGGAATCAGCACATCCTTGCGTCCTCTCCTGCACTGCCTCCTTTGCTTGAATGCCGTCCTTAAGTGTCAAGGATTGTTTTCTCAAGGGCACGTTTTACATGAAAGAAAATAAGGAAAGAACATCAGTGTCAGAGCTTCCCTCCCTCCAATGAAATTACTGTTGAGCATGCTTTGTGTTCTGCGGTAAAGGCATGTACTGATAACACCGCCAATGAATCACTTAGTACCCACCTCAGCTGGAGGAGGCAGGATGATGTTACTGCCCCTATCTCATGATGGTTCAATGCTGCTCTCAGGGAAAACATGAATGATGCGAGGGTGCTGGAAAAGAAGCACATTTCTTTTGGGCTATGAACATAAAGCTGGCCATTTAGCCCAGCAGTTCCCTGCTAGTGGTTATGTTACTCGTGCGTCTTAGAACAAAGAACAAAGAAAATTACAGCACAGGAACAGGCCCTTCGGCCCTCCAAGCCTACGCCGATCCAAATCCTCTCTCTAAACCTGTCACCTATTTTCTAAGGGTCTGTATCTCTTTACTTCCTGCCCATTCATGTATCTGTCTAGATACATCTTAAAAGACGCTATCGTGCCCGCGTCTACCACCTCCGCTGGCAATGCGTTCCATGCACCCACCACCCTCTGCGTAAAGAAATTTCCACGCATATCCCCCTAAACTTTTCCCCTTTCACTTTGAACTCGTGTCCCCTTGTAATTGAATCCCCCACTCTGGGAAAAAGCTTCTTGCTATCCACTCTGTCTATACCTCTCATGATTTTGTACACCTCAATCAGGTCCCCCCTCAACCTCCGTCTTTCTAATGAAAATAATCCTAATCTACTCAACCTCTCTTCATAGCTAGCGCCCTCCATACCAGGCAACATCCTAGTGAACCTCCTCTGCACCCTCTCCAAAGCATCCACATCCTTTTGGTAATGTGGCGACCAGAACCGCACGCAGTATTCCAAATGTGGCCGAACCAAAGTCCTATACAACTGTAACATGACCTGCCAACTCTTGTACTCAATACCCCGTCCGATGAAGGAAAGCATGTCGTATGCCTTCTTGACCACTCTATTGACCTGCGTTGCCACCTTCAGGGAACAATGGACCTGACAACCAAATCTCTCTGGACATCAATTTTCCCCAGGACTTTTCCATTTACTGTATAGTTCACTCTTGAATTGGATCTTCCAAAATGCATCACCTCGCATTTGCCCTGATTGAACTCCATCTGCCATTTCTCTGCCCAACTCTCCAATCTATCTATATTCTGCTGTATTCTCTGACAGTCCCCTTCACTATCTGCTACTCCACCAATCTTAGTGTCGTCTGCAAACTTGCTAATCAGACCACCTATACTTTCCTCCAAATCATTTATGTATATCACAAACAACAGTGGTCCCAGCACGGATCCCTGTGGAACACCACTGGTCACACGTCTCCATTTTGAGAAACTCCCTTCCACTTCTACTCTCTGTCTCCTGTTGCCCAGCCAGTTCTTTATCCATCTAGCTAGTACACCTTGGACCCCATGCGCCTTCACTTTCTCCATCAGCCTACCATGGGGAACCTTATCAAACGCCTTACTGAAGTCCATGTATATGACATCTACAGCCCTTCCCTCATCAATCAACTTTGTCACTTCCTCAAAGAATTCTATTAAGTTGGTAAGAAATGACCTTCCCTGCACAAAACCATGTTGCCAATCACTGATAAGCCCATTTTCTTCCAAATGGGAATAGATCCTATCCCTCAGTATCTTCTCCAGCAGCTTCCCTACCACTGACGTCAGGCTCACTGGTCTATAATTACCTGGATTATCCCTGCTACCCTTCTTAAACAAGTGGACAACATTAGCAATTCTCCAGTCCTCCGGGACCTCACCCATGTTTAAGGATGTTGCAAAGATATCTGTTAAGGCCCCAACTATTTCCTCTCTCGCTTCCCACAGTAACCTGGGATAGATTCCATCCGGACCTGGGGACTTGTCCACCTTAATGCCTTTTAGAATACCAAACACTTCCTCCCTCCTTATGCCGACTTGACCTAGAGTAATCAAACATCTGTCCCTAACCTCAACATCCGTCATGTCCCTCTCCTCGGTGAATACCGATGCAAAGTACTCATTTAGAATCTCACCCATTTTCTCTGACTCCACGCATAACTTTCCTCCTTTGTCCTTGAGTGGGCCAATCCTTTCTCTAGTTACCCTCTTGCTCCTTATATATGAATAAAAGGCTTTGGGATTTTCCTTAACCCTGTTTGCTAAAGATATTTCATGACCCCTTTCAGCCCTCTTAATTCCTCGTTTCAGATTGTGCCTACAATTCCGATATTCTTTCAAAGCTTCGTCTTTCTTCAGCCGCCTAGACCTTATGTATGCTTCCTTTTTCCTCTTGGCTAGTCTCACAATTTCACCTGTCATCCATGGTTCCCTAATCTTGCCATTTCTACCCCTCATTTTCACAGGAACATGTCTCTCCTGCACGCTAATCAACCTCTCTTTAAAAGCCTCCCACATATCAAATGTGGATTTCCCTTCAAACAGCTGCTCCCAATCTACGTTCCCCAGCTCCTGCCGAATTTTGGTGTAGTTGGCCTTCCCCCAATTTAGCACTCTTCCTTTAGGACCACTCTCGTCTTTGTCCATGAGTATTCTAAAACTTACGGAATTGTGATCACTATTCCCAAAGTAGTCCCCTACTGAAACGTCAACCACCTGGCCCGGCTCATTTCCCAACACCAGGTCCAGTATGGCCCCTTCCCGAGTTGGACTATTTACATACTGCTCCAGAAAACCCTCCTGGATGCTCCTTCCAAATTCTGCTCCATCTAGACCTCTAACATTAAGCGAATCCCAGTCAATGTTGGGAAAATTAAAATCTCCTATCACCACCACCCTGTTGTTCCTACAGCTTTCCATAATCTGTTTACATATTTGTACCTCTATCTCACGCTCGCTGTTGGGAGGCCTGTAGTACAGCCCCAACATTGTTACCGCACCCTTCCTATTTCTGAGTTCTGCCCATATTGCCTCACAGCTCGTGTCCTCCATAGTGCCTTCCTTCAGCACAGCTGTGATATCCTCTTTGACCAGTAATGCAACTCCTCCACCCCTTTTACCTCCCTCTCTATCCCGCCTGAAGCATCGGTATCCTGGGATATTTAGTTGCCAATCATGCCCTTCCCTTAACCAAGTCTCAGTAATAGCAATAACATCATACTCCCAGGTACTAATCCAAGCCCTAAATTCATCTGCCTTACCTACTACACTTCTTGCATTAAAACAAATACACCTCAGACCACCAGTCCCTTTGCTTTCATCATCTGCTCCCTGCCTACTCTTTCCCTTAGTCACGCTGACTTCATTATCTAGTTCCTTACAGGCTTTAGTTACTACATCCTTACTCTCTACTGACCTCATTTGGTTCCCATCCCCCTGCCACATTAGTTTAAACCCTCCCCAACAGCGTTAGCAAAAGCACCCCCTAGGACATTGGTTCCAGTCTGGCCCAGGTGTAGACCGTCCAATTTGTAATAGTCCCACCTCCCCCAGAACCGGTCCCAATGTCCCAAAAATCTGAACCCCTCCCTCCTGCACCATCTCTCAAGCCACGCATTCATCCTGACTATTCTTTCATTTCTACTCTGACTATCACGTGGCACTGGTAGCAATCCGGAGATTACTACCTCTGAGGTCCTACTTTTTAACTTGGCTCCTAACTCCCTAAATTCTGCTTGTAGGACCTCATCCCGTTTTTTACCTATATCATTGGTGCCTATGTGCACAACAACAACTGGCTGTTCACCCTCCCCCTTCAGAATGTTCTGCAGCCGATCTGAGACATCCCTGACCCATGCACCTGGGAGGCAACATACCATTCGGGAGTCTCGTTTTCGACCACAGAACCGCCTATCTACTCCCCTTACAATCGAATCCCCTTTGACTATAGCCCTTCCACTCTTTTTCCCGCCCTTCTGAACAGCAGAGCCAGGCACGGTGCCATGAACCTGGCTACTGCTGCCTTCCCCTGGTGAGCCATCTCCCTCAACAGTATCCAAAACGGTATACCTGTTGTGGAGGGAGATGACCGCAGGGGACACCTGCGCTGCCTTCCTGCTCTTTCTCTGCCTTTTGGTCACCCATTCCCTTTCTCCCTCAGCAATCCTAATCTGTGGTGTGACCAATTCGCTAAACGTGCTATCCACGACCTCCTCAGCATCGCGGATGCTCCAAAGTGAGTCCATCCGCAGCTCCAGAGCCGTCATGCGATCTAACAAGAGCTGCAGCTGGACACACTTCCTGCACGTGAAGGAGTCAGGGACATCAGCCATGTCCCTGAGCTCCCACATTGAGCAAGAGGAGCATGTCACGGGTCTGAGATCTCCTGCCATTTTTAATCTTAAGCTTAAACTTAGTTAAATGAAAAAGGAACGAAAAGTTTTTTACCAATCACACGATTAAAAAAAAGAGAAATAGAAAAAGCCTGACCTTATCTACACACCACCGAGTCCTTTCTTTTTGGTTAGAGGAGGAGGGCGGGTGGGAGACACTACAGGTGTAGTGTTTCGGGTTCAGAAACGGCCCAAATATATAGGGTTTTACTTACCCAGCAGCCCCCTGGTCTCTGCCGAAAACAAAAAGAAATTAAGTTTACTTTAAACTGACCTTCCCAGCTGCTCACTCGCTCGCACTCTCTGCTCCCGAAAAAGCTGTTGCAATGAAAGATCTTCCCATCCATTCCCATTTAATCCTGCCTACTACTATCACCAGTTGTGTTCACAGCAAGAGCATTCACATTTCTGTTACCACTGGACACGGCATGCTTGTTTCTTTTAGTGCTCAGTCTCTTCTTGCTGAATGTTCCCCAAGTGCTTGACCCCTTTGGACGCCCTCTCTGCTTGACAGGCAGCAGCTGGCAATTGCGGAGTCTCACAAGGCTCTGCATGGTTGTTTCAAAGGCGGATGGGGAAACAGGTGGCTGTATGCCCATGTGCACTGCTCTGATGGGTGTAGGAACAGGTGGCTGTGTGCCCATGTGCACTGCTCTGATGGGTGTAGGAGCAGGTAACTGTGTGCCCATGTGCACTGCTCTGATGTGTGTAGGAGCAGGTGGCTGTGTGCCCATGTGCACTGCTCTGATGGGTGTAGGAGCAGGTGGCTGTGTGCCCATGTGCACTGCTCTGATGGGTGTTGGAACAGGTGGCTGTGTGCCCATGTGCACTGCTCTGATGGGTGTTGGAACAGGTGGCTGTGTGCCCATGTGCACTGCTCTGATGTGTGTTGGAACAGGTGGCTGTGTGCCCATGTGCACTGCTCTGATGTGTGTTGGAACAGGTGGCTGTGTGCCCATGTGCACTTCTCTGATGGGTGTTGGAACAGGTGGTTGTGTGCCCATGTGCACTGCTCTGATGGGTGTTGGAACAGGTGGCTGTGTGCCCATGTGCACTGCCCTGATGGGTGCAGGAACAGGTGACTGTGTAACTGAGTAGCAAGGAGAGGGTACCGCAGGTCGGGGAAGTGGAGCTTTGAACAGGCAGGCATATGTATCGTCCATCAGATCATTAGGCCAGGGGGTGAGACGCTCAGGATCCAGGGTTTGTGACACGTGACTGATGTCCAGCGCGTGGCCACCTGCATCTGAAGGTGCTTCCGGGCAATTGTTGGGCATAGTAAATGGCTCCATCTCATCAGCCAGTCCTTGCTGCCAACGGAGAGTCTGTTGCCGCAGCCAGTCCAGTCTCCTCACGGGAAACATGAGATGAGATAAGAAATACAGAATGCACTCCATTAAAACATTACAAAAACGAAAGTGACCGTTAAGACTGTAGGTTGCAGCACATGTACTGCCTGCACACAGCAATTCACAACAGGGACTGGAGAACATGCGGTGGCCCAGACAATGGAACTGTTTTCAGAGCAGCTTACAACAGGGACTGGAGAACATGCGGTGCCCCAGACAATGGAAATATTTTCAGAGCAGCTTACAACAGGGACTGGAGAACATGCGGTGCCCCAGACAATGGAAATATTATCAGAGCAGTTTACAACAGGGACTGGAGAACACGCGGTGGCCCAGACAATGGAACTGTTTTCAGAGCAGCTTACAACAGGGACTGGAGAACATGCGGTGGCCCAGACAATGGAACTGTTTTCAGAGCAGCTTACAACAGGGACTGGAGAACATGCGGTGCCCCAGACAATGGAAATGTTTTCAGAGCAGCTTACAACAGGGACTGGAGAACATGCGGTGCCCCAGACAATGGAAATGTTTTCAGAGCAGCTTACAACAGGGACTGGAGAACATGCGGTGGCTCAGACAATGGAACTCTTTTCAGAACAGCTTACAACAGGGACTGGAGAACATGCGGTGCCCCAGACAATGGAAATGTTTTCAGAGCAGCTTACAAAAGGGAGTGGAGAACATGCGGTGGCCCAGACAATGGAAATGTTTTCAGAGCAACTTACAAAGGCAGAGCAACGTACCTTGGAACAATCTCCTGTGTCAAATAAAAATGAAGCAAGTCTCCAAAACGAATAAATAATTCAGATAAAATGCGAGAAAATGCCCGACGAAACCTCTCCTCCTTCCACTTTCAAAGTAATTCATGACAACGCTACGTCATCACCGATGTCATCAGGATGCACCGCGGTGCGCACATGCACATCAGGCAAGCCGGACCGCAGCGAATGCGCAGAGGGCATGAGACCGCTTGCGCATGTGCGCACCGCGGCGCATCCTGATGACGTCGGCGATGACGTAGCGTTGTCATGAATTACTTTGTAAAAGAAAACAGCAGTGGACCCAACACTGGGTCTTGTGGAACACCACTGGAAACCACTTTCCATTCACAACCATATCCAACAACCACGACCCTTTGTTTCCTGTCACTGAGCCATTCCACTGTATCCCATGGGCATTCCTTTTTGTGACCAGTCTGCCATGTGGGACCTTATGAAATGCCTTACGAAAATCCATGAAGTCCGCATCCACTGCATTACCCTCATCAATCGTTCTTGTTACTTCGTCAAAAAATTCAATCAAGTAAGTAAGACACCACCTTCCCTTAACGAATCTGTCCTGGGAGTGTTTGATGGGACCGTGTAGAGGGAGCTTTATTCTGTATCTAACCCCATACTGTATCTGCCCTGGGAGTGTTGGATGGGGACAGTGTAGAGGGAGCTTTACTCTGTATCTAACCCATACGGTATCTGCCCTGGGAGTGTTTGATGGGACAGTGCGGTTATTTGATACCATCTGCCAAATTTGTTAGTGTCAAATTCTTCAACTGCAAGAGAAACACACTGTATACAGGAACACGGAATGCAGAAAGAAACACAAATATAGATCTCGTCATTATACTTAGAAAAGTGGGCATTGTTTTAAAATCTATCATTTCATCGCCAACCCTCTCTCACATGTCAATAAAAGCAAAATACTGCGGATGCTGGAAATCTGAAACAAAAACAAGAAATGCTGGAATCACTCAGCAGGTCTGGCAGCATCTGTGGAAAGAGAAGCAGAAGGGTCACTGACCCGAAACATTAACTCTGCTTCTCTTTCCACAGATGCTGCCAGACCTGCTGAGTGATTCCAGCATTTCTTGTTTTTGTTTCCTCTCTACATGTCCTCTGACTTACTCTGTCCTGCATCTCTCACTCTCACATATCCTCTGTTTTACTTTATCTCTCTACATGTTTCTCTGGGGTCTTCAGTCTTTGTCTCTGTTTTCCTCTCCTGGTCTCTGAATCCAGGCCTATCACTCCAGTTCTCTATTTCTGTATCTCTGCCTCTCTTCTGTGCCCGTTTCTCTTTTCACATTCCCTGTCTCTTTCACTGCATCTCTCTCTCTCTGTTGCACTCCCCTCTGTTTCTATATTTCACTCTCCCTCTCACTCGTGCTATCTCGCCCCATCTGGCTCTCTTTCTCTCTCTCACTTTCTGTTTCACACTACTTGTCTGCCTCAATGGTTCCCTATCTCTACCTTTCACTCCCTGTCCCTCTCTCCTCCCATCTGTCTTTCACTCACCCACCTTTTATCTGCTGCTGTATTTTTCTCTCTCTCTCTCTCTCTCTCTCTCTCTCTCTCTCTGTTCCCCTGGTACTACACGGCCAGTGTGTGGCTCAGTTTCACTTCCTGTGCATGTGGAACGCACAAAAGGTAAAGGAACAATTGACTCCAGTATAGCACCATATAGTCTGTGTGTATCTCAGTGTCAACTGCTTAAATTGCACAGAACACAGTGAATAAAAGGAACTGAATCACTTTCACCCAGTGCTGCACAGACCATGTTTGTCTTAGTATCAACTCCTATAGGTACTGAAAACAGCGGATAAAAGATAAGGTGAGTGAAAGAGAAAAAGAGGCTAGGCGAGAGAGAGAGTGAGAGAGATAGGGTTAAGGGAGGTTGGGCAAGACAGAGAGAGGAATGAGATAGGCTTAGGGATGAAGTGAATGAGAGAAACTGAGAAAGCAGGGAGGCGGCGGGGGTGGAAATGAGAGACTAGACGAGAGAATGTGAGATTTTCCTACAGGTAACCTATGACAGTATATTACTCTGAACAATGAGTCTCCATCCATGTGTTCACATTTATTGTGCTTTTGTGGAAGAATCTTATTGCACAAACAATGTCTCTGACAGTGTTTTAATGTGAGGCGAGTGTTCGGTGATTCACCTAATATTTGTACAGGCTTTCTCTAACTCTCATTGTATAAATAAGTCAAGGGTCTGTGGGAGTGCTTTATTACTTACTGTCAGCCCCTGGCAGGAAACAAAAATATGGTCAGTGTATCTGCATGAATATATTAATATTGGTCTGTCTTATGTGTCAGAATGTTGATAGTCCTGAGGTAATAGAACATAGAACAGTACGGCACAGTACAGGCCCTTCGGCCTATGGAACCTACCATAGGATCAAACTACCTACATACCCTTCATACTATTATCATCCATGTACCTATCCAAGAGTCGCTTAAATGTCCCTAATGTATCTGCTTCTACTACCACCGCTGGCAGTGCATTCCACACACCCACCACTCTCTGTGTAAAGAACCTACAAAAGAACAAAGAACAGTACAGCACAGGAACCGGCCATTCGGCCCTCCAAGCCTGCGACGATCTTGATGCCTGCCTAAACTAACACCTTCTGCACTTCCGGGGCCCATATCCCTCTATTCCCTTGCTATTCATATATTTGTCAAGATGTCTCTTAAACGTCGCTATCGTATCTGCTTCCACCACCTCCCCTGGCAGCAAGTTCCAGGCACTCACCACCCTCTGTGTAAAAAAAATTGCCTCGCACATCCCCTCTAAACTTTGCCCCTCGCACCTTAAACCAATGTCCGCTAGTAACTGACTCTTCCACCCTGGGAAAAAGCTTCTGACTATCCACTCTGTCCATGCCGCTCATAACTTTGTAAACCTCTATCATGTCGCCCCTCCACCTCCGTCGTTCCAGTGAAAACAATCTGAGTTTTTCCAACCTCTCCTCATAGCTAATGTCCTCCAGACCAGGCAACATCCTGGTAAACCTACCTCTGACATCTCCCCGAAACCTTCCTCCAATCACCTTAAAATTATGCCCCCTGGTGATAGCCCTTTCCACCCCGGGAAAAAGTCTCTGGTTATCCACTCTATCTATGCCTCTCATCATCTTGTACCCTTCTATCAAGTCACCTCTCATCCTTCTTCGCTCCAATGAGAAAAGCCCTAGCTCCCTCAACCCTTCTTCGTAAGACATGCCCTCCAGTCCAGACAGCATCCTGGTAAATCTCCTCTGCACCCTCTCGAAAGCTTCCACATCCTTCCTATAATGAGGTGACCAGAACTGAACACAATATTCCAAGTGTGGTCTAACCAGGGCTTTATAGAGCTGCAGCATAACCTCGCGGCTCTTAAACCCAATCCCCCTGTTAATGAAAGCCAACACACCATACGCTTTCTCAGTGGGAATGTTTTACAGGTCACAGGTTGTTTTTGGCAGTGCCTTCTAATGTACACTGTATGTCAGTGACGGTGTTGATATCAGCCCGTGGTCTTAATATTTCTGAGCACAGTCTGTTTGTTTTACAGTTCACACGGAATCTCTGGCTGCAGATTATGATGTACACAAGCTGCATTTTGAAAGCCCACCGCCATGGCGGTCCGCACAAACGGGGCATGCGTCGTGGAGCCGCCGCGATTCCAAATGCGGCGGCTCATTAGCATAGCCATGGCACCCCACCCCCAGCGATGATGAGGAGGAGGCGGGCGACTCGGCAACGGCAATGATGCCAATGCACAGGCACCTGCTCCATTTTTAAAGGGCTAGTTATTTTACACTTAATAAAAATGAATAGAAAAGTCTTTCCATGCCATCTGCCACTCCCTGCCATTGGCAGTACATATCATTCCTGCCATTCTACCCACCACCCCCGCCCCCCCCCCGGAATACCGACCGTAAATATATGACCTTCCCCCTCAAAGTTCATATCCTTTGTCCTTTACTCCTTCCCATCACCCCCCAACCAATCCGAAGAGTTTGACCGCGCTCCCTACCTCCTGCACTGAGGAAAGTACCTCCTCCCCCCTCCCCACAGGAGTCGCACCTCGTTTCCCCAGACGGGGGTTCGAGGAAGCGGCATTGCCGGTTGCCCGAATGAAGATGGTGCGGCAAATAAGGAGGCAACAGGAACTTCATTAAATCAGGTATGCAAATTTATTTAAATATGGAAATCGTGGTCCCGTCGCCAAGCAGCGGGGTGGGGGGGTGGGGCCGCCACGAGGCTTCTCCGCCTCTATTGAGATCGGGACTGGACCTGGCAGCGTCGGTGGCGGGCCTCATCTATTGCGATCTTCATGCTCCCACCCCCCACCCCACACTACCATTCCCAGCATCCGAGACCCTATAAAATCCAGCCCAGTGTGTCTGTGAGTGTGTTAATATTAGCCAGTGGTCTCTAACCGAGTGTTAATAGATAGAGGGAAAGCTTCTCTGGCAGTGGATCATGATCTGGACTGTGTGTTAGTAAGTGTGTTAATGTTAACCTATACCACAGGCCCTACAGGGGAGAGCAAGTTGTTGAGAATATGAGGTGGGATTGACTTCTGAGCTGCAAATTCTTCAGTGCACCTCATCATTGAATGAACTTAACAATTAGTGAAAAAGGATATTTCAACACATTCTTTAACTGCTGTCTGAACTGAGTCTGGGTCACGGCATAAATACAAGTGTTTGTACAGCAACTCAGGAGCTGGAGCATGAATCCCATTTCACGTACAAAACCTGGTATTGGAACCGAGTAATTCAACACATCCCACATTCGGGCCCATATACAGTATGCCATTAACACTGACCATAACAGGATGAAGTTCCCAGAGATAACAAACAGTAAAATTATGGATTTCCTTCGGCTCTCCATCTCTGGATCTCTTTGTCCCTCCCCACTTCTATGTCCACGCAGTCTCCTGCGAGCTATGCCAGCCACTAAAATGTGTCTGACAGTTAAAGCATTGAGCAGCAGAATCAGAATAAAAGGAACACCAGGAGTTAGAACATAATGAAGGAACTCAATTGCTGCCCAGGCCGGTGATTCCCAAGCACCAATTCTAACAGCACAAAACCAAGGGTAATTCAAAAGCCAATAGAAGCCTGTTAACATAAAATACCAGAAAATGTTCTTTACAAAGCATAGCACAGTTACTGTGCCCAGAACCACAGCTGCCGTTTTCTCGGTGCAATATTTACTTCTCCACTTCTGGCAACAAATGGCCACAAACCGATCAAAGGTGAAAGTAACAGTGAACCAGACAGAACAGTCTGTGGCTGCAAAAAGCAGGACGGCGTGGATATTACACAAGGGAATGTCCCACAGGAAATAAAACTGTTCCCGATAAACAATTGGAATCTGCCTCAATATCAGATCGAGGATCACGACCAGAAGATCCGCTGCTGCCATGGCTACCAAGTAGTGAGTGACACATTTGGAGAGACCACACTTTTCCTGAGACAGGATCACAATCGTCACTAAGTTAACTGTAAGGAAAAGAAATAACCAGGGAAATTTAACATGCCTGGCAACAAAGTTGTCAGTTTGACTGAAAATGATTGAGATTTGCAAATGATTTACTGTATCCAGTGCAGTAGTTCCACCAGTTCTGATGGAAGATCACAGTCTGAAACATTAACTCTGTTTCTCTTTCCACAGTTGCTGCCAGACCTGCTGAGGATGACTAGCATTTTCTGTTTTTACTCCACCTGAACTGCAGTGGGACAAGTGTATGAGAAGAAAGGATAAAGAGGGCGGTCACATGAACTTTAAACTAATAAGGCACAGGAACAAAATCAAGCCTCAGTAATAGTTCAAAAACAAACAAAAGGGAAGGGAGCAGAGCAACAATCATGCAATAGGTGCTACAGTTGAAGGGACAACTAAAAGATATAAATTAATTATATCAGGAGGAAGTAATGAGAAATGTGTGAGTAAAATACTGGAGTAAAAGCATATGTTTGGGTGTGTGGCCCCAAAAAGTACTCTTTATGCAAACACAAGGAATATAAGGAAAAACTAAATGAATTACAGGCATAAATTCAACTTGGAGAATATAACATGTTAGCCATGACTGAGACATGGCTGCAAGACAGTCATGTCTGGGAACTTATTAACCATGTTTTACGTTCTATAAGAAAAATAGGGAAAATGATAGAGGGGAAGGAGTGTGCCTCGTGATTACAGATGACAATTCTGGTCACGACACTACCAGAAGGACGTGGAGGCTTTGGAGAGGGTACAGAAGAGGTTTACCAGGATGTTGCCTGGCCTGGAGGGCATTAGCTATGAGGAGAGGTTGGATAAACTCGGATTGTTTTCACTGGAACGACGGAGGTGGAGGGGCGACCTGATAGAGGTTTACAAAGTTATAAGCTACATGGACAGAGTGGATAGTCAGAAGCTTTTTCCCAGGGTGGAAGAGTCAGTTACTAGGGGATATAGGTTTAAGGTGCAAGGGGCAAAGTTTAGAGGGGATGTGCGAGGCAAGTTTTTTACACAGAGGGTGGTGAGTGCCTGGAACTTGCTGCCGGGGAGGTGGTGGAAGCAGGTACGATAGCGACGTTTAAGAGGCATCTTGACAAATACATGAATAGGATGGGAATAGAGGGATACGGATCCCGGAAGTGCAGAAGGTTTTAGTTTAGACAGGCATCAAGATCGGCGCAGGCTTGGAGGGCCGAATGGCCTGTTCCTGTGCTGTACTGTTCTTTGTTCTTTGACATTAATTCAATAATGAAAGAGGATATAACGAAAGGTAAGAAGGCCATTGATAAATTATGCATAGAACTCAAAAAATGGAAAAGGAGTTAACACTGGAGTGGGAATTGTACATGAGCTCGGTGGTAGCAGCTGTGAAGCAGTTCTTTTTTTAAATGCTGAGTTTTGACAAGCATGTAAAAAGGCAGATTTGGCTTTTTACTTTCGTATAGATTGGTGTAAGCAGACTAGCATATGCCAGAAAGCTAATGAATTTCTTGAGTGCTTCTGTGATAGTTTTCTGAAGCAATGAGTCCTAGAACCAAGAAGCAGGGAGGCTATATTCGATGTAATCATGGGTAATAAGCCAGATTCAGTGAACAGACTAATGGTGTATGGACATTCATCTTAATATGATTGCACTCAACGCAGAATCTCAAATGGAAGAATGTGATATAGCTACGAAGATTCTACATTTAGGTAAGGCTGACTTCAATGGAAGGAGACAGAGATTGTCCACAGTAAACTGGACAAGTCTATTAATGGGTAAATGACAGAGGAACAGTGGGAGTAGTTCAGCAAAGAATCTCAGGTGGTACAGAACCCCTACAGGGCATGAGCTTGCAAAAAGACTGAAATGCAAAAAAAAAGGTCCTGGCGTGTAGGAAAGATACAAAGAACAGAAAGGCGTGCCAAAGCAGATAGTAAAAGCTAAGATAATTGAGGATGAAAAGAAAATTACAAGGGATATCAAAATCAACACACAACATTTTTTACAAAACGTTATTAAAAATGGGGGTGGTCAGGAACGATTTGGGCCACTTTAACACTGACAATGCTGATACTGTCAATTGAAATAAGGAACCGGCAGGCATACTAAATAATTACTTTGCATAAGTATTTACAGTAGAGGACAGGGTTCATGTGCCAGCCATCCCAAGGAATCAGGGTCAGGGTCTCACCAAAACCAACACAAGCAAAGTAACAGTCATGAAGAAATAGTAGCACTAAAGAGTGACAAATAATCAGGATCAGATGGTTCCCATCCAAGCATTTTAAAGAAAGTAAGTGAGAACATTGTGGATGTTGTAACGATAATCTTCCAAAGATCGCTCTGCTCAGGAATCGTTCGATTAGTCACTCCGCTTTTTAAGAAAGCAGGCAGAGGGAAACCAATTAGCCTAACATCAGGTGTTGGAAAATTACTGGAGTCTGTAATTAAGGATAAGGTGACTGAACACCTTGGAAATTTTCAGTTGATCAGATAGAATCACCACAGAGCTGTAAAGGATAGATGATGAGTGACAAATCTGATTGAAATTTTTGAATAAGTGACTGAGTGAAAAGGAGAATATCAATAGATATTATTTGTAAGAGCTTCCATAACGTTCCTTATAAGAAACTGTTAGCTACAATTGAACATGGAATTGAAGGCAAAAATAATGGTCTGCTTGGGAAATTGGCTGAGCAACAGGAGACAGAGAGTAGGGATAATGAGCAGGTAGCTCGAATTGACAGGATGTGACTAGTGGTGTCCTATAACTACTTGTATTGGGACCTCGACTATTCACCGCATTTGATAATGGTTTAGATGATATGATAGAAAGCCACATATCCAGATTTGCCGATGACACATAGATAGGTCCATTGTAAGCACTTTCTGCATACTGGGCTTGGAGGGAGTGCAGCATAATTTTAGCAGAATGATACCTTGACTCCAAGAGATAAATCACGAAGTGAAGACACAAATTAGTGCTGTATTCCCTGGAAAGTTAAAGGTCATTTGATCGATGTTTTCGAGATATTAATGGGAACAAATGGAGTAGATCGAGAGAAATGCTTCTGGCTGATTTGAGAGTCTAAAACTAGGTGACATAGGCATGAACTTAGGAAAAACTTCCACACATAAAGGGTGGTAGAAGATTGGAACTCTCTTATACAAATGACAATTGATGCTAGATCAATTGTTACTTTTAAAACTGAGGTTTTTAGATTTTTGTTAACTGAGCTCATGGGGCAAGGATGGGTATATTGAGCAAGATCAAGTTCAGCCATGATCTCATTGAGCAGCAGAACAGGCTCGCTCAATTACCTCTTCTTGTCCCTATGTTCTTCTATTCTAAAACTCAGTATAATTATGGGTAAATAGCAGAATCTGATATCTAACTTCTATTATGCGTTGGACAGGAAATAGCCATGCAGAGTATAGTGGGTGCGAAAATGGTGAAAGTGAAGATGTCCCCTTTATTGATCTTAGAACAATAAATGGGCTACTGTGTAATAATGAAATAAAGGAAACTTAGAGTAAAGCAAAGTGCAGAAGAAATTTATTGAATATATAACTGGATCTATTAACATAAAAAATGACAAAAACAGTATTACATTGAAACATGGTATGTGGAATTAATGGCTGGAAATGCAGACTTACCAGGAACAGCGACAATCGCGAGCAGGGGATAGTAAATCTTTTCTACATCAAAAAGGACACTTTCTATCTGCTTATCTATTGTATAACTTTCTTCCATTCTCTCCCTCTCTGTGGAGCTTCTGATCCCTGTTATTGCAGAGGTTATGCTCCTGTTGACACTGTTGGATGCCACATTGAAAGGCATCCCTTTTTAACAGAGTAGGAAAATCCTCCAGTGTCATATTTGTGGTCCATGGAGACTGACATTAAATACAGCTTCTGAACAAACATGTTCAGTTAACGCTTTCAACCCAACACTTTTGGTACCACAACTTATGTGTAAACAATTCTGAAACAAAACTGATGAAAAACCAGTATATAAATTTCAAAGCTCTGAGGAAATTAGGGGGAGTCACAAAGTTTATCTGTACTTACAGACACTCTCCAACCCAAGCACAGAGTGACCACCACCACCACTCCCCCACCAACACAAAGCACACAATAGCTCACCAAGAACAAAGTGTCTTCTGAGTTCTGCTACACAGAACAGAAAATGAACAAAAACAGAGTAAGCGACCGAGCAGATGGAGTAATGTGTAGATAAAAAAACATGTAGATGCAAAGGGAAAGTTGCAGGAGGAGAAATATATGCAGAGGTATACAGATGTTGAGAGAGATAAAATGAGAATCAGAGAAATAGATGAAGAAATAAGAATGGAAAGAATTTTGAGGAGGACAAATAGATTCCAGAGAGCTGGAACCAGTTCAACATAACTTCCTTGCTCTTGTACTCTTTGCCCCTAGAAATAAAGCCCAGGATACTGTATGCTTTATTAACTGCTCTCTCAACCTGTCCTGCCACCTTTAATGTCTTATGCACATATACAACAAGGTCCCTCTGCTCTTGCACCCCCTTTAGAATTGTACCCTTTATTCTATATTGTCTCTCCATATTCTTCCTACCAAAATGAATCACTGTGCAATCGCCTGCATTGAACTTCATCTGACAACTGTTTGCCTATTCCATCAACTTATCTATGTCCTTTTGGAGTCCCACACTATTCTCCTCACAGCTCATAATGCTTCTAAGTTTTATATAAGCTGCAAATTTTGAAATTGTGCCCTGTACACCAAGGTCTAGGTCATTAATATATATCAGTAAAAACGCGGGTCCCAACATTGACCCCTGGGGAACTCCACTACAAACCTCACTCCAGCCCGAAAACATCCATTAATCACTACACTTTGTCTCCTGTTTCTCAGCCAATTTCGTATCCATGTTGCTACTGTCCCCTTTATTCCATGAGCTATAACTTTACTCACAAGTCTGTTGTCTGGCACTGTATCAAACACCATTTGAAATTCCATGTATATCAGATCCTCATCAATCTTCTCTGTTACCTCCTCAAAAAACTCCAGCAAGTTAGTTAAACATGATTTTCCCTTAAGAAATCCATGCTGGCTTTCTTTAATTTACTCGCATTTGACTATATGATTATTAATTTTGTCCCAAATTATTCTTTCTAGATGTTTCTCCACCACTGAAGTTAAACTGACTGGCCTGTAGTTGCTGGGCTTATCTTGAACAAGGGTGTAACGTTTGCAGTTCTCCCATCCTCTGGCACAAACCCCAAGTCTAAGGAAGACTGAAAAATTATGGCCAGTACCTCCCCAATTTCCACCTTCACTTCCTTCAGTATCCTTGGATGCATCTCATCTGGTCCTGGTGCTTTATCCACTTTAAGTACAGACATCCTAACTAATATGTCCTCTTTATCAATTTTAAACCCCTCTGGTGTCTGAATTACCTCCTTTTTCACCACTTCCTGGGTTGCATCTTCTTCCTTGGTAAAGACAGATGCAAAGTATTCATTTAATACCTCAGCTATGCCCTCTGTCTCAATGTGTAAATCCCCTTTATGTTCGCTAATCGGCCCCACTCCTCCTTTTACCACCCTTTTACTATTTATATGCCAATAGAAAACTTTGGGATCCCCTTTTATGTTAGCTGCTGTTTTCTTTTCATGCTCTCTCTTTGCTTCTCTTATTTGCTTTTTCACAACCCTCTGCACCTTTTATACACAGCCTGGTTCTCAATAGTATTTTCTACCTAGCATTTGTCAGACACACACTTTTTCTTCTTTATCTTAATCTCTACTTTTTTTGTCACCCAGGGAACTGTGAATTTATTTGCCCGACTTTTCCCCTTTGAGGGAACATATCTCAGCTCTCAGAACTATCTTCCTTGAAGGTAAGCTATTGTTCAGCAACTGATTTTTCTTCGTCTCCCACTTGTTTGCACCAGCTCCATTCTTACCCCATTGAAGTTGGCCTTCCCTCAGTTAATTATTCTTAATCTGGATTGGTCTTTGCCCTTTTCTATAGTCAGCTAAACCTTATGATACAATAATCACCATCCCCAAAAAGCTGTCCTACTGGTACTTGATCCCCTCGGCCCGACTCATTCCAAAGAACCAGGTCGAGCAGTGCCTCTTTTCCCGTTGGACTAGAAACATACTGCTTTAGGAAACTTTCCTGAACACGCTCGACATTCTTTTTTTTTATTCATTCATGGGATGTGGGCATCGCTGGCTAGGCCAGTATTTATTGCCCATCCCTAATTGCCCTTGAGAAGGTGGTGGTGAGCTGCCTTCTTGAACTGCTGCAGTCCATGTGGGGTAGGTATACCCACAGTGCTGTTAGGAAGGGAGTTCCAGGATTTTGGCCCAGCGACAGTGAAGAAACGGCGATATAGTTCCAAGTCAGGATGGTGTGTGACGTGAAGGGGAACTTGCAGGTGGTGGTGTTCCCATGCATTTGCTGCCCTTGTCCTTCTAGTTGGTAGAGGTCGCGGGTTTGGAAGGTGCTGTCTAAGGAGCCTTGGTGCATTGCTGCAGTGCATCTTGTAGTTGGTACACACTGCTGTCACTGTATGTCAGTGGCGGAGTGAGTGAATGTTTGTAGATGGGGTTCCAATCAAGTTTCCTGCTTTGACCTGGATGGTGTCGAGCTTCTTGAGTGTTGTTGGAGCTGCATCCATCCAGGCAAGTGGAGAGTATTCCATCACACTCCTGACTTGTGCCTTGTAGATGGTGGACAGGCTTTGGGGAGTCAGGAGATGAGTTACTCAAAGAACAAAGAACAGTACAGCACAGGAACAGGCCATTCGGCCCTCCAAGCCTGCGCCGATCTTGATGCCTGCCTAAACTAACACCTTCCGCACTTCCGGGTTCCATATCCGTCTATTCCGATCCTATTCATGTATTTGTCAAGATGCCTCTTAAACGTCTCTATGGTACCTGCTTCCACCACCTCCTCCGGCAGCAAGTTCCAGGCACTCACCACCCTCTGTGTAAAGAACTTGCCTCGCACATCCCCTCTAAACTTTGCCCCTCGCACCTTAAACCTATGCCCCCTAGTAACTAACTCTTCCACCCTGGGAAAAAGCTTCTGACTATCCACTCTGTCCATGCCGCTCATAACTTTGTAAACCTCTATCACGTCGCCCCTCCACCTCTGTTGTTCCAGTGAAAACAATCTGAGTTTATCCAACCTCTCCTCATAGCTAATGCCCTCCAGACCAGGCAACATCCTGGTAAACCTCTTCTGCACCCTCTCCAAAGCCTCCACGTCCTTCTGGTAGTGTGGTGACCAGAATTGCACGCAATATTCTAAGTGTGGCCTAACTAAAGTTCTGTACAGCTGCAGCATGACTTGCCTATATTTATACTCTATGCCCGGACCAATGAAGGCAAGCATGCCGTATGCCTTCTTGACTACCTTATCCACCTGCGTTGCCACTTTCAGTGACCTGTGGACCTGTACGCCCAGATCTCTCTGCCTGTCAATACTCCTGAGGGTTCTGCCATTTACTGTATAATTCCCACCTGCATTTGACCTTCCAAAATGCGTTACCTCACATTTGTCCGGATTAAATTCCATCTGCCATTTCTCCGCCCAAGTCTCCAACCGATCGAAATCCTGCTGTATCCTCTGACAATCCTCATCACTGTCCACAACTCCACCAACCTTTGTGTCGTCCGCAAACTTACTAATCAGACCAGCTACATTTTCCTCCAAATCATTTATATATACTACAAACAGCAAAGGTCCTAGCACTGATCCCTGCGGAACACCACTAGTCACAGCCCTCCATTCAGAAAGCACCCTTCCACTGCTACCCTCTGTCTTCTATGACCAAGCCAGTTCTGTATCCATCTTGCCAGCTCTCCTCTGATCCCATGTTACTTCACCTTTTGTATCAGTCTGCCATGACGGACCTTGTCAAAGGCTTTACTGAAGTCCATATAGATAACATCCACTGCCCTTCCTTCATCAATCATCTTCATCACTTCCTCAAAACACTCAATCAAATTAGTGAGACACGACCTTCCCTTCACAAAACCATGCTGCCTCTCGCTAATAAGTCCATTTGTTTCCAATTGGGAGTAAATCCTGTCCCGAAGAATCCTCTCTAATAATTTCCCTACCACTGACGTAAGGCTCACCGGCCTATAATTTCCTGGATTATCCTTGCTACCCTTCTTAAAAAAAGGAACAACATTGGCTATTCTCCAGTCCTCTGGGAGCTCACCTGTAGCCAATGAGGATGCAAAGATTTCTGTCAAGGCCCCAGCAATTTCTTCCTTTGCCTCCCTCAGTATTCTGGGCTGGATCCCATCAGGCCCTGGGGACTTATCTACCTTACTGCTTTGCAAGACACCCAACACCTCCTATGCAAGATTTCTAGCCTCTGACCTGCTGTTGTAGCCACGGTATTTATATGGCTACTCCAGTTCAGTTTCTGGTCAATGGTAGCCCCTAGGATGTTGATAGTGGGAGATTCAACAATGGTAATGACATTGAATGTCAAGGGGAGATGGTAAGATTCTCTCTTGCTGGAGATAGTCATTGCCTGGCACTTGCGTGGCGCGAATGTTACTTGCCACTTATCAGCCCAAGCCTAGATATTGTCAGGTCTTACTGCATTTCTACACGGACTGGTTCAGTATCTGAGGAGTCACGAATGGTGTTGAACATTGTGCAATCATCAGCGAACATCCCCACTTCTGACCTTATGATTGAAGGAAGGTCATTGATGAAGCAGCTGAAGATGGTTGGGCCTAGGATACTACCCGGGGAACTCCTGCAGTGATGTCCTGGAGCTCAGATGATTGACCTCCAACAACCACAACCATCTTCCTTTGCGTTAGGTATGACTCCAACCAGCAGAGAGTTTTCCCCTGATTCCCATTGACTTCAGTTTTTCTAGTGGCTCCTTGATGCCATACTCGGTCAAATGCAGTCTTGATGTCAAGGGCAGTCACTCTCACCTCACCTCTTGAGTTCAGCTCCTTTGTCCATGTTTGAACCAAGACTGTAATGAGGAGCTGAGTGGCCCTGGCGGAACCCAAACTGAGCATCACTGAGCAACTTGTTGCTAAACAAGTGATGTTTGATGGCACTGTTGATGACACCTTCCATCACCTTACTGATGATTGAGAGTAGACTGATGATGCGGGAATTGGCCGGGTTGGACGTGCCCTGCTTTTTGTGTGAAGGACATACCTGGGCAATTTTCCACATTGCCAGGTAGATGCCAGTGTTGTAGCTGTACTGGAACTGCTTGGCTAGGGGCGCGGCAAGTTCTGGAGCACAGGCCTTCAGTACTATTGCCGGAATATTGTCAGGGTCCATAGCCTTTGCAGTATCCAGTGCCTTTAGTCATTTCTTGATATCACGCGGAGTGAATAGAATTAGCTGAAGTCTGGCATCTGTGATGCTGGGGACTTCAGGAGGAGGCTGAAATGGATTGGTACTTCTGGCTGAAGATTGTTGTAAATGCTTCAGCCTTATCTTTCGCACTGATGTGCTGGGCTCCCCCATCGTTGAGGATGGGGATATTTGTGGAGCCACCTCCTCCAGTTAGTTGTTTAATTGTCCAGCACCATTCATGCCTGGATGTGGCAGGACTGCAGAGCTTAGATCTGATCCGTTGTTTATGGGATCGCTTATTTCTGTCTATTGCAGGCTGCTTACACAGTTTGGCACGCAGATAGTCCTCTGTTGTAGCTTCACCAGGCTAACACTTCATTTTGAGTTATGCCTGGTGCTGCTCCTGGCATGCCCTCCTGCACTCTTCATTGAACCAGGGTTGGTCTCCAGGCTTGATGGTAATGGTAGAGTGGGGGATATGCCGGGCCATGAGGTTACAGATTAAACATAGAACATTACAGCGCAGTACAGGCCCTTCAGCCATCGATGTTGCGCCGACCTGTGAAACCATCTGACCTACACTCTTCCATTTTCATCCATATGTCTATCCAATGACCACTTAAATGCCCTTAAAGTTGGCGAGTCTACTACTGTTGCAGGCAGGGCGTTCCACACCCCTACTACTCTCTGAGTAAAGAAACTACCTCTAACATCTGTCCTATATCTATCACCCCTCAACTTAAAGCTATGTCCCCTCATGGATGCCTAGTTTTGCATTGCCAGATCTATTCAAAATCTATCCCATTTGGCACGGTGATAGTGTCACACAATTGAGGCCTGCTACCCGACCAAAACGCTACGGGACCCGATGACATGTGTCGGGTTCGGGTTTTGTCGGGCCCATCTTCTGGGGCCGGCTTTCGTGCTCGGGTTGGGTCAGGTCGGACCGAGTCCAGGTCGAGTCGGGTCTGGTCGGGCTGGACACACACAGTAAGTGCTCTGCTGGTAAGTATTGAAATTAAAAAACTTACCTGAGCTGGGAGTCTGGGACGAAACTGAGTCTGCGCAGTGCATGATGACATCACTATGACATCATCGCGCATGCACTGCAGCTCAGTGGAGTTTCCCAGTGGGAAGGTAAGTAAAGTGATGGTCGGGTCGAGTCAAGTAGTGGTGGTTCAGGTCGGCTCGGGCTCGGGGCAAAATCGGAGGGAGTCGTGTCCGCTGTGGTTCGGGTCGGTTTCTTTATCTCGACCTAAAGCAGGCCTCTACCACAGAACACAATGGAGGGTATCCTCAATGTGAAGGTGGGATTTAGTCTCCATGAGGACTGTGCGGTGATCACTCCGACCAATACTTTCATGGAGAGATGCATCAGTGGCAGGCAGATTGGTGAGGACAAGGTCAAGTATGTTTTTCCCTCTTGTTGGTTCCCTCACCACCTGCCGCAGACCCAGTCTAGCAGCCATGTCCTTTTGGACTCGGCCAGCAGTGGTGCTACCAAGCCACTCTTGGTGATGGACATTGAAGTCCCCCATCCAGAGTACATTCTGTGCCCTTGCCACCCTCAGTGCTTCCTTGAAGTGGTGCTCAACATGGAGGAGTACTGACTCATCAGCTGAGGGAGGGCAGTAGGTGGTAATCAGCAGGAGATTTCCTTGCCCATGTTTGACCTGATGCCATGAGACTTCATGGAGTTCAGAGTCGATGTTGAAGACTCCCAGGGCAACTCCCTCCTGCCTGTATACCACTGCGCCACCACCTCTGCTGGGTCTGTCCAGCCGGTGGGACAGGACATACCCAGGGATGGTGATGGCAATGTCTGGGACATTGTCTGTAAGGTATGAATCCGTGAGAATGACTATGTCAGGCTGTTGCTTGACTAGTCTGTGGGACAGTTCTCTCAACTTTGGCACAAGTCCCCAGATGTTAGTAAGAAGGACTTTGCAGGGTCGGGTTTGCTGTTGTTGTTTCCGGTGCCTAGGTCGATGCCGGGTGGTCTGTCCGGTTTCATTCCTTTTTATTGACTTCGTAGCGGTTAGGTACAACTGAGTGGCTTGCTAGGCCATTTCAGAGGGCATGTAAGAGTTAACCACATTGCTGTGGGTCTGGAGTCACATGTAGGCCAGACCAGGTAAGGACAGCAGATTTCCTTCCCTAAGGGACATTAGTGAACCAGATGGGTTTTATGGCCATCATTAGACTAGCTTTTAATTCCAGATTCATTAATTGAATTCAAATTCCACCTTCTGCTGTGCTGGAATCCATGTCTCCAGCACAATACGCTTGGTTTCTGGTCCAGTGACAATACCACTGCACCACCGCCTCCCTCCGAGAGTTCAAGGAACTCTTGCCCCTCCCTGCCTTTTACATGACTAGTATCCCAGTCTATGTTTGGATAATTAAAGTCACCAATTAGAACTACCCTATAATGTTTGCACCTCTCTGCAGTTCCCTTGCAAATTTGTTCCTCCATGTCCTTCTCAATAGTTGGTGGCCTACAGACAACACTTGAACCTTTTTGGTTCCTTAGCTCTAGCCAAATTCATTCTGTTCGCGATGCCTCTGGGACATCCTTTTTTTCGAGTACTGCAATGCTCTCCTTAATCAATACCACCACCACTCCCCCTTTTATCCCTTTCTTATCTTTCCTGAACACCTTGTATTCAGGAATATTTAACACCCAATCCTGCTCTTCTTTGAGCCAGGTCTCTGTTCTAGCCACAACATCATATTTCCACATGGCAATCTGTGCCTGTACCTCACCAATCTTATTAAACACACTCTGTGAATTCACATACATGCACATTAACCCTGATTCAGACTTTATTACTTTCTCCCTTACTCTGACCCCACCTAATGACTTACTGTTTCCTACTCTAGTGCTACCTATCCGCCCCCAGTATTCTGTGCACTTGGTAATCCTCTCTGATATTTTCTCCAGGTTCCCACACCACTGACAAGTTACCAGTTTTGCTTCCCTCCAATCTAAGCTCCCTCTCATGTTCTCATCTCCCTGACAATTTAGTTTAAACTCTCCCCAACAGCAGTAGCAATTCTCCCTGTGAGTATATTAGTCCCAGTTCTACTAAGATGCAACCCAGCATTCTTGTACAGGTCCCACCTGCCACAGAACCTGTCCCAGTGTCTCAGAAATCTGATGCCCTCCCTCCTACACCAGTTCTCCAGCCATGTGTTCAATCGCTCAATTCTCCTATTCAAATGCTCACTCGCAAGGGATTTCTGCACTACCTGCCTGGTTCTCCTAGATTGTCTGGCAGTCACCCATACCCGATCTTCCTGCATGCATTCCTTCCTGCGGTGTGACCACCTCCCTAAACGTGTTTTCCAAGTAGAACTTTGCCTCGCGGATGCACCACAGTGGCTCCATCCACCACTCGACTTCCTAAACCCGGAGTTCAAGCTTCTGCAGCAGGTGACACTTCCTGCAGATGTGTCTGTCTAGGACACATGGCGCATCCATGACTTCCCACATGCCACAGGTTGTACATTCCACTCGGCAGAGCTGCCCTGCCATACCTTAAATTTACAGACTATTTATTACAAGTAGAATAGCTTACCAGTTACTCACCAACCAGTTCCTTCCACTCCACCGAAGTAAGAACCAAATGCTGGAGAGTCAAAACGTAGAACAAAGGAGCACCTCCTCCCCCCCTCCCTGAACTCCTCAGTCAAAATACTCGTATCTCCACACTCTGCTTACAATCTGCCCTGCATTTGCAAGCTGCACCCAGACCTCTGTATTTATACTATCTCTGAAGCTGAAATAGCAGCGACCAGATTGGACTACTTAGCAACAACTAATCAGCTACTCTGCAGTATAACATGTTAATCCTTGCCTAAGGCTGGAAGAAAATTATTTTACGTTCTTAACTTACTTTACTTTCTTATCTTACATTACTTTATTTAGAAAGTAAATCCCAGTTAAATGCTAACTGCAGACCAGATATTTAGAAAGATATTGACACTTAAAAATCCCCACTCACTTTACAGTCTGCGCTCTGTTTCATATATAGATACTGAGATGTGCAAAAAAGGCGACAGGTGTAAAGACATAAAGGTACTGAAACAGATATAATAAAGGATGTAGAAAGACAGAGTTTCAGAAAGAGATGGAGGGAGAGTTGCAAGAAAAACAGATATGAAGGGGGAGATATAAGGAGAGAGAAATGGTGGAAGAGAGAGAGAGAGAGTTATTTGCATCACACCGAAGGAAGGATGTAAGGGTCCTTGATAGGGTGCAGAGGAGATTTACCAAAATTATTCCTGGGATGGGGAATTTTAACTACAAGGTTAGTTTGAAAAAACTCGGGTTGTTCTCCCTCAAGCAAAGGAGACTGAGGAGAGATTTGATAGTGGTGTAAAAGATTATGACAGACTTAGTGTCATGGAGGTCATGCCAAGAATGAGGCATATTGATTTTGCCACAGGAATATTGATTTTAAACTGTTACTGGAGTAAAGAAAGAACTTGTTTTAAAAAAAAGACCCTTGACTGGAAAGATATTAGCATACTTACAGACAGTGCTTAAATGGGACAAAAGACCATTTCCTGACACATTCAATCCACAATGGACTTTTGATTACCAGACATTGACGGTGGAGAAGCTAGCATTCCAGGTTGACTGCGA
This sequence comes from Heterodontus francisci, assembly GCF_036365525.1. Lineage (NCBI taxonomy): Eukaryota > Metazoa > Chordata > Chondrichthyes > Heterodontiformes > Heterodontidae > Heterodontus > Heterodontus francisci. The sequence continues at coordinate 30,391,916 of NC_090412.1, read as the reverse complement.
AGATGGCCGAAAACACAAATGGACGTGGTCACACCAGCTAGTCACATGACTAACCTGCTGGGCCACCCTGAGAGTTTTGAATTTAAACTTGCCGCAGAGTTTTGAACAGGCAGAAAGCTCCTGGCTCATGGCTTGAGAAGATCTCTCTCCTGTCTGCTCCTATATTTTTCTCACCAGCTTTGCAATCCATTGAAGACACAGGAACCTCAAGAAAGAAAAGTCTTCCAGAGTGAACAAGGTTTAAGAAAGATATTGGGCCCCAACGAAAAGCAAGAAATACCTACAAAAGGACTCGACAGTGAGCTCGAAGCACAGTAACATGAAACTCTTAAGATATTGCCTCAAACCTCTCCACTTTAGATTTCTTCTGCTCTTTTCTGTCCCTACCTGCATGTGTGCATCGCATATGCATGCTAGCATGGGTGCATCGTGTATCCGTAGGCATTAACCAAATTACAGTTCAAATTTTAATAAATTTCATTTTTCTTTGTTAAAGCTAAGAAAGCCTGTTTGTGCTCATTTCTTTGCCTTATAATTGGAAAGCGGTGAACAAGGATTCACCAAGGGGAAGCTCAAAACACAATGTGTTTAAAAATAAAACCCTATTGCAGTAAGACCAGGTGAAGACTGAAAGGGACCCCTAGACACCTTTTAGAGGTTGAGTAGATTAGGATTATTTTCATTAGAAAGACGGAAGTTGAGGGGGGACCTGATTGAGGTGTACAAAATCATGAGAGGGATAGACAGTGTGGATAGCAAGAAGCTTTTTCCCAGAGTGGGGGATTCAATTACTAGGGGTCACGAGTTCAAAGTGAGAGGGGAAATGTTTAGGGGGGATATGCGTGGAAAGTTCTTTACACAGAGGGTGGTGGGTACCTGGAACGCATTGCCAGCGGAGGTGGTAGACGCGGGCATGATAGCGTCTTTTAAGATGTATCTAGACAGATACATGAATGGGCTGGAAGCAAAGAGATACAGACCCTTAGAAAATAGGCGACATGTTTAGATAGAGGATCTGGATCGGCGCAGGCTTGGAGGGCCGAAGGGCCTGTTCCTGTGCTGTAATATTCTTTGTTCTTTGTTCTTTGTTCTCACCTGGTCATAACAGAAATATGGGTGCTAGCATGTGAGATTTTACCCACAGACAAACGAGAGAAATTGGAAGTGAGTATAAAAACTGGCAAGTTCCGAAGAAGGGTCACTGACCCGAAACGTTAACTCTGCTTCTCTTTCCACAGATGCTGCCAGACCTGTTGAGTGAATCCAGCATTTCAATGTTTTTGTTAAAAACTGGCAAGTCATGCTGCAGCTGTACAGAACCTTAGTTAGGCCACACTTGGAATATTGTGTACAATTCTGGTCGTCACACTACCAGAAGGATGTGGAGGCTTTAGAGAGGGTACAGAAGAGGTTTACCAGGATATTGCTTGGTCTGGAGGGTATTAGCTATGAGGAGAGGTTGGATAAACTCGGATTGTTTTCACTGGAACGAGGGAGCTGGAGGGGCGACATGATAGAGGTTTACAAAGTTATGAGTGGCATGGACAGAGTGGATAGTCAGAAGCTTTTTCCCAGGGTGGAAGAGTCAGTTACTAGGAGAAATATGTTTAAGATGCGAGGGGCAAAGTTTAGAGGGGATGTGTGAGGCATGTTTTTTACACAGAGGGTGGTGAGTGCCTGGAACTTGCTGCCGGGGGAGGTGGTGGAAGCAGGTACGATAGCGACGTTTAAGAGGCATCTTGACAAATACATGAATAGGATGGGAATAGAGGGATACGGACCCCGGAAGTGCGGAAGGTTTTAGTTTAGACAGGCATCATGATCGGCGCAGGCTTGGAGGGCCGAATGGCCCGTTCCTGTGCTGTCCTGTTCTTTGTTCCTTTTGTTGTTGGAAGCCAAATTGTTCCCAATCAAAAAAGAGCCAAATTAATACAAGCTTCTTGTGGTTGTGTGTGATTGAATACTAACATGTCTGCAACTGAAGCGAGTAGCTCTCCAAGCCAGGGTGAAATAACTTGTGATAAGTTAAAAGCACTGTCTATGGAGGAGCTGAGGAAAATGGCTGAGCAGTGTGGGATCACTGTATGTGACAAGGCTAGGAAGTCTGAACTCCTAAGGCTAGTGGCCAGCCATTTTTCCCTGAAGAAGCAGAAACAGGGTTAGAAGTAGACCCAGACAAGGTACTGCTAGCAAAGATACAATTGGAACAGAGGAAACTTGAATTAGGGGAAAGAGACACAGAGAGAGACAGGAGAGGGAGAAAGAAAGAGCCTTCCAGAAAGAACGTGAAGAAAATGCAAGGCAGGAGAGAGTAAGAGAAAGAATATTCTACAAAGAATGTGAAGAGAGAGAGTTAAAGTGGCTTGAGTTAACTAGGGGGCGACAGAGTAACCCAAGTGAAAGCATGGTCAATATGGAGGAGTATAATTCAGGGCTGGGTACAAAATAACTAAAACTAGCTCAACTAATTCCAAAATTCAATGCGGAAGATGTGGAAGCATCTTTTGTGTCCTTCGAGAAACTTGTAAGGCAGCTAAAATGGTCAGCTGAGACCTGGTCTCTTTTACGACAAAGCAAGCTAACTGGAAAAGCCAGGTTTATTCCCTGTTGCCAGATGAGAGTTCATCAAATTATGATCTGACCAAAAATGCCATCCTCGGGGCATATGAGTCATAGAGTTATACAGCACTTCGGCCCATCGAGTCTGTCCCAGCCATCAAACACCTATCTATTCGAACCCCATTTTTCAGCACTTGGCCCGTAGCCTTATATGCTGTGGCATTTCAAGTGCTCATCTAAATACTTCTTAAATGTTGTGAGGGTTCCTGACTCTACCACACCTTCATACAGTGTGTTCCAGATTCCAACCACCCTCTGGGTGAAAATATTTTTCCTCAAATCCCCTCTAAACCTCCTGCCCCTTATTTTAAATCTATGCCCCTGGTTATTGACACCTCCGCTAAGGGAAGCAGTTTCTTCCTATCTACACCCTCATAATCTTGTACACCTCAGTCATGTCCCCCCTCAGCCTTCTCTGCTCCAAGGAAAACAACCCTAACCTATCCAATCTCCCTTCATAGCTGAAATGCTCCAGCCCAGGCAACATCTTGGTGAATCTCCTCTGCACCCTCTCCATTGCAATCACATCCTTCCTATAGTGTGGTGACCAAATCTGCACTCAGTACTCCAGCTGTGGCCTAATTAGCATTTTATACAGCTTCATCATAACCTCCCTGTTCTTATATTCTATGCCTCAGCTAATTTTTAGTTTTAGTTTTAGAGATACAGCACAGGAACATCCCATTCGGCCCACCAAGCATGCGCCGATCATGATGCCTGTCTAAACTAAAACCTTCTGCACTTCCGGGGACCGTATCCCTCTATTCCCATCCTATTCATGTATTTGTCAAGATGCCTCTTAAACGTTGCTATCGTACCTGCTTCCACCACCTCCTCCGGCAGCAAGTTCCAGGCACTCACCACCCTCTGTGTAAAAAACTTGCCTTGCACATCCCCTCTAAACTTTGCCCCTCGCACCTTAAACCTATGTCCCCTAGTAACTGACTCTTCCACCCTGGGGAAAAGCTTCTGACTATCCACTCTGAGTCCATGCCACTCATAACTTTGTAAACCTCTATCAGGTCGTCCCTCCACCTCCGTCGTTCCAGTGATAACAATCCAAGTTTATCCAACCTCTCCTAATAGCTAATACCCTCCAGACCAGGCAACATCCTGGTAAACCTCTTCTGTACCCTCTCCAAAGCCTCATATGCCTTCTTGACTACCTTATCCACCTGCGTTGCCGCTTTCAGTGACCTGTGGACCTGTACGCCCAGATCTCTCTGCCTGTCAATACTCCGAAGGGTTCTGCCATTTACTGTATACTTCCCACCTGTATTAGACCTTCCAAAATGCATTACCTCACATTTGTCCGGATTAAACTCCATCTGCCATTTCTCCACCCAATTCTCCAACCGATCTATATCCTGTTGTATCCTCTGACAATCCTCATCATTATCCGCAACTACACCAACCTTTGTGTCGTCCGCAAACTTACTAATCAGACCAGCTACATTCTCCTCCAAATCATTTATATATACTACAAACAGCAAAGGTCCCAGCACTGATCCCTGCGGAACACCACTAGTCACATCCCTCCATTCAGAAAAGCACCCTAATCTCAGGATTACTTCTGTGGCATGCATTAGTGAGTATAGGAACAGGAGAATAGACCAGATGAATACTGGTTGGAGAAATGGTGCTGGAGGGAGGGATTTAGATTCCTGGGACATCGGGACCGGTTCTGGGGAAGGTGGGACCTGTACAAGCGGGACGGGTTACACCCAGGCAGGACCAGAACCGATGTCCTCGCAGGGGCGTTTGCTAGTGCTGTTGGGGAAGATTGAAACTATAATGGCAGGGGGATGGGAACCTGAGCAGGGAGAGTGAGGAGGAGGAAACAAGTATAGAAATGAAAGACAGGAAACAAAAATGCAAAAGTGGAAAACATAGAAATCAAGGGCAAGAAACAAATAGGGCCATAGTGCAAAATAATGCTAAGATGACTAAGAATGTTAAAAAGACAAGCCTAAAGGCATTGTGTCTCAATGCACGGCGTTTTCGCAATAAGGTAGGTGAATTAACTGCACAAATAGATGTAAATGGATATGATATAGTTGTGATTACGGAGGCATGGCTGCAGGGTGACCAAGGATGGGAACTGAACATCCAAGCGTATTCAATATTTAGGAAGAACAGGCAAAAAAGGAAAGGAGATGGAGTAGCGTTGTTAGTAAAAGAGGAAATCAATCCAATAGTGAGGAAGGATATTAGCTCAGAGAATCCTGATGTGGAATCTGTATGGGTGGAGCTAAGAAACACCAAGGGGCAGAAAACATTGGTAGAGTGGTAATGTGGAGGATACCATTAAACAGGAAATTAGAGACGCATGCAATAAGGGTGCAACTGTAATCATGGGTGAGTTTAACCAATATCATCGCCCTCTATAAAAACAAAGGTGACCGCGGTGACTGCAACAACTACCGTGGAATCTCCCTGCTCAGCATAGTGGGGAAAGTCTTTGCTCGAGTCGCTCTGAACAGGCTCCAGAAGCTGGCCGAGCGTGTCTACCCTGAGGCACAGTGTGGCTTTCGTGCAGAGAGATCAACCGTTGACATGCTGTTCTCCCTTCGTCAGATACAGGAGAAATGCCGTGAAGAACAGATGCCCCTCTACATTGCTTTCATTGATCTCACCAAAGCCTTTGACCTCGTCAGCAGACGTGGTCTCTTCAGACTACTAGAAAAGATTGGATGCCCACCAAAGCTACTCAGTATCATCACCTCATTCCATGACAATATGAAAGGCACAATTCAACATGGTGGCTCCTCATCAGAGCCCTTTCCTATCCAGAGTGGCGTGAAACAGGGCTGTGTTCTCGCACCCACTCTTTTTGGGATTTTCTTCTCCCTGCTGCTTTCACATGCATTCAAGTCCTCTGAAGAAGGAATTTTCCTCCACACAAGATCAGGGGGCAGGTTGTTCAACCTTGCCCGTCTAAGAGCGAAGTCCAAAGTACGGAAAGTCCTCATCAGGGAACTGCGCTTTGCTGATGATGCTGCATTAACATCTCACACTGAAGAGTGTCTGCAGAGTCTCATCGACAGGTTTGCGGCTGCCTGCAATGAATTTGGCCTAACCATCAGCCTCAAGAAAACGAACATCATGGGGCAGGACGTCAGAAATGCTCCATCCATCAATATTCGCGACCATGCTCTGGAGGTGGTTCAAGAGTTCACCTACCTAGGCTCAACTATCACCAGTAACCTGTCTCTAGATGCAGAAAGCAACAATTGCATGGGTAAGGCTTCCACTGCTATGTCCAGACTGGCCAAGAGAGTGTGGGAAAATGGCGCACTGACACGGAACACAAAAGTCCAAGTGTATCAGGCCTGTGTCCTCAGTACCTTGCTCTATGGCAGCGAGGCCTGGACAACGTATGTCAGCCAAAAGCGACGTCTCAATTCATTCCATCTTCGCTGCCTCCGGAGAATACTTGGCATCAGGTGGCAGGACTATATCTCCAACACAGAAGTCCTTGAAGCGGCCAACATCCCCAGCATATACACACTACTGAGTCAGCGGCGCTTGAGATGGCTTGGCCATGTGAGCCGCATGGAAGATGGCAGGATCCCCAAAGACACATTGTACAGCGAGCTCGCCACTGGTATCAGACCCACCGGCTGTCCATGTCTCCGCTTTAAAGACGTCTGCAAACGCGACATGAAATCGTGTGACATTGATCACAAGTCGTGGGAGTCAGTTGCCAGCGTTCGCCAGAACTGGCGGGCAGCCATAAAGATGGGGCTAAAATGTGGCGAGTCAAAGAGACTTCGTAGTTGGCAGGAAAAAAGACAGAGGCGCAAGGGGAGAGCCAACTGTGCAACAGCCCCGACAAACAAATTTCTCTGCAGCACCTGTGGAAGAGCCTGTCACTCTAGAATTGGCCTTTATAGCCACTCCAGGCGCTGCTTCACAAACCACTGACCACCTCCAGGCGCTTACCCATTGTCTCTCGAGACAAGGAGGCCAAAGAAATTGGGCAAACCAAATTAGCAATAATACTGTCGAGAAGGAATTCCTGGAGTGTGTACGTGATGGTTTTTTTTCATTCATTCACGGGATGTGGGCGTCGCTGGCCAGGCCAGCATTTATTGCCCATTTCTAATTGCCCTTGAGAAGGTGGTGGTGAACTGCCTTCTTGAACCGCTGCAGTCCATGTGGGGTAGGTACACCCACAGTGCTGTTAGGAAGGGAGTTCCAGGATTTTGACCCAGCGACAGTGAAGGAACGACGATATAGTTCCAAGTCAGGGTGGTATGTGACTTGGAGGGGAACTTGCAGGTGGTGGTGTTCCCATGCATCTGCTGCCCTTGTCCTTCTGGTTGGTAGAGGTCGCGGGTTTGGAAGCTGCTGTCGAAGGAGCCTTGGTGCATTGCTGCAGTGCATCTTGTAGATGGTACACACTGCTGCCACTGTGCGTCGGTGGTGGAGGGAGTGAATGTTTGTAGATGGGGTGCCAATCAAGCAGGCCGCTTTGTCCTGGATGATGTCGAGCTTATTGAGTGTTGTTGGAGCTGCACCCATCCAGGCAAGTGGAGAGTATTCCATCACACTCCTAACTTGTGCCTTGTAGATTGTGGACAGGCTTTGGGGAGTCAGGAGGTGAGTTACTCACCTCAGGATTCCTAGCCTCTGACCTGCTCTTGTAGCCACGGTACAATACGTTAAGGAACCAATTTGGACCAATACGTTAAGGAACCAATTAGAGAACAGGCCACCGTAGACTAGGTATTGTGTAAAGAGAAAGGATTAGTTAACAATCTTGTTGTGCGGGGTCCCTTGGGGAAGAGTGACCTTAACATGATAGAATTTTTCATTAAGATGGAGAGTGAGAGAGTTGATTTCGAGACTTGGGCCCTGAATCTAAATAAAGGAAACTATGAAGGTATGAGGCGAGTGTTGGCTATGATAGATTGGGGAATGTTACTTAAAGGGTTGACAGTGGATTGGCAATGGCTAGTATTGGATGAATTTCAACAATTGTTCATGCCTGTCTGGCGCAAAAATAAAACAGGAAGGGTGGCTCAACGTGGATTACAAAAGAAATAAGGGATTGTATTAGATCCAAGGAAGAGAAATATAAAATAGCCAGAACAAGCAGCAAACCCGAGGATTGGGAGCAGTTTAGAATTCAGTAAAGGAGGACAAAGGGATTGATTAAGAAGGGGAAAATAGAGTATGAGAGTAAGCTTGCAGAGAACATAAAACTGACTGTAAAAGCTTCTATAGATATATGAAGAGAAAAAGATTCGTGAAGACAAATGTGGGTCCCTTACAGTCAGAAACGGGGGAATTTACAATGGTGAACAAAGAAATGGCAGACCAATTAAATACATACTTTGGTTCTGTCTTCACAAAGGAGGACACAAATTACCTCCCAGAAATGTTGGGGAACATAGGGTCTAGTGAGAAGGAGGAACTGTATGAAATCAGTATTAGTAGGGAAACGGTGTTAGGGAAATTGATGGGATTGAAGGCCGATAAATCCCCAGGGCCTGATACATCCCAGAGTACTTCAGGAAGTGGCCCTAGAAATAGTAGATGCATTGCTGGTCATCTTTTAAAATTCTATAGACTCTGGAACAGTTTCAACGGATTGGAGGGTAGCTAATGTAACCTCATTAACATGGATTTACGAAAGTGAAATCATGCTTGACAAATCTACTGAAATGTTTTGTGGACGTCACTAGTAGAATAGATAAGAGAGAACCAGTGGATGTGGTCTATTTGGACTTTCAGAAGGCTTTCAATAAGGTCCCACATAAGAGATTAGAGTGCGAAATTAAAGCACATGGGATTGAGGGTAAGGTACTGACATGGATAGAGAACTGGTTGGCACACAGGAAACAAAGAGTAGGAATAAACAGGTCTTTTTCCGAGTGGCAGGCAGTGACTAATGGGGTACGGCAGGGATCAGTGCTAGGACCCCAGCTATTCGCAATATATATTAATGACATAGATGAGGGAATTTAAATGTAATATATCCAAGTTTGCAGACGACACAAAGCTGGGTGAGAGAATACAGAGAAGCTCCTGTGTGATTTGGACAGGTTGAGTGAGTGGGCAAATACATGGCAGATGCAGTATAATGTGGATAAATGTGAGGTTATCCACTTTAGTGGCAGAAAGGCAGATTATTATCTGAACGGCGATAGATTGGGAAAGGGGTAGGTGCAGCGAGACCTGGGTGTCCGTGTCCACCAGTCGCTGAAAGTAAGCATGCAGGTGCAGCAGGCACTTAAGAAGGCAAATGGTATGTTGGCCTTCATAGCGAGAGGATTCGTGTACAAGTAAGGATGTCTTGCTGCAATTATACAGGGCCTTGGTGAGACCACATCTGGAGTATTGTGTGCAGTTTTGGTCTCCTTATCTGAGGAAGGATGTTCTTGCTATGGAGGGAGTGCAGCGAAGGTTCACCAGACTGATTCCTGGGATGGCAGGACTGACGTATGAAGAGAGATTGGGTCGATTAGGCTTGTATTCACTAGAGTTTAGAAGAATGAGAGGGGATCTCATAGAAACCTACAAAATTCTAACAGGACTGGACAGACTAGATGCAGGAAGGAAGTTCCCAATAGCGGGAGAGTCCAGGATCAGGGGTCACAGTCTGAGGATAAGAGGTAAGCCATTTAGGACTGAGATGAGGAGGGACTTCTTCACCCCGAGAGTGGTGAACCTGTGGAATTCACTACCACAGAAAGCAGTTGAGGTCAAATCATTAAATATATTCAAGAAAGAGTTCGGTATAGTTCTTGGGGCTAATGGGATCAAGGGATATGGGGAGAAAGTGGGAAAAGGTTACTGAGTTTAGATGATCAGTCATGATCGTACTGAATGGTGGAGCAGGCTTGAAGGGCCGAATGGACTACTCCTGTTATTTTTTTTCCCGATCCCTTTTACTGGGAAAAGGCCTGACCTTTCTCCCAGAGAGTACAGTGAACACTAAAATGGTGGTGAATGGTATTGGAGAGCAGCGTATGCCTGTACCTGTAGACCTGGTGCACCTGGAGTGCGACCTAGTTTTGGGACCGGTGACCATAGGGATTGTCCCTAGTTTGCCTGTGGATGGGGTTGACCTATTCCTAGGTAATGATCTGGCGCAGGTTCAGGTGGTAGTCCCCCCTCCCTGTAGTGAAGGAAAGACTGCAGGAGGTCAGAGAGACAGGGCCGTGGCAGGAGACAGACCCCTGCAGTTTCCCTGAATGTGTAGTGGATCAGGCCATGATCAAACAAGCTCCACCCCACCCCCCAAGGAGGATGCATTGGTGCTGCAGGCCAATGACAATGAGTGCTGCCTTTCTGAGACTTTCTTTGGAAAGTTAGGAGATCCAGGGAATGAATTAAATGGATTTTCCCTAGGTGAGGCTCAGTGAGCCGACCCAGTATTGCGAGGGTCAGTACAGGCTGCCCAGTCTGAAAGTGAAGCTGAGGGAGTCTCTGATTGGTACTATTTAAATAATGAGGTACTGATGAGAAAATGGAGTTCTCCTCACAGACCTGAGGGCAAGGAGTGGACAGTAGTTCACCAGTTAGTGATGCCACAGAGGTACCAGAGAGAAATATTAAGAAGGGCACACAAGACTACAGTAGCTGTACATGCTGGTATATGAAAGACTAAAGCCCACATAAGACAGAAATTTGACCAGCTAAACCTCCACAAAGATGTGGTGGAGTACTGCAAGAGTTGCCACATGTGTCAGGTTGAGGGGAAACCCCAACATACAGTGAAACCTGCACCCCTAAGTCCTGTACTGGTGCTCAGAGGATCCTCCAGCAGAGGGCTGGTGAACTGTAAGGGACCCCCGCTGAGAAAAAAAAGGGGACAGGCAGGCACACGGTTGGCAAAAGTTTAGAAAGAGAAGGGGAAAAAGTGACCAAGAGGGCAGGGTAAAGGAAGTCCAGGAGGAATCCCGGATGAAAACCCCTACTGTCTGGTCTCCAACCCTGAAAATTTGTAACGTTAGACCCCACATCCTCCTATGTAAGTGCAGGCTCTAGAAGAACCCCACCAGAGTTGCTAACAGCATTTGCAGGAACCTGCAGAAACAAGGAGAGCCCTCTAGGAGGCACAGAAACCGTGAGGGTGATGCCTCAGCTAGTCGAAGTGCCACATGAGTGTGCAGTCGAGTCTGCACAAATACCTACAGGCAGGGGTGTCCCTGAGAACAAAGGGGAGATTAACAAAGAATCCTCCCCCACAGTCAGAGAAAAAGGAAACCACCCATTCCCTGAAGTCAAAAGCTATTGCATGACTTAGCAAAGGACAAAAAGAGAGTTCAGGATAGACCGGCCCCTACCATCCTGAAAAATAAGTAGCCCAACAGGAACAAAGACCCTTGGCAGCCATGGAAATGGGTAGACTGAAGAAAAATTTCCCCAAAGAACCACATGGCTACTGGGATGCCAAAAAGAGGAAACTAAAGCACCCAGAAAAGACAATTCTAATAAGCTTTAGGATTCATGAATGAATGGAAATGAATGAGATAAATGCATGGTTTTTCTTTCCTTATCTAATAATTTCTCTCAAACCTTTTAATGAAATGTGGCTTTTTTTCAAATCGCATTTAATTCCCCTTGGTGTGGAGGTGTCATGCAGGCCCCTACCTGCCAAGAATGAGGCATATTAATTTCGCCACATGAACATTGATTTTAAACTGTTACTGGAGTAAAGAAAGAACTTGTTTAAAAAAAAAAACAGACCCTTGACTGGAAAGACATTTGCATATTTACAGACAGTGCATAAAAGGGACAAAAGACCATTCCCTGACACATTCAATTCACAATGGACATTTGATTACCAGACGTTGAAGGTGGAGGCACTCACATTCCTGGTCGACTGCGAAAATAGCTGAATACACAAACGGACATGGTCACACCAGCTAGTCACATGACTAACCTGCTGGGCCACCCTGAGTGTTTTGAATTTGAACTTGCCACAGAGTTTTGAACAGGCAGAAAGCTCCTGGATCATGGATTGAGAACATCTCTCTCCTGTCTTCTCCCATCTCTTTCTCACCAGCTTTGGAATCCGTTGAAGACACATAAACCCCAAAAGAGAAAAGTCTCCTAGAATGAACAAGGTTTAAGAAGAATACTGGGCCCCAACGAAAAGCAAGAATTACTTACAAAAGGACTATACACTGAGCTCGAAGCACAGTAACAAGAGACTATTCAGATATTGTCTCAAACCTCTCCACTTTATTTTTCTTCTGCTCTTCTCTGTCCCTATCTGCATGTGTACATCGCGTATGCATGCTACCATGGGCACATTGTGTATCCATAGGTGTTAACTGAATGACAGTTTAAGTTTTGATAAATTTCACTTTTAGAACATAGAACATAGTACAAGTAAATCTTTCAATGTAATATACTGTATTCGCTGCTCACAGTGTGGTCTCCTCTACATTGGGGAGACCAAGCGCAGACTGGGTGACCGCTTTGCGGAACATCTCCGCTCAGTCCGCAAGCAGGACCCTGAGCTTCCGGTTGCTTGCCATTTCAACACTCCCCCCTGCTCTCATGCTCACATCTCTGTCCTGGGATTGCTGCAGTGTTCCAGTGAACATCAACGCAAGCTCGAGGAACAGCATCTCATCTACCGATTAGGCACACTACAGCCTGCCGGACTGAACATTGAGTTCAATAATTTCAGAGCATGACAGCCCCCCATTTTACTTTCATTTTTAGTTATTTTTTCTTCCTTTTTTTTACATTCTTTTTTACATTTTTTACAATCTTTTTTTGCATTTATTTCATTTCATCTTAGTTTGTTCAGTTTGCTTACCCACTGTTTTTTTCAGGTTTTTTTTTCAGGTTTGCACTTGCTGCTGTTCAATATTCAGTGTATTCACACCTAATCTGTACTAATGCTTTGTCTTTCAACACACCATTAACATATTGTTTGCCTTTGCTCCGTGACCTTTTGGTCAGCTATGTGGCCTGGTCCAATCTGCACCTTCTCCTTTGTTATCTCTTGCCCCACCCTCACCTCACTTGCTTATAATCTGTGACTTTTCTAATATTTGTCAGTTCCGAAGAAGGGTCACTGACCCGAAACGTTAACTCTGCTTCTCTTTCCACAGATGCTGCCAGACCTGCTGAGTGATTCCAGCATTTCTTGTTTTTGTTTCACCTCTCATCCTTCTTCGTTCCAATGAGAAAAGCCCTAGCACCCTCAACCTTTCTTCATAAGACATGCCCTCCAGTCCAGGCAGCATCCTGGTAAATCTCCTCTGCACCCTCTCTAAAGCTTCCACATCCTTCCTATAATGAGGTGACCAGAACTGAACACAATATTCCAAGTGTGGTCTATCCAGGGCTTTATAGAGCTGCAGCATAACCTCGCGGCTCTTAAACTCAATCCCCCTGTTAAGGAAAGCCATCTTAACAACCCTATCAATTTGGGTGGCAACTTTGAGCGATCTATGGACATGGACCCCAAGATCCCTCTGTTCCTCCACACTACCAAGAATCCTCTTTAAGCCTGTATTCTGCATTCAAATTCGACCTTCCAAAATGAATCACTTCACACTTTTCCAGGTTGAACTCCATCTGCCACCTCTCAGCCCAGCTCTGCATCCTGTCAATGTCCCGTTGCAACCTACAACAGCCTTCCACACTATCCACAACTCCAGCAACCTTCGTGTCATCGGCAAACTTGCTAACCCAGCCTTCCACTTCCTCATCCAAGTCATTTATAAAAATCACAAAGAGCAGAGGTCCCAGAACAGATCCCTGTGGAACTTTTCTTCTTTAAACCTAAGAAAGCCTGATTGCGCTCATTTCTTTGCCTTATAATTGGAAAGTGGTGAACAAGGATTCACCAAAGAGGAAGCTCATAACACAGTGTATTTAAAAATGAAACCCTGTTACAGTAAGACCAGGTGAAGGCTGAAAGGGAACTCTCGACACCTTTCTCACCTGGGCATAACACTTAGATATGCTAGACAGGGAAAAACTGCTCAGGTTGTCTGATGATACAATGAATAGGGGACACAGATTGATGATTTTGGGCAAGAGATGGAGGGGGAATGTGAGGAGTAACTTTTTTATGCAGCGAGTGGTAATGACTTGGAAATCACTGCCCACGTGGTCAGTCAAAGTTGAGATAATCAATGATTTCAAAACAAAATTGGATGTGCACAGGAAGGAAATAAACTTGCAAGGCAATGGGGATTGAGTTGGAGCATGGGACTGACTGTATTGCTCTGCAAGAGAGCCAGCATGGACTCAGTGGACCGAATAGCCTACTTCTATGCTATAAATGACTCTATGACGTTGAGGCATGGAGCAGATGGAAAGGTGCAGTTGCAGATACCGAGAGAGAGTAGAAATAGAGACGGGGAGAGATATACATAGAGAGAGAGTGATGGAGGAAAAGTGCAGATGGAGATATAGATAGGGAGATGGAGGGAGCGGTACAGGAACAGATGGAGACAGATAGAGGGTGTTGTGCAGGTAAACAAAGAGAACGAGAGAGGCAGCGATGGAAGAAAAATCACAGAAAGAGATACAAAAGAAATGATGATGCAGAAAAGGAGAGACAGGAGATGCATTTGATGATTAGCAGTACAACAGTAGAAATTCATCCCGAGTTTCCCTCGCAATCTGCCTCTGCTATATTAACGAAAAAAGCACTCTCTGGCTGTGTACAGTTTTTACCGCTCCCAGTGTGGAGTTGCTCTCTGAGATAAATTTCCATAATTACAGCTTGTGCCTCACACAATGAGAATTTGGACTCTGTAACAAGTGTCTCCCAGTACAATGTGTAATTATCGCAGTGTGAAGTGATTGTCAGTCTAGTTAACAAGTATCCTTGTGTACAATGTGTTTATCTCACAGTGTGAAATCAGAGTATATAACACATGCCCCGTGTACCATGTTTCAGGTAATATGGAGACTTATCCTGCAATGTGAGATCTTATCTGCAATATTTGTCTCTCTGAATATGGAGTCAGCCACATAACAAGTTTCTCCGTCTACAGTGTGTGTTTCTCCCAGTGTGGAGCCGGGCTCTGTAACAAGTGTCCCTGCATACAGTGTGTTCCTCCCAGTTGGAATTCAGGCATTGCAACAAGAGTTCCTGTGCACAGTTAGTGTCTTTCCCAATGTGGAGTTGGACTCAGTCCTTTGGTACAATGTGTGTGTTTCTCTTTTGGTGAGGAATTGGACAGTATTGTAAGTCTCACTGTGTACTTTGTGTTTCTCTCCCAGTGATGAATTGGACAATGTATTATGTGTCCCTGTGTACAGTGTCATGCTAGGCCCCCATCTGCCAAGAATGAGGCACATTAATTTTGTCATGAACATTGATTTTAAACTGTTACTGGAGTGAAGAAAGGACTTGTTAAACAGATCAGCCATGGCTGGAAAAGACATCTGCATATTAACAGAGGGTGTTTGGATGGACAAAGGACCATTCTACCCACAATGGACCTTGATCACCAGGTATTGTGTGTAAGAGGAGCATTACAGAGACTACTAAGGTGATTCAATCCAAGACGTGGTGAGCAAAACTGTGCAGAGTACAGCGATTGGGAGGAGGATAAGAAAGGAAGGGGAGTGGCAATTTCCATCAGGGAAACTAATACAGCTGTAAGGAGGGATGATATGTTGGAAGATTCATCAAATGAGGCCATATAGATTGAGCTGAGGAACAGAAAAGGAGCAATCACACTGCTGGGAGTATAGTATAGACCCCCAAACAGTCAGAGGGAGAAAGAAGAGCAGATATGTAGGCAAATCTCTGAGAAGTGCAAGAACAATAGGGCAGTAATAGTAGGGGACTTTAACTACCCCAATATTAACTGGGATAGTTTTAGTGTGAAAGGAAATGAGGGAGCAGAATTCTTGAGGTGCATTCAGGGGAACTTTTTTGCTCAGTATGCAGCTAGTCCAACAAGAGAGCACGCAGTTTTAGACTTAGTTTAGGAAATGAAGACGGGCAGGTGGAAGGAGTGACAGTGGGAGAGCATTTTGGTGGCAGTGAACATAATTCAGTCAGTTTTAACATAATTATCGAAAAGGACAACAATAATTGGGGCAATTGGGGCAAGGCCAATTTTACCAAACTAAGAAGTGATTTAACGAAAGTGGACTGGAAACAACTACTTGAAGGTAAATCAGTGTCAGAACAGTGGGAGGCATTCAAAGGGGAGATTCAAGGGATTCAAAGTAATACTACAGAAAGCCAAGAGTAGAATAGAAAGTGGACGGGTGAAATCAAAAAGGAAATTAGGAAAGCAAAGAGAGTGCATGAAAGAATATTGGCAAGCAAAATCAAGGTAAACCTTTATGTTTTATAGGAACTTAGGAGCAGGAGTAGGCCATTCAGCCTGCCCCACCATTCAGATTTAGATTTAGATTTAGAGATACAGCACTGAAACAGGCTCTTCAGCCCACCGAGTCTGTGCTACCATCAACCACCCATTTATACTAATGCTACATTAATCCCATATTCCTACCACATCCCCACCTATACTAGGGGCAATTTATAATGACCAATTTACCTATCAACCTGCAAGTCTTTGGCTGTGGGAGGAAACCAGAGCACCCGGCGAAAACCCACGCAGTCACAGGGAGAACTTGCAAACTCCGCACAGGCAGTACCCAGAATTGAACCCGGGTTGCCGGAGCTGTGAGGCTGCGGTGCTAACCACTGCGTCACTGTACTGCCCTGATCATCCACTTCAGTGGATTTTTCCCACACTATCCTCATATTCCCTTATGTCATTTGTATTTAGAAATCTGTCAATCTCTGCATTAAACATACTCAATGACTGAGATTCCACAGCCCTTTGGGGTTGAGAATTCCAAAGATTCACAACCCTCTGAGTAAAGAAATTTCTCCTCATCTCTGTCCTAAGTGGCTTCCCCCATATTTTGAAATTGTGTCCCCTGGTTCTAAACTCCCCAACCAGGGGAAACACCTTAGCTGCATCTACCCTGTCTATGCCTTTCAGTATTATGTAGGTTTCAATGAGATCACCTCTCATTCTTCAAAACTCTAGAGAATACAGACCCAGTTTCCCCAATCTCTCTTCATAGGACAGTCCTGCCATCCCGGGAACAAGTCTGGTGAATCTTGGTTGCACTTCCTCTGTGGTAATAATATCCTTCCTAAGGTAAGTGTACCAAAACTGCACACAGTACTCCACCTGCGGTCTAACCAAGGTTCTGTACAATTAAAGCAAGACTTCACTGATCCTTTACTCAAATCCTCTTGCAATAAAGGCGAACATACCATTAGCCTTCCTAATTGCTTGCTGCACCTGCATGTTAGCTTTCAGTGACTTATTGACAAGGATACCCAGGTCCCTTTGTACATCTACACTTTCTAATCTTTTACCATTTAAGACATGCACTGCACATCTGTTCCTCCTACCAAAATGGATAACCTCACGTTTTTCTACATTTGACACGTTCTTGCCCACTCACTAAGTCTGTCCAAATTCCCTTGAACCCGCTTTGTATCTTCCTCACAACACACATTCCCACCTAGTTTTGTGTCATCCGCAAACTTGCAAATACTACATTTGGTCCCCACATCCAAATGATTGATATATATTGTGAACAGCTGGGATCCAAGTACTGATCCCTGTGGTACACCACTAGTCACAGCCTGCCAACGTGAGAATGACTCATTTATTCCTACTCTCTGCTTTCTGCCTGTTAACCAATTCTTAATCCATGCTAGTATATTACCTCCTATTGCATGTGCTTTAATTTTGCTAACCAATCTCCTGTGGGGGACTTTATCAGAAGCCTTCTGAAAATTCAATTATACCACATCCACTGACTCCGCTTTATCAATTCTGTTAGTAACATCCTCAAAAAACTACAACAGGTTCGTCAAACGTGATTTCCCATTAATAAATCCATGTTGACTATGCCCAATCAGATTATTATTATCCAAGTGCCCATTTATCACATCCTTTCGAATAGATTCTAGCATTTTTCCAACAACTGCTGTAAGGCTAACAGATCTGTAATTTCCTGTTTTCTCTCTCCCTCCCTTCTTAAATAGTGGGGTGACATTTATGACCTTCCAATCTGCAGGAACCGCTCCAGAATTTTGGAAGATAATTACCAATGCATACACTATCTCCATAGCTAGCTCTTTCAACATTCTGGGATGTAGAATATCAGGTCCTGGGGAATTATCAACCTTCCACTCCACTAATTTCTCCTGTACGATATTCTTCTTACTAATATTAATTTCCTTCAATTCCTCATTCCCCCTAATCCCTTGGATCTCTAATTCTGGGAAATTTCTTGTATCTTCCTCGGTGATGACAGACCCAAATAATCATTTAGCTTCTCTGCTATTTCTCTATTCCCCATTATAAATTCTCCTGACTCTGCCTGTAATTTGTCTTAGCCAAACCTTTCCTTTTTACATACCTGTAAAAACTTTTACAGTCAGTTTTTCTATTTTCTGCTAGCTTATGTTCATATTCCATTCTCCCTTTCAATATCAGTTTCTTCATTCTCCTTTGCTGTATTCTAAAATCCTCCAAATCCTCAGGTTTATACTATTTCTGGCAACTTTGTTGGCCTTTCCTTTTAATCTTATACAATCCTTAACTTCCTTTGTTATCCACAGTTGACTGCCTTTACTTTTGGGGTTTTTGTGCCTTGAAGGAATGTATAGTTGCTGTAAACTATGTAATATGTCTTTGAAGACTATCCATTGCCTATGTACTGTCAGCCCTTTTGATGTATTTTCCCAAGCCACCTCAGCCAATTTGCCCCTCATACCTTCACAATTTCCTTTGTTCAAACTTAACACCCTGGTTTCAGATTGAACTACCTCACTTTCAAACATAATGAAAAATTCTATCATATTATGGCTAGCCATCCCTAAATGTTCTTTTGCAACAAGATTATTAATGTTATAAATACATTAAAAGTAAGAGGATAACTGAGGAGAGAGTAGGGCCCATAAAAGACCAAAAATGTTTAGGGGCAGAAGATGTTGGTATGGTTCTTAATGGATACTTTGTGTCTGTCTTCACAGAAGAGGGGGACAATGCAGATATTGTGGTTAAGGAGAAGGAGTATGAAGTATTGGATGTGATAAACATAGGGTGAGAGGAAGTATTAATGGGATTAGCATCCTTGAAATTTGATAAATCATCAGAGCCGGCTGAAATGTATCCTAGGCTGTTAAAAGAAGCAAGAGAGGAAATAGCAGAAGATCTGACCATCATTTTCCAGTCCTCACTGGGTACAGGTGTGGTGTCGGAGGATTGGAGAACTGCTAATGTTATACCTCTGTTTAAAAAGGGAGCGAGGGATAGCTGATTAATTACAGGCCAGTCAGTCTAACCTCAGTAGTGGGCAAATTATTGGAATCTATTCTGAGAGACAGGATAAAATATCACTTAGAAAAGCACAGGTTAATCAAGGATAGTCAGCATGAATTTGTTAAGGGAAGATCTTGTTTGACCAACTTGATCAAATTTTTTGAGAAAGTAACAAGGAAGACAGATGAGGGTAGTGCAGTTGATGTGGTCTACATGGCTTTCAGCAAGGCTTTTGACAAAGTCCCACATGGCAGACTAGTTAAAAAAAATAAAATCCCATGAGATCCAGGGAAATGCAGTAAGGTGAATACAAAGTTGGCTCAGTGGCAGGAAACAAAGGTTAATTGTTGACGGGTGATTTAGCGACTGGAAGGCTGTTTCCAATGGCATTCTGAAGGGCTCGGTACTGGGTCCCCTGCTTTTTGTGATAAAAATTAACAATTTAGATGTAAATGTAGGGGCATGATCAAGAAGTTTGCAGACGGCACAAAGATTGGCTGTGTGGGAGATAGCGAGGAGGATAGCTATAGGCTGCAGGAAGATATTGATGGTCTGGTCAGATGGGCAGAAAAGTGGCAAATGGAATTCAACCTGGAGTGCTGACTTGGGTTGCATTCGAGTGTTAAAGTGGATGTTTGGTGACTGAGGATAATTAAGGGTTAATTTTCCTTAAGTCTAGTCTGTCTTTTATTTAGCAGATTAACTTAACAGTTGCTGTTTGGGTTGGAGAAGGTGAGTTTTTGACCAGTTTTAAACAGAGTTCACTCAGGCTCTGCTTGCAGCTGCACCTTGTTAATTAGAGAATTGGCTTGAACCAGTTTCCAGGGGCTAGAGTCAGTCAGTATAAAAGTGCTTACTTTTACATCTTACAGTGCTGACCTTGTTCGCACTAGAGTGCTGACGTGGGTTGCATTAGAACAAAGAAGAGTGTTAAAGTGGAAGTTTGGTGACTGAGGGAGTTCAGTGAGGAGGGAGCAAGGAGCTCCTTTCATTTCCTACCTGTCCTCAGAGTGAGGGGAGCCGAGAGCTTCCAAAGAGCACATCTGACTGTGAGTAAGTCCTGGTGGGTATTTTTCAAAGTGGATTGAATTGTAAGTCGTTGTTTTAGCAAGACTTAGTTATTTTTTAAAAATTATAATCTTCTAAAGTTTTAAATTTAAAGGGTTTAGTCATGGCAGGAGAGCTTGAAGCTGTGGTTTACTCCTCTTGCTGAATGTGGGAATCCGGGAATATTTCTGGTCCCCGGGACCAGCATGTGTGCAGGAAGTGTGTCCAGCTGCAACTCCTGGAAGCTCGGGTTTCAGAGCTGGAACGGTGGCTGGAAACACTGTGGAGCATCCGCAAGTCTGAGAGCATTGTGCATAGCACGTATAGAGAGGTGGTCACACCGCAGCTGAAGGGACTTGAGGAAGGAAGGGAATGGGTGCCCACCAGGCAGTCCAAGAGAATCAGGCAGGTAGTTCAGGAGTCCCCTGGGGTCCCGCTTGCAAATCGGTATTCCATTTTGGAGGCTGATGAGGCTGGTTCCTCCAGGTAGTGCGGACAGAGCCAAGCTTCTGGCACCGCAAGCAGCCTGTCTGCACAGGAAGGGGGAAAGAGAGGAAGAGCAACAGTAATAGGGGATTCTATAGTCAGGGGAACAGATAGGTGCTACTGTGGCCATCAACGTGACTCCAGGATGTTGTGTTGCCTCCCTGGTGCCAGGGTCTGGGATGTCACTGAACGGCTGCAGGGCATCCTGAAGGGGGAGGGTGATAAGGCAGAGGTCATGGTACATGTTGGTACCAATAACATAGCTAGAAAGAGGGATGAGGTCTTGCATCAAGAATTCAGGAAGTTAGGCAGTAGACTAAAAAGCAGGACCTCTCGGGTTGTAATTGCGAGGAGCAGCTTTGACAGAACGAGGTGCGGAGCGGACTTACAGCTGAGCGGTCAATTTCAGTCTTTGACAGAACGATGTGCGGAGCGGACTTACAGCTGAGCGGTCAATTTGAGTGTAAGTTGCAAGTTAATCCCCTTTTGTTTCGGAGGACCAGGGGACTGCTGGGTAAGGGAAAACTATTTATTTGGGCAGTGGCAGTACCCGAGACACTACACGTGTAGTGTGTCCCACCCACCCTCCTCCTCTAACCAAAAAAAAAAGGACTCTGGTGTGTTGATAAGGTAAGCTTTTTATTTAAAAAGTTCAGTCCGTCGGATTGCTAAGCGAACAAGTTTTGACTTTTTTTTTTCCGTTTGGTTTTTCAGTAGATTTGTTGGGAATCTAGAATAGTGGGAATGGAGGTAAAGGCAGTTGTATGTTCCTCCTGCAGAATGTGGGAGGTAGGGGTCGCCAAGAGTGTCCCTGCTGACTGCATCTGCGGGAAGTGCACCCAACTCCAGCTCCTCGCAGACCGCGTTAGGGAACTGGAGCTGGAGCTGGATGAACTTCGGATCATTCGGGAGGCGGAGGGGATTATTGACAGGAGTTATAGGGAGGCAGTCCCACCTCAGGTAAAAGAAGTAGGTAGATGGGTTACCGTCAGGGGAAGGAAAGGGAACCAGCAGGCAGTGCAGGGATCCCCTGTGGCCGTTTCCCTCAACAACAGGTATACCGTTTTGGATACTGTTGGGGGGGACGACTTACCAGGGGTAAGCAATGGGGTGCAGGTCTCTGGCACAGAGTCTGTCCCTGTTGCTCAGAAGGGAAAGGGGAAGAGGAGCAGAGCATTAGTCATTGGGGACTCCATAGTTAGGGGAACAGATAGGAGGTTCTGTGGGAACGAGAGAGACTCACGGTTGGTGTGTTGCCTCCCAGGTGCCAGGGTACGTGATGTCTCTGATCGTGTTTTTGGGATCCTTAAGGGGGAGGGGGAGCACCCCCAAGTCGTGGTCCACATAGGCACCAACGACATAGGTAGGAAGAGAGATGGGGATTTAAGGCAGAAATTCAGGGAGCTAGGGTGGAAGCTTAGAGCGAGAACAACCAGAGTTGTTATCTCTGGGTTGTTGCCCGTGCCACGTGCTAGCGAAGAGAGGAATAGGGAGAGAGAGGAGTTGAACACGTGGCTGCAGGGATGGTGTAGGAGGGAGGGTTTTGGTTTCCTGGATAATTGGGGCTCTTTCTGGGGGAGGTGGGACCTCTACAAACAGGATGGTCTTCACCTGAACCAGAGGGGTACCAATATCCTGGGGGGGAGATTTGTTAGTGCTCTTCGGGGGGGTTTAAACTAAATCAGCAGGGGAATGGGAACCTAAATTGTAGTTCCAGTGTACAGGCTGTTGAGAGTAGTGAGGTAGGGGATAAGGTTACAGGGACGCAAGAGGGCACTGGCAAGCAAGAACTTGGTTTAAAGTGTGTCTACTTCAACGCCAGGAGCATCCGGAATAAGGTGGGTGAGCTTGCAGCCTGGGTTGGTACCTGGGATCCTGATGTTGTGGCCATTTCAGAGACATGGGTAGAGCAGGGGCAGGAATGGATGTTGCAGGTTCCGCGATTTAGATGTTTCAGTAAGAACAGAGAAGAGGGTAAAAGAGGGGGGGGTGTGGCATTGTTAATCAAGGAAAGTATTACAGCGGCAGAAAGGACATTTGAGGACTCGTCTACTGAGGTAGTATGGGCCGAGGTTAGAAACAGGAGAGGAGAGGTCACCCTGTTGGGAGTTTTCTATCGACCTCCGAATAGTTCCAGAGATGTAGAGGAAAGGATAGCGAAGATGATTCTCGACAGGAGCGAGAGTAAGAGGGTAGTGGTTATGGGGGACTTTAACTTTCCAAATATTGACTGGAAATACTATAGTTCGAGTACTTTAGATGGGTCTGTTTTTGTCCAGTGTGTGCAGGAGGGTTTTCTGACACAGTATGTGGACAGGCCAACCAGGGGCGATGCCACATTGAATTTGGTACTGGGTAATGAACCCGGCCAGGTGTTCGATTTAGATGTAGGTGAGCACTTTGGCGATAGTGATCACAATTCGGTTGGGTTTACCTTAGCGATGGGCAGGGACAGGTATATACCGCAGGGCAAGAATTATAGCTGGGGCAAAGGAAATTATGATGCGATTAGGCAAGATTTAGGATGCGTAGGATGGGGAAGGAAACTGCAGGGGATGGGCACAAACGAAATGTGGAGCTTATTCAAGGAGCAGCTAATGCGTGTCCTTGATAAGTATGTACCTGTCAGGCAGGGAGGAAGTTGTCGAGCGAGGGAGCCGTGGTTTACTCAAGAAGTTGAAGCGCTTGTCAAGAGGAAGAGGGCGGCTTATGTTAGGATGAGACGTGAAGGCTCAGTTAGGGCGCTTGAGAGTTACAAGCTAGCCAGGAAGGATCTAAAGGGAGGGCTAAGAAGAGCAAGGAGAGGACACGAGAAGTCATTGGCGGATAGGATCAAAGAAAGCCCAAAGGCTTTCTATAGGTATATCAGGAATAAAAGAATGATAAGAGTTAGAACAGGGCCAATCAAGGATAGTAGTGGGAAGTTGTGTGCGGAATCAGAGGAGATAGGAGAAGCGTTAAATGAATATTTTTCGTCAGTATTTACAGTAGAGAAAGAAAATGTTGCCGAGGAGATTACTGAGATATAGACTACTAGGCTAGATGGGATTGAGATTCACAAGGAGGAGGTGTTAGCAATTTTGGAAAGAGTGAAAATAGATAAGTCCCCTGGGCCAGATGGGATTTATCCTGGGATTCTCTGGGAAGCTAGGGAGGAGATTGCAGAGCCGTTGTTGTTGATCTTTATGTCGTCATTGTCGACAGGAGTAGTGCCGGAGGACTGGAGGATAGCAAATGTTGTCCCCTTGTTCAAGAAGGGGAGTAGAGACAGCCCTGGTAATTATAGACCTGTGAGCCTTACTTCGGTTGTGGGTAAAATGTTGGAAAGGGTTATAAGAGATAGAATTTATAATCATCTTGAAAAGAATAAGTTCATTTGCGATAGTCAGCACGGTTTTGTGAAAGGTAGGTCGTGCCTCACAAACCTTATTGAGTTTTTCGAGAAGGTGACCAAACGGGTGGATGAGGGTAAAGCCGTGGATGTGGCGTATATGGATTTCAGTAAGGCGTTTGATAAGGTTCCCCACGGTAGGCTATTGCAGAAAATACGGAAGTATGGGGTTGAAGGTGATTTAGAGCTTTGGATCAGAAATTGGCTAGCTGAAAGAAGACAGAGGGTGGTGGTTGATGGCAAATGTTCATCCTGGAGTTTAGTTACTAGTGGTCTGCCGCAAGGTTCTGTTTTGGGGCCACTGCTGTTTGTCATTTTTATAAATGACCTGGTTGAGGGTGTAGAAGGGTGGGTTAGTAAATTTGCGGATGACACGAAGGTCGGTGGAGTTGTGGATAGTGTCGAAGGGTGTTGTAGGGTACAGAGGGACATAGATAGGCTGCAGAGCTGGGCTGAGAGATGGCAAATGGAGTTTCATGCGGAGAAGTGTGAGGTGATTCACTTTGGAAGGAGTAACAGCAATGCAGAGTACTGGGCTAATGGGAAGATTCTTGGTAGTGTAGGTGAGCAGAGAGATCTTGGTGTCCAGGTACATAAATCCCTGAAAGTTGCTACCCAGGTTAATAGGGCTGTTAAGAAGGCATATGGTGTGTTAGCTTTTATTAGTAGGGGGATCGAGTTTCGGAGCCACGAGGTCATGATGCAGCTGTACAAAACTCTGGTGAGGCTGCACCTTGAGTATTGCGTGCAGTTCTGGTCACCGCATTATAGGAAGGATGTGGAAGCTTTGGAAAGGGTGCAGAGGAGATTTACTAGGATGTTGCCTGGTATGGAAGGAAGGTCTTACGAGGAAAGGCTGAGGGACTTGGGGTTGTTTTCGTTAGAGAGAAGGAGGAGGAGAGGTGACTTAATAGAGACATACAAGATAATCAGAGGGTTAGATAGGGTGGATAGTGAGAGTCTTTTTCCTCGGATGATGATGGCAAACACGAGGGGACATAGCTTTAAGTTGAGGGGTGAAAGATATAGGACAGATATCAGAGGTAGTTTCTTTACGCAGAGAGTAGTAGGGGCGTGGAACGCCCTGCCTGCAACAGTAGTAGACTCGCCAACTTTAAGGGCATTTAAGTGGTCATTGGATAGACATATGGATGAAAATGGAATAGTGTAGGTCAGATGGTCGGCGCAACATCGAGGGCCGAAGGGCCTGTACTGCGCTGTAATGTTCTAATGTTCTAATGTAATCTCTGAATTACTCCCAGTGCCACGTGCCAGCAAGTATAGAAATAGGAGAACAGCACAGATGAATGCGTGGCTTAAGAGTTGGTGCAGGAGGGAGGGTTTTAGATTCCTGAACCACTGGGACCGTTTCTGGGGAAGGTGGGACTGTACAAGTGGGACGGTCTACATCTGAACCAGAGGGGGACTAACATCCTTGCTGGCGGGTTTGCTAGTGCTGTTGGGAGGAGTTTAAACTAATTTGGCACGGGGAGGGGATGCAGACTCCTAGCAGAATAGGGACACACTCAACACAGGAAAGCAAACAAGTCAGAGGGAATACAGTGGAAGTAAGTTTCAAGGGAGCAAGACCAGGATGGATGGCCTCTACTTTAATGCCAGGAGTATTACAGGTAAAACGGATGAGTTAAGGGCAATGATTGACACGTGGAATTGTGATATAGTAGCCATCACGGAGACACGGTTGAGGGAGGGGCAGGATTGGCAGCTCAATATCCCGGGATATGGAATCTTCAGGCGAGACAGAGCAGGGGGTAAAAGAGGAGGGGCATTGCAATATTAGTTAAGGAGACAGTTACTGCAGTAAGAAGAGATGATATCTTGGAGGGGTCATCAAATGAAGCTTTATGGGTAGAGTTTAAGAATAAAAAAGGGACAGCCACATTGCTAGGTGTTTATTATAGACCCCCAGATAGTCAGTGGGAAATTGAGGAGCAAATATGTGTGCAAATCGCAGAGGTGTGTAAAAATAATAGGGTAATTATATTTGGTGGTTTCAACTTTCCCAACATTAAGTGGGATAGTCATTGTGTTAAAGGCTTAGATGGAGTGGAGTTCTTAAAATGTATACAGGAGAACGTTTTAGCTCAATATGTCGAGGATTCAACAAGGGAGGGTGCAGTGCTGGACCTAATTCTGGGGAATGAAGCAGTACAGGTGGTTGATATGTTTGTGGGGGAACATTTTGGTGATAGCGACCACAACATGGTACAATTTAAGCTTGTTATGGAGAAAGAAGTAGACAAGTTGCAAAAAAAGGTTTTGGATTGGGGGAGAGCGAACTTTAGTAAAATAAGGCAGCATCTGGCCAAGGTAGACTGGAAAGAGTTACTTGTCGGGAAATCCACAGAAGAGCAGTGGGGGGCATTCAAAAAGAAAATGGGGAGGGTACAGGCCCAACATGTTCCCTCTAGGGTAATCGGTAGGAGCAACAAGCCCAGAGAACCATGGATAACCAGAAATATTCAGGGTACAATGAGAAGGAAAAGAGAGGCTTTTAGCAAATACAAGGAGACAAATCAACGGAAGCATTAGTGGAGTACAGAAAGTGTAGGATGGAGCTTAAGAAAACAATTAGGAGAGCAAAGAGGGGATATGAGAAAGCTCTGGCTGGTAAAAGTAGGGAAAATCCCAAGATATTCTCTAAGTAGATCAATGGGAAGAGGATAACCAGGGAAAGAGTAGGACCCATTAGGGACCAAGGGGGAAATTTGTGGGTGGAGCCAGAGGACATTCGTAGGGTGTTGAATGAATACTTCACATCTGTCTTTACCCAAGAGAAAGATTATGTAGATATGGAACTTGGAGAGAGAGAGAGACTGTGAGGTTCTTGAGCAAATTGTCACAGGGAGTGACAAGGTATTGGAGGTTTTGGAAGGCTTAAAATTGGACAAATCTCCAGGTCCGGACGATTTGTGTCCCAGAATGCTGTGGGAGGTGAAGGTGGAGATTGCAGGGGCTCTGACCTTAATTTTTAATTCCTCTCTGGCCACGGGGGAGGTGCCAGAGGACTGGAGAACAGCTAATGTGGTCCCACTATTTAAGAAAGGTTGTAGAGATAAGCCAGGGAACTACAGACCAGTGAGTCTCACGTCAGTGGTCGGGAAACTATTGGAGAAAATTCTGAAGGAGAGAATCTATCTCCACTTGGAGAGGCAAAATTTGATTCGGAATAGTCAGCATGGCTTTGTCAGAGGAAGGTCATGCCGAACAAATTTCTTGAATTTTTTGAGCATGTGACCAGGTGTGTAGATGAGGGAGTGCAGTTGATGTAGTTTACATGGATTTCAGCAAAGCCTTTACTCCAGATGTGGTGTCACCAATGCCCTGTATAACTGAAACATAACCTCCTTACTTTTGTTAAAAGCAAAATACTGCGGATACTGGAAATCTGAAATAAAAACAAGAAATGCTGGAAACACTCCCCAGGTCTGGCAGCATCTGTGGCGAGAGAAGCAGAGTTAACATTTTGTATTCAATTCCTCCTCCCTACTTTTGTATTCAATTCCTCCTCGTAATAAATGATAACATTCTATTAGCTTTCTAATTACTTGCTGTACCTGTGATGTTTATTGAGGAACAAATATTGGTCAGGACACTGTGGCTCACTGCCATGCTGTTTCTTAAAATAGTGCCATGGGATCTTTCACTTCCACCTGAGAGGGCAAAGGGGGGTTTGACGTCTTATCTGGCACCTTAGAAAGTGCAGCGCTCCGTCAGTATTGTCCCTCCAATAGTGGAGCATTTCCTCAGTGCTGGCCTTCATTCAGTGTGCTCTCTTAGTAGTGCACTTGAGCGTCAGCCTTGATTTTTGTGCTCAAATCCTGGAGTTGGACTCCTTAACCAGCCTCCCTTCCTCCATCTGTATATCCTGTCTCCAGAGCCCAGAGCGGTGCACCTTCCCACCCTCTATATAGCTAGTATCTGGAGTCCAGTGCTGTACATACTCCTTTTCCAGCCTCTCTCCCCCACTCTATATTTCTAGTATCTAGAGCCCGAAGCTGTAAATTAATAAAGGATTTTGAAGAGTTGTAAAGGTTCCTCAGATATTATAAAGGATGTTAAAAGTTTATCAAGGATTAAAAAGTGTTATGAGGATTATAAAGGAATTTAAAGTATTATAAGGTGTCATCAAGGTTTATGCAGATCATGAAGTGTTGCAAAGGGCTGGATTTTGTGCTGGAAGTGGGGCTCCTGGTGTGGTCCAAAAATGTGGAGTATCCCCGCCTCTGCCTTTTTTATGCCTTCTGGGAGATCCTCCGGCCTTTTTAAATCAAAGAACCAGGAGGCAGGATCACCTTCCCTTTAATATCTTTAAAGGGACAGGGATCTCGTCTCCAAGAGCTTTCAGCTAATCGCAGGGCCAGCAGCTCAGCAGAGCCATTGGGTTCGTTGGTCACAGCTGGTACTGCAGGGGCCTCAGACAAAAGGCCCAGCACTGGAACCCCGGAACAGAGGAAGGTGAGGCGGGGTCAGTGGGGCCAATCTGGAAGGCCTCAGCGGGGGCAGTGGTCACTCAGTCCAGGGGAGAGGGTCCCGGGGTAAATTTGCTCCCATTGGGTGTCCTCTGTGGACCACAAATTACCCACGAAGGAGGGACACCACCTAGCCCATAGGAAGGGCGCCTCGTTTTACAGGATGTCCTCCCCACACGGCGGAAGCCCCGTGCTGCTGTTAAGATTCCAGCAATGGCAGGAAGAGGCCCTTAGTTGACTGTTAATAGGCCACTTAAGGGCCTCAATTGGCCTCTGGACTGGAAGACTGTCGTCGGCCGAAACGGCCCTGGGACAATCCATGCCTTGTACCCTGCCTCCGCCCCAGCTCAGGGGGTATTATAAATACTTATGCATACTTAAAAAAGGATTATGAAGGATTAAGAAGTATTATACAGTGCGATAAAGGATTATAAAGTGTTATAAAATATTTAAAGGATTACAATAGGCTGCAAAGACTCATAAATTATTATAAAGCCATACAAAGGATCATAAAAGCGTTATTACTGTGTTATAAAAGTTCATAAAGATTTGTAAAAAAAGGTGATGAAGGATTATAAAGGCTTACAAAGACTGTGAAGTATTATAATGATTTTACATATTATTGAGGGTTTTTTGGATTATAAAAGGTCTATAAATGTTTATATAGGATTATGAAGTACTAGAAAGGATTACAAGGTGCTACAAAGGAGTTTAAGGGGCTATAAAGAACTCTAAAAGATTATAAGGATATATAAAGGTTCATAAAAGATTATAAAGGTTTATTTTTTTTTTGAGATACAGCACTGAAGCAGGCCCTTCGGCCCACCGAGTCTGTGTCGACCATCAACCACCCATTTATACTAATCCTACACTAATTCCATATTCCTATCACAGCCCCACCTGTCCCTAAATTGCCCTATCACCTACCTATACAAGGGGCAATTTATAATGGCCAATTTACCTATCAACCTGCAAGTCTTTGGCATGTGGGAAAAAACTGGAGCACCCGGAGGAAACCCACGCAGACACAGGGAGAACTTGCAAACTCCACACAGGCAGTACCCAGAATTGAACCCGGGTCGCTGGAGCTGTGGTGCTAACCACTGCGCCACTGTGCCACCAAACGATTATTATAAGTATGAGTATTATAAGGTTTAGAATGTATTATAACAACGTTATAAATGATTTTAAAGTATTACAAAGGATTATAGAGTAGCTAACCACTACAAAGTCTATAAAAAGGAATGAAACCGGACGGACCACCCGGCATCGATCTAGGCACCGGAAACGACAACGGCAAACCCAGCCCTGTCGACCCTGCAAAGTCCTCCTTACTAACATCTGGGGGCTTGTGCCAAAGTTGGGAGAGCTGTCCCACAGACTAGTCAAGCAACAGCCTGACATAGACATACTCACGGAATCATACCTCACAGACAATGTCCCAGACACTGCCATCACCATCCCCGGGTATGTCCTGTCCCATCGGCAGGACAGACCCACCAGAGGTGGTGGCACAGTGGTATACAGTAGGGAGGGAGGTGCCCTGGGAGTCCTCAACATCGACTCCGGACCCCATGAAGTCTCATGGCATCAGGTCAAACATGGGCAAGGTAACCTCCTACTGATTACCACCAACCGTCCTCCCTCAGCTGATGACTCAGTACTCCTCCATGTTGAACACCACTTGGAGGAAGCACTGAGGGTGGCAAGGGCACAAAATGTGCTCTAGATGGGGGACTTCAATGTCCATCACCATGAGTGGCTCGGTAGCACCACTACTGACCGAGCTGGCCAAGTCCTAAAGGACATAGCTGCTAGACTGGGTCTGCGGCAGGTGGTGGGGTAACCAACACGAGGGAAAACATACTTGACCTCGTCCTCACCAATCTGCCTGCCGCAGATGCTTCTGTCCATGACAGTATTGGTAGGAGTGACCACCGCACAGTCCTTGTGGAGACGAAGTCCCGCCTTCACATTGAGGATACCGTCCATCGTGTTCTGTGGCACTATCACCGTGCTGAATGGGATAGATTTCGAACAGATCTAGAAATGCAAAACTGGACATCCATGAGGCGCTGTGGGCCATCAGCAGCAGCAGAATTGTACTCATCCACAATCTGTAACCTCATGGCCTGCCATATCCCCCACTCTACCATTACCATCAAGCCAGGAGACCAACCCTGGTTCAATGAAGAGTGCAGGAGGGCATGCAAGGAGCAGCACCAGGCATACCTCAAAATGAGGTGTCAACCTGGTGAAGCTACAAGACAGGACTGCTTGCATGCCAAACTGCGTAAGCAGCATGCGATAGACAGAGCTAAGCGATCCCATAACCAACGGATCAGATCTAAGCTCTGCAGTCCTGCCACATCCACCCGTGAATGGTGGTGGACAATTAAACAACTAACTGGAGGAGGTGGCTCCACAAATATCCCCATCCTCAATGATGGTGGAGCCCAGCACCCATTGCGAAAGATAAGGCTGAAGCATTTGCAACAATCTTCAGCCAGAAGTGCCGAGTTGATGATCCATCTCGGCCTCCTCCTGAAGTCCCCAGCATCACAGATGCCAGACTGCAGCCATTTCGATTCACTCCGCGTGACATCAAGAAATGACTGAAGGCACTGGATACTGCAAAAGCTATGGGCCCTGACAATATTCTGGCAATAGTACTGAAGACCTGTGCTCCAGAACTTGCTGCGCCCTGAGCCAAGCTGTTCCAGTACAGCTACAACACTGGCATCTACCCTGCAATGTGGAAAATTGTTCAGGTATGTCCTGTACACAAAAAGCAGGACAAGTCCAACTCGGCCAATTACCGCCCCATCAGCCCACTCTCAATCATCAGTAAAGTGATGGAAGGTGTCATCAACAGTGCCATCAAGTGGCACTTGCTTAGCAGTAACCTGCTCAGCGACACTCAGTTTGTGATCCGCCAGGGCCACTCAGCTCCTGACCTCATTACAGTCTTGGTTCAAACATGGACAAAAGAGCTGAACTCAAGAGGTGAGGTGAGAGTGACTGCCCTTGACATCAAGGCAGCATTTGACCGAGTATGGCATCAAAGAGCCCTAGCAAAACTGAGGTCAATGGGAATCAGGGGGAAAACCCTCCGCTGGTTGGAGTCATACCTAGAGCAAAGGAAGATGGTTGTGGTTGTTGGAGGTTAATCATCTGAGCTCCAGCACATCACTGCAGGAGTTCCTCAGGGCAGTGTCCTAGGCCCAGCCTCTTCAGCTGCTTCATCAATGACCTTCCTTCAATCATAAGGTCAGAAGTGGGGATGTTCGCTGATGATTGCACAATGTTCAACACCATTCGTGACTGCTCAGATACTGAAGCAGTCCATGTAGAAATGCAGCAAGACCTGGACAATATCCAGGCTTGGGCTGATAAGTGGCAAGTAACATTCGTGCCACACAAGTGCCAGGCAAAGACCATCCCCAACAAGAGAGAATCTAACCATCTCCCTTGACATTCAATGGCATTACCATCGCTAAATCACCTACTATCAACATCCTAGGGGCTACTATTGACCAGAAACTGAACTGGAGTAGCCATATAAGTGCCATGGCTACAAGAGCAGGTCAGAGGCTAGGAATCCTGAGGCGAGTAACTCACCTCCTGACTCCCCAAAGCCTGTCCACCATCTACAAGGCACAAGTCAGGAGTGTGATGGAATACTCTCCACTTGCCTGGATGGGTGCAGCTCCAACAACACTCAAGAAGCTCGACACCATCCAGGACAAAGCAGCCTGCTTGATTGGCACCCCATCTACAAACATTCACTACCTCTACCACTGGCGCACAGTGGCAGCAGTGTGTACCATCTACAAGATGCAC
Source organism: Heterodontus francisci (assembly GCF_036365525.1). Lineage (NCBI taxonomy): Eukaryota > Metazoa > Chordata > Chondrichthyes > Heterodontiformes > Heterodontidae > Heterodontus > Heterodontus francisci. The sequence goes on along the minus strand of NC_090412.1, from coordinate 30,359,727 downwards.
TGCAGCAATGCACCAAGGCTCCATAGACAGCATCTTCCAAACCCGCGACCTCTACCAACGAGAAGGACAAGGGCAGCAAATACATGGGAACACCACCACCTGCAAGTTCCCCTCCAAGTCACAACCATCCTGACTTGGAAATATATCGGCCGTTCCTTCACAGTCGCTGGGTCAAAATCCTGGAACTCCCTTCCGAATAGCATTGTGGGTGTACCTACCTCACATGGACTGCAGTGGTTCAAGAAGGCAGCTCACCACCACCTTCTCAAGGGCAATTAGGGATGGGCAATAAATGCTGGCATAGCCAATAACACCTACATCCCATGAATGAATAAAAAAAAAATTATAATGTGCTGAAGTGATTATGTAGAATTTAGGCCGAAGCTCATACCATCTTCTCTTTTTCTGCTGTTGTTAAACAATTTAAATTTTGATTTAGAGATACAGCACTGAAACAGGCCCTTCAGCCCACCAAGTCTGTGCTGACCATTAACCACCCATTTATACTAATCCTACACTAATCCCATATTCCTACCACATCCTCACCTGTCCCTATATTCCCCTACCACCTACCTATACTAGGGGCAATTTATAATGGCCAATTTACCTATCAACCTGCAAGTCTTTTGGCTGTGGGAGGAAACCGGAGCACCCGGAGGAAACCCACGCAGACACAGGGAGAACTTGCAAACTCCACACAGGCAGTACCCAGAATTGAACCCTGGTCGCTGGAGCTGTGAGGCTGCGGTGCTAACCACTGCGCCACTGTGCCGCCTATTGTCATCCTGGTTGCTATGAACACCACCGGTGGGCAGGGCCGCTGCTGACGCATTTCGCTGGAGCTCTATCTCTCTCTGCTGCAATGGGTGAGCGCGTTGTCACTCGTCAGACTCCACCCATTGTCCATTGTACCCTCAACATGGGGAACAGGCGTCGCCCCTACTTCCACGTCTCAATGGGAACATGCCCCACCCACACTTCCTTGTCACCACGGGGAACAGGCCATGCACCCACTAACCATGGAGAACAGGCTATGTTCTCACAGGCCCCGCCCTCAGTCCCCCTCACCATATGGAAAAAAGCTTCACTCCCATTCCCCCACCATGATGGGGAACCTGCCACGCCCCCACTCCTCCTTCACAATTGGGAAAAGGCACCACCTCCAGTCCCCATCACCATATTAACAGACCCCAGCTCTGCTCTGTGATCATAGCGACAGGCCCACACCCCGGCTGATGTAAATAGTCAGTGATTCAGTTCCTCTCATCATTGAATTAATTTAACAATTGGAGTAAAGGGATCTTTCAGCACATTTTTCAACTGTTCTCTGAACTGAGCCTGGGTCGCGGCATAAGTCGCAGTGTTTGTGCAGCAACTCAGGAGCTGCAGCATGAAACTAACTTCCATCAGGAAAACTGCTAGACACAGACCCAAGAAACCACATTTGGTACCATATCGAAAAATACCATTAACACTGTCCATAATACTATGAAATTGGCCAAGATAACTAACAGTAAAATAATGGATTTCCTTCTGTTCTGCATCTCTGGGTCTCTGCGACTCTCCCCACTGCTGTGCATCCGGAGTCTCCTGCACGCTCTGCTCTCACTAAAATGTGCCTGCCGGTGAAAGCATTGAGCAACAAAATCACCACAGATGGAACCCCTGGGGTTATGATGTGATGAAGGGACTCGACTGTTACCGAGACCAAGAGAATTCCGAACATCTTCTGTCACCTTACAAAACTAGAGTGTATTCCCCTGCCGATACCAACCTGTTAATATGAAGTACCAGATGATGTTCTTTAAACATCTCATCACAGTCACTGTTCCCAGAACCACAGCTGCCATTTTCTCAGTGCAGTATTTATTTTTCAGCTTCTGGCAACAAATGGCCACAAATTGATCAACGGTGAAAGTGACGGTGAACCGGACAGAACAGTCTGTCGCTGAAAACAGCAGGACAGCATGGATATTACACACGGGGATGTACCACACAAAATAAAACTGTTCCTGATAAACAATAGGAATATTCCTCAATATCAGGTTGAGTGTAATGACCAGTAGATCCACTGCTGCCTTGGCCACCAGGTAGCGAGTGACACATTTGGAGAGACCACACTTTCTCTTTAGATAGAATCACAGTCGTCAGCAAGTTAACTGTGAGCAAGGGAAACAAAATGGGAAACTATACATCAGGCTGTGAGCAAATTTCATTGAGGACCTATTCAGATTTAGAAATGTTTTCCTGAATCCAGTGACATATTGAAATGACTGGACATGAAAGAACAAAGGGGATCATCTGTGATCTGGCGAAAGGCAGGAGAGATTAAATGACAGAGAGATGAAACTGAAATTGTTGAACTCGACATTGATCATAATCCTCCCCCTCCTTCCTTTCTCTACAAGTTTAAAAACTGTTCTATTTGTAAGCACACCCAGTTCTGAAGAAGGGTCACTGACCTGAAACATTAACTATGTTTCTCTTTCCACAGATGCTGACAGTCATGCTGATTATTTCCAGCATTTTCTGTTTTTATTTCAGATTTTCAGCATCTGCAGTACTTTGCTCTTGTACAGACAGTGATGTGTCGGACTAACTGTGACAGACAGCATGGAATTCAATTCTTTCAAAACAATGATTGGCAATGAGTCCACTGAAAATTTAATGAAACACATAATCCCAATCACCAAGTTAACGCTACACAAGGGAAATTATACATCAGTTTGGGACTAAAACAATAGTTTGAGGGAATATGAGATGACATCTGTACATTTGTTACCACATTCAGCGACAGATCTAATTGTGGGTGGCACAGAGTTGCAGTGGTTAGCACCGCAGCCTCACAGCTCCAGCGACCTGGGTTCAGTTCTGGGTCCCGCCTGTGTGAAGTTTGCAAGTTCTCCCTGTGACCGTGTGGGTTTCCGCCGGGTGCTCCGGTTTCCTCCCACAGCCGAAGACTTGCGGGTTGATAGGTAAATTGGTCATTGTAAATTGCCCCTAGTGTAGGTAGGTGGTAGGAGAATGGTGGGGATGTGGTAGGGAATATGGGATTAATGTAGGATTAGTATAAATGGGTGGTTGTTGGTCAGACTTGGTAGGCCGAAGGGCCTGTTTCAGTGCTGTATCTCTCAATAAATTTTTAAAAATAATTATTATTGTACCTGTGACGGAGCTTTCTGCTGGATACAGAGGCCTGAATTTAGTGGAGCTGGCGGGAGTACTGACAGCCTTGGTGTTTTGCAGCACTCTTTGCTCAGTTCAGCGGCACACCGGTAATTAACTGCCCTGTGCCGTGGTGCCTGTCCATTTAAGGACAGGAATCCTGCCTGCCAAAGCTGCCAAAAAAATCAGAGGGCCAGCAGCTCATCTGTATCGGCAACGCCACTGAGAGTGGGGGCCACTTGCTGATTCTATTGGGAGCAGGACCATCGCTGGAGCCTCACACCCCAGGTCAGTGTGGCGGTGTCACCGGGGCCAGTCAGAGAGTGGGGGCCAATTCTGGTACTACACGTGGCCTGAGACCAAGCCTTCTGCAGGTGACCTGGGCACCAGGTTAGTGTGGCGGAGTTAGGTTCCTGACGAATGGAGTCTTCCAATGTAGAAACAGTTCAAGGTCGCTCAAAGTCTTCACAGTGGTCCAATGGAACAAAAAGGTCCTTCAAAGATAGGAATTTAGCGTTTCGGCTGTTGTAGCATTAACTGTCCCTTCAGTGATGAACACAACAATACTGATACTTTGCTTTTATTTTGCTTTTATTACAACAATACTGATAGTTTGTTAAGAAAGAAAGGTTTTTCTTATTTTCTTGGGGAATTAATTTGGCTTGTTGCTTGGTAGACTCGTGAGAGTGAAAACATAGCTTCACTTTGTAGAATTTTGAGAGAGAAATAATACAGCTCCTTCAGTTCAAATCACAGAACTCTCTCTCTCCCTCTTCTCAAACCAGTCTGTGCCAGCTAGTTTTCAAAAGTCAAACTCCAACATTGAATCACATGATCTCTCTCTTGCTGCTGTTCCTTGGCCACCAGAATGCACTCTGGCAGATTGAGTTTCTGGAATGCTTTATCTTAACAGTGCAGTGATCTTTTTACAGTCTGAGGAGAAAAAAGCAAGGCCGTGACAATATGGAGTGTACATAACTGGTCCTTGCAGCACCCCACTATTCACTGCCTGCCAACTTGAAAATGCCCCATTTATTCCCACTCTCTGTTTCCTATCTGTTAACTAATCCTCTATCCACGCTAATATATTACCTCAACACCATGAGCCCTTATCTTGCCTTTTATGTGTCACCTTATCAAATGCTTCTTGAAAATCCAGGTATACTACATCTACGGGTTACCCTTTATCTACCCTACTAGTTACATCCTCAAAGTCTCTAATAAATTTGTCAAACATGATCTCCCTACAGTAAAACCATGCTGACTTGTTCTAATCATACTATGCTTTTCCAAGTGCAATGTTAAGACTTCTTTTGTATAGTTTCCAGCATCTTCGTATTGACTGATGTTAGGCTAACTGGACTGTAATTCCCTGTTTTCTCACTACCTCCTTTCTTGACAAGCGGTGTAACATTTACCAACTTCTAACCTGATGGGACCATTCCTGAATCTAAGGAATTCTGGAAAATCATAGCCAGCGTACCCACTATCCCTGCAGGTATCTCTATTAGAACCCTAGGATGTAGGGAACTTGTCAGATTTCAGTTGCTCAAGCATCCTATGATGCTATGGGAAGCAAGGGAGGAGATTGCTGGGGCCCTGGTAGAGAATTTTGCAACATTGTTAGCCATGGGTGAGATACCAGAAGACTGAAGGATAGCTAATGTTGTGCCTTTATTGAAGAAGGGCAGTAGGGATAAGCCAGGGAACTACAGGCCTGTGAGCCTTACATCAGTGGTGGGAATGTTATTGGAAGGGATTCTGAGAGACAGGATTTATATGCATCTGGAAAGGCGTGGTTTAATTAGGGATAGTCAGCATGGCTTTGTAAGTGGGAAATCATGTCTCATGAATTTAATTGAGTTTCGAGGAGGTGACCAAGAGGATTGACGAGGGTAGGGCGATGGACGTTGGCTACCTGGACTTAGCAAGGCCTTTGACAAGGTCCCGCACGGTAGGCTGGTCCAGAAGGTTCGAACACATGGGATCCAGGGTGAGCGAGCAAATTGGATACAAAATTGGCTTGGTGAAAGGAGGCAGAGGGTGGTAGTGGAGGGTTGTTTTTTAGATTGGAGGCCGGTGACCAGTGGTGTTCCACAGGGATCATGCTGGGCCCTCTGTTGTTTGTCATATATATTAATGACTTGGATGTGATTGTAGGGGGCATGATTAGTAAGTTTGCAGATGATACCAAAACTGGTGGTATAGTGGACAGTGAAGAAGGTTGTCTAAGGTGACAACAGGATATAGATCAACTGGGAAATTGGGCAAGGGAGTGGCAAATGGAATTTAACGCAGACAAGTGTGAAGTGCTGCATTTTGGGAAGCTAAACCAGGGCAGGACATATACAGTGAATGGCGGGGCCCTGGGGAGTATTGTTGAGCAGAGAGACCTTGGGGTGCAAGTACATAGTTCCCTGAAAGTGGAAACACAGGTAGACAGGGTGGTGAAGAAGGCGTATGGCATGCTTGCCTTCATCGGCCGAAGCATTGAGTACAAGAGTTGGGATGTCATGTTACAGTTGTACAGAACATTGGTTAGGCTGCATTTGGAGTACTGTGTGCAGTTCTGGTCGCCACACAACAGGAAAGATGTGATTAGATTAGAGAGGGTGCAGAAAAGATTCAAAGAACAGTACAGCACAGGAACAGACCATTCAGCCCTCCAAGCCTGCGCCGATCTTGATGCAAAAGGATGTTGCCTGGTTTGGAGGGCTTGAGTTCTTAAGAGAGATTGGATAGGCTGGGTCTGTTTTCCCTGGAGCGAAGGAGGCTGAGAGGGGACATGATAGAGGTATATAAAATTATGAGAGGCATAGATAGGGTAGATAGCCAGAGTCTGTTTCCCATGATAGGGGTGACTAAAACTGGAGGGCATACATTTAAGGTGAGAGGGGGGAGGTTTAAAGGAGATCAAAGGGGTAAATTTTTCATACAAAGAATAGTGGGTATCTGGAATGAGCTGCCTGAGGAGGTGGTGGAGGCAGGAACAGTAGCGACATTTAAGAGGCATCTGGACAGGTACTTGAATGAGAAAGGCATAGAGGGATATGGAATTAATGCAGGCAGGTGGGATTAGTGTAGATAGGCATTATGGTCGGCATGGACAGGGTGGGCCGAAGGGCCTGTTTCTATGCTGTACGCCTCTATGACTCTAAGTTTCTCTGATACCTTTTCTTAGCTGATATCAATATCTTTAATTTCCTCACTCATTTTAGCCCCTAGGTTACTCCCTATTTCTGGTATGGAACTTGTGTCTTCTACTGTGAAGACAGACACAAAATATTTGTTGAATACCTCTGCCATTTCCTCATTTCCCATAATGATTTCTCCTGTGTCTGCCTCTAAGGGACCAATGTCTACTTTAGCTACTCTTTTCCTTTTTCTGTACTTATCAAAGCTCTTACATTCTGTTTTTATATTGCTGGCTAGTTTACTCTCATAGTTTATTTTTTTCCCTTTTTATCAACTTTTTGGTGGCCCATGTCCCTCTATTCCCTTCCTATTCATATATTTGTCAAGATGTCTCTTAAACGTCGCTATCGTACCTGCTTCCACCACCACCCCCGGCAGCAAGTTCCAGGCACTCACCACACTCTGTGTAAAAAAAACTTGCCTCGCACATCCCTTCTAAACTTTTCCCCTCACACCTTAAACCTATGTCCCCTAGTAACTGACTCTTCCACCCTGGGAAAAAGTTTCTCACTATCCACTCTGTCCATGCCACTCATAACTTTGTAAACCTCTATTCTTGACTACCTTATCCACCTGCGTTGCCACTTTCAGTGACCTGTGAACCCAGATCTCTCTGCCTGTCAATACTCCTAAGGGTTCTGCCATTTACTGTATACTTCCCACCTGTATTAGACCTTCCAAAATGCATTACCTCACATTTGTCCGGATTAAACTCCATCTGCCATTTCTCCGCCCAAGTCTCCAACCGTTCTATATCCTGCTGTATCCTCTGACAATCCTCATCACTATCTGCAACTCCACCAACTTTTGTGTCGTCCGCAAACTTACTAATCAGACCAGCTACATTTTCCTCTAAATCATTTATGTATACTACAAACAGCAAAGGTCCCAGCACTGATCTCTAATACTCTCCTTACTTCCTGAGTGAGCCACGGATGGGTCTTTCTTGACAAGTTCTTTTTTGAATGGAATGCACTTTTGTTGAACCCTTTGAATTGTTTCTTTAATTGTTTACCACTATTCATGTACTGCCATACCTTCCAGTCCATTTACCAGTTCTCCCCTCGTACCTTCATAATTGGCGTATTTTAGGTTTAAGATTCTTGTTTGTGATTGAAATGTGCCACTTTCAAACTTAACATGAAATTCAATGGTATTATGATTACTATTTCCCAGTGGAGCTTTTACTATGACATTGCTTATTAACTCTGCTTCATTACACAATATGAGATCTAAGATAGCTTTATCCCTAGTCGGTTCTACAATGTATTGTTCCAAGAAACTGTCACAAAAACATTCTACAATCTCATCTTTTAGACCATTGTTGCCAATTTGATTGTCCCAGTCTATAGGCAGATTAAAGTCCCCCACAATAAATACATTACCTTTTTTACACACTGCAATAATTTCCCACTTAATGTTCTGTCCAATAATGTAACTATTGTTAGGGGGTCTGTAAACTACTCCCACCAGTGTTTTCTGACTCCTGCTATTCCTAATTTCCACCCAAACTGATTCTACTTCATGATCTTCTGAGGCCAGATCCCTTCTTATTAATGTCCTTATGCCATCCTATCAGGGCTATCCCTCCTCCGTTGCCATTCTGTCTGTCTCTCTGAAATATTGCGTACCCTGGCATATTCATTTCCCAACCTTGATCTCCTTGTAACCATGTCTCGATAATAGCAATTAGATCTAGATCATTTACCTCTATTCGTGCCACTAGTTCATCTATCTTATTACAGATGCTTTGTGCATTCAGATAAAGGAACTTTAATTTTATTCTTTTACCTCTATTCCCTGCAATGACCTTATTTGCCGATTGCCAATGTACATTTTTTGTTAAACTCTCTGTCCTTTCCTGTCTCATTCTGTTGGGAGATACCCAGATCACTATCCTGATCCTATGCCCTGACCCCTGTCTTTGGATTTCTAAATTTACCTTTACCCAAACCCTTCCCCACCACCACCCCCCCCACCCCCCGCCAGCTTCTGTTAGTTTAAAGCACTGTCCACAGCCCTAGTTATGTGATTGGCCAGGACACTGGTCCCAGTCCAGTTCAAGTGAAGCCCATCCCAATGGAATAGCTCCCTCTTCCCTGAGTGCTGATGCCAGTGCCCAAAAAACAAAACCCCTTCTTCCCATACCACTCTTTGAGCCATGCATTTAGTTCTGTAATCTGCTTGACCTGTGCCAATTTGCACGTGGTTCAGCTAACAATCTGGAGATGATTACCTTTGATGGTCTGCATTTTAATTTGGGCCCTAACTCCACAAATTCTCTAAGCAGGACACTATTTCCACTTCTACCTATGTCATTGGTTCCCACATGGACAACAACAACTGGATCCTCCCATTACCACTCCAGATTTCTCACCAGCCGTGAGGAGATAGAGTCATAGAATCATAGAGATATACAGCACAGAAACAGGCCCTTTGTGTCCGTGCCGACCATCAAGAACCTATCTATTCTAATTCTGTTTTCTCGCACTTGGCCCATAGCCATGTATGCTATGGCATTTCAAGTGCTCATCTAAATATTTCTTAAATGTTGTGAGGGTTCCTGCCTCTACCTCCCCTTCAGGCAGTGTGTTCCAGATTCCAACCACCCTCTGGGTGAAAACATTTTCCTCAAACCCCCTCTAAACCTCTTGCCCCTTATCTTAAATCTATGCCCCCTGGTTATTGACACCTCTGCTTAGGGAAAAAGTTTCTTCCTATCTAACGTATCAATGCCCCTCATATTTTTGTATACCTCAATCATGTCCCCCCTCAGTCTTCTCTGCTTTAAGGAACACAACCCTAGTCTATCCAGTCTCTCTTCATAGCTGAATTGCTCCAGCCCAGGCAACATCCTGGTGAATCTCTCCTGCACCCTCTCCAGTGCAATCACATCCTTCCTATAGTGTGGTGCCCAGAACTGTACACAGTAATCCAGCTGTGGCTTAACTAGCATTTTATACAGCTCCATCATAACTTCCCTGCTCTTATATTCTATGCCTCGGCTGATAACGGCAAGTATCCCATATGTCTTCCTAACTACCTTATATACCTGTGCTGCTGCCTACAGTGATCGATAGACTAGTACACCAAGTTCCCTCTGACCCTCTGTACATCCAAGGGTCCTACCATCCATTGTATATTCCCTTGCCTTGTTAGTCCTCCCAAAATGCATCCCTCACACTTCTCAGGATTAAATTCCATTTGTCACTGCTTAGTCCATTTTACCAGCCCATCTATATCATTTAAGGCTTTCCTCCTCACTATTTACACCACCACCAATTTTCATGTCAGCTTCAAACTTACTGATCACACCTCCTATATTCATGTGTAAGTCATTAATGTACGTTACAAACAGCACGGGTCCCAGCACCGATCCTTGCAGTACACCACTGGTCACAGGCAGATACAGGAGATGTCCTTAACCCTAACACCGGGCAGGCAACCCAGCCACCGGAGTTTCTGGTCACGGCTACAGAGAACCGTATCTATCCCTCTGACTATACTGCCTCCTCTCACTACCACATTTCTCTTCACCACCCCCCACCCTCAATGGAATGGTATCTTTCACTATGGTGTCATGGTGTCACGGAGGGAACGATCCCTTTGGAATGGTGACGGGGAAGATGTGTTTGGTAGTGGCATCACGCTGGATGTGGCGGAAGTGGCGGAGGATGATCCTTTGGATCTGGAGGCTGGTGGGGTGGAAATTTGAAAAGAGACATAGATAAAGGAGAACAAGTGGATGTGATGCATTTGGATTGTCAGAAGGCTTTCGATAAGATCCCACACAGGAGGTTAGAAGACAAAATTAGAGCACATGGGATTGGGGTTAATATACTACAATGGATTGAGAATTGGCTAACAGACAGAAAGCAGAGAGTAGGAATAAATGGGTCATTCTCAGGATGACTAGTGAGGTACCGCAAGGATCAGTGCTGGGGTCACAGCTGTTCACAATCTATATAAATGATTTGGATGTGGGGACCAAATGTAATATTTCAAAATCTGCTGATGACACAAACTAGGTGGGGATTTGAGTTGTGAGGAGGATGCAAGGAGGCTTCAAGGGGACTTGGACAGGCTAAGTGAATGGACAAGAACATGGCAGATGGAATATAATGTAAATAAGTGTTGTTATCCACTTTGGTAGAAAAAACAGGAAGACAGAGTATTTCTTAAATGGTGGGAAGTGTTGATGTCCAAAGGGACCTGGGTGCCCTTGTTCATGAGTCACTAAAAGAAGGTTCAGCAAGCAATTAGGAAGGCAAATAGCATGCTGGTCTTCATCACAAGGGATTTTGAGTACAGGAATAAAGAGATGTTGCTGCAATTGCAGAGCCTTGCTGAAACCACATCTGGAGTATTGTGTACAGTTTTGGTCTCCTCATCTAAGGAAAGGTAGACTTACCACAGAGGGAGTGCAATGGAGGTTCACCAGATTAATCCCTGGGATGGCAGGATTGTCCTATGAGGGGCGATTGAGAAAACTGTGCCTGCATTCTCTAGAAGGTGTGATCTCATTGAAACCGACAAAATTCTTACAGGGTGTGACAGGCTGGATGGAAATAAGATGTCTCCCCTGGCTGGTGAGTCTAGAACTGGGGACATAGTCTCAGAATAAGGGGTAGGCCATTTAGGACTGAGATTAGGAGGAATTTCTTCACTCAGAGGGTGGTGAATCTTTGAAATTTTCTACCCCAGAGGGCTGTGGAAGCTCAATCATTGAGCATGTTCAAGACAGAAATCGATAGATATATAGACGCGAATGACATCAAGGGATATGGGGATAATATGGGAAAGTGGCATTGAGGCAGTTAATCAGCCATGATCTAAATGAATGGTGGAGCAGGCTTGACGGGCTAAGTGGCCTATTCCTGTTCCTACGTTCCTATGTTCCTAGAATTAATTATTTCCTTGTTAAAATTCCTGAAGGTATAAAGAATGGACAAGAATGCAATAATGGGAAATGATACATCTTAGTAATTGACGTGATGACACAGATAGTTCAAAAATTCACAACTAGCCCTGCAATTCTGATGCTCTGAAAAATAAAGAACACACTGCAATATATCACACCATCCCAAGAGAAAACTGGGCCACACAATCCATTTCCTGAAGAAGGATCAGAAATGGGAAGGAATGCATAGCATAGGTGGTACTGTGCCTTGCTACTGGCCAGCCAAGGACCATTGTTAGATGTCAAGGATCAACTACTCCCCACTTTTTACTGCCAATATGGTTCTCATTCACATTAGTGAAAAATAAGAATCTAAATAGGTGTACAAATACACAAATCACAACCTTGTGGCCCATGAATACAAATACATCGGGCAGGATTTTAAAGCCCCTCTGCCACTGTGAATGGTGGCGGGAGGACAATGAAGATCGGTATGGCGGAGGCCCATCACTGACACTGATGCGGGCAAGCCCCGTACCGATCTCGGCGGCAGTGGCAAGGCCTCGTGACGGCCACCCGCCGCTAGGCGATGGGACCCACATTAAAATATGTTACTTACCATGCAGGCCACAGTGATTATTCCACCACATTGCAATCTTCATTCTGGCGGCCGATAGTGCCGCACCTTCAAATCCCTGTCCGGGGAAATGTAGCACGAAACCTGTGGGGAGGTGAGAGCAGATTATTTTCTCCATGCGGGAGGCAGGACCGGGGTTAGAACATCACGGATTTGTCAGGGGGGTGATGGGAAGGGGTAAAGGACAAAGGTCAGCTGCTTCATCAATGACCTTCCTTCAATCATAAGGTCAGAAGTGGGGATGTCGCTGATGATTGCACAATGTTCAGCACCATTCGTGACTCCTCAGATACTGAAGCAGTCCGTGTAGAAATGTAGCAAGACCTGGGCAATATCCAGGCTTGGACTGATAAGTGGCAAGTAATATTCATGCCGTGCAAGTGCCAGGTAATGACATCTCCAACAAGAGAGAACCTAACCAGATCCCGTTGACATTCAATCGCATTACGATCACTGAATCCCCCATATTCAACATCCTAGGGGTTACCATTGATCAGAAACTGAACTGGACTAGCCATATAAACACCATGGCTACAAGAGCAGGTCAGAGACTAGTAATCCTGCAGCAAGTAACTTACCTCCTGACTGCCCAAAGCCTGCCCACCATCTACAAGGCACACTGAGTGCAAAGAAGGGAGTTTGGTAAGTGAGTGAATTTTAAGGGTTAATCTCTCAAGACTAGTTCTTTTTTAACATCCGGTAACTAATTGAAATTCCTGTTTCAGTTAAGAGGTAAGTTAGGTTTCTTGCAGTTTTAAACAGGGGTATACTCACACTCTGAGAATAGATGTAGCTAGTTAATTAGGTAGCTAGTTTAAACTAGTTTCTGAGCTGTAGCAGAGCTGACACAGCATTGTCTTCAGACCATAAATTCAGGGGACTCTCAGTGCTGCTTGTCTGCATTGAGTGCTGCTGGAGGGCACAGAGTGTAGAAAAAGGGAGTTTGGTAATCGAGGGAGTTCGGTGAGGAGGGGGACATAAATTAAGAAAAAAAAATTGAGTGCACAGAGTGTAAAGTGGGAGTTTTGTGCATGAGGGAGGGGCTCCTTTCTTTCTTTCTTGTACCTTTTCTCAGCCTGCAGTAGCTGCCTCTCTCTTCATACAGAGGAAGAAGTCAATTGGTGAATAACTGGTAAGTTATTTTACTTCTCATTGTAATAAAAAGTTTTTAAAATTATGTCATGGCAGGTCAGCTTGGCCAAGTGGAATGTACGTCCTGCAGTATGTGGGAAGTCATGGATGCACCATGTGTCCTAGACAAACACATATGCAGGAAGTGTCACCAGCTGCAGAAGTTTGAGCTCCGGGCTTCGGAACTCGAGCAGCGGCTGGAGTCACTGTTGTGCATCCGCGGGGCAGAGGACTATGTGGATAGTATGTTTAGGGAGGTGGTCACACCACAGGTTAGCAGCATGCAGGCAGAAAGGGAATGGGTGACCGCAAGGCAGTCTAGGAGAACCAGGCAGGCAGTGCAGGAGTCCCCTGAGTCTATCTTGCTTGCCAATTGGTTTTCCATTTGGATACTGGTGAGAGTGATGGTTCCTCAGGGGAGTGCAGCCAAAGCAAAGTCCGTGGCAACACAAGTGGCTCAGCTGCACAGGAGGGAAGGAAGAAGGGTGGAAGAGTAATAGTGATAGGGGATTCGATAGGGGATCAGACAGGCATTTCTGCGGCAGTAAACGTGACTCCAGGATGGTGTGTTTCCTCCCTGGTGTCAGGGTCAAGAATGTCATGGAGCAGCTGCAGGACGTTCTTCTGGGAGAGGGTGAACAGCCGGAGGTCGTGGTCCATATTGGTACCAATGACATAGGTAGGAAGAGGGATGATGTCCTGAAAACAGATTTTAGGGAGTTAGGAAGGAAGTTAAAAAGCAGGACCTCCAAAGCAGTAATCTCAGGATTACTCCCAGTGCCATGAGCTAGTGAGCGTAGAAATAGGAGAATTGATCGATTGAACACGTGGCTGGAGAATTGGTGTAGGAGGGAGGGCATCAGATTTCTGAGGTATTAGGACCGGTTCTGGGGCAGGTGGGTCCTGTACAAGATGGATGGGCTATAGCTTAACAGGACCTGGAATTAATATCCTCGCAGGGAGCTTTGCTCGCGCTGTTGAGGAGGGTTTAAACTTGCTTGTCAGGGGGATGGGAACCTAAGGGGCAGCTCAAATTGGAAGGAAGTAAAGCTGGTCACAGGAGGTAGAAAAGTGGCAAGTGACATTAGAAGGCAGGTGAAACAAAGGCGAGCATCAACTAGGCTGAGAATGCAGCATGTCAAGAAGACAAGGTTAAGGGCACTCTAACTGAATGCATGCAGCATTCGCAACAAGGTAGATGATTTAAAGGCACAAATAGAGGTAAATGGGTATGATCTAATTGCCATAACCAAAACGTGGCTACCAGGAGGCCAAGACTGGGAACTGAATATTCAAGGATATTCAACATTTAGGAAGGACAGGCAAAAAGGAAAAGGAAGCAGTGTTGCGCTGATGATAAGGGATGTGATCAGTACATTAGTAAGAGAGGATCTCAGATCAGAAGAACAAAATGTGGAAACTGTTTGGGTGGATCTAAGAAACAGCAAGGGGTAGCAAACATTGGTAGGAGTTGTTTATAGGCCACTAAAGAGTAGTGGTAGTGTGAGCCATGGTATTAATCAGGAGATTAGAGAAGCATGTGGCATGGATAATACAGTAATCATGGGTGATTTTGATCTGCATATAGACTGGGTAAACCTAATGAGCATTAATGCTGTGGAGGACGAGTTTCTGAAGTGTGTGAGGGATGGTTTTCTTGAGCAGTATGTTGAGGAACTGGCTAGAGGACAGGCTATTTTAGGTCTAGTATTATGAAATGAGAAAGGGCTAATTAATAATCTTGTTGTAAAAGAACCTTTAGGGATGAGTGACCATAATTTGATAGAATTTTACATTATGTTTGAAAGTGAGGTACTTCAATCTGAAGTCAGGGTGTTAAATTTGAACAAAGGCAATTATGAAGGTATGAGGGGCAAATTGGCTGAGGTGAATTGGAAAAATACATTAAAAGGTATGACAGTTCTTAGGTCATGGATAGTCTTTAAAGAAACATTACATAGTGTACAGCAGTTATACATTCTTTCAAGGCACAAAAACCCCAAAAGGAAAAGCAGTCAACCATGGAAAACAAAGGAAGTTAAGGTTTGTATAAGATTAATAGAAAAAGCCTATAAAGTTGCCAGAAGCAGTAAACCTGAGGATTGGAAGGATTTTAGAATATACCAAAGGAGGACAAAGAAACTGGTAAAGAAAGGGAGAATAGAATATGAGCATAAGCTAGCAAAAAATATAAAAATGGACTAAAACCTTCTACAGGTACATAAAAAGGAAACGTTTGGCGAAGACAAATGTGGGTCCATTACAGGCAGAGTCAGGAGAATTTATAATGGGGAATAGAGAAATGCAGAGAAGATAAGTACAGGAGCAAGGATGTCTTACTGCAGTTACACAGGGCCTTGGTGAGACTACATCGGAGTATTGTGTGCAGTGTTAGTCACCTTATCTGAGGAAGGGTGTTCTTTCCATGGAGAGAGTGCAAAGAAGATTTACTAGGCTGATTCCTGAGATGGCAGGATTGACTTATGAGGATAGATTGGGTTGACTAGGCCTATATTCATTAAAGTTTAGAGGGCATCTCATAGAAACCTAGAAAATTCTAACAGGACTAGACAGGCTAGATGCAGGGAGGATGTCCCCGATGGCTGGGGAGTCCAGAACCAGGGGTCATAGTCTCAGGATACGGGGAATGCCATTTAGAACCGAGATGAGGAGAAATCGCTTCCCTCAGAGGGTGGTGAACCTGTGGAATTCTCTACCACGGAAGGCAGTGGAGGCCAAGTCATTAGATATATTCAAAGAACAATACAGCACAGGAACAGGCCATTCGGCCCTTCAAGCCTGCACCGATCTTGATGCCTGTCTGAACTAAAACCTTCTGTACCTCCGGGGTCCATATCCCTCTATTCCCATCCTATTCATGTATTTGTCAAGATGCCTCTTAAACGTCGCTATCGTACCTGCTTCCACCACCTACACCGGCAGCAAGTTCCAGGCACTCACCACCCTCTGTGTAAAAAACTTGCCTCGCACATCCCCGCTAAACTTTTCCCCTCTCATCTTAAACCTATGTCCCCTAGTAACTGACTCTTCTACCCTGGGAAAAAGCTTCTGACTATCCACTCTGTCCATGCCACTCATAACTTTGTAAACCTCTATCATGTCGCCCCTCCACCTCCGTTGTTCCAGTGAAAACAATCTGAGTTTATCCAACCTCTCCTCATAGCTAATACCCTCCAGACCAGGCAACATCCTGGTAAACCTCTTCTGTACCTTCTCCAAAGCCTCCACAACCTTCTGGTAGCGTGGTGACCAGAATTGTACGCAATATTCCAATATTCAAGAAGGAGATAGATATATATCTTAATGCTAATGAGATCAAGGTATATGGGGGAAAAAGTGGGAACAGGGTACTGAATTAGACCATCAATCGTGATCATTTTTGAATGGCGGAGCAGGCTGAAGGGTCGAATGGCCTACTCCTGCTCCTACTTTCTATGTTTCTAAATGATTACTTTATGTCTTGAGTATTTATTGATATTAAAAATGTTTAGGAAGTCACAACTCATTGTACGACTAAGGGGAGGTCCATATTACTTCTCGTAAGTGCCCGGGTCAATTGGTCTGATTAAAGTAGGAACATTTCACGTTAGACCAGTACTTACCGTCACTCCTTCTCTAAGCAGTATTCAGCATTTTAATAGCATAACATGCGGACAATATCTCTGTCCACTAAATTAATGGACACAAGTATTTATTAGTTTCTGCTAATAATAATAATACCAACAGAGCTTTGTTAGCATAGAAAAAAATTACTTCTAAAGCCAGAAAGACTTTGTCATTATTTTACTCTTATGCGATTAATTTCTCATTTAGTGTGAAGAGATATTTTATCCCCTTCTTCAGCTCCTCTCTGAATTTTCTCTGCGTCAGCCCATAAATACATGTGTTGGTGGAGGAACTGAGAATCTGCAGCATATACCCAAATTGCTGGACGATGTACACAGGATTATTCAAATATTTGTTTTGATAATTAAAGTTTTCCACTTGCCACCTTAAGGAATGCACAAGATATGTCATCCATAACAGTACAAAATTGGCTGATAGTGCAAACAGCAAAATCATTGATTTTCTCCGGTTTTCCATCTCTGGATCATTCTGATTCTCATTGTTTCTCCGAAATCCCTTGCGTGCTTTATTTGCTACCATAATATGCTGCACGGTTATTGCATTAAGCAATAATATTAGTATGATTGGTAATAAAGGGGTTAAAATACTGTCAATGCACTCGTACGCCCTCCAGAACTTTGAAGTCCAGTATTCTGCTTTTCCAACACAATACCATGAGACATTGTTAATTACAAAAGAAGGCTTGTATACAATGAAACCAGGAATGCTTCT
The DNA here is from genome assembly GCF_036365525.1 of Heterodontus francisci. Taxonomy (NCBI): domain Eukaryota; kingdom Metazoa; phylum Chordata; class Chondrichthyes; order Heterodontiformes; family Heterodontidae; genus Heterodontus; species Heterodontus francisci. Next base: position 30,342,340 of record NC_090412.1, on the reverse strand, counting down.
CAAAAAACTCACCACACACACAGCAGATATAACCATAATCGCTGTTTTCTGGGTGCAATATTTTGGTTTGAGCTTGTGACAACAAATTGCTATAAAGCGATCAAAGGTGAAAGCGACAGTGAACCAAACCGAACAGTGAAGGGACACATTATACATGACAAGTCTGAGAGAACACATGGGAGTTAGGAACAAGAAACTAACGGGAAAGTACATATTATTAATCCGATGCATTATTACATCAGTGATAATCACAGCGAAATCAGCAGCTGCCATGGCAACCAGGTAGTAAGTGACGCATTTGGAGAGACCACACTTTCCTCGGGAAAGGATCACAATCGCCACCAAACTAACTGCAAAAAGAAGAAAATACATGAAAATTAAAGATTCCCAATACCCGGGTAGCTGAACATTATATGGAAACTATAGCGTTGTTTTCGCTTTCCCACGTATACCTGCTTATTTACCAGTGCATTTCATTGCAACATTAACATAATAACTAAAATGCAGAGTTAGAAAGCAGAGGAATAGTTTTGTTTTAATAAGTAGGGATGGCGGAATTCAATATCATCCGCTAAACCCATAGTTACATTAGCTGCAGATGAGCTAGAATGTAAATCACTGAAAGAAGAAAATAGTTAAAAACAAAGAAAAAAAATCAAAAATAAGCAGTGATTTCAATGAATTGAAAATTTTAGCAAAGGGAAAATAAAACGATGAGAATCAATGACAAATGAGAAATTAGAATAAGGCGACTGGTTAATTCATAAAGATTAATCAATTAAGAAACTTATGGGAAGAATTCAGAAAAGGTGAAAAATTAAAAATTTACCAATGAATTAAGTGTATTAGCATAGGAAACATAAACAATCATATATTAGTGAAGAATTTAAAAATTCCCATAATGTAAATATAAAGCAAGATGAAGAGGATTTGTAATGAGATGGTGCAGAATGGTAAAACAACAATATAGTAAAGTCATTGAAGAACTAAGAAATGAACGTAATGGAAAAAAGACAAACAAACAATAAACTGAGAGATACCGTAGTGTGAATAGTAAATTAAATTCAATAATGAATTGAGAGATTACAGTATGGAGATGAGTAAAATCATCAATATCAAGGAAGAATTGGGAAAATCTAAAACAGAGTTTAACACAGGACATCAGATAAAAGACTTTTCTGTAATAAGATACAAATTCAACGAAAGTAGCCCTTTTAATCTGGCAACACACTAAACAACAACTCCTGGTCACATTTACTTGAAGAAAACACCTAATTTTAAATATTTGCCCTTCCCAACTCTACCCCACTCTCACTCTCTCAGTCTCTCTCTTAGGCTCCTTCTCTCATTCTAGTTCCCTTACCCTTTATCTCTCCCTTGTTCTCTCTATCAATGCTCTCTTTTACTATCCCTTGCTCTCTCTCTATCTGCCAAAAACTATAATGTTTCATATCACATTGATAACTGAGATCTTAAACATGAAGGACTATTACTACTACGGGTTTCTCCAAATCAACCTACCTAAATGTAACAAACTAATGACATAATCCCTGGGGAAATAGCATGAATGAAGTTCTGTATCAATGTCATGTTACATTTCAGTTCTGAATAGAAGCAGTATTATAACTTGCAAGGGATAGCAGTATCATTCACATACGCACACTAAAGATGTCACATCCACTTGGGAAAATATATGGGATTCTGCCGATTCCCTCTGCTTTAGCACCATTCTTAGCAAGACATTTGCTGGACAGGCTTCTTCATTACATAGCACAGAATGCCTGATAACAATGGGGATAATTGTAAGCAGTGAATAATAGGTAATAATTAATAATAGCCCTATCTTTAGGGTGTACAGTCATATAATATTACCCCTGTAAATCAAGGTGTACATGGTCACGATAAAATATGTTTATCTGGGGCTTCTTATGCCCATGTCAAGAATCTGCAATTCATACAGGTCAGTATGAATGAAAGTCATAGCTATCAAAAAAACAAATAATTCTGAGTGAAATTCTTCCCGATCACACCAGTGAAAATTGGCATCAGATATGACTTGTACAGAACTGGTCATAATGAAGATATTTGACTAAATGTTAATCCAGAATAGTACTTGTTTTCCGCATTATACGTATATAACATTGAGCTCAAACAAGAAAATGAGGAATCACACAATCCAAGCAATATGTCTTTCTGCTTTGAGCTCAGTGTCTGCTTTTGGTGGGAGATTGGACATCCGACAAGCAAGGCACCACTGGGAAAATCCCACTTTTGATGAAGAATTAACAGGATACATTGTGCCAACAGTGAAATAAATAAAACAAACATTCCTAATGAATATAACTATAGAATGACTAAAGAAAAGCATGTTTCTTTTTGAGACAGGAGGTAAGAGCAGTTGCAGTCATATATTGATTTGGATATTTAGTAACTTAATTGAGGATCTTACCGGGGACACCAAACACCACAATAAGAGGGTAGTAAATGCGTTCTATCTGAAAAATTAATGGATACCGCATTTCCTGTTGAAACAACACTGTTTGTGGTGCCGAAAGCAAGGTATTGGTTGAGTAAGTGATCTGAATTGTTCAAAGCAGCCCTTAGTTATAGAAAAGGGTACACTCCCGAATAATAATTAGCAAGTATGCATGATCAGGCATATTTGTTACAGTCCATTAAACAAACAAATTTTGTCAAATGCAATTTTTTTTTTAAAGAGTTTGATCTATGTTACTGCTTTAGTAATACAGGAAGCTGGTCTAATCATCTTGGAAACATGAGGTTAAATCGCAGCATGTGTGCATTTAAATTTGGTTGAAAAAAATTAAATTTGGAATGCAAAGCTGGTATCAGTAAAATGACCATGAAGCTGCTGGATTGTTGCACAAGCCTCATTGATTTTTTACTATCTTTCACGGAAGGAATACTATTGCCCATATATGTGTGCATGTGTGAATGCAGAAGTTAGGTTAAAGTAAGAATTTATAAGGTCTTTAGACACAGGTTTATCTTAGTAGCGTTTGAGATGTAGTTTTTTAAATAAATAGTTAATTTGTTGTTGTCTAGGATCAGTGTGGTAATCTAAGTGTGGAGCCACGGGAAATGGGCGAGGTCTTAAATGAATACTTCTCATCTGTATTTACCATGGAGAAGGTCATGGAAGCTACTGGGTTCAAGGGAGGGAACAGCGATATCCTGGAGCATATCAACATTACAAAGGAGGAGGTGTTGGAGGTTTTGAAGCACATTAAGGTGGATAAATCCCCAGGGCCTGACCAGGTGTATCCTAGGATGGTATGGGAAGCAAGGGAGGAGATTGCTGGGGCCCTGGCAGAGATTTTTCTATCATCGTTAGCCAAGGGTGAGGTACCGGAAGACTGGAAGATAGCTAATGTTGTGCCTTTATTTAAAAAGGGCAGCAGGGATAAGCCAGGGAACTACAGGCCAGTGAGCCTCACCTTAGTAGTGGGAAAGTTATTGGAAGGGAGTCTGAGAGACAGGATTTATATGCATTTGGAAAGGCATGGTCTGATTAGGGATAGTCAGCATCGCTTTGTGTGTGGGAAATCATGTCTCACGAAATTGATTGAGTTTTTCGAGGAGGTGACCAGGAGGATTGATGAGGGCAGGGCGATGGACATTGTCTATCTGGACTTTAGCAAGGCCTTTGACAAGGTCCCACATGGTAGGCTGGTCCAGAAGGTTCGAACACATGGGATCCAGGGTGAGCTAGCCAATTGGATACAAAATTGGCTTAGTGAAAGGAGGCAGAGGGTGATAGTGGAGGGTTGTTTTTCAGATTGGAGGCTGGTGACCAGTGGTGTTCCACAGGGATCGGTGCTGGGCCCTCTGTTGTTTGTCATATATATTAATAAGTTGGATGTGAGTGTAGGGGGCATGATTAGTAAGTTTGCAGATGACACCAAAATTGGTGGTATAGTGGACAGTGAAGAAGGTTGTCTAAGGTTAGAACAGGATATAGATCAACTGGGAAAGTGGGCAAGGGAGTGGCAAATGGAATTTAACGCATACAAGTGTGAAGTGCTGCGTTTTGGGAAGTTAAACAAGGACAGGACATATACAGTGAATGGCAGGGCCCTGGGGAGTGTTCTGGAGCAGAGACACCTTGGGGTGCAAGTACATAGTTCCCTGAAAGTGGCAACACAGGTAGACAGGGTGGTGAAGAAGGCGTATGGCATGCTTGCCTTTATTGGCCAAGGCACTGAGTACAAGAGTTGGGACGTCATGTTACAGTTGTACATGATGTTGGTTAGGCTGCATTTGGAGTACTGTGTGCAGTTCTGGTCACCACACTACAGGAAAGATGTGATTAAGCTAGAGAGGGTGCAGAAAAGATTCACAAGGATGTTGCCTGGTTTGGAGGGCTTGAGTTATAAAGAGAGATTGGATAGGCTGGGTCTGTTTTCCCTGGAGCGAAGGAGGCTGAGAGGGGACATGATAGAGGTATATAAAATTATGAGAGGCATAGAAAGGGTAGATAGCCAGAGCCTGTTTCCCATGGTGGGGGTGACTAAAACTAGAGGGCATAGATTTAAGGTGAGAGGGAGGAGGTTTAAAGGGGATCAAAGTGGTAAATTTTTCACACAGGGAATAGTGGGTATCTGGAATGAGCTGCCTGAGGAGGTGGTGGAGGCAGGAACAGTAGCGACATTTAAGAGGCATCTGGACAGGTACTTGAATGAGCAAGGCAGAGAGGGATATGGAATTAATGCAGGCAGGTGGGATTATTTTAGGTAGGCATTATGGTCGGCATGGACGCAGTGGGCCGAAGGGCCTGTTTCTATGCTGTACGACTCTATGACTCTGAAGATACCTGGTTGGTCTGTTTCATTCTGGGGTTACTGGCGTGTTTAATTTGGTTGATTTCTGATTGGATGTGAAAGCTTAATAATATGCTGTGACCTGTGGAGTGACAGGAACAGATTGACAGTGCATTGCTCCCACCATGGTCGTAACATATTTAATTGGGCGGCTCATTCCGGGATCAGAATCAAATTAATTGGGGGCTCGCATTTGAAATCATATTAATTACTCATTGCTGGGATAACACATAAATTGGGGTCTTGCGTCTGGCATCATATTAATTGGAAACTTGATTGTCGGGATCCAGATCTAACACCAATTGCGAAAAATAAACGGAAGCAGGTTTCTTGTGCAATAAGGTACAGTCTATACCATCAGAATGCTGTTAGCTGTTGCAGCAGAGTTTCTGGATAAGGAGAATGTTTCCCTCAATGATTTGATAACTTTAACTAGGAATAAACTAAAAGAATTGCTGGCAAAATTGTGTTTAGGATTGAAATCAGCTGCCAAAAAAGCAGTGATAATTGACCTAATAGCCCAACATCTGGAATTAGTGGAAGAAGAGGAAGAGGATGATCGTAAGTCAGAGAGTGATGCAGTGGAATTGGCTAAGATTCAGTTAGAAACAATAAACTTGAACAGGAAATAGAAATAGCAATAAGAAACGTTGAGGCTTAAAAAGAATTAAGAAAACTTGAACCTGAAAAAGAAGAAAGGGAGCAGGAGAGGGAATTCAGGTTAAGAAAGATGGAACTAAGACAAAGGGGTGCTCTTGACTCCAGGGAAAATTTGTGTCAGGAGAATCTGAATTCAGCCCAGGACCCAGCGAAAAGCTGTTTAAATTTATACAGGCTCTGCCTAAGTTTGAGGAAAGGGACGCAGAGGCATTTTCATATCTTTGTGAAAAAAAGCCAAACAGATGAATGGCCGAAGGAAGGCTGGACACTGCTTATGCAAAGCAGGTTGATAGGCAGAAATCATGAAATTTATGCCATGCTTCCTGAAGATGATTCTGTAGATTATGAGATGGCAAAAAAGGCTATTCTCGCTGTGCATACGAACATACGAATTAGGAGCAGGAGTAGGCCACTCGACCCCTCGAGCCTGCTCCACCATTCAATAAGTTCATGGCTGAACTGATTACTCCACATTTCCACCTACCCCAGATAACCTTCCACCCCCTTGCTTATCTACCTCTGTCTTAAAAATATTCAAAGATTCTGCTTCCACCATCTTTTGAGGCAGAGAATTCCAAAGACTCACGATCCTCATCTCTGTCTTAAATGGGCGACCCCTTATTTTTAAACAATGACACCTAGTTTGAGCTTCTCCCTCAAGGGGAAACATCCTTTCCACGTCCACCCTGTCAAGACCCCTCAGGATCTTATATGTTACAATCAAGTCGCCTCTTACTCTTCTAAGTTCCAGTGGATACAAGCCTAGCCTGTCCAATCTTTCCTCATAAGACAACCCGCCCATTCCAGGTATTAGTCTAGTAAACCTCTGTATTGCCTCCAACGCATTAACATCCTTCCTTAAATAAGGAGACAAGTACTGTGCACAGTATTACAGATATGGTCGTACCAATGCCCTGAATAACTGAAGCGTAACCTCCCTACTTATCCCCTCATGATAAACAATAACTTTCTATTAGCTTTCCTAATTACGTGCTGTACCTGCATACTAACCTTTTGCAATTCATGCACTAGGACACCCAGATCTCTCTGCATCTCAGAGCTCTGAAATCTCTCACCATTTAGTTAGTATGCTTTTTTTTATTCTTCCTGCCAAAGTGGACAATTTCACACTTTCCCACATAATACTCCATTTTCCAGGTCTTTGCCCGCTCACTTAACCTATCTTTAATCCCTTTGTAGTCTCCTTATGTCCTCTTCACAAGTTACTTTCCTACATATCTTTGTGTCATCAGCAAATTTAGCAACCATACCTTCGGTCATTTCTTCAAAGTCATTTATATAAATTGTAAAATGTTGAGGCCCCAGCACAGATCCCTGCAGCACACCACTCATTACATCTTGCCAACCAGAAAATTACCCACTTATGACTACTCTCTGTTTCCTGTTAGCTAACCAATCTTCTATCCATGCCAATCTGTTACCCACTACACCATGAGCTTCTATTTTCTGCAATAACCTTTGATGTGGCACCTTACCAAATGCCTTCTGGTAATTAAAGTACAATACATCCACTGGCTCCCCTTTATCCACAGCACATGTAACTCCCTCAAAGAACTCCAATAAATTGGTTAAACATGATTTCCCTTTCACAAAACCATGTTGACTCTGCCTGATTAGCTTGAATTTTTCTAAATGCCCTGCTATAACATCTTTAATAATAGCATCTAATATTTTCCCTAAGCTGACTGGCCTGTAGTTTGCTGCTTTCTGTCTCCCTCCCCTTTTGAATATAAGAGTTACATTCGCTATCTTCCAATCTAAAGGAACCTCCCCCCAATGTAGGGAATTTTGGAAAATTAAAACTAACACATCAACTATCTCACAGCAACTTCTTTTAACACCCTAGGATGAAGTCCATCAGGATCCGGGGACTTGTGAGCCAGCAGCTCCAACAGTTTGCTCAGTACCACTTCCCTGGTGATTGTAATTCTCTTGAGTTCCTCCCTCCCTTCCATTTCCTGACTTACAGCAAATACTAGGATGTTAATTGTGTCCTCAACAGTGAAAACCGATGCAAAATATCTGTTTAATTTATCTGCCATCTCCTTATTATCCATTATTAATTCCCCTGTCCCTGAAGCTTCCCATCAGAAGTTTTGGAACTTACAGAGATTGGCTGGGTAGACGTATGTAGAATTTGAGAGGGTGAAGCAAATTAATTTTGACCATTGGATACAGGCTTTAAAGATGGAAACCACATACGAGAGTCTTTTAGAGTTGATTTTCTTGGAGGAATTTAAAAACTATATTCCTTCAGTAGTTAGAACTCAAGTAGATAACCTGAAAGTTTTGGAAGCTAGGCAAGCAGCAGGAATTGCTGATGATTTTGAGCTTGTGTATAAGCCAAAACCTTTTGTCCGTCACCCCCATAAACCCGAGAAGGATAGAAAGGGGGAAAGTGAAAAGAAGGCAAGTAGCTGGGGACAAGAAGGAACAGCTGGGAATGCCCAAGGATCACCACCTCAGACCAGAAAGGAAGGTGCAGAGCGTCGAAGAGAGGGTCGCAAGCAAAGTGTGCAAAATGCCACGAAATGGGTCTTCTTCGTCCAGAGTGCTGGAAATTGCGAGGTAAACCCATAAGACTTGTTGGGGTATGCAAAGCTTAATGCAGAGGAAAAGACTCTGACTGAGAGTATAATAGACCAGGCTATAGCTGTAAAACCAGATACAAAAACAAAGTGAGTGCAGAGGTTAAAAATAAGACACCCAAAAGTTATAATGCATTTTTGTCAAAGGGGAAAGTAATGCTATATACTGTAAGTGAGGCAGGAAAATCTATTATACTCAGGGATACAGGATCAACCCAAATACTCTTGCGATGGAAAGATATAACATTTCCATCAGAAAACACCTTGAACGCGAAAGGTTTAGTTAATGGAATTGGCGGGGAGTATATACCCGTACCTTTATATAAAGTATGCCCAGAGAGTGACTTAATATCTGTGATAGTAACTGTAGGTGTTGTCCACAGTTTGCCAAAAGGAGGAATTGATCTACTCCTAGGAAATGATTTGGCTGGATCAAACTTATCAGTTTCTCCGATAGTTACAGAGGAACCAAGTGAAGCTAGGGAAATGGAGCAATGACAAGAACCAGGAATATTTCCTGCATGCGTAGTCACCGGAGCAATGGCAAAACAAGAGGTAGGAGCTAAAAGTGGCACCACAAACAGATAGCCAAGTATCTGAAACCTTATTTGGGGATTTAGAGCATCCAAATGAGATGTTTAACATATCTTCTATCATTGCAGCACAGCAAGCTGATCCAGAAATATACTGAACAGCACAGAAGCTGAGGTGAAAGGAGTTCCAGAAGGCTATTATATGGCAAATGGGGTTTTGAAGAGGAAATAGAGACGGCCTGATAGACGTACAGAGGAAGACTGGACAGTTGTGGAACAGATAGTGGCACCACTTAAATATCGCCAGGGATTATTCAGGCTAGCACATAACATTCCTTTTGCAGGACATAGGGGAATTAGGAAGACTAAATCACACATAATCTAACATTATTACTGGCCAGGTCTTACAAAGGATGTGAGACAATTCTGTCAGATGTGCCATACATGTTGAATGGTGGGAAAACTGCAACCTACCATGAAATCGGCCCCACTAGTTCCCATTCCAGTGATTAAGGAACCATTTAGCAGGTGGACTCTGAAGGAGGTTTGCCAAAAACCAAAGCTGGATATCAATACTTACATGGATATGGCTACTTGATTTCCAGAGTAAAGGCCTGCTACCCGACCCGAACCCAACAGGACCCGACGACATGTGTCGGGTTCAGGTCGGGTTGGGCCCCTCTTCCGAGTCCGGCTTTTGGGCTCGGGTCGGGTCGGACCGAGTTGGGGGTCGTGCTCAGGTCGCGTCAGGCCGGACACACTTGGTAAGTGCTCTGCCGGTAAGTATTAAAAATAAAAAAACTTAGCTGAGCTGGGAGTCTGGGATGAAATTGAGTCTGCGCATTGAGCAAGTGACGTCACTATGACATCATCACGCATGCGCTGCAGCTTCGTGGAGTTTCCCAGTCGGAAGGTAAGTAAAGGCATGGTCAGGTCGGGCTTGGGTCGGGTTTGGGTCGGGTCCGGTCGGGCTCAGGGCGAAATTGGATGGACTCGGGCTGGGTTGGGTTCGGGTCGGGTTCTTTTTGTGAACAGTTGGGGCCCAAGAACTGATCCTTGTGGTACCCAACCAGTCACAGCCTGCCAACACAAGAATGACCTGTCTATTCCTACGCTCTGCTTTCTGCCTGTTAACCAATCCTTAATCCAAGCCAGTATATTACCTTCTATCCCATGTGCTTTAATTTTGCAAACCAACCTCCTGTGGGGGACTTTCTGAAAATACAAGTATACTATGTCCACTGACTCCTTTTTCTCAATTCTGTTAATAAATCCTGAAAAAACTCCTACATGTTCATCAGACATGATTTCCCATTTTAAATTCATGTTGATTATGCCCAATCAAATTATTATTATCCGAGTGTCCATTTATCAACCCAGTCTATATGCAGATTCTCTTCCTTCAGAAGATACTGTGACTCTTCCTTCAGAAGAGAATCTAGCATTTTATTTTACTACTGATGTAAGGTTAACAGGTCTGTTTTCTCTCTCCCTCCCTTATTCAATAGGCATTTGCTACCTTCCAATCTGCAGGAACCATTCCAGAATCTATAAAATTTTGGAAGATAATCACCAATGCATCCACGATCTCCATAGCTACCTGTTTCAACACTCTGGGATGTAGAATATCAGGTCCTGGGGACTTATCAACCTTCAGCCCCATTAATTTCTCCAATACAACCTTCTTACTAATACTAATTCCCTTCAATTCCTCATTCCCCCTAGTCCCTTGGATCTAAAATTCTGGGACATTTGTTGACTCTTCCTCAGTGAAGACAGTCACAAAGTAATCATTTAGCTTCTCTGCCATTTCTCTATTCCCCGTTGTAAATTCTCTTAACTCTGCCTGTAATGGACTCACATGTGTCTTAGCCAAGCGTTTCCTTTTTCATAGAACATAGAACATAGAACATTACAGCGCAGTACAGGCCCTTCAGCCCTCGATGTTGCGCCGACCTGTGAAACCATCTGACCTACACTATTCCATTTTCATCCATATGTCTATCCAATGACCACTTAAATGCCCTTAAAGTTGGTGAGTCTACTACTGTTGCAGGCAGGGCGTTCCACGCCCCTACTACACTCTGTGTAAAGAAACTACCTCTGACATCTGTCCTATATCTATCACCCCTCAACTTAAAGCTATGTCCCCTCGTGTTTGCCATCACCATCCGAGGAAAAGGCTCTCACTATCCACCCTGTCCAACCCTCTGATTATCTTATATGTCTCTATTAAGTCACCTCTCCTCCTCCTTCTCTCTAACGAAAACAACCTCAAGTCCCTCAGCCTTTCCTCGTAAGACCTTCCCTCCATACCAGGCAACATCCTAGTAAATCTCCTCTGCACCTTTTCCAAAGCTTCCACATCCTTCCTATAATGCGGTGACCAGAACTGCATGCAATACTCCAGGTGCGGCCGCACCAGAGTTCTGTACAGCTGCAGCATGACCTTGTGGCTCCTAAACTCAATCCCCCTCCTAATAAAAGCTAACACACCATATGCCTTCTGAACAGCTCTATTAACCTGGGTAGCAACTTTCAGGGATTTATGTACCTGGACACCAAGATCTCTCTGTTCATCTACACTACCAAGAATCTTCCCATTAGCCCAGTATTCTGCAATCCTGTTACTCCTTCCGAAGTGAATCACCTCACACTTTTCCGCATTAAACTCCATTTGCCATCTCTCAGCCCAGCTCTGCAGCCTATCTATGTCCCCCTGTAACCTACAACATCCTTCGGCACTATCCACAACTCCACCGACCTTCGTGTCATCCGCAAATTTACTAACCCACCCTTCTACACCCTCATCCAGGTCATTTATAAAAATGACAGACAGCAGTGGCCCCAAAACAGATCCTTGCGGTACACCACTAGTAACTATACTCCAGGATGAACATTTACCATCAACCACCACCCTCTGTCTTCTTTCAGCTAGCCAATTTCTGATCCAAAGCACTAATTCACCTTCAATCCCATACTTCTGTATTTTCTGCAATAGCCTACCGTGGGGAACTTTATCAAACGCCTTACTGAAATCCATATAGACCACATCCACGGCTTTACCCTCATCCACCTGTTTGGTCACCTTGTCAAAAAACTCAATAAGGTTTGTGCGGCACGACCTACCCTTCACAAAACCGTGCTGACTATCGCAAATGAACTTATTCTTTTCAAGATGATTATAAATCCTATCTCTTATAACCCTTTCCAACATTTTAAACACAACCGAAGTAAGGCTCACAGGTCTATAATTACCAGGGCTGTCTCTACTCCCCTTCTTGAACAAGGGGACAACATTTGCTATCCTCCAGTCTTCCGGCACTATCCTGTCGACAATGATGACATAAAAATCAAGGACAAAGGCTCTGCAATCTCTTCCCTGGCTTCCCAGAGAATCCTAGGATAAATCCCATCTGGCCCAGGTGACTTATCTATTTTCACACTTTCCAAAATTGCTAACACCTCCTCCTTGTGAACCTCAATCCCATCTAGCCTAGTAGTCTGTATCTCAGTATTCTCCTCGACAACATTTTCTTTCTCCACTGTAAATACTGACGAAAAATATTCATTTAACACTTCCCCTATCTCCTCCAATTCCACACACAACTTCCCACTACTATCCTTGGTTGGCCCTAACCTATCTCTAGTCATTCTTTTATTCCTGATATACCTATAGAAAGCCTTAGGGTTTTCTTTGATCCTATCCGCCATGACTTCTCGTGTCCTCTCCTTGCTCTTCTTATCTCTCCCTTTATAAAAGCATTTACAGTCCATGTTTATATTTTTTGCTAGTCATTATTCATATTCTATTCTCCCTTTCTTTATCAGTTTCTCGGCCCTCATTTGCTGTGCTCTCAAATCCTCTCAATCCTCATGTTTGCTACTATGTCTGGCAACTTTATAGGCTTTTTCTTTTAATCATATACAATCCTTAACTTCCTTTGTTAGCCATGGCTGACTGCCTTTTCTTTAGTGTTTTTGTGGCTTGAAGGAATGTTTAGTTGCTGAAAACTGTGTAATAATTCTTTAAAGACTATCCATTGCCTATGTACTGTCATACATTTCAATTTATTTTCTCAATTCACCTCACCCAATTTGGCCCTCATACCTTCATAATTTTCTTTGTTCAAATTTAATACCCTGGCTTCAGATTGAACTACCTCACCTTTCAAACATCATGCAAAATTCTATCATGTTATGGTCACTCATCCTTAAAGGTTCTTTTACAACAAGATTATTACTTTACCCTTTTCTGTCACATAATAGTAGATCTAAGATAGCCTGTTCTCTAATCGGCTGCTGAACATAATGCTCTTGAAATCTATCCCTAACACAATCCAGAAACTCATCCTCCACAGCATTAGTGCGCAGTAGATTTACCCAGTCTATATGCAGATTGAAATCACCCATGATTACTGTTTTAGTCATGCTACATGCTTCTTTAATCTCCTGATTAACACCAAACCCTACGCTATCACTACTATTTGGTGGCCCATTAACAACTCCTAACAAATGTGTTATGCAGCCTACAGCTATCCTCCTCGCTATCTACCACACGGCCAACCTTTGTGTCGTTTGCAAACTTCTTGATCATGCCCCTACATTTACATCCAAATCGTTAATATACACCACAAAAAGCAAGGGACCCAGTACTGAGCCCTGCGGAACGCCACTGGAAACAGCCCTCCAGTCTCTAAAACACACGTCAACAATTACCCTTTGTTTCCTGCCACTGAGCCAATTTTGTATCCACCTTGCTGCATTTCCCTGGATCCCATGGGATTTTTTTTTTAACCAGTCTGCCATGTGGGACCTTGTCAGAAGCCTTTCTAAAATCCATGTAGACCACATCAACTGTGCTACCCTCATCTATCTTCCTTGTTACTTCTTCAAAAAATGCAATCAATTTGGTCAAACAAGATCTTCCCTTAACAAATCCATGCTGACTATCCTTGATTAATCTGTGCCTTTCTCAGTGACAGTTTATCCTGTCTCTCAGAATAGATTCCAATAATTTGCCCACTACTGTGGTTAGACTGACTGCTTGTAATTATTCGGTCTATCCGTCGCTCCCTTTTTAAACAGAGGTACAACGTTAGCAGTTCTCCAATCCTCCGGCACCACCTCACTGTATCCAGTGAGGACTGGAAAATGATGGTCAGACCTTCTGATATTTCCTCTCTTGCTTCTTTTAACAGCCTGGAGTACATCGAATACCTCAGACTCCTCCTCCTTAACTACAATATCTGCATTGTCGCCCTCTTGTGCAAAGTCAGACGCAAAGTTTTCACTAAGAACCATTGCAACAGCTTCTGCCCCTGAACAAGCATTATCTTTTTGGTCTTGTATGGGCCCTACTCTAGTTTAGTTTAGTTTAGAGATACAGCACTGAAACAGGCCCTTCGGCCCACCGAGTCTGTGCCGCCATCAACCACCCATTTATACTAATCCTACACTAATTCCATATTCCTACCACATCCCCATCTGTCCCTATATTTCCCTACCACCTACCTGCACTAGGGGCAATTGATAATGGCCAATTAACCTATCACCCTGCATGTGGGAGGAAACCGGAGCACCCGGAGGGGACCCACGCAGACACAGGGAGAACTTGCAAACTCCACACAGGCAGTACCCAGAATTGAACCCGGGTCACTGGAGCTGTGAGGCTGTGGTGCTAACCACTGCGCCACTGTGCCGCCCTCCTTCGCTATCCTCTTGCTCATAATGTGTTGATAAAACATCTTTGGGTTTTCCTTGATTTTGCTTGACAATATTCTTTCATGCCCTCTCTTTTCTTTCCTAATGTCCTTTTTGATTTCATCCCTCCATTTTCTCTACTCCTCTTGGCTTTCTGTAGTGTTGAGTTCTCGGTGTTGGACATAAGCTTTCCTTTTCTGCCTTATCTTACCCTGTAGGCTCCTAGACTTCCATGGGCTCTAGATTTGGCCATCTCACCCTTTTTGTTTGTAGGAACATGTTTACTCTGAACCCCGTGAATCTCCCCCTTTGAATGAACAAAGAACAAAGAACAGTACAACACAGGAACAGGCCATTCAGCCCTCCAAGCCTGCGCCGATCTTGATGCCTGCCTAAACTAACACCTTCTGCACTTCTGGGGCCCATATCCCTCTATTCCCTTGCTATTCATGGATATGTCAAGGTGTCTCTTAAACGTCGCTATCGTATCTGCTTCCACCACCTCCCCTGGCAGCAAGTTCCAGGCACTCACCACCCTCTGTGTAAAGAACTTGCCTCGCACATCCCCTCTAAACTTTGCGCCTCGCACCTTAAACCTATGTCCCCTAGTAACTGATTCTTCCACCCTGGGAAAAAGCTTCTGACTATCCACTCTGTCCATGCCGCTCATAACTTTGTAAACCTCTATCATGTCGCCCCTCCACCTCTGTCGTTCCAGTGAAAGCAATCCGAGTTTTTCAAACCTCTCTACATAGCTAATGCCCTCCAGACCAGGCAACATCCTGGTAAACCTCCTCTGTACCCTCTTCAAAGCCTCCATTTCCTTCTGGTAGTGTGGCGACCCGAATTCCACGCAATATTCTAAGTGTGGCCTAACTAAAGTTCTGTACAGCTGCAACATGAATGCCACCCATTTTTTTTTTATTCATTCATGGGATGTGGGCGTCGCAGGCCAGGTCAGCATTTATTGCCCATCCCTAATTGCCCTTGAGAAGGTGGTGGTGAGCTGCCTTCTTGAACCGTTGTAGTCCATGTGGGGTAGGGACACTCACAGTGCTGTTCGGAAGAGAGTTCCAAGATTTTGACCCAGCGATAGTGAAGGAACGGCGATATAGTTCCAAGTCAAGATGGTGTGCGACTCGGAGGGGAACTTGCAGGTGGTGGTGTTCCCATGCATCTGCTGCCCTTGTCCTTCTAGTTGGTAGAGGTCGCGGGTTTGGAAGGTGCTGTCTAATGAGCCTTGGTGCGTTGCTGCAGTGCATCTTGTAGATGGTACACACTGCTGCCACTGAGCGTCGGTGGTGGAACGAGTGAATATTTGTGGATGGGCTGCTCATCAAGCGGGCTGCTTTGTCCTGTATGGTGTCGAGCTTCTTGAGTGTTGTTGGAGCTGCACCCATCCAGGCAAGTGGAGAATATTCCATCACACTCCTGACTTGTGCCTTGTGGACAGGATTTGGGGAGTCAGGAGGTGAGTTACTCGCCACAGGATTCCTAGCCTCTGACCTGCCACAATATTTATATGACTTCTCCAGTTCAGTTTTTGGTCAATGGCAACCCCCAGATTGTTGATAGTGGGGAATTCAGTAATCGTAATGCCATTGAATGTCAAGGGGAGATGGTTAGATTCTCTCTTGCCTGTAACTTGTGTGGCTCGAATGTTACTTGCCACTGATCAGCCCAAGCCTGGATATTGTCCAGGTCTTGCTGCATTTCTACATGGACTGCTTCAGTATCTGAGGAGTCATGAATGATGCTGAACATTGTGCAATCATCACCACTTCTGACCTTATAATTGAAGGAAGGTCATTGATGAAGCAGCAGAAGATGGTTGGGCTGAGGACACTACCCTGAGGAACGCCTGCAGTGATGTCCTGGAGCTGAGATGATTGACTTCCAACAACCACAATCATCTTCCTTTGTGCTAGGTATGACTCCAACCAGCAGAGAGTTTTCACCCTGATTCCCATTGAGTCCAGTTTTGCTCGGGCTTCTTGATGCCATACTTGGTCAAATGCTGCCTTGATGTCGCGGGCAGTCACTCTCACCTCACCTCGTGTTCAGCTTTTTTGTCCATGTTTGAACCAAGGCTGTAATGAGGTCAGGAGCTGAGTGGCCCTGGCGGAATTCAAACAGAGCATCACTGAGCAGGTTATTGTGAAGCAAATGCCGCGTGATGGCACTGTTGATGCCACCTTCCATCACTTTAGTGATGATTGAGAGTAGGCTGATGGGGCGGTAATTGGCCGGGTTGGACTTGTCCAGCTTTTTGTGTACAGGACATACTTGGGCAATTTTCCGCATTGCCGGGTAGATGCCAGTGTTGTAGCTGTACTGGTACAGCTTGGCCAGGGGCACAGCAAGTTCTGGAACACATTTCTTCAGTACTATTGCTGGAATATTGCCAGGGCCCATAGCCTTTGCACTTTCCAGTGCTGAGTCCTCTGTATGCCAGTGCAGTGATAAAGACTGCAGAAACCGATCAATGTGTTTGAAACCACACAATGATAGGGGCTATTGGCTCTATTGTGTTGAGGAAATAAAAAAGGACAGTTCCTATTCCAGGTCGTGAGATTAAACGGGCAAGAAGCACCAACCCCCACGGTTACCCCCACATCCGAATTACCAAAGAGTAGGGTTACCACCCAGCAGCCACAAGTGACTGATCTCCCTTGCCCTGCCTTAACGACAGGACCAGAAAATGGATTTGCAATAATAAAAACTAATCAAATTGTGTATGATAATATACAGCATGAGTTGGTACCAGTAATATTAAATATCTCAGATATCCAGCTACCTGACTGGTGCACTGATAAGACCCGAGAGTTGTACAAGGTACTACTGCAACAATTGTTGAGACAAGAATTTGGTGATGAGGGAATAATAAAGGGAATGAGGCATAAACATAGTTTAGTGAATGGCGCAGCCACAGTCTTTAATACGGGAACTTCAATTGTCAATACTATAGATTTGGAAAATAAGGACCAGAAGGTTAGAACTCTCAGTCAGCTAGTAAAGGATATTTTGAAAAAGGAACAAAAGGGACAGAGTGGTGTAGCTAAAGTCGGAAAGGATTTGATGAACGCAGTGACAGGACTGGTGAGAGTACTGGAAGGTCATGTTCACACTATTAATGATATAATAGAAAAGGTAAAAGAGGTCCATGACATTTCAAATAATGAAAGTGTTTGTAGTGAATACAGTTCATGGATGTTCGAACAAACTCGGGAAAATTTGAGGCAAATTAGTACTGGACAGGTGCCAGTTTGGATAAATGACACCCAGTTGGAGTACTTACTAATCACACAAATGACAAAATTACCAGGTGCCAACTCAGAAAACTTGTTAAGGTATGGAAGGGTCAGGAGTGTGTAAATACAGGATCTATGAGTATTGGAGTAGTATTGGGAATACCTGTAATTCCGAGAGATAAGTTAGAGATGCAATTATATGAAGTAGAAAATATAGGGGTGAGAAAGGGAATAGATTACATAAAATACTATGATATATTACCCTTTGTTGTGGAAATTGGAAAAGAGATAGTTGGAACAACATTGTCTGAGTGTAGTCTGGAAAACCAGGTGGTAATATGTCCTCATCCTATATATAAAACAGCAGAGTCAAAATGGGGATTTAATGCCACTGTAAATTGCACCATGGAGACTAGGAAGGCACTGTCAGGGCTGACCCATGTGGCTGATATGGGAAAGGGGAGATATTGCTTAACTACCACGGTGAAAGAATACCAGTATGGACATAACCAAACTTGTCCACTGAGCAACAGTACGCTCTGTTTCAACCCACAAATACCAAACAGAATAGGAAAGATGGAGTTGGTAAACATACATAAACGAAAGACAGAAACGATAACTAGGAAAGAAAGTATTAAGGGGGACTTGATAAATTATCTCCGGGAATAGGAATATACTATTCAGCCACTGCCCATACGCTTGGGTAAAGAGAGACAGCAGCTGGAAGCCATTGGTGTAGTGTACTACAATCTGGAACAACACCTCCTCCTCTGCAGTTGTGCACTGCATGATCTGTGAAGGGCCCCTGCTGGTTCTCTCCCTCTTCTTAGTATTCTGTGCTCTCTTCTCCTGCAAGCAAGAAAGGAAGAGAGCTATGAATGAGTGTAATAACATGTGCTCATCTGATGGAGAGAGTGCATTTGGTGAGGGTGACTGAGGGAGAGGCATGACATTGTGTAAGAATAAGGGTGAGTGACAGTGGTAAATGTATAGATGGGAATGTGAGGAAATGCACAAAGAGAGAAGGATAGATGCATCTGCAAGGTAAGTCACTATGTGGAGTGATGCGATGGAGTAGGCTTGAGAAGATAGACTGAGAGAATGGAGTGATACACACAGCAGGATGGAGGTGAATGTGCCTTTGTACTCACCAAGGGGGGATGGTTGTGGGTGTAAGAGGTCAGAGAAACAAACAATTCTGGGATGAGGTAGAAGGTTGGAGGTTGCAGAGATAGGAACAAGGAATGCTGCAAATGGGTTTAAACATGGAGGTGATCATTTTAAACTTGATGCATCAGACAGCCAGAAGGCATGGGAGGAACAGAGGCCAATGTAGATCAACAGAGACAGGGCTGATAGGTGTGAGGAACTTGGTGCGTGTTAGGATATGGGATGTAGTCTGTGGCTTTTCATATTCCGGACTTTAAAAGCCCATAGTATGTAGATCTTATTAAATGATGCTTTTATTTCTGAGAGTGTATTTACCTTTTATGATGCAATTCAATCTCACTTTCTGGTATGTAGAAAAGTAAGATAAACCTACAAGAACAAATGATACACTTGAGTGGAAGAAGAGGATTGCAACTGCACAGGACACCGGGACAAAGCAGAGTAAGAAATTAGAAATTAGAACATTACAGCGCAGTACAGGCCTTTCGGCCCTCGATGTTGCGCCGACCTGTGAAACCATCTGACCTACACGATTCCATTTTCATCCATATGTCTACCCAATGACCACTTAAATGCCCTTAAAGTTGGCGAGTCTACTACTGCTGCAGGCAGGGCGTTCCACGCCCCTACTACTCTCTGAGTAAAGAAACTACCTCTGACATCTGTCCTATATCTATCACCCCTCAACTTAAAGCTATGTCCCCTCGTGTTTGCCATCACCATCCGAGGAAAAAGACTCTCACTATCCACCCTATCTAACCCTCTGATTATCTTATATGTCTCTATTAAGTCACCTCTCCTCCTCCTTCTCTCCAACGAAAACAACCTCAAGTCCCTCAGCCTTTCCTCGTAAGACCTTCCCTCCATACCAGGCAACATCCTAGTAAATCTCCTCTGCACCCTTTCCAAAGCTTCCACATCCTTCCTATAATGCGGTGACCAGAACTGCACGCAATACTCCAGGTGCGGCCTCACCAGAGTTTTGTACAGCTGCAGCATGACCTCGTGGCTCCGAAACTCGATCCCCCTACTAATAAAAGCTAAAACACCATATGCCTTCTTAACAGCCCTATTAACCTGGGTAGCAACTTTCAGGGATTTATGTACCTGGACACCAAGATCTCTCTGTTTATCTACAGTACCAAGAATCTTCCCATTAGCCCAGTACTCTGCATTCCTGTTACTCCTTCCAAAGTGAATCACCTCACACTTTTCCGCATTAAACTCCATTTGCCATCTCTCAGCCCAGCTCTGCAGCCTATCTATGTCCCTCTGTACCCTACAACATCCTTCGGCACTATCCACAACTCCACCGACCTTCGTGTCATCCGCAAATTTACTAACCCACCCTTCTACACCCTCTTCCAGGTCATTTATAAAAATGACAAACAGCAGTGGCCCCAAAACCGATCCTTGCGGTACATCACTAGTAACTAAACTCCAGGATGAACATTTGCCATCAACCACCACCCTCTGTCTTCTTTCAGCTCGCCAATTTCTGATCCAAAGCTCTAAATCACCTTCAACCCCATACTTCCGTATTTTCTGCAATAGCCTACCGTGGGGAACCTTATCAAACGCCTTACTGAAATCCATATACACCACATCCACGGCTTTACCCTCATCCACCTGTTTGGTCACCTTCTCGAAAAACTCAATAAGGTTTGTGAGGCACGACCTACCCGTCACAAAACCGTGCTGACTATCGCTAATGAACTTATTCTTTTCAAGATGATTATAAATCCTGTCTCTTATAACCTTTTCCAACATTTTACCCACAACCGAAGTAAGGCTCACAGGTCTATAATTACCAGGGCTGTCTCTGCTCCCCTTCTTGAACAAGGGGACAACATTTGCTATCCTCCAGTCTTCCAGCACTATTCCTGTCGACAATGACGACATAAAGATCAAGGACAAAGGCTCTGCAATCTCCTCCCTGGCTTCCCAGAGAATCCTAGGATAAATCCCATCTGGCCCAGGGGACTTATCTATTTTCACACTTTCCAAAATTGCTAACACCTCCTCCTTGTGAACCTCAATCCCATCTAGCCTAGTAGTCTGAATCTCAGTATTCTTCTCGACAACATTTTCTTTCTCTACTGTAAATACTGACGAAAAATATTCATTTAACACTTCCCCTATCTCCTCCGATTCCACACACAACTTCCCACTACTATCCTTGATTGGCCCTAATCTAACTCTAGTCATTCTTTTATTCCTGATATCCCTATAGAAAGCCTTAGGGTTTTCCTTGATCCTATCCGCCAATGACTTCTCGTGTCCTCTCCTTGCTCTTCTTAGCTCTCCCTTTAGATCCTTCCTGGCTAGCTTGTAACTCTCAAGCGCCCTAACTGAGCCTTCACGTCTCATCCTAATGTAAGCCTTCTTCTTCCTCTTGACAAGCGCTTCAACTTCTTTCGTAAACCACGGCTCCCTTGCTCGACAACTTCCTCCCTGCCTGACAGGTACATACTTATCAAGGACACGCAGTAGCTGCTCCTTGAATAAGCTCCACATTTCGATTGTGCCCATCCCCTGCAGTTTCCTTCCCCATCCTACGCATCCTAAATCTTGCCTAATCGCATCATAATTTCCTTTCCCCCAGCTATATTTCTTGCCCTGCGGTATATACCTGTCCCTGCCCATCGCTAAGGTAAACCTAACCGAATTGTGATCACTATCACCAAAGTGCTCACCTACATCTAAATCTAACACCTGGCCGGGTTCATTACCCAGTACCAAATCCAATGTGGCATCGCCCCTGGTTGGCCTGTTTACATACTGTGTCAGAAAACCCTCCTGCACACACTGGACAAAAACTGACCCATCTAAAGTACTCGAACTATAGTATTTCCAGTCAATATTTGGAAAGTTAAAGACCACCATAACAACTACACTGTTACTCTCGCTCCTGTCGAGAATCATCTTCGCTATCCTTTCCTCTACATCTCTGGAACTATTCAGAGGTCTATAGAAGACTCCCAACAGGGTGACCTCTCCTCTCCTGTTTCTAACCTCGGCCCATACTACCTCAGTAGACGAGTATTCAAACGTCCTTTCTGCCGCTGTAATACTTTCCTTGATTAACAATGCCACACCCCCCCCCCCCCCCACTCTTTTACCATCTTCTCTGTTCTTAATGAAACATCTAAATCCCGGAACCTGCAACATCCATTCCTGCCCCTGCTCTACCCATGTCTCTGAAATGGCCACAACATCAGGATCCCAGGTACCAACCCAGGCTGCAAGCTCACCCACCTTATTCCGGATGCTCCTGGCGTTGAAGTAGACACACTTTAAACCAAGTTCTTGCTTGCCAGTGCCCTCTTGCGTCCTTGTAACCTTATCCCTGATCTCACTACTCTCAACATCCTGTACACTGGAACTACAATTTAGGTTCCCATTCCCCTGCTGAATTAGTTTAAACCCCCCCCCCCCCGAAGAGCACTTGCAAATCTCCCCCCCAGGATATTGATACCCCTCTGGTTCAGGTGAAGACCATCCTGTTTGTAGAGGTCCCACCTACCCCAGAAAGAGCCCCAATTATCCAGGAAACCAAAACCCTCCCTCCTACACCATCCCTGCAGCCACGTGTTCAACTCCTCTCTCTCCCTATTCCTCGCTTCGCTATAACGTGGCACGGGCAACAACCCAGAGATAACAACTCTGTTTGTTCTCACTCTAAGCTTCCACCCTAGCTCCCTGAATTTCTGCCTTAAATCCCCATCTCTCTTCCTACCTATGTCGTTGGTGCCTATGTGGACCACGACTTGGGGCTGCTCCCCCTCCCCCTTAAGGATCCCAAAAACACGATCCGAGACATCACGAACCCTGGCACCTGGGAGGCAACACACCAACCGTGAGTCTCTCTCGTTCCCACAGAACCTCCTATCTGTTCCCCTAACTATGGAGTCCCCAATGACTAATGCTCTGCTCCTCTTCCCCCTTACCTTCTGAGCAACAGGGACAGACTCTGTGCCAGAGACCTGTACCCCATTGCTTACCCCTGGTAAGTCATCCCCCGCAACAGTATCCAAAATGGTATACCTGTTGTTGAGGGAAACGGCCACAGGGGATCCCTGCACTGCCTGCTGGTTCCCTCTCCTTCCCCTGACGGTAACCCATCTACCTACTTCTTTTACCTGAGGTGTGACTACCTCCCCATAACTCCTCTCAATAACGCCCTCCGCCTCCCGAATGATCCGAAGTTCATCCAGCTCCAGTTCCCTAACGCGGTTCTCGAGGAGCTGGAGTTGGGTGCACTTCCCACAGATGCAGTCAGCAGGGACACTCTTGGTAACCCTTACCTCCCACATTCTGCAGGAGGAACATACAACTGCCTTAACCTCCATTCCCACTATTCTAAAGGATGTGGCAGAAAAGCAGAAAGTGCGGAGAAACTCAGCAGGTGTGTCAGCATCGGTCAGCAGTGACCAGGATCACAGACCTGAAAGTTAACTCTTCTCTCTCCACAGATGCTGACAGACCTGCTGAGTATTTCCAGCACTTTCCACTTTTCTGCCAGATTGTGAGCATCCATTGTATTCTGTGCTGTTACATCACGGCAGTGCATTTTGAACTCGGTGGCTGCGACATTTCACACTGGGTCGCATTTAAATGGTGGGGACGGAGCAGCCGCCCCCGATGTCGTGCCTCCACAGCAACGGCGGCTGGCGCCACCGCGCAGGTAACAGCGCCATTTTTAAACGACTTCAAGCCCTTCAGGTTCATTAAAATGTTTAAAGGTGCCGGCACCCAGATGTAACAAACAAAATGTCAGCAACACTTCTGATCACCTTTACAACCCCCCACCACTGAGTTATCAATTAATAAAATAATCAATTCCCACAGAAAAGCAATTTGTAAAATAATGAACTTTAACCCGCCACCTTCAGAACATTTGGCCCTCAACCCCTTCCCAACATCCCCACTACTAACAGCAAAGGTTTTTCCAGCTCCCCACCCCCCCCCCACCCCCGATAATGTCACTCCTCCCCTTCCCCACCAGTGTCTGGAGTCGGACCTCCGTACAGCATGGGATGGCCATCGGTACCAGGTAAGTTAGTCAACATTTGATTTTCATTAATTTTAATATTTAAATGAAGGCCCCGCCGCTTGACAGGGTGGGAGGGTCATACGGAGGCCTTGCCACCGCCCGTAAAATGCAGCGAGGCCTTCTCTGCATCGGGGGTCGTGGCGGGCTGCTCCCACAAGTATTTTATGGGCCCCTTGCCACGACCCCCAACGTCAAGGGGCTGGAAAAATTCAGCTCATTATCATGGGGGACTTTAATTATCTGAAGATAGACTGGGATAGTAGTCGTGTAAAGGGCAGAGAGGGGCAAGAGTTCCTAGAGCATGTTCAGGAAAATTTTCGACAGCCATATGTTTGCAGTCCAATGCGAAAGGAGGCACTGCTAGACCTGGTTTTTGGGAATGAGGTGGATCAAGTGGATTAAGTGTCAGTAGGGGAACATTTAGGAGACAATGATCATTGTATCCTAAGCTTTTGGTTGGCTATGAAAATGTACAAGGAACAATCCAGAGTAAGAATAATTATCTGAAGGAAAGCCAACTTCATTGGTGTAAAAATGGATCTGACCCAGATAAATTGGAATCAAAGGTTGGCAGGTAAAACAGCAACAGAACAATGGGCTGCCTTTAAAGAAGAGATAGTTCAGAGACAATCCAGTGTCATGAACATGCTACACTGAAGGATGATTTTTTTCCTTCATCTGTTGGAAACCTAAATTGAACTTTTTAAAAGAAAGCAGTTAAGATGGTCATCGCATTTGCACTGAAATACCTCACATTCCAAGGTATCAAGGTGGAGATGCATGTCTGTATAGCCCTCATCCATAACAATGGCTTCAACAGTTAGCAAAACATTCAAAGTCATCTTGGAACAGTAACACTAGTGAAGACGAACCTCAAGGGGTAAAGACCTGAAAGAGATTAAAATTCTTAGTCTTGGATCCCATTAAAGTACAAAAGAGAATACACTGGGACAATCATGTGACAGTCTCTCCGTTTGCGTGAAATCTTGGAGTTTCTTTTGGACACAACAGATAAGCTTCTGAGTTTTAACCAGTGCAGGGCCCAAGTAAGTCGAACTCTCACTCTTCATTTCTCTCTCCAGGCCACACTGTAACTTTCAAACACTGTCTGCGGGCTGTAAAACAATCAACATCATTGTCTCCAAGAAAACCCTGAACCAGATCGCCACCTCTACTAGCCAGAAACTTCAGGAAGCTGGAAGCAAGCTGGAAGACCACTGAATTACCAGACCCCACAGATAGTATATTATTTTATTTGTTCTCGACTCTAATCCAGCCAATCTTCTTCACTCTGTAACCTATTTGTGTGAGCATGTGATTCTCGTGTGTGAATGTTGGAGCTAGTTTATTACTTTGAATTAGGTTGGGTTTTGGTTTTAAGTACAATAAACTAAGCTCTTTATTGTTAAAACTCAAGAAAACCTGTCCAATTGGTTCTTTTATGTTCATAGCATATAAAGGATTAAACACTCACTGAATTGGTAAGCACATTCACTGTTTAAAAGAAATAAACCCTGTTGCGGTCAAACAAGGAGAGAGACACGAAGAGGGACAAGGGGGGAGCCTTTCGACCTCTCCCCACCTGATTGTAACAGAAATTTGGGGACTTGTGTCTGGGATCAAAACCAAAACACAAATGTGAAATTGGAAGTGGGAAACCAAATGGATTCCCAAGCAAAAATTTGAAACTGCAGTAAAGATTTTCTTGTAGTTTTCCGTGCTGGAGTACTAAAATGTTCACATTCGAGGTCAATACCTTCCTAGACCAGAGTGAAGTAACTTGGGACAGGTTAATGGCCTTATCAACTGAAGAGTTGAGGAATGTAGCTGGGCAGTTAGGGATTACATATCCATCCACAAGCTAGAAAACCAGAAATCCTAAAATTTGTGACCAACTATTTTGCACTTGAAACTGAAAGATAGGAGACAGGTTTAGAGTTGGAAACAGACAAAGTAACATTAGCAAAGGTACCGCGATAACAGAGAACAAAGAACAATACAACAGAGGAACAGGCCATTCGGCCCTCCAAGCCTGCGCCGATCTTGATGCCTGCCTAAACTAACACCTTCTGCACTTTGGGGGTCCATATCCCTCTATTCCCTTCCTATTCATATATTTGTCAAGATGGCTCTTAAACGTCGCTATCGTATCTGCTTCCACCACCTCCCCTGGCAGCAAGTTCCAGGCACTCACCACCCTCTGTGTAAAGAACTTGCCCCGCACATCCCCTCTAAACTTTGCCCCTCGCACCTTAAACCTATGTCCCCTAGTAAATGACTCTTCCACCCTGGGAAAAAGCTTCTGACTATCCACTCTGTCCATGCCACTCATAACTTTGTAAACCTCTATCATGTCGCCCCTCCACCTCCATCGTTCCAGTGAAAACAATCCGAGTTTTTCCAACCTCTCCTCATAGCTAATGCCCTCCAGACCAGGCAACATCCTGGTAAACCTCCTCTGTACCCTCTCCAAAGCCTCCACGTCCTTCTGGTAGTGTGGCGACCAGAATTGCACGCAATATTCTAAGTGTGGCCTAACTAAGGTTCTGTACAGCTGCAACATGACTTGCCAATTTTTATGCTCTATGCCCCGACCGATGGCGGCAAGCATGCCGAATGCCTTCTTGACTACCTTATCCACCTGCGTTGCCACTTTCAGTGACCTGTGGACCTGTACGCCCAGATCTCTCTGCCTGTCAATGCTCCTAAGGGTTCTGCCATTTACTGTATACCTCCCACCTGCATTAGACCTTCCAAAATGCATTACCTCACATTTGTCCAGATTAAACATCATCGGCCATTTCTCTGCCCAAGTCTCCAACCGATCTATATCCTGCTGTATCCTCTGACAATCCTCATCATTATCCGCAACTCCACCAACCTTTGTGTCATCCGCAAACTTACTGATCAGACCAGCTACATTTTCCTCCAAATCATTTATATATACTACAAAGAGCAAAGGTCCCAGCACTGATCCCTGCGGAATGCCACGAGTCACATCCCTCCATTTAGTAAAACACCCATCCACTGCTACCCTCTGTCTTCTATGACCAAGCCAGTTCTGTATCCATCTTGCCAGCTCACCTCTGATCCCGTGTGACTTCACCTTTTGTACCAGTCTGCCATGAGGGACCTTGTCAAAGGCTTTACTAAAGTCCATATAGATAAGATCCACTGCCCTTCCTTCATCAATCATCTTTGTCACTTCCTCAAAAAACTCAATCAAATTAGTAAGACACAACCTCTCCTTCACAAAACCATGCTGTCTCTCACTAATAAGTTCGTTTGTTTCCAAATGGGAGTAAATCCTGTCCCGAAGAATCCTCTCTAATAGTTTCCCTACCACTGACGTAAGGCTCACCAGCCTATAATTTCCTGGATTATCCTTGCCACCCTTCTTAAACAAAGGCACAACATTGGCTATTCACCAGTCCTCTGGGACCTCACCTGCAGCCAATGAGGATGCAAAGATTTCTGTCAAGGCCCCAGCAATTTCTTCCCTTGCCTCCCTTAGTATTCTGGGGTAGATCCCATCAGACCCTGGGGACTTATCTCCCTGAACTGAGGATCATTCGGGAAGCTGAGGGGTTGATAGATAGAAGCTACACGGAGGTCGCTACTCCACAAATCAAAGGCAGCTGGGTAACAGTTAGAGGTGGGAAGAGGTCAGTGCAGGGATCTCCTGTGGTCGTTCCCCTCAACAACAAGTATACAGTTTTAGATACTGTTGGGGGGGACGGCCTATCGGGGGCAGGCTGCAGTGACCGGGCCTCTGGCACGGGGTCCTGCACTGTGGCTCAGAAGGGAAGGAGGGAGAATGGGAGAGCACTAGTCATCGGGGACTCGATGGTGAGGAGTACGGACAGGCGGTTCTGTGGGCGCAGGCGAGACGCACGGATGGTTTGTTGCCTCCCTGGTGCCAGGGTCCGTGATGTTTGTGATCGCGTCTTCAGGATCCTTAAAGGGGAGGGGGAGCAGCCAGAGGTCGTGGTGCACATTGGCACCAACGACGTAGGAAGGAAGGGTGGCACAGATGTTAGAAGTGAGTTTAGGGAGTTAGGCTGGAAGCTGAAAGCTCGGACGGACAGAGTTGTTATCTCTGGTTTGTTGCCGGCGCCACGTGATAGTGAGGCTAGGAATAGGGAGAGAGCACAGCTGAACACGTGGCTGCAGGAATGGTGTAGGAGGGAGGGCTTCCAGTTCTTGGATAATTGGACTGCATTCTGGGGAAGATGGGACCTGTTCAAACAGGACGGGCTGCATCTGAACCAGAGGGGCACCAATATCCTGGGAGGGAGGTTTGCTAGTACTGTTCGGGAGGGTTTAAACTAGTTTGGGAGGGGGATGGGAACCGGACTTGTAATCCAGGGACCAGTGGGTCCACTCAGAAAGACAAAGAGTGTAGTGAGGTATTGGGGAAGGTAGCACTGTCGCAGAGGACAGATGGGCACGGAGAAGGGTTAAAGTGCGTATACTTCAACGCAAGAAGCATCAGGAATAAGGTGAGTGAATTGAAGGCGTGGATGGGCACTTGGGACTACGATGTTGTGGCCATCACTGAAACGTGGATAGGTGAGGGGGAGGAATGGTTTTTGGAGGTACCTGGTTATAGATGTTTTCATAAGATTAGGAATGGTGGTAAAAGAGGTGGGGGGGTGGCATTGTTAGTTAGAAATAGTGTAACAACTGCTGAAAGAATTTTCGAGGAGGATCTGCCGACTGAGGCACTGTGGGTTGAGGTCAGGAACAGGAAAGGAGCAGTCACCTTGATGGGAGTTTTCTATAGGCCCCCCAATAGCAGCAGGGAGGTGGAAGAGCAGATTGGGAAACAGATTTTGGAAAGGAGCAGAAGTCACAGGGTAGTAATTATGGGGGATTTCAACTTCCCAAATATTGATTGGCAACTCTTTAGATCGAATAGTTTGGATGGGGTAGTGTTTGTGCAGTATGTCCAGGAAGCTTTTCTGACTCAGTATGTAGACTGCCCGACCAGAGGGGAGGCAATATTGGATTTGGTACTAGGTAATGAACCAGGGCAAGTGATAGAGCTGTTGGTGGGCGAGCACTTTGGAGATAGTGATCACAATTCTGTAGCATTCACTGTGGTAATGGAGAGGGATAGGTATGTGCAACAGGGCAAGGTTTACAATTGGGGGAAGGGTAGATATGATGCTGTCAGGCAGGAACTGAGGAGCATAAGTTGGGAGCATATGCTGGCAGGGAAGGGCACGGTCGAAATGTGGAACTTTTTCAAGGAGCAGATAGTAGGGGCCATTGATAAGCATGTCCCTGTCAGACAGGGAAGGGATGGTCATGTGAGGGAACCGTGGTTGACAAGAGAGGTTGAGAGTCTTGTTAGGAAGAAGAAGGATGCGTATATAAAGTTGAGGAAAAAGGGCACAGGCATAGCTCTGGAGGGATACAAGATGGCCAGGAAGGATCTGAAGAAAGGGATTAGGAGAGCTAAGAGAGGGCATGAAAAATGCTTGGCGGGTAGGATAAAAGAAAACCCCAAGGCCTTTTACGCGTATGTCAGAAATATGAGGATGACTAGGGGGACCGTAGGTCCGGTCAAGGACAATAGCGGGAGACTGTGTGTTGAGCCGGAAGAGATAAGTGAGGTTTTGAATGAGTACTTCTCTTCGGTATTTACGAATGAGAAGGGGTGTATTACTGAAGAGGACGGTGGGAAGCAGACTGGTAAGCTCGAGGAAGTGCTCGTTAGGAGGGAAGATGTGTTGGGGTTTTTGAATAACTTGAAGATAGACAAGTCTCCCGGGCCTGACGGGGTATATCCAAGGATGTTATGGGAAGCAAGGGATGAAATTGCAGAGCCGCTGGCAATGATCTTTTCATCTTCTCTGCTGACGGGGGTGGTACCAGGTGATTGGAGGGTGGCAAATGTTGTGCCCCTGTTCAAGAAAGGGAATAGGAACAACCCTGGGAATTACAGGCCAGTTAGTCTTACTTCGGTGGTAGGCAAGTTGATGGAAAAGGTGCTGAGGGATAGGATTTCTGAGCATCTGGAAAGACACTGCTTGATTCGGGACAGTCAGCACGGTTTTGTGAGGGGTAGGTCTTGCCTCACAAGCCTGATTGAATTCTTTGAGCAGGTGACCAAGCAAGTGGATGAGGGTAAACCAGTGGATGTGGTGTACATGGATTTTAGTAAGGCATTTGATAAGGTCCCCCATGGTAGACTTATGGAGAAAGTCAGGAGGCATGGGATAGTGGGGAATGTGGCCAGTTGGATTAAGAATTGGCTAACTGATAGAAGGCAGAGAGTGGTCTTAGATGGTAAATACTCAGCCTGGAGCCCAGTTACCAGTGGCGTGCCGCAGGGATCAGTTCTGGGTCCTCTCCTGTTTGTGATTTTTATTAACGACTTGGATGAGGAAGTCGAAGGGTGGGTCAGTAAATTTGCAGATGATACAAAGGTTGGTGGAGTTGTGGATACCGAGGAGGGCTATTGTCGTCTGCAAAGGGACTTGGATAGGTTGCAGTGCTGGGCTGAAAAGTGGCAGATGGAGTTTAACCCTGAAAAGTGTGAGGTCGTCCATTTTGGAAGGACAAACATGAATGCAAAATACTGGGTTAACGGTAGGGTTCTTGGGCATGTGGAGGAGCAGAGAGACCTTGGGGTCTATGTGCATAGATCATTGAAAGTTGCAACTCAAGTGGATAGGGCTGTGAAGAAGGCATATGGGGTGTTAGCGTTCATTAGCAGAGGGATTGAATTTAAGAGCCGTGAGGTGATGATGCAGCTGTACAGGACCTTGGTAAGGCCTCATTTGGAGTACTGTGTGCAGTTCTGGTCGCCTCATTTTAGGAAGGATGTGGAAGCCTTGGAGAGGGTGCAGAGGAGATTTACCAGGATGTTGCCTGGAATGGAGAATAAGTCTTACGAGGAAAGGCTGAACATTCTAGGCCTCTTCTCATTAGAACGGAGAAGGATGAGGGGTGACATGATAGAGGTTTATAAGATGATCAGGGGAATAGATAGGGTAGACAGTCAGAAACTTTTTCCCCGGGTGGAGCAAAGCGTTACAAGGGGTCATAAATTTAAGGTGAAGGGTGGGAGATATAAGGGGGATGTCAGGGGAAGGTTCTTTACCCAGAGAGTGGTCGAGGCATGGAATGCCTTGCCCGGGGAAGTTGTTGAGTCAGAAACTTTAGGGACTTTCAAAAGGCTTTTGGATAGGTATATGGATAAAGGAGAATGATGGGGTATAGATTAAATTGTCCTTGACAGAGGACAAAGGATCGGCACAACATTGTGGGCCGAAGGGCCTGTTCTGTGCTGTATGTTCTATGTTCTATGTTCTATGTTAATGCTTTGCAAGACACACAACACCTCCTCCTTTTTGATAATGAGATGACTGAGACTATCTACACTCCCTCCCCTAGGCTCATCATCCACCAAGTCCTTCTCTTTGGTGAATACTGATGCAAAGTACTAATTTAGCACCTCGCCCATTTCCTCTGGCTCCACACATAGATTCCCATCTCTGTCCTTGAGTGGGCCAACCCTTTCCCTGGTTACCCCCTTGCTCTTTATATATGTATAAAAAGAGGAGACTAGAATTAGAATTCCAGAAGGAGAAAGAGGGCAGAGAGTTTCAGGAAAGGGAAAAAAGAGCTTTCCAAAGGGAGTTAGGGCAACTTGAATTCAATGGGGAAGACTCAATGCACCCAGTGAAGGCACCACTAGTGAGGGATCTACCCCGAGCTCAGACCCAGTGCTGAGCTCTTAAAGTTCTCCCAGTTGATATCAATGTTCAATGAGGGAGATGTGGAAGCATTTTTCACCTCTTCTGAAAAGCTTGCAGAACAGCTGAAGTGGTCAGCAGAGAGCTGGACTTTGCTATTGCAAAGCAAACTAACAGGAAAAGCCATGCGGTTTATTCACTGTTGCCTGATCAGAGTTCATCAGACTGTGAGAGGACCAAAACTGCTATCCTGAGTGCATACAAGCTAGTACCGGAACCGGACTGCCAAAAATTCTGCATCTTCCGAAAGCAGCCTGAACAAACTTACCTCAAGTTCAAAAGAGTTAAGCAACTCATTTTTGCCAAATGGATATGGGCACTCAAGATACAGCACCCATATGAAAACCTCAAAGTGGTGATCCTTCTTGAGGAGTTCAAAAACCCACTTCTCCTTTCCATTAAAACCCACGTGGAGGAACCACAGGTTCCAAGATCCAGGCAGGCACCAACCCTAGCGGATGAATGTATGCTTGTCCACAAGCCCTTTCCCCAAGGGAAACCCTTTCCTAGTCACTTCCAAACACCCAAAAAGGATAAAAGGTGGAAGGGTGATCGGGGCCTGAACAGCCATGGGCGGGAAGGGAAGGCTGGACACACAGGAGGCCCTCCTGAGACCAGAAAGGACAGTGCTGAGTACGGGAGTGACGCCCGAAAGCTTGTGTGTTTCCATTGTAACAAGGCAGGTCACCTTTGAACTGACTGCTGGAAATTACGGAGAAAACCGGTAGGATTAATCAGGGTACACCAGAACAGTGCAGGATAAGGGGTGGTGATGGAAAGCATAGCAGACCAGATTGTGGCTTTAACTGTGGCAGTAAGACCCAGAAAACATAACGCTGTGTGTGTGGGAAAACGTAACAAAATCCGTGAGAGTTACCCCATACCCCTCGAGTGAAGCAAGCAAGCCCATAGTCATGCTTAGGGATACAGGGGCCACCCAATCCCTTCTGCTGGGAAAAGGCATGACCTTTCCCACAGAGAGTGCATTGAATGTTAGAGTGCAAGTAAACAGAATCGGAGGAAGTTACATGCCCAAACCTTTATATCGGGTGCACTTGGAGTATGACCTTGTTTCAGGACTCCCGATGGTGGGGGAGTCCAGAACCAGGGGTCATAGTCTAAGGATACAGGGTAAACCTTTCAGGACTGAGATGAGGAGAAATTACTTCACCCAGAGAGTGGTGAGCCTGTGAAATTCACTACCACAGAAAGAGGTTGAGGCCAAAACATTGTATGTTTTCAAGATGGAGTTAGATATAGCTCTTGGGGTGAAAGGGATCAAAGGATATGAGTTGGATGATCAGCCATGATCGTAATGAATGGCGGAGCAGGCACGTAGGGCCGAATGGTCTACTCCTGCTCCTATTTTCTATGTTTCTATGTTTCTAGGACCAGTCTTCTTTGGCCTCCTTGTCTCGAGAGACAATGGGTAAGCGCCTGGAGGTGGTCAGTGGTGTGTGGAGCAGCGCCTGGAGTGGCTATAAAGGCCAATTCTAGAGTGACAGACTCTTCCACAGGTGCTGCAGAAAAATTTGTTTGTCGGGGCTGTTACACAGTTGGCTCTCTCCTTGCGCCTCTGTCTTTTTTCCTGCCAACTGCTAAGTCTCTTCGACTCTTCTCGGACCAGTAACTGTCGGGATTGTCCTTAGTTTTTACCTGTGGATGGAATTGACCTGCTCCTGGGTAATGATCTGGTGGGGCAAAGGTGGTAGCTTCTCTCATTGTCTTAGAGAGGACGAAAGAAGTCAGGGAGACAGAGCAGTTGCAGGAGAAGATCGCCGGCATTTCCCATGACTGTAGTGAGTCAGAGGAGGTTGAACTGGCACTGTAGACAAATGACCCTACTGTCTGGTTATCTGAAACCTTCTTTAGGAAGATGAGGATCTAAAGGATGGGTTAAATAGGTCTTCCTTGGTCGAGGTTCAGCAAGCTGGCCCAGCGTTTAAAAGTTCAGCACAGACTGCCCAAAGTGAAGCTGAAGCAAAGGGATTTCCAGCATGCTACTATTTAAAGAATGAGGTGCTGATGAGGAAGTGGAGACTGCCTCACAGACCTGCAGACGAAGAGTAGGAGTGGTTAACCAGATAGAAGTGCCACCAATGTACCAGAAGAAAATACTAAGAATAGCTCACAAACTTTTAATGACTGGCCGTGTTGGTATATGAAAAACCCAAGCCCGCATAAAACAGCATTTCGACTAGCTGCAACTCCACAGGGATGTGGTGGAGTTCTGTAAAACTTGCCACACGTGCCAGGTTGTGGGGAAGCTCCAACCTGCAATAAAACCTGTATCCCTAATTATTATATCGGCTTTTGGTGAATCCTTTAGCAGAGTGCTAGTGGATTGTGTGGGACTCCTGCCTAAAACAAAAGGGGGCTACCAGTATCTTCTCACCATTATGATGTGGCTACCCAATTCCCAGAGGCCATTCCTTTAAGAACTATCTCTGCCAAGGTAGTGGTGGAGGAACTAACCCAATTATTTACCTGGTACGGGCTGCCTGCCGAGATCCAGTCAGATCAGGGCACAAATTTCATGTTTGGCATCTTTCAAAAAGTCACGGGCAATCTGGGCAAAACCCAGCTAAAGTCCTCAGCCTACCATCCACGGTCACAAGGGGCTTTCGAATGGTACCACCAGACCCTAAAGACAATGATCAGGGCATACTGCTATGAGTATCCCCATGACTGAACCACAGAACCATAGAAAAATTACAGCACAGAAGGAGGCCATTCAGCCCATCATGTCTGTGCCAGCTGAAAACTAGCTGCCCAATCTAATTCCACCTTCCAGCACCTGGTCCATAGTCATGCAGGTTATAGCACTTCAGGTGCATGTCCAGGTACATTTTTAAACAATTGAGGGTTTCTGCGTCCACCACCATTCCTGGCAGTGAATTCCAGATACCCACGACCCTCTGGGTGAAAACATTTTTCCTCATGTCCCCGCTAATCCTTCTACCAATCACCTCAATTAAGTCACCCCTCAGCCTCCTCTATTGTAAGGAAAAACAACCCTCGGTTGAGTGAGTGGACAAATACATGGCAGATGCAGTTTAATGTGGATAAATGTGAGGTTATCCACTTTGGTAGCAAAAACTGGAAGGCAGATTATTATCTGAATGGCGATAGATTGGGAAAGGGGGAAGTGCAGTGAGACCTGGGTGTCCGTGTGCACCAGTCGCTGAAAGTAAGCATGCAGGTGCAGCAGGCAGTTAAGGCAGCAAATGGAATGTTGGCCTTCATAGCGAGAGGATTCGAGTACAGGAGCAGGGATGTCTTGCTGCAATTATGCAAGGCCTTGGTGAGACCACATCTTGAGTATTGTGTGCAGATTTGGTCTCCTTATCTGAGGAAGGATGTTCTTGCTATGGAGATGACCTCCCAGGGGAAAGCAGCAATAGCTAATTTCTGGCACCACGGAGGGCTCTGCTGCACAGCAGGGGAAGAAAAGGGTTGGAAGAGCTATAGTGATAGGGAATTCTATCGTAAGGGGTGCAGATAGGCGTTTCTGTGGCCACAAACGAGACTCCAGGATGGCATGTTGCCTCCCTGGTGCTAGGATCAAGGATGTCTTGGAGCGGCTGCAGGACATTCTGAAAGGGGAGGGTGAGCAGCCAGAGGTTGTGGTCCATATTGGTACTAACGACATAGGAAGGAAAAGAGATGAGGTCCTGCAAAGTGAATATAGGGAGTTCGGCAGAAGGATAAAAAGCAGGACCTCTAGGGTTGTAATCTCAGGATTACTCCCTGTGCCACGTGCGAGTGAGGGTAGGAATAGGAGGACTAGGCAAATGAATGCGTGCCTGAAGAGCTGGTGTAGGCGGGAGGGCTTCAGCTACTTGGATCATTGGGATCTCTTCTGGTGCAGAGGTGACCTGTACAAGAAGGACGGGTTGCATCTAAACTGGAGGGGGACCAATATCCTTGCGGGAAGGTTTAAACTAGTCTTGCAGTGGGGTGGGACCCAAAGTAGTAGTCTCTCCGATAACATAGTTGAGGCAAATGTAGAGGTTAAAGCAAGCAAGTCCAGTAGGCAGGCCGGGCAGGGGCAAGACAGGGAGTGTGGAAGGTCTGGTCGGCTAAACTGCATTTACTTAAATGTAAGAAGCCTAAAAGGTAAGGCAAATGAACACAGAGCATGGATCGGTACATGGGATTGTGACATTATAGCTATTACGGAAACGTGGTTGAGGGATGGGCAGGACTGGCAGCTCAAGGTTCCGGGGTACCAATCTTTCCAGCGTGACAAAGCTGGAGGTAAGAGAGGAGGGGGAGTTGCACTATTGATTAGAGAGGACATCACGGGAGTACTTAGAGAGGATATCCCGGGGGGATTGTCCAGCAAGGTCATTATGGGTAGAACTTGGAAATAAGAAAGGGGTGATCACTTTGATGGGACTATACTCTAGGTCCCCCAATAGTCAGAGAGAAATGGAGAAGCATATATGTAGGGAAATCACAGATAGGTGTAGGAATTATAGGGTTGGAATAGTAGATGATTTTAACTTCCCTAATATTGACTGGGACTGCCTTAGTGCTAAGGGATCAGATGGGGAAGAATTTGTTAAGTGTGTCCAGGATAGTTTTCTGAAGCAGTATGTGGATGGCCTTACTGGAGAAGGGGCTACACTCGACCTCCTCTTAGGAAATGAGGATGGGCAGGTGGTTGATGTGTCAGTGGGGGAGCACTTTGGGACCAGTGACCATAACTCTATTAGCTTCAAGATAGTTATGGAAAAGGATAGGACTAGTCCTCAGGTTGAAGTCCTAAATTGGGGAAAGGCTAATTTCGATGGCATCAGACAGGAACTCTCAAAAGTTGAATGGTAAAGGCTGTTTACAGGTAAAGGGACGTCTGGCAAGTGGGAGGCTTTTAAAAGAAAGATAGGAAGAGTTCAGGGCCGGATGTTAGATGGAAGGGCAAGGCTGGCAAGTTTAGGGAACCTTGGTTGACGAGGGATATTGAGGGTCTGGTGAGGACAAAGAAGGAGGCATAGGTCAGGTATAGGCAGCTGGGATCGAGCGAGTCCCTTGAGGAGTATAGGGGATGTAGGAATACACTTAAGAAGGAAATTAGGAGGGTGAAAAGGGGCCATGAGAGTGCCCTGGCAGATAAGATAAAGGAGAATCCTAAAAGATTCTATAAGTATATTAAGAGCAAAAGGGTAGCTAGGGAGAGAGTATGTCACCTGAAGGATCAGTGTGGCAATCTTTGTGTGGAGCCACGGGAAATGGGTGAGATCTTAAATGAATATTTCTTGTCTGTATTTACCATGGAGAAGGTCATGGAAGCTAGTGAGTTCAAGGGAGGGAACAGCGATATCCTGGAGCATTGATTTGCCAAAGGAGGAGGTGTTGGAGGTTTTGAAGCTCATTAAGGTGGATAAATCCCCAGAGCCTGACCAGGTGTATCCTAGGATGCTATGGGAAGCAAGGGAGGAGATTGCTGGGGCCCTGGCAGAAATCTTTGTATCATCGTTAGCCACGGGTGAGGTACCGGAAGACTGGAGGATAGCTAATGTTGCGCCTTTATTTAAGAAGGGCAGCAGGGATAAGCCAGGGAACTACAGGCCGGTGAGCCTTACATCAGTGGTGGGAAAGTTATTGGAAGGGATTCTGAGAGACAGGATTTATATGCATTTGGAAAGGCATGGTCTGATTAGGGATAGTTAGCCTGGCTTTGTGCGTGGGAAATCATGTCTCACGAATTTGATTGAGTTTTTTGAGGAGGTGACCAAGAGGATTGACGAGGACAGGGCGATGGATGTTGTCTACATGGACTTTAGCAAGGCCTTTGACAAGGTCCCGCATGGTAGGCTGGTCTAGATGGTTCGAACACATGGGATCCAGGGTGAGCTAGCCAATTGGATACAAAATTGGCTTGGTGATAGGAGGCAGAGGGTGGGAGTGGAGGGTTGTTTTTCAGATTGGAGGCCAGTGACCAGTGGTGTGTCGCAGGGATCGGTGCTGGGCCCTCTGTTGTTTGTCATATATATTAATGACTTGGATGTGAATGTAGGGGGCATGATTAGTAAGTTTGCAGATGACACCAAAATTGGTGGTAAGGTAGACAGTGAAGAAGGTTGTCTAAGGTTACAACAGGATATAGATCAACTGGGAAAGTGGGCAACGGATTGGCAAATGGAAGTTAACGCAGACAAGTATTAAGTGATGCATTTTGGGAAGTTAAACTAGGGTAGGACATATACAGTGAATGGCAGGGCCCTGGGGAGTTTTGCCAAGCAGAGACACCTTGGGGTGCAAGTACATAGTTCCCTGAATGTGGCAACACAGGTAGATAGGGTGGTGAAGAAGGCATATGGCATACTTGCCTTCATCAGCCGAGGCATTGAGTACAGCAGTTGGGACGTCATGTTACAGTTGTACATGACGTTGGTTAGGCTGCATTTGGAGTACTGTGTGCAGTTCTGGTCGCCGCGCTACAGGAAAGATGTAATTAAGTTAGAGAGGGTGCAGAAAAGATTCACAAGGATGTTGCCTGGTTTGGAGAACTTGAGCTGGATAGGCTGGGTTTGTTTTCCCTGGAGTGAAGGAGGCTGAGAGGGGACATGATAGAGGTATATAAAATTATGAGGGGCATAGATCGGGTAGATGGCCAGAGTCTGTTTCCCATGGTAGGGGTGACTAAAACTAGAGGGCATCGATTTAAGGTGAGAGGGAGGAGGTTTAAAGGGGATCAAAGGGGTAAATTTTTCACACAAAGAATGGTGGGTATCTGGAATGAGCTGCCTGAGGAGGTGGTGAAGGCAGGAACAGTAGCGACATTTAAGAGGCATCTGGACAGGTACTTGAATGAGCAAGGCATAGAGGGATATGGAATTAATGCAAGCAGGTGGGATTAATATAGATAGGCATTATGGTCGGCATGGACGCGGTGGGCGGAAGGGCCTGTTTCTATGCTGTACGACTCAATGACTAAGGCAATGTAGAGTGGTTTGCACTGTTTGCAGCACTCCTCCTGTAATTGGGGAGGAGGTGGTCATAGAGTCATCGAGAAATACAGCACTGAAGCAGGCCCTTCGGCCCACCGAGTCTGTGCCGACCAACAGCCACCCATTTATACTTATCCTACATTAACCCCATGTTCCCTAACACATCCCCACCTTCCCTCAATTATCTTATCACCTATCTACACTAGGGGCAATTTACAATGGCCAATTTACCTCGCAACCTGCAAGCCTTTGGCTGTGGGAGGAAACCGGAGCACCGGTGGAAACCCACACGGTCACAGGGAGAACTT
Source organism: Heterodontus francisci (assembly GCF_036365525.1). NCBI lineage: Eukaryota > Metazoa > Chordata > Chondrichthyes > Heterodontiformes > Heterodontidae > Heterodontus > Heterodontus francisci. The sequence continues at coordinate 30,303,484 of NC_090412.1, read as the reverse complement.
GCAAACTCCGCACAGGCGGTACCCAGAACCGAACCCGGGTCGCTGGAACTATCAGGCTGCGGTGCTAACCACTGCCCCGCCAATATCATGGTAATGTCACTGGACCAGTAATCCAGATACCTCGCCTAATGCTCTGGGGACATGGGTTTGAATCCTTGCATGGCAGAGGGTGAAATCTGAATTCAATTGATAAATCTGGAATTAAAAGCTCGTCTCATGATAGCCATGAAACCATTGTCGACTGTTATAAAAATCCATCCTATTCACTAATGTCCTTTAGGGAAGGAAATCTGCATCCTTACCTGGTCTGGCCTACATGTGACTCCAGAGCCAAAGCAATGTGGTTGACTCTTAAATATCTTCAGTGGACAATTAGGGTTGGGCAATAAATGCTACCCTAGCCAGCGACGCCTGCATCCCATGAACATAAAAAAAAATTGCCAAAGCTAGAAAATCATGTCGACTGTTGATCTGCCAGCTCTGAAGCTACAGAGACTCGGGGTAGATGTGTGACGCCAGACTCCGCAATCTGGTCACAGCAATGTGAGCAAAGACCTTCCCCACAATACATAGCAAGGAGATGCCTCGGTAATTGTTGCAGTCGCTGTGATTCCCCCTTGATTTTGTTTGCATCACACGACTTGAGGCAAAGATCTTTCCTTCCAACAGAGACACAGAATTGGATTGCTATCTGAAAAGGAAGAATGTGCAGGGCTACAGGGAGAAGGTAGCGAGTGGCATTCGGTGAACTGCTCCTTCGGAGAACCAGCACCGATACAAAGGGCCAAATGGCCTCCTTCAATGCTGTAACGATCCTGTGAGGTGTCTGTTTGCAGAAGGTTGTCGGTAAGGCCAGGATGCATTGTCCTTACGTTCCAACTTGTGATGTGAAGGTTTGGTATCTTCTTTGTTAAGTTTGGCTTGCCTGTTGAATACATTATCAACCCATGTTGAGAAACGACACTCCAGGCTCCAAGCACCATTGAAGCAAGCAGGTCATGGCAGGACAGCACCTAACTGACTGGGGGCTGCCCAGCTTGGAGCAGCTGGTAGCTATCCAATGAGACGCAATGATCTATCCCACCATCGTAAGTAACCCCTGACGCTCATACTCTACGCCAATCGAGCGAGAGCTTATAATCGGTAACTGTTTCTTCCTGTGTTGTGCTAATGTTTAACCACAAAGCTGGAGTGTCCTTTCCAGGGAGCCGGCCTGGGCAAATAGTATGGAGACCCCAAGTTGCCCAAGCATCAGGACCCCCTCTCGGCATTGCTAGTATTGTCCAAAGGAAAGGGAAAAAAACAGTACTGGTTGGAACCAGATCTGCTGCAGGAGTTGCCGGAAAGCTGCCTGATAAGTCACAGATAACCACCTACGTGACTCCACTCTGGATTTCCTGTTCGGGTTTATTCCCTAAGCCGCCTTCTCTCCCAAGGCAGTCAGGTTATTTACCCATAGCTGGGAGTCTGTTTCTTGGCGCCAGGGCAGAACCACATGCCAGTGGGCCTGCATGCCATATATGTGGGGCCAAGCCTCCCAGTAATCGCCAATAACCCAGGGATAACAAAAACCCAATAACCCAGGGACAGAATCTCCAATTAGCCAGGGACAAAAACTCCAACAACCCGGGGACAAAACTCCAATACCCCAGGGGATAAAACCCCTAATAAGCCAGGGATAAAATCTCAATAGCCCAGGGATTAACCCCCAATAACCCAGGGGATAAAACCCCTAATACCCTCAGGGGATAAATCCCCCAAAACCCTCAGGGGATAAATCCCCCAATAACCCAGGGATAAAACCTTCAATGCCCCAGGAGATAAAACCATCAAAAAGCCAGGGATAAAACCTCATTAACTCAGGGATTAACCAATAACCCAGGGGATAAAACCCCCAATACCCCAGGGGGATAAATCCCCCAATAACCCAGGGATAAAACCTCAATAGCCCAGGGATTAACTCCCAATAAGATAGGGGATAAAACCCCCAATACCCCAGGGGATAAAACCTCAATAGCCCAGGGATTAACCCCCAATACCCCAGGGGGATAAAAACCCCAATACCCAGGGGGATAAAACCCCCAATAACACAGGGATAAAACCCTAAAAACCCAGGGGGATAAAACCCTCAATAACCCAGGGGGATAGAACCCCTGATAAGCTCGGGGTATATGCAGTCATATTCAGCAGGCCTCAGACACCGGAAATATCAGAGGAATGTATGATGGCATTAAGAGAGCTTTTGGGCCAACCATCAAGAAGATCGCCCCCCTCAAATCTAAATCAGGGGGCACAATCACTGACCAACGCAAGCAAATGGACCGCTGGGTGGAACACTACCTAGAACTGTACTCCAGGGAAAATGTTGTCACTGAAACCGCCCTCAATGCAGCCCAGTCTCTGCCTGTCATGGATGAGCTGGACAAACAGCCAACAAAATCGGAACTCAGTGATGCCATTGATTCTCTAGCCAGCGGAAAAACGCCTGGGAAGGACGGCATTACCCCTGAAATAATCAAGAGTGCCAAGCCTGCTATACTTTCAGCTCTGCACGAACTGCTTTGCCTGTGCTGGGATGAGGGAGCAGTACCACAGGACATGCGCGATGCCAATATCATCGCCCTCTATAAGAACAAGGGTGACCGCAGTGACTGCAACAACTACCGTGGAATCTCCCTGCTCAGCATAGTGAGAAAATCTTCGCTCAAGTCGCTTTAAACAGGCTCCAGAAGCTGGCTGATCGTGTCGACCTTGAGGCACAGTGTGGCTTTTGAGCAGAGAGATCCACCATTGACATGCTGTTCTCCCTTCGCCAGCTACAGGAGAAATGCCGCGAACAACAGATGCCCCTCTACGTTGCTTTCATTGATCTCACCAAAGCCTTTGACCTCGTCAGCAGACGTGGTCTCTTCAGACTACTAGAAAAGCTTGGATGCCCACTAAAGCTACTAAGTATCATCATCTCATTCCATGACAATATGAAAGGCACAATTCAACACAGCGGCGCCTCATCAGACCCCTTTCCTAACCTGAGTGACGTGAAACAGGGCTGTGTTCTCGCACCCACACTGTTTGGGATCTTCTTCTCCCTGCTGCTCTCACATGTGTTCAAGTCTTCAGAAGAAGGAATTTTCCTCCACACAAGATCAGGTGGCAGGTTGTTCAACCTTGCCCGTCTAAGAGAAAGACCAAAGTACGGAAAGTCCTCATCAGGGAACTCCTCTTTGCTGACGATGCTGCATTAACATCCCACACTGAAGAGTGTCTGCAGAGACTCATCGACAAGATTGCGGTTGCCTGCAATGAATTTGGCCTAACCATCAGCCTCAAGAAAACGAACATCATGGGGCAGGACGTCACAAATGCCCCATCCATAAATATCGGCCACCACACCCTGGAAGTGGTTCAAGAGTTCACCTACCTAGGCTCAACCATCACCAGTATCCTGTCTCTCGATGCAGAAATCCACAAGCGCATGGGAAAGGCGTCCACTGCTATGTCCAGACTGGCCAAGAGAGTGTGAGAAAATGGCGCACTGACACAAAAGACAAAAGTCCAAGTGTATCAAGCCTGTGTCCTCAGTACCTTGCTCGACGGCAGCGAGGCCTGAACAATGTATGTCAGCCAAGAGCGACGTCTCAATTCATTCCATCTTCGCTGCCTCCGGAGAATCCTTGAAATCAGGTGGCAGGACCGTATCTCCAAAACTAAAGTCCTCGAGGCGGCCAACATCCCCAGCATATACACCCTCCTAAGCCAGCGGCACCTGAGATAGCTTGGCCATGTGAGCCGCATGGAAGATGGCAGGATCCCCAAGGACACATTGTACAGCGAGCTCGTCACTGGTATCAGACCCACCGGCCATCCATGTCTCCGCTTTAAGGACGTCTGCATACGCAACATGAAGTCCTGTGACATTGATCACAAGTCGTGGGAGTCAGTTGCCAGCGATCGCCAGAGTTGGCGGACAGCCATAAAGGCGAGGCTAAAGTGTGGCGAGTCGAAGAGACTTGGCAGTTGGCAGGAAAAAGGTCAGAAGCACAAGGAGAGAACCAACTGTGTAACAGCCCCGACAACCAATTTTATCTGCAGCACCTGTGGAAGAGTCTGTCACTCTAGAATTGGCCTTTTTGCCACTCCAGGTGCTGCTTCACAAACCACTGACCACCTCCAGGTGCTTACCCCCAAAAAACCCAGGGATAAAACCTCGATAACCCAGGGATAGAATTCCTAATTAGCCAGGGGCGAACCCCCCCCCCCCACCCCGCCAATGACCCAGCAATAAAAACCCCAATAATTCAGGAACAACAACCAAGAAACAAGGGACAAAATCCCTTGTAAGGGAAAGCCCCCCAGCAACCCTAACCTCCCCAACTCCCTGTGATAACCACGGCCTCCCATCTCCCCAGACTCCAAGCCCACCCCAAGGCCCATCCTCTCCCCGAGCCCCAAGATGCACACCCCGCACTCTACCCAGCACCCAGAACACAAACCCCCATCCCCTTCTCTAGGCCCAGGATGCACATCCCCACGCTGTCCCCAGCACGTAAATCCCCGCCCTCTCCCCAAGGGCCAGGACACACAGCCCTGCCCTATACACGAGGCCCAGGATCCACACCCCTGCCCTCTCCCCGGGACCCGGGACACACACCCCTGCCCTCTCCCCGGGACACACACCCCTGGCCACTCCCCGGGACACACACCCCTGCCCTCTCCCCAGGACACAAACCCCTGCCCTCTCGCCAAGAACCAGGACACACACCCCTGCCCTCTCCCCAGGACAAAAACGGCTGCCCTCTCCACGAGGCACAGGACACAACCCCCTGCCCTCTCCCCGCGACCCAGGACACAGACCCCTGCTCTCTCCCGGGGACACACACCCCTGCCCTCTCCCCAGGACACACACCCCTGACCTCTCCACGAGGACCAGGAGACACACCCCTGCCCTCTCCCCGAGGACCAGGTCACACACCCCTGCCCGCTCCCCTTGGACCAGGACACACACCCCTGCCCTCTCCGCGGGACCCAGGACGCACATACCTGCCCTCTCCCCGGGTTCCAGGACACTAACCACTGCCCTCTCCCCGAGGACCAGGACACACAACACTGCCCTCTCCCCAAGGACCAGGACACACACCCCTGCCCTCTCCCCAAGGAACAGGACACACACCCCAGCCCTCTCCCCAAGGACGAGGACACAAACCCTGGACGTCTCCCCAGGACACACACCCCTGCCCTCTCCCCCAGGACCAGGACACACACCCCTGCCCTCTCCCCAAGGACCAGGACACATACCCCTGCCCTCTCCCCAGGACACACACCTGCCCTCTCCCCCAGGACCAGCAGACACACCCCTGCCCTCTCCCCGAGGACCAGGACACACACCCCTGCATTCTCCCCGGAACACACACCCCTGCCCTCTCCCCAAGGACCAGGACACACAACCCTGCCCTCTCCCCAGGACCAGGAAACACACCCCTGCCCTCTGCCCGGGTTCTAGAAAAAGCACCCCTGCCCTCTCCCCAGGACACACACCCCTGCCCTCTCCCCAGGACACACACCACTGCCCTCTCCCCAGGAAACACAGCCCTGCCCTCTCCCCTGGGACCAGACACACACCCATGCCCTCTCCCCAGGACACACACCCCTGCCCTCTCCCCAGGACACACACACCTGCCCTCTCCCCAGGTTCCAGGACACACACCCATGCCCTCGCCCCAGGACGCATACCCCTGCCCTAGCCCCACCACACACACCCCTGCCCTCTACCCGAGGACCAGGACACACACCACTGCTCTCGCCCCAGGACCAGGATACACACCCCTGCCCTCTCCATAGGACCAGGACACACACCCCTGCCCTCTCCCCAAGGACCTGGACACATAACCCTGCCCTCTCCCCAGGACCAGGAAACACACCCCTGCCCTCTCCCCGGGTTCTAGAAAAAACACCCCTGCCCTCTCCCCAGGATACACACCCCTGCCCTCTCCCCAGGACCCACACCCCTGCCCTCACCCCTAGGATCAGGAAACACACCCCAGTCCTCTCCCCTATGACCAGGAAACACACCCCAGCCCTCACCCCAGGACACACACACCTGCCCTCTCCCAAGGACACACACCCTTGCCCTCTCCCCAGCACACACAGCCCTGCCCTCCCCCGGGACACACAGCCCTGCCCACTCCCCGTGGACCAGGACACAGACCCATGCCCTCTCGCCAGGACACACACCACTGCCCTCGCCCCAGGACACACACCCCTGCCCTCTCCCCTAGGACCAGGACACAGACCCCAGCCCTCTCCCCGGGACCCAGGAAACACACCCCTGCCCTCTTCCCAGGACACACACACCTGCCCTCTCCCAAGGACACACACCCTTGCCCTCTCCCCAGGACCAGGACACACACCCCTGCCCTCGCCCCAGGACACAGTCCCCTGCCCTCACACCTTGGACCAGGACACACATCCCTGCCCTCTCCCCAGAACACACTCCCCTGCCCTCTCCCCTAGGACCAGCAGACACACCCCGGCCCTCTCCCCTAGGACCAGGACACACACACCTGCGCTCTCCCCAGGACACACTCCCCTGCCCTCACACCTTGGACCAGGAGACACATCCCTGCCCTCTCCCCAGGACACACTCCCCTGCCCTCCCCCTTGGATTAGGACACGCACCCCTGCCCTCTCCCCAGGGCACACTCCCCTGCCCTCTCCCCGAGGACCAGGACACACATCCCGGCCCTCTCCCCTAGGACCAGGACACACACACCTGCACTCTGCCCTCGGACCAGGACACAGACCCGTGCGCTCTTCCCTCGAACCAGGACACACACACCTGCGCTCTCACCTCGGACCAGGACACAGACCCCTGCCCTCTCCCCTTGGACCAGGACACACACCCTTGCCCTCACCCCTAGGACCAGGACACACACCCCTGCCCTCTCCCCTTGGACCAGGACACACAGCCCTGACCTCTCCCCAGGACACACACCCCTGCCCTCTCCCCTAGGACAAGGACACACACTCCTGCCCTCTCCCCTTGGACCAGAACACACACCCCTGACCTCTCCCCAGGACACACACCCCTGCCTTCTGCCCTCGGACAAGGACACACACCCCTGCCGTCTCCACGGGTACCAGGACACACACCTCTGCCCTCTCCCCAGGACACACACCCCTGGCCTCTCACCAGGACACACACACCTGCCCTCTCCCAAGGACACACACACCTGCCCTCTCCCAAGGACCAGGACACACACTCCTGCCCTCTCCCCCAGACACACACCCCTGCCCTCTCCCCAGGACCAGGACACACACTCCTGCCCTCCTCCCAGGACACACACCACTGCCCTCTCCCCAGGTTCCAGGAAACACACCCCTGCCCTCTCCCCAGGAGACACAACCCTGCCCTCTCATCAGGGCACACAGCCCTGCCCTCTCCCCAGGACACACAGCCCTGCCCTCTCCCCGAGGACCAGGACACAGACCCATGCCCTCTCCCCAGGACACACAGCCCTGCCCTCCCCCCGGGACACACAGCCCTGCCCTCTCCCCAGGACACACAGCCCTGCCCTCTCCCCAGGACACACACCCCTGCTCTCTCCCCTAGGACCAGGACACACACCCCTGCCCTCTCCCCGAGTACCAGGACACACACACCTGCCCTCTCCCCAAGGTCCAGGACACACACCCATGCCCTCGCCCCAGGACGCATACCCCTGCCCTCGCCCCACGACAAACACTCCGGCCCTCTCCCCGGGTTCCAGGAAACACACCCATGCCCTCGCCCCAGGTTCCAGGAAACACACCCCTGGCCTCTCCCCAGGACACAAACCCCTGCCCTCTACCTAGGACCAGGACACAGACCCCTGCCCTCTCCCCAGGACACACACCCCTGCCCTCTCCCCTTGGACCAGGACACACAGCCCTGACCTCTCCCCAGGACACACACCCCTGCCCTCTCCCCTAGGACAAGGACACACACTCCTGCCCTCTCCCCTTGGACCAGAACACACACCCCTGACCTCTCCCCAGGACACACACCCCTGCCTTCTGCCCTCGGACAAGGACACACACCCCTGCCGTCTCCACGGGTACCAGGACACACACCTCTGCCCTCTCCCCAGGACACACACCCCTGGCCTCTCACCAGGACACACACACCTGCCCTCTCCCAAGGACACACACACCTGCCCTCTCCCAAGGACCAGGACACACACTCCTGCCCTCTCCCCCAGACACACACCCCTGCCCTCTCCCCAGGACCAGGACACACACTCCTGCCCTCCTCCCAGGACACACACCACTGCCCTCTCCCCAGGTTCCAGGAAACACACCCCTGCCCTCTCCCCAGGAGACACAACCCTGCCCTCTCATCAGGGCACACAGCCCTGCCCTCTCCCCAGGACACACAGCCCTGCCCTCTCCCCGAGGACCAGGACACAGACCCATGCCCTCTCCCCAGGACACAAACCCCTGCCCTCTCCCCAGGACACACAGCCCTGCCCTCCCCCCGGGACACACAGCCCTGCCCTCTCCCCAGGACACACAGCCCTACCTCTCCCCAGGACACACACCCCTGCTCTCTCCCCTAGGACCAGGACACACACCCCTGCCCTCTCCCCGAGTACCAGGACACACACACCTGCCCTCTCCCCAAGGTCCAGGACACACACCCATGCCCTCGCCCCAGGACGCATACCCCTGCCCTCGCCCCACGACAAACACTCCGGCCCTCTCCCCAGGTTCCAGGAAACACACCCATGCCCTCGCCCCAGGTTCCAGGAAACACACCCCTGGCCTCTCCCCAGGACACAAACCCCTGCCCTCTCCCTAGGACCAGGACACAGACCCCTGCCCTCTCCCCAGGACACACACCCCTGGCCTCTCACCAGGACACACACACCTGCCCTCTCCCAAGGACACACACACCTGCCCTCTCCCAAGGACCAGGACACACACTCCTGCCCTCTCCCCCAGACACACACCCCTGCCCTCTCCCCAGGACCAGGACACACACTCCTGCCCTCCTCCCAGGACACACACCACTGCCCTCTCCCCAGGTTCCAGGAAACACACCCCTGCCCTCTCCCCAGGAGACACAACCCTGCCCTCTCATCAGGGCACACAGCCCTGCCCTCTCCCCAGGACACACAGCCCTGCCCTCTCCCCGAGGACCAGGACACAGACCCATGCCCTCTCCCCAGGACACACAGCCCTGCCCTCCCCCCGGGACACACAGCCCTGCCCTCTCCCCAGGACACACAGCCCTGCCCTCTCCCCAGGACACACACCCCTGCTCTCTCCCCTAGGACCAGGACACACACCCCTGCCCTCTCCCCGAGTACCAGGACACACACACCTGCCCTCTCCCCAAGGTCCAGGACACACACCCATGCCCTCGCCCCAGGACGCATACCCCTGCCCTCGCCCCACGACAAACACTCCGGCCCTCTCCCCGGGTTCCAGGAAACACACCCATGCCCTCGCCCCAGGTTCCAGGAAACACACCCCTGGCCTCTCCCCAGGACACAAACCCCTGCCCTCTACCTAGGACCAGGACACAGACCCCTGCCCTCTCCCCAGGACACACACCCCTGCCCTCTCCCCTTGGACCAGGACACACAGCCCTGACCTCTCCCCAGGACACACACCCCTGCCCTCTCCCCTAGGACAAGGACACACACTCCTGCCCTCTCCCCTTGGACCAGAACACACACCCCTGACCTCTCCCCAGGACACACACCCCTGCCTTCTGCCCTCGGACAAGGACACACACCCCTGCCGTCTCCACGGGTACCAGGACACACACCTCTGCCCTCTCCCCAGGACACACACCCCTGGCCTCTCACCAGGACACACACACCTGCCCTCTCCCAAGGACACACACACCTGCCCTCTCCCAAGGACCAGGACACACACTCCTGCCCTCTCCCCCAGACACACACCCCTGCCCTCTCCCCAGGACCAGGACACACACTCCTGCCCTCCTCCCAGGACACACACCACTGCCCTCTCCCCAGGTTCCAGGAAACACACCCCTGCCCTCTCCCCAGGAGACACAACCCTGCCCTCTCATCAGGGCACACAGCCCTGCCCTCTCCCCAGGACACACAGCCCTGCCCTCTCCCCGAGGACCAGGACACAGACCCATGCCCTCTCCCCAGGACACAAACCCCTGCCCTCTCCCCAGGACACACAGCCCTGCCCTCCCCCCGGGACACACAGCCCTGCCCTCTCCCCAGGACACACAGCCCTACCTCTCCCCAGGACACACACCCCTGCTCTCTCCCCTAGGACCAGGACACACACCCCTGCCCTCTCCCCGAGTACCAGGACACACACACCTGCCCTCTCCCCAAGGTCCAGGACACACACCCATGCCCTCGCCCCAGGACGCATACCCCTGCCCTCGCCCCACGACAAACACTCCGGCCCTCTCCCCGGGTTCCAGGAAACACACCCATGCCCTCGCCCCAGGTTCCAGGAAACACACCCCTGGCCTCTCCCCAGGACACAAACCCCTGCCCTCTCCCTAGGACCAGGACACAGACCCCTGCCCTCTCCCCAGGACACACACCCCTGCCCTCTCCCCGGGTTCCAGGAAACACACCCATGCCCTCTCCCCAGGTTCCAGGAAACACACCCCTGGCCTCTCCTCAGGACACAAACCCCTGCCCTCTCCCCAGGACACACAGCCCTGCCCTCCCCCCAGGACACACAGCCCTGCCCTCTCCCCGAGGACCAGGACACAGACCCATGCCCTCTCCCCAGGACACAAAGCCCTGCCCTCCCCCCGGGACACACAGCCCTGCCCTCCCCCCGGGACACACAGCCCTGCCCTCTCCCCAGGACACACACCCATGACCTCTCCCCTAGGACCAGGACACACAACCCTGCCCTCTCCCCGAGTACCAGGACACACACCCCTGCCCTCTCCCCTAAGACCAGGACACACAGCCCTGCCCTCTCCCCAAGGACCAGGACACACACCCATGCCCTCGCCCCAGGACGCATACCCCTGCCCTCGCCCCACACACAGCCCTGCCCTCCCCCGGGACACACAGCCCTGCCCACTCCCCGTGGACCAGGACACAGACCCATGCCCTCTCGCCAGGACACACACCACTGCCCTCGCCCCAGGACACACACCCCTGCCCTCTCCCTTAGGACCAGGACACAGACCCCAGCCCTCTCCCCGGGACCCAGGAAACACACCCCTGCCCTCTTCCCAGGACACACACACCTGCCCTCTCCCAAGGACACACACCCTTGCCCTCTCCCCAGGACCAGGACACACACCCCTGCCCTCGCCCCAGGACACAGTCCCCTGCCCTCACACCTTGGACCAGGACACACATCCCTGCCCTCTCCCCAGAACACACTCCCCTGCCCTCTCCCCTAGGACCAGCAGACACACCCCGGCCCTCTCCCCTAGGACCAGGACACACACACCTGCGCTCTCCCCAGGACACACTCCCCTGCCCTCACACCTTGGACCAGGAGACACATCCCTGCCCTCTCCCCAGGACACACTCCCCTGCCCTCCCCCTTGGATCAGGACACGCACCCCTGCCCTCTCCCCAGGGCACACTCCCCTGCCCTCTCCCCGAGGACCAGGACACACATCCCGGCCCTCTCCCCTAGGACCAGGACACACACACCTGCGCTCTGCCCTCGGACCAGGACACAGACCCGTGCGCTCTTCCCTCGAACCAGGACACACACACCTGCGCTCTCACCTCGGACCAGGACACAGACCCCTGCCCTCTCCCCTTGGACCAGGACACACACCCTTGCCCTCACCCCTAGGACCAGGACACACACCCCTGCCCTCTCCCCTTGGACCAGTACACACAGCCCTGACCTCTCCCCAGGACACACACCCCTGCCCTCTCCCCTAGGACAAGGACACACACTCCTGCCCTCTCCCCTTGGACCAGAACACACACCCTTGACCTCTCCCCAGGACACACACCCCTGCCTTCTGCCCTCGGACAAGGACACACACCCCTGCCGTCTCCACGGGTACCAGGACACACACCTCTGCCCTCTCCCCAGGACACACACCCCTGGCCTCTCACCAGGACACACACACCTGCCCTCTCCCAAGGACACACACACCTGCCCTCTCCCAAGGACCAGGACACACACTCCTGCCCTCTCCCCCAGACACACACCCCTGCCCTCTCCCCAGGACCAGGACACACACTCCTGCCCTCCTCCCAGGACACACACCACTGCCCTCTCCCCAGGTTCCAGGAAACACACCCCTGCCCTCTCCCCAGGAGACACAACCCTGCCCTCTCATCAGGGCACACAGCCCTGCCCTCTCCCCAGGACACACAGCCCTGCCCTCTCCCCGAGGACCAGGACACAGACCCATGCCCTCTCCCCAGGACACACAGCCCTGCCCTCCCCCCGGGACACACAGCCCTGCCCTCTCCCCAGGACACACAGCCCTGCCCTCTCCCCAGGACACACACCCCTGCTCTCTCCCCTAGGACCAGGACACACACCCCTGCCCTCTCCCCGAGTACCAGGACACACACACCTGCCCTCTCCCCAAGGTCCAGGACACACACCCATGCCCTCGCCCCAGGACGCATACCCCTGCCCTCGCCCCACGACAAACACTCCGGCCCTCTCCCCGGGTTCCAGGAAACACACCCATGCCCTCGCCCCAGGTTCCAGGAAACACACCCCTGGCCTCTCCCCAGGACACAAACCCCTGCCCTCTACCTAGGACCAGGACACAGACCCCTGCCCTCTCCCCAGGACACACACCCCTGCCCTCTCCCCGGGTTCCAGGAAACACACCCATGCCCTCTCCCCAGGTTCCAGGAAACACACCCCTGGCCTCTCCTCAGGACACAAACCCCTGCCCTCTCCCCAGGACACACAGCCCTGCCCTCCCCCCAGGACACACAGCCCTGCCCTCTCCCCGAGGACCAGGACACAGACCCATGCCCTCTCCCCAGGACACACAGCCCTGCCCTCCCCCCGGGACACACAGCCCTGCCCTCCCCCCGGGACACACAGCCCTGCCCTCTCCCCAGGACACACACCCATGACCTCTCCCCAAAGACCAGGACACACACTCCTGCTCTCTCCCCTAGGACCAGGACACACAACCCTGCCCTCTCCTCGAGTACCAGGACACACACCCCTGCCCTCTCCCCTAAGACCAGGACACACAGCCCTGCCCTCTCCCCAAGGACCAGGACACACACCCATGCCCTCGCCCCAGGACGCATACCCCTGCCCTCGCCCCACACACAACCCTGCCCTCTCCCCGAGTACCAGGACACACACCCCTGCCCTCTCCCCTAAGACCAGGACACACAGCCCTGCCCTCTCCCCAAGGACCAGGACACACACCCATGCCCTCTGCTCAGGACACATACCGCTGCCCTCTCCAAGAGGTCCAGGACACACACCACTGCTCATGCCCCAGGACCAGGATACAAACCCCTGCACTCTCCCCTAGGACCAGGACACACACCCCTGCCCTCTCCCCGAGGACCAGGAAACATACCCCTGCCCTCTCCCCTGGACCCAGGACACACACCACTGCCCTCTCCCTAGGACCAGTACACACACCCCTGCCCTCTCCCCGAGGACCAGGAAACACACCCCTGCCCTCTCCCCTGGACCCAGGACACACACCACTGCCCTCTCCACTCGGACCAGGAAACACACCCCTGCCCTCACCCCAGGACACAGACACCAGCCCTCTCCCAAGGACACACACCCCTGCCCTCTCCCCAGGTTCCAGGAAACACACCCCTACACTCTCCCCAGGACACACACACCTGCCCTCTCCCCAGGACAAGGACGCACACCCCTTCCCTCTCCCCGAGGACCAGGACACACACCCCTGCCCTCTCCCCCAGGACCAGGACACAGACCCAAGCCCTCTCCCTGGGACCCAGGACTCACACCCGTGCCCTCTCCCCTAGGACCATGACACAGTCCCCAGCCCTCTCCCCGGGACCCAGGACACACACCCCTGCCTTCACCCAAGGACACACACACTGCCCTCTCCGAAGGACACACACCCTTGCCGTCTCCCCAGAACCAGGACACACTCCCCGGCCCTCTCCCCTTGGACCAGGATACACACAACTGCGCTCTGCCCTCGGACCAGGACACAGACACGTGCACTCTCCCCTCGGACCAGGACACAGACCCGTGCCCTCTCCCCTCGGACCAGGACACACACAGCTGCGCTCTCCCCTCGGACCAGGACACAGACCCCCGCCCTCTCCCCTTGGACCAGGACACACACACTTGCCCTCTCCCCAGGACACACACACCTGCCCTCTCCCCGAGGACCAGGATACACACCCCTGCCGTCTCCCCAGGACACACTCCCCTGCCCTCTCCCCGAGGACCAGGACACACACCCCTGCCCTCTCCCCTTGGACCAGAACACACACCTCTGCCCTCTCCCTAGGACACACACCCCTGCCCTCTCCCATAGGACCAGGACACAAACCCCTGCCCTCTCCCTTAGGGCCAGGACACACACCCCGGCCCTCTCCCCGGGTTCCAGGACACACACCCCTGTCCTCTCCCCAGGACACACACCCCTGCCCTCTCCCAAGGACCAGGACACACACCCCTGCCCTCTCCCCAGGACCAGGACACACACCCCTGCCGTCTCCCCAGGACACACACGCCCTGCCATCTCCCCAGGTTCCAGGAAACACACCCCTGACCTCTCCCCAGGACACACACACCTGCCCTCTCCCCAGGACACACAGCCCTGCCCTCCCCACGGGACACACAGCCCTGCCCTCCCCCCGGGACACAGAGTCCTGCCCTCCCCCCGAGGACCAGGACACAGACCCACGCCTTCTCCCCAGGACACACACCCCTGCCCTCGCCCCAGGACACACACCCCTGCCGTCTCCCCGAGGACCAGGACACACCACCCTGCCCTCTCCCCTAGGACCAGGACACAGACCCAAGTCCGCTCCCTGGGATCCAGGACCCACACCCCTGCCCACTCCCCTCGGACAAGAATACACACCCCTGCCCTCGCCCCAGGACACACTCCCCTGTCCTCACACCTTGGAAAAGGACACACCTCCCTGCCCTCCCCCTTGGACCAGGACACGCACCCCTGCCCTCTCCCCAGGACGCACTCAACTGCCCTCTCCCCTAGGACCAGGACACACACCCCTTCCTTCTCCCCTCGGACCAGGACACACACAGCTGCGCTCTCCACTCAGACCAGGACACAGACCCGTGCGCTCTCCCCTCGGACCAGGACACACACACCTGCCCTCTCCCCTCGGACCAGGACACAGACCCCTGCCCTCTCCCCTTGGAGCAGGACACACACCCTTGCCCTCTCCTCAGGACACACACCACTGCCCTCTCCCCTAGGACCAGGACACAGACCCAAGCCCGCTCCCTGGGACCCAGGACCCACAACCCTGCCCTCTCCCCTCGGACCAGGACACAGACCCCAGCCCTCTCCCCGGGACCCAGGACCCACACCCCTGCCCTCTCCCCAAGGACCAGGACACACATCCCTGCACTCACCCCAGGACACACAAACCTGCCCTCTCCCAAGGACACACACCCTTGCCCTCTGCCCAGGACAAAAACACACACCCCTGCCCTCACCCCAGGACACACTCCCCTGTCCTCACACCTTGGACCAGGACACACATCCCTGCCCTCCCCCTTGGACCAGGACACGCACCCCTGCCCTCTCCCCAGGACACACTCAACTGCCCTCTCCCCTAGGACCAGGACACACACCCCGGCCCGCTCCCCTAGGACCAGGACACACACACCTGCGCTCTCCCCTCGGACCAGGACACAGACCCCTGCCCTCTCCCCTTGGACCAGGACACACACACCTGCCCTCTCCCCAGGACACACACCCCTTCCTTCTCCCCTCGGACCAGGACACACACACCTGCGCTCTCCCCTCGGACCAGGACACAGACCCCTGCCCTCTCCCCTAGGACCAGGACACACACCCCGGCCCGCTCCCCTAGGACCAGGACACACACACCTGCGCTCTCCCCTCGCCCCAGGACACACACCCCTGCCGTCTCCCCGAGGACCAGGACACACCACCCTGCCCTCTCCCCTAGGACCAGGACACAGACCCAAGCCCGCTCCCTGGGACCCAGGACCCACACCCCTGCCCTCTCCCCTCGGACCAGAACACACACCCCTGCCCTCGCCCCAGGACACACTCCCCTGTCCTCACACCTTGGAAAAGGACACACCTCCCTGCCCTCCCCCTTGGACCAGGACACGCACCCCTGCCCTCTCCCCAGGACACACTCAACTGCCCTCTCCCCTAGGACCAGGACACACACACCTTCCTTCTCCCCTCGGACCAGGACACACACAGCTGCGCTCTCCACTCGGACCAGGACACAGACCCGTGCGCTCTCCCCTCGGACCAGGACACACACACCTGCCCTCTCCCCTCGGACCAGGACACAGACCCCTGCCCTCTCCCCTTGGAGCAGGACACACACCCTTGCCCTCTCCTCAGGACACACACCACTGCCCTCTCCCCTAGGACCAGGACACAGACCCAAGCCCGCTCCCTGGGACCCAGGACCCACACCCCTGCCCTCTCCCCTCGGACCAGGACACAGACCCCAGCCCTCTCCCCGGGACCCAGGACCCACACCCCTGCCCTCTCACCAAGGACCAGGACACACATCCCTGCACTCACCCCAGGACACACAAACCTGCCCTCTCCCAAGGACACACACCCTTGCCCTCTCCCCAGGACAAAAACACACACCCCTGCCCTCACCCCAGGACACACTCCCCTGTCCTCACACCTTGGACCAGGACACACATCCCTGCCCTCCCCCTTGGACCAGGACACGCACCCCTGCCCTCTCCCCAGGACACACTCAACTGCCCTCTCCCCTAGGACCAGGACACACACCCCGGCCCGCTCCCCTAGGACCAGGACACAGACCCCTGCCCTCTCCCCTTGGACCAGGACACACACACCTGCCCTCTCCCCAGGACACACACCCCTTCCTTCTCCCCTCGGACCAGGACACACACAGCTGCGCTCTCCCCTCGGACCAGGACTCAGACCCGTGCGCTCTCCCCTCGGACCAGGACACATACACCTGCGCTCTCCCCTCGGACCAGGACAGACCCCAGCCCTCTCCCCTTGGAGCAGGACACACACCCTTGCCCTCTCCTCAGGACACACACCACTGCCCTCTCCCTTAGGACCAGGACACACACCCTGCCCTCTCCCCAAGACACACACTCCTGCCCTCTCCCCTAGGACCAGGATACACACCCCTGGACTCTCCCTCAGGACCAGGACACACACCCTGCCCTCTCCCCTGGACACACACCCCTGCCCTCTCCCTTAGGGCCAGGACACACACCCCGGCCCTCTCCCTGGGTTCCAGGACACACACCCCTGCCCTCTCCCCAGGACACACACCCCTGCCCTCTCCACAGGACACACACACCCCTGCCCTCACCCAAGGACAAACACAGGAACTCTCCCAAGGACCAGGACACACACCCCTGCACTTTCCCCCAGACACACACTTCTGTCCTCTCCCCAGGACCAGCACACACACCCCTGCCCTCTCCCCATGACACAAACCCATGCCCTCTCCCCGGGTTCAAGGACACACAACCCTGCCCTCTCCCCAGGTTCCAGGAAACACACCCCTGCCCTCTCTCCAGGACACACATCCCTGCCCTCTCCCCAGGACACATAGCCCTGCCCTCCCCACGGGACACACAGCCCTGCCCTCGCCCCAGGACACACAGCTCAGCCCTCTCCCCGAGGACCTGGACACAGACCCATGCCCTCTCCCCAGGACACACACCCCTGCCCTCTCCCCAGGACACACAGCCCTGCCCTCCCGCCGGGACACACAGCCCTGCCCTCTCCCCAGGACTCACAGTCCTGCTCTCTCCCCTTGGACCAGGACACACACCCCTGCCCTCTCCCCGAGTACCAGGACACACACCCATGCCCTCGACCCAGGTCACATACCCCTGCCCTCGCCCCACGACACACACCCCTGCCCTCTCCCCAGGACACACACCCCTGCCCTCTCCCCGTGGACCAGGACACATACCACGGCTCTCGCCCCAGGACCAGGATACACACCACTGCCCTCTCCCCTAGGACCAGGACACACACCCAAGCCCTCTCCCCAGGACCCAGGACCCACACCCCTGCCCTATCCCCTAGGACCAGGGAACACATCCCAGCCCTCATCCCTCGGAACAGTAAAAACACCCCAGCCCTCTACCCGGGACCCAGGACAAACAACGCTGCCCTCTCCCCTAGGACCAGGAAACACACCCCTGCCCTCACCCCAGGACACACACCCTTGCCCTCTCCCCAGGACCAGGACACACACACCTGCCCTCGCTCCAGGACACACTCCCCTGCCCTCTCACCTTGGACCAGGACACACATCCCTGCCCTCCCCCTTGGACCAGGACACACACCCCTGCCCTCTCCCCAGGACACACTCCACTGCCCTCTCCCCGAGGACCAGGACACACACACCGGCCCGCTCCCCTAGGACCAGGACACACACACCTGCGCTCTCCCCTCGGACCAGGACACACACCCCTGCGCTCTCCCCTCGGTCCAGGACACACACACCTGCCCTCTCCCCTAGGACCAGGACACACACCCAAGCCCTCTCCCCAGGACCCAGGACCCACACACCTTCCCTCTCCCCTAGGACCAGGGAACACACCCCAGCCCTCTCCCCTAGGAACAGGAAAAACACCCCAGCCCTCTCCCCGGGACCCAGGACACACACCGCTGCACTCTCCCCTAGGACCAGGAAACACACCCCTGCCCTCACCCCAGGACACACACCCTTGCCCTCTCCCCAGGACCAGGACACACACACCTGCCCTCGCTCCAGGACACACTCCCCTGCCCTCTCACCTTGGACCAGGACACACAACCCTGCCCCCCCCCCTTGGACCAGGACACACACGCCTGCCCTCTCCCCAGGACACACTCCACTGCCCTCTCCCCTAGGACCAGGACACACACACCTGCCCTCGCTCCAGGACACACTCCCCTGCCCTCTCACTTTGGACCAGGACACACATCCCTGCCCTCCCCCTTGGCCCGCTCCCCTAGGACCAGGACACACACACCTGCGCTCTCCCCTCGGACCAGGACACAGACCCCTGCGCTCTCCCCTCGGACCAGGACACACACACCTGCGCTCTCCCCTCGGACCAGGACACAGACCCCTGACCTCTCCCCTCGGACCAGGACACAGACCCCTGACCTCTCCCCTAGGACCAAGACACACACCCCTGCCCTCTCCCCGAGTTCTAGGACAGACACCCCTGCACTCTCCCCTGGGGCCAGACACACACCCATGCCCTCTCCCCAGGACACACACCCCTGCCCTCTCCCCTGGGGCCAGACACACACCCATGCCCTCTCCCCAGGACACACATCCCTGCCCTCTCCCCAGGACACACACACCTGCCCTCTCCCAAGGACACACACCCCTGCCCTCTCCCCAGGACCAGGACACACACCCCTGCCCTCACCCCAGGACACACACACCTGCCCTGTCACAAGGACACACACCCCTGCCCTCTCCCCAGGACCAGGACACACACCCCTGCCCTCTCCCCAAGACACACACCCCTCCCCTCTCCCCATGACCAGGACACACACCCCTGACCTCTCCCCAGGACACACACCCCTGCCCTCTTCCCGGGTTCTAGGACACACACCCCTGCCCTCTCCCCAGGTTCCAGGAAACACAACCCTGCCCTCTCCCCAGGAGACACACCCCTGCCCTCGCCCCGGGACCACACCCCTGCCCTCCCCTCAAGGACCAGGACATACACCCCTGCCCTCTCCCCAGGACACACACACATGCCCTCTCCCAAGGACACACACCCCTGCCCTCTCCCCAGGACCAGGACACACACCCCTGCCCTCTCCCCAGGAAACACACACCTGCCCTCTCCCAAGGACACACACCCCTGCCCTCTCCCCAGGACCAGGACACACACCCCTGCCCTCACCCCAGGACACACACACCTGCCCTCTCCCAAGGACACATACCCCTGCCCTCTCCCCAGGACCAGGACACACAACCCTGCCCTCTCCCCAGGACACACACCCCTGCCCTGTCCCAAGGACACACACACCTGCCCTCTCCCCAGGACCAGGACACACACCCCTGCCCTCTCCCCAAGACACACACCCCTCCCCTCTCCCCAGGACCAGGACACACACCCCTGCCCTCTTCCCGGGTTCTAGGACACACACCCCTGCCCTCTCCCCAGGTTCCAGGAAACACACCCCTGCCCTCTTCCCAGGACACACACACCTGCCCTCGCCCCAGGACACACACCCCTGCCCTCCCCTCAAGGACCAGGACATAAACCCCTGCCCTCTCCCCTTGGACCAGAACACACACCCCTGCCCTCTCCCCAGGACAAGGACGCACACCCCTTCCCTTTCCCCGAGGATCAGGACACACACCCCTGCCCTCTCCCCCAGGACCAGGACACAGACCCAAGCCCTCTCCCTGGGACCCAGGACTCACACCCGTGCCCTCTCCCCTAGGACCAGGACACAGTCCCCAGCCCTCTCCCCGGGACCCAGGACACACACCCCTGCCCTCACCCAAGGACACACACACCTGCCCTCTCCGAAGGACACACACCCTTGCCCTCTCCCCAGGACCAGGACACACTCCCCTGCCCTCTCCCCTTGGACCAGGATACACACAACTGCGCTCTGCCCTCGGACCAGGACACAGACCCGTGCGCTCTCCCCTCGGACCAGGACACACACCTGCGCTCTCCACTCGGATCAGGACACAGACCCCTGCCCTCTCCCCTTGGACCAGGACACACACACTTGCCCTCTCCCCAGGACACACACCCATGCCCTCTCCCCGAGTTCTAGGACACACACACTTGCCCTCTCCCCAGGGCACACAACCCTGCCCTCTCCCCAAGGACCAGGACACACACCCCTGCTCTCTCCCCTTGGACCAGGACACACACCCCTGCCCTCTCCCCGAGTACCAGGACACACACCCTTGCCCTCTCCCCGAGGACCAGGACACACACCCATGCCCTCGACCCAGGTCACATTCCCCTGCCCTCGCCCCACGACACACACCCCTGCCCTCTCCCCAGGACACACACCCCTGCCCTCTCCCCGTGGACCAGGACACATACCACGGCTCTCGCCCCAGGACCAGGATACACACCCCTGCCCTCTCCACTAGGACCAGGACACACACCCAAGCCCTCTCCCCAGGACCCAGGACCCACACCCCTGCCCTCTCCCCTAGGAACAGGGAACACACCCCAGCCCTCTCCCCTAGGAACAGGAAAAACACACCAGGCCTCTCCCCAGGACACACACCCTTGCCCTCTCCCCAGGACAAGGACACACACACCTGCCCTCGCTCCAGGACACACTCCCCTGCCCTCTCACCTTGGACCAGGACACACATCCCTGCCCTCCCCCTTGGACCAGGACACACACAGCTGCCCTCTCCCCAGGACACACTCCACTGCCCTCTCCCCTAGGACCAGGACACACACACCGGCCCGCTCCCCTAGGACCAGGACACGCACACCTACGCTCTCCCCTCGGACCAGGACACAGACCCCTGCGCTCTCCCCTCGGACCAGGACACACACACCTGCCCTCTCCCCTAGGACCAGGACACACACCCAAGCCCTCTCCCCAGGACCCAGGACCCACACCCCTGCCCTCTCCCCTAGGACCAGGGAACACACCCCAACCCTCTCCCCTAGTAACAGGAAAAACACCCCAGCCCTCTCCCCGGGACCCAGGACACACACCGCTGCCCTCTCCCCTGGGACCAGGAAACACACCCCAGCCCTCACCCCAGGACACACACCCTTGCCCTCTCCCCAGGACCAGGACACACACACCTGCCCTCGCTCCAGGACACACTCCCCTGCCCTCTCACCTTGGACCAGGACACACATCCCTGCCCTCCCCCTTGGACCAGGACACACACCCCTGCCCTCTCCCCAGGACACACTCCACTGCCCTCTCCCCTAGGACCAGGACACACACACCGGCCCGCTCCCCTAGGACCAGGACACACACACCTGCGCTCTCCCCTCAGACCAGGACACAGACCCCTGCCCTCTCCCCTCGGACCAGGACACACACACCTGCGCTCTCCCCTCGGACCAGGACACAGACCCCTGACCTCTCCCCTTGGACCAGGACACACACCCCTGCCCTCTCCCCAGGACACACATCCCTGCCCTCTCCCCTAGGACCAAGACACACACCCCTGCCCTCTCCCCAGGACACACACCCCTGCCCTCTCCCCGGGTTCTAAGACACACACCCCTGCCCTCTCCCCTGGGGCCAGACACACACCCCTGCCCTCTCCCCAGGACACACACCCCTGCCCTCTCCCCTGGGGCATGACACACACCCATGCCCTCTCCCCAGGACACACACCCCTGCCCTCTCCCCAGGACACACACACCTGCCCTCTCCCAAGGACACACACCCCTGCCCTCTCCCCAGGACCAGGACACACACCCCTGCCCTCTCACCAGGACACACACACCTGCCCTGTCCCAAGGACACACACCCCTGCCCTCTCCCCAGGACCAGGACACACACCCCTGCCCACTCCCCAAGACACTCACCCCTCCCCTCTCCCCAGGACCAGGACACACACCCCTGCCCTCTCCCCAGGACACACACCCCTGCCCCCTTCCCGGGTTCCAGGACACACACCCCTGCCCTCTCCCCAGGACCAGGACACACACCCCTGCCCTCTCCCCAGGACACACACACCTGCCCTGTCCCAAGGACACACACCCCTGCCCTCTCCCCAGGACCAGGACACACACCCCTGCCCACTCCCCAAGACACACACCCCTCCCCTCTCCCCAGGACCAGGACACACACCCCTGCCCTCTCCCCTGGACACACACCCCTGCCCCCTTCCCGGGTTCTAGGACACACAACCCTGCCCTCTCCCCAGGTTCCAGGAAACACACCCCTGCCCTCTCTCCAGGACACACATCCCTGCCCTCTCCCCAGGACACATAGCCCTGCCCTCTCCCCAGGGCACACAACCCTGCCCTCTCCCCAAGGACCAGGACACACACCCCTGCTCTCTCCCCTTGGACCAGGACACACACCCCTGCCCTCTCCCCGAGTACCAGGACACACACCCTTGCCCTCTCCCCGAGGACCAGGACACACACCCATGCCCTCGACCCAGGTCACATTCCCCTGCCCTCGCCCCACGACACACACCCCTGCCCTCTCCCCAGGACACACACTCCTGCCCTCTCCCCGTGGACCAGGACACATACCACGGCTCTCGCCCCAGGACCAGGATACACACCCCTGCCCTCTCCACTAGGACCAGGACACACACCCAAGCCCTCTCCCCAGGACCCAGGACCCACACCCCTGCCCTCTCCCCTAGGAACAGGGAACACACCCCAGCCCTCTCCCCTAGGAACAGGAAAAACACACCAGGCCTCTCCCCGGGACACACACCCTTGCCCTCTCCCCAGGACCAGGACACACACACCTGCCCTCGCTCCAGGACACACTCCCCTGCCCTCTCACCTTGGACCAGGACACACATCCCTGCCCTCCCCCTTGGACCAGGACACACACAGCTGCCCTCTCCCCAGGACACACTCCACTGCCCTCTCCCCTAGGACAAGGACACACACACCGGCCCGCTCCCCTAGGACCAGGACACGCACACCTACGCTCTCCCCTCGGACCAGGACACAGACCCCTGCGCTCTCCCCTCGGACCAGGACACACACACCTGCCCTCTCCCCTAGGACCAGGACACACACCCAAGCCCTCTCCCCAGGACCCAGGACCCACACCCCTGCCCTCTCCCCTAGGACCAGGGAACACACCCCAACCCTCTCCCCTAGTAACAGGAAAAACACCCCAGCCCTCTCCCCGGGACCCAGGACACACACCGCTGCCCTCTCCCCTGGGACCAGGAAACACACCCCAGCCCTCACCCCAGGACACACACCCTTGCCCTCTCCCCAGGACCAGGACACACACACCTGCCCTCGCTCCAGGACACACTCCCCTGCCCTCTCACCTTGGACCAGGACACACATCCCTGCCCTCCCTCTTGGACCAGGACACACACCCCTGCCCTCTCCCCAGGACACACTCCACTGCCCTCTCCCCTAGGACCAGGACACACACACCGGCCCGCTCCCCTAGGACCAGGACACACACACCTGCGCTCTCCCCTCAGACCAGGACACAGACCCCTGCCCTCTCCCCTCGGACCAGGACACACACACCTGCGCTCTCCCCTCGGACCAGGACACAGACCCCTGACCTCTCCCCTTGGACCAGGACACACACCCCTGCCCTCTCCCCAGGACACACATCCCTGCCCTCTCCCCAAGGACCAAGACACACACCCCTGCCCTCTCCCCAGGACACAC
Source organism: Heterodontus francisci (assembly GCF_036365525.1). Classification (NCBI taxonomy): domain Eukaryota; kingdom Metazoa; phylum Chordata; class Chondrichthyes; order Heterodontiformes; family Heterodontidae; genus Heterodontus; species Heterodontus francisci. Next base: position 30,278,983 of record NC_090412.1, on the reverse strand, counting down.
ACCCCTGCCCTCTCCCCGGGTTCTAAGACACACACCCCTGCCCTCTCCCCTGGGGCCAGACACACACTCCTGCCCTCCCCCCAGGACACACACCCCTGCCCTCTCCCCTGGGGCATGACACACACCCATGCCCTCTCCCCAGGACACACACCCCTGCCCTCTCCCCAGGACACACACACCTGCCCTCTCCCAAGGAAACACACCCCTGCCCTCTCCCCAGGACCAGGACACACACCCCTGCCCTCTCACCAGGACACACACACCTGCCCTGTCCCAAGGACACACACCCCCGCCCTCTCCCCAGGACCAGGACACACACCCCTGCCCACTCCCCAAGACACACACCCCTCCCCTCTCCCCAGGACCAGGACACACACCCCTGCCCTCTCCCCAGGACACACACCCCTGCCCCCTTCCCGGGTTCCAGGACACACACCCCTGCCCTCTCCCCAGGACCAGGACACACACCCCTGCCCTCTCCCCTTAAACCAGGACACACACCCCAGCCCTCTCCCCAGGACACACACCACTGCCCTCTCCCTTAGGGCCAGGACACACACCCCGGCCCTCTCCCTGGGTTCCATGACACACACCCCTGCCCTCTCCCCAGGACACACACCCCAGCCCTCTCCACAGGACACACACACCCCTGCCCTCACCCAAGGACAAACACAGGCCCTCTCCCAAGGACCAGGACACACACCCCTGCACTCTCCCCCAGACACACACCCCTGCACTCTCCCCAGGACCAGGACACACACCCCTGCCCTCTCCCCAGGACACAAACCCCTGCCCTCTCCCCGGGTTCTAGGACACACAACCCTGCCCTCTCCCCAGGTTCCAGGAAACACACCCCTGCCCTCTCTCCAGGACACACATCCCTGCCCTCTCCCCAGGACACATAGCCCTGCCCTCCCCCCGGGACACACAGCCCTGCCCTCGCCCCAGGACACACAGCCCTTCCTTCTCCCCGAGGACCTGGACACAGACCCATGCCCTCTCCCCAGGACACACACCCCTGCCCTCTCCCCAGGACACACAGCCCTGCCCTCCCGCCGGGACACACAGCCCTGCCCTCACCCCAGGACACACAGCCCTGCCCTCTCCCCAAGGACCAGGACACACACCCCTGCTCTCTCCCCTTGGACCAGGACACAGACCCCTGCCCTCTCCCCTTGGAGCAGGACACACACCCTTGCCCTCTCCTCAGGACACACACCACTGCCCTCTCCCCTAGGACCAGGATACACACCCCTGCCCTCTCCCTTAGGACCAGGACACACACCCTGCTCTCTCGCCAGGACACACACCCCTTCCCTCTCCCCAGGACACACACACCTGCCCTCTCCCAAGGACACACACCCCTGCCCTCTCCCCAGGACCAGGACACACACCCCTGCCCTCTCCCCAGGACACACACACCTGCCCTGTCCCAAGGACACACACCCCTGCCCTCTCCCCAGGACCAGGACACACACCCCTGCCCTCTCCCCAAGACACACACCCCTCCCCTCTCCCCAGGACCAGGACACACACCCCTGCCCTCTCCCCAGGACACACACCCCTGCCTTCTTCCCGGGTTCCAGGACACACACCCCTGCCCTCTCCCCAGGACCAGGACACACACCCCTGCCCTCTCCCCAAGACACACACCCCTCCCCTCTCCCCAGGACCAGGACACACACCCCTGCCCTCTCCCCAGGACACACACCCCTGCCCTCTCCCCAGGTTCCAGGAAACACACCCCTGCCCTCTCCCCAGGACACACACCCCTGCCCTCGCCCCAGGACACACACCCCTGCCCTCCCCTCAAGGACCAGGACATACACCCCTGCCCTTTCCCCTTGGACCAGGACACATACCCCTGCCCTCTCCCCAGGACAAGGACGCACACCCCTTCCCTCTCCCCGAGGATCAGGACACACACCCCTGCCCTCGCCCCCAGGACCAGGGCACAGACCCAAGCCCTCTCCCTGGGACCCAGGACTCACACCCGTGCCCTCTCCCCTAGGACCAGGACACAGTCCCCAGCCCTCTCCCCGGGACCCAGGACAAACACCCCTGCCCTCACACAAGGACACACACACCTGCCCTCTCCGAAGGACACACACCACTGCCCTCTCCCCGAGGACCAGGATACACACCCCTGCCCTCTCCCCAGGACACACACCCCTGCCCACTCCCCGAGGACCAGGACACACACCCCTGCACTCTCCCCCAGACACACACCCCTGCCCTCTCCCCAGGACCAGGACACACACCCCTGCCCTCTCCCCAGGACACAAACCCCTGCCCTCTCCCCGGGTTCTAGGACACACACCCCTGTCCTCTCCCCAGGTTCCAGGAAACACACCCCTGCCCTCTCTCCAGGACACACATCCCTGCCCTCTCCCCAGGACACATAGCCCTGCCCTCCCCCCGGGACACACATCCCTGCCCTCCCCCCGGGACACACAGCCCTGCCTTCTCCCCGAGGACCTGGACACAGACCCATGCCCTCTCCCCAGGACACACACCCCTGCCCTCTCCCCAGGACACACAGCCCTGCCCTCCCGCCGGGACACACAGCCCTGCCCTCACCCCAGGACACACAGCCCTGCCCTCTCCCCAAGGACCAGGACACACACCCCTGCTCTCTCCCCTTGGACCAGGACACAGACCCCTGCCCTCTCCCCTTGGAGCAGGACACACACCCTTGCCCTCTCCTCAGGACACACACCACTGCCCTCTCCCCAGGACACACAACCCTGCCCTCTCCCCAGGACACACAGCCCTGCCCTCCCGCCGGGACACACAGCCCTGCCCTCACCCCAGGACACACACCCCTGCCCTCTCCCCAGGACCAGGACACACACCCCTGCCCTCTCCCCTTAAACCAGGACACACACCCCAGCCCTCTCCCCAGGACACACACCCCTGCCCTCTCCCTTAGGGCCAGGACACACACCCCGGCCCTCTCCCTGGGTTCCATGACACACACCCCTGCCCTCTCCCCAGGACACACACCCCAGCCCTCTCCACAGGACACACACACCCCTGCCCTCACCCAAGGACAAACACAGGCCCTCTCCCAAGGACCAGGACACACACCCCTGCACTCTCCCCCAGACACACACCCCTGCACTCTCCCCAGGACCAGGACACACACCCCTGCCCTCTCCCCAGGACACAAACCCCTGCCCTCTCCCCGGGTTCTAGGACACACAACCCTGCCCTCTCCCCAGGTTCCAGGAAACACACCCCTGCCCTCTCTCCAGGACACACATCCCTGCCCTCTCCCCAGGACACATAGCCCTGCCCTCCCCCCGGGACACACAGCCCTGCCCTCGCCCCAGGACACACAGCCCTTCCTTCTCCCCGAGGACCTGGACACAGACCCATGCCCTCTCCCCAGGACACACACCCCTGCCCTCTCCCCAGGACACACAGCCCTGCCCTCCCGCCGGGACACACAGCCCTGCCCTCACCCCAGGACACACAGCCCTGCCCTCTCCCCAAGGACCAGGACACACACCCCTGCTCTCTCCCCTTGGACCAGGACACAGACCCCTGCCCTCTCCCCTTGGAGCAGGACACACACCCTTGCCCTCTCCTCAGGACACACACCACTGCCCTCTCCCCTAGGACCAGGATACACACCCCTGCCCTCTCCCTTAGGACCAGGACACACACCCTGCTCTCTCCCCAGGACACACACCCCTTCCCTCTCCCCAGGACACACACACCTGCCCTCTCCCAAGGACACACACCCCTGCCCTCTCCCCAGGACCAGGACACACACCCCTGCCCTCTCCCCAGGACACACACACCTGCCCTGTCCCAAGGACACACACCCCTGCCCTCTCCCCAGGACCAGGACACACACCCCTACCCTCTCCCCAAGACACACACCCCTCCCCTCTCCCCAGGACCAGGACACACACCCCTGCCCTCTCCCCAGGACACACACCCCTGCCTTCTTCCCGGGTTCCAGGACACACACCCCTGCCCTCTCCCCAGGACCAGGACACACACCCCTGCCCTCTCCCCAAGACACACACCCCTCCCCTCTCCCCAGGACCAGGACACACACCCCTGCCCTCTCCCCAGGACACACACCCCTGCCCTCTCCCCAGGTTCCAGGAAACACACCCCTGCCCTCTCCCCAGGACACACACCCCTGCCCTCGCCCCAGGACACACACCCCTGCCCTCCCCTCAAGGACCAGGACATACACCCCTGCCCTTTCCCCTTGGACCAGGACACATACCCCTGCCCTCTCCCCAGGACAAGGACGCACACCCCTTCCCTCTCCCCGAGGATCAGGACACACACCCCTGCCCTCACACAAGGACACACACACCTGCCCTCTCCGAAGGACACACACCACTGCCCTCTCCCCGAGGACCAGGATACACACCCCTGCCCTCTCCCCAGGACACACACCCCTGCCCACTCCCCGAGGACCAGGACACACACCCCTGCACTCTCCCCCAGACACACACCCCTGCCCTCTCCCCAGGACCAGGACACACACCCCTGCCCTCTCCCCAGGACACAAACCCCTGCCCTCTCCCCGGGTTCTAGGACACACACCCCTGTCCTCTCCCCAGGTTCCAGGAAACACACCCCTGCCCTCTCTCCAGGACACACATCCCTGCCCTCTCCCCAGGACACATAGCCCTGCCCTCCCCCCGGGACACACATCCCTGCCCTCCCCCCGGGACACACAGCCCTGCCTTCTCCCCGAGGACCTGGACACAGACCCATGCCCTCTCCCCAGGACACACACCCCTGCCCTCTCCCCAGGACACACAGCCCTGCCCTCCCGCCGGGACACAAAGCCCTGCCCTCACCCCAGGACACACAGCCCTGCCCTCTCCCCAAGGACCAGGACACACACCCCTGCTCTCTCCCCTTGGACCAGGACACAGACCCCTGCCCTCTCCCCTTGGAGCAGGACACACACCCTTGCCCTCTCCTCAGGACACACACCACTGCCCTCTCCCCAGGACACACAACCCTGCCCTCTCCCCAGGACACACAGCCCTGCCCTCCCGCCGGGACACACAGCCCTGCCCTCACCCCAGGACACACAGCCCTGCCCTCTCCCCAAGGACCAGGACACACACCCCTGCTCTCTCCCCTTGGACCAGGACACAGACCCCTGCCCTCTCCCCTTGGAGCAGGACACACACCCTTGCCCTCTCCTCAGGACACACACCACTGTCCTCTCCCCTAGGACCAGGATACACACCCCTGCCCTCTCCCTTAGGACCAGGACACACACCCTGCTCTCTCCCCAGGACACACACCCCTTCCCTCTCCCCAGGACACACACACCTGCCCTCTCCCCAGGACACACACACCTGCCCTCTCCCCAGGACACAAACCCCTGCCCTCTCCCCGGGTTCTAGGACACACATCCCTGCCCTCTCCCCAGGTTCCAGGAAACACACCCCTGCCCTCTCTCCAGGACACACATCCCTGCCCTCTCTCCAGGACACATAGCCCTGCCCTCCCCCCGGGACACACAGCCCTGCCCTCGCCCCAGGACACACAGCCCTGCCTTCTCCCTGAGGACCTGGACACAGACCCATGCCCTCTCCCCAGGACACACACCCCTGCCCTCTCCCCAGGACACACAGCCCTGCCCTCCCGCCGGGACACACAGCCCTGCCCTCACCCCAGGACACACAGCCCTGCCCTCTCCCCAAGGACCAGGACACACACCCCTGCTCTCTCCCCTTGGACCAGGACACAGACCCCTGCCCTCTCCCCTTGGAGCAGGACACACACCCTTGCGCTCTCCTCAGGACACACACCACTGCCCTCTCCCCTAGGACCAGGATACACACCCCTGCCCTCTCCCTTAGGACCAGGACACACACCCTGCTATCTCCCCAGGACACACACCCCTGCCCTCTCCCCAGGACACACACCCCTGCCGTCTCCCCAGGACACACACACCTGCCCTGTCCCAAGGACACACACCCCTGCCCTCTCCCCAGGACCAGGACACACACCCCTGCCCTCTCCCCAAGACACACACCCCTCCCCTCTCCCCAGGACCAGGACACACACCCCTGCCCTCTCCCCAGGACACACACCCCTGCCTTCTTCCCGGGTTCCAGGACACACACCCCTGCCCTCTCCCCAGGACCAGGACACACACCCCTGCCCTCTCCCCAAGACACACACCCCTCCCCTCTCCCCAGGACCAGGACACACACCCCTGCCCTCTCCCCAGGACACTCACCCCTGCCCTCGCCCCAGGACACACACCACTGCCCTCCCCTCTTGGACCAGGACATACACCCCTGCCCTTTCCCCTTGCACCAGGAAACATACCCCTGCCCTCTCCCCAGGACAAGGACGCACACCCCTTCCCTCTCCCCGAGGATCAGGACACACACCCCTGCCCTCGCCCCCAGGACCAGGGCACAGACCCAAGCCCTCTCCCTGGGACCCAGGACTCACACCCGTGCCCTCTCCCCTAGGACCAGGACACAGTCCCCAGCCCTCTCCCCGGGACCCAGGACACACACCCCTGCCCTCACACAAGGACACACACACCTGCCCTCTCCGAAGGACACACACCACTGCCCTCTCCCCGAGGACCAGGATACACACCCCTGCCCTCTCCCCAGGACACACACCCCTGCCCACTCCCCGAGGACCAGGACACACACCCCTGCACTCTCCCCCAGACACACACCCCTGCCCTCTCCCCAGGACCAGGACACACACCCCTGCCCTCTCCCCAGGACACAAACCCCTGCCCTCTCCCCGGGTTCTAGGACACACACCCCTGTCCTCTCCCCAGGTTCCAGGAAACACACCCCTGCCCTCTCTCCAGGACACACATCCCTGCCCTCTCCCCAGGACACATAGCCCTGCCCTCCCCCCGGGACACACAGCCCTGCCCTCCCCCCGGGACACACAGCCCTGCCTTCTCCCCGAGGACCTGGACACAGACCCATGCCCTCTCCCCAGGACACACACCCCTGCCCTCTCCCCAGGACACACAGCCCTGCCCTCCCGCCGGGACACACAGCCCTGCCCTCACCCCAGGACACACAGCCCTGCCCTCTCCCCAAGGACCAGGACACACACCCCTGCTCTCTCCCCTTGGACCAGAACACAGACCCCTGCCCTCTCCCCTTGGAGCAGGACACACACCCTTGCCCTCTCCTCAGGACACACACCACTGCCCTCTCCCCTAGGACCAGGATACACACCCCTGCCCTCTCCCTTAGGACCAGGACACACACCCTGCTCTCTCCCCAGGACACACACCCCTTCCCTCTCCCCAGGACACACACACCTGCCCTCTCCCCAGGACACACACACCTGCCCTCTCCCCAGGACCAGGACACACACCCCTGCCCTCTCCCCAGGACACACACACCTGCCCTGTCCCAAGGACACACACCCCTGCCCTCTCCCAAGGACCAGGACACACACCCCTGCCCTCTCCCCAAGACACACACCCCTCCCCTCTCCCCAGGACCAGGACACACACCCCTGCCCTCTCCCCAGGACACACACCCCTGCCTTCTACCCGTGTTCTAGGACACACACCCCTGCCCTCTCCCCAGGACCAGGACACACACCCCTGCCCTCTCCCCAAGACACACACCCCTCCCCTCTCCCCAGGACCAGGACACACACCCCTGCCCTCTCCCCAGGACACACACCCCTGCCCTCTCCCCAGGTTCCAGGAAACACACCCCTGCCCTCTCCCCAGGACACACACCCCTGCTCTCCCCTCAAGGACCAGGACATACACCCCTGCCCTCTCCCCTTGGACCAGGACACACACCCCTGCCCTCTCCCCAGGACAAGGACGCACACCCCTTCCCTCTCCCCGAGGATCAGGACACACACCCCTGCCCTCGCCCCCAGGACCAGGGCACAGACCCAAGCCCTCTCCCTGGGACCCAGGACTCACACCCGTGCCCTCTCCCCTCGGACCAGGACACAGTCCCCAGCCCTCTCCCCGGGACCCAGGACACACACCCCTGCCCTCACACAAGGACACACACACCTGCCCTCTCCGAAGGACACACACCACTGCCCTCTCCCCGAGGACCAGGATACACACCCCTGCCCTCTCCCCAGGACACACACCCCTGCCCACTCCCCGAGGACCAGGACACACACCCCTGCCCTCTCCCCAGGTTCCAGGAAACACACCCCTGCCCTCTCCCCAGGACACACACCCCTGCCCTCTCCCCAGGACACACAGCCCTACCCTCCCCCCGGGACACAGTGTCCTGCCCTCTCCCCGAGGACCAGGACACAGACCCACGCCTTCTCCCCAGGACCCAAACCACTGCCCTCGCCCCAGGATACACACCACTGCCCTCTCCCCAGGACACACAGCCCTGCCCTCCCGCCGGGACACACAGCCCTGCCCTCACCCCAGGACACACAGCCCTGCCCTCTCCCCAAGGACCAGGACACACACCCCTGCTCTCTCCCCTTGGACCAGGACACAGACCCCTGCCCTCTCCCCTTGGAGCAGGACACACACCCTTGCCCTCTCCTCAGGACACACACCACTGCCCTCTCCCCAGGACACACAACCCTGCCCTCTCCCCAGGACACACAGCCCTGCCCTCCCGCCGGGACACACAGCCCTGCCCTCACCCCAGGACACACAGCCCTGCCCTCTCCCCAAGGACCAGGACACACACCCCTGCTCTCTCCCCTTGGACCAGAACACAGACCCCTGCCCTCTCCCCTTGGAGCAGGACACACACCCTTGCCCTCTCCTCAGGACACACACCACTGCCCTCTCCCCTAGGACCAGGATACACACCCCTGCCCTCTCCCTTAGGACCAGGACACACACCCTGCTCTCTCCCCAGGACACACACCCCTTCCCTCTCCCCAGGACACACACACCTGCCCTCTCCCCAGGACACACACACCTGCCCTCTCCCCAGGACCAGGACACACACCCCTGCCCTCTCCCCAGGACACACACACCTGCCCTGTCCCAAGGACACACACCCCTGCCCTCTCCCCAGGACCAGGACACACACCCCTGCCCTCTCCCCAAGACACACACCCCTCCCCTCTCCCCAGGACCAGGACACACACCCCTGCCCTCTCCCCAGGACACACACCCCTGCCTTCTACCCGTGTTCTAGGACACACACCCCTGCCCTCTCCCCAGGACCAGGACACACACCCCTGCCCTCTCCCCAAGACACACACCCCTCCCCTCTCCCCAGGACCAGGACACACACCCCTGCCCTCTCCCCAGGACACACACCCCTGCCCTCTCCCCAGGTTCCAGGAAACACACCCCTGCCCTCTCCCCAGGACACACACCCCTGCTCTCCCCTCAAGGACCAGGACATACACCCCTGCCCTCTCCCCTTGGACCAGGACACACACCCCTGCCCTCTCCCCAGGACAAGGACGCACACCCCTTCCCTCTCCCCGAGGATCAGGACACACACCCCTGCCCTCGCCCCCAGGACCAGGGCACAGACCCAAGCCCTCTCCCTGGGACCCAGGACTCACACCCGTGCCCTCTCCCCTCGGACCAGGACACAGTCCCCAGCCCTCTCCCCGGGACCCAGGACACACACCCCTGCCCTCACACAAGGACACACACACCTGCCCTCTCCGAAGGACACACACCACTGCCCTCTCCCCGAGGACCAGGATACACACCCCTGCCCTCTCCCCAGGACACACACCCCTGCCCACTCCCCGAGGACCAGGACACACACCCCTGCCCTCTCCCCAGGTTCCAGGAAACACACCCCTGCCCTCTCCCCAGGACACACACCCCTGCCCTCTCCCCAGGACACACAGCCCTACCCTCCCCCCGGGACACAGTGTCCTGCCCTCTCCCCGAGGACCAGGACACAGACCCACGCCTTCTCCCCAGGACCCAAACCACTGCCCTCGCCCCAGGATACACACCACTGCCCTCTCCCCAGGACACACAGCCCTGCCCTCCCGCCGGGACACACAGCCCTGTCCTCACCCCAGGACACACAGCCCTGCCCTCTCCCCAAGGACCAGGACACACACCCCTGCTCTCTCCCCTTGGACCAGGACACAGACCCCTGCCCTCTCCCCTTGGAGCAGGACACACACCCTTGCCCTCTCCTCAGGACACACACCACTGCCCTCTCCCCAGGACACACAACCCTGCCCTCTCCCCAGGACACACAGCCCTGCCCTCCCGCCGGGACACACAGCCCTGCCCTCACCCCAGGACACACAGCCCTGCCCTCTCCCCAAGGACCAGGACACACACCCCTGCTCTCTCCCCTTGGACCAGGACACAGACCCCTGCCCTCTCCCCTTGGAGCAGGACACACACCCTTGCCCTCTCCTCAGGACACACACCACTGTCCTCTCCCCTAGGACCAGGATACACACCCCTGCCCTCTCCCTTAGGACCAGGACACACACCCTGCTCTCTCCCCAGGAAACACACCCCTTCCCTCTCCCCAGGACACACACACCTGCCCTCTCCCCAGGACACACACACCTGCCCTCTCCCCAGGACACAAACCCCTGCCCTCTCCCCGGGTTCTAGGACACACAACCCTGCCCTCTCCCCAGGTTCCAGGAAACACACCCCTGCCCTCTCTCCAGGACACACATCCCTGCCCTCTCTCCAGGACACATAGCCCTGCCCTCCCCCCGGGACACACAGCCCTGCCCTCGCCCCAGGACACACAGCCCTGCCTTCTCCCCGAGGACCTGGACACAGACCCATGCCCTCTCCCCAGGACACACACCCCTGCCCTCTCCCCAGGACACACAGCCCTGCCCTCCCGCCGGGACACACGGCCCTGCCCTCACCCCAGGACACACAGCCCTGCCCTCTCCCCAAGGACCAGGACACACACCCCTGCTCTCTCCCCTTGGACCAGGACACAGACCCCTGCCCTCTCCCCTTGGAGCAGGACACACACCCTTGCGCTCTCCTCAGGACACACACCACTGCCCTCTCCCCTAGGACCAGGATACACACCCCTGCCCTCTCCCTTAGGACCAGGACACACACCCTGCTATCTCCCCAGGACACACACCCCTGCCCTCTCCCCAGGACACACACCCCTGCCGTCTCCCCAGGACACACACACCTGCCCTGTCCCAAGGACACACACCCCTGCCCACTCCCCAGGACCAGGACACACACCCCTGCCCTCTCCCCAAGACACACACCCCTCCCCTCTCCCCAGGACCAGGACACACACCCCTGCCCTCTCCCCAGGACACACACCCCTGCCTTCTTCCCGGGTTCCAGGACACACACCCCTGCCCTCTCCCCAGGACCAGGACACACACCCCTGCCCTCTCCCCAAGACACACACCCCTCCCCTCTCCCCAGGACCAGGACACACACCCCTGCCCTCTCCCCAGGACACACACCCCTGCCCTCTCCCCAGGTTCCAGGAAACACACCCCTGCCCTCTCCCCAGGACACACACCCCTGCCCTCGCCCCAGGACACACACCACTGCCCTCCCCTCAAGGACCAGGACATACACCCCTGCCCTTTCCCCTTGCACCAGGAAACATACCCCTGCCCTCTCCCCAGGACAAGGACGCACACCCCTTCCCTCTCCCCGAGGATCAGGACACACACCCCTGCCCTCGCCCCCAGGACCAGGGCACAGACCCAAGCCCTCTCCCTGGGACCCAGGACTCACACCCGTGCCCTCTCCCCTAGGACCAGGACACAGTCCCCAGCCCTCTCCCCGGGACCCAGGACAAACACCCCTGCCCTCACACAAGGACACACACACCTGCCCTCTCCGAAGGACACACACCACTGCCCTCTCCCCGAGGACCAGGATACACACCCCTGCCCTCTCCCCAGGACACACACCCCTGCCCACTCCCCGAGGACCAGGACACACACCCCTGCACTCTCCCCCAGACACACACCCCTGCCCTCTCCCCAGGACCAGGACACACACCCCTGCCCTCTCCCCAGGACACAAACCCCTGCCCTCTCCCCGGGTTCTAGGACACACACCCCTGTCCTCTCCCCAGGTTCCAGGAAACACACCCCTGCCCTCTCTCCAGGACACACATCCCTGCCCTCTCCCCAGGACACATAGCCCTGCCCTCCCCCCGGGACACACATCCCTGCCCTCCCCCCGGGACACACAGCCCTGCCTTCTCCCCGAGGACCTGGACACAGACCCATGCCCTCTCCCCAGGACACACACCCCTGCCCTCTCCCCAGGACACACAGCCCTGCCCTCCCGCCGGGACACACAGCCCTGCCCTCACCCCAGGACACACAGCCCTGCCCTCTCCCCAAGGACCAGGACACACACCCCTGCTCTCTCCCCTTGGACCAGGACACAGACCCCTGCCCTCTCCCCTTGGAGCAGGACACACACCCTTGCCCTCTCCTCAGGACACACACCACTGCCCTCTCCCCAGGACACACAACCCTGCCCTCTCCCCAGGACACACAGCCCTGCCCTCCCGCCGGGACACACAGCCCTGCCCTCACCCCAGGACACACAGCCCTGCCCTCTCCCCAAGGACCAGGACACACACCCCTGCTCTCTCCCCTTGGACCAGGACACAGACCCCTGCCCTCTCCCCTTGGAGCAGGACACACACCCTTGCCCTCTCCTCAGGACACACACCACTGTCCTCTCCCCTAGGACCAGGATACACACCCCTGCCCTCTCCCTTAGGACCAGGACACACACCCTGCTCTCTCCCCAGGACACACACCCCTTCCCTCTCCCCAGGACACACACACCTGCCCTCTCCCCAGGACACACACACCTGCCCTCTCCCCAGGACACAAACCCCTGCCCTCTCCCCGGGTTCTAGGACACACATCCCTGCCCTCTCCCCAGGTTCCAGGAAACACACCCCTGCCCTCTCTCCAGGACACACATCCCTGCCCTCTCTCCAGGACACATAGCCCTGCCCTCCCCCCGGGACACACAGCCCTGCCCTCGCCCCAGGACACACAGCCCTGCCTTCTCCCCGAGGACCTGGACACAGACCCATGCCCTCTCCCCAGGACACACACCCCTGCCCTCTCCCCAGGACACACAGCCCTGCCCTCCCGCCGGGACACACAGCCCTGCCCTCACCCCAGGACACACAGCCCTGCCCTCTCCCCAAGGACCAGGACACACACCCCTGCTCTCTCCCCTTGGACCAGGACACAGACCCCTGCCCTCTCCCCTTGGAGCAGGACACACACCCTTGCGCTCTCCTCAGGACACACACCACTGCCCTCTCCCCTAGGACCAGGATACACACCCCTGCCCTCTCCCTTAGGACCAGGACACACACCCTGCTATCTCCCCAGGACACACACCCCTGCCCTCTCCCCAGGACACACACCCCTGCCGTCTCCCCAGGACACACACACCTGCCCTGTCCCAAGGACACACACCCCTGCCCTCTCCCCAGGACCAGGACACACACCCCTGCCCTCTCCCCAAGACACACACCCCTCCCCTCTCCCCAGGACCAGGACACACACCCCTGCCCTCTCCCCAGGACACACACCCCTGCCTTCTTCCCGGGTTCCAGGACACACACCCCTGCCCTCTCCCCAGGACCAGGACACACACCCCTGCCCTCTCCCCAAGACACACACCCCTCCCCTCTCCCCAGGACCAGGACACACACCCCTGCCCTCTCCCCAGGACACACACCCCTGCCCTCGCCCCAGGACACACACCACTGCCCTCCCCTCTTGGACCAGGACATACACCCCTGCCCTTTCCCCTTGCACCAGGAAACATACCCCTGCGATCTCCCCAGGACAAGGACGCACACCCCTTCCCTCTCCCCGAGGATCAGGACACACACCCCTGCCCTCGCCCCCAGGACCAGGGCACAGACCCAAGCCCTCTCCCTGGGACCCAGGACTCACACCCGTGCCCTCTCCCCTAGGACCAGGACACAGTCCCCAGCCCTCTCCCCGGGACCCAGGACACACACCCCTGCCCTCACACAAGGACACACACACCTGCCCTCTCCGAAGGACACACACCACTGCCCTCTCCCCGAGGACCAGGATACACACCCCTGCCCTCTCCCCAGGACACACACCCCTGCCCACTCCCCGAGGACCAGGACACACACCCCTGCACTCTCCCCCAGACACACACCCCTGCCCTCTCCCCAGGACCAGGACACACACCCCTGCCCTCTCCCCAGGACACAAACCCCTGCCCTCTCCCCGGGTTCTAGGACACACACCCCTGTCCTCTCCCCAGGTTCCAGGAAACACACCCCTGCCCTCTCTCCAGGACACACATCCCTGCCCTCTCCCCAGGACACATAGCCCTGCCCTCCCCCCGGGACACACAGCCCTGCCCTCCCCCCGGGACACACAGCCCTGCCTTCTCCCCGAGGACCTGGACACAGACCCATGCCCTCTCCCCAGGACACACACCCCTGCCCTCTCCCCAGGACACACAGCCCTGCCCTCCCGCCGGGACACACAGCCCTGCCCTCACCCCAGGACACACAGCCCTGCCCTCTCCCCAAGGACCAGGACACACACCCCTGCTCTCTCCCCTTGGACCAGAACACAGACCCCTGCCCTCTCCCCTTGGAGCAGGACACACACCCTTGCCCTCTCCTCAGGACACACACCACTGCCCTCTCCCCTAGGACCAGGATACACACCCCTGCCCTCTCCCTTAGGACCAGGACACACACCCTGCTCTCTCCCCAGGACACACACCCCTTCCCTCTCCCCAGGACACACACACCTGCCCTCTCCCCAGGACACACACACCTGCCCTCTCCCCAGGACCAGGACACACACCCCTGCCCTCTCCCCAGGACACACACACCTGCCCTGTCCCAAGGACACACACCCCTGCCCTCTCCCCAGGACCAGGACACACACCCCTGCCCTCTCCCCAAGACACACACCCCTCCCCTCTCCCCAGGACCAGGACACACACCCCTGCCCTCTCCCCAGGACACACACCCCTGCCTTCTACCCGTGTTCTAGGACACACACCCCTGCCCTCTCCCCAGGACCAGGACACACACCCCTGCCCTCTCCCCAAGACACACACCCCTCCCCTCTCCCCAGGACCAGGACACACACCCCTGCCCTCTCCCCAGGACACACACCCCTGCCCTCTCCCCAGGTTCCAGGAAACACACCCCTGCCCTCTCCCCAGGACACACACCCCTGCTCTCCCCTCAAGGACCAGGACATACACCCCTGCCCTCTCCCCTTGGACCAGGACACACACCCCTGCCCTCTCCCCAGGACAAGGACGCACACCCCTTCCCTCTCCCCGAGGATCAGGACACACACCCCTGCCCTCGCCCCCAGGACCAGGGCACAGACCCAAGCCCTCTCCCTGGGACCCAGGACTCACACCCGTGCCCTCTCCCCTCAGACCAGGACACAGTCCCCAGCCCTCTCCCCGGGACCCAGAACACACACCCCTGCCCTCACACAAGGACACACACACCTGCCCTCTCCGAAGGACACACACCACTGCCCTCTCCCCGAGGACCAGGATACACACCCCTGCCCTCTCCCCAGGACACACACCCCTGCCCACTCCCCGAGGACCAGGACACACACCCCTGCCCTCTCCCCAGGTTCCAGGAAACACACCCCTGCCCTCTCCCCAGGACACACACCCCTGCCCTCTCCCCAGGACACACAGCCCTACCCTCCCCCCGGGACACAGTGTCCTGCCCTCTCCCCGAGGACCAGGACACAGACCCACGCCTTCTCCCCAGGACCCAAACCACTGCCCTCGCCCCAGGATACACACCACTGCCCTCTCCCCAGGACACACAGCCCTGCCCTCCCGCCGGGACACACAGCCCTGCCCTCACCCCAGGACACACAGCCCTGCCCTCTCCCCAAGGACCAGGACACACACCCCTGCTCTCTCCCCTTGGACCAGGACACAGACCCCTGCCCTCTCCCCTTGGAGCAGGACACACACCCTTGCCTTCTCCTCAGGACACACACCACTGCCCTCTCCCCAGGACACACAACCCTGCCCTCTCCCCAGGACACACAGCCCTGCCCTCCCGCCGGGACACACAGCCCTGCCCTCACCCCAGGACACACAGCCCTGCCCTCTCCCCAAGGACCAGGACACACACCCCTGCTCTCTCCCCTTGGACCAGGACACAGACCCCTGCCCTCTCCCCTTGGAGCAGGACACACACCCTTGCCCTCTCCTCAGGACACACACCACTGTCCTCTCCCCTAGGACCAGGATACACACCCCTGCCCTCTCCCTTAGGACCAGGACACACACGCTGCTCTCTCCCCAGGACACACACCCCTTCCCTCTCCCCAGGACACACACACCTGCCCTCTCCCCAGGACACACACACCTGCCCTCTCCCCAGGACACAAACCCCTGCCCTCTCCCCGGGTTCTAGGACACACAACCCTGCCCTCTCCCCAGGTTCCAGGAAACACACCCCTGCCCTCTCTCCAGGACACACATCCCTGCCCTCTCTCCAGGACACATAGCCCTGCCCTCCCCCCGGGACACACAGCCCTGCCCTCGCCCCAGGACACACAGCCCTGCCTTCTCCCCGAGGACCTGGACACAGACCCATGCCCTCTCCCCAGGACACACACCCCTGCCCTCTCCCCAGGACACACAGCCCTGCCCTCCCGCCGGGACACACGGCCCTGCCCTCCCGCCGGGACACACAGCCCTGCCCTCTCCCCAAGGACCAGGACACACACCCCTGCTCTCTCCCCTTGGACCAGGACACAGACCCCTGCCCTCTCCCCTTGGAGCAGGACACACACCCTTGCACTCTCCTCAGGACACACACCACTGCCCTCTCCCCTAGGACCAGGATACACACCCCTGCCCTCTCCCTTAGGACCAGGACACACACCCTGCTATCTCCCCAGGACACACACCCCTGCCCTCTCCCCAGGACACACACCCCTGCCGTCTCCCCAGGACACACACACCTGCCCTGTCCCAAGGACACACACCCCTGCCCACTCCCCAGGACCAGGACACACACCCCTGCCCTCTCCCCAAGACACACACCCCTCCCCTCTCCCCAGGACCAGGACACACACCCCTGCCCTCTCCCCAGGACACACACCCCTGCCTTCTTCCCGGGTTCCAGGACACACACCCCTGCCCTCTCCCCAGGACCAGGACACACACCCCTGCCCTCTCCCCAAGACACACACCCCTCCCCTCTCCCCAGGACCAGGACACACACCCCTGCCCTCTCCCCAGGACACACACCCCTGCCCTCTCCCCAGGTTCCAGGAAACACACCCCTGCCCTCTCCCCAGGACACACACCCCTGCCCTCGCCCCAGGACACACACCACTGCCCTCCCCTCAAGGACCAGGACATACACCCCTGCCCTTTCCCCTTGCACCAGGAAACATACCCCTGCCCTCTCCCCAGGACAAGGACGCACACCCCTTCCCTCTCCCCGAGGATCAGGACACACACCCCTGCCCTCGCCCCCAGGACCAGGGCACAGACCCAAGCCCTCTCCCTGGGACCCAGGACTCACACCCGTGCCCTCTCCCCTAGGACCAGGACACAGTCCCCAGCCCTCTCCCCGGGACCCAGGACACACACCCCTGCCCTCACACAAGGACACACACACCTGCCCTCTCCGAAGGACACACACCACTGCCCTCTCCCCGAGGACCAGGATACACACCCCTGCCCTCTCCCCAGGACACACACCCCTGCCCACTCCCCGAGGACCAGGACACACACCCCTGCACTCTCCCCCAGACACACACCCCTGCCCTCTCCCCAGGACCAGGACACACACCCCTGCCCTCTCCCCAGGACACAAACCCCTGCCCTCTCCCCGGGTTCTAGGACACACACCCCTGTCCTCTCCCCAGGTTCCAGGAAACACACCCCTGCCCTCTCTCCAGGACACACATCCCTGCCCTCTCCCCAGGACACATAGCCCTGCCCTCCCCCCGGGACACACATCCCTGCCCTCCCCCCGGGACACACAGCCCTGCCTTCTCCCCGAGGACCTGGACACAGACCCATGCCCTCTCCCCAGGACACACACCCCTGCCCTCTCCCCAGGACACACAGCCCTGCCCTCCCGCCGGGACACACAGCCCTGCCCTCACCCCAGGACACACAGCCCTGCCCTCTCCCCAAGGACCAGGACACACACCCCTGCTCTCTCCCCTTGGACCAGAACACAGACCCCTGCCCTCTCCCCTTGGAGCAGGACACACACCCTTGCCCTCTCCTCAGGACACACACCACTGCCCTCTCCCCTAGGACCAGGATACACACCCCTGCCCTCTCCCTTAGGACCAGGACACACACCCTGCTCTCTCCCCAGGACACACACCCCTTCCCTCTCCCCAGGACACACACACCTGCCCTCTCCCCAGGACACACACACCTGCCCTCTCCCCAGGACCAGGACACACACCCCTGCCCTCTCCCCAGGACACACACACCTGCCCTGTCCCAAGGACACACACCCCTGCCCTCTCCCCAGGACCAGGACACACACCCCTGCCCTCTCCCCAAGACACACACCCCTCCCCTCTCCCCAGGACCAGGACACACACCCCTGCCCTCTCCCCAGGACACACACCCCTGCCTTCTTCCCGTGTTCTAGGACACACACCCCTGCCCTCTCCCCAGGACCAGGACACACACCCCTGCCCTCTCCCCAAGACACACACCCCTCCCCTCTCCCCAGGACCAGGACACACACCCCTGCCCTCTCCCCAGGACACACACCCCTGCCCTCTCCCCAGGTTCCAGGAAACACACCCCTGCCCTCTCCCCAGGACACACACCCCTGCCCTCGCCCCAGGACACACACCCCTGCTCTCCCCTCAAGGACCAGGACATACACCCCTGCCCTCTCCCCTTGGACCAGGACACACACCCCTGCCCTCTCCCCAGGACCAGGACACACACCCCTGCCCTCTCCCCAAGACACACACCCCTCCCCTCTCCCCAGGACCAGGACACACACCCCTGCCCTCTCCCCAGGACACACACCCCTGCCCTCTCCCCAGGTTCCAGGAAACACACCCCTGCCCTCTCCCCAGGACACACACCCCTGCCCTCGCCCCAGGACACACACCACTGCCCTCCCCTCAAGGACCAGGACATACACCCCTGCCCTTTCCCCTTGCACCAGGAAACATACCCCTGCCCTCTCCCCAGGACAAGGACGCACACCCCTTCCCTCTCCCCGAGGATCAGGACACACACCCCTGCCCTCGCCCCCAGGACCAGGGCACAGACCCAAGCCCTCTCCCTGGGACCCAGGACTCACACCCGTGCCCTCTCCCCTAGGACCAGGACACAGTCCCCAGCCCTCTCCCCGGGACCCAGGACACACACCCCTGCCCTCACACAAGGACACACACACCTGCCCTCTCCGAAGGACACACACCACTGCCCTCTCCCCGAGGACCAGGATACACACCCCTGCCCTCTCCCCAGGACACACACCCCTGCCCACTCCCCGAGGACCAGGACACACACCCCTGCACTCTCCCCCAGACACACACCCCTGCCCTCTCCCCAGGACCAGGACACACACCCCTGCCCTCTCCCCAGGACACAAACCCCTGCCCTCTCCCCGGGTTCTAGGACACACACCCCTGTCCTCTCCCCAGGTTCCAGGAAACACACCCCTGCCCTCTCTCCAGGACACACATCCCTGCCCTCTCCCCAGGACACATAGCCCTGCCCTCCCCCCGGGACACACATCCCTGCCCTCCCCCCGGGACACACAGCCCTGCCTTCTCCCCGAGGACCTGGACACAGACCCATGCCCTCTCCCCAGGACACACACCCCTGCCCTCTCCCCAGGACACACAGCCCTGCCCTCCCGCCGGGACACACAGCCCTGCCCTCACCCCAGGACACACAGCCCTGCCCTCTCCCCAAGGACCAGGACACACACCCCTGCTCTCTCCCCTTGGACCAGAACACAGACCCCTGCCCTCTCCCCTTGGAGCAGGACACACACCCTTGCCCTCTCCTCAGGACACACACCACTGCCCTCTCCCCTAGGACCAGGATACACACCCCTGCCCTCTCCCTTAGGACCAGGACACACACCCTGCTCTCTCCCCAGGACACACACCCCTTCCCTCTCCCCAGGACACACACACCTGCCCTCTCCCCAGGACACACACACCTGCCCTCTCCCCAGGACCAGGACACACACCCCTGCCCTCTCCCCAGGACACACACACCTGCCCTGTCCCAAGGACACACACCCCTGCCCTCTCCCCAGGACCAGGACACACACCCCTGCCCTCTCCCCAAGACACACACCCCTCCCCTCTCCCCAGGACCAGGACACACACCCCTGCCCTCTCCCCAGGACACACACCCCTGCCTTCTTCCCGTGTTCTAGGACACACACCCCTGCCCTCTCCCCAGGACCAGGACACACACCCCTGCCCTCTCCCCAAGACACACACCCCTCCCCTCTCCCCAGGACCAGGACACACACCCCTGCCCTCTCCCCAGGACACACACCCCTGCCCTCTCCCCAGGTTCCAGGAAACACACCCCTGCCCTCTCCCCAGGACACACACCCCTGCCCTCGCCCCAGGACACACACCCCTGCTCTCCCCTCAAGGACCAGGACATACACCCCTGCCCTCTCCCCTTGGACCAGGACACACACCCCTGCCCTCTCCCCAGGACAAGGACGCACACCCCTTCCCTCTCCCCGAGGATCAGGACACACACCCCTGCCCTCGCCCCCAGGACCAGGGCACAGACCCAAGCCCTCTCCCTGGGACCCAGGACTCACACCCGTGCCCTCTCCCCTCGGACCAGGACACAGTCCCCAGCCCTCTCCCCGGGACCCAGGACACACACCCCTGCCCTCACACAAGGACACACACACCTGCCCTCTCCGAAGGACATACACCACTGCCCTCTCCCCGAGGACCAGGATACACACCCCTGCCCTCTCCCCAGGACACACACCCCTGCCCACTCCCCGAGGACCAGGACACACACCTCTGCCCTCTCCCCAGGTTCCAGGAAACACACCCCTGCCCTCTCCCCAGGACACACACCCCTGCCCTCTCCCCAGGACACACAGCCCTGCCCTCCCCCCGGGACATAGTGTCCTGCCCTCTCCCCGAGGACCAGGACACAGACCCACGCCTTCTCCCCAGGACCCAAACCCCTGCCCTAGCCCCAGGATACACACCACTGCCCTCTCCCCTAGGACCAGGATACACACCCCTGCCCTCTCCATTAGGACCAGGACACACACCCTGCTCTCTCCCCAGGACACACACTCCTGCCCTCTCCCCTTGGACCAGGACACTCACCCCTACCCACTCCCCTTAAACCAGGACACACACCCCAGCCCTCTCCCCAGGACACAGACCCCTGCCCTCTCCCTTAGGGCCAGGACACACACCCCAGCCCTCTCCACAGGACACACACACCCCTGCCCTCACCCAAGGACAAACACAGGCCCTCTCCCAAGGACCAGGACACACACCCCTGCACTCTCCCCCAGACACACACCCCTGCCCTCTCCCCAGGACCAGGACACACACCCCTGCCCTCTCCCCAGGACACAAACCCCTGCCCTCTCCCCGGGTTCTAGGACACACACCCCTGTCCTCTCCCCAGGTTCCAGGAAACACACCCCTGCCCTCTCTCCAGGACACACATCCCTGCCCTCTCCCCAGGACACATAGCCCTGCCCTCCCCCCGGGACACACAGCCCTGCCCTCGCCCCAGGACACACAGCCCTGCCTTCTCCCCGAGGACCTGGACACAGACTCATGCCCTCTCCCCAGGACACACACCCCTGCCCTCTCCCCAGGACACACAGCCCTGCCCTCCCGCCGGGACACACAGCCCTGCCCTCAACCCAGGACACACAGCCCTGCCCTCTCCCCAAGGACCAGGACACACACCCCTGCTCTCTCCCCTTGGACCAGGACACAGACCCCTGCCCTCTCCCCTTGGAGCAGGACACACACCCTTGCCCTCTCCTCAGGACACACACCCCTGCCCTCTCCCCAGGACCAGGACACACACCCCTGCCCTCTCCCCAAGACACACACCCCTCCCCTCTCCCCAGGACCAGGATACACACCCCTGCCCTCTCCCCAGGACACACACCCCTGCCTTCTTCCCGGGTTCCAGGACACACACCCCTGCCCTCTCCCCAGGACCAGGACACACACCCCTGCCCTCTCGCCAAGACACACACCCCTCCCCTCTCCCCAGGACCAGGACACACACCCCTGCCCTCTCCCCAGGACACACACCCCTGCCCTCTCCCCAGGTTCCAGGAAACACACCCCTGCCCTCTCCCCAGGACACACACCCCTGCCCTCGCCCCAGGACACACACCCCTGCCCTCCCCTCAAGGACCAGGACATACACCCCTGCCCTTTCCCCTTGGACCAGGACACATACCCCTGCCCTCTCCCCAGGACAAGGACGCACACCCCTTCCCTCTCCCCGAGGATCAGGATACACACCCCTGCCCTCGCCCCCAGGACCAGGGCACAGACCCAAGCCCTCTCCCTGGGACCCAGGACTCACACCCGTGCCCTCTCCCCTAGGACCAGGACACAGTCCCCAGCCCTCTCCCCGGGACCCAGGACACACACGCCTGCCCTCACACAAGGACACACACACCTGCCCTCTCCGAAGGACACACACCACTGCCCTCTCCCCGAGGACCAGGATACACACCCCTGCCCTCTCTCCAGGACACACACCCCTGCCCACTCCCCGAGGACCAGGACACACACCCCTGCTATCTCCCCCAGACACACACCCCTGCACTCTCCCCAGGACCAGGACACACACCCCTGCCCTCTCCCCAGGACACAAACCCCTGCCCTCTCCCCGGGTTCTAGGACACACACCCCTGTCCTCTCCCCAGGTTCCAGGAAACACACCCCTGCCCTCTCTCCAGGACACACATCCCTGCCCTCTCCCCAGGACACATAGCCCTGCCCTCCCCCCGGGACACACAGCCCTGCCCTCCCCCCGGGACACACAGCCCTGCCTTCTCCCCGAGGACCTGGACACAGACCCATGCCCTCTCCCCAGGACCAGGACACACACCCCTGCCCTCTCGCCAAGACACACACCCCTCCCCTCTCCCCAGGACCAGGACACACACCCCTGCCCTCTCCCCAGGACACACACCCCTGCCCTCTCCCCAGGTTCCAGGAAACACACCCCTGCCCTCTCCCCAGGACACACACCCCTGCCCTCGCCCCAGGACACACACCCCTGCCCTCCCCTCAAGGACCAGGACATACACCCCTGCCCTTTCCCCTTGGACCAGGACACATACCCCTGCCCTCTCCCCAGGACAAGGACGCACACCCCTTCCCTCTCCCCGAGGATCAGGACACACACCCCTGCCCTCGCCCCCAGGACCAGGGCACAGACCCAAGCCCTCTCCCTGGGACCCAGGACTCACACCCGTGCCCTCTCCCCTAGGACCAGGACACAGTCCCCAGCCCTCTCCCCGGGACCCAGGACACACACGCCTGCCCTCACACAAGGACACACACACCTGCCCTCTCCGAAGGACACACACCACTGCCCTCTCCCCGAGGACCAGGATACACACCCCTGCCCTCTCCCCAGGACACACACCCCTGCCCACTCCCCGAGGACCAGGACACACACCCCTGCACTCTCCCCCAGACACACACCCCTGCACTCTCCCCAGGACCAGGACACACACCCCTGCCCTCTCCCCAGGACACAAACCCCTGCCCTCTCCCCGGGTTCTAGGACACACACCCCTGTCCTCTCCCCAGGTTCCAGGAAACACACCCCTGCCCTCTCTCCAGGACACACATCCCTGCCCTCTCCCCAGGACACATAGCCCTGCCCTCCCCCCGGGACACACAGCCCTGCCCTCCCCCCGGGACACACAGCCCTGCCTTCTCCCCGAGGACCTGGACACAGACCCATGCCCTCTCCCCAGGACACACACCCCTGCCCTCTCCCCAGGACACACAGCCCTGCCCTCCCGCCAGGACACACAGCCCTGCCCTCACCCCAGGACACACAGCCCTGCCCTCTCCCCAAGGACCAGGACACACACCCCTGCTCTCTCCCCTTGGACCAGGACACAGACCCCTGCCCTCTCCCCTTGGAGCAGGACACACACCCTTGCCCTCTCCTCAGGACACACACCACTGCCCTCTCCCCTAGGACCAGGATACACACCCCTTCCCTCTCCCTTAGGACCAGGACACACACCCTGCTCTCTCCCCAGGACACACACCCCTTCCCTCTCCCCAGGACACACACACCTGCCCTCTCCCAAGGACACACACCCCTGCCCTCTCCCCAGGACCAGGACACACACCCCTGCCCTCTCCCCAGGACACACACACCTGCCCTGTCCCAAGGACACACACCCCTGCCCTCTCCCCAGGACCAGGACACACACCCCTGCCCTCTCCCCAAGACACACACCCCTCCCCTCTCCCCAGGACCAGGACACACACCCCTGCCCTTTCCCCAGGACACACACCCCTGCCTTCTTCCCGGGTTCTAGGACACACACCCCTGCCCTCTCCCCAGGACCAGGACACACACCCCTGCCCTCTCCCCAAGACACACACCCCTCCCCTCTCCCCAGGACCAGGACACACACCCCTGCCATCTCCCCAGGACACACACCCCTGCCCTCTCCCCAGGTTCCAGGAAACACACCCATGCCCTCTCCCCAGGACACACACCCCTGCCCTCGCCCCAGGACACACACCCCTGCCCTCCCCTCAAGGACCAGGACATACACCCCTGCCCTCTCCCCTTGGACCAGGACACACACCCCTGCCCTCTCCCCAGGACAAGGACGCACACCCCTTCCCTCTCCCCGAGGATCAGGACACACACCCCTGCCCTCGCCCCCAGGACCAGGGCACAGACCCAAGCCCTCTCCCTGGGACCCAGGACTCACACCCGTGCTCTCTCCCCTCGGACCAGGACACAGTCCCCAGCCCTCTCCCCGGGACCCAGGACACACACCCCTGCCCTCACACAAGGACACACACACCTGCCCTCTCCGAAGGACACACACCACTGCCCTCTCCCCGAGGACCAGGATACACACCCCTGCCCTCTCCCCAGGACACACACCCCTGCCCACTCCCCGAGGACCAGGACACACACCCCTGCCCTCACCCCAGGTTCCAGGAAACACACCCCTGCCCTCTCCCCAGGACACACACCCCTGCCCTCGCCCCAGGACACACACCCCTGCCCTCCCCTCAAGGACCAGGACATACACCCCTGCCCTCTCCCCTTGGACCAGGACACACACCCCTGCCCTCTCCCCAGGACAAGGACGCACACCCCTTCCCTCTCCCCGAGGATCAGGACACACACCCCTGCCCTCTCCCCCAGGACCAGGACACAGACCCAAGCCCTCTCCCTGGGACCCAGGACTCACACCCGTGCCCTCTCCCCTAGGACCAGGACACAGTCCCCAGCCCTCTCCCCGGGACCCAGGACACACACCCCTGCCCTCACCCAAGGACACACACACCTGCCCTCTCCGAAGGACATACACCACTGCCCTCTCCCCGAGGACCAGGATACACACCCCTGCCCTCTCCCCAGGACACACACCCCTGCCCACTCCCCGAGGACCAGGACACACACCCCTGCCCTCTCCCCAGGTTCCAGGAAACACACCCCTGCCCTCTCCCCAGGACACACACCCCTGCCCTCTCCCCAGGACACACAGCCCTGCCCTCCCCCCGGGACATAGTGTCCTGCCCTCTCCCCGAGGACCAGGACACAGACCCACGCCTTCTCCCCAGGACCCAAACCCCTGCCCTAGCCCCAGGATACACACCACTGCCCTCTCCCCTAGGACCAGGATACACACCCCTGCCCTCTCCATTAGGACCAGGACACACACCCTGCTCTCTCCCCAGGACACACACTCCTGCCCTCTCCCCTAGGACCAGGACACTCACCCCTACCCACTCCCCTTAAACCAGGACACACACCCCAGCCCTCTCCCCAGGACACAGACCCCTGCCCTCTCCCTTAGGGCCAGGA
This sequence comes from Heterodontus francisci, assembly GCF_036365525.1. Classification (NCBI taxonomy): domain Eukaryota; kingdom Metazoa; phylum Chordata; class Chondrichthyes; order Heterodontiformes; family Heterodontidae; genus Heterodontus; species Heterodontus francisci. Next base: position 30,252,927 of record NC_090412.1, on the reverse strand, counting down.
CACACACCCCAGCCCTCTCCACAGGACACACACACCCCTGCCCTCACCCAAGGACAAACACAGGCCCTCTCCCAAGGACCAGGACACACACCCCTGCACTCTCCCCCAGACACACACCCCTGCCCTCTCCCCAGGACCAGGACACACACCCCTGCCCTCTCCCCAGGACACAAACCCCTGCCCTCTCCCCGGGTTCTAGGACACACACCCCTGTCCTCTCCCCAGGTTCCAGGAAACACACCCCTGCCCTCTCTCCAGGACACACATCCCTGCCCTCTCCCCAGGACACATAGCCCTGCCCTCCCCCCGGGACACACAGCCCTGCCCTCGCCCCAGGACACACAGCCCTGCCTTCTCCCCGAGGACCTGGACACAGACTCATGCCCTCTCCCCAGGACACACACCCCTGCCCTCTCCCCAGGACACACAGCCCTGCCCTCCCGCCGGGACACACAGCCCTGCCCTCAACCCAGGACACACAGCCCTGCCCTCTCCCCAAGGACCAGGACACACACCCCTGCTCTCTCCCCTTGGACCAGGACACAGACCCCTGCCCTCTCCCCTTGGAGCAGGACACACACCCTTGCCCTCTCCTCAGGACACACACCCCTGCCCTCTCCCCAGGACCAGGACACACACCCCTGCCCTCTCCCAAGACACACACCCCTCCCCTCTCCCCAGGACCAGGATACACACCCCTGCCCTCTCCCCAGGACACACACCCCTGCCTTCTTCCCGGGTTCCAGGACACACACCCCTGCCCTCTCCCCAGGACCAGGACACACACCCCTGCCCTCTCGCCAAGACACACACCCCTCCCCTCTCCCCAGGACCAGGACACACACCCCTGCCCTCTCCCCAGGACACACACCCCTGCCCTCTCCCCAGGTTCCAGGAAACACACCCCTGCCCTCTCCCCAGGACACACACCCCTGCCCTCGCCCCAGGACACACACCCCTGCCCTCCCCTCAAGGACCAGGACATACACCCCTGCCCTTTCCCCTTGGACCAGGACACATACCACTGCCCTCTCCCCAGGACAAGGACGCACACCCCTTCCCTCTCCCCGAGGATCAGGACACACACCCCTGCCCTCGCCCCCAGGACCAGGGCACAGACCCAAGCCCTCTCCCTGGGACCCAGGACTCACACCCGTGCCCTCTCCCCTAGGACCAGGACACAGTCCCCAGCCCTCTCCCCGGGACCCAGGACACACACGCCTGCCCTCACACAAGGACACACACACCTGCCCTCTCCGAAGGACACACACCACTGCCCTCTCCCCGAGGACCAGGATACACACCCCTGCCCTCTCCCCAGGACACACAACCCTGCCCACTCCCCGAGGACCAGGACACACACCCCTGCACTCTCCCCCAGACACACACCCCTGCACTCTCCCCAGGACCAGGACACACACCCCTGCCCTCTCCCCAGGACACAAACCCCTGCCCTCTCCCCGGGTTCTAGGACACACACCCCTGTCCTCTCCCCAGGTTCCAGGAAACACACCCCTGCCCTCTCTCCAGGACACACATCCCTGCCCTCTCCCCAGGACACATAGCCCTGCCCTCCCCCCGGGACACACAGCCCTGCCCTCCCCCCGGGACACACAGCCCTGCCTTCTCCCCGAGGACCTGGACACAGACCCATGCCCTCTCCCCAGGACCAGGACACACACCCCTGCCCTCTCGCCAAGACACACACCCCTCCCCTCTCCCCAGGACCAGGACACACACCCCTGCCCTCTCCCCAGGACACACACCCCTGCCCACTCCCCAGGTTCCAGGAAACACACCCCTGACCTCTCCCCAGGACACACACCCCTGCCCTCGCCCCAGGACACACACCCCTGCCCTCCCCTCAAGGACCAGGACATACACCCCTGCCCTTTCCCCTTGGACCAGGACACATACCCCTGCCCTCTCCCCAGGACAAGGACGCACACCCCTTCCCTCTCCCCGAGGATCAGGATACACACCCCTGCCCTCGCCCCCAGGACCAGGGCACAGACACAAGCCCTCTCCCTGGGACCCAGGACTCACACCCGTGCCCTCTCCCCTAGGACCAGGACACAGTCCCCAGCCCTCTCCCCGGGACCCAGGACACACACGCCTGCCCTCACACAAGGACACACACACCTGCCCTCTCCGAAGGACACACACCACTGCCCTCTCCCCGAGGACCAGGATACACACCCCTGCCCTCTCCCCAGGACACACACCCCTGCCCACTCCCCGAGGACCAGGACACACACCCCTGCACTCTCCCCCAGACACACACCCCTGCACTCTCCCCAGGACCAGGACACACACCCCTGCCCTCTCCCCAGGACACAAACCCCTGCCCTCTCCCCGGGTTCTAGGACGCACACCCCTGTCCTCTCCCCAGGTTCCAGGAAACACACCCCTGCCCTCTCTCCAGGACACACATCCCTGCCCTCTCCCCAGGACACATAGCCCTGCCCTCCCCCCGGGACACACAGCCCTGCCCTCCCCCCGGGACACACAGCCCTGCCTTCTCCCCGAGGACCTGGACACAGACCCATGCCCTCTCCCCAGGACACACACCCCTGCCCTCTCCCCAGGACACACAGCCCTGCCCTCCCGCCGGGACACACAGCCCTGCCCTCACCCCAGGACACACAGCCCTGCCCTCTCCCCAAGTACCAGGACACACACCCCTGCTCTCTCCCCTTGGACCAGGACACAGACCCCTGCCCTCTCCCCTTGGAGCAGGACACACACCCTTGCCCTCTCCTCAGGACACACACCACTGCCCTCTCCCCTAGGACCAGGATACACACCCCTGCCCTCTCCCTTAGGACCAGGACACACACCCTGCTCTCTCCCCAGGACACACACCCCTTCCCTCTCCCCAGGACACACACACCTGCCCTCTCCCAAGGACACACACCCCTGCCCTCTCCCCAGGACCAGGACACACACCCCTGCCCTCTCCCCAGGACACACACACCTGCCCTGTCCCAAGGACACACACCCCTGCCCTCTCCCCAGGACCAGGACACACACCCCTGCCCTCTCCCCAAGACACACACCCCTCCCCTCTCCCCAGGACCAGGACACACACCCCTGCCCTTTCCCCAGGACACACACCCCTGCCTTCTTCCCGGGTTCTAGGACACACACCCCTGCCCTCTCCCCAGGACCAGGACACACACCCCTGCCCTCTCCCCAAGACACACACCCCTCCCCTCTCCCCAGGACCAGGACACACACCCCTGCCCTCTCCCCAGGACACACACCCCTGCCCTCTCCCCAGGTTCCAGGAAACACACCCCTGCCCTCTCCCCAGGACACACACCCCTGCCCTCGCCCCAGGACACACACCCCTGCCCTCCCCTCAAGGACCAGGACATACACCCCTGCCCTCTCCCCTTGGACCAGGACACACACCCCTGCCCTCTCCCCAGGACAAGGACGCACACCCCTTCCCTCTCCCCGAGGATCAGGACACACACCCCTGCCCTCGCCCCCAGGACCAGGGCACAGACCCAAGCCCTCTCCCTGGGACCCAGGACTCACACCCGTGCCCTCTCCCCTAGGACCAGGACACAGTCCCCAGCCCTCTCCCCGGGACCCAGGACACACACCCCTGCCCTCACCCAAGGACACACACACCTGCCCTCTCCGAAGGACACACACCCCTGCCCTCTCCCCGAGGACCAGGATACACACCCCTGCCCTCTCCCCAGGACACACACCCCTGCCCACTCCCCGAGGACCAGGACACACACCCCTGCCCTCTCCCCTTGGACCAGGACACACACCTCTGCCCTCTCCCCAGGACACACACCCCTGCCCTCTCCCCTAGGACCAGGACACAAACCCCTGCCCTCTCCCTTAGGGCCAGGACACACACCCCAGCCCTGCCCCGGGTTCCAGGACACACATCCCTGTCCTCTCCCCAGGACACACACCCCTGCCCTCTCGCCAGGACCAGGACACACACCCCTCCCGTCTCCCCAGGACACACACCCCTGCCATCTCCCCAGGTTCCAGGAAACACACCCTGACCTCTCCCCAGGACACACAGCCCTGCCCTCTCCCCAGGACACACAGCCCTGCACTCCCCCCGGGACACAGTGTCCTGCCCTCTCCCCGAGGACCAGGACACAGACCCACGCCTTCTCCCCAGGACACACACCCCTGCCCTCGCCCCAGGATACACACCCCTGCCCTCTCCCCTTGGACCAGGACACACACCCCTGCCCTCTCCCCAGGACAAGGACGCACACCCCTTCCCTCTCCCCGAGGATCAGGACACACACCCCTGCCCTCGCCCCCAGGACCAGGGCACAGACCCAAGCCCTCTCCCTGGGACCCAGGACTCACACCCGTGCTCTCTTCCCTCGGACCAGGACACAGTCCCCAGCCCTCTCCCCGGGACCCAGGACACACACCCCTGCCCTCACACAAGGACACACACACCTGCCCTCTCCGAAGGACACACACCACTGCCCTCTCCCCGAGGACCAGGATACACACCCCTGCCCTCTCCCCAGGACACACACCCCTGCCCACTCCCCGAGGACCAGGACACACACCCCTGCCCTCTCCCCAGGTTCCAGGAAACACACCCCTGCCCTCTCCCCAGGACACACACCCCTGCCCTCGCCCCAGGACACACACCCCTGCCCTCCCCTCAAGGACCAGGACATACACCCCTGCCCTCTCCCCTTGGACCAGGACACACACCCCTGCCCTCTCCCCAGGACAAGGACGCACACCCCCTCCCTCTCCCCGAGGATCAGGACACACACCCCTGCCCTCTCCCCCAGGACCAGGACACAGACCCAAGCCCTCTCCCTGGGACCCAGGACTCACACCCGTGCCCTCTCCCCTAGGACCAGGACACAGTCCCCAGCCCTCTCCCCGGGACCCAGGACACACACCCCTGCCCTCACCCAAGGACACACACACCTGCCCTCTCCGAAGGACACACACCCCTGCCCTCTCCCCGAGGACCAGGATACACACCCCTGCCCTCTCCCCAGGACACACACCCCTGCCCACTCCCCGAGGACCAGGACACACACCCCTGCCCTCTCCCCTTGGACCAGGACACACACCTCTGCCCTCTCCCCAGGACACACACCGCTGCCCTCTCCCCTAGGACCAGGACACAAACCCCTGCCCTCTCCCTTAGGGCCAGGACACACACCCTGGCCCTGCCCCGGGTTCCAGGACACACATCCCTGTCCTCTCCCCAGGACACACACCCCTGCCCTCTCGCCAGGACCAGGACACACACCCCTCCCGTCTCCCCAGGACACACACCCCTGCCATCTCCCCAGGTTCCAGGAAACACACCCTGACCTCTCCCCAGGACACACAGCCCTGCCCTCTCCCCAGGACACACAGCCCTGCACTCCCCCCGGGACACAGTGTCCTGCCCTCTCCCCGAGGACCAGGACACAGACCCACGCCTTCTCCCCAGGACACACACCCCTGCCCTCGCCCCAGGATACACACCCCTGCCCTCTCCCCGAGGACCAGGACACAACCCCTGCCCTCTCCCCTAGGACCAGGACACAGACCCAAGCCCGCTCGCTGGGACCCAGGACCCACACCCCTGCCCTCTCCCCTCGGACCAGGACACAGACCCCAGCCCTCTCCCCGGGACCCAGGACACACAAACCTGCCCTCTCCCAAGGACACACACCCTTGACCTCTCCCCAGGACCAGAACACACACCCCTGCCCTCGCCCCAGGACACACTCCCCTGTCCTCACACCTTGGACCAGGACACACATCCCTGCCCTCCCCCTTGGACCAGGACACGCACCACTGCCCTCTCCCCAGGACACACTCAACTGCCCTCTCCCCTAGGACCAGGACACACACCCCGGCCCACTCCCTGAGGACCAGGACACACACACCTGCGCTCTCCCCTCGGACCAGGACACAGACCCCTGCGCTCTCCCCTCGGACCAGGAAACACACACCTGCGCTCTCCCCTCAGACCAGGACACAGACCCTTGCCCTCTCCCCTTGGACCAGGACAAACACACCTGCCCTCTCCCCACGACACACACCCCTTCCTTCTCCCCTCGGACCAGGACACACACAGCTGCGCTCTCCCCTCGGACCAGGACACAGACCCGTGCGCTCTCCCCTCGGACCAGGACACACACACCTGCGCTCTCCCCTCGGACCAGGACACAGAGCACTGCCCTCTCCCCTTGGAGCAGGACACACACCCTTGCCCTCTCCTCAGGACACACACCACTGCCCTCTCCCCTAGGACCAGGATACACACACCTGCCCTCTCCCTTAGGACCAGGACACACACCCTGCTCTCTCCCCAGGACACACACCCCTGCCCTCTCCCCAGGACACACACACCTGCCCTCTCCCAAGGACACACACCCCTGCCCGCTCCCCAGGACCAGGACACACACCCCTGCCCTCTCCCCAGGACACACACACCTGCCCTGTCCCAAGGACACACACCCCTGCCCTCTCCCCAGGACCAGGACACACACCCCTGCCCTCTCCCCAGGACACACACCCCTGCCCTCTTCCCGGGTTCTAGGACACACACCCCTGCCCTCTCCCCAGGACCGGGACACACACCCCTGCCCTCTCCCCAGGACACACACCCCTGCCCTCTCCCCAGGTTCCAGGAAACACACCCCTGCCGTCTCCCCAGGACACACACCCCTGCCCTCGCCCCAGGACACACACCCCTGCCCTCCCCTCAAGGACCAGGACATACACCCCTGCCCTCTCCCCTTGGACCAGGACACACACACCTGCCCTCTCCACAGGACAAGGACACACACCCCTGCCCTCGCCCCCAGGACCAGGACACAGACCCAAGCCCTCTCCCTGGGACCCAGGACTCACACCCATGCCCTCTGCCCTAGGACCAGGACACAGTCCCCAGCCCTCTCCCCGGGACCCAGGACACACATCCCTGCCCTCTCCCCAGGACACACACCCCTGCCCTCTCCACAGGACACACACACCCTTGCCCTCACCCAAGGACAAACACAGGCCCTCTCCCAAGGAGCAGGACACACACCCCTGCACTCTCCCCCAGACACACATCCCTGCCCTCTCCCCAGGACCAGGACACACACCCCTGCCCTCTCCCCAGGACACAAACCCCTGCCCTCTCCACGGGTTCTAGGACACACAACCCTGCCCTCTCCCCAGGTTCCAGGAAACACACCCCTGCCCTCTCTCCAGGACACACATCCCTGCCCTCTCCCCAGGACACATAGCCCTGCCCTCCCCCCGGGACACACAGCCCTGCCCTCGCCCCAGGACACACAGCCCTGCCCTCTCCCCGAGGACCTGGACACAGACCCATGCCCTCTCCCCAGGACACACACCCCTGCCCTCTCCCCAGGACACACAGCCATGCCCTCCCGCCGGGACACACAGCCCTGCCCTCTCCCCAGGACACACACCCCTGCCCTCTCCCCAGGACACACAGCCCTGCCCTCCCCCCGGGACACAGTGTCCTGCCCTCTCCCCGAGGACCAGGACACAACCCCTGCCCTCTCCCCTAGGACCAGGACACAGACCCAAGCCCGCTCCCTGGGACCCAGGACCCACACCCCTGCCCTCTCCCCTCGGACCAGGACACAGACCCCAGCCCTCTCCCCGGGACCCAGGACACACATCCCTGCCCTCACCCCAGCACACACAAACCTGCCCTCTCCCAAGGACACGCACCAATGCCCTCTCCCCAGGACACACTCAACTGCCCACTCCCCTAGGACCAGGACACAGACCCAAGCCCTCTCCCTGGGACCCAGGACTCACACCCGTGCCCTCTCCCCTAGGACCAGGACACAGTCCCCAGCCCTCTCCCCGGGACCCAGGACACACACCCCTGCCCTCACACAAGGACACACACACCTGCCCTCTCCGAAGGACACACACCACTGCCCTCTCCCCGAGGACCAGGAAACACACCCCTGCCCTCTCCCCAGGACACACACCCCTGCCCTCTCCCCAGGTTCCAGGAAACACACCCCTGCCCTCTCCCCAGGACACACACCCCTGCCCTCGCCCCAGGACACACACCCCTGCCCTCCCCTCAAGGACCAGGACATACACCCCTGCCCTCTCCCCTTGGACCAGGACACACACCCCTGCCCTCTCCCCAGGACAAGGACGCACACCCCCTCCCTCTCCCCGAGGATCAGGACACACACCCCTGCCCTCTCCCCCAGGACCAGGACACAGACCCAAGCCCTCTCCCTGGGACCCAGGACTCACACCCGTGCCCTCTCCCCTAGGACCAGGACACAGTCCCCAGCCCTCTCCCCGGGACCCAGGACACACACCCCTGCCCTCACCCAAGGACACACACACCTGCCCTCTCCGAAGGACACACACCCCTGCCCTCTCCCCGAGGACCAGGATACACACCCCTGCCCTCTCCCCAGGACACACACCCCTGCCCACTCCCCGAGGACCAGGACACACACCCCTGCCCTCTCCCCTTGGACCAGGACACACACCTCTGCCCTCTCCCCAGGACACACACCGCTGCCCTCTCCCCTAGGACCAGGACACAAACCCCTGCCCTCTCCCTTAGGGCCAGGACACACACCCTGGCCCTGCCCCGGGTTCCAGGACACACATCCCTGTCCTCTCCCCAGGACACACACCCCTGCCCTCTCGCCAGGACCAGGACACACACCCCTCCCGTCTCCCCAGGACACACACCCCTGCCATCTCCCCAGGTTCCAGGAAACACACCCTGACCTCTCCCCAGGACACACAGCCCTGCCCTCTCCCCAGGACACACAGCCCTGCACTCCCCCCGGGACACAGTGTCCTGCCCTCTCCCCGAGGACCAGGACACAGACCCACGCCTTCTCCCCAGGACACACACCCCTGCCCTCGCCCCAGGATACACACCCCTGCCCTCTCCCCGAGGACCAGGACACAACCCCTGCCCTCTCCCCTAGGACCAGGACACAGACCCAAGCCCGCTCGCTGGGACCCAGGACCCACACCCCTGCCCTCTCCCCTCGGACCAGGACACAGACCCCAGCCCTCTCCCCGGGACCCAGGACACACAAACCTGCCCTCTCCCAAGGACACACACCCTTGACCTCTCCCCAGGACCAGAACACACACCCCTGCCCTCGCCCCAGGACACACTCCCCTGTCCTCACACCTTGGACCAGGACACACATCCCTGCCCTCCCCCTTGGACCAGGACACGCACCACTGCCCTCTCCCCAGGACACACTCAACTGCCCTCTCCCCTAGGACCAGGACACACACCCCGGCCCACTCCCTGAGGACCAGGACACACACACCTGCGCTCTCCCCTCGGACCAGGACACAGACCCCTGCGCTCTCCCCTCGGACCAGGAAACACACACCTGCGCTCTCCCCTCAGACCAGGACACAGACCCTTGCCCTCTCCCCTTGGACCAGGACAAACACACCTGCCCTCTCCCCACGACACACACCCCTTCCTTCTCCCCTCGGACCAGGACACACACAGCTGCGCTCTCCCCTCGGACCAGGACACAGACCCGTGCGCTCTCCCCTCGGACCAGGACACACACACCTGCGCTCTCCCCTCGGACCAGGACACAGAGCACTGCCCTCTCCCCTTGGAGCAGGACACACACCCTTGCCCTCTCCTCAGGACACACACCACTGCCCTCTCCCCTAGGACCAGGATACACACACCTGCCCTCTCCCTTAGGACCAGGACACACACCCTGCTCTCTCCCCAGGACACACACCCCTGCCCTCTCCCCAGGACACACACACCTGCCCTCTCCCAAGGACACACACCCCTGCCCGCTCCCCAGGACCAGGACACACACCCCTGCCCTCTCCCCAGGACACACACACCTGCCCTGTCCCAAGGACACACACCCCTGCCCTCTCCCCAGGACCAGGACACACACCCCTGCCCTCTCCCCAGGACACACACCCCTGCCCTCTTCCCGGGTTCTAGGACACACACCCCTGCCCTCTCCCCAGGACCGGGACACACACCCCTGCCCTCTCCCCAGGACACACACCCCTGCCCTCTCCCCAGGTTCCAGGAAACACACCCCTGCCGTCTCCCCAGGACACACACCCCTGCCCTCGCCCCAGGACACACACCCCTGCCCTCCCCTCAAGGACCAGGACATACACCCCTGCCCTCTCCCCTTGGACCAGGACACACACACCTGCCCTCTCCACAGGACAAGGACACACACCCCTGCCCTCGCCCCCAGGACCAGGACACAGACCCAAGCCCTCTCCCTGGGACCCAGGACTCACACCCATGCCCTCTGCCCTAGGACCAGGACACAGTCCCCAGCCCTCTCCCCGGGACCCAGGACACACATCCCTGCCCTCTCCCCAGGACACACACCCCTGCCCTCTCCACAGGACACACACACCCTTGCCCTCACCCAAGGACAAACACAGGCCCTCTCCCAAGGAGCAGGACACACACCCCTGCACTCTCCCCCAGACACACATCCCTGCCCTCTCCCCAGGACCAGGACACACACCCCTGCCCTCTCCCCAGGACACAAACCCCTGCCCTCTCCACGGGTTCTAGGACACACAACCCTGCCCTCTCCCCAGGTTCCAGGAAACACACCCCTGCCCTCTCTCCAGGACACACATCCCTGCCCTCTCCCCAGGACACATAGCCCTGCCCTCCCCCCGGGACACACAGCCCTGCCCTCGCCCCAGGACACACAGCCCTGCCCTCTCCCCGAGGACCTGGACACAGACCCATGCCCTCTCCCCAGGACACACACCCCTGCCCTCTCCCCAGGACACACAGCCATGCCCTCCCGCCGGGACACACAGCCCTGCCCTCTCCCCAGGACACACACCCCTGCCCTCTCCCCAGGACACACAGCCCTGCCCTCCCCCCGGGACACAGTGTCCTGCCCTCTCCCCGAGGACCAGGACACAACCCCTGCCCTCTCCCCTAGGACCAGGACACAGACCCAAGCCCGCTCCCTGGGACCCAGGACCCACACCCCTGCCCTCTCCCCTCGGACCAGGACACAGACCCCAGCCCTCTCCCCGGGACCCAGGACACACATCCCTGCCCTCACCCCAGCACACACAAACCTGCCCTCTCCCAAGGACACGCACCAATGCCCTCTCCCCAGGACACACTCAACTGCCCACTCCCCTAGGACCAGGACACAGACCCAAGCCCTCTCCCTGGGACCCAGGACTCACACCCGTGCCCTCTCCCCTAGGACCAGGACACAGTCCCCAGCCCTCTCCCCGGGACCCAGGACACACACCCCTGCCCTCACACAAGGACACACACACCTGCCCTCTCCGAAGGACACACACCACTGCCCTCTCCCCGAGGACCAGGAAACACACCCCTGCCCTCTCCCCAGGACACACACCCCTGCCCACTCCCCGAGGACCAGGACACACACCCCTGCACTCTCCCCCAGACACACACCCCTGCCCTCTCCCCAGGACCAGGACACACACCCCTGCCCTCTCCCCAGGACACAAACCCCTGCCCTCTCCCCGGGTTCTAGGACACACACCCCTGTCCTCTCCCCAGGTTCCAGGAAACACACCCCTGCCCTCTCTCCAGGACACACATCCCTGCCCTCTCCCCAGGACACATAGCCCTGCCCCCCCCCCCCCCCGGGACACACAGCCCTGCCCTCCCCCCGGGACACACAGCCCTGCCTTCTCCCCGAGGACCTGGACACAGACCCATGCCCTCTCCCCAGGACACACACCCCTGCCCTCTCCCCAGGACACACAGCCCTGCCCTCCCGCCGGGACACACAGCCCTGCCCTCACCCCAGGACACACAGCCCTGCCCTCTCCCCAAGGACCAGGACACACACCCCTGCTCTCTCCCCTTGGACCAGGACACAGACCCCTGCCCTCTCCCCTTGGAGCAGGACACACACCCTTGCCCTCTCCTCAGGACACACACCACTGCCCTCTCCCCTAGGACCAGGATACACACCCCTGCCCTCTCCCTTAGGACCAGGACACACACCCTGCTCTCTCCCCAGGACACACACCCCTTCCCTCTCCCCAGGACACACACACCTGCCCTCTCCCAAGGACACACACCCCTGCCCTCTCCCCAGGACCAGGACACACACCCCTGCCCTCTCCCCAGGACACACACACCTGCCCTGTCCCAAGGACACACACCCCTGCCCTCTCCCCAGGACCAGGACACACACCCCTGCCCTCTCCCCAAGACACACACCCCTCCCCTCTCCCCAGGACCAGGACACACACCCCTGCCCTCTCCCCAGGACACACACCCCTGCCTTCTTCCCGGGTTCTAGGACACACACCCCTGCCCTCTCCCCAGGACCAGGACACACACCCCTGCCCTCTCCCCAAGACACACACCCCTCCCCTCTCCCCAGGACCAGGACACACACCCCTGCCCTCTCCCCAGGACACACACCCCTGCCCTCTCCCCAGGTTCCAGGAAACACACCCCTGCCCTCTCCCCAGGACACACACCCCTGCCCTCGCCCCAGGACACACACCCCTGCCCTCCCCTCAAGGACCAGGACATACACCCCTGCCCTCTCCCCTTGGACCAGGACACACACCCCTGCCCTCTCCCCAGGACAAGGACGCACACCCCTTCCCTCTCCCCGAGGATCAGGACACACACCCCTGCCCTCGCCCCCAGGACCAGGGCACAGACCCAAGCCCTCTCCCTGGGACCCAGGACTCACACCCGTGCCCTCTCCCCTCGGACCAGGACACAGTCCCCAGCCCTCTCCCCGGGACCCAGGACACACACCCCTGCCCTCACACAAGGGCACACACACCTGCCCTCTCCGAAGGACACACACCACTGCCCTCTCCCCGAGGATCAGGATACACACCCCTGCCCTCTCCCCAGGACACACACCCCTGCCCACTCCCCGAGGACCAGGACACACACCCCTGCCCTCTCCCCAGGTTCCAGGAAACACACCCCTGCCCTCTCCCCAGGACACACACCCCTGCCCTCGCCCCAGGACACACACCCCTGCCCTCCCCTCAAGGACCAGGACATACACCCCTGCCCTCTCCCCTTGGACCAGGACACACACCCCTGCCCTCTCCCCAGGACAAGGACGCACACCCCTTCCCTCTCCCCGAGGATCAGGACACACACCCCTGCCCTCTCCCCCAGGACCAGGACACAGACCCAAGCCGTCTCCATGGGACCCAGGACTCACACCCCTGCCCTCACCCAAGGACACACACACCTGCCCTCTCCGAAGGACACACACCCCTGCCCTCTCCCCGAGGACCAGGATACACACCCCTGCCCTCTCCCCAGGACACACACTCCTGCCCACTCCCCGAGGACCAGGACACACACCCCTGCCCTCTCCCCTTGGACCAGGACACACACCTCTGCCCTCTCCCCAGGACACACACCCGTGCCCTCTCCCCTAGGACCAGGACACAAACCCCTGCCCTCTCCCTTAGGGCCAGGACACACACCCCGGCCCTCTCCCCGGGTTCCAGGACACACACCCCTGTCCTCTCCCCAGGACACACACCCCTGCCCTCTCCCCAGGACCAGGACACACACCCCTCCCGTCTCCCCAGGACACACACCCCTGCCATCTCCCCAGGTTCCAGGAAACACACCCTGACCTCTCCCCAGGACACACACCCCTGCCCTCTCCCCAGGACACACAGCCCTGCCCTCCCCCCGGGACACAGTGTCCTGCCCACTCCCCGAGGACCAGGACACAGACCCACGCCTTCTCCCCAGGACACACACCCCTGCCCTCGCCCCAGGATACACACCCCTGCCCTCTCCCCGAGGACCAGGACACAACCCCTGCCCTCTCCCCTAGGACCAGGACACAGACCCAAACCCGCTCCCTGGGACCCAGGACCCACACCCCTGCCCTCTCCCCTCGGACCAGGACACAGACCCCAGCCCTCTCCGCGGGACCCAGGACACACATCCCTGCCCTCACCCCAGGACACACAAACCTGCCCTCTCCCAAGGACACACACCCTTGACCTCTCCCCAGGACCAGAACACACACCCCTGCCCTCGCCCCAGGACACACTCCCCTGTCCTCACACCTTGGACCAGGACACACATCCCTGCCCTCCCCCTTGGACCAGGACACGCACCACTGCCCTCTCCCCAGGACACACTCAACTGCCCTCTCCCCTAGGACCAGGACACACACCCCGGCCCGCTCCCTGAGGACCAGGACACACACACCTGCGCTCTCCCCTCGGACCAGGACACAGACCCCTGCGCTCTCCCCTCGGACCAGGAAACACACACCTGCGCTCTCCCCTCGGACCAGGACACAGACCCCTGCCCTCTCCCCTTGGACCAGGACAAACACACCTGCCCTCTCCCCACGACACACACCCCTTCCTTCTCCCCTCGGACCAGGACACACACAGCTGCGCTCTCCCCTCGGACCAGGACACAGACCCGAGCGCTCTCCCCTCGGACCAGGACACACACACCTGCGCTCTCCCCTCGGACCAGGACACAGAGCACTGCCCTCTCCCCTTGGAGCAGGACACACACCCTTGCCCTCTCCTCAGGACACAAACCACTGCCCTCTCCCCTAGGACCAGGATACACACACCTGCCCTCTCCCTTAGGACCAGGACACACACCCTGCTCTCTCCCCAGGACACACACCCCTGCCCTCTCCCCAGGACACACACACCTGCCCTCTCCCAAGGACACACACCCCTGCCCGCTCCCCAGGACCAGGACACACACCCCTGCCCTCTCCCCAGGACACACACACCTGCCCTGTCCCAAGGACACACACCCCTGCCCTCTCCCCAGGACCAGGACACACACCCCTGCCCTCTCCCCAGGACACACACCCCTGCCCTCTTCCCGGGTTCTAGGACACACACCCATGCCCTCTCCCCAGGACCAGGACACACACCCCTGCCCTCTCCCCAGGACACACACCCCTGCCCTCTCCCCAGGTTCCAGGAAACACACCCCTGCCCTCGCCCCAGGACACACACCCCTGCCCTCCCCTCAAGGACCAGGACATACACCCCTGCCCTCTCCCCTTGGACCAGGACACACACCCCTGCCCTCTCCACAGGACAAGGACACACACCCCTGCCCTCGCCCCCAGGACCAGGACACAGACCCAAGCCCTCTCCCTGGGACCCAGGACTCACACCCGTGCCCTCTGCCCTAGGACCAGGACACAGTCCCCAGCCCTCTCCCCGGGACCCAGGACACACATCCCTGCCCTCACCCAAGGACACACACACCTGCCCTCTCCGAAGGACACACACCCCTGCCCTCTCCCCGAGAACCAGGATACACACCCCTGCCCTCTCCCCAGGACACACACCCCTGCCCACTCCCCGAGGACCAGGACACACACCTCTGCCCTCTCCCCAGGACACACACCCCTGCCCTCTCCCCTAGGACCAGGACACACACCCCTGCCCTCTCCCTTAGGGCCAGGACACACACCCTGGCCCTCTCCCAGGGTTCCAGGACACACACCCCTGTCCTCTCCCCAGGACACACACACCTGCCCTCTCCCAAGGACCAGGACACACACCCCTGCCCTCTCCCCCAGACAGACACCTCTGCCCTCTCCCCAGGACCAGGACACACACCCCTGCCGTCTCCCCAGGACACACACCCCTGCCATCTCCCCAGGTTCCAGGAAACACACCCCTGACCTCTCCCCAGGACACACACCCCTGCCCTCTCCCCAGGACACACAGCCCTGCCCTCCCCCCGGGACACAGTGTCCTGCCCTCTCCCCGAGGACCAGGACACAGACCCACGCCTTCTCCCCAGGACACACACCCCTGCCCTCGCCCCAGGATACACACCACTGCCCTCTCCCCTAGGACCAGGATACACACCCCTGCCCTCTCCCTTAGGACCAGGACACACACCCTGCTCTCTCCCCAGGACACACACTCCTGCCCTCTCCCCTAGGACCAGGACATGCACCCCTGCCCTCTCCCCTTAGACCAGGACACACACCCCTGCCCTCTCCCCAGGACACACACCCCTGCCCTCTCCCTTCGGGCCAGGACACACACCCCGGCCCTCTCCCTGGGTTCCAGGACACACACCCCTGCCCTCTCCCCAGGACACACACCCCTGCCCTCTCCACAGGACACACACACCCCTGCCCTCACCCAAGGACAAACACAGGCCCTCTCCCAAGGACCAGGACACACACCCCTGCACTCTCCCCCAGGCACACATCCCTGCCCTCTCCCCAGGACCAGGACACACACCCCTGCCCTCTCCCCAGGACACAAACCCCTGCCCTCTCCCCGGGTTCTAGGACACACAACCCTGCCCTCTCCCCAGGTTCCAGGAAACACACCCCTGCCCTCTCTCCAGGACACACATCCCTGCCCTCTCCCCAGGACACATAGCCCTGCCCTCCCCCCGGGACACACAGCCCTGCCCTCGCCCCGGAACACACAGCCCTGCCCTCTCCCCGAGGACCTGGACACAGACCCATGCCCTCCCGCCGGGACACACAGCCCTGCCCTCTCCCCAGGACACACACCCCTGCCCTCTCCCCAGGACACACAGCCCTGCCCTCCCCCCGGGACACAGTGTCCTGCCCTCTCCCCGAGGACCAGGACACAACCCCTGCCCTCTCCCCTAGGACCAGGACACAGACCCAAGCCCGCTCCCTGGGACCCAGGACCCACACCCCTGCCCTCTCCCCTCGGACCAGGACACAGACCCCAGCCCTCTCCCCGGGACCCAGGACACACATCCCTGCCCTCACCCCAGCACACACAAACCTGCCCTCTCCCAAGGACACGCACCAATGCCCTCTCCCCAGGACACACTCAACTGCCCTCTCCCCTAGGACCAGGACACACACCCCGGCCCGCTCCTCGAGGACCAGGACACACACACCTGCGCTCTCCCCTCGGACCAGGACACAGACCCCTGCGCTCTCCCCTCGGACCAGGAAACACACACCTGCGCTCTCCCCTCGGACCAGAACACAGACCCCTGCCCTCTCCCCTTGGACCAGGACAAACACACGTGCCCTCTCCCCACGACACACACCCCTTCCTTCTCCCCTCGGACCAGGACACACACAGCTGCGCTCTCCCCTCGGACCAGGACACAGACCCGTGCCCTTACCCAAGGACACACACACCTGCCCTCTCCCCAGGACAAGGATACACACCCCTGCCCTCTCCCCAGGACACACACCCCTGCCCACTCCCCGAGGACCAGGACACACACCTCTGCCCTCTCCCCAGGACACACACCCCTGCACTCTCCCCTACGACCAGGACACACACCCCTGCCCCCTCCCTTAGGGCCAGGACACACACCCCGGCCCTCCCCCAGGGTTCCAGGACACACACCCCTGTCCTCTCCCCAGGGCACACACCCCTGCCCTCTCCCAAGGACCAGGACACACACCCCTGCCGTCTCCCCAGGACACACACCCCTGCCATTTCCCCAGGTTCCAGGAAACACACCCCTGACCTCTCCCCAGGACACACACCCCTGCCCTCGCCCCAGGATACACACCACTGCCCTCTCCCCTAGGACCAGGATACACACCCCTGCCCTCTCCATTAGGACCAGGACACACACCCTGCTCTCTCCCCAGGACACACACTCCTGCCCTCTCCCCTAGGACCAGGACACGCACCCCTGCCCTCTCCCCTTAGACCAGGACACACACCCCTGCCCTCTCCCCAGGACACACACCCCTGCCCTCTCCCTTAGGGCCAGGACACACACCCCGGCCCTCTCCCTGGGTTCCAGGACACACACCCCTGCCCTCTCCCCAGGACACACACCCCTGCCCTCTCCACAGGTCACACACACCCCTGCCCTCACCCAAGGACAAACACAGGCCCTCTCGAAAGGACCAGGACACACACCCCTGCACTCTCCCCAGAACACACACCCCTGCCCTCTCCCCAGGACCAGGACACACACCCCTGCCCTCTCCCCAGGACACAAACCCCTGCCCTCTCCCCGGGTTCTAGGACACACAACCCTGCCCTCTCCCCAGGTTCCAGGAAACACACCCCTGCCCTCTCTCCAGGACACACATCCCTGCCCTCTCCCCAGGACACATAGCACTGCCCTCCCCCCGGGACACACAGCCCTGCCCTCTCCCCCAGGACCTGAACACAGACCCATGCCCTCTCCCCAGGACACACACCCCTGCCCTCTCCCCAGGACACACAGCCATGCCCTCCCGCCGGGACACACAGCCCTGCCCTCTCCCCAGGACACACAGCCCTGCCCTCTCCCCAAGGACCAGGACACACACTCCTGCTCTCTCCCCTTGGACCAGGACACACACCCCTGCCCTCTCCCCGAGTACCAGGACACACACCCTTGCCCTCTCCCCGAGGACCAGGACACACACCCATGCCCTCGACCCAGGTCGCATACCCCTGCCCTCCCCCCGGGACACACAGCCCTGCCCTCTCCCCGAGCACCTGGACACAGACCCATGCCCTCTCCCCAGGACACACACCCCTGCCCTCTCCCCAGGACACACAGCCCTGCCCTCCCGCCGGGACACACAGCCCTGACCTCTCCCCAGGACACACAGCCCTGCCCTCTACCCAAGGACCAGGACACACACCCCTGCTCACTCCCCTAGGGCCAGGACACACACCCCTGACCTCTCCACGAGTACCAGGACACAGACCCCTGCCCTCTCCCCAAGGACCAGGACACACACCCATGCCCTCGCCCCAGGATACACACCCCTGCCCTCTCCCCGTGGACCTGGACACACACCACTGCTCTCGCCCCAGGACCAGGATACACACCCCTGCCCTCTCCCCTAGGACCAGGACACACACCCAAGCCCTCTCCCCGGGACCCAGGACCCACACCCCTGCCCTCCCCCTTGTACCAGGACACACACCCCTGCCCTCTCTCCAGGACACACTGCACTGCCCTCTCCCCAAGGACCAGGTCACACACCCCGGCCCGCTCCCCTAGGACCAGGACACACACACCTGCGCTCTCCCCTCGGACCAGGACACAGACCCCTGCGCTCTCCCCTCGGACCAGGACACACACACCAGCGCTCTCCCCTTGGACCAGGACACAGACCCCTGACCTCTCCCCTTGGACCAGGACACACACCCCTGCCCTCTCCCCAGGACACACACCCCTGCCCTCTCCCCAAGGAGCAGGTCAAACACCCCTACCCTCTCCCCAGGACACACACCCCTGCCCTCTCCCCGGGTTCTCGCACACACACCACTGCCCTCTCCCCAGGTTCCAGGAAACACACCCCTGCCCTCTCCCCAGGACACACACCCCTGCCCTCCCCCCGGGATACACACCCCTGCCCTCTCCCCAGGACACACTGCACTGCCCTCTCCCCTCGGACCAGGACACACACCCCTGCCCTCTCCCCGAGTGCCAGGACACACACCCCTGCCCTCTCCCCAAGGACCAGGACACACACTCCTGCGCTCTCCCCTCGGACCAGGACATAGACCCCTGCCCTCTCCCCTTGGACCAGGACACACACCCCTGCCCTCTCCCCAGGACACACTCCCCTGCCCTCTCCCTGGGACCATGACACACACCCCTGACCCCTCCCCAGGACACACACACCTGCCCACTCCCCCAGACACACACCCCTGCCCTATCTCCAGGACCAGGAGACACACCCCTGCCCTCTCCCCAGGCCACACACCCCTGCCCTCTCCCCGGGTTCTAGGACACACACCCCTGCGCTCTACCCAGGTTCCAGGAAACACTCCTCTGCCCTCTCCCCAGGACCCAGGACCCACACCCCTGCCCTCTCCCCAAGGACCAGGAAACACACCCCTGCCCTCACCCCAGGACACACATACCTGCCCTCTCCCAAGGACACACACCCCTGCCCTCTCCTCAGGACATACTCAACTCCCCTCTCCCCTAGGACCAGGACACACACCCCTGCCCGCTCCCCTAAAATCAGGACACACACACCTGCGCTCTTCCATCGGACCAGGACACAGACCCCTGCGCACACCCCTCGGACCAGGACACACACACCTGCGGTCTCCCCTCGGACCAGGACACAGACCCCTGCCCTCTCCCCTTGGACGAGGACACACACCCCTGCCCTCTCTCCAGGACACACACCCCTGCCCTCTACCAAGGACACACAACCCTGCCCTCTCCCAAGGACCAGAACACACACCCCTGCCCTCTCCCCAGACACACACCCCTGCCCTCTCCCCAGGACCAGGACACACACCCCAGCCCTCTCCCCAAGACACACACCCCTGCCCTCTCCCCTGGTTCTAGGACACCCAACCCTGCCCTCTCCCCTGGTTCCAGGAAACACACCCCTGCCCTCTCTCCAGGACACACACCCCTGCCCTCTCCCCAGGACACACACCCCTGCCCTCCCCCCGGGACACACAGCCCTGCCCTCCCCCCCCGGGACACACAGCCCTGCCCTCTCCCCTAGGACCAGGACACAGACCCATGCCCTCTCACCAGGACACACAGCCCTGCCCTCCTCCCGGGACACACAGCCCTGCCCTCTCCCCAGGAAAAACAGCCCTGCCCTCTCCCCGAGGACCAGGACACACACCCCTGCCTTCTCCCCAGGACACACACCCCTGCCCTCTCCCCAAGGACCAGGACACACACACCTGCGCTCTCCCCTCGGAACAGGACACACACACCTGCCCTCTCCCCAGGACACACACCCCTGCACTCTCCCCTAGGACCAGGACACACACCCCTGCCCTCTCCCCAGGACACACACCCCTGCCCTCTCCCCGTGTTCTGGGACAGACACCCCTGCCCTCTTCCCAGGACACACACCCCTGCCATCACCCCAGGACACACAGCCTTGCCCACCCCCCGGGACACACAGCCCTTCCCTCCCCCCGGGACACACAGCCCTGCCCTCTCCCCTTGGACCAGGACACAGACCCATGCCCTCTCCCCAGGACACACACCCCTGCCTTCTCCCCAGGACACACACCCCTGCCCTCTCCCCAGGATCCAGGAAACACTCCCTTGCCCTCTCCGCAGGACCCAGGACCCACACCCCTGCCTTCTCCCCAAGGACCAGGAAACACACCCCTGCCCACACCCCAGGAAACACACACCTGCCCTCTCCCAAGGACACACACCTTTGCCCTCTTCCCAGGGCCAGGACACACACCCCTGCCCTCGCCCCAGGACACACTCCCCTGCCCTCTCACCTTGGACCAGGACACACATCCCTGCCCTCCCCCTTGGACCAGGACACACACCCCTGCCCTCTCCCCAGGACACACAGCCCTGCCCTCTCCCCTAGGACCAGGACACACACCCCTGCCCTCTACCCGAGTACCAGGACACACACCCTTGCCCTCTCCCCAAGGACCAGGACACACACACCTGCGCTCTCCCCTCGGACCAGGACATAGTCCCCTGCCCTCTCCCCTTGGACCAGGACACACACCCCTGCCCTCTCCCCAGGACACAAACACCTGCCCTCTCCCAAGGACACATACACCTGCCCTCTCACCCCAACACACCCCTGCCCTATCCCCAGGACCTGGAGACACACCCCTGCCCGCTCCCCAGGCCACACACCCCTGCCCTCTCCCCGGGTTCTAGGACACACAGCCCTGCCCTCTCCCCAGGTTCCAGGAAACACTCCCCTGCCCTCTCCCCAGGACACACAGCCCTGCCCTCCCCCGGGACACACAGCCCTGCCCTCTCCCCAAGGACCAGGACACACACCCCTGCTCTCACCCCTAGGACCAGGACACACACCCCTGCCCTCTCCCCAAGGACCAGGACACACACCCATGAGCTCGCCCCAGGACGCATACCCCTGCCCTCGCCCCACGACACACACCCCTGCCCTCTCCCCAGGACACACACCCCTGCCCTCTCCCCAGGACACACAGCCCTGCCCTCCCCCCGGGACACACATCACTGCCCTCTCCCCAGGACACACAGCCCTGCCCTCTCCCCTAGGACCAGGACACACACCCCTGCCCTCTCTCCGAGTACCAGGACACACACCCCTGCCCTCTCCCCAAGGACCAGGACACACACCCATGAGCTCGCCCCAGGACGCATACCCCTGCCCTCGCCCCACAACACACACCCCTGCCCTATCCCCAGGACACACAGCCCTGCCCTCCCCCCGGGACACACACCACTGCCCTCGCCCCAGGACACACAGCCCTGCCCTCTCCCCAGGACACACAGCCCTGCCCTCTCCCCGGGACACACACCACTGCCCTCTCCCCAGGACACACAGCCCTGCCCTCTCCCCGAGTACCAGGACACACACCCATGAGCTCGCCCCAGAACGCATACCCCTGCCCTCTCCCCAGGACACACAGCCCTGCCCTCCCCCCGGGACACACACCACTGCCCTCTCCCCAGGACACACAGCCCTGCCCTCTCCCCGAGTACCAGGACACACACCCCTGCCCTCTCCCCAAGGACCAGGACACACACCCCTGCCCCCTCCCCAGGACACACACACCTGCCCTCTCCCAAGTACACACACACCTGCCCTCTCCCCCAGACACACACACCTGCCCTATCCCCAGGACCAGGAGTCACACCCCTGCCCTCTCCCCAGGCCACACACCCCTGCCCTCTCCCCGGGTTCTAGGACACACACCCCTGCCCTCTCCCCAGGATCCAGGAAACACTCCTCTGCCCTCTCCGCAGGACCCAGGACCCACACCCCTGCCCTCTCCCCAAGGACCAGGAAACACACCCCTGCCCTCACCCCAGGACACACACACCTGCCCTCTCCCAAGGATACACACCATTGCCCTCTTCCCAGGACCAGGACACACACCCCAGCCCTCGCCCCAGGACACAATCCCCTGCCCTCTCACCTTGGACCAGGACACACATCCCTGCCCTCCCCCTTGGACCAGGACACACACCCCTGCCCTCTCCTCAGGACATACTCAACTCCCCTCTCCCCTAGGACCAGGACACACACCCCTGCCCGCTCCCCTAAAATCAGGACACACACCCCTGCGCTCTTCCCTCGGACCAGGACATGGACTCCTGCGCTCACCCCTCGTACCAGGACACACACACCTGCGCTCTCCCCTCGGACCAGGACACAGACTCCTGCCCTCCCCCCTTGGACGAGGACACACACCCCTGCCCTCTCCCCAGGACACACACCCCTGCCCTCTACCAAGGACACACACCCCTGCTATCTCCCAAGGACCAGGACACACACCCGTGCCCTCTCCCCCAGACACACACCCCTGCCCTCTCCCCAGGACCAGGACACACACCCCTGCCCTCTCCCCCAGACACACACCCCAGCCCTCTCCCTGGGACACACACCCCTGCCCTCTCCCCTGGTTCTAGGACAACCAACCCTGCCCTCTCCCCTGGTTCCAGGAAACACACCCCTGCCCTCTCCCCAGGACACACACCCCTGCCCTCTCCCCAGGACACACAGCCCTTCCCTCCCCCCGGGACACACAGCCCTGCCCACCCCCCCCCCGGGACACACAGCCCTGCCCTCTCCCCTAGGACCAGGACACAGACCCATGCCCTCTCCCCAGGACACACACCCCTGCCCTCCCCCCGGGACACACACCCCTGCCCTCTCCCCAAGGACCAGGACACACACCCATGCCCTCGCCCCAGGACGCATACCCCTGCCCTCTCCCCAGGACACACACCCCTGCCCTCTCCCCAGGACACACAGCCCTGCCCTCTCCCCAGGAGACACACCACTGCCCTCTCCCCAGGACACACAGCCCTGCCCTCTCCCCTAGGACCAGGACTCACACCCCTGCCCTCTCCCCGAGTACCAGGACACACACCCCTGCCCTCTCCCCAAGGACCAGGACACACACACCTGCGCTCTCCCCTCGGACCAGGACATAGTCCCCTGCCCTCTCCCCTTGGACCAGGACACACACCCCTGCCCTCTCCCCAGGACACACACCCCTGCACTCTCCCCTAGGACCAGGACACACACCCCTGCCCTCTCCCCAGGACACACACACCTGCCCTCTCCCAAGGACACATACACCTGCCCTCTCCCCCCAACACACCCCTGCCCTATCCCCAGGTTCCAGGAAACACTCCCCTGCCATCTCCCCAGGACACACAGCCCTGCCCTCCCCCGGGACACACAGCCCTGCCCTCCCCCCGGGACACACAGCCCTGCCCTCTCCCCAAGGACCAGGACACACACCCCTGCTCTCTCCCCGAGGACCAGGAAACACACCCCTGCCCACTCCCCAAGGACCAGGACACACACCCATGCCCTCACCCCATGATGCATACCCCTGCCCTCGCCCCACGACACACACCCCTGCCCTCTCCCCTCGGACCAGGACACACACCGAAGCATCTCCCCAAGACCCAGGACCCACACCCCTGCCCTCTCCCCTAGGACCAGGAAACACACCCCAGCGCTTTCCACGGGACCCAGGACACACACCCAAGCCCTCTCCCCAGGACCCAGGACCCACACCCCTGCCCTCTCCCCAAGGACCAGGAAACACACCCCTGCCCTCACCCCAGAACACACACACCTGCCCTCTCCCAAGGACACACACCCTTGCCCTCTCCCCAGGACCAGGACACACACCCCTGCCCTCGCTCCAGGACACACTCCCCTGCCCTCTCACCTTGGACCAGGTCACACATCCCTGCCCTCCCCCTTGGACCAGGATACACCCCCCTGCCCTCTGCTCAGGACACACTCAACTCCCCTCTCCCCGAGGACCAGGACACACACCCCGGCCCGCTCCCCCAGGATCAGGACACACACACCTGCGCTCTTCCCTCGGACCAGGACACAGACCCCTGCGCTCACCCCTCGGACCAGGACACACACACATGCGCTCTCCCATCGGAACAGGACACAGACCCCTGCCCTCTCCCCTTGGACCAGGACACACACCCCTGCCCTCTCCCCAGGACACACACCCCTGCCCTCTACCAAGGACACACACACCTGCCCTCTCCCAAGGACCAGGACACAGACCCCTGCCGTCTCCCCTTGGACCAGGACACACACCCCTGCCCTCTCCCCCAGACACACACCCCTGCCCTCTCCCCAGGACCAGGACACACACCCCTGCCCTCTCCCCAGGACACACACCCCTGCCCTCTCCCCGGGTTCTAGGACACACACCCCTGCCCTCTCCCCTGGTTCCAGGAAACTCACCCCTGCCCTCTCCCCAGGTCACACAGCCCTGCCCTCCCCCGGGACACAGCCCTGCCCTCTCCCCAGGGACCAGGACACACACCCCTGCTCTCTCCCCTAGGACCAGGACACACACCCCTGCCCTCTCCCCGAGTACCAGGACACACACCCATGCCCTCTCCCCAAGGACCAGGACACACACCCATGCCCTCGCCCCGGGATTATTACCCCTGCCCTCGCCCCACGACACACACCCATGCCCTCCACCCCGAGGAGCAGGACACACACCACTGCTCTCGCCCCAGGACCAGGATACAGACAACCCTGCCCTCTCCCCTGGTTCCAGGAAACTCACCCCTGCCCTCTCCCCAGGACACACACCCCTGCCCTCTCCCCAGGACACACAGCCCTACCCTCCCCCCGGGACACACAGCCCTGCCCTCCCCCCCGGGACACACAGCCCTGCCCTCTCCCCTGGGACCAGGACACAGACACATGCCCTCTCCCCAGGACACACACTCCTGCCCTCTCCCCAGGACACACAGCCCTGCCCTCCCCCCGGGACACACACCCCTGCCCTCTCTCCAGGACACACAGCCATGCCCTCTCCCCTAGGACCAGGAGACACACCCCTGCCCTCTCCCCGAGTACCAGGACACACACCCCTGCCCTCTCCCCAGGACACACACCCCTGCCCTCCCCCCGGGACACACTGCCCTGCCCTCCCCCCTCCGGGACACACAGCCCTTCCCTCTCCCCTAGGACCAGGACACAGACCCATGCCCTCTCCCCAGGACACACAGCCCTGCCCTCCCCCCGGGACACACATCCCTGCCC
Organism: Heterodontus francisci; assembly: GCF_036365525.1. NCBI lineage: Eukaryota > Metazoa > Chordata > Chondrichthyes > Heterodontiformes > Heterodontidae > Heterodontus > Heterodontus francisci. The sequence goes on along the minus strand of NC_090412.1, from coordinate 30,226,945 downwards.
TCTCCCCAGGACACACAGCCCTGCCCTCTCCCCGAGGACCAGGACACACACCCCTGCCCTCTCCCCGAGTACCAGGACACACACCCCTGCCCTCTCCCCAAGGACCAGGACACACACCCATGCCCTTGCCCAAAGACGCATACCCCTGCCCTCGCCCAACGACACACACCCCTGCCCTCTCCCCAGGACACACACCCCTGCCCTCTCCCCGAGGACCAGGACACACAGCACTGCCCTCTCCCCAGGACACACACCCCTGCCCTCTCCCCGAGGACCAGGAAACACACCCCTGCCCTCACCCCAGTCCACACACACCTGCCCTCTCCCCGAGGACCAGGACACACACCCCTGCCCTCTCTCCTAGGACCAGGACACAGACCCAAGCCCTCTCCCCAGGACCAGGATACACACCCCTGCCATCTCCCCTAGGACCAAGACACACACCCATGCCCTCTCCCCAGGACCCAGGACCCACACCCCTGCCCTCTCCCCTAGGACAAGGAAACACACCCCAGCCCTCTCCCCAGGACCCAGGACACACATCCCTGCCCTCTCCCCTAGGACCAGGAAACACACCCCTGCCCTCACCCCAGTACACACAAACCTGCCCTCTCCCCGAGGACCAGGACACACACCCCTGCCCTCTCTCCTAGGACCAGGACACAGACCCAAGCCCTCTCCCCAGGACCAGGATGCACTCCCCTGCCCTCGCCCCAGGACACACACCCCTGCCCTCTCCCCGAGGACCAGGACACACACCCCTGCCCACTCCCCTAGGACCAGGACACAGATTCCAGACCTCTCCCCGGGACCCAGGACACACACCCCTGCCCTCACCCCAGGACACAGACACCTGCCCTCTGCCAAGGACACACACCCCTGCCCTCTCCCCAGGACCAGGACACACACCCCTGCCCTCTCCTCAGGACACACACCCCTGCCCTCACCCTGGGTTCTAGGACACACACCCCTGCCCTCTCCCCTGGTTCCAGGAAACACACCCCTGCCCTCTCCCCAGGACACACACCCCTGCCCTCTCCCCGGGTTCTAGGACACACACCCCTGCCCTCTCGCACCAGGACCAGGATACACACCCCTGCCCTCTCCCCAGGACACACACCCCTGCCCTCTCGCCCAAGACACACCCCTGCCCTCTCCACAGGAACAGGACACACACCCCTGCCCTCTCCCCAGGACACAGACCCCTGCCCTCTCCCCGGGTTCTAGGTCACACACCCCTGCCCTCTCCCCTGGTTCCAGGAAACACACCCCTGCCCTCTCCCCAGGACACACAGCCCTGCCCTCTCCCCTAGGACCAGGACACAAACCCATGCCCTCTCCCCGGGACACACACCACTGCCCTCTCCCCAGGACACACAGCCCTGCCCTCTCCCCGAGTACCAGGACACACACCCATGAGCTCGCCCCAGAACGCATACCCCTGCCCTCTCCCCAGGACACACAGCCCTGCCCTCCCCCCGGGACACACACCACTGCCCTCTCCCCAGGACACACAGCCCTGCCCTCTCCCCGAGTACCAGGACACACACCCCTGCCCTCTCCCCAAGGACCAGGACACACACCCCTGCCCCCTCCCCAGGACACACACACCTGCCCTCTCCCAAGTACACACACACCTGCCCTCTCCCCCAGACACACACACCTGCCCTATCCCCAGGACCAGGAGTCACACCCCTGCCCTCTCCCCAGGCCACACACCCCTGCCCTCTCCCCGGGTTCTAGGACACACACCCCTGCCCTCTCCCCAGGATCCAGGAAACACTCCTCTGCCCTCTCCGCAGGACCCAGGACCCACACCCCTGCCCTCTCCCCAAGGACCAGGAAACACACCCCTGCCCTCACCCCAGGACACACACACCTGCCCTCTCCCAAGGATACACACCATTGCCCTCTTCCCAGGACCAGGACACACACCCCTGCCCTCGCCCCAGGACACACTCCCCTGCCCTCTCACCTTGGACCAGGACACACATCCCTGCCCTCCCCCTTGGACCAGGACACACACCCCTGCCCTCTCCTCAGGACATACTCAACTCCCCTCTCCCCTAGGACCAGGACACACACCCCTGCCCGCTCCCCTAAAATCAGGACACACACCCCTGCGCTCTTCCCTCGGACCAGGACATGGACTCCTGCGCTCACCCCTCGTACCAGGACACACACACCTGCGCTCTCCCCTCGGACCAGGACACAGACTCCTGCCCTCCCCCCTTGGACGAGGACACACACCCCTGCCCTCTCCCCAGGACACACACCCCTGCCCTCTACCAAGGACACACACCCCTGCTATCTCCCAAGGACCAGGACACACACCCGTGCCCTCTCCCCCAGACACACACCCCTGCCCTCTCCCCAGGACCAGGACACACACCCCTGCCCTCTCCCCCAGACACACACCCCAGCCCTCTCCCTGGGACACACACCCCTGCCCTCTCCCCTGGTTCTAGGACAACCAACCCTGCCCTCTCCCCTGGTTCCAGGAAACACACCCCTGCCCTCTCCCCAGGACACAGACCCCTGCCCTCTCCCCAGGACACACAGCCCTTCCCTCCCCCCGGGACACACAGCCCTGCCCACCCCCCCCCCCCCGGGACACACAGCCCTGCCCTCTCCCCTAGGACCAGGACACAGACCCATGCCCTCTCCCCAGGACACACACCCCTGCCCTCCCCCCGGGACACACACCCCTGCCCTCTCCCCAAGGACCAGGACACACACCCATGCCCTCGCCCCAGGACGCATACCCCTGCCCTCTCCCCAGGACACACACCCCTGCCCTCTCCCCAGGACACACAGCCCTGCCCTCTCCCCAGGAGACACACCACTGCCCTCTCCCCAGGACACACAGCCCTGCCCTCTCCCCTAGGACCAGGACTCACACCCCTGCCCTCTCCCCGAGTACCAGGACACACACCCCTGCCCTCTCCCCAAGGACCAGGACACACACACCTGCGCTCTCCCCTCGGACCAGGACATAGTCCCCTGCCCTCTCCCCTTGGACCAGGACACACACCCCTGCCCTCTCCCCAGGGCACACACCCCTGCACTCTCCCCTAGGACCAGGACACACACCCCTGCCCTCTCCCCAGGACACACACACCTGCCCTCTCCCAAGGACACATACACCTGCCCTCTCCCCCCAACACACCCCTGCCCTATCCCCAGGTTCCAGGAAACACTCCCCTGCCATCTCCCCAGGACACACAGCCCTGCCCTCCCCCGGGACACACAGCCCTGCCCTCCCCCCGGGACACACAGCCCTGCCCTCTCCCCAAGGACCAGGACACACACCCCTGCTCTCTCCCCGAGGACCAGGAAACACACCCCTGCCCACTCCCCAAGGACCAGGACACACACCCATGCCCTCGCCCCATGATGCATACCCCTGCCCTCGCCCCACGACACACACCCCTGCCCTCTCCCCTCGGACCAGGACACACACCGAAGCATCTCCCCAAGACCCAGGACCCACACCCCTGCCCTCTCCCCTAGGACCAGGAAACACACCCCAGCGCTTTCCACGGGACCCAGGACACACACCCAAGCCCTCTCCCCAGGACCCAGGACCCACACCCCTGCCCTCTCCCCAAGGACCAGGAAACACACCCCTGCCCTCACCCCAGAACACACACACCTGCCCTCTCCCAAGGACACACACCCTTGCCCTCTCCCCAGGACCAGGACACACACCCCTGCCCTCGCTCCAGGACACACTCCCCTGCCCTCTCACCTTGGACCAGGTCACACATCCCTGCCCTCCCCCTTGGACCAGGATACACCCCCCTGCCCTCTGCTCAGGACACACTCAACTCCCCTCTCCCCGAGGACCAGGACACACACCCCGGCCCGCTCCCCCAGGATCAGGACACACACACCTGCGCTCTTCCCTCGGACCAGGACACAGACCCCTGCGCTCACCCCTCGGACCAGGACACACACACCTGCGCTCTCCCATCGGAACAGGACACAGACCCCTGCCCTCTCCCCTTGGACCAGGACACACACCCCTGCCCTCTCCCCAGGACACACACCCCTGCCCTCTACCAAGGACACACACACCTGCCCTCTCTCAAGGACCAGGACACAGACCCCTGCCGTCTCCCCTTGGACCAGGACACACACCCCTGCCCTCTCCCCCAGACACACACCCCTGCCCTCTCCCCAGGACCAGGTCACACACCCCTGCCCTCTCCCCAGGACACACACCCCTGCCCTCTCCCCGGGTTCTAGGACACACACCCCTGCCCTCTCCCCTGGTTCCAGGAAACTCACCCCTGCCCTCTCCCCAGGACACACAGCCCTGCCCTCCCCCGGGACACACAGCCCTGCCCTCTCCCCAGGGACCAGGACACACACCCCTGCTCTCTCCCCTAGGACCAGGACACACACCCCTGCCCTCTCCCCGAGTACCAGGACACACACCCATGCCCTCTCCCCAAGGACCAGGACACACACCCATGCCCTCGCCCCGGGATTATTACCCCTGCCCTCGCCCCACGACACACACCCATGCCCTCCACCCCGAGGAGCAGGACACACACCACTGCTCTCGCCCCAGGACCAGGATACAGACAACCCTGCCCTCTCCCCTGGTTCCAGGAAACTCACCCCTGCCCTCTCCCCAGGACACACACCCCTGCCCTCTCCCCAGGACACACAGCCCTACCCTCCCCCCGGGACACACAGCCCTGCCCTCCCCCCCGGGACACACAGCCCTGCCCTCTCCCCTGGGACCAGGACACAGACACATGCCCTCTCCCCAGGACACACACTCCTGCCCTCTCCCCAGGACACACAGCCCTGCCCTCCCCCCGGGACACACACCCCTGCCCTCTCTCCAGGACACACAGCCATGCCCTCTCCCCTAGGACCAGGAGACACACCCCTGCCCTCTCCCCGAGTACCAGGACACACACCCCTGCCCTCTCCCCAGGACACACACCCCTGCCCTCCCCCCGGGACACACTGCCCTGCCCTCCCCCCTCCGGGACACACAGCCCTTCCCTCTCCCCTAGGACCAGGACACAGACCCATGCCCTCTCCCCAGGACACACAGCCCTGCCCTCCCCCCGGGACACACATCCCTGCCCTCTCCCCAGGACACACAGCCCTGCCCTCTCCCCGAGGACCAGGACACACACCCCTGCCCTCTCCCCGAGTACCAGGACACACACCCCTGCCCTCTCCCCAAGGACCAGGACACACACCCATGCCCTTGCCCAAAGACGCATACCCCTGCCCTCGCCCAACGACACACACCCCTGCCCTCTCCCCAGGACACACACCCCTGCCCTCTCCCCGAGGACCAGGACACACAGCACTGCCCTCTCCCCAGGACACACACCCCTGCCCTCTCCCCGAGGACCAGGAAACACACCCCTGCCCTCACCCCAGTCCACACACACCTGCCCTCTCCCCGAGGACCAGGACACACACCCCTGCCCTCTCTCCTAGGACCAGGACACAGACCCAAGCCCTCTCCCCAGGACCAGGATACACACCCCTGCCATCTCCCCTAGGACCAAGACACACACCCATGCCCTCTCCCCAGGACCCAGGACCCACACCCCTGCCCTCTCCCCTAGGACAAGGAAACACACCCCAGCCCTCTCCCCAGGACCCAGGACACACATCCCTGCCCTCTCCCCTAGGACCAGGAAACACACCCCTGCCCTCACCCCAGTACACACACACCTGCCCTCTCCCCGAGGACCAGGACACACACCCCTGCCCTCTCTCCTAGGACCAGGACACAGACCCAAGCCCTCTCCCCAGGACCAGGATGCACTCCCCTGCCCTCGCCCCAGGACACACACCCCTGCCCTCTCCCCGAGGACCAGGACACACACCCCTGCCCACTCCCCTAGGACCAGGACACAGATTCCAGACCTCTCCCCGGGACCCAGGACACACACCCCTGCCCTCACCCCAGGACACAGACACCTATCCTCTGCCAAGGACACACACCCCTGCCCTCTCCCCAGGACCAGGACACACACCCCTGCCCTCTCCTCAGGACACACACCCCTGCCCTCACCCTGGGTTCTAGGACACACACCCCTGCCCTCTCCCCTGGTTCCAGGAAACACACCCCTGCCCTCTCCCCAGGACACACACCCCTGCCCTCTCCCCGGGTTCTAGGACACACACCCCTGCCCTCTCGCACCAGGACCAGGATACACACCCCTGCCCTCTCCCCAGGACACACACCCCTGCCCTCTCGCCCAAGACACACCCCTGCCCTCTCCACAGGAACAGGACACACACCCCTGCCCTCTCCCCAGGACACAGACCCCTGCCCTCTCCCCGGGTTCTAGGTCACACACCCCTGCCCTCTCCCCTGGTTCCAGGAAACACACCCCTGCCCTCTCCCCAGGACACACAGCCCTGCCCTCTCCCCTAGGACCAGGACACAAACCCATGCCCTCTCCCCAGGACACACATCCCTGCCCTCTTCCCAGGACACACAGCCCTGCCCTCTCCCCTAGGACCAGGACACAAACCCATGCCCTCTCCCCAGGACACACATCCCTGCCCTCTCCCCAGGACACACAGCCCTGCCCTCCCCCCGGGACACACACACCTGCCCTCTCCCCAGGACACACAGCCCTGCCCTCTCCCCGAGTACCAGGACACATACCCCTGCCCTCTCCCCAAGGACCAAGACACACACCCATGCCCTCGCCCAACGACACACACCCCTGCCCTCTCCCCAGGACACACACCCCTGCCCTCTCCCCGAGGACCTGGACACACAGCACTGCTCTCGCCCCAGGACCAGGATACACACCCAAGCCCTCTCCCCAGGACCCAGGACCCACACCCCTGCCCTCTCCCCTAGGACCAGGAAACACACCCCAGGCCTCTCCCCAGGACCCAGGACACACACCCCTGCCCTCTCCCCTAGGACCAGGAAAGACACCCCTGCCCTCACCCCAGGACACACACACCTGCCCTCTCCCAAGGACACACACCCTTGCCCTCTCCCCAGGACCAGGACACACACCCCTGCCCTCGACCCAGGACACATTCCCCTGCCCTCTCACCTTGGACCAGGACACACATCCCTGCCCTCCCCCTTGGACCAGGACACACACCCCTGCCCTCACCCCAGGACACACACACCTGCCCTCTCCCAAGGACACACACCCTTGCCCTCTCCCCAGGACCAGGACACACACCCCTGCCCTCAACCCAGGACACATTCCCCTGCCCTCTCACCTTGGACCAGGACCCACACCCCTGCCCTCTCACCTAGGACCAGGAAACACACCCCAGGCCTCGACCCAGGACACATTCCCCTGCCCTCTCACTTTGGACCAGGACACACATCCCTGCCCTCCCCCTTGGACCAGGACACACAACCCTGCCCTCTCCCCAGGACACACTCCACTGCCCTCTCCCCTCGGACCAAGACACACACCCCGGCCCGCTCCCCTAGGACCAGGACACACACACCTGCGCTCTCCCCTCGGACCAGGACACAGACCCCTGCGCTCTCCCCTCGGACCAGGACGCACACACCTGCGCTCTCCCCTCGGTCCATGACACAGACCCCTGCCCTCTCCCCTTGGAACAAGACACACACCCCTGCCCTCTCCCCTTGGAACAGGACACATACCCATGCCCTCGCCCCAGGACACACACCCCTGCCCTCTCCCTTAGGAACAGGACACATACCCCTGCCCTCGCCGCAGGACACACACCCCTGCCCTCTCCCCATACCAGGACGCACACCCCTGCCCTCTCCCCGAGGGCCAGGACACACACCCCTGCCCTCTCCCCCAGGACCAGGACACAGACCCCATCCCTCTCCCCGGGACCCAGGTCACACACCCCTGCCCTCTCCCCATGACACACACACCTGCCCTCTCCCAAGGACACACACCCTTGCCCCCTCCCCAGGACCAGGACACACACCCCTGCCCTCGCCCTTGGACCAGGACACGCACACCTTCGCTCTCCCCTCGGACCAGGACACAGACCCGTGCGCTCTCCCCTTGGACCAGGACACACACACCTGCGCTCTCCCCTCGGACCAGGACACAGACCCCTGCCCTCTCCCCTTGGACCAGGACACACACCCTTGCCCTCTCCCCAGGAAACACACCCCTGCCCTCTCCCCTAGGACCAGGATACACACCCTTGCCCTCTCCCTTAGGACCAGGACACACACCCCTGCCCTCTCCCCAGGACCAGGACATACACCCCTGCCCTCTCCCCAGGACACACACCCCTGCCCTCTCCCCAGGACCAGGACACACACCCCTGCCCTCTCCCCAGGACACACACCCCTGCCCTCTCCCCTGGTTCCAGGAAACACACCCCTGCCCTCTCCCCAGGACACACAGCCCTGCCCTCTCCCCTAGGACCAGGACACACACCCCTGCCCTCTCCCCGAGTACCAGGACACACACCCCTGCCCTCTCCCCAAGGACCAGGACATACACCCATGCCCTCGCCCCAGGACGCATACCCCTGCCCTCGCCCAGCGACACACACCCCTGCCCTCTCCCCAGGACACACACACCCGCCCTCTCCCCGAGGATCAGGACACACAGCACTGCTCTCGCCCCAGGACCAGGATACACACCCCTGCCCTCTCCCCTAGGACCAAGACACACACCCAAGCCCTCACCCCAGGACCCAGGACCCACACCCCTGCCCTCTCCCCGAGGACCAGGAAACACACCTCAGCTCTCTCCCCGGGACCCAGGACACACACCCCTGCCCTCACCCCAGGACACACACACCTGCCCTCTCCCAAGGACACACACCCTTGCCTTCTCCCCAGGACCAGGACACACACCCCTGCCCTCTCCCCAGGACACACACCCCTGCCCTCTCCCCTAGGGCCAGGACACACACCCCGGCCCTCTCCCCGGGTTCCAGGACACACACGTCTGCCCTCTCCCCAGGACACATACCTCCTCTGTCTCCCCGAGATCCAGGACGCAAACTCCCGCACTCTCCCCAGGACCCATGCAAGCAATCTCCAGCACTTTCTCTTTGTGCAGGCTGAACTCGTCCTCAGCGCTTACCTCATATGCAAAGACGGAAATCTACAACAGGTTCGCTGGGGGTGAGGGGGAATTTTCTGTTGCTCCACAGATCGATGACTAAATCAATGAAGAACAGAAGGGTTTCCCATTGGCCGCCGCCATCTGGTTGATGAGCTGAATGACACCCAACACACATCAACAGGATTACACAGGAAGTTACTGAGTATCACACTGGTCCCTGTCCCCCTCGACTTGGCAGTCATTTCAACCTGACATTGGGAAAGGGAAAATCCATACCCCAGAGATCACCAGTGGCAGTTTTCTTCGAGGTCAACAGTGGGCATCTTTGCTCCACCACTGACCGTGAAATCCGAGGCCATGTGTGTTTGATCAGAAGAGTGAATGCTTAAGGTATGGCTCATTTTTTTTTTATTTTCCAAAACAACCATCCTTTGGGCTTTTTTAGTGCGATGCTGTTAGCCCTGTGGTTGTTGTCAGATTTGTGTACCAGTCAATTAAAAGGAAAACTGGGTTTGTTTAATATTATTCAGATATTGAGCAGTGACTCATGCTCCGCCAAGACCTCTATTATAGAATACTCATTCTCCTGCTCAAGTTCCTCTATGGCCTCACACCTCCCCACCTCTGTCATCTGCTCCAGCCCCACAGCACCTCCAGCAAATCTGTCTTCTTCCCCAGTTGTGTATCTCCATCTTCCTTCACCCCCACATTCAGCGATGGCATTTTCAGCCGGCCTCGCCCTAATCTCTGGAATTCATTCAAGAAATATCCCTGCCTCTCCACCACCACTCCATCTTCACCCTCCTTAAAAGCTATGTCTTTTATCAAGCATTTAGTCAACCTCCCTAATGTCACCTTCCATGACTGTACCAAATTTTGACCAATTACACTCATGCAACGTATCCTGATACATTTCCATCATGCACTATATAAATGCAAAGTGTTGTTATTATAGCCTGTTCCACGTGAAAGCTCTGTCCTATAATCTTGCATTTCAGACACAGAATGACATATGTATCATCATGGCCAGATCCAAGGTCACCTTTCAGTAATGCTGAATGTTCTGCTGATGTTGCAGTTTCATTTGGCTGTCTTGAATCGGTTAATTCTAACACATCATTTCAGGCGATTGGGTCAAACAACAAAATAACTTTCGCTAATCATGCATTGTGCAATCGCTTGAACGGAGCGTCTTCACAAACTAGGGATCATTGTAGCAAATAATCAGATGGAATATGTGAATGGAGACCACACAAGAGACAAATGTTTCGAGTGGTGATTGAGTGGCATCCATCTGTTACTTTCAAGGTTATTTTTATTTATTTATTTAGAGATACAGCACTGAAACAGGCCCTTCGGCCCACCGAGTCTGTGCCGACCATCAACCACTATTTATACCAATCCTACATTAATCCCATATTCCTACCACATCCCTACCTTCGCTCAATTCCCCTACCACCTACCTACACTAGGGGCAATTTACAATGGCCAATTTACCTATCAATCGACAAGTCTTTGGCTGTGGGAGGAAACCAGAGTACCCGGCGAAAACCCACGCGGTCACAGGGAGAATTTGCTAACTCTGCACAGGCAGTACCCAGAGTCAAACCCAGGTCGCTGGAGCTGTGAGGCTGCAGTGCCAACCACTGCGAAACTGTGCCGCCCCTAACCGGGGTTAGTAGGCAGTTTGATTCAGTGATATCTCCTTAGCATATTGCGGAAATATTGAACAATTGTAATAACTATTAACATTTTTCACTGCAGATAATCAGAGCTTCGACTCACATTGCTAACACATAATACAATGAATCATTTGTGAAATTGGTGCAGGTTTATTCCACAAATATTTGCAGTGTCTTTACAGTTGGTGCATCCAGTGGGCTGCTTGGAATACGTCTGGAAAATTGTACTTGATAACTCTGAAATAATTCATTAAATTATAGTTTTGACAAAAAGCACAATAATAACCTTTACACGGCTATCAGAAAATAGCATGCGTATTAATTTCAGAATGCAGCCAAGGTGCAATATTAGTGGAGATGTAGAGACAAAGCTATCTGGTGAAGGAATTTCAGAGCTGAGGAGGATGAACAGCTGAAGACAGGGACTCAGTTGGTGGGACAAAGGGACATGAAGTTGCACAAGAGGGGATGGTGTACAAGGAGAGGGAAGGACAAGACCATGAAGAGATTTCAACACAACCATGAGAGTTGTAAAATCGGCATGTTGGTGGACAAGGTGCCATTGTAGGCCAGCGACTACGGTGATGATGGGTGAGTTTGTGTTCATGCAAGTCAGGATATGGGTCACAGAGTTTTTAATTAATTGGTCTAGTTGTCATGCTGATGCAATCATATTTTATTTAACTTTTGTCCGTTCCATCAATAGTGATCTCTCCTCAAGGAAATCCTGGAGACATTCCTGCATTCCTCTACTATCTCGACTCAGCTCATGTGAATATAGTGCCCATACTGGTAATGTTACAGGAATTGTAATCCAGAGGCCTGAACTAATGCTCCAGAAACATGAGTTCAAATCCTACAACGGCAATTGGGGGAATTTAAATTCAATTAATTAATAGATCGGGAATAAAAGAACTTGTCTCAGTAATGAAACTACCAGATTGTCATCAAAACCTATCTGGTTCACTAATGTCCTTGAGGGAAGGAAATCTGCTGTCCTTACCTAATGTGGCCTACATGTGACTCCAGGCCCACAGCAATTTATTTGACTCTTAAATGCCGCCCAATATGACCTAGCAAGCCACTCCGTTGTATCAAGCCACCACGAAAAAGTCAAAGATGAATTAAAACCAGACAGACCACCTAGGCATTGAATATGATAAAGGCACAGGCAGCCCAGTCATCACGCAAAGTCCTCCTCACTAACCTCTGGGATCTTATGCCAAAGTTGGGAGAGCTGTCCCATACACTAGTCAAGCAAAAGCCTGACACAGTCATATTCACCGAATAATACTTTACAGCCAATGTCACAGCCACCTCCATCAGAGTCATCCTGTCTCAGTGGCAGGACAGTCCCACCAGAGGTGGTGCCAGAATGGTATGCAGTAGGAAGGGAGAGGCCCTGGGAGTCTCCAGTATTGACCCCAGACTCCATCATGGACAAAGAAACCTCTTGCTGATTACCACTCACCACCCACCCTCAGCTGATGAGTCAGTACTCCTCCATGTTAACACACTTGGAAGAAGCACTGAGGGTAGCAAAAGCACAGAATGTACTCTGAGTGGGGGACTTCAATGTCCATCACCAAGAGTGGCTCGGTAGCACTACTACTGACAGAGCTGGCCAAATCCTGAAAGATATATCTGCCAAACTGGGACGGCGCAGGTGGTGAGAGAACCAACAAGAGGGAAGAACCTACTTAACCTTGTCCTCACCAATCTACCCATCACAGTTGCATCTGTCCATCACAAAGTCCCATCTTCACACTGAATTTGTTCTCCAACATATTGTGTGGCACGACAACCATATTAAATGGGACAGATTTCAGAATAGATCTCGCAACACAAAACTGGAGATCCATGAGGCGCTGTAGGTCATCAGCGGCAAACACATTCTGTAACCGCAAGGCCCGACATATTCCCCATTCTACCATTACCATCAAGCCAGGGGATCAACCCTGGTGCAATGAGTAGTGTGGGACAGCATGCCAGGAGCAGCACCAGGCATACCTAAAAATGAGATGTAAACCCAGTGTAGCTACAACACAGGACTACTTGCATGCCACACAGCAGAAGCAGCATGCAATAGACAGAGCTAAGCGATCCCGCAATCAATGGATCAGATCTAAGCTCTGCAGTCCTACCACATCCAGTTTTGAATGGTGGTGGACAATTAACAACTAACAGGAGGAGGTTCCAAAAATGGTCCCATCCTCAATGATGGGGGAGCCCAGCACATCAGTGCAAAAGATAAGGCTGAAGCATTTCCAACCATCTTCAGCCAGAAGTACCGAGTGGATGATCCATCTCAGCCTCCTCCCGAGGTCCCCACATCACAGATGCCAGTCTTCAGCCAAACCGATTCACTCATGTGATATCAAGAAACAGCTGAAGGCACTAGATACAGCAAAGGCTACGGGCCCTGACAACATTCCAGCAATAGTACTGAAGACCTGTGCTCCCCTATTAGTCGAGCCCCTAGCCAAGCTGTTCCAGTACAGCTACAACACTGGCATCTACCGACAATGTGGAAAATTGCACAGGTATGTCCTGCCCACAAAAAGCAGGACAAATTCAACCCAGCCAATTACTGCCCATCAGTCTACTCTCAATCATCAGTAAAGTGATGGAAGGTGTCATCGACAGTGCTATCAAGCAGCACTTACGTAAAACAACCCACTGACTGGTTTTGTCAGGGCCACTTGGCTCCTGACTTCATTGCAGCCTTGGTCCAAATATGGATAAAAGAGTTTGCGAGGTAATATGAGATTGACTGCCCTTGACATTAAAGTAGCATTTGACCGAGTGTGCATCAAGGACCCCTAGCAAAATTAACGTCAATGGGAATCAGGGGGAAAACTCTCCGCTGGTTGGAGTCATACGTAACACAAAGGAATATGGTTGTGATTGTTGGGGGCCAATAATCTCAGACCTAGGACATCACAACCATCTTCAGCTGCTTCATCAGTGATCTTCCTTTACCAAAATTTGAGAAGTGAGGATGTTTGCTGATGATTGCACAGTGTTCAGCACCATTCACAACTCCTCAAATAATGAAGCAGTCTGTGTCCACATGCAGCAAGACCTGGATAATATTCAGGATTGGGCTAAAAAGTGGCAAGTAACATTAGCACCACACAAGTGCCAGGCAATGGCCATCTCAGAAAAGAGAGAATCTGACCATCTTGCCTTGATATTCAATAGTATTAATATTGTTAAATGCCCCACAGTCAACATTCTGGGGGTTACCATTGACCATTAACTTATCTGTACCAGCCATATAAATATTGTGGCTACAAGAACAGGTCAGAGGCTGGGAATTCTGTGGCAAGTAACTCACCTCCTGAATCCCCAAAGCCTGCCCACCATCTACAAGGCACAAGTTAGGAATGTCATGGAATACTCTCCATTTGCCTTGGTGAGTGCAGCTCCAACAACACTCAAGAAGCTCGACGCCATCCAAGACAAAGCAACCCACTTGACTGACACCCCATTTACCACCTTCAACATCCACCCCCACGCCCCCCGACTACCGACACATAGTGGCAGCAGTGTGTACCATCTACAAAGATGCACTGCAACAACACACCAAGGCTCCATAGATAGCACCTTCCAAACCAGCGACCTCTACCACCTAGAAGGACAAGGGCAGCAGATGCATGGGAACACCACCACCTGCAAGTTCCCCTCCAAGCCACACACCATTTTGACTTGGAACTATATCGCTGTTCCTTCACTTGTCGCTGGATCAAAATCCTGGAACTCCCTTCCTAACAGCACTGTGGGTGTACCTACCCCACACAGACTGCAGCAGTTCAAGAAGGCAGCTCACCACCACCTTCTCAAGGGCAACTAGGGATGGGCAATAAATGCTGGCCTGGCCAGCAATGCCCATATCCCCTGAACAAATATAAAATAAAGCTACAAGTTAACTTCCATTATCTCCAACACAGGACAGCAGTTCACCTACATTTCCTTCAAATCTCCAGAAGCTACAATTCCCCCAACAGAAGAATACATTTTTTTCAGTTAGTTTGCTGGCGCTACACAATTAAAACTGTGTCTGGAATGAGGTGATGCTCATACTCAGGACCGAATGGAAAAGGGACTGCGTTTAAATTATTGTTACCAAAGTTAAAACAACTCTATCAGAGGCAGATTGCATATACCGGTGCACAGTCATTATTACCAACTTTAGTCTCATTAAATCACTAAGTTTCGGTGTATTTTTCAATTGAATGCAATATTAGACTGAGTCACAGATCGATTCTGCTCCAACATTATCCCAGTGAAACAGCCCACAGGATGGCTGTTTTGGGAAATAGGGTTTGGTTTCAGACACTTTGATGTATTTATTTATGTTGCGCCTGACATTTGGCTTCTTGATGCTGACACTGAATTCCTGAAGCGAAACAAGGTCTCTTCTGCAAGTGGAATTCCTGACAATGCCAAAACAGAAAGTTTCAATGAGACACCATGTTGTTCTGGGCACAGAATCAGTTTCAGCCACCTCCCACCTTGTGAATATTAAAAAGCTCCGAGTTGTTGCTCTAATTATACTGGGGTCCTGCTGCTGCTGTACATTGCACTTCTCAGGTCTGAAGTTACACCTTGTTGGAAATGGATACAGTCGCTGCTTTACTGCTCTGCGGTGAGTCTTTCAATCATTTTACACCAAAAGTACAAGATTTACTGGATTGTGATGGAGCTGGGTGAGGAAGTTTCAGAGGCAGAGTGGGGATAAGAGCAGGGATTTAAAGACAATTCAGGGTGTGGGTGGAGCACAGCGGATTGGAAATATATCATATGTGTTTAATTCTGGATGAGTGACAGTGAGAATGTTAATTGTGTCAGTTTTTAGGGTAAGGGTTTGGGACGGAGAGAAGCAGCCCGAGTGGCCGCTACTTACGGTTACCCCTGGCTCGGTTCGAAAGTGTTATTCATGCGTCCCGACAGAGAACGTAATCAGCAGAGTGGGAACCATTTCTGGGCCCCGACACGTAACGGATATCTGAATTTCCCCGGCTCCAAAGCCACCTCCAAGAGGACAGGAAGGTTCTGCCCTCTATGTTTGCCCTCAGACATGGAAAATGTTTACTCTGCTGAAAGGCAAAGCAGAGAGGTGCCCTCGCTCACTTCAGAATTGTGAAATAAACAAGAAAAGGAAATAAATTCAAGGACGTTTTTTGAAAATGCGTCAGTTAAGCATATACAGTTTGAGATTTCACGTGTTTTGTGCTATCGACTCTATAATGCACTGTTAAATTTGCAGCTCTGGACAGGAGGGTGTCCTGTGTATAAGATAAGTCAGGCATGGTGTAAAAGGGGCTGCCATCCATTAAGCTTGGCGGCTGGTGTGGAGACAGGGGCATGGGGCACGCAAAATCTGAAAGTTTGCCAGTTTGCTGCTGGGTTCCCGCCTCTGGCCACTTTGCCCAGATGCCACTTGACAATGGGAGCCCAGAGCTGCAAGAGAACTGAAGGAGTTTTAATGGTTATTGGTAGAAAATAGCAAGGCAGCTGTCTTCCCTTGTCCCAACCTTGCCATTGAGTGAGGATTTCCTGGAGACAGATTGTCTAATCTTCATGGGACTAATCCAGTGGCAGCCATTTCCCTGAGATTGATGCATTACTTCCCTGCTGCATTCCTATTGGTGCAGCAGAGAGGGCTACCAGACTCCTTTCCAGTGGCCCATGCTGTATTCACCTCCGGAACCCACCTGCTGTCCCTAATTGGCCATCGCTCGTTAAATTAAGCTGGAGGGCATGCTGCAGCAGTGAGGGCAGGTTGGCACCCGGAAATGGTCCCTCTTCCAGAATATTTTCAATGTCGGCCATCAATTTCAGTCAGTTGCACAGCAGGCATTCTGGGATTGAAATTAGACATGGACGGAAATGCAAGACATGTCAGATCACATTGCACACCTATTAGACACCCTGCCCAATATTCAGTTTCATAAAATCTGTAAGCTAGTTTGGAAATGGCATAGAACTGACTTGCATCATGGAAGGCACTGGTATAACATTGATCTTTCCTCCTTTTAGCAATTTATGGGACTGCGTGGACTGTTTCTCAAGGTTAGTGTGAACATTTATCACTAAAATGGTGACATTGAGCAGCTGATCTTCTATGCCGTTAAATCATTGCATTAGTTTTTAAGTAAAGGGCACTTCGTTGATAGTTTGGCTACCCGAATGGCAGCAGCAGAAAACAATGTCAGACAGACCCCACCTCCAGGAAGATCGCTCAGATGTGAGATTTTCTAATTTTGCTCCCGCACCAGCCTCCAAACCTATCTCCATGGAACTGGGAGGAGTCGGCCATGGATACTCCCTTCCAGGCTGGAAAACAATCTTTCACCACTAACTCTCTGTTTTCTCTTCTCGCCAATTTTATATCACACTGCCACTGACCCTTTAATCCCATGGGCTTCAATTTTGTGAACAAGTTTACAATGTGTACTTTATCCAAACCCTTTCGAAATTTCAGGCTGGAATTTATCTGGCCCTTGGAGACGGGCTGGGAGGAGGAGGAAGAGACAGAATTGTGTGGGGTGGTGTCGGGTGCCGTGGCATTTGATCCATTGAGAGGTCAATTGAGCCACTTAGGCGGCTTATTAAAGGGCCACTTCCTGCCTCTGCTGACATTTAGCCAATGTCAGAGGGGCCTGCTACTGCATGGAGCCTCCTCGCAGGCTCAGGTGCGGAGGGAGGTGAGGATGGTGAGGGGGGGTCCCTCCTCTGGGGGAAATTCATGGCCCAGAGAGGGCCACCCCAGCGGCAATGGCCGCTCCTATGGCAAGACCCCCCACCATCTTTCACGAGGTGACTGGCACCCTGGTCCTGAAACCACCTCCTCCTTCACTGCTCCAGACCTCTTGCAGTACTTGCAGTCCTGGCCGCTCCCAGAGACCTGCTGAACTATCGCCCTCTGATTCTCCAGCAGTTCTTGTGGCGGGATCTTGTCCCTTCAATGGGACAGCATCCCCGACGGAGGGCAGTTATTTGCCTGCCTGCCGTTGAATTCAGCAGGGGGACTAATAGAGGGTCGAGGCAGGGTCAACCCCCCACCTTCTGGCCCGTTGCTGGAATGTCCTTCGCAGAGATAAAATTCAGCTGTTCGTATACCTTAATCAACTTTCCCCTTTATTTAATTAAATAACTCAATCAAGTTAGTAAAACAGGATTTACCTTTAACACATCATTGACTGTTATTTATTAATTCATATTGTTCGAAGCAGCAAACAAATTGAGTCTCGGATTATTGTTTCTAAATGCTCCCCTGTCGTCACTGTTAGGCTGACTGGCCTGGAATTTATCATCTCCACTTTGTTGAACAGGGATGTAACCTTTGCCATCTCCCCTTTTTCTGACATCGCTCCCGTATGTGAGGAGAATTAGAAGATCATGCTTGAGCCTCTACTATCTCTCCAAGTTCTTCCATCGGCAACCTTCGATGCACAGAAACCAAACTGGGTGACATCTCCTCTTTATCTCGTATTCTTTCCAAGTTCTTCACTAGTTTCTGCTTTACTGCTATTCTTTATTCTTAACCTCAACACTCCATTTACTTTTTGTAGTTGGTTTTACAGCTGTCATTCAAGCCAATGCCTGGTCTGCTATACTCTCAGTCAGAGTCTTTTCCTCTGTATTCGCTTTGCATACCCCAACAGGTCCTATGGGTTTTACATTGCAATTTCCAGCATTCTGAACAATAATGACCCATTTTATGGCAATGTCATCGAGTCATAAAGTTATACAGCACAGAAATAGGCCCTTCGGCCCATCATGTCCGCGCCAGCCATCAAGCACCTATCTATTCTAATCCCATTTTCCAGCATTTGTCCCGTGGCCTTGTATGCTATAGCGTTTCAAGTGCTCATCTAAATACTTCTTAAATGTTGTGAGGGTTCCTGCCTCTGCCTGCAGGCACTGTGTTCCCCTTACCTTAAATCTATGCCCCCTGGTTATTGACCCCTCCGCTAAGGGAAAAAGTTTCCTTCTATCTACCCTATCTATGCCCCTCATAATTTTGTATACCTCAATCAGGTGCCTTCTCTGCTCGAAGGAAAACAACCCTAGCCTATCCAGTCTTTCTTCACAGCTGAAATGCTCCAGCCCAGGCAACATCCTTGTGAATCTCCTCTGTACCCTCTCCAGTGCAATCACATCCTTCCTATAGTGTGGCAACCAGAACTTTACACCGTACTCCAGCTGTGGCCTAACTGGCATTTCATACAGCTCCATCATAATCTCCCTGCTCTTATATTCTATGCCTCGGCTAATAAAGGCAAGTATCCAATATGCCTTCCTTACCACCTTATCTACATGTGCTGCTGCCTTCAGTGATCTATAGACAAGTACACCAAGTCCCTCTGACCCTCTGTACTTCCTAGGGTCCTACCATAAAGAACAAAGAACAGTACAGCACAGGAACAGGCCATTCGGCCCTCCATGCTTGCGCCGATCATGATGCCTGTCTAAACTAAAACCTTCTGCACTTCCAGGGTCCATATCCCTCTATTCCCATCCTATTCATGTATTTGTCAAGATGCTTCTTAAACGTCGCTATCGTACCTGCTTCCACCACCTCCCCCGGCATCAAGTTCCAGGCAATCACCACCCTCTGTGTAAAAAAAACTTGCCTTGCATATCCCCTCTAAACTTTTCCCCTCGCACCTTAAACCTATGTCCCCTAGTAACTGACTCTTCCACCCTGGGGAAAAAGCTTCTGACTATCCACTCTGTCCATGCCACTCATAACTTTGTAAACCTCTATCATGTCACCCCTCCACCTCCGTCGTTCCAGTGAAAACAATCCGAGTTTATCCAACCTCTCCTCATAGCTAATACCCTCCAGACCAGGCAACATCCTGGTAAACCTCTTCTGTACCCTCTCCAAAGCCTCCACGTCCTTCTGGTAGTGTGGCGACCAGAATTGCACGCAATATTCCAAGTGTGGCCTAACTAAGGTTCTGTACAGCTGCAGCATGACTTGCCAATTTTTATACTCTATGCCCGAACCGATGAAGGCAAGCATGCCGTATGCCTTCTTGACTACCTTATCCACCCGTGTTGCCACTTTCAGTGATCTGTGAACCTGTACGCCCAGATCTCTCTGCCTGTCAATACTCCGAAGGGTTCTGCCATTTACTGTATACTTCCCACCTGCATTATTATATTTCCTTGCCTTGTTAGTCCTCTCAAAATGCATCATCTCACGCTTCTCAGGTTTAAATTCCATTTGCCACTGCTCTGCCCATCTTACCAGCCTAACTATATCGTCCTGTAATCAAAGGATTTTCTCCTCACTATTTACGACACCACCAATTTTCATGTCATCTGCAAACTTACTGATCATACCTTCTATATTCACATCTAAATCATTAATGTACTCTACAAACAGCAAGGGTCCCAGCACCGATCCCTGCAGTTCACCACTTGTTACAGGCTTCCAATCGCAAAAACAACCCTCGACCATCACCCTCTGCCTCCTGCCACTAAGCCAATTTTGGATCCAATTTGCCAAATTGCCCTGGATCTCATGGGCTCTTAACTTCTTGACCAATCACCTTATCAAAAGTCTTACCTTCCTCTTACCTTCCGGGAGCGGAGCAGAACAGACCTGTGGGAGAACGCCGGGAGCGGACCCAATAAATCGACCCCGAGGATCGAGACCCAGTCTCTTACCTTCCCGGAGCGGAGAGGACCGGAGCGGAGAGCAGTTGAATCTCTTCCAGCGCGCCGGAGTTTTGAAAAAAAGGTAAACAGTGATGTCAGAGGAGAGCTGCAATGTGATTGGTTGGTGAGTAGCAGCTGTTGAAAGTTTTTTTGGGGGAAAAAAATATCTGGTGATAAGGTGAGTACTACTAAAGTGTTTTTTTTAAGGACTTTAGATTGAAGTGGGTAGAACAAGGCCCCTAGTATAATTAGTATTTTTTAATTAAGGGAGTAACTAATTAACCTAAGGGTAAGTCATGGCAGGAGAGGTCAGCCCCGTGATATGCTCCTCCTCCGCTATGTGGGAAATTAGGGACGCTTCCAGTGTCCCTGATGACCATGTGTGCAGGAAGTGTATCCAGCTGCAGCTACTGGCTACCCGCATTACGGAGCTAGAGCTGCGGGTGGTTTCACTGTGGAGCATCCACGACGCTGAGGAAGACATGGATAGCACGTTTAGTGAGGTGGTCACACCGCAGGTAATGGCTGCACAGGCAGAAAAGAGATGGGTGACCACCAGACGGAGTAGTAGGCGCAGGCAGGTAGTGCAGGAGTCCCCTGTGGCCATCCCCCTCTCAAACAGATATACCACTTTGGATACTCTTGGGGGGGGGGAGGGGGGATGGGATGACCTCCCAGGGGAAAGCAGCAACAGCCATGTTCGTGGCACCACGGAGGGCTCTGCTGCACAGCAGGGGAGGAAAAGGGTTGGAAGAGCTATAGTGATAGGGGATTCTATCGTAAGGGATACAGATAGGCGTTTCTGTGGCCACAAACGAGACTCCAGGATGGTATGTTGCCTCCCTGGTGCTAGGGTCAAGGATGTCTCGGAGCGCCTGCAGGACATTCTGAAAGGGGAGGGTGAGCAGCCAGAGGTCATGGTCCATATTGGTACTAACGACATAGGGAGGAAGAGAGATGAGGTCCTGCAAAGTGAATATAGGGAATTAGGCAGAAGGTTAAAAAGCAGGACCTCTAGGGTTGTAATCTCAGGATTACTCCCTGTGCCAAGTGCTAGTGAGGGTAGGAATAGGAGGATAAGGCAACTGAATGCATGGCTGAAGAGCTGGTGTAGGCGGGAGGGCTTCAGCTACTTGGATCATTGGGATCTCTTCTGGTGCAGAGGTGACCTGTACAAGAAGGACGGGTTGCATCTAAACTGGAGGGGGACCAATATCCTTGCTGGGAGGTTTGCAACTAGTCTTGCAGTGGGGTGGGACCCAAAGTAGTAGTCTGTCAGATGAGATAGTTGAGGCAAATGTAGAGGTTAAAGCAAGTCCAGTAAGCAGGCCGGGCTGGGGCAGGACAGGGAGCATGGAAGGTCTGGTAGGCTAAACTGCATTTACTTTAATGCAAGAAGCCTTACAGGTAAGGCAAATGAACACAGAGCATGGATCGGTACATAGGATTGTGATATTATAGCTATTACAGAAACGTGGTTGAGGGATGGGCAGGACTGGCAGCTCAATGTTCCGGGGTACCGATGCTTCCGGCGTGACAGAGGTGGAGGTAAGAGAGGAGGGGGAGTTGCACTATTGATTAGGGAGGACATCACAGCAGTACTTAGAGAGGATATCCCGGGGGGAACGTCCAGCGAGGCCATGTGGGTAGAGAATATGAGATTATACTATAGGGCCCCCAATAGTCAGAGGGAATTGGAGGAGCATATATGTAGGGAATCACAGATAAGTGTAAGAATTACAGGGTTGTAATAGTAGGTGATTTTAACTTCCCTAATATTGACTGGGACTGCCTTCGTGCTAAGGGGTCAGATGGGGAAGAATTTGTTAAGTGTGTCCAAGGATAGTTTTCTGAAGCAGTATGTGGATGGCCCTAGTACTGAAGGGGCTACACTCGACCTCCTCTTGGGAAATGAGGATGGGCAGGTTGTTGATGTGTCAGTGGAGGAGCAATTTGGGACCAGTGACCATAACTCTATTAGCTTCAAGATAGTTATGGAAAAGGATAGGACTGGTCCTCCGGTTGAAGTCCTAAATTGGGGGAAGGCTAATTTCGATGGCATCAGACAGGAACTCTCAAACGTTGCATGGGAGAGGCTGTTTACAGGTAAAGGGACATCTGGCAAGTGGGAGGCTTTTAAAAGTGAGATAGGAAGAGTTCAGGGCTGGCAAGTTCCTGTTAGATGGAAGGGCAAGGCTGGCAAGTTTAGGGAACCTTGGTTGACGGATATTGAGGGTCTGGTCAGGACAAAGAAGGAGGCATATGTCAGGTATAGGCAGCTGGGATCGAGCGAGTCCCTCGAGGAGTAGCAGGGATGTAGGAGTACACTTAAGGAAATTAGGAGGGCAAAAAGGGGCCATGAGATTTCCCAGGCAGATACGATAAAGGAGAATCCTAAAAGATTCCTAAAAGGGCGGCACAGTGGCGAAGTGGTTAGCACTGCAGCCTCACAGCTCCAGCGACCCGGGTTCGATTCTGGGTACTGCCTGTGCGGAGTTTTCAAGTTCTCCCTGTGACCGCGTGGGTTTCCGCCGGGTGCTCCGATTTCCTCCCACAGACAAAGACTTGCAGGTAGATAGGTAAATTGTCCATTGTAAATTGCCCCTAGTGTAGGTAAGTGGTAGGAGAATGGTGGGGATGTGGTAGGGAAAGTGGGATTCGTATAAATGGGTGGTTGTTGGTCAGCACAGACACAGTGGGCCGAAGGGCCTGTTTCAGTGCTTTATCTCTCTATGACTAAGTATATTAAGAGTAAAAGGGTAGCTAGGGAGCGAGTAGGTCCCCTTAAGGATCAGTGTGGTAATCTTTGTGTGGAGCCATGAGAAATGGGCGATGTCTTAAATGAATACTTCTTTTCTGTATTTCCCGTGGAGAAGGTCATGGAAGTGAGTGAGTTCAAGGGAGGGAACACTGATATCCTGGAGCATATCAACATTATAAAGGAGGTGGTGTTGGAGGTTTTGAAGCGTATTAAGGTGGATAAATCCCCAGGGCCTGACCAGGTGCATCCTGGGAAACAAGGGAGGAGATTGCTGGGGCCCTGGCAGAGATTTTTGTGTCATCGTTATCCACGGGTGAGGTACCAAAAGACTGGAGGATAGCTAATGTTGTGCCTTTATTTAAGAAGGGCAGCAGGGATAAGCCAGGGAACTACAGGCCGGTGAGCCTCACATCAGTGGTGGGAAAGTTATTGGAAGGGATTTTGAGAGACAGGATTTATATGCATTTGGAAAGGCAAGGTCTGATTAGGGATAGTCAGTATTGCTTTGTACGTGGGAAATCGTGTCTCATGAATTTGATTGAGTTTTTTGAGGGGGCGACCAAGAGGATTGACAAGGGCAGGGCGATGGATGTTGTCTACACGGACTTTAGCAAGGCCTTTGACAAGGTCCCACATGGTAGGCTGGTCCAGAAGGTTCGAACACATGGGACCCAGGGTGAGCTAGCAAATTGGCTTGGTGACTGGAGGCAGAGGGTGGTAGCGGAGGGTTGTTTTTCAGATTGGAGGCCGGTGACCAATGGTGTGCCACAGGGATCAGTGCTGGGCCCTCTGTTGCTTGTTATATATATTAATGACTTGGATGTGAATGTAGGGGGACATGATTCGTAAGTTTGCAGATGACACCAAAATGGGCGATATAGTGGACAGTGAAGAAGGTTGTCTAAGGTTACAACAGGATATAGATCAACTGGGAAAGTGGGCAAGAGATTGGCAAATGGAATTTAATGCAGACCAGTGTGAAGTGATGCTAGGGCAGGACATTTACAGTGAATGGCAGGGCCCTGGGGAGTGTTGTTGAGCAGAGAGACCTTGGGGTGCAAGTAGTTTGTTCCCTGAAAGTGGCAACACAGGTAGACAGGGTGGTGAAGAAGGCGTCTGGCATGCTTGCCTTCGTTGGCTGAGGCATTGAGTACAAGAGTTGGGACATCATGTTCATGTTACAATTGTACATGACGTTGGTTCGGCCGTATTTGGAGTACTGTGTGCAGTTCTGGTCGCCGCACTACAGGAAAGATGTGATTAAGCTAGAGAGGGTGCAGAAAAGATTCACAAGGATACTGCCTGGATTGGAGGGCCTGAGTTACAAAGAGAGATTGGATAGGCTGGGTCTGTTTTCCCTGGAGCGAAGGAAGCTGAGAGGGGACATGATAGAGGTATATAAAATTATGAGAGGCATAGACAGGGTAGATAGCCAGAGTCTGTTTCCCATGGTAGGGGTGACTAAAACTAGAGGGCATAGATTTAAGGTGAGAGGGAGGAGGTTTAAAGGGGATCAAAGGGGTAAATATTTCTCACAAAGAATAGTGGGTATCTGGAATGAGCTGCCTGAGGAGGTGGTGGAGGCAGGAACAGTAGCGACATTTAAGAGGCATCTGGACAGGTACTTGAATGAACAAGGCATAGAGGGATATGGAATTAATGCAGGCAGTTGGGATTAGTATAGATAGGCATTATGGTCGGCATGGACGCGGTGGGCCTGTTTCTATGCTGTACGACTCTATGACTCTAACTAGCGTTTTATACTGCACTCCATCTGGTGCAGATACACCCAAAGTGCTGTTCGGGTGAGAGTTCCAGGATTTGGATCCAATGTCAGCGAAGGAACGGCGATATAGTTTCAAATCAGGATGATGTGTGACTTGGAGGGGGACTTGCAGGTGATGGGTGTTCCCATGCGTCTGCTGCCCTCGTTCTTCTAGGTGGTAGAGGTCGTGGATTTGAAAGTGCTGTCAAAGGAACCTTGGTGAGATGCTGCAGTGCACCATGTAGATGGTACACACTGCTGCCACTGTGAACTGGTGGTGGAGGAAGTGAATATTTAAAGTAATGTGAGAATACTTCAGTGTGATTGCTTGCTTACCCACGTGCTGTTCCATATTTCACTTGAAAGTTCATCATTTTGTGTCCCCTTAAATTCTCTTTATTATTTATGCATAACATTTTTATTCAATGCAATTCTGATTCCTTCAGTGTTGATATCCTTTACTAGTGCTAGCATGTAAATGAATTCACCGGAGAATGAATACAACACTTGCGTAGTGACTCGGTGCGAGTAACGGTAACAGGTAAGCGAGATTTGATCATCTTTTTGCAACATAACAAGTGAAAAGATTAAATGACAGGAACAAAACAAAATAGAACTCTCAGTTTGATGAAGATTTCTGGCTGAATTGTACACGACTGTTGAATATGTTTTAGTCAGCTAACATCACCACAACTAAAAACAACTAATTGTATAATTTATTGCAGTGAGAGGAGCAGAAGATTGTTTTACAAACATCTGAAATGAACTGTGAATCACAGCTCACCCTGCTGCTAAAAGATTGCTGTAATCAGGAGCCAATGGGAAGTCAGTAAAAATTATCTGGCAAGAGTCCATTTCCATGACATGCATAGATAATTAAACGAAAACCTAAAAGGCAGCTACAAATCAGATTCTCTGATTCTGGGCAGAGTTGCTGACAGAATACAAGGATGCCAAGCAGATTGATTGACAGAGGCATCAGGACACAGAGTCAGGCTGACATCCCCAATCAGTTCGTACTGGTGGACCCAGATCAGTATCCCTAATGACATGTACTCACCCTGTTCATAGAGTCATAGAGTTATACAGCACGGAAACAGGCCCTTCGGCCCATTGTGTCTGTGCCGGCCAAACAGCGCCCAACTATTCTAATCCCATATTCGTGCACTTGGCCCATAGCCCTGTATGCTATGGCGTTTCAAGTGCTCATCTAAATACTTGTTAAATGTTGTGAGGGTTCCTACCTCCACTACCTCTTCAGGCAGTGTGTTCCAGATTCCAACCAACATCTGGGTGAAAAAAGGTTTCCTCAAATCTCCCCAAACCTCCTGCACCCTACCGTAAATCTATGCGCCTGGTTCTTGACCCCTCCGCTAAGGGAGAAAGGTTAGATAGGAGGAAACTATCAATGCCCCTCATAAATCTGTTACACGTTGCTTTTGGCCCCTTTACCTTCATGCATCTTTCTAACCTATTATTACATTTTCACATACTTTCTGCTTCAATCAGCAGCCTCACAACACTCCCTCTTACCTTTTAGCTCTATCTATAGCCACTTGTTTTACATTCCTCAATGTAGACGGTGGACTAGTGGTTTTAACACTGGACTAGTAACCCAGAGACCCAGGGTATTTCTCTGGGGACATGGGTTCGAATCCCACCACGGCAGAAGGTGGAATTTGAATTTAACTAATAAATCTGGAATTAAAAGCTAGTCTAATGATGGCCATGAAACCATTGTCGATTGTTGTAAAAAAAACCCATCTGGTTCACTAATGTCCTTTAGGGAAAGAAATCTGCTGTTCTTACCTGGTCTGGCCTGCATGTGACTCCAGACCCACAGCAATGTGGTTAACTCTTACATGCCCTCTGAAATGGCCTAGCAAGCAACTCAGTTGTACCTAACCGCAACGAAGTCCATAAAAAGGAGTGAAACTGGACGGACCACGTGGCATCGACCCAGGCACCGGAAACGACAACGTCAAACCCAGCCCTGTCGACCCTGCAAAGTCGTCCTTCCTAACATCTGGGGGCTTGTGCCAAAGTTGGGAGAGCTGTCCCACAGACTAGTCAAGCAACAGCCTGACATAGTCATACTCACGGAATCATACCTTACAGACAATGTCCCAGACACTGCAATCGCTATCCCTGGGCAGGACAGACGCACCAGAGGTGGTGGCACAGTGGTATACAGTAGGGAGGGAGTTGCCCTGGGAGTCCTCAACATCGACTCCGGACCCCATGAAGTCTCATGGCATCAGGTCAAACATGGGCAAGGTAAGCTCCTACTGATTACCACCGACCGCCCTCCCTCAGTTGATGACTCAGTACTCCTCCATGTTGAACACCACTTGGAGGAAGCGCTGAGGGTGGCAAGGGCACAAAATATACTCTGGGTGGGGGACTTCAATGTCCATCACCAAGAGTGGCTCGGTAGCACCACAGCTGGCCGAGTCCTAAAGGACATAGCTGCTAGACTGGGTCTGCAGACTGGTGGTGGGGGAACCAACACGAGGGAAAAACATTCTTGACCTCATCCTCGCCAATCTGCCTGCCGCAGATGCATCTGTCCATGACAGTATTGGTAGGAGTGACCACCGCACAGTCCTTGTGGAGACGAAGTCCCGCCTTCACATTGAGGATACTGTCCATCATGTTGTGGGGCACTCTCACCGTGTTAAATGGGATAGATTTCGAACAGATCAAGCAATGCAAAATTGGGCATCCATGAGGCGCTGTGGGCCATCAGCAGAATTGTACTCAACCACAATCTGTAACCTCATCCCCCAGCTTATCCCCCACTCTACCATTACCATCAAGCCAGGAGACCAACCCTGGTTCAATGAAGAGTGCAGGAGGGCATGCCAGGAGCAGCACCAGGCATACCTCAAAATGAGGTGTCAACCTGGTGAAGCGACAACACAGGACTACTTGTATGCCATACTGCGTAAGCAGCATGCGATAGACAGAACTAAGCGATCCCATAACCAACGGATCAGATCTAAGCTCTGCAGTCCTGCCACATCCACCCGTGAATGGTGGTGGACAATTAAACAACTAACTGGAGGAGGTGGCTCCACAAATATCCTCATCCACAATGATGGGGGAGCCCAGCACATCAGTGCGAAAGATAAGGCTGAAGCATTTGCAACAATCTTCAGCCAGAAGTGCCGAGTTGATGATCCATCTCGACCTCCTCCTGAAGTCCCCAGCATCACAGATGCCAGACTTCAGCCAATTCGATTCACTCCGCGTGATATCAAGAAACGACTGAAGGCACTGGATACTGCAAAAGCTATGGTCCCTGACAATATTCCGGCAATAGTACTGAAGACCTGTGCTCCAGAACTTGCCGCGACCCTCGCCAAGCTGTTCCAGTACAGCTAGCACACTGGCATCTACCCTGCAATGTGGAAAATTGCCCAGGTATGTCCTGTACACAAAAGGCAGGACATGTCCAACCCGGCCAATTACCGCCCCATCAGCCTACTCTCAATCATCAGTAAAGTGATGGAAGGTGTCATCAACAGTGCCATCAAGCGGCACTTGCTTAGCAATAACCTGCTCAGTGACGCTCAGTTTGGGTTTCGCCAGGGCCACTCAGCTCCTGACCTCATTACAGCCTTGTTTCAAACATGGACAAAAGAGCTGAACTCAAGAGGTGAGGTGAGAGTGACTGCCCTTGACATCAAGGCAGCATTTGACCGAGTATGACATCAAGGAGCCCTAGCAAAACTGAGGTCAATGGGAATCGGGGGGGAAACCCTCTGCTGGCTGGAGTCATACCTACCGCAAAGGAAGATGGCTGTGGTTGTTGGAGGTCAATCATCTGAGCTCCAGGACATCACTGCAGGAGTTCCTCAGGGTAGTGTCCTAGGCCCAACTATCTTCAGCTGCTTCATCAATGACCTTCCTTCAATCATAAGGTCAGAAGTGGGGATGTTCGCTGATGATTGCATAATGTTCAACACCATTCGTGACTCCTCAGATACTGAAGCAGTCCATGTAGAAATGCAGCAAGACCTGCACAATAGCCAGGCTTGGGCTGATAAGTGGCAAGTAACATTCGCGCCACACTAGTGCTGGGCAATGACCATCTCCAACAAGAGAGAATCTAACCATCTTCCCTTGACATTCAACGGCATTACCATCGCTGAATCCCCTACTATCAACATTCTAGGGGCTACCATTGACCAGAAACTGAACTGGAGTAACCATATAAATACCGTGGCTTCAAGAGCAGGTCAGAGGCGAGGAATCCTGAGACGAGTAACTCAACTCCTGACTCCGCAAAGGTAGTCCACCATCTACAAGGCACAAGTCAGGAGTGTGATGGAATACTCTCCACTTGCCTGGATGGGTGCAGCTGCAACAACACTCAAGAAGCTCGACACCATCCAGGACAAAGCAGCCCGTTTGATTGGCACCCTATCTACAAACATTCACTCCCTCCACCACCGATGCACAGTGGCAGCAGTGTGTACCATCGACAAGATGCACTGCAGCAATGCACCAAGGCTCCTTAGACAGCATCTTCCAAACCCGCGACCTCTACCAACTAGAAGGACAAGGGCAGCAAATACGTGGGAACACCGCCATCTGCAAGTTCCCCTCCAAGTCACACACCATCCTGACTTGGAACTATATCACCGTTCCTTCACTGTCGCTGGGTCAAAATCCTGGAACTCCCTTCCTAACAGCACTGGGGTTGTACCTACCCCACATGGACTGCAGCGGTTCAAGAAGGCAGCTCACCACCACCTTCTCAAGGGCAATTAGGGATGGGCAATAAATGCTGGCCTGGCCAGTGATGCCTGCATCCCATGAATGAATAAAAAAAAAATCTCCTCCTAGTTTTAAACACTTCTGGGTCGGTAGTGGAGATGGGAGCAGGAATTGATGAGCGAGAAACAGATATGTAAGTGAGTGGGCAAATTGAGTTCATGTGAGGTCATCTATTTCTGTTCCAAGAAAGATAAATCAGAGTATTTTCTAAATTGTGAGGAGCTAGAAACTGTGGAAGAGAAAAAGTGGGTGCTAATATACACACCATTTAAAAACTAGTGGACCGGTATAAAAACCAACAAAAAAGACTAATGTGACAGGTTCAAGTGCACTATCTTTTCTAGTCCCAATCTCCACAGGTCACATCATATATTTTAAAAATGTTTACCCAGTTACCGATTAAGTCAATCTTATACTCTAATCTTTACCCCAGAATAAAATACACAAACCAGGTTTTTTAAGAAACACCAAAATTATCAATTTATCAAACAAGACTTATCCAGTAACGAAGCAAAGCATTAACACACTGATTGAAATATAAAAGTTCCCTTTTTAAATTCCCCACTCACATCGACACTGAAAAAAGTATAGAGATCCTTTCTGCAGAGGTCTGTTACAAAAAAAGAACAAAAAAAGAATACTTTGGCCAAATATTTCCTAATTCTTGAAGAGAAAAGAAGATATGAAAGGAAATATGAAAGTGTTTTTCTGAATGGAGGGATGTGACTAGTGATGTTCCGCAGGGATCAGTGCTGGGGCCTTTGCTGTTTGTAGTATATATAAATGATTTGGAGGAAAGTGTAGCTGGTCTGATTAGTAAGTTTGCGGACGACATAAAGGTTGGTGGAGTTGCGGATAATGATGAGGATTGTCAGAGGATACAGATCGGTTGGAGACTTGGGCGGAGAAATGGCAGATGGAGTTTAATCCGGACAAATGTGAGGTAATGCATTTTGGAAGGCCTAATGCTGGCGGGAGGTATGCAGTAAATGGCAGAACCCTTAGGAGTATTGACAGGCAGAGAGATCTGGGCGTACAGGTCCACAGGTCACTGAAAGTGGCAACGAAGGTGGATAAGGTAGTCAAGAAGGCATACGGATATGAGCAGCATGGACAGAGTGGATAGTCAGAAGCTTTTTCCCAGGGTGGAAGAGTCAGTTACTAGGGGACATAGGTTTAAGGTGCGAGGGGCAAAGTTTAGAGGGGATGTGTGAGGCAAGTTTTTTACACAGAGGGTGGTGAGTGCCTGGAACTTGCTGCCAAGGGAGGTGGTGGAAGCAGATACGATAGGGACATTTAAGAGACATCTTGACAAATACATGAATTGGAAGGGAATAGAGGGATTAGGGCCCCGGAAGTGCAGAAGGTGTTAGTTTCGGCAGGCATCAAGATCGGCACAGGCTTGGAGGGCCGAATGGCCTGTTCCTGTGCTGTACTGTTCTTTGCTCTTTGAAGTCAGTTGTCCCTTTTGGTCTGGTGTCCGGGTAAACGGAGACGAGTCACTGGGATTTTTCCTCAAGCAGTTCTTTTCAGGCGGCGTTGAGAATTAATCTGGCATGCTTTTCCAGCTTCTCAGGAGATGTAGCACAAAGGATTTTAGTTTGCCCAAACTGGATCATTGCAGGGTTTCTTCAAAGAGGTAGGGAAAGAGGTGGGCTGGGCGGTTTCTTTGGCAGGCAAAACATAGGAGCAGGAGTAGGCCATTCAGCCCTTCGAGCCATTCAACACGATCATGGCTGATCATCCACTTCAATGCCTTTTTCCCCACACTATCCCCATATCTCCTTATATCATTTGTATTAAGAAATCTGTCAATCTCTGCATTAAACATACTCAATGACTGAGCTTCCACAACCCTCTGGGATAGAGAATTCCAAAGATTCACAACCCTCTGAGTAAAGAAATTTATCCTCACCTCTGTCCTTCATGGCTTCCCCCTTATTTTGAAATTGTGTCCCCTGGTTCTAGACTCCCCATCCAGGGGAAACATCTTACCTGCATCTAACCCGTCTATCCCTTCATGTATTTTGTAGGTTTCAATGAGATCAACTCTCATTCTTCAAAACTCTAGAGAATACAGACCCAGTTTCCCCAATCTCTCTTCATAGGACAGTCCCGCCATCCCGGGAACAAGTCTGATGAATCTTCGTTGCACTCCCTCTATAGCAATAATATCCTTCCTAAGGTAAGGGGACCGAAACTGCACACAGTACTCCAAGTGTGGTATAACCAAGGTTCTATACAATTGAAGCAAGAATTCACTACTCCTGTACTCCAATCCTCTTTCGATAAAGGCTAACATACCATTAGCCTTCCTAATTGCTTGCTGCACCTGCGTGTTAGCTTTCAGTAACTTATTGACAAGGACACCTAGGTCCCTTTGTACATCTACATTTTCTAATTACTTACCATTTAAGAAATACTCTGCACATCTATTCCTCCTACCAAAGTGGATAACCTCACGTTTTTCCACATTATATTCCATCTGCCATGTTCTTGCCCACTCACTAAGTCTGTATAAATCCACTTGAAGCTGCTTTGCATCTTCCTCACAACACACATTCCCACCTAGTTTTGTGTCATCTGCGAACTTGGAAATATTACATTTAGTCCCCACATCCAAATCATTAATATATATTGTGAACAGCTGATGCCCAAGCACTGATCCCTGTGGTACACCACTGATCACAGCCTGCCAACACAAGCATGATCCGTTTATTCCTCCTCTCTGCTTTCTGCCTGTTAACCAATCCTTAATCCATGCCATTATATTACCTCCTATCCCATGTGCTTTAATTTTGCTAACCAATATCCTGTGGGAGACTTAATCAAAAGCCTTCTGAAAATCCAAGTATACTATATCCACCGACTCCCCTTGATCAATTCGGTTAGTAACATCCTCAAAAAACTCCAACAGGTTCGTCAAACATGATTTCCTATTCATAAATCCATGTTGACTATGCCCAAACAGATCATTATTATCCAAGTGTCCATTTAACATGTAAGGCTAACAGGTCTGTAATTCCCTGTTTTCTCTCTCCCTCCCTTCTTAAATAGTGGGGTGACATTTGCGACCTTCCAATCTGCAGGAACCGCTCCAGAATCTATAGAATTTTGGAAGATGATCACCAATACATCCAGTATCTCCATAGCTACCTCTTTCAACACTCTTGGATGCAGAATATCAGATCCTGGAGACTTATCAACCTTAAGACCCATTAATTTCTCCAATACAACCTTCTTACTAATACTACTTTCCTTCAATTCCTCATTCCCCCTAATCACTTGGATCTCTAATTCTGGAGATTTCTTGTATCTTCTTCAGTGAAGACAGACACAGAATAATCATTTAGCTTCTCTGCCATTTCTCTATTGCCCATTATAAATTCTCCTGACTCTGCCTGTAATGGGCCAACTGTCTTCAAAACAGTTCATACCCCAACTGAACGGAAAACAATCCAAACTCCAAAACGGAAAGTCAACCTCTTGACCTCCGTAAACCTTGGCATGCAGCTTCTCTGTAGACATCTGCCCCAGGTCACCAAGGTTTCTGTTGTTTATTGCGCTTAAAGCTCAAGATTTCTAGCACAGGTTGTTTTCAAACAACATCTCAAGTGTCCTTTCAGTGAACTTGGTAAACAAAACTCATCCATGGAATCTTTTCAGTTTTAACACAAGTCCTCAAAAAAACAAAATATTAAAAAATGGAAGCACTTTTGTAACAGAGCATTTGTCTCAAAAGGGGCTGTAAAATAAAGAGGAGGAAGTTATCCTTCAGTTATTTTGAGCCTTGATCTGATATCATCTGAAGGACTGCGTACAGTTTTGGGCATCTCGTCAGGAAGGATAGAGTACAATGCAGATTGGTCAGAATGATAATGGTGCTTTAAGGGTTAAATTATGATGGCAGGCTGCATAAACTTGGCTTGTATTCCTTTACGTATAGAAGATTATATGTGAACTCTTTCAGGTGTTTGATTCAAACTGATGTTGGGAAAGGTGAAATCTGCACCACAGAGATTACGAGATCTTTGTTGGCAGCTTTCTTTGAGGTCAGCGTGAGATCACTTCAGTGACCACAAATTGCCAGCAGACCATTTAATATAAATTGATATTCACCTTTCTAATATGTGCAATCCTTTCATCAATGTTTAATTAAATTTTAAAAACTTCTCTTTCAGATTCTCTGGTGACCCCAAGAATTAGTCTGGACCAACATTCTGGTGTGTACATAAAAGGAGAGGTGGCCACGCTAACGTGTACTAGTCTGGGGCAACATAACAGCAGCCCCTTCACTTTCTACAGGCAGAGTAAGTTACTGGCCCGCACACGTGAAGATTGGAAATTGAATTGGCTCCGTATCAATCACATCTCTGATGGGGACAGAGGACTGTACAGTTGCCGGGACACAGGAGTTGTTTCAGGAAGAGCGGTGCAGTCACAGCCCAGTAACACAGTTGGCATAACTGTAATAGGTAAATGATGTGTACCTTCCATTTCCAACAAGTTTACAATCATTTATTTAAATGAATAAATCACTAACATCCAATGCCGTGTGATTTGGGATACGAGTTCTACAAATGTGATGACTTTATCTTGATTTTGGAATTGAAACATTGTAATGAGAACAATTTCATTAATTGAAGAGAGGAACAGATAGTTGAAAGTCCCCTGCAAAGTGTAAGTAGTAAAATCTACGGACAAGACAGTTCGCTGTGATGTGGTGTTAATTCATCATCACTGTGTCCATATTTGTGATCACCATACACTTTGCCAAGCTCTTGTGCCTGGGCACTGCAGAGGATAATCTGTGTGACCCCATCGTTAGTGGCAATTCATAGCCACTGAATTGGAGTAATTGAACTCTGTGACATGTTGTAAAGTGGCCATATTGAATTTATCGCCCCATTAACCAGTCCATTGACTTCAAGGGGAAGGGGCGGCGCAGTGGTTAGGGCGGCACAGTGGTGCAGTGGTTAGCACCACAGCCTCACAGCTCCAGCGACCCGGGTTCAATTCTGGGTACTGCCTGTGTGGAGTTTGCACGTTCTCCCTGTGTCTGCGTGGGTTTCCTCCGGGTGCTCCGGTTTCCTCCCACATGCCAAAGACTTGCGGGTTGATAGGTAAATTGGCCATTATAAATTGCCCCTAGTGTAGGTAGGTGGTAGGGAAATATAGGGACAGGTGGGGATGTGGTAGGAATATGGAATTAGTGTAGGATTAGTATATAAAATGGGTGGTTGAAGGTCGGCACAGACTCGGTGGGCCGAAGGGCCTGTTTCAGTGCTGTATCTCTAAAACAAAAAAAAATCTGGCGGGTCAATCACTAGATTTACACCATCACCTGAAGTTAAATTTCTGCCCAAAGAATGTCCTGAATGCTCTACTGTCCTTCTTCTTCGGCTTCCTTATCTCGAGAGACAATGGGTAAGCGCCTGGAGGTGGTCAGTGGTGTGTGGAGCAGCGCCTAGAGTGGCTATAAAGGCCAATTCTAGAGTGACAGGCTCTTCCACAGATGCTGCAGAAAAATTTGTTTGTCGGGGCTGTTACACAGTTGGCTCTCCCCTTGCGCCTCTGTCTTTTTTCATGCCAACTGCTAAGTCTCTTCGACTCGCCACATTTTAGCCCCATCTTTATGGCTGCCCGCCAGCTCTGGCGAACGCTGGCAACTGACTCCCACGACTTGTGATCAATGTCACAGGATTTCATGTCGCGTTTGCAGACGTCTTTAAAGCGGAGACATGGACAGCCGGTGGGTCTGATACCAGTGGCGAGCTCGCTGTACAATGTGTCTTTGGGGATCCTGCCATCTTCCATGCGGCTCACATGGCCAAGCCATCTCAAGCGCCGCTGACTCAGTAGTGTGTATGAGCAGGGGATGTTGGCCGCCTCGATGACTTCTGTGTTGGAGATACGGTCCTGCCACCTGATGCCAAGTATTCTCCGGAGGCAGCGAAGATGGAATGAATTGAGACGTCGCTCTTTGCTGACATACGTTGTCCAGGCCTCGCTGCCATAGAGCAAGGTACTGAGGACACAGGCTTGATACATTCGGACTTTTGTGTTCCGTGTCAGTGCGCCATTTTACCACACTCTCTTGGCCAGTCTGGACATAGCAGTGGAAGCCTTTCCATGCGCTTGTTGATTTCTGCATCTAGAGACAGGTTACTGGTGATAGTTGAGCCGAGGTAGGTGAACTCTTGAACCACTTCCAGAGCATGGTCGCCAATATTTATGGATGGAGCATTTCTGACGTCCTGCCCCATGATGTTCGTTCTCTTGAGGCTGATGGTTAGGCCAAATTCATTGCAGGCAGCCGCAAACCTGTCGATGAGACTCTGCAGGTACTCTTCAGTGTGAGATGTTAAAGCAGCATCGTCAGCAAAGTGGAGTTCCCTGATGAGGACTTTCCGTACTTTGGACTTCGCTCTTAGATGGGCAAGGTTGAACAACCTGCCCCCTGATCTTGTGTGGAGGAAAATTCCTTCTTCAGAGGACTTGAATGCATGTGAAAGCAGCAGGGAGAAGAAAATCCGAAAAAGTGTGGGTGCGAGAACACAGCCCTGTTTCACGCCACTCAGGATAGGAAAGGGGTCTGATGAGGCACCGCTGTGTTGAATTGTGCCTTTCATTTTGTCATGGAATGAGGTGATGATACTTAGTAGCTTTGGTGGACATCCAATCTTTTCTAGTAGTCTGAAGAGACCACGTCTGCCGACGAGGTCAAAGGCTTTGGTGAGATCAATGAAAGCAATGTAGAGGGGCATCTGTTGTTCACGGCATTTCTCCTGTATCTGACGAAGGGAGAACAGCATGTCAATGGTCGATCTCTCTGCACGAAAGCCACACTGTGCCTCAGGGTAGACGCGCTCGGCCAGCTTCTGGAGCCTGTTTAGAGCGACTCGAGCAAAGACTTTCCCCACTATGCTGAGCAGGGAGATTCCACGGTAGTTGTTGCAGTCACCGCAGTCACCTTTGTTTTTATAGAGGGTGATTATATTGGCATTGCGCATGTCCTGTGGTACTGCTCCCTCGTCCCAGCACAGGCAAAGCAGTTCATGTAGTGCTGAGAGTATAGCAGGCTTGGCACTCTTGATTATTTCAGGGGTAATGCTGTCCTTCCCAGGGGCTTTTCCGCTGGCTAGAGAATCAATGGCATCACTGAGTTCCGATTTTGTTGGCTGTATGTCCAGCTCATCCATGACTGGCAGAGGCTGGGCTGCATTGAGGGCGGTCTCAGTGACAACATTCTCCCTGGAGTACAGTTCTAGGTAGTGCTCAACCCAGCGGTCCATTTGTTTGAGTTGGTCAGTGATTATGTCCCCTGATTTCGATTTGAGGGGGGTTGATCTTCTTGATGGTTGGCCCAAGAGCTCTCTTAATGCCATCATACATTCCTCTGATGTTTCTGGTGTCTGAGGCCAGCTGAATATGACTGCATAGGTGCATAGACTACATATATAAAAAGGAAGAGAGTAGCTGAAATAAACATTGGTCCCTTAGAGGATGAGACTGGGGAATTAATAATGGGAAACAAGCAAATGGCAGAGACTTTGAACAAGTATTTTGTATATGTCTTCACAGTAGATGACACTAAAAGCATCCCAAAAATAACAGAAAATCAAGGAACAAAACGGAGGGAGGAACTTAAAACAATTATCACGAGAAAAAGTAATGGGACTAAAGACCCCTGGATCTGATGGTCTACATCCTAGGGTCTTAAAAGAAGTGGCTGCAGAGATATTGGATGCATTGGTTATAATATTCCAAAATTCCTTAGATTCTGGAAAGGTCCCAGTGGATTGGAAAACCACAAATGTAATGAGCCTATTCAAGAAAGGAGGGAGACAGAAAACAGGAAACTATAGGCCAGTTAGTCTAATGTCTGTCACTGGGAAAGTGCTGGAATTCATTATTAAGGAAGTAGTAGCGGGACATTTAGAAAACCATAACACAATCAACCACCACCTGCAAGTTCCCCTCCAAGTCGCACACCATCCTGGAAATACATTGCTGTTTCTTCACTGTTGCAGAATCAAAATCCTGGAACTCCCTTTCCAACAGCACTGTGGGTGTTCCCGCACCAGGTGGACTGCAGTGGTTCAAGAAAGTCCTCACCAACACCTTCTCAAGGGCAATTAGGATGGACAACAAATGCTTGCCTTTTCAGCGATACCCACATCCCATGAACGAATAAAAAGATAGCAGAGTCAATATGGTTTATGAAAGAGAAATCATTTTTGACAAACTTATTAGAGTTCTTTAAGGATGTAACAAGCAGGGTAGATAAAGGGGAACCAGTAGATGTCGTGTATTTGGATTTCCAAAAGGCATTTGATAAAGTGCCACATAAAAGGTTATTACACAAGGCAAGAGCTCATGGTATTGGGGTAATAGATTATCAGGGATAGAGGACTGGCTAACTAACAGGAAACAAAGAGGATAAATGGGCATTTTCAGGTTGGCAAATTGTAACTAGTGGAGTGCCACAGGGATCAGTGCTGAGGCCTCAACCATTTACAATCTATATTAATGACTTGGGTGAAGGGACCAAGTGTACAGTAGCCCAATTTGCTGACGATGCAAAGATAAGTGGGAAAGCAAGTTGTGAGAAGGACATAAAAGGTCTGCAAAGAGATATAGATACGCTAAGTGATTGGGCAAAAGTTTGGCACGTGGGATATAATGTGGGAAAATGTGAGGTTATCCACTTTTGTAGAAAGAATAGAAAAGCAGAATATTATTTAAATGGAGAGAGACTGCAGAATGCTGTGATACAGAGGGTTCTGGGTGTCTTGGTACATGAATCACAAAATGTTAGCATGCAGGTACAGCAAGTAATTAGGAAGGCAAATGAAATGTTGGCCTTTACTGCAAGGGGGAAATGGAGAATAAAAGTAGGGAAGTCTTGCTAAGGCCATACAGGGCATTGGTGAGACTGGACTGGAGTACTGTGTACAGTTTTGATCACCTTATTTAAGGAGGGATTTGCTTCATTGGAAGCAGTTCAGAGAAGTTTCACTAGGCTGACTCCTAAGATCAAGGGGTTGTCTTATGAGGAAATATTGAGCAGGTTGTGCCTATACTCATTGGAGATTAGAAGAATGAAAAGTGATCTTATTGAGACGTAGGATTGTGAGGGGGCTTGACATGGTAGATCCTGAGAGGATATTTCCCCTCATTGGGGAAAACTCGAACTCGGGGGCACAGTTTCAGAATAAGGGATCTTCCATTTAAGATGGAGATGAGGAGGAATTTCTTCTCTCAGAGGGTCTTTAATTTTTGGAATTCTCTTCCCCAGAGAGCAGTGGAGGCTGAGTTATTGAATATATTCAAGGCTGAGTTAGACAGAATATTGATCTACAAGCGCGTCCAGGGTTATGGGGGAGTGGGGGTGGGAGGAGGGTCAGGCAGGAAAGTGGAGTTGACGCCACAATCAGATCAACCATGATTTTATTAAATGGCAGAGCAGGCTTGAGGGGCCAAATGACCTACTCCTGCTCCTATTTCTTACGTTCTTATGTCAATCTTCTGTTCAAACATAAGTAGAAGTTTCATGGTTCTTGGTTGCTCTATGTAAAATATCAAGAGCCATAGATTAGGCCAGGATATAACTTTAAGAATGGATTGAGGTCAATCTTATCTTGTAGCAATAGAGTAAAATGGAAATATCGAATTCGCTACCTGTTCTACACCCTAGTTTGGAAAAAGGGGAAAGGTGCACAAAGAGTGGCAGATCTGATATTGACCATTTTACAGTATTGGCAAAACATTAAAATAAATTACCCCAACTAAGCAATATGTCAAGAAAATTTGTTTCAATTAGTGAAAAGTGAATTTAAAACGAATCTCAGAAATGATTTATGTAAGGGCAAGAAAGACTTGTAAGTAAATGTACCTGGGGACTGAGTGAATTGGAATCCATTTGATGACTTTTATATTCAGTTGAACCTGTGCTGGAAGTTTGAGAAGTAAAGGAATGAATATGGATGAGCCATAGTGTTTTCATACAACATTTTCTTATTTTCTCATATATAACTTGACAGTAAATGTTGCATGTTACATGGTGATGATAATGACAGCAATATCAGAAACTGCCCAGCCCATATCCACAAATCTCACTCTGGATCAATTGCAAACTGTCAAATTAGAAAATAATGTAAATCTTAGAAAAACAACATTGATAACATAATATTGAATTTTATTTTAGATAGCTATGTTTAACACTTTGCCATTAATAACATTGTTTAGTGTTACCCGTCACCTCAGAAACCCTTAGAGCTAGAAATTCTTCCTCATTGTTGCTTTGCCCTGAGAATCAAGTATTTTCGAAAGGAGAATCTGTAACTTGTTTCCTACCCCTGCTGGGCAGTTTGCCCACAGATGACAAAGGGGAGTGGTACCATTTTTACACTGGAAACTGGAATATAAAAGTCTAAAGTAATACTTCACATACATGGGAGAGATATAGTTTATAGAGGGAAATGCATTACATGATGGGAAAATGAGAATGACCGCAATTTCAATTCCTATTGAGATGTTGAAATGAATGAAATATGGAAAACAGTTTGCGTGTTATATCACCAACACTTAACTCTTTCATTTATAATCCAATTCTCCACAGTTTAGCAGAGGCTTTCATTTTTATAACTTTACCCTTCCTTTAACTTAGAAGAAATAGAAGTTTCAGATTAATTCATTCATTCTCATTTCTCCACTTGCTTTTTACAGTGCAATTTCAGGACTAAAGCTAGATTTTGGGAATATTACAGCAGCTGATTATTTTTGTCATCTCACACTTTCATCATCTTTCCCTGAAGATGTCACAGATTTCCCTTTTGTGATATCTCAGTACCTGATGCAAACATTTTGCTTCGACACAGCGAGATCATTGCTTCATTCCCATCCTTTCATTGCAGAAGAATTTATCATTGTTGCTTCTGTTTATTTAACCACAGATCCACTAAAAACACCAGTGATATCTCTTGACCAAGTGACTGGTGTTTATTTGGAAGGAGAAACGGTCACCCTTACCTGCATTGTTAAGGGAGACTATCTCGGTGAAACCTTCATCTTTTATAAAGATAGTCGAATGCTGTACTCTAGTCAAATCATCATAAAACACAACATTGGAACCTTCTCGGTTACCAGAACAAACCAAGGTGAGCAGTATCAATGCCAATATGGCACCTCCATCAACGAAAGGTGGTTGTGGTCCCAACTCAGCAAGACTGTGTCAGTCACTGTAGCAGGTGAGTGACAGTGAGTAAATATTGTTAGTGTGTCTGTCCAAGATCTGTATTTCAAAAGTTCATACTTTAGCCATTCTAACAAAAAACAGTGTTTATTCTAGAATAAAACCAAATGATTTTTAGTCTCAATCATAGAATCAGAGGTTACAACATAGGAGACCATTCTTCCCATCGTGCATGTG
Organism: Heterodontus francisci; assembly: GCF_036365525.1. NCBI lineage: Eukaryota > Metazoa > Chordata > Chondrichthyes > Heterodontiformes > Heterodontidae > Heterodontus > Heterodontus francisci. The sequence continues at coordinate 30,185,793 of NC_090412.1, read as the reverse complement.
CTGGCTCTTTGAAAGAGCTGTGAAAATTAGACTCACACCCCCTACTCTTTCCCCACAGCCCTGCAAATATTCCCCTTCACATGTTTCCGCACTTTAGGTTTCAAAGCTACTATTGACTCTGCTTCCACCACCCTTTCAGGCAGCGCATTCAAAATCACAACGCGCTGTTTAAGTTTTGTTTTCCTCATATCACCTCTAGTTCTTTTGCCAATCTACTTAAATGTGTCATCTCTGTTTAGCGACTGTTCTTCCACTGTAACTATTTCACCTTATTTACTCTAGCAAAACCACTCATGATTTAGAACATGTCTTTCAAATTTTCTCTCGACCTTCCTTGCTCTGAGGGAGAACAATTTCAGCTTCTCCAGTCCGTCCACAAAACTGAAGTCCGTCATTCCTAATACCATTCCGGTGAATCTCTTCTGGCCCTCTCTGAAGCCGTGACGTCCTTCCTAAATCGTGGTGCCCAGAATTGAACACAATATTCATCCTGAGGCCTAATCATTGTTTTATTAGAGTTTGGCATAACTTCCTTGCTTTTGTACTCTCTATTTCTAATTATAAAGCCAAAGATGCCTTATGCTTTTTTAGCAGCCTTCTCAACTTGTCCAGCAACCTTCAATTTGTGTCCATAGACCTCTGTTTCTGCAACCCCTTTAAAATTGTACAATTTTAGTTTATATTGCCTCTTTTTTTTTAATCAATCTGTATCACTTCATGCTTTCACTGCAGGTAAGGGTGGAATTGTAGTTGTTACTGGACTTATGATTTGGAGACACAAGTTCAAATCCCATCATGGCAGCTGGGGAATTTAAATGCTGTTAACTCAATAATTAGAAAGCTAATATCAGTAACAATGACCATGAACCTACCAGATTATTGTGAAAACCTATCTGGTTCACTCATATCCTTTGGGAAAGGAAATCTGCTGTCCTTACTGGGTCAGGTCTATATGTGACCCCCAGACCCACAACAAAGTGTGGTTGATTCTTAACTGCTCTTTGAAAAGGCTGAGCAAGCCACTTGGTTGGCTCAAGGGTAATTGGGGATGGGCAATAAATGGTGATGTTGACAGTGATGCCCTCTGTGAATGGAAAAAAAAACACTTCTCTGCCTTAAATTCCATCAGTTATGTGTTTGCCCATTTCACCCATCTGTCTGTGTCCATTACTATCATCCTCATTTTTTACCATGCTTCTAAGTTTCGTACTGTCCACTGACTTTGAAAGTCTACTGAAGTCCAGGTCATTAATATATATCAAAAAATGCAATGCTATGAATACCGACCCCTCCAGTCTGAAAAACAACTGTTCATCGCTATTCTCTGCTTTCTGTCTCTTAAACAATTCTGTATTCATGTTGTCACTGTCCTTTAATTCCACAGACCTTAACTTTGCTAACAAGTTTATTATAGTGGCTCAGCACCAACTTCGAGGGCAATTAGGAATGGGCACATCCCATGAACTAATAAAACTGTAACACTTGATCAAACGCTGACCTCTGGAGAAGGTCTCTGTAACATTGAGCCCTGTATTCACCCACTGTTCAGCTACTGGCCACAAGAGCGTTACTGGAGCTAAGGATTTCAGTTTAATCACTTGTATGAAAGTGTATCTTTGGAAGTAACCCTCTTCAAGCACATATTTCAAATACTTGATAACGCCCTGTTTTTCCCCTGAACTGCAGCCCTGCATGTCAGGAAAGGAAGATGTACCTCATTTTGAGGTATGCCTGGTGCTGCTCCTGGCATGCCCTCCTGCACTCTTCATTGAACCAGGGTTGGTCTCCTGGCTTGATGGTAATGGTAGAGTGGGGTACATGCCAGGCCATCTGTTAAACAGATTGTGGTTGAGTACAATTCTGTTGCTGCTGATGGCCCACAGCGCCTCATGGATGCCCAGTTTTGCATTGCTAGATCTGTTTGAAATCTATTTCATTTAGCACAGTGGTAGTGCCACACAACACGATGGAAGGCATCCTCAATGTGAAGGTGGGACTTCGTCTCCACAAGGACTGTGTTTTGGTCACTCCTACCAATACTGTCATGGGGAGATGCATCTGCGGCAGGCAGATTGGTGAGGACATGGTCAAGTATGTTTTTCCCTCATCACCTGCCGCAGACCCAGTCTCACAGCTCTGTCCTTTAGGACTCGGCCAGCAGTTTTGCTACCGAGCCACTCGGTGATGGACATTGAGGTCCCCACCCAGAGTACATTCTGTGCCCTTGCCACCCTCAGTGCTTCCTCCAAGTGATGGTCAACATGGAGTACTGATTCATCAGCTGAGGTGGAAATCAGCAGGAGGTTCCTTGCCCATGTTTGACCTGATGCCATGAGACTTCATGGGGTCTGGAGTCAATGTTGACGATTCCCAGGGCAACTCCCTCCTGACTGGATACCACTGTGCCACCACCTCTGCTGGGTCTGCCCTGCCGGTGGGACAGAACACCTGGGGATGGTGATGGCAGTGTCTGGGATATTGCCTGTAAGGTATGATTCGGTGCGTATGACAATGTTAGGCTGTTGCTTGACTAGTCTGTGTGACAACTCTCCCAACTTTGGCACAAGCCCCCAGATGTTAGTAAGGAGGACTTTTCAGGGTCGACAGGGCTGGGTTTGCAGTTGTCATTTCCGGAGCTTCGGTCAAACAGTCCGGTTTCATTCTTTATTGACTTCGTAGTGGTTTGATACAACAGAGTGGCTTTCTGGATCATTTCAGAGGGCATGTAAGAGTTATATTGCTGTGGGTCTGGAGTCACATGTAGGCCAGACCAGGTAAGGACAGCAGATTTCCTTCCCTAAAGGACATTAGTGAACCAGATGGGTTTATACAACAATCGACAATGGTTTCATGGCCATCTTTAGACTAGCTTTTTAATTCCAGATTTATTAATTGAGTTTAAATTCCACTTTCTGCTGTGGTGGGATTTGAGCCCTTGTCCCCAGAGTAATACCCTGGGTCTCTGGGATACTAGTCTCCCCTGATGGTCTAAGGTCTTGGAGCAGCACTTGAATCCCCAATCTTCAAACTCAGTGGCAGTACAGCTGCCAGTGACCTTTCCTAATAATGATTTTGTTGATGGCGGGATCATTGCCACTCCCGACAATACCCAGTATCTGGGCACTGTGGTTACTTCTCAAATAAGGGACTGGCTGAGCTTCTGACAGATGTCATTTGATCCACATTATCCTCCGTAGTATTTCTATCAGTAATAAAGTGTGTCAGGAAGGTGGTTATATTTGCTGTCCAGTAACGTTGATTTGCCCTTTCCACACAGGGCTGGTAAGACGATGGGGGACGATCAACCATTTATCACCACTACTGGTTTTACTCTTCACTCAAGTAAAATTGGGTGGAGTGTAGAACCAGTGGACAAACTGTACTGTTTCCTGCTTAGGTTAAAATTGCCTCTATATGTCTTTGTGTATTTAGCATTAACATGCTTCCTTTTTGTCCTTACAGCTTACCCTATGAAACCATCAGTATCTCTTACCCATTGGGATAAGGTATTGGTGGCAGGTGAAGAGACTATGGTTACCTGTGAAGCAGGGTCTGAGTATTTAGGCAGCATTTTCTATTTGTACAGAAGCAGCAAAAATAAACCAATCAAAATCAAAACAGCCAAGACATTGCAATCTGCTGTCACCTTTAACATCTCAAACCTGTTGCAGGCTGGGTCAGACGTTTACACCTGTGTTTATAAAAAAACAGTGGCAGAGCGGGAGATAATCTCAGAGCGAAGTGAAAACATGAAGATAACGGTAGTGGGTAAGTTTCACATTCTTTTACCCTAAGGAAATCCGATATCGCTAGATTCCTACTGACATCATGAAAACATACCGAGGTGGAACTGAGCTTCGGCAGAGCGCAGAACAGACGATTGCAAATCCGCAGCACGGTTTATATAAGGCTGCATTTGCTGACAACGTAACCACGAGGTGGCACAGTACTGGCACATGCGCAAGTGTAGCCTCATCCACTGAAACGTCACTATCCACGATATCTCAGGCAGCTGCCAGTAATAAAGATGGAGCTGCTCAATTTGATACACAAAAAGCGAATTGAACTTAAACCTCCTCAATGGCCGCGATCGCATCGCCACCTCCATATCTCCCAGACAGTTCCTGGCTCCCTCCATGTTTGCCACTTCTCTTCCCCACTCCCTCCCACAATGACCACTTGGGAGGGTGTGGAACTAGGGGTGGAGGAAGGTGGAAGTGGTGCCAGGGGAAGGAGCTGGGAGAGGGGAAGTGAATGCAGGGATCACGGGAGGATCACACAGTGAATTTGTTGTTGTGTGTCAGGTTTAAAAGCAGACGGGCAGCGAAGAGCTCCCCTCTGCTCCCGGCACTGCGCTCCCCTCCTTTCCCCACTCCTCACTCTGTTCTTTTCCTGTTTCCCACTCTCTTCTCGGGTGCTGACGTAGGTTGTGCATGCACAGCATCATACTGGCAGGATGAAAGTGTTCTGCTCGTGTGCACGGTTCGGACTGCAGTGATGATGTCGGCGCTTGGCTGCGTTGTCAGGAAACACCAATTTTTCTTGCTACATATCTAACCTATCAACAAACCGATGATAATACCACAGTGGCAGCAAAACACCGGGATTTTAATTGCACTGAGTGTAGTGTTACCTGATGAGGCAGTGCCAGACTGTCAGGCCTTGTCACATTACCCATTTTACTCTCCGATAACCCAAACTGCGTGCTGAAATCATGTGGAATACTTCAACTTAACAGCATTGTGGTTTTCCATGTGTCTCACAAGATTTGCCTTTCGGCCTGAGGAGGCAGCAGGTGCATAGGGACACAGTCACTTCTACATTCCCCTGACTTGGACATATATCCTTATGCCACATGTGGACTGCATTAAGAAGGCCCACCATCACCTTGAAAACATTGATTAGGCATGGGTAATAAATTCCAGCCATTCCAGTGATTCCAGCAGCCAAAAGAACGACTCAAAATCAATCCCCCTAGCCCTTTATCTGATACAATCTCCAGGATTTGTGTTGTTCAGTCTTTTTCATTGTGCTTTCTGCCTCAGTTAAATTAGCAGAAGCAGGAATTTTAAAGCAATGGATTTTCTTAAATCTGCAGGTATTCCAAAATGCAAATACTGTGCTGTAACCGGATTTTGTTTTATTTTACACGTCGCTGATTACACTAATGAAGTCGTGAATTTCCCATTTTATGGGATCTCAGACCCCGATCTAAACACATTCCTTCAACTCAGCAGAATTGTTACTGAGTTAACAAGTTTTCCACAGCACAAGAAACTCAACAGATCAATTACTTATTTATTTTACCACAGATCCGCTAAAAACTCCAGAGATATCTCTTGATCAATCGACTGGAGTATATTTAGAAGGAGAGACTGTCACCCTTACCTGCAGGTTGAACCGAGACTATCGTCGCCCAATCTTCTACTTTTACAAAGATAATCAACTGTTGTCCTCTCATCAACTCTTCATTAAGGACAACACTGGAACATTGAAGGTTGCCCGAATAAACCAAGGAGGCATGTACCATTGCAAATATGGAACCACCATCAAAACAAGGTGGTTAGAATCACAGCTCAGTGAGGCTGTAACAGTCATTATAGCTGGTGAGTGAAGGGGAGCAAAGATTGTTAATATAGCAGAAAGAGAAGTGATGCTAACATCAAAACCCAGGGATCGTGACTGTATACTTCCAGTCTGAAAAAGAATCATTCATCACCACTCTCTAATTTCTATCCCTTCGCCAATTTCAGATCCACTCTGCCACTGCCCTTTTAATTACATTTTGATGATAAGTCTATAATGTGAGACTTTATCAAATGTCTTTTGAAAGTCCATTACATCAACTGCACTTGCCTCATTAACACACCCCCTTACTTCCCTCTGTTCATCGCCACCTTTGACATGGTGAAGGGGCTTGTGTGCTCCGACGATCTTTTCAGCGATGCTGTCGGGAGCTCCTTTCCCCTGGTGGCACGCTCAAGGTGAAGTTCCAGACAAAGTGTGGTCCATAAAGTCCTGAATGGAAGAGCAAGTGAAGGAAAACTGTGCGTCTCACTGGCTGCGAAGGTGGAAGAAGGCTGCAGCAGCAAGGTGGACCCAGTCATCGTGGCTCAACACCGAAATATAACCACCAACTAGGGTATGATCATGTGAACAAGGACAGTGTCCCAAGGTCCCCATGTTAAAGTCATGCGCAGGCTTCTACCTGGGTTAATTGTGTTATTCTCGAATCAAGGGACAGCCAACAACATTAACTGTCAACCAACTTAATCAGGATTTTCCTTCAACAAATCCATGTTGTCAGTTATTTAATAACCCATGTTGGCAAATAGAGCTTCCAGCTCTATTGAAATCATGAATTCCCCTTTTGCTCAAGCTCATTCTGTAATGTAAACACTTCCGTTCAACACAACACAATCATTATTGAGTAACCATAGCACGTGAATATCCACAGACCCATTTTGCATTGTTGCTTCTTTTACCACAGATCCGCTAACAACACCGGGGATATCTTTTGATCAATCGACGGGGGTGTATTTAGAAGGAGAATCCGTCACCATCACATGCACAGTGAACAAAGAATATCACGGTATAACCTTCTATTTTTACAAAGATAGTCAACAGCTGACATCTCATCAACTTTTCACGAGGGACAACATTGGAATATTCCCGGTTACCAATATGAACCAAGCAGGGCGTTATCAATGCCAATATGGAATCTCCATGAAAACAAGGTGGTTAGAATCCCAAACCAGCGATACTGTGACAATCACTATAGCAGGTAAGTGAAAGGAACTAGAGATTGTTAATACGCCTTTTATAAAACTTCTATGTTCTAAAATTTTACTTTTTTCACTGTAACTGCTTTATATTTATGGTGAGGATCTCTGAGATTGACTCTTGACAGCATCTCTGCAACAATAGGTTCTGAAAACATAGGCTGACCCTTTCCTGCCAGCTAAAGCATAAACAAAGATCATTTATTCACATCGATCTCAATGTTAATATATTGTTATGACCAGGTGAGAAAGGTGTCTAGTGGTCCCTTTTAGCCTTCACCTGATCTTACTGTAACAGGATTTAATTTTTTAAACAGCGTGCTTTAAGCTCCTCCTTGTTCACTACTTTCCAATTATAAGGCAAAGAAATGAGCACAAGCACGCTTTCTTAGGTTTAAAGAAGAAAAGTGAAATTTATTAAAACTTAAACTCTAATTCAATTAACGCCTATGGAAACATGCCTTGCCCCACGCTAGCATGCATATGTGATACACATATGTAAGTAGAGCCAGAAAAGAGCTGAAGAAAAATAGTGGAGAGGTTTGAAGCAATCTCTAAAGAGGGTTTTTTGTTACTGTGCTTCGAGCTCGCTGTAGTCCTGGCTTGTAGGTAGATCTTGCTTTTCGTTGGGGCCCAGTATTCTTCTTTAGACCTTGTTCACTGTAGCAGACTTTTCTCTCTCGGGTTTCTTGTGTCTTCATTGGATTCTGAAGCTGGTGAGAGAGTTGAGATCAGACAGGAGAGAGATGTTCTCGATCCAGGAGTCAGGAGCTTTCTATCTCAGTTCAAAATTCTGTGGCAAGTTCAAATTCCTGGAACAGCCAGTTAGTCATGTGACTAAACTGGTCTGACCGCATCTTCTGTGTATTGGGGGGAGCAGGGACTGGTTCCTTTGTTCCAACACTATCTGCTAGTATGCAAAAATTGCTTTCTGGCAAGGGACCTGGCAATTCCTTGTGACAGGCCCTCCTTTCTTCCCAGCAACAATTTTAAGTTTAATGTCCATGTGGTGAAATTAATATTCCTCATTCTTGGCAGGTGGGGCCTGCATGACATCTCCACACCCAGGGGAATGAAATGCAATTTGAAAACAAAAAGGTGCATTTCATTAAAAGGATTGAGAGAAATATAAGATACAGAAGGAAAAACTGTGCATTTCACGCTTTCGATTCCATTCATTCATCAATCTTAAAGCCATTAAAGTTGTCATTTCTGGCTGCCAGTCCTGCTTTAATTTCCCCTTTTTGGCATCCCCAGGAACCAAGTGGTTTGTTGAGGAAGCTTTTCTTCAGGAAAGTTAGTCACGGGTGGGTCTATCCTGAACTCTCTTTCAGTGCTTTGCTGAGTCCATAGAACCATAGAGAAATTACAGAACAGAAGGAGGCCATTCAGCCCATCGTGACCATGCCGGCTGAAAAACTAGCTACCCAATCTAATTCCACCTTCCAGCACCTGGTCCGTAGCCTTGCAGGTTACAGCACCTCAGGTGCAGGTCCAGGTACGTTTGAAAAGAATTGAGGGTTTCTACCTCCACCACCATTCCTGGCAGTGAATTCCAGACACTCACCACCCTCTGGGTGAAAACGTTTCTGCTCATGTTCCTTCTAATCCTTCTATCAGTCACCTTAAATCTGTGCCCCCTGGTAATTGACCTCTCTGCTAGGGGAAACAGGTCCTTCCAGTCTACTCTATCTAGGCCCCTCATAATTTTGTACACCTCAATTAAGTCACCCCTTGGTCTGCTCTTCGAAGAAAAACAACCCTAGCCTATCCAATCTTTTCTCATAGATGCAACTTTCAAGCCCTGGCAACATACTTCTAAATCTCCGCTGCACTCTCTCCAGAGCAACTATGTCCTTCCTGTAATGTGGCGACCAGAATTGTACGCAATACTCCAGCTGTGGCCGAACCAGCGTTTTATACAGTTCCAGCATTACATCCCTGCTTTTGAATTCTATACCTCCGACCAATAAAGGAAAGCATTCCATATGCCTTCTTTACCACTTTACCTGTCCTGCCACCTTTAGAGACCTGTGGACATGCACTCCAAGGACTCTCACTTCTTCTACCCCTTTCAATATCCTCCCATTTATTGTGAAGTCGATCACTTTATTTGCCCTCCCCAAGTGCATTACCTCACACTTCTCCGGATTTAATTCCATTTGCCACATTTCCGCCCACTCAACCAAACCATTGATATCATTCTGGAGTCTACAGTCTCTTCACGATCAACTGCATGACTAATTCTTGAGTCATCAGCAAATCGCCCAATCACGCCTCCCATATTTAAGTCCAAATCATTAATATATACCACAAACAGCAAGGGACCCAACACTGAGCCCTGTGGAACATCACTGGAAACCGCTTTCCATTCATAAAAATATCCGTCAACTACTACCCTTTGCTTTCTGTCACTGAGCCAATTTTGGATCCAACCTGCCACACTCAAGAGGTGAGGTGAGAGTGACTGCCCTTGATATCAAGGCAGCATTTGACCGAGTATGGCATCAAGGAGTCCTAGCAAAACTGAAGTCTATGGGAATCAGGGTGGAAACTTTCCACTGGTTGGAGTCATACCTAGCGCAAAGAAAGATGGTTGTGGTTGTTGGAGGTCAATCATCTCAGCTCCAGGACATCACTGCAGGAGTTCCTCAGGGTAGTGTCCTAGGCCCAACTAGCTTCAGCTGCTTCATCAATTACCTTCCTTCAATCATAAGGTCAGAAGTGGGTATGTTTGCTGATGATTGCACAATGTTCAGCACCATTCGTGACTCCTCAGATACTGAAGCAGTCTGTGTAGAAATGCACCAAGATTTGGACAATAGTCAGGCTTGGGCTGATAAGTGGCAAGGAACATTTGCGCCACACAAGTGCCAGGCAATGACCATCTCCAACAAGAGAGAATCTAACCATCTCCCTTGACATTCAACGGCATTACCATCGCTGAATCCCCCACTATCAACATCCTAGGGGCTACCATTGACTAGAAACTGAACTGGTGTAGCCATATAAATACTGTGGCTACAAGAGCAGGTCAGAGGCTAGGAATCCTGAGGCGAGTAACTCAACTGCTGACTCCCAAAGCCTGTCCACCATCTACAAAGCACATGTCAGGAGTGTGATGGAATACTCTCCACTTGCCTGGATGGGTGCAGCTCCAACAACACTCATGAAGCTCGACACCATCCAGGACAAAGCAGCCTGCTTGATTGGCACCCCATCTACAAACATTCACTCCCTCCAGCACTGACGCACAGTGGCAGCAGTGTGTACCATCTACAAGATGCACTGCAGCAACGCACCAAGGCTTCTTAGACAGCACCTTCCAAACCCGCGACCTCTACCAACAAGAAGGACAAGGGCAGCAAATGCATGGGAACACCACCACCTGCAAATTCCCCTCCAAGTCACACACCATCCTGACTTGGAACTATATCACCGTTCCTTCACTGTCGCTGGGTCAAAATCCTGGAACTCCCTTCCTAACTGCACTGTGGGTGTACCTACCCCACATGGACTGCAGCAGTTCAAGAAGGCAGCTTGAACCTTCTCAAGGGCAATTAGGGATGGGCAATAAATGCTGGCCTGGCCAGTGATGCCCACATCCCATGAATGAATAAAAAAAAAACTCCCCTCTATCCCATGAGCTTTCACTTTACTGACCAGTCTGCCATGCGGGACCTTGTCAAATGCCTTACTAAAATCCATGTAGACCATATCCACTGCACTACCCTCATCAATCCTCGTTACTTCCTCAAAGAATTCAATTTAGTTAGTAAGACATGACCTTCCCTTAACAAATCCACGCTGACTATCCTTGACCAGTCCGTGCCTTTCTAAGTGGCAGTTTATCCTGTCCCTCAGAAATGATGCTCATAATTTACACCATCGAGGTAGACTGACCGGCCTACAATTATTTGGCCTATCCCTCGCACCCTTTTTAAATCATGGTATGACGTGCAATCCTCTGGCACCTCATCCGTATCCATTGAGGATCCTCAGCGTATCCATTATTTCCTCCCTGGCTTCCTTCATCAACCTGAGATGCAATCCATCTGGCCCTGGTAATTTATCCACTTTCAAGGATGTCAGACCCTTTAGTACTTCCTTTCTCATTATTTAATCGTATCTAATATTTCACACTCCTCCTCTTTAACTACAATATCTGCATCATCCCTCTCCTTTGTGAAGACAAAGGCAAAAATCTCATTAAGAACCCTGCCCACATCTTCTGCATCCACCTGTGAGTTCCCTTCTACATCTGAGAGGCCCTTAGCCTTTCCTTAGTTATCCTCTTGCTCTTAATGTACTGATAAAACATCTTTGGGTTTTCCTTGATGTTACCTGCCAATATTTTTTCATGCAGACTTTTGACTTCAGGGGATGGGTGGTTCCCTTTTTCTTTGACTGTGGGAGAGGATTCTTTGTTAATCTTCCCTTTGTTCTCTGGGACACTCCTCCTTCTTTGGCCTCCTTTTCTCGAGAGACAATGGGTAAGCGCTTGGAGGTGGTCAGTGGTGTGTGGAGCAGCACCTGGAGTGGCTATAAAGGCCAATTCTAGAGTGACAGGCTCTTCCACAGGTGCTGCAGGTAAAATTGGTTGTCGGGGCTGTTACACAGTTGGCTCTCCCCTTGCGCTTTTGTCTTTTTTCCTGCCAACTGCTAAGTTTCTTCGACTCGCCACACTTTAGCCCCGCCTTTATGGCTGCCCGCCAGCTCTGGCGAACGCTGGCAACTGACTCCCACGACTTGTGATCAATGTCACAGGACTTCATGTCGCGTTTGCAGACGTCTTTAAAGCGGAGACATGGACGGCCGGTGGGTCTGATACCAGTGACGAGCTCACTGTACAATGTGTCTTTGGGGATCCTGCCATCTTCCATGCGGCTCACATGGCCAAGTCATCTCAAGCGCAGCTGACTCAGTAGTGTGTATAAGCTGGGGATGTTGGCCGCCTCGAGGACTTCTGTGTTGGAGATACGGTCCTGCCACCTGATGTCAAGTATTCTCCGGAGGCAGCGAAGATGGAATGAATTGAGACGTCGCTTTTGGCTGACATACGTTGTCCAGGCCTCGCTGCCATAGAGCAAGGTACTGAGGACACAGGGACACTCCTACCTGCAGCTATATGTGCAGACTTGACTGCACACTCCTGTGGCACTTTGACTAGGCGAGGCATCACCCTCAGGTTTCTGTGTCTGCAGAGGTCTCACTTTGTCTCTGCAGGTTCCTGTAAATGCTGTTAGCAACTCTGGTGGGGAGCTTCTAGAGTCTGCATTTACATAGGAGGATGTGGGGTCTAACTTTTCACATTTTTCGGGGTTAGTTGAGGGTTGGGGGTTTTCATCCGAGATTCTTCCTAAACTTCCTTTAACTTCCCTCTTGGTCATTTTTTCCCTTTCTCTTTCTAAACTTTTGCCAGCCGTGTGCCTGCCTGTCACCTTTTGTTCTCAGCGGGGGTCCCATACGGTTCACCAGCCCTTGGCTGGAAGTTCTTTTTTTTAAAATTCATTCATGGGATGTGGGCGTCGCTGGCCAGGCCAGCAGTTATTGCCCATCCCTAACTTCCCTTGAAAAGGTGGTGGTAAGCTGCCTTCTTGAACCACTGCAGTCCATGTGGGGTAGGTACACCCACAGTGCTGTTAGGAAGGGAGTTCCAGGAGTTGAACCCAGCGACAGTGAAGGAACGGCGATATTGTTCCAAGTCAGGATGGTGTGTGACTTGGACGGGAACTTGTAGGTGGTGTTCCTATGCATTTGCTGCCCTTGTCCTTCTAGTTGGTAAAGGTCACAGGTTTGCAAGGTGCTGTCAAAGGAGCCTCCTAACACCAGTACAGGACTTGGGGGTGCAGGTTTCACTGTAGGTTGGGGTTTCCCCTCAACCTAGCACATGTGGCAACTCCTGCAGTACTCCACCACAACATTGTGGAGCTTTGGCCAGTCAAACTTCTGTCTTATACGGACTTTGGTCTTTTGTATACCAACATGTACAGCCACTGTAGTCTCGTGGGCCCTTTTTTAATATTTCTCTCCAGTACCTCTGTGGCACCACTAACTGGTGAACTAACCATAGAGTCATAGAGATATCCAGCACAGAAACAGGCCCATCATGTCCACGCCGACCATCAAGCGCCTATCTATTCTAATCCCATTTTCCAGCACTTGGCCTGTAGCCTTGTGTGCTCTGGTGTTTCAAGTGCTCATCTAAATACTACTAAAATGTTGTGAGGGTTCCTGCCTCTACTACCCCTTCAGGCAGTGTGTTCTAGATTCAAACCACCCTCTGGGTGAAACATTTTTTCCTCAAATCTCCACTAAACCTCCTGACCCTTAGCTTAAATCTATGCCCCATGGTTATTGACCCCTCCGCTAAGGGAAAAAGTTTCTTCCTGTCTACTCTATGCCCCTCATAATTTTGTATACCTCAATCAGGTCCCCCCTCAGCCTTCTCTGCTCTAAGGAAAACAACCCTAGCCTATCCAGTCTCTTTTTTTTATAGCTGAAATGCTCCAGCCCAGGCAACATCCTGGTGAATCTCCTCTGCACCCTCTCCAGTGCAATCACATCCTTCCTATAGTGTGTCGACCAGAACTGTACACAGTACTCCAGCTGTGTCCTAACTAGCATTTTATACAGCTCCATCATAACCTCCCTGCTCTTATATTCTATTCCTCGGCTAATAAAGGCAAGTGTCCCATATGCCTTCCTAACCACCTTATCCAGCTGTGGCTGCTGCCTTCAGTGATCTATGGACAAGTACACCAAGATCCCTCTGACCCTCTGTACTTCCTAGGGTCCTACCATCCATTGTATATTCCATTTCCTTGTTAGTCCTCCCAAAATACATCACCTCTCACTTTTCAGGATTAAATTCCATTTGCCACTGCTCTGCCCATCTTATCAGCCCATCTATATCATCCTGTAATCTAAGGCTTTCCTCCTCACTGTTTACAACACCACCAATTTTCATGTCATCTGCGAACTTACTGATCATACCTTCTATATTCACGTCTAAACCATTAATGTACTCTACAAACAGCAAGGGTCCCAGCACCAATCCCTGCGGTAAACCACTAGTCACAGGCTTCCATTCGCAAAAACAACCCACGGCCATCACCCTCTGCCCCCTGCCAGTAAACCAATTTTGGATCCACTTTGCCAAATTGCACTGGATCCCATGGGCTCTTACCTTCTTAACCAATCTCCCATGCGGGACCTTATCAAAAGCTTTACTGAAGTCCATGTAAATTACATCAACTGCTTTACCCTCATCTACACACCGAGTCATCTCCTCGAAAACTTCAATCAAATTTGTCAGACGTGATCTCCCCCTGACAAAGCCATGCTGACTATCCCTGATTAATCCCTGCCTCTCCAAGTGGAGATTAAGCCTGTCCCTCAGAATTTTTTCCAATAGTTTACCTGCCACTGATGTTAGACTCACTGCCCTGTAATTACCTGGTTTATCCCTATTACCCTCCTTGAATAATGGTACCACATTCGCTGTCCTCCAGTCCTCTGGTACCTCTCCTGTGGCCAGAAAGGATTTGAAAATTTGTGTCAGAGCCCCTGCAATCTCCTCCCTTGCATCACATAGCAGCCTGGGATACATCTCATCTGGGCCTGGGGATTTATCTAATTTTAAGCCTGCTAAAACAGCTAATACCGCCTCATTTTCAATGCTAATATGTGAATACAGATGAAAAGTAATCATTTAAAACCTCACCTACATCCTCCAGCTCCACACACACATTGGCAATTTGGTCCCTAATGGGCCCTACTCTTTCCCTGGTTATCCTCTTGCCCTTAATATACTTATAAAACGCCTTGGGATTTTCCTTTATCTTGCCCACCAGTGTTTTCTCATGCCCCCTCTTCGCTATCCTAATTACTTTTTTAAGTACCCCTCTACAATTTCTATACCCCATTAGTGCCTCCACTGTTTTCAGCACTCTGAATCTGCCATAAGCCTCTCTCTTTTTTTTTCCTTATCCAATCCTCTACATCCCTCGACATCCCGGGTTCCCTGGACTTGTTGGTTCTACCCTTCAGCTTAATGGGAACCTGTTGGCTTTGAACTCTCACTATTTCCTCTTTGAATGACTGCCACTGGTCTGATGTTGACTTTCCTTCAAGTAGCTGCTCCCAGTCCACTTTGGCCAGATCCTGTTTTATCATATTGAAATCAGCCTTCCCCCAATTCAGTACCTTTATTTCCGGTCCATCATTGTCCTTTTCCATAACTACCTTAAATCTTATAGTTATGGTCACTATCTCCGAAATGCTGCCCCACTGACCCTTCTACCACTTGTCTGGCTTCGTTCCCTAAGATTAGGTCCAGTACTGCCCCTTCTCTTGTAGGACTATCTACGTACTGGCTCAAAAAGCTCTTCTGTATGCGCTTTAAGAATTCTGCCCCCTTTAAGCCTTTTGCACTAAGACTATCCCAGTTAATATTGGGGAAGTTGAAATCCTCTACTATTATTATCCTATTATTCTGACACCTCTCTGAGATTTGCCTACATATCTGCTCCTCTATCTCTCCCTGACTGTTTGGCAGCCTGTAGTGCACTCCCATTAAAGTGATTGCTCCTGTTTTTGTCTTTAGGTTCTACCCATATGGCCTCATTTGAGGAACCTTCTAAGATATCATCCCTCCTTACTGCAGTAATTGACTCCTTGATCAATAGTGCAATACCGCCTCCTCTTTTACACCCCGCACCCTATCATGCCTGAAGATTCTATACCCTAGAATATTGAGGTGCCAGTCTTGCCCTTCCCTCAACCATGTCTCTGTGATAGCAATAATATCATATTCCCATGTGTTAATCAATGCCTTCAATTCATCAGCCTTACTAGTAAGACTCCTTGCGTTAAAACAGATGCAATTCAGCCTTGCATTATTCACTTCTGCCGTAACAGGTCTATATTTGTTCTGCCTTCCAGATTGACTCCGTTTCTCTTCTCTATTTGGCTGTGCATCACCCCCCTACTGTAACTCCACTCTGTATCCCATCCCCTTGCCAAATTAGTTTAAAGTCTCCCCAACAGCACTAGCAAACCTCCCATTCGTTGCTCTCGGGTCTGTGAGGAGAACTCCATTTCTTCATCAGTACTTCATTCTTTAGATGGTATCAATCTGGGACTCCCTCTTCTTCCCTTTCAGACTGGGCAGCCTGTGCTAACTCTCATAATATGGGGTCGGCTCGTTGAGCCTCAGATCGGGAAAATCCATTTAATTCATTCCCTGTGTCTTCTAACTTTTCGAAGAACGTCTCGGCCAGGCAGACCTCGTAGTCATCTGCCTGCAGTGCCAATGCAGTCTCCTCTAGGGGAGCTGGTTTGATCATGGCCTGATCCATTACACATTCAGGGATACTGCAGGGGTCTGTCTCCTGCCACTGCCCTGTCTCTTGGACCTCCTGTGGTCTTTCTTTGACTACGGGGGGGGAGGGGGGCACCACCTTCACCTCTACCAGATCATTGCCTGTGTGGAGTTTGCAAGTTCTCCCTGTGTCTGCGTGGGTTTCCTCCGGGTACTCTGGTTTCCTCCCACAGCCAAAAGACTTGCAGGTTGATAGGCAAATTGGCCATTATAAATTTCCCCTAGTATAGGTAGGTGGTAGGGGAATATCGAGACAGGTGAGGATGTGGTAGGAATATGGGATTAGTGTAGGATTAGTATAAATGGGTGGTTAATGGTCGGCACAGACGCGGTGGGCCGAAGGGCCTGTTTCAGTGCTGTATGTCTAAATCTAAAATCTAAAAATTACCTCGGAGCAGGTCAACCCCATCCACATGAGAATTGGGCACAATCCCTACGGTCACCGGTCCCGAAACTAAGTCACACTCCAGGTGCCCCCGCTCTACAGATACAGCCAAACACTGCCCTCCAATACCATTCACCACCAGTTTGGTGTTCACTGCACTCTCTGGGGGAAAGGACAGGTCTTTTCCCTGTAAAAGGGATCTAGTGGCCCCTGTGTCCCTGATAATCATTATAGGCTTGCTTGGCCCACTCAAGGGGTATGGGCTTACTTTCCCTTCAGACACAAAACCCTGATAACCTTCAGGAATCCTATTAACTTTTCCTACACTGTCTGCTAGTATGCAGAAATTACTTTCTGGCGAGGGGCCTGGCAATTCCTTGTGATAGGGGCTCTTTTCTTCTCAGCAACAATTTTAAGTTTAATGTCCATGTAGCAAAATTAATGTGTCTCATTCTTGGCAAGGTGGGGACCTGAATGACAATATGCAATGAAATTAACCTTGCATGGCAGCAGTGAGTGGGTGATTGAGTATTGCAGCATGCACTTGATTTGGTGTTTTGTTTAATCCAAGTCAGGCTACCCCCAATCTGATTTTATACCCCACTAAATCAGACTGTTATCACTTCAACCTCAACTAAGTCTTGGCCTCATAACTCAAGGTGACATAATTGTTTTTTATCCTAACCCACAAAGGCAGAGTCTAAAATGGATTGTGGATTAAAGACATCACATTACTGGTGGGTGGGTTAGAGTGAAACTGCTGCCTTTACATCAATACTGAGTTAATGCTGCTTTCCAGAGACAGGTCTTTGATTCAGTCATTGACATTGTGCCTGCTCGGCTGTTTTGAGTCAATGTGGAATAAGCAGGTTGTGTGATATTACTAGCAGATCGCCAGGCTTTTATCGTCACTGAGTGTAGTGTGACCTCAAGTCACCACCAGGTAGGTAGAGGACAGTTCTCCTGCCCAGAGGCCAATTCAACTACTTAAGTGACCAATTAAGGGCCTCGTCCTGCTGCCACTGGCATTTTTACCAGCAGCAGGAGAGTGGGGCCCTCCGTCGTGTGGGGAAACCGTCAGGTGAATTCTGGCAGCCTCTCAATGAGCTCTAGGGGACCTTCCTATTCAGACACTTTTTGGCCCATGGAGTGGTGCCCGCCCCCGCCCCCCCCCCCCCCCCCCCGGCTGTAATGGCCTTCCCCATCGCCCCCCCCCCCACCCCCACACAAGGCAACTGTACCACCTACCCTTACTAACCCTACCCACACCCCTTGTCAGGGCCTACCTTAATACGGACAGCGGCCCCAGCGTAATTGACTGCTGCTGAAAAGATATGGCCCTGGTTCCTACAGACTGCCGATGTGGGGACACTCCCTGCTTTCGGGCTTGACAGTAGAACCCCTGCCATGATGACGAAATCCAGCCCTATATGTCAAGGTTCCTGAATGATCCTTTTCTGGGAATAATTTCACTTAATTATTTTGTGGTTATCCATATCTCTCACTAGATTGCATTTCTGAAGCACAGTGTAAACAAGCCACCTCCTCCACCCAGGAGGACAAGGGCAGCAGGCCCATGGAAAACCACCACTTCCAATTCCCCTCCAGGTCACGCACCATCCAGACTTTAATATAAAGACTTTATAAAAAGTAATTAACAATGGGTCAAAATGCTGTAAGTCCCTAAGCTAGTAATGCTGTTGATGAGCGCTTCATTGCACAGCCTGTAGCAGTTCAAGCAGAAAGCTCATCACCATCTTCTCAAGGGCTGGGTAATAAATGGGCAATACACACACCCAAACGCATGTTAAAACATTCCAGCTAACTAAAACATAACTCCTTTGTTTAAAATGTGAATCCCCATGGCTTCATGGAGACCTTTACTCTTTACTTGTGCTTGTGCCATGGCTAATTAGCAGAAATTGGAATTTCAAATGAATGGATTTTCCTTGTTGGTATCCCAAAGAGAAATCACTGGCCGGAAACCTGACTATGGAACTAGAAACCCCATCTGATTTATATTTTATTGGCTTCTGTTTGATTCTGCTCATGAAATTGTGAATTCCTCATTTATGGAATCTTGATCTCCAGTGTAAACACAAAGCCGTTCTTATCAAGTGACCAATCTCCCACTGTAAATTAAATACTACAGATCCGCTCACATCACCAGAGATATCGCTTGATCAATCATCTGGAGTATATTTAGAAGGAGAGACAGGTACCATTACCTGCAGCGTGAATAGAGAATACAGTGGTAAAATCTACTTTTACAGAAATAATCAACTGTTGTCCTCTCAGCAACTGCTCACAAAGGACAACAGTGGAACATTCATTGTTACCAGCTCAAACCAAGGAGGGAGATACCAATGTCAATATGGAACCTGGGTCAAAACAAGGCAATTATTATCCCCGCTCAGCAAGGCTGTGATGGTCACTATAGCAGGTGAGTAAATGTGAACAAAGACTGTTAATTGTCTTTCAGTTATTTTCCAATGAAAATAATCCTTGTTTCAGTATAACAGTGTTTAACATTTACAAAGAGGGTCTCTGCTGTCAGCTCTTCACTGGGTCTCTGTAATAAAGGGCCCTGAATGCATAGAATGAGTGTTCACTGCCAGTGTAGCCATTACTGGAGATCCCTATGTTACTACATCAAACTGTGGAGTGAAATTTGTCTGAAATGGTAACACACAATAGACCTATTTTGCATTCCACTGATGTGAATGGAAGAGAATATTGAGCAGTCAGATAGACTGCTGATAGTTGACCCCCTATTTTACCATACCAGAGAAGAATACTTTCACCCAAGTTTTATTCTCTGAGCACTTCTTGCAGATACTTTGGTAACTGCTGCTGTTGTCCTTCTAGGTGGTGGAGGTCGTGGGTTTCGGATGAGCTGACAAAGAATCCTTGACGAGTTGCTACATTGCACCTTTACACAGTACACTCCGCGAGTTGATGGTAAAAGTGGTGACTGGACTGTGGATCAGGTCGATTTTTGTCTTGTCCTAGATGAGGTTGAGCTGCTTGACTGTTACAGCTGCACTACCCAAGCAATCAGAGAGCATTCCATCTCATTCCTGACTTGTACCTTGCAGGTGGTAGAGAGGTCTAGGGGAGTTAAAAAGTGAGGCACTTGCTGCAGAATATTCAGCCTCAGATCAGCTTTAGTAGGCATGACATTCATGTGGATAGTTCATTTGAGTTTCTGGGTTCTTGACAATACCCAGGATGTTGATGATGGGGGATTTATTGATGGTAATTCTGCTGAATGGGGAGGTAGTTAGACTGTCTCTTGTTAGAGAAAGTCACTGTCTGCCTCTTGTGTGATGTGAATGTTACTTGAAATTAATCATTGCAAATCTGAATATTATCTTGCTGCATACAGACATCAACTGCTTCATTTATCTGAAGATCTCTGAATGCATTCATCACAGAATAATACAGAAAACAGAGCATTTGAATGAGCTTATTAGTTCCAGCTTTTTGAAAAATACCACTGTCCTGCCCTTTTCCCACAGCCCTGAACAGTTCTCCTTATTAACCATGTATCCAATTACCTTTTGAAAGTTAGTACTGAATCATCTTCCACCACATTTTCTGGTAGTCTGTTTGGGATTATAAGAACTCGCTGTGTTCCTCCTTTATTTACTGCTGGAATTTTACCCAATTTTCATAAATATTCCTCCTCTAGTTATTGACTGTCCTGCCAGTGGAAACAGTTTTTCCCGATCTACTTCATCAAAACCTTTCATTATTTTTAACGCCTCCATTACAACTCCTGTTACTATTTTCTATTCAAAGGAGAGTAATCTCAGTTCATCTACTCATTACATAACTGAAATCCATTATTCCGAGTAACATTCTGGCAAATCTCTGCACATTCTCCAAGTCCATGACATTCTTCTAAAGTGTGATGCCCTGAATTGGGTTCAATATTTTAACTGAAGCCTAAATGGTGATTTCTAAATTTTCATCAAAACTTTCTTATGTACTCTAATACTGTACTTATAAAGTCATGGATCTGGTACGATTTGATTAGTTAGGATTTGCTATGATATGGGAAGTATCTCAGACTGCCATCAACAGTAGGAAAGGTTGAGCCGTCTTCTTTCTATTATAGCAACATGAGATAAATCAATGAATGAGAGTTGCCTGTTTTAGAATCGGTCATTCTCCTCATCCACCAAGGCCCATTGTTTAGACATTGAACAGTGCCTGAGATATCTGTCTGTGTGCTCGGATCCTGTATATGAAGCAATCCCCAGAGCTAAAATGATGTTCATTCATTTATCAGCTGCAGGTCTGGCAGCAATGTGTAGAGTTTGGTGGCATTAGTTGCACCTGTTGTACACTGATCCAAACTGAAATATACCAAAATAAGGCTGAACTACCAATGAATCTATCGTCACTGCTTGTTCCTTGTGAATTACAGATCTACAGAAACCAATTTTATCAGTGGACTCCAGTCTTCTGGCGAAACATAGGAAAATTAATTTTAATTGTACAAGCCCCTGGAAGCGTTCTGGCTTCACATTTTACCTTTATCGACATGGAGAGATGAATTACTTGGATGTCCAGCCTACTTCAGTACAGAACAATTCAGCTACCTTCACCATGATGAATATAGATCATGCTAATGGAGGAACATACACCTGTCTTTATAAAGTAGTTGTGAGGGGAAGGCTGCTAACATCGGCTCAGAGTGATCCTGCACATTTAACTTTAAGAGGTGAGTTTCAAACAGCTACTGTGTTCATCTGAGAGGCAGAAAATATGTTTCTTTTTTATTTTAACACCAAACGTTTATTAGTTTTTATTGCTTCAATTCTGATCAAAAGTTTTATTCTCTGGTTTTGTCTGTAGTTCCTCACCGATCTCACAGAAACACAGAATTGTAACAGCACAGAAGGAGGCCATTCAACCTGTTGTGTCTGCACCAGCTCTCTGAAACAGCAGTTTACCTAGTGCCACACACTGGCCTTCTCCCTGTAGCCCTGCACATTCTTCCTTTTCAGATAACCGTCCAATTCCCTCTTGAATGCTTAGATTGAACTTGCCTGCACCACACTCTCGGGCCATAGAGTCATAGAGTTATACAGCACAGAAACAGGCC
Organism: Heterodontus francisci; assembly: GCF_036365525.1. Taxonomy (NCBI): domain Eukaryota; kingdom Metazoa; phylum Chordata; class Chondrichthyes; order Heterodontiformes; family Heterodontidae; genus Heterodontus; species Heterodontus francisci. Next base: position 30,164,125 of record NC_090412.1, on the reverse strand, counting down.
CTTCGGCCCATCGTGTCCATGCATCAAGCACCTATCTATTCTAATCCCACTTTCCAGTACTTGGCCCGTGGCCTTGTAAGCTATGGTGTTTCAAGTGCTCATCTAAGTACTTCTTAAATGTTGTGAGAGTACCTGCCTCTACCACCCCTTCAGATGATGTGTTCCAGATTCCAACCACCCTCTGGGTGAAAAATATTCCCTCAAATCCCCTCTAAACCTCCTGCCCCTTACCTTAAATCTATGACTCCTGGTTATTGACCCCTCTGCTATCAATGCCCCTCATAATTTTGTATACCTCAATCAGGTCCCCCTTCAGCCTTCTCTGCTCTAAGGAAAACAACCCTAGCCTATTCAATCTCTCTTCATCGCTGAAATGCTCCAGCCCAGGCAACATCCTGGTGAATCTCCTCTGCACTTTCTCCAGTACAACCACATCCTTCCTATAGTGTGGTGCCCAGAATTGTACACAGTACTCCAGCTGTGGCCTAACTAGCGTTTTATACAGCTCCATCATAACCTCCCCCTCTCTTGTAGGACGTTCTACGTGCTGGCTCAAAAAGCTCTCCTGGATGCACTTTTAAGAATTTCGCCCCCTTGAGGTCTTTTGCACTAAGAGTATCCCAGTTAATATTGGGGAAGTTGAAATCCCCTACTATTATTACCCTATTATTATTTCACCTCTGAGATCTGCCTACGTATCTGCTCCACTATCTCTCCCTGATTGTTTGTTTGTTTGTTTGTTTGTTTAGAGGCCTGTAGTATACTCCTAGCAAAGTGATTGTCCCCTTTTTTATTTGTTTTTAAGTTCTACCCATATGGCCTCATTTGAGGAACCTTCTAAGATATCATCCCTCCTTACTGCAGTAATTGACTCCTTGATCAACAGTGCAATGCCACCTCCTCTTTTATACCCCCTCCCTGTCATGCCTGAAGATTCTTTACCCTGGAATATTGAGCTGCCAGTCCTGCCCTTCTCTCAACCATGTCTCTCTAATAGCAATAATTTCATAATCCCATGTGTTAATCAATGCCCTCAATTCATCTGCCTTACTAGTAAGACTCCTTGCGTTAAAATAGATGCAATTCAGCCTTGCATTTTTCACTTGTGCCTTAACCGGTTTATATTTGCTCTGCCTTGCAGACTGACTCAGTTTCTCTTCTATATTTGGCTGTGCATCGCCCCCTACTGTACCTCCACTCCTGTATCCCATCCTCCTGCCAAATTAGTTTAAACCCCTACCCCAACAGCATTAGCAAACCTCCCAGCAAGGATGTTGCTCCCGTTCCGGTTCAGGTGCAACCCGTCCAACTTGTACAGGTCCCACCTTTGCCAGAAACAGACCCAGTGATCCAGGAAACTAAAGCCCTCCCTCTTGCACCACCTACTCAGCCACACATTCATCTGTTCTATCCTCCTATTCCTATACTCACAAGCACGTGGCGCCTAACCACTCACTTTGTGAAAAGGTTTTACTTCATGTCACTATTGCTTCTTTTGCCAATTACGTTAAATCTGTGCCCTTTTGTTCTCGATCCACCAATGGGAACAGTTTTCCCTCTCTACCCTCTCCAGATGCCACATGATTTTGAATACCTCCATCAAATCTCCTCTCAATCTTCTCTCCAAAGTAAACAGTCCCAACTTCTCCAATCTATCTTTGTAATTGAAATTCCTCATCCCTGGAACCAATCTAGGGAATCTTTTCTGAACTCCAATGCCTTCACATCTTTCCTAAACTGTAGCACTCAGATCTGGACACAATACTCCAGTTAAAGCTGAACCAGTGTTCTATACAAGTTCAACATAACTTTCTTGCTCTTGTAATCTATGCCCCTATTAATAAAGCCCAGGATCCCGAATGCTTTCTTAATTGCTCTCTTAACCTGTCCTGCCACCTTCAATGATTTATACACATAGACACCCAGGTCCCTTTGCTCCTGGACCCCCTTTAGAATTCATAGAATTCATAGAATGTTTAAGGCACAGAAAGAGGCCACTTGGCCCATTGGGTCTGTGCCGGCCGAAAAACGATCCACCTATTCTAATCCTTCCTTCCAGCATTTGGTCCGTAGCCCTTCAAATTAAGGCACTTGAGGTGCATATCCAGACTCCTTTTGAATGAGTTGAGGGTCTCTGCCTCAACTACTCTTTCAGGCAGTGAGTTTCAGATCCCTACCACCCTCTGGGTGAAAAAGTGTTCCTCATCTCCTCTCTAATTTTTCTACCAGTCACTTTAAATCTATGCCCCCTTGTCACTGACCTCTCTGCTATGGTAAATAGACCCTTCACCTCTGCTCTATCCCAGCCCCTCAAAATGTTGTACATTTCAATCACATCTCCCCTCAGCCATCTCTGTTCCAAGGAGAACAACCCCAGCCTATCCAATCTTTCCTCATAGTTGTATTTTTCCAGTCCTGGCAACATCCTGGTAACTCTCCTCTGTACCCTCTCTAGTGCAATTACATCCTTTCTGTAATGAGGTGACCAGAACTGCACACAGTACCTTTGAATTGCACCCTTTATTTTATATTCTTTTCTTTCTTCCTACCAAAATGAATCACTTCACACTTCTCTGCATTAAATTTCATCTGCCACTTGTCCGTCCATTCCATCAACTTGTCTATGTCCTTTTGAGGTTCTACACTACCCTCCTCACAGTTCACAGTACTTCCAAGTTTTATAACATTCGCAAATTTTGAAATTGTGCCCTGTACACCAAGGTCAAGGTTCCTAATGTATATTAGGAAGACCAAGGGTCCCAATACTGACCCTTGGGGAATTCCACTGCAAACCTTCCTCTGGTCTGAGAAACATCCATTAATCACTACTTGCTGCTTCCTGTCACTCAGCCAATTTTGTATCCAACTTGCTACCGTCCCTTTTATTCCATAAGCTATAACTTTGCTCTCAAGTCTGTTGTGTGGCACTTTATCAAATGCTTTTTGGAAGTCCATGTACACCACATTAACAGCATTACCTTCCTCAACCCTCTCTGTTACCTCCTCAAAAAACTCCAGCAAGTTATTTAAATATGATTTGACCTTCACAATTCTGTGCTGGCCTTCCCTAATTAACCCACATTTTCCCAAGTTACTATTAATTTTGTCCCAAATTATTGTTTCTAGAAGTTTCCTCACTACTGAGGTTAAACTGACTGGCCTGTAGTTGCTGGGCTTTTTTGAACAAGGGTGTAACATTTGCAATTCCCCAGTCCTCTGGCACCACCCCCAAGTCCAATGAAGACTGGAAAATTCTGGCCGTTCCACAATTTCCACTGTCCCTTCCTTCAGTATCCTTGGATGCAACTCTTCCAGTCTTCTTGCCGTATCAACTTTAAGTACAGCTAGCCGATCCAATACCTCCTCATCAATTTTAAATCCTTCAAGTGTCTGAATTATCTCCCCTTTCACCATGACTTATGCAGCATATTCTTCCTTGATAAAGACAATGCAAAGGATTCGTTTAATACCTCAGCCATGCCCCCTGCCTCCATGTGTCAATCCTCCTCTTTCTGGTTTCTGATCAGCCCCACTCCTCCTTTTACTATTAATATGCCAATAAAAGACTTTTGGATTCTCTTTTATATCAGCTGCCAGTCACTTTCCATACTCTCTCTTTGTTTCTCTTTACTTTTTCACTTCCCCTCTGAACCTTCTATATTCCGTCAGGTTCTCGGTTATGTTATCCACCTGACATATCCTCCAAATAGTCTAGGGGTGTCTCCCAGAGAATCTGAAAAATGATAACATCAACACTAGAAATCTTTTCAAAAGGTAATTTCACCTAGTTAACAAAAGACTCCTGAAGATGCTGTAAATATATAACACATTTTTGGAAAGAGCAAGTGAGTTTGCACCAAGGTCCACACCTAAACATTAGCTCATCTGTTCTGCAGTCATTGCTCATTAAGTATAAGAAAAGTAAGATTAATTAAATAAAGCAGCTTAATGTGTGGCTGGAGAAATGGTGCAGGAGGAAAGTGTTCACATTCCTGGGCCATTGGAGCCAGTTCTGTAAAGATGGAAAGAGTGTACCTCAACATGACTGGGTGCAATGTCCTCGAGGAGAGGTTAACTATTGTAGTGGAGGTAGGTTTAAACTAATTTAGCAGGAAATTATGCAAGGAAATTTAGCAAGGTGAAGCATCAGAGAGGAGAAACTATGTGCACAGAGGTCTGGGAGAGACTGGCAACATTAGAATAAAGTGGTTCAGATATTGGAGGGATCAGACTGGAGATAAATGCAATCCAGACTAAGGTGTGTTTGGAGTGCATGTTTATGAATGCATGGAGTGTGGCCTATAAGGTAAAAGTTTTTATGTGAGAAAATACAAAATAGTGGCAATAATGGGAAACTGGCTTAAAAGGGGGAGGGGGGGGGAAATAGGGCTTTAATATTCCTGGCTACAATGGATTCAGGATATATAGAGAAGGAAAAAGGAGAGGTGACAATAAGATGCTGTTAAAAAACTAGAGAGGGATAATGTAGTTGAGGGTTCAAAGCCAAAACCTATTTTGAAAGAGTTAAGGAACAGATGAGGATCTGTTATGCTGTTGGGTGCATACAACAGGCCACCAAATAATCAGAAGGAAATGGAGTAAATTTGCATAAAAATTACAGAAAGACACAAGAACTACAGGGAAATGATAATGGGAGACGCAATTATCCTGATGTAGACAGGACAGCAAGTGTGAAATACAAAGAGGCGGTGGAACTCCTGAAATGTGTACAGGAGAACTTCCTTGGTCAGTGTGGCCAGTCCAATAAAGAAGAAAGCGGTGCTGGATCGTGTCCAGGGAATGAATAGGGAAAGTGGAACATGTTTCAGTGGGAGAGCATTTAGGAAACACTGATCACACTATCATTCAGTTTAGAGTAGTTATGGAAAATGAGAAAGAAAAGTCAAATCTGAAAATACTCAATTCGAGGAGAGCGAATTTTAGAGAGTTAGAACGGAATCTGGCCCAGGTGGATTGGAATCAAAGATTGGCAGGTAAAACGGTAATAGCAATGTCAGGCCTTCAAACAGGAGATAGCTGGGGGACAGAATAGACACATTTCCACAAGGGGAACCAGGGGTAGAGCTCCCAAAGAACAAAGAATAGTACAGCACAGGAACAGGCCATTCGGCCCTCCAAGCCTGCGCCGATCTTGATGCCTGCCTAAACTAAAACCTTCTGCACTTCCGGGATCCGTATCCCTCTATTCCCATCCTATTCATGTATTTGTCAAGATGCTTCTTAAACGTTGCTATCGTACTTGCTTTCACCACCTCCCCTGGCAGCAAGTTCCAGGCACTCACTCTGTGTTAAAAAAAAACTTGCCTCGCACATCCCCTCTAAACTTTGCTCCTCTCACCTTAAACCTATGTCCCCCAGTAACTGACTCTTCCACCCTGGGAAAAAGCTTCTGACTATCCACTCTGTCCATGCCGCTCATAATTTTGTAAACCTCTATCATATCGCCCCTCCACCTCCGTTGTTCCAGTGAAAACAATCCAAGTTTATCCAACCTCTCCTCATAGCTAATGCCCTCCAGACCAGGCAACATCCTGGTAAACCTCTTCTGTACCCTCTCCAAAGCCTCCACATCTTTCTGATAGTGTGGCGACCAGAATTGTATGCAATATTCCAAGTGTGGCCTAACTAAAGTTCTGTACAGCTGCAGCATGACTTGCTGATTTTTATACTCTATGCCCGACCGATGAAGGCAAGCATGCCGTATGCCTTCTTGACTACCTTATCCACCTGTGTTGTCACTTTCAGTGATCTATGGACCAGATCTCTCTGCCTGTCAATACTCCTAAGGGTTCTGCTATTTACTGTATTCTTCCCACTTGTATTAGACCTTCCAAAATGCATTGCCTCATTTGTCCAGATTAAACTCCATCTGCCATTTCTCCGTCCGTGTCTCCAACCAATCTATATCCTGCTGTATCCTCTGACAATCCTCATCACTATCCGCAACTCCACCGACCTTTGTGTCGTCCGCAAACTTACTAATCAGACCAGCTACGTTTTCCTCCAAATCATTTATATATATATATATATATAATACAAACAGCAAAGTTCCCAGCACTGATCCCTGCGGGACACCACTAGTCACGGCCCTCCATTCAGAAAAGCACCCTTCCACTGCTACCCTCTGTCTTCTATGACCAAGCCAGTTCTGTATCCATCTTGCCAGCTCACCTCTGATCCCGTGTGACTTCACCTTTTGTACCAGTCTGCCATGAGGGACCTTGTCAAAGGCTTTACTGAAGTCCATGTGGACAACATCCACTGCCCTTCCTTCATCAATCATGCTCGTCACTTCCTCAAAAAACTCGATCAAGTTCGTGAGACACGACCTCCCCTTCACAAAACCATGTTGCTTCTCACTAATAAGTTCATTTGTTTCCAAATGGGAGTAAATCCTGTCTCGAAGAATCCTCTCTAATAATTTCCCTACCACTGACGTAAGGCTCACCGGCCTGTAATTTCCTGGATTATCCTTGCTACCCTTCTTAAACAAAGGAACAACATTGGCTATTCTCCAGTCCTCTGGGACCTCACCTGTAGCCAATGAGGATACAAAGATTTCTGTCAAGGCCCCAGCAATTTCACCCCTTGCCTCCCTCAGTATTCTGGGGTAGATCCCATCAGGCCCTGGGGACTTATCTACCTTAATGTTTTTCAAGACGCCCAACACCACTTTTTGATATCGACATGACCCAGACTATCTACACTTCCTTCCCTAGGCTCATCATCCACCAAGTCCTTCTCTTTGGTGAATATTGATGCAAAGTTCTCATTTAGTACCTCGCCCATTTCCTCTGGCTCCATGCATAGATTCCCTCCTCTGTCCTTGAGTGGGCCAACCCTTTCCCTGGCTACCCTCTTGCTCTTTATATACGTATAAAAAGCCTTGGAATTCTCCTTAATCCTGTTTGCCAATGACTTTTCATGACCCCTTTTAGCCCTCCTGACTCCTTGCTTAAGTTCCTTCTGACTTTCTTTATATTCCTTAAGGGCTTCGTCTGTTCCCAGCCTTCTAGCCCTTACGAATGCTTCCTTTTTCTTTTTGACTAAGCTCACAAAATCCCTTGTAATCCAAGGTTCCCAAAACTTGCCAACCTTATCCCTAACTAAAGATATAGAGATTAAAAGAAAAACTTGCATTTATATAAACCCATTTCACAACCACCGGATGTCTCAAAGTGCTTTAGAGCCAATGAAATACTTTTGAAGAGCAGTCACTTTTTTTTCTTATTCATTCATGGGATATGGGCATCGCTGGCCAGGCCAGCATTTATTGCCCATCCCTAATTGCCCTTGAGAAGGTGGTGGTGAGCTGCCTTCTTGAACCGCTGCAGTCCATGTGGGGTAGGTACACCCACAGTGCTGTTAGGATGGGGTAAAAAGGCCCCCTCGACATAAAAAAAAAGAAAACAAAAACAGTGCTGTTAGGAAGGGAGTTCCAGGATTTTGACCCAGCGACAGTGAAGGAACAGTGACATAGTTCCAAGTCAGGATGGTGTGTGACTTGGAGGGGAACTTGCAGGTGGTGATGTTGCCATGTATTTTATGCCCTTGTCCTTCTAGTTGGTAGAGGTCGCGGGTTTGGAAGGTGCTGTCTAAGGAGCCTTGGTGCATTGCTGCAGTGCGTCTTGTAGATGGTACACACTGCTGCCACTGTGTGTTGGCGGAGGAGGGACTGAATGGCACCCCACTAACAAACAATCAAGTGGGCTGCTTTGTCCTGGATGGTGTCGAGCTTCCTGTCAACCCTGCCAGTCTTCAGCCAATTCAATTCACTCCATGTGATTTCAAGAAACGACTGAAGGCACTGGATACTGCAAAGGCTATGGTTCCTGACAATATTCCGGCAATAGTACTGAAGACCTGTGCTCCAGAACTTGCCACACCCCTGACAAGCTGTTCCAGTGTGTACCCTGCAATGTGGAAAATTGCCCAGGTATGTCCCGTACACAAAAAGCAGGACAAGTCCAACATGGCCAATTACCGCCCCATCAGCTTACTCTCAATCATCAGTAAAATTGAAGGAAGGTGTCATCAACAGTGCCATCAAGCGGCACTTGCTTAGCAATAACCTGCTCAGTGACGCTCAGTTTGGGTTCCACCAGGGCCACTCAGCTCCTGACCTTATTGCAGCCTTGGTACAAACATGGAAAAACGAGCAGAACTCAAGAGGTGAGGTGAGAGTGACTGCCCTTGACATCAAGGCAGCATTTGACCGAGTATGGCATTAAGGAGCCCTAGCAAAACTGGAGTCAATGGGAATCGGGGAAAACCCTCCGCTGGCTGGAGTCATACCTAGTGCAAAGGAAGAAGGTTGTTGTTGTTGGAGGTCAATCATCTGAGCTCCAGGACATCACTGCAGGAGTTCCTCAGGGTAGTGTCCTAGGCCCAACCATCTTCAGCTGCTTCAGTGACCTTCCTTCAATCATAAGGTCAGAAGTGGGGATGTTCGCTGATGATTGCACAATGTTCAGCACCATTCATGACTCCTCAGATAATGAAGCAGTCCGTGTAGAAATGCAGCAAGACCTGGACAATATCCAGGCTTGGGCTGATAAGTGGCAAGTAACATTCGCGCCACACAAGTGCCAGGCAATGACCATCTCCAACAAGAGAGAATCTCTCCACCACCATTCACAGCTGGATGTGGCAGGACTGCACAGCTTAGATCTGATCCGTTGGTTATGGGATCGCGGGCGGCACAGTGGCGCAGTAGTTAGCACCGCAGCCTCACAGCTCCAGCAACCCGAGTTCGTTTCTGGGTACTGCCTGTGTGGAGTTTGCAAGTTCTCCCTGTGACCATGTGGGTTTGCGCCGGGTGCTCCGGTTACCTCCCACAGCCAAAAACTTGCAGGTTAATAGGTAAATTGGCCATTATAAATTGTCCCTACTGTAGGTAGGGGAATGGAGGGGATGTGATAGGAATATGGGATTAATGTAGAATTGCCTGGCACTTGTTAATGGTCGGCACAGACTCAGTGGGCCGAAGGGACCGTTTCAGTGCTGTATTTCTAAATAAATAAATAAACCATCTCCCCTTGACATTCAACGGCATTACCATCGCTGAATCCCCCACTATCAACATCCTAGGGGTACCATTGACCAGAAACTGAACTGGAGTAGCCATATAAATACAGTCGCTACAAGAGCTGGTCAGAGGCTAGGAATCCTGAGGCGGGTAACTCACCTCCTGACTCCCCAAAGCCTGTCCACCATCTACAAGGCATAAGTCAGGAGTGTGATGGAATACTCTCCACTTGCCTGGATGGGTGCAGCTCCAACAACACTCATGAAGCTGGACACCATCCAGGACAAAGCAGCCCGCTTGATTGGCACCCCATCTACAAACATTCACTCCCTCCACCACCGACGCACGGTGGCAGCAGTGTGTACCATCTACAAGATGCACTGCAGCAATGCACCAAGGCTCCTTTGACAGCACCTTCCAAACCTGCGACCACTACCAACTAGAAGGACAAGGGCAGCAAATACATGGGAACACCACCACCTGCAAGTTCCCCTCCAAATCACACACCATCCAGACTTGGAACTATATCGCTGTTCCTTCACTGTCGCTGGGTCAAAATCCTGGAACTCCCTTCCTAACAGCACTGTGGGTGTACCTACCCCACATGGACTGCAGCAGTTCAAGAAGGCAGCTCACCACCACCTTCTCAAGGGCAATTAGGGATGGGAAATAAATGCTGGCCTGGCCAGTGACGCTCACATCCCATGAATAAAAAAAAAAGTAGAGAAGTGGTGTTGGGGAAATTGATGGGATTGAAGGCCGATAAATCCCCAGGGCCTGATGGTATGCATCCCAGAGTACTTGAGGAAGTGGCCCTAGAAATAGTGGATGCATTGTTGGTCATCTTCCAAGATTCTGTAGACTCTGAAATAGTTCCTACAGATTGGAGGGTAGCTAATTTAACCCCACTATTTAAAAAGGGAGGTAAAGAGAAAGCAGGGAATTATAGACCAGTCAGCCTGACGTCAATAGTGGGGAAAATCCTAGAGTCCATTATCAAAGATTTTATAGCAGAGCACTTGGAGAACAGTGGTAGAATCGGACAGAGTCAGCATGGGTTTACGAAAGGGAAATCATGCTTTACAAATCTACTAGAATTTTTCAAGGATGTAACTAGTAGAGTTGATGAGGGACAGTCAGTGGATGTGGTTTATTTGGACTTTCAGAAGGCTTTCAACAAAGTCCCACATAAGAGATTAGCATGTAAAATTAAAGCGCATGGGATTGGGGGTAGTGTATTGCGATAGATAGAAAATTGATTGGCAGACAGGAAACAAAGGGAAGAGATAAATGGGTCTTTTTCCGAATGGCAGGCAGTGACTAGTGGGGTACCGCAGGAATCGGTGCTAGGACCCCAGCTATTCACAACATACATTAATGATTTAGATGAGGGAACTAAATGTAATATCTCCAAATTTGCAGATGACACAAAACTGGGTGGGAGTGGGAGTTGTGAGGAGGATGCAGAGAGGCTTCAAGGTGATTTGGACAAGTTGAGTGAGTGGGCAAATGCATGGCAGATGCAGTATAATGTGGATAAATGTGAGGTTATCCACTTTGGTAGCAAAAACAGGAAGGCAGATTATTATCTGGCTATAAACTGAGAGGGGGGAATATGCAGCGAGACCTGGGTGTTCTCATCCACCAGTCGCTGAAGGTAAGCATGCAGGTGCAACAGGCAGTCAAAAAGATAAATGGTATGTTGGCCTTCATAGCAAGAGGATTTGAGTACAGGAGCAGGGATGTCTTGCTGCAATTATTCAGGGCCTTGGTAAGGCCACACCTGGAATATTGTGTGCAGTTTTGGTCTCCTTATCTGAGGAAGGATGTTCTTGCTATAGAGGGTGTGCAGTAAAGGTTTACCAGTATGATTCCTGGGATGGCGGGACTGACATATGAGGAGAGATCGAGTCAGTTATGATTATATTCGCTGGAGTTGAGAAGAGTGAGGGGGGATCTCATTTAAACCTATAAAATTCTAACAGGACTTGACAGGGTAGATGCAGGAAGGATGTTCCCGATGGTGGGGGAGTCCAGAACCAGGGGTCATAGTCTGAGGATACGGGGTAAACTTTTCAGGACTGAGATGAGGAGAAAGTGGGAACAGGTTACTGAGTTGATTGATCAGCCATGATCCTAATGAATGGCGGAGCAGGCTCGAAGGGCCAAATGGCCTTCTCCTGCTCCTATTTTCTATGTTTCTATGTTTCTATGTTAATACTGCATGGAATTTTGGTCTCCATATTTAAGGAAGGCTATACTTGCATTGGAGGCAGTACAATGAAATTTCACTAGATTGATCCCTGGAATGAGAGGGTTGTCCAATGAGGAGAGATTGAGGAGACTGGGCCTATATTCTCTGGAGTTTAGAAGAATGAGAGGTGATCTCATTGAAACATTCAAGATTATGAAAGGGCTTGACAGGGTAGATACTGTGATGTTGTTTCCCCTGACTGGAGAATGTAGAACACGGGGGCACCGTTTCAGAATAAGGAGCCGATCATTTAGGACTAAGATGAGGAGAAATTACTTCACTCAGATGGTTTTGAATCTTTGGAATTCTCGACCCCAGAGGGTTCTGGGATGCTCCATCACTGAATATATTTAAGGCTGAGAGAGACAGATTTTTGGTGTCTCAGGGAATCAAGCGATATGGGGAGGGACAGGAAAGTGGAGTTGAAGCCAAAGATCAGCCATGATCATATTGAATTCTGGAGCAGGTTCGACGGACTGCATGGTCTACTCCTGCTCCTATTTCTTGTGTTCTTGTAGCAGATACTCTGATAACCACCTTCCAACCTTCCTTAGATATGGGAGCAGTCCCAGAATTCTGGAAGATTCCAAATGTTACACAGCTGTTCAAAACAAATTTGAGGGAATAAACATGTTAGGCTGACTAGCCCGTAGTACCATCAGTGATAGGGAAAAAAATGACAGACTATAATCTGGACAAAGTTATTTGGGATCGGAAAAATATATGTTAATTAATTAAGGCCAGTGCAGATTTGTTAAAGGTATTTGATGGAGTTCTTTTATGAAGCAACAGAGATGATTGATGAGGATAATGTTTTTGTTGTTGTGTATACGGCCTTTCAAAAGGCACTTAATAAAATATATAATTAACTTTTTAGCGAAATTGAAGCTTAAAGCGGTAGTGGCAGCACGAATACAAAATTGGCTATGGGAGCGAAAACAAAGACTAATGGTGAAAGGTTGTTTTTTAGACTGGAGGGAAGCTTACAGTGGTCATAGAGTCGTACAGCATAGAAACAGGCCCTTCGGCCCACTGCGTCCAGTGGTATACCTGTGGGGACAGTATGAGGACCACTACATATTGGTGCCCTGGAATTTGGTATACAGGGCATAATTTTAAAGTTTACAGATGGTACAAAACTTGGGAAAAGTAGTAAACAGTGAGGAGGACAGTAGGAAACTAACGAGCGATGTGAACAGGTGGTTGAAATGGGAAGACACATTTAACTGAGAAACATGAAATGTTGCATTTTGGAATTGAATGAGGAGAGGCAATATCAGCTAAATGCAACAACTTTAAAGAGGTTGCAGCTGTAGAGCGATCTGGGGTGTATGCACACAAGTCTTTGAAGGCGGCGCAGTGGTTAGCACCGCAGCCTCACAGCTCCAGCGACCCGGGTTCAATTCTGGGTACTGCCTGTGTGGAGTTTGCAAGTTCTCCGTGTCTGCATGGGTTTTCTCCGGGTGCTCCAGTTTCCTCCCACAAGCCAAAAGACTTGCAGGTTGGTAGGTAAATTGGCCATTATAAATTGTCACTAGTAGAGATAGGTGGTAGGGAAATATAGGGACAGGTGGGGATGTGGTAGGAATATGGGATGCGTGTAGGATTAGTATAAATGGGTGGTTGATGGTCGGCACAGACTCGGTGGGCCGAAGGGCCTGGTTCAGTGCTGTATCTCTAAACTAAACTAAAAGGCGACAGAAAATGTTGAAGAAAATCATATGAGGGCCTTGATTTTATTTATAGAGGCATCGTGTACAAAAGGCAGGAAATTATGCTAAACACTTATCAATCACTTTTTAGGCCCTGGCTAGTTTATTGTTTTTAATTCTGGGCACTACATTTTTGGAAGGATGTCGAGGCAGAGAATAGAGAAACTGGGTTGTTCTCCATTGAAGCAGAGAAGTTTAAGGAAAGGTTTAATTGAAGTGTTCAAAACCATGAACGCTTATCCTTATTTACTCTATCAAAAAGAGTTTCCACTGGCAAAGGACTCAGAGATTTAAGGTAATTGGCAAAAGATGAGGAATAAAATATATTTTGTGTCATAATGATCTGGAATGCACTGCCTAAAATGGTGGTGGAAGCAGATTGAAAAACAACTTTAAAAGGTAAATCTGTGTACTTGAAGAGGAGAAAATTGCAGGACTACAGGGAAAGAAGAAGGCAGTGAGACTATTTGGAAAGCTCTTTCAAAACTTTGTGTTGTGTCATGTTTTCCTCCTAGTGTATGATGTCCTCCGAGTCTCGTATCACTCGCGACCTTATCACTGATTCACTAATTGTGTATCACTGTTTTAATGTATCAGAACAGTGTAAAACCAAGGAAGCGAGTGTTGGAAACATTGTGTCATCTCAACATTTAATTTTGTTCTTCTATTCTGGAGCTCACTCCGGATTGCACAACATCCCAGTGCCTATTTTTTGTTCCATTAGCAACTAATTACTTATTTCACATAGGAAGTGCTGGTTCTAACTTTGTTCCACTTTGTCCCTTTATCTCTTTCAGATAATTCCACTAGGCTAGAGGCTGGTGTTGCCTCTGCTGTGGTTCTGATTCTCATCCTTCCTGTGTTGGGCTTGTGCTTCTGGAAGAAAGGTGGGTTGAACTATATTCAATATCCATTCATTACAAATACATGGACTTAGTTAACTGTCATCTCTTTTCTGTTCCACTGCTAACCATTTCCCCCAAACATCTACCACTGAAGCCCTAGCCTCGGACAGTAAAAGCAAAGATACTGAAAGGTGAAATAGCTAAGGCCGAAGTTAGAAATGACCTAAAGTCTTTGTAGATGCAACCCTCAAACATAGGAACATACGAACATAAGAAATAGGAGCAGGAGTAGGTCATTCAGCCCCTTGAGTCCACTCTGCCATTCAATAAGATCATGGCTGATCTGATTGTGGCCTTATCTCCATTTTCCTGCCTGTTATATAGAAACATAGAAAATAGGAGCAGGAGTAGGCCATTCGGCCCTTCGGGCCTGCTCTGCCATTCAAAAAAGATCATGGCTGATTGTCTAATTCAATATCTTGTTCCCGCTTTCTCCCCATATTCCTTGATTCCTTTGGAATTAAGAAGTATATCTATCTCCTTCTTGAATATATTTAAGGACTTGGCCTCCACTACCACAAGTTCACCACCCTCAGTGAAGAAATTTCTCCTCATCTCGGTTCTAAATAGCATACTCCGTATAACCTCTGTTGCCCAATAACCCTTGACTCCCTTGTCAAACGAATATTTGTCTAACTCAGTCTTGAATATATTCAATGACCCAGGCTTCAGTGCTCGCTGGGGAAGAGAATTCCAAACCAGAACAACCCTCTGAGAGAAGAAATTCCTCCTCATCTCTGTCTTAAATGGGAGATCCCTTATTTTGAAACTGTGTCCCCTAGTTCTAGGTTCTCCCAATGAGGGGAAACATCCTCTCAGCATCTACCCTGTCAAGCCCCCTCGGAATCTCATACATTTTAACAAGATCACCTCTCAATTTTCTAAACTCCAATGAGTATAGGCCCAACCTCATAGAATCATAGGCCAGGATTTATAAATCCCGCAGCATTCCCAGTGGCAAAACTGGAAGTTGGCGTAACTTCTGCTTTTGACATTTTTCCCATAGCCCAAGCAATTCTATATATAAATGAACAGTGCAGCGACGGGAACAGGAGACACGTGTGATCATGCGGTAGGGAGGGCCTTTCATTGGTGGAACCCATCATCACTCGGTAAAGTACCATGAGTGCCACGGCAATAAAGCATTCCACATTTCAAGCCGCAAGGAGCTGCAGCCTTTGTGTTATGTAAGTCCCATCAGAGTTACCGCAATTAAATCTTTTACTTACTTGCAACTGCTCTTTCCTTCCTTTTACTTTTTCAAACCCAGCACCAACTCTCCATTTATTTTTCACTGAAGCAAGAGCAAAGAAAAGGTCAGCCAGTCGGCGGCATCTGCTCCACGGTTCAGTGATGCCTCCCTGCAGCTTGTCCTCCAGGCCATCATGGAAAGGTGTGCGGTCCCCTTCCCTCCAAATGGAGTCAGAAGACCCTTCCACCTCACCAAGGCGGTCTGGATGGAGATAGCAGAGGAGGTCCCGAACCATGGGATGATGCAGCGAACGTGGGTTCAGTGTTGCAAAACATATCAATGACTTACTCTGATTGGTGAGGGGAAGTGGTCTTGGCGAAGCTGTTCCATTGTTTTACTCCATGGATCTGTGACTTTAAGACAGAGGGTAAACTAGACATGCAGTGGACTGCGTGAGAAGGCTTGGTGCCATATAATTATCGATTTATGTGCAAAGTTGATGATTGGCATTGTTTACGTGCTTAGCTGTGTCATGTGAAAGCCAGTTGATTCGTGTGTACAATGGGTGTGATCATCATCTTCCAAAATTGTATAGGTTCTGGAGCGGTTCCTGCAGTTTGGAATGTCACCCCACTATTTAAGAAGGGAGGGAGAGAGAAAACAGGGAATTACAGACCAGTTAGCCTTATATCAGTCATTGGGAAAATGCTAGAATCTATTCTAAAGGATGTGATAAATGGACACTTAGATAATAATGATATGATTGGGCATAGTCAACATGGATTTATGAATAGGAAGTCATGTTTGACGAACCTGTTGGAGTATTTTGACGATGTTACTAACAGAATTGATAAAGGGGAGTCAGTGCACATGGTATACTTGGATTTTCAGAAGTTTCTTGATAAAGTCCCCCACAGGATATTGGTTAGCAAAATTAAAGCACATGGGATAGGAGGTAATATACTGGCATGGATTAAGGATTGGTTAACAGGATGAAAGCAGAGAGTAGGAATAAACAGGTCATTCTCGTGTTGGCAGGCCTTGACAGTGGGATACCACAGGGATCAGTGCTTGGGCCCCAGCTGTTCACAATATATATCAATGATTTGGATGTGGGGACCAAATGTATTAACATGATAGAATTTTTCATTAAGATGGAGAGTGAGGGAGTTCATTCCGAAACTGGGGTCCTGAATCTAAATAAAGGAAACTATTAAGGTATAAGGTGTGAGTTGGCTATGATAGATTGGGGAACATTACTTAAAGCGTTGACAGTGGATAAACAATGGCGAGCATTTAAAGAGCACATGGATGAATTACAACAATTCATTCCTGCCTGGCGCAAAAATGAAACAGGGTGGCTCAACCGTGGCTTACAAAAGAAAAATTAGGGATAGTATTAGATCCATGGAGGTCAGAATGGCCAGAACAAGCAGCAAAGCTGAAGATTGGGAGCAGTTTAGAATTCAGCAAAGGAGGACAAAGGGATTGATTAAGAAGGGGGAAATAGAGAATGATAGTAAGCTTGCAGAGAACATAAAAACTGACTGTAAAAGCTTCCAGAGATATGTGAAGAGAAAAAGATTAGTGAAGACAAATGTGGGTCCCTTGCAGTCAGAAATGGGGGAACTTATAATGTGGAACAAAGAAATAGCAGACCAATTAAATACATACTTTAGTTCTGTCTTCACAAAGGAGGACACAAATTACCTCCCAGAAATGTTGGGGAACATAGGGTCTAGTGAGAAGGAGGAACTGCATGAAATCAGTATTGGTAGGGAAATGGTGTTGGGGAAATTGATGGGATTGAAGGCCGATAAATCCCCAGGGCCTGATAATCTACATCCCAGTGTGCTTCAGGAAGTGACCCTAGAAATAGTAGATGCATTGCTGGTCATTTTTCAAAATTCTATAGACTCTGGAACAGTTCCAACAGATAGGACGGTAGCTAATGTAACCTCACTATTTAAAAAAGGAGGTAGAGAGAAAACGGAATTATGGACCGGTTAGCCTGACATCAATCGTGGGGAAAATGCTAGAGTCCATTATAAAAGATGTAATAGCAGAGCACTTGGAAAACAATGACCAGATCGGACAAAGTCAATGTGGATTTACGAAAGGGAAATCATGCTTGACAAATCTACTGGAAGCTTTTGAGGATGTAACTAGTAGGATAAGGGAGAACCAGTGGATGTGGTGTATTTGGACTTTCAGAAGGCTTTCAATAAGGTCCCACATAAGAGACTAGCGTGCAAAATTAAAGCACATGGGATTGGGGGTAAGGTACTGACATGGATAGAGAACTGGTTGGCACACAGGAAACGAAGAGTAGGAATAAACGGGTCTTTTTCTGAATGGCAGGCAGTGACTAGTGGGGTACCGCAGGGATCAGTGCTAGGACCCCAGCTATTCACAATATATATTAATGATGTCGATGAAGGAATTAAATGTATTATATCCAAGTTTGCAGATGACACAAAACTGAGTGGGAGTGTGAGCTGTGAGGAGGATGCAGAGAAGCTCCAGTGTGATTTGGACAGGTTGAGTGAGTGGGCAAATACTTGACACATGCAGTATAATGTGGATAAATGTGAGGTTATCCACTTTGGTGGCAAAAACAGAAAGGCAGATTATTATCTGAACCGCAATAGATTGGGAAAGGGGGAAGTGCAGCAAGACCTGGGTATCCTTGTGCACCACTTGCTGAAAGTAAGCATGCAGGTGCAGCAGGCGGTTAAGAAGGCAAATGGTATGTTGGCCTTCATAGTGAGAGGATTCGAGTACAGGAGCAAGGATGTCTTGCTGCAATTTGCAAGGCCTTGGTGCGATCACATCTGGAGTATTGTGTGCAGTTTTGGTCTTCTTATCTAAGGAAGGATGTTCTGCTATGGAGGGAGTGCAGCGAAGGTTTCATCAGACCTGGGATGGCAGGACTGACGTATGAAGGGAGATTGGGTCGATTAGGCTTGTATTCGCTAGAGTCTAGAAGAATGAGAGGGGATCTCCTAGAAACAGGTTCCATCGCAGCCCAGAGAACATTTGATCTGCCAGTTCATCAATGTGCTGCAATGCTGTAGCTTTCTATGTGTACGAGTTAATACCTTGATGCAGGACAATATTTCCAATGGGGACGCAGGTCACTTTTAATGAAGTTGATTATCATACAGGCATTAGGCATGTCTCCACTGAAGGTTCACATGCTGTTGTCAGAAGAGCCCTTCTTTTTGAATACAGTAATGAATAAGACCTCAGACGTAAATGAACATATTTGGAGAATGTTTGTTTTTTTTCTCCTTCCAATGTTCTTTGTTTCTTTCTCCCCTCCCAACATTCTTTATGAAGTGGATTATTGTTGGCTGAACCGTGCATAAATTAGGTTCTCCCTGATGTCCCTTGCATGCCTCTCCATGCCCCTTATACCTATAACGGCATTGTTTGCATTGTTGTCCTGCTCCTCAGCCTCCTCATCATCATCCTTATCTGAGGAGAACTGGTGTTCCTCCACCTGCAGAATGTTGCCTTGTCTAATTGCCAGGTTGTGCAATGCACAGCAGACAACGATTATTCATGACACCCTCTGTGGCACCTACTCAAGAGTCCCTCCAGACTGGTCAAGGCAACAGAAGTGCATTTTCAGTATGAATGTGTGTTCGATAATGGCTCTGGCAGATGCGTGAGCAGCATTGTATCTCTCTCCAGCAACACTTTAGGGATGCCGCACTGGTGTCATCAACAATGTACAAAGGGGGTAACCCTTGTCACCCAGGATCCTGCCGTCTACTTCAACTGATGCCTCAAAAATTCCAGGCAGCTGTGAGTTCCTCAAAATGTATCAGTCGTGACAGGTCCCTCGGAAACGTGCACAAACCTGCATTATTCTTCTCCTGTGGTTGTAGCTGAGTTGTATGTTCAAAGAGTGGAAGCCTTTGTGATTGATGAAGACAGCAGGTTGGTCCCAGAGTGCTCTAATGGCCACATGAGTACAGTCGATCATCCCTTTCACTCTAGGGGACCCTGGGATAGTGCTGAAAGCCGCAGACCTTGCTGCCTGGCTGTCCTCAATCTACAGGTAACTAGATGAAATCAAGGGCATTGGTCTCCTCTTTGATACACCTATGGGTTACAGGCTGTGATATGCCATATATGTCACCCATTGATCCCTGGAAGGCACTGTTAGCAAAAATAGTGAGTGCATCAGTCACCTTGAGGGCAACTGGCATGAGATTCCCACCAAACAAAGTGGTTGCAGGTCGTGCTGCAGGATCCTACAAATTTCTGTGACCATTTCATGTGACAGCTTTAGGTGTCTCGGGCATTGCCTCACTGACATTTGAAGGTAATTTGTCCTTGTCCTGAGGATGCAATGATGTGTCAGCACCCACCTTCAATAATGCCTTTCCTGAATGTTATCATTTAGAGCATCCTCACCTCCTTGTTCTGCCTGTTGATGGCGTTCAGGAATCATGTGTTGAGGGAAAAGAGCCCTCCTTAGTTGTTGCTCTGCGCTGCTTCACATGGTACTAGATAACCTGGGTGTATGAGACCCATGTCGCTGCAGCTTTACAAATAATGAAATGAGCAGAGTTCCAATTCACCCTTCTGTTGCCAGTCAGCTGAACCATCGAGGCATGGAGCAGTTTGCTTTTATGTGCCTTAAAATTGCAGACAGCAGGAAATCCCACCCACCATCATTTGTCTCTACCCACTCGCCTTGCATTCAAACATGGAACTGTGGCAAACAGTGAGGATGATAGAAACTGCCTGCAGCATGACATAGATAGGCTAGTGTAGTGGGCAGACATTTGGCAGATGGAATTTAATACTGACAAGTGTGAGGTGATGGATTTTGGCAGAAGGAATAGGGAGAGGCAATATAGATTAATGGTACAGTTCTAAAGGGTGTGCAGGAACAGAGGGACCTGGGGGTGCATGTGCATTGACCTTTGAAGGTGGCAGGACATATTGAGAGAGTGGTGAGTAAAGCATATGGGATCTTGGGCATTGAGTACAAAAGCATGGAAGTTATGCTGAACCTTTATAAGGCTCTGGTTAGCCCTCAACTGGAGTATTGCATCCAGTTCTGGTCACCACAATTCAGGAAGGATGTGAGCATCCTTGAGAGGGTGCAGAAGAGATTTACCAGAATGGTTCCAGGGATGGAGGATTTTAGTTACAAGGTTAGGTTGGAAAAGCTGATATTCTCCCTAGACTAAAGGAGATTGAGGAGATTTAATAGAAATGTACAGGATTGAGAGGCTTAAGTAAGTTAGCCAAGAGAGTAACTACAAAAAGGAAGCGAGTGGTTAAAGTAAAAATTGGTCCATTAGAAGCAGAGACTGGAGAAATTGTAAAGGGGAATGAGGAAATAACGAAGGCATTGAACAAATATTTTGTGTCTGTCTTCACATTAGAGGACATAATTTTCATACCAACAATAGACTAACCAAGGGGCTAAAAAGAATGAGGAAATTAATATCAGCAGAGAAAAAGTATTTGAAAACATCAGGGACTAAAATCCAACAACTCCCCAGGAACTGATGGCCTACACCCTCGGGTTCTAAAAAGGATAGCTGCCGAGATAGTGGATGCGCTAGGTATGATTTTCCAAAATTCCTTCGATTCGGTAACAGTCCCATCAGATTGGAAGTTAGCAAATGTTACACGGCTTTTCAAGAAAGGAGGGAACTACAGGCCAGTTAGCCTGGCATCAGTCGTGGGAAAATACTGGAAACTATTATTAAGGAAGTCTTAACGAGGCTCTTAGAAAAGTGTCATATGATCGAACAAAGTCAACGTGGTTTTATGAAAGGGAAACCCTTTTTGACAAATTTATTAGAGTTTTTGAGAATGTAACCAGGTAGATAAAGGAGAACCAGTAGATGCAGTATACCTAGATTTCCAAAAGGCATTTGTTAATAGGCAAGATAAGGGCTCATGGAGTTGGGGGTAATATTAGCATGGATACAGGATTGGCTAACAGACAGGACGAGCAAAGAATGGGCATAAACAGAGAATTTTCAAGTTGGCAGGCAGTGAATAGTGGAGTGCCGCAAGGATCAGTTCTGGGGCTTCAGCTATTTACAAACTATATTAATGACCTAAATGAAGAGACAGAGTAATGTATCTAAGTTTGCTGATGATACAAAGCTAGGTAGAAAGGTAAGCTGTAGGGAGGACACTGAGGCTGCAAAGAGCTAAAGACAGGTTAATTGAGTGGGCAACAAGATGACAGAGGGAATATAATGTAGGAAAGTGTGAAGTTATTCATTTTGGTTGTAAGAATAGAAAAGCAGAATATTCTCAAAAGGTACGAAACTTGTAAGTGTTGCTGTTCAAAGAGACTTGGGTGTGTTTGTACAAAGAACACAAAACGTTAACATGCAGGTACAGCAAACAATTAGGAAGGCAACTTTTTGCGTGAGATCAACCATGATCGTATTGAATGGTGAAGCAGGCTTGACTGGCCATATGGTCTACTACTGCTCCTATTTCTTGTGTTTTTGTATATGCCTGCTCAATCTTTCCTCATAAGACAAGCCCCTCACCCCAGGATTGAGCCTAGTGAACCTTCTGTGAACTGCTTCCAATGCACGTATGTCCATTGTAAGGTAGGCTCCCCACCTGTCAAGACCGAGGCATGTATTATTTCACCACATAAGCATTAAAACTTAAAACTGCAAGCCCCTGACTGGAAAGACATTTTCATAGTAACAGACAATGTTGAAACAATGGGGACACAGTCGCTGCTTCCCCCAATACACAAAAGTAGTGGTCAGACTAGTTTCACAAAGGACAAAGAACAGTACAGCACAGGAACAGGCCATTCGGCCATCCAAGCCTGCGCCGATCTTGATGCCTGTCTAAACTAAAACCTTCTGCACTTCCGGGGGCCGTATCTCTCCATTCCCATCCTATTCATGTATTTGTCAAGATGCCTTTAAAACGTCGCTATCGTACCTGCTTCCACCACCTCCCCCGGCAGCAAGTTCCAGGCACTGACCACCCTCTGTGTAAAGAACTTGCCTCGCACATCCCCTCTAAACTTTGCCCCTCTCACCTTAAACCTATGTCCCCTAGTAACTGACTCTTCCACCCTGGGAAAAAGCTTCTGACTATCCATTCTGTCCATGCCACTCATAACTTTGTAAACCGCTATCATGTCGCCCCTCCACCTCCGTCATTCCAGTGAAAACAATCCGAGTTTATCCAACCTCTCCTCATAGCTAATACCCTCCAGACCAGGCAACATCCTGGTAAACCTCTTCTGTACCCTCTGCAAAGCCTCCACATCCTTCTGGTAGTGTGGTGACCAGAATTGCACGCAATATTCTAAGTGTGGCCGAACTAAAGTTCTGTACAGCTGCAGCAGGACTTGCCAGTTTTTATACACTATGCCCCGACCGATGAAGGCAAGCATGCCGTATGCCTTCTTGACTATCTTATCCACCTGCGTTGCCACTTTCAGTGACCTGTGGACCTGTACGCCCAGATCTCTCTGCCTGTCAATACTCCTAAGGGTTTAGTTTAGTTTAGTGATACAGCACTGAAACAGGCCCTTCGGCCCACCGAGTCTGTGCCGACCATCAACCACACATTTATACTAATCCCATATTCCTACCACATCCCCACCTGTCCCTATATTTCCCTACCACGGACCTATACTTAGGGGCAATTGCTAATGGCCAATTTACCTATCAACCTGCAAGTCTTTGGCATGTGGGAGGAAACCGGAGCACCCGGAGGAAACCCACGAAAACACAGGGGGAACTTGCAAACTCCACACAGGCAGTACCCAGAATTGAACCCGGGTCACTGGAGCTGTGAGGCTGCGGTGCTAACCACTGCGCCACTGTGCCGCCGCTTACTGTATACTTCCCACCTGTATGAGATCTTCCAAAATGCATTACCTCACATTTGTTCGGATTAAACTCCATCTGCCATTTCTCCGCCCAAGTCTCCGACCAATCTATATCCTGCTGTATCCTCTGACAATCCTCATCACTATCCGCAACTCCACCAACCTTTGTGTCGTCTGCAAACTTATTAATCAGACCAGCTATATTTTCCTCCAAATCATTTAAATATACTACAAGCAGCAAAGGTCCCAGCACTGATCCCTGCGGAACACCACTAGTCACGGCCCTCCATTCAGAAAAGCACCCATCCACTGATCCCTCTGTCTTCTATGACCAAGCCAGTTCTGTATCCATCTTGCCAGCTCACCTCTGATCCCGTGTGACTTCACCTTTTGTACCAGTCTGCCATGAGGGACCTTGTCAAAGGCTTTACTGAAGTCCATATAGACAACATCCACTGCCCTTCCTTCATCAATCATCTTCATTACTTCCTCAAAAAACTCAATCAAGTTAGTGAAACACGACCTCTCCGTCACAAAACCATGCTGCCTCTCGCTAATAAGTTCATTTGTTTCCAAGTGGGAGTAAATCCTGTCCCGAAGAATCCTCTCTAATAATTTCCCTACCACTGACGTGAGGCTCACCGGCCTATAATTTCCTGGCTTATCCTTGCTACCCTTCTTAAACAAAGGAACAACATTGGCTATTCTCCAGTCCTCTGGGACCTCACCTGTAGTCAATGAGGATGCAAAGATTTCTGTCAAGGCCCCAGCAATTTCTTCCCTTGCCTCCCTCAGTATTCTGGGGTAGATCCCATCAGGCCCTGGGGACTTATCTACCTTAATGCTTTGCAAGATGCCCAACACCAGCTCCCTTTTGATAACAACATGACCCAGACTATCTACACTCCCTTCCCTCGACTCATCCACCAAGTCCTTCTCTTTGGCGAATACTGATGCAAAGTACTCATTTAGTACCTCGCCCATTTCCTCTGGATCCACACGTAGATTCCCTCCTCTATCCTTGAGTGGGCCAACCCTTTCCCTGGTTACCCTCTTGCTCTTTATATACGTATAAAAAGCCTTGGGATTCTCCTTAATCCTGTTTGCTAATGACTTTTCATGACCCCTTTTAGCCCTCCTGGCTCCTTGCTTGAGTTCCTTCCTACTGTCTTTATATTCCTCAAGGGATCCGTCTGTTCCCAGCCTTCTAGCCCTTACAAATGCTTCCTTTTTTTTTGACTAGGCTCACAATATCCTGTGTTATCCAAGGTTCCCGAAACTTGCCAACCTTATCCTTCTTCCTCACAGGAACATGCCAATCCTGGATTCTAATCAACTGATGTTTGAAAGACTCCCACATGTCAGATGTTGATTTACCCTCAAACAGCCGCCCCCAATCTGAATTCTTCAGTTCCTGCCTAATATCGTCATAATTAGCTTTCCCCCAATTTAGCACCTTCACCCGAGGACTACTCTTATCCTTATCCACAAGTACCTTAAAACTTACGGAATTGTGGTCACTGTTCCCGAAATGCTCCCCTACTGAAACTTCGACCACCTGGTCGGGCTCATTCCCCAATACCAGGTCCAGTACGGCCCCTTCCCTCGTTGGACTATCTACATATTGTTTCAAGAAGCTCTCCTGGATGCTCCTTACAAATTCTGCCCCATCCAAGCCCCTAGCACTAAGTGAGTCCCAGTCAATATAGAGGAAGTTAAAATCACCCACTACTACAACCCTGTTACTTTTACATCTTTCCAAAATCTGTCTACATATCTGCTCCTCTGCCTCCCGCTGACTGTTGGGAGGCCTGTAATAAACTCCCAACATCGTGACTGCACCCTTCCTATTCCTGAGCTCCACCCATATTGCCTCGCTGCATGACCCCTCTAAGTGTCCTCCCACAATACATCTGTGAAATATTCTCCTTAACCAATAATGTCACTCCCCCACCCCTTTTACATCCCCCTCCATCCCGCCTGAAGCTTCTAAATCCTGGAAAATGTAGCTGCCAATCCTGTCCTTCCCTCAACCAAGTCTCTGTAATATAAACAACATCATAGTTCCAAGTACTAATCCAAGCTCTAAATTCATCTGCCTTACCTGTTATACTCCTCGCATTGAAACAAATGCACTTCAGACCACCAGTTCCGCTGTGCTCAGCAACATCTCCCTGCCTGCTCTTCCTCTTAGTCTTACTGACTTTAGTTTAGTTTAGAGATACAGCACTGAAACAGGCCCTTCGGCCCACCGAGTCTGTGCCGACCATCAACCACCCATTTATACTAATCCTGCACTAATTCCATATTCCGACCACATCCCCACTTGTCCCTATATTTCCTTACCACCTACCTATACTAGGGGCAATTTATAATGGCCAATTTACCTACCAACCTGCAAGTCTTTTGGCTTGTGGGAGGAAACCGGAGCACCCGGAGGAAACCCACGCAGACACAGGGAGAACTTGCAAACTCCACACAGGCACTACCCAGAATTGAACCCGGGTCGCTGGAGCTGTGAGGCTACAGTGCTAACCACTGCGCCACTGTGCCGCCCCAGTTCCCCCTCAGTTATTTCACTTGATGTCCTACTGCTCTGGTTCCCACCCCCCTGCCACACTAGTTTAAACCCTCCCCAGTGACGCTAGCAAACCTCGCAGCCAGGATATTTGTGCCCCTCCAGTTTAGATGCAACCCGTCCTTCTTGTACAGGTCCCACCTATCCCGGAAGAGATCCCAATGATCCAGATATCTGAAACCCTCTCTCCTACACCAGCTGTTCAGCCACGTGTTTAGCTGCACTATCTTCCTATTCCTAGCCTCACTGGCACATGGCACAGGGAGTAATCCCGAGATTACAACTCTGGAGGTCCTGTCTTTTAACTTTCTACCGAACTCCCCCTGCAGGACCTCGTCACTCCTCCTGCCAATGTCGTTAGTACCAATGTGTACCACAACCGCTGGCTGTTCACCCTCTCCCTGAAGAATGCCCTCTGTCCATTTAGTCACATGACTGACTGTTGGAGTTTTTTGAATTTGAACTTCCAACAAGGAAAGAAATCAGAAAGTACTTTTCTCCTGGACTTATAAGGCCTCTCTTCTGTCTGCTCTCATCTCGCTCAAACCAGCTTCGGAAACTACTGAAGACATGTGAACCTCAAAGAGAGAAAAGTCTCCTACGTTGAACAAGGTTTAAGGAGAATACTGGGCCCCAATGAACAGTAAGAGCTGCCTACAATCAAAGACTCCACAGCGAGCTGGAACCACAGAAACAGTAACCAGAAACGCCCTTCAGAGACTGCCTCAAACCTTTCACCTTATATTTTCCTCTCTCCTTTCTGTCCCTATCTGCATATGTGTATCACATGTGCATGCTAGCATAGGCACGTTGTATATTCATAGGCATTAACTGTACTAGAGTTTAAGTTTAAGCTTTAATAGATTTCACTTTCTTTAAACCTAAGGAAGCCTGTTTATGCTCATTTCTTTGCCTTATAATTGGAAAGCTGTGAACAAGGATTCACAAAGGGGGAGCTCAAAACACAGTGTGTTTACAAATTAAACCCTGTTACAATAAGACCAGGTGAAGACAACGAAAGACCCCGAGACCTCTCTCTCCTGGTTGGAACAGAAATTTGGATGCTAGCGTCCGGGATTTTACCCACAGACGAATAAGAAAAATTGTAAGTGGGAAGCCAAATTGTTCCCAAGCAAAAAGAGCAAATTTCAATACAGGTTTTCTTGTGGTTGTCTGTGACTGAATACTAACATGTCTGCAACTGAAGCGAGTAGCTCTCCAAGCCAGGCTGAAGTAACTTGGGATAAGTTAAAGCACTCTCTATGGAGGAGTTGAGAAAAATGGCTGAGCAGTGGGGGATCACTGTCCGTGGCAAGGCTAGGAAGTCTGAGCTAATGCTAGCGGCCAACCATTTTTCCCTTGAATCGGAAGAAGCAGAAACAGAGTTAGAAGTAGACCCAGACAGGGTGCTGTTAGCAAAGATACAATTGGAACAGAGGAAACTTGAATTTGAGGAAAGGGAAAAAGAGAGAAAGAGGCAGGAGAGGGAGAAAGAGCGAGCCTTCCAAAGGAACATGAAGAAAATGAAAATCAGAAGAAGGAAAGAAAGAAAATATTGCAGAAAGAATCCGAAGAGCGGGAGCTGAAGTGGCTTGAATTAAGTAGGGGGCGACAGAGAAACCCCAGTGAAAGCATAGCCAATATGGAGGAGCATAATTCAGAGCTGGGTACAAGATTGCTAAAACTCACTCAATTAATTTCAAAATTCAATGAGGAAGATGTGGAAGCGTTTTTTGTGTCTTTTGAGAAACTGGCAAGGCAGCTAAAATGGTCAGCTGAGACCTGGTCTCTCATTGAGGTTTATTCCTTGTTGCCAGATGAGAGTTCATCAAATTATGAACTGACCAAAAATGCTATCCTCGGGGCATATGAATTAATACCGAAGCCTATCGCCAAAAGTTTAGAACTCTCAAAAAGCAACCCAATATTATCTGGAGTTTGAAAGAAGTAAGCAGCTGGCCTTTGACCAGTGGCTGAGGGCTTTAAAAATACAGCTCAGCTATGAGACTCAGAAGTAATCCTGTTAGAGGAATTTTAAAACTCTCTCTCCCATTCTCAAAAAAACTCATGTCAAGGAGCAGCGGGTTCAGGGAGCCCAGCAAGCGGGCTTTCTGGCTGATGAGTTTGCTTTAATTTATGCCAGTTTCCCGGGGAGAACCTTTCCTAATCATTCCCATGAATCTGAAAAGGACAAAGGATGGGAAGGTGATCTCTGCCCAGGCAGTCCAGGGAGAGAAAGGAAAGCAGGAGACACAGGGAGCCTTCCTCCAGCCAAAATGGAATGTTCTGTGAGCAATAGTGAGACCTGGAGACCTGAGTGCTTCCATTGTAATAAGGCAGGGCATTTAAAAGCTGACTGCTGGAAACTAAAGGGGAAAGCAGTAGGGTTAATCAGGGCACACCCTCTCAGTGTAGATGAAAAGCACAGAGCAAACAGTGGCATTTAACTGCAGTAAGAATGCAACCCAGGGAGGTTACGACGGCCAGTGCAGGAAAAGTTAATAGGATTCCTGAAGGTTATCAGGGTTTTGTGTTTGAAAGGAAAGTAACCCCATACTCCTCGAGTTTAGTTTAGTTTAGAGATACAGCACTGAAACAGGCCCTTCAGCCCACCGAGTCTGTGCCGACCATCAACCACCCATTTATACTAATCCTACACTAATTCCATATTGCTACCACATCCCCACTTGTCCCTATATTTCCTTACCACCTACCTATACTAGGGGCAATTTATAATGGCCAATTAACCTATCAACCAGCAAGTCTTTGGCTTGTGGGAGGAAACCGGAGCACCAGGAGAAAACCCACGCAGACACAGGGAGAACTTGCAAACTCCACACAGGCAGTAGCCAGAAGTGAACCCGGGTCGCTGGAGCTGTGAGGCTGCGGTGCTAACCACTGCGCCACTGTGCCGCCCTGAGTGGGCCAAGCAAGCCCATAGTAATTCTCAGGGACACGGGACACTAGATCCCTTTTACTGGGAAAAGGCCTGACCTTTCCCCCAGAGCGTGCAACGAACAACAAACTGGTGGTAAATGGTATTGGAGAGCAGTGTATGCCTGTGCCTGTACACCGGGTGCACCTGGAGTACGACCTAGTTTTGGGACCAGTGACCGTAGGGATTGTCCCTAGTTTTCCTGTGAACGGGGTTGACCTGTTCCGAGGTACTGATCTGGCAGGGGTGAAGTGGTAGCCCCCCCAGTAGTGAATGAAAGACCGCAGAAGATCAGAGAGACAGGGCAGTGGCAGGAGATGAACCCCTGCAGTTTCCCTGAATGTCGAGTGGATCAGGCCATGATCAAACCAGCTCCCGGAGAAGAGATTGCATTGGCACTGCAGGCAAATGATCATGAGGTCTGCCTGGCCGAGACTTTCTTTGGAAAGTAAGGAGACCCAAAAATGAATGAGATAAATTTTCCCTAGGTGAGGCTCAGCGAGCCGACCTAGTATTGTGAATGTTAGCACAGGCTGCCCAGTCTGAAAGTGAAGCAGAGGGAGTCCCTGATTGCGACTATTTGACATGTGAGAGTCTTTCAACATCTGACATGTGGGAGTCTTTCAAACATCAGCTGATTAGAATCCAGGACCAGCATGTTCCTGTGAGGAAGAAAGACAAGTTTGGCAAGTTTCGGGAACCTTGGATAACACGGGATATTGTGAGCCGAGTCAAAAAGAAAAAGGAAGCATTTGTAAGGGCTGGAAGGCTACGAACAGACAAAGCACTTGAGGAATAGAAAGACAGTAGAAAGGAACTTAAGCAAGGAGTCAGGAGGGCTAAAAGGGGTCATGAAAAGTCATTGGCAAACAGGATTAAGGAAAATCCCAAGGCTTTTTATACGTATATAAAGAGCAAGAGGGTAATCAGGAAAAGGGTTGGCCCACTCAAGGACAGAGAAGGGAATCTATGTGTGGAGCCAGCGGAAATGGGCGAGGTGCTAAATGAGTACTTTGCATTAGTATTCGCCAAAGAGAAGGACTTGGTGGATGATGAGTCTAGGGAAGGGAGTGCAGATAGTCTCAGTCATCTCATTATCAAAAAGGAGGAGGTGTTGGGTGTCTTGCAAAGCATTAAGGTAGATAAGTCCCGAGGGCCTGATGGGATCTACACTAGAATACTGAGGGAGGCAAGGGAGGAAATTGCTGGGGCCTTGACACAAATCTTTGCATCCTCATTGGCCACAGGTGAGGTCCCAGAGGATTGGAGAATAGCCAATGTTGTTCCTTTGTTTAAGAAGGGTAGCAAGGATAATCCAGGAAATTATAGGCCGGTGACCATTACGTCAGTGGTAGGGAAACTATTAAAGAGGATTATTCGGGACAGGATTTACTCCCATTTGGAAACAAACAAACTTATTAGCGAGAGGCAGCATGGTTTTGTGAAGGGGAGGTCGTGTCTCACTAATTTGATCGAGTTTTTTGAGGAAGTGACGAAGATAATTGATGAAGGAAGGGCAGTGGATGTTATCTATATGGACTTTAGTAAAGCCTTTGACAAGGTCCCCCATGGCAGACTGGTACAAAAGGTGAAGTCACATGGGATCAGAGGTGAGCTGGCAAGATGGATACAGAACTGGCTTGGTCATAGAAGACAGAGGGTATCAGTGGATGGGTGCTTTTCTGAATGGAGAGATGTGACTAGTGGTGTTCAGCAGGGATCAGTGCTGGGACCTTTGCTGTTTGTATTATATATAAATGATTTGGAGGAAAATGGAGCTGGTCTGATTAGTAAGTTTGCAGACGACACAAAGGTTGGTGGAGTTGCGGATAATGATGAGGATTGTCAGAGGATACAGCAGGATCTAGATCGGTTGGAGACTTGGGAGGAGAAATGGCAGATGGAGTTTAATCTGGACAAATGTGAGGTAACGCATTTTGGAAGGTCTAATGCAGGTGGGAGGTATACAGTAAATGGCAGAACCCTTAGGAGTATTGACAGGCAGAGAGATCTGGGCGTACAGGTCCACAGATCACTGAAAGTGGCAACGCAGGTGGATAAGGTAGTCAAGAAGGCATACGGCATGCTTGCCTTCATCGGTCGGGGCATAGAGTATAAAAATTGGCAAGTCATGTTGCAGCTGTACAGAACCTTAGTTGGGCCACACTTAGAATATTGCGTGCAATTCTGGTCGCCGCACTACCCGAAGGACGTGGAGGCTTTGGAGAGGGTACAGAGGAGGTTTACCAGGATGTTGACTGGTCTGGAGGGCATTAGCTATGAGGAGAGGTTGGAAAAACTCGGATTGTTTTCACTGGAACGACGGAGGTGGAGGGGCGACATGATAGAGATTTACAAAGTTATGAGCGGCATGGACAGAGTGGATAGTCAGAAGCTTTTTCCCAGGGTGGAAGAGTCAGTTACAAGGGGACATAGGTTTAAGGTGCGAGGGGCAAAGTTTAGAGGGGATGTGCGAGGCAAGTTTTTACACAGAGGGTGGTGAGTGCCTGGAACTTGCTGCCAGGGGAGGTGGTGGAAGCAGATACGATAGTGACGTTTCAGAGACATCTTGACAATACATGAATAGGAAGGGAATAGAGGGATATGGGCCCCGGAAGTGCAGAAGGTGTTAGTTTAGGCAGGCATCAAGATCGGCGCAGGCTTGGAGGGCCGAATGGCCTGTTCCTGTGCTGTACTGTTCTTTGTTCTTATTTGAAGAATGAGGAAATGGAGTTCTTCTCACAGACCTGAGGGCAAGGAGTAGACAGTAGTTCACCGGTTAGTGGTGCCACAGAGGTACCAGAGAGAAATATCAAGAACTGCCCACGAGACTACAGTAGCTGTCCATCCGAAAGACCAAAGCCTGCATAAGACAGCAGTTTGACTGGCCAAAACGCCACAAAGATGTGGTGGAGTGCTGCAGGAGTTGCCACATGTGCCAGGTTGAGGGTAAACCCCAGCCTACAATGAAACCTGCACCTCTACGTCCTGTACTGGTGTCAGGAGGACCCTCCAGCAGAGGGCTGGTGAACTGTAAGGGCCCCCACCGAGAACAGAAGAGTTCAGGCAAGCACACGGCTGGCAAAAGTTTAGAAAGAGAAGGGAAAAAGTGACCGAAAGGGCAGGTTAAAGGAAGTCAGGGAAGAATCCCAGATGAAAACACCTACTATCTGGTCAACCAATCCCGAAAAATGTGAAAAGTTAGACCCCAAATCGTCCTATGTAAATACAGACTCTAGAAGCTCCCCACCAGAGTTGCTAACAGCATTTATAGGAACATGCAGAGACAAAGAGAGACCTCTAGGGGGCACAGAAACCATGAGGGTGATGCTTCACCTAGTCGAAGTGCCACAGCTAAGTCTGCACAAATACCTACAGGCAGGAGTGTCCCAGAGAACAAAGGGGAGAGTAACAAAGACTCCTCTCCCACAATCAGAGAAAAAGGGAACCACCCATTCCCTGAAGTCAAAAGTCTTTGCATGACTCAGAGTTCAGGATAGACCCTCTCACTACTAACTGTCCTGAGGAAAAAAAGGGAAAATTAGAAACAGCCCTGGCACCCAGAACAGACCATTTTTGATAAGCTTTAAGATTGGTGAATGAATGGAAATGAAGGAGAGGAACGCAGGGTTTTTCTTTCTGTATCTTGTATTTCTCTCAAACCCGGTAATGAAATGTGCTATTTTTCCTCAAATCTAATTTCATTCTCCTGGGTGTGGAGATGTCAGGCAAGCCCCCCACCTGCCAAGACTGAGGCACACGTTATTTCACCACATGAACATTAAAACTTAAAATTGCAAGCCCCTGACTGGAAAGACATTTGTATAGTACCAGACAGTGTTGGAACGATGGGAACACAGTCGTTGCTTCCCCAATACGCAGAAGAAGTGGTCACATGACCGACTGGAGTTTTTTTGAATTTGAACTTCCAACAGGGAAAGAAATCAGAAAGTACTTTTTTCCTGGACTAAGAAGACCTCTCTCCTGTCTGCTCTCATCTCGCTCTCACCAGCTTTGGAAACCATTGAAGACATGTGAACCTCAAAGAGAGAAAAGTCTCCTACGTTGAACAAGGTCTAAGAAGAATACTGGGTCCCAATGAAAAGTAAGAGCTGTCTACAATCAAAGACTCTACAGCGAGAAACTGTAACCAGAAAACCCTTCAGAGACTGCCTCAAACCTTTCACCTTGTTTTTTCCTCTCCTCTTTTCTGTCTCTATCTGCATGTGTATATCGCATGTGCATGCTAGCATGGGCCGTTGTGTACCTGTAGGCCTTAACCGTATTCGAGCTTAAGGTTTAATAAATTTCACTTTCTTTCTTTAAACCCAAGGAAGCCTGTTTATGCTCATTTCTTTGCCTTATAATTGGAAAGCTGTGAATAAGGATTCACAAAGGGGGAGCTCAAAACACAGTGTGTTTAAAAATTAATCCCTGTTACAATAAGACCAGGTGAAGACAGCAAAAGACCCCTGGACACCTTTCTCACCTGGTCGGAACACCCTCCATAAATAAGGTGACCAAAACTGTACTCAGTACTCTAGGTGCTGTCTCAACAATGCCCTATACAGTTGTGGCGCAACTTCCCTACTTTTATCCTTCATCCCCTTTGCAATAAAGGCCAACATTCCATTTTCCTTCCTAATTGCTGTGCCTGCATGTTGACATTTTGTCATAAAAACAGAAAGTGCTGGAAATACTCAGCAGGTCATAAATCTGTGGAGAGAGAAGCAGAGTTAACGTTTCAGGTCTGTGACCTTTCATCAGAACCATTCTGATGAAAGGACACAGACCTGAAACGTTAGTTCTGCTTCTCTCTCCACAGATGCTGCCTGACTTGCTGAGTATTTCCAGCACTTTGTTTTTATTTCAGATTTCCAGCATCTGCGGTATTTTGCTTTTATTTTAGTGCTGACCATTTGTGATTCTTGTACAAGGACACCTAGATACCCAGATTCCTCTGTATTGCAGCATTCTGCAGTCTCTCCATTTAAATGATATTCTGCTTTTCTGTTCTTCCTGCCAAAGTGAACAACCTCACATTTTCCCACATTATACCCCATCTGCCAAACTTTTACCCACTCACTTAACCTATCTATATTGTTTTGCATACTCTTTGTATCCACTTCACAACTTGCTTTCCTACCTATCCCTGTATTGTCAGCAAATTTGGCTACAATACTGTTGGTCCCTTCATCCAAGTCATTAATATAAATTGTAAATAATTGAGGCCCCAGCACGGATCTCTGGGGTACTCCACTAGTTACCGTTCGTCATCCTGAAAATGACGCATTTATACCAACTCTCTGTTTACTGTTAGTTAGCCAGTCCTCTATCCATGTTAATATATTACCCCCAACACCATGAGCTCATATCTTGTGTAATAACATTTATATGTGACACCTAATCAAATGCCTTTTGGAAATCCAAATACACTACCACTTCTGGTTCCCCTTTATCCACCCTGCTTGCTACATCCTCAATAAACTCTAATAAATTTGTCAAACAACATTTCCCTTGCACTAAACCATGTTAACTCTGCTTGATTGTATTATGATTTTGTCAATGTCCTGCTCCTACCTCTTTAATAATGGATTCTAGCATTTTCTCAATGACAGACATTAGGCTAACTGGTTTAATTTCCTGCTTTCTGTCTCCCACCTTTCTTGAATAGAGGTGTTACATTTGCGGTTTTCCTATCTGCTGGGACTTTCCAGAATCTAGGGAATTTTGGAATATTGCAACCAATGCATCCACTATCTCTGCAGCCACTTCCTTTAAGACCCTCGAATGCAGGCCATCAGATCCAGGGGATTTTAGTCCCATTAGTATTCCCATAACTTTTTCTCTAGTGATAGTGATTGTTTTAAGTTCCTCCCTCACTTTTGCCTCCTGAGTTTCTAGTATTCTTGGGATTTTTTTTGTGTCTTCCACTGTGAAGACAGATACAAAATACTTGTTCAGTCTCTGCCATTTCCTCATTTCCCACTATTATTTCCCCAGTCTCACCTTCTAAGGGACTAGTGCTCACTTTAGCTACACTTATCCTTTTTATATATTTGTAGAAGCTTTACTGGTTATTTTTATATTTCTCTCATACTCCAATTTCTCCCTCTTTATTTGTTTTTTTTAGTCATTTGTTGCTGGTTTCTAAAATGTTCCCAATTTTTTGGCCTCCCATTAATCTTCGCAGCATCGTACACCTTTTCTTTCAATTTTATACTATCCGAAACTTCCTTATTTGGTCACAGATGGAACATCCTTCTGGTAGAGCCTTCCTCACTGGAATATATCTTTGTTGTGAGTTACGAAAGCCACTGCTTCTCTACCGCCTTACCCTTTAACCTATTTTCCCAGTCCAATTTAGCCAACTCTGTCTTCATACCCTTGTAATTGCCTTTATTGAAGTTTAAGACACTAGTTATGGTCCCACATTTCTCACCCTCAAACTAAATATAAAATTCTATCATTCAGCCCTTTGAGCCTGTTCCACCTTTCAGTTAGATCATGGATGATCTTTATCTTAACTCTACTTCTAATGCCTTAAATCTATAGTCATGGGGTCATAGAATCATTTATGGCACAGAAGGAGGCCATTCAGCCCATCGGGTCCATGCTGGCTTTCCACGGAGCGATCCAGTCAGTCCACTCCCCCGCTCGATTCCTGAAGCCCTGCAAGTTTATTTCCTTCAAGTGCCAATTTCCTTTTGAAATCATTGATTGTCACTGCTTCCACCACCTTCATGGGCAGTGAGTTCCAGGTCATTACCACTTGCTGCATCAAAAAGTTCTATCTCACATTTCCCCTGCATCTCTTACCCAAAATCTTCAATCTGTGTCCCCTAGTCCTCCTTCCATCCATTAATGGAAACAGTTTTTCTTATCTAAGCCTGTCATAATCTTGTACATCTCTATCAAATCTCCCCTCAACCTTTTTTGCTACAAGGAGAACAACCCCAACTTTTCAAACCTAACCTTATCACTAAAATCCCCCATCCCTGGAACCATTCTGCTAAATCTCCTCCGAGAAAGTCAAGATCAAACTGTACAGGGCTGTGGTCAGTCCTCACTGTGAGCATGCCTGCTGGGGCTAATCTTACCACACTCTTTCCTGTCCCACTGATCCCTCCCACTGCTGACCACATGAACTCAGCCAGTGGAACCCTGACCTCTTCTGCAGCCCACATTTTTATCTCTCCACCATTGGTGTTCGAGCCTTCAGCAGTCTAGGCCATAAACCCTGGACTCCCTCGCCAAACATTACCATGACCATCAGTCAGAAAGTAAAATTGTGTGACAGGTGTCTGATCCGAACACTCCTGTTTGTCACCCGGCATGTTAGGTTAAAATTAAAGCATTTGGGTTTGCTAATAACATAGTTGGATGTTGTGCTGGGACAGTTGTTTAACTCAAGGCGTATGTTTTAATTGACCAATGACGTTTTCTGGTCCTTGAATTTTCTCATGTTACAATTTTGTAACCCAATAGACTCAAAGAATCATAGAATCACAGAATAGTACAGTACAGCAGGAGACCATTTGGCCCATCTAAGTCTATACTGACTGTTGCGAAGAGCAATCCAGTTAGTCGCACTCCCCCGTAATTAGCTCCAGATTTCTAACACTTATTCTTTCTTCTCAGGAAAATCGAGACGCAGCAGGGAAATCAGGTGAGAATATTGTGTTGAACTGTCAGCTTTTTCATTCATTGATTTGCTAAACTGGACTACTGACCACACACAACCAAATTAACACCCAGACAAAAACTGTTAGCTGACAGGTGTTCTTACTTATAATGTACCCCTTAAAGTAGTAGAGTTGATAGCATAGAATTTTTAAGAAATACAATAAGTATTAGCAGTAATCTAATGTACACTTAACAGCAGTTACAGTAAAACTTTGTGAGCTCTTAACTGAAGAATCCAAAACAGAATACTGTTTTGAACTTGTGTTTTTCAAGTTGATCAGACCTCAATCGAGTTCCAAAGTATCCATTCCAACAGCTACTATTTATGTCTTTTCCCAATCATTCTACCTGACAATTTGTGTGTATTTTTAGTTACATTATATGGCTTTCATTCAACAACGATTTTAGCGTCCTGTCCTGGCAACCATAGATCCCTAATTTATACATTCTCTAACTTTCCAGATTTATGGGCTGGATTTTCAAAGGGCCGTCGGGTCAGGAGCCAGAGCGGATGGGATTTTGAAGACCATGGCCCTCTAGAACACAGTGCCTCCAGGACAATCCATGATTTTCAATGTCAGGGCGGGTGGCAGAGAACGGGCAAGTCGCTCGCCTCCAATTAAGAGTCCATTAACCTCCTTTAGGAGCATGTGAACAGGACGGGAGGTCGGACCACAGTTTTGGAGGGAGGTTCCGGCAAACCCAAACAGTCTGGTGCACGACAGTGCATAACTGTCGGGTTCACTGCGGGGCAAAGGGAAAGTTTTTAATGTTTAGAATTATTGGGAGCCTCTGTATCCTGTGCAGGGACCTGCACGGTACCTTTGGCTTGGCCATTTCGCCTCCATTCCATTTTATATTTGGTGCTGTCCCTCTGAGGAGCTGCCTGCTCCCTTTGGCAAGGCAGTGGCTCGCCCCAATATTGGCTTCTGCCTGCCTTTGCCACTGGTGCCAGGTAGGCGACTTCCACACTGAGCTCACCTCCTGCCCAATTAGGGCATTACCATTTAAAAATAGCATCGTGTGAGCAACGCAGTGCAGTTACAAGGTTGGGATGCAGAAATTATCCAGGCTTCGGGTTCCTCACCCTGAATTGAAAATCAAATCCATGGTCGGTCTTGGGTGGGTGTTGATCTTCAAGTAGGGTTAAAGGTTGTCCAAAGAAAGGGAGCTTTTCTATCTGTTCTGTGTCTGTGCAAAAGCTTTGCTTTTAACAAGTTATCTTTACACGGACTGGTACAGCCTCCCCACCTGGTTATCTTTACCATTCCAAACCAATCTCCTAATCATAGAATGGTTACAGCACAGTAATAACTGGAATGTCTTTTGATTAGATTTATTGGTCAAACTGATCGTTGCTTTAAGGTCTTTCTTAATTCAAAAATTAAGTGGTCACTGCATCTACATTAAACATGCGTTTGCATAAAATAAAGTAAGCCTGTTTTCTGATTGTACCGTTAGCAGACTTCAAGATCAGTGGAGAAATGAGGTGAGGACATTAAGTGTTGAATTGTCAACTTTTTCATTCACTCTTTTATTAAATTGGACCATGAATCACAATTAACAGAAAAAATATCTAATCCCAAACATGAAACTTCAACACACACACACAAGAATGCGTACACACACTGTTACGTACACTGTAAGTACGATGATACAACAATCATGGACTAACTCTGAAGAGTTATGAAAAATGGACTTTGTCTTTAAAAATGAACCTTTATTTTAAATGGTCCAAAATAACCCCTAAAAAGGGGGATTGGCCTTTTGTGTATTCAAGCAGTCTGACAAAGACAAAGGACACATTTTCAAATGCAAAAGTGTTAATGAAAGCCATCTTACACCCGTTCTTAAAAAAAAAAATTCCAAAATTGATTGTCGTCTTCTGAAACAAAGGAGGTATAAAGTAGCCACATCCAGGGCCATTGTGCAATCACCATGGGCAAGAGAGGAGAATGCTTCCTACCAGGAGGTGAGAGGCGATACCGTTTTACCTTAAAAAAGAGAGAGAGACTAATCCAGAAGATGAAGCTACTTGTAACAACTGGCATTCCACCAAGCCAGAAAGCACATGGCCTGCTGAAAAAATCTGATGTCTACATTATACAGCAGAGAGAGCTGGAAGTGACCCACCATCGTCAACAGAACCTTCAATCAAGAGAGAAATCTACAATCATCTCGGGCCTGCATCCATCTAGAATTTGATTCTCAAGAGTTTAACATAACCTTTCTCCCCACTGAAATCCACCTTCCTTTTTCCTTTCTCTATCTATCTGTTGCTTGTGTGTGTGTGTGTGTGAGAGCAAATGCGTGTGGATGCAGTTGTGACAATTTCAGGATAAGGCATATTGAGCAATAAATAATTGACTTTCTGTTTTTTAAAACCTACAAGAAAACCCGTTTCTGTCTGTTTATTTGAAAATTAAAACACCAAGGGGCTAAACTCTAATACAAATTCAATTGCTGCGGTCAGGTGAGTAGTTGAACGGGCAAAACACCTACATCACACCAAGTGGCCATAACACATACACACAAACACAGGAATGGAAACACACAGGATTGCACACTTACACACAGACAACAGAAATTCAAATACATTGCAGCCAATTTGCACACTGCAATGTCCTACAAATAACAATGAGATAAAGAATCAAACAATCAGTTTTACCACTAAATGCTGGCCAAATTTTTATTCTTTAGATAGTACCATTTGTGATGGCAAAAAAGGCCTCATTTTAATGTCTTGTACTAAAAATAGCATCTCCAAATGTGCAATATTCCCTCAGAACTGTACTGAACAATCAATTATGTACACCAGTTTCTGGACTGGAGGTGAACCTTACGAGTTTCTAATTTAGAACCAAGTTTGATACTGACGTAGCCTGTATGTGGAGGCGGAAGATGTTGGTATGGTTCTTAATCAATACTTCACATCTGTTTTCATAAGAGAGAGGAGTGATACAGCCATTGTGATTGGAGGAGGAGTGTGAAATATTAGATGAAATTAACATAGTGAGAGGGGAAGCATTAAAGGGTTTAACATCTTTGAAAATGGATAAATCCCCAGGTCTGGATGAAATGTATCCCGGGCTGTTAAAGGAAGCAAGAGAAGAAATAGTGGAGGCTCTGACCATCATTTTCCAATCCTCTCTGGCTACATGTGTGGTGCCAGAAGACTGGAGGACAGCTAATATGTTTAAAAAGGGAGAAAGGGACTGAGTAATTGCAGACCAGTCAGCCTAACCTTGGCAGTGGGAAAATTATTGGAAAATTTCTGAGGGACAGGATAAATCTTCATTTAGAAATGCATGGATGAATCAAAGACAATCAGTATGGATTTGTTGAGGAAAGGTTATGTCTGACTAACATGATTGAATTTTCTGAGGAGGTAACAAGGAGGGTTGATGAGGGTAGTGCATTTGATATAGTCAATATGGATTTTAGCAAGGTTTTTGATGAGGTCCCACATGGCAGACAGGTTCATGAAATTAAAAGCCTATGGGGTCCAAGGCAAAGTGGCAAGTTGGATCCTCAGTTGGCTCAGAGAGAGGAAGCAAATGGTAATGGTGGATGGGTGTTTCCAGTGGGATTCCGTAGGGCTCAGTACTGGATCCCTTGCCTTTTGTGGTATAAATCAATGATTTGGACTTGAATATAGGGGGCATGATTAAGAAAGTTTGCAGACAATACAAAAGTTGGGCCATGTGATTGAGAATGAAAATGAAAGCTGTAGACTGCAGGACGATATCAGTGGACTAGTTAAGTGGTCAGAACAGTAGTAAATGGAGTTCAATCAGGAGAAGTGTGAAGTAATGCATTTAGGGAAGGCTAACAAGGCAAGGGAATATGCAATAAATGTTAGGATACTGAGAGGTGTACAGAAACTTCAGCGTGCATGTCCACAGATCCCTGAAGATGGCTGGACAGGTAGATACTTGCCTTTATTAGCTAACGCATAGAATATAAGAGCTGGAAGTCTATGCTGGAACTGTATAAACACTAGTTAGGCCACAGTTGAAATACTGCATGCAGTTCTGGTCACCACACAATAGGAAAGATGTGATTGCACTAGAGCGGGTACAGAGGAGATTTACAAGGAATGAGATTTAGTTATGAGGAAAGATTGGATAGGCTAAGGTTGTTTACTTTGAAACAGAGGAGGCTGAGGGGAGACCTAATTGAAGTGTATAAAATTATGAGGGGTCTAGAGAGAATGGATAGGAAGGCCCTATTTCCCTTGGTTGAGGATTCCATAACCAGGGGGCAAAGATTTAGGGTAAGAGGTATGAGGTTTAGAGGGGACTCGAGTAGAAGTTTTTTCACCCAGAGGGTGGTGGGATCTGGAACTCAATGATAATATTTAAAAAGTACTTGGATATGCACTTGAAGTGCCATAACTTGAAGGCTATGGACCAAGGCCTGGGAAATGGGATTAGATTGGATGGCTCCTTGTAAACAGACATGGACAAAATGGGCCGAATGGCCTCCTTCCAAGCTGTAAATTTCTATGATTTAATGATTGGCAAAGGCAAACTTGTCCTGAGGGATAACTGCTTAGTATGAATTTCCATTCTCCAGAAGAGTCATTAGACCTG
This sequence comes from Heterodontus francisci, assembly GCF_036365525.1. Classification (NCBI taxonomy): domain Eukaryota; kingdom Metazoa; phylum Chordata; class Chondrichthyes; order Heterodontiformes; family Heterodontidae; genus Heterodontus; species Heterodontus francisci. The sequence continues at coordinate 30,123,361 of NC_090412.1, read as the reverse complement.
GCCCAGTGAACCTGATCAGATAATGAATTGCAATGGCACTACTGCGAGAAAAAGAGGGCTGTTATCCTGGTCTCCTCGACAATATTTATCCCTAAGCCAACATCACTACAATAGATTAATTGGATATTTATCTCTCTGCTATCTGGGATCTTACTATACAAAAATTGACTGGTGCATCTTATATTACAACAGTGAGTCTGCTTCAAATGTACTTCAGTGGCTGATAAGGTCTTTGGAATGACCTGAGATGATAAAAGCCTGTATATAAATGCAAATTCCTCCTTGTTTCTTATGATTCATTGACAGGAAGAATATACATATGTAGGATCTTTGTTGATGCCAAAAATTCCAAGCAAACTAATATAGAATCAGGGACAGTGACTCATCAAAATTAACAAAAACAAAATAACAGTATTGAAGAAAGTAATGGCACTAAAGAGTGACAAATTCCCAGGACCAGATGGTTTCCACCCCAGGGTTTTAAAGGAAGTAGGTGCGAACATTGCAGACCCCCGAATTATAATCTCCCAAAGTTCTCTCAACTCGATAACTGTTCCTTTGATTGGAAAACTGTACATTTCACTCCGCTATTAAAGAAAGTTGAGAGTGGAAAACCAGGGAATTATAGACCAGTTAGCCTAACATCTGTTGTCAGGAAATTACTAGAGGCTATAATTAAGGATAGAATGTCTGAACACCTTAAACTTTTAGCTGATCAGAGCGAGCCAGTGTGGATTTTGTTATTAAAGTGATTTTTTTTTTGTTAAGTATTTTTAAAGGAATTTATGGTTGAGCTCAAAATGTTGGACCAGGTTTTTTTTAAAAGGAAGCCATCAAGAAGACTGAGGGAGCCGGATTGGCAACAGTGTTGCTGGTTGTCACATGGCTTGGCTTGGAACAGAAACCCTAGCAACAAGGGCAGAAAAGTGACAAGTGCTCCTTTGATTGGACAAGCCCAGCAGTAACATACAGCATATGAATGGGCAGAAAAAAACTGTCAAGCTTGTGTGTCAAGGTTGCGAGTCAGTCTGCGCGTGTATGGTTTTACCTTCTTGAAGGAGATAAAGTCAAGTCTGAAGAAGAAGTCTAAAAAGGACAGAAGACCACATCCAGCTCGCTTTCCAGAAATTCCCTAAAAGAATCTGTGAAGTTCATTGTGTCGATTCATCTTGTTTCCTGTATTTGACAAAGGCCTGCGAAATTACTTTTCAACATCGCCTGAAGAGAACTATTCTGGAAGATTCTAGTGACCTATCTGTGTGTACTCGGAGGTTGAACTGTATGCTAGTTTGGTGCAGTGTGTACATCTTTTTTTTTTCAGGGGTGGGCAAGTGATCTGCCTGGGTGTTTTTTTGTCAGGAAAAGAGCTCTGATCTAAAAATTCTTTTTTATTTTTTCGGTTAACCAGTGTAGATGTGTGTGAGTGTGAAGGGACTAAGGTAAAAAGGGACTTTAAAATTTGGTTACAGTAGAAAGGATACTTTTTAAAAATTTAATATTGGAACTTTAAAAATTCGATCTGCCTGTTTATGTTTTACCTTATTTCTAGTCAAGACTTGTTCTATAATAAACTGTTAATTGTGTTGTTCAGTAAAGAAACCTGGTTAGTGTGTTCTATCCTGGGAAAAATCGTGCATCTGATTGACTGTTTCAGTACGTGGGAGAATTTTTTTTAAAACGTTGTGACCTGTGGAGAATTGGGACTGAATTAACAGTGCACTTCTCCAGCCTCGGTCATAACAATTTGCAAAGGGTAGGTCATGCTTGACGTACCTGATTGAATTGTTTGAAGAGGTGACTGAAGTAGTGGATAAGGGAATGTCTATGGATGTTATTTATAAGGACTTCCAGAAGACATTTGAGTCCCTCATAGGAGACTGTTGGCTGAAGTTGAAGCTCATGGAACTGCAGCAATTATTGACCTGGTTAGGAAACTGGCTGAGGGGCAGGTACTCTAATTGGCAGAATGTGACAACTAGTAAACCACAAGGATCTGTGCTGTGGCCTCAATTACTCACCATATTTATAAATGACTTAGATGATGGGATAGAAAGCCACATCTCCAGTTTGCTGATGACACAAAGAGGGCATTGTAAGCAATGTAGATGGAAGGATGAAATTGTAAAGAGATATTGATAGATTAAGTGAATGGGAAAAACTATGGTAAATGGATGTCAATGTTGGCAAATGTGAGGTAATCTAATGTGGATCTAAAAAGGCTAGAACAGCGTACTTAGTGAATGGTGAAATGCTAGAAACAGTGGCGATCCAAAGAGATTTGGAGATCCACGTACATAGATACTTAAAATATCATGAACAGGTACAGCAAATAATCAAAAAGGGTAATGGAATGCTGGCCTTTATACCCAGAGGAACAGAATACAAGGGGTTAGCAGTCATGCTTCAGCTATACATAGCTCTGCTTAGACCACACCTGGAGCACTATGGGCAGATATGGCCACTAGACCTTATGAAGGATATATTTTCCTTGGAGGGTGTACAGCGTTAATTTACTAGAATGATACCTGGATTTCAAGGGTTAAATTATGAGGAGAGATTAGACAAACTGCAGTTGTATTCCATGGAATTGAGAAGGTTAAGGGGTGATTTGATCAAAGTTGTCAAGATATTAGGCAGAATTGATAGAGTAGATAGAGAGAAACTTTTGCTGCAGGTTGGGGACTGTAGGACTAGGCAGCAGAGTCTAAAAATAAGGGATATGGGGCAAAGGCAGGTATATGAAGTTAGGTCACAGATCAGCCATGATTTCATTGAATGGTGGAACAGGCTCAAGAGGCTAAATGGCCTCCTCATGTTCCTATGTCATTATAAGCTGGGAATTAAATGGCACTATATTTGGCAATTTATGAAGCAAGTACAGTTGGTTGGAGCATATAAGTATTAGTAATCCAGTAGCCTGGATTAATGATCCGGAGACAGGAGTTCAAATCCCAACAAGGCCACTGGTGGAATTTAAATTCAATTCAATAAATTTGGAATCAAAATGCTGATCCTGGTATTGGTGGCCATGGAACAAACTTCATCTAGTTCACTAATGTTCTTTAAGGAAGGAAATTTGTTATTCTTACCTGCTTTGGCTTATAAGTGACTCCAAACCTACAACAATATGGTTGACTCTTAACAGCCTCTGAAATGGCCCAGTAAGTGGTGTAATGGTAATGTCACTGGACTAGTAATTCACAGGTAATAAAAATAAAAAGTGCTGGAAATACTCAGCAGGTCTGGCAGCATCTGTGGAGAGAGAAGCAGAGTTAATGTTTCAGCTCTGTGACCTTTCACCATTCTGATGAAAGGTCAGAGACCTGAAACGTTAACTCTGCTTCTCTCTCCACAGATGCTGCCAGACCTGCTGAGTATTTCCAGCACTTTTTATTTCAGATTTCCAGCATCTGCAGTATTTTGATTTTATTTTAGTAATTCAGAGGCATAGGCTAATGCTCTGGGGACGTGGGTTCAAATTTCACCATGCAGATGGAGAAATGTGAATTCAATTAATAAATATGGAATTAAAAGCTAGCCTGATGATGGCCATGAAACCATTGTCAGTTGTCGTAAAAACCCATCTGGTTCACTAATGCCCTTTAGGGAAGGAAATCTGCCGTCCTCACCTACATGTGACTCCAGACCCCACAAAAATGTGGTTGACTCTTAAATTCCCTCTGAAATGGCCTAGCAAGCCACTCAGTTGTATCCAAACCGCTATGAAGCCTAAGAAAAGGAATGAAACAGGATGGATCACCCGGCATCAACTGGAAACAACAAGAGCAAACCCAGCCCTGTCAACCCTGCAAAGCCCTCCTAACTAACACCTGGGGGCTTGTGCCAAAATTGGGAGAGCTGTCCCACAGACTAGTCAAACAACAGCCTGATATAGTCATACTCATGGAATCATACATCACAATGTCCCAGACACCACCACCATCCCTGGGTATGTCCTGTCCCACAGGCAGGACAGATCCACCTGAGGTGCAAACATAGTCAGGAGGCAGTTACCTCAAATAAAAACAAGAAATGCTGGAATCACTCAGCAGGTCTGGCAGCATCTGTGGAAAGAGAAGCAGAGTTAACGTTTCGGGTCAGTGACCCTTCATCGGAACTGACAAATATTAGAAATGTAAAAGGTTTTAAGCAAGTAAAGCGGGGATGGGGCAAGAGATAACGAAGGTGAAGGTGTTGGTGGGACAGGGTCACAGAGAATAACTGACCAGAAGGTCATGGAACAAAGGCGAATGGTATGTTAATGGTGTGCTGAAAGACAAAGCGTGAGTACAGAGAGGGCGTGAATGACTGTAAAGCACAGAGCACTCCAAGCACAAACATAAAAAAACACATTAAAAGATACAAAACAGTGGGTAAGCACAGTGGATACAAACTGAAAATCCTAAAATAAAATAACCAAATAAAAAAAGGAAAAAGAAAAAATAACTAAGCATAAAAAGGGGGGCACATCATGCTCTGAAATGATTGAACTCAATGTTCAGTCCGGCAGGCGATAGTGTGCCTAATCAGTAAATGAGGTGCTGTTCCTCGAGTTTGCGTTAATGTTGGCTGGAACACTGCAGAATGTCAGGACAGAGATGTGAGCATGAGAGAGGTGGGATGTGTTGAAATGGCCAGCAACCGGAAGCTCGGGGTCATGCTTCCGTTTATTCCTACTCTTTGTTTCCTGTCTGCCAACCAATTTTCTATCCATCACAATACACTACCCCCAATCCCATGTACTTTAATTTTACACGCTTATGTGGGACTTTGTCGAAAGCCTTCTGAAAGTCCAAATAAACTACATTCACTGGCTCCCCCTCATCAACTCTACTAGTTACATCCTCGAAGAATTCTAGTAGATTTGCCAAGCATGATTTCCCTTTCGTAAATCCATGCTGACTCTGCCCAATTCTACCACTGTTCTCTAAGTGCTCTTCTATAAAATCTTTGATAATGGACTCTAGAATTTTCCCCACTACCGACGTCAGGCTGACTGGTCTATAATTCCCTGTTTTCTCTCTACTTCCCTTTTTAAATATTGGGGTTACATTAGCTACCCTCCAATCTGTAGGAACTGTTCCAGAGTCTATAGAATCTTGGAAGATGACCACCAATGAACAAAGAACAGTACAGCACAGGAACAGGCCATTCGGCCCTCCAAGCCTGTGCCGATCTTGATGCCTGCCGAAACTAACACCTTCTGCACTTCCGGGGCCCATATCCCTCTATTCCCTTCCAATTCATGTATTTGTCAAGATGTCTCTTAAATGTCCCTATCGTATCTGCTTCCACCACCTCCCCTGGCAGCAAGTTCCAGGCACTCACCACCCTCTGTGCAAAACACTTGCCTCACACATCCCCTGTAAACTTTGCCCCTTTCACCTTAAACCTATGTCCCCTAGTAACTGACTCTTCCACCCTGGGAAAAAGCTTCTGACTATCCACTCTGTCCATGCCGCTCATATCCGTATGCCTTCTTGACTACCTTATCCACCTTCGTTGCCACTTTCAGTGACATGTGGACCTGTACGCCCAGATCTCTCTGCCTGTCAATACTCCTAAGGGTTCTGCCATTTACTGCATACCTTCTGCCAGCATTAGACCTTCCAAAATGCATTACCTCACATTTGTCCGGATTAAACTCCATCTGCCATTTCTCCGCCCAATCTATATCATGCATCCACTATTTATAGGGCCACTTCCTCAAGTGCTCTTGGATGTAGATTATCAGGCCCTGGGGATTTATCGGCCTTTCCCCAACACAATTCTCTACTAATACTGATTTCCTTTAGTTCCTACCTCTCACTAAACCCTGTGTTCCCCAACATTTCTGGTATGATATTTGTGTCCTCCCTTGTGAAGACAGAACCAAAGTATGCATTTAGTTGGTCAGTCATTTCTTTGTTCCCCATAATAAATTCCCCTGTTTCTGACTGTAAGGGACCTACATTTGTGTTCACCAATCTTTTTCTCTTCATATACCTTTAGAAACTTTTACAGTCAGCTTTTATGTTCCCCGCAAGCTTGCTCTCGTACTCTATTTTCCCCTTCTTAATAAATCCCTTGGACCTCCTTTGCTGAATTCTAAACTGCTCCCAACCCTCAGGTCTGTTGTTTTTTCTGGCGAATTTATATGCCTCTTCCTTGGATCTAATGCTATCTCTAATTTCCCTTGTAAGCCATGGTTTGGCTACCTTTCCCGTTTTACTTTTGCGCCACACAGGAATAAACAATTGTTGCAGTTCATCCATGCGCTCTTTGAATGTTTGCCATTGCCTATCCACCGTCATCCCTTTAAGTAACATTTCCCAATCCATCATAGCCAACTCGCAGCTCATACCTTCGTAGTTTCCTTTATTAAGATTCAGACCCCTAGTCTCAGAATCAACAACATCACTCTCCATCTTGATGATGAATTCTATCATTTTATGGTCGCTCATCCCCAAGGGGTCTCACACAACTAGATTGTCAACTATTGCTCTATCATTACACAATACCCAGTCCAGGATGGCCTGTTCTCAAGATGGTTCCTCAACGTATTGGTCCAGAAAATCATCTCGTATACACTCCAAGAATTCCTCCTCTATGGTATTGTGATTAATTTGATTTGCCCAATCTATATGCAGATTAAAGTTACCCATAATTACATATGTTCCTTTATCGCATGCGTCTCGAATTTCCTGTTTAATGCCATTCCCAACATCACCACTACCATTTGGGGGTCGATAAACAACCCCCACGAACATTTTTTGCCCCTTAGTGTTTCTCAGCTCTACCCATACAGATTCCACATCGTCAAAGCTAATATCCTTCCTCTTTAACCAGCAATGCAACTCCACTGCCTTTTGCTTTTTGTCTGTCCTTCCTAAATACTGAATACCCCAGATGTTTATTTCCCATCCCTGGTCACCCTGCAGCCATGTCTCTGTTATCCTGACGACATCATACCCGTTTACATCTATTTGCGCGATTAATTCATCCACTTTATTGCGAATGCTCCATGCGTTAAGGCACAAAGCCTTAAGGCTTGTCTTTTTAACGTTACTTGTCCCCTTCCCACTATTTTTCACTGTGGCCCTGTTTGATTTTCGCCCTTGATTTCTATGCCTATCTCTTTTACATAGAAACATAGAAAATAGGAGCAGGAGTAGGCCATTCGGCCCTTTGAGCCTGCTCCACCATTCATTATGATCATGGCTGATCATCCAACTCAGTAACCTGTTCCTGCTTTCGCCCCATACCCTTTGATCCCTTTAGATCTTCTTATTCCCCTTACTGACTGTTGTTCTTGTCTTTGATCCCCCGTCCTCTGACTCCCTGCACAGGTTCCCATCCCTCTGCCATTTTCATTGAAACCCTCCCCAACCACTCTAGCAAACACTCCCCCTAGGCCATCAGTCCGGGTCCTGCCCAGGTGTAACCCATCCAGTTTGTACTGGTCCCACCTCCCCCAGAACCGGTCCCAATGTCCCAGGAATCTAAAACCCTCCCCCTCACACCATCTCTTCAGCCACATATTCATCCGATATATCCTGCTATTTCTAATCTGACTAGCACTTGGCACTGGTAGTAATCCTGAGACCACTACCTTTGAGGTCCTACTTTTCAACTTACTTGCTAACTCCCTATCTTCTACTTTTAGGACCAATTGAAAACCAATTGCAAGAAATACTGAGGGTAGCATAGACACAAAACGTACTCTGCGTAAGAGACTTCAATGTCCATCACCAAGAACGGTTTGGTACAAAGAACAAAGAACAGTACAGCACAGGAACAGGCCATTCGGCCAACCAAGCCTGTGCCGATCTTGATGCCTGCCTAAACTAAAACCTTCTGCACTTCCGGGGTCCATATCCGCTTGTCAAGAGGAAGAAGGCGGCTTATGTTAGGATGAGACGTGAAGGCTCAGTTAGGGCGCTTGAGAGTTACAAGCTAGCCAGGAAGGATCTAAAGGGAGGGCTAAGAAGAGCAAGGAGAGGACACGAGAAGTCATTGGCGGATAGGATCAAAGAAAACCCTAAGGCTTTCTATAGGTATATCAGGAATAAAAGAATGACTAGAGTTAGAACAGGGCCAATCAAGGATAGTAGTGGGAAGTTGTGTGTGGAATCAGAGGAGATAGGGGAAGCGTTAAATGAATATTTTTCGTCAGTATTTACAGTAGAGAAAGAAAATGTTGTCGAGGAGATTACTGAGATACAGCCGAGATGGGATTGAGATTCACAAGGAGGAGGTGTTAGCAATTTTGGAAAGTGTGAAAATAGATAAGTCCCCTGGGCCAGATGGGATTTATCCGAGGATTCTCTGGGAAGCCAGGGAGGAGATTGCAGAGCCGTTGTTGTTGATCTTTATGTCGTCATTGTCGACAGGAGTAGTGCCGGAAGACTGGAGGATAGCAAATGTTGTCCCCTTGTTCAAGAAGGGGAGTAGAGACAGCCCTGGTAACTATAGACCTGTGAGCCTTACTTCGGTTGTGGGTAAAATGTTGGAAAAGGTTATAAGAGATAGGATTTATAATCATCTTGAAAAGAATAAGTTCATTTGCGATAGTCAGCACGGTTTTGTGAAAGGTAGGTCGTGCCTCACAAACCTTATTGAGTTTTTCGAGAAGGTGACCAAACAGGTGGATGAGGGTAAAGCCGTGGATGTGGTGTATATGGATTTCAGTAAGGCGTTTGATAAGGTTCCCCACGGTAGGCTATTGCAGAAAATACAGAAGTATGGGGTTGAAGGTGATTTAGAGCTTTGGATCAGAAATTGGCTAGCTGAAAGAAGACAGAGGGTGGTGGTTGATGGCAAATGTTCATCCTGGAGTTTAGTTACTAGTGGTGGACCGCAAGGTTCTGTTTTGGGCCCACTGCTGTTTGTCATTTTTATAAATGACCTGGATGAGGGTGTAGAAGGGTGGGTTAGTAAATTTGCGGATGACATGAAGGTCGGTGGAGTTGTGGATAGTGCCGAAGGGTGTTGTAGGGTACAGAGGGACATAGATAGGCTGCAGAGCTGGGCTGAGAGATGGCAAATGGAGTTTAATGCGGAGAAGTGTGAGGTGATTCACTTTGGAAGGAGTAACAGCAATGCAGAGTACTGGGCTAATGGGAAGATTCTTGGTAGTGTAGATGAGCAGAGAGATCTTGGTGTCCAGGTACATAAATCCCTGAAAGTTGCTACCCAGGTTAATAGGGCTGTTAAGAAGGCATATGGTGTTTTAGCTTTTATTAGTAGGGGGATCGAGTTTCGGAGCCACGAGGTCATGATGCAGCTGTACAAAACTCTGGTGAGGCCACACCTTGAGTATTGCGTGCAGTTCTGGTCACCGCATTATAGGAAGGATGTGGAAGCTTTGGAAAGGGTGCAGAGGAGATTTACTAGGATGTTGCCTAGTATGGAGGGAAGGTCTTACAAGGAAAGGCTGAAGGACTTGGGGTTGTTTTCATTGGAGAGAAGGAGGAGGAGAGGTGACTTAATAGAGACATACAAGATAATCAGAGGGTTAGATAGGGTGGATAGTGAGAGTCTTTTTCCTCGGATGATGATGGCAAACACGAGGGGACATAGCTTTAAGTTGAGGGGTGAAAGATATAAGACAGATGTCAGAGGTAGTTTCTTTACGCAGAGAGTAGTAGGGGCGTGGAACGCCCTGCCTGCAACAGTAGTAGACTCGCCAACTTTAAGGGCATTTAAGTGGTCATTGGATAGACATATGGATGAAAATGGAATAGTGTAGGTCAGATGGTTTCACAGGTCGGCGCAACATCGAGGGCCGAAGGGCCTGTACTGCGCTGTAATGTTCTAATTCTAATTCTAATTCTAATATCCCTCTATTCCCATCTTATTCATGTATTTGTCAAGATGCCTCTTAAACGTCTCTATGGTACCTGCTTCCACCACCTCCCCCGGCAACAAGTTCCAGGCACTCACCACCCTCTGTGTAAACAACTTGCCTCGCACATCTCCTCTAAACTTTGCCCCTCGCACCTTAAACCTATGCCCCCTAGTAACTGACTCTTCCACCCTGGGAAAAAGCTTCTGACTATCCACTCTGTCCATGCCGCTTATAACTTTGTAAACCGCTATCATGTCGCCCCTCCACCTCCGTCGTTCCAGTGAAAACAATCCAAGTTTATCCAACCTCTCCTCATAGCTAATGCCCTCCAGACCAGGCAACATCCTGGTAAACCTCCTCTGTACCCTCTCCAAAGCCTCCACTTCCTTCTGGTAGTGTGGCGACCAGAATTGCACGCAATATTCTAAGTGTGGCCTAACTAAAGTTCTGTACAGCTGCAGCATGACTTGCCAATTTTTATACTCTATGCCCCGACCGATGAAGGCAAGCATGCCGTATGCCTTCTTGACTACCTTATCCACCTGCGTTGCCACTTTCAGTGACCTGTGGACCTGTATGCCCAGATCTCTCTGCCTGTCAATACTCTTAAGGGTTCTGCCATTTACTGTATACTTCCCACCTGCATTAGACCTTCCAAAATGCATTACCTCACATTTGTCTGGATTAAACTCCATCTGCCATTTCTCCGCCCAAGTCTCCAACCGATCTATATCCTGCTGTATCCTCTGACAATCCTCATCACTATCCGCAACTCCACCAACCTTTGTGTCGTCCGCAAACCTATCAGACCAGCTACATTTTCCTCCAAATCATTCATATAAACTACAGACAGCAAAGGTCCCAGCACTGATCCCTGTGGAACACCACTTGTCACATCCCTCCATTCAGAAAAGCGCCCTTCCACTACTACCCTCTGTCTTCCATGACTGAGCCAGTTCTGTATCCATCTTGCCAGCTCCCCTCTGATCCCGTGTGACTTCACCTTTTGCATCAGTCTGCCATGAGGGACCTTGTCAAAGGCTTTACTAAAGTCCATATAGATAACATCCTTCCTTCATCAATCATCTTCATCATTTCCTCAAAAAACTCAATCAAATTGGTGAGACACGACCTCCCCTTCACAAAACCATGCTGCCTCTCGCTAATAAGTTTGTTTGTTTCCAAATGGGAGTAAATCCTGTCCCGTAGAATCCTCTCTAATAATTTCCCTACCACTGATGTAAGGCTCACCGGCCTATAATTTCCTGGATTATCCTTGCCACCTTTCTTAAACAAAGGAACAACATTGGCTATTCTCCAGTCCTCTGGGACCTCACCTGTAGCCAATGAGGATGCAAAGATTTCTGTCAGGCCCCAGCAATTTCTTCCCTTGCCTCCCTCAGTATTCTGGGGTAGATCCCATCAGGCCCTGGGAACTTATCTACCTTAATGCTTTGCAAGACACCCAACACCTCCTCCTTTTTGATAATGAGATGACTGAGACTATCTACACTCCCTTCCCTCAGCTCATCATCCACCAAGTCCTTCTCCTTGGTGAATACTGATGCAAAGTACTCATTTAATCCTCGCCCATTTCCTTTGGCTCCACACATAGATTTCCTTCTCTGTCCTTGAGTGGGCCTCTTGCTCTTTATATACGTATAAAAAGCCTTGGGATTTTCCTTAATCCTGTTTGCCTGTTCTCATAACCCCTTTTAGCCCTTGACTCCTTGCTTAAGTTCCTTTCTACTGTCTTTATATTCCTCAACGGAATCGTCTGTTCCTCGCCTTCCATCCCTTACGAATGCTTCCTTTTTCTTTTTGACGAGGCTCACAATATCCCGCGTTATCCAAGGTTCCCAAAACTTCCCAAACTTATCCTTCTTCCTCACAGGAACATGCTGGTCCTGGATTCTAATCAACTGACGTTTGAAAGACTCCCACATGTCAGATGTAGTACACTACTGACCAAGATGGCCAAGTCCTAAAAGATATAGCTGCTAGACTGTCTGCGGGAGGAGTTGAGGTAACCAACAAGAAGGAAAAACCCTCTTGACCTCGTCCTCACCAATCTACGTATTTCAGATATATCTGTCCATGATAGTATTGGTAGGAGTGGAGGCGAAGTCCCGTCTTCACATTGAGGGTACCTACCATCGTGTTGTGTGGCACTACCACCGTGGTAAATGGGATAGATTTCAAACTGATCTGGCAACTCAAAACTGGGCATTTATGAGGCACTGTGGGCCATCAGCAGCAGCAGAATTGTATTTAACAACAAACTGTAATCTCATGGCCCGTCATATCCCCCACTCTACCATTACCCGCCATCCAGGGGACCAACCCTGGTTCAATGAAGAGTGCAGGAGGACATGCCAGGACCAGGGCCAGGCATACAAAAAAATTGTGAAAGCTACAACACAGGACTACTTGCATGCCAAACAGTGTGATAGACAGGGCTAAGCGATCACACAACCAACGGATCAGATCTAAGCTCTACAGTCCTGTCACTTCCAGTAGTGAATTGTTGACAATTTAATTTAAGCTAACAATTTTAAAGATTAACAGGAGGCTCCACAAATATCTCCAACGATAGAGGAGCACAACATATCAGTGTAAAACAAAATGCTGAAACATTGGCAACAATCTTCAGCCAGAAGTGCCGAGTGGATGATCCATCTCTGCTTCCTCCTGAGGTCCAAGGCATCACAGATGCCAGTCTTTAACCAATCTGATTCACTCCACGTGATATCAAGAAACGGCTGAAGGCACTGGATATTGTAAAGACTACGGACGCTGACAACATTCTGGCAATAGTACTGCAGACCTGTGCTCCAGAACTAGCTGCACCCCTAGCCAAGCTGTTCCAGTACAGCTACAACACTGGCATCTACCCTGCAATGTGGAAAATTGCCCAGGTATGCCCTGTCCACAAAAAGCAGGATAAATCCAACCCGGCCAATTACCACCCTATCAATCTACTCTTGATCATCAGCAAAGTGATGAAAGGTGTCGTCGACAGTGCTATCAAGCGGCACTTGCTCAGCAATAATCTGTTCACGGACACTCAGTTTGGGTTCCGTAAGGACCACTCAGCTTCTGACCTCATTACAGGAACAATTTATTTTATTATCCGTTCATGGGATGTGGGCATCGCTGGCTAGGCCAACATTTATTGCCCATCCCTAATTGCCCTTGAGAAGGTGGTGGTGAGCTGCCTTCTTGAACCACTGCAGTCCATGTGGGGTAGGTACACCCACAGTGCTGTTAGGAAGGGAGTTCCAGGATTTTGACCTGAGACAGTAAAGGAACGACGATATAGTTCCAAGTCAGGATGGTGTGTGGCTTGGAAGGGAATTTGCAGGTGGTGTTCCCATGCATCTGCTGCCCTTGTCCTTCTAGGTGTTAGAGGTCGCGGGTATGGAAGGTGCTGTCTAAGGAGCCTTGGTGCATTGCTGCAGTGCATCATATAGATGGTACACACTGCTGCCACAGTGCATCGGTGATGGAGGGAGTGAATGTTTGTGCTTGGGGTGCAAATCAAGCGGGCTGCTTTGTTCTGGATGGTGTAGAGATTCTTGAGTGTTGTTGGAGCTGCGCTCATTCAGGCAAGTGGAGAGTATATCACCGTTCCTTCACGGTCACTGGGTCAAAATCCTGGAACTCCCTTCCTAACTACACTGTTGGTGTACCTACCCCCCAAGGACAGCAGGGGTTCAAGAAGGCAGCTCACCATTGACAATATTGGAAATGCTGGTCCCTTTAATTAAACAGGACTCATTTCAGTGTTAATACAGAGCAGGTAATGCTCATTATAGTTTTGTATTTAAGGGCTGGGTTTTTGCCCAGTTTGCAGTTGCCTCTGGATAGAGTTCGTCCAGAAGGAAAGAGTGAGAACTGATGTTTGGACTGAACTGTGAATTGCCAATAAAATAGTTCTGGATCAGAGACTGTCATCGGCTTCCTCATTTTGGTGACTGGATATCTGCCTGTTTAACAACCACCACCTTCTCAAGGGCATTTAGTGATGGGCAATAAATGCTGGCCTAGCCAGCGACACCCACATCCCATGAACAAATTTTTAAAAAGTTATATTCATTGAGGCAGCACACCAGCAACTTCTTGAGGGCAATTAAGGATGATCATTAAATGCTGACCTTGCCAGTGATGCCCACATCCTGTGAATGAATTTAAAAAAACACTTTTTTTGCAGTACAGTCTGAGAAGTAAATTGAGATGCTACAGCGGTTGGTGTAATTGCAGAATACTATATAAGTAGTTTACATTATAAAAATGAATCTAGGAATTTATAACGATAAAAGTTGGCACAAAACTGTGTTATGATCCTGTAGTTTTTTTTTCTGGGAAGAATGCTGTGTGCCTTTAAGGCTGGAAAGAGACATACTGCTTTGATGCAGCAAGCTCTAAAGACTGAGTCAAAGAATGCATTCTCATTGCCTTGGATACAGCCATTCGGAGACTGCAATTCAAAGGGTGCATTCTCATTGCCTTGGATACAGCCACTTGGACTGATCATCGAGAGATACATTTGTTACAATTTAATTTTGAACTGACTTATAGTGCAAACAGACTGTTCTAACAAGGGACACAGACAAACAGCTGTGTGTTAGCACCTGAAAGGAAATCTCTCAGACCATTTAAACAGAAAGAAGAGAATTTAATCTGTTTATTTATTATTCTCTCTCAAAATCTAAAACGTCAAGCCAAAACAGAGATCTCTGATAATTTAAACTGAAGGAAGGGAAGTTAGACTGTGACAATCTTTTATCTCTCAAAAATTCTAAAGCCAGATTGATTCTATTGAAAGTGGTTGTGAGTCGTTGATCTACTGCGGTCATCGCTGAAGAAGGAAAGCATCACTTACTGCTGGAATTAGACTACGGACTGTTCTACTGTTGAAGAACCCTTTTTCTCCCCATCAGACAGCTGTGAGGGCTTCAAGCAACCTTGGACTTTTTCATCTCCGGCAGGAGCGTAAATTTGCAAGGACTGTAATTTTTCTTTTCATAGTGTTTAAGAATTTAGTTTTTCTAATTAAACAGTTGCTGCCAGACAAAAAAGCTTGGTGGTTGAGTGCCAGTAGCAATGAGAAGGCATAAATATCGTGTGACAAGTTTACAAAGCCAGATTCCAATATCAAAGTGGCAGAGGTAAATAATTCAAAAATATTGACACAAAAGCGGGTCCAAAAGAAAACAGGAAGTAAGGATTTGTTGACAGTGCGATGATATCACGACATTGCAGATATGCAATAGATCAAAATTAATTTCTTCCTTGTCTGCATTTGTAAAATTGTAAAGCGAGGATGAATATGTATTAATAGTCAAAATTGGAAAGTGAAACAGTTAAGCAATCACTGTGACCAAAGGACAACTGAAGACTTAGGACATTAATGCTGCATTTGTGATATTCCAAAAATATCAAGCCATGGAAGTTCCTCCCAGAGGAACTTTGGCCTCTCCATTTCCTGGAGACGGAGAGGAAATAGGATGTGAACCCCGCATAGGAGGTACATTCACTACCTAGTGAACAACCAGAGATTCAGTGAGGGTTGCTGGTTGTTGAGGACCTGCTACTCCTCACTTTGGGCATCGTGGTTGTGTTCCATTCATAAGATGGTTTAGTAAAATTTCCTCTGGAGAAGAGAGTAGCCAAAGAAATAGACATCTTTAACAAAATAGGACAATGCTTTAAGTATTAGGGGAAAAAATGTATTATTTTCTTTGTTTTGTTTTATTTAGCTGCTGTCCTACAGGCACCGCCAAGGAGGGATGATGTAAGTTACAAATAGTCTGGGGGGTGATATCTTTCCTTTGATGTTGTCAAATCAACTGAATGTGTGACCAATTGTACCGTTCATTTCAGGGTCAGCGAGACACCTACTCCAGCATCTCAGCAATGGTGAAGCTGTAGAACATCAGCAGGTCTTCTGGACACAAGGCGCCCTCAACAAGACATCCAGTGGCGAGCAAAGTGATGGTCTTCAGCATTTCATCCAATTTAATGTTATCCAGAGAGACTTTGTATTTGCAAATAGCTGTATAGATAAATGTAAATTATGGGAAATGTCCGGCCCCCTCCCTGGTATTTGGTTTACTTTAAATGGAATTTTAATGCCTCTGTTAGCAGATGAATCACTGCTTCAGCGCAGGCTGAACATAAATCTCAAAATTGGCTCCCAGTGTGTGAAATCTGCTGTCTAGTTAATCATGGGATTGGGGATGCCCAATTTTGCAAAGGCTCTCTATCAGCTGGCAGCCTGCGCTAGGAAGGTAGGAGTGGTCTCTTTTATTAAAATAAACCTTCTTAACAACCAAGCACATTAAAGGAGGCACTTAACCATGAGAAACTTAAAATAGATTAGGAAGATGCATGCGGCATCTTTGCTCCATCCTTTCCAGCTGCATTTTCCCCACAAGTGAATCTTGCTCAGAATAATTTGGTTTAAAGGGGTAGATTCTGGTCTTTCATCACCTGGGTGTTCAGTATCACCTGACAGGAGCGCCAAAAGGAAAATGTGCCAGCAGATGATCGTGTGATGAGGAATTCTTATTTTTGTGCAGTGAGGAATTATGATCTGGAATGCACGGCCTAAAACAATGATGGATGTAAATTTAATAATAACTTTCAAAGGGAAATGGGATATATACTTGAAGTGGACAGCAGATGCCCCTCTACATTGCTTTCATTGATCTCACCAAAGCCTTTGACCTCGTCAGCAGACGTGGTCTCTTCAGACTACTAGAAAAGATCGGATGTCCACCAAAGCTACTAAGTATCATCACCTCATTCCATGACAATATGAAAGGCACAATTCAACATGGTGGCTCCTCATCAGAGCCCTTTCCTATCCTGAGTGGTGTGAAACAGGGCTGTGTTCTCGCACCCACACTTTTTGGGATTTTCTTCTCCCTGCTGCTTTCACATGCGTTCAAATCCTCTGAAGAAGGAATTTTCCTCCACACAAGATCAGGGGGCAGGTTGTTCAACCTTGCCCGTCTAAGAGCGAAGTCCAAAGTACGGAAAGTCCTCATCAGAGAACTCCTCTTTGCTGACGATGCTGCTTTAACATCTCACACTGAAGAATGCCTGCAGAGTCTCATCGACAGGTTTGCGTCTGCCTGCAATGAATTTGGCCTAACCATCAGCCTCAAGAAAACGAACATCATGGGGCAGGATGTCAGAAATGCTCCATCCATCAATATTGGCGACCACGCTCTGGTAGTGGTTCAAGAGTTCACCTACCTAGGCTCAACTATCACCAGTAACCTGTCTCTAGATGCAGAAATCAACAAGCGCATGGGTAAGGCTTCCACTGCTATGTTCAGACTGGCCAAGAGAGTGTGGGAAAATGGCGCACTGACACGGAACACAAAAGTCCGAGTGTATCAGGCCTGTGTCCTCAGTACCTTGCTCTACGGCAGCGAGGCCTGGACAACGTATGCCAGCCAAGAGCGACGTCTCAATTCATTCCATCTTCGCTGCCTTCGGAGAATACTTGGCATCAGGTGGCAGGACTATATCTCCAACACAGAAGTCCTTGAAGCGGCCAACATCCCCAGCTTATACACACTACTGAGTCAGCGGCGCTTGAGATGGCTTGGCCATGTGAGCCGCATGGAAGATGGCAGGATCCCCAAAGACACATTGTACAGCGAGCTCGCCACTGGTATCAGACCCACCGGCCGTCCATGTCTCCGTTATAAAGACGTCTGCAAACGCGACATGAAATCGTGTGACATTGATCACAAGTCGTGGGAGTCAGTTGCCAGCATTCGCCAGAGCTGGCGGGCAGCCATAAAGACAGGGCTAAATTGTGGCGAGTCGAAGAGACTTAGTAGTTGGCAGGAAAAAAGACAGAGGCGCAAGGGGAGAGCCAACTGTGCAACAGCCCCAACAAACAAATTTCTCTGCAGCACCTGTGGAAGAGCCTGTCACTCCAGAATTGGCCTTTATAGCCACTCCAGGCGCTGCTTCACAAACCACTGACCACCTCCAGGCGCGTATCCATTGTCTCTCGAGATAAGGAGGCCCAAAAGAAAGAAAAAGAACTTGAAGTGGAAACAGTTGCAATGCTCTGGGGAAAGAGCAGGGCATGGGATTAATTGGATAGTTCTACCAAAGAGCTGGCACAGGCACGATGGGCTGAATGGTCTTTTTCTGTGCTGTATAATTCTATCACTCTATGATTGGAATGAAACTGATTTTCTTCCCACTGAATTACCACTTCCTGCACCAATCCTGCCCCCGCCCACCTTTCCACCAGGGTTTCCTCTCTGCTCTCCTCCCTAGCAATGCTTAACATTCAGAGGGTGAAGACAAAAATCAGTTGCAGTACTACAGTGGGACGCTAGTTCTTTGTTGTAGGGGAACAATTGTTACTGTTACAGGCATTTAAGATGTTTCTAAGAGCTTTGTGAAATAATGTGCATTTCATTGTACAGTCAGTATGCTTTCAGTTTCTGAATAAATGGGGATGGAGTTTCACTGAATTGTACTGTAACAGTACAGGTGTTTATGGAGTTACTGCAGTCCAGTTTCATTGGATAGATCAATAAACACAAAGCTCCATAACCCAAAAGAATAGAAATAATTTACATTATATTGAAAGTTTGATTACTATATTTTCTTCTCCTTTCCCTCCATTTACAACCAGGACATGATCAATTGTTCTCAATTGGAGCAAGGCCAATTTTACTAAACTGAGGAGTGATTGAGCGAAAGTGGATTGGAAACAGCTAATTGAAGGTAAACCAGTGTCAGAACAGTGGGAGGCATTCAAAGGGGAGATTCAAGGGGTTCAGGGTAAACATGCTCCCACAAAGAAAAGGGTGAGGCGGCCAATCTAGAGTCCCCTGGATGTCAAGGAGCCTACAGGGTAAGATAAGGCAGAAAAGGAAAGCTTATGTTCGACACCGAGAACTCAATACTACAGAAAGCCAAGAGGAGTATAGAAAGTGGAGGTGTGAGAAACGTAGCCCACTTAATAATAATTTACACCAAGTCAAACTCTGAAGAAGTAAGTTTATTTAACGTTCTTGCAAGATCGGGTGTCCTACAAGCAGGCACACCGATCAACATATTCAGTTCATGTTTATACAATACAAATCCATTTTTCCACGCCTTTAGTTTACATTATTGGTTATAACATATTATGACACTAACCTATCCTATAGTTGCTACAGTTTACTTCTGTTTACTTCTCCCCCTACTCTAACTTTCTAGCCCCTGACTCTTGTTTTTGTTTTACCTTATTTGGCTCTCCATTGTGTGTTTTAACTTGCAGCTGTCAGCCTTTATCTTAGTGGGGCAGTTTCTTATTCACTACATCCTTTGTTCTAACTCTTGCTGTTTTTCTTTTCTCTGCCTAAGCACAATTTTTAACTGCTGTACTGTCTCAAGGTCTTTACTTACATACCCTTATCAGTTCTCTTTTTCAGTGATTTAATTATGTTGTGTAGAAATTACTTCTCAGTAATTTTCCACAAGCTGTAGAAACAACATTTCAGTATTTCTTATTCTCACAATTCCCCCTTTTCTTTTACTTAATCCTTGTTGTTTTCTACATACTGAGGAGGGGTCTCATATGTCCTCTCAAATACTCTGAGCATTATTTCAGCCGCCTTCTCAATGTCTGTACTCCCGTTGATACTATCCATTCTGTCATTTGGTTTCGGGCCTTGAATTCATCAGGTACCCTTCTTGGGACCCCTATGGAATCCAAGTACACCTGGTGGTCAAAAGAGTTCGCTATCGCTTCCCTTTTACCCCTTTCCCTCGTTATTATCTTTTGTTTCTCAAATGCCAAGGTGAATGGTATTGCCAATTGAACAATTGCGCACGTCCCCTTCCACTGGGAGGGTAGGGTCTGTCTCAGGATTTTTCCTCCGCAATACCACCATAAATCGGCTCTGGGGACATTCAATGATGAGTAGTTCCCTCCCCTGACTCTTCCAGTTCCGTCCTCAGTCTCTATGCATGACTTCAACTCTCCCATATTTCTGGTTAGCTCCGCACCGTGTCGACTTACGCATGATGTGTGATTCACACTGGTGACTAAAAATGAAGGGGGAGTCCTTGAATCTTTTTTCTCTAGGGGAGGGAACATTAATGACAAGGATATGCAAGTTTGAATACCCCAAGCCGTCTTATCCTGATATAGGGCTAACATGCATTCCATGCCCTTTCGGTCACGCTCCCACCCCAGCGGGAAAGGTACTACTTGAGCTATCGGTCTACCAGATGCACAAGCATAGCAATTGTTTTTGTTCAAACTTTTTACAGTATATTTTATCCATTCTACCCAGGCATTTGTCTGCCCGTAATCTCAAGACAATCTCAATTGCCTTTCTCAGGTCCTTTACCTCTATTATTTTTACTATGTTAGGATCGTTATGAGAGGTCCCTTTTAGTTTGTTAGATGGTTTACCAGTCTTATCTATTGTTACCTGAAAACAACATTTTAATTCACCTTTCTTTTTCCCTTCTCTAACTGTTACTCCAAACACCTTGTTGTCTAATTGGAAGTGGGTAGTTTTGATTTGTCGTTCTTCTGTTATTGAGCCATTCCGATGGCGTTGGATGGATATTCCACTAGTCGTTTCTGTCCACTCGGTTCTTTTTATTGTCAAATATATATAGGGTTGCATTCCTTATCTGGACAATCTGGGCCTGGTTTTATGGGGCTCTGGTGAATGGATATAATCAGTGGGAGTGGGTCTCCTGTTAGTAGTCCATCCCCATAATAATGGAGGGACTCCACATAATAATTTCTTTGGTTATGTATGCCCCCACATGGGATTAGGAAACATAAGCCTACTTCTACCACCTGAGGGTCCTGGCTCTTGGGGATTTCAATTCGTGTACCGTTGTCCCCGTCAGTTCCGTCCCACATTGTTATTTTTCCCATTACTGGGATGACTAATACTGCATTCAAAAACATCCAACCCATTTTATTTCCTGGCTACTTTTGAAAAGAAAGAGAGAGAGAGAAGGCACACAATATTACAGACAGTATTTCCGCGCTCGCGCCGCTATATAAAAAAAAAGTTCGTTACTCAAAGTCATTTTAGCTTTATTTTCAATGGTTCTTCTGTTAATTCGGTTGTCCAAGTTCCTTCCTCGGCCGGGGGTTGTACCGGCCCCTTGATTCTTGTGTAGTGGGTCCAACCTCTTTCTGCCGTTCTTATGGCTGTTTCAGTGGTTAGGAGAGTCTGGTATGGTCCTTCCCAGTTCAGTTGTAGTTTAGTCTCTTTCCATGATTTCACCAGAACCCAATCTCCTGGTTGGATCTTGTGCACTGCAAATTCGATAGGTGGGGTCTGTGCTAACAGGCCTTGCTTCCTGAGGAATGACAATGAGGAAGACAACGCCAGTATATAGTTCTTGAGAAACGAATCTTTAGTTTCTAAGGTTGGCATCTCGCCCCTGGTTCCCATATAGGGTAATCCGAATAGCATTTCATAGGGGACAGTCCCACATCTTTTCTAGGGGCTGTCCGAATTCTGAGTATCACTATAGGTAAACATTTGGTCCAGGGTAACCTTGTTTCAAGTACCAGTGCCATGCCTTTCTGCTCACTTCCACATTCCCCCCTTTTATCATTCTATGATAACCTTCTCTCCACTGTGGGGCGGCACAGTGGCGCAGTGGTTAGCACCGCAGCCTCACAGCTCCAAGGACCCGGGTTCGATTCTGGGTACTGCCTGTGCGGAGTTTGCAAGTTCTCCCTGTGTCTGCGTGGGTTTCCTCCGGGTGCTCCGGTTTCCTCCCACACGCCAAAGACTTGCAGGTTGATAGGTTAATTGGCCATTACAAATTGCCCCTAGTATAGGTAGGTGGTAGGGAAATATATAGGGACAGGTGGGGATGTGGTAGGAATATGGGATTAGTGTAGGATTAGTATAAATGGGTGGTTGATGGTCGGCACAGACTCGGTGGGCCGAAGGGCCTGTTTCAGTGCTGTATCTCTAAACTAAACTAAACTAAACTTATATATGATTATATATATTCACGAGGATTATGTGGATCTATTTACTCAAATAACATTTAAACAGTATAATATAAAAGCAAATATAAAAAACTCAGCAACTGTTGAATCAGAAGGGTAGGCTGAGCCACCCTCTAACAAGGGGGCGTGTATTAGCCTGGTCGGTATGTTTTTCATTCTAACTTTCCCCTAGGATTGTCATGTCTGGGTGATAAGAAGAGTGCTGTTGAAGTACAAAGTCTCTCTCTCTCTCTCTCTCGCTGTACCAGCTGCAAGGCCAAGTTGCCTCTGCAGCCCTGAAGTTATGAAGTCATTTCTGATGAGCTGTCCCTCCCTGCAGCACTGAAGCTAGCTTGTTAGCAATACATGACTGATTAATTGTTTCATCTTAAATGTTCCCATGTAATTCTGTTCTTAAAAATTCTAAAATCTAAATTCTGTTCTCACAGTCCCCCCTTTGATTCTTCAAAACATTTTTAAAAATCAATCCCTTGATCCCACCTAGGTGCCTTTAATGGTCTCTATTTGTCTAGAAACAGCCTTCAACACCCAGAGGGGTCGCACTCAATACGTCGCCTGCTTGTGCCATAAGAGGGGCCTGCGGTAACTCTGTAAAGGCATAAGTTTTGCAGGGGCTTCAACTACTTGTTTACAACATAAAAGGGTGGAACACTTGTACAATTACCATCTCATTTAAGCTTCACTGTTTTTCTCTGGCTTCATCTCTATTAACGAAAACTTTCTGCGCTTCTCTGAGCAGGTCATCCAATTGTTTTTCACTCCATCCATCTATCTTTTGAATTTTCTTTTGGATGTCTGGCCATGATTTTGTTACAAAATGGACTCGAAGGAGTCCTTGGGCAACCAGGTCTTCTGGATCTAAACCTGAATATTTCCTCATTGTGTCCCGTAATCTCTGTAAGAAATTTGAGGGAGTCTCATCCTTTTCCTGTCTTACTTCGAAGGCCTTATTCAAATTTTGTGATTTCGGGACAGATTCCCTAATGCCTTTTACTATCAGATTTCTAAGGTCTTTCATCTGGCCCCTATGGCCGACGTTATTGTTCTGCCACTGCGGGTCTTGATTAGGGTATTTTTGTTCGGCTGGTTCGTTTCCCCCTACCCCGGGAGGGTTTTCTCTTTCCCAAATTTTCATTGCAGACCGTCTAATCATTCCCCTTTCTTCACTCGTAAATAAGATGTTCATAATGGACATTAATTCCATCCAAGTATATATACTTGGACCGAGAAATTGATCTACTTGGTCTGCCAATCCTAAGGGGTCTTCTACGAGGACTTTCATTTCCTTTTTAAACGCTCTTACCTCTCCTGACGTTAATGGTGCACTAACAAATCCAATTTCATTATTTCCTATTGGTACCTCTCTCAAGGGCATCATTGTCTTAGGAGACTCTCTGTCTCTATCGTCGTCGTTATCGTCGGGTTTAGGGGTGGTCCTTCTTGCTATCCTTAAATCATATTTGGGTCTTTTTCTCCTTGGTTTTTGACTCTAAATCCCAATACTCCAACATCCGTCCCAATGGACTTTCTGGAGGGATGTTGCCGGCAGACTTTCCTTGTCTCCCATCGTCTTCCTTTTTAGACGATTTATTTCCCATGGTCTACAGTATTCACCTCCTAACTGAAGGGTCTTGTACCCTACGGTATTCACTTCCTAACTGAAGGGTCTTATACCATACAGTACTCACCTCCTAGCTGAAGGGTCTTATACTGCAGGACTGTAAAATTCACTCCTCAAGGACTTTTAGTACTTAGAAGGTCTTATCCTACAGTTAACCATAAGTCACCAAGATAATACTTAAAAGTCGTTTTTCTTACCTTGGTCCGTGCATGGAGTTGCCTGACTTCACGTGTGTACCTGCCGCACTAAATACTCGTTCAGAGTGACTTCCCTAGGATCGTTTTCAGTCGATTACTCGGGGTCCGCTACCGGCGAGAGAAACGAGACCGTTTTTAAATTAACGGGACGCGTCTTCTCGTCTTTCGTCGGCCGCGGTCCCGGCAATGATGAAGAGATCCCGGACGAGCCCCCAATTGTGAGAAACGTAGCCCACTTAATAATAATTTACACCAAGTCAAACCCTGAAGAAGTAAGTTTATTTAACGTTCTTGCAAGATCGGGTGTCCTACAAGCAGGCACACCGATCAACATATTCAGTTCATGTTTATACAATACAAATCCATTTTTCCACGCCTTTAGTTTACATTATTGGTTATAACATATTATGACACTAACCTATCCTATAGTTGTTACAGTCTCCTCTTCTGTTTACTTCTCCCCCTACTCTAACTTTCTAGCCCCTGACTCTTGTTTTTGTTTTACCTTATTTGGCTCTCCATTGTGTGTTTTAACTTGCAGCTGTCAGCCTTTATCTTAGTGGGGCAGTTTCTTATTCACTACATCCTTTGTTCTAACTCTTGCTGTTTTTCTTTTCTCTGCCTAAGCACAATTTTTAACTGCTGTACTGTCTCAAGGTCTTTACTTACATACCCTTATCAGTTCTCTTTTTCAGTGATTTCATTATGTTGTGTAGAAATGACTTCTCAGTAATTTTCCACAAGCTGCAGAAACAACATTTCAGTATTTCTTATTCTCACAGAGGGATGAAATCAAAAAGGAAATTAGGAAAGCAAAGAGAGGGCATGAAAGAATATTGGCAAGCAAAATCAAGGTGAACCCAAAGATGTTTTATCAATACATTAAGAGTAAGAGGATAACTAAGGAGAGAGTAGGGCCCATAAAAGACCAAAAAGATACCCTATGTGTAGGGGCAGAAGATATTGGTATCATTCTTAATGAATACTTTGTGTCTGTCTTCGCAAAAGAGGGGGAAGATGCAGATATTGTAGTTAAGGAGGAAGAGTGTGAAGTATTGAATGTGATAAACATAGGGAGAGAGGAAGTATTAATGGGATTAGCATCCTTGAAAGTTGATAAATCACCAGGGCCAGATGAAATGTATCCTAGGCTGTTAAAAGAAGCAAGAGAGGAAATAGCAGAGGTCAGACCATCATTTTTCAGTCCTCACTGCATACAGGTGTGGTGTCAGAGGATTGGCAAATTGCTAACATTGTACCTCTGTTTAAAAAGGGAGCGAAGGATAGATCAAATAATTACAAGCCAGTCAGTCTAACCTCAGTAGTGGGCAAATTATTGGAATCTATTCTGAGAGACAGGATAAACTGTCACTTAGAAAGGCACAGGTTAATCAAGGATAGTCAGCATGAATTTAAGAGAAGATCTTGTTTGACCAACTTGATCGAATTTTTTGAAGTAACAAGGAAGATAGATGAGGGTAGTGCAGTTGATGTGGTTTACATGGATTTTAGCAAGGCTTTTGACAACATCCCACATGGCAGACTGGTTAAAAAAATAAAATCCCATGGGATCCAGGGAAATGCAGCAAGTTGGATACAAAATTGGCTCAGTGGCAGGAAACAAAGGGTAATTGTTGACGGCTGTTTTAGTGAACGGAGGGCTGTTTGCAGTGGCGTTCCGCAGGGCTCAGTACTGGGTCCCCTGCTTTTTGTGGTGTATATTAATGATTTGGACGTAAATGTAGGGTGCATGATCAAGAAGTTTGCGGATGACACAAAGATTGGCCGTGTGGTAGATAGCGAGGAGGATAGCTGTAGGCTGCAGGAAAATATTGATGGTCTGGTCAGATGGGCAGAAAAGTGGCAAATGGAATTCAACTTGGAGAAGTGTGAGGTGATGCATTTGGGGAGGTCAAACAAGGCAAAGGAATACATGATTAAAGGGAAAATACTGAGAAGTGTAGAGTAAGTGAGGGACCTTGGAGTGAATGTCCACAGATCCCTGAAGGTAGCAGGACAGGTCGATAAGGTGGTTAAGAAGGCATAAGGAATCCTTTATATAATAAGAACAAGAAATGCTGGAACCACTCAGCAGGTCTGGCAGCATCTGTGGAAAGAGAAGCAGAGTTAACGTTTCGGGTCAGTGACCCTTCTTCGGAACTGGCTGAACCCAGTTCCAAAGAAGGGTCACTGACCCGAAACGTTAACTCTGCTTCTCTTTCCACAGATGCTGCCAGACCTGCTGAGTGGTTCCAGCATTTCTTGTTTTTATATCAGATTTCCAGCATCCGCATTATTTTGCTTTTATATAAGGAATCCTGTCCTTTATTAACCGAGGTATAGAATATAAGAGTAGGGAGGTTATGCTGGAACTGTATAACTCATTGGTTAGGTCACAACTTGAGTACTGTGTGCAGTTCTGGTCACCTCTACGGAAAGGATGTAATTGCACTAGAGAGGGTACAGAGGAGATTTACCAGGATGTTGCAGGACTGGAAAAATGCAGCTATGAGGAAAGATTGGATTGGCTGGGGTTGTTCTCCTTGGAACAGAGGAGGCCGAGGGAGATCTGAATGAAATGTACAAAATTTTGAGGGGCCTGGATAGAGTGGAGGTGAAGGGTGCATTCACCTTAGCAGAGAGGTCAGCGATGAGGAGGCATAGATTTAAAGTGATTGGTAGAAAAATTAGAGAGGAGATGAGTAAAAGCTTTTTTACCCAGAGGGTGGTGATGGCCTGGAACTCACTGCTTGAAAGGGTAGTTGAGGCAGAAACCCTCAACTCATTCAAAAGCAGTCTGGATATGCACCTCAAGTGCAGTAAGCTGCTGGAAGGTGGGATTAGAATAGGGGGATCTTTTTCAGCCGTCACAGACACGATGGACCAAGTGGCCTCTTTCTGTGCCTTAAACTTACTCTGATTCTATGCCTCTCCCAAGCTAGGCCATTCTGTGTCTATTGAGTTGAATACTTTGGCTGCCACTCCAGCCCCAAGTCAAGTAGGGCGGCACAGTGGTTAGCACCGCAGCCTCACAGCTCCAGCGACTCGGGTTCAATTCTGGGCACTGCCTGTGTGGAGTTTGCAAGTTCTCCCTGTGTCTGCGTGGGTTTCCTCTGGGTGCTCCGGTTTCCTCCCACATGCCAAAGACTTGCAGGTTGATAGGTAAATTGGCCATTATAAATTGCCCCTAGTATAGGTAGGTGGTAGGGAAATATAGGGACAAGTGGGGATGTGTTAGGAATATGGAATTAGTGTAGGATTAGTATAAATGGGTGGTTGGTCAGCACAGACTCGGTGGGCCGAAGGGCCTGTTTCAGTGCTGTATCTCTAAACTAAACTAAATTACATCAATGCTTTATTTTGTTTCTTAAGGATGAGATGGAGAGAAGGGCCTTTCCTGTCATCCAGCACATTTCATTTCTTACATTTCGGGTACAGCCGCCTCCCTCTCTTGCCCCCAATCCGAGTGCCTGCCACAACACAGCACAACCCATCTGTCTTCCGACTGCCACCTGCTTGAATTACTCCTCGTATAAGACTTTAGTCACCCTCTGCTTCACTGGGCAGCTTCCAAATCCATTTTTGAGACACCCATTACTGCCTCATCATGGGCAACAACCCGATATACCCCTCGTCGTCCTCTCTTGCTAACCCATCCTCTAGTGAGGTTATAATCCTGTCAACCCCCTCCCCCCATCGATGACGTCAGCCACACTCCCACTGCACCTTTAGACTGCTAGTGGATCAGAAACCGCTGCAGCTGTTCTCATTTCACCTCCAGAATGAAGGTTATTTCACCGCCGAGGCCTTTGCCGTCCCAGACCTGATTCTAGATGATTCAATTGACATTGTGGTTTTGACTGAAATTTGGTTCCATGGTGGCAATACCCAGCCCTAAAGGGCAGCTAATTCAATATTGCCTATTTTTACTGTTGCCCATGTTAAAAATTATCCCCTTTAATTTGTGTCAGTATTTACAGTGGAGGACATGCCAGACATCCCAAGGAAACTGAATCAGAGATAGAGACTCAGAAAAATTAACTTTAGCAAAATAATCGTAATGAAGAAAACAATGACACTAAAGAGTGACAAATCCTGGGGACCAGATGGTTTCCATTCAAGGATTTTAAGTGAAGTAGGTGAGAACATTGCAGATGCCGATGTCCTAACTATAATCTTCCAAAGTTCCCTCTATTGGAGAACTTTTCCTGTAGATCGGATAAATATGCATGTCACTTTACTATTTAAAATATGCATGGTACTCTGCTATTTAAGAAAGATGAAAGAGAGAAACCAGAGAATGACAGTTGGTATAACATCAGTTGTCAAGAAATTATTAGAGTGTATAATTAAGGAATATTGATGTCTATAAGTAAGGATATCATGACTGAAATCCTTGAAAATTTTCAGCTGATCAGAAACAGCCAGCATGGATTTGTAATGGGTCAGTGATGCTTGATGCACCTTTTGAATTTTTTGAAGAGGTGACTAAAGTAGTGGACAGGGGGAATGTTTATGGATGTTATTTATATGGACCTCTAGAAGACATTTGATAAAGTCCCTCATAAAGAGACTGTTTGCTAAAGTTGACGCCCATGAAATTGAAGGAAAATTATTGACCTGATTAGGAAATCGGCGGAGCAGCAGAAGACAGAGAGTAAGAATAAAGGGCAGGACTCTAATTGGCAGGGTGTGACTAGTGATGCCCTGTAAGGATCTGTTTTGGGGCCTCTACTGTTCACTGAATTTATTAATGACTTAAATGATGAGATAAAAAGCCACATATCCAAATTTGTGGTGACACAAAGATAGGTGCTATTGTAAGCAGTATAGATGGAAACATGACATTACCAAGAGGTATTGTTAAATTAAGTGGATGGGCAAAATTGTGAGAAATGAATTTCAGTGTAGCTAAGTGTGAGGTCATTTACTTTGGATCGAAAATCGATAGAACAGAGTACTTTCTAAATGCTAGCAAGCTAGAAACAGTGGAGGCCCAAAGAGATTTGGGGGTCCATGTACATAGATTATTAAAATGTTACAAACAGGTACAGAAAAATAATCAAAAATGCTAATGGAATACTGGTCTTTATATCCAGAGGACTAGAATACAAGGGGATGAAGTCATGTTTCAGCTATACAAAGCCCTGGTTAGACCACAGCTGGAGAACTGTGAACAGTTCTGGGCGCCACAACCTTAGGAAGGAAATGCTTTGGAGAGAGTGCAGCATAGATTTACCAGCATGATATCTGGACTCCAAAGGATAAATTATAAGGAGAGATTCAATAAACTGGAGTTGTACTCCATGGAATTTAGAAGGTTAAGGGGTGATTTAATTGAACTTTTCAAGCTATTAAGGGGAACTAATAGGGTAGTTGGGGACAAACAATTCTGCTGGTTGGGAACTCTAGGACTTAGGAGGTATAATCTAAGCCAAGCCTTTCAGGAGTGAAGTTAGGAAATACTTAGACATGCAAAGGGTGGTAGAAGTTTGGAACTCTCTTCCACCAATTGCAATTGATTCTAGGTCAATTGTTAATTTTGAAACTGAGATTGATGGAGTTTTGCTAACCAAAGGCATAAGGGATATGGGGCAAAGGTGGATATATGGAGTTAGATCGCACTCATTGAATGGCGGATTTGAATTGGGGGGCTAAATGGCTTCCTCCTGTTCCTATGATGTGTGGTATCAGCCAATGTTCCTTTAAGCTTTGCAGGTGTGTGGCTGTGAAGATTAGATTAGAGATACAGCACTGAAACAGGCCCTTCAGCCCACCGAGTCTGTGCCGAACATCAACCACCCATTTATACTAATCCTATATTCCTACCAAACATCCCCACCTGTCCCTATATTTCCCTACCACCTACCTATACTAGTGACAATTTATAATGGCCAATTTACCTATCAACCTGCAAGTCTTTTGGCTTGTGGGAGGAAACCGGAGCACCCGGAGAAAACCCACGCAGACACAGGGAGAACTTGCAAACTCCACACAGGCAGTACCCGGAATCGAACTTGGGTCCCTGGAGCTGTGAGGCTGCGGTGCTAACCACTGCGCCACTGTGCCGCCCACAGCGGTGAAGCAGTCAGGAATGTTGCACAGGAAACAAACTGGCCCTGCACAAGCAGCAACCCCAATAAGATGTGTGCATGCACAGTCGTGCATCAATCTTAAAGGGACTGCGCAGTGCAAGAAACAGGCTGTGCATAGTGATGGAAAATCAGAGGGAACATTAGTGCCAGCAGTCAACAGCACTGCAAAAGTGAGATCTGGAGACTGGGGTGAAACACCATCTCACACTCCTCCTTAGGCCTCCACTATCACAAAAACCAATCTTCAGCCAATTTGATTCACTCCTCATTATATCAAGAAACGGTTGAGTGCACTGGATACAGCAAAGGATAGGGGCCCTAATTATTGTACGAACGCTTCAATGTCATGTCCCTTTAAGATCTCAGTATGCTAATGAACTAAGTGCCAATATGTAGTCATGTGACTAGAAGCCAGCGTCACTCTGCAACTGGAACACCCAGATGAAGGTTCTGTAAATAGTTTGCTCTATACTGAATACACTTGTTTAGCTGCTAATAAGCATCAGACAACATAAAGAACTCATTACACCAATGACATTCCAACTGTAGTGCTGAAGAATTGTACTCCAGTACTAGCCTCTAGTCAAGCTGTTTCCAGTACAGCTACAATATTGGCATCTACTGTGCAATGTGGAAAATTGCCCAGGTATGTCCTGTCCATAAAAAGCAAGACAAATTCAATCTAGCCAGTTATTGGCCTATCAGTCTACTCCTAATAATCAGCAAACTGATGAAAGGTATCGTTGACAGTGCTATCAAGCGGCCCTTACTCAGCCTGCTCACTGATGCTCAGTTTGGGCCACTTGGCTCCAGATCTCATTGCAGCTGTGGTCCAAACGTGGACAAAAGAGAGGTGATGTGAGACTGCCTGCCCTTGACATCAAGGCAACTTTTGACCCACTCAAGGAGACAAATTGGTGTCATTGGAAATCAGGAGAAAACTGTCCATGGGCTGGAGTCATAGCGAGCACGAAGAAAGATGATTGTGGTTGTTGAAGGCCAATCATAAAGGTCAGAAGTGGGGATGTCCGCTGATGATTGCCGTGTTCAGTTCCATTCTGGACTACCCAGATATTGAAGCAGTCCGTGCACACATGCAGTAAGTGGCAAGTAATATTTGTGCCACACAAGTGCCAGGCAATGACCATCTCCAACAAGTGAAAATCTAACCATCTCCCCTTTGCATTTAACAGCATTAGTGTCACTGAATCTCCCACTATAAACATCCTGGGGGATACCATTGACCAGAAATTTAACTGGACCAGCCCCATAAATATTGTGGCTACAAGAATAGGTCAGAGACTGGGAATTCTGTGGTGAGTGATTCACCTCCTGACTCTCCAAAGCCTGTCCTCTGTCTACAAGGCACAGGCCAGGAGTGTGATGGAATACCCCACGCTTGCCTGGGTGAGTGTAGCTCCAGCAACACTCAAGAAGCTCAACACAATCCAAGACAAAGCAGTCCACTTGATCAGCACCCCGTCCACCACCTTAAACATTCACTCCCTGGAGCAACGTGGCAGCAGTGTGTACCAACTACAAGATGCACTGCAGCAACTCACCAAGGCTCCTTCGACAGCACTTCCCGAACCAATAACTTCTACCAACAACATCTTGCATTGATATAGCGCCTTTAACATGTCAAAACATCCCAAAGCATTTTAGACAGATGATCAATAGATTGTTGAAAGAGTTAAGTTGTAAGGATCATCTTAAAGGAGGAGAAAGAGGTAGAGAGGTGGAAAGGTTTAGGGAAAGAATTCCAGAGCTTAGAGCTCAGGCAACTGACAGCACGACCACCAATGATGGATCGATTAAAATAGGGGATGGACAAGAGGCCAGAATTGGAGGAGCTCAGAGATTGCTCAGGCTTGTAGGGCTAGAAGAGGTAGCAGCGATAGCGAGGTACGAGGCCATGGAGGGATTTGAAAGAAAGGATGAAGATTTTAAAATTGAGGCATTGGCAGACCAAGAGCCAGTGTGAGTCAGTAACCACATGGGGTGATGGGTGAATCAGACGTGTTGCAAGTTGTTACGGGCAGCAGAGTTTTGGATAAGCACAGGTTTACGCAGGGTAGAAGATAAGAGGCCAGCAGAAGAGCATTAAAATAGTCAAGTCAAGGCAGAACCAAGGCATGGATGGGTGTTTCAACAGCAGATAAGCTGAGACAGGGTCCCTGGATGCAGGGATAGAAGGTACTATAGCCAAATTTGCAGATGACACTAAAATAGGTGGGATAGTAAGTTGCAATAAAGAAATAAGAAATTTACAAATGGATATGGATAGGTTAGGTGAATCTGCCAAATTTTGGCCCATGGAGTTTAACGTGGATAAGTGTGAGGTTATCCATTTTGGTCGGAAGAATAGAAAGGCAAATTATTATCTAAATGGAGAGAAACTTCAGAATGCTTCGGTGCAGAGGGATCTGGGTGTCCTCGTGCATGAATCACAGAAAACTAGTATGCAGGTGCAGCAGGTAATAAGGAAGGCAAATGGTATTTTGGCATTTATTGCTAAAGGAATAGAGCTAAAGGAATAGAGTAGGGAAGTGTTGCTGCAACTGTACAAGGCATTAGTGAGACCGCACCTGGAGTATTGCGTACAGTTTTGGTCCCCTTTCTTGAGGAGGGATGTAGTTGCATTGGAGGCAGTTCAGAGGAGGTTCACTAGATTGATTCCAGAGATGAGGGGTTTGTCTCATGAAGAGAGATTGAGCAGTTTAGGCCTTTATTCTATAGAGTTTAGAAGAATGAGAGAGATCTAATTGAGGTGTATAAGATGATTAAGGGGATTGACAAAGTAGACGTAGAGAGGATGTTTCCTCTTGTGGGGCAATCTAGAATGAGAGGTCATAGTTTTAGGATAAGGGGTAGCAGATTTAAAACAGAGATGAGGAGAAATTACTTCTCTCAAAGGGTCGTGAGTCTGTGGAATTCACTACCCCAGAGTGCGGTGGATGCCGGGACATTGAGTAAATTTAAGGAGGAGATAGACAGATTTTTAAGTGGTAAAGGGTTGAAGGATTATGGAGAATGGGCAGGAAAGTGGAGTTGAGGCCGAGATGAGATCAGCCATGATCGTATTGAATGGCAGAGCAGGCTCAGGGGCTGAATTACCTACTCCTGCTCCTAGTTCTTATGTCAGAGTTAGGTGATCTTATGGAGATGGAAGTAGGCAGTCCTGTTGGTGGAGCAGGATAGGTGATCGGAAGCTCACCTCAGGGTCAAACATGATGGACAGGTTGCGAATGGTCTAGCTAACCTGCAGACAATTGCCAGGGGAAGGGATGGAAACCGTTGTCAGGGAATGGAGTTTGTGGTGGGGACCAAAGACAAAGGTTTCGGTCCTCAGTCTGTTCATCTAATGCCGGATGTCAAACAAGCATAGAGTCATAGAGTTATACAGCACAGAAACAGGCCCTTCGGCCCATCATGTCTGTGCCGGTCATCAAGCACCTACCTATTCTAATCCCATTTTTCCAGCACTTGGCCCGTAACCTTGTATACTATGGCGTTTCAAGTGCTCATCGAAATACTTTATAATCTTGTGATGGTTCCTGCCTCTACCACCTCTTCAGGCAGTGTGTTCCAGATTCCAACCACCCTCTGGGTGAAAATTTATTTTCCTCAAATCCCCTCTAAATCTGGTCTGATTAGTAAGTTTGTGGACAACACAAAGGTTGGTGGAGTTGCGGATAGTGATGAGGATTGTCAGAGGATACAGCAGGATATAGATCGGTTGGCGACTTGGGCGGAGAAATGGCAGATGGAGTTTAATCTGGACAAATGTGAGGTAATGCATTTTGGAAGGTCTAATACAGGTGGGAAGTATACAGTAAATGGCAGAACCCTTAGGAGTATTGACAGGTGGAGAGATCTGGGCGTACAGGTCCACAGATCACTGAAAGCAGCAACGCAGGTGGATAAGGTAGTCAAGAAGGCATACGGCACGCTTGCCTTCCATCGGATGGGGCATTGAGTATAAAAATTGGCAAGTCATGCTGCAGCTGTACAGAACCTTAGTTAGGCCACACTTGGAATATTGCGTGCAATTCTGGTCGCCACAGTACCAGAAGGATGTGGAGGATTTGCAGAGGGTACAGAAGAGGTTCACCAGGACGTTGCCTGGTCTGGAGGGTATTGGCTATGAGGAGAGGTTGAACAAAGTCGGATTGTTTACACTGGAACGCCGGAGGTGGAGGGGCGACATAATAGAGGTTTACAAAGTTATGAGTGGCATGGGCAAAGTGGATAGCCAGAAGCTTTTTCCCAGGGTGGAAGAGTCAGTTACTAGGGAACATAGGTTTAAGGTGCGAGGGGCAAAGTTTAGAGGGGATGTGCGAGGCAAGTTTTTTTATACAGAGGGTGGTGAGTGCCTGGAACTTGCTGCTGGGGGAGGTGGTGGAAGCAGGTACGATAGTGACATTTAAGAGGCATCTTGACAAATACATGAAAAGGATGGGAATAGAGGGATACGGTCCCCAGAGCTGCAGAAGGTTTTAGTTTAGACAGGCATCATGATCGGTGAAGGTTTGGAGGGCCGAATGTTCTTTGTTCTTTTTAAACCTCCTGCCCTTTACCTTAAATCTATGCCCCATGGTTTTTAACCCCTCCTCTAAGGGAAAAAGTTTCTTCCTATCTATTCTATCAATGCCCCTCATAATTTTGTATACTTCTATCATGTCCCCCCTCAGCCTTCTCTGCTCCAAGGAAAACAACCCTCGCCTTTCCAGTCTCTCTTCATAGCTGAAATGCTCCAGCCCAGGCAACATCCTGGTGAATCTCCTCTGCACCCTCTCCAGTGCAATCACATCCTTCCTATAGTGTGCCGACCAGAACTGTACACAGTACTTCAGCTGTGGACTAACTAGCATTTTATACAGCTCCATCATAACCTCCCTGCTCTTATATTCTATGCCTCAGCTAATAAAGGCAAGTATCCCATATGCCTTCCTAACCATTTTATCTACCTGTGCTGTTGCCTTCAGTGATCTATGGACAAGTACACCAAGGTCCCTCTGACCTTCTGTACTTCCTAGGATCCTATCATTCCCTTGCCTTGTTAGTCCTCTCAAAATGCATCACCTCACACTTCTCAGGATTAAATTCCATTTGCCACTGCTCCGCCCATCTTACCAGCCCATCTATATCGTCCTGTAATTTAAGGCTTTCGTCCTCACTATTTACAACACCAATTTTCGTGTCATCTGCAAACTTACTTATCATACCTCCTATATTCACGTCTAAATCATTAATGTACACTACAAACAGCAAGGGTCCCAGCACCGATCCTTGTGGTACACCACTGGTCACAGGCTTCCAATTGCAAAAACAACCCTCGACCATCACCCTCTGCCTCCTGCCACTAAGCCAATTTTGGATCCAAATTGCCCTGGATCCCAT
Source organism: Heterodontus francisci (assembly GCF_036365525.1). Lineage (NCBI taxonomy): Eukaryota > Metazoa > Chordata > Chondrichthyes > Heterodontiformes > Heterodontidae > Heterodontus > Heterodontus francisci. Next base: position 30,088,185 of record NC_090412.1, on the reverse strand, counting down.
GGGCTCTTACCTTCTTAACCAATCTCCCATGCGGGACCTTATCAAAAGCCTTACTGAAATCCATGTAGACTACATCAACTGCTTTACCCTCATCTACACATCTAGTCACCTCCTCGAAAAATTCAATCAAGTTAGACACGATCTCCCCCTGACAAAGCCATGCTGACTATCCCTGCTTAATCCCTGCCTCTCCAAGTGGAGATTAATCCTGTCCCTCAGAATTGTTTCCAATAGTTCCCCAACCACTGATGTTAGATTCACCGGCCTGTAATTACCTAGTTTATCCTTGCTACCCTTCTTGAATAATGGTACCACATTTGCTGTCCTCCAGTCCTCTGGTACCTCTCCTGTGGCCAGAGAGGATTTGAAATTTTGTGTTAGAGCCCCTGTAATCTCCTCCCTTGCCTCACATAACAGCCTGAGATACATCTCATCTGGGCCTGGGGATTTATCCACTTTTAAGCCCGCTAAAACAGCTAATACTTCCTCCCTTTCAATGTTAATATGTTCAAGTATATCACAATCCCCCTCCCCGATCTCTACACCTACATCGTCCTTCTCCATAGTGAACACAGATGAAAAGTAATCATTTAAAACCTCACCTATATCCTCCGTCTCCACACACATATTGCCACTTTGGTCCCTAATGGGCCCTACTCTTTCCCTGCTTATCCCCTTGCCCTTAATATACTTATAAAACACCTTGGGATTTTCCTTTATCTTGCCCGCCAGTGTTTTGTCATGTCACCTCTTTGCTCTCCGCATTACTTATTTAAGTACCCCACTACACTTTCTATACTCCTGCAGGGCCTCCACTGTTTTCAGCACTCCGAATCTGCCATCAGCCTCCTTTTTTTTCCTGATCCAATCCTCTATATCCCTTGACATCCAGGGTTCCCTGGACTTGTTGGTCCTACCCTTCATCTTAATGGGTACAAGTTGGCCCTGAACTCTCACTATTTCCTCTTTGAGTGACTCCCCCTGGTCTGATGTAGATTTTCCTACAGGTAGCTGCTCCCAGTCCACTTTCGCCAGATCCTGTTTTATCATATTGAAATCGGCCTTGCCCCAATTCAGTACCTTTAGTTCAGGCCCATCTTTGTCCTTTTCCATAACTACCTTAAATCTTACAGAGTTATGGTCACGATCCCCGAAATGCTCCCCCACTGACATTGTCCAGCTTCATTCCCTAGGATTACGTCCAGTCCTGTCCCTTCTCTTGTAGGACTTTCTACGAACTGGCTCAAAAATCTTTCCTGTATGCATTTTAAGAATTCCGCCCCCTTTAATCCTTTTGCACTCAGACTATCCCAGTTGATATTACAGAAGTTGAAATCCCCTACTATTATTACCCTATTATTTTTACATCTCTCTGAGATTTGCCTACATATCTGCTCCTCTATCTCTCCCTGACTATTTGGAGGCCTGTAGTACACACTCAGCCAAGTGATTGCCCCCTTTTTGTTTTTATGTTCTACCCATTTGGCCTCATTTGAGGAATCTTCTAAGATACCATCCCTCCTTACTGCAGTAATTGACCCCTTTATCAACAGTGCAATGCCACCTCCACTTTTATCCCCTCCCCTGTCATGCCTGAAGATTCTATACCCTGGAATATTGAGCTGCCAGTCCTGTCCCTCCCTCAACCATGTCTCTGTGATACCAATAATATCATAATCCCATGTGCCAATCAACGCCCTCAATTCATCTTCCTTACTAGTAATACTCCTTGCATTAAAATAGATGCAATCCAGCCTTGCATTGTTCGTTTATGCCTTAACAGGTCTATATTTGCTCTACCTTCCAGACTGACTCTGTTGCTCTTCTATATTTGACTGTGCATCACTCCCTACTGTACCTCCACTCTGTATCCCATCCCCCTGCCAAATTAGTCTGAACATCCCCAACAGCACCAGCAAACCTCCCAGCAAGGATGTTGTTCCCATTCCGGTTCAGGTGCAACCCATTCAACTTGTACAGGTCCCACCTTTGCCAGAAACAAACTCAGTGATCCAGGAAACTAAAGCCTTCCCTCCTGTACCATCTCATCAGCCACGCATTCATCTGCTCTATCCTCCTATTCCTATACTCACTTGCACGTGGCACCCTTAGACATCCTGCTTTTTAATCTGCTACCTAGCTCCCTAAATTCTTGTTGCAGGACCTCATCCCTCTTTCTACCTATGTCGTTGGCACCAATGTGTACCACGAACTCAGACTGTTCACCCTCCCCCTTCAGAATGTCCTGCAGCCGCTCCATGACATCCTGGACCCTAGCACCAGGGAGGCAACATACCATCCTGGAATCACATTTGCAGCCACAGAAATGCCTATTTGTACCCCTTATGATAGAATCCCCTATCACAATAGCTCTCCCACTCCTTTTCCTCCCCTCCTGTGCAGCTGAGCCACCTGTGGTGCCACAGACTTGGCTCTTGCTGCATTCCCGAGAAGCTATCTCCCCCAACAGTATCCAAAGTGGAAAATCTGTTAGAAAGGGAGATGGACCCAGGGGACTCCTGCATTACCTGCCTAGTTCTTCTACTCTACGTGGCAGTCATCCATTCCCTTTCTGTCTGAGCAGTCTTTACCTGTGGTGTGACCACCTCCCTGTACTTGCTATCCATGATGTTCTCAGCCTCGCGGATGCTCCACAATGTCTCCAGCCACCACTCCAGATCCAAAACGCGGATTTCTAGTAGCTGCAGCTGGAGACACTTCCTGGACACGTGTTTGCCCTGAACACTGGAAGTGTCCCTGACTTCCCACATTGCACAGGAGGAGCACTCCATGTTGCTGAGCTGCCCTGCCATGACTAACCCTTAATTTACTCCCCTTAAATTATCCAAAAATTAGATTATTTACACTAGGGACCTTGATTCCCTAAAAAAGAACACCACCTACTATTTCAAAAAAAACTGTAACTTTTCCCTTTACTTTACTTACTTACCCAGCTATTTAGTCATTGCCTAACAGCAGTGACTCACCACCAATCACCTTGCAGCTTTCCTGTGACGTCACTGTTGGCTTTTTTTCAAAACTCCGTTGTGCTTGAAGAGGTCCGAATGTTCTCCACTCGAAGTGAAGGCCCTGAGCCTCGCACTGGATTTATCCGCTCCTGGTTCTTGGTGTTTCCAGACAGCAGTGCAATAAATTTGAAACAGTGGAGGAGTCAAGAGAGATGGTACCATCTCGAAGAACAAGGGGAGACAGTGACGTAGTGGTAATCTCACTGAATGAGTAAACCAGAGCCCAGGCTAATGACGTGGGGACATGGGTACAAATCCTACCACAGCAGCTGGTGGAATTTAAATTCAATTAATCAATAAAAATCTGGAATTGAAAGCTGGTCAGTAATGGTGCCATGAAACCATCATCAATTTTCGTAAAAACCCATCTGGTTCATTAATGTCCTTTAGGGAAGGAAATCTGCCGTTCTTGCCTGACGATGGCCTACACATAACTCCAGACCCACAGCAATGTAGTTGACTCTTAACTGCCCTCTGTCTTGCTAGGTCATTTCATTCGGTTCAAGGGAAATTGGGGATGGGCAACAAATACTGGCCTTTCCAGTGACACCCACATCCCATGAAAGAATTTTTAAAAACAGGCATATTGGGAACACTGCCATCTATAAGTTCTCCTCCTAGTCAGATACCAACCTGACTTGGAAATATATTCCATTCCTTCATCGTCACGGGGGCGAAATCCTGGAACTCCCTATCTAACAGCACTATGGGAGTAGCTTCACGATATACATTGCAGCGGTTCAAGGAGGCAGCTCACTACCACCTTTTCAAAGGCCAGCAATGCCTATATCCTGTGAATGGATTTTTAAAAATAAATTTAAGTAGCCATGTAATGACCCAATAATCTAAGCTGACGTGTCTCAGCAGAATCAGGTTGTATTGTCAGAGGTGCACTTCTTCAGATAAGACATTGTTGAGGTCAACGTAAATAAAATTGCAAGGTGCTTTTTGAAAGAAGAGTAAGGAGTTATCCCAATGTTCTGCCCAACATTTCTCACTTAACCAATTCCACCAATTCAAGTAAAATTGTAAAATCATCCTTAATCAATACCACTGTGCCCCCTCATCTTTTTTCCTTTTCTCGCATTCCTGAATACTTTTGGAACCAGAAATATTAAGAACCCATTCCTAGCTTTGTTTGAATCATGTCTCTGTTAATGCAAACAGGTCATAATCCTCTGCAGCAATTAATGTCTGCAGCTCACCAACCTTATTAGTTATACTATGGACACAGAGTCAGAGTCATTTACAGCACAGAAGGAGGCCATTCGGCCCATCGTGTCTATGCTGGCTCTCCGCGGAGCAATCCAGACAGCCCCATTCCCGCGCTCGATCCCCATCGCCCTGCAAGTTTATTTCTTCCAAGTTCCCATCCAATTTCCTTTTGAAATCATTGATTGTTTCCCTTTCCACCACCCTCGTGGGCAGTGAATTCCAGGTCATTACCACTCGCTGCATAAAAAAGTTTTGCTTCACATTCCTCCTGCATCTCTTGTCCAAAACCTTCAATCTCTGTCCTCTAGTTCTTGTGCCATCAGTTAATGGGAACAGTTTTTTCCTTGTCCACCATATCTAAGCCTGTCAAAATCTTGTACATCTCTATCAAATCTCCCCTCAATCTCCTTTGCTCCAAGGAGAGCAACCCCAGCTTTTCCAACCTAACCTTGTAAATAAAATCCCCCATCCCTGGAACAAAGAACAAAGAACAAAGATAATTACAGCACAGGAACAGGCCCTTCGGCCCTCCAAGCCTGCGCCGATCCAGATCCTCTCTCTAAACATGTCGCCTATTTGCTAAGGTTCTGTATCTCTTTTCTTCCTGCCCATTCATGTATCTGTCTAGATACATCTTAAAAGACTCCATCGTGCCCGCATCTACCACCTCCGCTGGCAATGCGTTCCAGGTGCCCACCACCCTCTGCGTAAAGAACTTTCCACGCATATCCCCCCTAAACCTTTCCCCTTTCACTTTGAACTCGTGTCCTCTAGTAATTGAAACCCCCACTCTGGGAAAAAGCCTCTTGCTATCCACCCTGTCTATACCTCTCATGATTTTGTACACCTCAATCAGGTCCCCCCTCAACCTCCGTCTTTCTAATGAAAATAATCCTAATCTACTCAACCTCTCCTCATAGCTAGCGCCCTCCATACCAGGCAACATCCTGGTGAACCTCCTCTGCACCCTCTCCAAAGCATCTACATCCTTTTGATAATGTGGCGACCAGAACTGTACGCAGTATTCCAAATGTGGCCGAACCAAAGTCCTATACAACTGTAACATGACCTGCCAACTCTTGTACTCAATGCCCCGTCCGATGAAGGAAAGCATGCCGTATGCCTTCTTGACCACTCTATTTACCTGCGTTGCCACCTTCAGGGAACAGTGGACCTGAACACCCAAATCTCTCTGGACATCAATTTTCCCCAGGACTTTTCCATTTACTGTATAGTTCACTCTTGAATTGGATCTTCCAAAATGCATCACCTCGCATTTGCCCTGATTGAACTCCATCTGCCATTTCTCTGCCCAACTCTCCAATCTATCTATATTCTGCTGTATTCTCTGACAGTCCCCTTCACTATCTGCTACTCCACCAATCTTAGTGTCGTCTGCAAACTTGCTAATCAGTCCACCTATACTTTCCTCCAAATCATTAATGTATATCACAAACAACAGTGGTCCCAGCACTGATCCCTGTGGAACACCACTGGTCACACGTCTCCATTTTGAGAAACTCCCTTCTACTGCTACTCTCTGTCTCCTGTTGCCCAGCCAGTTCTTTATCCATCTCGCTAGTACACCTTGGACCCCAAGCGCCTTCACTTTCTCCATCAGCCTGCCATGGGGAACCTTATCAAACGCCTTACTGAAGTCCATGTATATGACATCAACAGCCCTTCCCTCATCAATCAACTTTGTCACTTCCTCAAAGAATTCTATTAAGTTGGTAAGACATGACCTTCCCTGCACAAAACCATGTTGCCTATCACTGATGAGCCCATTTTCTTCCAAATGGGAATAGATCCTATCCCTCAGTATCTTCTCCAGCAGCTTCCCTACCACTGACGTCAGGCTCACCGGTCTATAATTACCTGGATTATCCCTGCTACCCTTCTTAAACAAGGGGACAACATTAGCAATTCTCCAGTCCTCCGGGACCTCACCCGTGTTTAAGGATGCTGCAAAGATATCTGTTAAGGCCCCAGCTATTTCCTCTCTTGCTTCCCTCAGTAACCTGGGATAGATCCCATCCGGACCTGGGGACTTGTCCACCTTAATGCCCTTTAGAATACCCAACACTTCCTCCCTCCTTATGCCGACTTGACCTAGAGTAATCAAACATCTGTTCCTAACCTCAACATCTGTCATGTCCCTCTCCTCGGTGAATACCGATGCAAAGTACTCGTTTAGAATCTCACCCATTTTCTCTGAGTCCAAGCATAACATTCCTCCTTTGTCCTTCAGTGGGCCAATCCTTTCTCTAGTTACCCTCTTTCTCCTTATATATGAATAAAAGGCTTTGGGATTTTCCTTAACCCTGTTTGCTAAAGATATTTCATGACCCCTTTTAGCCCTCTTAATTCCTCGTTTCAGATTGGTCCTACATTCCCGATATTCTTTCAAAGCTTCGTCTTTCATCAGCCGCCTAGACCTCATGTATGCTTCCTTTTTCCTCTTAGCTAGTCTCACAATTTCACCTGTCATCCATGGTTCCCTAATCTTGCCATTTCTATCCCTCATTTTCACAGGAACATGTCTCTCCTGCACGCTAATCAACCTCTCTTTAAAAGCCTCCCACATATCACATGTGGATTTACCTTCAAACAGCTGCTCCCAATCTACATTTCCCAGCTCCTGCCGAATTTTGGTATAGTTGGCCTTCCCCCAATTTAGCACTCTTCCTTTAGGACCACTCTCGTCTTTGTCCATGAGTATTTTAAAGCTTACGGAATTGTGATCACTATTCCCAAAGTAGTCCCCTACTGAAACTTCAACAACCTGGCCGGGCTCATTCCCCAACACCAGGTCCAGTATGGCCCCTTCCCGAGTTGGACTATTTACATACTGCTCCAGAAAACCCTCCTGGATGCTCCTTACAAATTCTGCTCCATCTGGACCTCTAACACTAAGCGAATCCCAGTCAATGTTGGGAAAATTAAAATCTCCTATCACCACCACCCAGTTGCTCCTACATCTTTCCATAATCTGTTTACATATTTGTACCTCTATCTCACGCTCGCTGTTGGGAGGCCTGTAGTGCAGCCCCAACATTGTTACCGCACCCTTCCTATTTCTGAGTTCTGTCCATATTGCCTCACTGCTCGAGTCCTCCATAGTGCCCTCCTTCAGCACAGCTGTGATATCCTCTTTCACCAGTAATGCAACTCCTCCACCCCTTTTACCTCCCTCTCTATCCCGCCTGAAGCATCGATATCCTGGGATATTTAGTTGCCAATCATGCCCTTCCCTCAACCAAGTCTCAGTAATAGCAATAACATCATACTCCCAGGTACTAATCCAAGCCCTAAGTTCATCTGCCTTACCTACTACACTTCTTGCATTAAAACAAATGCACCTCAGACCACCAGTCCCTTTATATTCATCATCTGCTCCCTGCCTGCTCTTCCCCTTAGTCACACTGACTTCATTATCTAGTTCCTTACAGGCTTTTGTTACTACCTCCTTACTGTCAACTGACCTCAATTGGTTCCCATCCCCCTGCCACATTAGTTTAAACCCTCCCCAACAGCGTTAGCAAAAGCACCTCCAAGGACATTGGTTCCAGTCCGGCCCAGGTGTAGACCGTCCAATTTGTAATAGTCCCACCTCCCCCAGAACCGGTCCCAATGTCCCAAAAATCTGAACCCCTCCTTCCTGCATCATCTCTCAAGCCACGCATTCATCCTGACTATTCTTTCATTTTTACTCTGACTATCACGTGGCACTGGTAGTAATCCTGAGATTACTACCTTTGAGGTCCTACTTTTTAACTTGGCTCCTAACTCCCTAAACTCTGCTTGTAGGACCTCATCCCGTTTTTTACCTATATCATTAGTGCCTATGTGCACAATGACAACTGGCTGTTCACCCTCCCCCTTTAGAATGTTCTGCAGCCGATCTGAGACATCCCTGACCCGTGCACCTGGGAGGCAACATACCATTCGGGAGCCTCGTTTTCGACCACAGAACCGCCTATCTACTCCCCTTACAATCGAATCCCCTACGACTATTGCCCTTCCACTCTTTTTCCCGCCCTTCTGAACAGCAGAGCCAGCCACGGTGCCATGGACCTGGCTACTGCTGCCTTCCCCTGGTGAGCCATCTCCCTCAACAGTATCCAAAACGGTATACTTGTTTTGGAGGGAGATGACCGCAGGGGACTCCTGCGCTGCCTTCCTGCTCTTTCTCTGCCTTTGGGTCACCCATTCCCTTTCTCCCTCAGCAATCCTAATCTGCGGTGTGACCAATTCACTAAACGTGCTATCCACGACCTCCTCAGCATCGCGCATGCTCCAAAGTGAGTCCATCCGCAGCTCGAGAGCCGTCATGCGGTCTAACAAGTGCTGCAGTTGGACACACTTCCTGCACGTGAAGGAGTCAGGGACATCAGCCATGTCCCTGAGCTCCCACATTGAGCAAGAGGAGCATGACACGGGTCTGAGATCTCCTGCCATTTTTAATCTTAAGCTTAACTTAGTTAAATGAAAAAGGAACGAAAAGTTTTTACCAATCACAATAAAACCAGAGAAATCGAAAAAGCCTTACCTTATAAACACCCCACCGAGTCCTTTTTTTTTGGTTAGAGGAGGACGGCGGGTGGGAGACACGACAAGTGTGGTGTCTCGGGTTCAGAAACCGCCCAAATATATAGTGTTTTACTTACCCAGCAGCCCCCTGGCCTCCGCCGAAAAACAAAAGGAAATTAAATTTACTTTCAAACCGACCTTCCCAGCTGCTCACTCGCTCACACACTGCTCCCGAAAAAGCTGCTGCAATGAAAGGAAAGTTATTTTAAACCGCCCAAATATATAGTGTTTTACTTACCCAGCAGCCCCCTGGCCTCCGCCGAAAAACAAAAGGAAATTAAATTTACTTTCAAACCGACCTTCCCAGCTGCTCACTCGCTCACACACTGCTCCCGAAAAAGCTGCTGCAATGAAAGGAAAGTTATTTTAAACCGCCCAAATATATAGTGTTTTACTTACCCAGCAGCCCCCTGGCCTCCGCCGAAAAACAAAAGGAAATTAAATTTACTTTCAAACCGACCTTCCCAGCTGCTCACTCGCTCACACACTGCTCCCGAAAAAGCTGCTGCAATGAAAGGAACCATTCTGGTAAATCTCCTCTGCACCCTCTCAAGGACCCTCACATCCTTCCTAAAGTGTGGTGACCCGAACTGGACACAATACGCTAGTTGAGACCTAACCAGAGCTTTATAAAGGCTCAGTATAACTTCCCTGCTTTAGTACTTAATGCCTCTATTTATGAAGCCCAAGATAACATCTGCTTTGCCAACCACTCTCACAATCTTCAAATATCGATGCACATGCACCCCCAGGTCCCACCATTCCTGTACACTCTTTAGAACTGTATCATTAAGTCTATATTGCCTACCCTTATCCCTTCTGCCAAAATGCATCATCACACACTTCTCTGTATTAAATTCCAACTGCCACTTGTCTGCCCATTCTGCTAGCCTACCGATGTCCTGTTGCAGGCAGTTTATAGCATCCTCACTGTTTGCCACTCCTCCAAGTTTGGTATCATCAGCAAATCTTGCAATTCTACTCTGTATTCCAAGATCCAAGACATTTATAAATAGGAAAAAAAGCAGTGGTCCTTGGGGAACACCACTGTCGATCATCCTCCAGTCTGAAAAAATAACAATTTCCCACGCTTCCTGACATACATACAATTTAATATTTCCTTTGTCACTCTTGCTAATTTTATTAATCTGGTCCTTGCAATTTTTGGGATATTTTAATTTTGCTGCTTTTTATATCTCACTGGTCTCTGATCTTATTTATGCTCCATTCTGCTATTTTCTGCTTCCCCTCCCCCTGCCAAATTATTGACAATCACAACATTGAAGGGTTTAAACTAATTTGTTAAAAGTTAGAAAGTAGCTACTCTGCTTCCTGTGACAATTAAACCACTGAATGGCCAACAAAGATGCCGTAGATTGTGGTGTATAAGTCAACCCAGCGTAATAAGATGACCCAATTTCTCTGGCCCCAAAAATCATATTTTTGCATATACTCGGTGTATGTCACCACCCCGCGCCCCCACCCCCACCGCCTCTTTTCAGCCAAGGGATTAAGCAGGCGATACAGGCTGCGTTGCGAAGATGCACGGGAGTTTAAGACACGCCCACACAGTGCAGAGCCCACGTGGCAAACAACGAAGAGAAATGGGTCCTCCAGCAAAGCGAGTGAAGTATGAAGCTGGTTTCAAGCTAAAAGTCGTAAAATTTGCATCAAATAACTGTGCTGCAGTACGGGAATTCGGTGTTAGTGAAAAACCGGTGCGAGAATGGAAGAAGGAATCCGCCCTGACAAAGACACCCCAGACCAAATGCGCCGTGAGAACAGGGACCAGTCACTGGCCTGATCCTGAGAAACATGTATCAGAATGGGTCTGCAAAAATCCTCAGAATAGTTATATTGTTACCAGAAATTCAAGGCGTACATACACACTTAGGTGGGACAAATCAAACCAAGTCCAGCAAAGATTTCAGAACAACAGCTAGTTGGTGTAGCCACTTTATGGAATGAAAATGTCTAATGTTGCGGCAGAAGACCAAGATTGCTCAGAGACTAGTTCAGCAATTCATCATCAGACAGTGGCAAAAATGCTTTGATTGTGGTTAGAATTAATTTATTCAACACACTGTGGCACATTAATTTAATATGAATTACCGGTGTTACTTTTTTTTCACATTTCAAAATGGCGACCACCCACAATGGCAGATCACATTTTATACTCGGCATATGACTCAGCCCCCGTTTTTGGAACAATAGTTGGAGGCTTCAAAGGTCGACCTATATGCCATGATCTACAGTATTTGCTTTAGGTGAGATTCTAGTTGGGAGTCCTGACCTACTGTGTCCTAACTCCCAGCTCGGGCCCTGACCTGCTGTATCCTAACTCCCAGCTCAGGCCCTGACCTGCTGTGTCCTAACTCCCATGCTCAGGCCCTGACCTGCTGTGTCCTAATGCCCAGCTCAGGCCCTGACCTGCTGTGTCCTAACTCCCATGCTCAGGCCCTGACCTGCTGTGTCCTAATGCCCAGCTCAGGCCCTGACCTGCTGTATCCTAACTCCCAGCTCAGGCCCTGACCTGCTGTATCCTAACGTCCAGCTCAGGCCCTGACCTGCTGTATCCTAACACCCAGCTCAGGCCCTGACCTGCTGTATCCTAACTCCCAGCTCAGGCCCTGACCTGCTGTATCCTAACTCCCAGCTCAGGCCCTGACCTGCTGTATCCTAACTCCCAGCTCAGGCCCTGACCTGCTGTATCCTAACTCCCAGCTCAGGCCCTGACCTGCTGTATCCTAACTCCCAGCTCAGGCCCTGTCCTGCTGTATCCTAACTCCCAATTCAGGCCCTGACCTGCCCTCTCATGACCTTTGATGACTCTGGCTGACCCAGAACCTGGGTATTTCCTTTTTATTAATTCTGACCCCTGGAGGTGGAATCTCACCGGGTTACCCTGGCAAGTGCCCTTGCTGAGTTTAAAGGAATGGAATCAGTTGAACCAAAACAGGTGTGAGCAGTTACTGAAATATACAACTAAATTCCATTGTTGGAGGCTTCTGTTTCTGACACCCAGAGGCCATTTTAACCCAACCTCCCAGGCAGCAGGATGGATGGCTCTAGATCGGCTGTCCGTTTCACCTGTTACAACAGTAATGTTATTGAGCAGCATTATTAAAGTACAGGATTCTTATCAAAGTGTTCTGTCACATTTCAGGATTGCAGACTATGCAACCACAACGGGATCTTGAGATGGAATTTTATGGGCTGTGCAAGAGTGGATTTGATGGTGTGCAGGCTGATGCAATTAGGCGGGATTCCCGACAGTGGGATATTTTAGAGAAATTCAGTTGGTGGTGGGTTTTCTGCGTTGGGAGTTCCTCGAGCACGGTGCAGTTTGCAGCTTTGCATTCATTTAAATAACAGGAATACTCATTAACCTACGCACAGTTACAATTCAATCCTATCTGCCAGACTAAGTGAACGGTGAGCGATATTCCCGTGCCACCCAGTTCACGATTGTTTCACCATGGTGTGCAGCAGTCAGATTTGTGCAGTTGAGTCTCAGTTCTGTGCTCTTTTCTCTTTACTCATCCGCTAAACTAACCACAGCATTGGAGTGGATGTTTGCCTCCAGACCCGGCACCAGCAAGGGTGAATCTTCGAGGGCAAAAGCATGGGTGGGGGCTACATGGAGGATCAGGGCAGGGTACTCAGGGAAGGAAGGGTGGGTGCATTGAGGAGCAGGGGAGGGTGGAGTGGAGCATCCAGGATGTGGAATGGTTGCTGTCGATGCATGTTGTTGGCTGCGAGAGTGGTGGGTGGATTATAGCATTATTGTGTGAAGATATTTGGCAAGGGCCTAAAAGGAAGGAATGAGTGATGTCAACGTCGGGGAGCTGTGGCGCAAATTGAGAGTACTGGCAAGCAGAGGGAATGGTCACAGTCAATGGGGGGAAATGGATTCTGTGCGGGGGGGTGGGGGGTGGGTCAAAACTAATGGGTGGGTATTCGACAGCTTCATATGGAGGGGAACAGGACTTGGCAACAATGGCCAGTTCGATGTGAGGAGGTTCAAGGGTAAGAGTCCGGCATATTGATAGTAATGGGAGTAGGAACAGGAGGAGGGATGGCATGAATACATTGATGATTACACAGTGCACGTTAATGGGAGGAGGTTCAATGGTAACATTGGGTGGGTCAAGGGTGATAGGTTCAAGCTGGAAGGTTGCGGGATGAGGTTGGAAGGTGGGGAGACTTGCCCTGAATTCCACACGCACCATTTTCATAAATGATAATGGAAACCATGTGGCCACTCAAGGATTGCAAGGAGAGTGGGAGGAGACAAACAGTAGTGGGTGTGTCTACTACCTGGCTACAATTTGAAGGCAGATACAAGGGAGCTGTTCATTGCCTCGATGTTTCAGCTCAATGGCAATAGAGGGCTGAATCACCACACTCTGCTTATTTATTGAACAGAAAAGCCACAGCAACATGGGTATCATACACTCAATTTGTCTAGTACCACGGCAACAAGAGCAAAGGGAGAGACTAAGGAAGGCTCTTTTCTCTCAATGCATGATGCCTGAATGCCAGCAACAGGCGGAACAGGAAGGTGAGGATGCACAAAATGACAACATCCAGGAATGTCCTTATTGAAGATGGGCACTAGCACGTCATCGCATCGTCAGGACACGGACAGATTACCTACTAATGTCAGACAGGCAATGCCAAAGATGTCATGTGAATTGGCCACAGAAATGTGTAGGATCTTTTGGCATGACCTGCAGCCACTTGGCTGCAGTGGGAATCCCATGCCAGTTGCCTTCAGGGTGACTTGCTGCACTCAATATTTTTTGCTTATGGGTCCTTCCGGGGATGCACAGGTGATATATGTGCCTTCTTGCAGTCTGCGACCCACAGGTGTATCAAAGAGGTGACCAGTGCCTTTTGTCGTCGTGCCAATGATTTCATCTACTTACTTGTAAACGAGGGCAGTCGGGCAGCAAAGTCTGCAGCCTTTGCAGAGGTGCCATCGCTGGGTTCCCTGGAGTGCAAGGGGCGATAGGCTGTACTCAAGTGGCCATTAGAGCTCCCTGGGACCAGCCTGCTGTCTTTGTCAATCGGAAAGACTTCCACTCTTAACATTCAACTGTTTTGTGACCACAGGAGAAGAATCACGCATGTTTGCACGTTTCCCAGGCAGCTGTCATGACTCCTACATTTTGAGGAACTCCCAGCAGTTCTCAAGGAACCAGTCAAAGTGGATGGATGGATCCCAGGTGTCAAGGGTTACCTTCTTTGTACATGGTTGATGACACCAGTGCATCATCCCCAAAACGCTGCTGGAGATACAATGCTGCTCACGCAACCACCAGAGCCATTATTGAACACACCATTGGCATAGTCTGGAGGGGCTCTTCAGTACATGCCACAGAGGGTGCCACAAATAATTGCTGTCTGCTGCACATTGCATCACCTGGCAATTAAATGTGGCAACATTCTGCAGGCGGAGGAACGCCAGTCCTGCTCAGATGAGGATGACTATGAAAAGGGTGAGGAGGAAGACAACAATGACATCATTGATATGAGGGCCATGCAGAAACTTATCTATGCATGTTTGAGCCATCAATAAGCCACATCATCAAGGAACATTGGGAGGAGAAACATAACAATTCTCCACAGAAATTCACTTTTCCCTGCGGTCTTATTCATCTCTGCAACCTTAGCGAAACATTGCTGCACTTTCATATGATTGGCATATGAAATTATCTACGGGCATTGACGAATGCGACTGCACACCACTGCAAACAGAAAACAAAAGTAAGGCATGACCTTAGTGGAAAAAACTAATAATCATCAATAGGAAACCAGCCATCATTAAAGAGTAAAGGCTCAAATTCCAAAGAGAAATGGACACTGGACATTTTCTGAGATGCTTTGCAAACATCAATGCATTCTTGCCAAAGGCCTCCAAAGAACATTTTTATTTCCATCTGAAACCAAACAAAATATTAATGAGTGTATATCAAATTTTAAATGAAATAAATATGCATTGAAAAATATTTTCTCTTCTCACAATATGTACAGCACCCGTGCCACCTTCATACTCAAAAGTGTTTCAATTTCCTTTTTCTCCCAATACATCTAGGTGCTATTTTGACATTAGCAGCTGAGGTGGAGGCAATCTACTCAGTGCGCTGACCCGTTGCAGTGGATGACCGTGGTGGACGTCCTTTGGAGGAATGGGGTCTTGATGGCTCCATCCTACTGAGGGTCTGTAGCAATGGTGCTTGAGTATCCCCCGTGTGTTCGCCTGCTGGAGGTAAGGGGATCAATGTTGGGGGCGGGGGGGGAATGAGATGCCGCTTACTCTGGGGGCGTCCTGAGAAGAAGGCCCCGGGGCAGCTGGCACACGCTCACCCTCCATCTGTGTGCACAATGGCACCTGCCTGTATCCCTGAGGGGAAGGGGCACCCAGAGGGAGGTCCAGATTCCTCGTTCCCCCTCTTGCTTAGACTCTGCTACATGGAGCCCATGGCAACAGTGATGGAGTGCAGGTCAGATCGCAAATGGCTCAAGTGGTCAACCAGGCTCACCACAGAGCTTGCCAGACTCTCGACTGAGGAAGCCATATACTCAAATGCCTGGGACATGGCAGAAGTCATGGCTTGCATGGACTCCTCCATGGCACGCGCACAGCCATGCTTGACCTCAGGCATCTCCGACATATTTGCTGCACATCCAGCAGACTTCTTGAAGCAACAAACAGTGGGGCTGAGCAAGAGCCTGGCCCCCAACAGTCCTCCGATTGTCAGGGGCCCAGCTGGCATATGCTCCCTCAGCTGCTGGGACATATCTGTGTCTTGACCACCAGCTTGTGACCCAGATTCTAACCTTAAACCCCCCGTGGACCATGTGGATGTCTCTGTGCTGGCAGAGGTGGAAGAAGAGGCAGGTGACGGTGCAGCCTCTGGGGCATTGGCTTCTTCTTCCTCCCCAGAGGAGCAGTCTTAGGCCATGTGGCGTTCCACGACTCGAGCGTGGGCACCTGCAGTAGAGGCAGAAATAGAGGCACTTTAAGCATCTGATGCACTCGCACGATTTCCTTTAGTGTGCATACAGGGCTGCAAGAGTGGAGATGACACTTCATCCTTACGCTTTGTGGCTCCTGCCTCGCCATCTCCATTCACCCTGCCTCTGTCCTCTCTCAATCACTGATGCCTCCTCCTCAGCCGTGGTCAGCACCCTGATGTCAGGGACCCCTCCTCCTGTTCTAGTACAGACATGCTGGTTGTAGCTGCGCTTACCCTGCAGCAGACAGTACAGATTTAATGATATGGCAAATGATACATCGCTGTCATTGCATACATGCACCAGCATCACTCATTCTGCAGTGGCTTTCACAGGATACATCCAAGCACGTAAACAATGCCAATCTTCATCTTGGCGCAAAATCATTTAGTGAATGACACCAAGGCTGCTCACGCATTCCACTGCATTCCTAGTGTATCCTCTGCCTTAAGGACACAGAGACATGGAAGAAATCAATGAAGCTGCTTCACCAAGACCACTTACCCTCGCTGATCTGAGCAAGTCATAAGAACAACACTGTGGGCGGCACAGTGGCCTCACAGCACCGCAGCCTCACAGCTCCAGCGACCCAGGTTCAATTCTGGGTACTGCCTGTGTGGAGTTTGCAAGTTCTCCCTGTGTCTGCGTGGGTTTTCTCCGGGTGCTCTGGTTTCCTCCCACAAGCCAAAAGACTTGCAGGTTGGTAGGTAAATTGGCCATTATAAATTGCCCCTAGTATAGGTAGGTGGTAGGGAAATATAGGGACAGTTGGGGATGTTGTAGGAATATGGGATTAGTGTAGGATTAGTATAAATGGGTGGTTGATGGTCGGCACAGACTCGGTGGGCCGAAGGGCCTGTTTCAGTGCTGTATCTCTAAACTAAACTAAACTAAACATAAGAAATAGGAGCAGGAGTAGACCATTCGGCCCCTCAAGCCTGCCCCGCCATTCAATAAGATCATGGCTGATCTGCCCCAGACCTCAACTCCTCTTTCGTGCCAGCCCTCAATTTCCCGATATTTCAAAACACTATCTACCTCCTCTAAATACTTTGTGATCTAGCCTCCACAGCTCTCTGGGGTGGAGAATTCCAGACATTCACTACCTTCTGAGAGAAGAAATTCCTTCGCATCCCAGTTTTAAATGAGTGTCCCCTTATTGCGGGACTGCACCCATGTTCTGCGCATCATCCCACGGTTTAAGACCTACTCTGCTACCTCCATCCAGGCCTCCATGTGAGGCAGGGTGATCTTTGCACTTCATCTGCATGGAAGAGACTTCCCACCTTTCCCTGGCGGCCTGGAGGAGAACCTGCAGAGAGGTATCACTGAACCATGGGGCTGGTCTCTGCCTACTAGCAGACATCTGACTCACTTTGGCTGCAGGTAAAATAAATGATGTGATGTTGGTGGTGACTTTCACAAAATAAGGGAGGCAAAAACATTTTGAAAGCAGTAAAAGCTTCAATTTAGGTTAATCTGAATATACTTAAAAGAAAGGAAGGCTGATGATCCTGGAGGCTGCAAGCACAGAATGTTTTATATCTGTGGTGATCATGGTGCTTGGCCCAGTGATGGCTGGTTCCACCAATGAAAGGCCACCCCCACCGCCTGATCCCAAGTGTCCCCTGTGCCTGTCATATAAATCGCGTGTAAAATGGGAACTGCAATGGAAGCGGAAGTTACGCCAACTTCCAATTCCTCCGTCAGGAATGCCGCGGGACCCATAAAATTCCACCCTTGGTGTAAGATACATTACAAATGCTGTGACTGAGTTAAACATAGGTTAAATTCACAGGACAGCAGGCTGGAACATGTAGATTAACTGGGACAATGTTGGCCTAACCTGCTCGATAAGAAGGTGAAGTCAATGGAACCAGGTGGGTTGGAACAGACAATTAAAGTCCAAATTCAGCACATTAAGCAATGGGGAGGCTAAGGATGAGTTGCTGTTTGTACAACAAAATGGTGCATCATAAGAAAATCGACCAGCAAGTTCTTGAGATTTGCAATTCACGTCGTATCTCAATCTCCTGAACTTGTTGGGTGATTTGTGCATTAATAACCAATTAAGTTCCATTCCCCTGCTATTTCCCCATTGCCCTGTAAAATCTACTTTTCAATAATTTATCCAATTCCCTTTTGAAAGTTACTCATGAATCTGCTTCAACCACCTTTTCAGGAAATGCATTCCAGACCACAACTAGTTGATCTGTTTAAAAAAAATTCTCCTCATGTTCCCTTTGGCTTTTCAGCGATCTTAAATCCGTGTCCTCTGGTTACTGACCATCCTGCCAGTGAAAACAGTTTTTACTTATCTACTTTAATCAAAACAGAATCACAGAATCATAGAATCACAGAATCAGTACAGTGCAGAAGGAGGCCATTCGGCCCATCGTCTCTGCACCGGCTCTCCGAAAGAGCAATTCACTCAGTTCCATTCCCCCGCCTTCTGCCTTTTTCATATAACTGTCTAATTCCCTTTTGAATGCTTCAATTGAACCTGCCTCCAGCACACTCTCAGGCAGCACATTCCAGACCTTAACCACTCGCTGCAAGAAAAAGTTTTTCCTCATGTGGCTTTCGCTTCTCTTACCAAATACTTTAAATCTGTGCCCTCTCATTCTCGATCCTTTCACGAGTGGGAACAGTTTTTAGAGTCATAGAGAGATACAGCACTGAAACAGGTCCTTCGGCCCACCGAGTCTGTGCCAACCAACAACCACCCATTTATACTAATCCTACATTAATCCCATTTTCCCTCACATCCCCACCTTCCCTCAATTCTCCTACCACCTACCTACACTAGGGGCAACATACAATGGCCAATTTACCTATCAACCTGCAGGTCTTTGGCTGTGGGAGGAAACCGGAGCACCCGGCAGAAACCCCACATGGTCACAGGGAGAACTTGCAAACTCCGCACAGGCAGTACCCAGAACTGAACCCGGGTCACTGGAGCGGTGAGGTTGTGGTGCTAACCACTGTGCCGCCCTAACTACGCCCTTTTCTCTAACTACTCTGTCCAGACCCCTCATGATTTTGAATACCTCGATCAAATCACCTCTCAGCTTTCTCTTCTCCAAGGCAAACAGTCCTAACTTCTCCAATCTATCTTCATAACTGAAATTCCTCATCCCTGGAACCATTCTCGTGAATCTTTTCTGTACTCACTCAAATGCCCTCACATTTTTCCTAAAGTGCGGCGCCCAGAACTGGATGCAATACTCCAGCTGAGGCTGAACCAGTGTCTTATACAAGTTCAACATAACTTCCCTGCTCTTGTACTCTTCTTTGGCCTCCTTATCTCGAGAGACAATGGGTAAGCGCCTGGAGGTGGTCAGTGGTTTGTGGAGCAGCGCCTGGAGTAGCTATAAAGGCCAATTCGAGAGTGACAGACTCTTCCACGGGTGCTGCAGAAAAATTTGTTTGTCGGGGCTGTTGCACAGTTGGTTCTCCCCTTGCGCCTCTGTCTTTTTTCCTGCCAACTGCTAAGTCTCTTTGACTCGCCACACTTTAGCCCCGCCTTTATGGCTGCCCGCCAGTTCTGGCGATCGCTGGCAACTGACTCCCACGACTTGTGATCAATATCACAGGACTTCATGTCGTGTTTGCAGACGTCTTTAAAGCGGAGACATGGACGGCCGGTGGGTCTGATACCAGTGGCGAGCTCGCTGTACAATGTGTCTTTGGGGATCCTGCCATCTTCCATGCAGCTCACATGGCCAAGCCATGTACTCTATGCCCCTATCACTCTTGTACTCTATGCCCCTATTAATAAAGTCCAGGATACTGTATGCTTTATTAACTGCTCTCTCAATCTGTCCTGCCACCTTTAATGAATTATGCACAGAAACCCAGGTCCCTCTGCTCCTGCACCCACTTTAGAATTGTACCCTTTATTTTGTATTGTCTCTCCATGTTCTTCCTACTAAAATGTATCACTTCTCTTTCTCTGCATTGAACTTCATCTGCCACCTGTCTGCCCATTTCACCAACTTGGCTATGTTCTTTGGAGTTGTACACTATTCTCCTCACAGTTCACAATGCTTCCAAGTTTCACAAACTTTGAAATTGTGCCCTGCACACCAAGGTCCAGGTCATTAATCAGGAAAAGCCAGGGTCCCAACACTGACCCCTGGGGAACTCCACTACAAACCTTCCTCCAGTCCGAAAAAACATCCATTAACTACTACTCTGTTTCCCATCACTCAACCAATTCCGTATCCATGTTGCTACTGTCCCTTTTATTCCATGAGCTATAACTTTGCGCACAAGTCTGTTGTGTGGCACTATACCAAAAGCCTTTTGAAAGTCCATGTACACCACATCAACTGCATTTCCCTCAGCAACCCTCTCTGTTACCTCTTCAAAAAAAACTCCAGCAAGTTAGAAAAAAGATGGAAACATAGAAAATAGGAGCAGTACTAGGTCATTCGGCCCTTCGGCCCTTTAAGCCTGCTCCACCATTCATTATGATCATGGCTGATCATCCAACTCAGTAGCCTGTTCCCGCTTTCCCCCCATATCCTTTGATCCCTTTCACCCCAAGAGCTATATTTAACTCCTTGGCCTCAACTGCTTTCTGTGGTAGCGAATTCCACAGGCTCACCACTCTCTGGATGAAGAAACTTTTCCTCTCAGTCCTGAAAGGTTTATCCCGTATCCTTTGACTATGAACCCTGGTTCTGGACTCCCCCACCATCGGGAACATCCCTCCTGTATCTACCTTCCGGAAACGGAGTGGAGAAGAGAGCAGTCGAACCTCTTCCAGCTCACCAGAGTTTTGAAAAAAAAGGCAAACAGTGACGTCAGAGGAGAGCTGCAAGCTGATTGTTGGTGAGAAGCCGCTGTTAGAATATCTTAACAAAAAGGGGACAGTTGTTTTTTTGTTGGAAAAAATCCTCTGGTGATAAGGTGAGTAATACTAAATATTTTTTTTTTAAGGACTTTAGATTGGAATTGGTAGAACAAGGCCCCTAGTATAATTAGTATTTTTTAATTAATGGAGTAACTAATTAACCTAAGGGTAAGTCATGGTAGGAGAGCTCAGCCCCGTGATATGCTCCTCCTGCGCTATGTGGGAAATCAGGGACGCTTTCAATGTCCCTGGTGACCATGTGTGCAGGAAGTGTATCCATCTGCAGCTACTGGCTACCCGCATTATGGAGCTGGAGCTGCGGGTGGATTCACTGTGGAGCATCCGCGATGCTGAGGAAGACATGGATAGCACGTTTAGTGAGGTGCTCACACCGCAGGTAATGGCTGCACAGGCAGAAAAGAGATGGGTGACCACCAGACGGAGTGGTAGGCGCAGACAGGTAGTGCAGGAGTCTACTGTGGCCATCCCCCTCTCAAACAGATATACCGCTTTGGATACTGTTGGGGGGGGCGGGGGATAACCTCCCAGGGGAAAGCAGCAACAGCCAAGTTCGTGGCACCACGGAGGGCTCTGCTGCACAGCAGGGGAGGAAAAGGGTTGGAAGAGCTATAGTGATAGCAGATTCTATCGTAAGGGGTGCAGGTAGGTGTTTCTGTGGCCACAAACGAGACTCCAGGATGGTATGTTGCCTGCTTGGTGCTAGGGTCAAGGATGTCTCGGATCGGCTGCAGGACATTCTGAAAGGGGAGGGTGAGCAGCCAGAGATCGTGGTCCATATTGGTACTAACGACATAGGTAGGAAGAGAAATGAGGTCCTGCAAAGTGAATATAGGGAGTTAGGCAGAAGGTTAAAAAGCAGGACCTCTAGGGTTGTAATCTCAGGATTACTCCCTGTGCCACGTGCTAGTGAGGGTAGGAATAGGAGGATTAGCCAAATGAATGCGTGGCTGAAGAGCTGGTGTAGGCAGGAGGGCTTCAGCTACTTGGATCATTGGGATCTCTTCTGGTGCAGAGGTGACATGTACAAGAAGGAAGGGTTGCATCTAAACTGGAGGGGGACCAATATCCTTGCGGAGATTTTGCTAGTACTACTCGGGAGGGTTTAAACTAGACTTGCAGGGGAGTGGGACCCAAAGTAGTAGTCTCTCCGATGTGACAGTTGAGGCAAATGTAGAGGTTAAAGCAAGCAAGTCCAGTGGGCAGGCCGGGCAGGGGCAGGACAGGGAGCGTGGAAGGTCTGGTAGGCTAAACTGCATTTACCTTAATGCAAGAAGCCTTACAGGTAAGGCGGATGAACTCAGAGCATGGATCGGTACATGGGATTGTGATATTATAGCTATTACGGAAATGTGGTTGAGGGATGGGCAGGACTGGCAGCTCAATGTTCCGGGGTACCGATACTTCCGGCGTGACAGAGGTGGAGGTAAGAGAGGAGGGGGAGTTGCACTATTGATTAGGGAGGACATCACGGCAGTACTTAGAGAGGATATCCCGGGAGGAACATCCAGCGAGGCCATATGGGTAGAACTTAGAAATAAGAAAGGGATGATCACTTTGATGGGATTATCCTATAGGCTCCCCAATAGTCAGAGGGAAGTGGAGGAGCATATATATAGGGAAATCACAGATAGGTGCAGGAATTATAGGGTTGTAATAGTAGATGATTTTAACTTCCCTAATATTGACTGGGACTGTCTTAGTGCTAAGGGATCAGAAGGGGAAGAATTTGTTAAGTGTGTCCAGGATAGTTTTCTGAAGCAGTATGTGGATGGCCCTACTAGAGAAGGGGCTACACTCGACCTCCTCTTAGGAAATGAGGATGGGCAGTGGTTGATGTGTTAGTGGGGAGCACTTTGGGACCAGTGACCATAACTCTATTAGCTTCAAGATAGTTATGGAAAAGGATAGGACTGGTCCTCAGGTTGAAGTCCTAAATTGGGAGAAGGCTAATTTCGATGGCATCAGACAGGAAATCTCAAAAGTTGAATGGGAGAGGCTGTTTACAGGTAAAGGGACATCTGGCAAGTGGGAGGCTTTTCAAAGTGAGATAGGAAGAGTTCAGGGCCAGAATGTTCCTGTTAGATGGAAGGGCAAGGCTGGCAAGTTTAGGGAACCTTGGTTGACGAGGGATATTGAGGGTCTGGTCAGGACAAAGAAGGAGGCATATGTCAGGTATAGGCAGCTGGGATTGAGCGAGTCCCTCGAGGAGTATAGGGAATGTAGGAATACACTTAAGAAGGAAATTAGGAGGGCGAAAAGAGGCCATGAGATTTCCCTGGCAGATAAGATAAAAGGAGAATCCTAAAAGATTCTATAAGTATATTAAGAGTAAAATGGTAGCTAGGGAGAGAGTAGGTCCCCTTAAGGATCAGTGTGGCAATCTATGTGTGGAGCCACAGGAAATGGGCGAGCTCTTAAATGAATATTTCTCGTCCATATTTCCCGTGGAGAAGGTCATGGAAGCTAGTGAGTTCAAGGGAGGGAACACCAATATCCTGGAGCATATCAACTTTACAAAGGAGGGGGTGTTGGAGGTTTTGAAGCACATTAAGGTGGATAAATCCCCAAGGCCTGATCAGGTGTATCCTAGGATGCTATGGGAAGCAAGGGAGGAGATTCCCGGGGCCTTGACAGAGATTTTTGGAGGATAGCTAATGTTGTGCCTTTATTTAAGAAGGGCAGCAGGGATAAGCCAGGGAACCACAGGCCGGTGAGTCTTACATCAGTGGTGGGAAAGTTATTGGAAGGGATTCTGAGAGACAGGATTTATATGCATCTGGAAAGGCATGGTCTGATTACGGATAATCAGCATGGCTTTGTGCGTGGGAAATCATGTCTCAGGAATTTGATTGAGTTTTTCGAGGAGGTGACCAAGAGGATTGACGAGGGCAGGGCGATTGACGTTGTCTACATGGACTTTAGCAAGTCCTTTGACAAGGTCCCGCATGGTAGGCTGGTCCGGAATGTTTGAACACATGGGATCCAGGGTGAGCTAGCAAATTGGATACAAAATTGGCTTGGTGATAGGAGGCAGAGGGTGGGAGTGGAGGGTTGTTTTTCAGATTGGAGGCCGATGACCAGTGGTGTGCCTCAGGGATCAGTGCTGGGCCCTCTGTTGTTTGTCATATATATTAATGACTTGGATGTGAATGTTAGGGGCATGATTAGTAAGTTTACAGATGACAACAAAATTGGTGGTATAGTGGACAGTGAAGAAGGTTGTCTAAGGTTACAACAGGATATAGATAAACTGGGAAAGTGGGCAAGGGAGTGGCAAATGGAATTTAACGCAGATAAGTGTGAAGTAATGCATTTTGGGAAGTTAAACCAGGGCAGGACATATACAGTGAATGGCAGGGCCCTGGGGAGTGTTGTTGAGCAGAGAGACCTTGGGGTGCAAGTACATAGTTCCCTGAAAGTGGCAACACAGGTAGACAGGGTGGTGAAGAAGGCGTCTGGCATGCTTGCCTTCATCGGCCGAGGCATTGAGTACAAGAGTTAAGACGTCGTGTTACAGTTGTACATAATGTTGGTTAGGCCGCATTTGGAGTACTGTGTGCAGTTCTGGTTGCCGCACTACAGGAAAGATGTGATTAAGCTAGGGAGGGTGCAGAAAAGATTAGAAGGATGTTGCCTGGTTTGGAGGGCTTGAGTTATAAAAATAGATTGGATAGGCTGGGTCTGTTTTCCCTGGAGCGAAGGAGGCTGAGAGGGGACATGATAGAGGTATATAAAATTATGAGAGGCATAGATAGGGTAGATAGCCAGAGTCTGTTTCCCATGGTAGGAGTGACTAAAACTAGAGGGCAGAGATTTAAGGTGAGAGGGAGGAGGTTTAAAGGGGATCAAAGGGGTAAATTTTTCACACAAAGAATAGTAGGTATCTGGAATGAGCTGCCTGAGGAGGTGGTGGAGGCAGGAACAGTAGCGACATTTAAGAGGCATCTGGACAGGTACTTGAATGAGCAAGGCATAGAGGGATATGGAATTAATGCAGGCAGGTGGGATTAGTATAGATAGGCATTATGGTCGGCATGGACGCGGTGGGCCAAAGGGCCTGTTTCTATGCTGTACGAATCTATGACTCTACCCTGTCAAGTCCTGTTAGAATTTTATAGGTTTCTATGAAATCCCCCTTCACGCTTCTGAACTGCAGTGAATATAATCCTAACCGACTCAATCTCTCCTCATACGTCAGTCCCGCCATCCCAGGAATCAGTCTGGTAAACCTTCGTTGCACTCCCTCTATAGCAAGAACATCCTTCCTCAGATAAGGAGACCAAAACTGCACACAATATTCCAGGTGTGGCCTCACCAAAGCCCTGTATAATTGCTGCAAGACATCCCTGCTCCTGTCCTCAAATCCTCTCGCTACGAAGGCCAACATACCATTTACCTTTTTTACTGCCTATTGCACCTGCATGCTTACCTTCAGCGACTGGTGTATGAGAACACCCAGGTCTCGCTGCATATTCCCCTCTCTCAGTTTATAGCGATTCAGATAATAATCTGCCTTCCTGTTTTTGCTACCAAAGTGGATAACCTCACATTTATCCACATTATACTGCATCTGCCATGCATTAGCCCACTCACTCAACTTGTCCAAATCACCTTGAAGCCTCTCTGCATCCTCCTCACAACTCACCCTCCCACCCAGTTTAGTTAAACATGATTTTCCCTTAACAAATCCATGCTTTCTTTAATTAACCCACCTTTGTCCACGTGACTATTAATTTTGTCCCAAATTATTCTTTCTGGAAGTTTTCCCACTACCGATGTTAAACTGACTGGCCTGTAGTTGCTGGGCTTATCTTTACACCCTTTTTTGAACAAGGGTGTTCCATTTGCAATTCTCCAGTCCTCTGGCACCATCCACAAGTCTAAGGAAGACTGGAAAATTATGGCCAGTGCTTCTGTGATTTTTACCCTCACTTCCCTCAGTATCCTTGGATGCATCTCATCCGGTCCTGGTGCTTTATTCACTTTTAAGTACAGACAGCCTGTCTAATACTTCCTCTTTATCAATTTTAAACTCTTCTAGTGTCTGAATTACCTCCTATTTCACCATTGCCTGGGTTGCATATTCATCTTTTGTAAAGACAGATGCAAAATATTCATTTAATACCTCAGCTATGCCCTCTGCTTCCATGTGTAAATCCCCCTTCTGGTCCATAATCGGCCCCACTCCTCCTTTTACCACCCTTTTACTATTTATATGTCGAGAGTAAGGATACCCTTTAATGTTAAGTGCCAGTCTCTTTTCATGCTCTCTCTTTGCTTCTCTTATTTACTTCTTCACTTCCCCTGAGAACCTTCTATTTCAGCCTGGTTCTCAATAGTATTTTCTACCCAACATCTGTCATAAGCACACTTTCTTCTTTATCTTAATCTCCTTCTTTGGTCATCCAGGGAGCTCTGGATTTGTTTACCCTAACTTTCCCCTTCGAGGGAACATACCTTGACTGTGCCTGAACTATCTCTTCTTTCAAGGTAGCCCATTGTTCAACTACCTTTTCTCCTGCCAACATTTGAACCCAATTTATTCGCCCCAGCTGCATTCTTACCCCATTGAAGTTGCCTTTCCCCCAGATAATTATTCTTACTCTGGATTTTGAATCATAGAAATTTACAGCACGGAAGGAGGCCATTTGGCCCATCGTGTCCACTCCTGGCGACAGCAGCCATCCAGCCTCATCCCATTTGCCAGCTCTTGGTCCATAGCCTTCAAGTTATGGCACTTCAAGTGCAGATGCAAGTATTTTTTAAATATTATGAGGGTTTCTGCCTCTACCACCCTTTCAGGCATTGCGTTTCAGATCCAAGCCACCCTGTGGGTGAAAAAAATTCCCCTTGAATCCCCTCTAAACCTCCTACCTAAATCTTTGCCCTCTGTTTATGGACTCCTCAACCAAGGGAAATAGGGCCTTCCAATCCACTCTATCTAGACCATTCATAATTTTATACACTTCAATTAGGTCTCCCCTCAGCCTCCTCTGTTCCAAAGTAAACAACCCTAGCCCATTCAATCTTTCCTCATACCAAAATTCTCCAGTCTGGGCAAAATCCTCGTAAATCTCCTCTGTATCCTCTCTAGTGCAACAGATCTTTCCTATAGTGCAGTGAGCAGAACTGTACACAGTACTCCAGCTGTGGCCTAACTAGTGTTTATACAGCTCCATCATAACCTCCCAGCTCTTATATTCTATGCCTCGGCTAATAAAGGCAAGTATCCTGTATGCCTTCTTGGCCACCTTATCTACCTGTCCAGCCGCCTTCCTGGATCTGTGGACATCCATTCCAAGCTCCCTCTGTTTCTCTACACTTCTGAGTATCTGACCATTTATTTTGTCTTCTCTTGCCTTCCCCAAATGGATTACCTCACACTTCTCCAGATTGAACTTCATTTGCCACTGTTCTGCCCATCTAACTAGTCCACATTGATATCTTCCTGTAGTCCACAGCCTTCTTCTTCATCATCATCAACCACACAGCCAATTTTTGTATCGTCTGCAAACTTCTTAATCACGTCCCTTACATTCAAGTCCAAATCAAATTCTTTACTCTCTTCTTTAAGCTCCTTGACATCCAGGGTGCTCTGGATTTGTAAGTCCCACCCTTTTCCTTTAAGCAAACATACTTGCTCTGAAACCTCACTGTCTCTTCCTTGATGCCTCCCACTGAGCTGGCACTGATTTACCCTCAAGTATCTGTTTCCAGTCCACTTTAGCTGCATCTCAGCTTGGTAAAATTACCTTTTCCCCAGTTGAGAACTTTTATTCCTGGTCTATCTTTGTTCTTTTCCATAATTACCCTAAATCTAACTAAATTATGATCACTTCCACCTAAGTGCTCCCCAACTGATACCCCTTCCACCAGCCCAGCTTCATTACCTAAAACTAACTAAACTGAACCACTCCCTGTCTTGTTGGCCTTGCTACATACTGGCTAAAAAGGTTCTCTTGAATGCAATTTAAGAATTCTACGCCCTCTGTCTTTCACACTAATCCTATCCCAGTTAATATTAGGGTAGTTGAAATCCCCGACTATTACTTGTCAAAGATTTAAAAGATTTTTCAAAGATTTTTTTTTGCCTTCATATTTGCTCTTCTATCTCCCAAGACCGTTGGGGGTCAATAACAGACTCCTAACAGTGTGACTGCCCCTTTTTTATTCTTCAATTCAACCCATATGGCCTCATTTGATAATCCTTCTACCATATCATCCCTCCTCACAGTTATAATTGTTTCTTTAATCAGTATTGCGACCACCCCCCCACCAAAAACCTGGTAATCATGAATGATGAGTGCCATTCCTACTCTTCCTTCAGCCATGTGACAGTAATAGCTATAATACCATATTCCCACGTGTCAATGTGTGCTCACAGCTCGTCTGCCTTGTTCCCTAGAATTCCTGCATTTAGCACTGCCAAACTTTCTTCTTGCCTATTTTCTAGCCGTTGTTTCCTCTGCCTTCCAAACATGCTTACTAATTTTATGCCTTCCATTTCAAACATTTTTCTCTCCCTTCTGAAACTACCATCAAGTTCCCACTCCCATGCCAAGCTAGTTTAAATTCTCCCCAACAGCATGAGCAAAACCTCCTGTGAGGATATTGGGCCTGGTCCTGTTGGGGTGTAACCCTTCTAGCTTGTACAGGTCCCATCTCCCCCAGAAGTGATCCCAATGCTTCAGGAATCTAAAGCCTTACCTTCTGCACCATTTCTCCAGCCACCTGTTCATTATCTCCATCTTCTTAGTTCTTTACTCCATAGCGCATGGCAGCAGCAGTAATTCAGACCTTTGAAGTCCTGTTTTTCAATTCTCTCCTAGCTTCCTAAACAATGCCTTCAGGACCTCATCCCTCTTTCTGCCTATGTCATTGGCGCCGATATGGACTACAACCTTTGGCTGTTCACCCTCCCTCCTCAGAATGTCCTGCAGACAATCAGTGACATCCTTGAGCAGCGAAGCAACATATCATCCTGAAGTTACATCTGAGGTCGCAAAAGCGCCTGTCTGTTCCCTCACTATCAAATCCTCTACCACTAGTACTTTTCCACTCTTCTTCCTCCCCCACACTCCCCACCAACCCCGGGCAGCTGAACCACAGTTCCGTAGACTTGGCTCTGGCTGCACTCCCCATTACACTCCCCAGGAACCATTACTCTCACCGGTTGAACAGTGAGATGCACTCATAGGATTGATGCCCTGCCTGCCTGGTCCTTCCTATCCTTGTCATTTCATCTCTGCCGGCACATATTTAAGCTGCAGGGTGATCACTTCCAGAAACATGCTGTCCACAAAGTTCTGAGCCTCACAGTTGCCCTACAGTGACTCCAGCTGCCAACCAAGCTCCAAAGCCTGGAGCTCAAGCTGCTCTAGCTGGTGACACTTTCTACATATGGCCATCCAGGCCATGAGAAGGAGCAAGATTACCCACATGGACCAGGATGTGCATTCCACGGGGCTGAGACTCCCTGCCATGCCTTTACTTTCTAGACAATTATGTAGAAACACTTATCAGCTACTCACCAATCAGCTCCTTCCCTGATTGGTATGTCACTATAGGTGTTTTGCAGATGTTACTTTTGCTGTCAGGGAGTTCACTGGCGGCTCTCTCCCCTGCTGTAACGGTTCGATCATTGCGCTCAGTCGCCACCTTGAACTACTACTACCACTACTACGTCTCTCAAATTCCCAAGGTTAAGTCCTCTGTAGAAGCAGTATTCCATCAAACTAGTCCTACTTCATGAATTAGCAAAAGCATCCTGTATTTATACTAGCAAAACTTTCAAAGATCTAATTCAGCCCCTGTTGACCAGGTACCAGTTCTAACCAGCTACCTAATTAACTGTGCAGCTGTCATTAGCAATGAGCCTTTTTACCACTGACTAACACAGTTAAGGTGAGAGTTAAGTTAAAAGTGAAATGCAAAACTTGACTAGATTTGACAGAGAGAACAACTCTTAAAATTACCTCACTCACTAAATTCCCTGAGTTAAGTACTCTGACAAAGCATTACTCCATCAAGCTGGACTTGGTGCTACTTACTCTATTGAACTTAGGGCACTTAGAGAACAGTGGTAGAATAGGGCAGAGTCAGCATGGATTTACGAAAGGGAAATCATGCTTGACAAATCGACTAGAATTCTTCGAGGATGTAACTAGTAGAGTTGATGAGGGGGAGCCAGTGGATGTGGTTTATTTTTTTTTTAAGAGATACAGCACTGAAACAGGCCCTTCAGCCCACTGAGTCTGTGCTGACCATCAACCACCCATTTTTATACTAATCCTAGATTACTCCCATATTCCTACCACATCCCCACCTTCCCTCAATTCCCCTACCACTTACCTACACGAGGGGTAATTTACAATGGCCAATTTACCTATCAAGCTGTAAGTCTTTGGCTGTGGGAGGAAACCAGAGCACCCAGCAGAAACCCACACGGTCACAGGGAGAACCTGCAAACTCCACACAGGGAGTACCCAGAACTGAACCCAGGTTGCTGGAGCTGTGAGGCTGTGGTGCTAATCACTGTGCCACCCATATTTGGACTTTCAGCAGGCTTTCGACAAAGAGATTAGCATGTAAAATTAAAGCGCTTGGGATTGGGGGTAGTGTATTGGATAGAAAATTGGTTGGCGGACAGGAAACAAAGAGTAGGGATAAATGGGTCCTTTTCCGAATGGCAGGCAGTGACCAGTGGGGTAGCGTAGGGATCGGTGCTAGGACCCCAGCTATTCACAATATATATTAATGATTTAGATGAAGGAACTAAATGTAATATCTCCAAATTTGCAGATGACACAAAACTGGGTGGGAACGTGAGTTGTGAGGAGGATGCAGAGAAGCTTCAGGGTGATTTGGACAAGTTGAATGAGTGGGCTAATGCATGGCAGATGCAGTATAATGTGGATAAATGTGAGGTTATCCACTTTGGTAGCAAAAACAGGAAGGCATATTATTATCTGAACTGCTATAAATTGAGAGAGAGGAATATGCAGCGAGACCTGGGTGCTCTCAAAACCACTTGCTGAAGGTAAGCATGCAGGCGGTAAAAAAAGGTAAATGGTACGTTGGCCTTCATAGCGAGAGGATTGGAGTACAGGAGCAGGGATGTCTTGCTGCAATTATACAGGGCCTTGGTGAGGCCACACCTGGAATTTTGTGTGCATTTATGCTCTCCTTATCTGAGAAAGGATGTTCTTGCTATAGAGGGAGTGCAGCGAAGGTTTACCAGACTGATTCCTGGGATGGCGGGACTGATGTATGAGGAGAGATTGAGTCGGTTCAGATTACAGGGCGGCACAGTGGTTAGCACCGCAGCCTCACAGCTGCAGCAACCTGGGTTCGAGTCTGGGTACTGTCTGTGCGGAGTTTGCAAGTTCTCCCTGTGACCGCGTGGGTTTTCGCCGGTTGCTCTGGTTTCTCCCCACAGCCAAAGACTTGCAGGTTAATAGGTAAATTGGCCATTATAAATTGCCCCTGGTATAGGTGAGGGAATGTGGTAGGAATATGGGATTAATGTTGGATTAGTATAAATGGGTGGTTGACTGCCTGTTTCAGTGCTGTATCTCTAAATAAATAAATATATTCACTGGAGTTCAGAAGAGTGAGGGGGGGATCTCATAGAAACCTATAAAATTCTAACAGGACTTGACAGGGTAGATGCAGGAAAGCTGTTCCCGATGGTGGGGGAGTCCAGAACCAGGGATCATAGTCTAAGGATACGGGGTAAACCTTTCAGGACTGAGATGAGGAGAAATTTCTTCACCCAGAGAGTGGTGAGCCTGTGGAATTTGCTACCACAGAAAGCAGTTGAGGCCAAAGCATTGTATGTTTCAAGAATGAGTTAGATATATCTCTTGGGTCTAAAGGGATCAAAGGGTATGGGGCAAAAGCAGGAACAGGATACTGAGTTGGATGATCAGCCATGATCATAATGAATGGCGGAGCAGGCTCGAAGGGCTGAATGACCTACTCCTGCTCCTGTTTTCTATGTTTCTATGAGCATCTCTATTAATTCTCCCCTTAAACTTCTCAGCTCCACAGAAAGCAACCCCAGCCTGTCTAGTCTCTCCATGTAACTGATGTTGCTCATGTCTAGTACCATTCTGAGACCAACTCATCTGAATATTATCAGGCAGTAGAATAACCTTCACTAAGTCAGTACACTGGGCTAGCTCAGGGTTAGAAATGGTATACTTGCAGCATCCTAAAGCCAGGTCTCAGAGTGAGGGGACAGGGAGAAGTGTCACACTGAGCTCCAAGATGGTGGCCCTCATCCAGTAGAGGTGGTTCTGCAGTAGCTGTTGCCAAACTGAAATAATCTTTTCATGAGGTGGGGAGGAGCCTTGACTGTGGGGCAGCTTGGGCTGAATGGAGGGATATGTGGCCAAGACTGTTAATGTCATCCATTCAACAATGTCTTAACATCCTGACCGAGTCAGGCAAGGTAGGAGTACAGCACCTTTTTGCAATGCAGTGAAGCCTTTGCAAAACACCCCACATGTCACTGCTGCTTCATGGTCAACTCCCCACTCCTCCTTGGCCCACTTTCCACGAGATAGCCACCTTCTTAAACCGCTCTTCCCTGTACCATCCACCCTCACCTCCAACGACAAGTGCGAGGAGCTCATAGACTTCTTTGTTACTAAGGTTGAGACCATTCGATTGGCTTCCCCTGCCACGTCCCTCACTTTGACCAACCCACTGAGTCAAACTTTCTCCTGCCCGAAACCCTGAACTTGCATCCTTCTCTAGTTTCACTCCTATTTCCCCTCATGCCTTCTCCGAGCTCATTTTATCCATGAGATCTATCCTTGACCTCCTCCTATTTCTCATCCATATACTGCTCCTCGGCGACATCATCCAAAAGCACAGCGTTAGATTTCACATGTACGCTGACACCAGCTCTACCTCATCACCACCTCTCTTGACTCCTCCACTGTTGCTAAAGTATCAGGCTGCTTATTTGACATCCAATAGTGGATACCATACCATACGACCATCTGAATTAGGAGCAGAAGTAGGCCATTCAGACCGTCGAACCGACTCCGCCATTTAATAAGATCATGGCTGATCTGTTTCTGTCTTGAATTCCACACTCCCGTCTCCCCCGATAATCTCTGATTCCCTTGCCTAACAAGAATCTATCTACCTCCGCCTTAAAAATATTCAATGACCCCGCCTCCACCACCTTCTGAGGCAGAGAATTCCAAAGTCGCACAACCCTCTGAGAGAAATAATTTCTCTTCATCTCTGTCCTAAAAGGGCAACTCCTAATTTTCCACATTCACCCTGAAAAGACCGTTCAGGATCTTATATACTTCAAAGAACAAAGAAAGGGGGTCGAGTTTCGGAGCCACGAGGTCATGCTGCAGCTGTACAAGACTCTGGTGAGACCGCACCTGGAGTATTGCGTGCAGTTCTGGTCACCGCATTATAGAAAGGATGTGGAAGCTATGGAAAGGGTGCAGAGGAGATTTACTAGGATGTTGCCTGGTATGGAGGGAAGGTCTTACGAGGAAAGGCTGAGGGACTTGAGGTTGTTTTCGTTGGAGAGAAGGAGGAGGAGAGGTGACTTAATAGAGACATATAAGATAATCAGAGGGTTAGATAGGGTGGATAGTGAGCGTCTTTTTCCTCGGATGGTGATGGCAAACACGAGGGGACATAGCTTCAAGTTGAGGGGTGATAGATATAGGACAGATGTCAGAGGTAGTTTCTTTACTCAGAGAGTAGTAAGGGCATGGAATGCCCTGCCTGCAGCAGTAGTAGATTCGCCAACTTTAAGGGCATTTAAGTGGACATTGGATAGACACATGGATGAAAATGGAATAGTGTAGGTCAGATGGTTTCACAGCTCGGCGCAACATCGAGGGCCGAAGGGCCTGTACTGCGCTGTAATATTCTAATCTAATTCTAAACAGTACAGCACAGGAACAGGCCATTCGGCCCTCCAAGCCTGCGCCGATCTTGATGCCTGCCTGAACTAAAAACTTCTGCACTTCCGGGGACCGTATCCCTCTATTCCCATCCTATTCATGTATTTGTCAAGATGCCTCTTAAACGTCATTATCGTACCTGCTTCCACCATCTCCCCCGGCAGCAAGTTCCAGGCACTGACCACCCTCTGTGTAAAGAACTTGCCTCGCACATCCCCTCTAAACTTTGCCCCTCTCATCTTAAATCTATGTCCCCTAGTAACTGACTCTTCCACCCTGGGAAAAAGCTTCTGACTATCCACTCTGTCCATGCCACTCATAACTTTGTAAACCTCTATCATGTCATCCCTCCACCTCCGTCGTTCCAGTGAAAACAATCCGAGTTTATCCAACCTCTCCTCATAGCTAATGCCCTCCAGACCAGGCAACATCCTGGTAAACCTCTTCTGTACCCTCTCCAAAGCCTCCACGTCCTTCTGGTAGTGTGGCGACCAGAATTGCACGCAATATTCTAAGTGTGGACTAACTAAGGTTCTGTACAGCTGCAGCATGACTTGCCAATTTTTATACTCTATGCCCCGACCGATGAAGGCAAGCATGCCGTATGCCTTCTTGACTACCTTATCCACCTGCGTTGCCACTTTCAGTGACCTGTGGACCTGTACGCCCAGATCTCTCTGCCTGTCAGTACTCCTAAGGGTTCTGCCATTTACTGTATACTTCTCACCTGCATTAGATCTTCCAAAATGCATTACCTCACATTTGTCCGGATTAAACTCCATCTGCCATTTCTCCGCCCAAGTCTCCAACCGATCTATGTCCTGCTGTATCCTCTGACAATCCTCATCACTATCCACAACTCCACCAACATTTGTTTTCCTCCAAATCATTTATATATACTACAAACAGCAAGGTTCCCAGCACTGATCCCTGCGGAACACCACTAGTCACATCCTTCCATTCAGAAAAGCAGCCTTCCACTGCTACCCTCTGTCTTCTGTGACTGAGCCAGTTCTGTATCCATCTTGCCAGCTCACCTCTGATCCCGTGTGACTTCACCTTTTGTACCAGTCTGCCATGAGGGACCTTGTCAAAGACTTTACTGAAGTCCATCTAGATAACATCGACTGCCCTTCCTTCATCAATCGTCTTTGTCACTTCCTCAAAAAACTCAATCAAATCAGTGAGACACGACCTCCCCTTCACAAAACCATGCTGCCTCTCGCTAATAAGTTCATTTGTTTCCAATTGGGAGTAAATCCTGTCCCGAAGAATCCTCTCTAATAATTTCCCTACCACTGATGTAAGGCTCACCGGCCTATAATTTCCTGGATTATCCTTGCTACCCTTCTTAAACAAAGGAACAACATTGGCTATTCTCCAGTCCTCTGGGATCTCACCTGTAGCCAATGAGGATGCAAAGATTTCTGTCAAGGCCCCAGCAATTTCTTCCCTTGCCTCCCTTAGTATTCAGGGGTAGATCCCATCAGGCCCTGGGGACTTATCTACCTTAATGCTTTGCAAGACGCCCAACACCTCCTCCTTTTTGATAATGAGATGACTGAGACTATCTACACTCCCTCCCCTAGACTCATCATCCACCAAGTCCTTCTCTTTGCTGAATACTGATGCAAAGTACTCATTTAGTACCTCGCACATTTCCTCTGGCTCCACACATAGTTTCCCTTCTCTGTCCTTGAGCGGGCCAACCCTTTCGCTAGTTATCCTCTTGCGCTTTATATACGTATAAAAAGCCTTGGGATTATCCTTAATCCTGTTTGCCAATGACTTTTCATGACCTCTTTTAGCCCTCCTGACTCCTTGCTTAAGTTCCTTTCTACTGTCTTTATATTCCTCATGGGAATCGTCTGTTCCTAGCCTTTCAGCCTTTACGAATGCTTCCTTTTTCTTTTTGACTAGGCTCACAATATCCCGCGTTATCCAAGGTTCCCGAAACTTGCCAAACTTATCCTTCTTCCTCACAGGAACATGCTGGTCCTGGATTCTAATCAACTGACATTTGAAAGACTCCCACATGTCAGATGTTGATTTACCCTCAAACAGCCGCCCACAATCTAAATTCTTCAGTTCCTGCCTAATATTGTTATAATTAGCCTTCCCCCAATTTAGCACCTTTACCCGAGGACTACTCTTATCCTTATCCACAAGTACCTTAAAACGTATGGAATTATGGTCACTTCAATCAAGTCTCCCCTCACTCTCCTAAACTCCAGTGAAAACAAGCCCAGTCTGTCCAACCTTTCCTCATAAGACACCCTGCTCATTCCAGGTATCAATCTCGTAAACCTCCTCTGAACCACCTCCAATGCATTCACATCCTTCCTTAAATAAGGAGCCCAAAACTTCACACAGTATTCAAGACTTGGTCTCACCAATGCCCTGTATAACTGAAGTATAACATCCTTACTTTTATTTTCAAATCCTCTCATAATAAAGGATAGCATTCCATTAGCCTTCTTTATTACCTGCAGTATCTGCGTGCAAGCCTTTTGTGACCCATACACTAGAACACCTAGATCTCTCTGCATCTCGCAATTCTGCAGTCGTTCCCCGTTTAATGAGCAGAAATTTCCTTTGATTAAATATTGGGAAGACTGAAGCCATTGTCTTCAGTCCCTGCCACAAACGCAGTTCCCTAGCCACCAATTCCATCCCTCTCCCCGGCAACTGTGGAAGTAAAACCAGTCTGCTTGCAACCTTGGTGTCATATTTGTTCCCGAGGTG
Organism: Heterodontus francisci; assembly: GCF_036365525.1. Lineage (NCBI taxonomy): Eukaryota > Metazoa > Chordata > Chondrichthyes > Heterodontiformes > Heterodontidae > Heterodontus > Heterodontus francisci. Next base: position 30,051,751 of record NC_090412.1, on the reverse strand, counting down.
TGTTTCTGGCCACATATCCGCGCCATCACTAAGAGCGCCTATTTCCATTTCTAATTTCGTCCGACTTCGTCCCTGCCTCAGCTCACCTGCTGCTGAAATCCTTATTCATGCCTTTGTTACCTCCAGACTTGATACTTTCAATGCACTCCTGGCTGGCCTCCACCATTCTTCTATTACGAACAGATGGATAGGGTTGTGGGTGGTTCCCACTGTTCACCTCCCAACTGACCACAATCATGTTTCGCTAAAAATAATGCATTAGCCCCTGAGCGTCTTTCGGGTCAAATAAACAGACAAATGACAGGTTTTCTCATAGGTTAAAAAAAAACTATTTTTACACAATTCCCAAAATGGTCGCAACCTCACCCACACACACACATTCACTCACACACACATACACAAGAATAGATAGATAGAGAGAAAAGGATAGTAGTTTAAAGTCCAAGGTGAGGTAAGTGCTCGTGGTTTACAGTAAACCTGTTGAATCTTCTTCGGAGGAATGTCTTTTTAAAGCTGCAGGCCTGTGTGTTTTGTAGTCCTGAACTTGTTGAGGTGTTGTAGAGTTCTAGTGGTTACAACTCAGCACAGAGCTGGTGGAGTGGATTTTATTACCTTCACAGATGGAGAGTCTGAAATTCACTTTATGGTGTCTCTGCTGTAGTGGCTGTTCAGTTGTCGTTCAACAGGGTTCTTCTTGATTGACTGTGGCTGGACTGACTTTCTGAAGTATTGGCTTGAACTTCCTTATCTCTCCAGAGGGCTACCTTTTTGAGGTAAAAATCCATCACATTAGAGTTTTTGTTCGGAGAGACATGGCCCTCTTCCCTGGTGTGACCACACAATGGACCAGGATATGATAACCATGGCTATCAATTGATGTCTGAATGGGGGTCAATCCATTAGCATGGTGCTACTTTACATCCATTCATTTTGGTTTGGGCTGTGAGTCAGTCTGTCTCGAGAATCCTTTGTTAGTTTGTTCATGTCGATAAGAGTCACTAATATGCAATAGTGCTCCTTTCAATTTAAAAGGGCTTCTCCCCAGAGCTAATTCAGGCAAGGGTAACGAGTATCATCTTTGCAGACAGGTTTATTGATTTCCAGTACGGGAGGGGGTCACGTGACTGCTACTCCATTTTGACTGTGGTACAAGTTTCCATATTCTTGTGGTTTTGTTTAGTAATCATCGAAAAATTATGGCACAGAAAGAGGTCATTCAGCTCATCGTGCCAGCACTGACTCAAAAAACTAGCCACCCATTCTAATCCCACCTTTCAGCACCTGGTCCGTAGCCTTGCAGGTTACAGCAGTTCAGGTGCCAGTCCAACTCTTAAATGAGTTGAGGGCTTCTGCCTCCACCGCTGTTCCGGGCAGCAAATTCCAGACACCCAACCCCTCTGGGTGGAAACATTTTTCCTCATGTCTCCTCTAATCCTTCTACCATTCACCTTAAATCTGTGCCCCCTGGTAATTGACGCTAGGGGAAACAGGTCCTTCCTGTCTACGCTATCTAGGCCCCTCATAATTTTGTATACCTCAATTATGTCACCCCTCAGCCTCCTCTGTTCTGAGGAAAACAACCCTAGCCTATCCAATCTTTCCTCATAGCTGTAACTTACAAGCCCTGGCAAAATTCTTGTAAATCTCCTCTGTACGCTCTCTAGAGAAGCTATGTCCTTCCTGTAATGTGGTGACCAGAACTATACGCAATACTCCAGCTGTGGCCTAACCAGCATTTTATACAGTTCCAGCATTACATCCCTGCTTTTGTATTCCATACCTCGTCCAATAAAGGAAAGCATTCCATATGCCTTCTTCACCACTTTATCTACCTGTCCTGCCACCTTCAGGGTCCTGTGGACATGCACTCCAAGGTCCCTCATTTCCTCTACCCCTCTCAGTATCCTCCCGTTTATTGTGTATTCCCTCGCTTTGTTTGCCCTCCTCAAATGCAGTATCTCATACTTTGCAGATTGAATTCCATTTGCCACTTTTCTGCCCACTCAACCAAACCATTAATATCATTCTGGAGTCTACAGCTATCCTCTTCATTATCAACTACACAGCCAATTTTTGTGTCATCTGCAAATATCCCAATCATGCCTCTAACATTTAAGTCCAAATCATTAATATATACCACAAACAGCAAGGGACCCAACACTGAGCCCTGTGGAACACCATTGGAAACAACTTTCCATTCACAAAAACATCCGTTGACCATTTCCCTTTGTCTCCTGTCGCTGAGCCAATTTTCAATACAACACGCCACATTCCCCTGTATCCCATGGGCTTTTGCTTTTCTGACCAGTCTGCCATTTGGGACCTTGTAAAATGCCTTACTATGTAGACAACACTTACTGCACTACCCTCATAAATCCTCCTTGTTACTTCCTCAAAAAATTCAATTAAGTTAGTAAGATAAGACCTTCCCTTAATAAATTCATGCTGACTACCCCTGATTAATCCATGCCTTTCTAAGTGACAGTTTATCCTATCTCTCAAAATTGATTCTAATAATTTGCCTACCACTGAGGTCAGACTGACCAGCCTACAATTATTTGGCCTATCCCTCGCACCCTTTTTAAACAATGGTGCAATGTTTGCAGGCCTCCAATCCTCTGTTACCTCGCCTGTATCTGGTGTGGATTTGAAAATGATCCTCAGAACATCCGCCATTTCTTCCCTGGCTTCCTTTAACAGCCTGGGATACAATCCATCTGGCCCTGGTGATTTATCTACTTTCAAGGATGTCAGACCCTCTGGTACTTCCTCTCTCATTATGCTTATCATATCTAATATTTCACACTCCTCCTCTTTAACTGCAATGTCTGCATCAACCCTCTCCTTTGTGAAGACAAAGACAAAGTACTCATTAAGAACCCTGCCCACAACTTCTGCATCCATGCATAAGTTACCTCTTACATCTCTGATAGGCCCTAACCTTTCCTTAGTGATCCTCTTGCTCTTAATGTACTGGTAAAACATCTTTGGGTTTTCATTGACTTTACCTGCCAATATTTTTTCATGTCCTCTCTTTACTTTCCTAATTTCCTTTTTTACTTCACTCCTGCACTTTCTATATTCCTCTAGGCTTTCGAAAGTATGATGTTTTTGTGACTGTCATGAACTTTCCTTTTCTGCTTTATTTTACCCTGTATACAAAGAACAAAGAACAGTACAGCACAGGAACAGGCCATTCGGCCCTCCAAGCCTGCGCTGACCTTGATGCTTGTCTAAACTAAAACCTTCTGCACTTCCGGGGTCCGTGTCCCTCTATTCCCATCCTATTCATGTATTTGTCAAGATGCCTCTTAAACGTCGCTATCGTACCTGCTTCCACCACCTCCTCCGGCAGCAAGTTCCAGGCACTCACCACCCTCCGTGTAAAGAACTTGCCTCGCACATCCCCTCTAAATTTTGCCCCTCGCACCTTAAACCTAGTAACTGACTCTTCCACCCTGGGAAAAAGCTTCTGACTATCTACTCTGTCCATGCCGCTCATAACTTTGTAAACCTCTAACATATCGCCCCTCCACCTCCGTCGTTCCAGTGAAAACAATCCAAGTTTATCCAACCTCTCCTCATAGCTAATGCCCTCCAGACCAGGCAACATCCTGGTAAACCACTTCTGTACCCTCTCCAAAACCTCCACGTCCTTCTGGTAGTGTGGCAACCAGAATTGTACGCAATATTCTAAGTGTGGCCTAACTAAAGTTCTGTACAGCTGCAGCATGACTTGCCAATTTTTATACTCTATGTCCCGACCGATGAAGGCAAGCATGCCGTATGCCTTCTTGACTACCTTATCCACCTGCGTTGCCACTTTCAGTGACCTGTGGACCTGTACGCCCGATCTCTCTGCCTGTCAGTACTCCTAAGGGTTCTGCCATTTACTGTATACTTCCCACCTGTATTAGACCTTCCAAAATGCATTACCTCACATTTGTCCGGATTAAACTCCATCTGCCATTTCTCCACCCAGGACTCCAACCGATCTATATTCTGCTGTATCCTCTGACAATCCTCATTACTATCCACAACTCCACCAACCTTTGTGTCGTCTGCAAACTCACTAATTAAACCAGCTACATTTTCCTCCAAATCATTTATATATACGACAAACAGCAAAGTTCCCAGCACTGATCCCTGCGGAACACCACTAGTCACAGCCCTCCATTCAGAAAAGCACCCTTCCACTGCTACCCTCTGTCTTCTATGACCGAGCCAGTTCTGTATCCATCTTGCCAGCTCACCTCTGATCCCGTGTGACTTCACCTTTTGTACCAGTCGGCCATGAGGGACCTTGTCAAAGGCTTTACTGATGTCCATATAGACAACATCCACTGCCCTTCCTTCATCAATCATCTTCGCCACTTCCTCAAAAAACTCAATGAAGTTAGTGAAACACGACTTCCCCTTCACAAAACCATGCTGCTTCTCGCTAATAAGTTCATTTGTTTCCAATTGGGAGTAAATCCTGTCTCGAAAAATCCTCTCTAATAATTTCCCTACCACTGACGCAAGGCTCACCGGCCTATAACTTCCTGGATTATCCTTGCTACCCTTCTTAAACAAAGGAACAACATTGGCTATTCTCCAGTCCTCTGGGACCTTACCTGTAGCCAATGAGGATACAAAGATTTCAGTCAAGGCCCCAGCAATTTCTTCGCTTGCCTCCCTCAGTATTCTGGGGTAGATCCCATCAGGCCCTGGGGACTTATCTACCTTAATGCTTTGCAAGACGCCCAACACCTCCTCCTTTTTGATAACAACAGGACCCAGACTATCTACACTCCCATCCCTAGACTCATCATCCACCAAGTCCTTCTCTTTGCTGAATACTGATGCAAAGTACTCATTTAGTACCTCGCCCATTTCCTCTGGCTCCACACATAGATTCCCTCCTCTGTCGTTGAGTGGGCCAACCCTTTCCCTGGTTACCCTCTTGCGCTTTATATACGTATAAAAAGCCTTTGGATTCTCCTTAATCCTGTTTGCCAATGACTTTTCATGACCTCTTTTAGCCCTCCTGACACCTTGCTTAAGTTCCTTCCCACTGTCTTTATATTCCTCAAGGGCTTCGTCTGTTCCCAGCCTTCTAGCCCTTACGAATGCTTCCTTTTTCTTTTTGACTAGGCTCACAATATCCCTCGTTAACCAAGGTTTCCGAAACTTGCCAAACTTATCCTTCTTCCTCACAGGAACATGCTGGTCCTGGATTCTAATCAACTGATGTTTGAAAGACTCCCACGTCAGATGTTGCTTTACCCTCAAACAGCCACCCCCAATTTAAATTCTTCAGTTCTTGCCTAATATTGTTATAATTAGCCTTCCCCCAATTTAGCACCTTCACCCGAGGACTACTCTTATCCTTATCAACAAGTACCTTAAAACTTACAGAATTATGGTCACTGTTCCCGAAATGCTCCCCTACTGAAACTTCGACCACCTGGCCGGGCTCATTCCCCAATACCAGGTCCAGTACGGCCCCATCCCTAGTTGGACTATCTACATATTGTTTCAAGCAGCTCTCCTGGATGCTCCTTACAAATTCTGCCCCATCCGAGCCCCTAGCACTAAGTGAGTCCCAGTCAATATAGGGGAAATTAAAATCACCCACCACTACAACCCTGTTACCTTTACATCTTTCCAAAATCTGTCTACACATCTGCTCCTCTACCTCCCGCTGGCTGTTGGGAGGCCTGTAATAAACCCCCAACATCGTGACTGCACCCTTCCTATTCCTGAGCTCCACCATATTGCTTCGCTGCATGACCCCTCCGAGGTGTCCTCCCACAATACAGCTGTGATATTCTCCTTAACCAGTAATGCAACTCCCCCCACCCCTTTTCCATCCCCCTCTATCCCGCCTGAAGCTTCTAAATCCCGGAACATTTAGCTGCCAATCATGTCCTTCCCTCAATCAAGTCTCTGTAATAGCAACAACATCATAATTCCAAGTACTAATCCAAGCTCTAAGTTCATCTGCCTTCCCTGTTATACTTCTCACATTCAAACAAATGCACTTCAGACCACCAGTCCCGCTGTTCTCCGCAACATCTCCCTGCCTGCTCTTCCTCTTCGTCTTACTGGCCTTATTTACTAGTTCCCCCTCATTTATTTCACCTGCTGTCCTACTGCTCTGGTTCCCACCCCCCTGCCACACTAGTTTATGCTTCTAGATAACCAGGGGCTCTAGGTTTGGCAGTACCACCCTTTTTCTTTGTGGGGATATATCTACATTGTGTTCGTAGAATCTCGCTTTTGAATGCCTCCCACTGGTTTGCCACTGATTTCCTTCAAGTAACTGTACCCAGTCCACTTTCACCAGATCACCTCTCAGCTTCATAAAATTTGCCTTCCCCCAGTTTAGAACTTTTGCACCTGTTCTATCTTTTCCCTTTTCCATAATAATGTTAAATCTAACTGTATTATGGTCACTATCTCCAAAATGGTCACCCACTTCATCCCCTTGCCCAGCTTCATTTCCTAAGACTAAATCTAGAATTGCACCCTCTCTCGTTGGGCTTGTCATGTGCTGGCTATAAAAGTTCTCTTGAATGCAGTTCAAGAATTTTGTGCCCACTGTTTGTATCCCAGTTGATATTGGGGTAGTTGAAATCCCCAACTATTATTGCCCTATTTTTATTGCGCTCAGCAATTTGCCTACATATTTGTTCTTCTATCTCCCTCTCACTATTTGGGGGTCTATAGTACACTCCTAGTAGTGTGGCTGCCCCTTTTTTATTTCTGATCTCCACCCATATGGCCTCATTTGCTCATTCATTTAGCATAACATCCTTCCTCACAGCTGTAATTGATTCGTTAATCAATAATGCTACACCCCTCCTTTTTTATCCCCCTCTCTATCCCACCTGAAAACTCTATATCCAGAGATGTTGAGCTGCCATTTTTGCCCCTTCTTACGACCAGGTGAGAAAGAGGTCTAGGGGTCCCTTTCAGCCTTCACCTGGTCTTACTGGAACAGGGTTTTATTTTTTTAAACACACTGTCTTTTTAGCTTCCCTTTGGTGAATCCTTGTTCACCACTTTCCAATTATAAGGCAAAGAAATGAGCACAAACAGGCTTTCTTAGGTTTAAAGAAGAAAAATGAAAAAATATTAAACTTCAACTCTAATTCGGTTAATGCTTACGGATACACGATGTGCCCACGTTAGCATGCATACGCGATACACACATGCAGATAGGGACAGAAAAGAGAAGAAAAAATGAAGTGGAAAAGTTTGAGGCAATCTCTGAAGCATTTACAGGTCTTCGAGCTCACTCTATAGTCCTTGCTTGTAGGTAGATCTTGCTTTTCGTTGGGGCCCAGTATTCTTCTTAAACCTTGTTCACTGTCGGAGACTTTTCTCTCTTGGGGCTCATGTGTCTTCAATGGATTCCGAAGCTGGAGAGAAAGAGATGGGAGCAGACGAGATAGAGATGTTCTCAGTCCAGGAGCAAAACTGCCTCTGCCAGTTCAAACACTGTCTCTACTACATAAAACTCCCCATGTTGGCCAGCAGGGTGGTCACGTGACCGACTGGTTTGACCAGGTCTGTTCTGTGTATTGTATGGGAGTAGGGGATAGCTGCTTGGTTCCAACACTGTCTGTTAATATGCAAAGATATCTTTCCAGCCAATGGGCCTGGCAACTCCTTGTAACAGGCCTTCTCTTCTTCCCAGCAACAATTTGAAACTTAATGACCATGTGGCGAAATTAATGTACCTCATTCTTGGCAGGTGGGGGCCTGCATGACACATTCACACACACATTTGAGGAGAGGCGCATTTCATTAAAAGGGTTGAGAGAAAATAAAATTTAGATTTAGATTTCGAAATACAGCACTGAAACAGGCCCTTCGGCCCACCATTAACCACCCATTTATACTAATCCTACACTAATCCCATATTCCTACCACATCCTCACCTGTCCCTATATTCCCCTACCACCTACCTATACTAGGGGCAATTTATAATGGCCAATTTACCCATCAACCTGCAAGTCTTTTGGCTTGTGGGAGGAAACTGGAGCACCCAGAGGAAACCCACGCAGGCACAGGGAGAACTTGCAAACTCCACACAGGCAGTACCCAGAATTGAACCCGGGTCGCTGGAGCTGTGAGGCTGCGGTGCTAACCACTGCGCCACTGTGCTGCCCTAAGATACAGAAAACCATGCATTTTTCTCATTCATTCCCATTCATTCATAAATCCTAAAGCTTATTAAAATTGACTTTTCTGGGTGCCAGTACTTCTTTAACTTCCCTTTTTGGCATCCCAGTAACCATGTGGTTCTTTGGGGAGATTTTCTTCAGTTTGCCCATTGTCATGACTGCCTAGGGTCTTTTTTTCTACTGAGGTCTTTTTTTTCAGGAGAGTTAGTAGTTGGTGAGTCTGTCCTGAACTCTCTTTCAGTGCTTTGCTGAGTCATGCAAAGGCTTTTAACTTCAGGGGATGAGTGGTTCCCTTTTTCTCTGACTGTGAGGGAGGATTCTTTGTTAATCTCCCCTTTGTTCTCTGGGACACTCCTGCCTGCAGGTATTTGTGCAGACTCTGCTGCATTCCCCTGTGGCATTTCAAATGGGTGAGGCATCACCTTCACAGTTTCAGTGCCTCCTAGAGATCTTTCATTGACTCTGCAGGTTCCTGTAAATGCTGTTAGCAACGATGGTGGGGTGCTTCTAGTGTCTGCATTTCTTTGGCAGATGCGGGGTCTAACTTTTTACCTTTTTCGGGGTTGGCTGACTGGACAGTAGGGGTTTTCCCCCTATTCCTCCCAGACTTCCTTTAACCTGCCCTCTTGGTCACTTTTTCCCCTTCCATTTCTAAACTTTTGCCAGCCTTATGCCTGCCTGACCCCTTTTGTTCTCAGTGGGGGCACTTACAGTTCAGGTTCTCAGTGGGGACACTGCTAGGGGATCCTCCTAACACCAGTACAGGACTTAGGGGTGCAGGTTTCACTGTAGGTTGGGGTTTCCCCTCAAACTGGCACATATGGCAGCTCCTGCAGGACTCCACCACATCTTTGTGGAGTGTTGGCCAGTCAAACTGCTATCTTATGAGGGCTTTGGTCTTTCATATACCAGCATGTAGTCTCGTGGGCCCTTCTTAATATAAGATGACCAAAAATGCTATCCTGAGCGCATATCAGCTGGTACCAGAGGCATACCGTCAAAAATTCTGAACGCTCCGAAAGCAACCTGAACAAACTTACACCAAGTTCGAAAGGGTTACAACTCGCTTTCGATCGATGGATGAGCTTAAGATAGACCCATCTTTGAAAATCTCAGAGAGGTAATCCTTCTAGAGGAGTTCAAAAACTCACTTCCCCTTTCCATAAAAACACAAGTGGAGGAATAAAAGGTTCCAAGAGCCAGGCAGACCACAACACTGGTTAATGATTATACACTTGTCCACAAGCCATTGCCCCAAGGGACATCCTTCCCTAGTCACCTGCAAAAACCTGAAAAGGATGGAAGGTGGGAGGGTCATAGGAAGCTATAGGAACATAGGAGCAGGAGTAGGCCATTCAGCCCTTTGGGCCTGCTCTGCCATTGTAGATTATCTGCCTCAGTGCCATATTCTCGCACATTCCCCATATCCCTTGATGTCATTGGCAACTAGGAATCTATCGATCTCTGTCTTGAACTATCTCAGTAACTGAGCTTCCACCACCCTCTGGGGCAGAGAATTCCAAAGATTCAGCACCCTCTGAGTGAAGAAGTTCCTCCTCATCTCAGTCCTAAATGGCCTGCCCTTTATTCTGAGATTGTGTCCCTTAGTTCTAGACCCCACAGCCAGGGGAAAGATCCTTTCTTCAACTACCCTGTCTATCCCTGTAAGTATTTTGTATTTTTCCAAGAGATTGCCTTTCATTCTTCTAAACTCCAAAGAATACAGGCCCAGTATCCTCAATCTCTCCTCATAGGACAATCCCACTATCCCAGGAATCAGTCTGGTGAACCTCCACTGCACTCCCTCTATGGCAAGTATATCCTTCCTCAGGCAAGGGGACCAGAACTGCACACATTATTCAAGGTGTGACCTCACCAATGCTTTGTACAATTGAGGCAAGACTTCTTTGTTCCTGTACTCAAATCCTCTTGCAATAAAGGCTAACATACCAGTTGCCTTCCTAATTGCTTGCCACCCCCACCCACCCTCCTCCCCGGCACCGGATTGAGAGGCTGGCGGCTGCTGATCTCTGCTTGTTCCAGGTCCCGTTTACCGGGTGGTGGTGGCACCCCTCCACCGCCTTTGTTCGGCGGAGAGTTTCATCTGTTGACTTTTTTTTATTAAAATAAATCCACCCAGTTTGTATTGCTTGCTGCACCTGCATGCTAGCTTTCAGTGACTTATGAACAAGGACACCTAGGGCCCTTTGGACATCAACACTTCCCAATCTCTCACCATTGAGGAAATATTATGCATCTCCATTCCTCCTTCCAAAGTGAATAACCTAACACTTTATCCACATTATATTCCATCCGCCATGTTCTTGTTCATTCACTCAGCCTGTTCAAATCCTCTTGAAGCCTCTTTGCATCCTCTTCACAACTCACATTCCCACCAAGTTTGGAAATATTACAATTGGTTCCCACATCCAAATCATTGATTGTGAGGAGGGAAAGCTGGAAACACAGCAAGCCCTCCGCAGGCCAAAGAGGACTGTGCTGAGAACAGGAGTGATGCCCGAAAGCCTGTATGTTTCCATTGTAACAAGGCAGATCACCTTTGAGATGACTGCTTGAAGTCACGGGAAAACCCGTAGGATTATTCAACATACACGGGACCAGTGCAGGAAAAGGGACCCTGATGGAAAGCAATGGCTGTGGCTCTAACTGCAGCAGTAAAACACAGTAAACATACTACTGTGAGTGTGGGAGAAATTTTTAAAATCCCTGAGAGCTACCAGGATTTTGTGTCCAAAGGAAATGTGATCCCATAACCCTCAAGTGAGGCGAATAAGCCCATAGTCATACTTAGGGCTACAGGGAATACCCAATCCTTTCTGCTGGGAAAAGGCATAAACCTTCCCCCAGAGAGTGTATTGAATGCCAGAGTATTAGAAAATGGTATCAGGGGAGGGCATATGCTCATACCTTTATATCGGGTGCACCTGGAATGCAACCTTATTGCAGGACCAGTATCCATGGGAATTGTCCCTGGTTTACCTGTGAATGGGGTTGAACTGCTCCTGGGTAATGATCTGGTGGGGGCGAAGGTAGTAGTTTCCCCAGTAGTCTTAGAGGGACCGAATGAGATCAGAGAAACAGAGCAGTTAGGGAGAACATAGAACATAGAACATTACAGCGCAGTACAGGCCCTTCAGCCCTCGATGTTGCGCCGACCTGTGAAACCATCTGACCTACACTATTCCATTTTCATCCATATGTCTATCCAATGACCACTTAAATGCCCTTAAAGTTGGCGAGTCTACTACTGTTGCAGGCAGGGCGTTCCACGCCCCTACTACTCTCTGTGCAAAGAAACTACCTCTGACATCTGTCCTATATCTATCACCCCTCAACTTAAAGCTATGTCCCCTCGTGTTTGCCATCACCATCCGAGGAAAAAGGCTCTCACTATCCACCCTGTCCAACCCTCTGATTATCTTATATGTCTCTATTAAGTCACCTCTCCTCCTCCTTCTCTCTAACGAAAACAACCTCAAGTCCCTCAGCCTTTCCTCGTAAGACCTTCCCTCCATACCAGGCAACATCTTAGTAAATCTCCTCTGCACCTTTTCCAAAGCTTCCACATCCTTCCTATAATGTGGTGACCAGAACTGCACGCAATACTCCAGGTGCGGTCGCACCAGAGTTCTGTACAGCTGCAGCATGACCTCGTGGCTCCTAAACTCGATCCCCCTACTAATAAAAGCTAACACACCATATGCCTTCTTAACAGCTCTATTAACCTGGGTGGCAACTTTCAGGGATTTATGTACCTGGGCACCAAGCTTTTTTTTAGTTTCGGTGACTGCAGCTTTGATAGTAACGGAGGTGCGTGAGCGGGCTTACAGCTGTGAAGTCAATTTCTGTGTAAGTTTAAAAGTGAATTCCCTTTTGTTTTCGGAGGACCAGGGGACTGCTGGGTAAGTAAAAAGTATATATTTGTGTGGTGGCTGTACCCGAGACACTACACGTGTAGTGTCTCCCACCCACCCTCCTCCTCTAACCAAAAAAAAGGACTCTGGTGTGTTGATAAGGTAAGCTTTTTATTTTAGAAGTTCTGTCCGTTGGATTGCTAACCTAACAAGTTTTGACTTTTTGTTTTTGCTTTTTCAGTAGATTTGTTGGGAATTTGGAATAGTGGGAATGGAGGTTAAGGCAGTTGTTTGTTCCTCCTGCAGAATGTGGGAGGTAAGGGTCGCCACGAGTGTCCCTGCTGACTGCATCTGTGGGAAGTGCACCCAACTCCAGCTCCTCGAGAACCGCATTAGGGAACTGGAGCTGGAGTTGGATGAACTTCGGATCATTCGGGAGGCGGAGGAGGTTATTGAGAGGAGTTATGGGGAGGTAGTCACACCTCAGGTAAAAGAAGTAGGTAGATGGGTTACCGTCAGGGGAAGGAGAGGGAACCAGCAGGCAGTGCAGGGATCCCCTGTGGCCGTTTCCCTCAACAACAGGTATACCGTTTTGGATACTGTTGCGGGGGACGACTTACCAGGGGTAAGCAATGGGGTACAGGTATCTGGCACAGAGTCTGTCCCTGTTGCTCAGAAGGGAAGGGGGAAGAGGAGCAGAACATTAGTCATTGGGGACTCCATAGTTAGGGGAACAGATAGGAGGTTCTGTGGGAACGAGAGAGACTCACGGTTGGTATGTTGCCTCCCAGGTGCCAGGGTTCGTGATGTCTCGGATCGTGTTTTTGGGATCCTTAAGGGGGAGGGGGAGCAGCCCCAAGTCGTGGTCCACATAGGCACCAACGACATAGGTAAGAAGAGAGATGGGGATTTAAGACAGAAATTCAGGGAGCTAGGGTGGAAGCTTAGAGCGAGAACAAACAGAGTTGTTATCTCTGGGTTGTTGCCCGTGCCACGTGATAGCGAAGCGAGGAATAGGGAGAGAGAGGAGTTGAACACGTGGCTGCAGGGATGGTGCAGGAGGGAGGGTTTTGGTTTCCTGGATAATTGGGGCTCTTTCTGGGGTAGGTGGGACCTCTACAAACAGGATGGTCTTCACCTGAACCAGAGGGGTACCAATATCCTGGGGGGGAGATTTGCTAGTGCTCTTCGGGGGGGGTTTAAACTAATTCAGCAGGGGAATGGGAACCTAAATTGTAGTGCCAGTGTACAGGATGTTGAGAGTAGTGAGGTCAGGGATATGGTTACAAGGACGCAAGAGGGCACTGGCAAGCAAGAACCTGGTTTAAAGTGTGTCTACTTCAACGCCAGGAGCATCCGGAATAAGGTGGGTGAGCTTGCAGCATGGGTTGGTACCTGGGATCTCGATGTTGTGGCCATTTCGGAGACATGGGTAGAGCAGGGGCAGGAATGGATGTTGCAGATTCCGGGATTTAGATGTTTCAGTAAGAACAGAGAAGATCGTAAAAGAGGGGGGGGGTGTGGCATTGTTAATCAAGGAGAGTATTACAGTGACAGAAAGGACGTTTGAGGACTCGTCTACTGAGGTAGTATGGGCCGAGGTTAGAAACAGGAGAGGTGAGGTTACCCTGTTGGGAGTCTTTTATAGACCTCCGAATAGTTCCAGAGATGTAGAGGAAAGGATAGCAAAGATGATTCTCGACAGGGGCGAGAGTAACAGGGTAGTTGTTATGGGGGACTTTAACTTTCCAAATATCGACTGGAAATACTATAGTTCGAGTACTTTAGATGGGTCAGTTTTTGTCCAGTGTGTGCAGGAGGGTTTTCTGACACAGTATGTAGACAGGCCAACCAGGGGCGATGCCACATTGGATTTGGTACTGGGAAATGAACCCGGCCAGGTGTTAGATTTAGATGTAGGTGAGCACTTTGGTGATAGTGATCACAATTCGGTTAGGTTTACCTTAGCGATGGGCAGGGACAGGTATATACCGCAGGGCAAGAATTATAGCTGGGGGAAAGGAAATTATGATGCGATTAGGCAAGATTTAGGATGCGTAGGATGGGGAAGGAAATTGCAGGGGATGGGAACAATCGAAATGTGGAGCTTATTCAAGGAGCAGCTACTGCGTGTCCTTGATAAGTATGTACCTGTGAGGCAGGGAGGAAGTTGTCGAGCGAGGGAGCCGTGGTTTACTAAAGAAGTTGAAGCGCTTGTCAAGAGGAAGAAGAAGGCTTATGTTAGGATGAGACGTGAAGGCTCAGTTAGGGCGCTTGAGAGCTACAAGCTAGCCAGGAAGGATCTAAAGGGAGAGCTAAGAAGAGCAAGGAGAGGACACGAGATCTCACTGGTGGATAGGATCAGGGAAAACCCTAAGGCTTTCTATAGGTATATCAGGAATAAAAGAATGACTAGAGTTAGATTAGGGCCAATCAAGGATAGTAGTGGGAAGTTGTGTGTGGAATCAGAGGAGATAGGGGAAGTGTTAAATGAATATTTTGCGTCAGTATTTACAGTAGAGAAAGAAAATGTTGTTGAGAATACTGAGATTCAGGCTACTAGGCTAGATGGGATTGAGGTTCACAAGGAGGAGGTGTTATCAATTTTGGAAAGTGTGAAAATAGATAAGTCCCCTGGGCCAGATGGGATTTATCCTAGGATTCTCTGGGAAGCTAGGGAGGAGATTGCAGAGCCTTTGTCCTTGATCTTTATGTCGTCATTGTCGACAGGAATAGTGCCGGAAGACTGGAGGATAGCAAATGTTGTCCCCTTGTTCAAGAAGGGGAGTAAAGACAGCCCTGGTAATTATAGACCTGTGAGCCTTACTTCAGTTGTAGGTAAAATGTTGGAAAAGGTTGTAAGAGACAGGATTTATAATCATCTTGTAAAGAATAAGTTCATTAGCGATAGTCAGCTCGGTTTTGTGACTGGTAGGTCGTGCCTCACAAACCTTATTGAGTTTTTCGAGAAGGTGACCAAACAGGTGGATGAGGGTAAAGCAGTGGATGTGGTGTATATGGATTTCAGTAAGGCGTTTGATAAGGTTCCCCACGGCAGGCTATTGCAGAAAATACGGAAGTATGGGGTTGAAGGTGATTTAGAGCTTTGGATCAGAAATTGGCTAGCTGAAAGAAGACAGAGGGTGGTGGTTGATGGCAAATGTTCATCCTGGAGTTTAGTTACTAGTGGTGCACCGCAAGGATCTGTTTTGGGGCCACTGCTGTTTGTCATTTTTATAAATGACCTGGAAGAGGGTGTAGAAGGGTGGGTTAGTAAATTTGCAGATGACACTAAGGTCGGTGGAGTTGTGGATAGTGCCGAAGGATGTTGTAGGGTACAGAGGGACAAAGATAGGCTGCAGAGCTGGGCTGAGAGATGGCAAATGGAGTTTAATGTGGAAAAGTGTGAGGTGATTCACTTTGGAAGGAGTAACAGGAATGCAGAGTACTGGGCTAATGGGAAGATTCTTGGTAGTGTAGATGAACAGAGAGATCTTGGTGTCCAGGTGCATAAATCCCTGAAGGTTGCTACCCAGGTTAATAGGGCTGTTAAGAAGGCATATGGTGTGTTAGCTTTTATTAGTAGGGGGATCGAGTTTCGGAGCCACGAGGTCATGCTGCAGCTGTACAAAACTCTGGTGAGACCGCACCTGGAGTATTGCGTGCAGTTCTGGTCACCGCATTATAGGAAGGATGTGGAAGCTATGGAAAGGGTGCAGAGGAGATTTACTAGGATGTTGCCTGGTATGGAGGGAAGGTCTTACGAGGAAAGGCTGAGGGACTTGAGGTTGTTTTCGTTGGAGAGAAGGAGGAGGAGAGGTGACTTAATAGAGACATATAAGATAATCAGAGGGTTAGATAGGGTGGATAGTGAGCGTCTTTTTCCTCGGATGGTGATGGCAAACACGAGGGGACATAGCTTCAAGTTGAGGGGTGATAGATATAGGACAGATGTGAGAGGTAGTTTCTTTACACAGAGAGTAGTAAGGGCGTGGAACGCCCTGCCTGCAGCAGTAGTAGATTCGCCAACTTTAAGGGCATTTAAGTGGTCATTGGATAGACATATGGATGAAAATGGAATAGTGTAGGTCAGATGGTTTCACAGGTCGGCGCAACATCGAGGGCCGAAGGGCCTGTACTGCGCTGTAATGTTCTAATTCTAAAAAAAAAGATCTCTCTGCTCATCTACACTACCAAGAATCTTCCCATTAGCCCAGTATTCTGCATTCCTGTTACTCCTTCCGAAGTGAATCACCTCACACTTTTCCGCATTAAACTCCATTTGCCATCTCTCAGCCCAGCTCTGCAGCCTATCTATGTCCCTCTGTAACCTACAACATCCTTCGGCACTATCCACAACTCCACCGACCTTCGTGTCATCCGCAAATTTACTAACCCACCCTTCTACACCCTGATCCAGGTCATTTATAAAAATGACAAACAGCAGTGGCCCCAAAACAGATCCTTGCGGTACACCACTAGAAACTATACTCCAGGATGAACATTTACCATCAACCACCACCCTCTGTCTTCTTTCAGCTCGCCAATTTCTGATCCAAAACACTAATTCACCTTCAATCCCATACTTCTGTATTTTCTGCAATAGCCTACCGTGGGGAACTTTATCAAACGCCTTACTGAAATCCATATAGACCACATCCACGGCTTTACCCTCATCCACCTGTTTGGTCACCTTGTCAAAAAACTCAATAAGGTTTGTGAGGCACGACCTACCCTTCACAAAACCGTGCTGACTATCTCTAATGAACTTATTCTTTTCAAGATGATTATAAATCCTATCTCTTATAACCTTTTCCAACATTTTACCCACAACCGAAGTAAGGCTCACAGGTCTATAATTACCAGGGCTGTCTCTACTCCCCTTCTTGAACAAGGGGACAACATTTGCTATCCTCCAGTCTTCCGGCACTATTCCTGTCGACAATGACGACATAAAAATCAAGGACAAAGGCTCTGCAATCTCCTCCCTGGCTTCCCAGAGAATCCTAGGATAAATCCCATCTGGCCCAGGGGACTTATCTATTTTCACACTTTCCAAAATTGCTAACACCTCCTCCTTGTGAACCTCAATCCCATCTAGCCTAGTAGCCTGAATCTCAGTATTCTCCTCGACAACATTTTCTTTCTCCACTGTAAATACTGACGAAAAATATTCATTTAACACTTACCCTATCTCCTCCGATTCCACACACAACTTCCCACTACTATCCTTGATTGGCCCTAACCTATCTCTAGTCATTCTTTTATTCCTGATATACCTCTAGAAAGCCTTAGGGTTTTCTTTGATCCTATCCGCCAATGACTTCTCATGTCCTCTCCTTGCTCTTCTTATCTCTCCCTTTAGATCCTTCCTGGCTAGCTTGTAACTCTCAAGCGCCCTAACTGAGCCTTCACGTCTCATCCTAACATAAGCCTTCTTCTTCCTGTTGACAAGCTCTTCAACTTCCTTAGTAAACCACGGCTCCCTCGCTCGACAACTTCCTCCCTGCCTCACAGGTACATACTTATCAAGGACACGCAGTAGCTGCTCCTTGAATAAGCTCCACATTTCGATTGTGCCCATCCCCTGCAGTTTCCTTCCCCATCCTACGCATCCTAAATCTTGCCTAATCGCATCATAATTTCCTTTCCCCCAGCTATAATTCTTGTCCTGCTGTATATGCCTGTCCCTGCCCATCGCTAAGGTAAACCTAACCGAATTGTGATCACTATCACCAAAGTGCTCACCAACTTCTAAATCTAACACCTGGCCGGGTTCATTACCCAGTACCAAATCCAATGTGGCATCGCCCCTGGTTGGCCTGTCTACATACTGTGTCAGAAAACCCTCCTGCACACACGGGACAAAAACAGACCCATCTAAAGTACTCGAACTATAGTATTTCCAGTCAATATTTGGAAAGTTAAAGTCCCCCATAACCACTACCCTGTTACTCTCGCTCCTGTCAAGAATCATCTTTGCTATCCTTTCCTCTACATCTCTGGAACTATTTGGAGGGCTATAGAAAACTCCCAACAGGGTGACCTCTCCTCTCCTGTTTCTAACCTCGGCCCAGACTACCTCAGTAGACGAGTCCTCAAACGTCCTTTCTGCAGCTGTAATACTTTCCTTGATTAACAATGCCACACCCCCCCCTCTTTTACCCTCTTCTCTGTTCTTAGTGAAACATCTAAATCCCGGAACCCGCAACATCCATTCCTGTCCCTGCTCTACCCATGTCTCTGAAGGTCCGGTATGTTCCCTGACACTATGGTGACCTGGTTCATGGCCAAACAAGCTCTGTCCGTGGAGGCTGAATGGGCACTGCAGACAGATGACCCTCCTGTCTGGTCATCCGAAACCTTTCTCAGGAATTTAGAGGAACCAAAGGACGTGTTAAGCAGGGCTTCCTTGGTTGAGGCCCAGCAAGCCAACACAGCGTTTAAAAGTTAGCACAGACTGTCCAAACTGAAGCTGAAGCAGAGGGAGTTCCGGAGTGTTACTATTTAAAGGATGAGGTGATGAGGAAGTGAAAACCTCCTCACAGACCTGCAGATGAAGAGAGGACAGTGGTTCACTAGGTAGTGGTGCCGCCGAGGTACCATAGGGAAATACTGGGAAAAGTCCATGAGATTCCAGTGGCAGGACATGTTGGTATCAGAAAACCCCAAGCCCACGTAAGACAGCATTTTCACTGGCCACAACTCCACAAGGATGTGGTGGAGTTCTGTAAGACTTGCCACACGTGCCAGGTTGTGGAGAGGCCTCAATCTGCAATAAAACCTGCACCCCTAATTCCCATACTGGCTTGTGGGGCCCCTGCTGGAAACAAGAGGGGATTACCAATATCTGCTCATCATTATGGATGTGGCTACCCAATTTCCAGAGGCTATCCCTCTAAGAACTATCTCTGCCAAAGTAGTGGTGGAGGGGTTAACCCAATTCTTCACCCGATATGGGTTGCCTGCTGAGATCCAGTCGGATCAGGGCACAAACTTTATGTCCAGCATTTTTCAAAAGATCTTGGGGAAAAGCTGGGCATATCCCAGCTAAAGTCCTCAGCCTATCACCCACTGTCACAAGGGGCTTTGTCTTTAGGGTCTGGCGATATGCTTCAATGATCAGGGCATACTGCTATGAGTACCCCAAGGACCGGGACAAAGAGCTGGGATTTCTTCTGTTTGTCGTTAGGGACTCACCCAATGAGTCCACTGGCTTTAGTCCCTTTGAATTAGTTTATGAACACAGGGTGAGAGGCCCTCTTAAACTAATCAAGGACAGGTTTCTGGGATCCAGCGATGAATCTTCCCGTTAGTCTACATCTTCATGTTCCGAATACGGCTCACAAGAGTCTGTGTGGTGGCTCATGACCATCGAAAAACCTCCCAGACAGCCATGAAAAGGCAGGCAGATAAACATGCCAAGGCCGGAACATTTTGGCTCATGTGTTAGTGTTACTATCAATACAGGCAGAACGTTGAAGGCCCAGTTCAGTGACCCTTACAGAGTAGTAAAGAGGTTTAGTGCGGTGAATTATTTAATCGACACCCCAGACCGCAGGAAAAAGCAAAGGCTGTGCCACATTTTTTAAAAATTCGTTTTTGTAGGATGTGGGCGTTGCTGGCTAGGCCAGCATTTGTTGCCCATCCCTAATTGCCTTTGAACTGAGTGGCTTGCTAGGCCACCTCAGAGGGCATTACTGTAGGTCCGCAGTCACATGTAGGCCAGACCAGGTAAGGATGGCAGATTTCCTTCCCTAAAGGACATTAGTGAACCAGATGGATTTTTACAACAATTGGCATTGGTTTCATGGTCATCATTAGACTAGCTTTTTCATTCCAGATTTATTATTCAAATTCAAATTTCACCATCTGCCGTGGTGGGATTCAAACCCATGTCCCCAGAGCATTAGCCTGGGCTCTGGATTACTAGTCCAGTGACATTACCACTACGCTACTGCCACCCCATCAATATGTTAAAATGGTATCACAGCTGGGAAAGGGACAAACAAGCCTAGGTCTGTCAGGAAAGAGGAGGGCAAAAGGGACAGTGAGGACGAGTTAGAGGGAGGCCTGGAGGATTCCCAAATCGAATCCCCTACCTTTCGGTTAGCTAACACTGAAATGTTAGGAAATTAGACACTGTACTCTCCTATCTAAACACAGAACAGAGAGAAGACCTAACCAGGCTGCTCACAATGATTAAAGAGATCTGCAGGGACAAACCAGGGTGCACAACCCTAACCTGACACCATGTGGATATAGGAGAAACCCCTCCTGTAAAACAAAATCTCTATCGCCTATGCCCCGGAAAACTGACCCAGGTTCAGGAGGAAATCCAGTCAATGTTGGATCACAAGCTGATTGAGCCTCGTCAGAGCAGCTGGAGGTGCCCAGTTATGCTGGTGCCTGAGCCCGATGGCTCAACAAGGCTCTGCATTGATTAGAGGAAAGTTAATGCAGTGACCAGAGCTGACTCCTACCCAATTCCCTGCCTGGAAGACTGTATCGATAGGTTGGGAAACACCATCTACATAACAAAAATAGACTTGTTAAAAGGATAGTGACAGGTTCCCTTAACCACCTGAGCTAAAGAGATCTCGGCTTTTGTCCTCCCAGAAGGCTTATTCCAGTGCTGGGTGATGCCATTTGGTTTAAGAAATGCCCCAGCCGCCTTCCAAAGGCTGATGAACCAGGTAGTGGCCGACCTGCCCAACTGTGTAGTGTACCTGGATGATCTATTAGTATACAGTGACACGTGGGGTGTAGGGGGGAGGCGGGGGCACCGAGACTAGTTAGAAGCCCACTTCTGAAGGTTACAGTCGGCTGACCAAGTGGCAAATCTTGCAAAGAGCAAGTTCGCTAAAGCTTAGGTAACTACCTAGGGCACGTTGTAGGTTAAGGGCAAGCGCTCTCCTGAACAGAGAAAGGTCAGGCGCTGATGGATTTTCCCATCCCCGCGACCAAACGGGAAATAATGCAATTTTTGAGGATGTGTGGGTTTTACCACAAGTTCGTCCCAAACTTCAGCAGAATAGCCGCCCCACTGACAGACGTATTCTGGAAAAGAGCAAAGGTATTATGGTCAGGGAGGTGCCAAACAGCTTTCGAGAGGTTGAAAGCTATCTTAACTGACAAACTAGTGCTGGCAGCTCCAAACTTTAATAAACCATTTAAAGTGGCAGTTAATGCTAGTGACCTAGGGGTAGGTACCAACCTGCTCCAAGATGATGAGTCAGGCATTGAGAGATCAGTTGGGTACTTCTCCAAAAAGTTAAACAGACTTTAAAGGAGATACTCTATTGTGTAGAAGGAAAATTTGGGACTGTTACTGGTTCTCAAGCACCTTGAGATATACGTTCAAAATGGATATAGACAGCATAGCTTTTACTGACCACAATCCTCTGACATTTGTGGAGAAATTCAAAATCCAGAATGCTAGGCTATTTCAATGGAGCCTGGTTTTTCAACCCTACCACCTAAAGATTACTCACAATTGCTGGACAAAAAAACAATGTGATAGGTGATGCTTTATCCAGAGTTTAACTCAGCACCACATCATCCCGGATGAAAATAAACCAGAGCATGTGTGAGATTGAGAAATGAGTGTTTTAGGATGATTGGGTGTGTACAATTTTCTTTTTTTAATTATGACCTTATAATGAATTGCTCCTATTGTCACAATTCATTCCACGTGATAAGAAGGTGTCACGGAAACGTGCCATGCCGAATGCTGACTTTCTAATCCACCCTTTGGAAAACTGAATTAAATTTTTTAAAAAGAAAAAGAAACAGATAAAAGGTGACTTTGCTAGCAGCTTAGATGGCCATAGCAATTTGCACCACTATACCCTGCATTCCAATGCATCGAGGTGGAAACGAGTTGTTTAGATTAGATTAGAGATACAGCACTGAAACAGGCCCTTCGGCCCACCGAGTCTGTGCCGACCATCAACCACCCATTTTATACTAATCCTACACTAATCCCATATTCCCAACAAACATCCCCACCTGTCCCTATATTTCCCTACCACCTACCTATACTAGTGACAATTTATAATGGCCAATTTACCTATCAACCTGCAAGTCTTTTGGCTTGTGGGAGGAAACCGGAGCACCCGGAGAAAACCCACGCAGACACAGGGAGAACTTGCAAACTCCACACAGGCAGTACCCGGAATCGAACCCGGGTCCCTGGAGCTGTGAGGCTGCGGTGCTAACCACTGCGCCACTGTGCCGCCCTGGGCAGAGTTGTCTGCCCAGACCCCTCAAGAACAATGACCTGGTGAATTTGAGTGAACCAACTATCCTGCTTCCATTAGCAAGACATTACGGCAATCACTTGGAACATTACACTGGTAAAGGCGAACCACTCAAAGCTAATCACTTGAACAATGGGACCCTGGTTGAGAGAAGGGAATTTATAGACATGAACTGATTAAGTTGCAAGAGGGAATACACACTGACAGCCACCACGTTGAATCACTGAGTGAGTCATGTGACAGGCCCACCATCTATGTGTTTAAGCTGGTGTTTTCTCTGCAGCAACCGTGTCATGAACAGATGAGAACCAATTGTAAATTGTGTTTTGTGCACTTGGGTATTATTGTCAACTGCCATTTTATACAGCATGTTTAAGTTTTTACTCCTGTGTTCCAATTGTTAAAATGGAAGATGGAGATCAGGTGGGACAGCTACTTGAAGGGGTCCAGTCACAGGACACAGAAACCACCTTTTTCAGCCTGCCTGGATTTGAAACTATAGCAATTGAGGGATCATCTCGTTCAGAAGCCACAGCTGCCTGAAGCTGCACACTTCTCTCGAAGGCCTTCCAGAAAGAAAATTAAAAAGAAGACAATCTGCAAAAACAGCAAGAAAACCTGCTTTCTGCTAGTTTCCTCTCTGTCTAAAAAAAAGGTGACTTCAGCAATTAAGCTGCCTCCATTTATATCTGAACGCAATAAGAAGAAATGGTAAGAGAAGCAGTATTCCCAACGGCTCCTCTCCCACTCGGCCTTTCCAGTCGGTGATCTCCAGTTTGAACTTTCCATTAATTAAAAAAAGGACTCTAGTTTTAACTGAAATCCATGTTAGCTTGTTGTTGAGCTAATGTTCTATTTGGGAAATAGAAAAATTTACCAAATGTCCTTGCCTTTTTTTATGCTTTTAACCTTTCTTTGTATGTTTGTAAGTGTGCATTGCGAAGTTAATTCCCTTCCCGAGTTTAAAAGTGTGTGTTAATAAACCCTACTTCTTTGTTTTAACTCTAACAACCGTATTATTGTTACGGTCATTTACTAGTCAGGGTTTAAAGGAGAGAAAAATTCAAACATAATCTGTTTATGAGATTATAAACAGGTAGATGAGGAATTAACTCCTGAAATTGACCCATCTCCCATCGCCAGAATGGAACTGGAAAAGTTCAGGATGGAACTGGAGTTTCAGGAAAGAGAGAGAGAGGAGAGAGAAAAAGAGAGAGAAACGGTTTTCCAGATTTAAAAAAAATGGAAATGGAGCTGAAGGCTCAAGCAGAGAGAGAGGACAGCTGGAGGCTGCTAGGGAAAATCTCTCTTCACCCAGTAACTGTCCAAATCTCCCTAACCCAGAATCAGGCTTTGAGGCTCTTAAGTTTGCTACGTTCAGACCAAAATTTGAAGAGGGTTAGGTGGAATCCACTTTTGAGAAGGTAGTGGGACAGCTATGATGGCCACAAGAAATGTGGGCGCTCATAATTCAGGGTCAGATCAGGGAAGGCTCAAGAGGTCTATTCTATGCTGACCCCTGAAATGTCTGCTAATTACGAGCAGACCAAAGTTACCATCCTTAGTGCATATGAGTTCGTCCCAGAGGCATACCGCCAGCATTTCAGGAATGCTCGAAAGAAACCGGTGCAAAGTTATCTGGAATTCAAAAGGTGAAAACAAAGCGCTTGCAACTGGTGGGTCCGATCTCTGAAAATACAGCGCACCTATGAGGAATTATGCGAGCTAATATTGCTGGAGGAATTCAAAAATTGTCTACCCCACCCCCCCCCAACCTGAGAATGCACTTACAGGAGCAGAGAGTCCGTACAGATAGAGAGGTTGCAGTTGCTGCTGATAGCTATGACCTCTCACATAGGCCTGGCAACTCAGGCAGATCATTACAAAGCCACCCCCAAAAACAGTGGGAGGATAAGAAAGGACAGTAGATAGAGAGGGAGCCACACCTGGAAAGGGGAGTTCAAGCGAGGGAACAAAGAGTCCACCCCAAGCCCACAAAGAGAAACCCCAGAGACCTGTGTGCTCCCACTGCAACAAAATGGGCACTCCAGGCTCGAATGTTGGAGGTTAAAAGGAAAGTCAAGCGTCTAATAGGTCTCTGCAAGGGTGGTCCTAAGAAGGATACCCCAGTAGAGAATGGAGCAGGACCGGCAGAGGCCCTCATGGTAGAGCTTAGACCCTCTGTGAGTATTATCCTATGTGTTGCTGGACTGGACAAAATCCCTGAGAGTTACTGGAGTTTTGTCCTCAAAGGAACTGTGTCCCCCTACCTTTCCCAGATGAGCAAGTCTATTGACTGCTCAGGGATACAGGGGCAACTCAGTCCTTAATGTTAGAGAACAGCTTAAGCCATTCCCCCGAAACCTCCATGAAAGCCAAGGCCCTGATCAACGGAGTGGGAGGAGGTTACCTGTCTGTCCCTGTCCATTGGGTCCACCTACAGTGTGACCTAGTCTCAGGCCCCGTAACAGTAGGAATTGTCCCAGAGTTACCGGTAGCAGAAAGAGACTTCCTACTGGGAAATGTCTTAACTGGCAGCTAGATAATAGCAACCCCTATAATCTCAGATCAGCCCAGTGGAACCAGGGAAACCGAACAGGAGGAAATACCAGGGATCTTCCCCGATTGTGTAGTGACAGGCCAGATTAGCTGAGAGGGAATCACTGCCCCAGCTGGATGAGCCGGAGGCCAGTATAGCTGAAACTTTCAAGGACCAGTCCAAAGGGGAGGAGGTGCTCAGCCGAGCCTCCCTAATTAACACCCAGCAGGCAGATCCAGAAATACAGCGCATAGTACAGACTGCTTGTTCTGAGGCAGAGATCACCCCGAAGCCAGCCAAGTCACCAACCTCCACAGACTGTATAACCAGTTTTTATTGCTCCAGACTCTAATCTGATCAAGCTATCCTTCCCCAGTCTGTAACCTATTTTGTATGTGTGTGTGAAAGTTTAATTTATTATTTTACTTTGATCAGTTTCAGTACAATAAAGCTAAACTCTTTCTTTGTTAAATGCAAGAAAACCTGTCCAATTTGTTCTTTTTTTGATCATAGCAGGTAAATAGTTAAACATTCACTGAATTGGCAAGTATGTCCACTTTAAAAAAACAAACAAACCTGTTGTGGTCAAACAAGGAGGGAAATCCTTCGACCCCTCCTCACCTGATTGTAGCATAAAAGATCCACGGTGTTGTTTCAAAGAGCTGGGGAGTTCAGCTTCGGGTCTTGACCAATATGTTTTTGTCATCCAACACCTAAAAATATGATTGCCTGATCATTGTCACTTAGCAGTTTGTGGGATCTTGCTGTGTAACTTGGCTGCTGTGTTTCCCATATGAGAGCAGTGATTACTTCAAAAGTAGTTCCTTAGCTATAAGGAGGACATGAGACGACCTGAGTATGAATTAACCTGTGTTCTATTTTAATAGAAATCACAGTTACTGTAAAAGAAAAACACATTTTCAGGAATTTATGGAATTCCAAAAGACAGAATTCCCTCAAGGCAGCCAATCAGAACCTGGGAATAGCAACCGGAAGTTGTCAGAGACCCGGAACCAAGGTCTCAGCAGACGGAGGCGGAGGGACAGTTTGAAGGGCGCACCGCCGACTTCCGGTAGGGAAACTTCATCGATAAAAACTGTTCAACTACACGTGCAGCAAGAAAAATAGGAAGAGACTGGGGTAAGAGTGAGAGAGAGAGTGAGAGGGGCGCAAGAGGGAGAGTGGCGAGGGAGGGGGAGCTGGGGAGAGAGAGAGAGAGAGAGAGTGAGTGAGTGGCGGGGGAGAGTGGCGTGTGTCCATGTGAGGGGGAGAGGCGTGAGGGAGAGGAGGGGAGAGGGAGAGGAGGGGAGGAGGGGCGTGAGGGAGAGGAGGGGAGGAGGGGCGTGATGGAGAGGGGGGGGGAGAGGGGCGTGATGGAGAGGGGGGGGGGAGAGGGGCGTGATGGAGAGGGGGGGGGAGAGGGGCGTGATGGAGAGGGGGGGGGAGAGGGGCGTGATGGAGAGGGGGGGGGGAGAGGGGCGTGATGGAGAGGGGGGGGGAGAGGGGCGTGATGGAGAGGGGGGGGGAGAGGGGCGTGATGGAGAGGGGGGGGAGAGGGGCGTGATGGAGAGGGGGGGGGGGAGAGGGGCGTGATGGAGAGGGGAGGGGAGAGGGGAGAGGGGCGTGGGAGGGGAGAGGGGGGGGAGAGGGGCGTGGGAGGGGAGAGGGGGGGGAGAGGGGCGTGGGAGGGGAGAGGGGGGGGAGAGGGGCGTGGGGGGGGAGAGGGGCGTGATGGAGAGGGGGGGGAGAGGGGCGTGGGGGGGGAGAGGGGCGTGATGGAGAGGGGGGGGAGAGGGGCGTGGGGGGGGAGAGGGGTGTGATGGAGAGGGGGGGGAGAGGGGCGTGGGGGGGGAGAGGGGCGTGATGGAGAGGGGGGGAGAGGGGCGTGATGGAGAGGGGGGGGAGAGGGGCGTGGGGGGGGAGAGGGGCGTGATGGAGAGGGGGGGAGAGGGGCGTGATGGAGAGGGGGGGGAGAGGGGCGTGGGGGGGGAGAGGGGCGTGATGGAGAGGGGGGGAGAGGGGCGTGGGGGGGAGAGGGGCGTGATGGAGAGGGGGGGGAGAGGGGCATGGGGGGGGAGAGGGGCGTGGGGGGGGAGAGGGGCGTGATGGAGAGGGGGGCGAGAGGGGCGTGGGGGGGGAGAGGGGCGTGGGGGGGAGAGGGGCGTGATGGAGAGGGGGGGGAGAGGGGCGTGATGGAGAGGGGGGGGAGAGGGGAGAGGGGGGGGAGAGGGGCGTGGGGGGGGAGAGGGGCGTGATGGAGAGGGGGGGGAGAGGGGCGTGGGGGGGGAGAGGGGCGTGGGGGGAGAGGGGCGGGAGAGGGGCGTGATGGAGAGGGGGGGGAGAGGGGCGTGATGGAGATGGGGGGGAGAGGGGCGTGATGGAGATGGGGGGGAGAGGGGCGTGATGGAGAAGGGGGGAGAGGGGCGTGGGGGGGAGAGGGGCGTGATGGAGAGGGGCGGGAGAGGGGCGTGATGGAGAGGGGGGGGAGAGGGGCGTGATGGAGAGGGGGGGGAGAGGGGCGTGATGGAGAGGGGGGGGAGAGGGGCGTGATGGAGAGGGGCGTGATGGAGAGGGGGGGGAGAGGGGCGTGATGGAGAGGGGGGGGGAGAGGGGCGTGATGGAGAGGGGGGGGGAGAGGGGCGTGATGGAGAGGGGGGGGGAGAGGGGCGTGATGGAGAGGGGGGGGGAGAGGGGCGTGATGGAGAGGGGGGGGAGAGGGGGGGGGAGAGGGGCGTGATGGAGAGGGGGGGGAGAGGGGCGTGATGGAGAGGGGGGGGAGAGGGGCGTGATGGAGAGGGGGGGGAGAGGAGCGTGATGGAGAGGGGGGGAGAGGGGCGTGATGGAGAGGGGGGGGGAGAGGGGCGTGATGGAGAGGGGGGGGGAGAGGGGCGTGATGGGGGAGAGGGGCGTGATGGGGGAGAGGGGCGTGATGGGGGAGAGGGGCGTGATGGGGGAGAGGGGCGTGATGGGGGAGAGGGGCGTGATGGAGAGGGGGGGGGAGAGGGGGGGGGAGAGGGGGGGGAGAGGGGCGTGATGGAGAGGGGGGGGAGAGGGGCGTGATGGAGAGTGGGGGGGAGAGGGGCGTGATGGAGAGGGGGGCGAGAGGGGCGTGGGGGGGGAGAGGGGCGTGGGGGGGGAGAGGGGCGTGATGGAGAGGGGGGGGAGAGGGGCGTGGGGGGGGGAGAGGGGCGTGATGGAGAGGGGGGGGAGAGGGGCGTGGGGGGGGAGAGGGGCGTGATGGAGAGGGGGGGGGAGAGGGGCGTGGGGGGAGAGGGGCGTGATGGAGATGGGGGGGAGAGGGGCGTGATGGAGATGGGGGGGAGAGGGGCGTGATGGAGAAGGGGGGAGAGGGGCGTGGGGGGGAGAGGGGCGTGATGGAGAGGGGCGGGAGAGGGGCGTGATGGAGAGGGGGGGGAGAGGGGCGTGATGGAGAGGGGGGGGAGAGGGGCGTGATGGAGAGGGGGGGGAGAGGGGCGTGATGGAGAGGGGGGGGAGAGGGGCGTGATGGAGAGGGGGGGGAGAGGGGCGTGATGGAGAGGGGGGGGAGAGGGGCGTGATGGAGAGGGGGGGGAGAGGGGCGTGATGGAGAGGGGGGGGAGAGGGGCGTGATGGAGAGGGGGGGGAGAGGGGCGTGATGGAGAGGGGGGGGGAGAGGGGCGTGATGGAGAGGGGGGGGAGAGGGGCGTGATGGAGAGGGGGGGGAGAGGGGCGTGATGGAGAGGGGGGGGAGAGGGGCGTGATGGAGTTGGGGGGGAGAGGGGCGTGATGGAGAGGGGGGGGAGAGGGGCGTGATGGAGAGGGGGGGGAGAGGAGCGTGATGGAGAGGGGGGGGGAGAGGGGCGTGATGGAGAGGGGGGGGGAGAGGGGCGTGATGGAGAGGGGCGTGGGGGGGGAGAGGGGCGTGGGGGGGGAGAGGGGCGTGGGGGGGGAGAGGGGCGTGGGGGGGGAGAGGGGCGTGATGGGGGAGAGGGGCGTGATGGGGGAGAGGGGCGTGATGGGGGAGAGGGGCGTGATGGGGGAGAGGGGCGTGATGGGGGAGAGGGGCGTGATGGGGGAGAGGGGCGTGATGGGGGAGAGGGGCGTGATGGGGGAGAGGGGCGTGATGGGGGAGAGGGGCGTGATGGGGGAGAGGGGCGTGATGGGGGAGAGGGGCGTGATGGGGGAGAGGGGCGTGATGGGGGAGAGGGGCGTGATGGGGGAGAGGGGCGTGATGGGGGAGAGGGGCGTGATGGGGGAGAGGGGCGTGATGGGGGAGAGGGGCGTGATGGGGGAGAGGGGCGTGATGGGGGAGAGGGGGGGGGGAGAGGGGGGGGAGAGGGGCGTGATGGGGGAGAGGGGGGGGGGAGAGGGGGGGGAGAGGGGCGTGATGGAGAGGGGGGGGGAGAGGGGGGGGAGAGGGGCGTGATGGAGAGGGGGGGGAGAGGGGCGTGATGGAGAGGGGGGGGAGAGGGGCGTGATGGAGAGGGGGGGGGAGAGGGGCGTGATGGAGAGGGGGGGGGAGAGGGGCGTGATGGAGAGGGGGGGGGAGAGGGGCGTGATGGAGAGGGGCGTGGGGGGGGAGAGGGGCGTGGGGGGGGAGAGGGGCGTGGGGGGGGAGAGGGGCGTGGGGGGGGAGAGGGGCGTGATGGGGGAGAGGGGCGTGATGGGGGAGAGGGGCGTGATGGAGAGGGGGGGGGAGAGGGGGGGGAGAGGGGCGTGATGGAGAGGGGGGGGAGAGGGGCGTGATGGAGAGTGGGGGGGAGAGGGGCGTGATGGAGAGGGGGGCGAGAGGGGCGTGGGGGGGGAGAGGGGCGTGGGGGGGGAGAGGGGCGTGATGGAGAGGGGGGGGAGAGGGGCGTGGGGGGGGGAGAGGGGCGTGATGGAGAGGGGCGTGATGGAGAGGGGGGGGGAGAGGGGTGGGGGGGAGAGGGGCGGGAGAGGGGCGTGATGGAGAGGGGGGGGAGAGGGGCGTGATGGAGATGGGGGGGAGAGGGGCGTGATGGAGAAGGGGGGAGAGGGGCGTGGGGGGGAGAGGGGCGTGATGGAGAGGGGCGGGAGAGGGGCGTGATGGAGAGGGGGGGGAGAGGGGCGTGATGGAGAGGGGGGGGAGAGGGGCGTGATGGAGAGGGGGGGGAGAGGGGCGTGATGGAGAGGGGGGGGAGAGGGGCGTGATGGAGAGGGGGGGGAGAGGGGCGTGATGGAGAGGGGGGGGAGAGGGGCGTGATGGAGAGGGGGGGGAGAGGGGCGTGATGGAGAGGGGGGGGAGAGGGGCGTGATGGAGAGGGGGGGGAGAGGGGCGTGATGGAGAGGGGGGGGAGAGGGGCGTGATGGAGAGGGGGGGGAGAGGGGCGTGATGGAGAGGGGGGGGAGAGGGGCGTGATGGAGAGGGGGGGGAGAGGGGCGTGATGGAGAGGGGGGGGAGAGGGGCGTGATGGAGAGGGGGGGGAGAGGAGCGTGATGGAGAGGGGGGGGGAGAGGAGCGTGATGGAGAGGGGGGGGGAGAGGGGCGTGATGGAGAGGGGGGGGGAGAGGGGCGTGATGGAGAGGGGCGTGATGGAGAGGGGCGTGATGGAGAGGGGCGTGATGGAGAGGGGCGTGATGGGGGGGAGAGGGGCGTGATGGGGGGGAGAGGGGCGTGATGGGGGGGAGAGGGGCGTGATGGGGGGGAGAGGGGCGTGATGGGGGGGAGAGGGGCGTGATGGGGGGGGAGAGGGGCGTGATGGGGGGGAGAGGGGCGTGATGGGGGGGAGAGGGGCGTGATGGGGGGGAGAGGGGCGTGATGGGGGGGAGAGGGGCGTGATGGGGGGGAGAGGGGCGTGATGGGGGGGAGAGGGGCGTGATGGGGGGGAGAGGGGCGTGATGGGGGGGAGAGGGGCGTGATGGGGGGGAGAGGGGCGTGATGGGGGGGAGGGGCGTGATGGGGGAGAGGGGCGTGATGGGGGGAGAGGGGCGTGATGGGGGAGAGGGGCGTGATGGGGGAGAGGGGGGAGAGGGGCGTGATGGAGAGTGGGGGGGAGAGGGGCGTGATGGAGAGTGGGGGGGAGAGGGGCGTGATGGAGAGTGGGGGGGAGAGGGGCGTGATGGAGAGTGGGGGGAGAGGGGCGTGATGGAGGGGGGGGGGAGAGGGGCGTGATGGAGAGGGGGGGGGAGAGTGGCGTGATGGAGAGTGGGGGGGGAGAGGGGCGTGATGGAGAGTGGGGGGGAGAGGGGCGTGATGGAGAGTGGGGGGGGAGAGGGGCGTGATGGAGAGGGGGGGGGAGAGGGGGGGGGAGAGGGGCGTGATGGAGAGGGGGGGGGAGAGGGGCGTGATGGAGAGTGGGGGGGGAGAGGGGCGTGATGGAGAGGGGCGTGGGGGGGGAGAGGGGCGTGGGGGGGGAGAGGGGCGTGATGGGGGGAGAGGAGTGTGATGGAGAGGGGCGTGGTGGGGAGAGGGGTGTGATGGAGAGGGGCGTGGGGGGGGGAGAGGGGTGTGATGGAGAGGGGCGTGGGGGGGGAGAGGGGTGTGATGGAGAGGGGCGTGGGGGGGGAGAGGGGCGTGATGGAGAGGGGGGTGATGGAGAGGGGCGTGATGGAGAGGGGGGGGAGGGGCGTGATGGAGAGGGGGGGAGAGGGGCGTGATGGAGAGGGGGGGGAGAGGGGCGTGATGGAGAGGGGGGGGAGAGGGGCGTGATGGAGAGGGGGGGGAGAGGGGGCGTGATGGAGGGGGGGGGGAGAGGGGCGTGATGGAGGGGGGGGGGAGAGGGGCGTGATGGAGAGGGGGGGGGAGAGGGGCGTGATGGAGAGGGGGGGGAGAGGGGCGTGATGGAGAGGGGGGGGGGAGAGGGGCGTGATGGAGAGGGGGGGGGAGAGGGGCGTGATGGAGAGGGGGGGTGAGAGGGGCGTGATGGAGAGGGGGGGGGGGGGAGAGGGGCGTGATGGAGGGGGGGGGGAGAGGGGCGTGATGGAGGGGGCGTGGGGGGGTAGAGGGGCGTGATGGAGAGGGGCGTGGGGGGGGGAGAGGGGCGTGATGGAGAGGGGCGTGGGGGGGGAGAGGAGCGTGATGGAGAGGGGCGTGGGGGGGGAGAGGGGGCGTGATGGAGAGGGGCGTGGGGGGGGAGAGGGGTGTGATGGAGAGGGGCGTGGGGGGGGAGAGGGGCGTGATGGAGAGGGGCGTGGGGGGGAGGGAGGGGCGTGATGGAGAGGGGCGTGGGGGGGGAGGGGGGCGTGGGAGGGGGGGGGAGAGGGGTGTGATGGAGAGGGGCGTGGGGGGGAGGGGAGGGCGTGATGAGAGGGGCGTGGGGGGGAGGGGAGGGGCGTGATGGAGAGGGGCGTGGGGGGGAGGGGCGGGCGTGATGGAGAGGGGCGTGGGGGGGAGGGGAGGGGCGTGGGGGGGGAGGGGCGTGAGGGAGAGGGGAGGGAGAGGAGGGGCGTAGGGGGGAGGGGGAGGGCGGAGTGAGAGGAGGGGGCGGAGGGGGAGGGGAGAGGGGCGTGAGGGAGAGGGGAGAGGGCGTGAGGGAGGGGAGGGGCGTGAGGGAGAGGAGGGGGAGGGGTGTGAGGGAGGGGGCGTGAGGGAGAGGAGGGGGGGAGAGGGGCGTGAGGGAGAGGAGGGGGGGGAGAGGGGCGTGAGGGAGAGGAGGGGGGAGAGGGCGTGAGGGAGGGGGGAGAGGGGCGTGAGGGAGGGGGGCGAGGGGCGTGAGGGAGGGGGGAGAGGGGCGTGAGGGAGGGGGGAGAGGGGCGTGAGGGAGGGGGGAGAGGGGCGTGAGGGAGGGGGGAGAGGGGCGTGAGGGAGAGGGGAGGGGGCGTGAGGGGGAGGGGAGGGCTTGGGGGGGGGGGGGAGAGGGGCGAGAGGGGAGGGGAGGGCGTGGGGGGGGAGAGGGGCGTGGGGGGTGAGAGGGGCGTGGGGGGTGAGAGGGGCGTGGGGGGTGAGAGGGGGCGTAGGGGGGGGGAGGGGGCGTGAGGGAGAGGGGGGGGAGGGGGCGTGAGGGAGGGGGAGGGGAGGGAGGGGCGTGAGGGAGAGGGGAGGGGAGGGGGCGTGAGGGAGAGGGGAGGGGAGGGGGCGTGAGGGAGAGGGGAGGGGAGGGGAGGGGGCGTGAGGGAGAGGGGAGGGGAGGGGGCGTGAGGGAGAGGGGAGGGGAGGGGGCGTGAGGGAGAGGGGAGTGAGGGAGAGGGGGGAGAGGGGCGTGAGGGAGAGGGGCGTGAGGGAGAGGGGGGAGAGGGGCGTGAGGGAGAGGGGGAGAGGGGCGTGAGGAGAGGGGCGTGAGGGAGAGGGGCGTGAGGGAGAGGGGCGTGAGGGAGAGGGGCGTGGGGGAGAGGGGGGGGGGAGAGGGGCGTGGGGGAGAGGAGGGGGGGAGAGGGGCGTGAGGGAGAGGAGGGGGGGAGAGGGGCGTGAGGGAGAGGAGGGGGGGAGAGGGGCGTGAGGGAGAGGAGGGGGAGAGGGGCGTGAGGGAGAGGAGGGGGGAGAGGGGTGTGAGGGGGGGGGGGGAGAGGGGTGTGAGGGGGGGGGGGAGAGGGGTGTGAGGGGGGGGGGGAGAGGGGTGTGAGGGGGAGGAGGGGGGGAGAGGGGTGTGAGGGGGGGAGAGGGGTGTGAGGGAGAGGAGGGGGCGAGAGGGGTGTGAGGGGGCGAGGGGTGTGAGGGAGAGGAGGGGGGGAGAGGGGTGTGAGGGGGGGAGAGGGGTGTGAGGGAGAGGAGGGGGGGGAGAGTGGTGTGAGGGGGGGGAGAGGGGTGTGAGGGAGAGGAGGGGGGGGGAGAGGGTGTGAGGGAGAGGAGGGGGGGAGAGGGGTGTGAGGGAGAGGAGAGGGGGAGAGGAGAGGGGGGGAGAGGGGTGTGAGGGAGAGGAGGGGGGGGGAGAGGGGTGTGAGGGAGAGGAGGGGGGGGAGAGGGGTGTGAGGGAGAGGAGGGGGGGGAGAGGGGTGTGTGAGGGAGAGGAGGGGGGGGGGAGAGGGGTGTGAGGGAGAGGAGGGGGGGGGAGAGGGGTGTGAGGGAGAGGAGGGGGGGGAGAGGGGTGTGAGGGAGGAGAGGGGAGGAGGGGGGGGGAGAGGGGAGGAGTGGGAGGGGGGGGAGAGGGGAGGAGTTGGGTGGGGGGGGGAGAGGGGGGAGTGGGAGGGGGGGGAGAGGGGAGGAGTGGGAGGGGGGGGAAGAGGGGAGGAGTGGGAGGGGGGGTGAGAGGGGAGGAGTGGGGTGGGGGGTGAGAGGGGAGGAGTGGGGTGGGGGGTGAGAGGGGAGGAGTGGGGTGGGGGGGTGAGAGGGGAGGAGTGGGGTGGGGGGTGAGAGGGGAGGAGTGGGTGGGGGGTGAGAGGGGAGGAGTGGGTGGGGGGGTGAGAGGGGAGGAGTGGGCGGGGGGTGAGAGGAGAGGGGGGAGAGGGGGAGAGCGGCGTGAGGGAGGGAGGCGTGAGGGAGAGGGGGGGGAGGCGTGAGGGCGAGAGGGGGGGGAGGCGTGAGGGCGAGAGGGGGGGGAGGCGTGAGGGCGAGAGGGGGGGGAGGCGTGAGGGCGAGAGGGGGGGGGAGGCGTGAGGGCGAGAGAGGGGGGAGGCGTGAGGGAGAGAGGGGGGGGAGGCGTGAGGGAGAGAGGGGGGGGGAGGCGTGAGGGAGAGAGGGGGGAGGGAGGCGTGAGGAGAGAGGGGGGGGGGGAGGCGTGAGGGAGAGGGGGGGGGGAGGCGTGAGGGAGAGAGGGGGGGGGAGGCGTGAGGGAGAGAGGGGGGGGAGGCTGTGAGGAGAGAGGGGGGGGAGGCGTGAGGGAGAGAGGGGGGGGAGGCGTGAGGGAGAGAGAGGGGGGGGGGAGGCGTGAGGGAGAGAGGGGGGGGGAGGCGTGAGGGAGAGAGGGGGGGGGAGGCGTGAGGGAGAGAGGGGGGGGGGAGGCGTGAGGGAGAGAGGGGGGGGGAGGCGTGAGGGAGAGAGGGGGGGGGAGGCGTGAGGGAGAGAGGGGGGGGGGAGGCGTGAGGGAGAGAGGGGGGGGGAGGCGTGAGGGAGAGAGGGGGGGGGAGGCGTGAGGGAGAGAGGGGGGGGGAGGCGTGAGGGAGAGAGGGGGGGGGAGGCGTGAGGGAGAGAGGGGGGGGGGAGGCGTGAGGGAGAGAGGGGGGGGGAGGCGTGAGGGAGAGAGGGGGGGGGAGGCGTGAGGGAGAGAGGGGGGGGAGGCGTGAGGGGGGGGAGGGGCGAGGAGGGGCGTGAGGGAGAGGGGCGTGAGGGCGAGGAGGGAGAGGGGCTGTGAGGGCGGGAGGGGCGTGAGGGCGAGGAGGGGCGTGAGGGCGAGGAGGGGAGAGGGGCGTGAGGGCGAGGAGGGGAGAGGGGCGTGAGGGCGGGGAGGGGAGAGGGGCGTGAGGGCGGGGAGGGGAGAGGGCGTGAGGGCGGGGAGGGGAGAGGGGCGTGAGGGCGGGGAGGGGAGAGGGGCGTGAGGGAGAGGAGGGGAGAGGGCGTGAGGAGGGAGAGGAGGGGAGAGGGGCGTGAGGGAGAGGAGGGGAGAGGGGCGTGAGGGAGAGGAGGGGAGAGGGGCGAGGTGGAGAGGGAGAGGGGCGAGGTGGAGAGGGAGAGGGGCGAGGTGGAGAGGGAGAGGGGCGAGGTGGAGAGGGAGAGGGGCGAGGTGGAGAGGGGAGAGGGGCGAGGTGGAGAGGGAGGAGGGGCGAGGTGGAGAGGGAGGAGGGGCGAGGTGGAGAGGGAGGAGGGGCGAGGTGGAGAGGGAGGAGGGGCGAGGTGGAGAGGAGGGAGGAGGGGCGAGGTGGAGAGGGAGGAGGGGCGAGGTGGAGAGGGAGGAGGGGCGAGGTGGAGAGGGAGGAGGGGCGAGGTGGAGAGGGAGGAGGGGCGAGGTGGAGAGGGGAGAGGGGGGAGTGGCGTGGGTCCAGGCGAGGGCGAGGGGCTGGGGCTGAGGGAGGGGGAGAGGGGCTGGGGTGAGGGAGGGAGAGAGCCCTGCCCCACTCGCTATTCATGCTGTTGATTGCAGCCTCGCGAGGGGTCAATCTCTTCAGCTGAGAGTAACATGGAGGTTCTGAACAATTTGGCGCACGTGGGGCTGGGGGTAATATTCTGCAATGGATTGAGAACTGATTAACGGGCAGCATGTATGGGTCATTCTCAGGATGGCAGGCTCTTACTGGTGAAGTACTGCAAGGATCAGTAGTTGAGCCACAGCTATTGACAATCTATAAAAATGTCTCGTGAGGAGAGATTGCAGAAACTGGGGCCTGTATTCTCTAGAATTTCCAAGAATGCGAAGTGATCTCATTGAAACTTGCAAGACTCGTAGAGGGAATGATGGGCTGGATGTAAATAGGATGTCTGGCTGGTGAGTCTCGAACAAGGGGACACAGTCTCAGAATAAGTGGCAGGCCATTGAAGACCGAGATGAGGAGTAATTTCTTCACTCAGGGTAGTGAATCTGTGGAATTCTCGACCCCAGAGAGCTGTGGAAGCTCAATCATTGAGCATGTTCAAAACAGAAATCAATAGATTTCTCAATACTAATGACATCAAGGGATATGGAAATAGTGGGGGAAAATGGTGTAGGGTTAATCAACCATGTTCTGTTTGAATGGTGGAGCAGGCTCGACAGGCCAAATGGCCTGCTCCTGTTTCCTATGATCCCATAATTTAATGAAATGTGAACAGCTGCAGATGTAATTGATTTTGTCATTGGGCCAGGAGAACCATGGAGGAGGAGAAGAAGAAGGCACATCGACAGCGACACAGCGGGCCCAAAGCAGCAAGGAAGAAGCAGCGCCGCCTGAAGAGGCTGGGGGTCGGAGATGAAGAGGATCCAAGGAAGAGAAATCCCAAGGCTTTCACTGTTCAGTCTGCAGTGCGCATGGCTAAAACTTTCCACAGGTAACTAAGCAACAGCTGGAGAATTTGCTCTGCTGGTGACGGAGGGAGATCAAATTTGGCTCAAATACAAAAGCAAAATACTCCAAATCTGAAACAAAAACAGAAAATGCTGGCAGCACTCAGCAAGTCTGGCAGCATCTGTGGAGAGAGGAACAGTTTCAGGTCAATGACCTGAAATGTAATAGGTTTTGAGCAAGTGAAAGTGGGAGAGGGAGGAAGAACAAAAGGGAAATTCTGTGATAAGATGGAGAGATTAATGACAAAAAGTTTTACGGTAAACAGCATTCTGAAGGGGCCATTCCCTTTGTGACACTCCGGTCCACTCCTTTGTCATCCCCAATATCCTGCCCCTTTCCTACAACACCTTCCCATACAAGCACAGGAGATACAATACCGGCCCTTTTACCTCCTCCATTCCCGTTGTCTAGGGTCCCAAACACTAATTCACTTGTACTTCTTTCAATGTAGTAGACGGTGTTCGCTGCTCACAATGTGGTTGCCTCGACCTTGGGGAGATAAAACGCGGACTGGGTAACTGCTTTATGGAACACTCCGCTCAGTCTACAAGCGTGATCCAAGCATTATGTCGTTTGTCATTTCAATTCTCCACCTTGCTCCCACTCTGACCTTTGTCCTTGGCCTGCCACAGTTTTCCACTGCAGCTCAACGTAAGCTTGAGGAATAGCACCTCATCTTTCAACTGGGCACTTTACAGCCTTCTGGATTCAACATTCAGTCCAATAATTTTACATCATAACCTCTTTTTGCTGGTTTGTTTCTACCGCCCCCCCCCCCCCCCCGTTTCTTTTTTAATCCCTTAACTTTGTGTTCGAATGACTGCTATCTTTCCATTTACGCCTCATCCAGACACATCTTTTGTGTCTTTACTTCGCTTTGTCATAGTTATACAGCACAGAAACAGGCCCTTTGGCCCATTGTGTCTGTGCCAGCCATCCAGCAATCAACTATTCTAATCCCATATTCCTGCACTTGGCCCGTAGCCTTGTATGCTATGGCGATTCAAGTGCTCACCTAAATACTTATTAAATGTTGAGGGTTCCTGCCTCCACCACCTCTTCAGGCAGTGCGTTCCAGATACGGACCACCCTCTGGGTGAAAATTCTTTTCCTCAAATCCCCCCAAACCTCCTGCCCCTTACCCTAAATCTATGCCCCCTGGTTCTTGGCCCCTCCGCTAGGGAAAAATTTTCTTCCTAACTAACCTATCATAATCTTGTACACCTCAATCATGTCCCCCCTCAGCCTTCTCTGCTCCAAGGAAAACAACCCTAGCCTTTTCAGCTTCTCTTCATAGCTGAAATACTCCTGTCCAGGCAACATCCTGGTGAATCTCCTCTCCACCCTCTCACATCCTTCCTATAGTGTGGTGACCAGAACTGTACACAGTACTCCCGCTGTGGCCTAACTAGCATTTTATACAGCTCCATCATAACCTCCCTGCTCTTATTCTATGCCTCCTGCCACAAAGCCAATTTTGGATCCAATTTACCAAATTGCCCTGGATCCCGTGGGCTCTTACCTTCTGAACCAATCTCTCATGCGGGACTTTATCAAAAGCCTTACTGAAATCCATGTATATCACATCTACTGCTTTACCTTCATCGACACATATAGTCACCTCCTCGAAAAATTCAATCAAGTTAGACATGATCTCCCCCAACAAAGCCATGCTGACTATCCCTGATTAATCCTGGAGATTAATCCTGTCCCTCAGAATTTTTTCCAATATTTTCCCAACCACTGATGTTAGGCCTGTAATTACCTGCTTTATCCCTACTACCCTTCCTGAATAATGGTACCACATTCGTTGTCCTCCAGTCCTCTGGTACCTCGCCTGTGGTCAGAGAGGATTTGAAAATTTGTGTCAGAGGCTCTGCTAGCTCCTCCCTTGCATCACATAACAGCCTGGGATACATCTCATCTGGGCCTGAGGATTTATCCACTTTTAAGCCCGCTAAAACAGCAAATATTTCCTCCCTTTCAATGCTAATATGTTCAAGTATATCACAATCTCCCTCCCTGATCTCTACACCTACATCATCCTTCTCCATAGTGAACGCCGATGAAAAGTAATCATTTAAAACCTCACCTATGTGCTCCAGCTCCACACAGATTATCGCGTTGGTCCCTAATGGGCCCTACTCTTTCCCTGGTTATCCTCTTACCCTTAATATACTTATCAAATGCCTTACGATTTTCCTTTATCTTGCCCGCCACTGCTTTTTCATGAATCGTTTTGTCATTTAATCTCTCCTGTCCTCCACGCTATCACTGACCTTCCCTTTTATTCTTTTCCCCACCCTCCTCACCGAGGAGGTGACTAGATGTGTAGATGAGGGTAAAGCAGTTGATGTAGTCTACATGGATTTCAGTAAGGCTTTTGATGAGGTCCCACATGGGGGATTGATCAAGAAGGTAAGAGCCCATGGGATCCAGGGCAATTTGACAAATTGGATCCAAAATTGGCTTAGTGGCAGGAGGCAGAGGGTGATGGTCGAGGGTTGTTTTTGCGATTGGAAACCTGTGACCAGTGGTGTACCGTAGGGATCGATGCTGGGACCCTTTCTGTTTGTAGTGTACATTAATGATTTAGACGTGAATATAGAAGGTATGATCAGTAAGTTCGTAAATGACATGAAAATTAGTGGTGTTGCAAATAGTGAGGAGGAAAGCCTTAGGTTACAGGCTGATATAGATGGGCTGGTAAGATGGGCAGAGCAGTGGCAAATGGAATTTAATCCTGAAAAGTGTGAGGTGATGTATTTTGGGAGGACTAACAAGGCAAGGGAATATACAATGGATGGTAGGATCCTAGGAAGTACAGAGGGTCAGATGGACCTTGGTGTACTTGTCTATAGATCACTGAAGACAACAGGGCAGGTAGATAAGGTGGTTAGGAAGGCATATGGGATACTTGCCTTTATTAGCCGAGACATAGAATATAGGAGCAGAGAAGTTATGATGGAGCTGTATAAAACGCTAGTTAGGCCACAGCTGGAGTACTGTGTACAGTTCTGGTCACCACATTATAGGAAGGATGTGACTGCACTGGAGAGGGTGCAGAGGAGATTCACCAGGATGTTGCCTGGGCTGGAGCATTTCAGCTATGAAGAGAGACTGGATAGGCTAGGGTTGTTTTCCTTAGAGCAGAGAAAGCTGAGAGGGGACCTCACTGAGATATACAAAATTATGAGGGACATTGATAGGTTAGATAGGAAGAAACTTTTTCCCTTAGTGGAGGTGTCAGTAACCAGGGGGCATAGATTTAAGGTAAGGGGTAGGAGGTTTAGAGGGGATTTGAGGAAAAATGTTTTCACCCAGAGGGTAGTTAGAATCTGGAACGCACTGACTGAAGGGGAGGTAGAGGCAGGAACCCTC
Source organism: Heterodontus francisci (assembly GCF_036365525.1). Taxonomy (NCBI): domain Eukaryota; kingdom Metazoa; phylum Chordata; class Chondrichthyes; order Heterodontiformes; family Heterodontidae; genus Heterodontus; species Heterodontus francisci. The sequence continues at coordinate 30,011,730 of NC_090412.1, read as the reverse complement.
ACAACATTTAAGAAATATTTAGATGAGCACTTGAAACACCATAGCATACAAGGCTACGGGCCAAGTGCTGGAAAATGGGATTCGAATAGATAGGTGCTTGATGGCCAGCACGGACACAATGGGCCAAAGGGGCTGTTTCTGTGCTGTATAACTCTGACTCCTCCTTGCTTAAAACCTATTACATTTCTAACTTTTCCCAGTTCTGATGAAGGGTCATCCCTGAGTGGAATGGGCCTATACTCTGTGGAGTTGAGAAGAATGAGAGCTGATCTCATTGAAACTTACAAGATTCTGAGAGGGTTTGACAGGATAGACACTGAGAGGCTGTTTCCCTTGGATAGAAAGTCTAGAACTAGGGGTCAGAGTCTCAGGATAGGAGGTTGGCTATTTAAGGCTGATAAGAAATTTCTTTACTCAGAGGATTGTGAACCTTTGGAATTCCCTGCCCCAGAGAGCTGTCAATCCTGAGTCATTGCATGTATTCGAGATTGAGCGATACGCTTTTTGATTCTACAGGAATCATGGGATATGGGAATCGGGCGAGATGGGGAAGGTGGAGTTAAGGTTGAAGATCAACCATGATTTTATTGATTGGCAGACTGTTTTACTCCAGAAAGCCAGTTGGTGAAGGATAAAACTGGAGCCAATCTTTACACACTTATATTTATTTGCGGAGTTACATATTACAAGTATACACCTCCCAACCTAACAATCACAGTTTTGTATGTATAAAGGGGGCTCAAGTGAAACCCCAGTTAACGCCCGCCACGTGCATACAATTAAATGCAATTAGTATAGAATTAGCACAGGCTCAAGGGGATGTATCGCCAATTCCTGCTCTTATTTCTTATGTGACTAATCTGGGCTAACATTCTTTGAAAGAGCTATCCAATTGGTCCCGCATCCCTGCTCTTCGCCTGTGGTCCTGCAAATTTCTCCCCTTCTAGTATTTACCCAATTTCCTTTTGAAAGTTACTGATGACTCTGCTTCTGCCACCCTTTCAGACAGAGCATTCCAGATCACAACAACTCGCTGCGTTTAAACAAAAACTCATCTTTGTCTCTTTCACAAGTTACCTTTTATGTGTGTCTTCTGGTTACCGACTCTTCTGCCAGCGAAAACCGTTTGTCCTTATTCTATAAGCAGGAGACATATATAACTTTATAACATGAAAATAGATTGTTCAGCCCAACCAATCAATGTTGGTGTTTACCCTTCATGTGAGTTGTAGATTGTACAGTAATTGTCCTGTGAATTAGATGGGGTGCCCAATACTGTAATTGGCCTGTGGATTAGGAAATATAATTTAAAATCAGGAAGTAGCATATTTGCTAAATAATTGCTTTGCATCAGTCTTGATCGTTTTTTTTTATTCATTCATGAGATGTGGGATGTGCCCATCTCTAATTGCCCTTGAGAAAGGTGGTGGTGAGCTGCCTTCTTGAACCGCTGCAGTCCATGTGGGGTAGGTACACCCACGGTTAGATGCAACTGAGTGGCTTGCTAGGCCATTTCAGAGGGCATGTAAGAGTCAACTACATTGCTGTTGATCTGGAGTCACATGTAGGCCAGACCAGGTAAGGACAGCAGATTTCCTTCCCTAAAGGACATTAGTGAATCAGATAGGTTTTTACAACAATCGACAATGGTTTCATGGCCATCATTAGATGTTTCCAGATTTATTAATTGAATTCAAATTCCACCTTCTGCTGTGGTGGGATTTGAACCCATGTCCCCAGAGCAATACCCTGGGTCTCTGGGTTACTAGTCCAGTGACAATACCACTACGCCACTGCTTCCCACTTAGTAGAGCTAAAAAACTGAAACTAGATCAAGGAGAGGCACTTACTAGATTTAAAACAAGGGAGAAGATGGTAATGATGAAAGTAATGAGTCTAAAGATAGATAAATCTCTGGGCCTTATGGTTTCCACCTTTTAGGTATTAAAAAAATATGGGTGAGGAAATTCCAGATCTTCTAGAACTCCTATGATTCAGGAATTTTCCCCCTTAGGTTGAAAAATTACTGATGCCACTTTGTTATTGTCTGACGGGTAGGAGAGATGTGATCAGGAAATTAAAGGCCTATTACTTTAACATCTATAGGTATATCAGGAATAAAAGAATGACTGGAGATAGGTTAGGGTCAATCAAGGATAGTAGTGGGAAGTTGTGTGTGGAATCGGAGGAGATAGGGGAAGTGTTAAATGAATATTTTTCGTCAGTATTTACAGTGGAGAAAGAAAATGTTGTCGAGGAGAATACTGAGATACAGACTACTAGGCTAGATGGGATTGAGGTTCACAAGGAGGAGGTGTTAGCAATTTTGGAAAGTGTGAATATAGATAAGTCCCCTGGGCCAGATGGGATTTATCCTAGGATTCTCTGGGAAGCCAGGGAGGAGATTGCAGAGCCTTTGTCCTTGATTTTTATGTCGTCATTGTCGACAGGAATAGTGCCGGAAGACTGGAGGATAGCAAATGTTGTCCCCTTGTTCAAGAAGGGGGAGTAGAGACAGCCCTGGTAATTATAGACCTGTGAGCCTTACTTCGGTTGTGGGTAAAATGTTGGAAAAGGTTATAAGAGATGGGATTTATAATCATCTTGAAAAGAATAAGTTTATTAAAGATAGTCAGCACGGTTTTGTGAAGGGTAGGTCGTGCCTCACAAACCTTATTGAGTTTTTTGACAAGGTGACCAAACAGGTGGATGAGGGTAAAGCCGTGGATGTGGTCTATATGGATTTCAGTAAGGCGTTTGATAAGGTTCCCCACGGTAGGCTATTGCAGAAAATACAGAAGTATGGGATTGAAGGTGAATTAGTGCTTTGGATCAGAAATTGGCTAGCTGAAAGAAGACAGAGGGTGGTGGTTGATGGCAAATGTTCATCCTGGAGTTTAGTTACTAGTGGTGTACCGCAAGGATCTGTTTTGGGGCCACTGCTGTTTGTCATTTTTATAAATGACCTGGATGAGGGTATAGAAGGGTGGGTTAGTAAATTTGCGGGTGACACGAAGGTCGGTGGAGTTGTGGATAGTACCGAAGGATGTTGTAGGTTACAGAGGGACATAGATAGGCTGCAGAGCTGGGCTGAGAGATGGCAAATGGAGTTTAATGCGGAAAAGTGTGAGGTGATTCACTTCGGAAGGAGTAACAGGATTGCAGAATACTGGGCTAATGGGAAGATTCTTGGTAGTGTAGATGAGCAGAGAGATCTTGGTGTCCAGGTACATAAATCCCTGAAAGTTGCCACCCAGGTTAATAGGGCTGTTAAGAAGGCATATGGTGTGTTAGCTTTTATTAGTAGGGGGATCGAGTTTAGGAGCCACGAGGTCATGCTGCAGCTGTACAGAACTCTGGTGCGGCCGCACCTGGAGTATTGCGTGCAGTTCTGGTCACCGCGTTATAGGAAGGATGTGGAAGCTTTGGAAAAGGTGCAGAGGAGATTTACTAGGATGTTGCCTGGTATGGAGGGATGGTCTTACGAGGAAAGGCTGAGGTACTTGAGTAAAAGCAAAATACTGCGGATGCTGGAAATCTGAAACAAAAACAAGAAATGCTGGATTCACTCAGCAGTGAGGTACTTGAGGTTGTTTTCGTTGGAGAGAAGGAGGAGAAGAGGTGACTTAATAGAAACATATAAGATAATCAGAGGGTTGGACAGGGTGGATAGTGAGAGCCTTTTTCCTCGGATGGTGATGGCAAACACGAGGGGACATAGCTTTAAGTTGAGGGGTGATAGATATAGGACAGATGTCAGAGGTAGTTTCTTTACTCAGAGAGTAGTAGGGGCGTGGAACGCCCTGCCTGCAACAGTAGTAGACTCGCCAACTTTAAGGGCATTTAAGTGGTCATTGGATAGACATATGGATGAAAATGGAATAGTGTAGGTCAGATGGTCGGCGCAACATCGAGGGCTGAAGGGCCTGTACTGCGCTGTTATGTTCTATCTGTTGTAGGGATGTTACTAAAATGTGTTATTAGGGACAGAGTAACTGAGCATTTGAACAAACATGAATTGATCAGAGAGCCAGCATAGATTTGTAAAGGGTAAGTCTTGTCTAATAATCCTAGTTCGTATTTTGAATGTGGTAGACAAAGGAGTATATATGACGCATAACTTAGAAATGTGATAGTAAGGAAGGTAATAGATTTCAAGAGGACTTTGACAAACTGGTGGAATGGGTGGATACATGGCAGATGAAATTCATCGCAGAAAGGTGTGAGCTGATGCATTTTGGTAGGAAGAATGGGGGGGGGGGGGGGATGGGAATATAAGCTCAATGATACAATTTTGAAAGGGTGCAAGAATCGAGAGACCTGGAGGTGTTTGCACACAAATCTTTGAAGCTGGCAGGACAGGTTAACAAAGCAGATAATAAAGCATGTGGGATCCCGAGCTTAATAATTGGAGGCATAGCGTACAAGAGCCAGGAAGTTATGCTAGACCTCTATAAAACACTAGTTCGACTCCAGGTGGAATATTATGTCCAAATCTTGATTGTTTTTTTTAAATTCATTCATGGGATGTGGGATGTGCCCATCCCTAATTGCCCTTGAGAAAGGTGGTGGTGAGCTGCCTTCTTGGAGCGCTACAGTCCACGTGGGGTAGGTACACCCACGGTTAGATGCAACTGAGTGGTTTGCTAGGCCATGTAGGCCAGACCAGGTAAGGACAGCAGATTTCCTTCCCTAAAGGACATTCGTGAATCAGATAGGTTTTTACAACAATCGACAATGGTTTCATGGCCATCATTAGATGTTTCCAGATTTATTAATTGAATTCAAATTCCACCTTTAGGAATGATTGATGGCTTTGGAGGTGCAGAAGAAATTTACCGGGATGCTTCCTGGGATAGGGATTATTGTTACATGGATAGACTGGAGAACTTGGCCTTGTTCTCTATAGAGCAGCGAAGGCTCAGGGGACATTTGATAGAGGTGTTTAAATCATGAAGGGTTTAAATAGAGTAAATAAAGAGAAACTGTTTCCAGTGGCTGCAGGGGCAATAATCAGAGGAGACAGACTTAATGTGATGGCGAGGTGAGAGGTGAACATGAAAAATGTGTCTATGCAATGAGTGGTTGGGATTTGGAATGCACTGCCTGATAGGGTGGTAGATACAGACTCAATAGTGTCTTTCAAAAGGGAATTGAAGAAATACTTGAAGGAGAAAAAATTGCAGGGATATGAGGAAAGAGCAGGGCTGTGGGACAAACTGGATTAGTCTTTGAAAGAGCTGGCAGAGACTTGATGGGCTGAATGACCTCCTGTGCTATACTATTCTGTGACTCAATGCTATTTATGTGGACTTCCAGAAGTCATTCGATGTGGTTCAGTATAAGATACTGTTAACAAAAATGTGTGTGCATGGAATTGGAAGTTACCAATTGATGTGGGTAGAGAATTGGTTAGGAGGTAGGAGACAGAGTAGGGATAATGGGCATATACTGAAATTGGCAGGATGTGACGGGGTGACCCCCTAGGAATCTGTACTTGGGCCTCAGTTTTTTTTCTATATTTATAAATGATGGCTGAATGAATGAATATTGAGCTATATATCCAAGTCTGCTAATGACACCTAGTGAGGTGGCACAGGTTCAATGTTGGGGAAGTATGAGGTCATCCACTTTGGACCTAAGATAGATAGATCAGAGGATTTTCTAAATTGAGAGGTCAAAATACAGAAATCACTAAAAACTAGTGGACAGGTACAAAAAAAATTTAAAATCCAATGGGATGTTGGCCTTTATCTCAAGGGGGCTATAATACAAAGGAGTGAAAGTTGTTACAGTTTATATAAAGCTCTGGTTAGATCCTATCTGGAGTACAGGAAGGATATATTGCAGTGCAGATTTACCATAATTGTACTGGGGTTGGAGGGGTTAAATTATGAGCACAGGTTGCATAAACTCAGGTTTTATTTCCTTGAATATAAAAAATTGAATGGTGATATAATTAAGGTGTTTATGATGGTTAAAGGAGTTGATAGGGTAGATAGAGATAAACTATAATCTCTGGTGGGGAAGTTCAGAGCAAGGAGGTGTAGTCTTAAAATTAGAGACAGGCTGTTCAGGGGTGATGTCAGGAAGCACTTCACACAAAGGGTAGTGGAAATCTGGGACATTCCCTAAAAAGCTGTTCCATCAATGGGTCAGTTGGAAATTGCAAAACTCAGACTGATGCATTGTTGCTAGGCAGATGAACTGAGACAGGCGAAGTTGGAGATGGAAATAGTGTTGGCACAAATATGAAATCGGAAGCTCATCTCAGGGTCAAATGTAACACCAAGGTTGCAAACAGACCAGCTTAATGTCAGACTGTTGCCAGGGACAGGATGGAGTCGGTCGCTAGGGAATGGAGTTTGGAGCAGGGACTGAAAACAATAGCTTCAGTCTTTCCAATATTTAATTGGAGGAAATTTCTGCTCATCCACTGCTGGGTGTTGGATAAGCAGTCTGATAATTTAGCAACAGTGGAGGAGTCAAGAGAGGTGGTGGTGAGGTAGAGCTGGATGTTGTCGGTATACATGTCAAAACTAATGCTGTGCTTTTGGATGATGTGACCAAGGGGCAGTGTGGAGATGAGAAATAGGAGGGGGCCAAGGATAGATTCTTGGGGGACACCAGAGATAACAGTGCAGGATCAGGAAGAGAAGTCAATACAAGTAATTCGCTGGCTACAACTAGATGGATACGCATGGAACACACTCGAGTCTGACTGGCCTACTCTTGTTGCCATGTGAAGCACCCTATATGGTAAGTACCCTATTCAACCTGTAGCTTGAGAAAAGGAACCCTGTGTGATTACAATTAAGTTTATTTAACATTATCATGAACAGGGCCCAGGACTTGAAAACTAAAAAGCACCACATTCCCATGATTGACCGAACACCATTGGAGCCCCCACCTATTGTAGTTGTTGTCGTAGGACCCCCAAAAGTGGGAAAGAGTACTTTGATTCGGTGCCTTATTCGAAACTTCACCAAGCAAAAACTAACAGACATCAGGGGTCCAGTTACTATAATTACAGGTAAGTCTATAAATGTAAGTATTTGAAGTGATTTGAATAAAATGTCTGATCCACATAGTTTGCCACAGAACAACTGGCATTGATATAGTACCTTTAAAACAAAAAAGACACTTACGACTGAGGCGGGAGGAGTGCACTGTTTATTCTAGTCCCACTTCTCCACAGGCCATAACATATATTTAAATTTTCTCACTTGCCAGAACAGTCAATCATATGCTCTCTTTTCCCCAGAATAAAGCACACCAACCACGTTTCTTGAATAAACAACAGAATTATAAGATTATTATAAACCAAGTTTTAACCAATAATGAAGTAAACCGTGTACACAAATTGAAATATTAAAGCCCCTTTTGATCCTAGCCCTCACACGCACACACAGACATACACACACACCGATTAACCAAGAAAGAAAGTGTTTTTTGTTTCTTTCTTTTGGGCCACCTTATCTCGAGAGACAATGGATACGCGCCTGGAGGTGGTCAGTGGTTTGTGAAGCAGCGCCTGGAGTGGCTATAAAGGCCAATTCTGGAGTGACAGGCTCTTCCACAGGTGCTGCAGAGAAATTTGTTTGTTGGGGCTGTTGCACAGTTGGCTCTCCCCTTGCGCCTCTGTCTTTTTTCCTGCCAACTACTAAGTCTCTTCGACTCGCCACAATTTAGCCCTGTCTTTATGGCTGCCCGCCAGCTCTGGCGAATGCTGGCAACTGACTCCCACGACTTGTGATCAATGTCACACGATTTCATGTCACGTTTGCAGACGTCTTTATAATGGAGACATGGACGGCCGGTGGGTCTGATACCAGTGGCGAGCTCGCTGTACAATGTGTCTTTGGGGATCCTGCCATCTTCCATGCGGCTCACATGGCCAAGCCATCTCAAGCGCCGCTGACTCAGTAGTGTGTATAAGCTGGGGGTGTTGGCCGCTTCAAGGTTTTTTGTTTACAGCTGTTACAAAGCAATAGAAGGAATAATAATAAAACCATTTAGGCTGAAAAGGTATGGAAAGTTGACCTTTATTTTGGTTTGGCGTCCCAAATGCGTGTCGATGGCTGTCAATGGGATCTTCCTAGAAAAGTTTTTTCCAAGTGGTGTTAATGATCAGTTTGGGTAGGCTTTCCAAGAGCTGCAGCTACAGAGGACAAATAGGTTGTACAGCAAGAATGCAACAAGAAGGTTTTAGTTCCCACACATTCAACATGCAAAGTTTCTTCAAATACTGGAGGAAATAGGAGACTGTCATGCTGGAAATCCAGGGTTTCTTTTCAAGCGAAAGATATGAGTTGTCTTCTCCTGGCAGGCAAGAAGTAGTTAGCTTTTTTTAAACAGTTCAAATTGAAACCAAAACTTTCCAGGAGTCAAGTCTCCTGATGTCTATAAATCTTGGCTTGTCACTCCTTGTAAACATCTCTCCAAGTCAAAAACAACCCCTGTTGGGTTTTTATTTGAAAACGGATGCCTTCCAGTAACTGTTTACAGTTTAAACTCAGTCCAAACTTTCCAGTGACCTTTTATTAAAAAACACTTAAATTAACAGTCAGCCTGACGTCGGTAGTGGGGAAAATTCTAGAGTCCATTTTCAAAGATTTTATAGCAGAGCACTTGGAGAACAGTGGTAGAATCGGGCAGAGTCAGCATGGATTTACGAAAGGGAAATCATACTTGACAAATCTACTAGAATTCTTCGAGGATGTAACTAGTAGAGTTGATGAGGGGGAGCCAGTGGATGTGGTTTATTTGGACTTTCAGAAGGCTTTCGACAAAGTCCCACATAAGAGATTAGCGTGTAAAATTAAAGCGCATGGGATTGGTGGTAGTGTATTGCAATGGATAGAAAATTGGTTGGCAGACAGGAAACAAAGAGTAGGAATAAATGGGTCATTTTCCAAATGGCAGGCAGTGACTAGTGGGGTACCGCAGGGATCGGTGCTAGGACCCCAGCTATTCACAATATATATTAATGATTTAGATGAGGGAACTAAATGTAATATCTCCAAATTTGCAGATGACACAAAACTGGATGGGAGGGTGAGTTGAGAGGCTTTAGGGTGATTTGGACAAGTTGAATGAGTGGGCAAATGCATGGCAGATGCAGTATAATGTGGATAAATGTGAGGTTATCCACTTTGGTAGCAAAAACAGGAAGGCAGATTATCTGAACGGCTATAAACTGAGGGGAATATGCAATGAGACCTGGGTGTTCTCGTACACCAGTCGCTGAAGGTAAGCATGCAGGTGCAACAGGCGGTAAAAAGGTAAATGGTATGTTGGCCTTCATAGCGAGGGGTTTCGAGTACAGAAGCAGGGATGTCTTGCTGCAATTATACAGGGCCTTGGTGAGGCCACATCTGGAATATTGTGTGCAGTTTTGGTCTCCTTATCTGAGGAAGGATGCTCTTGCTATAGAGGGAGTGCAGCGAAGGTTTACCAGACTGATTCCTGGGATGGCGGGACTGGCGTATGAAGAGAGATTGGGTCGGTTAGGACTATATTCGCTGGAGTTCAGAAGAGTGAGGGGGGATCTCATAGAAACCTATAAAATTCTAACAGGACTTGACTGGGAATATCCTTCCTGCATCTACCCTATGGTGGGGGAGTCCAGAACCAGGGGTCATAGTCTCAGGATATGGGGTAAACTTTTCAGGATTGAGATGAGGAGAAATTTCTTCACCCAGAGAGTGGTGAGCCTGTGGAATTCGCTACCCCAGAAAGCAGTTGAGGCCAAAACATTGTATGTTTTCAAGAAGGAGTTAGATATAGCTCTTGGGTCTAAAGGGATCAAAGGGTATGGGGCGAAAGCCGGAACAGTCTACTGAGTTGTATGATCAGCCATGATCGTAATGAATGGCGGAGCAGGGTCGAATGGCCTACTCCTGCTCCTATTTTCTATGTTTCTATAGAATTCTCCTCAGTTTTAAACACATGCTCAAATTTTAACAAAAACTGGGAATACTCGTAACAACTCCCAAGGTATTTCACTGATAGAAAGCACCTGTTGAACCATGGGGACAAATGGGAGGGTGACTGAAACCTGTCCACAGTCACAACCTTGGCCCAGTGGCATCAGCTGTTGTACTTTAGTGAGTCATCTGACCTTTGTGAGAATTTACTCACAACCCTAAATCCACTGGTATGGTAGTGAGACCTGAGGGTGTAACAGTGAAACCCCTTGTGAAAGATGAGGGCATCTGCTCCACATCAGATGTCTTTCTTCATCTCTGTGGTGGTGGCCCAAGTTATTACTATATTAGACTAGGCTTGGTTTTAAGCAGCTTTATTGTAGAATATGGTGAAAGGAAGGAGTTGTGATCAGACGGTACAACTTCACTATCTGCAATAACAAGAAAATGCATCCACTTAGGTGGGTCACTGTGCTTGGTTTACACTAACCCAGCACCCTGTCCTACAGACCAGGGTGGAAATACTGCCTTTTTAGTGTCTATGGAAAAAAGATACTGCGCTCTGTAGTTGAGAACGAGTCTCAAAGGCTGTATTGCCTGTCTGGTGCCAGGGTTAAGGACATCTTGGGGCGGGAGGGGAAGGATCCAGTTGTCATGGTCCATGTAGGTGCCAACAACATAGGTAGGATTAAGAAAGAGGTTTTGCCAAGGGAGCATGTGTGGCTGGGGGCTAAATTAAAAAGCAGAATCACAAAGGTGTGATAATCTCTGGATTACTACCTGAGTCACAAACAATTTGGCATAGGGTAAATAAGATTAGAGTTGAATGTGTGGCTCAAAGATTGGTTTAGGAGAAATGGGTTTTGATTCATGGACACTGGCACCAGTACTGGGAAAATAGGGAGCTGTATCATTGGGACTGGCTTCACTTGAACTATGCTGTGACCAGTGTCCTGGAGAATTGTATAATTAGGGCTGTAGAGAGGCTGTAAAATAATGGCACGCGGTTGGGGTGGGGGAGGGGGGGAGAGATTTAGAAAGTTAACGAGAAAGGATAAGGTAATAATGCAGTGTAGCGATACGGGTAGTAACCAGTGTGATGGGAAGGGACAGAGTGTACAAACATAAGAGTGCACCAGAAAATAGGGTCAGACTAGGGGAAAATAGTAAAATGACAGAATTAAAGGCTCTTTATCTGCATGCATGCAGCATTCGTAACCAGATGGATCAATTGATAGCACAAATAGAAATAAATAGGTATGATATAGCCATTAGAGAGATGTGATTGCAAGGTGACCAAGGCTGGGAACTTTATATTCAACGGTATTTGACATTCTGAAGGATAGGAAGAAAGGAAAAGGAGGTGGGGTATTTCTGTTAATAAAGCATGAGATCAGAAGGGTAGTGAGAAATGATCTTGGCTTAGATGATCAAGATGCAGAATCAATTGGGATGGAGATAAGAAATAGGAAGGGAAAGAAGTCACTAGTGGGAGTAATTTATAGGCCCCCTAAAAGTATCCATACTGTAGGACAGTGTATCAATCAAGAAATAATGGGGGCTTGTAAGAAAGGTACTGCAATCGTGGGCAATTTTTAATCTTCATTTAGATTGGACAAATCAAATCGACAAAGGTAGCCTTGTGGATGAGTTCATAGTGTATATTCAGGACAGTTTCTTAGAACAATTAAGGTCATAAGAACTAGGAGCAGGAGTAGGCAATTCAGCCCCTCCAGCCTGCTCTGCCATTCAATACAATCATGGCTGATCGCATTGTGGAACCAACCAGGGAACAGGCTATTTTAGACCTGGTAATGTGTAATGAGACAGGCTTAATTAATCTCATAGTAAAGGATCCTCTAGGCAAGAGTGATCATAATTAATTTCAGTTCAATCTGAGGGTGAGAAACTTGGATTTGAAACTAGGGTCTTAAATAAAGATAATTACCAAAGTTATGAAGACAAAGTTGGTTACAGTGGACTGGGAAAATAGGTTAAAAGGTAACACAGATAAGCAGTGGTAGGCATTTAAGGAGATATTTCATAATCCTCAACAAAGATGTAGACCATTGAGGAAAAAAGACTTTACGAGAAGGATACACCATCTCTGGCTAACTGAGAAAGTTAAGGTTGGTATCAAATTGAAAGAAAAGGCGTACAATGCTGTGAAGATTAGTGATAGGCCAGAAGATTGGGAAAATTTTAGAAACCAGCAAAGGATTACAAAAAAAAAGAGGGAGAAATGAGAGTAAACTAACAAGAAATATAAAAAAGACAATAACCACTTCTAAAAAAAGCTAAAGTATGCATTGGTCCCTTAGAGTATGAAACTGGGGGATTAATAATGGGAAACAAGGAAATGGCAGAGACTTTGAACAAGTATTTTGTAATAAAAACAAGAAATGCTGGAATCACTCAGCAGGTCTGGCAGCATCCGTGGAAAGAGAAGCAGAGTTAACGTTTCGGGTCAGTGACCCAGTATTTTGTATCTGTCTTCACAGTAGAGGACTCAAAACAAAAAAATCCCAAGGATAGTAGAAAAGCAAGGGGCAAAAGGGAGGGAGGAACTTAAAACAATCACTATCACTAGAGAAAAAGTACTAGGAAAAGTAATGGGAGTAAAGACTGACATGTGTCCTGGTGCCTGCATTCCAGGGTCTTAAAAGAAGTGGCTGCAGCAATAGTGGATGCATTGGTTCTAATCTTCCAAAATTCCCTAGATTCTAGAAAAGTCCCAGCGGATTGGAAAACAGCAAATGTAATACCTCTATTCAAGAAAGGAGGGAGACAGAAAGCAGGAAACTATAGGCCAGTGAGCGTAACACTTGTCATGGGGACACGGGTTTGAATCCCACCACGGCAGATAGTGAAATTTGAATTCAATTAATAAATCTGGAATTAAAAGCTACTCTAATGGTGACCATGAAACCATTGCTGTAAAAATCTATCTGGTTCACCAATGTCCTTTTAGGGGAGGAAATCTGCTATCCTTACCTTCTGTGGCCTACATGTGATTCCAGCCCCACAGCAATGTGGTTGACTCTTAAAATGCCCTCTGAAGTGTCTTAGTAAACCGCTCAGTTCAAGGGCAATTTGGGATGGGCAATAAATGCTGGCCTATCCAACGACGCCCACATCCCACAAAAAAACGAATTTTTAAAAATTGGGATAATGCTGGAAACCATTTTTAAGACAGTAGTAGCACAACGTTTAGAAATATCATGATAAAATCAATCAGAGTCGGTGTGGTTTTGTGAAAGGAAAATGGTGTTTGACAAGTAGATGTAGTGTATTTAGATTTCCAAAAGGCATTTGATAAGGTGCCACAACAGGTTACTGCACATGATAGGAGCTTATGGTATTGGGGGTAATATATTAGCACGGATAGGGGATTGGCTAACAGAAAACAGAGTCGGGAAAATTGGGTCATTTTTAGGTTGGCAAACTAACTGGGGCGCCATAGGGATCAGTGCTGGGGCCTCAACTATTTACAATCTATATTAATGACGTGGATGAAGAGACTGAGTGTATTGTAGCCAAATTTGCTGACAATTTTACGATGGGTATGAAAGCAAGTTGTCAAGAGGACATAGAGTCTGCAAAGAAATATAGATAGGTTAAGTGAGTAGGCAAAAATTTGGCAGATGGAGTATAATGTTGGGAAAATGTGAGGTTGTCCACTTTCGTGGGAAGAGTAGAAAAGCACAACATTATCTTTTTGTCCAGAGAATGTGCCTCAGAGCAGCTGTATTGTACTAGTGCAACAATTACCATATCCAAATCTTCCATTGTATACCCTGTAACTGTTGTCAATTATCACCAAACAAGCGATAGTTTTGTGGTATTGGCCCATGCATCCTAGAAGTCTGTACAAAACCTTAAGACCTCAGTTGGAGTAATGGGCTCCATACTAGGAAGGAATTAGGCTTCAGAGATGGTACAGCACAAATTCAATAGGTGCTGCCTAGTATGAGGAAAGACCTGAAAATTTAGCCCATTTTTAGAACAATGTAGATTAGGAAGGGGGAAATGATAATGTTTATGATTTATTTATTTAGAGATACAGCACTGAAACAGGCCCTTCGGCCCACCGAGTCTGTGCCAACCAACAACCACCCATTTATACTAATCCCTATATTAACCCCATATTCTCTACCACATCACCACCATTCTCCTACCACCTACCTACACTAGGGGTAATTTACAATGGCCAATTTACCTATCAACCTGCAAGTCTTTGGCTGTGGGAGGAAACTGGAGCACCCGGCGGAAACCCACGCAGACACAGGGAGAACTTGCAAGCTCCACACCGCATGTATGTGTGGGACAGAGTAGTTAGAAGATGGATGAGGGTCAGGAAAGAGGGACCATTGATGCAAGACAGGGCAAGAGGAACTTCCTTACACACTGGGAGTTGTGAGCCTCTCCGATTCACTTCCAGCATTAGTGTTTGAGGCAGAAAGTGTCAGCATTCAAGCTTAGATTGGATAGGTGGGTGAAGGGATTTTGGAATGGGGCAATTGGGCCAAATAGCCTATTTCTGTGTTGCAACCTTTGTGTTGCTATGAACTAGAATGAGATTGTTGAAATTGATTTTAATTGAGATCATTTGAGGACACTTTCATCCGAGGTCCCAGGAGTGAAAAAACATTGACTGATCCATCAGTTCCTGTATCCCTATTGTGAATATTCTATTATTTTAAACATGCTCTCCAAGATTTATCATCTTTAGTTTTTCCGTGTGGAATCTGGGCTTATTTTCTTCATCTTCTTGGTCTTCCTTTGCATAGTCCTTACAAGTCTTTGTAAGTAATCAGATGCTTTGGTTTCCAATAGGCAAAAAGCGGCGTCTGTCCATCATTGAATGTGGGAATGATATGAACTCGATGATCGATTTGGCCAAAGTGGCCGATCTGGTGAGGAATCATTTTGCATTCTGAAATTTTAAAGTTTAAAAACTTGGCTGTTTTGTTAAATTGCTTGGTAAAATGAGTGCTGCTGCCAAATGGCATAGACCACAACATGCATTTATATAGCACCTGTTAAAATAGTAAAATGTCCAAGGCCCTTCACAGGAGCGTGATCCAACAAAATTTGATCCACAGCCTGTGAAGAGATATTGCGGCAAGCTTTATCAGAGAGACTTTAAAGTGCGCCTTCATGGAGGGTAGAGGGGCGGAGAGGTTTGGGGAGAGAATTCCAGAATCTAAGGTCGAGACAGCTGAAGGCATGGTCGCTGGTGGTGGAGTGATGAAAGTCAGGGATGTGTAGGAGAGCAGAGATCCCAGAGGCTTGTTGGGCTGGAGGAGGTTACAGTGATCGGGAGGGGTCAGGCCGTGGAGGGATTTGAGCACAAGGATGAGAATTTTCAAGTCAAGCCATTCCAAGATTGTCAGCCACTTTAGGTCAGCAAGCAAGTTAGAATACAGGCAGCAGAGTTTTGGGTGAGCTGCAGTTTTTTGGAGGTTGAAGATGAGATTTCAATTAAGCCTGTATTGCTTATTTTGCTAAATAAAGAACTACTTTAAACTATTAAGTGACCAAGTGGCACAGCGAGTTAGCACACTGCCCTTTTTTATCTTATAGAGCGAGGTTTTAAATGTGGTTTAGCTTGTAAGAAAGTCTCTGCCAGTTGGCAGGCCTGCATTGAGGAAAGATAGTCTACAGGGGTGTTGGGTACTTTCACTCTGATGCATTAGGCAGTTTATGGATGTGGAAAATAGCAATGTTTTACAAATGAGTGGGATCCTTTTTCTGAGGTTAAGCGAGTGTGAAGGAAGCGTTTTGCTGTATCAAAGCCATGCTATAACTGATAGTATTTGAATGGACACTGCTGGCAATGAAAAGCTATTGACTCCTCACCTCAAAAAACACTAATTCATGAAAATATAAGAGGTAAATGAAACACACAGAATCTTCCTGAAGACTTTTCTCGAGGTATGTTGTGTGTACAGCCACAGTGGACTAAGTAAACCTCTCTTCTTCAGGTTTTAATGCTGACAGATGCCAGCTTTGGCTTTGAGATGGAGACATTTGAGTTCCTGAACATCTGTCAAGTTCATGGTTTCCCCAAAATCATGGGGGTCCTCACCCATCTCGACACCTTCAAAAACAACAAGCAGCTGAGGAAGACCAAAAAAAGGTTGAAACACCGGTTCTGGACCGAGGTCTACCAGGTATGAGCCATTGAGGGGGAGATCAGAGAGCTGATCGACCCTTGAAAATGAAGACATCCTGTAATGTGGCACGGAGCCATGGCTATCAGGAAGATCCTGAGTTGGATCCACGCTCAGTGATGGATTAGCTAATCTTAGCCGCATGTCTGATCAAGTTAGTTCAGTTTGTTTCAGGCTGTATCAAAGGTGGCAATCAATAGGGATGCAATCCCAATCCATGATTACTGCCAAGTGCCCTTGCTGGAAATGCTTTGCTTTGATTTGAGGATAGAATCGATCTTTGCTATGATCTCTATCAAGTTGAATAGTTCACTGAGCCCTGTCTAGACATACTCTCAAATGTCACTTGGGTAATGTACTGCAAGGAGCATTGGTGTGTTTGATTACAGGAAGCCCATTATCCAGAAACTAGTTCTGTTTTAGTGATTGGGGATATTTTCAGTGCTGTCCTATCCTGAAGGTTGGGCAGTGGTTCCACAGGTACTGACAGTCTCCAGTACTTGACAAATGGCCGTTTCTTGAGTTTGAGTCCACTGAGCATTGACAGACTGTTTATCTTTGGATGTCATCATCACAAAGATTTCCAGCACAAGTTACTGTACAGCAATTAGGAGCACTAACCTCCTTCCCTCCCTCCGCCATAGCTCACAGGTGCCCAGGTTAATTTGTGCACATCAACTTTTGCACAGTAAGAAATAGGAGCAACAGTAGGCTGTCTCAGCACAAACTGGGATCAAACTTGGGCTCATGTGACCTGTAGGGTTTAGTCTCCTATTGGGTAATGCATTAACCCACTCAGCTACTGGGGGGCTTGTGTTAAATTTCATTTGTTAGTAAAACATCGAGGCTTCTTGCAGAGTTCTGAGTGTGGTTCTTGCAGACATATTAAACAATTTGGATTTCTATAGCACCTTTCGTGACTTCAGGATGTCCAAAGCACATCACAGCCAATGAAGTACTTCTTGTTGTATAATCACTGGTGTAACATAGGAAGTGCAGCAGCCAATTTGTGCACAGCAAGATTCCACACAAACAGCTGAGAGATAATTACCTACAGGTAATATATACTACAGGTCTTCTCAACCAACTGGTCCATTCCACACGAGCCGCCTCCTGCCCTATTTCATCTAGCCCAGTCAGCATAACCTTTTATTCCTTTCCCCCTGTGCTTGTGTAGCTTCCTCATAAATGCATTAATGCTATTCAGCGCAACCACTCCCTGTGATAGCAAGTTCCCCATTCTCAACACTCTGTTAGTAAAGAAGTTCCCCCTGAATTCCATAAAGAATTTATTAGTGGCTATCTTGTATTTATGACTAGATAGTCTTTAGTGACGCAGTTGAGGTAGAAGTAATAGACAGGACATGAGGGAACACTTCTGCTGTTCTGCGAACAATGTCATGGGATCTTATACATTCACCTGAGGGGGAAGATAGGGCCTCAGTTCAACATCTCATCTGAAGGACAGCACCTCCAACTGTTGTTACGACCGACCGCTCCAGTCAAAGCCCCCAATCTGAATATACGATTCTGATTATGGTGGGAGAAACGCACTGTTAATTCAATCCCGTCCCTCCATAGATTGCCTAACACATCATTTTAATCTTTCCAAATTAAAGAAAGATGCAG
Source organism: Heterodontus francisci (assembly GCF_036365525.1). Taxonomy (NCBI): domain Eukaryota; kingdom Metazoa; phylum Chordata; class Chondrichthyes; order Heterodontiformes; family Heterodontidae; genus Heterodontus; species Heterodontus francisci. The sequence goes on along the minus strand of NC_090412.1, from coordinate 29,993,996 downwards.
CCAAATTGTACCATCTGTTAACCCCCGAATGAGGCTAACCAAACCAGGTGTTTTTAAATCAATAAATTAACTGTTTAATTAGAAAAATTAAATTCTTAAACACTAAGATATAAACAACATTTAACATACAAAAATTTAGAGTCCTTGCAGATTTACACTCCTGCCGGATGTGGAACAGTCCAAGGTTGCTTGAAGTCCTCACAGCCGTCCGATGGGGTGAAAAAAGGTTCTTCAACAATAGAACAGTCTGTAGTCTAATTCAGAAGTTGCAATTGCTTCTCCTTCTCCAGCGATGAATTTCAACAATTAATAACTTGCAAGCATTTTTTAATGAACCAATTTGGCTTTAGAATTTTTTGAGGGATAAAAGATTGTCACAGTCTAACTTCCCTTCCTTCAGTTTAAATTATCAGAGATCACTGTTTTGGCTTGACATTTTAGAATTTTGAGAGAATAATAAATAAACAGACTAAATTCTCTTCATTTAGTTTAAATGGTCTGAGAGCACTCCTTTCAGGTGCTAACACACAGCTGTCTGTCTTTCTCAGAACAGACTGTTTCCACTATAAGCCAGGTCAAAATTAAATTGTAACATGTGTCTCCCGATCTCTGGTTCTGAATGGCTGTATCCCGGGCAACTAGAATGCATTCTTTGACTCAGCTTCTGGAGCCTGCTCCCTTTCCTGCCTTAAAGGCACACCGCATTCTTCTCGGAAAAATAACTATAGGATCATAACACTGTGCAGTATTGCACTGAAGTGTCAGCCTGGATTATGTGCTCAAGTTATGGAGCTACAACATCTGACTCGGAAAAGTGCTATTTACTGAGCCACAGCTTATACCTTGGTGTTGTTGAAACATTGATGTATTTAAGGGAGGCTTAATGCATGCGTGTGGGAGAAAGGAATCCAGAGATACAGGGTCAGGATGATAAGTAATTATAGTGGAAGGAGGCTTATGTGGAGCATTGACCAGATGGCCTGTTTCCTTGCAGTAAACACATAAATTAAAGAAAAAGAGATGCCAAAGGCAGAAATGCATGGACACTTCTTTTAAAAATTACTTCAATGCAGTGAGGCTTTTATAAGGGACTTGTAAATAAACTCTCTGTAAATGTTAAAACTAATTAAGGAGCCAGACAGTTTTGTAGTGCCTTTTCATCAGTATGTTCTGTAACTATCAGTGAACCAATAGAATCCATCCCTGGGCCTGGCCTTTCTTATCCGATAACATAAATGCGAACAGGAGTAGACCATAGGCCCCTCGAGCCTGCTCTGCTATTCAATCCGATCATGGCTGATCTTCTGCCTCAACTCCATTTTCCTGCTCACACCCTATATCCCTTGATTTCCTGAGTGACCAAAAATCTCTATCACAGCCTTAAATATATTCAGCGATGGAGCATCCACAACCCTCTTGGATAGAGGAGTGACGAAATTTCTCCTTATCTTGGTCCTAAATGATTGGCCCCTTATCCTGAGTCTGCCCTGTGTTCTAGATTCATCACCAGTAGAAACCATCTCTGTGTCTTCCCTGTCAAGCCCCTTCAGAATCTTGTATGTTTCAATGAGATCACCTCTTATTCTTCTAAAGTCCAGAGAATATAGGCCCAATTTACTCAGCCTCTCGTCAAAGGACAGCCCTCTCATTCCAGGGACCAATCTAGTGAACCTTCACTGTACCGTCTCCAAGGCAAGTTAAAGTGCTGCCTCCATCACCAACCTCTGAACTGTTTCTGGTATTGGAGGGAGGGAGTTGTTTATTAAAACAATCTGGGACTGACGGCAAAAGATCAGCTTCCACAAGCAAAGCACAAAATATTTTTCAATGGCAGAGCCCATCACAGTTCACACTGAAAAATGTATTTATGCCACCCAGTGGTGGTGTATGTCAGTGCAGCAGGTGAGAAATGCATTGATGGTGAAAAGCCAGATTGCTTATAATGTGGCTGTTGGTGAGGCGCTGCCCCGCAATTTCTGATGACTGCCATTGACTATACTTTGTTCACTAAAGCAAACCTCAGCAGCATCTTCTGGGTTTTCCAGGGTGCAAAGCTCTTTTACCTATCGGGAATGGTTCACGGAGAATATCAGAAACAGGAGATTCACAACCTGGGCCGATTTATCTCTGTGATGAAGTTCCGGCCACTAGTGTGGCAAATGGCACATCCTTACCTCTTGGCTGACAGGTATGTACAAGTATCCAGCTTTTCTTGGGAAATCTAGATGAAGAGCTATTGAAGTAGTCGAGACGTAATCCGGGTAGATGACCCTAGATCAAAATTGCAGGAGGAGGGACATGAGGCTGGGAAGAATGATTTAGTGTGAGGATAGGGGTTGTACCCCTCCTAGAATTCCTTCCCTTTCCCACATAAATTACATTAACTCCCATCTGTCTTTGGATAGTTTATGTCACCAGTTTTATTGCCCTGTTCCTTTTATTTTTTTTAAATGTCTTTTCTCTTTTGTTAATTTTCTAATTGGGCTGATTTCTTAGAGTTTTCCCAAAAGTAATGCTTTGGGTTAGGAATAGAGAGGGGAATGCACTTTTAGACAGAATAGTGCTCATAAACTAGCAGGCATTGTGCATTATTGTATCAAATGTGATGAGAGCAGACAAAAGAACCCAACCAGCTCTTAGATGAGAGGTGTAAGACCTCACTTCGGTGAGTGAATTGTGGTATTTTCTGTGGTATATGCAAGGAAGCAAACTACTGTTATGTCCGAGGAGCTGTCAGTGCTGGGAGATGGGCTGCATTCATTTTGCATCTATTTATTTTAAAGCAGTAGCTGCTGAATCAAGAGGTGTTGGTATTTGAATCTGTAGTCAGTATTCCTTTTCTCCATTATTTCTGAACTCCGAATTTGTGTATATGAAGGAGAAAATGGTTTGCTGCTCCAAGGAGGTCTGGTGTATATTATACATTCTGTAATCTATGTATTACTGTGGACTCCTCCTCCCAAAGCTCCACAAATGGCAATGGCCCAAAACTGCAGAACTGCCTCTGGAACTGTGGATTCCCCCAACCAAGCAAGCCTTGGGGATCATCAACAAATGCCTTGCCCTCCAAAAAGTGTGCTGTACCCAGCATGTGCTCAGCCATGCCAAACATCACAATGTAGCAACATGTGATCATTGAGTGGAAAAGTGAAAACAAAATTGAGAAAATGTCACTGCTTTTTCAGAATGGAAGATCTGACCAATCCTGAGGACATACGCCAAAACCATAAATGTGACCGTAAAGTTTCAATGTATGGGTACCTGCGCGGGACATACCTCAAGAACAACAGTCAGATTCACATTCCAGGTAGTGTACGCCTTAGATCCATTGAAATTGCTTATGGGCTTAAGCGTGTCATGTGGTGAGGAGCTACAAACCAGAAGAGACCAGGTTCAGCCTGTAGTTTGTGCTGAATTAGTTGCTCTCAGTTGGGGCAGTTTGAACACCATAAAGGGTTTCTGTGCTGGTCGTATAGGGAGGGCAAAAAAAAAATCAGCCATAGTTCTACTCTGGATCCCAATGAAACAATTTATGCCAGAAAAAGTTCATATGTATAGGACACAGTCAGGTTCAACTGTGATGATGGGGCATTAGAAGAGGGGTAGGTCATTCAGTACCTCAAACCCATTCAATCAGATCATAGCCTATCTACACCTCAACTCCATTTACCCAGCTTTGCTTCACGTTCCCTTGACATCATTGCCTCGCAAAGATTTATCTCTGTCTTGAAAATTCTAATTGACTGCAGCCTTTTGGGAAACAGAATTCCAGATTTCCACTACCCTCTGTCAGGAAAAGTCTATCCGGATTTCATTCCTGAATGGCTTAGCGCTAATTTTTAGATGTCCCTTTGTCTGGATTGCCCCACCAGAGGGAATAATTCTTCTGTCTACACTGTCAAATCACAGAATCTGACAACACAGAGGGAGGCTGCTTGGCCTGTCTTGTCTGTGCTAGCTCTTTGAAAGAGGTATCTGAGTGGTCCCACTCCTTTTTTGGCATTCTAAATATCTGTTGGATCATTCCTCAACCTTTCTAAACTCAAGTCAAGTTTATGCAACCTGTCCTCATAATCTAACCCTTTAAACCCAGGGATGGAAGAGAAGCTGCTTATAGTAAATATGACCACTTCTTGGAGGGTTATTGGCAGCTTTTGAATGGATCTCAAGTTTCGGGGGAGGAGGGAACCTTTTGGAGTTTTTAAATGTGTTATGTTGTGTGGCTTGTAAAATCTGCAATCTTTGCTAATCAGACACTGTAATGAGGTGTGTTCTGTGATACTACAGTATATCTGACCTATTCGTTCAGAACATCACTTGGACACAATCCACATACTTAAAGGTATGTCCTTTTTTGCTTTCTAGGTGTAGGTGATTTCACCGTGAATGAAGTTGGCTTCCTTCCGGATCCCTGTCCCCTCCCAGAGCAGCAGAAGAAACGGTCCCTGCATGAGAAAGAGAAGCTGATCTACGCCCCAATGTCTGGTGTTGGGGGTATTGTTTATGATAAGGATGCCGTATATATTGATCTGGGTGGGAGCCATGCTCATAGAGATGAGGAGGTAATGAGTACGCTTCAACTCTCTCATATTTAATTTTCCTCTTGCCAATTTATCTTTAGTTTCCTTCCTTCCCATGAAATATTTTGATTGCTCCCAGCCCTCCAGTGCCTGACCCAACTAGCTGTTGAACTGTGATCTTGGTAAGTAGCGTTGATATTCTGTTCAACAATAGATGTCACAACTGAAAATGGTCCTGTTGTTAAAGGGCACAGCTGTGCACTATGCAACACAGGCAGTGGTCTGGGATGGATGTCATGCTTGGTTTTACCCCATGGGCTGCTGAGGCTAGTTGTAACCAGCTTTGTTTTAATTAAAATCTTCATAATTAGACCCCATTTTACTGCCCCCTTATCTAGCAGTGGAACCTCTTCCTTTCCAGACTGAACTGGGAGTGGAAGCTGAAATAAAAACAAAATGCTGGAAATAGTCAACAGGTCAGGCAGCATCTGTGGAGAGAGAAGCAGAATTAACGTTTCAGGTCTATGACCTTTCAATAGAACTGGCAAAGAAAAGAATTAGGTTTTAAGCAAGTGAAGGTGGTTGGGGGGGGGGGGTAGTGGTTGGTGGGGACGAAAACAAAAGGGAAGATGTGTGCTAAAGCAGAGGGCAGGAGAGATTAAATAACAAAGCTGTCATGGGACAAAGGCAATGAGCGTGTTAATGCTGGTGTAAGACAAAGCATTAGTTCAGAGAGAGTGTTAATGGCAGAGTAATGAGCAAGTCTGACTACATGAAAAAACATTCACATGGTTTAACAAAAAGAAAAGAAAATTTTTTTTTTAAAGTCATGCTCTGAAATTGTTTAACTCAAGGTCGAGTCCACGAGGCTGTAGAGTGCTTAATCGAAATATCAGGTGCTGATCCTCTAGCTTGTGTTAATGTTCAGTGGAACACTGCAGCAGGCCAAAGACACAAATGTGGGCATGAGAGTGGTGGGGGGGGGGGAGTGGGGGTTGGGTTTGTTGAAATGGCCGACAACCAGAAGCTTGGGGTCATGCTTTCAGACTGAGTGGAGGTGTTCCGCAAAGCGGTCACCCAATCTACGTTTGGTCTCCCCAATGTAGAGGCATTGTGAGCAGCGAATGCAGTATACTAAATTGAAGGAAGTGCAAGTAAATCACTGCTTCACGAGTGAGGAGAGAGGAGGTAAAAGGTATTACACCTCCTGCTTGCATGGGAAGAGGATGAGGTGTCTGGGGTGATGGAGGAGTGGACCAGGGTGTTGCGGACGGAATGATCCCTTCAGAATGCTGGCAGGGGAAGGGAAGATGTGTTTGGCGGTGGCATCACGCTGGAGTTGGCAGAAATGGCGGAAGATGATCTTTTGGATGGAGGCTGGTGGGGTGGAAAGTGAGAACAAGGGGGACCCTGTCGTGGTTCTGGGAGGGAGGGGAAGGGGTGAGGGCAGAAGTGAGGGAAATAGGTCGGACACGGTAGAGGGCCCTGTCGACCATAGTGGGGGGGAATCCTCGGTTGAGGAAAAAGGAAGACATGTCACATGTCAGAAGCGCTGTTGTGGAAGGTTGCATCATCAGAGCAGATGTGTTCCACTTTCCACCCCATGAACTTGTCTGACAGGTGAAATGTGAAGTGACAGAGAAGTGTGAAGTGATGAATTTTGGTAGGAAGAATGACAAAGGGCAGTGTAAAATAAATGGTGTAAGTTTATTGGGGTTGCAGGAATAGAGAGGCACAAATCTTTGAAGGTGACAGAATAAGTGGATGAGACTATTTAAAAAAAAAAAAATACGAGATTCTAGGTTGTGCAAATAAAGGCTTCAAAGTACCTTTAAAGCTGCGCTGACCCTGTATAAATCATTGGTTAGGCTCCAGCTCCGAGTATTGTGTAATAGTAACTTCCGAAAGGGAATTGGATAAATACTTGTAAAGGGAAAATTTACAGGGCTCTGGGGAAAAACCAGGGAAGTGGATCTAATTCGATAGCTCTTTCAAATAGTCAGCACAGGTACGATGGGCTGAATAGCCACCTGTGCTGTAAGATCCTGTGATTGTTCTCTCCACAGACCTGACCTGAGTGTTTCCAGCATTTACTGATTTTATTTCAGATTTGCAGCGTCTGCAGTATTTTGCTTTTCGTTCACTGGTTTAGATCCTGCAGTTTCATGATTTGCACTGGGAGTTTTATAGATTGAATTGTGCTGACCAGTTTCAGAAGTGGCCAGTATGTTAGAATTGTTTTACATCTAGAAGTACGTTGAAACTACAACATGAAAACAGACCGATCAGCAAATCCAGTTTGTGTTGCCATTGGCCTCCAATGCACGCACATAATCCCAATCACAGGCACCTGCCCTGTTCCCATATCCCTGCTGTCTGATGTCTCGAGTGCCTTTCTGTTCTGTTAATTCAAACCCTGAGGTCTTATTTAAACTGTACCAAGGCTCCTTAGACAGCACCTTCCAAACCCGCAACCTCGACCACCTAGAAGGACAACGGCAGCAGATGCATGGGAACACCACCACCTGCAAGTTCCCTCCAAACCACGCACCATCCTGACTTGGAACTGTATCGCCTTCACTGTCACTTGGTCAAAATCCTGGAACTCATTTCCTAACAGCACTGTGGGTGTACCTACCCAACATGGACTGCAGCGGTTCAAGAAGGCAGCTCACCACCACCTTCTCAAGGGCAATTAGGGATGGACAATAAATGCTGTCCTACCCATGAAACGAATAAAAACAAAAGGAAACTGGCCATGTAAACTGTCACGCTGTAATTGCACCACCCTGCTCCTCAGCTTGTATGACACAGGCACTCTAGCACTGCAATCAACTCTACTTCTCAAATGCTGCAAGTTTTTTGGAAGTATATAAACATAAGGATGCATCACTTTAAAATGGAGACTGAATTACTTCTGAAATTCCCTACCCTAGATTAGATTAGAGATACAGCACTGAAACAGGCCCTTCGGCCCACCGAGTCTGTGCCGAACATCAACCACCCATTTATACTAATCCTACACTAATCCCCTATTCCTACCAAACATCCCCACCTGTCCCTATATTTCCCTACCACCTACCTATACTAGTGACAATTTATAATGGCCAATTTACCTATCAACCTGCAAGTCTTTTGGCTTGTGGGAGGAAACCGGAGCACCCGGAGAAAACCCACGCAGACACAGGGAGAACTTGCAAACTCCACACAGGCAGTACCCGCAATCGAACCCGGGTCCCTGGAGCTGTGAGGCTGCAGTGCTAACCACTGCGCCACTGTGCCGCTCAATCCTGTTTCCCTGAAGACTATGTTCTACTTTCGCTCCCATGAACACTGTCTCCGGTGAACGATAGACCTTAATATGCTGCGGCTGGCTCGTTGTGGTTCTGGCTTTTTATTGTTCCTGGAAAGTTTTTCTCTATATTCCATTATACTTTCAGAACCCCCACTCCCCACCACCAAGACCGTGACTGAAATTTGCAGTAGGGGTTGTATAATGTCTGACCTGTGATGGACATATGTTTTTGGATATACTGGTTGACCTCCCGTTGCATTCTGCAAATTAAATAAAACAGTAGTTTGGTCTCTGTTGTCCTCATGTTTGCTGTTTCTGTTTGTGTCTCTCATGCTCCACTTTTCTGCTTTTCTCTGTTTTCTTTCTCGCAAGATCCTTTTGCTTCTCTCTCTCTCTCTCCAGTTCTTCTCTGTGCCCTTTTTCTTTTGGTAGTGTTGTGGAACAAACAGGGCCCTCAGCAGCTCCCGTTGCATCTGCTACCCCATCACCGTCCCACTGCTAAAACCCTATCCTATCACCGCTCACTTCAATCTCTATCACTACCCCTACATCGTCCCATGTGAGAGCATGAAGTAAGGTTTTATAGCAGAAAGATTGTTAATGGAATATGGACTTCCTTTTAATGGCTTTCAGTTCTTCACTCCTCTTCATCCCATCTTCCCCAGATGCTATCACCTGTAATCCTATTGAGTATTCCCTCATCCAGTTCTTCTACACTCCATTGCTTCTGGCTGCAACCTCCTGTCTCCAGCCACCATTTCCACCTGCCCCTTCTCCCACCAGCATCCCTGTCAGTCTTTCCTGTGATTCTTTCTTGAGCACCTTCTCTCTCAATCATCCATGTTGCTCAAGCTGCACTATACATTGCCCCTCACCCTCCTGCATTCCCTAAGCCTTAAAGAAAAGCATGTTAGTCATACTTAGATTTGTGACATGCAAAAGAGAGAGGAAATCAAGGAAGGACAGATTTATAGAAAGGAGACCAAAATAATGAAAGAAAGTTTATAATGCACCACCGTGTAACAGCCTTTGAGAGAAAGGGGGGAACAGACATTCAGGGCAATTGACAAAGCATTCAAGTGGGAAATATAAAATAATTTTGTCCCTGAGCAATTAGTAACGTTTCAGTTATGTATTATAATGGTGATGACGCTATGCAAAAGGGTATCCTTAACACACTATTAACAATACTATGGAAGATTTTGTTACTACATGTTTATATAAAAATAGTATCATCTTTGTCTGTAGGAGGAGCAAAGGCCAAACCATGAACTTGTGCAGAGCCTCATTGCAACGCACAGCACCATCGACACCAAGATGGCATCTAGCAAAGTTTCTCTCTTCATGGACTCAAAGCCACTGGCATCTGAGGAATTGGAAGAAAGCGGGTAGGCAAAAACTTTGATATATTCAATTTCAGCCCATCACTTTCAAACCTGGCCATTCTTCACACCCTAGGTGCTTGCCCAGTCCTGATGTGATTCTGAGAAATGGTATTTTTGCTCCTTGTGTCATGATATTGCTGCCCTGCAGTCTTAGTAATCACCTGCTTCTTGTATAGTGGGCTAGGAAGTCCCAAGTTGTCCAATTTTCTTCCCTCCTCGGGTTTTGAGAAGTACTTGAAGCGCCAGTGTTGCCTTCAAAGCCTGGCACAGCAGTTGCTAAGCTGTTGGTGTTTTGCCTGTTTTTCTCTGTTTAACTCTGTGAGCTCAGCAGAGGGTGATTACTGCCTCTGCTATATCTCCAGTAAGTTAGTCTTTCTAGATAATCTAGCAAGGTCATCTCCCTTTAAGACCAGATTCATTATTTGCAAAGCCTATTAGTGTCCTTCCTCTGTGTACAAGCTTAATTAATGAAGTAATCAATTCCCAAAATGCTTGAGCAACCAGCACAATCCTTTCAATTGAACTAGTATGTTTACAGAAATATAGTGTCTTTTTTTTTTTAGAAGAAACACCTTTAGCTGAGATTTTAACCAATGGTTTATCTTCCTCTGCTACCCTCCTCCAACTTGTCTACCCTCTGCCCTTACTCTGTCTCATTCTGCACACTCGTTGTCCTATCCATTCCTATGGCTTTAGCCACCTCTGAAGATCTCTCTCCATGCCATTTCTGGTCACTTTCTCCTTTCCTCTTCTACCCTAATCCTCTGTTATCACACTCCATTGCTGTAAAGGTACTACTGCCTCCTTGAGCCCCCTGAACAACAACTTTGCCTCCACTTTCAATACCCTCCTCTCTATCAAAACATTCTCAATGCAAAATCCAGTATCCCATCCTCGAATTCATGGGCTGTCAGATCAATTGCTTATCGAGTGCGCTGCCCAATGCAACTTGAATTAGTACCATTTTCTAATTCTGGAAAGCAAACGCATCCTAAAGATTTTTAAAACAATTCTCAATTACATTCTTATCTATCGAATATAGCCAGAGAATCACCTGCAATGGCTTCTCTCCCCGCTCCCGCACTGTTACCTCTGGTGTCGTTCCGCCTCCCCCCACACCCGGCCATGGTCTATCCTTGGCCCCCTCCTATTTCTCATTTACACACTGCTTCTCGGCAACATCATCCGAAAACACGACGTCAGTTTTCACATGTACGCTGGCGACACTCAACACTATCTCACCACCACTTCTCTTGACCCCTCCACTGTTTCTGATTTGTGTCTCAACTTGTTTGACATCTTTATTGGATGTGCAGAAATTTGCTATTGGGGAGCCATTGTTTTTGGTCACTGCCACAAATTGCATTTCCTCATCACTGACTCCATCCTTCTCCCTGGCAGCTGTCTGAAGCTGAGCCAGGTTGTTCGCAACCTTGATATTGTATTTGACCCTGAGATTCTAACCAGATATCCACATTCTCACTAAGACCTCCTGCTTCCATATCCAACATCACCTGATGCCAATCCTGCCTCAGCACATCTGCTGAAACCCTCATTCGTGCCTTGGTTACCACTAGACTATTCCAATGTTCTCCTGGCTGGCCTCTTTTCTTCCCTCCATAAACTTGTGCTCATCCAAAACTCTATTGCCCATAAGTTAATTGACACTAAATTGTGTTCACCCATTGGCCTACACTGGCTCTTGATCCGGCACGTCTCAGTTTTAAAATTCTCATCCATGTTTTGAAATTCCTCATTTGCCTTGCTGCTCCCTATCTCTAACTCATACAGCCCTAGAAGCCTTTGAGACCTCTGCAATCCCATCATAATATCTTGAGCATTCCTGATTTTAATTGCTTTATCATTGGCCATGCTTTCGGCTGCCTTGGCCCTAAGCTGTGGCATTCCCTCCCTAAATCTCTCTGCCTCTCTACCTCCCTTTCCTCCTCTTAAGATCCTCAAAACCTACCTCTTTGACCAAGCTTTGGTCATTTGACTTGATATCTATCTCCTTATGTGAGTCGGTATCAGTTTTTAATGCTCCTGTGAAGTACCTTGGGATGTGTTGCTATGTTAAAGGTGCTATATAAATACCAGTTGTCTTTGTTAAGTACCTAGCAACTCTTGAGTTATCTCTGTCATTCATAACTAATGTCAGATGTGCTGAAATTAAGAGCTGATGTATTTCTTTGCCTCTAACTTCGAGACTGACATTCTGTCCAGCTTCACTTCAGCTGTCAGACCTAACTCAGCTTTAACCTCACAATTCTGTGATAAAGCAATAGCTTTGTTCCTATCACAACCCCAGCGCTTAGCAGGCTAAAATCTTCCATTAAAACTCTCCTTGTGCATTCTTGACTGCCTTCAGCTCCAGAATACTCAATTATCCCTCCTAGGCCCTGCTTCATTATACATTACATCTCACCTCAAAGTCCTCCATAAACTCTTCCTCTTTAACTTGCCTCCCCTAGTCCTCCAGTACTTTTTAAAGTTCATTCTTGTGATGTGGGCATTGCTGGCAAAGCCAGCATTTATTGCCCATCCCTTATTACTCTTGAGAAGTTGGTGGTGAGCTACCACCTTGAACCACTGCAGTCTGTGTGGTGACTGTACTCCCACGGTGTTACTATCTAGGGGGGGGTTTCTGGATTTTGATTGAGCAATGAAAGAGGAATGGTGACGTGTACAAGTCAGGATAGTGTGTGACTTGTAGGGAAACTTGGAGGAGCTGGTGTTCCCATGCACCTGGTGCCCTTGTCCATCTGGGGCGGAAGCTGTCGGTTTGTGGGGTACTGTCAAAGGTGTGTTGCTGCAGTACATCCTGTAGATAGTGCGCACTGCAACCAAAGTGCACCGGTGGTGGAAGGGGGGAATATTTAGGCGAGTGGATAAAGTGCCAATCGATTAGACTGCTTTGTTTTGGATGGCGTCAAGCTTCTTGAGTTTTCAAGCTGCACCTATCAGAGTAAGTGGGGAGTCGGGAGGTGAGCCACTCTGCACAGAGTACTCAACTTCTGGCCTGCTCCAGTAGCCATGGCATTTATGTGGTGGCCAGTTAAGTTTATGGTGGAGGATTTTGTGATGGTAATGTCAGAGGTGGTTAGACTAAAATAAAAGCACAATTCTGCAGATGCTGGAAATCTGAAATAAAAACAAAGTGCTGGAAATACTCAGCAGGTCAGGCAGCATCTGTGCAGAGAGAAGCAGAGTTAACGTTTCTGGTCTGAATCCAGTTCTGATGAAAAGTCACAGTCCTGAAACGTTAACTCTGCTTCTCTCCACAGATGCTGCCTGACCTGCTGAGGTGGTTAGACTCTTTCTTTCTTTGGAGATGGTCATTACCTGGCACTCGTGGGCATGAATGTTACTTGCCACTTATGAACACATACCAGAGTATTGTCCTGGTCTTGCTGTATGAAGACATAGACTGCTTCATTACCCGAGAAATTGCGAGTGGAGCTGACACTACAATCCTCAACAAACAGCCCCACTTCTGACCTTATTTTAGAGGCAAGGTTATTGATGAAGCAGCGGCCTAGCACGCTGCCCTGAGAAACTCGTGCAGCGATGTCCTGGGATTGAGATGTGAGACGACTTTTTGAAAAGAGGGACAGTGATGTTTCAACACAAAGCATTTTCTCTATGCTGGTTGATTTCTTGTAAAGCAGAGAAGTTACGTATAACTTGTACAGAACCTTTGCTAGACTGCACTTCGAATACCGTGAACAGTACTGGTCGTCAGAAGATAAAAAGTTCGGGTCTCTTGCTGTCAGTAAGGTCCTGCGCATGCGCAGTCTCCGTTTTTGGCAGGACTAGTTTGTGCATGTACATGAAAACATCATCGCGTACTGGAATGGCATCCAGCCCCCACCACCTGGCAGGAACCCACCTTCCTCCCTCCATCAGTCTCTCGCTTGCAGTCTCCCACCCCTCCCCTGCCTATCCCAATCTTGCCACTCTCCCTCCCCCGCCACCCCCGAGCTTCACCAGATGACCTCTCAGCTTTACAAAATTTGCTTTTCTCCAATTTATAAGTTTTACTCCTGTTCCATCCTTGTTCTTTTCCATAATAATGCTAAACCTAACTGTATTACGGTCACTATCTCCAAAATAGGCACCCACTGCTCTTTCATGCACTTGTCCAGCTTCAATTTCTAAGACTAAATCTAGAATTGTGCCCCCTCTCATTGGGCTTGTTACATACTGGCTAAACAAGTTCTCTTAAAGAGGTGACCTGATAGAGGTCTTCACCATTATGAAAGGGTTTTATGGTGTAGATGGAGAGATAATGTTTCCACTTGTGGGTGAGACCAGAACCAGAGGCCATCAATATAAGACAGTCACTAATGAATCCTTAGGGAATTCAGGAGAAATATCTGTACCCAGAGAGTGGTGAGAATGTGGAACTTGTTACCACATGGAGTAGTTGAGGCAAATAACATAGATGCATTTAAGAGGAAGCCAGATAAGCACGTGAAGGAGAAAGGAATAAAAGGATACGTTGGGATTAGAGGAAGACGGGGTGAAGCATCAACTCCAGCTTGTGGAGCAGAATGGCCTCTCTCTCTGCTGTAAATAACATGCACCTGTGATTTACTGTTGACTAGCTCGTAGACAATTAAAATTGGTTACTGTTAGCCTTTGCAAATAAAAATTGTGATTTGGTATGCCAAAACATTCATTGCTTTTAAATGTGTTGCTGTTGAAGAAAAGGATGTTTCATATACTCGGGGGCTGTGGGGTCAGTTTAAAGAAATAGTAATGTTGAAACTGAGGAGACTCCATTGTGTAGAACCAATGGAGCACCTCCATTAATTTGCCAATCTTCAATACTCTTGTCAGGGAGAGAGTTGAGGGAGTGGTGGAGAATCCTGTTTCCTTGCCAATGTTCACAGCCAGTTTCTCCCCCAATTCTCTTCTGGCCTGAATATATCTCCCTACAGACTTTGGGCACACTTTTTGCCTTGTGCAATTAGCGATTTTTGAGTCTGCAACCAGGAGGGATATTATGGCTGGCCTCGCCTGAAATCCACACTAGCCATTTCTGGCAGGGGTTGGTGGGAAGTAACCAGATTGGATTTTCCCCTTCCCTAACCCAGAGGCACTGGGGATAGCTATGTTTCAGCTATCATGCTAGATGTGATCTGCTAATTTACAGACTAAGGATTGACTCTGGGACCTTTTAGTCTGTGGGTCAGTAGCACACCTGAGAATGTCTTTATCCAATAAGCTATTGAGCAAACTTGCCACTTCTTAATAGAATGTTTCAGCACACAAACAGACCATTCAGCACAATTGGCCTGTGTGCTGTGCTCCAGATGTCCTAGTATCTTATTCTGGGATTGTACTAAAGAACAAAGAACAGTACAGCACAGGAACAGGCCATTTGGCCCTCCAAGCCTGGCCGATCTTGATGCCTGCCTAAACTAAAACCTCTGCACTTCTGGGAACCGTATCCCTCTATTCCCATCCTATTCATGTATTTGTCAAGATGCCTTTTAAACATCGCTATCGTACCTGCTTCCACCACCTCCCCCGGCAGTAAGTTCCAGGCACTCATCACCCTCTGTGTAAAGAACTTGCCTCGCACATCCCCTCTAAACTTTGCCCCTCTCACCTTAAACCTATGTTCCCTAGTAACTGACTCTTCCGCCCTGGGGAAAAGCTTCTGACGATCCACTCTGTCCATGCCACTCATAACTTTGTAAACCTCTATCGTGTCGCCCCTCCACCTCCGTCGTTCCAGTGAAAACAATCCGAGTTTATCCAACCTCTCCTCATAGCTAATGCCCTCCAGACCAGGCAACATCCTCGTAAACCTCTTCTGTACCCTCTCCAAAGCCTCCACATCCTTCTGGTAGTGTGGCGACCAGAATTGCACGCAATATTCTAAGTGTGGCCTAACTAAGGTTCTGTACAGCTGCAGCATGACTTGCCAATTTTTATACTCTATGCCCCGACTGATGAAGGCAAGCATGCCGTATGCCTTCTTGACTACCTTATCCATCTGCATTGCCACTTTCAGTGACCTGTGGACCTGTACGCCCAGATCTCTTTGCCTGTCAACACTCCTAAGGGTTCTGCCATTTACTGTATACTTCCCACCTGTATTAGATCTTCCAAAATGCATTACCTCACATTTGTCCGGATTAAACTCCATCTGCCATTTCTCCGCCCAAGTCTCCAACCGATCTATATCCTGCTGTAACCTCTGACAATCCTCATCACTATCCGCAACTCCACCAACCTTTGTGTCGTCCGCAAACTTACTAATCAAACCAGCTACATTTTCTTCCAAATCATTTATATATGCTACAAACAGCAAAGGTCCCAGCACTGATCCCTGCAGAACACCACTAGTCACATCCCTCCATTCAGAAATGCACCCTTCCACTGCTACCCTCTGTCTTCTATGACCGAGCCAGTTCTGTATCCATCTTGCCAGCTCACCTCTGATCCCGTGTGACTTCACCTTTTGTACCAGTCTGCCATGAGGGACCTAGTCAAAGGCTTTACTGAAGTCCATATAGACAATATCCACTGCCCTTCCTTCATCAATCATCTTCGTCACTTCCTCAAAAAACTCAATCAAATTAGTAAGACACGACCTCCCCTTCACAAAACCATGCTGCCTCTCGCTAATAAGTTTGTTTGTTTCCAAATGGGAGTAAATCCTGTTCCGAATAATCCTCTTTAATAGTTTCCCTACTACTGACGTAAGGCTCACCGGCCTATAATTTCCTGGATTTTCCTTGCTACCCTTCTTAAAGAAAGGAACAACATTTGCTATTCTCCAGTCCTCTGGGACCTCACCTGTAGCCAATGAGGATACAAATATTTCTGTCAAGGCCCCAGCAATGACTTCAGCTCCATAAAATAGCCTGTATTTCATGCTGGTGAATGATGAGAAAAAAAGATTCACCGGAACCAACCTGTTGGTCAGTTCCTACTTGAAATGAGAATTTTCAGTTTCTTTTCCCTTTTCCCATTATAAATGTTTACATAATGATTTTCAGTATTAAATGGTCACAAAAGGGTTGACTCAGTCTTGATACAGGCTGTAATGTGGACAGAATTTTTAAAAACAATTTGTATTTTTTGATACATATTTACTTGTTAGTCTTTTTTTTTAACAGTTTTGCTTAGAAGTTTAAACCTGTAATCATCTGAGGTGATGCAGTGTCATTCATTAGCGACTGAAAGATTCTGTGAAGACATTGGAATAAATCCAGTGGCATGAAAATGGGTGGGGATTTCTGTACAAGATGCTTGAACATGTTATTGACTGTTTGCCACATAGTGAGGATAGTGAAGTCACTGCCCAAGATGCAGGGAGTTGGGACTTGACAATGAAAGTGATCTAAGACGCAAAAGCTGACACACTGTAAGCAAATGGAGCAATGTGTTTGTCCTGTTCCTGGCACAGGCTAAATGTGGAAACCAATTTTCTGTAACAAAACTATTAAAATTCCAAATTCTGTCCATAAAACAGGTGCACAATGCCGAAAGAGGAGAAGCTGATTGACCCAGAGAGTGGACGGGTGCGACGCAGAGCTGTCTTTGATGATGATGAAGAATTGAATGAAAGTGAGGACCAAGAGAATGATTCTGAAAGTGGGGAAGAAGCAGAGAATGAAAGTGAAGAAGAGGTTGGCAATCAGGACCAAATTGATTGTGAAAGAGAAACTTATCCTGAACCCCACACAGTCTCGAAACTGGGGGAAGTTACAGTTGAAAGACCAGTATTTGCAGATGGTGATGACGACTTTGACTTGGATGCAGAGGCAACTGATGAGGAAGATAATGAGTCTGATGATGAGGAACAGGACTTGACTGGTGATTCTGAAGAAGTTTTTGTGAATTCTAGTAATAAAAAGGCGAAGGGGTCAGTGGCAAAAATAGATTTGCAAAGGACTTTGAATGGCAGACAGATAGATGAGGAAATAACTTTATGCTTGGAGATAGATACTTCTGATGAAGGTGAAGAAGATTTGGACTCCACAGTGGACCTGACACAAGAAAAAAAATTGAGTGATCCAGAGAGATCAGAGAGCAAGGTCCTGAAACGAACAAGCAATGACATTGAAGAACTTAAGGAAGATGATGAAGAAACGATCAATTCAAGTCTAGAAACCACAGGTACTTCAGGTTATTTCTGGACCCGTTTGAACAAGATGTTGCTTCGGACTTTATCTGTTGCATTTGGTTGAACAATTAAAACAGGCAAACCTTGCAGCCTTTAACATTAAATCCCTCCTGCCCATCGTCCCTGCCTCATCAGCTGACCTGTGCTGGATCCCAACATATTGAATTTTAAACCTTTGTCTTTAGACCAATCTGCTCCCTCATTCGTATTAAGAACAAAGAACAGTACAGCACAGGAACAGGCCATTCGGCCCTCCAAGCCTGTGCCGATCTTGATGCCTGTCTAAACTAAAACCTTCTGCACTTCCGGGGACTGTATCCCTCTATTCCCATCCTATTCATGTTTAAGAGGCATCTTGACAAATACGTCGCTATCGTACCTGCTTCCACTACCTCCCCCGGCAGCAAGTTCCAGGCACTCGCCACCCTCTGTGTATAAAAAAAAAAAACTTGCCTTGCACATCCCCTCTAAACTTTGCCCCTCGCACCTTAAACCTATGTCCCCTTGTAACTGACTCTTCCACCCTGGGAAAAAGCTTCTGACTATCCACTCTGTCCATGCCACTCATAACTTTGTAAACCTCTTATCATGTCGCCCCTCCACCTCCGTCGTTCCAGTGAAAACAATCCGAGTCTATCCAACCTCTCCTCATAGCTAGTGCCCTCCAGACCAGGTAACATCCTGGTAAACCTCCTCTGTACCCTCTCCAAAGCCTCCACGTCCTTCTGGTAGTGTGGCGACCAGAATTGCACGCAATATTCTAAGTGTGGCCTAACTAAAGTTCTGTACAGCTGCAGCATGACTTGCCAATTTTCATACTCTATGCCCCTTAATGGTAACAGACACCAAGCCAGAGGTGACAGAATTATGAAAGCTTGGTCAGAAAGGCTAAGGTTTTTAAAGGTGGATAGTGGGGTTAAAAAAAGCAGAAGAATTGAGAGTGGAGGGCTAAGGGGTAAGTTTTGTCCTCATCACCTCAGTCCTAGAGTTTTTTTGATGTCGTCCCCTGTCCCCTTCACCCTGTCATTGTTGACATACCCCTCAGCCCTCCACTCTCTCAATTCTTCTGCTTTTTTTAATCCCTCTAGCCACCTTTAAAAACCATAGCCATTTCTGACCAAGCTTTCTCACCTCTGGCCTGGAGTCTGTTACCATTGATTTACTCTGTTTCCCTGTTGTGTAAAGTGCTTTGGTGAATTTTCTTCATTAAAGGCACAAAGAATCAGCAGATTAAGAACTGGAACCCCAGGATTGCTCATCACTCGTCGCTGCTCGGTGTGGTTAAGTTGATCAGTTATTGGACAAAAATAGATCTTTTTTGGTAGGCTTGCGTCTGGACACTTTTTAGAAATTGCACAGTCGTTAACTCTAAATTTTTTTATATAAAGAACCTACTACAAGTTTAAAATGGTGAACTGGAGGTGTGGCGGGGTTGGTGGGGGGGGGGTGCGGTGTGCTCCCAGGCTGTTGGAGGCGGGGCGCAGGAAAGAGGACGTCCAACTGGTAACCCAATGTCTTTCTGCTTCGCTCTGGATTTCCTTGGGTGGGTTGCCAGCGCAGAGGGGAACCACGTGGGTGAAACGCGCAACCAATTAGAACAGTTAAGCCAATGAAGAGCCATTTTGCACATGTAGTGGCTCTTTCCCACTGGCGCAAGAGTTTCATGCTGTGTCAACTAGGCTGAAGGTAAGGAAGGCGAGTACACAGCGGGCAGTTAGTGAGGGCTCAGCCCACCATCATTGCAGCACCATAAAGGGGGAAAGCAGCCAGCCATAGTGTAACTTTAACTGATGGGAGAAACTCCTTGAGGCAAGTAGTTTGGAGCAAGAGGAACTTGGTGTCATTTTATTGAGACCAGTTGGAGAGATAAATGGCTGTATTGACCTTTTAAGGCTGTGTCCTTACAAAGGGACATGGGTTCCACGTATTCTGAGGCTGGCTGGCCTACTGTTGCCGTCCTTTGGAAAGAGCACCTGCCTCCATGCCCTCACATCTTCCACCTGAAGTACCGCATTTGTGATTTCCCCTTCTGGCATCCTTCTTCCTTCTCTTTTTGCTTCTCCAAATATGTTAGCCACAGCTCACACTTCTGCCACTGTACATGCTGCCAGTGTCCCTTTTTAAATAATCAACCCTCATTTGGGCTTCTGACTGCTCTGCCTGCCTGCTGCACCTAACTGGTTGCCAAACCCTGGCTGGCCCCCCAAAAATTCATCTAGAAGACCAGCAATGCCTTGATTTTAAAATTCTCATCCTTGTTTTCAAATCCCTCCATGGTCTCACCGTCCCCTCTGTAACCTCCCCAGCCCCAGAACCTTCTGAGATATCTGTGCTCCTTTAATTCTGGCCTCTTGACCATCCCCAATTTTAATTGCTCCACCATTGGTGGCCATGCCTTCAGCTGCCTGGGCCCTAAACTCTGGAAATCCCTCTCTCGACCTCTCCGCCTCCCTACCTCGCTTTCTATCTTTAAAGCTGTCCTCAAAACCAACTCTTTGACCAAGCTTTTGGTCATCTGCCCTAATATCTCCTTTTGTGGTTCTGTCATATTTTGTTTTATAATGCTTCTGTGAAGCGCCTTGGGACATTTTATTACATTAATATGAACATACAAATTAGGAGCAGGAGTACGCCATTCAACCCCTTCGAGCCTGCTCCGCCATTTAATAAGATCATGGCTGATCTGATTGTGACCTCAACTCCACTTTCCCGCCTACTTCGATACCATTTGACTCCCTTGTTAGTCAAGAATTTATCTACCTCTGCCTTAAAAATATTCAATGACCTTGCCGCCACCACACTCTGCAGAAGAGAGTTCCACAGAATCTCAACCCTCAAAGAAAAAATTCTCCTCATCTTCATCTTAAATGGGCGACCCCTTATTTTTAAACTCTGTCCCCTAGTTCTAGTCTCTCCCACAAGGGGAAACATCCTTTCAGCATCCACCCTATCAAGTCCCTTCGGGATGTTATGTGTTTCAATAAGATCACGTTTCATTCTTCTAAACGCCAATGGATACAGACCCAACCTGTCTAACCTTTCTTCATAAGGTAACACCACGCATCCCAGGCATCAGTTGAGTGAACTTTCTCTGAACTGCCTGTAATGCTATATATCCTTTCTTAAATAAGGAAACCAAGACTCTACACTGTACTCCAGATGTGTTCTCACCAATACCCAATACAACTGTAGCAAAACATCTCTACTTTTATATTCCATTCCCCTTGAAATAAATGACAACATTCCATTTGCCTTTCTAATCCCTTGCTGTATCTGCGTGCCAACCTTTTGTGGTTGTACCAGGACACCCAGATCCCTCTGTACCTCAGATTTCTGCAGTCTCTCTCATTTTAAATAATATGCTGCTTTACTATTCTTCCTGCCAAAATGGATTTGTTCACATTTTTCCACATTAAACTCCATTTGCCAAATTTTTGCCCACTGACTTAACCTACCTATATTCCTTTGCAGATTCCTTATGTCCTCTTCGCAATTTACTTTCCTACCTATCTTTGTGCCATCAGCAAATTTAGCAACCATACATTGTTTGTAAATAGTTGAGGTCCCAGCACTCATGCTTGTGGCACTCCACTTGTCACATCTTGCAAAACTGAAAATGACCCATATATGCTTACTCTGTTTCCTGCTAACTAACCAATCCTCTGTCCATGTTAATATGTTACTCCCAATGCCATCCGCTCTTATTTTGCTTTGTAACCTTTGATGTGGCACCTTGTCAAATGCCTTCTGGAAATCTAAGTAGAGCACATCCACAGCCTCCCCTTTATCCACATTGTTACTTTCTCAAAGAACTCCAATAAATTAGTCAAACACGATTTCCCTTTCATAAAATCATGTTGACTCTGCCCGATTACAGTGAGATTTTCTAAGTGCCCCGCTATAAACTCCTTCATCATAGATTCCAGCATTTCTCATCTGCAGATGTTAAGCTAACTGGCCTGTAGTTTCCTGCTTTCTGTCTCTTCCCTTTCTTGAACAGAGGAGTCACATTCGCTATTTTCTTATCCAGAATCTAGGGAATTTTGGAAAATTAAAGCCGATGCATCTGTCTCAGCAGCCACTTCTTTTAAGACCCTAGGATGAAGTCCATCAGGACCTGGGGACTTGTCAGCTTTTAGTTCTAATAATGTTCGCAGTTTCCTTTCCCTAGTGATTGTTTTTTTTTAATAGAGATACAGCACTGAAACAGGCCCTTCGGCCCACTGAGTCTGTGCCGACCAACAACCACCCATTTATACTAACCCTACAGTAATCCCATATTCCCTACCTACACTAGGGGCAATTTACAACGGCCAATTTACCTATCACCTGCAAGTCTTTGGCTGTGGGAGGAAACCGGAGCACCCGGGGAAAACCCACGCGGTCACAGGGAGAACTTGCAAACTCCACACAGGCAGTACCCAGAATCGAACCCGGGTCCCTGGAGCTGTGAGGCTGCAGTGCTAACCACTGCGCCACTGTGCCGCAGAGGGTATCTCTCTCCCCTTTCACCTCCTGATTCACAATTATTTCTGGGAAGTTATTCGTATCCTCTACAATGAAGACAGATGCAAAAATCTGTTCAATTCTATCGGCCATCTCCTTATTTTCCATTATTAATGCTCCAGACACACACTAGAGGACCAACGCACACTTTTCTTTTTTTTTTCCTTTTTAAATACTTGTAAAAACTCTTACTATCTGTCTTTCTATTTCAAGCTAGCTTTCTCCTGTACTATAATTTCTCCCTGAAAGAACAGTACAGCACAGGAACAGGCCATTCGGCCCTCCAAGCCTGCGCCAATCTTGATGCCTATCTAAACTAAAACCTTCTGCACTTCCGGGGTCCGTATCCCTCTATTCCCATCCTATTCAGTATTTGTCAAGATGCCTTTTTAAATGTCGCTATCGTACCTGCTTCCACCACCTCCCCCGGCAGCAAGTTCCAGGCACTCACCACCCTCTGTGTGAAAAAAAAACTTGCCTCGCACATCCCCTCTAAACTTTGCCCCTCTCACCTTAAACCTATTATTAACCTTTTAGTCATTCTTTGTGGCTCTTTACATTCTGCCCAATCTTCTGACCTGCCACTCATCATTGTGGAATTATAGAATCATAGCAAGTTTAAGGCACAGAAAGAGGCCACTTGGCCCATCGTGTCTGTGCTGGCCGAAAAATGATCCACCCATTCTAATCCCACCAGCTTTTCATCCATAGCCCTGCAGATTACAGCACTTGAGGTGCATATCCAGACTCCTTTTGAATGAGTTGAGGGTCTCTGCCGCAACTACCCTTTCAGGCAGTGAGTTCCAGACCCCCACCAGCCTCTAGGTGAAAATGTTTTCCCTCATCTCCCCTCTAATTTTTCTACCAATCACTTTAAATCAATGCCCCCCCCCCCCAGCCCCCAGTCACTGACCTTGATCTCCACTCTACCCAGGCCCCTCAAAATTTTGTACATTTCGATCATCTCCCCTCAGCCTTCTACAACCCTAGCCTATCCAAACTTTCCTCATAGCTGTATTTTTCCAGGCCTGGCAACATCCTCATAAATCTCCTCTCTACCCTCGTGAGTGCAATTATATCCTTTCTGTAATGGGGTGACCAGAACTGCACGCAGTACTCAAGTTGTGGCCTGACCAATGAGTTATACAGTTCCAGCATAACCTCCCTGCTCTTATATTCTAAACCTTGGCTAATAAAGGGAAGGATTCCCTCTGCTGCCTTAACCACCTTATCGACCTGTCCTGCTACCTTCAGGGATCTGTGGACATTCACTCCAAGGTCCCTCACTCCCTCTGCACCTCTCAGTATTTTCCCATTAATTGTCTATTCCTTTGCCTTGTTTGACCTCTCCAAATGCATCACCTCACGCTTCTCCGAGTTGAATTCCATTTGCCACTTTTCTGCTCATCTGACCAGACCATCAATATCTTCCTGCAGTCTACAGCTATCCTCCTCACTATCTACCACAGGGCCAATCTTTGTGTCATCTGCAAACCTCTTGATGCCCCCTACATTTATGTCCAAATCGTTAATATAGACCACAAAAAGCAGGGGACCCAGTACTGAGCCCTGCAGAACGCCACTGGAAACAGCCCTCCAGTCACTAAAACACCCATCAACAATTACCCTTTGTTTCCTGCCACTGAGCCAATTTTGTATCCACCTTGCTGCATTTCCCTGGATCCCATGGGATTTTATTTTTTTAACCAGTCTGCCATGTGGGACCTTGTCAAAAAGCCTTGCTAAAATCCATGTAGACTACATCAACTGCACTACCCTCATCTATCTTCCTTGTTGCTTCTTCAAAAGATTCAATTAAGTTGGTCAAACAAGATATTTCCTTAGTAAATCCATGCTGACTATCCTTGATTAACCTGTGCCTTTCTAAGTGACAGTTTATCCTGTATTTCAGAATAGATCCCAATAATTTGCCCACTACTGAGGCTAGACGGTCTATCCGTTGCTCCCTCTTTAAACAGAGGTACAACATTAGCAGTTCTCCCAATCCTCCGGCACCATACCTGTATCCAGTGAGGACTGGAAAATGAGGGTCAGACCTTCTGCTATTTCCCCTCTCGCTGCTTTTAACAGCCTGGGGTACATTTCATCCGGCTCTGGTGAGTTATCAACTTTCAAGGATGCTAATTCCATTAATACTACTTCTCTCCCTGTGTTTATCACATCCAATACTTCACACTCCTCCTCCTTAACTACAATTTTTCCATCGTCCCCCTGTTTTGTGAAGACAGACGCAAAGTTTTCATTAAGAACCATACCAACATCTTCCGCCCCTACACATAGGTTACCTTTTTGGTCTTTTATGGGTCCTAATCTCCTTTTCTTTTTGAGATATACAGCACTGAAACAGGCCCTTTGGCCCACCAAGTCTGTGCCAACCAACAACCACCCATTTATACTAATCCTACATTAACCCCATATTCTCTACCACATCCTACCACCTACCTACACTAGGGGCAATTTACAATGGCCAATTTACCTATCAACCTGCAAGTCTTTGGCTGTGGGAGGAAACCGGAGCACCCGGCAGAAACCCACGCAGACACGGAGAACTTGCCAACTCTGCACAGGCAGTATCCAGAACTAAACCCGGGTCGCTGGTGCTGTGAGGCTGCATTGCTAACTACTGTGCCACTGTGCCGCCCCTTAGTTATCTTCTTACTCTTAATGTATTGATAAAATGTCTTTGTGTTCACCTTGATTTCCCCTACTACCACTACGTTCCTGTTGGCTCCTCCCATTTGAATGGCTTCCTGTATCATGGTGACATGATCAGTTTGCTCATCCACCATTCAGCCCCCGCTTTCATCCATTCAAGTTGCAAGAACCTTTTGGACAATTGCAAAGGCTGAAGCTCCTCTACTTCTACATTCTGGGCCCCCATACCTGCCTCACTTGCAGTCATACCTTCCTGTCCCTGACCATGGACCAAATCAGAAGACCCTATCCTAAGAGATGTGACCGCCTCCTGATACAAGGTGTCCAGGTAACTTTTCCCCTCCCTAATGCATTGCAGTGTCTGCAGCTCAGCCTCCAGCTCACTGACTCTGAGCTGAAGTTCCTGCAGCCGCAGACACTTACAGCAGACGTGTTTGCCCTGGATCACACTGGCATCCAGAAGCTCCCACATCATGCAGTCGCAACACATCAACTGCCCTGCCATTTCTATTATGTGGTAATTAATTTATTTACTTGTCTTACAATTAATAAACCCTGGTGCTCTCAATAAGCTTTATTACTGCTCGTAAACTTCTCTAATACTAATAAAATATACAATTACTGATAAATTACCTGAGTTTTGAAAGAGAAAGCTCTTGGACCGCTCTCCTCAAAGCAGCAAATCTCACCAGCCTATCGGTTTATGACTTTGCTGTGATTTGAGTTCCTGTGCTGTTTCTAATCTTTCTTCCCCCCACACCCCCCCCCCCCTCCCCCTTCCCCTTCCCGATGTGCTCTGCCATTAAAGGTGCTATATAGATATCGGTTGTTTTTGCTTATTGGTGGCACTATGAAGAATCATATGTGAATGAACCTTCCAGTGACAGCTCAGTATTTCCTCTCTTCTCCCCCTCCTCCAGCCTACTCTGTCTAATATTCTCATTTGTTCTTGGCCCCTTCTTCCTCTTGTGTCTTTCCAGCATTTTCTGTTTATATTTCTATTTTCCAGAATCTGCAGTATTTTGCCTTTGTATGAATACATTTGCTTTCTTATTTCTGAAGGATCATTGAAGTGGAAAGAAGGACTAGCACAGCGAGCAGCTGATGTCTTCTTAAAGCAGCAGTCGGCTGTAAACCTCCGGAAACTGGTCTACGGAACAGGTATAGAAGCATAGAATAGTACCTGGCAAACTGGTCAGAAAAGTAAATGCCCATTGGATCCAAGGGAAAGTTGGATCCAAAATTGGCTCAGTGGCGGGAAGCAGAGGATAATGTTTGGGTGTTTTTATGCTTGGAAGGCTGTTTCCAGTGCGATTCCGCAGGTACTTGGTCCCTTGTTCCTCGTGGTGTATATCAGTGACTTAAATTTAAATGTAGGGCGCGTGGTTAAGAAATTTGCTAGTAATACAAAAACTTGGCTCTGTAGTTGATGGTGAGGAAGAAAGCTGTATGCTGCAGGAAGATATCAATGGACTGGTCAGGTGGACAGAAAAGTGGTAAATGGAATTCAGTCCAGAGAAGTGTGAGGTAATGCATATGGGGAGGACAAACCAGGCAAGGCAGTACACAACAAATGTTAGGATTCAGAGAAGTGTAGAGGAACAGAGGGATCTTGGAGTGCATGTCCACAGATCCCTGAAGATAGGGCAAGTCGATAAGGTGGTTAAGAAGGCATATGGGATATTTTCCTTTATCTAAGGCTTAGAATATAAGAGCAGGGAGGTTATGCTACAACTGTATAAAACGCTAGTTTGGCCACAGCTGGAGTACTGCGTACAGTTCTGGTCACTGCATTATGGGAAGGATGTGATTGCAATAAAGAAGGGAGATATGAGAATGTTGCTCGGAATGGAGAATTGTAGCTTTAGGAAGGATTGGGTAGGCTAGGGTTGTTCTCTTTGGAACAGAGGAGGATGAGGTGTATAAAACTACAAGTAGCCTAGATAGAGTGGATAGAAAGGTCCTCTTTCACTCTGCAGAGGGGTCTGTAAGCAGTGGGCATAGATTTAAAGTAATTGGTAGAAGGACCAGAGGGGAGTCGAGGAGAAATCTTTTTGCCTGGAGGGTGGTGGGGATCTGGAACTCACTGTCTGAAAGGTTGGTAGAGGCAGAACCCTTCATTACTTTTCAAGAGTACTTGGATATGCACTTGAATGGCTGTAACCTACGTGACCACAGACCGAAAGCTGGATAATGGGATTAAGCTGGATAACATTTTTTTTTGGCCAGCACAAACGTGATGTAAGTTTCTTTGATTCTGTGATTCTATACAGCACAGAAGGAGGCCATTCAGCTCTTTGTGTCTGTGCTGGCTCTTTCGAAGAGCAAGCCAGTTAGTCTGACTCCCTCCGCTCTTTCCCCTAGTTCCCATAATTTTTACTCCAAAGCATTTGTCCAATTCCCTGTTGAAAGTTACTACTGAATTTGTGTCCACCACCCAATCAGGCAGTGCATTCTAAATCTTAATCACTCATTGCATGAAAAATGTTTTTCCCCATGTCTGTTTTATTTTTGCCAGTCACCTTAAATCTGTGCCTGCTATTGGAAATATTATCATATTTACTCTATCTAAATCCTTCATGATTTTAAACACCTCTAACAAATTTCCTATTCGGCTTCTCGATTGTAAGGAGAACAACCCTGGTTTCTCTACTCTATCCACGTAACTGTAATCCTCGTGCCTGGAACCAATTTAATAAGTACCCTCTCCAAAGCCTTCACGTCATTCCTAAAGTGTGTTGCCAGCTGGGGCCAAACTAGTGTTTTATCTCGGTTTAGCACCATTTCCTGCCCGTTGCATTTTATGCCTCTATTTATAAGCCCAAGATCATATATGCTATATGTTAATAAACTGTTTTGTCAACCTGTCCTGCCTCCTTCAAAGATTTGTGCACAAGCACCCCCAGGTTTCTGTCATCTTGCACCCCTTTTAAAATAGTACCATTTAGCATATATTCTCTCTCCTTGTTCTTGGTACTAAAATGTATCGCCTCTCTTTTCTGCATTGAATTTCATCTACCATCTATCCACCCATTTCACCAGCCTGTCTATGTCCTCTTGGAGTCTTCTATGTTCCTCACTGTTTACTGCACCTCCAAGTTTCATGTCATCTGTATATTTTGAAATTGAACCCCCAACTGCATGCCATTAATGTGCATCAAACAATGTATATCAAAGCTCGTACTAAACATTGGGAAACTCCACTGTATACCCCTCTCAGCCCAAAAAACAGCCAATCACCACAACTGTTCCCTAACCAGTAGCCAATTTTTGTATCCATCCCGCTATTGCCCTTTTTTATTTCATTGGCTACATGGTGCATTATCAAATGCCTTTTGAAAGGTCGTATACATTGTACAATATCAACTGCACTGCCGTCATCCACTCTGTTACCTCATCAAAAAACTCAATTGAATTAGTTAAGCATGATTTTCCCTGAACACATCCATGCAGCCTCCTTTATTAGTTCATGCTTATTCAAGTGGCTGTTAATTGTTTCTAAAGACTTTCCCCACCACTGACATTAAACTGATTGGCCTGTAATTGCCAGATTTATCCTTACACCCTTGTTCAAAAAAGGGGACAACATTTGAAATCCTCCAAACCTTTGGCACCATCCCGGTATCTAAGGAGAATTGGAAGATTGTAGCCAGCACCTCGGCAATTTCCACCTTTTGATTCCCTCAGCACTCTAGGATGCATCCCACCTGGACCGGGTGACTTATTCACTTGAAACACTGCCAGCCTTTTTAATACCTCCTCGAATTATATTTATCGCACCCGTAACCCAGCTATCCAGCTGATTTATTATTTTTTTAATGTTTTTGGTGAATATTGTGCTGATCAAGGAATAGAACTCTCTCAATTTCAATCACCAAAAACCACCCAGGTTGAGCACAGTTTAACACATTTCCACTGTCACCTCCTGTGGTCTCTGAGTGAGGCTGCAGATTAGGAGAGTTGTGTGTGGTGGAGTCTTGCGTCAGGTGCAGCCCAAACCTCATTTCACACAAGACCCTTGGAGTGAACTGTCTGGAGGCTTCAGCCCATCAGTCAGGACTGCATTTCAACCCAATTCCCAGAGAGTGTGGTGGAGGCAGGTACAATCAGGACTTTCCAAAGGGAATTTAATAAGCACCTGAAGAGAAAAAAATTGCAGGGCCATGGAGAAAGGATGGGCAGATGGGATGAGCTGAATTACTCTTGCAGAGAGCCAGCACAAACACAAAGGGCTGAATGGCCTCCTTCTGTGCTGTAACCATTCTATGATTCAAAGTAAAAGATGGGCATCAACCCCATTACAGCACCATATTTTTGTTAAAGGTGGCTAAATGCAGTTGAGAAAATGATCATGATCTAAATGAATAGAGGGGCTAGCCAGAAGGGCTGAGCAGCTTCCTCCTGGTCCTGTGTATCATTAATGTGCTGCAGACAATATCTATCACTGGCATTTTAAGGGGCTGATGGGCTCTTTTCATGGGAGTGAGATAAAATATTCCTTTTACATCTTTCTTTCAGTCAATGAAGACAAAGAGGAAGATGAGGAAGGTGATGATACATTGGGAGGAATCTTCCACATTAGCAGACCTGACAAAGGATCCAAAAGGAAGGGCAGTGGCCTGGATTCCTCAGTATTTCCTGTTAAAAACCCTCGTGACTGGGACTTAGAAGAGGTGAGGCCATCAGCAGAAAATGATAAATTGTGGAGTGGATTTTCTTTTAGCTGCCATAGTTTGAGTTCTGTTTTACTGCATTGTTCTGTGTTCCCGTGGTGCAGCTGTTTCCCTGCTTAATCTAAACATCTTCATTACATATCCTGGTTTCCAAGTCCAGCTCCCTGACCCCAGATACCATCCTGGTGAATAGGCAATGGATTTTCTCCAAGGTCAGTGTATCTCCCCTAAGGGACTGGTCCTAAGACTGAGCACAGTATTCCAGGTGAGACCTGACCAGCACACTATAGCTGTAGGTGTACAGCCATGCTTTTATCTTCTAAACTCCTTGTGATGGAGTCCCACATCTCCTGAGGTCACTGTTTAATCAGTGGGCTAGTGGAATGTCATGTGTGCCGAATTCCCAAATCTCTTTGTTTATTCAGTCCTCTCCTCTACTTTTGGTCCAGAGAGCCTTCCCATTTTTATAATCATATGCCCAAAATGTGCTGCCTTGCACTTTGAGTTAAACTGCTTTTACCATCATTCTGCCCACTTAGTCTATCTGTGTCTTGCAATCTTCTTCATTCCTTCATAATTCACTACATCACCATATGTGTTTGTACCTGGAGTATCAGACCAGCTGACATAGCGCTGTGGCGATTTTTAAAAGCCCTTTCCCCTGCTGGTTTAGTGGGTAAATGCACACATACTAATGCATAGAGCCTCTGTTCTCGTACACCAGTCGCTGAAGGTAAGCATGCAGGTGCAACAGGTGGTAAAGAAAGGCAAATGGTATGTTGGCCTTCATAGTGAGAGGATTCGAGTACAGGAGCAGGGATATCTTGCTGCAATTATACAGGGCCTTGGTGAGGCCACACCTAGAATATTGTGTGCAGTTTTGGTCTCCTTATCTGAGGAAGGATGTTCTTGCTATAGAGGGAGTGCAGCAATGGTTTACCAGACTGATTCCTGGGATGGCAGGACTGGCGTATGAGGAGAGATTGAGTCGGTTAAGATTATATTCGCTGGAGTTCAGAAGAGTGAGGGGGAATCTCATAGAAACCTATAAAATTCTAACAGGACTTGACAGGGTAGATGCAGGAAGGATGTTCCCGATGGTGGGGGAGTCCAGAACCAGGAGTCATAGCCTAAGGATATGGGGTAAACCTTTCAGGACTGAGTAGAGAAATTTCTTCACCCAGAGAGTGGTGAGCCTGTGGAATTCGCTACCACAGAAAGCAATTGAGGCCAAAACGTTGTATGTTTTCAAGAAGGAGTTAGATATAGCTCTTGGGTCGAAAGGGATCAAAGGATATGGGGGGAAAATGGGAACAGGTTACTGAGTTGGATGATAATGAATGGTGGAGCAGGCTCGAAGGGCCGAATGGCCTACTCCTTCTATTTTCTATGTTTCTATCAGGTCCTAGTGCCGGTCCCTGGGCTATGAGTTAAGGCTGTTTTTGTCTGTGGTGCTGGTATTAGAATTGGCTTCATTTTCTGTATGGAAGGGACGATGAACTGCTGCTGCTGACTACCATCAAGTGTAGATGTGAGCTGAGGATAGCGAAGGTTGAATCAGCATGCTGACTTTTCTTCGTGAGGTGCACGCTGTCAAACTGGTCCCAGGGAGTCCGCATCGGCAAGGAGTGAGAAATAATTTGAAGAAAAACCCAGATTCCAAAAACTGTATAGGAGCATTTACACACTCTGCATGTTCCTGTTTCTGGAAATGGGTATCTAATATTTCCTGAAGTCTTTTTTAACTCTGGTGAAGTCACTGAACAGTTAAAAGTAAACAGAAGAACGATGGAACATTTTAGTCTCCACGAGATATTCTTTCTGGCTTAACATTGCAGACTGGGTGTGCCCAATATCGTTTTTTAAATTCTTTTTCATGATGTGGGCTTTGCCGGCAAAGCCAGCATTTATTGCCCATCCCTATTTGCTCTTTACAACTGAGTGGCTTGCCAGGCCATTTCAGGTGGCAGTTAAGAGTCAACCGCATCTCTGAGAGTCTGGAGTTACAAGTAAGCCAGACCATGTAAGGATGGCAGATTTCCTTCCCTAAAGGACATTAGTGAGCCAGATGGGTTTTTAGGACAATCGATAGTTTCATGGCACCATTACTGAGACTAGCTTTCAATTCCAGATTTTTATTAATTAATTGAATGTAAATTCCACCAGCTGCTGTGGCTGAATTTGAACCCATGCCCTTGGGGCATTAGCTTGAGCCTCTGGACTACTTAATATCACTGACGTTACCACTATGCCACCGCCTCCCCATATTGTTTGCTGGATTGACACACAGAACCACTGTGAGTGCTTGCTGCTTAGTGGCTTTGTGAGGAGACTTGACAGTACATCTTTGTTCCACTTAGTCTATCGGACTCACTGTCAATGAGCATTTCTTTGCTTGCTCATAAACACAGCAATACTTTCTGCTTTTTAGCCATGTGCTGATAAGGTTTCTTGGCCATGAATTGGCATTATTCCCTTTCTTCCCACAGCTCTTGCTTTTTTTAATCAAAACGCAACTAAACAATTTGCATTTATAATGCCTTTAACATAAAACATCATAAGGCATTTCACAGGAGGATAAACAGACAAAAGTTGGCAAGGCATAGAAGGTGATATTAGGATGGCTAACTAAAAGCTTGGTCAAAAAGTCAGGTTTTAGGGAGTGCCAAAGCAGATGGTGAGGTGGAGAATTTGGGGAGGGAATTCCAGAACTTAAGGCTGCAGGCACAACTGTCAGTGTTGGGGCAAAGGGAATAGAGGAGGCACAAGAGGACAGAGTTGGAAGAATGCGGAGTTCTTGGAGGATTGTAGGGCTGGAGGACGTTACAGATATAGGGAGGGGCAAGGTGTTGGTGGACCAAGAACCGGCATAAATGACTGAGCATAGAAGATGGATGAACAGGACTTGTGGGTTAATCGGAATATGGGCAGCAGAATTTTGGCTGAACTCGTTTATGGCAGGTGTACATGGGAGGCTGGCCAGGCTAACATTGGAATAGTAGATTCTGGAGCTCACAGTCATGGATGAAGGTTTCCTGAGTTCCCAAGATAGAAAGAACTTGAGTATATATGGCACCTTTCATGACTTCAGGATGCCCCAAAGAGTTTAACAGCCAATTAAGTACTTTTTTTGACGTGTAGTCACTGCTGGATTGTAGGAAACATGGCAGCCAATTTGATTTCAAAAGGAAATTGGATGGGCAATTGAAGGAAATAAACTTGCAGGGCTATGGGGGATAGAGTGGGAAAATGGGACTGACTGGATTGCTCTGCAGAGAGCAGCATGGACTCGAATGGCCGCCTGTGCTGTAATGACTGTATGTAAAAACTGGTTCCCCATCTGTAGTTAATGTGTCCAAAGAGCAGCAGGGAGCTGAGGGAGCCAAGAATGGATCCTTGTAGACTCCTGAGATGACACTGTGAGGTGGAATTAGAAGCTATTGCTGGAATACGCTTGATACAGTTAGGTGGAGCCAAGCTGGACAATTGAGGATAAAAGAGGTGGTCAAGATGTTGTTGAGAACAGAATACAGACAGACTCTTTCCCAGACCCAGCAAGCTAAAAGCTTTTGTTTTCCTGGCCCTTTGAAAGAGCTATCTAATTAGTCCCACTCATTCCATATAGCTATGCAATTTTTTTCTTTTTCAAGGAGTTGATACCTCACCCGTTAAAAGTGAAGGGAA
Organism: Heterodontus francisci; assembly: GCF_036365525.1. Taxonomy (NCBI): domain Eukaryota; kingdom Metazoa; phylum Chordata; class Chondrichthyes; order Heterodontiformes; family Heterodontidae; genus Heterodontus; species Heterodontus francisci. The sequence continues at coordinate 29,961,111 of NC_090412.1, read as the reverse complement.
GAATTCATTTTAAAATGTGCTGAAAGTGTTTATTCTGTCTGCATAGGTAATGAACAGTGTCCGGGATTGTTTTGTGACGGGAAAATGGGAGTCAGATAAGGATGCAACTACTGTCCTTGAAGAAGATGGTAGGTGTGAGATGCAGTAAGACCATTGAATTCTCTATTGCTGAACAACACCCAGAGATACGATTATAGACCCTGTCCTTCAAACATGGCTTATATTGAAGAGGGCTTTGAGCTTATAAAATTATTGTCCTGGGTAAAATTTGAGGCGAGAAAATCATCCCACTGCGAAGAGCGTCACCCGACAATGATTTTTGTTCCTTTGTTGCCAACATTTACAGTCACTTGGCATTGATTTAGGTAATCTCTTGGCTGAATTTGATGTGTATTTCACTCTGACCCCTTCCCATTCACTCCACCCTCCTCTGACCTGCAGAAGGAACATATTTGCACAGATGAGTTCCTGATGGGAAGGGAAAACGCAGTTTATTCTCCACCCCGGCTGATTTTTTTTCTTCCATTATGGATCTGCTGCTGACTTGCGGCCGCAGTGAACATCACCCTCATCTCTTACTGTTTTCACCTGTTGTTTTTTCTTCCAGATTCTGTGTATGGAGCATTTGAGGACCTGGAGACAGGAGAAGTTCACGAGGGGAAACCTGTTGAACTAAAACAAAACCAGGAGGTTTGGGTTTCTTCATCCTAAATGGCACTTAATGCATGGAAAACCTTTTTTGAAAGATTCAGGCTTAATAATAAAAATTGCTATGGAGTTTATACAGATGGCTTTATTGCACCAGTCTCAGACTTGGTGAATCTTCAGTCTGCAGATATCCTTGCTTCACAAGATACTGTCCAGTCAACTGACCAAAGTACCTCGTAAGAGACTGACAACAAGGCACTGGCTATTAAAGGGAATCTAGGCTAATGGATTGCGGGGTCGGTGGAGCAGATACAATTTAATGTGTGTATTACATTTTCAGAGAAGAACAGTTAAATTGTAAGATGTTTAAAGGTGAGGGTACGGATAGAAAAGGCTGATTTTTTTTTTTAAGGAAACGGCAAATAGGATTCTACATTTTTGCTTGGGCTATGGAATATGAAAGGAAGGAAGTGATGTATGAGACATTATTTAGACCATTTTTGGAATATTACATGATGTTTCGGAGTCCCTGAAATGTCTCAGCATGCAGCATCAATTCTACATCAGTGTTTCTCCACATTGGCTCCCTTGTTGAATCCCACTCTCCTGCTCTCTCCCCTTACCCTTTAAAATTCCACCTGGGAAGAGGTTGCATTTTTGTGGGATTAATTGAACATCTCTATCAAAGCAGTGGTACAGACGTGGTGGGTCGAATGGCCTCCTTGTGTGCTGTATCATTATATAAAGCCTTGAACTCTGACGTGGTTTCAAACAAAATTCCCTTATAGGTCAAGTTGCTGATAATCTCTAATCGTGATCTTCCTCTAATTCTTTTTGTGATTGTAAATATGTGTGCCTTTTGTTATCATCTCATTAAGCAGTGCAGACAATCAAATGCTGTTTATTCTAATGTGGCCCTTCATAATGTGGAAGCCCTGTATGGGGTTACCCGTTGTCGTCTCAGTTCTTGTGGGAAAAGCCTCTCCCTCCTGGTCTCTCCACAACTGCAAACTCACGTCACATGCAGCAGGCTTGTCCTCAAACTACAGAATGCTTCTGCTGTTGCCTAACTAACGTTCAATGTAAATTCAATACCATTTCCTTGCTTTTGTGTTCTATGCTTTTTTTGCCTAAATCGGTCCCTAGATGGGCAAAGGAGGCACTTAGAAGAAATGTTTTCAAATGTCAGGTTATTAGAACATAGTCATTTATGGCACAGAAGAGACAATTCAGCCCATCGAGTCCATGCTGGTTCTCCACAGAGCAATCCAGTCAATCCCATTCCCCTGCTTGATCCCCGTAGCCCTGCAAGTTTATTTCCTTCAAGTGGCCATCCAATTTCCTTTCGAATTCATTGATCGTCTGTTTCCACCACCAGTGTGGGCAGCAAGTTCCAGATCATTTCCACCCGCTGCATCAAAAAAGTTCTTCCTCACATTCCCCCGATCTCTTGCACAAAGCCTTCAATCTGTGTCCCAGAGTCCTTGTGCCGTTAGTTAATGGGAACAATTTTTCCTTGTCTAGTTTATCTAAGCCTGTCATAATCTTGTACACCTATTAAATCTCCAATCATTCTCCTTTGCTCCAAGTGACTGACACTGAGCTCCACAGTGGCTTTATGAAACCGTGTGTCAGTAGAATCTCTGCTTTTCTGGTCTATGCAGCATTAATGGATGTTAGGCAGTTAGCCTCAGTCACCCAAAGGGATGGGGACATCAGCCAGGTCCCTGTTGCTTTTGGCTGTACACTTAGCTCAGCTGTAAAGTACATCTGAATGGCCGTCACCTGAAAACAGGATTGGGATGGGCTATCATATCCAGCAAAATCTGGCAACACTGGCTGTCTTGGCTCAATGATTAGAACTGGCCATTGAAGCAAGCTGCTGGAACTTGTGGGATCATATCCCAGGGAACAAGTTGGAAATTAGTCAAAATGTTCCAAGCTTCAGGATTTGATGGTTGGAAACAGCAGAATCAGACATGTTTTACTTTGTGTTGTAACATCTGGATGTAGAAATTAGCTTTAAAACTGAACAGAATTGTCTGCTGTATTAGGGAGAGGATGAGGAAGATGATGAAGGTATTGGTGATCCCAGAGGCACAGAAGAGGAGGAACAGACCAAGCGTTTGGAGAAGAAGCGCAAACTGAAGGCAATGTTTGATGTGGAGTACGATGATGGCGAAGGAACCTATTTTGATGATCTTAAAGATGAAATGCAGAAGCAGGCACAGGTAGGGATAAACATTCACAAACTGCTTGAATTCTACACCTGCTCTAATGTCATCACTAGTGTAACTGGTGAAACACACTGGTCAGGAATCTAAACATCTAAAGTTCAAGATTGTATGAACGCGTTAGCAGTGCTTTGCTTGGCCCAGCTTCTCCTTTCTCTTTTATTGACTGCTCCTGTTTGGTTGTTTTCATTCCTCAGTAGTCACTTAGTTGCTCGCTTTTCATCCGTTCCCGGCTCACTGAGCTGCGTTTCCTTTTTTTTATGAATGAAATTTGAGCCAGTTTGGTGCAATTGTAAGACGGATTTTGTAAGTGAAATGCAGAGTTATTAATAAGATGCATGCATGGATAGAGGAATTCCCTTGCACTTTTCCTTTGGGTGAATGCTGTAAGAAATTGCTATAATAACAAAGTTGTGTCTCCCATATAACCCACAACCCCTGCACTGTCCAGTGCCCTGGTAATTTCTTTACTCTAACGTGCTTTTCTTTTTCAAACAGCTTAACCGTGCCGAGTTTGATGACCAAGATGATGAGACCCGAATTCAGTACGAAGGTTTTAGACCCGGAATGTATGTACGGGTTGAGATTGAGAATGTGCCTTTTGAGTTTGTCGTGAATTTTGACTCCTGCTATCCACTGATACTCGGTGGCTTAGGAAGCAGCGAAGGAAATATTGGATACTTGCAGGTAATAGTTCAACAGTCACAAGAACTTGCATTTATATAGTATCTTCAACAAAGGAAAACATCCCACGGTTTTTCACAGGAGCGTTGTCAGACATAAATTGGCACTGAGTTAAAGAAGTCGATATTATGACAGGTGACCAAAAGCTTTGTCAGAAATATAGGTTTTAAGGAGGCTCTTAAAAGAGGCATAGAGAGGTGGAGAAGTTTAGGGAGGGAATTCCAGAGCGTAGGACCGAGGTAGGTGAAGCGATGAAAATCGGGATGCTCATCAGTCAGCAGCAACCCAGTGTGTTTGAAGTATTGCTGTAGCCAGTCTGATGGCAGAGGAGCAGTATGGAGGCCTGTGCCCATAGACACACAGTTGTTGCACACAGGCAGAATACCAGCTTTCTGATTTACTGTTCATGACCGAAGCTAAAACATGTCAACACTGCTGCAGTGTAGCAAATTGATGTAATGTGAGTTCTAGTTTTTGAGAACTTTACACTCCAATAGTAATCATTGTAGGAATCTCATTGAGTTGCAGTATCATAAAATGTATATTCCAAAAGAATCCCCACTGCTTGGTGCCACTGAAGGAGCCAGGGGTCTGGGCTGCTCCCTGGTTTTGGCTTTGGAGGCCAAGTGCACAGGAGCACTTGCAGGCTACTGAACAGCAATACTGCCTGACTTTCCTGTTTCCTGACCCAGGAGTGTTACAGCCAACTACTGTTGCAGCTGATGATTTAGCTGTACCCATAAAGAACAAAGAAAATTACAGCACAGGAACAGGCCCTTCGGCCCTCCAAGCCTGCGCCGATCCAGATCCTCTATCTAAACATGTCGCCTATTTTCTAAGGGTCTGTGTCTCCTGCCCATTCATGTATCTGTCTAGATACATCTTAAAAGGCGCTATCGTGCCCGCGTCTACCACCTCCGCTGGCAACGCGTTCCAGGCACCCACCACCCTCTGAGTAAAGAACTTTCCACGCATATCCCCCCTAAACTTTTCCCCTCTCTCTTTGAACTCGTGACCCCACTCTGGGAAAAAGCTTCTTGCTATCCACCCTGTCTATACCTCTCATGACGTGCAAACGCGCCACAATGCAAGCCCTACTGACAATCTTAAATTGATTGTCAGCGTAATTCTTAGCACACTGAGGATTATTTAGCAAATGTTGTCCAGTTTAATGTTGGACACTGTGTTTTGAGTTTTGCAAGCATGGGCTGGAATCTAAGACCTTACTGCAGTCTGTTATTCAGACTTTCACCATAGAGAGCGTTACATTTGGCAGATGAACCATCTGTTGAGAAGAGTTACATTTGTCATAAGCGCAAAGTTTAACCTACATAATTGCAACAAGTATCTAGGTGCAATGCTACTGAGATGGCTGCAACCAAAAGGGTCATTGTAACTAGCATCCACTAACATTCCTTTGTTTCCTGCTGAACCAGATGCGTTTGAAGAAGCATCGATGGCACAAAAAGATTCTGAAGACCAGAGACCCTCTGATCTTCTCCCTTGGCTGGAGACGCTTTCAGACCATCCCAATGTATTACATTGAAGACCACAATGGACGCCACAGACTGCTCAAATACACACCTGAGCACATGCATTGCTGTGCTACCATCTGGGGTAAGAGACTTCCCCACTTCTCCCTGTCCTCTCCCAAAGGGTGACTCCTGGGTGTGGGGCCATGGGTGATGGCGCACACATTTTCATGTGAGTTCAGACAGTGAGTGCCAGTGATGTCATTGCTTCCAAGGCACAAGCTCAACTGAATTTTTGCCTGATTCAGGAGGAATCCAGCATGATGATCAGAAGTGGAAACTTTGCATTTTAGCCTCCCTCTCCCTCCCCTGTGGCCGAAGCAGTGAGCTCAGTTTATCGTTCCCAGCTGCTGCCTGGTTGAGTTTACCTGACTCGATCTAAACTATTGATTTAAAGCTGAGGCTTTGTAAAGTTGTAAGAGCTTTCTGACTCCCTGGGACAAGCCCTTGTATAACTCATCACCAAAAGCAAGGCTGAGGTTGGCTCTATCTACGTAAGAACATAAGCAGGAATAAACCATTTGGTACTTCGAGCCTGCTCTACCATTCACTGCGATCATGCCTGATCTTCTACATGCTCAGGGGTCACATAACTATAGGTCTAAAGGTTTATAGACCTTTCTGTCCAACTGTGCCAATAATCGGGTTGGGCAGTGCAGGGGCAGCCTGATTGAATCAGATTTGACGAACATGGATTAAAGGGGGATGCTGTAGAGAGCGCTGCTGGCAACTGAGGCTGTTAATGTGACATCAGATACTTAGTCATCAGTCTTAAATTATTCCCACAGCATTTGGAATCATTGCCAAGGAGTCCCCCACTACCCTCTCCAGATTAATACTGTTGGAGCCTATGCTGTAATGCAGCAAGTCCTGTTCATGTTTTCAGTACAGAAGTTTTGTATAACTTCCAGATCTTCTTCTTTCCCCACTCCAGGTCCGATTACTCCACAAGGCACAGGGTTTTTCGCCATTCCATCTGTAGCTGGTGTTTCGGTAAGTTTCTGCAGATGGGGACATAAAGCAGCTGATCTGGGAGTAGGGCTGACAGTTAGTTCCAGCAGTCTTCTCTCATTCCACCTCCCCCCACCCTCTAACATCTTCACTTCTCAACCCTCCCTCGTTGCTCACTGACTGATGATGTCATGGAAACTTGTAAAGATGAGTCAACATTGTCTGCCATGTATCTGCCCATTTCACCAGTTCTGAAGTCTGCTACAATCCTGCTCACTAGTCACTACGTTGCCAAGTTTCGTATTATCCGCAAACTTTGAATACCCAAGTCCAGGTCATTCATGTCTAACAAGAAAAGCAATGGTCCTAATGCCAACCCCTGGCGAACCCCGCTGCATACTTCTCTCCAGTCCAACAAGCATCCATCCCCAGTACTCTCTGCCTCTTATTCCGTAGCCAATTACAAACCTAAGTTACCACCTTCCTTTTCATCCCAGGTGTTTCTATTTTTTGAGTAAGTCTGTTATGTGGTACTTTATCAAATACACGTTCTTCATCAAGGAACTCAATCAGATTAGCTCTGCAAAATTTGGCTTTAACAAATCCTTGCTGGCTGTCCATTATTAGTATGTGCTTCTCCAAGTGAGAATTTTGTCCTTGACAATGGTCTAGAAGTTTTCCCACCACTGATGTTGGACTGCAGTTACCAGTTTTATCCCTCTTCCCTTTTTTAAAAGATCTTCTGGCACCACTTCTACACCCAAAGATGATTAAAAGATGGTTTCAGAGTTTCTGCTGCCTGCTATCTCCAACCCAGCTTCCTCAGCAACCTAGGGTGCATTCTATCTGGAGCAGCTTTGAGTGATGCCAACCTATTTCTATCCCCTCCAATATCTTTCCCCCCCCCTCTCCAAAGGTTACATTAACTTATCCATTTGTGAAGACAGATGCAAAGTACTCATTTCAGTACCTCAGCCATGCCCTCTGCCACACTCCAAGAAAATTTTGTTTCTTTTTTGTCCAAATTGGTTTTGCAATTTTTTTTAACTATTTACCTTTTTAATATGTTTATAAAAGATTTTTGATTTCCCTTTTACGTTATTTGGTTATAGTTATAGTTTCTCAGACTCTCTCTTTGCCCTTCTTAGTTGCTTTTTCAGTTTCCCTCTGTATTCTGCCTGGTTTTCAGTTGTATTCTGTACTTGACATTTGTCATGACCTCCATTTTCTGTTTTATTTGAGCCTCTACTTCCTTTGTCATCCGGGGCGTTCTTGTTCTGGATGCCCCGTCGTTCCTCCTCTTGGGAATATGCTTGGTTTGGACCCAAAGTAAAAGAAATAAAGAATTGCATTTATTATAACGCCTTTCATAACCACCAGACGCCTCAGAGTGCTTTACAGCCAATGAAGTACTGTTGAAGTGTAGTCACTGTTGTAATGTAGGAAATCTGTAAATGTAGTTTAGTTCCCATTCCTGCCCACGTATAAGCCAGGTCTCTATTTTGTCACTATATCATAATACATTTTGGCAACTTGCCCCTGCAGCTTATCAATCTTATTTATAACACTCCTCACATTACCACCCATGCATTCCATTACCATGCTAGCCTGCTTTGTGTGTGTTTTTTTTCTCCATTTGATTCCTGCTATTAATACGCTATTCTTTATTCTGTTGCTGTTTGTTTCTCCTAGGCTAGGTTTTTTTATTCATTTAGAGCATGTGGGCATTGTTGGCAAGGGCAGCATTTATGCTCATCCCTAATTTCCCATGAGAAGATGATGGTGAACCACCTTCTTGAATACAACTGAGTGGTTTGTTAGGCAATTTCAGAGGGCAGTTAAGAGTCGACCATATTGCTGCTGTGTCACATATAGACCACTCTGGGTAAGGACAGCAGATTTCTTTTCCAAAGGGCATTAGTGCACCAGGGGAGGCGGTGGCATAGTAGTATTATCACTGGACGAGTAATCCAGAGACCCCTGGTAATGCTCTGGAGACATGGGTTCGAATCCCACCACAGCAGAAGGTGGAATTTGAATTCAATTAATCTGGAATTAAAAGCTAGTCTAATGATTGTCATGAAACCATTGTCGATTGTTGTAAAAACCCATCTGGTTCACTAATGTCCTTTAGGGAAGGAAATCAGCTGTTGTTACCTGGTCTGACCTACATGTGACTCCAGGCCCACAGCAATGTGGTTGACTCTTACATGCCCTCTAGCAAGCAACTCAGCTGTAACTAACCACTATGAAGTCAATAAAAAAGAAGGAAACCGGACAGACTACCCAGCATCAATCTAGGTACCGGAAATGACAATGGCAAACCCAGCCCTGTTGACCCTGCAAAATCCTCCTTACTAACATGCCAAAGTTGGGAGAGCTGTCCCACAGACTAGTCAAACAACAGCCTGACAGTCATACTCTCAGAATCATACCTGACAGACAATGTCCCAGACACTGCCATCACCATCCCTGGGTATGTCCCGTCCCACCGGCAACACAGACCCAGCAGAGGTGGTGGCACAGTGGTATACAGTCGAGAGGGTGTTGCCCTGAGAGTCCTCTACATTGACTCCGGACCCCATGAAGTCTCATGGCATCAGGTCAAACATGGGCAAGGAAATCTCCTAATTGCCAAATACCGCCCTCCCTCAGCTGATGAGTCAGTACTCCTCCATGTTGAACACCACTTGGAGGAAACACTGAGGGTGGCAGGGCACAGAATATACTCTGGGTGGGGGACTTCAATGTCCATCACCAAAAGTGGCTCGGTAGCACCACTACTGACTGAACTAGCCGAGTCCTAAAGGACATAGCTGCTAGACTGGGTCTGCGGCAGGTGGTGAGGGAAAAACATACTTCACGTCGTCCTCACCAATCTGACTGCCGCAGATGTATCTGTCCATGACAGTATTGGTAGGAGTGACCGCCGCACAGTCCTTGTGGAGACAAAGTCCCGCCTTCACATTGAGGATACGCTCCATTGTGTTGTGTGGCACTACCACCGTGCTAAATGGGATAGATTTCGAACAGATCTAGCAATGCAAAACTGGGCATCTATGAGGCGCTGTGGGCCATCAGCAGCAGCAGAATTGTACTCAACCGCAATCTGTAACCTCATGGCCTGGCATATCCTCCACTCTACCATTACCATCAAGCCAGGAGACCAACCCTCGTTCAATGAAGAGTGCAGGAAGACATACCTCAAAATGAGGTGTCAACCGGGTGAAGCTGCAACACAAGACTACTTGCATGCCAAACTGCTTAAGCAGCATATGATAGACAGAGCTAAGAAATCCCATAACCAACGGATCTGATCTAAGCTCTGCGGTCCTGTCACATCCAGCTGTGAATGGTGGTGGACAATTAAACAACTAACTGGAGGAGGTGGCTCCACAAATATCCCCATCCTCAATGATGGGGGAGCCCAGCACATCAGTGCGAAAGATAATGCTGAAGCATTTACAACAACTTTCAGCCAGAATTGCCGAGTGGATGATCCATCTCGGCCTCCTCCTGAAGTCCCCAGCATCACAGATGCCAGACTTCAGCCAATTCAATTCACTCTGCGTGATATCAAGAAACAACTGAAGGTACTGGATACTGCAAAGGCTATAGGCCCTGACAATATTCCGGCAATAGTACTGAAGACCTGTGCTCCAGAACTTGCCGCGCCCCTAGCCAAGCTGTTCCAGTACAGCTACAACACTGACATCTACCCAGCAACGTGGAAAATTGCCCAGGTACGTCCTGTACATAAAAAGCAAGACACTTCCAACCCAGCCAATTACCGGCCCATCAGTCTACTCTCACTTTGCATCACGTTACTGATGATTATCATCAGCAGTGCAATCAAGCGGCATTTGCTTAGCAATAAACTGCTCAGTGATGTTCAGCTTGCGTTCTGCCAGGGCCACTCAGCTCCTGACCTCATTACAGCCTTGGTTCAAACATGGGCAGAAGAGCTGAACTCGAGGTGAGAGTGATTGCCCTTGACATCAAGGTAGCATTTGACAGAGTATGGCATTAAGGAGCCCTAGCAAAACTGAGGTCAATGGGAATCGGGGAAAACCCTCTGCTGGTTGGAGTCATACCTAGCACAAAGGAAGATGGTTGTGGTTGTTGGAGGTCAATCATTTGAGCTCCAGGACATCACTGCAGGAGTTCCTCAGGGTCGTGTCCTAGACCCAACCATCTTCAGCTGCTTCATCAATGACCTTCAATCATAAGGTCAGAAGTGGGGATGTTTGCTGATTGCATAATGTTCACCATTCGTGACTCCTCAGATACTGAAGCAGTCCGTGTAGAAATGCAGCAAGACCTGGACAATATCCAAGCTTGGGCTAATAAGTGGCAAGTAACATTCGTGCCACACAAGTGCCAGGCAGTGACCATCTCCAACAAGAGTGAATCTAACCATCTCCCCTTGACATTCAATGGCATTACCATCACTGAATCCCCCACTATCAACATCCTAGAGGCTACCATTGACCAGAAACTGAACTGGAGTGGCCATATAAATACCATGGCTACAATAGCAGGTCGCATGCTAGGAATCCTGCGGCGAGTAACTCACCTCCCGACTCCCCAAAGTCTGGCTGCCATCTACAAGGCACAAGTCAGGAGTGTGATGGAATACTCTCCACTTGCCTGGATGGGTGCAGCTCCAACAACATTCAAGAAGCTTGACACCATCCAGGACAAAGCAGCCCGCTTGATTGGCACACCATCCACAAACATAAGCTGCCTCCACACCGACGCACAGTGGCAACAGTGTGTACTGTCTACAAGATGCATTGCAGCAACGCACCAAGGCTCCTTGGACAGCACCTTCCAAACCCATGACTTCTACCAACGAGAAGGACAAGGGCAGCAAATACATGGGAACACCACCACCTGCAAGTTCCCCTCCAAGTCACACATCAACCTGACTTGGAATTATATCGCTGTTCCTTTACTGTTGCTGGGTCAAAATCCTGGAACTCCCTCCCTAACAGCACTGTGGGCGTACCTGCCTCCCATGGACTGCAGCGGTTCAAGAAGGCAGCTCACCACCACCTTCTCGAGGGCAATTCGGGATAGGCAATAAATGCTGGCCTAGCCAGTGATGCCCACATCCCATGAATGAATAAAAAACTTGGATTTTTACAGCAATCCAGTAGTTTCGTGGTCACCATTACTGAGACTAGCTTTTTATTCCAGTTTTGTATTTAATTGAATTTAAATCCCCCAGCTACCCTAGTGAAATTTGAACTCTCAGCTTTAGATCATTAAATACTTGGATCCCATATGCCTTTTTAACCGCTTTCTCAACCTGCCCTGCCGCCCTCAGTGATTTGTGCATATATACCCCCAGGTCTCTCTGTTCCTACACCACCTTGTCGCTCCTCATTGCTACATCCTGGTTCCCTTCCCCCTGCAAAATTAGCTTAAACCCTCCCCATAAGGAATTGGTCTCTGTTTAGGTACTGTGCATCTGACTTGTACAAGTCCTTCCTGCTCAGAACCAGGCTCATTGTCCTAGGAATCTGAAGCCTTCCCTCCTGCACCACTTTGAACCACACATTCACCTCCACTATCCTCCTGTTTCAGTAATCACTCACACATGGTACTGGGAGTAATCCAGAGATTTTCCATTTTTGAGATTCTGTTCTTTAATCTTTTTCCTGCCTCCTGAAACTCTGCCTATAGGACCTCAGCCCTTTCCCCATCAATGTTATTAGTTCCAATATGGACCATGACTTCTGGTTGACCCCCTTCCCCTTACGGAATACTCTCCACCTGCTCAGTAATAACCTTTCTTCATTATTTTCCTTGTCATTGGTGTGAGTCAAGCTCTTGAGACTAACTGTTGGTTTTATCTTTGCAGAAAGATTTCAGGATAGCAGCAACGGGTGTGGTGCTGGACCTCGATAAATCTGTAACTATCGTTAAAAAACTCAAGTTGATTGGGTGCCCATTCAAGATCTACAAGAACACGGCCTTCATAAAGGTGACCAGCTTCTTTACTGCTGCCAGCAGTAATCTTCCTCTTCTACTCTGCCCATCCCCTCCTTCCTCCACATCATTTACTCCCCTCCATCCCACTCCGTTATTTCAGTGAAGAACTCAAGTTTATCTGACACTGTTTGCCTTTTGGCTATCATTTATTAGCCAGTGTTCTTTCAAGGGATTATTAATTTTGTCTCGGATTATGATCTCTGGAAGTTTCCCTACGACTGATGTTTGCCTGATTAATATGTAGTTACCAGGTTTATATCTCCCCTTTTTTGAACAAGTGTGTGACATTTGCAATCATCTTCATCTATTTTTATCCTATCTAATTTCTCCATCTCTTCCTTTGCTGTGACATTGGTCTTCACTAAAGAAGAGAATACAGCCAATGTAAAGTACACATTAACTATCTCAGACATGCTCTCTGCCTCCACAAGAAGATATTCTTTCTGATTCCAAATTAGCCCCACCCTTCCTTTGACTATCCTTTTAAGATTAATTATTAATAAAAGACTTTTGGGTTCTCTTTTCTGTTGCTCTTTTTTGCTTTTACAGTTCTCCTTTGCACTTTCTGTATTCTGCTTGATTGATTCTTAACTGTATTATGATCCTGACATTTATCACTCGTCTCATTTTTCTGTTTTTAAGTTCCCAATTTCTTTAGTCACCCAAAGATCCCTCGCTTTGGATGTGCTTCCTTTCCGTCTCATGGGAATGTGTTTAGTCTGTACCTGAACTACTACTCCTTGATGGCCTCCTATTTTGTTATTAGGTCATTTGCTAATTTTCCCGATAATCTTTGTTTCATTCCACCTGGACCAGATCCCCCTTCAACTCCCTGAAATTACCCCTGTCACCATGACAGACTTTGGGTGATTGGTTGATCAGGTGTGTGGTGTGACAGTCAGTCTGTTCTCTTGGGTTGCTGATGGATGCTTTGTCTCTAAACACAGGGAATGTTCAACTCTGCCCTGGAAGTTGCTAAATTTGAGAATGCGTCGATCCGAAGTGTAAGTGGGGTTCGTGGTCAGGTGAAGAAAGCTCTTCGCACCCCAGAGGGTGCATTCCGAGCCTCCTTTGAGGACAGGTTGCTAATGAGCGGTGAGTGATGTGTCTTCAAATGCAATAGTTAAGGAAAAGGTCTCAATGTGATATTACAGAGTTCACTGAATGCTGACATCCCTGTTCTTTAACAACAGATTTTTTTTGTTCCCCATGAATTTTGTGGCCGTTGAGGTAGGGGCATTAGCACTGAGCAGTTGGAACGCTTTCTATTTCTGGCAGCATCAAGCCGTCTCAGGTCTGGCGGAAGTTATACCCCTCGCTCAACAATAAGCTTCAGCCCAACCTAGAGCACCCATGCTTAAGCCTTAGTGCATCTGTGCCACCTAATCTTACCAGCCATCCTGTGACTTTACTGAGTGTGATTGCCATTTGAATGCCTGCTAGAAATTGTTTTCAGGCTGTTGGGGCTTTTCCAATAATGACATTGGAGCAAGTGCAAGGCTTTTTCTTTTTTTTGGGCATTCTGTCTTTCCCCCCTTCCCATCATGGGAATCAGCTTGAACCTGTGTCCCACCATCTGTAATATCCACAGTTTGAGTTTGAATGAGCTATCATAGAAAACCCTTAACTTTCATCAATTTGGAGACTGACTTTAGTCTACCAGTAATCACTTTTTTGTTTTAATAATTTTAATAATTTAATAATTTTGTTCAGTAATCGTATTGTAATGTGTTAGCCAGTATAAAGCTAAATTGCTTGCTTTGTTGATTCTCAGATATTGTTTTCATAAGAACATGGTATCCAGTTTCACTACCAAAGTTGTATAATCCAGTCACGTCGTTGCTTAGGCCAAGCAGTGAGAGGGAGACCTGGGCTGGAATGAGAACTGTTGGACAACTCAAACACGACTTGGGCATTAAGATAAAACCAAATAAGGATTCCTTGTACAGGGTAATGTCAGATTTATATATTTCTAATGTCAGCAGTACAGTTTAGCAGCTTAGGACTGGGCTAATGCCAAGTGTTGAACTTCACATATAGAATCCTGAGGAGAGGCACTGGAGGGCTGCAGCACTTGTGATTCTGATTCCTTGTACCAATTGGGTCAGTGCCCTCAGGAAAGGAGTGGAGAAGATTGGGTTCGGACTCCTTAGGGAGCTGTAACAATATCACAGGTTCAGGATGGAAGTCTGATGGTATCTGAATAAGCTCTTAGATTAAGCATGTTACATTAAACATTTATAAATCACTGGTTAGGCCCCAGTTGGAGTATTGTATCCAATTCTGGGCACCACATTTTAGGAAAGATATCATGGTCTTGGAGAGGGTGCAGAAGAGATTTACTAGAATGGTACCAGGGATGTGGGACTTCAGTTATGTTATGAGACTGGAGAAACTGGGGTTGTTCTCCTTTGAGCAGAGAAGGTTAAGGACAAATTTGATAGAGACATTCAAATTATGAATCATTTTGACAGAGTAAATAAAAACAAACTGTTTCCAGTGGCTGAAGAGTTAGTAACCAGAGGATACAGATTTAAGGTAATTATCAAAAGAATCAATGGGGAGATGAGGAATTAGTTTTTTTTTTTACACAGCAAGTTATGGTCTGGAATGCACTGCTTGTAAGGGTGGTGGAAGCAGATTCAACAATAACTTTCAAAAGGGAACTGGATAAATACTTGAGGGAAAGGGGAGACAAGCGGGACTAATTGGAATATCTCTTTCAAAGAGCCGAAACAGACCTCATAGGCCAAATGGCCTCCTTCTGTGCTGTATGATTCTATGATCTATTTCAGACCTGTGGCTTAGAATCCAGGCAGTAAAGAATCAATACATCGAGGCACCGAGTCCCTGATAGTGAAACATCTTTACACTGCCATGGTGTTTGTGTTCCCCAGTAATTGATTTTATTACTGGTTCAGATCCTGTGACCCTGAGGTGATTGAGCTGTGTTGTGCTGTATTTGCCATGTTTCTAATTGTATGTGTTTCCTGTAGCCCATCGAAAGGAAGGTGAAGCATTTCAATCCCCTCTACGTCCCCAAGATGCTGCAGAAAGCCCTGCCCTTTAAGAGCAAGCCCAAAAATCAAGAGAAACCGGCCAGAGAAACGCGGGATAGGCAGCGGGTCGCCGTTATAAAAAGCGCACACGAGAAAAAGGTATTGTGCAAAAAACCGAAGAAATTCACAGCCCCCTGTTCAGGGTCAATGGGTGACGTTAGTGCACCAAGAAAACCAGCTGTCTCAGGCTGCTGTCTGCTCTACCTTTTTCTGTCCATCCTACAGTCTTGTAGGATTCCTCCTCTGGAGATGATTTTTATGATCCTTATTTTAGTGTCTCTGTCATTGGATATCTTTTGTCTGATTGTTTTCTTTTGGCACACCTGTACATTTTAGCAGCCAGAATTTGAGCCGCAGAATTCGCTACCTCTTTTCAAACCTTAGGATGCAGGCGATCAGATCCAGGGGATTTATTGACTTTTAGTACCCATTAAATTCCTCCAATACTATTTATTTATTAATACTATTTAATTTCCTCATTCTCACTAGACCTTTAGTTCCCTACTATTTCCAGAATGTTTTTTGTCTCCTCCCATGAAGTCAGATACGAAGTATTCATTTAATGTCTCTGACATTTCCTAATATAATTTCTCCTCTCTGCCTCCAAGGACCCATGTTTACTCTCCCTCATCTCTTCTTTACCTATAGAAGCTTATGCAATAAGTTTTGATGTTTCTAACTAGTTTTTTGTTGTCCTATTTTCTCTTCCTTGGTCATCCTTTGCTGAATTTTAAAATTCTTCCAGGCTTTTACCACTATTCTTAGCAACATTATAAGCCTCTTCCCTTAATCTAATTCTATATTTAATTTCTCTCATTAGCTGCTGTTGGACCACTATTCCTGTGGGGTTTTTAATTCTTAAGGGAATGTATATTTGTTGTGAATTATGAAATATTTCTTTACTTCAAATGTTTGCCATTGCTTATCTACCATCTAATCTTTTGATCTAAGATAGATATTATCTAAATGGTGAGAGATTGCAGAGCACTGAGATGCAGAGGGATCTGGGTGTCCTAGTGCATGAATCACAAAAGGTTATGCAGGTTCAGCAAGTAACTAGGAAAGCTAATAGAATGTCATCATTTATTGTGAGAGGAATTGAATACAACAGTAGACAGGTAATACTTCAGTTATACAGAGCATTGGTGAGACTGCATCTGGAGTACTGTGTACAGTATTGGTTTCCTTATTTAAGAAAGGATGTAAATTCATTGGAAGCAGTTCAGAGAAGGTTTCCTAGACTAATACCTGAAATGGGTGGGCTGTCTTATGAGGAAAGGTTGGACTGGCTAGGCTTGTATCCACTGGAGTTTAGAAGAGTAAGAGGCGACTTGATTGAAACATGTATGATCCTGAGAGGTCTTGATAGGGTGATTGTGGAAAGGATGTTTCCCCTTGTGGGAGAATCTAGAAGTAGGAGTCACTATTTAAAAATAAGGGGTTGCCCATTTAAGACAGAGATGAGGAGAAATTTTTTCCTCAGAGGGTCGTGAGTCTTTGGAACTCTCTTCCTCAAAAGACAGTGGAAGCAGAGTCTTTGAATACTTTTAAGGCAGAGGTAGGTAGATTCTTGATAAGCAAGGGGGTGAAAGGTTATTGGGGGTAAGCGGGAATGTGGAGTTGAGATTACAATCAGATCAGCTGTGATCTTATTGAATGGCAGAGCAGGCTCGAGGGGCTGAGTGGCCGACTGTTAATTTGTTTGTATGCATGATCTAGTTCCCCAATCTATGCAACTCCCTAAGTTCATGGCAATCATCAACATTCTCCACATTTAATCTGCAGTCAATGCCAGATAATAGGCTTCATGTGTTTAAAAAAACAATGTTTTGTCCTCAGATCTCAGCCCTGCTGTCTGCTCTGAGCACAGTGAATGCGTACAAAGTACAGAAACAGCACAGAAAAGCACACCAGCAGCACAAAGAGTTCCTCACACAGAAACAGAAACAGCAAGAGGATAAAATTAAGAGGCAAAAAGAAGCCCGCAAGAAAATCTATCGTATGTTGGGTCAGAAGGAGAAGCGTAAAATGAAATCCAGCTTAAAGGGATCTGAAGAAGCCTGAAACAGTAGGCCTTGCCACTTTTCATGCAGAGAAAGTCGCCTACAGAAGCTGCAAACTGTTGTCTGTATTAACACGAGAGGCCATTGGTCACATCTGTAAAACTTTTAAATTGTATCTTTCTGGGACAGTTACTTTACGAGGTAACTGCGAACAACTTGGTCTTGGTGCAGATTTTGATCCACAAAGGCTAAAGTGGAGTGTGACAAACACACGATGCAGAATTAAATACTCCGTGCTCTATGATGCACAGTGTATTTATGAAAACAGTAAAATTCTTCTTAATGTACTGCATGGCTAATGATTTCTTTTCCAGTTCCTATCTTCCAACGTGGCTTGTGGAATTGGTGTCTGATACAACCTAGTTCTGGAGGGCAACGTTGGTTTTAAGGGTACTGAGTTTCCTGAAGTGGGAGGCAATAGAAAAGTACACCACTAGGGCCCTGTCTTTCTGGGGTGCACAGAAGATCTCCATGGAGTTAGCTTGTAAAAGTTGCTGGTGTCAGGCTGACCTATTTAACTCCACTTGTAAGGAAAATTGTGTACTGGAATAATTGGTGCCCTGCTCCAGGGAGCACATCCCTGCTCTCACCTACACTGTCCACTATTGGGAACCACATAGTCACCTCCAGGCAGCTGTTGTGCAGGATGTTGTGCAGAGAGACCTAGAAATAGAAATGAGAGAAAATACCTTAAAGAATATGGAGTCTCATCCTAAGAACAAAGGCAGGGGTTAGTGAGAGATGTACAAGTGTGTAAGAATTCTTCCTAATTTTCCATATCTGCTATTTTGGGGTCGTCAACAAACTTTAATATTATTCCTTGTACCTGTATTCAAATGAAAAGGTGCCAGTAGATAGAGAGATCTCGGGAACTCTTCCTACCAATCTGAAAAACACCAGCTTACCCCTTGGTTTTTGCTGTCTGGCCTCTAACTATCCAGGATTGAGCTGAATCTGTGATTGTGCTATGGGATGTCTGTCCAAAGAACATAAGAAATAGGAGCAAGAGTAGACCATACGGTCCCTCACACCTGCTCCACCATTCACTCCGTTCATACTGATCTTCTGCCTCAACTCCACTTTCCTCCCCACTCCCCAAACCCCTTGATACCCTAAGAGACCAAAATCAATCTATCCCAGGCTTAAATATATTCAACAAAGTAGCATCCATAACTTTCTGGAGTAGAGAATTCCAAAGATTCACAACCCTTTGAAGAAATTTCTCCTCATCTCAGTCCTAAATGATCAACCCCTTATCCTGAGAATGTGCCCTCGTTTTCTAGATTCCCCAGCCAGGGAAACAGCCTCTCAGTATCTACCCTGTCAAGCCCCTTCAGAATTTTGTATGTTTCAATGAGGTCTCCTTTTATTCTTCTTAACTCCAGAAAGTATAGGCCCAATTTACTTAGCCTCTCATAGGACAACCTTCTCATCCCAGAAATCCTCGTTGTACTGCTTCCAAGGCAAGTATATCCTTCCTTAGATATGGAACCCAAAATTGCACAGTACTCCAGATGTAGTCTCTCAAAAGCCCTATATAATTGTAGCAAAATTTTCTTATTCTTGTACTCCAATCCACTTGCAATAAAGGTCAACATGCCATTTGTCTTCCCAGTTGCTGTTAACTGCATAACCCACCTGCGTGTTAACTTTGTGTTCCTCATACGAGTACACACAAGTCTCCCAACATCAGCATTTAGAAGTTTCACACCTTTTTTAAAAAATCTGCTTTTCTATTAAAAATTGAATAACCTCACACTTCCCCACATTATACTCCATCTGCCACCTTGTTGCCCACTCATGTTTTTACAGCCTCTTTGTGTCCTCCTCACTGCTTACATTCCCACCTATCTTTGTATCATCAGAAAACCTGGACACATTACTCTCAGTCTCTTTGTTTAAGTCATTCTTATAGATTATAAATAGTTGGGGCCCCAGCATTGATCCTTGTGGCACTCCATTAGTTACAGCCTGCCAACTTGAAAATGCCCCATTTATCCCTACTCTCTGCTTCCTATCTGTTAACTAATCCTCTATCCATGCTAATATATTACCCCCAACTCCATGAGCCCTCACGTATTAATCTTTTGTATGGCACCTTATCAAATCCAAGCATATTACATCTACTGGCTCCCCTCTATCCTAATAGTTACATCCTCCAAAAAAACTAAAATTTGTGAAACATATTTCCCTTTCGTAAAACCATGTTGACTTGTTCTGATCATACTTTGATTTTCTAAGTACATTAAGACTTCCTTAATAGATTCCAGTGTTTCCCCAATGACTGATGTCAAAAGAGAGTAGTTCTCTCTTTTTTTCACTCTCTCCTTTTTGTGAATCGAGGTGCTACATGTGTTAACTTCCAATTCTCTAGAATTGTTCTTAAAATCTAGTGTACTTTGGAAAATCATAAGCAGCGCATCAACGTCTCTGCAGCTACCTATTTTAGAACCCTTAGATGTAGGCCATCTGTTCCTGGGGATTTGTCAGCTTTTAGTCCCTTCATTTTCTCCAATACTTTTTCCTTTGCTGATATTAGTTACTTTAAGTTCCTCACTCTTATTAGCCCCTTGGGTACCTTCTATTTCTGGTATATAATTTGTCGTCTTCTGTGAAGACAGACACAATATTTGTTCAAGGTCTCTGACACTTCCTCATTCCCCACAGTAATTTCCCCTATCTCTGCCTCTGGAGACCAATGTTTGCTCTAGCTACTCTCCCCTTTTTATGTACTTATATAGAAGCTCTTGCAATCCATTTTTATATTCCTGGCTAGTTTACTCTCATTCTATTTTTTTCCCCTTTTTCTCAACTTTTTGATGGCCCTTTGCTGGTTTCTAAAACTTTCCCAATCCTCAGGCTTACAATTATTCTTTTAATCTAATATGATCCTTAACTTCCCCTGTAAGCCATGGATGGATCTTTCCTTTTGAGTTTTGTTTTTTAATGGGATGTATTTTTGTTGAACATAGTTTCTTTAAATGTTTTGCACAGTTTATACATTGCCATAACTTTAATCTATTTACCCAGTCAACCTCAGCCAGCTCTTCCCTCATACCTATGTAATTGGCTGTATTTAACTTTATAGTTAATATAGTATTGTTATCACCTTTTCCCAGCAGGCCGTTTACTTCAATTACTAATTAAACCTGTTCCATTGTACAATACTAGATCTAGTTGTTATGGGAAACTGTCATGAAAGCATTCTACAAACTCATCTTCCAGACCACCTTTGCCAATTTGATTTGTCCTGTTACAACCATTTCTTTGACATAGACTCAGAACTTAACAGCTCCCAGACTTTGAGAGGTGAGGCGTTAGTGCCTGAACCTTTGCT
Organism: Heterodontus francisci; assembly: GCF_036365525.1. Lineage (NCBI taxonomy): Eukaryota > Metazoa > Chordata > Chondrichthyes > Heterodontiformes > Heterodontidae > Heterodontus > Heterodontus francisci. Next base: position 29,940,603 of record NC_090412.1, on the reverse strand, counting down.
ACTCCCTCGATGCACATCGATTGTTCTCATCAATGGTTCAGCATTTGATGAGATTAGATTTTCTACTGTCACCTATTGTACTGACATTTCAATTAAGCTGTTTTATGCATCAAGCCACTATTTCAGTCATGTAATTTTACAGTAGAGGTCACTCAGCCTGTACCAGTAGACCTGTATAGAGCATTAAATAGAATAAACTAATTGGCATTTTATAATAGGTTACAATTCACATGAAATACGTACACAACTGAAACAGACAGGCGTTTACCACAACAGGGAGTATGGAGATGGAATTTCAATAGTGCATGTAAGAGGAGTCCTTTCTTTGGCAATAAAGATTGCAAGAGATCAAACATCCAATGTGGACACAACAAAAGGCAACAACTTTTTTTTAAATTCCTTCGGGGGCTGTGGACATCACTGGCAAGGCTAGCATTTGTTGCCATCCCTAATTGAACTGAGTGGCTTCCTGGGCCATTTCAGAGGGCAATTAAGAGGCAGCCACACTGCTGTGGTCCCAAAAGAGCATTAGTGAACCAGATGGGTTTTTATACCAATTGGTCATTTCATGGCACCATTACTGAGACTAGCTTTCAATTCCAGATTTTATTAATTTATTGAATTTAATTGAATTTAAATTCCACCAGCTGCCATGGTGGGATCTGAGCACATGCTCCCAGGCCATAGTTTGGGCCTCTGGATTATTGGTTCAGTGACATTACCACTACACCGTCTCCCTGAAGTAATGTTGACATCTGATCCACACATTTGTCCTACTTAATAAAGCGTACAAGAATACAACATTCTGACGCTCAGCAAACGATCTCAATTTATTCTCTCTGAGGCTAGCATATGTAGCAAAGATGTCTTCTGAAGAGTGAGCATTATTTTCTTTTATTCATTCATGGGATCTGGGCATCAATGGCAAGGCCAGCATTTATTGCCCATCCCAAATTGCTCTAGAGAAGGTGGTGGTGAGTCACCGCCTTGAACTGCTGCTGTCTGTGTGGTGTAGGCACACCCAGGGCTGGATTTTATGGTCCCCCAGTGTTGGGGTCCATGGAATTGCAATGGGTGGTGGGGACGGAGGACCCATTGCCGCCCCATCACCAAACAATTTTACTGAGGGCAGAATAGGCCAATGACGGTCTTCCTGTCCAGAGGCCAATTGAGACCCTTATGTGGCCTTTGATAGGCCACTTTTGGCGTGCCTCTGCCATGCGGGGAGGACACCTTGTAAAACGAGATGCCCTCCCTGTGGGCTTGGAGGTGGTAACCTCTTCTGGGCAATCTGTAGCCCACAGAGGACCCCTGCCAGCAAAACACCCACCTTCATGTACACCCCCTTCCCCTTGGACATCACGCCCATCCTCTCACCCCACCTCGCGAAGGCTTTTCGGACTGTTCCCAGCAACCCCACCTCATCTACTGCTGTTCGGGGTTCCAGCGCTGGGCTTGCCTCTGCGATAGTGCTGGTGCTGCCAGTCCTGTGATTAGCCGGCAGCTCGTGGAGACAGGATCCCTGTCTTTTAAGGGACAGGGATCCCGGCAAGGGACACTGGGGCAGCAAAATGATGGAGGATCGCTCCGAAACGCACAAAAAGGCCAAGACAGCGTTTTTCCTGCCTTTTTGGCCTGGCACTGGGAGCCCTGCCTTCTCTACAATTTATGTGGCTGTTAACCTTTTGATCAATGGTGCCCCCGCGCCCCCTGCCCCCCCCCCCCCCCCCCCCCCCCCAAACTAGAATATTGATGGTGGGAGGTTCAGCAATGGTAATGCTGTTAATTGTTAGGGGAAGAGGCTCAACTCTCTCTTGTTAGAGATGGTCATTGCCTAGCACTTGTGTGGCACGAATGTTACTTACCACTTATCAGTAAAAGGTTGCATGTGGATACAGATTACTTCAATGTCTGAGGAATTGCAAAAGGAACTGACCACTCTGCAATCATTGGTAAACATCCCCACTTCTGACCTTATGGAAGGAAGGTCATTGATGAAGCATCTGAAGATGGTTGGGTGTAGGACACTGCCCTGATGAATATTAGATTAGATTAGATTAGAGATACAGCACTGAAACAGGCCCTTCGGCCCACCGAGTCTGTGCCGACCATCAACCACCCATTTATACTAATCCTACACTAATCCCATATTCCTACCAAACATCCCCACCTGTCCCTATATTTCCCTACCACCTACCTATACTAGTGACAATTTATAATGGCCAATTTACCTATCAACCTGCAAGTCTTTTGGCTTGTGGGAGGAAACCGGAGCACCCGGAGAAAACCCACGCAGACACAGGGAGAACTTGCAAACTCCACACAGGCAGTACCCGGAATCGAACCCAGGTCCCTGGAGCTGTGAGGCTGCGGTGCTAACCACTGCGCCACTGTGCCGCAGCAGTGTCCTGGAGCTGAGATGATTGCCCACCAACAGCCACAACCTTTGCACCAGATATGACTCCAGCCAGTGAAGAGTTTTCTCCCAATCCCCGTTGACTTTAGTAGGGCTGTTTGGTGCCACATTCAGTTAAATGCTGCCTTGTTGTCAAAGGCAGTCATTCTCACCTCAGCTCTGAATTGAGCTACTTTTGTCCTTCTTTGCACCAAGGCTGTAATGAGGTCCAGAATCGAGAGAATGTGGCAGAACCCAAACTGGCCATCAGTTAGCATTATTGATGACATTTTCCATCACTTTGCTGATGGTTGAGAGCAGGTTCCACTTCCAAGTTCTCCACCATTCTGACCCAGAAATATATTGCCGTTCGTTCATTCTTGCTGGGTCAAGATCTTGGAAACCCCTACCCAACAGCATTATGGTTGTATCTTCATATAGAGTGGTTTAAGAAAGCGTCTCACCACCACCACCACATTCTCAAGGCAATTAGGGATGGGCAGTAAATCCTGCCAGTGATACCCAGATCCTAGGCCCAACCATCTTCAGCTGCTTCATCAATGACCGACCTTCCTTCAATTATAAGGTCAGAAGTGGGGATGTTTGTTGATGATTGCACGATGTTTAACACCATTCGTGACTCCTCAGATACTGAAGCTGTCCGTGTAGAAATGCAGCAAGATTTGGACAGTATCCAGGCTTGGGCTGATAAGTGACAAGTAACATTCACTCCACACAAGCACCAGGCAACGACCATCTCCAACAGGAGAGAATCTAGCCATCTCCCCTTGACATTCAATGGCATTACCATCGCTGAATCCCCCACTATCAACATCCTAGGGGCTACCATTGACCAAAAGCTGAACTGGAGTAGCCATATAAATACTGTGGTTACAAGAGCAGGTCAGAGGCTAGGAATCCTGTGGCGAGTAACTCACCACCTGATTCCCTAAAGCCTGTCTACAAGGCACAAGTCAGGAGTGTGATGGAATACTCTCCACTTGCCTGGATGGGAGCAGCTCCAACAACACTCAAGAAGCTCGACATCATCCAGGAGAAAGTAGCCTGCTTGATAGGCACCCCATCTACAAACATTCACTCCCTCCATCACTGATGCACAGTGGCAGCTGTGTGTACCAGATGCACTGTAGGAACACACCAAGGCTCCTTACACAGCACCTTCCAAAACTGCAACCTCTACTAACGAGAAGGACAAAGGCAGCAAATGCATGGGAACACCACCACCTGCAAGTTCCCCTCCAAGTCATACACCATCCTGACTGGGAACTATATCGCCATTCCTTCACTCGCTGGAAAAATCCTGGAACTCCCTCACAGCACTGTGGGTGTACCTACCCCACGTGGACTGCAGTGGTTGAAGAAGGCAGCTCACCACACCTTCTCAAGGGCAATTAGGGATGGGCAATAAATGCTGGCCTGGCCAGCGACACCCACATCCCATGAATGAATTTTTTAAAAATCCTGTGAATGATTTTTTTTTTAAAGTTTGATGGGGCAGTTATTGGCCAGGTAAGATTTATCCAGCTTTTTGTGGACAGGACAAATCTGGGCCATTTTTCACTTTGTCAGATAGCTGCCAATGTTGTAGATCTACTGGAACAGCCTCGCTACTGCCACAGCTAGTTTTAAAGCACAAGTCTTCAGCACTATAGCCAGGATGTTGTCAGGTCCATAGCCTTTGCTGCATCCAGTCTTCTCAGTTTTCCTTGATATCATGTGGATGCCCCATCCACTGACCATCCTGCCAAACCTGGCTTCCAAATTCCTAGATTCTGGACATTAAGACTATACTCCTGCACTGGACTATACCTAAGACTCAGGTGTGCTTTGTTACTTAAATTTTAAAGTAATTTTGTTCAGTCTGTCAATCCAGCTGGCACTTCCCAGTACTAACTCTGCTAGCGGATCAGCTCTCTCCACTCCTTTCGGCACCTCCCTCCAGCATGTCTATTCACTTGTGCACAGGGCCCTTGCCATCCATGAGCTCTTTGTGGATGATTGCATCGACATCATAGCCTGAATGGAAACCTGATGGGTGTGATTACACCTTCCCTCTTAATGAAGCCTCCTTGGCTGGCTATCCCTTCCATCACTTGCCCTGTCCAGACCATTACGATGGTGGTGTGGCTCATCACCAAATTACACCTTGGTCTGACCAACAACCCCCGGCTCCTCTGGCACTTCCTGCTCCATTGAGCTTGTCACCTTCCACCCTCCCACTTCCCATTTAAAATCCTTTCTCTCTACCACCCACCTAAGTACCATAAAAATGTTACTGAGATATCTTCACTGCTTTCCTCCCTCAGCTTCTGCACTGAGTGACTTCTCATTCTTAGTGATTTTGACCTCCATCACAACTCATCATGTTCTCTTTACTCTTGAGTTCACTGCCCTCTTATCTTCCTAAATCTCTCCCTCCATGTCAACTCCCCAAGCCATATTCATAGTCACCCCCTTGACCTTGCTGTCTCACATGACCTTTCTACTCCCATCATGTCAGTCAAAGATAAGGCCATCTCTGATCACTTCCTTGTATTGCTTTCAACCCACATACCCCTTCTGCCTCTCAACCCTACTTTCTTCTGTGTCCGCCGCTGGAAGAATTCTCCCCCAATTTACTTGGGCCCTCCGTTCACCAGGGCATTTCTGCAGTTATCAATCTGCAGCTATCCATGCAAACCTGAATGGATGTGGCAGACAAATAGTTTAGCCATCACAACATAAAGTCCTGCTCTCAACTGTCCAGGATCATCCTGAAATGCAAAGATAGCCCCGAGCTTCTTTTCTCTACTGAAAACCCTCTTAAACCTCCCTCCCCGTCTCCTCCATCCTCACCTCCAACAAGTGCGAGGAGCTCATAGACTACTCTGCATTAAAGATTGGGACCATCCAATCAGCTACCTCTGCTGCTTCCCTCCATTTCCCCAAGCACACCAGACCAACCTCTAAGGTTCATCCCAGTCCTAGCCCTGAACACATATCTGTAAAATTTGATAAGATGGGGTGGTTTATGCCCCTTTCTAAGGTGGGAACAGACTTGGCAGCACAAAGCTTGTTGTAAATCAACCTGATTGAGATAAAGGCAAGCACAAGTTTATTAAGTTTTCAGATAAACCATATTCACAAAGTCAGGCAGTGATTAACAGTCTAACACAGGTATTACCCTCATTAGAGACTGGACGTCAGTACGCATAACTCTCTAGAAGCTTTTGGTCTTCAAGTTTTTTTAGTTTAGTTTAGAGATACAGCACTGAAACAGGCCCTTCGGCCCACTGAGTCTGTGCCGACCATCAACCCATTTATACTAATCCTACACTAATCCCATATTCCTACAATATCCCCACCTGTCCCTATATTTCCCTACCACCTACCTATACTCGGGACAATTTATAACGGCCAATTTACCTACCAACCTGCAAGTCTTTTAGTCAGTCTCTCTCTCTTGTTTCTTGTTCGAAAACTCTCTGCTGAATTGGGACACAGTCAAGGCTTCTTTTGTCCTGGCTTCTTTCCAATTAGCCCTCCCTTTCCCCAATTGGTGATTAGTCTTATATTAAAGAATGCCTTTCTTAACCAATTAAGGATCATTCTTTGGCTATTGCTAACCTTTCGGATTTACATAGGTTATACCCCCTTTGTGTTGACTACTTTATCTCAATGCTTTTACATTTCGTGGTCCCTTATCTCATTACAAGACAAATCCACATCTTGTTCTCACAGAAGCTGTTTTCACTGTCTGCTCTCAAGGTCTCACCCTTTTACTGCAAAGTAAGCATTTTAAAACTTGACAATCTCCCAGAATCCCTCTACCTTGAGATCTTGTCTATACTGTGCTCTGTTTCCTAAGTTTTCCCACTTTACCATACTACAAAGAAGGGTTCTAATAAAGCTAAATGTTACTTTATAATAAGTCAGTTGTTAGTTTATATAATATATTTTAACAACTAGTATTCTGGTTAGTAACTTTTTAGTAGCCTAATAATCTTACACATCTTTCTCTAGTTTCTCTCCTATCTCACCTCATGCCTTCTCTGAGCTCATCTTGTCCATGAGAGCCACCTCCTGTTCCCTTGATCCTATTCCTGAGTCTGATGACTACCAAACTTCTTTTCCTGGCTCCCACATTAGTTGATATTATTAACGGTTCACTCTCCTCAGGTACTGGCCCCCTTTCCTTCAAAATCTGTTGTCATCACCCCTCCTCAGAAAAACATACCTTCACTCCTCCACCCTTGTAAACTAGCTCCCCATCTCTAAACACCCTTTCCTCTCCAAAGTCTTTGAAAATATTGTCACTAAAGGCCTGCTCAGGTCTGCAAATGAAACCCGACCCGAGTCCGACAGAACCACATCTGACCCGGCCCGAGTCCTTTGACCTTTTCCCACGGCCAACCCGACCACCAATCAACTTTATTGAAGAGGTTGTGCTCTACCTTGGATGGAATTCCTCACGGCAGACTAGTGAGGAGTCCAAATGCATGTTTCCCGCCTTGATGTCCTGGCTGTCACTGTGTCTGAGCTCGAATGCTGGACCCGGAAGAGTGACCTAACCCGACCTAATTTGTGTCGTCGGGTTCAGGTCAGCTAGCCATGCTCTAATTGTCACCTCCCAAATCTGTGCACATCTTTCCAGGAGCTTAATATTTGAATCCTTCCAATCAGGTTTCTGCCCCATCACAGTACCGAAATGGCTTTAATCAAATACACAAATCTCATCCTATGTGACTGTGACAAAAGTAAACTACCCCTCCTTCTCCTTCTTGACTTGTCCTCAGCCTTTGACACAGTTGACCACGCCATCCTCCTCCAATGCCTCCCCACTCTCATTCATCTGGCTGAGCCTGCGTTCACATGGTACTATTCTTATCTATCGAGTCATAACCAAAGAATAACCTGCAATGGCTTCCCTTCCTGCTCCCACACCATTACTCCTGTACCCTAGCCTTGGCCCTCTCCTATTTTTCATCTATATGCTGCTCCTCAGTAATATTGTCCAAAAACACAATGTCCAGTTCCCACATATAAGCTGATGATCCCCAGCTTTTCCTTACCACCCCCCTCTCTCGACCTCCGACATCTAGTACTGGATGAGCAGAAATTGAGCAGAAGAACTGCAATCCTATCGCGTGAGCTATCAAGACTCCAAATTGGCATTTCCGCCCACAGCAAGACCCACCTTCCAAGGGAGGGGCAGCTTATTTTTTATTTGTTCATGGGATGTGGGCATTGCTGGCTAGGCCAACATTTATTGCCCATTCCTAATTGCCCTTGAGAAGGAGGTGGTGAGCTGCCTTCTTGAACCGCTGCAGTCCATGTGGGGTAGGTACACCAACAGTGTTGCTTGGAAGAAGTTCCAGGATTTTAACTCAGTGACAATGAAGGAACAGCGATATAGTTCCAAGTCAGGATGGTGTGTGGCTTGGAGGGTAATTTGTAGATGGTGGTGTTCCCATGCATCTGCTGCCCTTGTTCTTCTAGGTGGTAGAGGTCGTGGGTTTGGAAGTTGCTGTCTAAGGAGCCTTGGTGCATTGCTGCAGTGCATCTTGTAGATGGTATACGTTGCTGCCACTGTATGTCGGTGGTGGAGGGAGTGAATGTTTATGGATGGGGTGCCAATCAAGTGGGCTGCTTTGTCCTGGATGGTGTCGAGCTTCTTGAGTGTTGGAGTCACACTCATCCAGGCAAGTGGAGAGTATTCCATCACACTCCTGATTTGTGCCTTGTAGATGGTGGACAGGCTTTGGGGTGTCAGGAGGTGAGTTACTGGCCGCAGGATTCCTAGCCTCTGTCCTGCTCTTGTAACCATGGTATTTATATGGCTGATCCAGTTCAGTTTCTGGTCAATGGTAACCCCCCCAGGATGTTGATAGTGGGGGGTTCAGCTATCATAATGCCATTGAATGTTATACAGTCAGAGTTATACAGCACAGAAACAGGCCCTTCATCCCACCATGTCCGTGCTGGCCATCAAGGGGAGATGGTCATTGCCTGGCATTTGTGTGACGTGAATGTTACATGCCACTTATCAGCCCAAGCTTGGATATTGTCCAGGTCCTGCTGTATTTCTACGCGGACTGCTTCAGTATCTGAGGAGTTGCAAGTGGTGCTGAACATTGTGCAGTCATCAGCGCACATCCCCACTTCTGACCCAATGATTGAAGGAAGGTCATTGACGAAGCAGCCGAAGATGGTTGGGCCTAGGACACTACCCTGAGGAACTCCTGCAGTGATGTCCTGGAGTTGAGGTGATTGACCTCCAACAACCACAGCCATCTTCCATTGCGCTAGGTATGACTCCAACCAGCGGCGAGTTTCCCCCGATTCCCATTGACTCCAGTTTTGCTGGGGCTCCTTGATGCCATACTCAGTCAGATGCCGCCTTGATGTCAAGGGCAGTCACTCTCACCTCACCTCTTACGTTCAGCTGTTTTGTCCATGTTTGAACCAAGGCTCTAATGAGGTCGGAAGCTGAGTGGCCTTGGCGGAACCCAAACTGAGCAGGTTATTGCTAAACAAGTACCGCTTGATAGCACTGTTGACGACACCTTCCATCACTTTACTGATGATTGAGAGTAGACTGATTGGCCAGTTTGGACTTGTCCTGCTTTTTGTGTACAGGCCGTACCTGGGCAATTTTCCACATTGCTTGGTAGATGCCAGTGTTGTAGCTTTACTGGAACAGCTTGGCTAGGGGCACGGCAAGTTCTGGAGCATGGGTCTTCAGTACTATTGCCGGAATGCTGTCAGGGCCCATAGCCTTTGCAGTATCCAGTGCCTTCAGTTGTTTGATTATGACCTGGAGTGAATCGAATTGGTTGAAGACTGGCATCTGTGATGCTGGGGACTTCAGGAGGAGGCCGAGATGGATCATCCACTCGGCACTTCTGGCTGAAGATTGTTGCCAATGCTTCTGCCTTATCTTTTGCATTAATGTGCTGGGCTCCCCCATCATTGAGGATGGAGATATTTGTGGAGCCACCTCCTCCAGTTAGTTGTTTAATTGTCCATCACCGTTCACGACTGGATGTGGCAGGACTGTAGAGCTTAGATCTGATCCGTTGGTTATGGGATCGCTTAGCTCTGTCTATCACTTGCTGCTTATGCTGTTTGGCATGCAAGTAGTCCTGGCTTGTAGCTTCACCAGGCTGACACCAGCAGAAGGAACAAGCAGATTAGAAACACCTTCTACTGGAAAGGAAAGGCTGAACGTGACCCTCATGTCCAGGAGCTGGTTTTGCCATCCAGAATAGGAGCTTCGATGCACTGTCAGAACTCCCCAACTGCATAAATGCTAGAATCATGAAACTTCACCTACAGCTCAGCGATAATCAATATGAGAACATCATCACTTTTGCTCTGACCCTTGACTCTGATGAAGAGGTTAAGGAAAAGTTCTATTCTGACCTTGATGAAGTCCTCACTGCCATCCCAAAATAAGATCATCCTTCTGGGGGACTTTAATGCCAGGGTTGGCCGTGACTCCGATGTCTGGAGAAGAACCATTGGGAAAAACGGGGTGGGAAAAGCCAATACAAATGGTGTCCTCCTGTTGACGAAGTGTACTCAGCATAGCCTCATTATAAAAACATCCTCTTCTGCCAGAAGGACAAATACAAAACCACATAGAGGCATCGTAGATCAAAGCACTGGCACTTTCTGGATTATGTCATTGCTTGAGTCAAAGATCTAAGTGATGTCTGTATCGCTCAATCCATGTAGGAAGCTGAAGCTTGCTGGACAGATCATCGACTTGTTTGATTGGTGATGATCATCCACCTAGCACCAAGGTATGGCAAGACCCAAAAGTCCAAGAGGAAGATTATCAATGTCTCAACCACAGAGCAGTCCGACCAAAGAGAGGAATTCCTAGTGCTACTCACAACTAATCTGGAAAATCTTCACACATCCAACTCAATTTCTGAACAGTGGGAACAAATAAAGTCAGCTGTACTAGACTCCTGTGTCCAGACCATTGGGTTCGAGCATCATCGTCACCAGGACTGGTTCAACGAAAACAATGCTGAAATACGTCACCTCCTGGAACAAAAACGAGCAGCCTTCATTACCTGGCAGAACAACACAAGGTCGCAAGTCAAGGAGGCAGCATTCCAACAGCTCAAGGCTGACACACAAAGACAAATCCAGAAGATAAAGGACAACTGGTGGGAAGAGAAAGTCCAAGAGATCTAACAATTTGCTGACCATCATAACAGACAAAGCTTTTTTGAAGCCAACAGGTCCAAATAATCAAGGTCAAATGGACAAAATCCCCTTCACTCACAGTTCTTAAGGATGACAATGCCATCCATCAATGCTGGAAAGAATATTTTCAACAATACCTCAACTCTGAATCCACAATTTCAGCTGATATTCTTCAGGCTGTCTCCCAGTATCCTGTGGTAGAATCCATGGATGAACCACCATTGATGGGAGAGAACCATAGAAAAGTTTTGGCACAGAAAGAGGCCATTCAGCCTATCGTGTCTGTGCCGGCTGGAAAAAAACAGCCGCCCATTCTAATACCACCTTCCAGCACCTGGTCCGTATCCTTGCAGGTTACAGCACTTCAGGTCCAGGTCAAGGTACCTGTAAAATGAGTTGAAGGTTTACAGGCAGCGAATTCCAGACACTCACCACCTTCTGGGTGAAAAAGTTTTTCCTCATGTCCCCTCTAATCCTTCTACCAATCACCTTAAATCTGTGCCCCTGGTAATTGACCTCTCCGCTCGAGGAAACAGGTCCTTCCTGTCTACACTATCTCGGCACCTTATAATTTTGTACACCTCAGTTAAGTCACTCCAAACCCTCCTCTGTTCAAGGAAAACAACCCTAGCCTATCCAATCTTTCCTCATAGCTGCAGTTTTCCAGCCTTGGCAACATTCGAGTAAATCTCCTCTGTACTCTCTCCAGAGCAATTATGTCCTTCCTGTGTGGTGACCAGAACTGTACGCAATACTCCAGCTGTGGTCGAACTAGCACTTTATATAGTTCCTGCATTACATCCCTGCTTTTGCATTCTATACGTCGGCCAACAAAGGAAAGCATTCCATGTGCCTTCTTCACCACTCAATCTACCTGTCGTGCCACCTTAAAGGTCTCTCACTTCCTCTCCCCATCTCAATATCCTCCCATTTATTGTGTATTCCCTTGCTTTGTTTGCCCTTCCCAAATGTATTACCTCACATTTCTCCGGATTGAATTCCATTTGCCACTTTTCCACCCACTCAACCAACCATTGATATCATTCTGGAGTCTACAGCTATCCTCTTCACGATCAAGTACATGGCCAATTTTTGTGTCATTTGTAAATTTCCCAAGCATGCCTCCCACATTTAAGTCCTTCTTTCTTCTTTGGCCTCCTTGTCTCGAGAGACAATGAGTAAGCGCCTGGAGGTGGTCAGTGGTTTGTGAAGCAGCACCTGGAGTGGCTATAAAGGCCAATTCTAGAGTCACAGACTCTTCCACAGGTGCTGCAGATAAAATTGGTTGTTGGGACTGTTACACAGTTGGCTCTCCCCTTGCGCTTCTGTCTTTTTTCCTGCCAATTGCTAAGTCTCTTCAACTCGCCACACTTTAGCCCTGCCTTTATGGCTGTCCGCCAGCTCTGGCGATCACTGGCAACTGACTCCCACGACTTGTGATCAATGTCACAGGACTTCATGTCGCGCTTGCAGACGTCTTTAAAGCGGAGACATGGACGGCCGGTGGGTCTGATACCAGTGACGAGTTCGCTGTACAATGTGTCCTTGGGGATCCTGCCATCTTCCATGTGGCTCACATAGCCAAGCCATCTCAAGTGCCGCTGGCTCAGTAGGGTGTATATGCTGGGGATGTTGGCTGCCTCGAGGACTTCTGCGTTGGAGATACAGTCCTGCCACCTGATGCAAAGGATTCCCCGGAGGCAGCAAAGATGGAATGAATTGAGACGTCGCTCTTGGCTGACATACGTTGTCCAGGCCTCGCTGCCGTAGAGCAAGATACTGAGGACACAGCTTGGTACACTCGGACATTTGTGTTCCATGTCAGTGTGCCATTTTCCCACAATCTCTTGGCCAGTCTGGACATAGCAGTGGAAGCCTTTCCCATGCGCTTGTTGATTTCTGCATCGAGAGACAGGTTACTGGTGATAATTGAGCCTAGGTAGGTGAACTCTTGAACCACTTCCAGAGCGTGGTCGCCAATATTGATTGACAGAACATTTCTGACGTCCTGTCCCATGATGTTCGTTTCCTTGAGGCTGATGGTTAGGCCAAATTCGTTGCAGGCAGCCGCAATCCTGTCGATGAGTCTCTGCAGACACTCTTTCGTGTGAGATGTTAATGCAGCATCGTCAGCAAAGCGGAGTTCCCTGATAAGGACTTTCTGTACTTTGGTCTTTGCTCTTAGACGGGCAAGGTTGAACAACTTGCCATCTGATCTTGTGTGGAGGAAAATTCCTTCTTCTGAAGACTTGAACGCATATGAGAGCAGCAGGGAGAAGATGATCCCAAACAGTGTAGGTGTGAGAACACAGCCCTGTTTCACACCACTTAGGATAGGAAAGGAGTCTGATGAGGCGCCGCTATGCTGAATTGTGCCTTTCATATTGTCATGGAATGAGGTGATGATACTTAGTGGCTTTCGTGCACATCCGATCTTTGCTAGTAGTCTGATAGGACCACGTCTGCTGATGAGGTCAAAGGCTTTGGTGAGATCAGTGAATGCAACATAGAGGGGCATCTGTTGTTCAAGGCATTTCTCCTGTAGCTGGCGAAGGGAGAACAGCATGTCAATGGTGGATCTCTCTGCTCGAAAGCCACACTGTGCCTCAGGGTAGATACGCTCAACCAGCTTCTGGAGCCTGTTTAAAGCAACTCGAGCGAAGACTTTCCCCACTATGCTGAGCAGGGAGATTCCACGGTAGTTGTTGCAGTCACCGCGGTCACCCTTATTCGTATAGAGGGTGATGATATTGGTAAAGCGCATGTCCTGTGGTACTGCCCCCTCATCCAAGCAGAGGCAAAGCAGTTCGTGGAGTGCTGAAAGTATAGCAGGCTTGGCACTCTTGATTATTTCAGGGGTAATGCCGTCCTTCCCAGGGGCTTTTCGACTGGCTAGCGAATCAATGGCATCACTGAGTTCCGATTTTGTTGGCTATACGTCCAGCTCATCCATGACTGGTAGAGGCTGGGCTGCATTGAGGGCGGTCTCAGTGACAACATTTTCCCTGGAGTACAGTTCTAGGTAGTGTTCCACCCAGCGGTTTATTTGCTTGCGTTGGTCAGTGATCGTGTCCCCTGATTTAGATTTGAGGGGGGCAATCTTCCTGATGGTTGGCCCAAAAGCTCTCTTGATGCCATCATACATTCCTCTGATGTTTCCAGTGTCGGAGGCCAGCTGAATATGACTGCATAGGTGTTGCCAGTCGTCATTTGCGCAGCGCCTGGCTGTTCTTTGTGCAGCGCTTCTGGCTCCTTTAAGTGCTACGGATGTTAACTCGCTGGGGGCTTTCTTGTAGTTCAACAGTGCAATGCGCTTAGCGGCTATGACAGGTTCCAGCTCTTCAAAGTGAGATTGAAACTAGTCTGCATTCTGCTTCACACGTTTGCCATAGGTGGTCATTGCTGAGTCATAGATAGCACCTCTGATGTGGGCCCACTTGGTCTCTGCATCCCCTGTCGGAGTGTTTTGAAGGGCTTTTTCAAGTGAATTTAGAAACTTATGTAACAGCTGTGGATAAGAAATTTTGCTAGTGTTGATGCGTGGGCGGCCCTTCTGCTTGGAATGATGCAGCTTCTTTGGTTAGAGTCTAACCTTGCTGCACACCAGGGAGTGGTCGGTGTCACAGTCCGCACTGTGGAAGCTGCGTGTGATTTGAACGCTGTTTAAAGGGGCTCGCCTTGTGATGATGAGGTCCAGCTGGTGCCAACGACGTGATCTTGGGTGCCTCCAAGAAACCTGGTGACAGGGTTTAGTATGAAAGAACGAGTTGGTGATGCAGAGGTTGTGATAGGTACACAACTCAAGCAGTCTCCGTTCATTCTCATTTGTCCTTCCAATGCCATAGCGCCCAAGGCAGGAGGGCCATGAGTCATGGTCAGCCCCAACCCTGGCATTAAAGTCCCCCAGCAGGAATGGTGTTCGGTATTGGGAATGCTACTAGTGGAGTTCCTTGGAGAACTGGTCTTTAACTTCAGGTGGGGAGCAGAGTGTTGGAGCATAGATGCTGAGTAGGTGTACTGGACCAGAGGCGGTCAGCAGTCGGATGGACAGTATGCATTCCGAGCCATTTGAAGGTGGCTCTATCATGCTGAGCAAGGAGTTTCTGATGGAGAAGCCCACTCCATGCTGTCTTGGTTCTTCAGGATCCCTACCCTGCCACAAGAAGGTGTCGTCTTGCTCTCTTAGAGATCCACTTGCAAGGAAGTGTGTCTCCTGAAGTGCTGCAATGTCTACATTGAGTCTACTGAGCTCGTTGTTAATGATGGCGGTCTTCCGAGAATCGTTGATTTGTGTAAGGTCTTACGACAGGCCAGGACACATAGTTCTGACGTTCCTGCTTGCAAAATGAAGGGCTGGTACCTTCTTTCCTTTTTTTGTCGTGCTGTTTGGTGCGGTGTTGCAGTCCACTTGTTGGGCAATGACCCTGAGCTCCAAGCACCCATTGAAACAGGTGGACTGTGGCGGGATAGAACCTTACTGACTGGGGGCTGCCCGGTTTGAGGCGGGCAGTAGCTGTCCAGTGAGATGCGATGACCTCTCACACCGACAAAGGCAACCCGTGGCACCCAATCTCTACGCCAATTGAGCAGGACTTATAACCCGTAACTGCTGCCTTCCGTGTTGTTTTGGTCGCTGTGAGGCGACTATGGAGTGACCTCTCCATGGCGCATGCCTGGGCAGATGTCTGGAGGTTGTGAGTTGCCCAAGCATCAAAACCCACCTCTCGGCCTTCCTGGTTTTGGGGGAGCATGGGGTCCGTGAACAATGGGGAGGTTGTGACTGAGCTGGAAAACACTGTTCCTATATAAGGTTAGGATAGAGTGCCAGAGCTGGCGGGCAGCCATAAAGACGGGGCTAAAGTGTGGCGAGTCGAAGAGACTTAGTAGTTGGCAGGAAAAAAGACAGAGGCGCAAGGGGAGAGCCAACTGTGTAACAGCCCCGACAAACAAATTTCTCTGCAGCACCTGTGGAAGAGCCTGTCACTCCAGAATTGGCCTTTATGGCCACTCCAGGCGCTGCTTCACAAACCACTGACCACCTCCAGGCGCGTATCCATTGTCTCTCGAGATAAGGAGGCCAAAGAAGAAGAAGAGTGCCTGAGTGCAGTAGTAGTGCTGAAGGGTGTTAAATGCACCTGGAAAACTCCATCTATGATTTCGAGTACATTATTCAGTGCGAAAGGCGGCACGAGTGCCCATGAAGCAGTTGTCAAGGCTCAGGACCTCAATCCGGCCTCAGTCATCCTTCCACCATCACTGCTGGGAGCCAGGAAAGAAACTCCACCGTCCGCCTGGAGGACGCTGATATCGAGGAGGCCGTGCAGGCTGTGGACTGGCCCATTCGCCAGGAACGCAACCCCTGCCGGATGCCTCCCCCCTGGCATCCCCTTCCCAGCTCACCCCGCACCCACCCCTGCTTGGAGAGTAAAAGGCATTAAAAGCCCCTGCTCCTCAAAATTCTTGGTGCAGTGAGTGAGGGGTAGACCTGGCAGGATCGATTTCATCCCATGAATCCTAGAAGAAAATATCACGAATAAATCACGGTAGTTTTAAACTTTTTTTAAAAATTAGACCGGCAAAATTTTGTGTCGAGGTTGAAACTACACAAGGCAACCCCAACCTGACATGGGGACTGCATTGTGAGGGAGCTGATGAAATGATTTATTACCTGCACCCCCTCCCTCCCCGCATCCCCTTCCCCCACCACCTCATACCGGCATCCACCTATTCCTGAGCAGGGGCCCTAACAACCCCACTGCCTTGTGGGCGTCTCGGGAGAGACCAAAGCTAAGGGAGTAAACCCTAACAGAAAATCCGGAACGGAACCCCAAAGTCAGTCATGTGTCACCTTTGGCATGTTTCCGGCAGTTCCTGCAGCCATACCGGTGCCAAACATTTATGTCCAAATCATTAATATATACCATAAACAGCAAGGGACCCAACACTGAGCCCTGTGGAACATCACGGGAAACCGCTTTCCATTCGCAAAAACATCCGTTGACCATTACCCTTTGTTTCCTGTTACTGAGCCAATTTTGAATCCAACTCGCCACATTCCCCTGTATCCAGTTTTTCTGACCAGTCTGCCAGGTGTCCTTGTCAAATGCCTTACTAAAATCCATGTAGATAACATCCACTGCACTACTATCATTAATCCTCCTTGTTACTTCTTGAAAGTTGGTAAGACACGACATTCATGCTGACTATTCCTGATTAATCCGTGCCTTTCTAAGTGACAGTTTATCCTATCACTCAGAATTGATTCACCACTGAGGTCAGACTGACCAGCCTATAATTATTTGGCCTATCCCTCGCACCCTTTTTAAACAATGGTACAATGTTTGCAGACCTCCAATCCTCTGTTACCTCGCCTGTATTTGGTGTGGATTTGAAAATGATCCTCAGAGCATCGGCCATTTCCTCCCTGGCTTCCTTTAACAGCCTGGAATACAATCCATCCTGCCCTGGTGATTTATCTACTTTCAACAATATCAGACCCTCTAGTACTTCTCTTATTATGCTTAACGTATCCAATATTTCACACTCTTCTTTAATTACAATGTCTGCATCATCTCTCTCCTTTGTGAAGACTGAGAAAAAGTACTCACTAAAAACCCTGCCCATATCTTCGGCATCCATGCATAAGTTACATTGTACATCTCTGATTGGCCCTACCCTTTCCTCAGTTATCCTCTGCTCTTAATGCACTGATGAAACATCTTTGGGTTTTCATTGATTTTACCTGCCAATATTTTTTCATGTCGACTTTTTTCTTTCCTAATTTCCTTTTTCATTTCACCCCTGCACTTTCTATACTCAAGGCTTTCTAAAGTATGAAGTTTTTTTGTGACTATCATGAGCTTTCTTTTTCGGCTTTATCTTACCCTGTATGCTTCTAGATAACCAGGGGGCTCTAGATCTGGCAGTACCACCCTTTTTCTTTGTGGGGACATGTCTACACTGTGCCTGTAGAATCTCGCTTTTAAATGCCTTCCACTGGTTTGCCACTGATTTACCTTCAGGTAGCTATATCCAGTTCACTTTCGCTAGATCATCTCGCAGCTTTGTAAAATTTGCCTTCCTCCAATTTAGAACTTTTACTCCCATTCTATCTTTGTCCTTTTCCATAATAATGCTAAATCTAACTGTATTATGGTCACTATCTCCAAAGTGGTCATCCACTGCTACTTCATCCATTTGCCCAGCTTCATTGCCTAAGACTAAATCGAGAATTGTGCCCCCTCTCATTGGGCTTGTTATGAGCTGGCTAGAAAAGTTCTCTTGAATGCAGTTCAAGAATGTTGTGCCTTCTGTGCCCTTTGCACTGTTTGTATCCCAGTTGTTTGAGGGTAAATCAACATCTGACATGTGGGAATCTTTCAAACGTCAGCTGATTAGAATCCAGGACCAGCATGTTCCTGTGAGGAAGAAAGACAAGTTTGGCAAGTTTCGGGAAGCTTGGATAACACGGGATATTGTGAGCCTAGTCAAAAATAAAAAGGAAGCATTTGTAAGGGCTGGAAGGCTAGGAACAGATGAAGCACTTGAGGAATATAAAGACAGTAGGAAGGAACTTAAGCAAGGAGTTAGGAGGGCTAAAAGGGGTCATGAAAAGTCATAGGCAAACAGGATTAAGGAAAATCCCAAGGCTTTTTATACATATATAAAGAGCAAGAGGGTAACCAGGGAATGGGTTAGCCCACTCAAGGACAGAGATGGGAATCTATGCGTGGAGCCAGAGGAAATGGGTGAGGTGCTAAATGAGTACTTTGCATCAGTATTCACCAAAGAGAAGGACTTGGTGGATGATGAGCCTAGGGAAGGGAGTGCAGATAGTCTCAGTCATCTCATTATCAAAAAGGAGGTGTTGGGTGTCTTGCAAAGCATTAAAGTAGATAAGTCCCCAGGGCCTGATGGGATCTACCCTAGAATACTGAGGGAGGCAAGGGAGGAAATTGCTGGAGCCTTGACAGAAATCTTTGCATCCTCATTGGCTACAGGTGAGGTCCCAGAGGATTGGAGAATAGCCAATGTTGTTCCTTTGTTTAAGAAGGGTGGTAAGGATAATCCAGGAAATTATAGGCCGGTGAGCCTTACGTCAGTGGTAGGGAAACTAGAGAGGATTCTTCAGGACAGGATTTACTCCCATTTGGAAACAAACAAACTTATTAGCAAGAGACAGCATGGTTTTGTGAAGGGGGGGTCGTGTCTTACTAATTTGATTGAGTTTTTCGAGGAAGTGACGAAGATGATTGATGAGGGAAGGGCGGTGGATGTTGTCTATATGGACTTTAGTAAAGCCTTTGACAAGGTCCCGCATGGCAGACTGGTACAAAAGGTGAAGTCACACGGGATCAGAGGTGAGCTGGCAAGATGGATACAGAACTGGCTCAGTCACAGAAGACAAAGGGTAACAGTGGATGAGTGTTTTTCTGAATGGAGGGATGTGACTAGTGGTGTTCCGCAGGGATCAGTACTGGGACCTTTGCTGTTTGTAGTATATATAAATGATTTGGAGGAAAATGTAGCTGGTCTGATTAGTAAGTTTGCGGACGACACAAAGGTTGGTGGAGTTGCGGATAATGATGAGGATTGTCAGAGGGTACAGCAGGATATAGATCGATTGGAGACTTGGGCGGAGAAATGGCAGATGGTGTTTAATCCGGACAAATGTGAGGTAATGCATTTTAGAAGGTCTAATGCAGGTGGGAGGTATACAGTAAATGGCAGAACCCTTAGGAGTATTGACAGGCAGAGAGATCTGGGCGTACAGGTCCATCGGTCACTGAAAGTGGCAACGCATGTGGATAAGGTAGTCAAGAAGGCATACGGCATGCTTGCCTTCATCGGTCGGGGCATAGAGTATAAAAATTGGCAAGTCATGTTGCAGCTGTACAGAACCTTAGTTAGGCCACACTTAGAATATTGCGTGCAATTCTGGTCGCCACACTACCAGAAGGACGTGGAGGCTTTGGAGAGGGTACAGAGGAGGTTTACCAGGATGTTGCCTGGTCTGGAGGGCATTAGCTATGAGGAGAGGTTGGAAAAACTCGGATTGTTTTCACTGGAACGACGGAGGTGGAGGGGCGACATGATAGAGGTTTACAAAGTTATGAGCGGCATGGAAAGAGTGGATAGTCAGAAGCTTTTTCCCAGGGTGGAAGAGTCAGTTACTAGGGGACATAGGTTTAAGGTGCGAGGGGCAAAGTTTAGAGGGGATGTGCGAGGCAAGTTCTTTACACAGAGGGTGGTGAGTGCCTGGAACTTGCTGCCAGGGGAGGTGGTGGAAGCAGATACGATAGCGACGTTTAAGAGACATCTTGACAAATATATGAATAGGAAGGGAATAGAGGGATATGGGCACCGGAAGTGCAGAAGGTGTTAGTTTTGGCAGGCATCAAGATCGGCGCAGGCTTGGAGGGCCGAATGGCCTGTTCCTGTGCTGTACTGTTCTTTGTTCTTTGATATTGGGGTAGTTGAAATCCCCAACTATTATTGCTGTATTGTTTTTGCACTCAGAAATTTGCCTACATATTTGAGCTTCTATCTCCCTCTGACTAGTTGGGGTCTATAGTACACTCCTAGTAGTGTGGCTGCCCCTTTTTTTTATTTCTGAGCTCAACCCATATGGCCTCATTTGATCATTCATTTCGCATATCATCCCTCCTCACAGCTGTAATTGATTCCTTAACCAATAATGCTACATTTTTTTTATTCCCCTCTCTATCCTGCCTGAAAACTCTATATCCAGGGTTGTTGAACTGCCATTTTTGCCCCTCTTTAAGCCAACTTTCAGTTATAGCAATGACATCGTGTTGTCATGTGTCTATCTGTGCTCTCAGCTCCTTGGCTTTATTTGTTATACTCCTTGCATTTAAATAAATACCTTTTAACACTGCCAAATAGTGTACTGTACTTTGCTTCTTCTGCCTTTCAGTCACTCATTAATTTTTGTCCTCCCGTTGCCTGCTCTGAATTTGTCCTATCTTAAACTGCCCTCAGGTTCCCATCCCCCTGCCAATCTAGTTTAAACCATCCCCAACAGCACCAGCAAACCTTCCTGCAAGGATATTTGTCCCAGTCCTGTTCAGGTGCAGACTGTCCGGCTTGTACAGGTCCCACCTTCCCCAGAACCGGTCCCAATGCCCCAGAAATCTGAAGCCCTCCCTCCTGCACCATCTCTCCAGCCACGCATGCAACAGGTATATTTTCCTATTCCTATACTCACTAGCACGTGGCCTCGGGAGTAATCCGGAGATTACTAATAACGAGCAATCAAACGGATGAAAAACAACGACGATGTTCTTGGCCACGATGGTATTCTAGCTGAAGTCTTCAAAGTTGGTCGGCTTTTTCACACTTCAAGACTCCATGCACTCATCCTACGGATTGGGAAGAAAAATAAACTCACTCCACCACACCCCCACGCCCACCTCACCCCCAACCTGACTTCAGGAATACAACAATTGTCATTATCTTCAAGAGAATTTAACCCTGAAAAGTGTGAGGTGATACACTTTAGAAGGAGTAATGTGACACACAAGTATTCATTGAATGGCCTGACACTGGAAAGTTCCGAGGAACAAAGGGACCTTGGCGTGTTTGTCCATAGATCTCTGAAGGCAGAAGGGCAGGTTAATAGGGTGGTGAAAAAGGCATATGGGACGCTTGCCTTTATCAATCGAGGCATAGATTACAAAAGCAGGGAGGTCATGTTGGAGTTGTATAGAACTTTGGTAAGGCCATAGCTGGAGTACTGTGTGCAATTCTGGTCGCCACATTATAGGAAGGATGCGATTGCACTGGAGGGGGTGCAGAGGCGATTCACCACGATGTTGCCTGGGATGGAATATTAAGCTATGAAGAGAGGTTGGATAGGCTTGGGTTGTTTTCGCTGGAGCAGAGAAGACGGAGGGGTGACCTGATCGAGGTGTACAAGATTATGAGGGGCGTGGACAGGGTGGATAGGGAGCAGCTGTGCCCCTTAGTTGAAGGGTCAGTTACGAGGGGACACAAGTTTAAGGTGAGGGGCAGGAGGTTTAAGAGGGATTTGAGGAAGAACCTTTTTACCCAGAGGGTGGTGACGGTCTGGAATGCACTGCCTGGGAGGGTGGTTGAGGCGGGTTGCCTCACATCCTTTATAAAGTACCTGGATGAGCACTTAGCATGTCATAACATTCAAGGCTATGGGCCAATGCTGGCAAATGGGATTAGGTAGACAGATCAGGTGTCTTTAATGCATCGGTGCAGACTCGATGGGCCGAAGGGCCTCTTCTGCACTGTATTATTCTGTGATTCTGTGAGGGGAGATATATCTTGCTCTGGAAACTGTTGAGGTATTTCCCTCTTGTCCATTGCAGGGAAAATCCTGACACGCATTCTCTTGAATCACCTACTTCCTGTGACTGAGGAAATCCTCCCGAGACAGTGTGGCTTTAGACCTTCCAGAGGAACCTCTGACATGATCTTTGTTGCTCGACAAATCCAGGAAAAATGACTAGAACACCAGGAACTCTTCATTGCATTCATTGACCTGACCAAACCATTTGACTAAGTAAATTGCAAGGCTCTGTGGATTGTGCTTCAAAGATTTGGATGTCCAAGAAACTTCATCACAGTCCTGCAATTGCTCCACGATGATATGACTGCACCTGTCTTGAGTGGGAAATCTGAAACAGAGGCCTTCAAAATCCAGACTGGGGTCAAGCAAGGCTGTGTGATAGCCCCCATACTATTTACAGTCTACCTGACAGTGGCTATTCACCTCCTCAAAGATCAGCTACCCTCTGGTGTGAGCCTTAAATACCGCCAAGATGGAAACTCTTTAACCTCAGTCGCCTCCATGCCAGAACCAGAGGGCATAGATTTAAGGTAAGGGGCAGGAGGTTTAGAGGGGATAAAAACAAGAAATGCTGGAAATACTCAGCAGGTCTGGCAGCATCTGTGGAGAGAAGCAGTGTTAGCGTTTCAGGTCAGTGACCCTTCTTTAGAACTGGCAAATATTAGAAATGTAAAAGGTTATAAGCAAGTAAAGCGGGGGTGGGGCAAGAGATAACAAAGGAGAAGGTGTAGATAGGACAAGGTCATAGAATAGCTGACCAGAAGGTCGTGGAGCAAAGGCAAACAATATGTTAATGGTGTGTTGAAAGACAAAGCATTAGTACAGATAGGGTGTTAACGGACTGAAAATTGAACAGCCGCAAGTACAAACATGAATAAAACAGTGGGTAAGCAAACTGAACAAACTAAGATGAAATAAAATAAAATAAAATAAACACAAAAAAATACATATATAAAAAAAGGAAAAAGAAAAAAATAACTAAAACTAAAAGTAAAATGATGTGAACATCAACGCAAGCTCGAGGAACAGCATCTCATTTCCGAATTAGGCACGCTCCAGCCTGCCGGACTGAACACTGAGTTCAATAATTTCAGAGCATGACGGGCCCCCCATTTTACTTTTAGTTTTAGTTATTTTTTCTTTTTCCTTTTTTATATATATATATTTTTTTGTGTTTATTTTATTTCATCTTAGTTTGTTCAGTTTGCTTACCCACTGTTTTTTTTCATGTTTGTACTTGTGGCTGTTCAATTTTCAGTCTGTTAACACCCTATCTGTACTAATGCTTTGTCTTTCAACACACCATTTAATATATTTGCCTTTGCTCCACGACCTTCTGGTCAGCTATTCTGTGACCTTGTCCTATCTACACCTTCTCCTTTGTTATCTCTTGCCCTACCCCCGCTTTACTTGCTTATAACCTTTCACTTTTCTAATATTTGCCAGTTCTGAAGGGTCACTGACCTGAAACGTTAACTCAGCTTCTCTCTCCACAGATGCTGCCAGACCTGCTGAGTATTTCCAGCATTTCTTGTTTTTCTTTCAGATTTCCAGCATCTGCAGTTTTTTGCTTTTATTTGAGGTTTAGAGGGGATTTGAGGAAAAGAATTTTCATCCAGAGGGTGGCTGGAAGGGGTGGTAGAGGCAGGAACCCTCAACATTTAAGAAGTATTTAGATGAGCACTTGAAACGTCATAGCATACAAGGCTACAGGCCAAGTGCTGGAAAATGGGATTAGAATAGCTAGGTGCTTGATGGCCGGCACAGACATGATGAGCTGAAAGGCCTGTTTCTGTGCTGTATAACTCTATGTCTCTATATGTTGAAGCAGAGACTTTGGAATATGTTGAGCACTTCTTGGCAGCCACCTCTCTCAAAAGGCCACCATTGACGAGGAGATCCAACACCAGATCAGCTATGTCAGCTCAGCCTTCTACAAACTATGACAGCGTGTGTTTAACAACAAAGACCTCTGCAAGTCAACAAAAGTCCTAGTGTACAGAGCAGTTGTTTTCACCACACTCCTGTACTGCAGTGAGACCTGGACTGTATATCAGCAACACATAAGTGAGCTAGAGAAATTCCATCAGCAATGCCTCTGCCGCATCCTCCGGATTCAATGGGAGGACCGTCGAATAAACACTAGTGTCCTTCTTGAAGCCAAGGCAAAATTCCTACTTAACCAACTTCGAAGGACTGGACACTGTGTCCGGATGGCCGAAAACTGTCTCTTCCGCCAGCTCCTGTTTTCTCAACTCTCAACTGCCCAGTGTTCCGGGGAGGACAAAGAAAACACTTCAAAGACACTCCGAAGCTCCCTTTGAAATGCAGCAGCAGTGACATTGATGACTGGGAGGAGCTTGCTACCGATAGTTCAAAATGCCCATCAAGCAGCATAATGCTTCAAGTCGAAATGCCTTAATGATGAGGCAGAGAGGCAGCAGAGAAGGCAAGAAAAAGAAGCAAATCTTGCATCCGGATCCCACTACCTCATTGAATGTTCTGCCCATGTGCCCAAAGATCTGTGGATCGAGAATTGGACTGTTCAGTCACCTGAAGACTTGTGACCTTGAGTAGATATCATCCCCGAATCGAAGGACAGATGACGACTCAATGCCTCTCTTTAAGAATCACACCAGGTCTGCAGTTTACCAGTGACAGATGGCAAGTTGAATGAGAACAGCCAACGCTTTATTGAAACCGGCAGTGGAGAGCTTATTAAGATTATTGAAGATCCAATTTAATGGCATTTTACCTGGCTGTTCGAATTTTACGAAGATTGCACCGGACATTGGAGCCGCAGCAGATATTTAAGGGCAGTGACACGGCGGCAGCTGAAGTTGTTGCTGCATTCAGCAGCCGTGGGGTTAGGCAGTTTGCCTTCACAGAAAGGCTGGTGCAGCGTGACCACAATGTTTAATGTGGAAGAGGGGGAGTTGAGGAGCCAGGGATCTGGACTCGAGCCTCCATCACACCATCAAGCCTCTGGTACGGGGGGTCAGTCAAGAGGGGGCTGGGTGGGCACTGTTGAGAAAGCAAGTGGTGGGGGGCCCTTCAGACCGGTAAGTGCCATGGGCATCATCCATTCAAGAGGCGGGTCCTCCATTGAGGAGAAGAACCTGAGAGGGAAGGAGGCGCAGGCACACAGATCTGGTCAGCAGCAACTCAGGGCTACCTGCAGGGGCGGCCTTGGGATGGGCAGGTGGCAGGTGCCCGCACTGGTGACCTCTTCGCCCTCTCCCAATGGCAGGTCCACACTGCTGGTTGGATGTCTTCTGAGGCTGCTGGGCAGTAAGGTCACTGCTGTGCTGGGCTAATGCTGTTGGGCGGGAATGGTCACTCTGCTGGGCAGGATGGTCACTCTGCTGGGCGGGATGGTCACTCTGCTGGGCAGTAAGGTCACTGCTGTGCTGGGCTAAGGCTGTTGGGCAGGATGGTCACTCTGCTGGGCGGGATGGTCACTGGCTGCTGGGCAGGATTGTCACTCTGCTGGGCGGGATGGTCACTGGCTGCTGGGCAGGATTGTCACTCTGCTGGGCGGGATGGTCACTGGCTGCTGGGCGGGATGGGCTGAAGTGGGGTTCCGGTGCTGGCTGCCCTTTAAAGAAGGTGTTTGCACATCCCACCCTGTTAACTGACGATGCATCTCCCGCCATCAGTCCCTGCCTCCAGCCGGAGAAAGATCCAGACCCGGCCGAGTGCAGTGAGATTGCTGCAAGAGCGGAATCGCCAGCGGCCGCCGCTTCCAGTCCCTCGCCGTCGGCTCACACAAAATACCGGCCTTGGAGTGGCACCGGCTTTTCCACCAGCTCATCTATAGAGACATCCTGTCTGCTTATTCCACTCATACTCTCCATTCCCTGTTCAGCGGCCGGCTCCTGATCCTCAATCCGTTCCCGGTTTTCCTCCAAGAATATGTCCCATTCCATCTCCCAGCAAGCCCTGGGCCTTAGCTGATTTCCACGGCAGCGGAGCCCAGAGAGAGAGAGAGAGAGAGCCCGGGGCCCAGAGAGAGAGCACGGGGCCCAGAGAGAGAGAGAGCCCGGGGCCCAGAGAGAGAGAGAGAGAGAGCCCGGGGCCCAGAGAGAGAGAGAGAGAGAGAGCCCGGGGCCCAGAGAGAGAGAGAGAGCCCGGGGCCCAGAGAGAGAGAGAGAGCCCGGGGCCCAGAGAGAGAGAGAGAGCCCGGGGCCCAGAGAGAGAGAGAGAGAGAGAGAGCCCGGGGCCCAGAGAGAGAGAGAGAGAGAGCCCGGGGCCCAGAGAGAGAGAGAGAGAGAGCCCGGGGCCCAGAGAGAGAGAGAGAGCCCGGGGCCCAGAGAGAGAGAGAGCCCGGGGCCCAGAGAGAGAGAGAGCCCGGGGCCCAGAGAGAGAGAGAGAGCCCGGGGCCCAGAGAGAGAGAGAGCCCGGGGCCCAGAGAGAGAGAGAGAGCCCGGGGCCCAGAGAGAGAGAGAGCCCGGGGCCCAGAGAGAGAGAGAGAGCCCGGGGCCCAGAGAGAGAGAGAGAGCCCGGGGCCCAGAGAGAGAGAGAGAGCCCGGGGCCCAGAGAGAGAGAGAGCCCGGGGCCCAGAGAGAGAGAGAGAGCCCGGGGCCCAGAGAGAGAGAGAGAGCCCGGGGCCCAGAGAGAGAGAGAGAGAGCCCGGGGCCCAGAGAGAGAGAGAGAGAGCCCGGGGCCCAGAGAGAGAGAGAGAGCCCGGGGCCCAGAGAGAGAGAGAGAGAGAGCCCGGGGCCCAGAGAGAGAGAGAGCCCGGGGCCCAGAGAGAGAGAGAGAGAGCCCGGGGCCCAGAGAGAGAGAGAGAGAGAGAGAGCCCGGGGCCCAGAGAGAGAGAGAGAGAGAGCCCGGGGCCCAGAGAGAGAGAGAGAGAGCCCGGGGCCCAGAGAGAGAGAGAGAGCGCCCGGAGCCCAGAGAGAGAGAGAGAGAGCCCGGGGCCCAGAGAGAGAGAGAGAGAGCCCGGAGCCCAGAGAGAGAGAGAGAGCCCGGGGCCCAGAGAGAGAGAGAGAGCCCGGGGCCCAGAGAGAGAGAGAGAGAGCCCGGGGCCCAGAGAGAGAGAGAGAGAGAGAGCCCGGGGCCCAGAGAGAGAGAGAGAGAGAGAGCCCGGGGCCCAGAGAGAGAGAGAGAGAGAGCCCGGGGCCCAGAGAGAGAGAGAGAGAGAGCCCGGGGCCCAGAGAGAGAGAGAGAGAGAGCCCGGGGCCCAGAGAGAGAGAGAGAGAGAGCCCGGGGCCCAGAGAGAGAGAGAGAGAGAGCCCGGGGCCCAGAGAGAGAGAGAGAGAGAGCCCGGGGCCCAGAGAGAGAGAGAGAGCCCGGGGCCCAGAGAGAGAGAGAGAGAGAGCCCGGGGCCCAGAGAGAGAGAGAGCCCGGGGCCCAGAGAGAGAGAGAGAGAGAGAGCCCGGGGCCCAGAGAGAGAGAGAGAGAGAGCCCGGGGCCCAGAGAGAGAGAGAGAGAGAGAGCCCGGGGCCCAGAGAGAGAGAGAGAGAGAGAGCCCGGGGCCCAGAGAGAGAGAGAGAGAGAGAGAGAGCCCGGGGCCCAGAGAGAGAGAGAGAGAGAGAGCCCGGGGCCCAGAGAGAGAGAGAGCCCGGGGCCCAGAGAGAGAGAGAGCCCGGGGCCCAGAGAGAGAGAGAGCCCGGGGCCCAGAGAGAGAGAGAGCCCGGGGCCCAGAGAGAGAGAGAGCCCGGGGCCCAGAGAGAGAGAGAGCCCGGGGCCCAGAGAGAGAGAGAGCCCGGGGCCCAGAGAGAGAGAGAGCCCGGGGCCCAGAGAGAGAGAGAGCCCGGGGCCCAGAGAGAGAGAGCGCCCGGAGCCCAGAGAGAGAGAGAGCCCGGGGCCCAGAGAGAGAGAGCGCCCGGAGCCCAGAGAGAGAGAGCGCCCGGAGCCCAGAGAGAGAGAGAGCCCGGGGCCCAGAGAGAGAGAGAGAGAGAGAGAGCCCGGGGCCCAGAGAGAGAGAGAGCCCGGGGCCCAGAGAGAGAGAGAGAGAGAGAGAGCCCGGGGCCCAGAGAGAGAGAGAGAGAGCCCGGGGCCCAGAGAGAGAGAGAGAGAGAGAGCCCGGGGCCCAGAGAGAGAGAGCCCGGGGCCCAGAGAGAGGGAGCCCGGGGCCCAGAGAGAGAGAGAGAGAGAGAGAGAGCCCGGGGCCCAGAGAGAGAGAGAGAGAGCCCGGGGCCCAGAGAGAGAGAGAGAGAGCCCGGGGCCCAGAGAGAGAGAGAGAGAGCCCGGGGCCCAGAGAGAGAGAGAGAGAGCCCGGGGCCCAGAGAGAGAGAGAGCCCGGGGCCCAGAGAGAGAGATAGAGAGCGAGCCCGGGGCCCGGAGAGAGAGAGAGAGAGTGAGCGAGCCCGGGGCCTGGAGAGAAAGAGCGAGCCCGGGGCCCAGAGAGAGAGAGAGCGAGCCCGGGGCCCAGGAAGAGAGATAGAGAGCCCGGGGCCCAGGAAGAGAGATAGAGAGCCCGGGGCCCACCAAGAGAGGCAGGGAGAGCCCGGGGCCCGGAGAGAGACAGGGAAAGCCCGGGGCCCAGGGAGAGAGAGAGAGAGAGAGAGAGAGAGGCAGGGGGAGCCCGGGGCCCAGGGAGAGAGAGAGAGAGAGAGAGAGAGAGAGAGAGACAGGGAGAGCCCGGGGCCTGGAGAGAGACTGGGAGCCTGGGACCCAGAGAGAGACAGGGAGAGAGCAAGACAGAGCCCAGGGCCCAGGGCAAGAAAGAGAGCCCGGAGCCCAGGGAGAGAGAGAGAAAAAGGCTGGGGCCCAGGGAGAGAGAGAGAAAGCCCAGGGATTGGGTCCGGGTTGAGGAGGCAGTGGACAGGACGATGCACTGTGCCCGGATCACCCTACAGAACAAAGCGGCGGAATGATCCACAGATACAGTCGGAGGCCAGTCTCTAACAGGCCGGAGATGTGAGTGAGGGGCTGCGGGCCGGGGTCACTGTGGAGCTGACCTGATCCTTTGGTGGGATGGGGAGCCAGGCCCTCGGTTCCTCCCCAATGGGACAAACTGAGGCCTTTCAGCCCCTCCACCCTTTGTTGGTGTTTGGGCAGAAGCTGCTGCGTCTCGACTGGTGTACAGTGGCAGCAGTGCGTACCATCTACAAGATGCACTGCAGAAACTCACCAAGGCTCCTTAGACAGCACCTTCCAAACCTACGACCTCTGCCACCTAAAAGAACAAGGGCAGCAGATGTATGGGAACACCACTGCCTGTGAGTTTTCCTCCAAGCCACACGCCATCCTGACTTGGAACTGTATCGCCGTTCCATTCACTGTGGGTGAAACATGTGGGATTCCAGTTATGTGGAGAGGCTGGAGTTGATCTCCTTAGAGCAGAGGAGGTTAAGGGGAGATTTAATAGAGGTGTTCAAAACTACGAGAAGGTTTTGTAGAGTAAATAAGGAAAAACTGTTTCCAGTGGCAGGAGGTTCCATAACCAGAGGGCACAGATTTAAGATAATTAGCAAAAAGATCAGAGGGGAATGAGAATTTTTATTATGCAGTGAGTTGTTCAGGTCTAGAAGGTTTTGCCTAAAATGATGGTGGAAGCAGATTAAATAATAAATTTCAAAAGAGAATTGGAATAATATTTGAAAAGAAGAACATTGTAGGGCTATGGAGAAAGCAGGAGGAGTGGCAGTAACTGGATTGCTGTCGAAGGAACCAGCACAATGGCTGAATGGTGGCCTCCTGTGCTGTTGGAGTCTCTTGATTCCTTCACCAGTCTCTTTCTCTCTGACAGCAAATGTTCTCTCTCCCTCTCAGCTTTCAGAAGTTTATAGAATACAAAATCAATAGCAAGTAAAGTCATTTTCTTTGTCTCCTCTCTTTCAAAAGAAATTCATATTATCTTTATCCGAATGAAACATTTTGAAATTTGCCTTCTAGTTTTTCAAATACTTTTGAAAAGCGAGAGTGGAAATTGCTAGAAAAACATTTAATCGATACAGCTGACTAACCAGTGTGGAATCATGTTGGGAAAATGAAGTACACTGCACTTGTTCAGAGATTCCAAACTCTGTCACAAGTTTAGGTGGAAATATGAAATCTGAGCCCAGGTTTTACAGAGACGGGCACCCTTTAAGTGGAAAGTTTAATGAAAAGACATATGAACATAAGAAATAGGAGCTGGAGAAGGTCTTGCAGTCCTTCCAGTCTGCTCTTCCATTCAGTAAGATTATGGCTGATCTACCTCAGCTTCAGCTTCCCACTCTGTCCCCATATTCTTTCATTTCCTTAGATTCACTAGATAAGTTTAGTCATGTGATTGTACAATATGTAATCACTCAAATCTTTATCATATCCAGGATTCAAAATGAGGATTCCAACATAAAGAGAAAGAAACAGATCATATATTTCATAATGATGTGCTTAAGCTTGGCGAGAAAATGGTCCTTTGTGTCTGAGTAACTAATTTAAGTGACGATACTGCCACCGAGGGCCATGATTAAAGACTGTGAACCAGGGAAAACAACAGGGGAAGGCCAGGAGTGAGGCAAGACCATGAGCTCCCCAATCCTCCATTGGCGAATTTATGCTAGAGTTTGTTGTAGAACTCATTAGAAGCGGTGGAGCGTGGCAATCCAGGAGTGCGGATACCTGTGATCCCAGAGTGTGGAGCATAGATAACGGCAATGTGGGAGTGCATATAGCTCCAATCCAGGAGCATGGAGCACGGATAGCACCGATCTAGCAGTGATGATAGCTGTGATCCAGGTGTGCACAGCATGGCAATCCAGGAGTGTGGAATGTGACGATCCAGTGAACGGATAGCTGCGATCCAGGAGCGCGGAGTGCAGGCGACGGCAATGCAGGATTGTGGAGTGCAGACAGCTTTGATCCAGGAGCATGGATAATGGGAGTGTGGAGTGCAGATAGCTCCGATCCAGGAGTGATGATAGCTGTCCAGTATGCGGAGCACGGCAATCCAGGAGTGTGGAATGTAACGATCCAGTGAACGGATAGCTGCGATCCAGGAGTGCGGCGTGCGTTGATCGAGTCCGTGAATAGCTGCGATTCAGAAACGCGGGGTGTGGCAAGCGAGGAGCGGCCAATGTCTTGGTCCCGTTGCTAATGGTGCGTCAGGCCAACCCCACTTTCCAGAAACTGTTACAATACTCTTTACATTTTCCTCAGTCTATCCCAGTATCTTGGAGGTTTTTCCCAAATTAGGAAGCTGGAAGATTTCACAAAATGATTATCAAGTGCTGATATTTTGTTTTACATCAGAGAGACAGCCAACTGGGGGGAAATTCAAGCGCTGTGCTTCATTCTGTTTTCACTGTGAATTTTAGATTAGTCATTGGCAGATTTATTTTGAATCGCAGGCTGATTAAAAACTGTAGCACGGAAAGAAACTAGTTGACCAATCACACCTGCTCCACTGCTGAATTTTCAACTGAAGAGATCTGCTCTGATCCCCTTTCTCTGTATTCTTGTATATTTTTAATTTTCAAATACTTTACATTTCCTTGTAATTCAACTTACAGTCTCAGCAGCAATAGCCACTAACGCTGATACGTTCCATGTTCTAATAACTATTGTCTGTACTCCTTTGTTATTTATTCACTGACCAGAGAAAACAATCTCTCCCTATTCACCCTCTCATTCTTTCATCATTTGAAAGACCGGTATTAGGACGCACTGTTTCAGTGGGAGAAATGCCAATTTTTCAAGCCTTCATAACTGTAACCTCTTATTCCTGGTGGTGTTCTAATAAAATTTTATTCTTTTTCTCTAATATTGTGCAGCTGTGCTCACTAGTTATTTAGCTGCCTTGGGTTGGGGGAATATTGCGTTCCAGAAACCAATCAAAAAGAATTCATTTTCACTGGACAGAAGCTTCTTTGCAAACTCTTTCAATGGAGCTGAGCATTTCTCTCAAACTTCTAACCCCAGCATCATCTCAGACTCACCTTGAAAATATCTGTGTGATAGGTATCTAGAATCATAGTTTAAGGCAGAAAGAGGCCACTTGGCCCATTGTGTCTGTGCTGGCCAAAAAACAATCCACCTATTCTAATCCCACGTTCCAGCATTTGGTCCATAGCCCTGCAGATAATGGCACTTGAGGTGCATATCCAGATTCCTTTGAATGAGTTGAGGGTCTCTGCCTCAACTACCCTCTCAGGCAGTGAGTTCCAGACCCCCACCACCCTCTGGGTGAAAACATTTTTCTCCTCTCCCCTCTAATTTTTCTACCAATCACTTTAAATCTATGCCCCCTCGTCACTGACCTCTCTGCTAAGGTGTCTAGACTCTTCAGCTCCACTCTATCCAGGTCGCTCACAGTTTTGTACATCTCAATCAAATCTTCCCTCAGCCTTCTCTGTTCCAAGGAGAACAACCCCAGCCTATCCAATCTTTCCTCATAGCTGCATTTTAGCAGTCCTGGCAACATCCTCGTAAATCTCCTCTGTACCCTCTCTAGTGCAATTACATCCTTTCTGTAATGAGGTGACCAGAACTGCACACAGTACTCAAGTTGTGGCCTGACCAATGAGTTGTACAGTTCCAGCATAACCTCCCTACTATTATATTCTATGCTAATGAAGGAAAGGATTCCATATGCCTTCTTAACCACCTTATCGACCTGTCCTGCAACCTTCAGGGATCTGTGGGCATTTTCCCATTAATCGTGTATTCCTTTGCCTTGTTAGACCTCCCCAAATGCATCACCTCACAAGTGTCCGGGTTGAATTCCATTTGCCACTTTTCTGCCCATCTGACCAGACTTGCAGCCTCGCTATCTACCACAAGGCCAATCTTTGTGTCATCTGCAAACTTCTTGATCATGTCCCCTACATTTACTTCCAAATTGTTTACATATACCACAAAAAGCAGGGGACCCAGTACTGAACCCTACGGAACACCACTGGAAACAGCCCTCCAGCCTAGAGGCCTGCTTTAGGTCGGGAAAAAGAACCCAACTGAACCACAGCGGGCCCGACCCGGCCTGAGTCCCTCCGATTTCGCCCCGAGCCCGACCCGACCCGACCCGACCCGAACCCGCCACTAGTTGGCCGGACCCGACCATCACTTTACTTACGTTCCTGACATCAAACCTGTAAGAAGCTGCAGCGCATGCGCATGACGTCATAGTGACGTCACACGCTCACTGCGCAGACTCAGTTTCGTCCCGGACTCCCAGCTCAGTTAAGTTTTTATATTTTTAATACTTATCAGCAGAGCACTTACCATGTGTGTCCGGCCCGACTCGATCTGGACTCGGCCCGACCGGGCCTAAGCCCGAAAGCCGGCCCCGGAAGATGGGCCCGACCCGATCCAAACCCAACATGTCGTCGGGTCGGGTCGGGTAGCAGTCCTCTACTCCAGTCGTTGAAACACTTTGTTTCCTGCCACTGAGCCAATTTTGTATCCGCCTTGCTACATTTCCCATGGGATTTTTTTTTACCAGTCTGCCATGTGGGACCTTGTCAAAAGCCTTGCTAAAATCCATGTAGGCCACATCAACTGCCCCACCCTCCTATATCTTCCTTGTTACTACTTCAAAAAATTCGATCAAGTTGGTTAAACAAGATCTTCCCTTAACAAATCCATGCTGACTATCCTTGATTAACCTGTGCCTTTCTAAGTGACAGTTTACCCTGTCTCTCAGAATAGATTCCAATAATTTGCCCACTACTGAGGTTAGACTGACTGGCCTGTAATTATTTGGTCTATCCTTCGCTCTCTTTTTAAACAGAGTTACAACGTTAGCAGTTCTCCAATCCTCTGACACCACACCTGTATCAAGTGAGGACTGGAAAATGATGGTCAGACCTCTGCTATTTCCTCTCTTGCTTTTAACAGCCTAGGGGACATTTCATCTGGTACTGGTGATATATAAATTTTCACAGATGCTAATCCCATTAATACTTCCTCTCTGCCTATGTTTATCACGTCCAATACTTCACACTCCTCCTCTTTGACTACAGTATCTGCATCGTCCCCTTCTTTTGTGAAGACAGACGCAAAGTGTTCATTAACAACCATACCCAACATCTTCGGCCCCTACACGTAGGTTACCTTTTTGATCTTTTATGGGCCCTACTCTCTCCTTCATTCTCCTCTTACTCTTAATGTATTGATGAAACATCTTTGGGTTCACCTTGATTTTGCTTGCCAATATTCTTTCATGCCCTCTCTTTGCTTTCCTTATTTCCTTTCTGATTTCACTCCTCCACTTTCTATTACTCCTCTCCACTTTCTATAGTATTGAGTTCTCGGTGTTGGACATAAGCTTTCCTTTTCTGCCTTATCTTACCCTATAAGCTCCTTGACATCCATGGGGCTCCAGATTTGGCCTCCTCACCCTTTTTCTTTGTGGGAACATGTTTACTCTGAACCCCTTGAATCTCCCCTTTGAATGCCTCCCACTGTTCTGACACTGATTTTCCTTCAAGCAGCTGTTTCCAGTCCACTTTCACTAAATCGCTCCTCAGTTGTAAAAATGGCCTTGCCTCAATTGAGAACTCTAACTCCTGTTCTATCTCTGTCCGTTTCCAAAATTATGTTAAAACTGACTGAATTATGATCACTATCACCAAAATGCTCTCCCACTGCCTCCCCTTCCACCTGGCCATCTTCATTTCCTAAAACTAAGTCTAAAACTGTACCCTCTCTTGTTGGACTTGCTACATACTGGGCAAAACAGTTCTCCTGAATGCACCTCAAGAATTCTGCTCCCTCAATTCCTTTCACATCAAAACTATCCTAGTTAATATAGGGGTAGTTAAAATCCCCTACTATTACTGCCATATTGTTCTTGCACTTCTCAGAGATTTGCCTACTTATCTGCTCTTCTATCTCCCTCTGACTGGCAGTCTATAGTACACTCCCAGCAGTATGATTGCTCTTTTTTTGTTCCTAAGCTCAATCCATATGGCCTCATTTGATGAACCTTCCAACATTTCCTCCCTCCTCACAGCTGTAGTAGTTTCCTTGACCAAAATTGCCACTCCCCCTCCTTTCTTCTCCCCCTCCCTATCGCGTCTGAAAACTCTGTAACCAGGAACGTTGAGCTGCCATTCCTGTCCCTCCCTAAGCCATGTTTCTGTAATAGCTATGATATCATACAGCCATGTGTCTATCTGTGCCCTCAGCTCATCTGCTTTATTTGCTATACTCTTTGCATTGAAATAGATACCCTTGAGCACTGCCAAACTCTTCTTTTCTTTTTTCTAACCTTTGTTTCCTCTGTCTTCCAGACTCATCCATTAACTTTCTGCTTTCCATTTTCATTTCTGATTTTGTCCCAACTGAGTCTACCCTCAAGTCCCCATCCTCCTGCCAGGGAACACTTTGTTACAAATGCAGAAGCCTTTCAATAAAGAGACAGAATGACGGTCATTAACCTGGAGCCAGAAATCTACAAATTTAAACTTCTATAATAAATGACCTCATCAGCTACATTCGCTGGGTTTGTCTATTGAGAACAGTGACCTTAAAAGAATAGGCCAGGTTGTCAGCTAACTGTGCTCGCGACCCTGCACTAGATGTGAGCAAATGCATGGGAAAGTCACCTATCTATCTATCCTATTTTTTATCTATCTGCAATATAATCAGAATAATTATTTGTGTTTTTGGAAAGGTGAAAAAAACAACCAATTTGATTTAAAAGTTGGCTTCTATTTCCACAGACAAGACCTGTTGCGACGCAGCATAGAAAATCACCCACCGCCAGACAAACTTGAAGAGTTTTCAACTCCCTCTCCCATCACCAGTGTTGAGGACACGGACTCCACCTGTAGTGGGTATGAGCTTCACTTGTTCCAGCTCCTTATTAACAAGTATCACAACAGTGTGTCTGCAGCAACTGAAGAGTCAGCCTAATGGGTAAAAGCACCGTTTGTGCAGAATCATGCTGACCAGAGTGTCCGAGACAAGATTTGTAGTCAAGGTTGATGGAGTTTATCTCAGGAAGGATACAGTTACCAACCCCAGCACCGTTGTGCTACAGAGGGGAGAAATCAAGCAGGGCTCCTGCTTGTTCTGTGCAGGGAGAGAAGTTTGTAAGGATGTCTGGTGAGGATGTCTGTGAGCTGGTTCGAGCCTGTTGATACTGCTGCCTCACACGTAAAGAATGGTGACAGTTCGAGCTGTCGATGCAAGGTTCATAAATAACGTTCTGGCCATTAATTATCCCTCAACCAAATTCAGTAGTCACATTACTGTTTTTGGGACCTTGTTCCAAATTGACGTTTGTTACGGCCATGTGGTGAGTCGTGTGAGTGGTTCCCACTGTTAAACTCCCACCTGACCGCAGCAAGTGTTTTTGTTATTGGAGTATTAACCCCTTTGTGTTTTATTTGTCAAATAAACAGATAGCAACGGATTTTCTTGTAGGTTTAAAACAGAAGATGAATTATTTGTTGAGCGATATGATCCCAAAATGATCGCAACACCACTCACGCACGCATTCACTTTCATACACACTCTCGAGATAGATACAAAAGTACAGGGTGAGAGGTGTTCAGAGTTCAGGTTGTAAAAGTCTTTTGTTTCAGGAATAAACTGTGGGATCTCTTTGGAAGGTGAATTTTTAAAGTTGAAGGCCTGTTTGTTGGTTGTCTGGTATTCATAGAAACATAGAAAATAGGAGCAGGAGTAGGCCATTCGGCCCTTCGAGCCTGCACCACCATTCAATACAATCATGGCGGATCGTCCAAACTCAATAACCTGTTCCCGCTTTCTCCCTGTATTCCTTGATTCCTTTAGCCCTAAGAACTATATCAAACTCTTTCTTGAATATGTTTAATGATTTGGCCTCAACTGCTTTCTGTGGTAGAGAATTCCACAGGTTTACCACTCTCTGGGTGAAGAAATCCCTCCTCATCAAAGTCCTAAATGACTTACCCCTTATCCTTAGATTGTGACCCCTCGTCCTGGACTCCCCTACCATCGGGAACATCCTTCCGGCATCTAGTCTGTCCAGTCCTGTTAGAATTTTGCAGGTTTCTATGAGATCCCCTCTCATTCTTCTAAACTCTAGCGAATACAAGCCTAATCGACCCAATCTCTCTTCATATGTCAGTCCTGCCATCCCAAGAATCCGTCCTGTGAACCTTTGCTGCGCTCCCTCCCGAGCAAAAACATCCTTCCTCAGATAAGGAGACCAAAACTGCACACAGTACTCCAGATGTGGTCTCACCAAGGCCGTGTATAATTGCAGCAATTCAATCCCATCAGTTTCCCTAACACCATTTCCCTACTAATACTGATTTCATACAGTTCCTCCTTCTCACTATACCCTATGTTCCCCAACATTTCTGGGAGGTAATTTGTGTCCTCCTTTGTGAAGGCAGAAGCAAAGTATGTATTTAATTGGTCTGCCATATCTTTGTTTCCCATTATAAATCCCCCCATTTGTCTTCACTGGGTTGTTGCAGTCTCATGGCGGTTCACTTTGGGTTGGAGATGGTACTGATGTCTTAGGTCAATTTTCACCTGTAGAAAAGTCGTTTTTGCAAAGGCACTCTCTTGTCTCTTTCTGATGAAAGGTCACTGACCTGAAACGTTAACTCTGCTTCTCTCTCCACAGATGCTGCCAGACCTGCTGAGTATTTCCAGCATTTTTTGTTTTTATAATTCTCTTGTCTCTGTTGTACCTAGCTTCCACTTGTCCCAGCAGGGTTCAACTGTATTGGCTGGGAATGATCTCTCTCTCACTCAGCCTTGCTGGAATTCAAGATGGCTTTTGTTGCATTGTGTGGCTGAGGAGAGACCAGACTGATGATGATCTTTCTAGTCCTGTCCTGAAAAGACTACCCCTTTGTTTCACAAAGCGATCATCTTTTCTTCTTCTGCTTCTTTGGCCTCCTTGTCTTGAGAGACAATGGGTAAGCGCCTGGAGGTGGTCAGTGGTTTGTGAAGCAGCGCCTGGAGTGGCTATAAAGGCCAATTCTAGAGTGACAGACTCTTCCACAGGTGCTGCAGATAAAATTGGATGTCGGGGCTGTTACACAGTTGGCTTTTAAGGTGAATATTTTTACAAAGGTTGGCTTCGCCCATGTGACTTCAGGTTTCACTCCCAGCTGGGCTGTATAATGGCCTTGATGATGGCCCCATTCTGAAGGAGGTTATTTGGAGACGAGAATTCTGTGTAAGGTCTGAGTGTGTTTGAGTATAGCTCATGTGATTATCTGTCACATTTCCATGCAGACGGGCTAAATTGAATGTCATTATCGTACCTGCTTCCACCACCTCCCCTGGCAGCAAGTTCCAGGCACTTACCACCCTCTGTGTAAAGAACTTGCCTCGCACATCCCCTCTAAACTTTGCCCCTCTCACCTTAAACCTATGTCCCCTAGTAACTGACTCTTCCACCCTGGGAAAATGCTTCTGACTATCCACTCTGTCCATGCCGCTCATAACTTTGTAAACCTCTATCATGTCACCCCTCCACCTCCGTCGTTCCAGTGAAAACAATCCGAGTTTATCCAACCTCTCCTCATAGCTAATGCCCTCCAGACCAGGCAACATCCTGGTAAACCTCTTCTGTACCCTCTCCAAAGCCTCCACATCATTCTGGTAGTGTGGTGACCAGAATTGCACGCAATATTCTAAGTGTGGCCTAACTAAAGTTCTGTACAGCTGCAGCATGACTTGCCAATTTTTATACTCTATGCCCCGACCGATGAAGGCAAGCATGCCATATGCCTTCTTGACTACCTTATCCACCTGCGTTGCCACTTTCAGTGACCTGTGGACCTGTACGCCCAGATCTCTCTGCCTGTCAATACTCCAAAGGGTTCTGCTATTTACTGTATACTTCCCACCTGCATTAGATCTCCCAAAATGCATTACCTCACGTTTGTCCGGATTAAACTCCATCTGCCATTTCTCCGCCCAAGTCTCCAACCGATCTATATCCTGCTGTATCCTCTGACAATCCTCATCACTATCCGCAACTCCACCAACCTTTGTGTCGTCCGCAAACTTACTAATCAGACCAGCTACATTTTCCTCCAAATCATTTATATATACGACAAACAGCAAAGGTCCCAGCACTGATCCCTGCGGAACACCACTAGTCACATCCCTCCGTTCAGAAAAGCACCCTTCCACTGCTACCCTCTGTCTTCTATGACCGAGCCAGTTCTGTATCCATCTTGCCAGCTCACCTCTGATCCCGTGTGACTTCACCTTTTGTACCAGTCTGCCATGAGGGACCTTGTCAAAGGCTTTACTGAAGTCCATATAGATAACATCCACTGCCCTTCCTTCATCAATCATCTTTGTCACTTCCTCAAAAAACTCAATCAAATCAGTGAGACACGACCTCCCTTTCACAAAACTATGCTGCCTCTCGCTAATAAGTTTGTTTGTTTCCAAATGGGAGTAAATCCTGTCCCGAAGAATCCTCTCTAATAATTTCCCTACCACTGATGTAAGGCCTATAATTTCCTGGATTATCCTTCTTAAAGAAAGGAACAACATTGGCTATTCTCCAGTCCTCTGGGACCTCACCTGTCGCCAATGAGGATGCAAAGATTTCTGTCAAGGCCCCAGCAATTTCTTCCCTTGCCTCCCTCAGTATTCTGGGGTAGATCCCATCAGACCCTGGGGACTTATCTCCCTTAATGCTTTGCAAGACACCCAACACCTCCTCCTTTTTGATAATGAGATGACTGAGACTATCTGCACTCCCTCCCCTAGGCTCATCATCCACCAAGTCCTTCTCTTTGGTGAATACTGATGCAAAGTACTCATTTAGTACCTCGCCCATTTCCTCTGGCTCCACACATAGATTCCCTTCTCTGTCCTTGAGCGGGCCAACCCTTTCCCTGGTCACCCTCTTGCTCTTTATATATGTATAAAAAGCCTTGGGATTATCCTTAATCCTGTTTGCCAATGACTTTTCATGACCCCTTTTAGCCCTCCTGACTCCTTGCTTAAGTTCCTTTCTACTGTCTTTATATTCCTCAAGGGATTCATCTGTTCCCAGCCTTCCAGCCCTTACGAATGCTTCCTTTTTCTTTTTGACTAGGCTCACAATATCCCGCGTTATCCAAGGGTATCCCGCGTTATCCAAGCTGAGGGTCATGCGTTGTCCTCCATTTTGCTGACAGTATATTGACCACGTTTTAAAAGTCTATTTTTATAATTCTTCAGTTTGAGTTCTGCATTTTCAATTGTTGCATTTTACATGAGCATAACACTGTTATATTTCCTAAATTACAAAAGTGACCACACTTCAATAGCAATTCATTGGCTGTAAGGTGCTTTGGGATGCCCTGAGGTTGTGAGAGGTGCTATGTAAAGTTATTTTGTTTTAAAAAAGCTAATATGTGGGGAGAGAATGAGGCATTGCATTCTGGTGGGAAATTTCTCCATTCCTGTCATTTCTCCTTTGTAAACTTTTTTTCTCCTGGTGCATTTTTTAACGTGTGAAAGTAAACAGTGGAGCGACAGGCTAGCCGCGTTTGTTCCTGTTTTCACACGATGTCCATACGTGCAGCTCCAGCAGGTGCCACTGGACGGTCAGGGACAGAAACTGTGGTCAGTGTTTCCCTCTGTAGTTCATAGAGGTCATATCCCAAGTGCTGCCGTGACTAGCTCCGCACAGTGTATGGAGTCTCACACCTTGTGATTTGCACAGCTAGTCAAACAGAACCAATGGACACAGGGAAAACAGCCTCATAATCTGAGTGCTTTCAAGGGATTGCTATTTAACTTGTTCCAAAGATCCCTTTTAATCAGGTGTCTGTATAGATGTGCAGAAGGACAGATGTGGAACACTATCCCAGCATGAGTCAGCACCACCAGGAAGGGGAAGAATTTCTGACAGCGTAATAATGGGTCATGTAAAGATTGAAGATGGAGTTTGTTTTCCCTGGCTGGTGTGTTTGGAACTTGAGGAATATTTGGAGGAGCATTGGTATTAATAAGGAAACCAGAAAGCTAAAAATATTGGTATTATCTTGACTGCTTTCTAATCAGCATCCCAATTTAATATTTTCAATATATCCTTCAAATGGTTGCTTTCTGCTGGGCAGGACTTGAGAAATTTGGGTTCTGTTCCTCCAATAGATGTTTTGCTTCTGTGCATGCAGCATTTTTCCCACGGTACAGGTTTGCACTGATACCTAACTGATGATGTTGCAGTGACTCCGAGATTTCTGAAGACACTAGCAGCCAGCCTTTGCTGGACGATTTTGGAC
Source organism: Heterodontus francisci (assembly GCF_036365525.1). NCBI lineage: Eukaryota > Metazoa > Chordata > Chondrichthyes > Heterodontiformes > Heterodontidae > Heterodontus > Heterodontus francisci. Next base: position 29,899,523 of record NC_090412.1, on the reverse strand, counting down.
GCCCTTGGTCTGCCATCAATAGCTACTCAGGAACCCGACTCTCCACTGCCTGCAGCTCTACCTTCTCCTGGGGTGACAATGTGAGTAGTGCTTTCCCAAGTGTCTGTACTGCATGTTGAGTGAGTAAATTCTCTGAGTGGTGCAGCTCTGTGCCGTACAGATAGGAAGGTCTTGTGTGGTGCTACAGTGCTTTTACCCCACTGGCTGTCAGAGGACCTCAGTCTTTTTTAAAATCCTGTTTAAATTTCAGTGCTGAAAGTGAAAGATGTATTCTTCTTTTCCATTGTATTGCATGTCCTAGGAGTTCGAGAAAGCAACTTCACAGCAGGTTCAACAGATGTTCAGTGAGATTGATGAGCTTCTGTTTGAAGAGAAGAAATGTTCTCGTGTACAGAGCTTGGAGAAGGAGTGTCAGGAATGGAAATGCAGCTTCCCACATTTTCGGTAAGGAAAGAATAAAGTGCTTAATGTCTCTGACGAGATGTTTCTATTCTCTCAGTGCACAAGTTACAGATAACAAAAATAATCTCTTCCACAGCACCACCCCTCACCACCTCATTACCCTTTTTTTCATCTTGTCTCCTGAAGGCATTGCTTTTTCTTGGGATACAGTTTCATGACCTGTATAGAATGTTGGCGCACAGAAACAGGCATTTGGACCTATGCCGGTGTTTGTTTCAGACAAGCCTCCTTCAACCCCTCTTCATCTTTTTGATGACTGGCTGCTTAGGATCATATGAAACAACAAGGACGTTGATGCTGAAATAACTGGTATCAGCTGGAGTGAAAGCCTGTTTTGGATAAATTATAGACCAGTTAGCCTAACATCTGTTGGTGGGCAATTACTTTCTTTCTTTTGGGCCTCCTTATCTCGAGAGACAATGGATACGCGCCTGGAGGTGGTCAGTGGTTTGTGAAGCAGCGCCTGGAGTGGCTATAAAGGCCAAATTACTAGATTATAAATAAGGATAGGGTGACTGAACACCTTGAAAATTTTAAGCTGATCAGAGAGAGCCTGCGTGGGTAAAGGGTAAGCCATAGTTGACTAATCCAATTGAATTTCGTCCCTCATAGTAAGACTGTTAGCTAAGGTTGAAGTATATGGAATTGAAGGCAAATTATCGACCCAGTTAGGAAATTGGCTGAGCAGCAGGAGACAGAAAATGGGGCTGATGGATAAGTACTTTAATTGGCAGGGTGTGTCTAGTGGTGTCCCGCAAGGATCTGTGTTGGGGCCTCAACTATTCATTGTGTTTATTAATGACTTAGAGACAAGAGTCATTGCAGCATAGAAGGAGGCCATTTGGGCCATCGAGTCCATGCCAGCTCTCTAGAGCAATCTAGTCAGTCCCATTCCCCTGCTGTGTCGCCTTAGCCTGCAAGTTTATTTCCCTCGGGTGCCCATCCAATTTTCCTTTTGGAATCCTTCATAATTTCTGCTTCCATTACCCTCATATGCAGCGAGTTCCAGGCCATTACCACTCACTGCATAAAAACATTCTTCTCCTCATCCTCCCTGCAGCTCTTAGAGTCATAGTGTTATACAGCTCAGAATCAGGCACTTCGGCCTATCGTGTCCGTGCCAGCCATCAAGCACCGAACTATTCTAATCCCATTTTCCAGCACTTGGCCCGTAGCCTTGTATGCTATGGCATTTCAAGTTCTCATCTAAATACTTCTTAAATGTTGTGAGGGTTCCTGCCTCCACCACCTCTTCAGGCATTTTTTGGACAGCAGCTGTTAGTAATGATTCTGCTTTTTCCATTTCCACACCCTCTGGACTCTTTTTTACTTATCCTATTGCAATCCTCTTTTGCTTGCATTATCATCCCTTTCCTGCCTTCCACCCTATCACAGATCTTCCCTTTTGTTCCTCCCTTCCCTCCCCCTTGCCCTGCCTGTCTACTTGCTTAAAACAATAACAACTTATGTTTATAAAGTGCCTTTAACATAATTAAACATCGCAAGGTGCTTCACAAGCATTATAAAGCAAAATTAGACACCGAGACACACAATGCGATATTATCCGGGCAGATGGCCAAAGGTTAGTCGAAGGTTTTAAGAGTGTCTTGAAGAAAGAGAGGTAAAGAATCGGAAAGATTTAGGGAAGGAATTCCAGAGCTTAGGGCCTAAGCATCTGAAGGCAAGGCCACTAATAGAACAATTAAAATTAGGGATTCTCAAGAGGCCAGAGTTAGATGAGCGCGGATATCTTGGAGGCATGTGGGGCTGGAGGCGATTATAGAGATGGGGAGGGACAATGCCATGTAAGGTTTTGAAAACAAGGGTGAGAATTTTAAAATCAAGGTGTTGCTTGATTGGGAGCCAATGGAGGCCAGCGAGCACAGGGATGGTGGGTAAATGAGACTTGGTGCAAGTAAGGACAAGGGCAGCAGAGTTTTGGATGGCCTCAGGTTTACAGAGAGTAGAATATGGGAGGCCAGCCAGGAATGCATTGGAATAGTCAAGTCTGGAGGTCACAAAGACACGAAGGAAGGTTTCAGCAGCAGATGAGCTGAGGCAGGGACGATGTTCCGCAGGTGGAAATAGGCAGTCTCAGTGATGGAGTGGATATGTGGTCAGCAGCTCAGCTCAGGATTAAGTATGACCACAAGGTTGGGAACAAACTGGTTTAGTCTCAAACAGTTGCCAAAGAGAGGGATGGTGTTGGCAGCTAGGGAACAGAGTTGGAGTCGGACCAAAGATAATGGCTTCACTCTTTCCAATATTTAATTGGAAGAAATTTCTGCTCATCCGGTACTGGACGTCAGATAAGCAGTTTGATAATTTAGTAACAGCAGAGAAGTCGAGAGAGCAGGTGGTGAGGTAGAACTCATCTCTTTTTGTAACCGATATAGTTCAATAATGTGTCTCCTTTCTATATCGAGCTAACAAAGGTCTATTGTGTTCGGTGACTGTATGTCTGCGTGGATTAACTGGTTCATTTCAGCTGTCGTCAATATCTATTAACCATTTCTGCTTATGTCTCTCAAATCTACACTGTGTAGGGGCCAGATTGTATACTTACAGGGTGATGAGTTTTCATGGAAATTATTAATGTGGATATAAGAACTTATTTTGGAACAAAAGTTGACACGAAAGGTGACCAGAAACATAAAATAAGATTTTGTGAAATTGTGCTTGGGACAATATCAATTTCCCTTGTCACATAGAGCAGGAGTTGCGGTCAAGCAGGTTAGAGGGCGGGTGATAATTGGGTGGGGTGCTGAGGGAGGAGGGTGAGAAGAGGTGGAAGGGTGGAGATGGTTTGAGGTGGATGAGGCAGAAGATAAAGTAGGTTTGTGAGCAGGGAAAAGTAGACTAGAATTATAGGCATGAGAGAAAGGGTGAAGGTAAAGCAGGGATGCAAGTCAGGGATAGGGTGGAGGAGGAAGGTGAAGGATTAGAGGCCAAGGAGAGGGGGAAGGTAAAACATAGTAAGAGGTTATGGTAGAGTTGAAGGTCTGAGGAGGAGAGAATCAAAGAATAACTAGCGCTGAGAATAAAGACTGCAAGGAGGATGGGCAATTTGACTGTGGCACAACGGACAGAAGGCTATTCAAGTTGTGGGTGGGGGTGGTAGTGGTATAAAGGAATGTGGTAGTGATTGAGGATAATACAATCAGGGGGATAGATACTGTTCTCTGCAGCATGACCGGGAGTCTGAAGTTTTTGTTGCCTGTCTGGCAACATAGTGAGAGAGGAAGTACTAAGGGGTTTAATACCTTTGAAAGAAGATAAATCCCTAGGCCCGGACGAAATGTATCCTCGGCTGTTAAGGAAAGCAAGAGAAGAAATAGCAGAGGTTCTGACCATCATTTTCCAATCCTCTCTGGCTAAAGGTGTGGTGCCAGAAGACTGGAGAATTCCTAAATTTATACCATTGTTTGTTGAATAGGATGGGAATAGAGGGATACGGACCCCGGAAGTGCAGACGGTTTTAGTTTAGACAGGCATTAAGATCGGCGCAGACTTGGAGGGCCGAATGGCCTGTTGCTGTGCTGTATTGTTCTTTGTTCTTTGTTTAAAAAGGGAGAACAGGATAGACGGAGTAATTACAGGCCAGTCAGCCTAACCTCGGTGGTGGGAAATTATTGGATAAAAAAATCTGAGGGACAGACTAAATCTTCATTTAGAAAGACATGGATTCATCAAAGACGGTCAACAAGGATTTATGCCTGACTAAAATGATTGAAATTTTTCAGGAGGTAATAAGGAGACTAATTGAGGGTTTTTTTTTATTCATTCATGGGATGTGGGCGTCACTGGCCAGGCCAGCATTTATTGCCCATCCCTAATTGCCCTTCAGAAGGTGGTAGTGAGCTGCCTTCTTGAACCGCTGCAGTCTATGTGGGGTAGGTACACCCACAGTGCCGTTAGGAAGGGAGTTCCAGGATTTTGACCCAGCGACAGTGAAGGAACAGCGATATACTTCCAAGTCAGAATGGTGTGTGGCTTGGAGGGGAACTTGCAGGGGTGGTGTTCCCATGCACCTGCTGCCCTTGTCCTTCTAGTTGGTAGAGGTCATGGGTTTGGAAAGTGCTGTATAAGGAGCCTTGGTGCGTTGCTGCAGTGCATCTTGTAGATGGTACACACTGCTGCCACTGTGCGTTGGTGGTGGAGGGAGTGAATGTTTGTAGATGGGGTGCCAATAAAGCAGGCTGCTTTGTCCTGGATGGTGTCAAGCCTCTTGAGTGTTGTTGGAACTGCACCCATCCAGGCAAGTGCCATCAAGTATTCCATCACACTCCTGACTTGTGCCTTGTAGATGGTGGACAGGCTTTGGGGAGTCAGGAGGTGAGTTACTCGCCGCAGGATTCCTAGCCTCTGACCTGCTCTTGTAGCCATGATATTTATATGGCTACTCCAGTTCAGTTTCTGGTCAATGGTATCCCCTAGGATGTTGATAGTGGGGGATTCAGCGATGGTAATGCCATTGAATGTCAAAGGGAGATGGTTAGATTCTCTCTTGTTGGGGATGGTCATTGCCTGGCACTTGTGTGGCGTGATTGTTACTTGCCACTTATCAGCCCAAGCCTGGATATTGTCCGGGTCTTGCTGCATTTCTACACGGACTGCTTCAGTATCTGAGGAGTCACGAATGGTGCTGAACATTATGCAATCATCAGCAAACATCCCCACCTCTTTCCTTTGCGATAGGTATGACTCCAGCCAGCGGAGGGTTTTCCCCCTGATACCCATTGACCTCAGTTTTGCTAGGGCTCCTTGATGCCATACTCGGTCAAATGCTGCCTTGATGTCACCTCTTGAGTTCAGCTCTTTTGTCCATGTTTGAACCAAGGCTGTAATGAGGTCAGGAGCTCAGTGGCCCTGGTGGAATCCAAACTGAGCTTCACTGTGAAGGTTATTGCTAAGCAAGTGCCACTTGATGGCACTGTTGATGACACCTTCCATCACTTTACTGATGATTGAGAGTAGGCTGATGGGGCGATAATTGGCAGGGTTGGACTTGTCCTGCTTTTTGTGTACAGGACATACCTGAGCAATTTTCCACATTGCAGGGTAGATGCCAGTGTTGTAGCTGTACTGGAACAGCTTGGCTAGGGGCGTGGCAAGTTCTGGAGCACAGGTCTTCAGTACTATTGCCGGAATATTGTCAGGGTCCATAGCTTTTGCAGTATCCAGTGCCTTCAGTCATTTCTTGATATCACGCGGAGTGAATCGAATTGGCTGAGGTCTGGCTTCTGTGATGCTGGGGACTTCAGCAGGAGATGGATCATCAACTCGGCACTTCTGGCTGAAGATTGTTGTAAATGTTTCAGCCTTATCTTTCACACTGATGTGCTGGTCTCCCCCATCATTGAGGATCGGGATATTTGTGGAGCCACCTCCTCCAATTAGTTGTTTTATTGTCCACCACCATTCATGGCTGGATGTGGCAGGACTGCAGAACTTAGATCTGATCCGTTCGTTAAGGGATCGCTTAGCTCTGTCTATAGCATGCTGCTTACGCAGTTTGGCATGCAGATAGTCCTGTGTTGTAGCTTCGCCAGGTTAACACCTCATTTTGAGGTATGCCTAGAGCTGCTCCTGGCATGCCCTCCTGCACTCTTCTTTGAACCAGGGTTGGTCTTCTGGCTTGATGGTAATGGTAGAGTAGGGGATATGCCGGGCCATGAGGTTACAGATTGTGGTTGAGTACAATTCTGCTGCTGCTGATGGCCCACAACGCCTCATGGATGCCCAGTTTTGCATTGCTAGATCTGTTCGAAATCTATCCCATTTAGCACGGTGGTTTAGCACCCCTTCCCCCCACCGGCATCCACCTGTCCCTGAGCAGGTGCCCGAACAACCGCACTGCCTTGTGGGCGTCTCAGGAGGGACCGAGGCTAAGGGAGTAAACCCTAACGGAAAATCCGGAGCAGAACCCCGAAGGCGGTCATGTGTCACCTTTGGCATGTTTCCGGCAGTTCCTGCAGCCATACCGGTGCCAAACGTCGTGCTCTGCACTCCTTTGGAGCCCACCAGGAAGGCCGAGAGAGGGGCTTTGAAGTGTGGGAAACTCAACCTCCATACATCCGCCCAGGCATGCGCCATGGAGAAGTCACTCCATAGTCGCCTCACAGCGACCAAAACAACACGGAAGGCAGCAGTTACGGGTTATAAATCCAGCTTAATTGGCGTAGAGTTTGGGCGCCACGGGTTGCCTTCATCGGTGGGAGAGGTCATCGCATCTGACTGGACAGCTACCGCCTGCCTCAAACCGGGCAGCACCCGGTGAGTAAGGTTCTGTCCTGCCACAGTCCATCTGTTTCAATGGGTGCTTGGAGCTCAGGGTCATTGCCCACCAAGTGAACTGTAACACCGCACCAAACAGCACGACCAAAAAAGGAAAGAAGGTACCAGCCCTTCGTTTTGCAAGCTGGAACATCAGAGCTGTGTGTCCTGGCCTGTCGGAAGACCTTACACAAATCAATGATTCTCGGAAGACCGCCATCATTAACAACGAGCTCAGTAGACTCAATGTGGACACTGCAGCACTTCAGGAGACATGCCTCCCTGCGAGCGGATCTCTAAGAGAGCAAGACTATACCTTCTTCTGGCAGGGTAGGGATCCTGAAGAACCAAGACAGCATGGAGTGGGCTTCGCCATCAGAAACTCTTTGCTCAGCATGATAGAGCCACCTTCAAATGGCTCGGAACGCATACTGTCCATCCGACTGCTCACCGCCTCTTGTCCAGTACACCGACTCAGCATCTATGCTCCAACACTCTGCTCCCCACCTGAAGTTAAAGACCAGTTCTACGAGGGACTCCCTAATATTAGTAGCATCCCCAATACCGAACATCTGTTCCTGCTGGGGGACTTTAATGTCAGGGTTGGGGCCAACCATGACTACTTCATCCGGAATAAGGTGGGTGAGCTTGCAGCATGGGTTGGTACCTGGGATCTCGATGTAGTGGCCATTTCGGAGACATAGGTAGAGCAGGGGCAGGAATGGATGTTGCAGGTTCCGGGATTTAGATGTTTCAGTAAGAACAGAGAAGATGGTAAAAGGGGGGGGGTGTGGCATTGTTAATCAAGGAGAGTATTACAGCGGCAGAAACGACGTTTGAGGACTCGTCTACTGAGGTAGTATGGGCCGAGGTTAGAAACAGGAGAGGAGAGGTCACCCTGTTGGGAGTCTTCTATAGACCTCCGAATAGTTCCAGAGATGTAGAGGAAAGGATAGCGAAGATGATTCTCGACAGGGGCGAGAGTAACAGGGTAGTTGTTATGGGGGACTTTAACTTTCCAAATATTGACTGGAAATACTATAGTTCGAGTACTTTAGATGGGTCAGTTTTTGTCCAGTGTGTGCAGGAGGGTTTTCTGACACAGTATGTGGACAGGCCAACCAGGGGCGATGCCACATTGGATTTGGTACTGGGTAATGAACCCGGCCAGGTGTTAGATTTAGATGTAGGTGAGCACTTTGGTGATAGTGATCACAATTCGGTTAGGTTTACCTTAGCGATGGGCAGGGACAGGTATATACCGCAGGGCAAGAATTATAGCTGGGGGAAAGGAAATTATGATGCGATTAGGCAAGATTTAGGATGCGTAGGATGGGGAAGGAAACTGCAGGGGATGGGCACAATCGAAATGTGGAGCTTATTCAAGGAGCAGCTACTGCGTGTCCTTGATAAGTATGTACCTGTCAGGCAGGGAGGAAGTTGTCGAGCGAGGGAGCCGTGGTTTACTAAAGAAGTTGAAGCGCTTGTCAAGAGGAAGAAGAAGGCTTACATTAGGATGAGACGTGAAGGCTCAGTTAGGGCGCTTGAGAGTTACAAGCTAGCCAGGAAGGATCTAAAGGGAGAGCTAAGAAGAGCAAGGAGAGGACACGAGAAGTCATTGGCGGATAGGATCAAGGAAAACCCTAAGGCTTTCTATAGGGATATCAGGAATAAAAGAATGACTAGAGTTAGATTAGGGCCAATTAAGGATAGTAGTGGGAAGTTGTGTGTGGAATCAGAGGAGATGGGGGAAGCGTTAAATGAATATTTTTCGTCAGTATTTACAGTAGAGAAAGAAAATGTTGTCGAGGAGAATACTGAGATTCAGACTACTAGGCTAGATGGGATTGAGGTTCACAAGGAGGAGGTGTTAGCAATTTTGGAAAGTGTGAAAATAGATAAGTCCCCTGGGCCAGATGGGATTTATCCTAGGATTCTCTGGGAAGCCAGGGAGGAGATTGCAGAGGCTTTGTCCTTGATCTTTATGTCGTCATTGTCGACAGGAATAGTGCCGGAAGACTGGAGGATAGCAAATGTTGTCCCCTTGTTCAAGAAGGGGAGTAGAGACAGCCCTGGTAATTATAGACCTGTGAGCCTTACTTCGGTTGTGGGTAAAATGTTGGAAAAGGTTATAAGAGACAGGATTTATAATCATCTTGAAAAGAATAAGTTCATTAGCGATAGTCAGCACGGTTTTGTGAAGGGTAGGTCGTGCCTCACAAACCTTATTGAGTTTTTCGAGAAGGTGACCAAACAGGTGGATGAGGGTAAAGCAGTGGATGTGGTGTATATGGATTTCAGTAAGGCGTTTGATAAGGTTCCCCACGGTAGGCTATTGCAGAAAATACGCAAGTATGGGGTTGAAGGTGATTTAGAGCTTTGGATCAGAAATTGGCTAGCTGAAAGAAGACAGAGGGTGGTGGTTGATGGCAAATGTTCATCCTGGAGTTTAGTTACTAGTGGTGTACCGCAAGGATCCGTTTTGGGGCCACTGCTGTTTGTCATTTTTATAAATGACCTGGAAGAGGGTGTAGAAGGGTGGGTTAGTAAATTTGCGGATGACACAAAGGTCGGTGGAGTTGTGGATAGTGCCGAAGGATGTTGTAGGGTACAGAGGGTCATAGATAGGCTGCAGAGCTGGGCTGAGAGATGGCAAATGGAGTTTAATGCGGAAAAGTGTGAGGTGATTCACTTTGGAAGGAGTAACAGGAATGCAGAGTACTGGGCTAATGGGAAGATTCTTGGTAGTGTAGATGAACAGAGAGATCTTGGTGTCCAGGTACATAAATCCCTGAAAGTTGCTACCCAGGTTAATAGGGCTGTTAAGAAGACATATGGTGTGTTAGCTTTTATTAGTAGGGGGATCGAGTTTCGGAGCCACGAGGTCATGCTGCAGCTGTACAAAACTCTGGTGCGGCCGCACCTGGAGTATTGCGTGCAGTTCTGGTCACCGCATTATAGGAAGGATGTGGAAGCTTTGGAAAGGGTGCAGAGGAGATTTACTAGGATGTTGCCTGGTATGGAGGGAAGGTCTTACGAGGAAAGGCTGAGGGACTTGAGGTTGTTTTCATTGGAGAGAAGGAGGAGGAGAGGTGACTTAATAGAGACATATAAGATAATCAGAGGGTTAGATAGGGTGGATAGTGAGAGTCTTTTTCCTTGGATGGTGATGGCAAACACGAGGGGACATAGCTTTAAGTTGAGGGGTGATAGATATAGGACAGATGTGAGAGGTAGTTTCTTTACTCAGAGAGTAGTAGGGGCGTGGAACGCCCTGCCTGCAACAATAGTAGACTCGCCAACTTTAAGGGCATTTAAGTGGTCATTGGATAGACATATGGATGAAAATGGAAGAGTGTAGGTCAGATGGTTTCGCAGGTCGGCGCAACATCGAGGGCCGAAGGGCCTGTACTGCGCTGTAATGTTCTAAAAAAAAATGACTCATGGCCCTCCTGCCTTGGGCGCTATGGCATTGGAAGAATGAATGAGAATGGACAGAGACTGCTTGAGTTATGTACCTATCACAACCTCTGCATCACCAACTCATTCTTTCACACTAAATCCTGTCACCAGGTTTCTTGGAGGCACCCAAGATCACGTCGTTGGCACCAGCTGGACCTCATCATCACAAAGCGAGCCTCTATAAACAGCATTCAAATCACACACAGCTTCCACAGTGTGGACTGCGACACCGATCACTCCCTGGTGTGCAGCAAGTTTAGACTCAAACCAGAGAAGCTGCATCACTCCAAGCAGAAGGGCCGCCTGCGCATTAAAACTAGCAGAATTTCTTATCCACAGCTGTTACATAAGTTTCTAAATTCACTTGAAAAAGCCGTTCAAAACACTCCTACATGGGATGCAGAGACCGAGTGAGCCCACATCAGAGGCGCCATCTATGAGTCAGCAATGACCACCTCTGGCAAACGTGCGAAGCAGAATGCAGACGGGTTTCAATCTCACTTTGAAGAGCTGGAACCTGTCATAGCTGCTAAGTGCATTGCACTGTTGAACTACAAGAAAGCCCCCAGCGAGTTAACCTCCCTGCACTTAAAGCAGCCAGAAGCGCTGCACAAAAAACAGCCAGCATGCGCAAATGACTACTGGCAACGCCTATGCAGTCATATTCAGCTGGCCTCCGACTCCGGAAACATCAGAGGAATGCATGATGGCATTAAGAGAGCCAACCATCAGGAAGATCGCCCCCCTCAAGTCTAAATCAGGGGACGCAATCATTGCCCAACACAAGCAAATGGACAGCTGGGTGGAGCACTACCTAGAACTGTACTCCAGGGAAAATGTTGTCACTGAGACCGCCCTCAATGCAGCCCAGTCTCTGCCAGTCATGGATGAGTTGGACGAGCAGCCAACAAAATCGGAACTCAGTGATGCCATCGATTCTCTAGCCAGTGGAAAAGCCCCTGGGAAGGACGGCATTACCCCTGAAATAATCAAGAGTGCCAAGCCTGCTATACTTTCAGCACTCTACGAGCTGCTTTGCCTGTGCTGGGATGAGGGAGCAGTACCACAGTTGATGCGTGATGCCAATATCATCACCCTCTAGAAGAATAAGGGTGACCGCGGTGACTGCAACAACTGCCGTGAAATCTCCCTGCTCAGCATAGTGGGGAAAGTCTTCGCTCGAGTCGCTTTAAACAGGCTCCAGAAGCTGGCTGAGCGCGTCTACCCTGAGGCACAGTGTGGCTTTCGAGCAGAGAGGTCCACTATTAACATGCTGTTCTCCCTTCGCCAGCTACAGGAGAAATGCCGCGAACTACAGATGCCCCTCTACTTTGCTTTCATTGATCTCACCAAAGCCTTTGACCTCATCAGCAGACGTGGTCTCTTCAGACTACTAGCAAAGATTGGATGTCCACCAAAGCTACTAAGTATCATCACCTCATTCCATGACAATATGAAAGGCACAATTCAGCATAGCAGCACCTCATCAGACCCCTTTCCTATCCTGAGTGGCGTGAAACAGGGCTGTGTTCTCGCACATACATTGTTCGGGATCTTCTTCTCCCTGCTGCTCTCACATGCGTTCAAGTCTTCAGAAGAAGGAATTTTCCTCCACACAAGATCAGGTGGCAGGTTGTTCAACCTTGCCCGTCGAAGAGCGAAGACCAAAGTATGGAATGTCCTCATCAGAAAACTCCTCTTTGCTGACGATGCTGCGTTAACATCCCACACTGAAGAGTGTCTGCAGAGACTCTTCGACAGGATTGCGGCTGCCTGCGACAAATTTGGCCTAACCATCAGCCTCAAGAAAACGAACATCATGGGACAGGACGTCAGAAATGCTCCATCCATCAATATCGGCGACCATGCTCTGGAAGTGGTTCAAGAGTTCACCTACCTAGGCTCAACTATCACCAGTAACCTGTCTCTTGGTGCAGAAATCAACAAGCGCATGGGAAAGGCTTCCACTGCTATTCCAGACTGGCCAAGAGAGTGTGGGAAAATGGCGCACTGACACGGAACATAAAAGTCCGAGTGTATCAAGACTGTGTCCTCAGTACCTTGCTCTACGGCAGCGAGGCCTGGACAACGTACGTCAGCCAAAAACGACGCTTCAATTCATTCCATCTTCGCTGCCTCTGGAGAATCCTAGACATCATGTGGCAGGACCATATCTCCAACACAGAAATCCTCGAGGCGACCAACATCCCCAGCTTATACACCCTACTGAGCCAGCGGCGCTTGAGATGGCTTGGCCAAGTGAACCGCCTGGAAGATGGCAGGATCCCCAACAACACATTGTACAGCGAGCTCGTCACTGGTATCAGACCCACCGGCCGTCCATGTCTCCGCTTTAAAGACGTCCGCAAACGCGACATGAAGTCCTGTGACATTGATCACAAGCCGTGGGAGTCAGTTGGCAGTGATCGCCAGAGCTGGTGGACAGCCATAAAGGCGGGGCTAAAGTGTGGCGAGTCGAAGAGACTTAGCGGTTGGCAGGACAAAAGACAGAAGCACAAGGGGAGAGCCAACTGTGTAACAGCCCCGATAACCAATTTTATCTACAGCACCTGTGGAAGAATCTGTCACTCTAGAATTGGCCTTTATAGCCACTCCAGGCGCTGCTTCACAAACCACTGACCACCTCCAGGCACTTACCCATTGTCTCTCGAGACAAGGAGGCCAAAGAAGTGCCACACAACACAAAGGAGGGTATCTTCAATGTGCAGGTGGGACTTCGTCTCCACAGTGACTGTGCGGTGGTCACTCCTACCAATACTATCATGGACAGATGCATCTGCGGCAGGCAGATTGGTGAGGACGAGGTCAAGTATGTTTTTTCCCCTCTTGGTTCCTTCACCACCTGCCGCATACCCAGTCCAGCAGATATGTCTTTTAGGACTCGGTCAGTAGTGGTGCTACTGAGCCACTCTTGGTGATCGACGTTGAAGTCCCCCACCCAGAGTACATTCTGTGCCCTTGCCACCCTCAGTGCTTCCTCCGAGTGCTGTTCAACATGGAGGAGTACTGACTCATCAGCTGAGGGAGGGCGGTAGGTGATAATAAGCAGGAGGTTTCCTTGTCCATGTTTGACCTGATGCCATGAGACTTCATGGGGTCCAGAGTTGATGTTGAGGACTCCCAGGGGAACTCCCTACTGTATACTACTGTGCCGCCACCTGTGCTGGATCTGTCCTGCCGGTGAGATGGGACATACCCGGCGATGGTGATGGCAGAGTCTGGGACATTGTCTGTCAGGTATGATTCCGTGAGTAGGACTATGTCAGGCTGTTGCTTAACTAGTCTGTGGGACAACTCTCCCAACTTTGGCACAAGCCCCCAGATGTTAGTAAGGAGGACTTTGCAGGGTCGACAGGGCTGGGTTTGCTGTTGTCGTTTCCGGTGCCTAGATCGATGCCGGGTGGTCCATCCGGTTTCATTCCATTTCATGTGGGCTATATGGATCTAAGTAAGGTTTTTGATAAGGTCCCACATGGCAGATTGGTCAGGAAAGTAAAAGCCCATGGGATCCAAGGGAAAGTGACAAATTGGATCCAAAATTGGCTCAGAGTTAGGAAGAAAAGGATAATGGTTGATGGGTGTTTTTGTGACTGGAAGTCTGTTTCCAGTGGGTTTCTGCAGGGCTCAGTACTAGATCCCTTGCTTTTTGTGGTATATATCAATGATTTGGACTTGAATGTAGGGGACATGATTAAGAAGTTTGCAGCTGATACAAAAACTGGCCGTTTGGTTGATAATGAAGAAAGCTGTAAACTACAGGAAGATATCAATGGACTAGTCAGGTGGACGTAACAGTTCAATCCAGCAAAGTGTGAGCTAATGCATTTGGGGAAGGCTAACAAGGCAAGGGAATACACAATAAATGGTAGGGTACTGAGAAATGTCGAGGAGCAGAGGGATCTTGGTATCCATGTCCACAGATCCATGAAGGTGACTGGACAGGTAGATAAGGTGGTCAGAAAGCAGACGTGATACTTGCCTTTATTAGCTGAGGCAAAGAATATAAGAGAAGGGAGGTTATGCTGGAACTATATCAAACACTAGTTAGGCCACAGCTGGAGTACTACGTGCAGTTCTAGTCACTGCACTATAGGAACGATGTGATTGCACTGGAGAGGGTACAGAGGAGATTAATGAGGATGTTGCCTGGACTGGAGAATTTGTTGTGAGGAAAGATTGGATAGGCTACAGTTGTTTGCTTTGGAACAGAGGAGGCTGAGGGGAGACCTAATTGACGTGTATAAAATTATGAGGGGTTTACAGGGAGTGGGTTGGAAGGCCCTATTCCCCTTGATTGAGGGGTCCATATCAAGGGGGCATAATTTAGGATAAGGGGTACAAGGTCTAGAGGGGATTTGAGTGGAAATCTTTTCACCCAGAGGGTGTTGGGGGTCTGGAACTCACTGCCTGAAAGGGTGGTAGAGGCAGAAACCCTCATAACATTTAAAAAGTATTGTGATATTCACTTGAAGTGCCTTAACCTACAAGGCTATGGACCAAGAACTGGAAAGTGGGATTTGGCTAGATGTCTCCTTGTCGGCTGGAGCGGACAATATGGGCCAAATGGCCTCCTTCCGTGCTGTAAATTTCTATGATTCTGTGATTCTATAACCTCTGAACCTTCTATGTATTGTCCCATTTGATGTAATTTAGCATTAATATGCATGCTCATTAATTGGGATCCTTACTACTAGGAGTATTTATTTTTTTCTGGCAGAATTTTGGGAAAACAAATAGTGGCTCCTGTTGATGAAGCCTATTGCTGGTATCCTGGCCCAGAGCGGATTACTACTCCACTACCAACATCCAGCCCAGGCCCTGGTGCAGATGTGAATGAGTAAGTATAAGCAAGGATTAACAATAGAATCTAACTACTCAGATTAAATGTATTTACACTCTCAGTTTTTAAAGCCACATTAATTGGTGTATTCAGGTTGAAGTCCGCCTATTGTGGCTGTCCCTGTGTATCATCTTTTCAGTTTGGAAATCCTGATCACATCTATACATTTCCCATGTTCTTCCCGTACTCTAGCCATACATCTAGCTATGTGCTTTGTGCTGGCTGGAAGTGCAGGCTGCTGCCAGTTTTGTTTTTGATCCAGCTATTGACATGCATAAGAATAATCCAGGGTGAAATGAGAGGCCAGTGAGAGGGCAGGCAGCAAAGGGTGTTTGGCTTGAATTGGAGTTCAACACTGAAGTGTAGTTAGTTGGCTTGAAGCTGCTTTTATTTACTTTAGTCTCTGTCTATTTAGTATGGCAGAACACTGGAAGGCAGTGTTGAGAGAAACTTCCCTGATATGGGAGTTTCTGGCAGCTATTAATGTCCCAAATAACCACGAGTATAAGTAGAGTCTCCAGGTAGAGGTTAAGGAACTGAGCTTGGGGAATAGTTGGAAGCATTCCACACTGAGAGTTTCTGGAGTACGCATTGGTGGAAATGGACAAGCCACAGCTAGAGAGGAATCGTGAGAACTGACGGCAGCTAGTAGACGCAGTTGTGATACGGTGGACTTTTAAATACTATTAATTTCAGGAAGACCAATGTCGAGGATAAGCACTGCTTGGTACAAATGACAGTGGAATATATTCTGAGATGAAATTACAGGACTGTGCAAACAAGTACACTTCATCAGGTAAAAAGTAAAGCAGAGAAGGAAGAAATCTACAATGGACAGCAAAACTTCTCAGAATCTTTGGAAACAGAGTTGTGTCTAAGACTGGAAGGTAGCAAATGTGTGTACTGCTGTTAAAGAAATGGAAAAGGGCTAAGCCAGGAAATGATAGACCTGTCAGTCTATTGTGAGCTGTGTAAATTTGAAGGGTTAAGAATAGAGTGTGAGATTAGTGAACAACTTAGAAAGTCAGGGAGAGTCGGCGGGGGAGGTTAACAGGGGTAGAGTCAGCCGGGGGGGTCGGGGGGACGGGGCGGGGGGGAGAGAGTCGGCGGGAGGGGGCCACAGGGGGAGAGTCGGTGAGGGGGGCTAACGGGGAGAGTTGGAGGGGTGGGGGGGGGTGCTAGTTGTAGAGAGGTAGTGTCAATTTGTAAATGGTGATGCATAAATTATTTGGTGAAATTAGAGTTTATTGATTTATAAAATTTTAATATATATATAACTTTAAATTTATAAAACTCTGGTTTGGCCTCAGCTGGAGTATTGTGTTCAATTCTGGGCACCATACTTTAGGAAGGATGCGAAGATTTTAGATTGGTGCAGAAGATTTACGTCAGTGGTTCCAGGGATGAGGGTCTTCAGTTAGGTGGATAAATTCCTTCAGGAAGAGAAAGTTGTGATGAGATTTGATAAAGGCACTCAAAATCCTGAGGTCCTAGACACGGTAGATAGGGAGAAACTGCTCCCACTAGTGGAAGGGTTGAGAACCAGGGGATACTGATTTAATGTGATTGCCAAAAGAAGCAATGGTGACAGAGGAAAACCTTTTTTATGTGGTGAGTGGTTATGATCTGGAATGCACAGCCTGAGTGTGTGATGGAGGCAGATTCACTTGTGGTTTTCAGAAGGGAATTGGATAAGCACCTGAAGAGAGAAAATTTACAGAACTTTGGGGAAATAGTGAAGGAGTGGGACAAGCTGCGTTCTTCTTGCAGGCAGCTGGCACAGACAGGATGGACCAAATGGCCTCCCCCTGTGCTCTAACCATTCTATGATTAAAGAAAATAAGTGGTTAATTTATTATGTATAGGAGATTTTATCAATTACTTCATGAAGCATATACCAAAATGAAGGCCTGTGGGAGTAAAGGGGAACACGAGTCTGAATTTATTAGATTGGCGAGATTTGTGACCCAAGGACCTGTAAAAAAAGATTTTATTTTGTTTTCTATTTTATATAAATAAATGATTTGGATATTGGTGTTAGAGGAAATTATTTGAGTTTGCTGATGGTGCCATTGCCAACATGCCAAATTGTTAGACTAAATTGGCAGGAGATGCAGCGCAAAGTCACATTGTGCATTCGGGACAAAGAACAATACAAGGATGCAAGTCCTAAAGAGTAATATCCTTACCAGACTGGAGAAGCAAGAAGATCTAGGAGTGAGATACAATGATCTTGATCACGGGTATACATATTTACTACCTTCCAATACTTTTAGAAAAGTTCATCAAAGGAGGTTTATACATGGGACATTGAACATAAACCAAGGACAAGACATTGCTCAGTTGGAGTATTACTTGTATTTCTGGGCTGCACAATATCAAAGATATGAGAACCACAGAATGATCTCAGTAATGGAAGATTATGGTTATAAAGAAAGTCTTGAGAAATTGAGTTTTTTTTTACTGGAACAGAGAAGATTAAGGGGGCTGTAGTAGAGGGTGAATGATGCAAGACTGTCTCAACTAATAACAATGTGGCAGAGACTGAGGATTATCACCAGCAAAATCTTGTGCTTTACTACTAGTGGCTGTTGAGTACAGACTAATAAGATGATTTAAAATGGAATTGGATAGGTACTTAAACAATATGGGAAAAGGGTGGGGTAATGCAATTAGAGTAACATGCTCCAGTCACGAGTGATGGCAGAATTGCTTGTATAGACCAAAAGGTTCTCATGTGCAGCCTAATGTATGTAATGAATTAATTGATTGAGGTTAATCAATTCCCAATGAATCCTTGTAGCTAGCAGACAGAGCAGACTTCCATCACGTTAAACCAGGCTGAATTTAAATCCAGATGTGAGGGGTTCGTATCTATGTTTTATTCCAGTTTTCTCTGCTGAAGGCACTGATTTGTACAGGAATTGGGCTCATTGGTGCTGAGTACTCTTCATTCAGGTGGTTGTTCATATGTAGTTCTGACAGTCAGCAAGTGATTTGACTATGGAGATATTGCAACCAAGCTTGATCATGTCTTCACCCATTGTGAGGAGCAGGAGCTCTGGTTCAATTTTCTGCTCCCAGCCCTGGACACTCAGGATAATTGCAGCAACTCAAGCACCACCCTGTTTACAATCAGCTGACTGGCTCTGGATCAACCCTGGAACCTTCCCAGTCAGTATGGCTCAGCTGCATGCTGTCTTTACCAACTGATTATTGGGCAGCCGAACGAGCAATACTTAATTCATTACACAACTACCTTTCCCAGTTTACTTTTAACTACTAAAATAAAAGCAAAATACTGCAGATGCTGAAATCTGAAATAAAAACAAGAAATGCTGGAAATACTCAGCAGGTCTGGCAGCATCTGTGGAGAGAGAAGCAGAGTTAACGTTTCAGGTCAGTGACCCTTCATCAGAACATCATCAGCTCTGATGAAGGGTCTCTGACCTGAAACATTAACTCTGCTTCTCTCTCCACAGATGCTGCCAGACCTGCTGAGTATTTCCAGCATTTCTTGTTTTTATTACTTTTAACTACATCTGTAGTTAATTATCTTTTCTTTCTTTTAGACTCTGTGTTCTTGGTAAAAAAGTGACCTTCTCGGGGCTTCCTCAGTGCAAAGAAAGTGACTTTATGCAGAAGATTGCCACATTTCCTGGGGAAGAGGATGAAGAGGCAGAGAACGGTGTGATTGTTGCAGAAGGCTTTGTGGAGGAATACCTGGCATTTCATCACAGAGACCTGTTAGTATCAAGGAAACATGATTCCTATTTAATAACTAATTTCATGACTTTTTGAATTAGCACGAACAAAACATTCTCTGTTCAGAGCCTTCTGGTAAAGTTTAGTCCCTACCCAGAGGACTGGTCACCAACACTTTGTGATGACAATTGGTGCTCACTCTCCGATCTCTTCAACAACAAGATCAACTTTCATCTATATAGCACATTTAATGTAGTATAATGATCCAGATGCTTCACAACAGTGTAATCAGACAAAAAAAATTGGCATTGAGCCAAAGGAGACATTAGGATAGGTGATCAAACAAATGTTTAAAGAGGTTTTAAGCAACATTTTAAAGGAAGAGAAAGGTTTGGGGAGGGAATTCTAGAGCTTAAGGGCCTAGGTGCCTGAAGGCACAATCGCTGATAATAGGGTGAAGGAGATGCACAAGAGGCCAGAGTTGCAGGAACACAAAGTTTCGGAAGATTCGAGTGCTGGAGGAGGTTACAGAGGTAGGGAGGGTCAAGGCCATGAGGGGCTTGAACACGATAATGAGAATTTTAAAAATGAAGCTTTGCTGGACCGGGATCCAATGTAGGTTTGTGTGCAAGGGTGATGGGTAAACTGGACTTGGTGTAAGTAAGTATACGGGCAGAGAATTTGGATGAGCTCAAGTGTATGGAAGATGGTTAAAGAGGAAATTTACTCTATTTGGCCAGTTGTGTCTTTACCAGCTTAAAAAAATCTATCCTGCCGAATTCTACTTCCCAGCCCTTGGTCCATAGCCCCGTAAGTCACAGCATATCCAGGTATTTTTTAAATGCAAAGGAGGGTTTTTGCCTCTATCACCCTTTCAGGCACTGAGTTCCAGATCCCCAGCACCCTCAGTGAAAATGTTTCTCCTCAACTCCCCTCTAATCCTTCCTATGTGTTGGCATCCTTCCATCTACAAAAGATGATGGACATGCAGCAAACAGTCTATTTAGGTGGGGTGTCTTCTCATGGTGCACCTTTGCTGATGGCTGTGAAGGCCAATCCTTGAGAAACAGGTTCTGCTACAAGTGCTGCACGTGAAGCTGCCAAGTGACGCTGTGACCCACTTGAAATCTATGCCTTTCTGCTAACGGAAATAAATCTCTCCTCTCCACTCTAGCTAGCCCCCTCATAACTTTATATGCCCCAATTAAATTGCCCTTCAGCCTCCTCTGTTCCAAAGAACATAACCCGAACCTATACAATCTTTCCTAGTGGTTAAAATTCTCCATCCCTGGCAAAATCCTCATAAGTCTCCTCTATACCCTCTCTAGTGCGATCACATCCTTCTTGTAATGTGGTGACCAGAACTGCAGTGCTCTGGCTGTGACCCAACTAGTGTTTTATTCAGTTCTTGCATAACCTCCCTGCTCTTCTATTCTATGCCTCAACTACTAAAGGAAAGTATCCCATATGCCTTCTTAACCACCTTATCTACCTGTCCTGTTATCTTCAGGAATCTGTGGACATGCACTCCGAGGTCCCTCTGTTCCTCTACATTGTCACTGTCCTACCATTTATTGTTTACTCCTTTGCCTTATTTGCCCTCTCCAAATGCATTACCTCACACTTCTCAGCATTGAATTCCATTTACCACTTTTCTATCCTCTTGACCAGTCCACTGAAATCTTCCTGCAGTCATTCTTCCTCACCATCAACCACATGTCTAATTTTGTATCGTCTGCATACTTAATCATTCTCCCTACATTTAAGGCTAGCTCATTGATTATATACCACGAAAAGCAAGGAACTAGTACTGAGCCCTGCAGAATACCACTGGAAACAGCCTTCCAATTACAAAACAACCGTCGGCCATTACCCTTTGCTTTTGCGACTGGGCCACTTTTGGACCAACTTGCCACTTACCCTCAGATCCCATGGGCTGTTACTTTACGAACTCATGGACTTCTTTGTCACCAAGATTGAGATCATCCGATCAGCTGCCTCTTCCCTCTCTTAACCCACCAGACCAAATCTGCTCTTAAGTCTTCCACTTGCCTGAACCCTGAATATGTATCTTTCTGTAGTTTCTCCTCTCTCCCCTTGTGCCCTCTCTGAGCTCATCTTGTCCATGCAACGTACATCCTGCTCCCTCGACCCTATTCCCATTAAACTGCTGACCATCCAACTTGCCTTTCTGGCTCCCATGTTAACTCTTATTGCTTACAATTCTCTCTCCTCCGGTACTGCCCTCTCTCCTTAAATCTGCCATCATCACCCCTCTTGTCAAAAAACAACCCTCGACTCCTCCACCTGCGCAAACTACAGCCCTATCTCCAACTTCCCTTTCCTCTCTAAAGTCTTTGAACATGTTATCATCTCCCAAATCCATGCCCGTCTTTCCCAGAAGTCCATGTTTGAATCTCTTCAATCAGATTCTTACCCCTCCCTCAGTACTGAAATGGCTTATATCAAATTCACAACCTTGTGACTGTGATAAATGTAAACTATCACTTCTCAACTTGCCTGCAACCTGTGACACGCTTGACCACACCATTCTCCTCCAGTGCCTGTCCATCGTTGTCTAGCTGGGTGGGACTGCACTCGCCTGGTTCCATCTTATCTCTCCGGTGGTGGCCAGAGAATCCCTGCAGTGGCTCCTCTTCCTGCTCCCGCACTGATACTTCGGGTGCCCCCCCTAGGTTCTATCCTTGCCCCTCCTATTTCTCATCTACATGCTGTCCTTTGGTGACATCATTGGGAACTATGTGTCAGATTCCACATGTAAGCTGATGACACCCAGCTCTACCTCATCACTATCTCTCTCAACCCGTACACTGTCTGTAAATTCTCTCACTGCTTGTCCGATATCCAGTACCAAATGAGCCGAAATTTCCTCCAACTAAATGGCAACATTTTCTATTTTTATTTTAGATTTCCAGGATCTGCAGTATTTTGCTTCCTGACCTGCTGAGCATTTCCAGCATTAGCTGTTTTTACTGTAAATTGCTTCATTCCCTGTCACAAACTCCATTCCCTCGCTATTGACGCCATTCCTCTCCCTAGCAAACCTGAGGCTGAACCACACTGTTCGCAACCTTGATATCGTTTTTGACGCCGAAATGAGTTTCTGACCACACATCCATGTCATCACCAAGACCATCTAATTCCATCTCTGCAATATTGCCCAACTCTGCCCCTGCCTCAGCTTATCTATAGTTGAAACCTTCATCTATTTCTTTCTTAACTCTAGACTTAACTATTCCAATACTCTCCTGGTCAGTCTCACATCTTCCACCCTTCATAAACCTGAGGTCATCCAAAACTCTACTGCCCATATCCTAACTTGCCCTTAGTCCCATTCACCCAACACCCCAGTGCTCATTGACCTACCTTGGCTCCTGGTCTGACAGCGCCTCAATTTCTCTAATCCTTGTTTTCAAATCCCTCGACGACCTCAATATCCCTATCTTTGTAATCTCCTTCAGCCCTACAACCCTCCGAGATATCTCTGCTCCTCTAATTTTTACCTCTTCAGCATCCCTGATTTTAATCACTGCACCTTTGGCAGCTGTGCCTTCAGCTGCCAAGCCCTAAGCTCTGGAGTTCTCTCCCTAATCCTGTCTGCCTTTCTTTCCTCCTTAAGATGCTCCTTAAAACCTATCTTTTTGACCAAGCTTTTGGCCATCTACCCTAATAACTAATTAGGTGGCTCGGTGAAAAATTTTGTTTGAAGCTCCTGTGAAGGGCGCTGGGACGTTTGATGTTAAAAGCGCTTTATAAATACGGGTTGTTGTTGCTGTTGACTTCTTTCTACATGTTTCTGACTAGGGTGTTCTAATTCTCTCTTTGTGAGTCACTGTTGATGCATTTTTACAAATATTATAGGATCAGCAATGGCATAACACAAACCATCATTTCTAGAAGCTCCAGTTACAAACTATATAAAGCGTATAAATGTAGTATCTGTGTCCAGTCCAGGGGGAATGTGACGTTTACATTACTCATGCAGCATTTGTTGGTTAAAAAGCTATTCTCCTAATTTTTACTTTATGGCTGTCCTTTTTTCAAATTCATTCATGGGATGTAGGTGTCATGGACAAGGCTAACATGTAATGTCTATCCCAAATTGCCCTGGAGAAGGTGGTGTGGTGGGCTGCCTCCTTGAACCACTACAGTCCATGTGGTGAAGGTGCTCCCCCAGTGCTATTAGGTGGGGAGTTCCAGGATTTTGACCCCCTGGGCATTGAAGGAATGGCAATATATATCCAAGTTGGAAGGGGGTGCGACTTGGAGGGTAAATTGGAGGTGATGGCGTCATCATTCACCTGCTGCCCTTGTTCTTCTAGGTGGTGGAGGTTTGAAAGATGCTGCTGGAGAGTCCTTGGCGAATTGCTATAGTGCATCTTGTAGATGATACACACTGCAGCCACGATGTTCCAGTGGTGTTGGGAGTGAATGTTTAAGCCAGTGGATGGGGTACCAATCCTAGTTCTATCCTAGTGTCAAGCTTACACAGTTTTGTTTGAGCTGCATCCATTCAGGCAAATGGGCAGTGTTCCTGGAAAGGCTTTGGGGAATCAGGAAGTGTGCCGCTTGCCTTTTGCCCCAACCTCTAGTCGGCTCGAGTAGCTATGGCATTTTTGTGCCTGGTCCAGTCAGTTTCTGGTCAATGGTCACTCCCATAATGTTGAAGGTGAGGGAATCGGCAATGACATTGCCCCTGAATGTCAAGAGGTGGTGGTTATGTTTCTCTTCTTGGAAATGGTCATTGCCTGTCACCTATGTGGCCGTGAGCTTTACTTGCCACTTACCAGCCAAAGCCTGGATGTTGTCTAGGTCTTGCTGCCTACAGGCACAGACTGCTTCATTATTGGAGGAGTTGCAAATAAAACAAAACACTGCAATCCCACTTCTGATATATGGTGAAGAGAAGGTGATGAAGTAGCT
The DNA here is from genome assembly GCF_036365525.1 of Heterodontus francisci. NCBI lineage: Eukaryota > Metazoa > Chordata > Chondrichthyes > Heterodontiformes > Heterodontidae > Heterodontus > Heterodontus francisci. The sequence goes on along the minus strand of NC_090412.1, from coordinate 29,875,813 downwards.
GGAGATGTTTGGGCCTATGACACTACTCTGAGGAACTTGCACTACGATGTCCTAGGGATGAAATGATTGGCTTCCAACTACTACAACCATCTTTCTTTGTGCCAGTTATGACTCCAGCCACCTTTGTGAAAACTATTGCTGATGAACGGTACTTCAACTAAGTGTGTCGTCTTTTTTTGTGAGCCTAGCCAATGAATGTTGGTAGGCTGTTCATCTGTAATAGGCATTGCAAGTGAGTCTGATCTATTTTCATCCGATATCCACACATGCACTTTCTAGCAGAGGTGATTGGCTAAGAATCAGAAGGGGTAATCCTATATGATTCCTGAACCACTCCCACCTCTTCCGCCTCCTCCACCCCCCACCACTCCCAACCCCACCTGCCTCTAACCCAGACACTAAAGCGAATTGTGGTACCCTGCTGAGATCAGCTAACTTAGCCCAGAATAGAAATCGAACCCAGGATTCTCTGGTGTAGCCTGTAGCTTTGCCCACTGCAACACTGTGTTTATAAGGGAGGGTGTTGGGCTAAATGGTCTATACAAACACTAAAGTGTTATTCTCTATGATCCGTGGTCATGCAATATTCATGGCAGATATTGCCAACTGGTCTATTGTGGAGCCTAATTTGCTATTGTTTCAGACTCCTGGTGTTCTCTGGATGTAACTGTAGAAATCAGTGCAAGTGAATGTGTTTTCCTCTGCATGTTAATTTGCTATGCTTAAGGTTTGTGCCATGTGTCCACACAGGGAAGATGACTCCTGTGAGAAGAAGGTGGGTCTTGTCTTGCAATATGAAAGCAGGCTGGGGTTGCCTCCAGTCTCTCCAAGGCAATGCAGGAGGAATACAATCGTGGCAGAACTCTTTGATGAGGTGTGGCTGGAAGTCCTGGGGTGTATGGAGGAGCTGATCCATAAGCACTGGGAAGGGCATGTTTCAGGTACAAAGGCAACTGAACTAGAGGTAGAACATTATGAAAATTGTTCCCGTAGTGATGAAACACATTATCAGTTTCAGAGCCTGTAACTCTAAGCTGTGACATATCAGCTGCTATGTGAAGACTTGTGTTAAATGCTAAATCTGGAATTTACTTCTGTCTAAATCACTTTATAAAAATTGTATACAGCTCTCAATGAACTCGTCAGTCAACATGCTGCTGAGTGAGCCTTAAGCTTCATCAATCAGATGGCTCCAGATTCACACTCTACTGTCTGCTAAGTTGGCTGATCTGGACTGGTGCAGCAGGTGGATTCTGTGGGTGGCCATGGTACCTCTGGGCTTGGGAGGGGAATAAATCACTAAGTGTTCCTGCTTCTGATTGTAATCCAGTATCTTTGTTGGAAAGTATGGCTGTGTGTGTTGCTGTGATACCCTTATGAATGAATAACATGTCAGCACTGGCAGACATGAAATGTGGCCCTTGGATGGTGATCATTGCTGATGGAACCATAACTCAACAAGAGTTGTGAGAGAAGAGGAATACTTTAAAATAAGATGGCATTTGATTTTTCATGGATCTATTGCACCAGTAATTATCAGACTGCCAACTTGATATTCATGGAGTAGGCCAGAGCAACTGAACACCTTGAAAATTTTCAGCTGATTAAAGACAGCCAGCATGGATTTGTAAAGGGTAGATAATGCCTGACGAATCCGATTGAATTTTTTGAAGAGGTGACTAAATTAGTGGACAGAGGAATATCTATGGATGTTATTTATATGGACTTCCAGACAACATTTGATGAAGCCCCTCAGAAGAGACTGTTAATCAAAGTTGCAGCTCATAGAATTGAAGGCAAATTATTGACCCGCTTAGGAAATTAACTGAGCGGCAGAGAATAGAGATAGTGGACAGATACTCTAATCACAGCCCGTCGTGTCTGTGATGGTTCTCCGGAAGAGCAATTTACCTTGTGCCACTCATCCACCTTCTCCCTGTAGCTTTGCACGTTCTTCCTTTTCAGATAGCAATCCAATTCCCTCTTGAATGCCTTGATTGAAAGAATGTGACTAGTGGCAGCCTGCAAGGATCTATTGTGAGGACTCCAGGGTTAAGGTACAAGGAGTGATTAAACAAACTATGGTGTTTTCCCTGGAATTTAGAAGGTTAAGGGGTGATTTGATTAAAAGCTTTCAAGATATTAAGGGGAACAGGAAGAGTGGATTGGGAGAAACTATTTCTGCTCATTGGGGAGTCTAAGACTAGGGGGCATAGTCAAAAAATTAGACCCTGGCCTTGCAGGATTGAAATAAGGAAACACTTCAATACACAAAGGGTGGTAGAGTTTGGAACTTTCTTCCACAAATAGTGATTGATGCTAGATCTATTGTTAATTTTAATACTAAGATTGATAGATTTTTATTAGCCAAAGGTGTTAAGGGATATGGGGACAAGGTGGTTAAGTGGAGTTAGGTGGCAGATTAGCCATGATCTAATTAAATAGTAAAATCAACTCGAGGTGTTAAATGGCCTACTCCTGTTCCTACGTTCCTATGCTCTGTTACTGATTTACCCTGTAATCACCTTTTCCAATCTACCTGTCCTGGGTCCCTTCTTAAATCACTGAAATTAGCTCCTCCCAAGTTGAGCATTTTTACCTTCGATAGTTCCTGGTCTCCTTCCATAATTGCTTTAAACCAAATTCTGTTGTGGACGTGAGATTAGAAGGAAGAGATCAAAAAGATATAAAGACATTTAGGGTAGAAAGGGAGAGATTATTGATAAACTAATAAAGCTTAAGATAAACCCCTGGTTAGGATGGATTGCATCCTCACATATTAATGGATGTTAGGGAAGAGACTAGTGGGGTACCACAGGGATCAGTGGTAGGACCCCAGCTATTCACAATATATATTAATGATATAGATGAGGGAATTAAATGTAATATATCCAATTTTGCAGACTACACAAAGCTGGGTGGGAGTGGGAGCTGCGAGGAGGATGTAGAGAAGCTTCAGTGTAATTTGGACAGGTTGAGTGAGTGGGCAAATGCATGGCAGATGCAGTATAATGTGGATAAATGTGAGGTTATCCATTTTGCTGGCAAAAACAGAAAGGCAGATCATTATCTGAATGGCGATACGTTGGGAAAGGGGGAGGTGCAGCGAGATCTGGGTGTCCTTGTGCATGCAGGTGCAGCAGGCAGTTAAGAAGGCAAATGGAGTATTGTGTGCAGTTTTGGTCCCCTTATCTGAAGGAGTGCAGTGAAGTTTCACCAGACTGAATCCTGGGATGGCAGGACTGACGTATGCAGAGAGGTTGGGCTTGTATTCGCTAGAGTTTAGAAGAATGAGAGGGGATCTCATAGAAACCTACAAAATTCTAACAGGACTGGACAGACTAGAGGCAGGAAGGATGTTCCCAATGGCGGGGGAGTCCAGGACCAGGGGTCACAGTCTAAGGATAAGAGGTAAGCCATTTAGGACTGAGAGGAGAAATTTCTTCACCCAGAGTGGTGAACCTGTGGAATTCTACCACGGAAAGCAGTTGAAACCAAATCATTAAATATATTCAAGAAAGAGTTAGATATAGTTCTTGGGGCTAATGGGATCAAGGGATACAGGGAGAAAGCAGGAACAGGTTACTGAGTTTGGATAATCAGCCATGATCGTATTGAATGGCGGAGCAGGCTCGAACGACTGAATGGCCTACTCCTGCCCCTATTTTTCTATGTTTCTATAACATGTATAGTAAAATTCGTGAGAAAAGTAAATTGTGCCAGAGGATTGTCGGACAATTAATGTGGTTCCGAGATGCAGAGAGGATGTTCCTGATGGCTGGGGAGTCCAGAACCAGGGGTCATAGTCTCAGGATACAGGGTATGCCATTTAGAACTGAGAAGAGAAATTTCTTCGCTCGGATGGTGGTGAACCTGTGGAATTCTCTACCGCAGAGGACAGTGGAGGCCAAGTCATTGAGTATATTCAAGAAGGAGATAGATATATTTCTTAATGCCAAAGGGATCAAGGGATATGGGGAGAAAGCGGGAACAGGGTACTGAATTAGACGATGAGCCATGATCTTTTTTGAATTGCCTACTCCTGCTCCTGTTTTCTATGTTTCGATGAAATTCAGTTGCGTGTGCAGGCTCACTAACTCAATTGCAATACAGGGGCAACACTCATTGCTACAGTGGGAAAAAAATGGACCGCAATTTTACATTAAGTTTAATTTTTTAAGGGACTCTGATGTTGTGGATCCTTTTTTAGCATATCAGAGGTAACTAAAAAGCCACTTGCTCCTGAAGGATTTTGGCAGAATAAATCAGGAAAAATTGTTGCCAGTGACAGGACAGTTGGTAACCAGAGGTTGCAGATTTAAGTTATTTGGCAAAGAACCATAGGGGAGATGAGAATTTTCTTCATATGACAAGTTTTTATGATCTAGATTGCATTGTCTGAAAGGGTGGTGAAGGCAGATTCAGTGGAAACTTTCAAAAGGAAATTGAATAAATACTTGAAGAGGAAAAATTTGCCTGGCTGTAGGGAAGAGTGGGGCTAATTGGGTATCTCTTTCAATCTGCCAACCCAGGCATAGTGAGCCAAATGGCCTCCTCATGTGCTGTATCATTTTATGATTCCATATTTAAAAAGAGAGATAGAACAAGTCCAGGGAATTCTAGACCAGTTGGTTTAACGTCTGTGGTAGGAAAGTTAGTAGAATCCTTACTCAAAGATGTGATAGAAAAACATCTAGAAACCAGTTGAAAAGGGAAGATTGTGCTTTACCAACCTTATTAAATTCTTCAAAATAGTAACATTTAGGTTAAATGAGGGTAATATAGTAAACGTAATATATTTGGATTTTGTTAAGGTATCATACAATGGCCATTGAAGGAGGCCATTCGGCCCATTATGTCTTTGCCAGCTCTCTGCAAGAGCAACTCACCTAGTTCCATTCCCCCACCTTTTCTGCGCAGCTCTGCAAATGTTTTCTTGGCGCAGTGGTTAGCACCGCAGCCTCACAGCTCCAGCGACCCGGGTTCAGTTCTGGGTGCTGCCTGTGCGGAGTTTGCAAGTTCTCCCTGTGTCTGCGTGGGTTTCCGCCGGGTGCTTCGGTTTCCTCCCACAGCCAAAGACTTGCAGGTTGATAGGTAAATTGGCCATTGTAAATTTCCCCTAGTGTCGGTAGGAGAATGGTGGGGATGTGGTAGAGAATATGGGGTTAATGTAGGATTAGTATAAATGGGTGGTTGTTGGTTGGCACAGACTCGGTGGGCCAAAGGGCCTGTTTCAGTGCTGTATCTCTAAATAAATAAAAAAGTAAATAAGATAAATAATTATCCAATTCTTTTTTGAAGGCCTTGATTGAATCTGCCTCCACCACCCTCTCAGGCAGTGCATTCCAGATCCTAACCACTCACTGTGTAAATAGTTTTTGCTCATGTCGCCGCTGCTTGTTTTGCCAATCATCTTATCTCGGTGTCCTCTGATTCGGGATCCTTCCGTCAATGGGAACAGTTTCTCTCTATCTGTCCAAACCCCTCATGATTTCCGAAAGTGTGGTGCCCAGAACTGGACACAGTAGGCCAGTTGAGCGAACCTGTGTTTTATACAGGTTTATCATAACTTCCTTGCTTTTGTACTTTATGCCCCTGTTTATAAAGCCCAGGATCGCATAGGCTTTATTAAACGCTTTCTTAACCAAACCCTGCAACCTTCAATGATGTGTGCACATATACTCCCAGGTCCCTTTGCTCCTGCACCCCCTTTAAAATTGTACCTTTTAAATTTATATTGCGTCTCCTCATTCTTCCTACCGAAATGAATCACTTCACACTTTTCTGTATTAAATTTCATCTGCCACTTGTCTGCCCAGTTCTATGTTCCCTTGAAATTTATCACTATCCCCGTTACAATTCACAATACTTCCAAGTTTTGTATCATCCGCAGATTTTGTCTTGGGTGTACAGGACACAATTTCTAGGTCATTAATCTATATCAAGAAAAGCAGGGATCTTGTCACCGATCTCTCGGGAACCCCACTGTAAACCATCCTCCAGTCCGAAAAACAACTGTTCATCACTAGTCTCTTCTTCTTATCACTCAGCCATGCTGCTTCAGTCCCTTTTATTCCTTGGGCTCTAACTTTGCTGACAAGCCTGTTATGTGGCACTTTATCAAATGCCTTTTGGAAATCCATGTAACCTCATTGCCCTCATTAACCCTCTCTGTAACCTCATCAATAATCTCAAGCAAGTTAGTTAAACACAATTTTCCCTTAACAAATCAATGCTGGCTTTCCTTAATTAATCCACATTTGTCCAAATGACTATCAATTTTGTCCAGAATTATCATTTCTAAAAGCTTTCCCACCACCAAGTTAAACTGACTGGCCTGTAGTTGCTGGGCTCATCCTTAGGCCCTTTTCTGAACAGGAATGCAACATTTGCAATTCTCCAGTCCTCTGGCACCGGCCCTGTATCTAAGGAGTGGAAGATTATGGCCAGTGTCTCTGCAATTTCCACCCTCACTTCCCTCAGTATCCTTGGATGCATCTCATTCAATCCTGATGACTTATCAACTTTAAGGATGGCCATCCTATCTAATACCTCCTCTATCAAATTTTAGCCCATCTAGTGTCCGAACTACCACTTAGTAGACTCAACAAAATCAGAGCATATGGTATCAGGGGACAAGTTAGCAGCATGGATACCAAGCTGGTTATTAAACAGAAAAGTATAGGTGTTAAGGATAGTTACTCAGACTGAAACAAGGTGGGAAGTGGTATTCCACAAGGATCGGTTCTGGGATCACTGTTCTTCACCATTTACATGAATGATTTGGACTGAGGAATTGGAAATACAATTTCAAAATTTGCAGTCAACACCAAATTGCGGGGTATAGTTAATACAGAGGAAGACTGTGACAGATCACAGGAAGACATTAATAAACTTGCAGAATGGGCATAGAAATGGCAAATGAACTTCAATATAGTTAAGTATGAGGTGGTACATTTAGGCAGAAAGAATAAGGGTGCCATGCACTCCTTTGAAAATAAGAGTCTAAATGGGGTAGAGGAGCAGAGGGATCTGTGGATACAGATACAAAAATGAGTAAAAGTAGCAATGCAGGTTAGTAAGGCATAAAGAAAGGAAACTGGGGTTCATTTCTAGGGGATAGAATTTAAAAAACAGAAAAGTTATGCTTAACTTGCACAGAACCTTGGTACTTGGAATAATTCTGGTCCCCATATTGTTCAAGGGATATAACGGCACTGTCGAAGATGTAAAACAGATTCACTTGAATAATACCAGAACTGAGAGGTTACACCTATTTGGAAAGTTTGAACAGGCTAGAGCTCTTTTCTCATGTCTGGGGGTGACCGAATAGAGGTCTTTAAAATTATGAAAGGATTTGATAGGGTCAGCGTAGAGAAGATGTTTTCACTTGCGGGAAAGACCAGAAGTAGGGGCCATCAATATAAGAAAGTCACCAATAAATGCAATAGGGAATTTTGGAGAAACTTCTTTATCCAGGGAGTAGTTAGAATGTTGGACTTGCTACCACAAGAAGTTGAGTTGACCTGTATAGATGCATTTAAGGGAAAGCTAAATAAACGTATGAGGGAGAAAGGAATAGAAGAATGTGTTGATGGGATTAAATGAAGGGAGCAGGGAGGACGCTCATAGAGAGCATAAACACCAGAATAGATCTTTTGGGCTGAATGGCCTGTTTATGGACTTTGGAACTAATCCACATCCTGAGCACTTTTGAGGCTTAACCCCTTAGAGACCAAATGTGAATTTACAACAAAATTAAAATATAAAGTAACCCAAAATCCCCTTCTAGACTAAAAAGGCTAAAACTTGCTAAAACAATGGCTGAATTCTGGATTTCAAAGGATTGAGTTGGGATGGAGTAATTTCTTTTCAGTGAGAAACTGATTGACAAGCTTGCTAAAATTATAAAGCAGATTGATTTGGCATGTGAATTGGATAGTGGTTTGATGGGTAGAGGAACTGCTTGAGCTATTCGGAACACCCCAGACTCTCTCCCCAGGTCTGTGCTGAATTTGCACATCGTGACCAGCTGGGACATTAAAATTACTGTGAGCTCCCCTCCGCTGCCACCCTGCACTGGAACAAGTTCACACTGCTCATCTGCATCAAGTGAGTGCTGCTGACACTGTGCAGCTATCAGATAGGCTTCAAGAGGACATAGATAGGCTGGTGGACTGGGCGGACAGTTGCCAGATGAAATTTAATGCAGTAATACCTTTTGGTCGGAAGAACCAGGAGAGGCAATATAATCTAAAAGAGTACAATTCTAAAGCGGATGCAGGAACAGAGGGATTCGGGGTATATGTGGGTGTACCTACCTCACATGGACTGCAGCGGTTCAAGAAGGCAGCTCACCACCACCTTCTCAAGGGCAATTAGGATGGGCAATAAATGCTGGCCTAGCCAGCGATGCCACATCCCATGAATAAATTTTTTAAAAATACTTCAATCATGAAAGGAGGCAATGCAGACTGAGAATGTGATTAAAAGGTATATGGGATCCTCGGCTTCATAAATAGAGGAATAGATTACAAAAGCAATGAAGTTGTGATGAACCTTTATAAAACGTTGGTTCAGCCTTTGCTGGAGTATTGTGTCCAATTCTAGGCACCACACTTTAGGAAGGATGTGAAGACTTTAGAGAGGGTGCAGAAAAGGTTTACGAGAATGGTTCCAGAGATGAGAGACTTCAGTTATGTGGATATCTGGGGCTGTTCTCTGAGAAGAGAAGATTGAGAGGAGATTTGATAGAGATGTTCAAAATCATGAGGGATCTAGACAGTGTAGATAGGGAGAAACTGCTTCCATTGGTGGAAGGAGCGAGAACAAGAGGGCACCGATTTAATGTAATTGACAAATGAAGCAATAGCGACACGAGGAAAAACCTTTTTATGCAGTAAGTGGTTAGGATCTGGAATGGAATACAGTGCCTGAGAGTGTGGTGGAGACAGATTCAGTTGTGGTTTTCAAAGGGAATTGGATAAGCACCTGAAGAGAAAATAATTTGCAGGGCTATGGGGAAAAGGAGGGAGAATGAGACTAGCTAATTTGGTCTTACAGAGGGCTGGCATAGACACAATAGGTCAAATGTCCTCCTTTTGTGTTGTCACCATTCTATAATTCTTTGATTCATTGAGGGTGAGATCGAGCTCAGCTATAGTGTTCCATAGCCTCGCACACTTTGGTAAGTTCCAGTGGTGACTGGTGCCAGTGAAACTGTCTCTCAGCAAGTGGTGTTATTAGGATGTGAGGAGAGAAAGCCATTTTCTTTAAAAAAAAACCTTGCTATTGGGTGAGACAGCAGGTTGATTTCTCCTGTCTATAGCTTTAGTTTTGTACATTGAGTTTCCATTATTGGCTGGGGTGCAAGACCCTTGGATGGAGGGAAAAGATGAGGGACGGTTTCAAAGAATTATAGAATGGTGACAACACAGAAGGAGGACGTTTGGCCCATTGTGTCTATGTCAGCCCTTTGTAAGAGCAAATTAACTAGTCTCATGTCCCCCCACACCCCCCACTGGAGCTCGGCATCTCACCAGCCTGAGGAGCTTGGGAATCCATCAGCCCTCGGAGTCTCACTGGCCCACCATTTTCAGAGTGGGGCTTGCAGAGATTTGGAAGGAACAACAAAGAACAGTACAGCACAGCACAGGAACAGGCCATTCGGCCCTCCAAGCCTTGCTCTTAAAGGAAAACTCAATGGGATGGGGGAAACCCCAAGAATAGAAAGGGAACAATTGTCTTTCAGAGATTATCATGTTTAACCTTCATAGCTGAGACTGATCTTTATTCAATCTGTGTGTTCTGCAGATGAAGAGAAGAGTATTGCCTCAGACGAAAGTGCAGGAATGGAACCTATGAATTTATTCTTGCCTCTTAAAACACAGTTGTCACAAGTTCAAGTGCCAGCTTTCAGCTCATATTTCACAAAATCTCAGGTTAGTGTGGACGTACGAATGGAATGTAAATTAAAGCACTAGTTAGGCCACAGCTTGAGTACTGTGTACAGTCCAGATCACCACATTACATGAATGATGTGATCACACTTGTGAGGGTACAGACGAGATTCATGAGGTCGTTGCCAGGACTGGAGCACAGGAACATAGAAATAGGAGTCGGACATTGAGCCACCAACCCCTCTCTTCCCCCCCCCCCCCACCCCCGGCCGCCCCCACCCCGAGCCTGTTCCACAATTCAATGAGATCATAGCTGATCTGCAACCTAACTCCTTGGGCCTTTGCCCCAAATCCCTTAATATAATTGGTTTAAAATATCTATCAATCTTAGTTTCAAGTTTAACAATTGGTCTAGCATCAATTGCTGTTTGCGAAAAAGAGTTCCAAACTTCTGCGACCCTTTGTGTGTAAAAAAGTTTCCCAATTTCATTCCTGAAAGCTGAGACTCTAATTTTTAGCCTATGCCCTCAGTCCTCAACTCCCCAACCCCCCAGTGGAAATAATTGCTCTCTATCTACCCTATCTATTCCCCTTAATATCTTGAAAACTTAGATGAAAATACCCCTAAACCATCCAAATTCTAGGGAATACAATTGTAATTATTGTAATCTCTTCTCATAATTTAACCCTTGGAGTCCGGATTCTTCTGTCTTTTTTTCTTTCTTTTGGGCCTCCTTATCTCGAGAGACAATGGATATGCGCTGGAGGTGGTCAGTGGTTTGTGAAGCCTTGGAGTAATTTAACCCTTGGAGTCCGGGTATCATTCTGTTAAATCGACAATCCACTCCCTACAAGGCCAATATATTCTTCTTAAGGTGTGGCATCCAGAACTGCTGATCGTTCTCCAGGTGTGGTCCAACCAGGGCTTTGTATAGCTGAAACATGACTTCAATCTCTTTGTATTCTAGTCCTCTAGATATAAAGGCCAGCATTCCATTTGCCTTTTTTGATTAGTTTCTGTAATTGTTCAGCATGTTTTAATGATCTATATAAGTGGACGCCCAAGTCTGTTTGGACCTCCATGTTTCTAGCTTTTCAGCAATTAGAAAATATCCTGTTCTATCCTTGCTACATCCAAAGTGGATTTTCCCACTTTGAAATCCATTTGCCACAGTTTCTCACAAAGATACAAGAAATAGGAGCAGGAGTAAAGCAGCCCGTCGAGCCTGCTCCGCTATTCAGTGCGATCATGGCTGATCTTGGGCTTCAATTCCACATTCCCACCCACCCGTCATGTCCCTTGATTCTCTGAGAGACCAAAAATCTGACATTCTCAGCCTTCAACGATGGAGTATCCACAACCCTCTGGGGTAGAGAATTCCAAAGGGTCACAACCTTTTGAAGTAATTTCTCCTCATCTTAGTCCTTAATGATTGGCCCCTTGTCCTGAGACTGTGCCCCCATGTTTTAGATTCCCCGACCAGTGGAAACAATCTCTCAGCGTCTACCCTATCTAGTCCCTTCAGAATCTTGTATCTTTCAATGAGATCGTCGCTCATTCTTCTAAACTCTGCCTAGTTTACTCAGCCTCTCATCCTAGGACAACCCCCTTATCCCAGGGACCAATGTAGTAAACCTCCAATGCAAGTATATCCTTCCTTAAATATGGAGACCAAAACTACACACAGGACTCCAGATGTGTTCTCACCAAAGCCCTGTACAATTGTAGCAAGACTTTTTTATTCTTGTACTCCAATCCCCTTGCAATAAAGGGCAACATGCCAGTTGCCTTCCTAATTGCTTGCTGTACCTGTATGCTAACTTACTGTGTTCCTTGTAGCACACCCAAGTCTCTCTGAACATAGGCACTTACAAGTTTCACACCGTTTAAAAAATATTCTGCTTTTCTATTCTTACGACCAAGGTGAATAACTTCACATTTTGCCAAATTATACTCCATCTGCCATCTTGTTGCCCACTCACTTATCCTGCCGATATCTTTACAGCCTCTGTGTCCTCTCCACAGTTTACCTGTCCATTAGCAAACCTGGATACGTTGCCCATTCACTTAATCTAGCAATATCTCTTTGTAATATTATGCTTGCATCTACACTGCTGAAAATTCTGCCTATCGTTTTGTCATCACAGATTTGGATATGTGGCTTTCTCTCCTGTCATCCAAGTCGTTAATAAATACGGTGAATAGCTGAGGCCCCAACTCAGATTTTTGTGGGACACCACTAGTCGTATCCTGTCAATTAGAGTACCTGCTTAGTATGTGGGAGTTTGAGGACAGCAAGACTGTACTGAGCGAACACATCTGCAGGCATGTCTCCAACTGGAATCTCTCTGACTCAGAGTCATTGAGCTGGAGCGTGAATTGGAGACACACAGGCACATAAGGGAGGGGAAACAGTATGTGGACAGTTTGCTGTAGATTTCAGTGACATCTCAGAGAGGGGTTGGTGTGACCAAGAGTGCAAAGTAAGCGGAATCCAGGTGAGATAGAGAAGGAGCAATCACAGAAACTGATCCTAATCAAACTGTGAGGATGAGAATAAAGACTGTCAAAGGGAAACCAAAACATGGACCATGGCACCTTGGCACAGGAGGCTGTCCAAAGGAGGGAGGAGGAGGGGAGGGGAGTGTAATTTGGTAGTTGTGGATGATTCAATAATTAGGGGGACAGAAAGCATCCTTTGTAAGTAGGATCAAAAGCCCCACATGGTATGTTGCTGTGGTCCATTTTGAGACCAACAAGATAGGGAAGAGCAGGCAAGACATCAATATTTGAAGAGTACCAGGAATTCAGAGCTGAATTAAAAGAACAGGACCTCAAGGGTTATAATCTCTGGATTATTAACTGAGCCATATGCAAATTGGAATAGGAATAAGCCGATTAGGGAGTTGAACTTGTTCATTAGAGCAGAAGCACAGGATACGTTGTGTGACCCAAATAAGCATTCAGTAAATAAATGCAGAGAGTATAAGGAATCTCTTTGGCCTCCTTGTCTTGAGAGACAATGGGTATGTGCCTGGAGGTGGTCAGTGGTTTGTGAAGCAGCGCCTGGAGTGGCTATAAAGGCCAATTCTAGAGTGACAGATTCTTCCACAGGTGCTGCAGATAAAATTGGTTGTCGGGGCTGTTACACAGTTGGCTCTCTCCTTGCGCCTCTGTCTTTTTTCCTGCCAACTGCTAAGTCTCTTCGACTCGCCACGCTTCAGCCTCACCTTTATGGTTGCCCGCCAGCTCTGGCGATCGCTGGCAACTGACTCCCACGACTTGTGATCAATGTCACAGGACTTCATGTCGTGTTTGCAGACGTCTTTAAAGCGGAGACAAGGACGGCCGGTGGGTCTGATACCAGTGACGAGCTCGCTGTACAATGTGTCCTTGGGGATCCTGCCATCTTCCATGCAGCTCACATGGCCCAGCCATCTCAGGCACCGCTGGCTTAGTAGGGTGTATATGCTGGGGATGTTGGCCGCCTCGATGATTTCTGTGTTGGAGATACGGTCCTGCCACCTGATGCCAAGGATTCTCCGGAGGCAGCGAAGATGGAATGAATTGAGACGTCGCTCTTGGCTGACATACTTGTCCAGGCCTCGCTGCCATAGAGCAAGGTACTGAGGACACAGGCTTGATACACTTGGACATTTGTGTTCCGTGTCAGTGCGTCATTTTCCCACACTCTCTTGGCAGTCTGGACATAGCAGAGCAAGCCTTTCCGATGCGCTTGTTGAATTCTGCATCGAGAGGCAGGTTACTGGTGATAGTTGAGCCTAGGTAGGTGAACTCTTGAACCACTTCCAGAGTGTGGTCGCCGATATTTATGGATGGGGCATTTCTGACTTCCTGACCCATAATGTTCATTTTCTTGAGGCTGATGGTTAGGCCAAATTCGGTGCAGGCAGCCGCAATCCTGTCGATGAGTCTCTGCAGACACTCTTCAGTGTGAGATGTTAATGCAGCATCGTCAGCAAAGCGGACTTCCTTGATGAGGACTTTCTGTACTTTGGTCTTCACTCTCAGATGGGCAAGGTTGAACAACCTGCCATCTAATCTTGTGTGGAGGAAAATTCCTTCTTCTGAAGACTTGAACGCATGTGAGAGCAGCGGGGAGAAGGAGATCCCAAACAGTGTAGGTGCGAGAACATAGCCCTGTTTCACACCACTCAGGATAGGAAAGGGGTCTGATGAGGCGCCGCTATGCTGAATTGTGCCTTTCATATTGTCATGGAATGAGGTGATGATACTTAGTAGCTTTGGTCGGCATCCAATCTTTTCTAGTAGTCTGAAGAGACCACGTCTGCTGATGAGGTCAAAGGCTTTCGTGAGATCAATGAAAGCAATGTAGAGGGGCATCTGTAGTTCACGGCATTTCTCCTGTAGCTGGCAAAGGGAGAACAGCATGTCAACGGTGGATCGATCTGCTCAAAAGCCACACTGTGCCTCCGGGTAGACACGCTCAGCCAGCTTCTGGAGCCTGTTTAAAGCGACTCAAGCGAAGACTTTCCCCACTATGCTGAGCAGGGAGATTCCACGGTAGATGTTGCAGTCACTGCGGTCACCCTTGTTCTTATAGAGGGTGATGATATTGGCATCGCACATGTCCTGTGGTACTACTCCCTCGTCCCAGCACAGGCCAAGCAGATCGTACAGTGCTGAAAGTAGAGCAGGCTTGGCACTCTTGATGATTTCAGGGGTAATGCCGTCCTTCCCAGGGTTTTTCCGCTGGCTAGAGAATCAATGGCATCACTGAGTTCTGATTTTGTTGGCTGTTCGTCCAGCTCATCCATGACTGGCAGAGACTGGGCTGCATTGAGGGCAGTCTCAGTGACACCATTTTCTCTGGAGTACAGTTCTAGGTAGTGTTCCACCCAGCGGTCCATTTGCTTGCGTTGGTCTGTGATTGTGTCCCCTGATTTAGATTTGAGGGGGGCAGTCTTCTTGATGGTTGGCCCAAAAGCTCTCTTAATGCCATCATACATTCCTCGGATGTTTCCGGTGTCAGAGGCCAGCTGAATATGACTGCATAGGTGTTGCCAGTAGTCATTTGCGAAGCGCCTGGCTGTTCTTTGTGCAACGCTTCTGGCTGCTTTAAGTGCTACGGATGTTAACTCGCTAGGGGCTTTCTTGTAGTTCAGCAGTGCAGTGCGCTTAGCGGCTATGACAGGTTCCAGCTCTTCAATGTGAGATTGAAACCAGTCTGCATTCCGCTTCACACGTTTGCCATAGGTGGTCATTGCTGAGTCAGAGATGGCGTCTCTGATGTGGGCCCACTTGGTCTCTGCATCCCCTGTGGGAGTGTTTTGAAGGGCTTTTTCAAGTGAATTTAGAAACTTACGTAACAGCTGTGGATGAGAAATTCTGCTCGTGTTGATGCGCGGGCGGCCCTTCTGCTTGGGGTGATGCAACTTCTTTGGTTTGAGGCTAACCTTGCTGCACACCAGGGAGCGGTCGGTGTCGCAGTCCGCACTGTGGAAGCTGCGTGTGATTTGAACGCTGTTTATAGAGGCTCACCTTGTGACGATGAGGTCCAGCTGGTGCCAACGACGTGATCTTGGGTGCCTCCAAGAAACCTGGTGACAGGGTTTAGTGTGAAAGAATGAGTTGGTGATGCAGAGGTTATGATAGGTACACAACTCAAGCAGCCTCTGTACATTCTCATTCATCCTACCAATGCCATAGCACCTAAGGCAGGAGGGCCATGAGTCATGGTCTGCCCCAACCCTGGCATTAAAGTATTCCAGCAGGAACAGCTGTTCGGTGTTGGGGATGCTACTAATGATATTATGGAGTTACTCGTAGAACTGGTCTTTCGCTTCAGGTGGGGAGCAGAGTTTTGGAGCATTGATGCTCAGTAGGTGTACTGGAACAGAGGCAGTGAACAGTCTGATGGACAGTATGCGTTCCAAGCCATTTGAAGGTGGCTCTATCATGCTGAGCAAAGAGTTTCTGATGGCAAAGCCCACTCCATCCTGTCTTGGTTCTTCCGGATCCCTACCCTGCCAGAAGAAGGTATAGTCTTGCTCTCTTAGAGATCCACTCGCAGGGAGGCGTGTCTCCTGAAGTGCTGCAATGTCCACATTGAGTCGACTGAGCTCGTTGTTATTCACCTTATATTGGCATGTTCTGGTTCTCAACCCTTCCTCCAATGGGAAATGTTTCTCTCTATCTGCTCTGACTTTATCCCTCATGATTTTGAACACCTCTATCAAATCTCCTCTCGGCTTTCTCTTTTCTAAGGAGGACAATCCAGTTCGTCAATCTATACTCATAACTGAAGTCCCTCACCCCTGGAACCATTCTGGTTAATCTTTTCTGCATCCGGTCCCATCCTTCCTAAAGTGTGGTGTCCAGAACCGGACGCAATACTCCAGTTGAGAGCCAAGCCAGTATTTCATAAAGGTTCACCATAACCTTCCTGCTTTTGTACTCTATGTCTCTATTTATAAAGCCCAGGATCCCGAACCATTTTCTCAACCTGCTCTGCCACCTTCAACTATTTGTACACATATACCCCCAGGTCCCTCTGCTCCTGCACCCCCTTTAGAATTGCATCCTCTGTTTTACATTGCCTCTCCTTGTTCTTCCTTCTAAAATGCATTACTTCACACTCATCTGCATTAAATATCATTTGCCACATGCCTGCCGTTCCACCAGCCTGTCTGTGTCCTCTTGAAGTCTATCACTATCCTCCTCACAATTCACAATACTTCGAGGTTTTGTGTCATCTGTAAATTTTAACAGTGTGCTCTGCACACCAAGTCTAGGCCTTTACTATATATCAAGAAAAGCAGTGGTCCTAGTACCAACCCCTCGGAACTCACTGTATACCTTCCTCCAGTCCGAAAAACAACCATTCACCACTACTCTCTGTTCCCTGTCACTCAGCCAACTTGGTATCCATGCTGTCACTGTCCCTTTCATTCCATGGACTCCAGCTTTGCTGACAAGCCTGTTATGTGGCACTTTATCAAATGTCTTTTGAAAGTCCACATACACCATATAGAAACATAGAAAATAGGAGCAGGAGTAGGCCTTTGGGCCTGCTCCGCCATTCAAAAGAGATCATGGCTGATCATCTAATTCAGTACCCTGTTCTCGCTTCCTCCCCATTTCCTTTGATCCCTTTGGCATTAAGAAATATATCTATCTCCTTCTTGAATATATTTAATGACTTGGCCTCCACTGCCTTCTGCAGAATTCCACAGGTTCACCACCCTCTGAGTGAAGAAATTTCTCCTCATCTTGGTTCTAAATGGCATACCCCGTATCCTGAGACTATAACCCCTGGTTTTGGACGGCCTAGCCATCATTCAAATTAGGAGCCGAGAAATTAAAAATGTCAATGGGGCTAAATATGACAGTAGATGACTATTAGCACAGAGCACATCTAGAGTTGTTAATTAAAATTAATAGTTGAAACAAAGTACTAACTAAATTCGAACAGAGGGAATGGAGATTTTTTAGATCATGGATGGGCAGATGAGACCTGTTGCTTGCAATTCTTGCACCATTTGGGAACTTCAGGTCACTTCATGTGTCTTAGGGGATCACGGGCTGAACTTAGTGGCGCCAGCAGGGCTCCCAGCGCTGGGCTGAAAAGGCAGGTAGAATCCCACCTCGGCCATTTGGAGCCCTCCCCGGTGTGATTCTATGGCGCCCGGTCAGTAACAGCGCAGCGTCAGGATCCCTACCTCCAAGAGCTGCCGGTCAGTCACAGGGCCGGCAGCTCAATAGTATCGGCAGCGCCACCAGGAGAAGTGGCCACTGTCAGTACTGCACTGGGCCTTGGACCCAGGCCCAGCATTGGAGACCCAGACCTTAGGTAAGGGAGGCGGGGGGTTGGTGGGCATTGAGTACATGGGCAGGGGGGCCAGGTAGGTGGGTTGTTAGCTAGCGGTGGCCCTCAGTAGGCCACAGATTGCCCACGGAGGGCCACCCTCACCCCAAGCCCATAGGGAGGTTGTCTCGTTTTACTGGGCGACCTCCCATATGGTGAAGGCCCACCACCCACTGCTGGCTTAATGTCAGCAGCAGGGGGAAGTGGCCCACAGTGCTGTTAATTGGCCTCTGGGCACGAAGCCTGTCTTCGGCCAGTCCCGCCCCTGTCTAAATTGCAGTGCGACGGGAAGGTGACAGGCACCCCACCTTGTGTCGCAATTCGATGGGTTCTCCCCCCCGACCTTCTATCCTGTCTCCAGGGTTCCATAAAATTCAGGCCCACGTATTTAGGAAGTGTATCCAGATGCTTGATCTCTGGTGCAGTATTTCTGAGCTTAAGGCGAAGCTGGAGTCACTGCAGAGCATCA
This sequence comes from Heterodontus francisci, assembly GCF_036365525.1. Taxonomy (NCBI): domain Eukaryota; kingdom Metazoa; phylum Chordata; class Chondrichthyes; order Heterodontiformes; family Heterodontidae; genus Heterodontus; species Heterodontus francisci. Next base: position 29,857,595 of record NC_090412.1, on the reverse strand, counting down.
ACATCCTGGGGGTTACCATTGGCCAGAAAATTAACTGGACCAACTATATAAATACCATGGCTACAAGAACAGGTCAGAGGCTATAAATTCTGCAAAAGGTAACTCACCTCCTGGCTCCCTAAAGCCTGTCCACCATATACAAGGCACAAGCCAAGAGCATGATAGAAACGTAGAAAATAGGAACAGGAGTAGGCCATTCGGCCCTTCGAGCCTGCTCTGCCATCCATTCTGATCATGGCTGATCAACCAACTCAGTAACTTGTTCCTGCTTTCGCCCCATACCCTTTGATCCCTTATCTAACTCCTTTTTGAAAACATACAATGTTTTGGCCTCAACTGCTTTCTGTGGTAGCGAATTCCACAGGTTCACCACTCTCCGGGTGAAGAAATTTCTCCTCATCTCAGTCCTGAAAGGTTTACCCCGTATCCTTAGACGATGGCCTCTGGTTCTGGACTCCCCCACTGTCGGGTACATCCTTCCTGCATCTACCCTGTCAAGTCCTGTTAGAATTTTATAGGTTTCTATGAGATCCCCCCTCACGCTTCTGAACTCCAGCGAATATAATCCTAACCGACTCAATCTGTCCTCATACGTCAGTCCCACCATCCCAGGAATCAGTCTGGTAAACCTTCGCTGCACTCCCTCTATAGCAAGAACATTCCTCCTCAGATATGGAGACCAAAACTGCACACAATATTCCAGGCGTGGCCTCACCAAGGCCCTGTATAATTGCAGCAAGACATTCCTGCTCCTGTACTTGAATCCTCTCGCTGTGAAGGCCAACATACCATTTGCCTTTTTTACCACCTGTTACACTTGCATGCTTACCTTCAGTGACTGGTGTATGAGAATACCCAGGCCTCGCTGCGTATTTCCCTCTCTCAGTTTATAGCCGTTCAGATAATAATATGCCTTCCTGTTTTTGCTACCAAAGTGGATAACCTCACATTTATCCACATTATACTGCATCTGCCATGCATTTGCCCACTCACTCAACTTGTCCAAATCAACCTGAAGCCTCTCTGCACCCTCCTCACAGCTCACCCTCCCACCCAGTTTTGTGTCATTTGCAGATTTGGAGGTCTTACATTTAGTTCCCTCATCTAAATCATTAATGTATATCGTGAATAGGTGGGGTCCTAGCACCGATCCTTGCGGTACCCCACTAGTCATGGCCTGCCATTCGGAAAAAGACCAGTTTATTCGTACTCTTTGTTTCCTGTCAGCCAACCAATTTTCTATCCATCGCAACACACTACCCCCAATCCCATGCGCTTTAATTTTACACGCTAATCTCTTATGTGGGACTTTGTCGAAAGCCTTCTGAAAGTCCAAATAAACTACACCCACTGGCTCCCCCTCATCAACAACACTAGTTACATCCTCGAAGAATTCTAGTAGATTTGTCAAGCATGATTTCCCTTTCGTAAATCCATGCTGACTCTGTCCGATTCTACCGCTGTTCTCCATGTGATGGAATACTGTCCACTTGCCTGGATGAGTGCAGCTCCTACAACACTCAAAAAGTTCAACACCATCCAGGACAAAGCAGCCCACTTGATTGGCACCCTATCCACCACCTTAAATATTCACTCCCTCCACCACCAATGCACAGTGGCAGCAGCAGTTACCATCTACAAGATGCACTACAGCAACTCAACAAGGCTCCTTCAACAACACCTTCCAAACCTGCAACCTCTACCACCTAGAAGGATAAGGGCAGCAGATGCATGGGAACACCACTGCCTGCAAGTTCGCCTCCAGGCCACACACCATCCTGACTTGGAATTTTATCGCCGTTCCTTTACTGCTGCTGGGCCAAAAACCTGGAACACCCTTCCTCACAGCACTATGGGTGTACCTACACCACATGCAGCGGTTCAAGAAGGAAGCTCACCACTATTAAACTCCAGAAAGCATGTTGAAGGATTATGCTGGAACCGATCTTTACTTACTCTTGCATTTATTTTATAAAATAAAAATGTAACAAACATGCATCTTCTCACTCAAACCTTCACCCAGTTTCAGTAAATGACTCACAAACAAGAAATGCTGGAAATACTCAGCAGGTCTGGCAGCATCTGGAGAGAGAAGCAGAGTTAACATTTCAGGTCAGTGACCCTTCATCAGAACTGGGCAATGAATGCTGGCCTTGCCAGCAATGCTCACATCCCATCAAAGAATTAGAAAAAAATCAGGGAGGCTGAGAGTTTCCTAGATGGTGGTGGAGGTCTGTAATATGGCATGCCCCCTTGTTGGATGGAGGACATATTGTTTCAGATAACTTTTCTGGACACACTCAAGAAATTTGTTATCTTTCTCGCATGATTATCCCAAGCTTATATGAAAGTTAAAATCCTGCATTAAAACCACTCTGCCTCTATGACATGCCTGTCTAATTTCAGCATTTATGTATTCTGCCACTTCACAGCTGCCACCAGTGGGCCTGGACACAGTTTTAAACACTCTCCCTCTACAGTCTTAAATCCTTTTCTATTTCTTAATTCTACCCATGGAGTCTCCACTCCCTGCATACCTCTTGTGAGATCTTTTATCATTTCATGCTTAATCACAGAGGATACTCCTCATCCCATACTAGATTTCCTTTCCTTATAGGAGACCTTATAGCCTGGTATATTTAGTTCCCAGACCTGCCTATCTTGCGGCCATGTCTCAGTAATGTCTATCTTGCCATACCCTCTTCAGTTGAATTTGTGCCTGCCATCCATTCAATTTGTTCATTATACACTTTTTTTGGGCCTCACACCTGAACCTGTCTCTAATATTTTACTGACGTCATTTCTTATTTCCCTCTCCTCATTAAATTACTTCACATCTTTTATATTTTCCTTTACCTAGCTCAATTTCTGACAGTTACTGTACTTCCTTTTCGTTTCTTTTACAACTATTATTTATATTACCTCTTCCACCTCACCCCTCTCTTCTCCCCCCGCCACTGCCCCACCAATTTACTAGTTTAAAGCCCATGCAACGACCCTATTCATCCTTTCCACCTGGACCCTGTTCCGAGCCTGGTTCAGGTACAGTCCTTCCTTTCCCAGTACTAGTGGGAATGAAATGGAACCCCTCTTTCGCACACCACTCTACCAGACACGTGTTCACCTCCCTAATCTGTTTTATCTATGCAAATTTTTATGTGGTTCAAATAAAAATCCAGAGATTAAACACTTGAGGCCCTGGTTTTTAATTAAGCTCCTGTTGCCCTCTGAACAGGATCTTTTGAGTTACTGAATGATATCTATAACCCCTGGTCTGTGTGTCCCCACCCTCTAACACTGCCTGCACCTGATGGCAATATTTGATGCTAACTTCTCTTGCACAATACCATAAGTGTTCAACTTATAATATATTCTAATTCTAACCTAAGACACACACTCCACTTTGAATCTCTTATGTTAACCTTACATATGAGCATACTACTTTTCTGTTCCATTTCTCTGTAGGGTCAGTAGGGTGGATTTTATCTCAGCTACGGGGGTCTCGGCCACCAGCTGAAGTGCTGGTGAGAGCCCCGCGTCACCTCCTCTGGGGAAGGTCTGCCACATTACATGCCAATTAGGCACTTAAGTGGACAGTGGCGGGCCTTCCTTGGGATTAAGGATCCCGGTGACGGAAATCCTGCCTACTGAGAGCTGACGGTGGCTGCTGCAGGTAATGGACTGACCGGAGGCGAGGGACCAAGGCCACAGGTAAGTCAGGGTGGGAGGAGTTTTACGGGGGAGGATGTAGGGGTTTTAAGGGGATTGGCAGCAAGGGCAGGGGTTGGCTCTGAGCGGGCCCTTCGATCAGGCACTAAGTGCCTTTGAACAAGGGACCTATCCCCTCCCCCTCCCAAGGTAGAGCACAACCTCTTCAATAAAGTTGATTATATTCTGGTGGTCGGGTCAGGCATGGGGAAAAAATGAAAGGACTTGGGCTGAGTCGGGCTCGGGTTGGATGGGGTTCTGTCGGGCTCGGGTCAGGTTTCATTTGCAGACCCGAGCAGGCCTTTATTGCACTCTACTTTTATACACCTTTTGAACCACACCTAAGTTAGAACTGCTCAGTCAGATTCCAGCTCACAATAATTACCCCATTCAAGCAGTCACAGCTAATTGACAAGTCATCTGTTAATTCCTTTGCAGTTTTTAAAAGTTCAACATTAAATTCTAAATGCTAAGATTAAATTTCAGTTTGACCAACTCGCCCAGTACTTAGCAGAGAGTCCAACTTCCCACTCTCATCAAATTCTCAACTTCTCACTTTGTTTATGTTGCAGTCATTTCATGTTGTGATCTGTAGTTTGACTCACCTGACAGAGTGGTGAAGACGAGGTCAAGTAGGTTATTCCTTTGTGTTGGTTCTCTCACCACTTGCAGCAACCCAGATTGGCACCTATGTCCTTTAGTACTTGGCCAACTCGGTAGGTAGTGGAACTACTGAGCCATTCTTGGTGATTGACATTGAAGTCCCCCATCCAGAATACATGCTGTATCTTTGCTACCTTTAGTACTTCCACCAAGTGGTGTTCAACATGGAGCAGTTCTGATTCATCAGCTGCGGGAAAATGGTAGGTGGTAATCAGCAGCAGGTTTCTTTGTCCGTGTTTGATCCATTGGCTTGAGTCGTCATTGGGTCCGGAGTCAATATTGACAACTCCCAATGCTCCACTGTCCAAGGATAGTGATATTTGGGATGTTGGATGATACATATGATTCTTGACTTGTCTGTGGGACAGCTGTGCCCAACTTTGGCACCATTCTGCACATGTTAGTAAGGAGAACTTTGCAAGGTTACCCAGGATGAAATCTTCCTTTCTCATGTTCTGATTCAGCACCAAGTTGAGTAGTCCATCCGGTTATATTTGTGTTTTCCTTTCTAGCGTTTTGATACAACTAAGTGACTTGCTTTGCAATTTCAGAGGGCAGTTAAGAGTCAACCACGTTGGTGTGAAACTGGAGTCACATGTAGGACAGACGAGGTAAGGATCCTAAACGACATTAATAAAACAGTTGGATTTATATGACAATCCAACAGCTTTGTGTACTAGTACCAGCTTTTTATTTCCAGAGTTTTTGTTAAATTGAATTCCAAAACTGGATTTGTATCCCCTGGATATTGATCAAACCCTCTAAATTACCAGCCCAGTAACATAACCACTACAAAACCCATACCATAAACAGCACAGAAAGAAGCTGTTTGGCTCTTTACACTTGTAGTGGATTTCTAAAAATAGATTTCCAGTTAGTCCTTTGCTCCACACCTTTTTAAAGTAAAATCAGAATTTTACAATGTGGAGGTCTGTGAGTACATTGGAATCTTCCCAAGTGCCAGTCTGTATTCAGCTTCCTGTATCCCTGTCTTTCCTCCTATAATTTTCATACCTTTGATAATGCCTAACTAATTTCCTGATTTTCCATGTCTTTTACTCTTACAAAGTTTGGCAACAGTCTGCACTGCGAACCTTGGCTCTTCAACTCTACGGAGTGAACCTTTTTACAAAGTATTTACAACGCAGGAAAAAAAACATTCAGACCAACAGGTCCATGCCAGTGTTTATGCTCCACATGGGCCTCCTTCTATCCTACTTCATCTCATCCCGTCAAAAGATCCATCTATTCCTTTCTACCAAATGTGCTTATCTAGCTATCCCTTAAATGCATCTATGCTATTCACCTCAGCTACTCTTGGTGGTATCGAGTTCCACATTCTCACCACTGTTTGGGTAAAGAAGTTTCTTCTGAATTCCCTATTGGATTTATTAGTTGTACCTTATATTGATGGCCCTGAGTTCTGGTTTCGCCCATAGGTAGAAACATCTACTTCTACCCTATCAAACCCTTCATGATCTTGAAGACTCCATCAGGTAATAGAGTCACTTACGGCAGGGAAGAAAGCCATTCAGCCCATCGTGAGTAAGCCAGCTCTCCGTAGAGCAATCCGGTCTGTCCATTCCCCAATTCTATCCCCTTAGTCCTGCCAGTTTATTTCCTTCAAATGCCCATCCAATTTCCTCCTGAAATCATTCATGGTTTCACTTTCACCACCCTTGTAGGCAGCAAGTTCCAGGTCATTACCACTCGCTGAGTAAAATGTTCTTCCTCACATCGTAGATGCATCTCTTGCCCAAAACCTTAAATCTGTGTCCTCTAGTCCTTGTCCATCAGCTAATAGGAACAGCTTCCGGTCTATCTTATCCAGACAGTCATAGAGAGATACAGCACTGAAACAGGCCCTTCGGCCCACCGTGTCTGTGCGACAAACAACCACCCATTTATACTAATCCTACATTAATCCCATATTCCCTACCACATCCCCACCATTCTCCGACCTACCTACACTAGGGGAAATTTACAATGGCCAATTTACCTATCAACCTGCAAGTCTTTGGCTGTGGGAGGAAACCGGAGCACCCGGCAGAAACCCAGGCGGTCACAGGGAGAACTTGCAAACTCCGCACAGGCAGTACCCAGAACTGAACCCAGGTCGCTGGAGCTGTGAGGCTGCGGTGCTAACCACTGCGCCACTGTGCCATCTAAACGTGTCATAATCTTGTACACCTCTATCAAATCGCCCCTTAATCTCATAGGAACAGAGGAAATAGTAAAGGTGTAGGCCATTCGGCCCCTTGAACCTGCTCCCACTCAACTAGATCATGGCCGATCTTCTACCTCAATTCCATTTTCCTGCACTATCCCAATATCCCTTATTAACTTTAATATCTAGAAATCTATCAATCTCTGTCTTGAATATACTCTATAACTGAGCCTCCACAATTCTCTGGGGTAGAGAGTTCCAGGGATAGGCACCAACATGTTGCACCACGGATACTTGACAAAATTACCAAACACCAAAGTGTACCGTCTACAAGATGCAGCAACTCACCAAGACTCGTTCGACAGCACCTTCCAAACCCACGACCTCTACCACCTAGAAGGACAAGGGCAGCAGATGCACGGGAACACCACTACCTGCAAGTTCCCCTCCAAGCAACGCACCATCCTGACTTGGAACTATATCGCCGTTCCTTCACTGTCGCTGGGTCAAAATCCTGGAACTCCCTTCCTGACAGCACTGTGGGTGTACCTACCCCACATGGACTGCAGCGGTTCAAGAAGGCAGCTCACCACCACCTTCTCAAGGGCAATTAGGGATGGACAATAAATGCTGGCCTAGCTAGGGACGCCCACATCCCTCGAACGAATAATAAAAAAAATTGACTTAGCCACGGACATGGGGACAATTAATCTGTATATAAAATGTATAGCCAACCTAATGCCATCAAAACACAGTCCGATTTAAAATGCAGTTAGAGTCATAGAGAAAGAGAGAGATACAGCACTGAAACAGGCCCTTCGGCCCACCGAGTCTGTGCCGACCATCAACCACCCATTTTATACTAATCCTACATTAATCCCATGTCCCCGACCACATCCCCACCTTCCCTCAATTCCCCTACCGCCTACCTACACTAGGGGCAATTTACAATGGCCAATTTACCTATCAATCTACAAGTCTTTGGCTGTGGGAGGAAACCGGAGCGCCTGGCGGAAACCCACGCGGTCACAAGGAGAACTTGCAAACTCTGCACAGGCAGTACCCGAAATTGAAACCGGATTGCTGGAGCTGCGAGGCTGCGGTGTTAACCACTGCGCCACTAGTTCTCTCTATTTAGTGAGATACCTGGCATTGTTTTTGATTGCACAAGTAGTCAATGTCTGCTGCACAGTTGATGGAGCGATGTGGGAAATCTGGATAGATGTCCATCTATCCGGAGTGATCTTGATCGCTTTTTCTCCGCTCTTTTTTGCTCTGTCCCTCTCTGTATCAATCCCTATTCTTTCTCTTGTTTCCATCTCTCACCCCTCTCACTCGCCCCTTTCTGTGTCCATCTCCTACCTCTGTTGGTGTCCATCCTCTCTCTCTCTCTCTCCCCCCCCCCCCGTCTCTTTGTCGCTCCCCCCGCCCTCTGTCGCGCCCCCACTCTCTCCACACTCTTCCTCCCTCCCTCACTTCCTCCCTCTCTCTCCCTCTTTCCCCTCTCTCCCTCCCTCCCTCTCCCACCCTCCCTCTCCTCTCTCCCTCTCCCACCTGCCCTCTCCTCACTCCCTCCCCCTCCCAACCTCCCTCTCCCTCTAACTCACCCTCTCCCTCTCCCCTTCCCAGCCTCCCTCTCCCTCTCTCCCCCTCCCAGCCTCCCTCTCCCTCTCCCCCTCCTCCCCCACCCTCCCTCTCTCACCCTCCCTCTCCGTGTCTCCCCCTCGCACCCTCCCTCTCCCTGTCTCCCCCTCCCACCCTTCCTCTCCCTGTCTCCCACTCCCCCTCCCGCCATCCCTCTCCCTGTCTCCCCCTCCCACCCTCCCTCTCCGTCTCTCCCTCTTCCCCCCCCCTCTCTCCCTCTCTCCCTCTCTCCCCCTCTCCCCTTCCCACTCTCCCCGTCCAACTCTCCCCTTCCCACTCTCCCCCTTCTCCCTCTCCCTCTGTCCCCCTCCCACCCTCCACCTCCCTCTGTCACCCTCCCTCTGTCCCCCTCCCACCGTCCCCCTCCCACCCTTCCTCTCCCTCCCTCTCCCTGTCTCCCCCTCCCACCCTTCCTCTCCCTGTCTCCCACTCCCCCTCCCACCATCCCTCTCCCTGTCACCCCCTCCCACCCTCCCTCTCTGTCTCTCCCACCCTCCCTCTCTGTCTCTCCCACCCTCCCTCTCTGTCTCTCCCACCCTCCCTCTCTCCCTCTCCCACCCTTCCTCTCCCCCCTCCCACCCTCCCTCTCTCCCTCTCACCCTCCCTCTCTCCCTCCCTCTCTCCCCTTCCCACTCTCCCCGTCCCACTCTCCCCTTCCAACTCTCCCCTTCCCACTCTCCCCCTTCTCCCCCTCCCTCTGTCCCCCTCCCACCCTCCACCTCCCTCTGTCACCCTCCCTCTGTCACCCTCCCTCTGTCCCCCTCCCACCGTCCTCCTCCCACCCTTCCTCTCCCTCCCTCTCCCTCTCTCCCCCTCCCACCCTCTCTCTCCCTCTCTCCTCCCCCTTCCACCCTCTCTCCCTCTCCCACCGTCCCTCTCTCCCTCTCCCACCCTCCCTCTCCCCCTCCCTCTCTCCCTCCCTCTCTCCCTCTCTCCCCTTCCCACTCTCCCCTTCCCACTATCCCCGTCCCACTCTCCCCTTCCAACTCTCCCCTTCCCACTCTCCCCCTTCTCCCGCTCCCTCTGTCCCCATCCCACCCTCCACCTCCCTCTGTCTCCCTCCCACCGTCCCCCTCCCACCCTTCCTCTCCCTCCCTCTCCCTCTCTCCCCCTCCCACCCTCCCTCTCCATTTCTCCCTCTCCCTTTCTCCCTCTCCCTTTCTCCCTCTCCCTTTCTCCCTCTCCCTTTCTCCCTCTCCCTTTCTCCCTCTCCCTTTCTCCCTCTCCCTTTCTCCCTCTCCCTTTCTCCCTCTCCCTTTCTCCCTCTCCCTTTCTCCCTCTCCCTTTCTCCCTCTCCCTCTCCCTCTCCCACCCTCTCTCTCCCCCTCTCTCTCCCCCCCTCTCTCTCCACCTCTCTCTCTCTCCCCCTCTCTCCCCCCCTCTCTCTCTGACCCCCTTTCTCTCTCCCCCCTCCCTCTCGCTCTCTCTCACTCTCTCCCCCCCATTTTCTCCCCCCTCGCTCTCTCCCCCCCACTCTCTCCCCCCCCTCGCTGTCTCCCCCCCTCCTCTCTCTCCCCCCCCACTCTCTCCCCCCCTCTCTCTCCCCCCTCTCTCTCCCCCCTCTCTCTCCCCCTCTCTCTCCCCCTCTCCCCCCCTCTCTCCCCCTCTCTCCCCCTCTCTCTCTCCCCCCACTCTCTCCTGCCCCTCTCGCCCCCCTCCTCACCCCCCCTCCCTCTCCTCCCCCCCCTCTCTCTCTGTCCCCCCCTCGCTCTCTCTCTCCCTCCCATTTTCCCCGCCCCTCTCTCCCCCCCTCTCTCCCCCTCACTCCCCCCCACTCTCTCCCCCCCACTCTCTCCCCCCCCTCTCTCCCCCCCCACTCTCTCCCCCCCACTCTCTCCTCCCCCTCATCCCCCCCACCTCTCCCCCCCTCTCACCTCCCCTCTCTCTCCCCCCTCTCTCCCCCCCCCTTCTCTCCCCCCGCCTCTCCCCCCTCTCTCTCCCCCCTCTCTCTCTCCCTCCCTCTCTTCCCCCCCCCATCCTTCCTCTCCCTCTGTCCACCCCCACCCTTCCTCTTCCCTCTCCCTCTCTCCCGCTCCATCTCTCCCCTCCCACCCTCCCTCTCCCTCTCTCCCCCTCCCCACCCTCCCTCTCCCTCCTCCCCCTCTCTCCCCCTCTCACCTTCCCTCCCTCTCCTCTCTCCCCCTCAAACCCTCCCTCTCCCTCTCTCCCCCCTCCAATCCTCCCACTCTCCCCCTCCCCCTCACCCCCTCCCTCTCTCTCACTCCCACCCCCTCTCTCCCCTCTCTCTCTCTGTTCACCCCCTCTCCCCCTCTCTCCCTCCCCCCCTCTCTCTCGCCCCCTCCCCCTCGCTCGCTCTCTCTCCCCCCCGCCCCCTCGCTCGCTCTCTCTCTCTCCCCCCCTCCCCCTCTCTCTACCCCCCCTCGCTCTCCCCCTCTCTCTCTCCCCCCCCCCTCTCTCAACCCCCCCACTCTCTCTCCCCCCCCACTCTCCCCCCCCCCACCTCCACTCCCCCCCCACTCTCTCTCCCCCCCCACTCCACTCCCCCACCCACTCCCCCCCCACTCTCTCTCCCCCCCCACTCTCTCTCCCCCCCCCCACTCTCTCTCCCCCCCCACACTCTCCCCCCCACTCCTCACCCCACCCCCACTCTCCCCCCCCCACTCTCCTCCCCCCCACTCTCTCTCCCCCCCCACTCTCTCTCCCCCACCCACTCTCTCTCCCCCCCCACTCTCTCTCCCCCCCCACTCTCTCTCCCCCCCCACTCTCTCTCCCCCCCCACTCTCTCTCCCCCCCACCACACTCTCACCCCCCCCCCACTCTCTCTCTCCCCCCCCACACTCTCCCCCCCCCACTCTCTCCCCCCCCACTCTCTCCCCCCCCCACTCTCTCCCCCCCCCACTCTCTCTCCCCCCCCCACTCTCCCCCCCCCCACCTCTCCCCCCCCCCACTCACTCTCCCCCCCCCCCACTCTCTCCCCCCCCCACTCTCTCTCTCCCCCCCCACACACTCTCCCCCCCACTCTCTCCCCCCCCCCCACTCTCTCTCCCCCCCCCACACTCTCTCCCCCCCCCCACTCTCTCTCCCCCCCCCTCACCTCCCCCCCCCACTCTCACCCCCCCCCACACTCACCCCCCCCCACTCTCACCCCCCCCCACTCACTCTCCCCCCCCACTCACTCCCCCCCCCCACTCACTCTCCCCCCCCCCACTCTCTCACCCCCCCCACCCACTCTCTCCCCCCCCACCACTCTCTCCCCCCCCACACACCTCTCCCCCCCCACACACTCTCCCCCCCCACACTCTCTCCCCCCCCACACTCCTCCCCCCCCACTCTCTCTCCCCCCCCCACTCTCTCTCTCCCCCCCCACTCTCTCTCCCCCCCACACTCTCTCCCCCCCCACACTCTCTCCACCCCCACCTCTCACCCCCCCACTCTCACTCCCCCCCACACTCTCTCCCCCCCCCACTCTCTCTCCCCCCCCACTCTCACTCCCCCCCCCACACTCTCCCCCCACCCCCACTCACTCACTCCCCCCCCACTCTCTCTCCCCCCCCACTCTCTCTCCCCCCCCCACTCTCTCACCCCCCCCACTCTCTCTCCCCCCCCCACTCTCTCTCCACCCCCCACTCTCTCTCCCCCCCACTCTCTCTCCCCCCCCACACTCTCCCCCCCCCCCCCACTCTCTCTCCACCCCCACTCTCCTCCACCCCCACTCTCTCTCCACCCCCACACTCTCTCCACCCCCACTCTCTCTCCACCCCCACTCTCTCTCCACCCCCACTCTCTCTCCACCCCACACTCTCTCTCCACCCCCACTCTCTCTCCACCCCCACTCTCTCTCCACCCCACACTCTCTCCCCCCCACTCTCTCCCCCCCCCCACTCTCTCCCCCCCCCCCACTCTCTCCCCCCCCCACTCTCTCTCCCCCCCCACTCTCTCCCCCCCCACTCTCTCCCCCCCCCACTCTCTCCCCCCCCACTCTCTCTCCCCCCCCACTCTCTCTCCCCCCCCCACTCTCTCTCCCCCCCCACTCTCTCACCCCCCCCCACTCTCTCCCCCCCCACTCTCTCTCCCCCCCCACTCTCTCCCCCCCCCCACTCTCTCCCCCCCCCACTCTCTCTCCCCCCCCCACTCTCTCTCCCCCCCCCACTCTCTCTCCCCCCCCCACTCTCTCTCCCCCCCCACTCTCTCCCCCCCCCACTCCACTCCCCCCCCCACTCACTCTCCCCCCCACACTCTCTCTCCCCCCCCCACTCTCTCTCTCCCCCCCCCACTCTCTCTCCCCCCCCACTCTCTCTCCCCCCCCACACTCTCTCCCCCCCCACTCTCTCCCCCCCCCACTCTCTCCCCCCCCCACTCTCTCTCCCCCCCCACTCTCTCTCCCCCCCCACTCTCTCTCCCCCCCCCACTCTCTCCCCCCCCCACTCTCTCTCCCCCCCCACTCTCTCTCCCCCCCCACTCTCTCCCCCCCCCACTCTCTCTCCCCCCCCCCACTCTCTCTACCCCCCCCACTCTCTCTTCCCCCCCCCCACTCTCTCTTCCCCCCCCCACTCTCTCTTCCCCCCCCCACTCTCTCTTCCCCCCCACTCTCTCTTCCCCCCCCACTCTCTCTTCCCCCCCCACTCTCTCTTCCCCCCCACTCTCTCTCCCCCCCCACTCTCTTCCCCCCCCCACTCTCTCTTCCCCCCCCACTCTCTCTTCCCCCCCCACTCTCTCTTCCCCCCCCACTCTCACTCCCCCCCCACTCTCTCTTCCCCCCCACTCTCTCTTCCCCCCCCACTCTCTCTTCCCCCCCCACTCTCTCTTCCCCCCCCCACTCTCTCTTCCCCCCCCACTCTCTCTTCCCCCCCCCACTCTCTCTTCCCCCCCACTCTCTCTTCCCCCCCACTCTCTCTTCCCCCCCACTCTCTCTCCCCCCCACTCTCTCTCCCCCCCCACTCTCTCCCCCCCACTCTCTCTTCCCCCCCCACTCTCTCTTCCCCCCCACTCTCTCTCCCCCCCACTCTCCTTCCCCCCACTCTCTCTTCCCCCCCACTCTCTCTCCCCCCCCCACTCTCTCTCCCCCCCACTCTCTCTCCCCCCCACTCTCTCTCCCCCCCACTCTCTCTCCCCCCCCACTCTCTCTCCCCCCCCACTCTCTCTCCCCCCCCACTCTCTCTCCCCCCCCACTCTCTCTCCCCCCCACTCTCTCTCCCCCCCCACTCTCTCTCCCCCCCCACTCTCTCTCCCCCCCCACTCTCTCTCCCCCCCACTCTCTCTCTCCCCCCCACTCTCTCTCCCCCCCCCCACTCTCTCCCCCCCCCACTCTCTCTCCCCCCCCACTCTCTCTCCCCCCACTCTCTCTCCCCCCCACTCTCTCTCCCCCCCCCACTCTCTCTCCCCCCCCACACTCTCTCTCCCCCCCCACACACTCTCTCCCCCCCCACACTCTCTCCCCCCCCACACTCTCTCTCCCCCCCCACACTCTCTCTCCCCCCCCACACTCTCTCTCCCCCCCCCACACTCTCTCCCCCCCCCACACTCTCTCTCCCCCCCCACTCTCTCTCTCCCCCCCCCCACTCACTCTCTCCCCCCCCCCACTCACTCTCTCCCCCCCCCACTCACTCTCTCCCCCCCCCCACTCACTCTCTCCCCCCCCCACTCACTCTCCCCCCACACTCTCTCTCTCCGACCCCCACTCTCTCTCTCCGACCCCCACTCTCTCTCCCCCCCACTCTCTCTCCCCCCCACTCTCTCTCCCCCCCACTCTCTCTCCCCCCACTCTCTCTCCCCCCCACTCTCTCTCCCCCCCCCCCATTCTCTCACCCCCCCCACTCTCTCTCCCCCCCCCACTCTCTCTCCCCCCCCCACTCTCTCTCCCCCCCCCACTCTCTCTCCCCCCCCCACACTCTCTCCCCCCCCCACTCTCTCTCCCCCCCCCACTCTCTCTCCCCCCCCACTCTCTCTCCCCCCCACACTCTCTCCCCCCTCACTCTCTCTCCCTCCCCACTCTCTCTCCCCCCCCCACTCTCTCTCCCCCCCCCACTCTCTCTCCCCCCCCACTCTCTCCCCCCCCACTCTCACTCCCCCCCCACTCACTCTCCCCCCCCACTCTCTCTCCCCCCCCACTCTCTCTCCCCCCCCCACTCTCTCTCCCCCCCCACTCTCTCTCCCCCCCCACTCTCTCTCCCCACCACTCTCTCACCCCACCCACTCTCTCTTCCCTCCCCACTCCCCCCCCACTCCTCTTCCCTCCCCACTCCCCCCCCACTCTCTCCCCCCCCCCTCTCTTCCCCCCCCTCTCTCTTCCCCCCCCCACTCTCTCTCCCCCCCACTCTCTCTCCCCGCCACTCTCTCTCCCCCCCCCACTCTCTCTCCCCCCCACTCTCTCTCCCCCCCCACTCTCTCTCCCCCCCACTCTCTCTCCCCCCCACTCTCTCTCCCCCCCCACTCTCTCTCCCCCCCCACTCTCTCCCCCCCCACTCTCTCCCCCCCCCACTCTCTCCCCCCCACTCTCTCTCCCCCCCACTCTCTCCCCCCCCCACTCTCTCCCCCCCCACTCTCTCTCCCCCCCCACTCTCTCTCCCCCCCACTCTCTCTTCCCCCCCCACTCTCTCTTCCCCCCCCCACTCTCTCTCCCCCCCACTCTCTCTCCCCCCCCACTCTCTCTCCCCCCCCCACTCTCTCTCCCCCCCCACTCTCTCTCCCCCCCCACTCTCTCTCCCCCCCCACTCTCTCTCCCCCCCCACTCTCTCTCCCCCCCCACTCTCTCTCCCCCCCCACTCTCTCTCCCCCCCCACTCTCTCTCCCCCCCCACTCTCTCTCCCCCCCCACTCTCTCTCCCCCCCCACTCTCTCCCCCCCTATTCTCTCCCCCCCTATTCTCTCCCCCCTATTCTCTCCCCCCCATTCTCTCCCCCCCATTCTCTCCCCCCCATTCTCTCCCCCCCCACTCTCTCTTCCCCCCCCACTCTCTCTTCCCCCCCCGCTCTCTCTTCCCCCCCGCTCTCTCTTCCCCCCCCCCCGCTCTCTCTTCCCCCCCCCCGCTCTCTCTTCCCCCCCCCCCGCTCTCTCTTCCCCCCCCCCCGCTCTCTCTTCCCCCCCCACTCTCTCTTCCCCCCCCACTCTCTCTTCCCCCCCCTCTCTCTTCCCCCCCCCACTCTCTCTCCCCGCCACTCTCTCTCCCCCCCACTCTCTCTCCCCCCCCACTCCTCTCCCCCCCACTCTCTCCCCCCCCACTCTCTCTCCCCCCCCCCACTCTCTCTCCCCCCCCCACTCTCTCTTCCCCCCCCACTCTCTCTCCCCCCCCACTCTCTCTCCCCCCCCCACTCTCTCTCCCCCCCCACTCTCTCTTCCCCCCCCACTCTCTCTTCCCCCCCCACTCTCTCTTCCCCCCCACTCTCTCTTCCCCCCCCACTCTCTCTTCCCCCCCCACTCTCTCTTCCCCCCCCACTCTCTCTTCCCCCCCCACTCTCTCTTCCCCCCTCACTCTCTCTTCCCCCCCACTCTCTCTTCCCCCCCCGCTCTCTCTTCCCCCCCACTCTCTCTTCCCCCCTCACTCTCTCTTCCCCCCACTCTCTCTTCCCCCCCCGCTCTCTCTTCCCCCCCCGCTCTCTCTTCCCCCCCGCTCTCTCTTCCCCCCCCGCTCTCTCTTCCCCCCCCGCTCTCTCTTCCCCCCCCGCTCTCTCTTCCCCCCCCGCTCTCTCTTCCCCCCCGCTCTCTCTTCCCCCCCCGCTCTCTCTTCCCCCCCCGCTCTCTCTTCCCCCCCCGCTCTCTCTTCCCCCCCCGCTCTCTCTTCCCCCCCCGCTCTCTCTTCCCCCCCGCTCTCTCTTCCCCCCCCGCTCTCTCTTCCCCCCCCGCTCTCTCTTCCCCCCCCGCTCTCTCTTCCCCCCCCGCTCTCTCTTCCCCCCCCGCTCTCTCTTCCCCCCCCGCTCTCTCTTCCCCCCCCGCTCTCTCTTCCCCCCCCGCTCTCTCTTCCCCCCCGCTCTCTCTTCCCCCCCCGCTCTCTCTTCCCCCCCCACTCTCTCTTCCCCCCCCTCTCTCTCCCCCCCACTCTCTCTCCCCCCCACTCTCTCTCTCCCCCCCCACTCTCTCTTCCCCCCCCACTCTCTCTTCCCCCCCCACTCTCTCTTCCCCCCCCACTCTCTCTCCCCCCCCCACTCTCTCTCCCCCCCACTCTCTCTCCCCCCCCACTCTCTCTCCCCCCCCACTCTCTCTCCCCCCCCCACTCTCTCTCCCCCCCCCACTCTCTCTCCCCCCCACTCTCTCTCCCCCCCACTCTCTCTCCCCCCCACTCTCTCTCCCCCCCACTCTCTCTCCCCCCCACTCTCTCTCCCCCCCACTCTCTCTCCCCCCCACTCTCTCTCCCCCCCCACTCTCTCTTCCCCCCCCACTCTCTTCCCCCACCCCCACTCTCTCTCCCCCCCCACTCTCTCTCCCCCCCCCACTCTCTCTCCCCCCCCCTCTCTCTCCCCCCCCCACTCTCTCTCCCCCCCACTCTCTCTCCCCCCACTCTCTCTCCCCCCCACTCTCTCTCTCCCCCCCCACTCTCTCTCCCCCCCACTCTCTCTCCCCCCACTCTCTTCCCCCCCCCACTCTCTCTCCCCTCCTCTCTCTCTCACCCATCGCCCCCCTCTCCCCCCCACCCACCTCTCTCTGCCCCCCCCCTCTCTCTTCTCCTCTCTCTCTCCCCCTCTGTTTCTCTTTCCCCTCTCTCTCTCTCTGACTCTTGCTAAAAGCACCCACAGCACTTTCTGATCTCCGGACAGATAAAAAAAAAATCTGAACCCGCCGGAAAAGCCAAATCTGTTTGGAGTTCAGAAGTGCTGTTCCCACTCAGGAGCACCTGTCAACTGTGAAAGTGACACTTGCGATTTTTTATTTGAAAGCCGGTCTGAAGAAGCCAATGGGAAATTTCTCATCCCTGAAATTATCAGTCATAGACTCAAAATCTTTTATCACGGACACTGGTGTCTCTGTTTGGGCACGTTGCCAACCTGTAGAGAATTCCAAAGATTCGCCACATTCTGAGCAAAGAAATTTCTCCTCATCTCAGTCCTAAATGGCCTACTTCTTATTCTGAGGCTCTGTCCCCTGGTTCTAGACTACCCCTCTCCCACAACCAGCAGAAACATCTTTCTTGCATTTACTCTGTTGAATCCTGTAAGAATTTTGTATGCTTTAATAAGATCACCGCTCATTCTTATAAACTCTGGAGAATAGAGACTCAGACTCTTCAATCTCTCCTCATAAGACAATTGCGCCATCCAAGGAGTTGTCTGGTGAACCTCCTTTACACTCCCTCTCTGGCAAGTATATCCTTCCTTAGATGAGGAGACCAAAACTGTACACAGTACTCCAGGTGAGGTCTCAGCAAGGCTCTATACAATTGCAGCAAGACTTCTTTACTGCTGCACTCAAATCCTCTTGCAATAAAGGCCAACATTTTGTTCTCCCCCAGGCATTGGGGTTCATGGCGGGGGTTGGGGGGGTGGGTGGGTGGCCTGAAGATGCCCGCCACACACTGCAACTCTGGAGAGCCCAGCCCAGTATGACCAGCGTTGGCGAGGCCTCGTGGCGGCCCCACCACCGCTCAGCGATGGGACCCCCATTTGACTATTTAAATAAATTAAAATGAATGCAGTAATGATACTCACATCACCGTCAGATGTCCTGCTGCAATCTTCAGCCTAGTGGCCAGCGCTCCTGCGCCTTTGGATCCCTGTCCGAACACATGGAGGCAGAGGGCATAGCTGAGGTACTAAATGAATACCTTGCATCTCTCTTTACCAAGGAAGAAGATGCAACCCAGGCAATGGGAAAAGAGGAGGCATTTCAGGCATTGGAGGGGTTTAAAATTGATAAAGAGGATGTATTAGAGAGGAAGAACAAAGAACAGTACAGCACAGGAACAGGCCATTCGGCCCTCCAAGCCTGCACCAACCTTTATGCCTGCCTAAACTAACACCTTCTGCACTTCCAGGGTCCGTATCCCTCTATTCCATTCCAATTCATGTATTTGTCAAGATGTCTCTTAAACGTCGCTATCGTACCTGCTTCCACCACCTCCCCTGGCAGCAAGTTCCAGGCACTCACCACCCTCTGTGTAAAAAAACTTGCCTTGCACATCCCCTCTAAACTTTGCCCCTCGCACCTTAAACCTATGTCCCCTAGTAACTGACTCTTCCACCCTGGGAAAAAACTTCTGACTATCCACTCTGTCCATGCCGCTCATAACTTTGTAAACCTCTATCATGTCGCCCCTCCACCTCCGTCGTTCCAGTGAAAACAATCCGAGTTTTTCCAACCTCTCCTCATAGCTAATGCCCTCCAGACCAGGCAACATCCTGGTAAACCTCCTCTGTACCCTCTCCAAAGCCTCCACGTCCTTCAGGTAGTGTGGCGACCAGAATTGCACACAATATTCTAAGTGTGGCTTAACTAAGGTTCTGTACAGCTGCAACATGACTTGCCAATTTTTATACTCTATGCCCCGACCGATGAAGGCAAGCATGCCGTATGCCTTCTTGACTACCTTATCCACCTGCGTTGCCACTTTCAGTGACCTGTGGACCTGTACGCCCAGATCCCTCTGCCTGTCAATACTCCTAAGGGTTCTGCCATTTACTGTATACCTCCCACCTGCAATAGATCTTCCAAAATGCATTACCTCACATTTGTCCGGATTAAACTCCATCTGCCATTTCTCCACCCAAGTCTCCAACCGATCTATATCCTGCTGTATCCTCTGACAATCCTCATCATTATCCGCAACTCCGCCAACCTTTGTGTCGTCTGCAAACTTACTAATCAGGCCAGCTACATTTTCCTCCAAATCATTTATATATACTACAAACAGCAAAGGTCCCAGCACTGATCCCTGCGGAACAACACTAGTCACATCCCTCCATTCAGAAAAACACCCATCCACTGTTACCCTCTGTCTTCTATGACTGAGCCAGTTCTGTATCCATCTTGCCAGCTCACCTCTGATCCCATGTGACTTCACCTTTTGCACCAGTCTGCCATGCGGGACCTTGTCGAAGGCTTTACTGAAGTCCATATAGACAACATCCACCGCCCTTCCCTCATCAATCATCTTCGTCACTTCCTCAAAAAACTCAATCAAATTAGTAAGACACGACCTCCCCGTCACAAAACCATGCTGTCTCTCGCTAATAAGAGCAATAGTAATAGGGGATTCTATAGTCAGGGGAACAAATAGGCGCAACTGTGGCCGTCAACGTGACTCCAGGATGGTGTGTTGCCTCCCTGGTGCCAGGGTCCGGGATGTCACTGAACGGCTGCAGGGCATCCTGAAGGGGGAGGATGATAAGGCAGAGGTCATGGTACATGTTGGTACCAATGGCATAGGTAGAAGGAGGGATGAGGTCTTGCATCAAGAATTCAGGGAGTTAGGCAGTAGACTAAAAAGCAGGACCTCTCGGGTTGTAATCTCTGGATTACTCCCAGTGCCACGTGCTAGCGAGTATTGAAATAGGAGAATAGCACAGATGAATGCATGGCTTAAGACTTGGTGCAGGAGGGAGGGTTTTAGATTCCTAGACCACTGGGACCGTTTCTGGGGAAGGTGGGACCTGTACAAGCGGGACGGTCTACATCTGAACCAGAGGGGGACTAACATCCTTGCTGGCGGGTTTGCTATTGCTGTTGGGAGGAGTTTAAACTAATTTGGCAGGGGGAGGGGACGCAGACTCCTAGCAGAATAGGGACACAGCTAAACACAGGAAAGCAAACAAGTTGGAGGGAAGACAGCGGAAGTAAGTTTCAAGGGCGTAAGACCAGGATGGATGGCCTCTACTTTAATGCCAGGAGTATTACAGGTAAAACGGATGAGTTAAGGGCAACGATTGACATGTGGAATTGTGATATAGTAACCATCACGGAGACATGTTTGTGGGAGGGGCAGGATTGGCAGCTCAATATCCCGGGATATAGAATCTTCAGGCGAGACAGAGGAGGGGGCATTGCAATATTAGTTAAGGAGTCAGTTACTGCAGTAAGAAGAGATGATATCTTGAAGGGGGCATCAAATGAAGCTTTATGGGTAGAGTTTAGGAATAAACAAAACAAGGACAGCCATATTGCTAGGTGTTTATTATAGACTCCCAGATAGTCAGCAGGAAACTGAGGAGCAAATATATGCGCAATTCGCAGAGGTGTGTAAAAATAATAATAGGGTAATTATATTAGGCGATTTCAACTTTCCCAACATTAATTGGGATAGTCATCGTGTTAAGGGCTTAGATGGAATGGAGTTCTTAAAATGTATACAGGAGAACGTTTTAGCTCAATATGTAGAGGATCCAACAAGGGAGGGTGCAGTGCTGGACCTAATTCTGGGGAATGAAGCCGGACAGGTGGATGATGTGTTGGTGGGGGAACATTTTGTTGTTAGCGACCACAACATGGTACAATTTAAGCTTGTTATGGAGAAAGAAATAGACAAGTTGCAAAAAAAGGTTTTGGATTGGGGGAGAGCCAATTTTAGTAAAATAAGGCAGCATCTGGCCAAGGTCGACTGGAAAGAGTTACTTGTCAGGAAATCTACAGAAGAGCAGTAGGGGGCATTCAAAAAGAAAATGTGGAGGGTACAGGCCCAACATGTTCCCTCTCGGGTAATAGGTAGGAGCAACAAGCCCAGAGAACCATGGATAACCAGAAACATTCAGGGTACGATGAGAAGGAAAAGAGAGTCTTTTAGCAAATAAAAGGAGACAAATCAATGGAAGCATTAGTGGAGTACAGAAAGTGTAGGATGGAGCTTAAGAAAGCAATTGGGAGAGCAAAGAGGAGATATGAGAAAGCTCTGGCTGGTAAAAGTAGGGAAAATCCCAAGATATTCTATAAGTATATCAATGGAAAGAGGATAATCAGGGAAAGAGTAGGACCCTTTAGGGACCAAGAGGGAAATCTGTGGGTGGAGCCAGAGGACATTGGTAGGGTGTTGAACGAATACTTCACATCTGTCTTCACCCAAGAGAATGAGGATGTAGATATGGAACTCAGAGAGAGAGACTGTGAGGTTCTTGAGCAAATTGTCAAAGGGAGTGACAAGGTATTGGAGGTTTTGGCAGGCTTAAAAGTGGACAAATCTCCAGGTCCGGACGATTTGTGTCCCAGGTGAGTTACCATTCACCAGAAACTGAGCTGGAGTAGCCATATAAATACCGTGGCCACAAGAGCAGGTCAGAGGCTCGGAATCCTGTGGCGAGTAACTCACCTCCTGACTCCCCAAAGCTTGTCCACCATCTACAAAGCACAAGTCAGGAGTATGATGGAATACTCTATTTTACATCGAATAGCAAGACTCTTTCGATGACCTCAATGTGTTGACATCACCAAACCTAAAGCAAGTAGAGCTTTTATACTCCCTAACTTATATTCCTTGCATCGATCCTCACTACTGAGTGAATCAAAATAACTCTTTAACTAATCTGTTCCACATAGTGTAGATGTGCAAGCACTATCTAAAACGGCACAGTTGAACAAGTCCATAACTAACGCATTCATCACAGGACTAAAACTCATTATGACTAGTGCGATTCATTTTGATTCATCATTGTCTTCATTTTCTGCCTCAGACTTTTCTGTGTCATGTGTCATTTTGAGAACCTGGCCTTTCCACTTTGGGCAATTCATTGCATAATAATACTTCGAGTCACACCTGAAGCTCCTATTAACTGTTCAGTGGGCATTCCTGGGATTCATGTGCCTATTATTGCTGTTCCAATTCTGTCTTCTGCTGTAATAGCCAAATCTGCTCAAGATGCTTCCATCCTCATTCCACCTGTCTGTAACCGTTCCATCATACTGAAACCTGCGTCCAGTATCTGGACCATTTCGAAATCTGGCAATCATTGAGTCCTCTATTCTGTCACCACGGAATGTCCTATTTGTGCCACCAAGGCAGCAGGGAATGACTGTTTCCCCAGGAATTGTTTCAAGGCAGCAGAATCTGATCTGGTAGGGAGTCTTCACCAAGAACCAAACGCCAGTTCGAACCAGGAGCCTGTCCCTATGTGACACTTCAGCACAATCCAGCTATTTAAATACTCGCACTGAACCAAGGATCTCTAAATTGAATTTCCTCAATCTTCTGTGCAGTCTGTTAAAGTCCATGATATATTCCTCCATTGAATAATCATCTGTTTTACGAACCTATCAAAGTTTTACCTGCCTCATGTGAATTTAACAGATCATCTTTCTGGTAAATATCATCCACGAACTTTCATGGAAAGTTCAAACGTTCATCACTATCTAACTTATGGGCATCCAGTTTTCACAAAATACTTTATTTCTGATTTTACTTTTAGTAGGAAGCGTCACTGTCAAGGCGATACCTTGTTGCCTCTTTGTTAGGGACATATCCCGTGTCTACATATCACTTAATCCTTCCAATGGCTATATGGCTCAAGATTCCAAGAACATTGAAGGGTAATCATACCCTGATAATTTACACTTGCTTTCTGCCATTTCTCACAATGGCTACTAGGATTGTAGTCTTCTGTCTGAATTTTCTTCTTAGTTTCCTACCTACGCCTATAGGCAAATATTGTCTTCTGTCATGTTATATTCCAGAAAGCCAGTTGGTGAAGGATAGTACTGGAGCCAATCTTTGCGCAGTCTATAATATTTATTTACAATGTGAAACATTACAAGCATACCCCTTCTAACTCAACTACACCACAGTTTCAGTAAATGTCTCCTTATATATGCTCAAGTCAAACCCTAATTAATGCCCTCCTCCTGCGTATAATTTAACACCATTGATATAAAATTAACAATGAACCTTGGTCCGTCCTTCTGCTGAATGAGCCTTGGCCTTTGCCCTGCATTGTGCCTCTTGGCCCTTTCCTTTGCGGAGTGAACCTTGGCCTTTACTCTGCAATGTACACATTGGCCTTTTCCTCTGCAGACTGAACCTTGGCCCTCTCCTGTTCTGTGTTAATGTTGGCCCTTCCCTCTGCAGAGTCAACCTGAGCCATGTCAGACATAGCTCAGCTGTTGACACTCTTGCCTCTTGAGTCAGAAGTTTGTGCGTTTAAGTTCAACTCCAGAGACTTGAGCAGAAAAACCTAGGGTGACACTCCAATACAATACTGTCAGAGGTGCCATCTTTTGAATGAGACATTAAATCGGGACCTCGTATGCCCTCTCAGGTGGACTTATAAGACCCCTTGGCACTATTTTGAAGAAGAGCAGGGCAGTTACGTCTGGTATCATGGACAATATTTATCCCTCAATCATCGAGTCATCATGGCACAGAAGGAGGCTATTCGACCCATCAAGTCATAGAATGATAGAAAGTTTAAGGCACAGAGAGAGGCCACTTGGCCCATCATGTCTGTGCCGGCTGAAAACGATCCGCCTATTCTAATCCCACCTTCCAACATTTGGTCTGTAACCCTGCAGATTACAGTACTTGAGGTGCATATCCAGACTCCTTTTGAATGAGTTGAGGGTCCATGCTGGACAACATCACTAAAACATTAGCTTGTCATTATCACACTGCTGTTTTGTGGGATCTTGCTATGCACAAAGAGGCTACTGCTTTTCCTACATCACAACAGCGACTGCACTTCAAAAGTATTTCATTGGTTGTAAAGTGCTTTGGGACATCCCAATGTCATGAAAGCCTTTCAAGTCTTTCCTTTTGACTCTTCCCTTTGCAGGGTGAACTCTATCCCTTCTACAGTATGGCCATGAACTTTTCCTCCATAGAGTGAAGCTTGGCCTTTCTGCAGTGTGAATCTTGGCCCTCCCTCCTCGCTCTGGCACCCTGTCCTTTGATGCTGCTAACGTTGATGCAGCTGGTGTCGCAAACTATGTGGTATTAAGGGTTCAGACTGCACATCATCACTGCTGGGCAAGGAATGTAATGATCGCAAAGATAACAACAGATCAGAGAGGCCATTCAGCCCATCTTGTGTCTAGCTGATCCTCAAATGACTGCAGAGTTTTTGTCTCTACTGCCCAGACATTAATGACTGTGGGAAGAAGTATTTACTGACCTCAGTCTTGAATTTGCTTTTAGTTTGTAATGTGTCTCCTTGTCCTGCAGTCTGAGGCTAACTTGAAATTGTGTTTGCAATTCCACTTAATATCATAAGGTTCTGTCTCATTTGCCTCCCTTCATGGTTGAACAGTGTGATTATTTCTAACCTTTTGGTCCTCTATGGATCAGCCTCAAGCTCTTTACTGTACCGTTTCCAGGGAGTGAACCTAAATGGTTCTGGTCCAACAAGTACAAGGCATTACTGGATCGAATTCTAAGAAAGAAAGTGGGCAAAATACAGAATGTAAAGTTGGGGAGCATGTAGGAAAAGCAACCATAAGACCCTAAGAATTAGGAGCAGGATTAGGCCATACGGCCTTTTGATCTTGGGCTTCCAGCCCACTCCCCATATCCCTTAATTCCCTGAGAGACCAAAATTCTGTCTATCCCAGCCTTAAATGTATTCAACGATGCAGTATCCACAACCCTCTCAGAATTCCAAAGATTCACAACCCTCTGAGTGAAGTAATTTCTCTTCATCTCAGTGCTGAATGATTATACCCTTCTCCTGAGACTGCACACTCGGCTGTGGGGGGGGTGTGGAGGGGCGGCATAAAATTCCAGCCCTCATGTTTTATATTCCCCAGCCAGCGGAAACAACCCCTCAGTGTCTCCACTGCCAAGGCCTTTCAGAATCTTCTAAGTTTCAATGAGATCACCTCTCATTCTTCTAAACTCCGGAGAATATAGGCCCAATTTACTCTGCTTCTCATCATAGGACAACCCTTTTATTCCAGGGATCAATCTAGTGTACCTTGACTGTACCGCCTCCAATGCAAGTATATTCTTCCTTAAATATGGAGACCAATACTGCACACAATATTCCAGATGAGATTCTGTGTTACTTGTATGAGTACACCCAAGTCTCTCTGAACATCAACATTTCCAAGTTTCACACCTTTTAAAAACTATTCTGCTCTTCTATTCTTACAACCAAAGTGAATAAAGTCACACTTACCCACATTATACTCCATCTGCCACCTTGTTGCCCACTTCCTTAACCTGCTCTATATCTCTTTGCAGCCTGTGCCCTCCTCACAGCTTACATTCCCACCATAAGATAGGTTAAATATAGAAAAAGAGAAGGAACAATTAAAAATAAAGGTACCTGACTGAGAGGAATGGCCAATTTCAATGAGATAAAAAGGAGACCAACCGAGATAAACCAAAAGGAAAAATTGACAAATATTACAGTATCACAAGTAATGGGAAATATTCATCTGGGAGATGATTCAGATACAGACTAGGCACATTCCCACAGGGTGTAAAAGTGGTGCATCAAAATCTGGAGCTCCTTGGATTAGTAATGAAATTAAAATGTAATCAAAAAAGGCAAATAATAAACCTAGTGCCATTAATATACAAGAAAAACAAGGCAAATATGGAGGGCAAGCAAAAAAAAATTAGGATGAGGGTGCTTAGTAAGAAAGACTGGCAAAGGAGTTAATAGTAAAGGAAACAATAAGAGATTTTCTAAACACCTTAAAGGAATAGTTAACGGGTGGGTTGATTAAAAATGAAAAACAATATTTTACGGAGTTTGAAGAAATGGAAAATACTAAATGGAGACTTTAGGAATGGAACTGGTGGGGGTGGATGGGGATGCAGTTTTGTGTTTGGGAAACCCGGAAGAGCAGGTTGTCCTCAGCTGCTGCCGAATTTAACACCAGGACCCGATTAACATTTTGGCCACAGCCAAGGAGCGGAGAGCAGGGAGGGAGGGATCAGAAGGGGGAGGGAGATCAGAGGCCAGTGTGGGAGAGATTGGATCAGATGTTGGGGAGTTCAGAAGTGTCAGGAGAGATAAGAGGCTGGTATGGGGAAGATCAGAGGCAGGTGCAGGGGTGATCAGAAGGGTGGAGGAGGGTTGTGCAGCGGAGGCTGGGAAGGATCAGAAAGACCAGGCTGGTGGAACATTGAGACTTGGGGTGGTTTGGAGGGTGGGGGGGGGGGGCAAGGTGGAGATCCTATCACAGAGGTCCTAGCACACAGGGGACTGGCGATTGTGGTTGGGAGAGGGGGCAAGCAAGTTAGCTTTGTGGCTGGGTTGAAGCACTCCAGCTCCTTTCAAATCATAGCCTAGGCCCCCATTATTTGTTTCTTTCATTGTTGGTATTGATTCTGCTATTCCCATTAAAATCTCCTCTACCTTTATTTTGCTTCTTTACTTGTTCCATTACCATCTTCTTTTGCCTTGTGCCATCATCCCTTTTGTCATCTAATCTCTTCTGCCTTCCACCCTATCACTGACCTTCCTTTTTCTTCAAAAGTAAAATACTGCAGATGCTGGACTCTGTTCTGACGAAAGGTTGTCCACCTGAAACATTAAGTGTACCTCTCTCCACAGATGCTGCCTGACCTATTGAGTATTTACAGCATTTTTTGTTTTTATTTCTATCTCCCCTTCACTGATGCTGTGTTGTCAAACTTTTTGTCCAATTTCTTGGATGAGCCACAATTTCTTCCAGCTAAGCATTGCAAAGACCAACACCATTGTCTTCAGCCTCCATCAGAAACTCCATACACTTAGCACCAAATCCATCCTCCTCAGCCACTGTCTCAGGTTGAATCAGATTGTACATACCTGCGGTGTCCAATTCAACCCCAAGCTGAGCTTCTGACCTTATATCCTCTCCCATCACAAAGATACCTACTTCCATCTCTGTAACATTGACTGCCTCAACCCCTATCTCAGCAAATCTGATGGTGACATCCTCATCCATGACTTTTTCGAGTCATAGAGTTGTACAGCACAGAAACAGGTCCTTCGACCCATCGTGTCTGTGCTGGCCATCCAGCACCCAACTGTTCTAAACCCATATTCCTGCACTTGGCCCATAGCCTTGTATGCTATGGCGTTTCAAGTGCTCATCGAAATACTTAAATGTTGTGAGGGTTCCTGCCTCTACCGCCTCTTCAGGCAGTGCATTCCAGATTCCAACCACCCGCTGGGTGAAAAATTTTTTCCACAAATCCCCGCTAAACCTCCTACCCCTTACCCTATACCTATACCCCCTGGTTCTTGACCCCTCCGCTAAGGGAAAAAGTTTCTTACTACCTAACCTATCAATGCCCCTCATAATCTTGTACACCTCAATCATGCCCCCTCCTCAGCCTTCTCTGCTCCAAGGAAAACAACCCTAGCCTTTCCAGTCTCTCTCCATAGCTGAAATGCTCCAGCCCAAGCAACATCCTGGTGATTCTCCTCTACACCCTCTCCAGTGCAATCGCATCCTTCCTATAGTGTGGTGACCAGAACTGTACACAGTACTCCAGCTGTGGCCTAACTTGGCCAGCCCCTTATTCTGTTCCCTCATTCAAAAATCTGCCCAGGTTCTGTCACACAAATCCTATTCAGCCATCACTCCTGTTCACACTGACCTACATGGCCCTATATCTCAAATGTAAAATGGTTAAATCCTCTCATGACTTCATCCCATCCTATTCCTGTTAACTCCTTCAGCCCAGTAATCTTTTTCTTCAACCCCACTGAACTCTCCATTCCTTTGAATTTGGACTCTTTTGTCTTCTCCCCTCTTTTTACCACTCCGTTGGTGGTCATGCTTCACTGACTAGGCCTCACATCCTGCAGTTCCATGCCTAAATCCCTCCATCTCACTCGTCCTTCTGATAACCCACCTCATTGACCAAATCTTTGGTCGCCCTTCCTAATAGCTCCTTCTTTGGCTTGGTTGCCATTTTTGTCTGATTGCACCACTGAAATATCATAGGAGCTTTTTCTACATTAAAGATATTATATAAGTGTAAGTTGTTGTATTCTGTCCTTATTTTTGCATGCAGGTTCCGCAAGCACACATTGGGACAGTACAGAACCGGCCAAATAGTTTGCAGATCCAAGGATTTCCCTTTCATCAGAGAAACCCCCCACTTCCTGGGAAGATTCAGTAAGTACTGTTCCTAGATTTGGACCTTATTGTCAGTTCATTAGCAAATGTCTTGAGTCCCGTGGTGTTGCTCACTTTCTCAGTGTCACTCTTGTTTTTTATTGAGTTGTCTCTGTCCATCACATTGAGAGAACTGGGAGAAAAAGACCACATCCAGTACTCAGAGAGGGTTTTAAAAAATCAAGTATGTATCTGGTTATGGTGGAGGCAGAACCATGCTGCAGCCTCTGTATATTATCTTTGTTTTTTTTTCATTCGTTCGTGGGATGTGGGTGTCGCTAACTAGGCCAACATTTATTGCCCATCCCTAATTGCCCTTGAGAAGATGGTGGTGAGCTGTCTTGAACTGCTGAAGTCCATGTGGGGTAGGTACACCAACAGTGCTGTTAGGAAGGGAGTTCCAGGATTTTGACCCAGCGACAGTGAAGGAACGGCGATATAGTTCCAAGTCAGGATGGCGTGTGGCTTGGAGGGGAACTTGCAGGTGGTGATGTTCCCATGCATCTGCTGCGCTTGTCCATCTAGATGGTAGAGGCTGCGGACTTCGAAGATGCTGTCGAAGGAGCCTTAGTGAGTTGCTGCAGTGCATCTTGTAGATGGTACACACTGCTGCTACTGTGCATCAATGGTGGAGGGAGTGAGTGTTTGTGGATGAGGTGCCAGTCAAGCGGACTGCTTTGTCCTGGATGGTGTCGAGCTTCTTGAGTGTTGTTGGAGCTGCACCCATCCAGGCAAGTGGAGAGTGTTCCATCACACTCCTGACTTGTGCCTTGTAGATGGTGGACAGGCATTGGGGAGACAGGAGGTGCGGGATTCCTAGCCTCTGACCTTCTCTTGTAGCCACAGCATTTATGTGGCTGGTCCAGTTCAGTTTCTGGTCAATGGTCACCCCCAGGATGTTGATAGTGGGGGATTCAGCGATGATAATGCCATTGAACATCAAGGGAAGATGCTTAGATTCTCTCTTATTTGAGATGGTCATTGCCTGACACTTGTGTGGCACGAATGTTACTTGCCACTTATCAGCCCAAGCCTGGATGTTGTCCTGGTCTTGCTACATCTGGCCATGGCTGCTTCAGTATCTGAGGAGTCACGAATGGCACTGAACATTGTGCAATCATCAGCGAACATCCCCACTTCTGACCTTATGATGGAGAGAAGGTCATTGATAAAGCAGCTGAAGATGGTTGGGCCTAGGACACTACCCTGAGGAACTCCTGCGGTGATGTCCTGGAACTGAGATGATTGACCGCCAACAACTACAACCATCTTCCTTTGCGCTCGGTTTGACTTCAACCAGCGGAGAGTTTCCCCCTGATTCCCATTGACTCCAGTTTTGCTGGGGCTCCTTGATGTCAAGGGCAGTCACCTCTGGTGTTCAGTTCTTTTGTCCATGTTTGGACCAAGGCTGTAATGAGGCCAGAAGCTGAGTGGCACTGGCGGAACCCAAACTGAGCGTCAGTGAGCAGGTTATTTCTGAGCAAGTGCCACTTGATAGCAATGTCGACAACCCCTTCCGTCGGTTTGCTGCTGATCGGGAGTAGACAGATAGGGCAGTAATTGGTTGGGTTGGATTTGTCCTGCTTTTTGTGTACAGGACATACCTAGGCAATTTTCCACGTTGCTGGGTAGATGCCAGTGTTGTAGCTGAACTAGAACAGTTTAGAGTTGTTTGGCAGAATTCCCGTAACCTGGGATGGAAAATATCTCCAGCTGATTGCTTGAGGCATTGCTCATGGTGAGTTGGACAACACACTGTTTTATAATGGTAGGAGTGTTATGTAATAGACACGATGATTTATAGTCATGCCCTGGGGTTTGTACCTCCTGAGTGGCCTTGATTGTGATATTTACAGATCAAAACCCCAGGGAGCCAGGGAGGGTTGGGGGGGGGAGTGAGGTACTGCTGGGGACATGGAGACCCTGCTGAATTTAACAGAAGGCCCCATTGTATTTTCTAACCACCTGGCAGCCAGGCAGATTGACAGGCTACTTGGCTGCCAGGCAGGAAAACCCCAATGGCAATTCAGAGAGCCCGGCAACGCGAGAGAGAGGGATCAGAGAATGGGAGGAAATTGCCAATCTCGGCAGCAAGAATTGGCTGCGATTGGCAGAAGAGAAGACGACGGCTTTCTTGAGTGGCCAGGGAGCAGCATTCCCGATCCTCCTGGCCCACCAGGAGTGCTATTAAAAGCACAAACCTGCTGGAGCCTGGCAGCTTTCACCTCCATTATGATGGGCTTCCTGAGCCGTGGGAAACATTGTCTGCAGTAGTTAAATTTAAATCAGGCTCCCAGTTGCACTGTGGGTGCCTGAATTAAATATAATGAAATGTCCTGCCTTTCTAAAATGGCACACATGCACATCATACAACTGATTGCCATATAAATGGCAGGTGTGTTTGCAGCAGATTGGGGATGTGTTATCTGATTTTTAATTATTAACCCCCCCCCCCCCCCCCACACTGCCCCCGACTCTCTGCCACCTGTCAAAATTGGGCAGGGATGAAGGGGGTGTTGGTTGGAGGTAAATATCAAGGCTGTAGAATCATATAGTACAGAAGGAGGCCACGTGATTAGTTGTCTATGCCGGTTCTTTGAAAGAGCTTTCCAATTCATCCCACTCAACTGCACTTTCCCCATAACCCTGCAAATTTCTCCTTTTCAAGCATTTATCCAGTTCCTGTTTGAAAGTTGCTTTTGAGGCTGCTTCCACGACCTTTTTAAGGTAATGCATTCCAAATCGTAACAACTCACTACATTGTAGCAATGATCAGATAAGTATTTAGTGATGTTGGTTGAGTGTTTAATATTGCCCAGGACACTGGGGAGAAGTCCACTGCTGTTTTTCAAAGTAGTGTACTAGGATATTTTCAGAACATAAAAAAAGGAGGCCATTTAGCCCCTCGGGCCTGTTCTGCCATGCAGTGAAATTGCGGCTGATTTGTGATCTAACTCCACATACCTCCATTCCCATTAGCGATAAAGAAAAGCTGTTCCCATTAGCTGATGGTAAAAGGACCAGGAGACACAGATTTAAGGTTTTGGGCAAGAGATCCAGGGGGTTGTGAGGAAGAACTTTTTTATGCAGCGAGCGGTAATGACGTGGAACTCGCTGCCTAAGCGGAGATGATGAATGATTTCAAAAAAGGAAATTGGATGGACACTTGAGGGAAATATTTACAGGGC
This sequence comes from Heterodontus francisci, assembly GCF_036365525.1. NCBI lineage: Eukaryota > Metazoa > Chordata > Chondrichthyes > Heterodontiformes > Heterodontidae > Heterodontus > Heterodontus francisci. The sequence goes on along the minus strand of NC_090412.1, from coordinate 29,826,303 downwards.
TATGGAGATAGAGCCGGGGAATGGGACTGATTGGATTGCTCTGCAGAGAACTGGCATGGACACAATAGGCCTAATGGCCCCCTTCTGTGCTATTATGACTCTGTGTCCCGTATCTGCCGGCTGAAAAAGAGCTATCCAACCTTATCCCACCTGCCAGCTCTTGCTACGTAGCCCTGTAGGTTACGGCACTTTAGTGCATATCCAAGTTATATCCTTATTTATAGACTCTAGTAATTTCCTGATAACAGATATGAGGCTAACTGGTCTATAATTCCCAGATTTCCCTCTCTCACCTGTTATACTCCAGAAAGCCAAGCGGTGAAGGATAGAACTGGAGTTAATCTATACACACTTTTATAAGCATTTATTTACAGAGTTACAAATTACGCGCATGCACCTCCTAACCCAACAACCACCGTTTCAGTCTGTTCCTTTTTATCGGAGCACAAGTGAATCCCTAGTTAATACCCAGCACCTGCATACATTAAAAGCAACTGATATACAATTAATTGATCCCTTCTGTCTCTTTAAACAAAAGGTAGACTTTATATGTACAAAATTTCAAAACATATTCAATCAAAGACCTCCATATTCCGTACAAAGCATTACATTGTGGGATGCACCTCCTCTTCAACACTTAATAATTTCTTCACATATGCATTTCTTTTTGTAAAACAATCCAACAGTTGATAACTTGCATCCACCCATTTAATTATGGCTGCATTTCCTGACAACGCAGCTACTTGGTGGCGCAGTACTGGCACATGCACTGTCACTGTTTGTGACATCTCAGGCAGCTGCCAGTAATAAAGATGGTGCTGCTCAATTTGACACAAAAATGAATTAAACCTAACCCCCCTTTAGTGACTGCAATCGCTGCCACCATCCCAGCCCCAACAGTACCCTGCTCCCTTTCGCCATTGCTGTTTCTCTTCACTGCTCCCTCTGGCGACTATCTGCTCGCCGCTCACTCTTGGCCTCACCGCTTCTGCCACCCTGCTCGTGCTTGCTCCCTGCCGTGCTGTCTGGAGCGAGCAGCCGAATCAGCAAGGTGGGAAGCGGCGAGGCGAGGTGGGGAGAGAGCAGCCGAGGGGGAGAAGCGACACTGCAGGGAGCGAGTGGCCGAAGCAGCAAGGGGGGGAGCGAGTGGCCGAAGCAGCGAGGTGGGGAGCGAGGGGCCGAAGCAGCGAGGTGGGGAACGAGCGGCCAAAGCAGCGAGGGGGGGAGCGAGCGGCCAAAGCAGCGAGGGGGGGAGCGAGCGGCCAAAGCAGCGAGGTGGGGAGCGAGGGGCCGAAGCAGCGAGGTGGGGAACACGTGGCCGAAGCAGTGAGGTGGGGAGCGAGCGGCCGAGGGGGGGGGACGCGGCATTGCAGGGAGTCAGCGACCGAAGCAGTGAGGTGGGGAGCGAGCGGCCGAGGGGGGGGGGACGCGGCATTGCAGGGAGTCAGTGACTGAAGCAGCGAGGTGGGGAGCGAGTGACTGAAGCAGCGAGGTGAGGAGCGAGTGGCCGAGGGGGGGGGGGGACGCGGCATTGCAGGGAGTCAGTGACTGAAGCAGCGAGGTGAGGAGCGAGGGGCCGAAGCAGCGAGGTGAGGAGCGAGCGGCCGAGGGGGGGGGGATGCGGCATTGCAGGGAGTCAGTGACTGAAGCAGCGAGGTGAGGAGCGAGGGGCCGAAGCAGCGAGGTGAGGAGCGAGCGGCCGAGGGGGGGGGGGACGTGGCATTGCAGGGAGTCAGTGACTGAAGCAGCGAGGTGGGGAGCAAGTGGCCGAAGCAGCGAGGTGGGGAGCGAGTGGCTGAAGCAGCGAGGTGGGGAGCGAGGGGCCGAAGCAGCGAGGTGAGGAGCGAGGGGCCGAAGCAGCGAGGTGGGGAGCGAGGGGCCGAGGGGGGGGGGGGACGCGGCATTGCAGGGAGTCAGTGACTGAAGCATCGAGGTGGGGAGCGAGTGGCCGAAGCAGCGAGGTGGGGAGCGAGGGGCCGAAGCAGCGAGGTGAGGAGCGAGGGGCCGAAGCAGCAAAGTGGGGAGCGAGGGGCCGAAGCAGCGAGGTGGGGAGCGAGTAGCCTAAGCAGCGAGGTGGGGAGCGAGGGGCCGAAGCAGCGAGGTGGGGAGCGAGTGGCCGAAGCAGCGAGGTGGAGAGCGAGTGGCCGAAGCAGCGAGGTGGGGAGCGAGTGGCCTAAGCAGCGAGGTGGGGAGCGAGTGGCCTAAGCAGCGAGGTGAGGAGCGAGGGGCCGAAGCAGCGAGGTGGGGAGCGAGTGGCCTAAGCAGCGAGGTGGGGAGCGAGTGGCCTAAGCAGCGAGGTGAGGAGCGAGGGGCCAAAGCAGCGAGGTGGGGAGTCAGCGGCCGAGGAGGGGGGGGACGCGGCATTGCAGGGAGTCAGTGACTGAAGCAGCGAGGTGGGGAGCGAGTGGCCAAAGCAGCGAGGTGGGGAGCGAGGGGCCGAAGCAGCGAGGTGGGGAGCGAGTGGCCAAAGCAGCGAGGTGGGGAGCGAGCGGCCGAGGAGGGGGGGGACGCGGCATTGCAGGGAGTCAGTGGCCAAAGCAGCGAGGTGGGGAGCGAGTGACTGAAGCAGCGAGGTGGGGAGCGAGTGGCTGAAGCAGCGAGGCGGGGAGCGAGTGGCTGAAGCAGCGAGGTGGGGAGCGAGTGGCTGAAGCAGCGAGGTGGGGAACGAGTGGCTGAAGCAGCGAGGTGGGGAGCGAGGGGCCGAAGCAGCGAGGTGGGGAGCGAGAGGCTGAAGCAGCGAGGTGGGGAGCGAGAGGCTGAAGCAGCGAGGTGGGGAACGAGTGGCTGAAGCAGCGAGGGGGGGAGCGAGGGGCCGAAGCAGCGAGGTGGGGAGCGAGGGGCCGAAGCAGCGAGGTGGGGAACGAGAGGCTGAAGCAGCGAGGTGGGGAGCGAGAGGCTGAAGCAGCGAGGTGGGGAGGAGTGGCTGAAGCAGCGAGGTGGGGAACGAGTGGCTGAAGCAGCGAGGTGGGGAGCGAGTGGCTGAAGCAGCGAGGTGGGGAACGAGTGGCTGAAGCAGCGAGGTGGGGAGCGAGTGGCTGAAGCAGCGAGGTGGGGAACGAGTGGCTGAAGCAGCGAGGTGGGGAACGAGTGGCTGAAGCAGCGAGGGGGGGAGCGAGTGGCTGAAGCAGCGAGGGGGGGAGCGAGTGGCTGAAGCAGCGAGGTGGGGAGCGAGGGGCCGAAGCAGCGAGGTGGGGAGCGAGAGGCTGAAGCAGTGAGGTGGGGAGCGAGTGGCTGAAGCAGTGAGGTGGGGAGCGAGTGGCTGAACCCTCATCACAAAACACATGAGCATTTGAGGTACAAAGTGCTTGTTTATTTCTATCAGCCGCTCAGAAATCGAGATTTTGCAGTTAGTTCCAATTAATCGTGAGGAATGAACCTAAACAGTTTGATTGCCTGTTTGATAAGCTACTGTAATACCGTCACGACCTTACAAGGATTTTCTATTCCCAATGACCCTCTCTTTTATAGTAGACTGAAGCTCCTGAATTGAGGTCCAATATGATGCCTCAGTACTCTCCAAATTTGCTCTGAGACATCAGCCTAGAGGAAAGCCTGTCTCCCTACATGCAAAGCATTCAAATGTGAAGAAAAAATTGATCTAATTGTAGTAGCTTCCAGAGCAGGAGGACTCTCGCAGATGCAGCTATCCATGACGGTATTGATAGGAATGATGAACCCAAACAAATTATCCTGATCACAAAAAGTTTTAGTCCTGTGATGAAAGTGTTAATCGCACACTCCGAGAACTGTGCATTTATCTTTCTCCTCTTGCTCAGAATTTTCCTTGTCATGTGTCATTTCAAGGATCCTGCCTTTTTGCTTTGGGCAGTTCACAGCATAGTAATACTTTGAGTCACACCTGCAGCATCTATTAACTGTTCCTTGGGCATTCCTGGGACTCTTTCGCCTATTGATGCTGTTCCAATTTTGTCTCCTGCTGTAATAGCCAGATCTGCTAAAGGTGTTTTCATCTCATTCTACGTGCCTTTAATCCTTCTGTCATATTGACTCCTACGTCCGGTATCAGGACTGTTTTGAAATCTGGCAAATATCGAGTCTTCTATTCTTTGTTTCACTGTGGAATGTCACATTTGTTCCATGCGGGCTGAAGGAAATGACTGTTACCCCAGGATTTTTTTAATGCAGCAGACATCTAATCCAACAGAGTCTCCTCCTCTGAGAACTAAACACCAGTTGGAACCAATTGCCAGTCCATATGAGACACCTTTGTGCAATCCAGTAATTTAAAATGCCAGCACCTATTCAGGGTTCCCTAAATTGTACTTTGGCAACCTTTTATACAGTCTGTTGAAGTTCATGATATATGGAATGACCATCAGTTTTCCGAAATCTATCAAAATCTGAATCTGCCTCGAAGGCATTTAATAGAACATCTTTCTTGTAAATTTCATTCAAGAACTCTAATAGACAGTCCAAACCTTCATTACTATCCAACAGACGGGCATCCGACTCACAGAAATGACAACGCTAAGGAAATACCTTGTTTTCTCTTTATTAGCTCGTAACCCATGTCCACCTTGCACTTCATTCTTCCAGTGGTCATATCAAATATCAGAGGGTAGTTGCTTTTCCACAATGGTCACTAGAATTTTAGTTTTATGTCTGAAAAATTTTTCATGGTTTCCAACCTTCACCTTTCGGTAATCATTCTCTGCTACCAACTTCTACTCCATGAAGTCAGGCAGTGAAAGCAGAACTGGAGCCTAAATCTTTACACACTTTTATAAGCTTTTATTTGCAGAGTTTTAATCTGTTTCTATTTCTAGGAGCACAAGTGAATCCCCAGTTAATGCCCCTAGCTGCGTAAATTAAACACTCAATTTATGTACAATTAACAACAATTTCCCTTTCATAAATCCATGTTGACTCTGCTGAATCGTTATGATTTTCTAAGTGCCCTGTTAACACATCGCTAATAATAGATTCTAGCATTTTCCCTACTACTGATGTCAGGGTAACTGGCCTGCAGTTCCCTGTTTTCTCTCTCCCATCTTTCTTGACTAGTAGGGTTACATTTGCTACCTTCTAATGCACGAGATCCATGCAAGAATCTAGGAATTCTGGAAGATCAAAACCAATGCATCCACTATCTCTGTAGCCACCTCTTTTAAAACCCAAGGATGTATGCCATCAGGTCCAACAATTGCCTCCTGTGATGGGATTTGAACTCACCACCTCCAGTTTATTAGTCTAGTGCCATGACTTTTACACTATTTCGGCCACCAAAGCTGAATCCTGGAAGGATGCTTTTCACAGCCCTGGTCTTGCTGTAGCCATTCCTACCCTTAGTAGCAGTATAGCTTTAAGTTGGTCAGTGTAATATTGTACTATTGTAACACAACGTCAGATGGTTGTACTAGTGCTGCTTACAGTCCCAAAGGGAAAGCACTCCCAATGTCATATAGCCAATATCATATTAGGAGCCTCATAGTATTTTATATAATCATTATTCAAATTTGGAGGGAGATTCTGAGTAAAAATCCTGTACTTAAAATGTTTCACCTCTTCAGGCAAGATTGATAAAACGTTTTAAATGCAAAATTTGTACACCTGGCCCAGCATGGATTTTTAAGACCCAGCATGCCTTTAAGACCCAGAATTCGCTTTTTATTTTGGCTGCATTTGCTAACAATGCTACCACTAGGGGGCGCTGCTGTGGCACATGCGCAAATGCAGCATGTGCCACTAACACGTCACAGACTGCGACTTTAGGCAGCTGCCAGGACTGAAGATGGCGCTGCTCAAATAATCACACGGAGGCAACATAACAAACACATGTCAGCACACAATGGCGGAGTGAGACAGCGAACGAGCGTGCCGGGGCGTGGGGAGGGGGGTGGTGTGGACCAGGCCTGGTAGGAGTGGAGCGGCTGGCGAGTGGGCGACCGAACGGCCCGATGATGGAGGGGAGCGGTGCGGGCCTGGGGGGAGCGGAGTGGCCGGCGAGTGGGCGAACGAACGGCCCAGTGACGGAGGGGAGCGGAGCGGCCAGCGAGTGGGCGAGCGAAAGGGCTGGTGATGGAGGAAGCAGAGCAGCCGGAGACAGCAGCGTGGCGTGGGGTGGGGGGGAGGTGCGTTTTTCTGCGCATGCGCCATAAATTTGCAACGTCAAAAGACTTACCCGCACCCGGCGACACCAAGGTCTTCAGCCACTCGCTCCCCGTGGCTCTCTACGGCCTCTCGCTTCCGGTCCCCTCCATCCAGCCGTTCCCTCCAGCTGCAGATCCCCCATCCAGCCGCTTTCCCCCTTACTTCTCAACTGTACTTCAGGCATTGCAACTGTCTGGTCCCTGCCTTTTGCATCCCCCTCCAGGAACTTCTGAATTTAACTCCCTCCCACTACACCCCCACACCCCCTCTCCCCCCACCCACCTCTCTACCTCCCCCTACCCCCTCTCTACCTCCCCTTCTCCTCCCCTCTCTTCCTCCCCCTCTCCTCCCCTCTCTACCTCCCCTTCTCCTCCCCTCTCTACCTCCCCCTCTCCTCCCCTCTCTACCTCCCCCTCTCCTCCCCTCTCTACCTCCCCCTCTCCTCCCCTCTCTACCTCCCCCTCTCCTCCCCTCTCTACCTCCCCCTCTCCTCCCCTCCCCCCCCCCCCACCTCCCCCTCTCCTCTCCACCTCCCCCCACAAATCACCTCTCCCAAAGGCCACACCACAGTTGAATATCTGAAGTGCAGTTGCAAAGTCGGAAAATATCATCAAAAACCTCAACAATTCCAGTTTTAATTATTGAGAAATTTTATTAAGTACATTAAGCATTCAAGGCACTGCTGTGCATGGATACATGAGTGTTGTGTCGCCAGCATTCCCGTGAGACAGACAGGCCAAGTCTCTGCTATGCAGAACTAAAGAGATTGTTCCTGGAGAGCCTTGTGGTGAATGAACGCTTGGCTCTCTATTCCACTACTGTATTGTCCATGTGAAGAAGGCAAAGTCACAAGAGTCTGAGCTCAGTCTATTCTTGGTGAATATTCCCCAAACGCATCCCAATGTGCGTTCCCACTACCTCCATAAATGCAAGGTTCCTTTCCACATCGTGACAAGCTCCGCAGCATGATCCAGTTGCTTGAATGCTGACCTTAAATCTCAAGGATTGTTTTCTCGACGGCATGTTTTACATGAAAAGAAATAAGGAAAGAACATCAGTGTCAGAGCTTTCCACCTCCAATGAAATTACTGTTGAGCATGCTTTATGTTCTGCAGTATAGGCATGTACTGATAACACCGCCAATGAATCACTTAGTACCCACCTCAGCTGTAGGAGTCAGGATGATGTTACTGCCCCTATCTCGTGATGGTTCAATGCTGCTCTCAGGCAAAACATGAATGATTTGAGGGGGCTGGAAAAAGAAGGACATTTCTTTTGGACTATGAACCTAAAGCAGGCCATTTAGCCCAGCAGTTCCCTGCTAGTGGTTATGCTACTCGTGCGCCTTCCCATCCGCTCCCATTTAATCCTGCCTACTACTGTCAGCATCACCTTCCATTTCTTTCACTCTTATCTACCTTTGCCCTAAAACAATATTGAGGATGGAGAACGGTGTGGCTGCACTCCCACCTCACCAGTTGTGTACACAGCAAGAGCATTCACATTTGTGCTACCACTGGACACGGAATGCTTGTTTCTTTTAGTGCTCAGTCTCTTGCTGAATGTTCCCCAAGTTATTGACTGTTTTGGATGCCCTCTCTGCTTGACATCAGCAGCTGGCAATTGCGGAGTCTCACAAGGCTCTGCATGGTTGTTTCAAGGGCGGATGGGGATACATGTGGCTGTGTGTCCATGTGCACGGCTCTGATGGGTGCAGGAGCAGGTGGCTATGTGTCCATGTGCACTGCTCTGATGGGTGCAGGAGCAGGTGGCTGTGTGTCCATGTGCACTGCTCTGATGGGTGCAGGAGCAGGTGGCTATGTGTCCATGTGCACTGCTCTGATGGGTGCAGGAGCAGGTGGCTATGTGTCCATGTGCACTGCTCTGATGGGTGCAGGAGCAGGTGGCTGTGTGTCCATGTGCACTGCTCTGATGGGTGCAGGAGCAGGTGGCTGTGTGTCCATGTGCACTACTCTGATGGGTGCAGGAACAGAGCAACTTATAACAGGGACTGGAGCACATGTACTGCCTGCACATAGTCCCAGACAATGGAAAGGATTTTAGTGCAGTGCAGTGGACTGGAGCACATGTAGTGCCCCAGACAATAGAAATGTTTTCAGAGCAACTTACAACAGGGACTGGAGCACATGCAGTGCCCCAGACAATGGAAATGTTTTCAGAGCAACTTACAACAGGGACTGGAGCACATGCAGTGCCCCAGACAATGGAAATGTTTTCAGAGCAACTTACAACAGGGACTGGAGCACATGCAGTGCCCCAGACAATGGAAATGTTTTCAGAGCAACTTACAACAGAGATTGCAGCACATGTAGTGCCCCAGACAATGGAAATGTTTTCAGAGCAACTTACAACAGGGACTGCAGCACATACAGTGCCCCAGACAATGGAAATGTTTTCAGAGCAACTTACAACAGAGATTGCAGCACATGTAGTGCCCCAGACAATGGAAATATTTTCAGAGCAACTTACAACAGAGACTGCAGCACATACAGTGCCCCAGACAATGGAAATATTTTCAGAGCAACTTACAACAGGGACTGGAGCACATGCAGTGCCCCAGACAATGGAAATGTTTTCAGAGCAACTTACCTTGGAGCAATCTCCTCTTTCTGATAAAAATGAAACAGACTGAAATCTTCAAAACGACTAAATAATTGCGACAAAATGCCTGACAAAACCTCTCCTCCTTCCACTTTCAGAAACTCGCGCCGGAGTTTGACGCATGCGTGAATATCCAAAGGTTGACGCATGCGTGAATACCCGTTAGCGTTGCATAAAGCGCATGCACAGAGGTCGCCCAGGCACGTTGTCCGAAGATGCAGACGTCATGCGATGATGTCATCGGTGCATGCGCTTAACCAGTCCTGGCAAGCCGGAACGCAGCGGATGCGTGGAGAGCAGGAGACCATCTGCGCATGTGCGCACCACAGCGCAGCCTGATGACGTTAGTGGCGGCCAGCGTTGTTAGGAATCACTTTGTTTTATTTTTGACAGCAAGACTGGCCAATCACAGAGATATAGGAATAGGCCACTCAGACCCTCAAGTCTATTTCACAGTTCAGTTAGATCATGGCTGATCTGTATCTCAACTTCATTTACCCATCTTGGTTCCATATCCTACACATAACAAAAAATATCGATCTTTGTGTTGAAGATTTGTAGTGACACAGCATCCACAGCATTTTTCGGGAAGTGAGTTCCAGACTTTCCACAATGCTTTGAAAAATGTGAAAAGTGCTTCCTTGTTTCACTCCTGTATGCCTTGGCTCTAATTTCAAGATTATACTTCCGTGTTCTGGATTCTGCCAGCAGAGGAAGTAGTTTCTCCATACCTACCCTATTGACTCCATAATCATTTTAAATACTTTAATCAAATCACCCCTCAACCTTCTATACTTGAGAATACAAGCAATACAGGTTATGCAACCTGATCGCATAGTTTTTCTTTGATATATTTTGCATCGGTATTCACCAAGGAGAGGGACATGAGGTTAGGGACAGATGTTTGATTACTCTACGTCAAGTCGGCATAAGGAGGGAGGAAGTGTTGGGTATTCTAAAAGGCATTAAGGTGGACAAGTCCCCATGTCCGGATGGGATCTCTCCCAGGTTACTGAGGGAAGCGAGAGAGGAAATAGCTGGGGCCTTAACAGATATCTTTGCAGCATCCTTAAACATGGGTGAGGTCCCGGAGGACTGGAGAATTGCTAATGTTGTCCCCTTGTTTAAGAAGGGTAGCAGGGAAAATCCAGGTAATTATAGACCGGTGAGCCTGACGTCAGTGGTAGGGAAGCTGCTGGAGAAGATACTGAGGGATAGGATCTATTCCCATTTGGAAGAAAATGGGCTTATCAGTGATAGGCAACATGGTTTTGTGCAGGGAAGGTCATGTCTTACCAACTTAATAGAATTCTTTGAGGAAGTGACAAAGTTGATTGATGAGGGAAGGGCTGTAGATGTCATATACATGGACTTCAGTAAGGCGTTTGATAAGGTTCCCCATGGTAGGCTGATGGAGAAAGTGAAGTCACATGGGGTCCAGGGTGTACTAGCTAGGTGGATAAAGAACTGGCTGGGCAACAGGAGGCAGAGAGTAGTAGTGGAAGGGAGTTTCTCAAAATGGAGACGTGTGACCAGTGGTGTTCCACAGGGATCCGTGCTGGGACCACTGTTGTTTGAGATATACATAAATGATTTGGAGGAAAGTATAGGTGGTCTGATTAGCAAGTTTGCAGACGACACTAAGATTGGTGGAGTAGCAGATAGTGAAGGGGACTGTCAGAGAATACAGCAGAATATAGATAGATTGGAGAGTTGGGCAGAGAAATGGCAGATGGAGTTCAATCAGGGCAAATGCGAGGTGATGCATTTTGGAAGATCCAATTCAAGAGTGAACTATACAGTAAATGGAAAAGTCCTGGGGAAAATTGATGTACAGAGAGATTTGGGTGTTCAGGTCCATTGTTCCCTGAAGGTGGCAACGCAGGTCAATAGAGTGGTCAAGAAGGCATACGGCATGCTTTCCTTCATCGGACGGGGTATTGAGTACAAGAGTTGGCAGGTCATGTTACAGTTGTATAAGACTTTGGTTCGGCCACATTTGGAATACTGCGTGCAGTTCTGGTCGCCACATTACCAAAAGGATGTAGATGCTTTGGAGAGGGTGCAGAGGAGGTTCACCAGGATGTTGCCTGGTATGGAGGGTGCTAGCTATGAAGAGAGGCTGAGTAGATTAGGATTATTTTCATTAGAAAGACGGAGGTTGAGGGGGGACCTGATTGAGGTGTACAAAATCATGAGAGGTATAGACAGGGTGGATAGCAAAAAGCTTTTTCCCAGAGTGGGGGATTCAATTACTAGAGGTCACGAGTTCAAAGTGAGAGGGGAAAAGTATAGGGGGGATATGCGTGGAAAGTTCTTTACGCAGCGGGTGGTGGGTGCCTGGAATGCGTTGCCGGCGGAGGTGGTAGACGCGGGCACGATAGCGGCTTTTAAGATGTATCTAGACAGATACATGAATGGGCAGGAAGCAAAGAGATACAGACCCTTAGAAAATAGGCGACAGGTTTAGAGAGAGGATCTGGATCGGCGCAGGCTTGGAGGGCCGAAGGGCCTGTTTCTGTGCTGTAATTTTCTTTGTTCTTTGTTATCACAAACAAGGTAAAAGCATATACCAGCTAATTTTGAAAGCACAAGCTACATTTACTATGAATAGACTATCTACCACAAGTTTCTTTCTTTTGGGCCTCCTTATCTCGAGAGACAATGGATACGCGCCTGGAGGTGGTCAGTGGTTTGTGAAGCAGCGCCTGGAGTGGCTATAAAGGCCAATTCTGGAGTGACAGGCTCTTCCACAGGTGCTGCAGAGAAATTTGTTTGTTGGGGCTGTTGCACAGTTGGCTCTCCCCTTGCGCCTCTGTCTTTTTTCCTGCCAACTACTAAGTCTCTTCGACTCGCCACAATCTAGCCCTGTCTTTATGGCTGCCCGCCAGCTCTGGCGAATGCTGGCAACTGACTCCCACGACTTGTGATCAATGTCACACGATTTCATGTCACGTTTGCAGACGTCTTTATAATGGAGACATGGATGGCCGGTGGGTCTGATACCAGTGGCGAGCTCGCTGTACAATGTGTCTTTGGGGATCCTGCCATCTTCCATGCGGCTCACATGGCCAAGCCATCTCAAGCGCCGCTGACTCAGTAGTGTGTATAAGCTGGGGGTGTTGGCCGCTTCAAGGACTTCTGTGTTGGAGATATAGTCCTGCCACCTGATGCCAAGTATTCTCCGAAGGCAGCGAAGATGGAATGAATTGAGACGTCGCTCTTGGCTGGCATACGTTGTCCAGGCCTCGCTGCCGTAGAGCAAGGTACTGAGGACACAGGCCTGATACACTCGGACTTTTGTGTTCCGTGTCAGTGCGCCATTTTCCCACACTCTCTTGGCCAGTCTGGACATAGCAGTGGAAGCCTTACCCATGCGCTTGTTGATTTCTGCATCTAGAGACAGGTTACTGGTGATAGTTGAGCCTAGGTAGGTGAACTCTTGAACCACTTCCAGAGCGTGGTCGCCAATATTGATGGATGGAGCATTTCTGACATCCTGCCCCATGATGTTCGTTTTCTTGAGGCTGATGGTTAGTCCAAATTCATTGCAGGCAGACGCAAACCTGTCGATGAGACTCTGCAGGCATTCTTCAGTGTGAGATGTTAAAGCAGCATCGTCAGCAAAGAGGAGTTCTCTGATGAGGACTTTCCGTACTTTGGACTTCGCTCTTAGACGGGCAAGGTTGAACAACCTGCCCCCTGATCTTGTGTGGAGGAAAATTCCTTCTTCACAAGTACAGTCAGCAATTACAGTAAGAATCAAACACAGGCAAGATTGAGGAGAAACTCGACTAGTGGTGACAGACATGAGTGGCAGTGTCTCAAAGCAGGTCTTTATAGTTTGTAACGTATTATAAATATTTGCAGCAGCTGCACTTATTTTATTTGTTTTACTATCTAGAACTCAAAAAACAACTATAAGCAGTGGCAACTTCTGGATGGACTGTACCATGTAAGTTTGGAGAGAGATTCTTGATTTTTTTTAAAAATCTGCAATTTAAACATGTATACTTAAGTAAAACATTTTGGCAATGCTGTTTACTGCTGTTTCAGACTGGGACAGGATTGATGCTGAGCTGCAATGTCGGTAACATTTGACCTGTTGGTTCTTGCACTGTAACGCAGCACATAGATCTCCAAACATGTGTTCTCATATATTGCTGACACATCTGGGGTTGTGTTATTGGCAGTGAAGGAAGAGTGGGGCAGTCTTGGGAGTTGAGGTATGTGTGTGGGGAGAAGGAGAAGGAGGTGACAGATGGATTGTTGATGGTGTTTTATGGTGAACTTGATTACAGGGATCCAGATGAGCGACCTGTTCTACGACCACGTTCAAGCACCACCTCTTCAAACCGTTTTCGTACGAACCATCTGCAGGAGCATAGTGTTTCCTCTCTGCCCCACTCTGTCCATTCTGCACGAAGACGCAATCCTCCTCGGACACTCCACCCAATACATTCCAGTTTATTCCACTCTGGAACTCCAGTTGGATCCATTGATGATGTGGTGCAGGGAATACGGCTGTAAGTACAATGTATGACAGTGTAGAACGTAGGGAAGTATAGAACTGGAAAACATTCCAGAATGCAGCTGGCAGCTCCCAAAATTAATGGCTTCATCAGTCATTCCACCTTAGATCTCTCAAATTCTCCCTTAGATTCTCTCACTTCATTGTACCTCCACTCCCTTTCATGTTGACCACTCAGCATAAAATAGTCCATCCTAAACTGTGCATCTTTCCTCTTAAGAGTTCTGTTCCTGGTACTAAAGTTTATGACCATCTCATATATATCTGTTCTGTTAAGAATCTTGAATATTTGTGTCTACTATTGTTTCTTACAGTTCTTACAGTGACTTACAGTTCTCTTTCAGTTAACCACTTTAACTATCTTTTTAGTGTTGCAAATGTTGCTATTGTGTTACCCTATATCAATCCAGACCATTTACATATATTAATTAAAACAGTGATCTTAACACTAATCCCTGAGGAGCGCCAGTACTCACATCCCTCCAGACAGAAAAGCAACAAACTTTATCAAAAGCCTCCTATATAGCACCTTATCGAACACAACCTTTACTGCATGTAAATTTGAGCTGTCCGTATCCTAACTTGCAGTAAATGTTACATTCTTAGTTGAGAGTGTTAACTTTAAGACGAGATATGAACTCCCCAGACCGATTATGAGGATTACATGACAAGATTTCACGTTTTAAGACTTTTACTATAAAAACTAAACTAAAAATCAACATGAACTAAACAGGTCTTCGGAAGCTCATACAATAAATTACAGAGAAAGGTATTTCCCAATAACTTATTGAAACACTTGAAAATATCACACCACATTTATATGTTACACAGTGTCCTCATCAAAAAGGTATCCTTGCAGTTCAAGGTCCCAAACTACTTCCATTTGCAGTGGTTGGATCTTCCAGCGTCCTTAACAAAGCCAATGTCCTCTTCACTCACTTCTTCCAAGCACACTTGATTGGTCTTCTGTTAATAAGGCAATTTCTGGTGACCCACTGTTTTTTTTCATGTTTGTACTTGTGGCTGTTCAATTTTTCATTCCGTTAACACCCTATCTGTACTAATGCTTTGTCTTTCAACACACCATTAACATATTGTTTGTCTTTGCTCCATGACCTTCTGGTCAGCTATTCTGTCCTATTTACACCTTGTCCTTTGTTATCTCTTTTCCCATCCCCACTTTACTTGCTTATTACCTTTCACATTTCTAATATTTGCCAGTTCTGAAAAAGGGTCACTGACCTGAAACGTTAACTCTGCCTCTTTCTCCACAGATGCTGCCAGACCTGCTGAGTATTTCCAGCATTTCTTGTTTTTCTTTCAGATTTCCAGCATCCACAATATTTTGCTTTTATTGTTATAACCTTGCACTCAGTTTTCAAAACGGCCTTTGATCTGGGTTCCTTGTGTCATGGTAACCAAGACCGCTTGGCTTCTCTCTGGGCAGACATTACTGCAGTAATGATTTTTCTACAACATTATCAACATATAACATTGTAAACATTCCAATCATTTACATTTTACACAAGTAACAACAGTATTTTCATCTCTCCAAGTTGTTTTCCTTCATTATGCCCTTTCTTTAAATTCTGGACAGAGCATCTGCAATTACATGTACAATCTTTAGGGTAAATGGTTGATAAGTTAAGCTCCACCAGAATAATCTGGCGTTCTTGGTCTTGAATTTTTCTAAAAACCTTAATGGGTTATGGTCCGTATAAATACCCATCTGGTTCACTAATGTCCTTTAAGGAAGGAAATCTTTCATCCTTACCTGGTCTGTCCTACATGTGGCTGCAGACTCTCAGCAATGTGGTTGACTCTTAAATGTCCTCTGAAATGGCCCAGCAGGCCACTCAGTTCAAGGACAATTAGGCATGGGCAATAAATGCTGGCCTAGCCAGCAAAGCCCACATCCCATGAATGAATAAGAAAAAAAAATGGCTATTTCCCCTTGGCTACCTAGCTACTTTAAAGGGCTTGCTAAATTTTGGTGCTGCTAGGACAGGTTCATTTATCAAAATGGCCTTTAATTTTTCAAATGCAATTTTGGCACGATTCTGTTCACTTGACCTTCATGTTTTTCTTTAATAAATTCATTAGTGTACTAATGTACTACTGTACGGAAGTTAGGAACAAAATTTTGGTAGAACCCACACATCCCTAGGAATCGTTGTATCTCCTTTTTTTGTCTTGGGGACTGAAAAGTCTATTATCGCCTGAACCTTACTCTCTCTAGGAAACACTTGACCTTGACCCATGACATGCCTCAAATAGGTGACCTTAGCCTTGGCAAACTCCCTCTTTGCTAAGTTCATTACTGAATTGGCTTTCTCCAACTTTTCGAATGGAGCCTTTAAGTGTTCCACTTGATCTTTTCAAGTGTCACTGTATACCAACAGATCATTAAAAATAACAGCACAATTCTTAGTCCAGCAATCACCTGGTTAGTCAATCTTTGAAATGTGGCCGGTGCATTTTTCATATCAAACGGCGTGATCTTACACTGAAATAGGCCATCTACGATCCCAAAGGCAGGAACCTCTTTAGTGTGATCAGTCAAGGGAACTTGCCAATATCCTTTCAGTAAATCAATCTTACCAAAAAAAAGGCTGAATTCCTCACTGTCAATACAATCCTCAAGTCGTGGGATTGGATAAGAGTCTGTTTTAGTCACTGCATTGACTTTCGATAATCAATACAAAATCTTTTGGAGCAGTCTGATTTTGGTACCAGTACAACTGGAGAACTCCAGCTGCTTTGACTGGGTTCAGTTATATAATTCTTTAGCATATACTGAACCTCTTCTCTGACTTGAACCAATTTGTCAGGGTTGAGTCAGTAAGGGTTCTGTTTAATGGGTGTAATTGTCCCTACATCAGCCCCATGAATGGCCAGAGGAGTTCGACCAGACTTATCTGCACGTACTGCTTTAAATTTTTTTAACAGCTCAGCTATGTCCTTTTTATGTTGCTCAGAAAAATAGTGTGGAACTGTGCCTAAATTTTCTCACATTAAGGTGTTTGCCAGTTTCACCACAAAGGGTTCAATTTGAGAGTTCTTGGTCTGTGCCTCTCTATCCAGCACGTTAAAAGTAACACTATCCTTATTCTCGTCTTCTGTCATTTGGCATACATTTACTGGCCGACAATGTTCCCGGTCATAGTATGTTTTCAACATATTCATGTGACACACCCGATGACTTTTCTGTCTGTCTAGGGTACTAAACAAAGAGTTCACCTCACTGCCCTTCCTCTTAATGAAGTAAGGTCCACTGAACCTAGCTTTCACTGGTTCCCCAGTCAAAGGCAACAAAACTAACACCTTGTCTCCAAGTTGAAAACTACATGCCTTAGGTTTTCAACACTTGCTGAGAAACCTTGAGATGTTCTCCAGCCATCACACAAGCTCTTGAGAATTTCTCTTGAAACTCTTGACACATAATCTAGGAGGGCAGTTTCCTCTTCCTGTGCTTAAAATCTCTCCTTAATGAGTTTAAGGGGACCCCTAACCTCATGCCCGTAGACCAATTCAAATGGACAGAAGCCAATAGATTCATTTGATGTGTCCCTGGTGGCAAATGATGAAAATATCCCAAACATGGGGATACTCAAAACAATAAGCCTTTATCAAACTCTTTAGGGTTTGGTGATATCTTTCTATAGCACCTTGTGACTGCGGGTAACATAGAAACATAGAAAATAGGAGCAGGAGTAGGCCATTCGGCCCTTCGAGCCTACTCCGCCATTCAATACGATCATGGCTGATTATCCAAACTCAGTCACCTGTTCCCACTTTCTTCCTCTATTCCTTGATCCCATTAGCCCTAAGAACTATATCTAACTCTTTCTTGAATATATTTAATGATTTGGCTTCAACTCCTTTCCTTGGTGGAGAATTCCACAGGTTCACCACAGGTGAAGAAATCTCTCCTCATCTTAGTCCTAAATGGCTTACCCCTTATCCTTAGACTGTGACCCCTGCTCCTGGACTCCCTCGCCATCGGGAACATCCTTCCTGCATCTAGTTTGTCCAGTCCTGTTAGAATTTTGTAGGTTTCGATGAGATCCCCTCTCATTCTTCTGAACTCTAGCGAATACAAGCCTAATCGACCCAATCTCTCTTCATACGTCAGTCCTGCCATCCCAGGAATTAGTCTGGTGAGCCTTCTCTGCACTCCCTCCATAGCAAGAACATCCTTCCTCAGATAAGGAGACCAAAACTGCACACAGTACTCCAGATGTGGTCTCACCAAGGCCTCGTATAATTGTAGCAAGACATCCTTGCTCCTGTACTCGAATCCTCTCGCTATGAAGGCCAACATACCATTTGTCGTCTTAACTGCCTGCTGCATCAGCATGCTTACTTTCAGCGACTGGTGCACAAGGACACCCAGGTCTCACTGCACTTCCCCCTTTCCCAATCTATTGCCGTTCAGATAATCTGCCTTTCTGTTTTTGCCACCAAAATGGATAACCTCACATTTATCCACATTATACTGCATCTGCCATGTATTTGCCCACTCACTCAACCTGTCCAAATCACACTGGAGCTTCTCTGCATCCTCCTCACAGCTCACACTCCCACCCAGCTTTGTGTCATCTGCAAACTTGGATATAATACATTTAATTCCCTCATCTATATCATGAATATATATTGTGAATAGCTGGGGTCCTAGCACTGATTCCTGCGGTACCCCACTAGTCACTGCCTGCCACTCGGAAAAAGACCTCTTTATTCCTACTCTTTGTTTCCTGTCTGCTAACCTGTTCTGTATCCATGTCAGTACCTTATCCCCAATTCCATGTGCTGTAATTTTGCACGCTAATCTCTTATGTGGGACCTTATCGAAAGCCTTCTGAAAGTCCAAATACACCATATCCACTGGTTCTCCCTTATCTATTCTACTAGTTACATCCTCAAAAAATTCCAGTAGATTTGTCAATCATGATTTCCCTTTCGTAAATCCATGTTGACTTTGTCCGATCCTGTCATTGTTTTCCAGGTGCTCTGCTATTACATCTTTTATAATGGACTCTAGCATTTTCCCCACTACTAATGTCAGGCTAACCAGTCTATAATTCCCTGTTTTCTCTCTACCTCCGTTTTTAAATAGTGGGGTTACATTAGCTACCCTCCAATCCATTGGAACTGTTCCAGAGTCTATAGAATTTTGAAAAATGACCAGCAATGCATCTACTGTTTCTAGGGCCACTTCCTTAAGTACTCTGAGATGTAGATTATCAGGCCCTGGGGATTTATCGGCCTTCAATCCCATCAATTTCCGTAACACCATTTCCCTGCTAATACTGATTTCATACAGTTCCTCCTTCTCACTAGACCCTATGTTCCCCAACATTTCTGGGAGGTAATTTGTGTCCTCCTTTGTGAAGACAGAACCAAAGTATGTATTTAATTGGTCTGCCATTTCTTTGTTCCCCATTATAAATTCCCCCATTTCTGACTGTAAGGGACCCACATTTGTCTTCACTAATCTTTTTGTCTTCACATGGAAGCTTTTACAGTCAGTTTTTATGTTCTCTGCAAGCTTACTCTCAAACTCTATTTTCCCCTTGTTAATCTATCTTTTTGTCCTCCTTTGCTGAATTATGAACTGCTCCCAACCCTCGGGTTTGCTGCATGTTCTGGCTATTTTATATTTCATCTCCTTGGATCTAATACTATCCCTAATTTCTTTTGTAAGCCACGGTTGAGCCCCCCTTCCTTTTTTATTTTTGCACCAGACAGGCATGAACAATTGTTGTAATTCATCCATGCGCTCTTTAAATGCTAGCCATTGCCTATCCACTGACAACCCTTTAAGTAAGGTTCCACAATCTATCATAGCCAACTCGCGCCTCATACCTTCATAGTTTCCTTTATTTAGATTCAGGACCCTAGTCTCAGAATCAACTCTCTCACTCTCCATCTCAATGAAGAATTCTATTATGTTATGGTCGCTCTTCCCCAAGGGACCCCGCACAACAAGATTGTTAACTAATCCTTTCTCTTTACACAATAGCCAGACTAGGATGGCCTTCTCTCTAGTTGGTTCCTCAACCTATTGGTCCAAAAAACCATAACGTACGCACTCGAGGAACTTCTCCTTTACAGTATTATTGCTAATTTGGTTTGCCCAATCTATATGTAGATTAAAATCACCCATAATTACAGTTGCACCCTTATTGCATGTGTCTCTAATTTCCTGTTTAATGCCATCCTCTACATCACTGCTGTTTGGGGGTCTGTATACAACCCCCACCAACGTTTTCTGCCCGTTGCTGTTTCTCAGCAGATGATTTGAGCTGTCTCACTCCCAAATTACACATGATCTCTTGAAACATGAATTTTGACCCCTGGTCTTACTGAATTTCTTCTAGCAACCCGTATTGAGTGAAAAACTGAATCAACCCCTCAGTCACAATTTTCGCTGTCTTTTTCAAGGGTATTGCCTCTGGAAACTGAGTGGGCAAATCCATAATGGTTGGGAGAAACTTGTGACCTGACGTTAGTCAAAAACAGCTATCAGTATTAATGGTGCTGGCTTAATCGAAGGCTGTGGCTTCCCAATCATCTGATGTGTGGCATGTCTTACAGAAGTCGGCCGCATTCCTGTGCAGCTTCGGCCAGTAAAAATTCATCATTACCCTAGCCTGTGTCTTCCGAATACCCCAACTGACCTCCTACTGGAATCTCATGGGCAGTTCTCAAAATTTCACTGTGATTTTAGACAGCCGGATTTTAGGGCGGCACAGTGGCGCAGTGGTTAGCACCGCAGCCTCACAGCTCCAGCGACTTGGGTTCAATTCCGGGTACTGCCTGTGCGGAGTTTGCAAGTTCTCCCTGTGACTGCGTGGGATTTTGCTGGGTGCTGCGGTTTCCTCCCACAGCTAAAGACTTGCAGGTTGATAGGTAAATTGGCCATTATAAATTGCCCCTAGTATAGGTAGGTGGTAGGGGAATTGAGGGAAGGTGGAGATGTCAGAGGGTAATGGGATTAATGAAGGATTTGTATAAATGGGTAGTTGATGGTCGGCACAGACTCGGTGGGCCGAAGGGTCTGTTTCAGAGCTGTATCTCTAAATAAAATAAATAAATAAATCCAGCTTGTCCTTTATAACCACTGATTCTTTCTCATCTTGTTTAATCCTTTTTTTAAATTTTATTTTAAGATGCAGCACTGAAACAAGCCCTTCAGCCCACCGAGTCTGTGCCACCAACAACCACCCTATTTTTAAACTCTAACCCCCTAGCAATTAAGGCCAAAATTCCATTTGCCTTCCAAATTACTTGCTGCACCTGCATGCTAACCTTTTGTGTTTCATGCACAAGAACACCCAGATCCCTCTGTACTGCAGTATTTTGTAGTCTTTCTCCATCTAAATAATAATCTGCCTTTTTATTCTTCCTACCAAAGTTGATTACCTCACACTTTCCCACATTGAACACCATCTGCCACATTTTTGCCCACTCACTTAACCTATCTATATCCCTTTGCAGATTCTTTGTGTCTTCATCACAACGTGCCTTCCCACCTATTTTTGTATCGTCAACAAATTTGGATACACTACACTCTGTCCCTTCCTCTAAGTCATTAATGTAGATAGTAAATAGCTGTGGCCCTAGGACCAATCCTTGTGGCACCCCACTAGTTACGGCTTTCCAACCTGAAAAAGACCCATTGATCCCGACTTTCTGCCTTCTGTGTGTTAGCCAATCCTCAATCCATGCCAACACATTACCCCCAATACCCTGAGCTCCTATTTTGTGCAATAACCTTTTATGTGTCACCTTATCAAACGCCTTCTGAAAATCCAAATACACAACATCTACTGGTTCACCTTTATCCACTCTGCTTGTTATCTTCTTCTTTGGCTTCCTTGTCTCGAGAGACAAGCTCCTGGAGGTGGTCAGTGGTTTATGAAGCAGCGCCTGGAGTGGCTATAAAGGCCAATTCTAGAGTGATAGACTCTTCCACAGGCGCTGCAGATAAAATTGTTTGTCAGGGCTGTTACACAGTTGGCTCTCTCCTTGCGTTTCTGTCTTTTTGCCTGTCAACAGCTAAATCTCGTTGACTCGCCACTCTTTAGCCCCGCCTTTATGGCTGTCCGCCAGCTCAGGCGATCACTGGCAACTGACTCCCACGACTTGTGGTCAATGTCTTCATGTCGTGTTTGCAGATGTCTTTAAAGCAGAGACATGGACAACCAGTGAGGCTGATACCAGTGATGAGCTCGCTGTACAATGTGTCCTTGAGGATCCTGCCATCTTCCGTGCGGTTCACATGGCCAAGCCATCTCAAGCGCCGCTGGCTCAGTAGGGTGTATATGCTGGGGATGTTATATCCTCAAAGAACTCTAACAAATTTGTCAAACATGATTTCCCTTTCATAAAACCATGTTGACTCTGTTTGATTGCATTATGTTTTTCTAAATGTCCTGCTATTTCTTCCTTAATAATCGACTCGAGCATTTTCCCAATGACTGATGTCAAGCTAACTGGTCTATAGTTTCCTCCTTTCTGTCTGCCTCCTTTCTTGAATAGGGGTGCCACATTAGCAGTTTTCAAATCTCTGCAGCCACTTCTTTTAAAACTCTTGAGTGCAGGCCATCAGGTCCTGGCGACTTGTCTGCCTTTAGTCCCATCATTTTGTCCAGCACCTTTTCCCTTGTGTTGGAGATTGTTACAAATTCCTCCCTCCTATTTGCACCTTGTTCATCTATTATTGTTGGGATGTTTATAGTGTCCTCCACCGTGAAGACTGATGCAAAATATTGGTTTAAATTATCTGCCATTTCCCTGTTATTAATTCCCCATTCTCATCCTCTAAGGGCCCCACACTTACTTTAGCTACTCTCTTCCTTCTAATATACCCATAGAAGCTCTTACTTTTTTTATATATTTCTTGCCAATTTACTTTCATAATCAATTTTCTCCCTCTTTTTTAGTTTATTTAGTCATCTGCTGCTGGTTTCTAAAAACTTCCCAATCCTCTGGCCTACCACTCGTTTTCGCCACATTATATGCCTTTGCTTTTGATTTGATACTCTCCTTAACTTCCTTTGTTATCCACGGGTGGCTCATCGTTCTCTTCGAGTCCTTCCTTCTGACTGGAATAAATGTTTGCTGAGTGTTATGAAATATCTGCTTAAAAGTCTGCCACTGCTCATCTACTGAATTCCACTGTAGTCTATCTTCCCAGCCCGCTTTAGACAACTCTTTCTTCATACTTCTGTAATTGCCCTTGTTTAAGTTGAAGAAACTGGTTTGAGACATGAGTTGCTCACCCTCAAACTGTATTTGAAATTCTACCATGTTATGATTGCTTCCCCCTAAAGGATCCTTAACTATGAGATCTCTTATTAATCCTACCTCATTACACAATACCAAATCTAAAATAACCTGTTCCCGGGTAGGTTCTGCAACATATTGCTCTAAGTAACAAACCCTGAGGCACACTACAAATTCATCTTCCATGCTACCCTTGCCAATTTGATTTGTCCAGTCTATATGCAGGTTAAAATCACCTATGATAATTGCAGTGCCCTTCTTACATGCCTCCACATTATTTCCTGATTAATATCTTGTCCTACAGAGAGGCAACTCTTCGGGGGCCTATAGACCACTCCCACCCGTGAATTCTTTCCCTTGCTGCTCCTTATTTCCACCCAAACTGATTCTACATCATGATCTATTACACCTATATCATTACTCACAACTGCACTGATCCCTTCCATTAATAACAAAGCTACCGCACCTCCTTTTCCTTTCTGCCTATTCTTCTGGAACGTTGAATATCCATGAACATTTAGATTCCAGTCCTGGTCATCTGCAACCAAAGCTCAGTGATAGCTATCAAATCATACTCATTTATTTCTATCTGTGCCGTCAGCTCATCTATCTTGTTACAAATGCTACGTGCATTCAGATAAAGAGTCTTAATCTTTGACTTTTTACCATTTTTACCTACCCTGGTTCTAATTTCTGCTGTACTCTTGTGCATGTAGTATCCAAATCCACCCCTTCAATATGCAATTCAGGGACGATTCCCACTGTTACAGGACCAGTGACTAAATCGCATTATAAATTAACCTTATATAATGGAATGGGTAAAAAAAACTCCCTCTGTCCCCTGCACTAGGACTTTCTCATTCATTAAACTACTTGGAGGAAAATTCACATCCCTTGCTACCATTAATGACTGGGTTGCCCCTGTATCTCTAAGCAGCATGATCGGCTTGCCTGCTTCACCAGATGGATATGGGGACACCTTACTCTTGAACACAAAGCTTCTATAATCTTCAGACACCTGATTTAATTCATCGGCATACAGGGGAGAACACCTCCTTAGTCAAATTCACTGGATTGTCAGTAGTGCCTCCTCTTGGGGCATCCTTTTCAGTACAGGTTTCTGGCAAACCTACCGCAGGTTTGGCTTTTAACTTCTAGAATTCTGATTTCACATGCCCTCTTTTATTACAAAAATAACACATTGGTCCTTTTGACTCAACCCTGGTCTCCTGATTATCTTTTTACTACTCTGAGGATTGCCTGTATCGCTCACCAAAACCAAATCTCTTTTCAACCTTCCTATCTCTCCAACTTCTCTGAAAGCTTCCAAACTGAGGCCTGTAACTGCTTTTTGTGCATCAATTCGTGCAGCATCCCTTATTTTACCAACTTTATGTCCTTTCAGGTAGGACCTTATTCCAGGCGGGGCACTATTTTTAAATTCCTCTATAGGATATTAGGATTACTTCCTTAAGGGTCTCAAAAGTCTTGCTCATTGACCTATACCACCTATAAAACACCACTTTTTAAAAAATTTATTTTTGTGGGATGTGGGCATTGCTGGCTGAGCCACCATTTATTGCGGAGTTGAATTAAATTCATCCTCAAACCTTCCTGTTCATTGAACCTAAGCTTTTCTTTGTCCATTGCAAATTTCCTGGCTTCTCTTTCTGTAAGTCTATTTTTCTTCTGAGCTCAAGCTTTTTCAATTCAAGTTGTAAGTGTCTTTTTTTCCTTCTTTTTCAAGTTCCACTTGCCTCATTTGTAACTGAATTCATTTTGGAAGGTCGAATTTGAATGCAGAATACAGGCTTAAAGACAGGATTCTTGGTAGTGTGGAGGAACAGAGGGATCTTGGGGTCCATGTCCATAGATCGCTCAAAGTTGCCACCCAAGTTGATAGGGTTGTTAAGAAAGCATATGGTGTGTTGGCTTTCATTAACAGGGGGATTGAGTTTAAGAGCCGAGAGGTTATGCTGCAGCTCTATAAAGCCCTGGTTAGACCACATTTGGAATATTGTGTTCAGTTCTGGTCGCCTCATTATAGGAAGGATGTGGAAGCTTTAGGGAGGGTGCAGAGGAGATTTACCAGGATGTTGCCTGGACTGGAGGGCATGTATTACGAAGAAAGGTTGAGGGAGCTAGGGCTTTTCTCATTGGAGCGAAGAAGGATGAGAGGTGACTTGATAGAGGGGTACAAGATGATGAGAGGCATAGATAGAGTGGATAGCCAGAGACTTTTTCCCAGGGTGGAAAGGGCTATCACCAGGGGGCATAATTTGTAGGTGATTGGAGGAAGGTTTTGGGGAGATGTCAGAGGTAGGTTCTTTACATAGAGAGTGGTGGGTGTGTGGAATGCACTGCCAGCGGTGGTAGTAGAAGCAGATACATTAGGGACATTTAAGCGACTCTTGGATAGGTACATGGATAATAGTGGAATGAAGGGTATGTAGGTAGTTTGATCTTAGAGTAGGTTAAAGGTTCGGCACAACATCGTGGGCCGAAGGGCCTGTACTGTGCTGTACTGTTCTATGTTCTATGAATTCTAGCTAACTCAATCTGAGAGCTACCAAGATCACTCTTTTCTTCCCCAAGGTTAAAATGCCAAGCCAATACTTCACCATTTTCTGCCTTTTTAGCTTTTGATTTTAAACTAACCCCACTTGCTCTGCTATAGCTATTAACACATCCACTGTTAACTATGTTAAATTATTAAGGGTCAAATCTTCTCTCTACACAAAGGCGTTAAAAGTAAGCATGCTGACTTTTCTTTGAGTACAGCAGAAGTAATTGCGAAATCGTGTTCATTTAAATTCTAGCAAATTCCAATGTACCCGTTTTACAGCCTCTGAATTCATATCCCAGACCCGAGCCCCCAATTTGTTACGACATCGGTTGAGAGTGTTAACTTTGAAACAAAAGATATGATCTCCCCAGATCAATTAAAGGATTACATGACAAGAGTTCATGTTTTAAGACTTTTATCATAACAACTAAACTAAAAATTAACATGAACTAATCAGTACTTAGTATGTTGCTAATACACAAAATTACAAAGGTATTTCCCATGAACTTATTAGTTTAGTTTAGTTTAGAGATACAGCACTGAAACAGGCCCTTCGGCCAACCGAGTCTGTGCCGACCATCAACCACCCACTACACTAACCCTACACTAATTCCATATTCCTACCACATCCCCACCTGTCCCTGTATTTCCCTACCACCTACCTATACTAGGGGCAATTTATAATGGCCAATTAACCTATCAACCTGCAAGTATTTGGCATGTGGGAGGAAACCGGAGCACCGGGAGGAAACCCACGCAGACACAGGGAGAAATTGCAAACTCCACACAGGCAGTACCCAGAATTGAACCCGGGTCGCTGGAGCTGTGAGGCTGCGGTGCTAACCACTGCGGTGCTAACCACTTATCACACTTGAAAATGCCACACCACATTTATACATTACACAGTGTTCCAATCAAAAAGGTATCCTTGCAGTTTTAAATACCAAACTCCTCCCAGTTGCAATGGGTTGGATCTTTCAGTGTCCTTAACAAAACCAATGTCCTCTTCACTCACTTCTTCCGAACACACTTGACTGATCTTCTGTTAATAAGGCAGTCTCTGGTGACCCTGTTCGTCTTTTCCGCAAAGCATGAGCCTTCAAACTGGGTTAAAATCTTAGCAGCCTTTCACTGTATCAGTGTTCTGAGAGCGGTTGTTTTTTTCTCTCTCTCTTTCATTTCTGAGGATGTGCAGATCTTTCTGGTTTCTTCATGTCTTCCTTTTTTACTTTCTTCCTTACAACCTGTTGGACTTAAGAAAACCTGTTGAATTTAGTCAGAACCAACGTCAATAGTCGTTTTCTTTTAACAATATTCAGAGTCCGTAAGTCTGGCCATATCAAAGCCACATGGGCCTTCCTTTGTTTCCAGGTGTCAGCAATTGCAACTCGAATTTGCATTTTCAGAGCCCCTGGCTCCTTGTTTACAATCTGAGAGTCTGGGAGAGTGGAACTCATTATCCATCAGGTGTTATAACCTTGTACTCTGCTTTCAAAAGGGTCTTTGATCTGGGTTCCTTGTGTTCATAGTAACCAAGACTACCTGGCTTGTCTCTGGGGAGACTTGATGTGAGGTCACATGTCTCCTCCAAATCCTTTTTTTTTAAATCCAGTTTTTAAAACATAGTCATACTACAAAGTTTCGTGTTCATAACGCCATGCCCTGTGCACCCATCACCCCTCTGCTCACTGATGTCCACTGGCTTCTGGTCCAGGATTTAACATGTGTTTAAATCCCTCCATGACCTTGCCCCCATCACTGTAACCTCCTCCAGCCCTAAAACCTTCTGAGCACTCGATGTTCTTCCAATTCTTGTGATCCCTGATTTCTATCACTCCACCATTGGCTCCATGCCTTCAGCTGCGTAGGTCCCATATTCAGAAACTCCCTCCCTAAAGATCTCTCCCTGTCCACCTCTCTCTCGACCTTTAAGACACTCCTTAAAACCTACCTCTTTGAGCGAGCTTTTGGTCACCGGTCCACATATTTCTTCAAGTAACTCAGTGTCAATTTTTGTTTGATTGCTCCTCTGAACTGACATAGGATGTTTTACTACGTTAAAGGTGCAATATAAATGCAAATTGTTATTATAATGTTCCAGTTCTCTCTCAAATTTATTTGAGCTCATTTCCTTTTTATTTCATTGAAATTTGTATTTTCCAGTTATTCAAAAAGGGAGGGAGACAGAAAGCAGGAAACTACAGGCTAGATAGCTTAACATCTGTCTGAGGGAAAATGTTAGATGCTATTATTAAAGACATTATAGCACGGCACTTAGAAAAATTCAAAGTAACCAGGCAGAGTCAACATGGTTTTGTGAAAGGGAAATTATGTTTTACCAATTTATTGGAATTCTTTGAAGAAGTAGCATGTGCTGTGGATAAAGGGGAACTGGTGGATGTACTGTGCTTAGATTTCCAGAACGCATTTGATGAGGTGTGACATCAAAAGTTATCGCGGAAAATAAAAGCTCATAATATAGGGGGTAACATTTTGGCATGGATAAAAGATTGGCTAGTTAACAGGAAACAGAGTAGGTATAAATGGGTCATTTTCTGGTTGGTAAGATGTAACAAGTGGTGTGCCGCAGGGATCAGTGCTGAGGCCTCAATTTTATACAATTTATATAAATGGATGAAGGGACTGAAGGTATGGTTGCTAAATTTGCCGAAGAGACAAAGATAGGTAGGAAAGTAAGTTGTGAAGAGGACATAAGGAGGCTGCAAAGGGAAAAAGATAGGTTAAGTGAGTGGGCAAAGATCTGACAAATGGAGTATAATGTGTGAAAATGTGAAATTGTCCATTTTGGAAGGAAGAATAAAAAAGCATATTATCTAAATGGTGAGAGATTGCAGAGCTCTGAGATGCAGAGGGATTTTGGTGTCTGAGTGCATGAATCACAAAAGGTTAGTATGCAGGTACAACAAATAATTAGGAAAGCTAATAGAACGTTATTTATTGTGGGGGAATTGAATTCAAAAGGAGGGAGATTATGCTTCAGTTATACAGGGCCACATCTGGAGAACTGTGTATAGTATTGGTCTCCTTATTTAGGAAGGATGTAGATGCGTCGGAGCAGTTCAGAGATGGCTTACTAAACTAATACCTGGACTGGGAGGATTATCTTATGAGGAAAGGTTGGACAGGCTGGGCTTGTATCCACTGGAATTTAGAAGAGTAAGAGGCGACTTGATTGAAACACAAGATCCTGAGGGGTCTTGACAGGGTGGATGTGGAAAGGATCTTTCACTTGTGGGAGAATCTAGAACTAGGGGTCACTATTTAAAAATAAGGGGTTGCTCACTTAAGACAGAGATGAGGAGAAACTTTTTCTCTCAGAGGGTGGTGAGTCTTTGGAATTCTCTTCCTCAAAAGGCGGTGGAAGCAGAGTCTTTAAATATTTTTAAGGCAGAGGAAGATAGATTCTTGATAAGCAAGGGGATGAAAGGTTATCGGGGGTAGGCAGGAATGTGGAGTTCATGTTACAGTCATATCAGCCGTGATCTTATTGAATGGCAGAGCAGGCTCGAGGGGCTGAGTGGCCTACTCCTGCTCCTAGTTCGTCTGTACCTTCTATTTGTACCAACTCCTTTACAATTTTTATGTTAGTCCCCATTGTTTTGTTGATGTTTCCCTATATTTAGATTATCCACTTCCTTCATTTCTTTTCCTAGAAATGGACCCAACACTTCCTGGTTAGATGAAGGTAATTATTGAACTTGAGGGCATTCCTGGACACGTTGTTGAAACTCCTTACCTTCTTTGTCACTTACATTACTTTCACTCCATCTTTAGACAGAACTGTTATTACTGCATTTTACTCACATTTGTTTACATATCTGGTTCCTTTACCTCCTTTCCACAGTTCAGTGACCTTTAAAAACTCCAGAGTGTTCCTTCATTCTTGACCAAATAGTTCAGCTTTTGCTCCATCCCCTGATTTCATCCTTTGATATCTGCTGCCATAGTTTTTACCCGACGATCCTGATTATCCAAGAATAATTAGTTTCCAGTCCAGCACTGATAGCATCTCACTTAATGTCATTAAATATACTCCAATAGCAATTCATCCCTCGAGCTCTCAGAATGCTTTGTGGATTTACATGCACAGAACTCAAGCTTATCTCTGGCAAGCCTTTTAATCCCTCCTCATTCTAATCTGTTCTTAATGATTTCTGTTCTTCTCTGTACCTCCATTGTTCCCTTACTCTCTTTTTCCCTTACCCTACTTTATTAGCACAATCCCTCCTCTCTGCACAATTTTTCCTCCAACTCCTGCCCTAAAATTGTTCCAATGCCCCAGGAAATTGAATCCTTCCTTCCAACTGTCTCTCCAGCCATACAATTACCTGTTCTCCTCCTGTACTGAACTGGAATGTGACAGTGGGAACAATGCTGAGCTTACTCCCTTGAGCCACACTCTGAACTATCTAATTCATGAAACTTCCTTTGTAGAATGTCAGTTCAATTCCGTCCTATGTTGTTACTTCCAACAGGAACCTCTAGCTGTCCTTCCTACTCCAAAATCTTTTGCACCCACTCCATTGTATCCTGTCCCTGGTACCCAGTAGGACCATTGGCTGTGGCTATCTAAGTGTCTATATCCCTGACAACGGAATCCTCTGTTACTACACTTTCTGCACTTCAATTCTCTCTGCCCCCTCCCCCCCCCCCCCCATCCCCCCAGCTTTCACTTGATTCATGATGCTCATGATTAATGACCTCAGAGTAAAGGCACCTGGAGGTAGCAGCGACCACAATATGATTGAATTTTACATCCAGTTTGAAAGAGAGAAGAGTGAGTCTAAGACTTTTAAACTTAAATAAGGACAAGTATGTGGGTATGAAAGCTGAGCTAGCTGAAGTCAGGGGGAGATCGCAAATTTGATTTAATTTTTCGAGGAGTTGACTAAAGGTATAGAGGGTAAAGCAGCTGATGTAGTATACATGGACTTCAGTAAGGCTTTTGATAAGGTTCCGCATGGGAGATTGGTTCGGAAAGTAAAAGCCCATGGGATCCAGGGTAATTTGGCAAATTGGATTCAAAATTGGTTTCGTGGCAGGAGGCAGAGGGTGATCGTCGAGGGTTGTTTTTGTGAATGGAGGCCTGTGACCAGTGGTGTACCACAGGGATCGGTGCTGGGACCCTTCCTGTTTGTCGTGCACATTAATGATTTAGACGTGAATATAGGAGGGATGATCAGTAAGTTCACAAACAACACGAAAATTGGTGGTGTCGTAAATAGTGAGGAGGAAAGCCTTAGACTACAGGATGATATAGATGGACTGGTAAGATGGGCGGAGCAGTGGCAAATGGAGTTTAATCCTGAGAAGTGTGAGTTGATGCACTTTGGGAGGACTAACAAGGCAAGGGAATATACAATGGATGGTAGAAACATAGGGCGTACGGAGGGTCAGAGAGACCTTGGGATGCTTGTCCATAGATCACT
Organism: Heterodontus francisci; assembly: GCF_036365525.1. Taxonomy (NCBI): domain Eukaryota; kingdom Metazoa; phylum Chordata; class Chondrichthyes; order Heterodontiformes; family Heterodontidae; genus Heterodontus; species Heterodontus francisci. The sequence goes on along the minus strand of NC_090412.1, from coordinate 29,795,732 downwards.
GAAGGCAGCAGCACAGGTAGATAAGGTGGTTAGGAAGGCATATGGGATACTTGCCTTTATTAGCCAAGGCATAGAAAAGCAGGGAGGTTATGCTGGAGCTGTATAAAATGCTAGTTAGGCCACAGCTGGAATACTGTGTACAGTTCTGGTCACCACACTATAGGAAGGATGTGATTGCAATGGAGAGGGTGCAGAGGAGATTCACCAGGATGTTGCCTGGGCTGGAGCATTTCAGTTATGAAGACAGACTGGATAGGCTGGGGTTGTTTTCCTTGGAGCGGAGAAGGCTGAGGGGGGACCTGAATGAAGAATACAAAATTATGAGGGGTGTTGATAGGATAGATAGGAAGAAAATTTTTCCCTTAGCGGAGAGGTCAATAACTAGGGGGCATAGATTTAAGGTAAGAGGAAGGCAGTTTAGAGGGGATTTGAGGAAGATTTTTTTTCACCCAGAGGGTGGTTGGAATCTGGAACACACTGCCTGAAGGGGTGGTAGAGGCAGGAACACTCACGACATTCAGGAAGTATTTAGATGAGCACTTGAAACATCATAACATACAAGGCTATGGGCCAAGTGCGGGGAAATGGGATTAGTTAGGACGGGTGCTTGATGGTCGGCGCAGGTATGTTGGGCCGAAGGGCCTGTTTCTGTGCTGTAAAACTCTATGACTCTATGAAGTGAACTGGGATACTAGGCTAGGAGTTAGATCAATAGAGGAGCAGTGGCAAACATTCAATGGGATGTTTCAGAATACTCAGGATAAGTATGTCCTACTATAAAGAAAAATTCGAAGGGGAGGACCCATCATCCGTGGTTAACTAAGAAGTTGAGGAAAGCATAAAACTTGAGGAAAGAGCATATAATTGCTCAAAGATGAGTAGCAGGCAAGATGATTGGTCAGAATATAAAGAACAGCAGAGAATGACAAAAAGGTTAATCAAGAGAAAGAAGTTAAGAGTATGAGAGGAAGCTAGCTAGAAATGTAAAAATGGATAGCAAGAGTTTCTACAGGTATTTAAAAAGGAAAAGAGTAAGTAAAGTGAGTCTTGGTCCTCTAGAGAGTGAGAATGGGGAGCTAATAGATAATAATGAAATGGCGGATGAAATGAACAAATATTTTGCTTCAGTCTTTACTATAGAGGATACAAAAAACATTCCAGTCATAGCTGTAAATCAGGAGGTGGAAGGAAGAGAGGAACTTGGTGAAATTACATTCACCAGGGAAGCGGTGCTGACCAAACTGTTGGAGCTGCGGGCTGACAAGTCCCCGGCTTCATCCTAGAGTCTTAAAAGAGGTGGCTAATGAGGTAATAGATGCGTTGGTGTTAATTTTTCACAATTCACTAGATTCTGGAAAGGTTCCATCAGACTGGAAAGTAGCAAATATAAACCCTCTATTCAAGAAGTACGGGGGAGGCAGAAAACTTGTTAGCAGTTAGCTTGATGTCTGTCATGGGGAAGGTGTTAGAATTGATCATTAAGGAGGCTATAGTTGGGCACTTGGATTGCCCTTTTAAGACAGAGATGAGGAGAAATTTTTTCTCTGAGGGTTGTGCGACTTTGGAGCACTCTACCTCAGAAGGTGGTGGAGGCAGGGTCATTGAATATTTTTAAGGTGGGGGTAGATAGATTCTTGTTAGGCAAGGGAATCAAAGGTTATCGTGGGTAGATGGGAGTGTGGAATTCCAGACACACACACATCAGCCATGATCTTCTTGAAAGGCGGAGCAGGCTAGAGGGGTCGAATGGCCTACTTCTCATAATTCGTGTTCGTATGTTTGTATCATGGGATATCTCTCCCTGCTGCACAAACTCCTTAGCATTAAATGTGGCCATTTCTTTTGTTCCTAGCACTGTAGAGGAAAACAGAAGAGTACAAGAAAACCTGTTTGTTTACCCTTCCACAATTTAGAGGTCAATTTTCCCTCCCGTTTTCCAAATTTCCCGTTTGTCTGGCAGTTCAGATCCCAGACAAGCCCCCAATTGGTTACGGCCACCTGGTGAGGGTGGTTTGCACTGTTCAACTCCCACCTGACTGCAGCAAGTATTTTTTGGTTATGAGGGTATAACCCTAACTTGTTTTATTTGTCAAATGAACAGCTGCCTTGTGGGCGTCTCGGGAGAGACCACGGCTAAGGGAGTAAACCCTAACAGAAAATCCGGAGTGGAACCCCGTAGGCGGTCATGTGTCACCTTTGGCATGTTTCCGGCAGTTCCTGCAGCCATACCGGTGCCAAACGTCGTGCTCTGCACTCCTTTGGACCCCACCAGAAAGGCCGAGAGGGGGGTTTTGACGCTTGGGCAACTCTCAACCTCCATACATTCGCCCAGGCATGCGCCGTGGAGAGGTCACTCCATAGTTGCCTCACAGCGACTGACACCACTGACCACCTCTAGGCGCTTACCCATTGTCTCTCGAGACAAGGAGGCCAAAGAAAGAACCCTAACTTGTTTTATTTGTCAAATGAACAGCTGCCTTGTGGGCGTCTCGGGAGAGACCACGGCTAAGGGAGTAAACCCTAACAGAAAATCCGGAGTGGAACCCCGTAGGCGGTCATGTGTCACCTTTGGCATGTTTCCGGCAGTTCCTGCAGCCATACCGGTGCCAAACGTCGTGCTCTGCACTCCTTTGGACCCCACCAGAAAGGCCGAAAGGGGGGTTTTGACGCTTGGGCAACTCTCAACCTCCATACATTCGCCCAGGCATGCGCCATGGAGAGGTCACTCCATAGTTGCCTCACAGCGACTGACACCACTGACCACCTCTAGGCGCTTACCCATTGTCTCTCGAGACAAGGAGGCCAAAGAAAGTTGGGCACTTAGAAAAACTCAAGGTAATCGGGAACAGTGAGCATGGCTTTGTGAAAGGGAAATCATGTTTAACCAATTTATTGGAGTTCTTTGAAGGATAACATGCGCTGTGGATAAAGGGGAGCCCGTTGACGAACAGTACTTGGATTTCTAGAAGGCATTTGACAAGGTGCCAAAAGGTTATTTGTCCAAAGTAGGAGCTCATCGTGTAGGGGGTAACATATTAGCTTGAATAGAAGATTGGCTGGCTGGCAGAAAACAGCGAGTATGCATAAATGGGTCCTTTTCTGATAGGCAGGATGTGATGAGTGGAGTCCTGCAGGGGCCTGTGCTAGGGCCGCAACATTTTACAATTTATATCAATGACTTAGATGAGGGGAGTGATGGCATGGCAGCTAAATTGTATAATGTTGCAAAATGTTCGAAGTGTTCACTTTGGCAGAAAGAATAAAAAAGCAGAGTATTACTTAAATGTAAAACAACAGCAGAATTCCGAGGTGCAGAGGGATCTTAGTGTTCCAGTGCATGAGTCACAAAAGGTTCGTATGCAGGTACAGCAAGTAATAAAGAAGGCTAATGGAATGCTATCCTTTATTACGAGAGGAATTGAAAATAAAAGTAAGGATGTTATGCTTCAGTTATACAGGGCATTGGTGAGACCACATCTCGAATACTGTCTGCAGTTTTGGTCTCCTTATTTAAGGAAGGATGTAAATGCATTGGAGGCGGTTCAGAGGAGGTTTACTAGATTGATACCTGGAATGAGTGGATTGTCTTATGAGGAAAGGTTGGACAGACTGGGCTTGTTTTCACTGGAGTTTAGAAGAGCAAGGGGAGACTTGATTGAAGTTTATAAGATCCTGAATGGTCTTGACAAGGTGGCTGTGGAAAGAATGTTTCCTCTTGTGGATGAGTCCAGAACGAGGGGGCACTGTTTTAAAATTAGGGTGGTCCCTTTAGGACAGGGATGAGGAGAATTTTCTTCTCTCTAAGGGTTGTGCGACTTTGGAAGTCTCTACCTCAGAAAGTGGTGGAGGCGGGGTCATTGAATATTTTTAAGGCGGAGGTAGATAGATCCTTGTTAGGCAAGGGAATCATAAGTTATTGGGAGTAGATAGGTGTGTGGAATCCAAGACATAAACAAATCATCCATGATCTTATTGAATGGCAGAGCAGCCTCGAAGGGCCGAATGGCCTACGTCTGCTCCTAATTCGTATGTTAGTCTTGCTCCTGATTGCTCTCCTCCAAGTTATCATTGTCTCAGCTTTCAGCACTTCCTCCTGTCTCCTGCTCCTACCATGATAGATGGTCACCTACTTCCCTTCTTCAGTATTCACTCTGCTTAAGGGATGACCATCAGGAAAATCCAGGAACATTTGAACCACCAACCACCAAAAACTTTGATAAAAGCAAAATACTGCGGATGCTGGAAATCTGAAATAAAAACAAGAAATGCTGGAACCACTCAGCAGGTCTGGCAGCACCTGTGGAAAGAGAAGCAGAGTTAACGTTTCGGGTCAGTGACCCTTCTTCGGAACTAGCAAATATTAGAAATGTCAAAGGTTATATGCAAGTGAGCCGGGGGTGGGGCAAGAGATAACAAAGAAGGTGTAGATTGGACAAGGCCACATAGCTGACCAAGAGGTCATGGAGCAAAGGCAAAGAATATGTTAATGGTGTGTTGAAAGACAAAGCATTAGGACAGATAGGGTGTTAACAGACTGAAGATTGAGCAGCAGCAAGTACAAACATGAAAAAAAAACAGTGGGTAAGCAAACTGAACAAACTACAATGAAATGAAATAAACAAAATAAAAAAGATTGTAAAAAATGTAAAAAAGAAAAAATACCTTTGCTCCATGACCTCTTGGTCAGCTATGTGACATTGTCCAATCTACACCTTCTCCTTTGTTATCTCTTGCCCCACCCTGGGCTCACCAAAAACTTTGAACTTCCTTCACTTCATTTCCTTGACTAGAACCAACACAACCTCCTTCCTTGTGGGTTTGAAGTAATTGCTGAAGTCGAGAGCAGTGCTGGATATATTGTTGTGCTATAGGATACTTTACATCCACTTGAGAGGACAGACGGGGGTTTAATGTCTCATCTAAAAGACGGTTCCTCCAACAATGCAGTTCTCCCTCTGACAGTACTGCACTCCCTCAGTACTTTGCCTCTGTCAATGCACCGCTCCCTCAATATTGCGTCTTTGGCAGTGCAGCACCCTCCCGCTCAGTACTGCCCCTCCAACAGTACAGCACTCCCTCAGTACTGACCCTCTGACAGGACAACACTCCCTCAGTGCTGCCCTCATGACAGTACAGAACTCCTACAGTACAGCCCCTGAGACAGAACAGCATTCCCTCAGTACTGACCCTCTGACATGACAGCACTTCCTCAGTACTGCCCCTATGACAATACAGCACTCCCACAGTACTGCCCCTATGACAATACAGCACTCCGTCAGTACTGCTACCATGACAATACAGCAGTCCCACAGTACTGCCCCATGGCAGCACAGCACTCGTTCAGTAATGACCCTGCACAGCACTCCCTCAGTACTGACCCTCTGACAGGACAGCACTCCCTCAGTACTGCCCCTATGAAAATACAGCATTTGCATGGTACTGCCCCTATGACAGTGAGCATTCCCACAGTACTGCCCCTCAGTATTGCACTAGGAATGTCAGCTGAAATTATGTACTCTGGTCTGGAATGGAACTTGAACCCGTGACTCTCTGACTCAGAGGCAAGTGTTGCCACTGAGCCGAGACTGACAGTTTGGATTACTGTAATGTATAATGTAAAACTCATACAAGAGACATTAAGGGTAAAAGACAATGCTTCACACAAAAGTTATAAATGTGTAATGCTTTGCCACAAGTGGTGATTGAAACTGCATCAGAAAGAAATGTGTAACATCTTGAAGAAAAATTTGTAAGAATATGGAGGCAAAGCTGTGAAATTAGATTGGAGATGATAGCCCAGATTTTCCATTGGACTTGCACCATTCTAACAGCACATTTACATTGTAGGGCCCCTTGAGTGGAGGAAAAGAACAAAGAAATTGTGGAGTAAGTCAATTACTCTGTTACGTATGCTAAGTAATATTTTCTTGGGGATTTTGTGTTGTTCCTCCAGCAGTGCAACACTCCCTCAGCATCGGCCCCCATTTTAGCTGATACCATCAATGGTTCTCTCTCCTCAGGAACTGACCCACCCCTCCTCAGAAAAACAGCCCTTGACCCCTCTGTCCTTGTAAACTACCACCCAACTCTAACCTCCCTTTCCTGTTGACCCCTCTGTCCCAACTCTAACCTCCCTTTCCTCTCCAAAGTCCTTGAACGTGCTGTCGCCTCCCAAATCTGTGTCCATCTTTCCCAGAAATTTAGGTTTGGAGCCCAGCTTGATGAGGTGAAAGTTTCTTCTGCTGCTATAATTGTTCTAAATGAAAGGAGCCTCAGAGAATTACTGTAAGGCATTTTTTTACAGCTTAACAATGCCCCTAATTCAGCATTAAGCTGGAGTGTCCATAAGGTGGTAGGTATGGAATATAGAAAATGCCACTCTGAGCCACTAGACCTTTGTTGTTCTGAGGCACATGTCGGCTGGACTCTGCATCTAACTAAGCTTCACATTCAAGGTGTCCCCAAGTTAGCATGTGTATATGCAGATGATTATCTGATCTAATACTGACACTGCTGACAAAAATAGGAAGTGTTCCATCTAACAATACTGCCATCCATCACAAAACTCAAAAAAGAAAGTTTTTTAAAGACTCATTTGATTATGAGGCTCAGGAATGTCAGCTTGGCTCAGTTAGTAGCAGTTTTGCGTAAAGGTGTGATTTGAAGCCCCACTCCACACTGTTACTTAAATGCTGTACTGAGGGAATGCTGCTATGTTCAGAGTGTCTTCTTTCAGAGAAGCCATATAAGAATACAGATGTTCCAATGATTTGTGAACCTGACAGTAGCCAGCCAAAGAACATCACACTGGTCTAGATATTAATCAAAGTTACCTTTAATGACAATATGGCAGACAGCATTAAAACAGTTTACAAAACACAAAGACAGCATCAAGCAATACATACAACCTTTAAACCCAGGAATTCAGCATCAAGGCAGAAACACAATCAGCTCATTTGTAATTCTTGATTTTTTTCTTGTTCTTGAGCATCCTTCCAAGGGGCGAATCTTCTTAAGTCTCCTCCTACTTGTCATAATGTCTTCTTTTCATGTTGTTTCTGCTGATTAAGGTGTAAGTATAAGTTAGGCGAAGATCCATTTTGTCCAATCAGGCATTAATGACGGATGGTTAGTTGTTTAGATGTGTTACTTAGCTTTCCTGGATGTTACACCAGGTGCAACCCTTCACCCACAGCCTGTCCTTCTAGCTCACTTGTACCAGACTCTGGAATGCATAGGCCACTCTTATCAGTATCAAAACTCTCTCAAAGTCTGCTTCACACAGACATGTCCTGCTCTTCCCAATGATTTCTAATGGTAGCAGCCTTTCATCAAAGATTGTTTAAGTTTACTCATTCCATTCGTATCAGGTGTTTTGGGGTTTTTGCAGCAGTTTCTGTACAGGCTGCCTTTTTGTTTTGAATTCATATTATCCCAGTGATTTAAATGTGCAATGTCTTAGGGATCAATGTTAACCCTTTTCAATCCTTCAGACATTAAACTGAGGTCTTTAGGGCAATATAAAAGATCTTTTAAGACTCTTTGAAAAAGGGCAGGGAGTTTTCCCAATATTGTGGCCAAAATTCAGCCTGCAATCAAACAGATTAAGGAGTCATTCATTTCATTGTCGTTTGTGCACAAAAATTGGCTCCTGCATTCGTCTACATAGCAATAGTGACTATACTTCAAAAGTAATTTTGAAACAGAGTAATAGGCCATTCATCCCCTTGAGCTTGTTCTCCCGTTCACTTAGATCATGGCTGATCTGTATCTCAACTCCATCTATCCACCTTGCTTCTGTCATCTTTAATTTCTTTGCCTAACAATATTCTACCAATCTCACTTTTTACATTTTCAACTGACTTAGCATCCACAGCTTTTTGGAGGAGAGTTCCATATTTTCATTACCCTTTACATTAAGAAGTGCTTGGGACATTGTGTATAAGACGACATAAATAAAGTTGCAGAATCAGTATGCAATTGGCAAATTAATCTCAATATAGTCAAGTGTGAGATGTTACATTAAGCAATAAGGAGGACAAATACTGTTTAGGGAATAAGATTTTAGATGGGGTAGAGAAGCAAAGGGATCTCTGAGTCCAGATACAGAAATCATTAAACGGATCAACACAGGTTAATAAGGCCATACGACCATAGGAGCAGAAGTAGGCCATTTGGCCCCTCAAGCTTGCTCCACCATTCAATAAGATCATGGCTGATCTGTTTGTGTCTCGAATTCCAAACTCCCATCTCCCCCGATAACCTTTGATTCCCTTGCCTAACACGAATCTAAGAATCTATCTACCTCCACGGTAAAAATATTCAATAACCCTGCCTCCACCACCTTTTGAGGCAGAAAGTTCCAAAGTCCCACAACCCTCTGAGAGAAAAAAAATTCTCCTCATCTCTGTCATAAAAGGGCAATCCCTAATTTTAAAACAGTGCCCCCTCGTTCTGGACTCACCCACAAGAGGAAACATCCTTTCCACAGCCACCTTGTCAAGACCGTTCAAGATCTTATAAACTTCAATCAAGTCTCCCCTCACTCTTCTAAACTCCAGTGAAAACAAGCCCAGTCTGTCCAACCTTTCCTCATAAGACAACCCACTCATTCCAGATATCAATCTAGTAAACCTCCTCTGAACCGCCTCCAACGCATTTACATCCTTCCTTAAATAAGGAGACCAAAACTGCAGACAGTATTCGAGATGTGATCTCACCAATGCCCTGTATAACTGAAGCATAACATCCTTACTTTTATTTTCAATCCCTCTCATAATAAAGGATAGCATTCCATTAGCCTTCTTTATCACTTGCTGTACCTACATACTAACTTTTTGTAACCCATGCACTAGAACACCTAGAGCCCTCTGCACCTCGCCATAAAAAAGTAAACCAAGCACTTGGATTCATTTCTAGTGGAGCAAAATTGAAAAGCAGAGAAGTTATGCTTAATTTGTATAGAACTTTGGTGAGACCACGCTTGGAGTTCAGTGCACAGTTCTTTCTGGTCCATATTATACAAAGGATACAGAGGCACTGGAGAAGGTGTAAGAAGGACTCACCGGGATGATACCAGAACTGAAAGGCTAAACAGTCTGGGCTCTATTCTCCAGAAAAACAGAAGGTTGCAGAGTGACCTTGTATGATCTTTAAAATTGTGAAGAGGTTTGATAATGTAGATGTAGAGAAGATATTTCCATTTGTAGTGTAGAACAAACTATGGCTATAAGTAGAAGATAGTCACTAGTAAATCCTATCAGGAATTCGGAGAATCTTCTTTACCTGAAGAGAGGTAAAAATGTAGAACTCAGTATCACAATCCTTCCAGAATCATAGAAACATACAGCACAGAAGAAGGTTATTCGGCCTGTCATGCCTCTGCTGGTTCTTTAAATGAGCAGTTGTGCTTCATCCCATTTCCATAACCCTGTAAGTCCTTCATCTTCACCTACCTGTCCAACTTCCTTTTAAATGTATTTATGGAATAAGCTCGACCTACCTTTCCAGAATCATCTTGATTATTAACTAAATCATGCTCCTCATTTCCCGGCGGAGCAGCAGGAGAAGGTAGCGACTCTTCGGTGGGTGGGTGAAGGCATCAGGAGCTGTGTTTTAAAAGTAAGTACTTACTGTTTTACTTACTGTTTTCCTTGTCTTTGAGTTTCTTTTGGCGCCGGAGGAACCGGAAGCTGGTCGGCAGCGAGGACTCCTGGGTAGGTATTTTCCTTAAAGGTGCGGAGCTGAGTAAACCCGAGCCACTACACATGTAGTGTCTCCCACCCATCCTCCTCCTCTAACCTAATAATAAGACCCTTTTTACCCTCCTCCTCTAACCAAAAAGGACTGAGCAGGTAAGCTATTTACTGTTTTTGTTAATATCTATAGTTGTACTTAACTAAGGGGTAATTGAATAAAAGAAATGGCAGCCAGTGTAGTGTATTGCTCCTCCTGCAGAATGTTCGAGGTGAGGGAAACCTCCGGTGGCCCTGCCGACTTCACCTGCTGGAAGTGCATCCGTCTCCAGCTCCTATCAGACCGTGTTAGGGAATTGGAGCTGGAGCTGGATGAACTGAGGATCATTCGGGAAGCTGAGGGGTTGATAGATAGAAGCTACACGGAGGTCGTTACTCCACAAATCAAAGGCAGCTGGGTAACAGTTAGAGGTGGGAAGAGGTCAGTGCAGGGATCTCCTGTGGTCGTTCCCCTCAACAACAAGTATACAGTTTTAGATACTGTTGGGGGGGACGGCCTATCGGGGGCAGGCTGCAGTGACCGGGCCTCTGGCACGGGGTCCTGCACTGTGGCTCAGAAGGGAAGGAGGGAGAATGGGAGAGCACTAGTCATCGGGGACTCGATGGTGAGGAGTACGGACAGGCGGTTCTGTGGGCGCAGGCGAGACGCACGGATGGTTTGTTGCCTCCCTGGTGCCAGGGTCCGTGATGTTTGTGATCGCGTCTTCAGGATCCTTAAAGGGGAGGGGGAGCAGCCAGAGGTCGTGGTGCACATTGGCACCAACGACGTAGGAAGGAAGGGTGGCACAGATGTTAGAAGTGAGTTTAGGGAGTTAGGCTGGAAGCTGAAAGCTCGGACGGACAGAGTTGTTATCTCTGGTTTGTTGCCGGCGCCACGTGATAGTGAGGCTAGGAATAGGGAGAGAGCACAGCTGAACACGTGGCTGCAGGAATGGTGTAGGAGGGAGGGCTTCCAGTTCTTGGATAATTGGACTGCATTCTGGGGAAGATGGGACCTGTTCAAACAGGACGGGCTGCATCTGAACCAGAGGGGCACCAATATCCTGGGAGGGAGGTTTGCTAGTACTGTTCGGGAGGGTTTAAACTAGTTTGGGAGGGGGATGGGAACCGGACTTGTAATCCAGGGACCAGTGGGTCCACTCAGAAAGACAAAGAGTGTAGTGAGGTATTGGGGAAGGTAGCACTGTCACAGAGGACAGATGGGCACGGAGAAGGGTTAAAGTGCGTATACTTCAACGCAAGAAGCATCAGGAATAAGGTGAGTGAATTGAAGGCGTGGATGGGCACTTGGGACTACGATGTTGTGGCCATCACTGAAACGTGGATAGGTGAGGGGGAGGAATGGTTTTGTTGGGGGAGGGGGTGGGGGGGAGGGGGGGGGGTGTATAAAGGAGGTATTGTGTATAGGGGGGGGGGGTGGGGAGGGTGGAGGGGGTGTGGGAGGGGTGTAGGGGGGGATGGGTGGGGGGGGGGGGGGGGGGGGGGGGGGGGGGGGGGGGGGTGGTACTTAGTCCTGTGATGTATGAGGAATGGTTTTTGGAGGTACCTGGTTATAGATGTTTTCATAAGATTAGGAATGGTGGTAAAAGAGGTGGGGGGGTGGCATTGTTAGTTAGAAATAGTGTAACAACTGCTGAAAGAATTTTCGAGGAGGATCTGCCGACTGAGGCACTGTGGGTTGAGGTCAGGAACAGGAAAGGAGCAGTCACCTTGATGGGAGTTTTCTATAGGCCCCCCAATAGCAGCAGGGAGGTGGAAGAGCAGATTGGGAAACAGATTTTGGAAAGGAGCAGAAGTCACAGGGTAGTAATTATGGGGGATTTCAACTTCCCAAATATTGATTGGCAACTCTTTAGATCGAATAGTTTGGATGGGGTAGTGTTTGTGCAGTATGTCCAGGAAGCTTTTCTGACTCAGTATGTAGACTGCCCGACCAGAGGGGAGGCAATATTGGATTTGGTACTAGGTAATGAACCAGGGCAAGTGATAGAGCTGTTGGTGGGCGAGCACTTTGGAGATAGTGATCACAATTCTGTAGCATTCACTGTGGTAATGGAGAGGGATAGGTATGTGCAACAGGGCAAGGTTTACAATTGGGGGAAGGGTAGATATGATGCTGTCAGGCAGGAACTGAGGAGCATAAGTTGGGAGCATATGCTGGCAGGGAAGGGCACGGTCGAAATGTGGAACTTTTTCAAGGAGCAGATAGTAGGGGCCATTGATAAGCATGTCCCTGTCAGACAGGGAAGGGATGGTCATGTGAGGGAACCGTGGTTGACAAGAGAGGTTGAGAGTCTTGTTAGGAAGAAGAAGGATGCGTATATAAAGTTGAGGAAAAAGGGCACAGGCATAGCTCTGGAGGGATACAAGATGGCCAGGAAGGATCTGAAGAAAGGGATTAGGAGAGCTAAGAGAGGGCATGAAAAATGCTTGGCGGGTAGGATAAAAGAAAACCCCAAGGCCTTTTACGCGTATGTCAGAAATATGAGGATGACTAGGGGGACCATAGGTCCGGTCAAGGACAATAGCGGGAGACTGTGTGTTGAGCCGGAAGAGATAAGTGAGGTTTTGAATGAGTACTTCTCTTCGGTATTTACGAATGAGAAGGGGTGTATTACTGAAGAGGACGGTGTGAAACAGACTGGTAAGCTCGAGGAAGTGCTCGTTAGGAGGGAAGATGTGTTGGGGTTTTTGAATAACTTGAAGATAGACAAGTCTCCCGGGCCTGACGGGGTATATCCAAGGATGTTATGGGAAGCAAGGGATGAAATTGCAGAGCCGCTGGCAATGATCTTTTCATCTTCTCTGCTGACGGGGGTGGTACCAGGTGATTGGAGGGTGGCAAATGTTGTGCCCCTGTTCAAGAAAGGGAATAGGAACAACCCTGGGAATTACAGGCCAGTTAGTCTTACTTCGGTGGTAGGCAAGTTGATGGAAAAGGTGCTGAGGGATAGGATTTCTGAGCATCTGGAAAGACACTGCTTGATTCGGGACAGTCAGCACGGTTTTGTGAGGGGTAGGTCTTGCCTCACAAGCCTGATTGAATTCTTTGAGCAGGTGACCAAGCAAGTGGATGAGGGTAAACCAGTGGATGTGGTGTACATGGATTTTAGTAAGGCATTTGATAAGGTCCCCCATGGTAGACTTATGGAGAAAGTCAGGAGGCATGGGATAGTGGGGAATGTGGCCAGTTGGATTAAGAATTGGCTAACTGATAGAAGGCAGAGAGTGGTCTTAGATGGTAAATACTCAGCCTGGAGCCCAGTTACCAGTGGCGTGCCGCAGGGATCAGTTCTGGGTCCTCTCCTGTTTGTGATTTTTATTAACGACTTGGATGAGGAAGTCGAAGGGTGGGTCAGTATATTTGCAGATGATACAAAGGTTGGTGGAGTTGTGGATACCGAGGAGGGCTATTGTCGTCTGCAAAGGGACTTGGATAGGTTGCAGTGCTGGGCTGAAAAGTGGCAGATGGAGTTTAACCCTGAAAAGTGTGAGGTCGTCCATTTTGGAAGGACAAACACGAATGCAAAATACTGGGTTAACGGTAGGGTTCTTGGGCATGTGGAGGAGCAGAGAGACCTTGGGGTCTATGTGCATAGATCGTTGAAAGTTGCAACTCAAGTGGATAGGGCTGTGAAGAAGGCATATGGGGTGTTAGCGTTCATTAGCAGAGGGATTGAATTTAAGAGCCGTGAGGTGATGATGCAGCTGTACAGGACCTTGGTAAGGCCTCATTTGGAGTACTGTGTGCAGTTCTGGTCGCCTCATTTTAGGAAGGATGTGGAAGCCTTGGAGAGGGTGCAGAGGAGATTTACCAGGATGTTGCCTGGAATGGAGAATAAGTCTTACGAGGAAAGGCTGAACATTCTAGGCCTCTTCTCATTAGAACGGAGAAGGATGAGGGGTGACATGATAGAGGTTTATAAGATGATCAGGGGAATAGATAGGGTAGACAGTCAGAAACTTTTTCCCCGGGTGGAGCAAAGCGTTACAAGGGGTCATAAATTTAAGGTGAAGGGTGGGAGATATAAGGGGGATGTCAGGGGAAGGTTCTTTACCCAGAGAGTGGTCGGGGCATGGAATGCCTTGCCTGGGGAAGTTGTTGAGTCAGAAACTTTAGGGACTTTCAAACGGCTTTTAGATAGGTATATGGATAAAGGAGAATGATGGGGTATAGATTAAATTGTCCTTGACAGAGGACAAAGGATCGGCACAACATCGTGGGCCGAAGGGCCTGTTCTGTGCTGTATTTTTCTATGTTCTATGTTCTATGATATTTGTCTTAAACCTCTTTTTACTGTTTTATTTTAACTTTTTATTTCCTTTGTCATCCAGGGTGCATTAGCTTTAGTTGCCCAGCCTTTTCCCTTCAAAGGAATATACCTAGTTTGTACGTAAACTATCTCTTCTCTGAATGCCCTCCATTTCTCTGTTACTGCTTTACCCTGTAATAGCCTTTTCTAAGCTGCCTGTGCTGGGTCTTTTAAATTACTGAAGTTGGTTCTCCAGTTGAGTATTTTTATCTTTGATATTATAGATCATAGAACATAGAACATTACAGCGCAGTACAGGCCCTTCGGCCCTCGATGTTGCGCCGACCTGTGAAACCATCTGACCTACACTATTCCATTTTCATCCATATGTCTATCCAATGACCACTTAAATGCTCTTAAAGTTGGCGAGTCTACTACTTTTGCAGGCAGGGCGTTCCACGCCCCTACTACTCTCTGAGTAAAGAAACTACCTCTAACATCTGTCCTATATCTATCACCCCTCAACTTAAAGCTATGTCCCCTCGTGTTTGCCATCACAATCCGAGGAAAAAGACTCTCACTATCCACCCTATCTAACCCTCTGATTATCTTATATGTCTCTATTAAGTCACCTCTCCTCCTCCTTCTCTCTAACGAAAACAACCTCAAGTCCCTCAGCCTTTCCTCGTAAGACCTTCCCTCCATACCAGGCAACATCCTAGTAAATCTCCTCTGCACCCTTTCCAAAACTTCCACATCCTTCCTATAATGCGGTGACCAGAACTGCACGCAATACTCCAGGTGCGGCCGCACCAGAGTTTTGTACAGCTGCAGCATGACCTCGTGGCTCCGAAACTCGATCCCCCTACTAATAAATTTTTTGGTCTCTTTCCATAATTATTTTAAACCAAGTTATGATGTGGTCACTGTTAGCTAAATGATCTCCTACTTTAACACATTCTACTTGCCCAACACATTTCCCAGAAACCAGATCCAATACTCCTGCTGAAAGATCACTGACCTGAAACATTAACTCTGCTTCTCTCACCACAGATGCTGCCAGATCTGCTGAGTATTTTCAGCAATTTCTGTTTTTACTTCCACTACTCCTTCCTTCCTTCCGCATTGAGAAAGTTCTCCTGTGCACATATCAGAAATTCCTCTCTTTTCCTACCCTTAGTATTATGCTTTTCCCAGTCTAGAATAATGAAAGTCTCTTAATATTTATACTCTACTTTTATTCCACACTTTTGAAATTTGCTGACAAATTTACTCATCTACTTGTCACTGTTCGGAGCTCTATATAAAAAAAACTGTCCCTCTGTTCTGCAATTCAATCCAAATTTTTATTCGTTCGTGGGATGTGGGCGTCGCTGGCTAGGCCAGCATTTGTTGTCCACCCTAATTGCCCTTGAACTAATTGACTTGCTAGGCCATTTCAGAGAGCATTTTAAGAGTCAACCACATTGCTGTGGATCTGGAGTCACATGTAGGCCATGTCCCTAAAGGACATTAGTGAACCAGATGTGTTTTTATGACAATTGACAATGGTTTCATGGTCACCATTAGGCTAGCTTTTAAATTCAAGATTAATTGAATTCAGTTTTCACCATCTGCCATGGTGGGATTCGAACTCATGTCCCCAGAGCACTAGCCTGGGACTCTGGATTACTAGTCGGGTGACATTACCACTACGCCACCACCTCCCCTGTAAGTAAATAAATTCTGTAAATAAATTCGGTCCTAGAACCATCTAGTAAATCCTTTCTGTTTAGAACTGTATCATCATCCTTAATCAATGCTGCTGCGTCCACTCCTCTTTTTCTATCATTCCTGAATACTTTAGAACCAGGAATATTAAGAACCCATTCCAAGTCTTGCTTGAGCCATGGCTCTGTTCATGAAATCAGGTCATAATCCTATGTAGCAATTACTGTCTGCAGCTCTCCAGCCTTATTAGCTACACTTAGTTTAGAGATACAGCACTGAAACAGGCCCTTCGGCCCACCGAGTCTGTGCCGACCATCAACCACCCGTTTACACTAATCCTACACTAATCCCATATTCCTATCACATCCCCACCTATCCCTATATATTTCCCTACCACCTACCTATACTAGGGGCAATTTCCAATGGCCAATTTACCTATCAACCTGCAAGTCTTTTGGCATGTGGGAGGAAACCGGAGCACCCGGAGGAAACCCACGCAGACACAGGGAGAACTTGCAAACTCCACACAGGCAGTACCCGGAATTGAACCCGGGTCGCTGGAGCTGTGAGGCTACGGTGCTAACCACTGCGCCACTGTGCCGCCCTAAATATCCACACTATGGATATTGACATACATACAATTTAACATCTCCTTCGTCATTCGTGTTATTTTTCTCAATCTGCTCACTGCTATTAATGGGATATTTCTAATTTTGCTGCTGGTTATATCTCTCTGACCTCTGATCTTATTTCTGCTCCTCTCTGTTATTTTCTGGTTCCCCTTCCGCTAGCTAACAGTACTAGTTAACCTCTCAGTAAGAACATTGGTCCCAGCTTTGTTCAGGTGCAACCAGTTCCTCTTGCACAAATGTTTCTTTCCTAGAACTGGTCTCAATGCTCCAAGAATCTGAAACATTCCCTCCTACACCACTTCTCCAGCCATGCATTTACCTGCATTATCTTCCTGTTTCTGTACTCACTGGCATGTGGTACTGGAAGTAATCCTGAGATTACTAATAGACTTTTAGAACCATTTTAAAACATCTTTTTCCTGAAACCTTGCCTGGAGTACTTCAACACTTTTTATACCTATGTCATTAGTTCAACATCAATACTTATATTTATATAGCGCCTTTACCATCATAAAATGTTCCAAGGCACTTCACAGGAGCATTAGAAAACAAAATATGACACTCAGTCACATAAAGAGATATTAGGGCAGATGTCCAAAGAGGTAGGTGTTTAGGAGTGTCTTAAAGGAGGAAAGTGAGGTGGAGAGGTGTAGGGAGGGAATTCCTGAGTTTAGGGCCAGGGCAGCTAAGGTAAGGCCATCAATGGTGGGATTAAAATCAGGGATGCTCAAGAGGCCAGAATTAAATGAGCTTAGATATCTCGGAGGGTTGTGGGTCTGGAGGAGATTACAGAGATAGGGAGGGACAGGGACATGGAGGGTTTTGAAAACATGGATGAGAATTTTAAAATCAAGATGTTGCTTGACCAGCAGCCAGTGTGGGTCAGCAAGTCATCGGGTGATAGGGGAACGGGACTTGTTAAAGTTAAGTTACAGGCAGCAGAGATTTGGATGACCTCAAGTTTACGGTGGGTAGAATGTGGGAGACCAGCCAGAAGTGCGTTGGAATAGTCAAGTCTAGAGGTAACAAAGGCATTTCAGCAGCAGATGAGCTGAGGCAGGGGTGACATCGAGCAATGTTATGTCGGTGAAAATAGCTGGTTTTAATGACCTGAATATGTGGTCAGAAACTGATCTCGGGGTCAGATATGACACCAAGCCTGTGAACTGTCTGGTTTAGTCTCAGGCTGTTGCCAAGGAGAGAGTTGGAGCTGGTAGCTAGGAAGTGGAGTGTGGAGTGAGGATCGAAGACAATGGCTTCAAGTCTTCCCAATATGTAATTGGAGGAAATTTCTGTTCATCCAGTACTGGATGTCGGATGAGCTGTCTGATAATTTAACAACAGTGGAGGAGTTGAGAGAGGTGGTGGTGAGGTAGAGCTGAGCGTCACATCATACATATGAAAAGTAATGCTGTGCTTTCGGATGATGTTGCTGAGAGGCAGCATGAAGATGAGAAATAGGAGGGGGACAAGGTTAGATCCTTGGGGGACAGCAGAGGTAACGGTGCAGGAGCGGGAAGAGAAGCCACTGCAAATGGTTAACATTAGATAGATAAGAATGGAACCGGGTGAGAGCAGTTCCACCCAGCTGGACAGCATTGGAGAAGTGTTGGAGGAGGATGGTGTGGTCAACCTTGTCCATGGCTGCAGAAAGGTCGAGAAGGACGAGGAGGGAAAGCTTACCTTTGTCACAGTCACATAGGATGTTATTTGTGATTTTGATAAGGGCTGTTTCGGTACTGTGGCAGGGTGGAAAATGATTGAAAAGATTCAAACATTGAATTTTGGGAAAGATGAACACAGATTTGGGAGGCAACAAGGCATTCAAGGAATTTGGAGAGGAAAGGGAGATTGAAGATGGGAGATGGGGCAGTAGTTTGCAAGGGCAGTGGGGTCAAGGGTTGTCTTTTTGTGGTGAGGGGCAATGATGGCAGATTTAAAGGAGAGAGTTTAGTTTAGTTCAGTTTAGAGATACAGCACTGAAACAGGCCCTTCGGCCCACCGAGTCTGTGCCGACCATCAACCACCCGTTTACACTAATCCTACACTAATCCCATATTCCTATCACATCCCCACCTATCCCTATATATTTCCCTACCACCTACCTATACTAGGGGCAATTTCTAATGGCCAATTTACCTATCAACCTGCAAGTCTTTGGCATGTGGGAGGAAACCGGAGCACCCGGACGAAACCCACGCAGACACAGGGAGAACTTGCAAACTCCACACAGGCAGTACCCGGAATTGAACCCGGGTCGCTGGAGTTGTGAGGCTGCGGTGCTAACCACTGCGCCACTGTGCCGCCCCGAAGAGGGACAGTAAGTGAGAGAACTGTTAACAATATTGGCTAACATGGGCACCAAGGGGAAGTTGTGTGGTCAGCAATTTAGTGGGAATAGAGTTCATGGGAGCAGGAGATGGGTCTTGTGGACAAGATGATCTTGGAGAGGGTATGAGGGAAGGTAGGAGAGAAACTAGAGAAAGATGCAAGTTCAGGGTTAGGGCAGCCGGGAACTTTAGAGGAAGCGTGATTAAGTGGGCTAGTGGAAGGGAGTGATGTGGCAGAAGCAGCTGATTGGATGGTCTCGGTCTTAGTGACAAAGGATTCCATGAGCTTCTCACACTTATTGTTCGACATGAACCAAAACTTCTGGCTGTTCCGCTTATCCTCACGGAATGTCCTACCCCTCTTGATGGCATCCTTTGCTCTGACACCAGGGAAGCAATATACCATTCAGGAATCATGTTTGCATTTATAGAAATGCCTGTCTGTGCTCCTAATTATTCAATCCCTGTGACTACTGCATTTCTATTTTTTTTTTTTACCCCTGTGTGCAGTCAAATTTCCCACGATGACGGGGATTTTATTCTTACTGCATTCCTCCAAGGAGTTGTCAACTCCCCGGTATTCAAAACTGGAGGGATTCCCTGCACTTTCTGTGTCTTCTACCTACCCTGTCTAGTGGCAATCCATTCCCTCGCTGAAATCTCGTGGAGTTCCCATATAGAACTGGATGCATGTGCAACGGGTCCCCACTGGCCTGCAGTGGTAGTCAATCACTGAGACCCTGAAGATGAGAACACTTGAGACTGAACTCTAAATATGTAAGAAAATAAGACACTGAGACACTGACCTATAAAAACACTAAGAATATAACTGAAAGACAGAGATACTAAAATGGTAAAAAGTTAACTAAAGGCACTGGAAACCATATCAGTAAATCCAAAACAAAACAGAAGTGACCATCCAGTGAATTTCTACAGTGAAACAACAAACAATTTAAAAAAACAAGCAGACACTTAACTGTTACCCACCAATCCACTTGCTTCACTGCAGTGATGTCACTTTTAAATTTGCTTCTTAATTTTCTACTTTCAACACGTGCTCTGGCTCTCACTTGCCCTCAGGACCACTCTCACTGACTCTCCGCCCTCACTGACTCTCTCTCTGCTCTCACTGACCCTGTCTCCGCTCTCACTGTCTCTCTCTCCGCTCTCACTGACTCTCTCTCTGCTCTCACTGACTCTCTCTCTGCTCTCACTGACTCTCTCCGCTCTTACTGACTCTCTCTCTGCTCTCACTGACTCTCTCCGCTCTCACTGACTCTCTCTCCGCTCTCATTGACTCTCTCAGCTCTCATTGACTCTCCCTCCGCTCTCATTGACTCTCCCTCCGCTCTCACTGACTCTCTCCGCTCTCACTGACTCTCTCCGCTCTCACTGACTCTCTCCGCTCTCACTGACCCTGTCTCCGCTCTCACTGACCCTGTCTCCGCTCTCACTGACCCTGTCTCCGCTCTCACTGACTCTCCCCGCTCTCACTGACCCTGTCTCCGCTCTCACTGACTCTCTCTCCGCTCTCACTGACTCTCTCTCCGCTCTCACTGACTCTCTCTCCGCTCTTACTGACTCTCTCTCCGCTCTCACTGACTGCTCTCACTGACTCTGCTCTCACAGACTCTCTCTCCGCTCTCACTGACACTCCGCTCTCACTGACACTCTCTCCACTCTCACGGACTCTCTCTCCGCTCTCACTGACTCTCTCCGCTCTCACTGACTCTCTCCGCTCTCACTGACTCTCTCCGCTCTCACTGACTCTCTCCGCTCTCACTGACTCTCTCCGCTCTCACTGACTCTCTCCGCTCTCACTGACTCTCTCCGCTCTCACTGACTCTCTCCGCTCTCACTGACTCTCTCCGCTCTCACTGACTCTCTCTCCGCTCTCACTGACTCTCTCTCCGCTCTCACTGACTCTCTCTCCGCTCTCACTGACTCTCTCCGCTCTTACTGACTCTCTCTCCGCTCTCACTGACTGCTCTCACTGACTCTGCTCTCACTGACTCTCTCTCCGCTCTCACTGACTCTCTCTCCGCTCTCACTGACTCTCTCTCCGCTCTCACTGACTCTCTCTCCGCTCTCACTGACTCTCTCTCCGCTCTCACTGACTCTCTCTCCGCTCTCACTGACTCTCTCTCCGCTCTCACTGACTCTCTCTCCGCTCTCACTGACTCTCTCTCCGCTCTCACTGACTCTCTCTCCGCTCTCACTGACTCTCTCTCCGCTCTCACTGACTGCTCTCACTGACTCTGCTCTCACAGACTCTCTCTCCGCTCTCACTGACTCTCTCTCCGCTCTCACTGACTCTCTCTCCGCTCTCACTGACTCTCTCTCCGCTCTCACTGACTCTCTCTCCGCTCTCACTGACTCTCTCTCCGCTCTCACTGACTCTCTCTCCGCTCTCACTGACTGCTCTCACTGACTCTGCTCTCACTGACTCTCTCTCCGCTCTCACTGACCCTCTCTCCGCTCTCACTGACACTCTCTCCGCTCTCAGTGACCCTCTCTTCGCTTTCGCTGACCTTCTCTCCGCTCTCACTGACTCTCTCCGCTCTCACTGACCCTCTCTCCGCTCTCACTGACCCTCTCTCCGCTCTCACTGACCCTCTCTCCGCTCTCACTGACCCTCTCTCCGCTCTCACTGACTCTCTCTCCGCACTCACTGACACTTTCTCCGCTCTCACTGACCCTCTCTCCGCTCTCACTGACTCTCTCTCCGCTCTCACTGACCCTCTCTCCGCTCTCACTGACTCTCTCTCCGCTCTCACTGACTCTCTCTCCGCTCTCAATGACTCTCTCTCCGCTCTCAATGACTCTCTCTCCGCTCTCACTGACCCTCTCTCCGCTCTCACTGACTCTCTCCGCTCTCACTGACTCTCTCCGCTCTCACTGACTCTCTCCGCTCTCACTGACTCTCTCCGCTCTCACTGACTCTCTCCGCTCTCACTGACTCTCTCCGCTCTCACTGACTCTCTCCGCTCTCACTGACCCACTCTCCGCTCTCACTGACTCTCTCTCCGCTCTCACTGACTCTCTCTCCGCTCTCACTGACTCTCTCTCCGCTCTCACTGACTCTCTCTCCGCTCTCACTGACACTCTCTCCGCTCTCACTGACACTCTCTCCGCTCTCACTGACGCTCTCTCCGCTCTCACTGACGCTCTCTCCGCTCTCACTGACGCTCTCTCCGCTCTCACTGACGCTCTCTCCGCTCTCACTGACGCTCTCTCCGCTCTCACTGACGCTCTCTCCGCTCTCACTGACGCTCTCACTGACACTCTCTCCGCTCTCACTGACACTCTCTCCGCTCTCACTGACACTCTCTCCGCTCTCACTGACACTCTCTCCGCTCTCACTGACACTCTCTCCGCTCTCACTGACACTCTCTCCGCTCTCACTGACACTCTCTCCGCTCTCACTGACACTCTCTCCGCTCTCACTGACACTCTCTCCGCTCTCACTGACACTCTCTCCGCTCTCACTGACACTCTCTCCGCTCTCACTGACTCTCTCCGCTCTCACTGACTCTCTCTCCGCTCTCAATGACCCTGTCTCCGCTCTCACTGACGATCTCCGCTCTCACTGACGCTCTCCGCTCTCACTGACTCCGCTCTCACTGACTCTCTCCGCTCTCACTGACTCTCTCCGCTCTCACTGACTCTCTCCGCTCTCACTGACTCTCTCCGCTCTCACTGACACTCTCCGCTCTCACTGACACTCTCCGCTCTCACTGACACTCTCCGCTCTCACTGACACTCTCCGCTCTCACTGACACTCTCCGCTCTCACTGACTCTCTCCGCTCTCACTGACTCTCTCCGCTCTCACTGACTCTCTCCGCTCTCACTGACTCTCTCCGCTCTCACTGACTCTCTCTCCGCTCTCACTGACTCTCTCTCCGCTCTCACTGACTCTCTCTCCGCTCTCACTGACTCTCTCTCCGCTCTCACTGACTCTCTCTCCGCTCTCACTGACTCTCTCTCCGCTCTCACTGACACTCTCTCCGCTCTCACTGACACTCTCTCCGCTCTCACTGACACTCTCTCCGCTCTCACTGACACTCTCTCCGCTCTCACTGACACTCTCTCCGCTCTCACTGACACTCTCTCCGCTCTCACTGACACTCTCTCCGCTCTCACTGACACTCTCTCCGCTCTCACTGACACTCTCTCCGCTCTCACTGACACTCTCCGCTCTCACTGACACTCTCTCCGCTCTCACTGACTCTCTCTCCGCTCTCAATGACCCTGTCTCCGCTCTCACTGACGATCTCCGCTCTCACTGACGCTCTCCGCTCTCACTGACTCCGCTCTCACTGACTCTCTCCGCTCTCACTGACTCTCTCCGCTCTCACTGACTCTCTCCGCTCTCACTGACTCTCTCTCCGCTCTCACTGACGCTCTCTCCGCTCTCACTGACGCTCTCTCCGCTCTCACTGACGCTCTCTCCGCTCTCACTGACGCTCTCACTGACACTCTCTCCGCTCTCACTGACACTCTCTCCGCTCTCACTGACACTCTCTCCGCTCTCACTGACACTCTCTCCGCTCTCACTGACACTCTCTCCGCTCTCACTGACACTCTCTCCGCTCTCACTGACACTCTCTCCGCTCTCACTGACTCTCTCCGCTCTCACTGACTCTCTCCGCTCTCACTGACTCTCTCTCCGCTCTCACTGACTCTCTCTCCGCTCTCAATGACCCTGTCTCCGCTCTCACTGACGATCTCCGCTCTCACTGACGCTCTCCGCTCTCACTGACTCCGCTCTCACTGACTCTCTCCGCTCTCACTGACTCTCTCCGCTCTCACTGACACTCTCCGCTCTCACTGACACTCTCCGCTCTCACTGACACTCTCCGCTCTCACTGACACTCTCTCCGCTCTCACTGACACTCTCTCCGCTCTCACTGACACTCTCCGCTCTCACTGACACTCTCCGCTCTCACTGACTCTCTCCGCTCTCACTGACTCTCTCCGCTCTCACTGACTCTCTCCGCTCTCACTGACTCTCTCCGCTCTCACTGACTCTCTCCGCTCTCACTGACTCTCTCTCCGCTCTCACTGACTCTCTCTCCGCTCTCACTGACTCTCTCTCCGCTCTCACTGACTCTCTCTCCGCTCTCACTGACTCTCTCTCCGCTCTCACTGACTCTCTCTCCGCTCTCACTGACACTCTCTCCGCTCTCACTGACACTCTCTCCGCTCTCACTGACACTCTCTCCGCTCTCACTGACACTCTCTCCGCTCTCACTGACACTCTCTCCGCTCTCACTGACACTCTCTCCGCTCTCACTGACACTCTCTCCGCTCTCACTGACACTCTCTCCGCTCTCACTGACACTCTCTCCGCTCTCACTGACACTCTCTCCGCTCTCACTGACACTCTCTCCGCTCTCACTGACACTCTCTCCGCTCTCACTGACACTCTCTCCGCTCTCACTGACACTCTCTCCGCTCTCACTGACACTCTCTCCGCTCTCACTGACTCTCTCTCCGCTCTCAATGACCCTGTCTCCGCTCTCACTGACGATCTCCGCTCTCACTGACGCTCTCCGCTCTCACTGACTCCGCTCTCACTGACTCTCTCCGCTCTCACTGACTCTCTCCGCTCTCACTGACTCTCTCCGCTCTCACTGACTCTCTCCGCTCTCACTGACTCTCTCCGCTCTCACTGACTCTCTCCGCTCTCACTGACTCTCTCCGCTCTCACTGACACTCTCCGCTCTCACTGACACTCTCCGCTCTCACTGACACTCTCCGCTCTCACTGACACTCTCCGCTCTCACTGACACTCTCCGCTCTCACTGACACTCTCCGCTCTCACTGACACTCTCCGCTCTCACTGACACTCTCCGCTCTCACTGACACTCTCCGCTCTCACTGACTCTCTCCGCTCTCACTGACTCTCTCCGCTCTCACTGACTCTCTCCGCTCTCACTGACTCTCTCCGCTCTCACTGACTCTCTCCGCTCTCACTGACTCTCTCTCCGCTCTCACTGACTCCGCTCTCACTGACTCTCTCCGCTCTCACTGACTCTCTCCGCTCTCACTGACTCTCTCCGCTCTCACTGACTCTCTCCGCTCTCACTGACTCTCTCCGCTCTCACTGACACTCTCCGCTCTCACTGACACTCTCCGCTCTCACTGACACTCTCCGCTCTCACTGACACTCTCCGCTCTCACTGACTCTCTCCGCTCTCACTGACTCTCTCCGCTCTCACTGACTCTCTCCGCTCTCACTGACTCTCTCTCCGCTCTCACTGACTCTCTCTCCGCTCTCACTGACACTCTCCGCTCTCACTGACACTCTCCGCTCTCACTGACACTCTCCGCTCTCACTGACACTCTCCGCTCTCACTGACTCTCTCCGCTCTCACTGACTCTCTCCGCTCTCACTGACTCTCTCCGCTCTCACTGACTCTCTCCGCTCTCACTGACTCTCTCCGCTCTCACTGACTCTCTCTCCGCTCTCACTGACTCCGCTCTCACTGACTCTCTCCGCTCTCACTGACTCTCTCCGCTCTCACTGACTCTCTCCGCTCTCACTGACTCTCTCCGCTCTCACTGACACTCTCCGCTCTCACTGACACTCTCCGCTCTCACTGACACTCTCCGCTCTCACTGACACTCTCCGCTCTCACTGACACTCTCCGCTCTCACTGACTCTCTCCGCTCTCACTGACTCTCTCCGCTCTCACTGACTCTCTCCGCTCTCACTGACTCTCTCTCCGCTCTCACTGACTCTCTCTCCGCTCTCACTGACTCTCTCTCCGCTCTCACTGACTCTCTCTCCGCTCTCACTGACTCTCTCTCCGCTCTCACTGACTCTCTCTCCGCTCTCACTGACACTCTCTCCGCTCTCACTGACACTCTCTCCGCTCTCACTGACACTCTCTCCGCTCTCACTGACACTCTCTCCGCTCTCACTGACACTCTCTCCGCTCTCACTGACACTCTCTCCGCTCTCACTGACACTCTCTCCGCTCTCACTGACACTCTCTCCGCTCTCACTGACACTCTCTCCGCTCTCACTGACACTCTCTCCGCTCTCACTGACACTCTCTCCGCTCTCACTGACACTCTCCGCTCTCACTGACACTCTCTCCGCTCTCACTGACTCTCTCTCCGCTCTCAATGACCCTGTCTCCGCTCTCACTGACGATCTCCGCTCTCACTGACGCTCTCCGCTCTCACTGACTCCGCTCTCACTGACTCTCTCCGCTCTCACTGACTCTCTCCGCTCTCACTGACTCTCTCTCCGCTCTCACTGACGCTCTCTCCGCTCTCACTGACGCTCTCTCCGCTCTCACTGACGCTCTCTCCGCTCTCACTGACGCTCTCACTGACACTCTCTCCGCTCTCACTGACACTCTCTCCGCTCTCACTGACACTCTCTCCGCTCTCACTGACACTCTCTCCGCTCTCACTGACACTCTCTCCGCTCTCACTGACACTCTCTCCGCTCTCACTGACACTCTCTCCGCTCTCACTGACTCTCTCCGCTCTCACTGACTCTCTCCGCTCTCACTGACTCTCTCTCCGCTCTCACTGACTCTCTCTCCGCTCTCAATGACCCTGTCTCCGCTCTCACTGACGATCTCCGCTCTCACTGACGCTCTCCGCTCTCACTGACTCCGCTCTCACTGACTCTCTCCGCTCTCACTGACTCTCTCCGCTCTCACTGACACTCTCCGCTCTCACTGACACTCTCCGCTCTCACTGACACTCTCTCCGCTCTCACTGACTCTCTCTCCGCTCTCACTGACTCTCTCTCCGCTCTCACTGACTCTCTCTCCGCTCTCACTGACTCTCTCTCCGCTCTCACTGACACTCTCTCCGCTCTCACTGACACTCTCTCCGCTCTCACTGACACTCTCTCCGCTCTCACTGACACTCTCTCCGCTCTCACTGACACTCTCTCCGCTCTCACTGACACTCTCTCCGCTCTCACTGACACTCTCTCCGCTCTCACTGACACTCTCTCCGCTCTCACTGACACTCTCTCCGCTCTCACTGACACTCTCTCCGCTCTCACTGACACTCTCCGCTCTCACTGACACTCTCTCCGCTCTCACTGACTCTCTCTCCGCTCTCAATGACCCTGTCTCCGCTCTCACTGACGATCTCCGCTCTCACTGACGCTCTCCGCTCTCACTGACTCCGCTCTCACTGACTCTCTCCGCTCTCACTGACTCTCTCCGCTCTCACTGACTCTCTCCGCTCTCACTGACTCTCTCTCCGCTCTCACTGACGCTCTCTCCGCTCTCACTGACGCTCTCTCCGCTCTCACTGACGCTCTCTCCGCTCTCACTGACGCTCTCACTGACACTCTCTCCGCTCTCACTGACACTCTCTCCGCTCTCACTGACACTCTCTCCGCTCTCACTGACACTCTCTCCGCTCTCACTGACACTCTCTCCGCTCTCACTGACACTCTCTCCGCTCTCACTGACACTCTCTCCGCTCTCACTGACTCTCTCCGCTCTCACTGACTCTCTCCGCTCTCACTGACTCTCTCTCCGCTCTCACTGACTCTCTCTCCGCTCTCAATGACCCTGTCTCCGCTCTCACTGACGATCTCCGCTCTCACTGACGCTCTCCGCTCTCACTGACTCCGCTCTCACTGACTCTCTCCGCTCTCACTGACTCTCTCCGCTCTCACTGACACTCTCCGCTCTCACTGACACTCTCCGCTCTCACTGACACTCTCTCCGCTCTCACTGACACTCTCTCCGCTCTCACTGACACTCTCCGCTCTCACTGACACTCTCCGCTCTCACTGACTCTCTCCGCTCTCACTGACTCTCTCCGCTCTCACTGACTCTCTCCGCTCTCACTGACTCTCTCCGCTCTCACTGACTCTCTCCGCTCTCACTGACTCTCTCTCCGCTCTCACTGACTCTCTCTCCGCTCTCACTGACTCTCTCTCCGCTCTCACTGACTCTCTCTCCGCTCTCACTGACTCTCTCTCCGCTCTCACTGACTCTCTCTCCGCTCTCACTGACACTCTCTCCGCTCTCACTGACACTCTCTCCGCTCTCACTGACACTCTCTCCGCTCTCACTGACACTCTCTCCGCTCTCACTGACACTCTCTCCGCTCTCACTGACACTCTCTCCGCTCTCACTGACACTCTCTCCGCTCTCACTGACACTCTCTCCGCTCTCACTGACACTCTCTCCGCTCTCACTGACACTCTCTCCGCTCTCACTGACACTCTCTCCGCTCTCACTGACACTCTCTCCGCTCTCACTGACACTCTCTCCGCTCTCACTGACACTCTCTCCGCTCTCACTGACACTCTCTCCGCTCTCACTGACACTCTCTCCGCTCTCACTGACTCTCTCTCCGCTCTCAATGACCCTGTCTCCGCTCTCACTGACGATCTCCGCTCTCACTGACGCTCTCCGCTCTCACTGACTCCGCTCTCACTGACTCTCTCCGCTCTCACTGACTCTCTCCGCTCTCACTGACTCTCTCCGCTCTCACTGACTCTCTCCGCTCTCACTGACTCTCTCCGCTCTCACTGACTCTCTCCGCTCTCACTGACTCTCTCCGCTCTCACTGACACTCTCCGCTCTCACTGACACTCTCCGCTCTCACTGACACTCTCCGCTCTCACTGACACTCTCCGCTCTCACTGACACTCTCCGCTCTCACTGACACTCTCCGCTCTCACTGACACTCTCCGCTCTCACTGACACTCTCCGCTCTCACTGACACTCTCCGCTCTCACTGACACTCTCCGCTCTCACTGACTCTCTCCGCTCTCACTGACTCTCTCCGCTCTCACTGACTCTCTCCGCTCTCACTGACTCTCTCCGCTCTCACTGACTCTCTCCGCTCTCACTGACTCTCTCTCCGCTCTCACTGACTCCGCTCTCACTGACTCTCTCCGCTCTCACTGACTCTCTCCGCTCTCACTGACTCTCTCCGCTCTCACTGACTCTCTCCGCTCTCACTGACACTCTCTCCGCTCTCACTGACACTCTCTCCGCTCTCACTGACACTCTCTCCGCTCTCACTGACACTCTCTCCGCTCTCACTGACTCTCTCTCCGCTCTCAATGACCCTGTCTCCGCTCTCACTGACGATCTCCGCTCTCACTGACGCTCTCCGCTCTCACTGACTCCGCTCTCACTGACTCTCTCCGCTCTCACTGACTCTCTCCGCTCTCACTGACTCTCTCCGCTCTCACTGACTCTCTCCGCTCTCACTGACTCTCTCCGCTCTCACTGACTCTCTCCGCTCTCACTGACACTCTCCGCTCTCACTGACACTCTCCGCTCTCACTGACACTCTCCGCTCTCACTGACACTCTCCGCTCTCACTGACACTCTCCGCTCTCACTGACACTCTCCGCTCTCACTGACACTCTCCGCTCTCACTGACACTCTCCGCTCTCACTGACACTCTCCGCTCTCACTGACACTCTCCGCTCTCACTGACTCTCTCCGCTCTCACTGACTCTCTCCGCTCTCACTGACTCTCTCCGCTCTCACTGACTCTCTCCGCTCTCACTGACTCTCTCCGCTCTCACTGACTCTCTCTCCGCTCTCACTGACTCTCTCTCCGCTCTCACTGACTCTCTCTCCGCTCTCACTGACTCTCTCCGCTCTCACTGACTCTCTCCGCTCTTACTGACTCTCTCTCCGCTCTCACTGACTGCTCTCACTGACTGCTCTCACTGACTGCTCTCACTGACTGCTCTCACTGACTGCTCTCACTGACTCTGTCTCCGCTCTCACTGACCCTGTCTCCGCTCTCACTGACCCTGTCTCCGCTCTCACTGACCCTGTCTCCGCTCTCACTGACCCTGTCTCCGCTCTCACTGACCCTGTCTCCGCTCTCACTGACCCTGTCTCCGCTCTCACTGACCCTGTCTCCGCTCTCACTGACCCTGTCTCCGCTCTCACTGACCCTGTCTCCGCTCTCACTGACCCTCTCTCCGCTCTCACTGACCCTCTCTCCGCTCTCACTGACCCTGTCTCCGCTCTCACTGACCCTGTCTCCGCTCTCACTGACCCTGTCTCCGCTCTCACTGACCCTCTCTCCGCTCTCACTGACTCTCTCTCTGCTTTCACTGACTCTCCGCTCTCACTGACCCTCTCTCTGCTCTCACTGACACTCTCCAAATACACTCAGGATAATCTCTACTTTTTGTTCTGCTTTACCCAGTCCATGGGAAAATTATTACCACTGTGATTTTGCAACAATCCTCTCTGATCTCTGCATTTATTCATCCTGTTATTTTCTTACTGCTGTCAGGAAGTCTGTATACAATTCCCACCAAAGTCATACAACTTTTTCTATTCCTCAATTCTACTCATTGTTTCTACTGCCGGCTCACTCTTACTGATATCCCCTCTCTGTAATGCTGTAATTGTGTCTGTTCTCAGTACTGCTACTCCTCCTTTTCCAATTTCTTTGTCCTTTCTAAAAACCTTATAAACTGGAATATTTATCTCTCGATCAATCCATTTGTAGTTAAGTTTCAGTGATGGCTGCTGTGTCATACCTTTTAAGGTGGATGTGCTCTCTTAATTCACTTGTTCTAACTCTCACTATATTTAAGAAGTATTTAGATGAGCACTTGAAACGCCATAGCCTACAAGGCTATGGGCCAAGTGCTAGAGAATGGACTTAGAATAGATAGGTGCTTGATGGCAGGCAGGGACACAAGGGACCGAAGGGCCTGTTTATGTGCTGTAGGACTCTATGACTCTATTCTTTATGCCACGTGCATTAGTATACAGAGCTCTTATTTGGGCAACAGATCTTCTGCATAAAATGGACAGCAACAACCTGCCCTTTTGCCCAAATGCTGTCTGAGCCTCCCTTGCACACACAGCTCACCCCGCCCAGCCAATTTTATTGCTTTAAAGCTCTTTCTGCAGCCCTATTTATACTTTCATCTGGGCCCTTAATCCCAGCATAGTTCAGATGCAGCCCAGCCAAATGCTACTGCTCCCTCCTCTCCCAGTACAAGTGCCACTGTCCCTCTTTGACACACTAATCCTTCAGCCACATGTTTACTTTCCTGATCTATTTGGCCCTACACCAATTTGCGCTCAGAAATAATGTGTTCATAGTGTAGGCTTTGGGATGGCCTGAGGGTGAATCTGTGATGTTCTTTCTGTCCCCTCCTCTGCACACCACCAGTCTCTGTTGCCTTAGTTTAGTGCCACTGTAATACTCGGACAATTATTATCCATCTATACAGCTGGCGTGACCATTTCTTCAAACATAGAGATACTCTTGTCAGACTGAGTTGGAGAGTTATTGGCATGTTATCCTTTTCATTTCTGGCACCAGGTTTGAATTCAGGCTAGACTGGGGAAATGGGACTGACTGGATTGCTTTACAGACATGGATGCGATGAGACAAATAGCCTCCTTCTGTGCTGTTTTGACTCTATGATGGAATGAAGGTCTTCTCCCTGACCCCAGTACAACTGCTGCATAAAACCATAGAATTGTAGAATAGTTACAGCATGGAAGGAGGCCATTTGGCCCATCATGTCTGTGCTGGCTCTCTGAAGGAGCAATTAACCTATTGCCACTACCCCGCCTTGTCCCCATAGCTCTGCACATTCCTCCTCCTCCTTTTCAGATAATAGTTCAATTCCCTTTTGAATGCGTCAATTGAACCTGTCTCCACCACACTCTCAAGCAGTACTTTCCAGATTCTAACCATGACAATCATGATTCAAGCCAAAGTCAATCATCTTATCCATTAGGCCACATGGTGACTGCAAAGCCAAGCCTATTCGTGCAGTAGTTATCACGATATTAACTTCCCCCTTTCAGGGAATTGAACCCTGGCTCCTGCATGACAGCCAGGGATACTAACTACTACACAAACATAATAAGTGTTTGTCATAGTATCATTGCATGAGTGCTTTGCACAAAATTACCCAATAATATGACACATAGCATCATTCATTAGCATAACTCAAGCTGGCTGTTTTTTGCAAGTTGAACAATTCACACAAGGGATGATTCCTTTTAGAGATTTCATTTTGGGCCAATATGGCGGCAGCTTTATCTTTTAATTCCTGTCATACCAAACCTGGAGAAGTTGGCTGCTGAAACTGGTACCTTAGGTGGAAAAGCAATCCATTCATACCTTAGTGAACACAAAATTCACCAATGAAAATCTCAACTATCTTCACTCTGTCTGAACATTAATGGGAAAATCCTGTATTTGAATGTGGCTTTTATTTTGAAAAAAGCACACCACACGTGACTGTCTAGCTTATAGATGATCTTTGTTCAATCAGAGTAGATTTTAAATGTGATCATTCAAGTCATCCTGTACTGGTTTGAAAATGATGTCTGTCTGTGGTGAAAGTGTTTCCTTTCCCTTTCCTGAGGTAACTGGGTAATACACTGTCGGCTTTGGTAATATGCTATATTTTAACTGTCAGAGTGTCGGTCATGGCTCAGTTGGTAGTGCTCGTGCCTCTGAGTCACAAGGTTCCAGGTTTAATTCTCATTCTGTGGCTTGAGCGCAAAATTCAAAACTGACTGGCAGTCCAGTACAGAACTGAGGGAGTGCTGTGCTGTTAGAGGTGTGGTCTTTTGGATGAGACATTTAAACTGAGGTCCCCTCTGCCTGCTCAGTTGGATATAAAAGATCCCATGGCAGTATTTCAAAGAAGAACAGGGGAGTCATCCCCGGTGTCCTGGCCAATGTTTATCCCTCAAATCAACATCACAAGAACAGATTATCTGATCATTATCACATTGCTGTTTGTGGGAGCTTGCTCTGCACAAAATAGCAGCCACGTTTCCCATGTTACAACAGTGACTACACTTCAAAAAGTACTCCATTGACTGTAAAGCACTTTGGAATGTCCAGTGGTCATGAAAAACATTATATAACTGCAAGTCTGTCTTCCTTTCTTTATATGGACAGCAATGCGAGTCCAAGTCAGGTTCAGTGAGAGCAGTCTTGACATTTCGCAAGTTCAAGGAATCAAAATTAATTTTTGCTTCTTTTTGATTCTAGACAGACAGCAAGTGATCGCCTGTCTGCCCCAACTCTGCCTCTCAGACACAACGCTCTCCTTCCACCTATTGGCAGCACTGATATCGATCATTCAGCTGCAAAGTTAACTGCTCGACCACAGGTACTTGAGCAACTTTCCCAGCTGTAACCTGCTTCAGTTATTGCCACACATCATGGGTCATATGTTCATGTCATTCCTATCTCCAACTAACATGCACTTGCTTACTGATTATCTACAACTGTCATGTATGCTTTAATGATAATCTGAAACTAGCATTCACACACTTATTGATAATCTGAAATAATTATGCTGACTCCTGTTGATAATCTGCTATTTTATGCATTTCTGATCTGAAGTGTTGAGCAGCAGTAGACAAACTTGTAATCATAAAATATTCCTTAATTGCAGTATTTTCTGAAGCTTATTTACTGCTATTGGACCACAGATATTGGCATTTCTGTGATGTCAGTGTCCAGTTTGTTGGTCACTGGGGCTCTAAACAGGTCAGACTCATGAGAATAAAGAACTGCACTTGATGTTCTGTTTAGAATCATACAGCATAGAACAGGGTTGTAAAGCATACGGCCTGCGGGCCAGCATCCAGCGCGCCAAAGGTTTCCATCCACCTTGTGGCTGTAAACTATACTGGGGCCGTTCCTCATCCTTGCCGGGGGTCCGTAACTGAAGATGAGAAATTCCGCATTGTCAATGTTGGGTGAGTGGGCAAATGCATGGCAGATGCAGTATAATGTGGATAAATGTGAGGTTATCCACTTAGGTTGTAAAATCAGAAAGGTAGATTATTATCTGAATGGGGATAGATTGGGAAGGCGGGAGGTGCATCGAGACCTGCGTGTCCTGTACACCAGTTGCTAAAAGCAAGCATTCAGGTGCAGTAAGCAGTTAGGAAGATGAATGGTATGCTCGCCTTCATTGCAAGAAGATTTGAGTACAGGAGCAAGGATGTCTTACTGTAATTATACAAGGTCTTGGTGAGGCCACATCTGGAGTATTGTGTGCAGTTTTGGTCTGAGGAAGGATGTTCTTGCCATGGAGTGAGTACAAAAAAGATTTCGTAGGCTGATTCCTGGGATGGCAGGATTGACATATGAGGAGAGATTGGGTCGATTAAGCCTATATTCACTAGAGTTTAGAAGAATGAGAGGGGATCTCATAGAAACCTACAAAATTCCAACAGAACTAGACAGGCTAGATGCAGGGAGGATGTTCCCGATGGCTGGGGAGTCCAGAACCAGGGGGTCACAGTCTCAGGATACGGGGTATGCCATTTAAAACCGAGATGAGGAGAAATTTCTTCATTCAGAGGGTGGTGAACCTGTGGAATTCTCTACCACAGAAGGCAGTGGAGGGCAAGTCATTAAATATATTCAAGAAGGAGATAGATATATTTCTTAATGCCAAAGGGATCAAGGGATATGGGGAGAAAGCAGGAACAGGGGACTGAATTAGACAATCAGCCATGATCTTTTTTGAATGGTGGAGCACGCCCAAAGGGCCGAATGGCCTACTCCTGCTCCTATTTTCTATGTTTCTATGTTTCAGACTGGCTTTTAGAAAAGATTGCAAGTCAGTTTCACAACTGACAGATCCTGACATCGGGAACAGCAGTTTCTGAACTTCGAACAGATTCAGGATTTTTAAAACCCCGAATCTGTCCAAAGTTCAGAAACTGCTGTTCCCGATATCAGGATCTGTCAGCTGCGAAACTGACTTGAGATTTTTAAAAACTGATCAACCATCTGCTGAGTGTTCCCACTGTCTACAGCTGTCAGAGAGAGAGAAAAGGGGACAGTGACGAAGGGGCATAGATTTAAAGTGATTGGTAGAAAAATTAGAGAGGAGATGAGGAAAAGCTTTTTCACCCAGAGGGTGGTGATGGTCTGGAACTCGCTGCCTGAAAGGGTAGTTGAGGCAGAGACCCTCACTCATTCAAAAGGAGTCTTGATATGCACCTCAAATGCCATAAACTGCAGGGCTACGGACCAAATGCTGGAAGGTGGGATTAGAATAGGTGGATCGTTTTTCGGTCAGCACAGACACGATGGGCCAAGTTGCCTCTTTCTGTGCCTTAAACTTTTGATGATTCTATAATTATCCTTTTTTCTATCTTGTTCTCTTGCCTTCTCCTCTCTCTTTAAATTATCACATCTTCCCTCACTTGATCCCTCACCCTCACTATTTAGTGTAAAGCCATCTCTACAGCCCAAGTTATACAACTCACCAGAACGCTGGTCCCAGCAATGAAGACTGTCCCGACAGTACAGCTCCCACTTTCCCCAGTTCTGGTGCCAATGCCCCATGAATCAAATCCCATTTCACCCACACCAATCTTTGAGCCTCCATTTAACTGTCTAATCTCATTTACCCTGCGCCAATTTACTTGTGGCTCAGGTAATAACCCAGAGATCATCACCTTTGTGGTTCTGCACTTTAATTTTCAATAGCTGCTCATATTCTCTGTGCAGAACCTCTTTCCTAGTCCTATCTATGTCATTGGATCCACATGGACCATGACAACTGGATCCTCCCCCTCCCACTGCAGCTTCCTCTCCAGCCCTGAGTAGATGACCCAAACCTCTGGTCTCTTGCTCTTGGCTACAGAGAACTGTGTCTATCTCCCTGACTATACTGTCCCCTACTACCGCTACATTCCCATTTACTCTCCTCCCCCGCGTTCCCCCGATGAATCACAATGCTGTACTACAATGCTACGGTCACCCTGCAGCCCTCGCACTCAACCATACAAGCTGAAAGAACCTCAAACCTGTTGGACAATTGCAAGGGCTGAGCTTGCTTTACTTCTGCCTTCTCGATCCCCTTACCTGCCTTACTTGCAGTCACATCCTCCTGTCCCTGACCACTGACCAAATTAGTTGACGCTATCCTATGGGGTGTGACTGCCACCTGGAACAAAGTGTCCAGGAACCTTTCCCCCTCCCTGATGTATTGCAGTGTCTGTAGTTCGGCCTCCAGCTCACTGACTCTGAGTTGAAGCTCTTGGAGCTGCAGGCACTTACTACAGACATGTTTGCCATGGATCACACTGGCATCCACTAGCTCCCACATCCTGCAGCCACAGCGCATCACTTGCCCTGCAATCCTGATTGTGTTTTTAATAGCTAATTATTTACTTAATTAAGTAATAGGAAATATTCACCAGCCAATCAGTTAAGCTTCACTAGTATAAGTAAATAAAATCTTACAATTCATAAGTATACCCGAGTTTTGAAAGATAAACGATAAAAAAAAACTCAGCAACCAATCAACTACCTGTTTTCCTGTGATGTCACACTTTTCTCCTCAGAACGAGATCAGTCTGCTCTGGTGGCCTAGACAGTCTAGGACTAGATAGTTCTTTTACACTGCTCACTGGTCTCGCGCTCTCCCTCTCTCTCTCTCGCTCGCTCACTCTCTACTTCCTGCCGCCGCTGTTTTAAACTGCTTGCTTGGCCTGCTGTCCTCTCCTTCCCGCCACCGCTCTTTTGACTTGTCTACTGGTCCCAGCATCGTTACATCCGCTATAACAAACTCCTTCACAAAGACCTCTTATCAGGTTACCCCTCGGACTCTTTTTTTAGGGAAAACCGCCCCAGCTTGTTCAGTCTTTCCTGACAGTTGTACCTTCTCAGTTCTGGTATCATCTATTTTGCATTTTCTCCAGTGCTCCGATATCGTTTTATAATACAGTGCTTAAAGTGTGTTCTTACAAAGATTCTATATAACTCCTTTGCTTTTTGAATTCAGTTCATTTAGAAATGAATACCAGTACTTTGTTTTCACTTATGGCTTTGTTAACCAGCATTGCTATTTCCAATAATTTGTGAATCTGTACTCTTTAATCCATTGCGCTTCTACCCCATTAAAACCCTTATTTTCCAAGGAGTAGGTGACCTCCTTATTCCTCTTACAAAAATGCACCCCCTCACTTTCCTCTATATTAAAAATAATTCTGCAACAATGTTAACATCATCTTGCATTTTGCCACAGTCCTTCTCTTGTGTTAACAGTATCCCTAATTTGGTGCCATTCACAAATGTTGATATTGTACTTCCAATTCCTGAAACCAAATCATTTCTGTAAATGGTGAATAATAGTGGTCCTAGCATTGATCCCAGCATGAAGTGCCGAGTGGATGATCCATCTCGACCTCCTCCTGAGGTCCCCAGCATCACAGATGCCAGTCTTCAACCAATCCGATTCACTCCATGTGATATCATGAAACGGCTGAAGGCACAGAATACTGCAAAGGCTATGGGCCCTGACGACATTCCAGCAATAGTACTAAAGACCTGTGCTTCAGAACCAGCTGCGCCCCTAGCCAAGCTGCAATACTGGCATCTACCCGGCAATGTGGAAAATTGTCCAGGTATGTCCTGTGCACAAAAAGCAGGACGAATCCAACCCGGCCAATTACCACCCCATCAGTCTACTCTTGATCACCAGCAAAGTGATGGAAGGAGTGCTATCAAGCGGCACTTGCTGATGCTCAATTTGGGTTCCACCAAGAACACTCAGCTCCTGACCTCATTACAGCCTTGGTCCAACAATGAACAAACGAGCTGAACTCCAGGGCTCAGGTGACATCAAGGCAATATTTGATCGAGTATGGCATCAAGGAGCCCTAGCCATATTGAAATCACTGGGAACCGTAGGGAAAACTGGTTGGAGTCATACCTAGCACAAAGGAGGATGGTTGTGGTTGTTGGAAGTCAATCATCTTAGTCCCATATGCAGCAAGACCTGGATAACAACCAGGCTTGGGCTGATAAGTGGCAAGTAACATTTGCACCACACAAGTGCCAGGCAATGACCATCTCAAACAAGAGAGAATCTAACCATCTCTCCTTGACATTCAATGGCATTATGATCGCTGAATCCCAAGCTATCAACATCCTGGGGATTACCATTGACCAGAAACTGAACTGGACCAGCCACATAAATGCTGGGGCTGCTAGAGCACATCAGAGGCTGGGAATTCTGTGGTGAGTAATTCACCTCCTGTCTCCCCAAAGCCTGTTTGCCATCTACAAGGCACAAGCCAGGAGTGTGATGGAATACTCTCCACTTGCCTGGATGAGTGCTGCTCCAACAACACTCAAGACGCTCAACACCATCCAGGACAAAGCAGCCTGCTTTGGCATCCCATCCACCATCTTCAACATTCACTCCCTCCACCACCGACGCAAAGAGGCAGCAATGTGTACCATCCACAAGATACACTGCAGCAACTCACCTTCGACAGCACCTACCAAATTTGCGACTTCTACCACCTAGAGGACAAGGGCAGCAAATGTATGGGAACACCACCAGCTGCAAGTTCTCCTCCAACCCATACGCCATCCTGACTTGGAACTATATCGCCGTTCCTTCACTGTCGCTGGGTCAAAATCCTGGAACTCTCTACACCCCAAGGACTGCAGCAGTTCAAGAAAGCAGCTCACCACTACCATCTCGAGGGCAATTAGGGATGAGCAATAAATGCTGGCCTAGCCAGCGATGGACACATCTCCCAAACAAATTAAAAAAAAATGTTGGGGAACACCACTTTCCATCTTGCATCAGTCTGAATAATCACCTTTATCCCTACTCTCTGTTTCATGCTTTGTAGTTAGTTTGCTATCCATTCAACAACAACTTGTATTTATGAAGCACCTTTAACATAGTAAAATGTCCTAAGGCTCTTCATAGTTGTGTTATCAAGCAAAATTTTACCCCGAGCCACATAAGGAGATATTCAGGTGGATGACCAAAGCTTGGTTAAAGAGGTAGGTTTTAAGGAGTGTCTTAAAAGAAGAAAGAGAGGCGAAGAGTTCTCAGGAAAGAATTCCAGAGCTTAGGGCCTTGATAGGTGAAGGACCGACCACCATTAGTGGAGCAGTTGAAAATCAGGGATGCACAAGAGTCCAAAATTGGAGGAGCACAGGTATCTCAGAGGGTTATAAGCCTGGAGGAGATTGCAGAGATTGGGGGAGGAGGAATTTGAAAACAAGGATGAGAATTTTAAAATCGAGGTGTTCTTAACCAGGAGATAATGTAGGTCAGCGAGCACAGGGGTAATGGGTATGAGTTAGGACACGTGCAGCAGAGTTTTATATTACCTCAAGTTTACGGGGAGTAGAATGTGGGAGACTGACCAGGTGTGCGTTGGAATAGTCAAGTCTAAAAGTAATAAAGGCATGGTTGTGGGTTTTAGCAGCAGATGAACTAAGCAATCATTCTGCTGTTTATCCCCTGACTCCACATGCATGAACTTACTTATGAAGCTATTATATGGTACCTGATCAAAAGCCTTTTGGAAGTCCAGGTACAGTACATTCACCTGACTAAATTGCTGAATAAATTGGGCCTATATTCTCGAGAGTTTAGAAGAATGGGAGGCGATATCACTGAAACATACAAGATTCTGAAGGGGCTGACTAGGATAGATGCTGAGAGATTGTTTCCCGCTGGTTGGGGAAACACAGTGACACAGTCTCCGGATAAGGGGCCAGTCATTGAGGACTGAGATGAGGAGAAATTACTTCACTCAGAGGCTTGTGAATCTTTGGAATTCTCTGCCTCAGACAGTTGTGGATGCTCCATCGTTGAATACATTTAAGGCTGGGAAAGCTGGATTTTTGGTGTCTCAGGAAATCAAGGGATATGGCAAGTGGGCAGGAAAGTGGAGTTGAAGTCTAAGATCAGCCATGATCGTATTGAATAGCAGAGCAGGCTACTCCTGCTCCTATTTCTTGTGTTCGCTATTTAAAAAATGAGGGAGAAACCAGATAACTACAGACTCATCAGTTGCAGGGGTTTTACTGGAATCCGTCATCAGGGTGTGAGTTACTGACCACTTGGACAAGTATGATCTGATAAAACAGCTTCTGCATGAAATTATGAAGGGTAGGTTATGGACATATCAAGGGATATAGAATTAAGGTCGGTAATTGGAGATGAGGTACAGATCGACCATGATCTAATTGAATGGCAGAGCAGCCTCGAGCGGCTGGCCAATTCCTCTGAAATAACACTGACAACTTCCAAGCATCCCTAACAAATTTCATCTAGTATCAGTTTAATAATAGGACTGATTTAACCAGTATCAGTTTAGTGGCAGGACTGCTTGGTGTAGTGCTGAGCCATGCAGCTCACGTAGGTCTGGGTTTGATCCTTGTTCTGTCCTGAGTTAGCCAGGCAACAGTTGGGGTGCTACAATTAGCCTCTATTTTTGGGCTAGAGAAAGTATGAATCAGAGTTGTCATTTCCGATTGCTGTCGGATGACTCCTGTTAAACGAGTGCATGTGTCCATTGTGTGAGGGGTGTGATACCTTCATGACATCATTGGACGAGACAGTCACAAAAAGAATAGCTGAGGTGAGATATGAGAGAACACCTAGTGCCCATGGAAACTTATCCCATCAAGAGTCATAGCCTTCAGGAGAGGAGGGAAATAAACTGAGGTATTATAAGCAAAATACTGCAGATGCTGGAAAGCTGAAATAAAAACAGAAAATGCTGGAAATACTCAGCAAGGTCTGGTAGCATCTGTGGGGGGAGAAACAGAATTAACATTTCAGGTCTGTGACCTTTCATCTGGTTCTGATGAAAGGTCACAGACCTGAAACGTTAACTCTGTTTCTCTCTCCACTGATACTGCTAAAGAAACTGAGGTATTTGAAATGTAGACCTGTGAAGGCTGGGGAGAAATCTGAAACCAAACAATTGTAAGTCAATGCAAGTAATTCAGTGTACCTTGTCACAGAAACAGCACAGTTGCTGTCTGTCAGGCTGAGAATGTTGCTAATAACAGGCAGCTAACATGTTTTTTTTTCCCCTATAGAAAATGCGAATGCATTCAAACCGGGCTCACAGTGCAGTTATGGATGATACAAGCCATCTGCCTCCAAGAGACAGATTTCTGGGGCATGAAAACTTTACCAGGCCCAAAACCACACACACCTTCCGGGTAAGGAGGAACATAAGTTTTGGCTTTGCCAATACCTCAACAGGTTTAACCACTGGTTGGCTGAGCACTACAGAGCAGAAAGGTCTCTGGGTTGGATCCTTGGTCTCTTAAGTTACCTGATTAAATGGGGACGCTGGAATTGCCCCAATTTGCCCTAGGAGAGGAAGTGGTAGGGATGGTTGAAGAGTGAGCTTGGGAAGGGAGAACGAAGATCCAGTGATGGGACCAATGATGTGGGGAAGAACAGGGAGGAGATCCTGCTGAGGAATACCAGGAGATGAGAGCTAATTAAAAAGCAGGATCTCATGGGGAGCAATCTCTGAATTATTAGCTGAGCCACATGCTAATTGGCATTGGGACAACAGGTCAGGAAAGTAAACACATGGCTGAAGGACTCTTGTAGCAAAAATGGGTTCCATTTCATGCAACATAGTACTGGGACAGGAAGGAGCTGTTCCGCTGGGATGGGCTGCACCTGAACCCGGCTGGGATCAAGGGACGAGCTGAAAGGATAGATAATGCTGCAAGAAAGACTTTAAACCAGTAAAGAAGGGGAAGCCTGTGGCCCAAATAATAAACGTGAGAATAGCTGTAAGATAAGAAAAGGGAATAAGCGTGAAGTCCTGATAATCAATAGTGTTAAAGACAAATACTTCAGGTTCAGAAAATTATATAGAAAATAATTCTAAAAAACTGATTAAAATACAACAGAAATGATGAAAAACAGAAATGTAATCATTTAAAATATGTGAGAAAAACATCAGAGCAGGGTAGGGTCTGTTGCCCAATAAGAGTTCTATACACTAATGCACTTGGCAGAAAGAATAAAATAAGTAAATTAGAAGAGAGCATGTGCCTTAAAAGGTATGACACAGTGATTATCACTGAGACTTGGCCACAATTGACATGACTGAGATAAATATTCCAGCTTATAAGGCCCTTAGAAAGAAAAGAGAAATTGGAAAAGGAGGAGTAGCAATATTGATGAGGGACAGAATTACAGCATTACAAAGAGGGGATATCAGTAAGATTAAGCAGACAGTAGAAACACTCGAGTAGAATTGAGGAATAAACAAAGATGTGGGCCTTTGGTGGAAGTTGTCTACAGACCTCCTGACAGCAGTGATAAAATAGCAGGATGAATAAATGCAGAGATCAGTGAAGCCTGTTACAAAAACAGCATAGTTATGATGGAAGACTTTAATTTTCACATAGACTGGGGGAAGCAAAACAGCTCGAGTTCCAAAAGTAGAGAGCATCTTGATTGTATTTGGGACAGCTTTCTGGAACAATATGCTCTTGAACTAACAAAAGAGCAGA
This sequence comes from Heterodontus francisci, assembly GCF_036365525.1. Classification (NCBI taxonomy): domain Eukaryota; kingdom Metazoa; phylum Chordata; class Chondrichthyes; order Heterodontiformes; family Heterodontidae; genus Heterodontus; species Heterodontus francisci. Next base: position 29,753,744 of record NC_090412.1, on the reverse strand, counting down.
CCAGATTAGATTGAGTAATGAGCCTGAATTCGTCAATAATCTAAGAGTTCTGCTATTCCCGTTTACACCTCTTTGACCCATCTTTTGTTTCATTTGTCCCATTATCATGTCTTTATGCCTTCACCATCATCTCTTTTGCCAATTAATCTCTCCTGTCTTCCGTCCTATCACATGTTTTTGAAAAGAAAATACTGCAGTTGCTGGAATCTATTCTGATGAAAGGCCATCAACCTGAAATATTAACTGTTTCTGTCTCCACAGATGTTGCCTGACCTATTGTGTATTTCCAGCATTTTCTGTCTTTATTTCAGATTTCCAGCATCTGGAGTATTTTGCTATTGTATTAGTAGAAATCCGAGACACACTCTCCCAAAATATTGTTGAGGCTAGGGCTCTGTTGTAAATTTCAAAACTGCACTTGATAGATTATTGTTAAGCAAGGGTATTAAGGGCTACAGAACCAAGGCGGGTAGATGGAGTTAAGATACAGATTCACTGTGATCTAACTGAATGGCAGAATCTAATTGAGGGGCCGACGACCTGCATCTGTTCTATGTTCCCATGTTTCAACTGAGCCTTACTGTAACACTACCCCCAATCCCATGCACTTTAATGTGAGGGACGCAGTTGACAGGAACATAGCCCTTTGAATCTTTTTCACATTCAATGAGATCATGGCTGATCTGTGACCTAACTCCATATACCTGCCTTTGCCCCATATCCTTTAATGTCTTTGCAAATTTTGATATGCGGACTTCGTCTCAGCCGTTAATGAATGCGGTGAATAGTTGACAGACCCTTGCGGATACCGCCAGTCACATTCTGCCAATTAGAGTACCTGCCCATCATCCCTATTCTGTCTTTTTCCACTCAGCCAATGGGGATGTGCTGGAGTAGGAGCATAGTTGATGGGGATATCCTGGCATAGAGGGAACACTTATTGCTCATTTATTGCCCATGCCTGATTGCCCTTGAGAAGGTGGTGATCACCCGCCTTCTTGAATCGCTGTAGTCTTTGTGGTGAAGTTACACCCACAGTGCTGTTAGGAAGAGAGTTCCAAGATTTCGAGCCAGTGATGGTGAAGGAACGGCGATATAGTTCCAAGTCAGGATGGTGTGTGACTTAGAGGGGAACTTGCAGGTGGTGATTTATTTATTTATTTAGAGATACTACAGCACTGAAACAGGCCCTTCGGCCCACCGAGTCTGTGCCGACCAACAACCACCCATTTATACTAATCCTACATTAACCCCATATTCCCTATCACATCCCCACCATTCTCCTACAACCTACTTACACTCGGGGCAATTTATAATAGCCAATTTACCTATCAACCTGCAAGTCTTTGGCTGTGGGAGAAAACCGGAGCACCCGGCGGAAACCCACGCGGTCACAGGGAGAACTTGCAAACTCCGCACAGGCAGTACCCAGAACTGAACCCGGGTCGCTGGAGCTGCGAGGCTGCAGTGCTAACCACTGTGCTGCCCTTGTTCCTTTAGGCAGCAGAGGTCGTGGGTTTGGAGGGTACTGTCAAAGGAGTGTTGGTGAGTTGCTGCAGTGCATCTTGTGTTTTATTGTTCTTTCATGGGATGACAGCGCCACAGGTAAGGCCAGCATTTGTTGCCTATCCCTAATTGCCCTTGAGAAGGTGGTGGTGAGCCACCTTCCTGAACTGCTGCAGTCCTTGGGGTGTAGGTACACCCACAGTGCTGTTATGGAGGGTGTTCCAGTTTTTTCACCCAGGCACAGTGAAGGAACGGTGATATAGTTCCAAGTCAGGATGGTGTGTGGCTTGGAGGGGAACTTGCAGGTGGTGGTGTTCCCCTGCATCTGCTGCCCATGTTCTTCTAGGTGGTCGAAGTCTTGGGTTTGGAAGGTGCTGTCGAAGGAGGCTTGGCAAGTTACTGCAGTACATCTTGTAGACACTGCTGCCACTGTGCACAGGTCATGGAGGAAATGAATGTTTAAGGTGGTGGGTGGGATGCCAATCAAACAGGTTGCTTTGTCCTGGAAGGTGTGGAGCTTCTTGAGTGTTGTTGGAGCTGCACTCATCCAGGCAAGTGAAGAGTATTCCATCACACTCCTGACTTATGTCTTGTAGATGGTGGACAGGCTTTGGGGAATCAGGAGGCGAGTTAACTCACCACAGAATTCCCAGCCTCTGTCCTGTTCTTGCAGTCACAGTATTTATATTGGTGGTCCAGTTAAGATTCTGGTCAATGGTAATCCCCAAGATGTTGATGGTGGGGAATTCAGTGATGGTAATGCCATTGAATGTCAAGGGGAGATGGTAAGATTCTCTCTAACTGTCTGTTGATGGGGATATCCTAGGGTGGAGGCACAACTGATTGGAGGATAGCCTGGATTCAAGAAGGTGAGAGGTTTTCAAGATTACAAAAGGTTTCAAGGATAGCAGTGGGGTTGCTGTAATATAGTGGTTATGTTAGTGAACTAGAAATCCAGAACCCTGGGTTGATAATCTGGAGGCATGAGTTCAAATCCCACCATGGCCGTTTATGAATGTGGGCTCGGTTAATTAAATAGATCTGGAATAAAAAGCTAGTATCCGTAAGGGTGACCATTTATAATTGTCGTAAAAACCCAACCGAAAGAAAGACTTCCATTTGTGCCTTTCATGACTGCAAGGTGTCCCCAAGCACTTCACAGCCAATGGAAGTAGTCACTGTTGTATTGTCATGAATGTACAATTTGTACACAAGTTCCCACAAACAGCAATGTGATAATGATCAGATGTTGATTAAGGGATAAATATTGGCCACGACACTGGGAACAACTCAGTTGCTCTTCTTCGAAATAGTACCATGAGATCTTTTACATCCACCTGAGAGGTTTAAAGTCTTATCTGAAATATGGCATCTCCATCAGTTCAGCACTGAGTGGGGGAGAGCAATAAAGGGAGGGAATTCCACAACTTCGGGCATAGGCAGCTGAAGGAATGGCCACCGGTGGTGTAGTGATTAAATCAGGAATGCTAAAGAAGATAGAATTGGCAGAGTTTAGTGATCTTGGGGGTGTTGCAAAGCTGCAGGAGGTTACAGAGTTTGGGAGGAGCAAGGCCACGGAGGGATTTAAAGCAAGAAAGAGAACTTTAAAATCAACACACTGCTTGATTGGAAGCCAAGGTAGATCAGCGAATGCAGTGGAGATGAGTGAGCAGGACTTGGTGTGAGTCAGGACACGGGCAGCAGAGTTTTGAATGTTCTCAAGTTTGAGTGGAACGTGGGAGGTCGGCTAGGGGTGCAATGGAATAATCAAATCTGGAGCTAACAAAGGCATGGTTGAGGGTTTCAGCAGTGAAAAAAGCTGCGACAAGGGCAGAGTCAGGCAATGTTACAGAGGTGGAAACAGAGCGTCTTAGCGATGGTGCGGATAGAATTATAGAATGGGTACAGCACAGAAGGGGGACATTCAGCTTGTTGAGCCCATGCCAGCTCTCTGCAAGAGCAATTTCGCTAGTCCCATCCCCCCGCCCTTTCCTTGTAGCCCTGCAATTTTCTTCCCTTCAGGTGCTTATCCGATTCCCGTTTGAAAACCACGATTGAATCTGCCTCCACCACCCTTTCAAGCAGTGCATTCCATATCGAAACCACTCAATGCATAAAGAAGGTTTTCCTCATGTCGCCTTTGGTTCTTTTGTCACTCACCTTAATTGTCCTCTAGTTCTAGGCCTTTCCACCAAAGGGAGCAGTTTCTGTCGATCTACTCTCTATACACCCCTCATGGTTTTGAACACCTCTTTCAAATTTCCTCTCAATCTTCTCTAAGGAGGTGTGTTAGGAAGTTCATCTCCGGGTCAGATGTAACCCCAAGGCTGCGTGCAAACAATCCGGTTCAGCATCAATACAGTTGCCAGGGCGAGGGATGGAGTAGGTAGCTGAGGAACGATGTTTGTAACAAGGAAAGAAGACAATGTCTTCTGTCTGTCCAATATTTAATTGGAGGAAGTTGCTGCTCATCCAATATTGGATGTTGGACAAGCAGACAGGCAACTTAGAGATAGAGGAGGGGTCAAGAGAGGTGGAGGAGAGGTAGAGCTGGGTATCAACAGCGCATATGTGGAAACTGCCACCATGTTATCAGATGATGTTGCCAAGGGTCAGCATATAGATGAGGAAAAGGAGGGGGCCAAGGATAGATCCTTGCTGAGCACCAGAGGTCACAATGTGGGAACACCACAAAGAGGAGAAACTATTACATGTAATTCTCTGGCTACAACACTGTTTGGAGTCATACCTAGGAAAAAAGAAGGTGGTTGTTGGAGGCCAATCATTTCAGCCCCAGGATATTGCTGCAGGAGTTCCTCGGGGCAGTGTCTCAGGCCCACCATCTTCAGCTGATTCATCAATGATCTTCCCTCCATCATAAAATCATAAGTGGGGATGTTTTCTGTTGTTTGCGCAGTGTTCAGCTCCATTCACAATTTCTCAGATAATGTAACTATCCATGCCACATGCAGCAAGATCTAGACATCTAGGCTCGAGCTAATAAGTGACCAGCAACATTTGTGCCACACGTGCAAAAGAGATAATCTAACCACCTCCTCTTGACATTCAATGGCATTGCAATTGCTGAATAACCCACCATCAACATCCTGGGGGTCATCCTTGACCAGAAACTTAACTGGACATAAATACTATGGCTACAAGAGCAGGTCAGAGTCTGGGTGTTCTGCACCGAGTGACTCCCCTCCTGACTGCCCAAAGCCTTGCCATCACCTATAAGGCACAAGTCAGGCGTGTGATGGAGTACACTTGCCTGGATGAGTGCAGCCCCAACAGTACACAAGAAGCTTGACACCATAAAGGACAGAGCAGCCAGCTCGATTGTCACCCCATCCACCACCTTAAACATTCAATCCCACCACCACTGGCGCACATTGGCGGCAGTGTGTGCCATCCAGGGGTAGGCAGCATGTCCATACACAGAAACCAGAGTCTCTGGTAAAAAAAATTTTGAGGTCGTGACTGGAAATCGCAGAGATGAGAAATTTCCCATTGTCTTCTTCTGATCAGATTGGCTTTTAAAAAAAATCGCACTGTCAGTTTCACAGCTGAATTGGAATTTCTAAGCTTAGATCTTTATATAATGCTCATTAACACTCCTTTCCATATTCACAGCTGACAGGTGCTGAGAGCGGGAACAGCAGTTTCTGAATTTCGGACAGATTCGGGATTTTCCAGTGGGTTAACTGGTTAAACAGGTTCCAGTGTAATGGGGCTGAATGATATTGGCAAAAACAAGATGCTGCTGACCCATATACTATAGTTAGTAAATCTCAATGGAATGGATAGCTTTAATAAACGTTAATCTATCATGAACTGTCTCTGATTCCTTTACAAAATCCATGCTCCATTTGCAGTTTTAAAAACTGTTAGGGAAGACATAGTAAAAATGTATTACGTTTCAATGATCATGTTACAAACAGTCATTAACTGATTTTTCTGCTGCAAATTGGATTAAAGGACACGTAGAAAGTCCTACAAGAGGAGGGGCGGTACTGGACATAACCCTAGGGAATGAAGCCGGACAAGTGGTAGAAGTGGCAGTAGGGGAGCATTTCGGGGATAGTGACCATAACTCTGTAAGATTTAAGGTTGTTTTGGAAAAGGACATAGAGGGACTGGAAATAAAGGTACTGAATTGGGGAAAGGCAGATTTCAAGATGATAAAACAGGATCTGGCCAAAGTGAACTGGGAACAGCTTCTTATAGGAAAGTCTACATCAGGCCAGTGGGAGTCATTTAGAAGGTATATTGTGAGGGTTCAGGTGCAGCATGTTCCTGGAAAGGTGAAGAGTAGGACCAACAGGTCAAGGGAACCCTGGATGTCAAGGGATATAGAGGATTGGATAAGGAAAATAAAGGAGGCGTATGGCAGATTCAGAGTGATGAAAACAGCGGAGGCCCTAGAGGAATGTGTAGGGGAGTACTTAAAAAAAGTAATTAGGAGAGAGAAGAGGGGGCATGAAAAATCACTGGAAGACAAGATAAAGGAAAATCCCAAGGCATTTTATAAGTATGTTAGGGGCAAGGAGATAACCAGGGAAAAATTTGGGCCCATTAGGGATCAAAGAGGCAATGTGTGTGTGGAGCCGGAGGATTTGGTGAGGTTTTGAACGATTACTTTTCATCTGCGTTCACTATGGAGAAGGACGATGTAGTTGTAGTGATCAGGGAGGGGGATTGTGGTATACTTGACCAAATTTGCATTGAAAAGTAGAAAGTATTAACTGTATTAGCGAGCTTAAAAGTAGTGGATAAAACCCCAGGCCCAGATGAGATGTATCCCAGGCTGCAATGTGAGGCAAGGGAGGAGATAGCGGGGGCTCAAACACAAATTTTCAAATCCTCTATGGCCACAAGAGGTACCAGAGGACTGGAGGACAGCGAATGTGGTACCATTATTCAAGAAGGGTAGCAAGGATAAACCAGGTAATTACAGGCCTGTGAGTCTAACTTCAGTAGTAGGGAAATTATTGGAAAAAATTCTGAGAGACAGGATTAATCTCCACTTGGAGAGGCAGGGATTAATCAGGGATAGTCAGCATGGCTTTGTCAGGGGGAGATCGTGTCTAGCAAATTTGATTTAATTTTACGAGGAGGTGACGAGAGGTGTAGGTGAGGGTAAAGCAGTTGATGTAGTATACATGGACTTCAGTCAGGCTTTTGATAAGGTCCCACATGGGAGATTGGTTAAGAAAGTAAAAGCCCATGGGATCCAGGGTAATTTGGCAAATTGGATTCAAAATTGGCTTAGTGGCAGGAGGCAGAGGGTGATGGTCGAGGGTTGTTTTTGTGAATGGAGGCCTGTGACCAGTGGTGTACCACAGGGATCGGTGCTGGGACCCTTCCTGTTTGTAGTGCACATTAATGGTTTAGACGTGAATATAGGAGGTATGATCAGTAAGTTCACAGACAACACGAAAATTGGTGGTGTCGTAAATAGTGAGGAGGAAAGCCTTAGACTAAAGGACGATATAGATGGGCTGGTAAGATGGGCGGAGCAGTGGCAAATGGAGTTTAATCCTGAAAAGTGTGAGGTGATGCACTTTGGGAGGTCCAACAAGGCAAGGGAATATACAATGGATGGTAGGACTCTAGGGAGTACAGAGGGTCAGAGGGACCTTGGGGTGCTTGTCCATAGATCGCTGAAGGCAGCAGCACAGGTAGATAAGGTGGTTAGGAAGGTATATGGGATACTTGCCTTTATTAACCAAGGCATAGAAGAGCAGGGAGGTTATGATGGAACTGTATAAAATGCTGATTAGGCCACAGCTGGAGTACTGTGTACAGTTCTGGTCACTACACTATAGGAAGGATGTGATTGCAATGGAGAGGCTGCCGAGGAGATTCACCAGGATGTTGCCTGGGCTGGAGCATTTCAGTTATGAAGACAGACTCGATAGGCTGAGGTTGCTTCCTTGGAGCGGAGAAGGCTGAGGGGAGACCTGAATGAAGTATACAAAATTATGAGGGGCGTTGATAGGATAGATAGGAAGAAAATTTTTCCCTTAGCGGAGAGGTCAATAGCTAGGGGGCATAGATTTAAGGTAAGGGGAAGGAGGTTTAGAGGGGATTTGAGGAAGATTTTTTTCACCCAGAGGGTGGTTGGAATCTGGAACACACTGCCTGAAGGGGTGGTAGAGGCAGGAACACTCACGACATTCAAGAGGTATTTAGACGAGCACTTGAAATGTCATAACATACAAGGCTGCGGGCCAAATGTGGGGAAATGGGATTAGTTAGGACGGGTGCTTGATGGTCAGCGCAGGTGTGTTGGGCCGAAGGGCCTGTTTCTGTGCTGTAAAACTCTATGACTCTATGACAGATTTTACAAGTATGTCAAAGCTCAGTAACTGCAAAGTGCACCATCTTCTATCCAGTTTCAGGGCAGGTAACCTGAATAGCCAATGTCATTTGAAAGTTGTCTGTATCATGTAACTACATTATGTTAAAAGTGCATCTTTACTAACAGCTAAGTGATTTGGCTTGGATCTAAATTGGTTAGTCTGGAGTGCAATCGTAAAGCTACTGACTGAACACTTTGTTACTGCTTGCATTATTCAGTTACAATCACTCAACCTTTTGCAGAAAAGCTTTTTGTTAATAATTATCTTGTTAGAACTGAATCAGAATCGACAGTGATCGACTGAGATATAGACATGTGAATTTAAGAGAATTGTTTTATTGGAGGAGTTGAAGGGCGCTCTTTATTTGTAATTGTGTTTATCAAATTTTGTCACTAGCTTTGGTGAGTAGATGACATTTTGTCCATGAGAGATGCTGTTGTTTCTGTATTTTAGAATCCAAGACCTAGTTTCTGACAAGATGCATAAACTAGTTTTGGCTACCTACTGTTAATCTCTCTGTCCCTTCATGTCCCACTCTGCTTTTCTGTTTTACTTGACTCTTCTGAAGTATTATCTGCACCATCCTATAAAATTCTCCTGATTTGGAGATCACTGCCCTTTTGTTGTCTGCCCTGTCTTCAAACACATATTACAAGCAGGTGGAGAAGTTGCACAAACATTGACCATCACAGGTTAAATTGTCTTGTGACAACAGCAGTGTGAGAAATGGTCCGTCTTCCTATTGCTGATTTTTCTACTGCCTCACCTCAATAACCACAATAACAATCCTCTCCTTGAGTTTCATTGTTTATTGGATGAATTTTCACTCCTGTCACAGTGTGAATCCACAGAGGTCATCTGATAAGGTCCATCTACCATTCCGTGACATGGTGTAGGCTAGCTCTATTCTGTCAAGTAATTTGCATTGGCATTGCATGCTATTTTGCTTGTTAACTAGCTAATGGAGTTGTGCTGCTCTACATTGATGTTTGTATGCTTAGCTACTTTATAGGGAAAAATGTGTTTAAAATCGGGCTGTATTTTGTTGGCATTAGATTGGCTATGCACTATTTATGCAGATTAATTGCCCCCATTTCTGTGGCTGAGTCAATAGTTTTGTCAAATGTCTGTGGTGCAACATGCTGTGCCTATCCCTGGTGCCATCTACAAGATGCTTGTGGCAACTTGCCAAGGCTTCTTCAACAGCACCTTCCAAATCTGTGACCCCCACCACCTAGAAGGACAAGGATAGCAGGCACATGGGAACACCACCACCTGCAAGTTCCTCTCTAAGCTACTCACCATCCTGACTTGGAAATATATTCCCTTTCCTTCATTGTCATTGGCTCAAAATCCAGGAACTCCCTCCCTAACAGCAGTTTGGGTGTACCCACACCACATTGACTGCAGCAGTTCAAGGCGGCAGCTCACCACCACCTTCTCAAGGGCAATTAGGGATGGGCAATAAACCATCCACATCCCATGAATGAATAAACTAAATATTTGCACCATTGGGCAAGATGGTAATGAAGGAAACATAAATTCAAGAAAGGAGTAAAGGTGAGGTTAGGAAAGATTCTTCACACAGGGTGGTTAGAATATGAAAGTTTCTGCCACAAATTGTTGTTGAAGTAGAATCCATAACTTCTTTCAAAATGTAATTAGATGCTGGGAGAAAAGTAATATTTAAAGATATAGGAAGTGAGCTCGAGAGGAGGAATAGACTAGGTGGCTTATGTGGAGAAAGAACACTGGAAATTTGATGGTCCTTATGGGCTGTTCCTCGACTGTAACATTAAAAGAGACAGAAAGTGGTCCCTGGAGTTTGGTTGGGTTGGGTGTTATCGGTCTTACCCTTTATAGGGTTCCAACCTTGTACTTTGTGATTATTTGCTTTGCATATTTCTCATAGACTGTAGATCACCCTTTCTAACTAGGACATTTTTTTTTCAATTAGTGTAATTTATTAAGGACTTTAGATTGTATTGGGTAGTGTTTGGAGTAGAACAAGGCCCCTAGTGTAATTAGTATTTTTTAAAGGGAGTAACTAATTAATTTAAAGGTAAGTCATGCCAGGAGAGCTCAGCCCCGTGGTATGCTCTTCCTGCGCCATGTGGGAGATCAGGAATGCTTCCAGTATCCCTGACAACCATGTGTGCAGGAAGTGTATCCATCTGCAGCTACTGGCTACCCGCATTACGGAGCTAGAGCTGCGGGTGGATTCACTGTGGAGCATCCACGATGCTGAGGATGTCGTGGATAGCACGTTTAGAGAGGTGGTCACACTGCAGGTAATGGCAGCACAGGCAGAAAAGGGATGGGTGACCACCAAGCGGAGCAGTAGGCGCAGGCAGTTAGTACAGGAGTCCCCGTGGCCATCCCCCTCTCAAATAGATGTACTGCTTTGGATACTGTTGGGGGTGGGGGAGAGGGTAGTCTCCCAGGGGAACGCAGCAACAGCCAGATCCGTGGCACCAAGGATGGCTCTGCTGCACAGCAGGGAAGAAAAAGGAGTGGAACAGCTATAGTGATGGGGATTCTATCGTAAGGGGTACAGATAGGCTTTTCTGTGGCCGCAAACGTGACTCCAGGATGGTATGTTGCCTCCTGGTACTAGGGTCAAGTATGTCACGGAGTAGCTGCAGGACATTCTGAAGGGGAAGGGTGAGCAGCCAGAGGTCGTGGGACACATTGGTACCAATGACATAGGTAGAAAAAGGGATGAGGTCCTGCAACAAGAATTTAGGGAGCTAGGTAGTAGATTAAAAAGCAGGACCGCTAAGGTTGTAATCTCTGGATTACTCCTGGTGCCACATGCTAGTGAGTTTAGAAATAGGAGGATAGAGCAGATGAATGCGTGGCTGAGGAGATGGTGCCGGAGGGAGGGCTTTAGTTTCCTGGATCACTCGGTCTGTTTCTGGCAAAGGTGGGACCTGTACAAGTTGGACGGGTTGCACCTGAACTGGAATGGGGCAAGCATCCTTTTCGGGAGGTTTACTAGTGCTGTTGGGGTGGGGGATGGGATATAGAGTGGAGGTACAGTAGGGGGTAATATAGAACAGAAACTGAGTCAGTCTGGAAGGCAGAGCAAATATAGACCTGTTAAGTGAAAAATACAAGGCTGGATTGCATCTATTTCAATGCAAGGAGTCTTACTAGTAAGGCAGATGAATTGAGGGTGTTGATTAACACATGCGAATATGATATTATTGCTATCACAGAGACATGGTTGAGGGAAGGGCAAGACTGGCACCTCAATATTCTAGGGTATAGAATCTTCAGGCATGACGGGGTGGGGATGTAAAAGAGGAGGTGGCATTGCACTATTGATCAAGGAGTCAATTACTGCAGTAAGGAGGGATGATATTTTAGAAGGTTCCTCAAATGAGGCCATTTGGGTAGAACTTAAAAACAAAAAGGAGGCAATCACTTGGCTGGGAGTGTACTACAGGCCTCCAAACAGTCAGGGAGAGATAGAGGGGCAGATATGTAGGCAAATCTCAGAGAGGTGTAAAAATAATAGGGTAACAATAGTAGGGGATTTCAACTTCCCCAATATCAACTGGGATAGTCTTAGTGCAAAAGGCTTATAGGGGGCAGAGTTCTTAAAATGCATACAGGAGAGCTTTTTGAGCCAGTACATAGAAGGTCCTACAAGAGAAGGGGCAGTACTGGATGTAATCCTAGGGAATGAAGGTGCAATTGGTAGAAGTGTCAGTAGGGGAGCATTTTGGGGATCGTGACCATAACTCTGGAAGATTTAAGGTAGTTATGGAAAAGGACAAAGACGGGCCGGAAATAAAGGTAATGAGTTGGGGGATGTCCGATTTCAATATGATAAAACAGAATCTGACCAAAGTGGACTGGGAGCAGCTACTTGTAGGAAGGTCTACATCACATCAGTGGGAGTCATTCAAAGAGGAAATTGTGAGAGTTCAGAGCCAACATGTACGCGTTAAGATGAAGGGTAGGCCCAACAAGTCCAGGGAACCCTGGATGTCAAGGGAAAGAGGATTGGGTCAGGAAAAAAAAAGGAGACTTACGGCAGAACCCAAGCGCTGAAAACAGCGGAGGCACTGGAAGAGTATAGAAAGTGTAGGGTGGCACTTAAAAAAGTAATTAGGAGTGCGAAGAAGGGACATGAAAAAACACTGGCAGGCAAGATAATGGAAAATCCTAAGGCGTTTTATAAGTATATTAAGGGTAAGTGGATAACCAGGGAAAGACTAGGGCCCATTAGGGACCAACGTGGCAATCTTTTTTTGGAGCCGGAGGACATAGATGAGGTTTTAAATGAGAAGGACGATGTAGGTGTAGAGATCAGGGACGGGGATTGTGATATACTTGAACATATTGGCATTGAAAGGGAGGAAGTATTAGCTGTTTTAGCAAGCTTAAAAGTGGATAAATCCCCAGGCACAGATGAGATGTATCCCAGGCTGTAATGTGAGGCAAGGGAGGAGATGGCAGAGGCTTCGACACAAATTTTCAAATCCTGTCTGGCCACAGGAGAGGTACCAGAGGACTGGAGGTCAGCAAATGTGGTACCATTATTCAAGAAGGGTAGCAAGGATAAACCAGGTAATTACAGGCCGGTGAGTCTAACATCAGTGGTTGGGAAAATATTGGAAAAAATTCTGAGGGACAGGATTAATCTCCACTTGGAGAGGCAAGGATTAATCAGGGATAGCTAGCATGGCTTTATCAGGGGGAGATCATGTCTGACTAACTTGATTGAAATTTTCGTGGTGGTGACTAGATGTGTAGATGAGGGTAAAGCAGTAGATGTAGTTTGATCTTAGAGTAGGTTAAAGGTTCGGCACAACATCGTGGGCCGAAGGGCCTGTACTGTGCTGTACTGTTCTATGTTCTAATACCCAGATCAGCTAAATGAGGGTTCAGGATGAGAACCTCTCTGTGATTTGCCCAGCGAGGGTGGAATCTGAGAACCAGTTACAGGCGGTGACAGGCTCGCTGTGTTATCTTGAGCTGACATTGCTTTATCTTAATATAGGTAGGAGTTGTGAGGGCCTTCCTCCGTACATCACCCATTCCTCCTATGTTATGCAGCAACTGTGGCTTGCTTCCCAGGCCACTTCAACATGTTAACTTTTGATTTGAGTAAAGGTGTCTGCCAGTGGCTATGAGGAAAGAGCGAGGCAGTGGAATTAATTTGGGATTGGTCTAGTAAAGAGCCAAAATGGGCAAAAGCTCCAACAAGTATGTTCGGTGCTACAATGGACTAAACCAAGAAATAGTTGGGAAAGATTTTTTTTGCTCCCCCCTCTGTGGAGTGTGCAGCAGCCATGGAGAAAGGAGGACTGGATGGAGCAGGGAGGGGCAGGTTGGGTGGAGCAAGGTGCGGTCTGAAAGATGGTGTGGAGTGGGGAGGAGAGGGAAACAGGGTGTGGAAGGCAGGTGAAGTGGGGAGGAGCAGAGCAAGTAGGAAGGATCAGGTTGGGTGGAGTGGGGAAGGGGTTAGTGAGTGGAGCAGGATGGTTAGGGTGAGTGGAGCAGTGGGGAGCGGGGTGTTGATGGGTGGAGCAGAGAGGTGAGTGGAGCAACCAGGGGAGTTGGTGGGTAGAGCAGGGAGGTGAGGGGTGGGTAGAGCAGGGGGGTGAGGAGTGGGTGGAGCAGGGGGGTGAGGAGTGGGTGATACGGGGGGGGGGGTGATTAGTGAGTGGAGCAGGGTGGTGAGGGGTGAGTGGAGCAGGGTGGTGAGGGGCGTGTGGAGCAAGCGGGGTTAGTGAGTGGAACAGGGTGGTGAGGGGTGGGTGATGCAGGGAGGGGCGGAAGGATCTGGTTTGGGATTGGCATAAGGAATATTGTCTAGGTGGTTGCAGGCTCTTATTTCCATTAGCTCAGTGATTGTACCGTCAGTGAAGTAAATGCTAATTGTTTGCAAAATGGCAACTTCCGATGTAGACTTCCATCTTCAGGGCCTCAGTGATGTATTTTGTTTGAAACAAAATGAAAAGGGACAGTAATAAAAAACATTGTCTTCCTGTGGTCTTTTCCAGTCAGATATTTCTTACCACCGGTCCTTCACAGCTCTGGAATATGCTCATCAGTCACACACTGGCAGGAGGTCTGCGGGGCCAGGTAAATTCATGTTGTGATTTTAACTGCTCGAACTTACATTTGTACAGACCCAGTGGTTAACGGCACTGTCCCTGATATCGAGTCCTACAAACAGAGAGGTGCAGAGAAGAAAAGAGCTTACAGTAAGATAGTGCATTTCATGATCTCAGGATGACCCAAAACACTTCACAGCCAGTTCATAACTTTTATACTGTTCTAATGTAGAACAAGTGAAAGCCAATTGCCACACAGCAAGGTTACACAAACAGCAATGAGGGAATCTGTTTTTTAATGATGTGTCATAGAAGGATGTATGTTTACTTGGAAAGGTGGACTCCCCTGCTCCTCTCCAAACAGTCCCATTGAGATCATCTTCATTCCCCTGAGGAGGCTCAGTACCTGATTTTAACATTTCACCAGCAGTGCAGTGCTATCCAGTGCAGCGCTCTGTTCATTGTGTATTAATTGAGTGCTTTAACTGTATGAATGTAGGGCATTAACTGGGGATTCACTTGTGCTTCTATAAATAGGAGCAGATTGAAACTGTGGTGGTTGGATTAGGAGTTATATATTTGTAATGTGTATCTCTATAAATAAATACTTATAAAGGTGTGTAAGGATTTAGGTTCCAGTTCTATCCTTCACCACCTGGCTTCATGCAGTAGAAGATGGTAGCAGAGGATAATCGCCTAAAGGTGAAAGTTGGAAACTAAAAAAAAAGACAAAATTCATATCTTAGTGGCCACAAAAACAGAAAGTGCTGGAAATACTCAGCAGGTCAAGCAGCATCTGTGGAGAGAAAAAAATTGTCAACTCTGTTTTTCTCTCCACAGATGCTGCCTGACATGTTGAGCATTTCCATCATTTTCTATTTTTGTTACCCAGTCAGTACATTGTTGTATCCCCTTAACAAAACCTGATGCTTCTTCTCAGGATGTTAGACAATTATTAATGGCATTAGATCATCAGGATCAGAGAATAAAAGCAAATTGTCTTAAAGTTACATAGACAGTTTCTTCACCCTACTTGTCAAAGGTTAAAGGTCGTGCTAAAAGATGCAGGTGTGGCTGATGAAGAGTATACGAGGCTAATAAAAGAGATTCGTGAGAATTGTGAAATTTGGAAAAAGTATCAAAGGTGCCACCATGTAACTAACGATGTAGTTGCCATGGATCTAAAGGTATGGGGAAAATTTTCATCCCACATTTTATTGATCTGGTGACAAGATTTAGTATTTTTACAATAATACATACTAAGGACAAAAGGTTTATTATAGGCAAAACTACAGAGAAATGCATAGGGAGCGGACTTGGGACACCAGCAAAGTTTCTGACTGATAATGGAAGAGAACTTGCTAATGATGAGTTCAGAGACATGTGTGAAAACATGAGCATATGGTCATGAATACCACAGCTGGAAGTCCTTTTAGCAATGGTCTTTGTGAAAGAAATCATACAGTGATCGATGAAATGCTGTGTAAATTGATAACTGGCCTGGCATGGGCAGTTCATGTAAAGAATTCTGTCCAGATGGTTAGAGGATTTAGACCTTATCAATGAGCGTAATCCCAAATTGCTTTCCATGCTGTGTGACAGTCCTCCTGCTCTTAAAGGGACTACAGCTAGTTCCATTTTTTCCTGCACATTTGAATGCTTGACATGCGGGGAGACAGGGTTTAATCAAGCTGTCAGAATATTCATAGAGTTCGGAGGCAATGTATTAGACCATCTGAGACAGAGTTCAATTCAGGCGATTTGGTATACTATAAAAGAAAGGGTCACAGGGAATGCAAAGGCCCTGGTGAGGTAATAGGTTGTGATGTTACCATCAAGCCAGGAGACCAGCCCTGGTTCAATGAAGAGTGAAGGAGGGCATGCCAGGAGCAGCACCAGGCATACCTCAAAATGAGGAGTCAACCTGGTGAAGCTACAACCCAGGACTACTTGCATGCCAAACTGCATAAGCAGCATGCAATAGATAGCGATCCCATAACCAACGGATCAGATCTAAGCTTTGCAGTCCTGCCACATCCAGCCGTGAATGGTGGTGGAAAATTAAGTAATTAACTGGAGGAGGTAGCTCCACAAATATCCCCATCCTCAATGATGGGGGAGCCCAACACATCAGTGCAAAAGATAAGGCAGAAGCATTTGCAACAATCTTCAGCCAGAAGTGCCGAGCTGTTGATCTATCTTGGCCTCCTCCTGAAGTCCCCAGGGCGGCACAGTGGCGCAGTGGTTAGCACTGCTACCTCACAGCTCCAGGGACCCGGGTTCGATTCCGGGTACTGCCTGTGTGGAGTTTGCAAGTTCTCCCTGGGTCTGCGTGGGTTTTCTCCGTGTGCTCCGGTTTCCTCCCACAAGCCAAAAGACTTGCAGGTTGATAGGTAAATTGGCCATTATAAATTGTCACTAGTATAGGTAGGTGGTAGGGAAATATAGGGACAGGTGGGGATGTTTGGTAGGAATATGGAATTAGTGTAGGATTAGTATAAATGGGTGGTTGATGTTCGGCACAGACTCGGTGGGCCGAAGGGCCTGTTTCAGTGCTGTATCTCTAATCTAAAAAAAAATTACAGATGCCAGACTTCAGCCAATTCAATTCACTCCGCGTGATTTCAAGAAACGACTGAAGGCACTGGATACTGCAAAGGCTATGGGTCCTGACAATATTCCGGTAATAATACTGAAGACCTGTGCTCCAGAACTTGCCGCACCCCTAGCCGAGCTATTCCAGTATAGCTACAACACTGGCATCGACCCGGCAATGTGGAAAATTGCCCAGGTATGTCCTGTACACAAAAAGCAGGACAAGTCCAACCCAGCCAATTACCGCCCCATCAGTCTACACTCAATCATCAGCAAAGTGATGGAAGGTGTCATCAACAGTGCCATCAAGCAGCAGTTGCTTAGCAATAACCTACTCAGTGATACCCAGTTTGGGTTCTGACAGGGCCACTCAGCACCTGACCTCATTACAGCCCTGGTTCAAACATGGACAAAAGAGCTGAACTCAAGAGGTGAGGTGAGAGTGACTGCCCTTGACATCAAGGCAGCATTTGACCAAGTATGGCATCAAGGAGCCCTAGCAAAACTGGAGTCAATGGGAATCGGGGGAAACTCTGCTCGTTAGAGTCATACCTAGCGCAAAGGAAAATTGTTGTGGTTGTTGGAGGTCAATCGTCTGAGCTCCAGGACATCGCTGCAGGAGTTCCTCAGGGTAGTGTCCTAGGCCCAACCATCTTCAGCTGCTTCATCAATGGCCTTCCTTCAATCATAAGGTCAGAAGTGGGGATATTCGCTGATGATTGCACAATGTTCAGCACCATTCGTGACTCCTCAAATACTGAAGCAGTCTGTGTAGAAATGCAGCAAGACCTGGACAATATCCGGGCTTGGGCTGATAGGTGGCAAGTAATATTTGTGCCACACAAGTGCCAGGCAATGACCACCTCCAACAAGAGAGAATCTAACCATCTCCCCTTGACATTCAACGGTATTACCATCGCTGAATCACCTACTATCAACATCCTAGGGGCTACCTTTGACCAGAAACTGACATGGAGTAGCCATATAAATACCGTGGCTACAAGAGCAGGTCAGAGGCTAGGAATCCTGAGGCGAGTAACTCACCTTCTGACTCCTCAAAGCCTGTCCACCGTCTACAAGGCACAAGTCAGGAGTGTGATGGAATACTCTCCACTTGCCTGGATGGGTGCAGCTCCAACAACACTCAGGAAGCTCGACACCATCCAGGGCAAAGCAGCCCGCTTGATTGGCACACCATCCACAAACATTCACTCCCTCCACACACAGTGGCAGCAGTCTGTACCATCTACAAGATGCACTGCAGCAACGCACCAAGGCTCCTTAGCACCTTCCAAACCCGCGATCTCTACCACCTAGAAGGACAAGAGCAGCAGATGCATGAGAACATCACCACCTGCAAGTTCCCGTCCAAGTCACACATCAAGAAGCAAGAAAGGAAACAGTGGAAGGTCTGACCATCATTTTCCAGTCCTCACTTGATACAGATGTGGTGCTGCAGGATTGGAGAACTGCTAATGTTGTACCTCTATTTAAAAAGGGGGCGAGGGATAGACCGAATAATTACAGGCCAGTCAGTCTAACCTCAGTAGTGGGCAAATTGTTGGAATCTATTCTGAGAAACAGGATAAACTGTCACTTAATCAAGGATAGTCAGCATGAATTTGTAAAGGGAAGATCTTGTTTCACCAACTTGATCGAATTTTTTGAAGAAGTAACAAGGAAGATAGATGAGGGTAGTGCAGTTGATGTGGTCTACATGGATTTTAGCAAGGCTTTTGAGAAGGTCCCATGTGGCAGACTGGTTAAAAAAATAAAATACAATGGGATCCAGGGAAATGCAGCAAGGTGGATACAAAATTGGCTCAGTGGCAGGAAACAAAGGGTAATTGTTGACGGCTGTTTTAACAACTGTAAGGCTGTTTGCAGTGGCGTTCCGCAGGGCTCAGTACCGGGTCCACTGCTTTTTGTGGTATATATTAACGATTTGGACTTAAATGTAGGGGGCATGATCAAGAAGTTTGCGGACGACACAAAGATTGGCCGCGTGGAAGATAGCGAGGAGGATAGCTGTAGGTTACAGGAAGATATTGATGGTCTGGTCAGATGGGCAGAAAAGTGGTAAATGGAATTCAACTTGGAGAAGTGTGAGGTGATGCATTTGGGGAGGTCCAGCAAGACAAAGGAATACATGATTAATGGGAAAATACTGAGAGGTGTAGAGTAGTGAGGGACCTTGGAGTGAATGTCCACAGATCCCTGAAGGAAGCAGGACAGGTCGATAAGGTGGTTAAGAAGGCATATGGAATCCTTTCCTTTAATAGTCGAGGTATAGAATACAAGAGCAGGGAGTTTATGCTGGAACTGTATAACTCATTGGTCAGGCCACAACTTGAGTACTGTGTGCAGTTCTGGTCACCTCATTACAGAAAGGATGTAATCGTACTCGAGAGGGTACAGAGGAGAGTTACGAGGATGATGCCAGGACTGGAAAAATGCAGCTATGAGGAAAGATTGGACAGGCTGGGGTTGTTCTCCATGGAACAGAGAAGGCTAAGGGGAGATCTGATTGAAATGTACAAAATTTTGAGGGGCCTGGATAGAGTGGAGGTGAAGGGTCTACTCACCTTAGCAGAGAGGTCAATGACGAGGATGCATAGAGTTAAAGTGATTGGTCAAAAAATTAGAGGGGGGATGAGGAAAATCTTTTTCACCCAGAGGGTGGTGATGGTCTGGAACTCACTGCCTGAAAGGGTAATTGAGGCAGAGACCCTCGACTCACTCAAAAGGAGTCTGGATATGCACCTCAAGTGCTGTAAGCTGTAGGGCTATGGACCAAATGCTGGAAGGTGGGATTAGAATAGGTGGATCGTTTTTCATCCAGCTCAGACACAAAGCGCCAAGTGGCCTCTTTCTGTGCCTTAAACATTCTATGATTTGATTCTATATTGGCAGACCTGCAAAAGACGATAGCATTAGTGAATTCCCAATTCCTACTTCTGACCAAGATCTTCAACAATTCCTTGGAATGGTTAATCAGTTTGGCACAATTTCTGCCCAATCTAGCACAAGCTACTGAACCTTTACGACAACTATTAAGGACAGTTCAAGCATGGTATTGGAATGCACATCAGGAGCAGGCATTTCAAAGGATCAAGAAAATGCGGATTTTGCTAGATATCTTAGCACATTATAACTCCTTGCTACTGACCACAGTTGCAGCAGATGCCTCATCTACAGGGTTAGGGACAGTTGTTTTTCCAAGAACAGCCAGATGGATGTCACAGACCGGTTTATTATGTCTCTAGAGCATTGACTGCGATGAGGTATGCTGTAATAGAGAAAGAAGCTCTTGCAGTCACGTGGGCTTCTCAGATTATATCGGCTTAAAGGTCATCATAGAGACAGACTACAAACCCCTAGTTTCCTTACTTGATGAAAAGGAACTTGCTGGAATGCCTCCGAGAATCCAGAGATTCCGGTTGAGGCTAATGCAATTCACCTATGAAGCGGTATATGTACAAGACAAGCTGCAAACGAGAGCAGATATATTGTCCAGAGCTACTGTTGACCATCCTACACAAGAGGATGTTTACTTCATTAATGATATTGAGTCATATTCTCAGTTCACTACGTCAGAATGGCTGGCAAGCTCAAAAAAGGTCCAAGAAATTTGTCATGCTCCAATACAAGATGAGGAATGCGTCCGTATCCGCCAATATTGCACACAAGGTTGGCCACAGCTTGTCACAGTGGTAAGGTGATGAAAATGTTCCTTGAGTACAGAAAGCACTTCACTATTGTGAATGATTTGCGGGTATATGACCAGAGGTCGGTGATTGTAGTCTCACTCTGGGCAGACATCTTGGAGAAAATATACCAGGGCCGCATGGGTATTACGAAATGCAGGGCACGGGCTCAGTTGTCTATGTAATGGCCGGGAATATTGAGAGATATAGAAGAAATCATTTCTAATTGCCAGAAATGTGCAGTGCTCAGACCAGACCAGAGGGAACCTTTATCTCGACCCAATTTCCAACCAGATCGTGCTAACATCTGGGGATGGATCAATTCATGTTTAATAGAAAATCCTGCCTGATATTGATTTTTTTTCCACCTGGATCGAAGTCAAACATTTGTACACAACAACTACTGAGACAGTCATTCGAGTTTTGACAGATGGCATTCCTGACCAGATTGTTTCCGATAATGGTCCACAATTTGCAAATGGCTACTTTATGCACTATGTGGAAAACTGAATTTGTACATCCTACAAGTTCCCCTAGATATCCTCAATCTAATGGTGAAACTGAAAGAGGATTTAGAAATATCAAAGCACTGTTAAAGAAGAATGAAGATTTTCAAAGAGCACTCCTCAACTACAGACCTAATCCATTGCTATGTGGATTAGCACCATCAGAACTGTTGAGAGGAAGGAAGTTTAGTAAACAACTTCCCATCCTACTCAAAAAAAAACTTCCAGGGCTAGAAGTCCAGGATTATTGGAGAGTTCAAGACAGAGATAAATCTTATTGGAAACACCAAGCTTATAACAGGAGAAAACATACCAGGAACCTACCCAAGTTGATGGAAGGAGAAAAGATATGGATATGAGACCAAGGCAGAGAAGGAGTAGTCGCCCAGAGAGATGATAATCAACAGAGATCTTATTTAGTACATACTTCAGAAGGTACTATAAGAAAAAACAGGAGAAATCTTAATTCTATTCATCAAAGATGTCAATCAGTCATACATTTGGATGAACCAGATGTTGAACGTGAAATTCAGAAAGCACTGGATACTACAAACCTCAAGAAGGCCATTCAAGTCAAGAAACAAGCGTTCAGAGAAAGACTTCTGATCTTCCGAGTCTGACAACAACACTATCGGGGAGAATTGTGAAGCCTCCTGACAGATTGCAACTGATGTCAGAGACTTGGGGGGAGATGGGGTAGTATGTAAAAGTTAAAATGAATGTACAACAAAAAATATATGGACAAAGACTTGGGGGTGGGGGGGGGGGGGGGGGAGATGTAGTAGAAGAGTTTGAAAGGGTTAATGTTTGGGACAATGTGAGTAATACCTCCCACTATGACGATGCAAGAGATCACATGAGAGAGAGACTTGAAGGAGAAGCAACATGGCATCAATGGAGTCAGACGTACTTGTGTAAAGTTGTATATTGTTCTCTATATATGTCATAAACTGTTATTGTTAAAACTTTCTGAAGACTCGGTAATCTCTCCCAGCTAGACTAACCAAACATACAACATAAACACATTTGTTTATGGCCTGAGTGATATTTTTTGGTGAGATCTGTTTTGCTGAAAATACGTTGTATTGAACTAAAAGCAGATCCCGCAAACTTTCAGGCATGTTCACGATGCATGTTGATGATTTCATATGGTACTGTGGAATTTGAGAATTGTCATGCATACAAGAAGTGCAACAATGAAAAATTAGGGACAAAAACTGAAGAGTAATAAAAATTGCCTTTGTCTTTTAAAATATGGCCCTTTCTTTGAAAAAGTGATCAGTGTGCTTCAAAATGGCCATCGAAGTTTAAAAGATTTGGCCTTTGTATATTCAAACTGTCGGACAGGGACAAAGGAAAATCTTCAAAGCTAAGAGGTGTCTACTGCACCCATCCTACACCATCTTGAAATATTCCGGAATTGAATGGGTTCTTCTGAAACAAAGAAGGTGTGAAGTGGAAACATTATAACTGGATTATTCTCATCCTGAACCCTTTTGAATTGTGAATTGATTCTTCTGAAACAAAGAAGATGTGAAGTAAGCACGTCCTGGGCCATTGTGTGATCACCAGTGCAGCCCTCCCTCAGTACTGTCAATCTGACAGTACAGCACTCCCTCAGTACTGCACTCCCTCAGTAAAGCCCCTTCCTTAAAGGAGATTAGTGAACCAGTTGAATTTTTACAACTATCCAGTAGTTTTATGGTTACCATTACTGGCACTAGCTATTTATTCTGGATTTATTTAATTAACCGAACTAGAATTTCTTAGCTGCTATGGTGGGAACTGAACTCATGTCTCTGGATGATTAGCTCAAGCCTTCAGAATACTAGTCCAGTAACATCATCACTATGTTACCTTAACGTCTTGTCTCCAGCCAGGGAAACATCCATTCACCACTACTCTCTGCCTCCTAACTCTTGGTCAAATATGCACCTAAGTTAACATCGTTCCTATAATCCCATGTGCTTCTAACTTTTGACTAATAATATTATGTGGTACTTTATCAAATGCCGTTTGAAAGTTCGAATGTACAATATCTACAGCATGGGGGAGGAAATAGCAGAGTTGTCTAGAAATTTTAGTTCAGGGTTCTGTTGAGAGTGGATGTGTGCCAGAGGGCTGGAGAGTGGGCAATGCTATAACAACATTTAGAAATGAAGATAGGGCTAAGCTGGGTAGTTATAAGACAATTAATTTAAACATCTGTGGCAGAGAAAAATTTGGAATATTTAAAAATGAAATTACTAAATATAGGAAGGTAGGAACAGGAGTAGGTCATTCAGCCCCTTGAGCCTGTCCCGCCATTCAATGAGATCATGGCTGATCCGCGGCCTAACTCCATATACCTGCCTTTGCAATTTTATACTATCATCTAGACTGTCCACAATGCCGCCTAACTTTGTATCATCAGCAAATTTGGATATATGACCTACTCTGCCATCATCCAAGTCGTTAATGAATAATGTGAATAATTGAGGCCCCAACACAGATCCGTGCGGGACACCATTAGTCACATCCTGCCAATTACTTACCCATTATCCCCACTCTCTGTCGTCTACCACTCAACCAACTTCCTAACCATGTCAATAATTTGCCCTCAGCTCCATGGGCTTCTACCTTAGTTAACAGTCTGTTATGTGGGACTTTATCAAATGCCTTCTGGAAGTCCATATAAATAACATCCATAGACATTCCCCTGTCCACTACCTTAGTCGCCTCTTCAAAAATTTCAATGAGATTTGTCAGGCATGATCTACCCGTCATGAATCCATGCTGGCTGTCCCTGATTAACTGAAATTTTTCTAGGTGTTCAGTCAGCCTCTCCTTGATTATAGACTCCAGCATCTTGCAGTACAGATGTCAGACTAACTGGTCTGTAATTTCCTTGGTTCCCCCTTTCACCCTTCTTAAAAAGTGGAGTGACATGTGCAACTTTCCAATCCAGAGGGACCACTCCTGAATCTAGGGAACTCCGAAAGACTATAGTTAGGGCATCTACAATGTGCTCCCCTACTTCCTTTAACACCCTCGGATGGAAACCATCCTGGGGATTTCTCACTCTTTAGTTCCATTAATTTCCTTGTTACTGATGTTTTACTTACGTTAATTGTGTTGAGTCCCTGTCCCCTATCGGCTATTAATTTTTTTGGGACTTCCAGCAAGTTATTCTCTTTTTCAACCGTAAATACTGAGGCAAAGTAATTGTTCAACATGTCTGCCATTTCCCCATTATCAATGACAATATCTCCATTTTCAGCTTTTAGTGGGCCTACATTGCTCTTGACCACCCGCTTTCCCTTTATGTAACTATAAAATTTCTTCTTATTGATTTTGATGTCCCTTGCAAGTTTCCTTTCATAATCTCTTTTAGTAACTCTTATAAGCTGCTATGTGACCTTTTGCTGGTCTTTGTATTGATCCCATTCGGCCGGATCTGTGCTGCGTTTTTCATTTTTGTCAGCCCTTTCTGTTTGTTTTATGCTATCCCTAATCTCTTTGGCTGTCCATGGCTGTTTTTTCTGTGAAGTGGAGCTTTTTCCTCTCGGGTATATACTCGCTCTGTATTTCGTTAAATATTCTCCACTGTTCTTCAGTCGTTTGACCCATTAACAGATCTACCCAGTTTACTGTGGACAGTCTGTGTCTCATCCCAGTAAAGTCAGCCTTACCCAAGTCTAAAATTCTAGTAGCTGATTCGTGCTTTTCACTTTCAGACGCTACCTTGAATTCAGTCATGTTGTGATCACTATTAGATAAATGTTCACGTACAGTTAGGCTACTAATTAAACTTGGCTCATTACTCATGACTAAATCTAATATTGCCTGTCCCCTTGTTACATCTATGACATATTGCTGTAGGAAACTATCCTGGACACATTCCAGAAATTCACTACCTTTCTGTCAGGTGCTAGTCTGCCTCTCCCAATCTATGTGTAAGTTAAAATCCCCCTTTATATTACTCTGCCTTTGTTACACACTTTGTGCATTTATACAATCTAACACCTCAGAACTGAATTGAAAAAAAATTATAGGCTGAACTGAGATATTTGTAAGATGGTGGAATGGGCAAAAAAACAGAAATGTGAGATACAATTTGATTTTTTTTTAAAGTAATGATTAAACGTTGAGTGTTGGGTAATGTGGAAGATTGGAGGGATTTGGGGATTCAGGTTCATGAGACACAGACAGCACCTCTTATATAATGGTAGCAAAATCAATTGGAATATTGGGTTGTATTGCACAAGATATCAAATAGAAAAGCTGTTATCATAAATACTATCATTATATAAAATCATAGAAATTTAGGGCACAGCAGGAGGCCATTCAGACCACGCCAGCCAAATAAGTGCAATCCAGTCTCATCTCACTTTCTAACTCTTGTCCATAGCCTTGTAGGTTACAGCACTTCAAATGCATATCCAAATAGTTTTTAAATGCGCTGAGGGTTTCTTCATCTTTCAGGCAGTGAGATCCAGATCCCCATCAAACTCAAAGAACAGTACAGCACAGGAACAGAACATTCAGCCCTCCAAGCCTGCGCCGATCTTGATTCCTGACTAAACTAAAACCTTCTGCCCTTCCGGGGACCGTATCCCTCCATTCCCATCCTATTCATGTATTTGTCAAGATGCCTCTTAAACGTCGCTATCGTACCTGCTTCCACCACCTCCTCCGGCAGCAAGTTCCAGGCACTCACCACCGTCTGTGTAAAGAACTTGGCTCGCACATCCCCGCTAAACTTTGCCCCTCTCACCTTAAACCTATGTCCCCTAGTAACTGACTCTTCCACACTGGGAAAAAACTTCTGACTATCCACTCTGAGTCCATGCCACTCATAACTTTGTAAACCTCTATCATGTCGCCCCTCCACCTCCGTCGTTCCAGTGAAAACAATCCGAGTTTATCCAACCTCTCCTCATAGCTAATGCCCTCCAGACCAGGCAACATCCTCGTAAACCTCTTCTGTACCCTCTCCAAAGCCTCCATGTCCTTCTGGTAGTGTGGCGACCAGAATTGCACGCAATATTCTAAGTGTGGCCTAACTAAACTTCTGTACAGCTGCAGCATGACTTGCCAATTTTTATACTCTGTGCCCCGACTGATGAAGGCAAGTATGCCTTCTTGACTACCTTATCCACCTGCGTTGCCACTTTCAGTGACCTGTGGACCTGTACGCCCAGATCTCTCTGCCTGTCAATACTCCTAAGGATTCTGCCATTTACAGTATACTTCCCACCTGTATTAGATCTTCCAAAATGCATTACCTCACATTTGTCCGGATTAAACTCCATCTGCCATTTCTCCGCCCAAGTCTCCAAACGATCTATATCCTGCTGTATCCTCTGACAATCCTCATCACTATCCGCAACTCCACCAACCTTTGTGTCGTCCGCAAACTTACTAATCATACCAGCTACATTTTCCTCCAAATCATTTATATATACTACAAACAGCAAAGGTCCCAGCACTGATCCCTGCGGAACACCACTAGTCACATCCCTCCATTCAGGAAAACACCTTTCCACTGCTACCCTCTGTCTTCGATGACAGAGCCAGTTCTGTATCCATCTTGCCAGCTCACCTCTGATCCCGTGTGACTTCACCTTTTGTACCAGTCTGCCATGAGGGACATTGTCAAAGGCTTTACTGAAGTCCATATAGACAACATCCACTGCCCTTCCTTCATCAATCATCTTCGTCACTTACTCAAAAAACTCAATCAAGTTAGTGAGACACGACCTCCCCTTCACAAAACCATGCTGCCTCTCGCGAATAAGTTAATTTGTTTCCAAATGGGAGTAAATCCTGTCCCGAAGAATCCTCTCTAATAATTTCCCTACCACTGACGTAAGGCTCACCGGCCTATAATTTTCTGGATTATCCTTGCTACCCTTCTTAAACAAAGGAACAACATTGGCTATTCTCCAGTCCTCCGGGACCTCACCTGTGACCAATGAGGATACAAAGATTTCTGTCAAGGCCCCAGCAATTTCTTCCCTTGCCTCCCTCAGTATTCTGGGGTAGATCCCATCAGGCCCTGAGGACTTATCCACCTTAATGCTTTGCAAGATGCCCAACACCTCCTCCTTTTTGATAACAACATTACCCTGACTATCTACACTCCCTTCCCTAGACTCATCATCCACCAAGTCCTTCTCTTTGGTGAATACTGATGCAAAGTACTCATTTAGTACCTCGCCCATTTCCTCTGGCTCCACACATAGATTCCCTCCTCTGTCCTTGAGTGGGCCAACCCTTTCCCTGGTTACCCTCTTGTTCTTTATATACGTATAAAAAGCCTTGAGATTCTCCTTAATCCTGTTTGCCAATGACTTTTCATGACCTCCGATTCAAAAAAATTCTTCAACTCCCCGCCAATCCTCTACCAATTACTTCAAGGCCGAAAACGTCGGTGGTGATTCTACCTCCATCTGGCCTGGGGAGTAACACCAGGATTTTTCATTCCCCAGGTCCTTAATTGACCTTGGGCGGGACTTCCACCTCCTTAAGGCTCACCGCTCTCTGGGTGAAGTAATTTCTCCTGATCTCAGTCCTGAAAGGTTTACCCCGTATCCTTAGACTATGAACCCTGGTTCTGGACTCCTCCACCATCGGGAACATCCTTCCTGCATCTACCCTGTCAAATCCTGTTAGAATTTTATAGACGTCAATGAGATCCCCCCTCACTCTTCTGAACTCCAGCGAATATAATCCTAACCGACTCAATCTCTCCTCATACGTCAGTCCTGCCATCCCAGGAATCAGTCTGGTAAACCTTCGCTGCACTCCCTCTATAGCAAGAACATCCTTCCCTCAGATAAGGAGACTAAAACTGCACACAATATTCCAGGTGTGGCCTCACCAAGGCAGCAAGACATCCTGCTACAGTACTCGAATCCTCTCGTTATGAAGGGCAACATACCATTTGCCTTTTTTACCGCCTGTTGCACCTGCATGCTTACCTTCAGCAACTGGTGTACGAGAACAGCCAGGTCTCGTTGCATATTCCCCTCTTTCAGTTTATAGCTGTTCAGATAATCTACCTTCCTGTGTTTGCTTCCAAAGTGGATAACCTCACATTTATCCACATTATACTGCATCTGCCATGCATTAGCCCACTCACTCAACTTGTCCAAATCACCCAGAAGCCTCTCTGCATCTTCCTGACAATTCACCCTCCCACCCAATTTTGTGTCATCTGCAAATTTGGAGATATTACATTTCGCTCCCTCATCTAAATCGTTAATATATATAATAGGGACAGGTGGGGATGTGGTAGGAATATGGGATTAGTGTAGGATTAGTATAAAATGGGTGGTTGATGGTCGGCACAGTCTCGGTGGGCCGAAGGGCCTGTTTCAGTGCTGTATCTCTAAAAAAAAATATTGTGAATTGCTGGGGTCCTAGCACCGATCCCTGTGGTACTCCACTAGTCACTGCCTGCCATTCTGAAAAAGTCCCATTTATCCCTACTCTTTATTTCCTGTCTGCCAACCAATTTTCTATCCATCGCAATACACTACCCCCAATCCCATGCGCTTTAATTTTACACACGAATCTCTTATGTGGGACTTTGTCGAAAGCCTTCTGAAAGTCCAAATAAACCATATCCACTGGCTCCCCATCATCAACTCTACTAGTTACATCCTCGAAGAATTCTGGTAGATTTGTCAAGCATGATTTCCCTTTCGTAAATCCACACTGCCTCTGTCCGATTCTACCAATGTTCTCCAAGTGCTCGGCCATAAAATCTTTGATAATGGACTCTAGAATTTTCCCCACTACCAACGTCAGGCTGATTGGTCTATAATTCCCTGTTTTCTTTCTACCTTCCTTTGTAAATAATGGGGTTACATTAGCTACCCTCCAATCTGTAGGAACTGATCTAGAGTTTATAGAATCTTGGAAGATGATCACCAATGCATCCACTATTTCTAGGGCCACTTCCTTTCATACTCTGAGGTATAGATTATCAGTCCCTGGGGATTTATCGGCCTTCAATCCCATCAATTTCCCCAACACTATCTCTCTACTAATACTGATTTCCTTCTGTTCCTCCCTCTCACTAAACCCTGTGTTCCCCTGTGATATTTGTGTCCTCGTTTGTGAAGACAGAACCAAAGTATGCATTTAGTTGGTCAGCCATTTCTTTGTTCCCCATAATAAATTCCCCTATTTCTGACTGTAAAGGACCTACATTTGTCTTCACCAATCTTTTTCACTTCACACCTTGATAGGTAAATTGGCCATTATAAATTGCCCCTAGTATAGGTAGGTGGTAGGGAAATATAGGGACAGGTGGGGATGTGATAGGAATATGGGATTAATGTAGGATTAGTATAAATGGGTGGTTGATGGTCGGCACAGACTCGGTGGGCCGAAGGGCATGTTTCAGTGCTGTAACTATAAATTTAAAAAAAACATACCTATAGAAACTTTTACAGTCAGTTTTTATGTTCTCTGCAAGCTTGCTCTCATACTCTATTTTCCCCTTCTTAATCAATCCCTTGGTCCTCCTTTGCTGAATTCTAAACTGCTCCCAATCCTCAGGTCTGTTGTTTTTTTCTGGCAAATTTGTATGCCTCTTCTTTGGATCTAATACTATTTGTAATTTCCCTTGTAAGCCATGGTTTGGCTACCTTTCCCGTTTTACTTGCCTATCCACCGTCATTCCTTTAAGTAACGTTTCCCAATCCATCATAGCCAATTTGCACCTCATACCTTCGTAGTTTCCTTTATTAAGATTCAAGACCCTAGTCTCAGAATCAACTACGTCACTCTCCATCTTGATGAAGAATTCTATCATATTATGGTCGCTCATCCCCAAGGGGTCTCACACCACTAGATTTGTCAATTATTCCCCTCTCATTACACAGTACCCAGTCTAGGATGGCCTGTTTTCCAGATGGTTCCTCAGCGTATTGGTCCAGAAAGCCATCCCATATACAGTCCTCTACGGTATTGTGACTAGTTTGATTTGCCCAATCTATATGCAGATTAAAGCCACCCATAATTACAGATGTTCCTTTATCGCATGCGTCACGAATTTCCTGTTTAATGCCTTTCTAAGTGACAGTTTATCCTGTCTCTCAGAATCGATTCCAATAATTTGCCCACTACCGAGGTTAGACTGACTGGCCTGTAATTGTTCGGTCTATCCCTCACTCTCTTTTTAAACAAAGGTATAACGTTAGCAGACCTCCAATCCTCCGGCACCAAACCTGTATCCAATGAGGATTGGAAGATGATGGTATTTCCTCTCTGGCTTCCTTTAACAGCCTGGGGTACATTTCATGCAGCCCTGGTGGTTTATCCAATTTCAAGGATGCTAATTCCCCTAATACTTCATCTCTCCCTATCTTTATCACATCCAGTACTTCACACTCCTCCTCCTTAACTACACTGTCTGCACCGCCCCCATTCTTTTGTGAAGACAGACGCAAAGTATTTATTAAGAACCATGCCCACATCTTCTGCCTCTACGCTTAGGTTACTTTTTTGGTCTTTTATGGATCCTACTGTTGCCTTAGTTAACTTCTTCCCCTTAATGTATTGATAAAACATCTTTGAGTTCATCTTGATTTTACTGACCAATATTTTTCCATGCCCTCTCTTTGCTTCCCTAATTTCCTTTTTGATTTCACTCCTCCACTTTCTATACACCTCTCAGCTTTCTGTCGTATTGAGTTCTCGGTGTCTGACTTGAGCTTTCCTTTTCTGTCTTATCATACCCTGACATACTTCTTTGGATTGACTTCCATTTGCCATTTTTCTGCCCACCTGACCATTCTATTGTTATCTTCTTGCAGTCTACAGCTTTCTTCTTCACTAGCAACCACACAGTCAATTTTTGTATCATTTGCAAGCTTCTTAATAATGCCCCTATACTTAAGTCTTAATTGTTGATATACACCAGAAAAAGCAAGGGACCTAGTACCATGCACTGCTGAACCCCATTGGAAACAACGTTCCAGTCAGAAAAACACCCTATGCTTCCTGCCACTGAACAAATTTTGGATCCAACTTGCCATTTTCCCTTGGATCTCAGGGCTTTTACTTTTCTGAACAGTCTGTCATGTGGGATGTCATCAAAAGCCTTGCCAAAATCTATGTAGGCTACATCAAATGTGTTACCCTCATTGACCCTCCTTGTTATCTCCTCAAAAAATCAATCAAGTTAGTCAGACATGACCTTTCATTAACAGATCTATGCTGACTGTCCTTGATTAATCCCTGCATTTCTAAATGACATTACTGTAATGGAATGTTTGTCCAATAATTTGCCCACCTTAGTTTAGGCTGACTGTAATTGCTCAGTCTATCCTTTTCTCCTTTTTTGAACAATGGTACAATGTTAGCAGTCCTCTGGCACCACACCTGTAACCAAAGAGGATTGATAAATGATGGTCAGAGTCTCTGTTATTTCCTCTCTTTTTAACAGCCTGGAATACAGTTCATCCAGGCCTGGTGACTTATCTACTTTCAAAGATGCTAAACACCTTAATATTTCCTCTCTCGCTATGTTTATCCAATCCAGTATCTTGCACTCTTCCTTTTTAACTACAATGTCTGCATCGTATCCACCTTTGTGAAGACAGATGCAAAGTATTCATTTCAGAACCATGCCCACATCTGCCATCTCCATCCACAGGTTATTTGTCGGCCTCTAATAGGCCCTATACTTTCCTTGGTTATTCTCTTACTGTTGATGTATTTATAAAACATCTTTGCGTTTTCCTTGATTTTATTTGCTAATATTTTTCATGCCCTCTTTTTGCTTTCCTAATTTCCTTTTTAATTTCACACCTGTGCTTTCTATCCTCTTCTAGGCTTTCTGCAGTATTGAGCTCAGTATGTGACATAAGCTTCCATCTTTTGCTTTGTCCTACTCTGAAAGTTCTTTGACATCATTGTGAGAACATATTTGTTCTGAACCCTCAATATCTCCTCCTTGAATACCTCCCACTGCTCCATGACACTGAGGTACCATCAAGTGTCTGTTTCCAGTCCACTTTTAAAGTCATAGAGTTTTACAGCACAGAAACAGGCCTTTCGGCCCATCGTGTCTGTGTCAGCCATCCAGCACCCAAATATTCTAATCCCATATTCCAGCACTTGGCCCGTAGCCTTGTATGCTATGGCGTTTCAAGTGCTCATCTAAATACTTCTTAAATGTTGTGAGGGTTCCTGCCTCCACCACCTCTTCAGGCAGTGCGTTCCAGATTCCAAACACCCGCTGGGTGAAAAAAAATTTTCCTCAAATCCCCTCTAAGCCTCCTACCCTTAATCTAAATCTATGCCCCCTGGTTCTTGACCCCTCCGCTAAGGGAAAAAGTTTCTTCCTATCTAACCTATCAATACCCCTCATAATCTTGTACACCTCAATCATGTCCCCCCTCAGCCTTCTCTTCTCCAAGGAAAACAACCCTAGCCTTTTCAGTCTCTCTTCATAGCTGAAATGCTCCAGCCCAGGCAACATCCTGGTGAATCTCCTCTGCACCCTCTCCAGTGCAATAACATCTTTCCGAGAGTGTGGTGCCCAGAACTGTACACAGTACTCCAGCTGTGGCCTAACTAGCATTTTATACAGCTCCATCATAACCTCCCTGCTCTTCTATTCAATAAAGGCAAGTATCCCATATGCCTTCCTAACCACCTTATCTATCTGTGCTGCTGCCTTCAGTGATCTATGGACGAGTACACCAAGGTCCCTCTGACCCTCTGTACTTCCTAGGTCCTACCATCCATTGTATATTTCTTTGCCTTGTTAGTCCTCCCAAAATGCATTAGCTCAAAAATGCATTAATCACATTGCTATAGGTCTGGAGTCACATGTAGGCCAATCCAGGTAAGGACAGCAGATTTCCATCCCTAAAGGCCATTAGTGAACCAGATGGTGTTTTTATGACAATCGATGCTTTCAGTTCCAGATTTGTATGAATTAATTGAATTTATTATTTTTTTGAATTCAAATTCAGTTGCCATGGTGTAGTAGGAACCTGTATCCCCTGGACATTAGCATGGGCCACTGGATTACTAGGCCACTATTTCCCCCTCCATCCGATCAAGCTCCTTCCTCAGCCTCAGCTGTTTGCAATCTAAATTAATGACATAGGCAAAGAGATTGAGAATAATGTATGTAAGTTTGCTGACCGTACAAAGCTAGGTGGGAATGTAAGCTGTGAGGAGGACACAAAGAGGATGCAAATAAATATAGACAGGTTAAGCGAGTGGACAACAAAGATGACGGGTGGAGTATAATGTCAGGAATTGTGAGATTATTCACTTTGGCAACAAGAAAGAAGTAGAAATTTTAAAGCTGTGAAACCTGTAAGTGTTGATGCTACTTGCACAAAGAACACAGGAAATTATTTTGCAGGTACAGCAAGCAATCAGGAAGGAAAATGACATAGAACATCGAACATAGAATCACCTACAAATTATGCCCCCTGGTGATAGCCCTTTCCACCCTGGGAAAAAGTCTCTGGCTATCCACTCTATCTATGCCTCTCATCATCTTGTACCCCTCTATCAAGTCACCTCTCATCCTTCTTCGCTCCAATGAGAAAAGCCCTAGCTCCCTCAATCTTTCTTCGTAAGACATGCCTTCCAGTCCAGGCAGCATCCTGGTAAATCTCCTCTGCACCCTCTCTAAAGCTTCCACATCCTTCCTATAATGAGGCGACCAGAACTGAACACAATATTCCAAGTGTGGTCGAACCAGGGCCTTATAGAGCTGCAGCATAACCTCGCGGCTCTTAAACTCAATCCCCCTGTTAATGAAAGCCAACACACAATACACCTTCTTAACAACCCTATCAACTCGGGTGGCAATTTTGAGGGATCTATGGACATGGACCCCAAGATCTCTCTGTTCCTCCGCACTACCAAGAATCCTGTCTTTAAGCCTGTATTCTGCATTCAAATTCGACCTTCCAAAATGACATGTTAGCCTTTATTACAATGGAATGGAATACAAGAATAAGGAAGTGTTGCTACAATTGTACAAGGCTTTGGTTAGACCACACCTTGAGTATTGTGAGCAGTTTTTGTCTCCATACTGAAGGAAGGATATACTTGCCTTGGGGGCAATAAAGTAAAGGTTTACTACATTGGTCCCTGAGATGATTGTGTTGTCCAAAAATGAGAGGCTGAGTAAATTGGGCCTGTGCATTTTGGAGCTATGAAGAATGAGAGGTGATCTCACAATTATGAAGGGGCTTGGCAAGATAAACACTGAGAGGTTTTTTTTCCCTGGCTGGAGAATCTAGAACACGGGGCACAGATAAGGGGCTGGGATGTGGCGGAATTTCTTCACTCATTGTGTTGTAAAACTTTGGAATTTTCTACCTCAGATGGTTATAGATTCTCCATCTTTGAATATTTTTAAGGCTGGGACAGACAGATGTTTGGTCACTGAGGGAATCATGGGACATGGTGAGCGGGTGGGAAAATGGAATTGAGGCAGAATATCCTAGAATAGCAGAATAGCCTTCCCTTATATAGAGAAAAGAGCCCCAATCTGTTTAACCTTCCTTGATAGTTACAATCTTTCACTTCTGGTATTATCCCTGTAAAAATATTTGCGCCTTCTACAGTGTCTCACTATCATTGTTTTTGCAATATGGAGACCAGAATTATACACAGTACGCTAGGTGTGGCATAACCAAGGCTCTATATATATTTATTATAACCTCTTTGTCTTTCAATTGCATTCTCTATAAATGAACCCCAGTGTTTAGTTTGCATTTTTATGGTCCTGGTTAACCTGTGTTGCTGCATCAAATGACTTGAACATCTGCTGATGAAAGCCTTTTCCTTGCTACCCAATTCAGATGCTTGTTTTCCATGGAATATTTGGGAACTTTATTCTTCCGACTGAAATGCTGCAGCTCACACTTAGGTCTACAGAAATTTGTTTACAATTTTAACATTCATTGTGCAAGTTTATTAATGATTATTCATGTCTTCAGGTTTTTTTATTCAATTCTTCCGATGTATTAACTATACTCTCAATTTGGATTTGTCTCCAAATTTTGAATTTGTACTTCTGCTTCCTGAGTCCACATCGTTTATGCAATTGGTAAATAACTGTGGCCCCAGAGCTGATACTTGTGGAACACTACTAACAACCTTCCAACACTCTGAGTAAATACCTTTACACTCTCTGCTTTCTGTTTTTATAGCCAACTTGTTCTCCATGAAGGGTCACTGACCCGAAACGTTAACTCTGCTTCTCTTTCCACAGATGCTGCCAGACCTGCTGAGTGGTTCCAGCATTTCTTGTTTTTATTTGTTCTCCATTCAGCTGCTCTTCTCTAAATCTATTCACTTTGAGATTAGTCATGAGTTAGCTGTGTGGTATCTCATTGAAGGCCTTTAGAAAATGTACATTAAATCTACTGTATTAGTCGTATCTACATTTTCTGATACTTATTCGAAGATTTCACTAAGGTTGGGCAAGTATGGCCTTCATTTTCGAATATGTGCTGACTACACTTTATTGATTATGTGTTTCTTGTGTTTCCATTACAATTTTAATAAGGATTGCATTATCTTTCAAACCACTGATATTATACTAACTGCTCTATAGTTCTTTGGACTAATTCTATCTTCTGTTTTGAATGCAAGAATAACATTCGCTCACTGTCAGTCCTTTACCACTATTCCTTATTCTGATTATTATTAATGAACAAAGAATAATGCCTCTGCTATCTCATCCCAATCATTTTTAGTATTTTTGGATACAATCCATCTGAACCAGAAGTTTTATCTTTGCTGCGATTACCTTATCAAATATTTCCTCCCTTTCTAACTTAAATGCCTTGAATTTTTTTTAATTTATTCACTATTATTGGACTGTTTAGATCCTCTCCTGCGAAGTCTCTCCCTTCTTCAGGCATTGAATCCTCTTGCACTGGATCATTCTGCTCCGACTGTCCCACAATATGCCCTTCCCTGTAAGAAGCAAGAGAAGGTTCCCCTTGTCCTCAGTTTTCAGCCTTGCTAAATCATATCTCAGCTTAGTAAAATTGGCCATTCCACAATTTAAAACTTTTACTCTTAGTTTATCTTTTTTCCTTTGCCATAACTACACTCAATCTAACCAAATAATTATCACTACCGCCAAGTGCTGTCGCACTGATGCTCCTTCCACCTGCCCAGCTTCATTCCCTAAAAACTAAGTCCAGAACTGCCTCTTCTCCTGTTGAGCTTGCTGCCTACAGACTAAAAAAATTCTCCTGAATGCATATTAAGAATGCTGCTCTCTTTATACCTTTTTCACTGATTCTATCCAGTTAATATTAGGGTAGTTGAAATCGTCTACTATTATTGTTCTATCGTTCTTGTACGTCTCAGAAATTTGTCGATGTATTTATTCTTCTATCTCCCTCCGACTGTTTGATACATTGTCAGCAGTATGATTGTCCCTTTTTTGTCCCCCAGTTCAACCCATATCACCTCCTTTGATGATTCTTCTAGCATATCATTCCCCCTCACAGCTGTGATTGTTTCTTTAACCAATATTGTGACCTTCCCCCTCCTTTTTTATGCCCCTCTTAGACCCATAGAACAGTTACGGCACAGAAGGAGGCCATTCAGTCCATTGTGTCCACGCCGGCTGAAAAAGCTAGCCGCCCAATCTAATCCCACCTTCCAGCACCTGGTGAAAGCCTTGCAGGTTACAGCACTTCAGGTGCATGTCCAGGTACATTTTAAAACAATTGAGGGTTTCTGCCTCCACCACCATCAATCCTTGCAGTGAATTCCAGACACCCACCACCCTCTGGATGAAAAGTTTTTCCACATGTCCCCTCTAATCCTTCTACCAATCACCTTAAATCTGTGTCCCCTGGTAACTGAACTCCCCGCCAGGGGAAACAGGTCCTTCCTGTCTACTCTATCTAGACCCCTCATAATTTTGTACCCCTCAATTCAGTCACCCCTCAGCCTCCTCAGTTCCAAGGAAAACAACCCTAGCCTATCCAATCTGTCCTCATAGCTGCAACTTTCAAGCCCTGGCAATGTTCCTGTAAATCTCCTCCGGTGTCTCCAGAGCAATTGTGTTCTTTCTGTAATGTGGTGACCAGAAGTGCACGCAATACTCCAGCTGTGGCCTAACCAGCGTTTTATACAGTTCCAGCATTACATCGCTGCTTTTGTATTCCATATATTCTATTCTATATCTTATATTTTCTTGTCTCATTTGAAAACCCTGTAACGTCCATGTTTTGATTAAACCTATGTTATCATACTTCCAAGTGTGTCTCTGTGCCCTCAACGTATCTGCCTTATTCACTAGACTCCTTGCATTGAAGTATATACCATTAAGTACTGTCAAACTCATTTGTTGTCTATTTTCGAGCCATTGTTTCCTCTGCCTTTCACACTCACTCACTAATTTTCTGCCTTCTATTTCCAGCTTTGCTTCTCTCCCTTCTGAATTTACATTCAGGATCCCATATGCCTGCCAAGCTTGTTTAAACCCTCCCTAACTGCACTAGCAAACCCAAAACATTAACTCATTTCTCTCTCTCCAGAGATGTTACCAGACCTGCTAAGTATTTCCAGCATTTTCTGTTTTTATTCCAAATTCTACCGTTACCAGACCAAAGTCATCCAGAATGTTGTGACCTGTTGTATCTTGATCGCCACGAAAGCTCACCACTCCACAGGCTTGCAGAGGATTGACTTCAAGAGACTTGTCCTTTTTTAAAGTCTCTCCAGGATCTCCTCCAGGCCTGTGTTCACCCTCCATGCACCAAGACCAGTCCTGTGCCCATGTTCACCCTCCATGCACCAAGACCAGTCCTGTGCCCATGTTCACCCTCCATGCACCAAGACCAGCGCTGGGCCTGTGTTCACCCTCCATGCACCAACACCAGTCCTGTGCCTGTGTTCACCCTCCATGCACCAAGACCAGCCCTGTGCCTGTGTTCACCCTCCATGCACCAAGACCAGCCCTGTGCCTGTGTTCACCCTCCATGCACCAAGACCAGCCCTGTGCCTGTGTTCACCCTCCATGCACCAAGACCAACCCTGTGCCCGTGTTCACCCTCCATGCACCAGCACCAGTCCTGTGCCTGTGTTCACCCTCCATGCACCAAGACCAGTCCTGTGCCTGTGTTCACCCTCCATGCACCAAGACCAGTCCAGTGCCTGTGTTCACCCTCCATGCACCAAGACCAGTCCTGTGCCTGTGTTCACCTTCCATGCACCAAGACCAGTCCTGTGCCTGTGTTCCCCCTCCATGCACCAAGACCAGCGCTGGGCCTGTGTTCACCCTCCATGCACCAAGACCAGCCCTGTGCCTGTGTTCACCCTCCATGCACCAAGACCAGTCCTGTGCCTGTGTTCACCTTCCATGCACCAA
Organism: Heterodontus francisci; assembly: GCF_036365525.1. Classification (NCBI taxonomy): domain Eukaryota; kingdom Metazoa; phylum Chordata; class Chondrichthyes; order Heterodontiformes; family Heterodontidae; genus Heterodontus; species Heterodontus francisci. Next base: position 29,715,614 of record NC_090412.1, on the reverse strand, counting down.
GACCAGTCCTGTGCCTGTGTTCCCCCTCCATGCATCAAGACCAGCGCTGGGCCTGTGTTCACCCTCCATGCACCAAGACCAGCCCTGTGCCTGTGTTCACCGTCCATGCACTAAGACCAGCCATGTGCCTGTGTTCACCCTCCATGCACTAAGACCAGCCCTGTGCCTGTGTTCACCCTCCGTGCAGCAACACCAGCCTGCTTCTTATTTCCTACTCCACCATCAGCAGCTTCTCCGTCAATGATCTGCCCTGTCTTCAAAAACCTATATGGTGTCCTCTTCAGCCATTATCTTGCCCCCTCCTGACCCTCTTCCACCCCTCCCTATGGTTCGGAGTCCCTCTTTGTGTAGTTGCTGCTATGGAATAGCAAGTTACTATGAGCATCTTTTGCAGGAAGGCTCCAGAGGCTGAGAAATTTCTCAGAGGGCATCAGGCAAATAAGTTTGAGAACCATTGCGTGAGCTGTAAATAAATATTTACAGTTTCGCAGTGGTTAGCACTGCAGCCACACAGCTCCAGCGACCCGGGTTCGGTTCTGGGTACTGCCTGTGCCGAGTTTGCAAGTTCTCCATGTAACCGCGTGGGTTTCCGCAGGGTACTCTGGTGTCCTCCCACAGCCAAAGACTTGCAGGTTGATAGGTAAATTGGCCATTGTAAATTGTAGGTAGATGGTAGGAAAATTGAGGGAAGGTGGGGATGTGGTAGGGAATATGGGATTAATGTACGATTAGTATAAATGGGTGGTTGATGGTCGGCACAGACTCGGTGGGCCGAAGGGCCTGTTCCAGTGCTGTATCTCTCTATTAACCGCTAAAGTAACTCAATTTGGTTGTGTTTTATTTATTTCAGATTCTAATTCTATTGGAGTGACTGGGATCAGCTTGGGTATTTCCAGCTCCTCGCACCTCGATATGTTAGAACATCACAGCCACGTTGGCTCACTGATTGAAACTGAAGAGAAGATGGAGGACCAGACATCATTGGGTAGGGCGTGGTGGGACAGGGTTAGGAACAGGAGCCCCTCGAGTCTGTTCAGCCATTCAGTTAGATCATGGCTGATCTGTATCTTAATGCCATCTACCTGCCTTGGTTCTGTAACCCTTAATACCCTTGCCTAACAAAATCTACTGATCAAACTTTTGAAATTTTCAATTGACCTTCAGTCGCAACAGCTTTTTGGGAGACAGTTTTCCAGATTTCCACTAAACTTTGCATGAAGAAGTGTTTCCTGACATCACCCCTGAACAGCCTAGCTCCTATTTTAAGGTTATTCCCCCTTGTTCTGGACTCTCCCACTGGAGGAAGTCATTTTTCTCTATCTACCCTTTCAATTCCTTTATTCATCTTGAACACCATAATTAGATCATCCCTTTATCTTCTATTCTCAAAGGAATACAAGCCTAGTCTATGCAGCTTGTCCACATAACTTAACCCTTTAATTTCTGGTGTCATTCCGGTGAATCTGCGCTGCACCAACTCAAAGGTTGATATATCATTCCTGAGGTGCAGTGTCCAGAACGGAATGCAGTACTCCAGATGGGATCGAACCAGAGATTTATAGAACTGTAACATAATTTCCACCCTCTTGAAAAAGATGAACATTCTATATCTTTAAAATATTTATTGTACCTGTCCACTAGTTTTTACTGATTGCTGTACTTGGACTCCTGAATCTCTCTGCTCCTCCACAGTTCCTAGTTCTCACCGTTAGCAAATACTCTGATCTATCTATCATACGTCCAGACCGGATGACCTCTCACTTTCGCACAGTGAATTCCATCTGCCACAGTTTTGTCCACTCACTTAATATGTTAATCTTCCTTTGCAACTTTCTACTCCCATTTACATGATTTACTGTGTCACCTAACTTAGCATGGTCAGTAAACTTGGATATATGGCTATCTATTCCTTCATCCAAGTTGTTTATAAATATAATGAAACCCTGTGGGCCCAGTACAGATCCCTGTAGAACTACACAAGTCACATCCTGCCCACTGAAATATATACACATTATCCCTACTCTCTGTTTCCTACTTCACAACCAATTTCCTCGTTGGTTGCCTCCAATTCTATATTGTCTCATTTTTCGAACTTTATGTGAACCTTGTGTGCCCTTCTGTAAGTCCATATAAATAACCCATGGACACTCTCTTATCTACCATGTTAATTACCTCCTTAAAAATGTATCTGAGTTTGTTAGACATGACTTACCCTTTGCAAATTCATGCTGGCTCTCTCTGATCAGCTCATTGTTGTCTAAATACTCAGTCATTCTGTCCTTAATAGAGAATATAATAACTTACCCACAATAAACATTAGTCTTATAGGTCTATAATTTCCTCATTTATCTCTCCTACCCTTCTAAAATAATGGAGTGACATTGATAATTTTCCAATTACTGAATCAAGAGAATTTTGAAGATCATGACAATAGCATGCTCACTACCTCAGCTACAATTAATACCCTGAGGTTCACATTATCAAGTGCTGGAGATTTGTCTGTCTTTACTCTCATTAGTTTCTCCATAACCATTGTTTAACTTAAATTGAATCTAGTTAGTTCCTCCCCTTGTTTACTTTTAGTTTCCTTAGATCTCTGGTACATCCTCTACTGTGAAGACCGATATTTAATAAATCTCCCTTTCCTGATTTCCAATTATACTATCACCTGTATCTGTCTTTAAGAGGTTTATGTTACCCTTAGCCACCACCTTTCTCTTAATAAACCTTTAATATTGTCCTTGATATCCCTCGCAGGTTTTTTCTCATATTCCCTTTTTGCAGCTTTTACCACTTCCTCCAGGGCAGGAGCGGGGCAGGGAGAGGGTCAGAGGCAGTTAGGGGACAGGGCGGAGGGAAGGCCAGGGACAGTGTTATGGGAGGAAAGGGTGGAGAGAGGGCCAGGGTTGTGCGGTGGGCAGGACAAGTAGGGAAAAAGGAAAGGACAATACCGGGACAGGGATTATGTGAAAATAAATGGAAAATCTATCTTTCTTTCTGTAGCAGGTCACCGTTTACCGCTCCCCATCCCACCTCATATTCGTGGAGGCATTGGCTCAAGAAGCAGGACTGCGTTATAGCAAGCAATGAAAGAGAGCTACGTGGAAGCAAGAGTCTGCACCTTCCATCCTTGTGAGTGACCTCTGGCACCAACATGGAATGTGCTCTGTTTGCACTATCCAGGAGTGTGGCCAGGACAGCAAAGCAGCACAACCTCTCTGTCTAGCTGAGTGATATTCATTGAGAGGAAATAATGATGTAAAACCAGCCATCCCTCTAGGTTGAAGTGCAATGAGAAAGGAATTTCCAGTCCATTTGCTGCAATTACCAAGAAGTGATGATTTGATCAAATTCCTGTCTGCCGGTTAAGTAATGTCTTTGTGCACACATTGATATTTACAATGACAGAACCATGTCCAATTTAATCTGAGGTGTTTGCTTCACCTTCTCCACACAAACTACTGCTAGCCAGTAGCATGTTCTCTAAAGAAGTCTTAGCCAGGTTTAGAGCACTTTCTGCCTCCAGTCACTATGACTAGTTAGGTAGTAGTAGTGTTTGTTTTAGAAGTGACTGTTGAGAATACTTTCTTATCAAGCAACCCTGATCTGTAGGGCCTGGAAACATGTTGGAGTGAGGAGCCCTGGGAATTGGATTGAGGACCCAGGAACATGATGGAGTGAGGGGCCCCAAGGAATGTGTTGGAGTGAGTGGACTTAGGAATGGTTTGAATTGAGGGGACCCAGAATGTGTTGGATTGAGGACCCAGGAGTGGGTCCAAGTGAGGGGCCCCGGGAGTGGGTCCAAGTGAGGGGCCCCGGGAGTGGGTCCGAGTGAGGGGTCCCGGGAGTGGGTCCGAGTGAGGGGCCCCAGGAGTGGGTCCGAGTGAGGGGCCCCAGGATTGTTTTTTTTTGTAATGAGGGGCTCCTGATTTTACATTCTCATCAAGTGGCATCCCATTTTAATTTTTTTCCTGATCTTCAGCTTTTTCTGGGCCATTGATCAGTCACCAGCCAGGAAGAGGGTGGCTGGACCTCTGTCCATGCCACTTGAAAACTGACTGCCAAGAGTTGCTGAAAGCAATCTGAGCTACTATTATCACCCAGGGACTTATTTAGATGATTCCTAGCACCTTCCCAGGACAGCAGGGTTAGGGACATAGGGAATAGGAGCAGGAGCAGGCCATTCGGCCCATCGAGCCTGTTGCTCCATTTAAACAGATCATAGCTGGGAAGTGTGTAAAGGGCTTAAAAGGAGGGATCTTTTTATAAATGGAGGATGAGTAATACAGACTGACCCTGGAGTGGTAGGTCAGAAACCTGTGGCAAGGATGGCCAATAGCAGTGAGTAAAGCACAGAAGAGAACAAATTCTGGTCATTTCTCACTCTTGAAGTTGGCTTTTGGAAGAAGTTGTCCAAATTCTCAGTTGTGAACCTTAAAGTGCAGAGCATAAAGGTCCAGGTCTCTCGCTGTGGCCTAGGAGAGGCCCTAGTAGACATAGGGCCCACTCCTCCACAGCCTCTCCCACTGCCTATCCTCCCCCATCCACCGCCTCCCCCCACTCCATCCAATCAAAGGGGTTAAATGTCAGGCTGCCTGGCTTGAAAATGGTGTAATGACAGAGACCAAGGGTTAAGTCTTGTGTCAGCAAAGTCTGATACACACTGATTTAAAAAGTATAAAGAGTTTTTTTAGCTCCCAGAGTGGTGCAGCTTCCTAAAATGTAGAACCTACAGGAACTTCCCACTTCATTTTGATCAAAACGCAGGAATCCATTTGAGTGAAGCCTTGTGAATGACCCAAGTGGGAATGAAAAATAATGTCTATTGATGCACATAGAGCTAAGTGAAGATGAGGATGAAAGTATCCCTGTATTCAACCCTCTTTTGCTGTTGAGATTTAGAGCTCAAAAGCATCTTTTTGAACGAGTTTCCAGAGTATAGGACGATAAAATGTCTGATTGACAGGGCTCAAAACCACAATGTGTCACTTTATCATCAACATCAGGCTCACGGCTCCATGCTTTAGAGAATCCAGTGATACTAAGTCTATGGTACCCTGTTATTATTACAATATTACATGCAAGAACATACATCAGCATTAAAACTCCTAATGGTAACATTGCTGGTCAGCTGCATCAAGAGAGAGAGATATATTTTACAAAGGGTTAGTGATGTTCAGCTCAACAATAGTCCACAGGAAGAGTGAGTTCACTTCAATGACAATAAACCTCCCTGTACTGATCTGAACAGCTTGATTTTTAGAGTATTTGACCAGACATCATCTAGGATCAGAACTGAAAAGTGCCATTGGTATATTTTAAGCTGCTATTATGTTAAATGTGAACATGGGAACAGGAGGAGTCCATTTAGCCCCTCAAGCCTGTTTGGCCATTCAGTGTGATCAGGCTGATCTGCGACGTAACTCTATATACCCACCTTTATCCCATATCCCTTAATATCTCTGTTAGCAAAAATCTATCAATCTCAGTTTTAAAATTAACAATTGATCTAGTATCATTAGCCATTGCAGAAGAGAATTCCAAACTTCTACTATCCTTTTGTGTGTAGAAGTGTTTCCTAATTTTACTCCTGAAAGGTTTGGCTCCAATTTTCAGACTATGCTGCCTAGTCCTACAGTCCCCAACCAGTAACAATAGTTTCTCTCTATCAACCCTCTGTCAGTTCCCCTTAATATCTTGAAAACTTAGATAACATCATCCCTTAACCTTTTAAATTCCAGCGAATACAACCCTAGTTTGTGTAATTTCTCCTCATAATTTAACCCTTGGAGTCCAGGTATCATTCTAGTAAATCTACACTGCACTCCCTGCAAGTCCGATACATCCTTCCTAAGGTGTGGTGCCCAGAACTGCTCACAGTAACTCCAGGTGTGATCTAACCAGGGCTTTGTATAGCTGTTGATAGACCTCGGCTTTTGTTTAAACAAAGGATAACTTTGGAAAAATAAACCCTCAAAGTCTTCAGTGTGAAACATTGGAATGTAGAATTACTGCCACAGTATAATGCTTGATTCTTATTTTAATACATTCAAAATAAAATCTATCTGCATAAATCTCCATATTAACGTCAGTTTCCTTTGATTCTAGCTCGGATCATACACACTTATCGATTCATCCCACTCATCTTCCACCACTTTGTTAGATTTTAGTTCCGTTTATTACTTTCTGCTTCTCTCACCATCACCTCATTGAGCTTATGGTTTGAGATTAAGCTGCTGTGAGGTTTACATTTTTTGCACTTGAATCTATTAAATGGCAAACCAGGTCAGCTCGTGGCCTTCACATTTCCACGTCCCGTGACTTTTCTCCTATTTCCAGCATTGAACGTTGCATGAGGCTTCTATTGGTTTCTTATCAACTTCAACCAAGTCAGATCTAGTTACGTTGTCCCTGCTTGCCGCCTTCCAAAACTCCATGTCCTGAGGCAAACTGGGCCCTGTGTCAGATAGAACTGCAAACCTGCTCTCTGGGTTCTTCCTGCCTCCAAGTAAAGCTTTGTGTGCGAAGGTAATCTGTCTGAGGTCCATGCTGAATCCAGTCATGCTCCTCTACCCCTTAACCTCCACTCCTTTACCTCCATCTCTCTCCCTCCACCCTCTCCCTCAACCCCTCTCCTTCCATCCTTTCACCTCCACCCCTCTCCCTCCACTCCTTCACCTCCATCTCGCTCCCTCTGCCCCCTCCCTCTACACTTTCACCTCCAAGCCCTCCCTCTACCCCTTCTCCAACCCTCCACCTCCATCTCTACCCCTCCACCCCTCACCCTTGACCCCTTCACTTCCAGCCTTCCTCCTCCCTCCACCCTACTTCCCCCTGCACTCCTCCTCTACCCGTACCTCTCCCCTGCAGCACTATCTCACCTAATGCCTGGCTACCCGACCCGAACCTGACTAGACCCAACAATATGTATCGGGGTCGGGTCTATATTCCGAGCCCAGCATTTGGGCTCAGGTCAGGTCGGACAGTGCTGCCTCCAGGAACTCACTGGATCAGGCTCACCTATGATTCACCACTACTCCATCTCAGGAATAGCCTGCTGCCGGAGTGGATGAACAGAATCACAAGTATTACCATTTGAACAAGGTAGAGCACAATAACATGTTTGATATCATTAAATTTATTGCGATATTCAGGTCGGGTTGGGTGCAAAAAAAAATTGAAGGACTTGAACCCTGGTTCAGCCCAGGTTGGGTTTCAATTTTATACCCGAGCAGGCCTTTAATTTCAGCCCCTTCAAGGACCTTATGTCCCTCTGCTCTTTGACTATGCTTTTGCCATCCCACGACTAGTCCTTTCTCACCCCATCCATGTATGGTGAACACTCACCATCCACTGACCTGCAGAGTGCTACATATATCTTTGTCCATCAGTTGTTCTGCAGTGTCAGTTGCAACTTTTTAACAATCTTCATGCCTGCAATTTCTGTTCTCTACCTTTTCAGGTGCCCTGCCAAATAATTTCTGACCAATATTGCTGTGTTAGGAGATGTGGGAGAGTGGGTCTGGAGCACTGGACATTACAAATAGCAAGTGCTTGGTATCCACATGGTGACATTCATGAGTCATGAATTGATGTTGAGTAGTACATCGTGAGCACCACATCATTGTGCTGCCTCATATTTGGACCATTAAGAACATTGAGTATGTATTGGGAGTGTACTGGCTGGGGTATGTGTAATGGTCTGTTGGGTCAATGTGCGATGGTGCTGAATTGATTAGAGAGTCAATTTAGTGAAGTGCACAGTCTGTCTTAGCGCTCCCAGGAAGATTAAAGTACTATTTTTGCTGATGTTATTGGATTTTTGTAAATCTGTATTCCAGAATATTTATAAATGTACCCTAGTTTTGATTACACAATAAAATTTGCGCTAATGAGAAGTATTTGCAATCATTCCTGGTTCGGTGATTGAGAAATTAAGGATGAACACAATCATTGTTCCCTATCAAAGATGCACTTGAATTCTCTCTCTGTTGTCCATTTCTCATTCAGTTCCTTCTCTCTTTTCCATTTCTTTTCTCTCCTGGTTTTCGTATCGTCTGTTGCATGTAATCCAAACAGCTTTTTCTTCGTTTCCTTTGGTGAGTGGGTGCTGAGTAAAGCCGATGGTTTTAGTTTTTGAGCAGGAGACATGGAGAGATTGGCATTGCAGTGGATGTGAAAACTTCTAGCTTACTGCAGAACAATAGTGCAGCCATGAGCCAGTTGGGAGCATACGAAAGACGTTCTCCATCCCTCAATGAAAGACCAACACACATTCTAACAACTGGTCAAGTCTGGCATGTGTGGCAGAGGCTGCTGGTGGGGACACCAGAGGTGAGAACATGGGCTTTCCTGCACACTTCTCAGCTGGGATTTTACTGAGTTCCCGACGTTGGGCGGCATGGTGGCGGGGGCCAGAAGTCCGTTTCAGCAGCGGCCCACCACGGAGTCTGACAGAGTGCGGGGCCCAATCTTCCCGGCAGTGGTGAGGCTCCATGGTGTCCCCCGCCACCGTCCAGGGAAAGCAGTCGCCACCATGGTGGGGAAGGGGGGAGCTTATTTTTAGTATAGTGGAGGAGAGGAACGGGATCAAATGTAAACTACTAGTGTAGGGAAGGGTGGGAAAAGGTGACTTCTGCACTTTGATCCGTTTGGGGGGGGAAGGTCAAGTGTTGCAGGTAAGTGTTTTGGGGGGGGCAGTGAGCATTTAATTGTTATGGGGGGAGGGGCAAGAGTTTTTTTGCAGTACATTGGGGGGTAGCCTTTTAAAAATGTAACTACTGGCAGGACTGACTGCCCTTTAAAAATGTGCACAGGCAGCTGACGCCATAGCCGGCATTGCAGAGCCCACCCCCTCCATGAGATTGGGGGGTGTTATCTTGGGCCTCCGTGAGGTCGATCACAGCAGCATGGAGGCACGTGGCCCGCACATGCTGGCTGTCATTTTTCTCGCCCGCCGCCAGGAGAAGAAATCAAGTGGAACCACTTGTCCCTGTGCTGTTACCAGAGCTGGCAAATCTCTCAGGTGAGATGGTGAAGGATGTTGAGAGGCTCACTGGGCAATTCAGAGTTGGCAGGTGCTACAATAACAACAACTTGCATTTATTTAGCAGCTGTAGCATAGTAAAATGTCCCAAGGTGCCTCACAGGAACATTGCCAAACAAAATTTGATACAGAGTCACATGAGATATTAGGGGAGGCTTGGTCAAAGAACATAAGAAATAGGAACAGGAGCAGGCCATACGGCCCCTCGACCCTGCTCTGCCATTCAATATGACCATAGCTGATCTGATCTTTGCCTTAAATCCACTTTCCTGCCTGTTCCCCATAACCCTTGACTCCCCTATAGTTCAGGAATCTGTCTATTTCGGCCTTCAATATATTCAATTAGTTGTAAGATTCATGACCCTCTGAGAGAAGAAATTCCTCCTTATCTCCATCTTAAATGCATGACCCCTTATTCTGCCGGCCGAAAAAAACAAGCCACCCAATCTAATTCCACCTTCCAGCACCTTGTCCATAGATGGTTATGAGGGATCAATATGTGGCAGTATAAACAGGTTCACATTGTTCCAAGGCAAGTTGCACTGATCCCAGGATGTGTTGAATCTAAGGGTGGCACAGTGGCGCAATGGTTAGCACCGCAGCCGCACAGCTCCAGCGACCGGGGTTTGATTCTGGGTACTGCCTGTGTGGAGTTTGCAAGTTCTCCCTGTGACTGCGTGGGTTTCCGCCGGGTGCTCCGGTTTCCTCCCACAGCCAAAGACTTGCAGGTTGATAAGTGAGTTGGCCATTGTAAATTGCCCCTAGTGTAGGTAGGAGAATTGTGGGGATATGGTAGGGAATATGGGATTAATGTAGGATTAGTATAAATGGGTAGTTGTTGGTTGGCACAGACTCGGTGGGCCGAAGGGCCTGTTTCAGTGCTATATATCTAAATATAAAATAAATATAAATAAAATAAGCTGAGTAATGACACAATATCCCTCACAAGTTATAAAACATGACGACCCTTCACCCCCAGTCCAAACTGCCAGCATTGCACATCACACCAGATGCTCTTGCATCAGACTGGACTTTGAGCAGTGCAAAGCATAAGAATAGAAGTCCTTTCTCTATAACATTAATCAATACCATTCTTTGATGGATCAGACTGAGGCTACAGAAGGTCAGGAATGAGGAATAAAAAAGGTTCTCTTCCCTCATGGCTGAACCTTGACTCTGCTGCAAGGTCCTGTCCCACAATGTTACCTACTTGAATTGGGTTTGGGACTTTTTCCTTTCGGTGGATTTAGGTGAAACAGTGACCACACTGGGTATACTGGAGCTGGTTTTCTGGCAATAACATTGGTATGGAACATCTGGTCACCTCCGGGCCAACAGCAGGTGAAAGGCTTGCTGAGCTGAGGAGGACAGTACCAAGACTGCGTGGCTGCGCTTTTGCCGGATGGAGTGATAGTCGTAAAGACGAACATCACTTTCCGAATGATATATCCACGGGCTGTGACTGACTGTCATTTGAGCAAGCCAGAGAAAAGGGGATTGCAAGGATACTGGAAATTACATGATCGGACATTGGAAAATCACGGGCATCAAGGCTGCTATTGCTGGTAGCACCAGTGACTACGCCTCAATGATTGATTTTCAGTTCACCAGTTTGCACTTCTAGGGCACTCCAGTCAGATGCATTTTGCCCCCGAGTTCCAAGTCCTATTTGGCAGACATCCTTGAAACCCTTGTGGACAGCTAGACCCCCTGGTTGAGGAACCCTGACATAGGAAATATGGCAGCCAATTTGCACATGAGATCCTACAGTTTTAATGATGTTTGTTGGGGGATAAATATTGGGGAGGGCACCAGGAGAATTCCTCCATTCTTTGAAATAGTACAATGGAATCTTTTACATCCATCTGAGGGGGCAGCCAGGGCCTCAGCTCAATGTTTCATCTGAAAGACGGTACCTGTGACTGTTCAGCACTCCCATTGGTACTGCACTGTAATGTCAGCTTAGATTTTGTTCTCAAGTCTTTTGAGTGGGATTTGAACCCACAACCTTCTGATGCATCGGTGCGAATGCTACCCACTGAATCAGGTTCAGGCATGGGGCTATATGATTGTAGGAGATTGTGGAGCGAGGGTGAAGAGGCCACCAAGGGATTTAAAGATGAGAACTAAAATTTAACTTTATTGTGATAAGGATGGCAGTGATAGGCAAGTGGAACATGGTGCGACACTGGATGCTGACAGAAGAGGTTTGCAAATGTTGGAGTTTATGAAGAGTGAGATGTTTGCAAGGTGAGTCCTAGGATAGTCGTGTGTGGAGGTGATTTTTTTTAATTTGTTCGTGGAATGTGGACACCCCTGGCTAGGCGCAGTGGCACAGTGGTTAGCACCGCAGCCTCACAGCTCCAGCGATCCGGGTTCAGTTCTGGGTACTGCCTGTGCGGAGTTTGCAAGTTCTCCCTGTCACTGTGTGGGATTCTGCCGGGTGCTCCAGTTTCCTCCCTCAGCCAAAGACTTGCAGGTTGATAGGTAAATTGGCCATTGTAAATTTCCCCTAGTGTAGGTAGATGGTAGGAGAATGGTGGGATGTGGTAGGGAATTTGGGATTAATGTAGTATAAATGGGTGGTTGTTGGTCGGCACAGACTCGGTGGGCCAAAGGGCCTGTTTGAGTACTCTGTATTTCTCTCAAGGCCAGCATTTATTGCCTATCCCTAAATTGCACTTGAGAAGGTGGTGGCGAGCAGCCTTCTTAAACCACTGCTGTCCATCAGGTTTAGGTACAGTGCTGTTGAAGGAGGCTTGGTGAGTTGCTGCAATGCATCTTGCACCGGTACACACTGCTGCCACTATGCGCTGATGGTGGAAGGAGTGAATGCTTAAGGTGGTGGATGGGGTGCTTTTTCCTGAATGCTGTAAAATTTCTTGATTGTTATTGGAGCTGCACTCATGTGCTGGGCTCCCCCATCATTGAGGATGGGAATATTTGTGGAGCCACCTACTCCAGTTAGAACATAGAACATTACAGCACAGTACAGGCCCTTCAGCCCTCGATGTTGCGCCGACCTGTGAAACCATCTGACCTACACTATTCCATTTTCATCCATATGTCTATCCAATGACCATTTAAATGCCCTTAAAGTTGGCGAGTCTACTACTGTTGCAGGCAGGGCGTTCCACGCCCCTACTACTCTCTGTGTAAAGAAACTACCTCTGACATCTGTCCTATATCTATCACCCCTCAACCTAAAGCTATGTCCCCTCGTGTTTGCCATCACCATCCGAGGAAAAAGGCTCTCACTATCCACCCTGTCCAACCCTCTGATTATCTTATATGTCTCTATTAAGTCACCTCTTCTCCTCCTTCTCTCTAACGAAAACAACCTCAAGTCCCTCAGCCTTTCCTCGTAAGACCTTCCCTCCATACCAGGCAACATCCTAGTAAATCTCCTCTGCACCTTTTCCAAAGCTTCCACATCCTTCCGATAATGCGGTGACCAGAACTGCACGCAATACTCCAGGTGCGGCCGCACCAGAGTTCTGTACAACTGCAGCATGACCTCGTGGCTCCTAAACTCGATCCCCCTACTAATAAAAGCTAACACACCATATGCCTTCTTAACAGCTCTATTAACCTGGGTGGCAACTTTCAGGGATTTATGTACCTGGACACCAAGATCTCTCTGCTCATCTACACTACCAAGAATCTTCCCATTAGCCCAGTATTCTGCAATCCTGTTATTCCTTCCGAAGTGAATCACCTCACACTTTTCCGCATTAAACTCCATTTGCCATCTCTCAGCCCAGCTCTGCAGCCTATCTATGTCCCTCTGTAACCTACAACATCCTTCGGCACTATCCACAACTCCACCGACCTTCGTGTCATCTGCAAATTTACTAACCCACCCTTCTACACCCTCATCCAGGTCATTTATAAAAATGACAAACAGCAGTGGCCCCAAAACAGATCCTTGCAGTACACCACTAGAAACTATACTCCAGGATGAACATTTACCATCAACCACCACCCTCTGTCTTCTTTCAGCTAGCCAATTTCTGATCCAAAGCACTAATTCACCTTCAATCCCATACTTCTGTATTTTCTGCAATAGCCTACCGTGGGGAACTTTATCAAACGCCTTACTGAAATCCATATAGACCACATCCACGGCTTTACCCTCATCCACCTGTTTGGTCACCTTGTCAAAAAACTCAATAAGGTTTGTGAGGCACGACCTACCCTTCACAAAACCGTGCTGACTATCTCTAATGAACTTATTCTTTTCAAGATGATTATAAATCCTATCTCTTATAACCTTTTCCAACATTTTACCCACAACCGAAGTAAGGCTCACAGGTCTATAATTACCAGGGCTGTCTCTATTCCCCTTCTTGAACAAGGGGACAACATTTGCTATCCTCCAGTCTTCCGGCACTATTCCTGTCGACAATGACGACATAAAAATCAAGGACAAAGGCTCTACAATCTCCTCCCTGGCTTCCCAGAGAATCCTAGGATAAATCCCATCTGGCCCAGGGGACTTATCTATATTCACACTTTCCAAAATTGCTAACACCTCCTCCTTGTGAACCTCAATCCCATCTAGCCTAGTAGTCTGTATCTCAGTATTCTCCTCGACAACATTTTCTTTCTCCACTGTAAATACTGACGAAAAATATTCATTTAACACTTCCCCTATCTCCTCCGATTCCACACACAACTTCCCACTACTATCCTTGATTGGCCCTAATTAGTTAGTTACAAGAAATGCTGGAACCACTCAGCAGTTCTGGCAGCATCTGTGGAAAGAGAAGCAGAGTTAACGTTTCGGGTCAGTGACCCTTCTTCAGAACTAGCAAATATTAGAAATGTCAAAGGTTATAAGCAAGTGAGGCGGGGGTGGGGCAAGAGATAACAAAGGAGAAGGTGTAGATTGGATAAGGCCACATAGCTGATCAAAAGGTCATGGAGAAAAGGCAAACAATATGTTAATGGTGTCTTGAAAGGCAAAGCATTAGTACAGATAAGGTATTAACAGACTGAAGATTGAACAGCAGCAAGTACAAACATGTCCACCGCTACCTGGACTACACTTCTTCACACCCTACCTCCTGTAAGGACTCCATTCCATTCTCCCAGTTTCTCCGTCTCCGACGCATCTGCTCTGATGATGCTACCTTCCACGACGGTGCTTCTGATATGACCTTTTTCCTCAATCGAGGATTCTCCCCCACTGTTGTTGACAGGGCCCTCAACCGTGTCCGGCCCATTTCCCGCACCTTTACCCTCACCCCTTCTCCTCCCTCCCAGAAACACAATAGGGTTCCCCTTGTCCTCACTTTCCACCCCATCAGCCTCCATATCCAGAGGAACATCCTCCGCCATTTCCGCCACCTCCAGCATGATGCCACTACCAAACGCATCTTCCCCTCCCTTCCCAGGAGGTGTAATACCTGCCCATTTACCTCCTCTCTCCTCACTATCCCAGGCCCCAAACACTCCTTTCAGGTGAAGCAGCGATTTACTTGTACTTCTTTCAATGTAGTATACTGTATTCGCTGCTCACAATGTGGTCTCCTCTACATTGGGGAGACCAAACGCAGACTGGGTGACCGCTTTGCGGAACACCTCCGCTCAGTCCGCAAGCAGGACCCTGAGCTTCCGGTTGCTTGCCATTTCAACACTCCCCCCTGCTCTCATGCTCACATCTCTATCCTGGGCTTGCTGCAGTGTTCCAGTGAACATCAACGCAAACTCGAGGAACAGCATCTCATTTACCGATTAGGCACACTACAGCCTGCCAGACTGAACATTGAGTTCAATAATTTCAGAGCATGACAGGCCCCCCCCATTTACTTTTATTTTTAGTTACTTTTTCTTTTTTATATTTTTTATAATTTTTTTTTTTGTTTATTTCATTTCATCTTAGTTTGTTCAGTTTGCTTACCCACTGTTTTTTTTCAGGTTTGCACTTGCTGCTGTTCAATCTTCAGTCCGTTTACACCCTATCTGTACTGATGCTTTGCCTTTCAAGACACCATTAACATATTGTTTGCCTTTGCTCCATGACCTTTTGGTCAGCTATGTGGCCTTATCCAATCTACACCTTCTCCTTTGTTATCTCTTGCCCCACCCCCGCCTCACTTGCTTATAACCTTTGACATTCTAATATTTGCTAGTTCCGAAGGGTCACTGACCCATAACTCTGCTTCTCTTTCCACAGATGCTTCCAGACCTGCTGAGTGATTCCAGCATTTCTTGTTTTTATTTCAGATTTCCAGCATCCGCAGTATTTTGCTTTTATATTACTCCAGTTAGTTGTTCCTCCACCACCGACGCACAGTGACAGCAGTGTGTACCATCTACACAATGCACTGTAGCAACGCACCAAGGCTCCTTAGACAGCACCTTCCAAACCCACGACCTCTACCAACTAGAAGGACAAGGGCAGCAAATGGTTGGGAACACCATCACCTGCAAGTTCCCTTCCAAGTCACACACCATCCTGACTTAAAACTATATCGCCATTCCTTCACTGTTGCCAGGTCAAAATCCTGGAACTCTCTTCCTAACAGCACTGTGGGTGTACCTACCCCACATGGACTACAGCGGTTCAAGAAGGCAGCTCACCACCACCTTCTCAAGGGCAATTAGGGATGGACAATAAATGCTGGCCTGGCCAGCGACACCCACATCCCATGAATGAATAAAACAAAAACTATCCCCCTCACAGTTCACAATACTTCCAAGTTTTGTGTCATCTGCAAACTTTGAAATTGTGCCCTGCATGTTCAAGACTAGGTCATCAGTATAGATCAAGAAAAACAGGGATCCTAAAACCAACCCCTGGGGAACTCCACTATATATATATATTCCTCTAGTATGAAAAACAACCGTTCACAACTAGTCTCTGTTTCCTGTCACTCAGCCAACTTTGTATCCATGCTGCTTCAGTCCTTTTTATTCTATGGGCTCTAGCTTTGCTGACAAGCCCGTTATTTGGTCGCTGGAGCTGTGCGGCTGCGGTGCTAACCATTGCGCCACTGTGGTTACATGAACTTTTGGAAGTTCATGTAACCACATCAACCGTATTACCTTCATTAACCCTCTGTTACCTCATCAATAATCTCAAACAAGCTAATTAAATACAATTTGCCCTTAACAAATCCATTTGGCTTTCCCTAATTAATCCACATTTGTCGAAGTGACTGTTAATTTTGTCCCGAATTATCGTTTCTAAAAGCTTTCCCACCACTAAGGTTAAACTGACTGGCCTGAAGTAGCTGAGCTTATCCTTGCTCCCGTTTTTTGAGCAAGAGTATAACATTGTGCAATTCTCCAGTCCTCTGGCACCGTCCCTGTATCTAAGGAGAATTGGAAGATTATGGTTAGTGCGTCTGCTATTTTCACCCTTACTTCCCTCAGGATGCTCGGATGCATCTCACCCAGCCCACATGACTTCTCAACTTTAAGCACAACCAGCCTATTTAATACACCTCTTTATCAAATTTTAGCTCATCCAGTGCCTCAACTACCTCCTCTTTAACTATGATTTTGGCAGCATCTTCTTCTTTGATAAAGGTAGATGCAACATACTTATTTATTCCCTCAGCCCTGCCCTCTGCCTCTCTGCATTAATCCCCTTTTTGGTCCCTAATTGGCCCATCTCCTCCTTTTACCACCCTATATCTATAGGCCTATAGAAGACTTTTCTATTCTTTCTTATGTTAGCTGCCAGTCTCTTCTCATATTCTCGCTTTGCTTCTCTTATTTTCTTTTTCACTTCCACTCTGAACTTTCTATATTCAGCCTGTTTCTCACCTGCATTATCAACTTGATAGGCCCCCTTTTTTCTGCTTCACGTTACTCTCTATCTCGTTCTTTATCCAGGGTGCTCTGGATCTGTTTGCCCTACCTTCCCCCCTTGTGGGAATGTACCCTCAACTGTACCCAAACTATCACCTCTTTCAAGGCAGCCCATTGTTCCATGAGAGTTTTTATTTATTTATTTAGAGATACAGCACTGAAACAGGCCCTTCGGCCCACCGAGTCTGTACCGACCATCAACCACCCATTTACACTAATCCTACAACCCTCTCACATCCCCACAATTCCCCTACCTATACTAGGAGCAAATTATAATGGGCAATTTACCTATCAACCTGAAAATCTTTGGCTGTGGGAGGAAACCGGAGCACCCGGCGAAAACCCATGCGGTCACAGGGAGAACTTGCAAACTCCGCACAGGCAGTACCCAGAATCAAACCCAGGTCACTGGAGCTGTGAGGCTGCGGTGCTAACCACTGCGCCACTGTACCATCCAATCAGCAACTTGCTATACAATCTTTGATTCCAGTTTATCTGGGCCAGATCCATTCTCACCCCAGTGATACTGACCCTCCTCCGATTAATTATTTTTATTCTGGATTGCTCTTTGTCCTTTACCATAGCCAACCTAAACCTTATGATGCTATGATCACTGTCCCCTAAATGTTGCCCTACTGACGCTTGATTCGCTTAACCCACCTCATTTCCCGGATTCAGCAAATTTTAGTCGTGGTTGCAATGATATGGGATTTGAAACTGAGCTCAAGTTCGAATACGCTGACTGTAAATGTTTGGTGAGTTTCGTTTGGTGACTCCAAAACCACCCTGGAGTTTTCAGCTGTCTGTTTTGGCTGCTCCTTCCTACATTACAGCAGTGACTACACTTCAACAGTACTTCATTGGCTGTAAAGCGCTTTGGTTCGTCCTGTTGTTGTGAAAGGCCCTATATAAATGCACGGCTATCTTTTTATTCTTTTTGACAGTAGTAGGCATTCGTCTGTCTCGGAAAATGATGGACTGCGGCCAGGGTGTATGTCACCTCTGAGTTGACTGGGTGTGACAATCCCTTCCAAAGCTGGCACAGATGAATAGCATTGGTCCGAGATCGACTGATATTTTTCCTTCTGCCGGGCCCTCTTTTCTACCGTCTGGTTATTTCTTTTGACCTCTGCTTTTTCCACGCCCCTACTGACTGCCATTCTCCAGGAACTCCAGTCAGCAGCAAGGACTTGTCATGTATAGACGCTGAACCCGGTCAATTTGAGGTCTTGCTTGCAGACATCCTTATATCGCAGATGTAGTGACCTGCTGATCTCATGTCAGTAGCAAGCTCACCACAGAGCATGTATTTGGCGATGCAGCATCATCCATTCGCCACACATGACCCAACCAATGGAGTCGCCATTGACTCAAGAGGCCAAGTTTGCTGGGGATCCCGGCACACTGGTGAACTTCCGTAGTCAGCACTCTGTCCTGCCAGGTGTTGCCGAATATCCATCTGAGGCAGCTGCTTTTCTTGGCTTGCATAAGTTATCCATGCTTCACTATTATAAGGAGGAACACAAGTCTAGTTCATGCAGAGTGTTGTATTTTCTGTTAATTTTCTGTTGTTCGACAGGGCGGCACAGTGGTTAGCACTGCAGCCTCACAGCTCCAGGGACCCGGGTTCGATTCTGGGTACTGCCTGTGTGGAGTTTGCAAGTTCTCCCTGTGTCTGCGTGGGTTTTCTCCAGGTGCTCCGGTTTCCTCCCACCGCCAAAGACTTGCAGGTGATAGGTAAATTGGCCATTATAAATTGCCACTAGTGTAGGTAGGTGGTAGGGCATATGGGATTACTGTAAGGTTAGTATAAATGGGTGGTTGTTGGTCGGCACAGACTCGGTGGGCCGAAGGGCCTGTTTCAGTGCTGTATCTCTAAAAAAAAACTCGTCTTCTCAGCCTTGCCAATCCTGCTGCTGATTGCAGCATCAAGGGACAAGTTGTTGGTAATTGTTGATCCAAGGTATGAGAAGCTGTCCACAACCACCACAGTTTGTATACAGGAGCTGCCATATCTCACAGTCCTACCCCTCCCAGGCTGCTGGCTCCCGGACTGGGGGCGGCGCTGTGGCGGATCCTCCAACGCCTCCCCATGATGTTGTAATTGGTCCTCCCGGACTGGGGGTGGTGCTGTGGCGGCTCCTCCAGCTCCTCCTCCTGATGTAATTGGTCCTCCCGGGCTGGGGGTGGTGCTGTGGCGGCTCCTCCTCCTGATGTAATTGGTCCTCCCGGGCTGGGGGTGGTGCTGTGGCGGCTCCTCCTCCTGATGTAATTGGTCCTCCCGGGCTGGGGGTGGTGCTGTGGCGGCTCCTCCAGCTCCTCCTGAGGCGGCGGCTGCGGACATTCCGGGGAGCGGCAGGATGAGAATGGCTGCTGTTTTGATTGCAGTGTTCTGCGTTAGCGCAGGTAGGAGGTCGGGTGCGGGAGGCCTGACTCGGGGAATGGTCTGTGTGTTTGCCGGTTCGGTATTGACGGGCCGCGGGTGTGGTGCGAGACCCGGGCGGGTGACGCAGGTTTGGGACGATCCCTAGGCCAGGGCTAGGGCGGGCTGGATTCGGCCTCCCGGCCGCATGTTTACTGTCTCTGCTCCCGGTGAGTGCGGATTGGGCCCTCAAGGCGCCGGTTCCGGTCTCCCTTCAGAGTGATTTATTTATTTACGGCACAGCAGGAGACTATTCGACCCATTGAGTTTATGCCGGCTTTCTAGAAGAATCCAGTCAGTCCCACCCCCATTCCCGTAATCCTGTAAGTTTATTTCCCTCAAATGCCCATCCAGTTTCCTTTTAAAATCATTGATCGTCTCTGCTTCTACACTCGCTGTATTAAAAAGTTCTTCCTCACATTCCCCTGTATCTCTTTCCCAAAACCTTCAATATGTGTTCCCTAGTCCATCTTCTTCTTTGGCCTCCTTATCTCGAGAGACAATGGATACGCGCCTGGAGGTGGTCAGTGGTTTGTGAAGCAGCGCCTGGAGTGGCTATAAAGGCCAATTCTAGAGTGACAGGCTCTTCCACAGCTGCTGCAGCGAAATGTGTTTGTCGGGGCTGTTACACAGTTGGCTCTCCCCTTGCGCCTCTGTCTTTTTTCCTGCCAACTACTAAGTCTCTTCGACTCGCCACATTTTAGCCCTGTCTTTATGGATGCCCGCCAGCTCTGGCGAATGCTGGCAACTGACTCCCACGGCTTGTGATCAGTGTCATAGGATTTCATGTCGCGTTTGCAGACGTCTTTAAAGCGGAGACTTGGACGGCCGGTGGGTCTGATACCAATGGCGAGCTCGCTGTACAATGTGTCTTTGGGGATCCTGCCATCTTCCATGCGGCTCGCATGCCCAAGCCATCTCAAGCGCCGCTGATTCAGTAGCGTGTACAAGCTGGGGATGTTGGCCGCCTCGACTTCTGTGTTAGAGATACGGTCCTGCCACCTGATGCCAAGTATTCTCCGGAGGCAGCGAAGATGGAATGAATTGAGATGTCGCTCTTGGCTGGCATACGTTGTCCAGGCCTCGCTGCCATAGAGCAAGGTACTGAGGACACAGGCCTGATACACTCGGACTTTTGTGTTCCGTGTCAGTGTGCCATTTTCCCACACTCTCTTGGCCAGTCTGGACATAGCAGTGGAAGCCTTACCCATGCGCTTGTTGATTTCTGCATCTAGAGACAGGTTACTGGTGATAGTTGAGCCTAGGTAGGTGACCTCTTGAACCACTTCCAGAGCGTGGTCGCCAATATTAATGGATGGAGCATTTCTGACGTCCTGCCCCATGATGTCCATGTACCATCAGTTAATAAGCAGTTTTTTCTTGTCCTAACTTATCTAAGCCGGTCAATCTTTTACACCACTATCAAATCTCCCCTCAATCTCCTTTGCTCCAAGGAGAACAACCCCAGCTTTTCCAATCTAACCTTGTAACTAAAAATCCCCCCCATACCTGGAACCATTCTGGTAAATCTCCTCTGCACCCTATCAAGGATCCTCACATCCTTCCTAAAGTGTGGTGACCAGAACTGGACTCAACGCTCCAGTTGTGACCTAAAGAGAGCTTTATAGAGGTTTAGCGTAACTTCACTGTTCCATTCATGAAGCTCAAGATCCTGTATGCTTTACTAACCACTCTCTCAATATGTCCTGCCACCTTCAAAGATCGATGCATATGAACCCCAGATCCCTCTGTCCCTGTGCACTCTTTAGAACTGACCTTTCCCTATCGCTTCTGCAAAAATGCATCACCTTGCGCTTCTCTGTATTAGATTCCATTTGCCACTTGTCTGCCCATTCTGCTAGCCTATCTATGCCCTGTTGCAGTCGATTGGTGGTAAATTTTGAAATGTTATTCTTTATTTCAGTAATTAAGTCATTTATATGGATTAAAAAATGCAGTGGTTCCAGCACTGAACCTTGGGCAACACCACGATCTACCATCCTCCTGTCTTTAAAAAAAAAACAACCATTTACCACAACCTTCAGTTTTCTGTCCTTAAGCCAATTTTTTATCCAAGCTGACACTGCCTATTCCATGAGCCTCAATTTTGTAAACCAGCTTTTATGTGGTACTTTGGAAAATGCTTTCACCAAAGCTGGTGATTCCCCGCACCCCTGCCCCCATCCCTGGTGCTTTTTGTTTTTCTAAATCCATCAAACCCCACTTTTCTCTGTAGGTGTTGTTTCAGCTTCTTGAAGGTTAGCCTTCCTAGAAAATAACAATTTGTATTTATACAGCATCTTTAATGTGGTAAAACATGCCAAGGCACTTCATTGGTGGCCTGCCATGAGCCACCTAAGCCCCAAGCTCTGGAATTTCCTCTCTGTGCCTCTCTGCCTCCACCTCGCTTTCCTCCTTTAAGACACTGCTTAAAACCTACCTGTTTGGCCAAGCTTTTGGTCATCTGACCTAATATCCTTAATATGGCTCAGTGTCAGATCTCTTGTGCCTCCTTGTTTCACGATCCTGTTGGCAGAAAAAATGTTCCTGATCCCTAGTGTTGCTGGAGACTTGTGTATTTAGTGTCCTGATCATCTGTACTTACCCACTGAGTCAAATCACAACCTCAGTTAAATAATGTCTGGTGCATATTCTCCCTGTGTAGATCAGGGGCAAACTCCAGTCTACATCGATCCAAAGACCCTGCAAGGGATCCAGTGAGACATCCCTCCCTGTGAGATGCTGATCACAATGCTGCCATTCCCTGGAACCAGTTCTGTGTAAGGCTGCAGCATTGCATGTAGTCTTATTGACGACAAGAGCTGAATAACTCATTATAGTGAATTTAAAGAGTTGTGTTAGAAAATCCAAGTCGCCATAAACTGATTACTTGCTTCTTCAAAGACCTGTTTGTTGAACAGGCAGTGAGACTGGAGTTGCTGTGAGAGATTTGGTGTTCTGCTTAATGTTATTACAAATGGGTTATTTTGATCTTGTTGGGTTTGAAGCAGTCTCACTGTTGCCATCAGTATCTCCAATCTCGCAATCCCTGGCAATGGTTTGTAGCCCCAGCCATAGTAGGTCTCCTTTCAGATGGCAGTGCTGTGGAGGACTTCACAGGCACTTCAGTGCAATGACTGCCTGGCTGATTTTATTTTTTCTCTCGGTTCCAGTTCTGCAGCATCAGCCTGATGTCCAGACAGGATGAATTTCTAGCATGAGTCACTCACTAGCTGGCAATGAGCATTGATTCCTATCCAGCCCAGGGATGTTGATGGGGTATGGGGTGGTGGAGTCTTGGATGACCCTGGAGGATTCATCAGGGGATCTGTTGCTGTTTTACATATTGCCCTTCAAGCTTACCCAGACCTACCAATTGGTTTCACTGACCTTGCTGTGAGCTCCAGACGAAGTCTACCTAATAAGCTGTTTACTTCGTCAGAGCTGTGACATATTGCTTTGCTTTCTCCTCCCGTGCAATAAGGATGTTGACCACTGCCATACTGGCAGCCCTCAAAATCTTGCCCAAGGTGAAGACCTGTGACTGTAGTTGGAGTTTTGACAGGCTGTTTGATTTTTGAACAGCATCACAACCAAGCATAATTCAGCCTTCAACATCCATGTGGGATGTGGCACTGTGGCTGATTTCCCTTCCCTGCCAGCACAGGCATGATGGGCTGAATGGCCACCTTCAGTATCATTTGATGATTCTTAGCCGAGGGTGGTTGTATCATTGATCTTTGACCCATCCTGCAGTCAACCCTGAGATGTGCTAACTTGATGCACCATAAAATTCAATCTGGCTGACTGGTCAGTATTGTGTAACAATGCTGTGGTCAGTCTTATCAGTATCGAGATTGGCTACTAAAACTTTGTCCTTTTCACTGCACAACAGGTATTGGCATTGTTGAGTGTATTATGATAGCACATGAATGGATTTTAGAAACTCACAAGATACTTTAGTTTGGCATTAACTTTTAGTCCAAAGTCCAACCAAGCTTCAATAATCAGATTTCCAGCATCTGCAGTATTTTGCTTTTATTCAATAATCATTGTGTTGATAGCTACATATTAATGCTACAAGACTTACTCTATTACAAGAAATTCCATTATTTAAAAGAAAAATGCTGGAAATCTGAAATAAAAACAAAGTGTTGGAAATACTCTGCAGGTCTGGCAGCGTCTGTGGAGAGAAGCAGAGTTAACATTTAAGGTCAGTGACCCTTCATCAGAACTGGCAAAGGTTAGAAATGTGTTGGGTTTTAAGCAAGTGAAGGGTTGAGGGGTGATGGGGAAGAGAACAAAAGGAAAGGTGATTGATAGGACAGGAGAGATTAAATAACAAAAGATGGCTTGAGACAAAGGCAAAGGGAGTGTTCATGGTTGTGGTGAAAGACAAAGCATTAGTCCAGAGAGATTGTTAATGGCAGAATAATACCCAAAAGCACAAACATGAAAAACAGGCACATGATTTAAAAAAATAATTTAAAAAAAAATAAAAAAGGGGCAAGTCAAGCTCTTAAATTGTTGAACTCCGTGTTGTCTGGAAGGCTGTAAAGTGCCTAATTGAAATATGAGGTGCTGCTTCTCGAGCTTGCATTAATGTTCACTGGAATACTGCAGCAGGCCTAGGACAAATGTGGGCATGAGAGCAGGGGACCCTTCAGTTCCGATGAAGGGTCACTGACCCGAAACGTTAACTCTGCTTCTCTTTCCACAGCTGTTGCCAGACCTGCTGAGTATTTCCAGCATTTCTTGTTTTTATTTCAGATTTCCAGCATCCGCAGTATTTTGTTTTTATTTTTATCTTAGAGCAGGGGGGTGTGTTGAAATGGCAAGCAACTGGAAGCTCGGGGTCATGCTTTCAGACCGCAAAGCGGTCACCCAATCTACATTTGGTATCCCCTTTTGTTCTCTTCCCTGCCCCCCCCCTCTCACTTGTTTAAAACCTAATACTTTTCTAACCTTTGCCAGTTCTGATGAAGGGT
This sequence comes from Heterodontus francisci, assembly GCF_036365525.1. NCBI lineage: Eukaryota > Metazoa > Chordata > Chondrichthyes > Heterodontiformes > Heterodontidae > Heterodontus > Heterodontus francisci. The sequence goes on along the minus strand of NC_090412.1, from coordinate 29,691,334 downwards.
CACAGACCTGAAACGTTAACTCTGCTTCTCTCTCCACAGATGCTGCCTAGCCTGCTGAGTATTTCCAGCACTTTCTATTTTTAAATTCCATATGTAGACAGTTAGGACACCCTGCCAGGGTCTTGTTCTCTCAGCCCCTGCTAACCACCTTCCCTCCCTATAACATTCATTACAGTGTGTTGTGGAGAGAACTTGCTTGGGGAACATGAAGGGCCCATTCCTCTTTTCATTTTCGAAATGACATTCCTCAGAACATATTGGTGCTCTTGCCACAATCCAATCACGCTCATGCTTACTGTCGGGATTGAATGGGGAGGTGTGAGGAAGGCAAGCAGAGGTGGAGGGGGTTCATGGGATAGGTCTGAAACAGCATAAGGAATGCCATAGTCAACAGGCAAGTCAGGAGGCTAAGGAACAAGGTGGAGACTGGAGAAGGGTGGGGAGAGACTGGAAGGTTTTGATGAGAAAGTCTATGTTTTAAATTTGTCGTTTTCAGGGATCAGCGTGATCACTGAGGCTGAGGTTTTGGTGAGCAGAATAGGATTCAATCTGCTCAGTATTGGAGTGATTGGACTTTATGAAAGTTAGGTTACAAGGAGAGGGTTGGAGAAGTCAGGTTTGCAGTTTCTAAAAGTGCTGATCAGAGTTTCAGCAGGATTGGGCAAGTTAATGGCTTTTGGTGATTGACAAGATGTGGGATCTGAAACTGAGCTGTGGTTAACACTGGGACTTTAAGCCACACTTGGTTGGGGAGGGAGTTGGAGGTGAGGGAGCAGAGTTTACGATGGGATCTGAAACTGAGGCTTCTCTCTTCAGTTTTGTTATTGATTTTGATTGCAGGCAGTATAAAGAACAGCACAGGAACAGGCCATTTGGCCCTCCAAGCCTGCGCCGATCTTGATGCCTGCCTAAACTAACACCTTCTGCACTTCCGAGGTCCATATCCCTCTATTCCTTTCCTATTCATATATTTGTCAAGATTTCTCTTAAACATCGCTGTTGTATCTGCTTCCACCACCTCCCCTGGCAGCAAGTTCCAGGCACTCACCACCCTCTGTGTAAAAAAAACTTGCCTCGCACATCCCGTCTAAACTTTGCCCCTTGCACCTTAAACCTATGTCCCCTAGTAACTGACTCTTCCACCCTGGGAAAAAGCTTCTGACTATCCACTCTGTCCATGCCGCTCATAACTTTGTAAACCTCTATCATGTCGCCCCTCCACCTCCGTCGTTCCAGTGAAAACAATCCAAGTTTATCCAACCTCTCCTCATAGCTAATGTCCTCCAGACCAGGCAACATCCTGGTAAACCTCCTCTGTACCCTCTCCAAAGCCTCCACGTCCTTCTGGTAGTGTGACGACCAGAATTGCACGCAATATTCTAAGTGTGGCCTAACTAAGGTTCTGTACAGCTGCAACATGACTTGCCAATTTTTATACTCAATGCCCCAACCGATGAAGGCAAGCATGCCTTATCGAGGGGGTGGAGAGGGTTACAAATGCTTGCAATGCAATTAGATTAAAATGTGAAGCTTGGTGAGTAATTTCATCCCGTGATGTGTTATGCTGTGTTGTTCAATCATGTGAATATCCAACCACAGGCACATGACTGACTGACTGTAGTGTGTTTACAATTCCAGTTCCATCTTTCAGTTCCGTATGTTCTCAATTGTCCTTTGTCCTGAACCAGCTTGACAGGTTTGCTTGGTAACTGAACAAGTCAAACTCTGAGATGGATGATTTTCATGACCTGACAGCACAGTGGTTCAGAACTCAAAAGTGCTCGGCTGCTTCCATTTCTCACTGAAAGATCAGTAAAATCAGTGTTTGTCAGTATCAGGAAATTCCCTATTCTGAAACTGACATCAGCACTTTTGAAACAGGCTGGGCTGTATTCATTGCAGTCCAGCTGCTGCTTGTCTGCTCTTCCTCTGCCCTGTATCATTCCAACCAAGAAATTAACGAAAACAGCTTTTAATTAAAAACAAGGATGAGAGGTGACTTGATAGAGGGGTACAAGATAATGAGAGGCATAGATAGAGTGGATAGCCAGAGACTTTTTCCCAGGGTGGAAAGGGCTATCACCAGGGGGCATAATTTTAAGGTGATTGGAGGAAGGTTTCAGGGAGATGTCAGAGGTAGGTTCTTTACACAGAGAGTGGTGGGTGCGTGGAATGCACTGCCAGCGGTGGTAGTAGAAGCAGATACATTAGGGGCATTTAAGCGACTCTTGGATAGGTACATGGATGATAGTAGTATGAAGGGTATGTAGGTAGTTTGTTCCTAGAGTTGGTTAAAGGTTTGGCACAACATCGTGGGCCGAAGGGCCTGTAATGTTCTATGTTCTAAGCCCCACACAGTTAGTTGTATTTCACAGCAATGAGCATGGAAACTATTGACTCAAGAAGCTCTGGAAATACAAGCTGCACCTGCATTTTTAAAAATTCATTCATGGGATGTGGGCATCACTGCAAAGCCAGCATTTATTGCCCATCCCTAATTGCCCTTGAGAAGATGGTGGTGAGCAGCCTTCTTGAACCACTGCAGTCCATGTGTAGGTACATCTATAGTACTGTTAGGGAGGGTGTTCCAGGTTTTTGACCCAACGATAGTGAAGGAACGGTGATACAGTTCCATGTCAGGATGGTGTGTCACTTAGAGGGTGGCGGTGGTCTGCTGCCTTGTCCTTCTAGGTGGTAGAGGTCACAGGTTTTGAAGATGCTGTCAAAGAAAGCTTGGTGGGTGCATGCAGTACATCTTGTATATGGTACACACTGCTGCAACTGTGCGCCGGTAATAGATGGGGTGCCAGTTCAGTGGGCTGCTTTGACCTGGATGATGTCGAGCTTCATGAATGCTGTTGGAGCATGTGTCCAGGAAGTGGAGTGTATTTGATTACACTCCTTGTCGAAGGTGGACAGGTTTTGGGGAGTCAGTTGCTGAATTCCCAGCCTCTGACCTGTTGTAGCCACAGTAATTATATGGCTGGTGCAGTTCACTTTCTGGTCAATAGTAACCCCCAGGATTGTGGTGGTGGGGTTTCAGCGATGTTAATGTCATTGAATGTTAAGGGGCGGTGGTTAGATTCTCTCTTGTTGGAGATGGACATTGCCTGGCATGTGTGTGGCATGAAGGTTGCTTGTCTCCGCCCAAGTCTGAATGTTGTCGGGTCTTGATGCATGCAGGCCCAGACAGCTTTAGTATCTAAGGAGTTGCAAATAGTACTGAACACTGCAATCGTCAGTGAACATCCCCATTTCTGACCTTATGTTGGAGGGAATGTCATTGATGAAGCAGTTGAAGATGGTTGCACTTAGGACACCACCTTGAGGAACTCCTGCAGCAATGTCCTGGGACTGAAATGTTTGACCTCCCACAACCATCTTCCTTTGTGCTAGCTATGACTCCAACCAGTGGAGAGTTTTCCCCTGATTCCCATTGACTTCAGTTTGGCTAGGGCTCCTTGAAGTCATACTCGGCCAATTCTGCCTTGATGTCAAGAGCAGTCAGTCTCACCTCGCCTCTGGAATTCAGCTCTTTGTCTGTGCTTAGACCAAGGCTATGATGAGGTCTGGAGCTGAGTGACCCTGGCGGAACCCAAACTGAGCATCACTGAGCAAGCTACTGCTGAGTAAGTGCTGCTTACTGTCGATGACACCTTCCATCGTATATTACTAATGATTGAGAGTAGACTGATGGAGCAGTTGTTGTATATTCAGAGTAAAGCTAACATGAGGTCTTTAGTGGGGGCAACCATGTTGGGAACTTTATTTACAGCTCCCAGCAGAGAGGCAGTATACAAAAGATATTACTATTCAATTAGCCAGTTTAATGTAGTATGCTACACTCTCTCCCCACTTCAAAAAAATTACATTAAAATATAATATGGTACTTAATTTCCCAGAATACAATAACAATACTCGGAAATTTATAGGTTGAGTTGCACACTTGTTACTGTAATCACAACTAAAACATATATAAGCAATATTTGTAGAATAATTGGACTATAGGAGGTTTCTAATGTTCTCCCCTTGTCAGATTTCCTCTTCCAAGCAAATGATCTACATGACGCTGACCGAGTCTCTCCCCAACCTTCACTAGATATGTGAATGTACCTAGTCTTTTTACAACAAACTCCAAACACATACTTCTCCTTATCACCTTAGTGGTTTTTCACCATGACCTTCTGGCCAGCACTGAACTCTCTAAGTTTCATGCCTGGAGTATCATGACTCATCTTCATTTTGTCTTGCTTTTCTCTTACCTTGCTATTGACATCTGGCTTAAGCAAACTAAACCTTGTCCTAGGCGCATGTTTAAACACCAGCTTGTAAGGTGAGCAACCTGGTGTAGTCTGTAGGGTTATTCTGTAAGAAAACAGAAAATTATTTAGCCTGTGTCGTAGAGAAACCTGGAAATTACTGTCTAGCTCGTCACCTAGAAAATACTTCTGCAAAGACCGCTTCACAATTTGTACACTTTCTGCAGAACCTTTTGATGCTGGACGATGTGATATCTGTGTGTTTCTTCCATTCTTACTCAGAAATATTTCAAACTCTTCTGACATAAACTGTGGACCATTATCTGACACCAACACTTCTGGCAACCCATAAATTGCAAACCAACTTCTCAAAACCTCAGTAGTTTTGGCGCTTGTGGTATTGGGCATAAACTCTACTTGCTATAACTATCAACCAAAACAAAGCACTCTTTACCTTCCACTTCAAAGAAATTGATATGTACTTGTTCCCGTTATTTTCTTGTGTTTGACCATGGAATAAAAGGAAGTTTGGTCAGATTATTTCTCATTCTGAGACACACTTCACAACTTTTCACCAACTCTTCAATATCTCTATCTACATTTGGATACCAAAAATAGCTGCTAGCTGCTGCTTTCATACGGACTATCCCTGTGTGCTGTTCATGAAGTTCCCCTAACAATCTAAACCTTAGCGGAATAATGACTCTTTAGCTCCATAGGAGACAGCTTTGATCTACACTTGGTTTGTTTCTATGTGTAAAATACTCATGCAATTTCTCGTCAGCACACTCTTTAGATCAGCCATTTGTGACGTAATTGAGTACTTTACTGATCACCACATTCTTGGGAGTTTCTTCAGAAATTTCTCTGGCAGACACTGGCATGTCAATTGTGTAAGTAAAGTAATTTATAGGTAACTCATGGGCTAAAAATGAGTCAGTCTTCACTTCTTCAATACAGAAGTACTCTTACTAATCCTTAATGGAAATAACTCCGCTCAGTTTAAACTTTATTTCCTTAAGCAAATTTCTTCCCATCAAGGAAAATTTGTTCCCTCCTACTACTACCAATGGCAAATAGGATGCATAATTGTATTCCACCTGAACACTCACTTCACCTAATACTGGAATACTGTTATTGGAATAACTAGTCAGTTTTTCATAAGCGAATGTGACTGAGGGACTTCTTGTACTCTCTCCTTCTGAGATAACAGACACTGTTGCAGCAGGAATCAATGACAAAAGTAAGCTGTAACTCTTTAACTTTCATTTTTACTGTGGGTGCTAGAATTATATCTTCAGCCCTTTTTCTCTCAACATCCATAAGCTGTTTTCTTGCTCTGAATACAACTCTTGATCTTCCTGCTCTATAACATCAACTTCTGTTTCCATATCTACCATATGTGCATTTGAGGACTTCCAGGATCCTGACCTAGCTTTAGGTCCAGCACCACCTTGACCTGGTGCATTTTTGCAACCTGAAACTTTTCCACAACCTGGAGCATGACTGTTTCCTCTACTCCTGCATGCTGTCTGGATATGACTGACTTTCCCACAGGTATAGTACTTTAACTGAAAATGGGAGCATTTGGATGGTTGGTGGCTACCATGACAACAATAGTATCTAAATTTTGAACTGAGTCTGTGAACTTGGCTGCCTGGTTCCCGCTGAAATCTGGTGGACCTCCCCTGCCAGCTCAGGAAAAGAACTTCCTTGCGATCTGCAGTTATCTCTTCCTGCCATTTCCATGGCTATAGCCTGATAACAGGCCTCTTTCCGTGTCAGCTTATTGCTTTTACACAAAAGCTTGGCCTGGATTTTACTTTCTTTAGATTTCCAGCGAAAGTTAGGTTGGCTTCTACGTTGGCACCATAACCACAGTGACAAACCAGTTTCTTTAACTCAAGAATATGATCTGCAATGGACTCATTTGGCAACTGCTTCCTTCCACAGAATGTAACTCTTGAGTGCAGTTTCGTTTTTAGTCATGTCGTAATAAGAGTCCAGAATCTCATTTATTTCAGAATAGTCCAAGTACTGGGATCTCACGGGCAACATTGGTTAAAGACCACCTCAAATGCATTCGGCCCCATCATGACGAAGAAAACATTCACTTTATGCTCATCTAGGATTTTATTAGCTTGCAGCCAAATGTGTAACCTTCATTCAGAATTCCACCAGTAGTCCCAAAATATGTCTTCATGCCATATTTTTAAAATGATGTACTTACTGAGTTGTAGCTGGACACAAATTACAGGCACGCAAAGCAATCTTTCAGATTGCTCAAAGTTCCTCAAAATCAACTTTGGGAGTTCCGAAGAAATGTCAGAATGTTTGTCAGACTGTAATATCTCGAATGAAATGTAAAAAAAAAAATCAGTCTCATCCTTTTGTTGTCATGTTTCTGTTGTGTATTCGGAGTAAAACTAATGAGTTCTTTACTGGGGCAGCCATGTTGGAAATTTTGTTTACACCTCCCAACATAGGCAGCAGAGAGAGAGAGTTTACAAAATATATTACAATGCAATAGAGCAGTTTAATGCAGTATACTACAGCAGAAATTAGCCGGATTGAATTTGCCCTGCTTTTTTGTGGACAGGACATATAGCTGTACGGGAACAGCCTGGCTAGGTGCGCGGCTAGTTCTGGAGCACAAATCTTCAGTACTACTGCTGGGTGCTGTCAGGGCCCATAGCCTTTGCAATATCCAGTGCCTTCAGCTGTTTCTTGATATCACGTGGAGTGATATCCCTGCTCCACCCTCTCAGCTCACCCCCTCACAACCCCGTCCCAGCCCGCCCCCCCTCGCACCATCTTCACCCCGCACCCCCTTCCCCTGCACCCCCCCCCACCCCCTCCCTCTACCCCTCCCCCTTGCATCCCCTCCTCCCACCGGCACCATCCTACACCTGTGTAGGGGCCCCAACAACCCCACTGCCTTGTGGGCGTCTCGGGAGAGACCAAGGCTAAGGGAGTAAACCCTAACAGAAAATCCGGAGCGGAACCCCGTAGGCGGTCATGTGTCACCTTTGGCATGTTTCCGGCAGTTCCTGCAGCCATACTGGTGCCAAACGTCGTGTCCTGCACTCCTTTGGACCCCACCAGAAAGGCCGAGAGGGGGGTTTTGACGACTGGGCAACTCTCAACCTCCATAAATTTGCCCAGGCATGCGCCATGGAGAGGTCACTCCATAGTTGCCTCACAGCGACTGAAACAACACGGAAGGCAGCAGTTACGGGTTATAAGTCCAGATAAATTGGCGTAGAAACTGGGCGCCACGGGTTGCCTTTGTCGGTGGGAGAGGTCATTGCACCTCACTGGACAGCTACCGCCCGCCTCAAACCGGGCAGCCCCCGGTCAATAAGGTTCTGTCCCGCCACAGTCTGCCTGCTTCAATGGGTGCTTGGAGCTCAGGGTCATTGCCCGAAAGGTGGACTGATACACCGCACCAAACAACATGAAAAAAGGAAAGAAGGTACCAGCCCTTCGCTTTGCAAGCTGGAACGTCAGAACTATGTGTCCTGGCCTGTCGGAAGACCTTACACAAATCAACGATTCTCGGAAGACCGCCATCATTAACAACGAGCTCAGTAGACTCAATGTGGACATTGCAGCACTTCAGGAGACTCGCCTCCCTGCGAGTGGCTCTCTAGCAGAGCAAGACTACACCTTCTTCTGGCAGGGCAGGGATCCTGAAGAACCAAGACAGCATGGAGTGGGTTTCGCCATCAGAAACTCCTTGCTCAGCATGATAGAGCCTCCCTCAAATGGCTCGGAACGCATACTGTCCATCCGGCTGCTCACCACCTCTGGTCCAGTACACCTACTCAGCATCTATGCTCCAACACTCTGTTCCGCACCTGAAGCTAAAGACCAGTTCTATGAACAACTCCATAACATCATTAGCAGCATCCCCAACACCGAACACCTATTCCTGCTGGGGGACTTTAATGCCAGGGTTGGGGCCGACCATGACTCATGGCCCTCCTGCCTTGGGCGCTATGGCGTTGGAAGGATGAATGAGAACGGGCAGAGACTGCTTGAGTTGTGTACCTATCATAACCTCTGCATCACCAACTCGTTCTTTCACACTAAACCCTGTCACCAGGTTTCATGGAGGCACCCAAGATCACGTCGTTGGCACCAGCTAGACCTCATTGTCACAAGGCGATCCGCCTTAAACAGTGTTCAAATCACACGCAGCTTCCACAGTGCGGACTGCGACACCGACCACTCCCTGGTGTGCAGCAAGGTTAGACTCAGACCAAAGAAGTTGCATCATTCCAAGCAGAAGGGCCACCCGCGCATCAACACGAGCAGAATTTCTCACCCACAGCTGTTACTAAAATTTCTAAATTCACTTGTAACAGCCCTTCAAAACACTCCCACAGGGGATGCTGAGACCAAGTGGGCCCACATCAGAGACGCCATCTATGAGTCAGCTTTGACCACCTACGGCAAAAGTGCGAAGAGAAATGCAGACTGGTTTCAATCTCATAATGAAGAGCTGGAACCTGTCATAGCCGCTAAGCGCATTGCACTTTTGAACTACAAGAAAGCCCCCAGCGATTTAACATCCGCAGCACTTAAAGCAGCCAGAAGTACTGCACAAAGAACAGCTAGGCGTTGCGCAAACGACTACTGGCAACACCTATGCAGTCATATTCAGCTGGCCTCAGACACCGGAAACATCAGAGGAATGTATGATGGCATGAAGAGAGCTCTTGGGCCAACCATCAAGAAGATCACCCCCCTCAAATCTAAATCGGGGGACATAATCACTGACCAACGCAAACAGATGGACCGCTGGGTTGAGCACTACCTAGAACTGTACTCCAGGGAGAATGCTGTCACTGAGACTGCCCTCAATGCAGCCCAGCCTCTACCAGTCATGGATGAGCTGGACATACAGCCAACCAAATCGGAACTCAGTGATGCCATTGATTCCCTAGCCAGCGGAAAAGCCCCTGGGAAGGACAGCATTACCCCTGAAATAATCAAGAGTGCCAAGCCTGCTATACTCTCAGCACTACATGAACTGCTATGCCTGTGCTGGGACGAGGGAGCAGTACCCCAGGACATGCGCGATGCCAACATCATCACCCTCTATAAAAACAAAGGTGACCGCGGTGACTGCAACAACTACCGTGGAATCTCCCTGCTCAGCATAGTGGGGAAAGTCTTTGCTCGAGTCGCTCTGAACAGGCTCCAGAAGCTGGCCGAGCGCGTCTACCCTGAGGCACAGTGTGGCTTTCGTGCAGAGAGATCGACTATTGACATGCTGTTCTCCCTTCGTCAGATACAGGAGAAATGCCGTGAACAACAGATGCCCCTCTACATTGCTTTCATTGATCTCACCAAAGCCTTTGACCTCGTCAGCAGACGTGGTCTCTTCAGACTACTAGAAAAGATCGGATGTCCACCAAAGCTACTAAGTATCATCACCTCATTCCATGACAATATGAAAGGCACAATTCAACATGGTGGCTCCTCATCAGAGCCCTTTCCTATCCTGAGTGGTGTGAAACAGGGCTGTGTTCTCGCACCCACACTTTTTGGGATTTTCTTCTCCCTGCTGCTTTCACATGCGTTCAAATCCTCTGAAGAAGGAATTTTCCTCCACACAAGATCAGGGGGCAGGTTGTTCAACCTTGCCCGTCTAAGAGCGAAGTCCAAAGTACGGAAAGTCCTCATCAGAGAACTCCTCTTTGCTGACGATGCTGCTTTAACATCTCACACTGAAGAATGCCTGCAGAGTCTCATCGACAGGTTTGCGTCTGCCTGCAATGAATTTGGCCTAACCATCAGCCTCAAGAAAACGAACATCATGGGGCAGGATGTCAGAAACGCTCCATCCATCAATATTGGCGACCACGCTCTGGAAGTGGTTCAAGAGTTCACCTACCTAGGCTCAACTATCACCAGTAACCTGTCTCTAGATGCAGAAATCAACAAGCGCATGGGTAAGGCTTCCACTGCTATGTTCAGACTGGCCAAGAGAGTGTGGGAAAATGGCGCACTGACACGGAACACAAAAGTCCGAGTGTATCAGGCCTGTGTCCTCAGTACCTTGCTCTACGGCAGCGAGGCCTGGACAACGTATGCCAGCCAAGAGCGACGTCTCAATTCATTCCATCTTCGCTGCCTTCGGAGAATACTTGGCATCAGGTGGCAGGACTATATCTCCAACACAGAAGTCCTTGAAGCGGCCAACATCCCCAGCTTATACACACTACTGAGTCAGCGGCGCTTGAGATGGCTTGGCCATGTGAGCCGCATGGAAGATGGCAGGATCCCCAAAGACACATTGTACAGCGAGCTCGCCACTGGTATCAGACCCACCGGCCGTCCATGTCTCCGTTATAAAGACGTCTGCAAACGCGACATGAAATCGTGTGACATTGATCACAAGTCGTGGGAGTCAGTTGCCAGTATTCGCCAGAGCTGGCGGGCAGCCATAAAGACAGGGCTAAATTGTGGCGAGTCGAAGAGACTTAGTAGTTGGCAGGAAAAAAGACAGAGGCGCAAGGGGAGAGCCAACTGTGCAACAGCCCCAACAAACAAATTTCCCTGCAGCACCTGTGGAAGAGCCTGTCACTCCAGAATTGGCCTTTATAGCCACTCCAGGCGCTGCTTCACAAACCACTGACCACCTCCAGGCGCGTATCCATTGTCTCTCGAGATAAGGAGGCCCAAAAGAAAGAAAGAATTGAACTAGCTGAAGACAGGCATCTGTGATGCTGGGGACTTCAAGGGGAGGCCAAGATGAATCATCTATTCGGTACTTCTGGCTGCAGATGGTTGCAACTGCTTCAACCTTGTCTTTTGCGCCGATGTGCTGGGCTTCCCCCCCCATCGTTATGGGTAGGATTGTTTGTGGAGCCTCCTCCTCCGGTTAGTTGTTTAATTGTTCACCATTTACGACTGGATGCAACAGGACTGCAGACCTTTGATCGAATCCATTTGATCTCCAACCCCTGCCTCAGCCCATCTGCTGAAACCCTCATCTGTGCTTTTGTCACTTCCAGGCCTGACCATTCCAATGCTGTCTTGGCTGGCCTCCCTCCCTGTGTAAACTTCAGCAAACCCTGCTGCTCATCTTCAGTCTTGCACCAAGTCACCCTTGTGCTTATTGACCTGCATTCACTGCTGGTCCAGCAATGCCTCAAGTTTAAAGCGCTCATCTTCCTTTAATCCTTTCATGGCCTTGCCGTTCCCTATTTTGCATCCCTCCACCCCTTGCCCCACCATTGGTGTCTGTACTTTAACATCCAGAACACTCTTCAGCCTCTTCACTTCCTCCTTTTAAGACCTTTCTTAAAATCCAGAATTTGATCAAGGTTATGATCACCACTCCTAATATCGCATCCTTTCTCTGTTAATTTTTGCCTGATTATGCCGCTGTGAAGCACCATGGGACGTTTTGCTGTTAAAGACTGTATATAAATGCAAATTACTGTTTTTTCAGTATGGAGTGTACGCACACTCCAGATCAAGACCCTACTTAGCCAAGTCAAGAGACTTGGGTACAAATTGGAAAGTGTTGGAAACCCTGACGTTTCTAACTGAGCTACAGCTAGATTCACCAGGAATGGAAAACTGTGGTTATGAAGAATGACTCAAGACTGGGTGTGTTGGATGTGGGAGAGCACAAGAGTCTGTCAGGGTTCTCAACCCGATCACTTGTTGCTCCTTCATTTAATGATTGTATGTTTCTTCTGAAGTGAATTACAAATTTTGGTTTTTCTCCTTGCAGCTGTAGCCAGTCCCCTGTTGGGGCAGGAACAATGTGCCGAAGGGCCCACCTTTTGGTGTCAAGATGTAAAGACTGCTTCAGACTGCGGAGCTGTAAAGCACTGTCAGCAGACTGTCTGGAGACAACCAACTGTGGTAAGTCAGTGGGAACGTTTTGTGTAATTGCCCTATATTTCTGTAAATCATGAGTGTTGTAGCCTGTTAGCACAGTCTCCATGTGAAATTAGCAGAATTGCTGAGTAACAATTCATGGGTTCTGGTGGAATTTGATTTTGACTAGAATTATTAATGGTAGGATCAGTAGGGAAGAATTAGCAGGGCATGCATTGATTCTGTTGCAATTCTATCTAACAGGAGGCTGGAGTAATTTGAGATCCTGAATTAATAGTGTCACAGCACTGTACTGGGTGGCAGCTTTTCTTGCAGCTTACTGTGACTAAAATGCATAATAAACTTGATGACAATATTGCCTTATTGCATGGCTCTTTGTCACAGCTGAATGCCTTAGGATGAATCACAATTTAGTGTTTATCTTCTGAATCAGATCTTGTAATTACATACATGAATGTGCCAGCACAGCTTGGGATGGAATCTGTGCCTGGTAAGATCAGTGCTTTTTGTGCTTGCTTTAGCTTGTGATGTTCTGTGCCAGTATTCTTCAATTGCAAAGCGTCAGTTATCAGAGGATGTGGGTTGGTGAGGTAGTATTGAGGAGCTGATCAATTGGGGAGTCAAATCTCATTACGAAGCATTAGATGACCATTAAGGTTTTATAACAACGGAAAATGATTGTAGTATTTGGACACTGACCTTTCACCTCTGGATTTAAATGTCCAGATTGATGGGATGAAAGCTTGCTTCGGTTTCCATGTGAAGTGAATTTGGGCAGGTTCAGTCCAGTTCCTAGTGGGGCATGGGCTGTCGGTAAACTGGAGTAAGGAGAAAGAACAACTATTAGGAGTCTGAAGTTGAGATACACTGACAGTGGAGTGAACTGAATGCTGCATCTAACAGTCTGCACCTGGCCTGAGTGCTTCTCCGTAACACTGACCCACACCAAACTCTTTCCAGCTTTAATATTTGAGGGCATAATTTCAAAGTTTGCAAATGACACAAAACTTGGAAATGTAAACAGTAAGCAGACTTGGAGGACATAGATGACCAGTGAAATGGGTAGACACGTGTTATGACTTCAGTGAGACCATTAATGTTAAAAATACGAGATGTGAGTCCCCAGACCAATTTAAGGAATTACACAAGATTTCACCTTTTAAGACTTTTAATATAATAATTAAGCTAAAAGAAATCCCCATTAACTGAATATTATTTTATAAATAGCTGATACCCCAAATCACAAAGAAAGGTATTTTGTTTACTTATTAAAATACTTGCAAACCTCATCCCACACTTATACATTACACAATCCTCTTTGATGGAGCAATCTTTTTGGTTAAAAGTCCCAAACTCCCCTCTCCTACTCCCATCATGGCAGCTGATGGCATTTAGATTCAATTAATTTAAAAAGTCTGAAATTGAAAGCTGTTCTGGGTACATGTGACTCTAAACCCACAGTAATGTGGTCAACTCTGAAATAGCCTAGCAAGCCACTCAGTTCAAGGGCAATTAGGGATGGGTAATAAATGCTGGCCTTGCTAGTGAATCTCTCATCCCATGAAGGAATAAAATATAGTTAGTGAGGGGTTAACAAAGAGTAGATGAGAAACAATTTCCATTGGCAGCAGGTTTGGTTAGGGAGGACACAGATTTAAGATAATTGACAAAAATCCAGGAGGACCTGAGAATTTTTGTATGCAGCAAGTTGTTGTGATCTTGAATATGCTGTCTGAAAGGGTGGCAGAAGCGGATTAAACAGTTTTTTAAAAGGGAATTAGATAAGTACTTGAAACTGAGAAATTTGCAGGGCTATTGGGGAAAGAGCAGTGGGAGTTGGACTAATTGGGTCACTTCCATAGCACAGGTATGCTGGGTCAAATGGCCACCTGTGCTGTACAATTCTATAAAGTTTTGTTAAAATTATTTAGCAATTGATTTAAACTAAGTAAAATTCCTAGAATTCCCTATTGTGGGAGTGCTATCAGCATAGGAACTGCAGTGATTCAAGAGAAAACCCACCGCCATCTCAGCAAGGGAACATGAGCAATACATGAATGCTAGCCAGCATTGACCACAACTGCAAACAAATGGAAAATAACCCTTCATTGGATTCTGGGGTTACTGGCCTGGAGCAGGGAGCGATAACTTGATTCATCATCATCTGACCCTTTTGCCTTTTTCTGCACAATCCTGATCTTAATTGGGTTCAATCAGACAAGGGCTATTGACTCTAATTCTATGTAACCAGGCATTTATGGGCGGCGCAGTGGTTAGCACTGCAGCCTCACAGCTCCAGGGACCCGGGTTCAATTTTGGGTACTGCCTGTGTGGAGTTTGCAAGTTCTTCCTGTGACCACGTGGGTTTCCGCCGGGTGCTCTGGTTTCCTCCCACAGCCAAAGACTTGCAGGTTGATAGGTAAAGTGCCCATTGTAAATTGCCCCTAGTGTAGGTAGGTGGTAGGAGAATGGTGGGGATGTGGTAGAGAATATGGGGTTAATGTAGGGTTGGTATAAATGGGTGGTTGTTGGTCGGCACAGACCAGGTGGGCCAAAGGGCCTGTTTCAGTGCTGTATCTCTAAATAAATAAAAATAAATAAATAAATCACTAGCATACTCGAATGATTTATTAATTCCCATTTTACCCAAATACACTACAGCTTTATCCAATTGATCTGAGCTTATCCCTAATAATCCCATCTAGCAAATCAAAATCATGGAACTCTACAGCAGGAGGGAGCTATTCAGTTCATTGTCCTGTGCCAGCTTCATGAAACTGCTCTCCTTTTAAGAAAGATCTGCATTTATATAGTACTCTATACAGCCTCGGGATGTCCCAAAGTATTTTGCAGCCAATGAATTACTACTGAAGCATAGTCAGTTATATGTCTGATTTTTTTTTTTTCTCCTGCCATTTTCCCATTCACCCATAGTGCCAATGTTAGCTCTCTGAAGGAGTCTCTTTTTACTCCCATTCCTTTGGTCTTTTCCCATATCCTTTTAATTTTTCTTTCAATTGTTTTCCAAGTATTTGTCCACTAACCTTTATCAAGCCATTAGCAATTTGCTTCCACTGCTGTGACTGGTAGTGTTCCAGATCCTAACAACTTTGTATAAAAAGAATTTGAACCTTTTCAGGACCCTTAAGTTTATGACCTCCAGTTACTGACTCACTCTCTAATGGAAATAGTGTTCTCTAATTTAGCTCATGAAGACCCATCATAATTCTGAGGGCCTGTTTCAAATCTGATAACCATTTCTGCTGTAATGACGATTGCCCGTTTCTCTTGTCTCCTTATAATTGATGCTTCCCTACCAACATCCTACAAATCTTTTCAGCAGCCTTTCCATTGTCTTGACACAAGCTGCCTAAAACTGGACACAATATTCTAACTAGTCATAGACAAATTGACTTCTATAGTGATCAGTGTCCTGTAACCAAGGCCACTGTTTGACAACTTTCATCTAAATAGAACTCTGGAATTTCATTCCAAAGCACTGGGTGTAATCCTGGAATCTAGTCCCAAAAGCAGAGCTTTTATGTTCACCTGATCAGGCAGATGGGATAATGCGCCATGGTGATAAGGAATGTTAATTACTTGGATTTGGGCTGCTATGGTGCCGTGGGAGGAACAGTAACTGGATTAGAGATTCATCATGGAGTTATGGTAAAGATCGGGAGATGATGGCACTTTCAAGAAGAAAAGTTGGTGGATGTTGTGTAAGGAGTGGCTTGGAGGGCCGAATGGCCTGTTCCTGTGCTGTACTGTTCTTTGTTCTTTGAGTGATGATAGCAATGCCTGAGGAGAGGAAATTGTAAACTATTAGCTAGTGCAGGGACCCAGAGCAGGTTTGCTGAGGGGTAGGATGGGTTGAGATAGCAGGAGAAAGATCGTGTGGATGAGACAAGAAAAGGGTATGGGACTTTCGGCAGAGAGTAGGCTCCTTGGTGTAAGGGGTGAGTGAATTGTACATAGGAAATCTGTTCTTCAGAGGAATTTTATATCCAAGGATAAATTGCAGTTTCAAAGTCTCTCAATTAAGCCCTCTTACTTCATTATAAGTACAGCTCATTCATTGTGGCCCTGTTTACCTCAGAGGCTGTTCTGCATTTATGCTTGATCTGATCTTGAGTTTGGTACTTCTGTCCTTGATTGTGGAATTAAATGCCAGATATAAAGATCTTTTCTGGACTATATTTGCACTTACTATGTTCTTGTTTTATTTCAGAAAACTGTCCCGTGTGATCTTTGCAAAGAAGTTGTGTCTGTGATTGGAAGCCTTCTGAAGGACAATGCCACAGAGGTAGAGAGAGTGTGGACTTGTTCTATGTGCAGTAGCTCTTTTAGAGGCAGAGCTGTATTGTAAATTAGATGAGATGTATGACTAAAGATCCAAAAGCTACCAAATATCTCCAGAGTCAAAATGCTACTGGCAACCAAGGCAAATGGTGCTATTTTGATCCAATTCCCCAGAGATTGAGTTCTGAACTCTGTGACCCCCAACAATCCCTGGAGCTGGGGTACCCCTCAGTGCTGTTAGGGAGGGAGTTCCAGGATTTCGACCCGGTGACAGTGCAGGAGCGGTGATATAGTTCCAAATCAGGATGCATTGTGGCTTGGAGGGGAACTTGCAGATGGTGGTGTTCCCATGCTTCTGCTGCCCTTGTCCTTCTAGGTGGAAGAGGTTACATGTTTGGAAGGCGCTGTCGAAGGAGCCTTGGCAAGTTGCTGCAATGCATCTTGTAGATGGTGCACACTGTGTGTCAGTGGTGAAGGGAGTGACTACTTAAGTTGGTGGTTGGGGTGCTGATCAAGCAGCCTGCTTTGTCCAAAATGGTGTCGATCTTCTTGAGAGTTGGAGCTGCACTCAACCAGGCAAGTGGGGAGTATTCCATCACGCTCCTGACTTGTACCTTGTAGATGGTGGACAGACTTTAGGGAGTCTGTCCTATCTACAGTCTGTTACCTGTTAGTATAGTTGACAGTAAACACTGGTATCTATGATATGATTGGTCATCTTGGAATACCAGACAATGTTTAACAATCAGGTCACATCCAGAAAGGGCCAATATCTTCGGGTCGAGGAGGGGAACGAGAACTTCAATCGAGGAAATGCCATCAAAACACAGATGAGCTAATCCTTGAATTAACCAACGGCATCCACTACCTGTGAACCATGACCCAGCCACTGTACAGAACATGTCAATGAGAGAGTGACTGTGGACAGTCCCAAATGAAACCGGGTTCATGTCCCTGCCCTATAAAGGTGCCGACCGATGATATACGGTAACTCCTAGTGCATGTGGTAACTTCTGTTTGCTGATATGTGAAAAGAAAAATGCAATGTTCCATCACTTAGGTGAAAATGGCCTTTTCTTATAAAAATTTGTGTTATAGTATATTGATGAATAGTATATTAATGGGCTAATAAGAGCATAATCATACTGGTCATACTTTCCCTGTCCCATTATCTCTCCAGAAACGCATTTATTTGTCTATTGAACCCTTTGTATTTGTCTGCTTCAGGTTTTGCCTGTTTGGTCTTTTCATAGAAGAGTTAAACCAAATGGCCCTGTAGGATGTGGCTGCATGGTGGCATGGAGCGCAGGTCCAAGAAGGACAGTTCAGTGAAAACATGACTGTGGATTTAATAAGAACGTGCAACATTGTCAGATGTTGCAGTCTTCCAGTGCCGTCTTAACCATGCCTGGCTATCTCAGCATCATAATCAAATATAAGTTGTTTTCCAATGTGCTTACTCCTCTCCTCTTGAATTCTATGAGAGTTTGTTGAGAGTTTTGGTTTGGTGTGCTTGTTTTTATCCTTCAGGGGGAGATGCGAAATTACTTGGACAAAGCCTGTGACCTGCTTCCAAACCCAACCTTGACAGCACAATGTGACGAATTAGTAGATGACTACTTGCCAATCATCTTGGATGTTCTCAAGGCAGAGCTGGTAAACCGGGCTTTTCTTTGTCTTGGATCTTATGTTGGTTCTCCAAAGGAGTAATATGATAGAAACGATTGAAACAAGAAATAATCTTTCTTCCCTTTCTCCTTGAAGTCCTTCCCCCACCTACCCAGTTGAAGGCAGGAGAAAGGTCTTTACCTAAGACTGGCTAGAATGTGGAATTTGCTACCACATGGATAGATGCATTTAAGGAAAAGCCAGATAATTGCTTGAGTAGGGAATAGAATGATATGCTGATAGGATTAGATGAATTAGGGTGGGAGGAGGCTCGTGTGGATCATAAACATAGGCATCGTGTATTTGGGTTGAATGACCTGTTTCTGTGCTGTAACATTCTCTGTAATAGGAGGTGGATCAGACTCACTGTGGTACTTTCCATGATCAATTCTGCTGGCCCTATGTCTCAGCTCACTCATCAATAGTAGGCATCCATGGAACCACATTCCAGAACCTTGAGAGATGACAGGCAAGGGAAGAAAATTGGGGGTTGATTCTTGCATTACTGGGACTCTTGTGAGTTTGAAAATGGTCTAAATTTCACTTTGTCTCCACCTTTGACAGGACAATCCTGAGGTGGTGTGCAGTGCTCTGCGCTTGTGCCAGTCGCTGCAAGAGAATCTTGCTGAGAAAAATATTCTCTCCAATGAGATACCAGAGGTGGACATGTCCAAATTAGTCTCCCCTTTCATTGCCAATGTTCCTCTTCTTCTTTATCCACAGCAGATTACCAAGCCCAAGGTAAGTAGAAACCAGAATGCTGTTGTATTGATATCTTTTTTTAAAAGTTGATACTGTTATGCAGTGATGATTTTGACTGCTGTCTGGTGCCCCTCGCACCTCTATCCATCATCACCTCTTCATCTCTCTTTGAAAGACTTCGGTCAGGCAGCAAATGTGGGGAGAGAATTAACATTTCAAGTTAGTGACGTTTTGTTAAATGATGATTGACCTGAAATACTAACTCTTTTGCTCAGATTTCTAGCTTCAGCAGTATTTTGCCTTCATCTATATCTTTATTTGTTCTTAACTGTGTCCCTCCCTAATGTTAAACAGGCAGATTTCCATTCACCAAAATGAGGAAGCCGATGACTGTCTCTGATCCACAACTGTTTTATTGTCGATTCATAGTTCAGTCCAAATATCAGTTCTCACTCTTCCCTTCTGGACTAACCCTTTGTCCCAAGACAACTCCCCCACTGGGCAAAAACCCAGCCTTTAAATGCAGAGCGATAATGAGCATCACCTGCTCTCTATTAACACTGAAATGAGAGCTGTTTAATTAAAGGGACCAGCATTTTCAATATTATCACCAATTGCTCAGATCTCCCTCCCCATGTGTCAACACATGCCTGCCAAATTCCAATCGTAGTTTAGTCTCTGGCACTTGTTTCCCTGGAGCAGTATATGACCTCCCTATGCTGTGATCTGTTGCCTTGCTCATTGTAGTGTTCATTGCTGCTTCCTAGAAGTCTGTCAAACTCTCATCTTGACATTCACGCGTCTGTCATGTTCTTCAGATTCAACTGTTCGAAATGTCTTTCCTCCAGCGCCCCAGTTCATCGATTCATGCAATTATGCAGCTTAAAAACAAAGCCCTTCAGCTCATTGTGCCAGTGCCAGCTTGTTCAAAGAGCTATCCAATTAGTCCCACTCTCCTACTCCTTCCCCATAGCCCTGTAGGTGTTTATCAGGTGTTTATCAGGTGCTTATCCAATTCCCTTTTGAAAGTTACTGTTGAAATTGCTTCTACCACCATGTCAGATCATAACAAGTTGTTGCTGTCCAACTGCTGCCATCAAAGGTGTTTCCTCCTAGGACATACAGAAGCCCGTTGATATTATGAGCCTGACTATGATCTGTCTCACTAACGTCTCCTTCCTTACAGAGGCAGCTATTTTCTCCCATTTCTCCTTTAAGATCCTAATTATTTGCTGTCCTCCCAACCAAAGCCCTTGGGTTCCTTTCTGAATAAATCTCTATGAATTTTACTTGGTTTCTGCTCTCTTTCCTCCTTTAACCACTACCTGGAGTAAGTATCGGCTTGGCTTAGAGAAGGCAGTCTCACTTCCTGAGTCAAAGTTAATAGTTTAAGTCCCCCTGTCGGATTTGAGCATTTAATGTGGGCTGACGCTTCAATGCAGTATCAAGGGAGTGGTGCAAATTGTTGAAGGATGAGATGTTAAAGGAGGCTCAAGCTGCATGTTCAGGCAGATGTAAAAGATCCCATGCCATTATTCAAAGAGAAGAGAGTTCTCTTGGTGTCCAGGTCAACATGTATCCCTCAACCAAAAGAGTCCTTTTTCTCATTGCTTTTGGTGGGACATAGTTGTGAGCAGGTGAGCTAACATACTAGCCTATGTGACAATGGCAGCACTTCAAAAGTTAATTCATTAGCTGTGAAGTGTCCTGAGTATGTGAAGGGTGCTATATAAATACAAGGGATTGCTTCACAAACTCCCCCAGCCCCATGTACAGGCTACTCGATGACTGTTCAGTACCACATGGCCTCAGTATCTCAAAAAATGCAACCACATTTTCATCTCCTTTCTCATTGATCTCCTATAAGAGGGGTGTCCAACCTTTTCATGTTGGGGGGGCGGGGGCGTGGTGGGCCACAGACAATTTTCATCCTACTTAGTGGACCGGTGAGTAAATTTGGGAAAGATTAAAGGCATTAGAAGTTTATCTTACTATTAATCAATATACCAAGCGTGCATTTTTGTGAGGAAGCTTTAACTGTGAAGACTTGCGTTCTTGCCACGATGTTGAACACTGATTGAATCAATGAGATACCTGGCATTGTTTTTACTTGCACAAGTAGTCATAGAGTCGTACAGCACAGAAACAGGCCCTTCGGCCCACTGCGTCCATGCCGACCATAATGCCTATCTATACTAATCCCACCTGCCTGCATTAATTCCATATCCCTCTATGCCTTGCTCATTCAAGTACCTGTCCAGATGCCTCTTAAATGTCGCTACTGTTCCTGCCTCCACCACCTCCCCTGACAGCTCATTCCAGATACCCACTATTCTTTGTGTGAAAGATTTACCCCTTTGATCCCCTTTAAACCTCCTCCCTCTCACCTTAAATCTATGCCCTCTAGTTTTAGTCACCCCTATCATGGGAAACAGACTCTGGCTATCTGCCCTATCTATGCCTCTCATAATTTTATATACCTCTATCATGTCCCCTCTCAGCCTCCTTCGCTCCAGGGAAAACAGACCCAGCCCATCCAGTCTCTCTTTATAACTCAAGCCCTCCAAACCAGGCAACATCCTTGTGAATCTTTTCTGCACCCTCTCTAGCTTAATCACATCTTTCCTGTAGTGCGGCGAACAGCACTGCACGCAGTACTCCAAATGCGGCCTAACCAACGTTATTTGCAACTGTAACATGACGTCCCAACTCTTGTACTCAGTGCCTCGGCCGATGAAGGCAAGCATGCTATATGCCGCCTTCACCCTGTCTACCTGTGTTGCCACTTTCAGGGAACTATGTACTTGCACTCCAAGGTGTGTCTGCTCAACAATACTCCCCAGGGCCCTGCCATTCACTGTATATGTCCTGCCCTGGTTTAACTTCCCAAAATGCATCACTTCACACTTGTCTGCGTTAAATTCCATTTGCCACTCCCTTGCCCACTTTCCCAGTTGATCGATATCCTGTTGTAACCTTAGATAACCTTCTTCACTGTCTACTATACCACCAATTTTGGTGTCATCTGCAAACTTACTAATCATGCCCCTAACATTCACATCCAAGTCATTAATATACGTGACAAACAGCAGAGGGCCCAGTACCGATCCCTGCGGCACACCACTGGTCACCGGCCTCCAATCTGAAAAACAACCCTCCACTACCACCCTCTGCCTCCAGTCACCAAGCCAATTTTGTATCCAATTGGCTAGCTCACCCTGGATCCCATGTGTTTGAACCTTCTGGACCAGCCTACCATGCGGGACCTTGTCAAAAGCCTTGCTAAAGTCCATGTAGACAACGTCCATCGCCCTGCCCGCGTCAATCCTCTTGGTCACCACCTCAACCAAATTCGTGAGACATGATTTCCCACGCACAAAGCCATGCTGATTATCCCTAATCAGATCATGCCTTTCCAGATGCTGTCTCTCCGAATCCCTTCCAATAACTTTCCCACCACTGATGTAAGGCTCACTGGCCTGTAGTTCCCTGGCTTATCCCTGCTGCCCTTCTTAAATTAAGGCACAGCATTAGCTATGTTCCAGTCTTCCAGTACCTCACCCATGGCTAACGATGATACAAAAATCTCTGCCAGGGCCCCAGCAATCTCCTCCCTTGCTTCCCGTAGCATCCTAGGATACACCTGGTCAGGCGCTAGGGATTTATCCACCTTAATGCGCTTCAAAACCTCCAACACCTCCTCCTTTGTAATCTTGATATGCTCCAGGATATCGGTGTTCCTCCCTTGAACTCACTAGCTTGCATGACCTTCTCCACGGTAAATACGGGCGAGAGATATTCATTTAAGACCTCGCCCGTTTCCCATGGCTCCACACACAGGACTGATCCTTAAGGGGACCTACTCTCTCCCTAGCTACCCTTTTACTCTTGATATACTTATAAAGAAGAATCCTAAAAGATTCTATCTTATCTGCCAGGGAAATCTCGTGGCCCCTTTTCGCCCTCCTAATTTCCTCCTTAAGTGTAGTCCTACATCCCCTATACGCCTCGAGGGACTGACTCGATCCCAGCTGAATATACCTGACGTATGCCTCCTCCTTTGTCCTGACCGCAATGTCCCTCGTCAACCAAAGTTCCCTAAACTTGCCAGCCTTGCCCTTCCATCGAACAGGAGCATGCCGGCCCTGAACTCTTCTATCTTACTTTTAAAAGCCTCCCACTTGCCAGATGTCCCTTTACCTGTAAACAGCCTCCCATTCAACTTTTGAGAGTTCCTGTCTGATGCCATCGAAATTAGCCTTCCCCTAATTTAGGACTTCAACCTGAGGACCAGTCCTATCCTTTTCCATAACTATCTTGAAGCTAATAGTTATGGTCACTGGTCCCAAAGTGCCCCCCACTGACACATCAACCACCTGTCCATCCTCATTTCCTGTGAGGAGTTCGAGTGTCGCCCCTTCTCTAGTAGGGACATCCATATCGCCATTGTGTGCAGTTTTGGTCTCCTTATCTGAGGAAGGATGTTTTTTGCTATAGAGGGAATGCAGCAAAGGTTTACCAGACTGATTCCTGGGATGGCGGGACTGACGTATGAGGAGAGATTGAGTCGGTTAGGATTATATTCGCTGGAGTTCAGAAGAGTGAGGGGGGATCTCATAGAAACCTATAATATTCTAACAGGACTTGACAGGGTAGATGCAGGAAGGATGTTCCCGATGGTGGAGGAGTCCAGAACCAGGGTTCATAGTCTAAGGATACGGGGTAAACCTTTCAGGACTGAGATCAGGAGAAATTACTTCACCCAGAGAGTGGTGAGCCTGTGGAATTCGCTACCACAGAAAGCAGTTGAGGCCAAAACATTGTATGTTTTCAAGAAGGAGTTTGATCCCTTTAGACCCAAAAGCTATATCTAAGGGTATGGGGCGAAAGCGGGAACAGGTTACTGAGTTGGATGATCAGCCATGATCATAATGAATGGTGGAGCAGGCTCGAAGGGCCGAATGGCCAACTCCTCCTATTTTCTATGTTTCTATGGATGCCCAGTTTTGCGTTGCTAGATCGCTTCAAAATCTATCCCATTTAGCACAGTGCTAGTGCCACACAACATGATTGAGAGTACCCTCAATGTTAAGACAGGATTTTGTCTTCACAAGGACTGTGCGGTAGTCAGTCCTACCAATACTGTCATGGACAGATGCATCAGCGGCAGACAGATTAGTGAGGATGAGGTCAAGTATATTTTTCCCTCTTGGTTTCCTCACCACCGGCTGCAGACCCAATGTAGCAGCTATGTCCTTTAGGGCTTGGCCGGCTGTGGTACTACTGAGCCAGTCTTGGTGATGGACGTTGAAGTCCCCCCCCCCCCCCCCCCACCTCCAGAGTGCATTCTGCGCCTTTGCCACCTTCGGTGCTTCCTCCAAGTGGTGATCAACATGGAGAAGCAGTGATTCAATAGCTGAGGAAGGGCGGTAGGTGATAAACAGCAGGAGGTTTCCTTGCCCATGTTTGACCTGATGCCATGAGGACTACCAAGACAGCTCCGCCCCACCCCCGGACTGTATATCACTGTGCCGCCACCTCTGCTGGGTCTGTCCTGCCAATGGGACAGGACAGACCCAGGAATGGTGATGGCGGTGTCTGGTAGGAAGGAGGACTTTGCAGAGTCGACAGGGCTGGGTTTGTCATTGTCGCTCTGGTGCCTAGGTCGATGTCGGGTGGTCCGTCCAGTTTCTTCCTGTTTGATTGACTTTGTAGCGGTTAGATACAACTGAGTGGCTTGCTTGGCCGTTACAGAGGGCATTTAAGAGTCAACCACACTGCTGTGGGCCTAGAGTCACCTGTAGATCAGACCAGGTAAGGACAGCAGATTTCCTTCCCGAAAAGGAATTAGTGAACCAGATGGGTTTTTACAACAGTCGACAATGGTTTCATGGCCATCATTAAACTTGCTTTTAATTCCAGATTTGTTAATTGCATTCAAATTCCACCTTCAGCCGTGGTGGGATTCGAACCCATGTCCCTGGAGCAATACCCTGGGTCTCTGGGTTACTAGTCCTGTGACAATAGCACTATGCCACCGCCTGCTCATAGTGTTGAATGGTTCATGAGAAGGGGAGGGGTGCGAGGGGAGGAGGGAGAGCGAGGGGGATGAAAGTGGGATGGAAACTTTGAAGAGGGAGAATGAGCCCAATCAAAGGTGAGCAATGGTCATTCTAAGATGCATATGTGAGGATCCACACAGCATTCTAGAATGTACTGTACATTGAAGTAAACAGGCGGCTCTCAGCTTCATGAAATGTAAGTGATTTTTGAAATGCCCCAAGTTGGCCATGGACAAAAAAGTAATGTTCAGTGTTTGTAGGCCACCCAGCAGAAAGAAAATTTAGAGGAAACAATCCATCCAATCATTTCCATCCATACTAGTTTTAGCTTATCTGGTTTCATGTGTTCATTTGTCTTTGTGCACGTCTCTAGAGGGCTCCTTGTCTCTGCTGCTCTTATTGTGATACAACATTTACTTGTTATATTTCTTAGCTTATTTAATCGATCCTTTCCAGGAAATGATTAGCATCAATGTGGCTTACAAATTTCCGTTACTTGTCTGTTACAAGCAATGACCTGTTTGAACAGAGGTCCATACAGTTTACATTTTAAAACATTATTTATTTATTTAGAGATACAGCACTGAAACAGGCCCTTTGGCCCACCTGGTCTGTGCCGACCAACAACCACCCATTTATACCAACCCTACATTAACCCCATATTCTCTACCACATCCCCACCATTCTCCTACCACCTACCTACACTAGGGGCAATTTACAATGGGCACTTTACCTATCAACCTGCAAGTCTTTGGCTGTGGGAGGAAACCAGAGCACCCGGCGGAAACCCACGTGGTCACAGGAAGAACTTGCAAACTCCACACAGGCAGTACCCAAAATTGAACCCGGGTCCCTGGAGCTGTGAGGCTGCAGTGCTAACCACTGCGCCGCCCATAAATGCCTGGTTACATAGAATTAGAGTCAATAGCCCTTGTCTGATTGAACCCAATTAAGATCAGGATTGTGCAGAAATGCTGATTGCTATATTACCAAAGAATTCTGTGAAATAAGACAAACGCTAGTAAATGAATAGAAGGATTATTTGTTAGGTTATCATGGATTGATTTACTTACAGCTGTCATTGCTCCATTTTTGAGGGGGGGGGGGTGGGAACGTACCCTGATCCCACTTTTTAATTCCCACCCTATGTCCAACCTGCCATTTAGAGCAAAGGTTCTTGGAGGTGAAACTATGCACATGCCTCTGTTTAAATCTCTGCAAATAATTTTTTCACTGCTTATCATATGAGTCCACAAAGTTACCAATGATGTCTTGTTACTGCTGCCATGGATAATTACCCCTAACCTCATTGCTTGTCAGCTATTTTAATCTTCTCATCAGCTCTGCTCTACAGTTCATCTCTATGGTAGCATTCTTTTCTGGTTCCATTGCTACCCCTGCCAATGCAGGCACTTCATGTCTTCTATTTCTTCTTCCTCTTTCTTTTTCTCTCACTATTTCTTTTTTATGCCACAATTGGTCATCCAGGGATTGGTTGAAGTTGACAGAAAAGTAACACAATAATTTGCTATCCAGCTGAAATTAAATTCCGTTATTTTCTAGAACATCCTAAAGGAACACTGAGAAGTTTTATAAAAGAAAAGTGTTTTTAATCTCTTCTGTGGCAGACTGTTCAGCTCTGGATATTCTTCTGGCAGAAATTGGAGATCAGCAGTTGTAACAGATTACACAAACCTTTCGCTCCCTTCTTCGGGTTATGACCGGGTGAGGAAGGGGTCTCAGGCTTCCCTCTTGCCCCTTTCCTAGTTTGGCCGTAACAGGGTTTGTCTTTTTAAACGTGTTTTTAGCTTAACACCTCAGTGAGTTCTTGCTCACTGCTCTCTAAGTGTAATTGCAAATGAACTAATCAGACAGGTTTTCTTAGGTTTAAACAAGAAAGATGTAAATTTATTAGCCTTATCACTCTAACTTGATTAAAATTACTAAAATACGCGACACAACCATGCTAGCATGCATTCGAGATAAACACACGCAGATAGATCAAGAGGGGAAGAAAGAATTGGAGGGGGGGGGGCGGAGAATGATTGAAGTAGGGTTGGCAATAAAGGGAATTCAGTTGCTGTCTTTTATTTTTGCCGTAAAGTCCTTGGATGAAGTTGAGGTCTTGGAGTTCTCGCTGGGGCCCAGTGCACACTTTCTTCTCTGCTACCAGAAGGCTGAAGAGTGTTCTGTCTTGAGGCTTAAGCTACTACCGTAGATCCCTGGGACTTTGCTTCAGAGAGAGCAGAGACCTTCCTCCTTGGTTCTGAGCTTGCAGTCTGTTACCTTTCTGTGAGGCATAATTCAAATAGTCCCCAGTCTGGCCAGCCGGCAAGTAATGTGGTTATCTTTGTTTGAAATAGCAACTTCTCAGAGGGTTGCTGGACTTCAGTCTTCCGGACACTCGGTAGGGGGGCGGAGGTTTGTCTCTTACAATTTCAGTGGCTCTCAATGTCTTTTTATCATCACTATTGACAAAGCCCATCTCGCTAATTGAATCAGGGCACACTGCCATTGTGTCTCTATGCAACTGTGTCTCAGAATGCAAGTACGCAACCAGGTTTTCAGCTGGTTAGCTGTGTTGGTTTTTTAAGCAAGTTATGTGCAATGTCCAGTAAAAAGGTTCAAGTAGTGTTTTATATGAGTAAATTAATATGTTTCCATTTGGCAGATGTGGTTTCCGTCACATTGAGGTGAGTGGCTTGGTGATGGCCACCTAATTCTTATCCATTTGTTTCAGAGCAATGACGCTGTGTGTCTGGACTGCACCCAGTTCGTAACTGGTATTCAGATTGCTGTTAAAGAGAAGGCCGTCGTCGTGGATGAACTCATTGCTCAGTTAAAGCAGCAGTGTAATCTGGGACCCGGCTTAACAGAACTGGTGAGTAGTATTGGGTGTGTGTCACACAGCCAGTGCATGTTAGGACATGAGTAGCAGAATTTTGGTTGGTCTCAAGTTTATAGAGGGTAGAAATTGGGAGGCCAGCCAGGAATGCATTGAAATAGTCAAATCTAGAGGAACAAATACTTGGGTACGGATTCAATAGCAAAAGAGCTGAGGCAGTGGCAGAGTTGGGCGATGTTACAGAGGTAGAAATGGGCGGTCTTAGTGATGGCGCATATATGCTTATCTTGGAGTCAAATATGACGTCAGGGTTGCAAACAATCCAGTTCAGCCTCCGACAGTTGGCAGGGAGAGAGATGGAGTCGGGAGCAAGGGAACAGAGTTTGTGGCGGGGACCAGTCAAATGGCTTCGGTCTTTCCAATATTTAAGTGGAGGAAAATTTTGCTTATCCAGCACTTGAAGTCAAAAAAGCTGTGTGACTATTTTAGAGACAGTACAAGGGTCAAGAGATAAAAACAAGAAATGCTGGAAATACTCAGCAGGTCTGGCAGCATCTGTGGAGAGAGAAGCAGAGTTAACATTTCAGGTCAGTGACCCTTCAAGGGTCAAGAGAAGTGGTTGAAGTAGAGCTGAGTGTTGTCAGTGTACAAGTGGAAACTAATGCTGTGTTTTCAGTTGATGTCACTGAGGGGCAGCATGTAGATGAGAAATAGATGGGGGCTGAGGATAGATCATTGAGAGATACCAGACATAATGATATGGGAGTGGAAAGAGAAGTCATTGATGATGATTCTCTGGCTGTGATTAGATAGATAAGACTGGATCCAGGCAAATGCAGTCCCACCCAGGCCAGATGACAGTGGAGAGCCATTGAAGGCGTAGTCAGCCGTGTCAAAGGCTGCAAACGGGTCAAGAAGGATAAAGACAGATAGTTTACCTTTGTCACAGTCTCTGTCATTTGTGACTTTGTAAGAGCGGTTTCAGTACATTAGCAGAGGTGAAAACCTGATTGGAGGAATTCAAACATGGATTTCTGAGAAAGGTGGACACGGTTGGGTAGAGATGGGACTGTAGTTTTCAAGGATGATTTTTTTGAGGAGAGGGATGATGATGCAGATTTAAAGGAGAGAAGGGCAACACTTGAAGAAAATCATTAACAATATCAGCCGACATGAGAGCCAGGAGCAGAAGTTGGATGATCAGTTTAGTGGTTGAAGGAGCAGGAGGTGGGTCTCATGGGCAAGATGAGCTTGGAGAGAACATGAGGTGAGATAAGAGAGAAATAAAAAGATACAAGTTCAGACTAGATGAATGGGAGAGCCTTAGAGGAAATTAAGCCCTGTGGGCAAAGGGAAGAGACATAGGCAGATGATTTTAGTGACAAAGAAATCCATGAGCTCCTTGCATTTGTTGGAGGTGAGGATGGAGGAGACTGGGAGAGGAGTTTAAGGAGATAGCTTGCAGTAGAGAAAAGAAGCCAGGCATTATCTTTGCATTCCAAGATGATCCTGGAATAGTGAGCAGTTTTGGCGGATGAAAGCGGGAAGGATGTTCCCGATAGTGGGGGAGTCCAGAACCAGGGGTCATAGTCTAAGGATATGGGGTAAACCATTCAGGACTGAGATGAGAAATTTCTTCACCTAGAGAGTGCTGAGCCTGTGGAATTCACTACCACAGAAAGCAGTTGAGGCCAAAACATTGTATGTTTTCAAGAAGGAGTTTGATATAGCTCTTGGCTCTAAAGGGATCAAAGGATACGGGGCGAAAGCGGGAACAGGCTACTGAGTTGGGTGATCAGCCATGATCATAATGAATGGCCTGCTCCTGCTTCTATTTTCTATGTTTCCATAGTGCTTTCTGTGATCCAGCCAAATCTGATGGTGACTGGCTAAACCAGTTTTTTTTTTAAAAAGAGATACAGCACTGAAACAGGCCCTTTGGCCCACCGAGTCTGTGCCGACCATCAACCACCCATTTATACTAATCCTACACTAATTCCATATTCCTACCACATCCCCACCTGTCCCTATATTTCCCTACCACCTACCTATACTAGGGGCAATTGCTAATGGCCAATTTACCTATCAACCTGCAAGTCTTTGGCATGTGGGAGGAAACCGGAGCACCCGGAGGAAACCCACGCAGACACAGGGAGAACTTGCAAACTCCACACATGCAGTACCCAGAATTGAACCTGGGTCGCTGGAGCTGTGAGGCTGCGGTGCTAACCACTGTGCCACTGGGTCCACTATATCCATTCAAGTCTCTTGGTCTTAAAGGAACGGAGCTGCGGAGCGTATAGGGTGAACAGTCAGGATAAGAGTGAGTGGTAATTTTAATGGGGGTGAGGGCATCAAAGATGGAGGTGAGGGTGTGGCTGCACAGATCAATAGCTACAGATGTGTCAAGGTGAACAGAGGGTCAAAGACCAAGTAATTGGGACTTTTGAAAGTGCAGTTGTGGCGGGGCGAACTTTTTCCAGGGACGGACACAGAAGGAAGAAGGGTTGGGAGGGAGAATGGTTTAGTTTAGAGATACAGCACTGAAACAGGCCCTTCGGCCCACCGAGTCTGTGCCGACCATCAACCACCCATTTATACTAATCCTACACTAATCCCATATTCCTACAACATCCCCACCTGTCCCTATATTTCCCTACCACCTACCTATACTAGTGGCAATTTATAATGGCCAATTTACCTACCAACCTGCAAGTCTTTTGGCTTGTGGGAGGAAACCGGAGCACCCGGAGAAAACCCACGCAGACACAGGGAGAACTTGCAAACTCCGCACAAGCAGTACCCAGAATTGAACCCGGGTCGCTGGAGCTGTGAGGCTGCGGTGCTAACCACTGCGCCACTGTGCCACCCTCACCATGAGAATGGTGATGTGGGTGAAGAGTGATGGCCATATCTGTGACTCACAAGATGTGAGTAGCAGTATCACGTGAGATGGTAACGTCAAGGGGGTGGCTGTGAATGAGTTAGTAAGTTTATATGGAGGGAGAGATTGAAGGGCGGCAAGGAGACAGTGAACTCAGGAGAGAGAGCATGATGAATTGAGATGGAGGTTTAAATCACCGAAGATGCGAAGTTGCTCAGTGTAGAGGCTGAGGGTAGAAAGCAGTGAAGGTGAAGAGAAGAAGGATGGGCAGCAGAGACTGAGGATTTTAAATGAGAGGTGAGAGGGGTGGAACAAGGTGAGATGCTCAAAGGAGGAGAAGGTTCCAAAGGAGCAGGGGATCAGATCAGAATGTGATTTGGTGGTAAGAGCCCATCACCACTGAGACTGTCTGGGCAGGGCCCAAACTGATGAAGCTGCAGACTGACAAATCCCTGGGTCCTGATGGGCTTCATCCTAGGGTCTTAAAGGAGGTGGCTAATGAGATTATAGAAGTGTTGATGTTAATTTTTCAAAATTCACTAGATTCTGGAAAGGTTCCATCAGACTGGAAAGTAGCAAGTATAACTCCTTTATTCAAGAAGGGGGTGAGGCAGAAAACAGGTAACTGTAGGCCTGTTAGCTTGATATCTCTTGTGGGGAATCGATCATTATGGAGGCTGTAGCTGAGCACTTAGAAAAATTCAAGGTAATTGGGAATAGCATGGTTTTGTGAAAGGGAAATTATGTTTAACCAATTTATTGGAGTTCTTTGAAGGAGTTAATGTGCGCTGTGGATAAAGGGGAGCCCGTTGATGTACTGTACTTGGATTTCCAGAAGGCATTTGACAAGATGCCACATAAAAGGTTACTGTGCAAAGTAGGAGCTCATGGTGTAGGGGGTAACGTATTAGCAAGGATAGAAGGTTGGCTAGCTGGCAGAAAACAGGGTATGCATAAATGGGTCCTTTTCTGATTGGCAGGATGTGACAAATGGAGTCCCGCAGGGGTCTGTGCTGGGGCCTTAACTTTTTACAGTTTATATCAATGACTTAGATGAGGGGAGCGATGGCATGATAGCTAAATTTGCAGATGACACAAAGATAGGTAGGAAAGTATCTTGTGAAGAGAACATTAGCTTGCAGACCTATATAGATAGGTTGTGTGAGTGGGCAATAATCTGGCAGATAAAGTATAATGTGGGAAAATGTGAAGTTGTTCACTTTGACAGAATAAAAAAGCAGAGTATTACTTAAACGGAGAAAGACTGCAGAATTCCGAGGTGTAGAGGGATCTAGGTGTTCTCGTGCATGAGTCACAAAAAGATAGTATGCAGGTACAGCAAGTTATAAAGATCACTATTGGAATGCTATCCTTTATTACAACAGGAATTGAAAATAAAAGTAAGGATGTTATGCTTCAGTTATACAGGGCATTGAGACCACATCTCGAATGCTGAGTACAGTTTTTTGCTCTCATTTAAGGATGTAAATGCGTTGGAGGCGGTTCAAAGGAGGTTTATTAGATTGATACCTGGAATGAGCACGTTGTCTTATGAGGAAAGGTTGGACAGACTGGGCTTGTTTTCACTGGAGTTTAGAAGAGTGAGGGGAGATTTGATTCAAGTAGACAAGATTCTGACGGTCTTGACGAGGTTGGTGTGGAAAGGATGTTCCTTCTTGTGGGTGAGTCCAGAACTAGGGGGCACTGTTTTAAAATTAGGAGTCAGCCTTTTAGGACCGAGAGGAGGAGAAATTTTCTCTGAGGGTTGTGCGACTTTGGAATTCCCTGCCTCAGAAGGTGGTGGAATATTTTTAAGGCGGAGGTAGATAAATTCTTGTTAGGCTAGGGAATCAGAGATTATCAGGGGTAGATGGGAGTGTGGAATTCGAGACCAAAACAGATCAGCCATGATCTTATTGAATAGCGGAGTAGGTGCGAGGGGCCAAATGGCCTATTTCTCCTAATTCGTATGGTCATATGGTAGGGCAGGTGATGAAAGACATAGCCAGATGGAGAGGCTTCATTTAGGGGGAAGGTGTCATCACTGCTCAGCCAGGTTTCCATCAAGTCCATGATGTTGACGCAATCATCCACAATGAGCTCATTAATGGCAAGACAAGCAGACATTCTGGAGGGAGTTGCAGAGAGGGACCGTGAGAGCTGGTCCACAGAGTCAGCTTTGGGAGGGGTGAGGTGGCCAGGGAGAAGGCTGGAAAGATCAGCCCCAACAGGCGTGTCAATCACCAATGGACATGAGGGAGCAATGTCAGTGTGTCTGCTTCCCCCTCTTTGTGGGGTGTACTTGACCTCTTGGCACTATGGCGGTGGTGCAGTTGTTCATGAGTGTGGATATGAATTTTCATTGGGCAACATTATGTAATCATGCCTTGTAAACAGTTCAGTAGTTCAGATTTACGATTTCCCAAATTATCACGATATAGGGTGGCGCAGTGGTTAGCACCGCAGCCTCACAGCTCCAGCGACCCGGGTTCAGTTCTGGGTGCTGCCTGTGTGGAGTTTGCACGTTCTCCCTGTGACCGTGTGGGTTTCCGCCGGGTGCTTCGGTTTCCTCCCACAGCCAAAGACTTGCAAAGAGACGTTTAAGAGGCATCTTGACAAATACATGAATAGGATGAGAATAGAGGGATACGGACCCCGGAAGTGCAGAAGGTTTTAGTTTAGGC
This sequence comes from Heterodontus francisci, assembly GCF_036365525.1. Classification (NCBI taxonomy): domain Eukaryota; kingdom Metazoa; phylum Chordata; class Chondrichthyes; order Heterodontiformes; family Heterodontidae; genus Heterodontus; species Heterodontus francisci. The sequence goes on along the minus strand of NC_090412.1, from coordinate 29,658,062 downwards.
AGGCATCAAGATCGGCGCAGGTTTGGAGGGCCGAATGGCCTGTTCCTGTGTTGTACTGTTCTTTGTTCTTTGGTTGATAGGTAAATTAGAACATAGAACAGTACAGCACAATACAGACCCTTCGGCCCACGATGTTGTGCTGAACCTTTAACCTATTCTAAGATCAAACTAACTACCTACCCTTCATTCTACTATCATCCATGTCGCTTAAATATCCAAGAGTCGCTTAAATGTCCCTAATGTATCTGCTACTGTTGTAACTTGCCCGTATAGTAGGTAGGTGGTAGGAGAATTGAGGGAAGGTGGGGATGTGGTAGGGAATATGGGATTAATGTCGGATTAGTATAAATGGGTGGTTGATGGTCGGCACAGACTCGGTGGGCCAAAGGGTTTGTTTCAGTGCTGTATGACTCTATGATTTGTGAGCATTAAGCTTGTTTCTGGTTTAATTTTTACATTTCAGATATTTGGGTTTGGCAGTCAGGATTATGTGGCACCTCGGTTTTCGTCCTAGTGGACAGAGGATGCCAGCTGTCACCAACGATTCCAACCGAACGTGTTTGTGTTTTGGACTGAAGCAGCCAGTTTGCCAAGGAGAAGTTTCAAGGCCATCAAATGAAAGTTGCAGTTTGATCTCATTCCCCAGTGGATATTTCCATAAATGCTGACAAAGACTGCCCCTTCCATCAGTGGCTCTGTAATTTTCACTCTTAATCTCTGTTTCCTTTTTGTAACCAGGTGCAGTGTTGCCATATCCAATCACCCTTGTCTCTTCACCCAGTGATTTGTGTACAAGTAGTGATTAAAATGCTGTGCAACAATGTCCAAATGTGTATTAACAGGCATTTACTTGTCATTTCAGTGTGAGAAGTACATTGCTCTGCATGGACCGCAGGTGGCTGAGGTATTGATGCAGACCGTGAGTATTTGAACAATCCTTGTACAAACATAACATTTAAATTACAGAATTGCACTTTCTGACTGGCTTCCTAATCATCCTGCCCTTCTCTATTCTGGGATGTGGTTGGGGGAGTAATCTGGAGATTATTGCCCTAAAGTCCTGCTCCTCAGCCTACCTCATCTCCTAATTCAGTGCAAGCTTAAGGAATAGCACCTCATCTTTCTGTTAGGTACTTTTCAGCCCTCTGGCCTTAACATTGACTTTAACAGCTTCAGACCATAACTATAGCTCCCATTTTCTCTAATGGTTGATGTTGGCAATATAGAGTGGGTACGTGAACATTTCTAGGATGGGGGAACTCGAGAGGGGAGTGCGTTGGTGCATGAGATCCGCTTTGGAACACCATACGACAGAGTGGTCTTGCTTTTTGCCTCTTCTACCAGACTTCAGGCGATTTGATGGGCCTGTCTCAGGTCTTGACCCTCCTACAAGGAGCCAATGTTTTCAGAGAGGGAAAGTTTGCTACCTTGAGCACTCTGTCTGGAGTTTTCCTGTATATGGTTGAAGTATGTACCAGAGCAAAATAAAGTGGCTTTATTGAATGTTTTAAAATGACTCCCAAGCGCTGTGATTCTTGCTAGTTAATCACGCGACACTAAAAAGTCCCTGTAGGAGTCTGCTACAGGCTCTCTGGTTAGTGAATCGAACACTGCTGCTGATGAAGTCAAGTAAGCTTATCACAGAAGTGTACCCTATTTTAGAAACCACTTCCAAAATAAATTGATAAAATTCCATGAATTCTATTTTGGAATGCCATCAGGAAATATTAAGGACAGTTAGGCAGTGGGTTAGATGTGTAGCTAGAGTGGAATAATGCACATTCACAATCTGATAGCTTGCTGAGTGTTGTAAAAAGGCTGAATGTTTGATACTGAAAGCTAACTTTCTCAATGATGGATTGCCAAAGCAATGTTGGTTTTATTAACTCGAACTGCCAGCAGTTGATGGCTTCTCTTCAGAATCACAGAATCATACAGTGCAGAAGAGGCCCTTCGGCCCTTCGAGTCTCCACCAACAAAGAACAAAGAAAATTACAGCACAGGAACAGGCCCTTCGGCCCGCCAAGCCTACGCCGCTCCAAATCCTCCCTCTAAACCTGTCGCCTATTTTCTAAGGGTCTGTATCTCTTTACTTACTGCCCATTCATGTATCTGTCTAGATACATCTTAAAAGACGCTATCGTGCCTGCGTCTACCACCTCCGCTGGCAATGCGTTCCATGCACCCACCACCCTCTGCGTAAAGAACTTTCCACGCATATCCCCCCTAAACTTTTCCCCTTTCACTTTGAACTCGTGTCCCCTTGTAATTGAATCCCCCACTCTGGGGGAAAAAGCTTCTTGCTATCCACCCTGTCTATACCTCTCATGATTTTGTACACCTCAATCAGGTCCCCCCTCAACCTCCGTCTTTCTAATGAAAATAATCCTAATCTACTCAACCTCTCTTCATAGCTAGCGCCCTCCATACCAGGCAACATCCTGGTGAACCTCCTCTGCACCCTCTCCAAAGCATCCACATCCTTTTGGTAATGTGGCGACCAGAACTGCACGCAGTATTCCAAATGTGGCCGAACCAAAGTCCGATACAACTGTAACATGACCTGCCAACTCTTGTACTCAATACCCCGTCCGATGAAGGAAAGCATGCCGTATGCCTTCTTTACCACTCTATTGACCTGCGTTGCCACCTTCAGGGAACAATGGACCTGAACACCCAAATCTCTCTGTACATCAATTTTCCCCAGGACTTTTCCATTTACTGTATAGTTCACTCTTGAATTGGATCTTCCAAAATGCATCACCTCGCATTTGCCCTGATTAAACTCCATCTGCCATTTCTCTGCCCAACTCTCCAGTCTATCTATATTCTGCTGTATTCTCTGACAATCCCCTTCACTATCTGCTACTCCACCAATCTTAGTGTCGTCTGCAAACTTGCTAATCAGACCACCTATACTTTCCTCCAAATCATTTATGTATATCACAAACAACAGTGGTCCCAGCACGGATCCCTGTGGAACACCACTGGTCACACGTCTCCATTTTGAGAAACTCCCTTCCACTGCTACTCTCTGTCTCCTGTTGCCCAGCCAGTTCTTTATCCATCTAGCTAGTACACCTTGGACCCCATGCGCCTTCACTTTCTCCATCAGCCTACCATGGGGAACCTTATCAAACGCCTTACTGAAGTCCATGTATACGACATCGACAGCCCTTCCCTCATCAATCAACTTTGTCACTTCCTCAAAGAATTCTATTAAGTTGGTAAGACATGACCTTCCCTGCACAAAACCATGTTGCCAATCACTGATGAGCCCATTTTCTTCCAAATGGGAATAGATCCTATCCCTCAGTAGCTTCTCCAGCAGCTTCCCTACCACTGACGTCAGGCTCACCGGTCTATAATTACCTGGATTATCCCTGCTACCCTTCTTAAACAAGGGGACAACATTAGCAATTCTCCAGTCCTCCGGGACCTTACCCGTGTTTTATTATGCATTAAAGACACCTGACCTGTCTACCTAATCCCATTTGCCAGCACTTGGCCCATAGCCTTGAATGTTATGACATGCTAAGTGCTCATCCAGGTACTTTATAAAGGATGTGAGGCAACCTGCCTCTGGCACCCTGCCAGGCAGTGCATTCCAGACGGTCACCACCCTCTGGATAAAACAGTTCTTCCTCAAATCCCCCTTAAACCTCCTGCCCCTCACCTTAAACTTGTGTCCCCTCGTAACTGACCCTTCAACTAAGGGGAACAGCTGCTCCCTATCCACCCTGTCCATGCCCCTCATAATCTTGTACACCTCGATCAGGTCACCCCTCAGTCTTCTCTGCTCCAGCGAAAACAACCCAAGCCTATCCAACCTCTCTTCATAGCTTAAATGTTCCAACCCAGGCAACATCCTGGTGAATCGCCTCTGCACCCCCTCCAATGCAATCGCATCCTTCCTATAATGTGGCGACCAGAATTGCACACAGTACTCCAGCTGTGGCCTTACCAAAGTTCTGTACAACTCCAACATGACCTCCCTGCTTTTGTATTCTGTGCCTTGACTGATAAAGGCAAGTGTCCCATATGCCTTTTTCACCACCCTATTAACCTGCCCTTCTACCTTCGTAATTACAAACTGCTGGCTGGTCAAACAATATCGACTAAATTCCAAGTGAAAGCTCTGTCAATTCTGACACCATCCTCTACAGTGCCTGGAATGTGTTTTGGTGGCTAGGCCTCCAAATGGGCCTTGCTAGCTAATGCTAGACTACTTTCCGATACCTTTAGCAGTGATGTCAGAGCAACTTGAGAGAGTGCAGAAACTGCACGTTAGGGTGATATATTGGAACGTTACCCTTTCACCTCTGGAGCCTATTTGATTGCGGCTGAGCGAGGGAATCATTTCCCCCTGTCCATTCTGCTGAGAGCTGAAACTTCACTGGTTACAGTTCCAAGGGTAGTGATTCCCCTCACATTCCAGGGCTATAATTCATGTTTAACCTTATAGTCACAATGCAAATTAAATTTGCTGCAGTTGTTCAGTCCAATTAACTGAAATTGGATTTATTGCTGTGATTGGAAGACTTCCTGATCTAGCTTCTTCTAACAAGTGGATATTTTAATGTAAGTATAGATGCCAAGTTATTAAGCTGCACAGCCAATAGAAGCCAGGCCAAATTTTGTTCATACCCGATATTAACACAAGTATGCTCCCCTGCCTGGAGCCTGCATGCATGCTCATTCCAGCCTGGGTCTCTGAATAGTGATTAGAAGGAATAATAATCGCACTAAGATAAAGAATAATAACCCGTCTAAGAGCGAAGTCCAAAGTACGGAAAGTCCTCATCAGGGAACTCCTCTTTGCTGACGATGCTGCTTTAACATCTCACACTGAAGAGTGCCTGCAGAGTCTCATCGACAGGTTTGCGGCTGCCTGCAATGAATTTGGCCTAACCGTCAGCCTCAAGAAAACGAACATCATGGGGCAGGACGTCAGAAATGCTCCATCCATCAATATTGGCGACCACGCTCTGGAGGTGGTTCAAGAGTTCACCTACCTAGGCTCAACTATCACCAGTAACCTGTCTCTAGATGCAGAAATCAACAAGCGCATGGGAAAGGCTTCCACTGCTATGTCCAGACTGGCCAACAGAGTGTGGGAAAATGGCGCACTGACACTGAACACAAAAGTCCGAGTGTATCAGGCCTGTGTCCTCAGTACCTTGCTCTATGGCAGCGAGGCCTGGACAACGTATGTCAGCCAAGAGCGACGTCTCAATTCATTCCATCTTCGCTGCCTCTGGAGAATACTTGGCATCAGGTGGCAGGACCGTATCTCCAACACAGAAGTCCTCGAGGCGGCCAACATCCCCAGCATATACACACTACTGAGTCAGCGGCGCTTGAGGTAGCTTGGCCATGTGAGCCGCATGGAAGATGGCAGGATCCCCAAAGACACATTGTACAGCGAGCTCGCCACTGGTATCAGACACACCAGCCGTCCATGTCTCTGCTTTAAAGACGTCTGCAAACTCGACATGAAGTCCAGTGAAATTGATCACAGGTCGTGGGAGTCAGTTGCCAGCGTTCGCCAGAGCTGGCGGGCAGCCATAAAGATGGGGCTAAAGTGTGGCGAGTCGAAGAGACTTAGTAGTTGGCAGGAAAAAAGACAGAGGCGCAAGGGGAGAGCCAACTGTAACAGCCCCGACAAACAAATTTCTCTGCAGCACCTGTGGAAGAGCCTGTCACTCTAGAATTGGCCTTTATAGCCACTCCAGGTGCTGCTTCACAAACCACTGACCACCTCCGGGCGCTTATCCATTGTCTCTCAAGATAAGGAGGCCAAAGAAGCAGCTGCACAGCCAATAGAAGCCAGGCCAAATTTTGTTCATACCCGATATTAACACAAGTATGCTCCCCTGCCTGGAGCCTGCATGCATGCACATTCCAGCCTGGGTCTCTGAATAGTGATTAGAAGGAATAATAATCGCATTTTTTCCTCTTTTGTCCAGTCACAGAGGCCAGTTATAGCCCTTATACTCCCCTGGCTGCAATCAGGCAACTTATTACCATCTTGGGATATTTCCTGGTCTCAGTGGGCCCTGAGGGTCAGTGTAACAGCCCATAATACCCACTGGGTCTCAACTGACAGCCCAGCTGGGCAAAGATGTTGAAAGTTGAGCCAGAAAGTGTCACATTTAGCGCAGTCTGTATAAAGTTAGCTGGTCACCAAAAAGAACTGTTACCTGAAGTCAAGTTTAAAACATGTAGCCAAATATAAAAAGACTGACAGCCCATTGTTCCTGGTTATGGCCTCGCATTGCCCTGCCTCTGCCCCTGCTTCTGTCCAATATTCACTTTGATTTGCACTGCTGGTGAATTTAGCTGACAACTGCATCATGCAGGGATTAAAACTGTACCTTGGTTGCCAGTGGCTGCAACACACCCAAGACTGTCCTCTGTTTTTATTAAATAGTACTTGTTACGACTTTTGCTGTTTTCATATGGAATTTTTTTGATTAAGGAATTGTACTTTAATTCCTCTTATTTTTAGGATGCAAAAGAGATCTGTACAGTAAACGGATTCTGCCAGAGACCAGCCACTGTGCCACTGCAGCTCCTCCAGAAAGCCATTGTAAACCCCATCCAGGTACAGTAAAGTGCCATTCCTGTGTTCAGGAGTCTGGGAAGTGTCTGTGGATAATTTCCTCCATATCAGGTTTTAGCTGCTTGTCCTCTGAAGCTGGGGTATAGGGCATGTGGTCATAAAATAGAGGCATAGAGTACAAAAGCAAAGAAGTTATAAATCACTGGTTTGACCTCATTTCTGGAGGGGGCAAGTTCCACATCCTAACCGCTCTGGGTAAAGAAGTTTCTCCTGAATCCGCTATTGGATTTATTAGTGACTGTTATATTTATGACACTTAGTTTTTTTACTCCACCACGTGGAGATATTATCTCTCTACCCTATCAAACCCCTTCATAATTTAAGACCTCTATTAGGTCAGTCCTCAACCTTCTCCCCTCTAGAGAAAAAAGGCCCAGCCTGATCAATCTTTCCTGATATTTAAAATCTCTCCGTTCTGGTATCATCCTTGGAAAGAATTTCCAAAATCATATCAGGGATGGAGGACTTCAGTTATCTGGAGAAGTTTAGTTTAGTTTAGAGATACAGCACTGAAACAGGCCCTTCGGCCCACCGAGTCTGTGCCGACCATCAAACACCCATTTATACTAACCCTACACTACTTCCATATTCCTACCACATCCCCACCTGTCCCTATATCTCCCTACCACCTACCTATACTAGGGGAAATTTATAATGGCCAATTTACCTATCAACTTACAAGTCTTTGGCATGTGGGAGGAAACCGGAGCACCCGGAGGAAACCCACGCAGACACAGGGAGAACTTGCAAACTCCGCACAGGCAGTACCCAGAATTGAACCCAGGTCGCTGGAGCTGTGAGGCTGCGGTGCTAACCACTGCGCCACTGTGCTGGGATTGTTCTCATTGGAGCAGAGAAGATTAAGAGGAGATGTAATAGAGTTGTTCAAGATTGAGCAGTTTTGATCGAGTAACTAAAGGAAGAATGTTTCCCCTGGAAGCATGGTCAGTAACCAGAGGATTGGCAAAAAATCCAGAGAGAGATTGAGGAGAAATATTTTTACGCGGCAAGTTATCTGAAATGCATTGCCTGAAAGGGTGGCAGATTCAATAGTAACTTGTAAAAGACAATTGGATAAATACTTGAAATGGCAACATTTGCAAGGCTATGGGGAAAGAGCAGGGCAGTGGGACTAATTGGAGAGCTCTTCCAAAGAGCTAGCACAGGCACAATGGACTGAATGGGCTCCCTCTGTACTATATGATCTATAATAAATCTAGAGCATTTTGGTCTGTGTAATCACTCAGTACAACACTGGAAATTTCATCCTGTCTGGCACCATCTTGCCCTTTGAACAGGACCTCTGTGGATTGGGGTAATGATTTCTACATAACTCACTATTTGTTGTACTGATCACTTTTTGGAACAGATGTAAACCCTGAACATAATCATACACAATGACAGCTTACCAACATTCTCATATACTGTTTCACTTTGTCCCATCCACATACAGCACAGAAGGGGACCATTCGGCCCAACATGTCTGCTGGCTCTTGGCTAAAGCAATTGGAAGTTTTAATCCTCTGCACCGCGCTCTTTTCATAGCCCTAAATCTTCCTCTGCTTCAAATATCTACCCACTGTTCCCTTAAAATTTGCAATGGGTTTTGGCTCATTTATTCTGTGACAAAACAATCCATTCTCCTAACTGCTATCCTCACTCTTTAAGGTAATTTTAGTCTTTACCTGTTCACTGTCAAAACCCTTCCTAATTTGAAAGCCTCTGTTGAATACTTGCTGTCAAATTCACTGCATCACACTGACTGCTACAGTTAGTGCCCACTGCATCGTACTGACTGCTACTGATGACTGCTCACTCCACCAATGTACCATGTATGTACCATGTTTCCTGCCTTCCCTGTCTTGTGCGTAGTACCTCGCAGTGTGGAGCTTGAGCTGTATCTGTTGATCAGCCATGCCACTCTGGAGTGAGCATCAATTGGGAGCCTGTATAGGGCTCTGTTAATATCAGAGTTCTCATCTGACTAGGTGACGTGTATGAATTGTCGCAGTTGTTGGAGACCGTGTTTGTGCTATGTGCTTTCTGATCTCCGCATTCCTGACAGTTTTTGTTGCAGACGCCATTGATCCATGGCATCCAGTCATGATTCATTACGCACAGTAGGAGCCCATGTGTTGGTTCCTTTTATCAGGACTGGGATAATAAGGCCATCATACAGTCTGGTTGCATGTTGGATTCTTGTCTCTCACACATTCCTGTCGCGATCACATGCATTTCTGGCAATCTGTTTACCGGCATCTCATTCAGAAGCACCTGACAAGCTCCCACAATAGTTGAAATTGTCGACTGTCACTGTGCTTTTACTGTTCACAGTGGTGGGAACTGGAGGATTTGTAACTTCAGGCTGCTGCTCTTTGGTTGTCTGCTGATTGAGCTCAAGGCTGAATGATTTAAGCTCGTCTTTGTGGGTCCTCAGTGCCAGATTTATTATCTCTAGTATTACTGCAGGAATGGCAACTGCATAGCCCTGGCAAGGTTCCCAAACTAAAAGTGCCTAGCTGCCTTTTCTAAGAAGTACTCTGGTTAATTTCTTATTTTTTGACATAATTGTGTTCTCTTTTCCATTAAAGTTGGCCAGGAACTGGGAGCTGTGTTAAACCAGTATGGTTCTTGAAACAGGAGTTGGGAATCAGTCATGGTCCCGTTTGCTATAATGGGGGGGAAAATCCTTTAATTTAGGCATGGCTGCATTTTTCAAGTATTCATCACACACTGACTTTAGTTACTTTGATCATTTCCTCATGTTAAATGTTTTCTGTCTTTAGAAAAGCCCAGTGTCTGTGGCCACATCACAGGGATGTGTAATCTGTGAGTTTGCCATGCAGCAGATTGACAAACTTCTGCAGCTGAATAGAACTGAGGTGAGCACCTGAAACTTCTGACCAAAAAAAGAGATGTTGTAACTGTTTCCAACCTGGGGGAAGAGATGAAAGAAAGACTTGCATTTATATAGCTCCTTTCAAGACCACAAAGTATCTCAAATGACTTTACAGCCATTGAACATTGTAAGTGTGGGAAACACTTGTGGGAAAGGCAGCCGTCATTTATGCACAGCAAGCTCCCACAAACAGCAATGTCATAATGACCAGATAATCTGTTTCTGTGGTGTTGATTGAGGGATAAATATTAGCCAGGACACTGGTGGCAGGAGCGGGGGATGATGTAGGCTGGAAGAGTTGTACGGCTGCACGGAATTCTGCTTAATTAAATGAATATTGACATGTTTCTCACCTACAGGAGGCGATCATAGAGGCTGTGGAAAAAGTATGCTCCATTCTGCCAGCCACTGTCAAAGTTGAATGTGAAGACTTTGTCCAACAATATGGGAAGGCTGTAGTAGAGATTCTTGCACAGGAATTGGATCCTGCTTTTGTATGCACAGCGATTGGCCTCTGCAAGAGTGCAGAACGTGTGGTTGTTGGTACGTGGAATTTCTCTCTTCCATTGTGGTTAAGATACAAATAGATCACAATAGCCTTAGCCTTCCAGCCATCCCATGAGTTTTCCAACAGGATCTGGCTTAGAGAGAGCCTGAAGTGTGCTGAGGCTCCTGTCTTGCTGCACCCCACTTCGCCCACAGTCCTGGCAGCATTAGACCTGCGATCCATTTGTGAGGGGGCAAAGACAAACTCATTTACTCAGCTTTGGTGATGGATTTGAACCACCTGATAGATTGCAGCCTTCACATGTTAATGACCTTAGGGCATGAAATATTGCTACAGTCGGGTGCATCTAGGGCAGGCAGAATCTCCACCCACTGGAGGTGTGTTACAATTAAGAAGGTGGAAAGCCTAGGCTGGTTTTCATAAAGCCAAATCCCTTGTGGTTTTGCACTCGTGTGATCTTTTGTTACCAATATCTGAATTTCTCAAATGACAGCCCTTAACGTACTGTTCTGCTGTATATTGTGCATTGAATGTGAAGCCTTGAAGCAGTCAGGTGGTCAAAGTTCAAGCTTTTTCTGACTTTTGTGTAAAACAGTTCAGAATTGTTGGGTAATGTATATTTGTCATGTTATATTGAGCAATCTATCTCTGAAACAGTCACAAGAGGACATGGAACAAAGTGAAGCCTGAAACTGGAGGATTGGCTGGCAACTCATAGTTAGCACCACATTTATTATTTCATTATTCTGTTCAGTCTCACTGACTAAAATGGTAGATGCTTAAGTTTAGTCATGAAATTGAGGAGGATCAGCAGAGAAGTGAACAATTGCTCTGGTCTTCAACTGGACGATTGCACATTGGTATTGGTTATCCCAAGGCTGCAGTGTTATTCGTCTGGTTGTGTATGAATTTTTTTTTTTGAAGGAGCTTCCCTTTTAATGGGTGCCACCTCTAGTAAATATGGATTTGGTTTGTGTTCTGATGCATGTCTTTTCTAACCTCAGAGAAAATTAAACTAAAGCCACTGAAAGGGGGTGCTTTGTGTGAAGTCTGTAAGTCTATGGTACAGTATCTGGATTATGGACTAGAAAAGAATGCCACTGAAAAGGAGATCGAGGCTGCCCTGGACAAAATCTGTGGCTTGTTGCCAGATGCAATGCATGATCAGGTAAGAGACCAGCAAGGTTCCCAGCTTTACAATCTGAGAGAACCAATAATGTAACTCCAGGTTCTAGCCTGGCCAGCACAGGCAGGGTGGGTTGAATGGCAGCCTCCTGTGCTGTACATTCTATACAGGTGGGACATGGGGCTGTGTTATTCAGGGGCTTCCTGTTTAAGGGAGTGATGTTACCTGCTCATTGCCTGGCTTGTGATGATGTAGGCTGTGTGGAACCACAGTCTCCAGTGGCAGCCACTAGGATAGGGCTGCATGTTTGGTGACTGTCTTGTATTTCTGGGGAGAGCTGGAGGGCCAAGCAATGGGCAGATTTCACTTACTGTTTGCACCTCCCTTCAGCGTCTGTACTGGGCGTGTGGGGGGTGCATTTGTTGTTTGAAGAGATCACTGCTCAGGTCCTCCAGTTCCATCATGTCACTGAATGCATTTGGAGCTGTAACTGCATGAGATTCCCTGCAGTGTTTTAATGACTACCTGCTGCAACAACTGCTTTGTGTTTCAGTGTGACCAGCTGGTAGCTCAGTACAGGCGCATGTTACTGCAAGTTCTGTTGCAAGCTATGGACCCAGACTTTGTTTGCACAGTGAGTATGATTTAGCTTTCTTCTAATGAGTGCAGTCCTGCCATTTCTCTGTGCTATTGTGTGTAAGCTGCCATTTTGAAAAGCATTTGGATCTACTTCACAGTGGGTTTAGTGGATAGCATGAAACTGCCACCAGTTTAGCACATTTCAGCAGTGTCATTTGGAGTTTGCAGGATTGCTCAGAACTTACCTCCCTGATCCTTGTGGCAATACAGGCCTCTGCTCAGTCCTGATCTTTTAACCTGGCTCTGACCTGTCTACTGATTCCTGGTCCTGTCTATCAAAAACAGAATTGGGGCAGAAATTCAATTTAAACAGCAATGCCTGTTAATGTCATCTAGTCTTTAAAAATACTGGATCAACACTCAGCTGTACAGTGAGAAAATATTCACTCATCAATAAGACATCTCAATGCGTCTGTTTGTAATTTTACAATTACGCTTAATTGCAATTAAAACAATTAAATTACTATTATTCCTCTTTATCCTTCGCCTCATCTTGTTTCTTAATAGTCTAAACAGATGTAATAGATATGCACAGCCATACTACACTTGGCCTTCACTCCCCATGTGCTACCCACATGTAGAATGGCAACTGCTTACATAAACTTATCACACTAGTTACACAAAGGGGCAAGTCAGTTTTAGCACCCTCTATTTTAGCAGCACTATAATACATTGTGTGGCACAGAACCAGTCGTTGTGAACAATGTTCCCTCTAAATTGCACGGCTGCACAGCAACCCAAAAGTTCCCTTTAAGTTACTGAGCATGTGCACCCATCCAAAAAAATTTAAAGGGTCCGTGCACTTAAACCACCCACACACTCCAAATAAAAATTAGAGGATATGTTGATTGTGAATCAGTCATACAAAAGCAAAGTACTGCAGATGGACAAAATCTGAAATCAAAAGAAAATGCTGGAAGTACTCAGCAGTTCAGGCAGCATCTGTGGAGAAACTAGTTAACATTTCATGTCGATGTTATTGCAAAAGGTCACAGACCTGAAATGTTAACTGTTTCTCTCTCCACAGTTACTGCCAGACCTGCAGTATTTTCTGATTTTATTGTGAAACAGTATTTTGCTGTGAGCAGCACCATGGAAAAGCCAGTCGTGAGGAGGAGTGTGTCTGACCGGGGTGGGGGGGGGGATAAAATTCTATTTTTCTTGCTGTTCCGTCAGGTATAGCAATAGCTGTAAATTCAGTGAACTCGGGATTAGGGAATAATGAGAAAGACTTTTCAAATGAACCACTGGCTTTTAGTGCAGCACACCTATAGGGATTTCTTGGATCTTGCAGTTACATCTGTCTGTACCTAATTCCTTTTTTCCATGAACAGAAAATTGGAGCTTGCACAAGTGCAAAAAAGGAACTCTTGGGAGCAAATAAATGTGTCTGGGGTCCATCGTACTGGTGTAAGAACATGGATACTGCAGATGAGTGCAATGTAAGTACCTGCACTGTACCAGCATTGCAAAAACTGTTGCACTGTGGATATGCTTTGAGATATTTGTATAAGATGTGGTGGATGAGAGGTTCCACAGTGACTCAGAAGGTTCACATTCTGATCCTGGCTATGTATTGAGCTGAGAGATGTTGCCCGTGTTGCAGTCCCAGGTGGCCTCCTCATTCCAGGGCTAGAGAGGCAGAAATCGCACTCTGTTCCCTTGCTGAAAAGTATGGGCTTTGATAGGATTGAGTTTGCTCTGATATCCTTCACTGCTGATGAAATCTCACCCCTCAGTTCAGTGTTTCCAGCAGAGGGAGACTGTGTATCAGACACAGATTGTAGCTATCATACTTGGCTTAGCTTAGCACTCTGACATCTGTTAGAAGTTCAAGTCCCACTCCAATAATCTCACAATCCATCTGACAATCCTGCTACACTGTCAGATGAGATGTTAAATCTCAGATGGACATTTCTGACAGTGCAGCACTCCCTTAGTACTGCATTGAAGTGACAGCCTAGATTATGAGCTCAAGTCTCTGAAGGGGGACTTCACCCCACAACCTTCTGACTCTTGGGTGAGATTGTTACCCACTGACCACAGCTGACATCTTACATTTGTATATTCAAATAGTTCCAGAGAGTTGCATCATATTTTGAGGTGGTTTGGAAGCAGTCAGAGTAACAGCAGTATCTTCGATGCAAGTGTCAAAAAATCCATGAAATTTGCCGATGCTCTTCTTTGGATCTGAATTGGCTGTGCTTAATGGATGTAATTTTAAATACTGATCTTGAATTGTATGGATTACAAAGGTTGACAAACACATGAATAGGAAGGGAATAGAGGGATATGGGCCCTGGAAGTGCAGAAGATTTTAGTTTAGGCAGGCTTGGAGGGCCGAATGGCCTGTTCTTCTGCTGTACTGTTCTTTGTTTACCCACAGCCTACGAAAGACTATAGTTGCATTATAATGAAAAATCAAAGTGAAGGATTCATTAAGACAAGAGGACCTGCTCCAAATTAACTGGATCAAAGTTTTTCTTTTATTGTCAAGACGTGGGCATCGCTGGCAAGCCAGCATATATTACCCATCCCTAGTTGTCCTTGAGAAGGCAGCAATGAACCACTTCAGTCCATGTGATGAAGGTGCTCCCACAGTGCTGTTAGGTAGGGGTTTTCAGGAATTGGACCCAGCGCGGCTGAAGGAAAAGTGGTATAGGAAGAACCTAGAAGTGATGGATGATCCCATGTGCCTGCTGCCCTTGTCCTCCTAAGTGGTAGAGGTTGCAGATTTGGAAGGTGCTGCTGAAGAAGCCTTGGCAAGATGCTGTAGTGCATCCTGTAGATAGTACACACCAGGCCTACCTAAATATGAGGTGCCAACCTGGTGAAGCTACAACACAAGAATCATGCATGCTAAGTGGCAGCATGCCAGAGATAACATGTTATATCCCATAACCAATGTATGAGATCAAAGCTCTGCAGACCTGCCACATAAATTAACCCACAAACCGGAGGAGGAGGCTCCAAAACATTCCCATCCTTAATGATGGGGGAGCCCAGCACGTCAATGCAAAAGACAAGGTTGAAGCATTTGCAACCATTTTCAGCCAGAAGTGCTGAGTGGATGATCCATCTTGGCCTCCTCCTGAGGTCCCCACATCATACATGCCGGTCTTCAAACAATTCAGTTCACTCCCCAAACAATCAAATTGTTTGAATACGGGTATCTGTGGTGGTGGGCTAGGAGGCAGAGATGAATTATCAACTTGACTCTTCTGGCTGAAGAAGGTTGCAAATGGTCTGTGGGGTGAGAGCTGAGCAGTGAGATTTGTCTTTTTGATCCTGCTAACCAAGCCATGAAGCACAATGGGCTGAATGACCTACTATAAATTTCTATGGTTCAAGAATTAAATTCTTTGTGTACTTTAGATTTGTGTCAAAAGCTATTGTGGAACAAGGGGAGGTTTGTAATTTGTCTGCAATTAAGGCATGGCCTAGTGTAGGACAAAGTTTTGCTGGCTACAGATCCACGTGCAGTTCCACGTCTGTGCGCTTAATTGATCTCACTTAGGCAGTAGGTTCGATCACGGTGTGTCTGTCTTAGAAAGGGAGAACGCAACATAGTTTCTCCTCCTGATTTCTATCCAGTGATTCCTGTTCTGTTGGGAAGTGTGCATGTGTAGACATTGGGGACAGCAGGGTTAGACTCAGCTGCGATGCTACCCGTGGTTGAGTCGCCTTTTGACATTGCTGCCATCTTGGTTGAAATATGGAAGCGTGTAATTGTGTGGAACTGTAATTATGGGTGACTTCAATCTGCATAGAGATTGGGCAAATCAAATTAGTCACAATACCGTAGAGGAGGAATTCTTGGAGTGTATATGGGATGGTTTTCGGGGTTAATGCGTTGAACCATCTAGAGAACAGGCCATCCTAGACTGGGTTTTGTGTAATGAGAGAGGAATAACTGACAGTCTAGTTGTGCGAGACCCCTTGGGGACGAGCGACCATAATATGATAGAATTCTTCATCAAGATGGAGAGTGACGTAGTTGATTCTGAGTCAAGGGTCCTGAATCTTAGTAAAGGAAACTACGAAGGTATTGGGCCCGATTGGGAAATGTTACTTAAAGGGATGACGGTGATAGGTAATTGCAGACTTTTAAAGAGCGCATGGATGAACTGCAACAATTGTTTGTCCCTGTGTGGCGCAAAAGTTAAACGGGCAAGGTAGCCAAACCATGGCTTACAAGGAAAATTAGAGATAGCATTAGATCCAAGAAAGAGGCATATAAATTTGCCAGGAGAAACAACAGACCTGAGGATTGGGAGCAGTTTAGAATTCAGGAAAGGAAGTCCAAGGGATTGATAAAGAAGGGGAAAATAGAGTACGAGAGCAAGCTTGCGGGGAACATAAAAACTGACTGTAAAAGTTTCTATAGGTACGTGAAGAGAAAAAGATTGGTGAAGACAAATGTAGGTCCCTTACAGTCAGAAACGGGAATTTATTATGGGGAACAAAGAAATGGCTGACCAACTAAATGCATACTTTGGTTCTGTCTTCACAAAGGAGGAAACAAATATCATACCAGAAATGTTGGGGAACACAGGGCTTAGTGAGAGGGAGGAACTGAAGGAAACCAGTATTAGTAGAGAAATGGTGTTGGGGAGATTGATGGGATTGAAGGCCATGAAATCCCCAGGCCCTGATGGTCTGCATCCCAGAGTACTTAAGGAAGTGGCCCTAGAAATAGTGGATGCACTGGTGGTCATCTTCCAAGATTCTATAGACTGGAATAGTTGCTACAGATTGGAGGGTTGCTGATGTAACTCCACTATTTAAAAAGGAGGGTAGAGAGAAAGCAGGGAATTGTAGACCAGTCAGCCTGATGTCGGCAGTGGGGAAAATCCTAGAGTCCATTATCAAAGATTTTATAGCAGAGCATAGTGGTAGAATCGGACAGAGTCAGCGTGGATTTACGAAAGGGAATTCATGCTTGACAAATCTACTGGAATTCTTCGAGGATGTAACGAGTAGAGTTGATGAGGGGGAGCCAGTGGATGTGGTTTATTTGGACTTTCAGAAGGCTTTTGACAAAGTCCCACATAAGAGATTAGCGTGTAAAATTAAAGCGCATGAGATTGGGGGTAGTGTATTGCAATGGATAGAAAATTGGTTGGCGGACAGGAAACAAAGAGTAGGGATAAATGGGTCTTTTTCCGAATGGCAGGCAGTGACTAGTGGGGTAGCGCAGGGATCAGTGCTAGGACCCCAGCTATTCACAATATATATTAATGATTTAGATGAGGGAACTAAATGTAATATCTCCAGGTTTGCAGATGACACAAAACTGGGTGGGAGGGTGAGTTGTGAGGAGGATGCAGAGAGGCTTCAGGGTGATTTGGACAAGTTGAGTGAGTGGGCAAATGCATGGTAGATGCAGTATAATGTGGATAAATGTGAGGTTATCCACTTTGGTAGCAAAAACAGGAAGGCAGATTAATATGTGGCTGTAAAATGAGTGAGGGGAATATGCAGCGAGATCTGAGTGTTCTCGTACACCAAAGAAAGAACAAAGAAAATTACAGCACAGGAACAGGCCCTTCGGCCCTCCAAGCCTACGCCGATCCAAATCCTCTATCTAAACCTGTCGCCTATTTTCTAAGGGTCTGTATCTCTTTCCTTCCTGCCCATTCATGTATCTGTCTAGATACATCTTAAAAGACGCTATCGTGCCCGCGTCTACCACCTCCACTGGCAATGCGTTCCAGGCACCCACCACCCTCTGCGTAAAGAACTTTCCACGCATATCCCCCCTAAACTTTTCCCCTTTCACTTTGAACTCGTGTCCCCTTGTAATTGAATCCCCCACTCTGGGGGAAAAAGCTTCTTGCTATCCACCCTGTCTATACCTCTCATGATTTTGTACACCTCAATCAGGTCCCCCCTCAACCTCCGTCTTTCTAATGAAAATAATCCTAATCTACTCAACCTCTCTTCATAGCTAGCGCCCTCCATACCAGGCAACATCCTGGTGAACCTCCTCTGCACCCTCTCCAAAGCATCCACATCCTTTGGTAATGTGGCGACCATAACTGCACGCAGTATTTCAAATGTGGCCGAACCAAAGTCCTATACAACTGTAACATGACCTGCCAACTCTTGTACTCAATACCCCGTCCGATGAAGGAAAGCATGCCGTATGCCTTCTTTACCACTCTATTGACCTGCGTTGCCACCTTCAGGGAACAATGGACCTGAACACCCAAATCTCTCTGTACATTAATTTTCCCCAGGACTTTTCCATTTACTGTATAGTTCACTCTTGAATTGGATCTTCCAAAATGCATCACCTCGCATTTGCCCTGATTTGAACTCCATCTGCCATTTCTCTGCCCAACTCTCCAGTCTATCTATATTCTGCTGTATTCTCTGACAGTCCCCTTCACTATCTGCTACTCCACCAATCTTAGTGTCGTCTGCAAACTTGCTAATCAGACCACCTATACTTTCCTCCAAATCATTTATGTATATCACAAACAACAGTGGTCCCAGCACGGATCCCTGTGGAACACCACTGGTCACACGTCTCCATTTTGAGAAACTCCCTTCCTGTTTCCCAGCCAGTTCTTTATCCATCTAGCTAGTACACCCTGGATCCCATGCGACTTCACTTTCTCCATCAGCCTACCATGGGGAACCTTATCAAACGCCTTACTGAAGTCCATGTATATGACATCTACAGCCCTTCCCTCATCAATCAACTTTGTCACTTACTCAAAGAATTCTATTAAGTTGGTAAGACATGACCTTCCCTGCACAAAACCATGTTTCCTATCACTGATAAGCCCATTTTCTTCCAAATGGGAATAGATCCTATCCCTCAGTAGCTTCTCCAGCAGTTTCCCTACCACTGACGTCAGGCTCACCGGTCTATAATTATCTGGATTTTCCCTGCTACCCTTCTTAAACAAGGGGACAACATTTGCAATTCTCCAGTGCTCCGGGACCTCACCCGTGTTTAAGGATGCTGCAAAGATATCTGTTAAGGCCCCAGCTATTTCCTCTCTCGCCTCCCTCAGTAACCTGGGATAGATCCCATCAGGACCTGGGGACTTGTCCACCTTAATGCCTTTTAGAATAGCCAACACTTCCTCCCTCCTTATGCCGATTTGACCTAGAGTAATCAAACATTTGTCCGTAACCTCAACATCCGTCATGTCCCTCTCCTCGGTGAATACCGATGCAAAGTACTCGTTTAGAATCTCACCCATTTTCTCTGACTCCACGCATAACTTTCCTCCTTTGTCCTTGAGTGGGCCAATCCTTTCTCTAGTTACCCTCTTGCTCCTTGTATATGAATAAAAGGCTTTGGGATTTTCCTTAACCCTGTTTGCTAAAGATATTTCATGACCCCTTTTAGCCCTCTTAATTCCTCGTTTCAGATTGCGCCTACAATCCCGATATTCTTTCAAAGCTTCGTCTTTCTTCAGCCGCCTAGACCTTATGTATGCTTCCTTTTTCCTCTTAGCCAGTCTCAATTTCACCAGTCATCCATGGTTCCCTAATCTTGCCATTTCTACCCCTCATTTTCACAGGAACATGTCTCTCCTGCACGCTAATCAACCTCTCTTTAAAAGCCTCCCACATATCAAATGTGGATTTACCTTCAAACAGCTGCTCCCAATCTACATTCCCCAGCTCCTGCTGAATTTTGGTATAAAAAGAGTTGGTCTTCCCCCAATTTAGCACTCTTCCTTTAGGACCACTCTCGTCTTTGTCCATGAGTATTCTAAAACTTACGGAATTGTGATCACTATTCCCAAAGTAGTCCCCTACTGAAACGTCAACCACCTGGCCCGGCTCATTCCCCAACACCAGGTCCAGTATGGCCCCTTCCCGAGTAGAACTATTTACATACTGCTCGAGAAAACCCTCTTGGATGCTCCTTACAAATTCTGCTCCTTACAAATTCTGCTCCATCTAGACCTCTAACACTAAGTGAATCCCAGTCAATGTTGGGAAAATTAAAATCTCCTATCACCACCACCCTGTTGCTCCTACATCTTTCCATAATCTGTTTACATATTTGTACCTCTATCTCACGCTCGCTGTGGGAGGCCTGGAGTACAGCCCCAACATTGTTACCGCACCCTTCCTATTTCTGAGTTCTGCCCATATTGCCTCACAGCTCGAGACCTCCATAGTGCCTTCCTTCAGCACAGCTGTGATATCCTCTTTGACCAGTAATGCAACTCCTCCACCCCTTTTACCTCCCTCTCTATCCCACCTGAAGCATCAGTATCCTGGGATATTTAGTTGCCAATCATGCCCTTCCCTTAACCAAGTCTCAGTAATAGCAATAACATCATACTCCCAGGTACTAATCCAAGCCCTAAGTTCATCTGCCTTACCTACTACACTTCTTGCATTAAAACAAATACACCTCAGACCACCAGTCCCTTTGCTTTCATCATCTGCTCCCTGCCTACTCTTCCCCTTAGTCACGCTGACTTCATTATCTAGTTCCTTAGTTACTACCTCCTTACTCTCCACTGACCTCATTTGGTTCCCATCCCCCTGCCACATTAGTTTAAACCCTCCCCAACACCGTTAGCAAAAGCACCCCCAAGGACATTGGTTCCAGTCCGGCCCAGGTGTAGACCGTCCAATTTGTAATAGTCCCACCTCCCCCAGGTCCCAATGTCCCAAAAATCTGAACCCCTCCCTCCTGCACCACCTCTCAAGCCATGCATTCATCCTGACTATTCTTTCATTTCTACTCTGACTATCACGTGGCACTGGTAGCAATCCTGAGATTACTACCTCTGAGGTCCTACTTTTTTAACTTGGCTCCTAACTCCCTAAATTCTGCTTGTCGGACCTCATCCCGTTTTTTACCTATATCATTGGTGCCTATGGGCACAACGACAACTGGCTGTTCACCCTCCCCTTTCAGAATGTTCTGCAGCCGATCTGAGACATCCCTGACCCATGCACCTGGGAGGCAACATACCATTCGGGAGTCTCGTTTTCGACCACAGAACCGCCTTTCTACTCCCCTTACAATCTAATACCCTATGACTATAGCCCTTCCACTCTTTTTCCCGCCCTTCTGAACAGCAGAGCCAGCCACGGTGCCATGAACCTGGCTACTGCTGCCTTCCCCTGGTGAGCCATCTCCCTCAACAGTATCCAAAACGGTATACCTGTTGTGAAGGGAGATGACCGCAGGGGACACCTGCGCTGCCTTCCTGCTCTTTCTCTGCCTTTTGGTCACCCATTCCCTTTCTCCCTCAGCAATCCTAATCTGCACTGTGACCAATTCGCTAAACGTGCTATCCACTACCTCCTCAGCATCGCGGATGCTCCAAAGTGAGTCCATCCGCAGCTTGAGAGCCGTCATGCGGTCTAACAAGAGCTGCAGCTGGACACACTTCCTGCACGTGAAGGAGTCAGGGACATCAGCCGTGTCCCTGAGCTCCCACATTGAGCAGGAGGAGCATAACACGGGTCTGAGATCTCCTGCCATTTTTAATCTTAAGTTTAAACTTAGTTAAATGAAAAAGGAATGAAAAGTTTTTAACCAACTAATAAAAAAAAGAGAAATAGAAAAAGCCTTACCTTATCTACACACCACCGAGTCCTTTTTTTTTGGTTAGAGGAGGAAGGCGGGTGGGAGACACTACAGGTGTAGTGTCTCGGGTTCAGAAACGGCCCAAATATATAGGGTTTTACTTACCCAGCAGCCCCCTGGTCTCCGCCGAAAACAAAAAGAAATTAAGTTTACACCAGTCGCTGAAGGTAAGCATGCAGGTGCAACAGGCGGCAAAAAAGGCAAATGGTATGTTGGCCTTCATAGCGAGAGGATTCGAGTACAGGAGCAGGGATGTCTTGCTGCAATTATACAGGGCCTTGGTGAGGCCACACCTAGAATATTGTGTGCAGTTTTGGTCTCCTTATCTGAGGAAGGATGCTCTTGCTTTAGAGGGAGTGCAGCGAAGGTTTACCAGACTGATTCCTGGGATGGTGGGACTGATGTATGAGGAGAGATTGAGTCGGTTAGGATTATATTCGCTAGAGTTCAGAAGAGTGAGGGGGGATCTCATGGAAACCTATAGAATTCTAACAGGACTTGACAGGGTAGATGCAGGAAGGATGTACCTGATGGTGAGGGAGTCCAGAAACAGGCGTCATAGCCTAAGGATTCAGGGTAAACCATTCAGGACTGAGATGAGGAGAAATTTCTTCACCCAGAGAGTGGTGAGCCTGTGGAATTCGCTACCACAGAAAGCAGTTGAGGCCAAAACATTGTATGTTTTCAAAGAGTTAGGTATAGCTCTTGGGGTGAAAGGGATCAAAGGTTATGGGGTGAAAGAGGGAATAGGCTACTGAGTTGGATGATCAGCCATGATCATAATGAATGGCGGAGCAGGCTCGAAGGGCTGAATGGTCTACTCCTGCTCCTATTTTCTATGTGTACGTGTAGACCATTTCTGCCACCCAGTTAGCCCCAGAGTTCATTGGCTTTATCTCTCAAATTGATTTTCTTGCCAAGTGCCTGCCAAACTCGATGAAATGATTGTGATCAGCCCATCCTGCCTGTCATGGCAATCTTTCACAAATAGTCAGCACCCTCTGCATGCACTAGTTCCATGGACCTGTCCATTCTCCTTTCATCTAAAAGTTCCATCTCATGTCCTTTGTTTTTAGGGCCATGTTTCTTCAACTTCAGCATGTTAATACCCTTAACGACCAAGCATACCTCAATAAAATTCACTCTCAGTGCTGTCAAATTCAGCTGCTGTCTTCTCTAAGAAAAGGCCTCTTAAGCTGAATACCAAGGGGTGTTCGTGCCAGTCGACCTGTACTCTGTTATTTAGTGACTTCAGAAACTGAGGCAACAGTATTTGAGTCAGTATTTGTACTGCCTTTGATCACTGACCTTGTGATTTCTAATAATATCTACTTTCCTGTTTCCTAATAGGCAGTTGAACATTGCAAACGTCATATCTGGAACTGAAAGGCATAATTTTCTGGATAAATACAATAATAGTTTTAAAATGAGAATCTGCTTTGTTTCTGTCAAATATTTTTCTGTTCTGTTAGCTTGCAATGAACTATGCCACATTAGGCAGAAATATGTCTGTTGTAACAATCTGTAAAATATCCTTAAAGCCATGGACCTGACATGACTCGAGAATATTTTACAATCTAACTGCCCTGTGGTGATTCAGTAGATCTGTAAATGCTTCCTAACTTTGAACCCACTTGTGGTGAGTTGTGGTTCTAGCCGTACTGTGGGCTGCTAACTATTCTGCATTGCAGATTGTATTTCAAGGTATTTCCCTAACGTGGGCTTTGTACATTTGAAAGAAAATGCAACAGTGTAATAATTATTTTGCAAGTTTGAGACTTACTGTATAATTTTGTGGATCAATTTGAGCAGTTTACTAGAAGATTAGCTGGACTGTATTCCCCTAACTGAGACTATGATTGGTCTGAATGGCATGAGCTTACACATTCAATGTTTCTGAAATATTAGTGTTTTTAAACCAAAATTGTTTGCTGATCTGTTTATCAATCATTACCTTGGTTTGTTAGATGACTTTTAATCTAATAAAATGTGTGTAAATTGTTTTGTCAATAAAGTCTGTCCTAAATCCTGTCTGTGTGCTGGTCATTTTCTTCGGACTGTAGGAGTTGCTGGAAGTTTGTTGCTTCCAGTTTATACTAAAAGGAAGTTCAGTGTGAGCAAACTTTTCTTGCCAATTCTGTATTCCGTATCTTGTAATGGTGACTGCCTGCCCCGGGGGTACAGGTGTTCAGTATGTACCAGCCTGAACATGTCATGTGATTTCCAGACAGTGATTAAAAAATCCCATTGGAAAATACATAACACACAAAATGTCACCCAACTTCACCCCTGCCTCAGCTCATTTACTGTTTAAAAACCCTCATCTATGCCTTTGTTACCTCTAGAGTCAACTATTCTTCACGCCTGATCGGCCTCCCACATTCTACCCTCTGTAAATTTGTGGTCATCCAAAACTCTGCTCCTCTTGAGCAACTTACAACAAGTCCCATTCGCCGATCTCCTCTGTGCTCACTGACTTAAATTAGCTCCCAGTTAAGCAACATCTCATTTTTCTGTTTTTAAATCCCTCTATTGGCTCGCCTCTCCCTATCTCTAATTTCCACCAACCCTACAACCCTCTGAGATATCTGCACTCTTCCAATACTGGCCTCTTGGGCATCCCTGATTTTAAATAACTGACCACGGGAGGCCGTGCCTTCAGCTGCCAAGGTCCTAATTCTAGAATTCTCTCCCTAAATCTCTCTGCCTCTTTACCTCTGTGCTTCTATAAGATGTTCCTTTAAAATCTTGATTGAAGGAGTAGATTTGGTTATCTGCCCTAATATCTCCTTGTGTCAAATCCTGTTTGAAAACGCTATTGTGAAGCAGCTTGGGACATCTTACTATATTAAAGGAGCTATGTATAATAGAGCACGCCAGGAGCAGCACCAGCTACACTTAAAAGTAAGGTGCCAATCTGGTGAAGCTGCAACACAGGACTAAATGCAGACTAAACAGCAAAAGCAGCATTCTATAGGAATATAGGAGAAAGGGTAGGCCATTCAGCCTATCGAGCTTGCTCTGCAATTCAATATAACCATAGCTGATCATCCACTTTAATGCCTTTTTCCACACATTATCCCCATATCCCTTTCTGGCATTGGTGTTTAGAAATTTGTCAATCTCTGCTTTAGATATAATTACTGAGCTTCCACAGCCCTGTGGGGTAGAGAATTCCAAGGATTCACAACCCTCTGAGTAAAGAAATTGCTCCTCATCTCTGTTCTAAGTGGCTTCCCCCTTGTTTTGAAATCGTGTCCTCTGATACTAGACTCCTCAACCACTGGAAACATCTTAGCTGCATCTACCCTGTTTATCCCGAAGTATTTTGTAGGTTTCAATGAGATCACCTCATTCTTTGAAACTCTACAGAATATAGGCCCAGTTTCCCCAATTTTTTTTTATATAGAGATATAGCACTGAAACAGGCCTTTCGGCCCACCGAGTCTGTGCCGACCATCAACCACCCATTTATACTAATCCTACACTAATCCCATATCCCTACTTGTCCCTATATTTCCCTACCACCTACCTATACTAGGGGCAATTTATAATGGCCAATTAACCTATCAACCAGCAAGTCTTTGGCATGTGGGAGGAAACCGGAGCACCCGGAGGAAACCCACGCAGAGACAGGGAGAACTTGCAAACTCCACACAGGCAGTACCCGGAATTGAACCCGGGTCCCTGGAGCTGTCAGGCTGTAGTGTGCCGCCCATACAATTAGCCTTCCTAATTGTTTGCTGCACCTGCATCTTAGCTTTCAGTGATTTATTGAGCAGGATACCTAGGTCCCTTTGTACACCTACATTTTCTAATTTTTCCACATTATATTCCATCTGTCATCTTCTCGCCTACTCACTAAGTCTTTCTAAATCCCCTTGAAGCCACTTTGCAACTACCTCACAACTCAGATTCCCACCTAGTTTTGTGTCATCCGCAAAGTTGGAAATACTACATTTGGTCCCACACGTCCAAATCATTGATAGATATTGTGAACAGCTGGGGCCCCAAGTACTGATCTTTGCAATACCCCACTAGTTATAGCCTACCAATGTGGGAATGACCTGTTTATTCTTGCTATTTTCTGCCTGTTAACCAATCCTTATTCCATGCCAGTATATTACCTCCTATCCCATGTGCTCGCCAACCTCCTATCAAAAGCCTTCTGAAAATCCAAGTTTACCTACACAGCTAAGCAATCCCACAACCAATGAATCAAATAAAAGATCTGCAGTCCTACCACATCCAGTCGTGAATGGTGGTGGACAATTAAACTAACCAGAGGAGGCGGCTCTATCAATATGGCAGAACCCAGCACATTAGTGCAAAAGACAAGGCTAAAGCATTTGTAACCACCTTCAGCCAGAAGTACCTGAGTGGCTGATCCATATTGGCCATGTCCGAAGGTCCCCAGCATCACAGATGCCAGTCTTCAGTCAATCCAATTCACTCAATGTGATACCAAGAAATGGCTGAAGGCACTGGATAGTACCCTGACAACATTCCAGCTGTAGTACTGAAGACTTGTGCTCCAGAACTAGCTGCACCCCAAAATAAACTGTTTAGAGCTACAACACTGGCATCTACCCAACAATGAAAAACTGTTAAGGTCTGTCCTATCCACAAAAAACTGGACACATTCAACCCGACCATCAGTCGACTCTCAATCATCAACAAAGTGATTGAAGGGGTCATTGACAGTGCTATCAAGCAGCATTTGCTCACCAATAAACTACTCAATGCTCAGTTTGGGTTCTGTCAGGGCCTTTTGGCTCCAGCCCTCATTACAGCCTTGGTCCAAATATGCACAAGTAACTGAATGCCAGAGGTGAGAGTGACTGCTTTTAACATCAAATCAACATTTGACTGAGTGTCGCACAAAGGAGCCTTAACAATATTGAAAAGGCTGCATTGGTTGGTGTCATATCTAACACAAAGGAAGATGGTTGTAGTTGTTGAAGGCCAATCATTTTCAGCTGCATCATTAATGACTTTCCCTCTTGTCATAAAGTCAGAAATGGGGACGTTTGCTGATTATACAGTGTTCAGTACCATTCTCAACTTGCATTCTGAAGCAGTCCATGCCCACATGCAACAAGACTCGGACAACATTCAAGTCTGGACTGATAAGTGGCAAGTTACATTCGCATCTCACAAGTGCTAGGCAATGACCATCTTCAACAAGGGAGAATCTAACCACCTCCCTAAACATTCAACAGCTTTACCATCGCTGAATTCCCCACCATCAACATCCTAGGGGTTACCAATGATGAGAAACTTAACCAAACCAGCCATATACCTACTGTGGCTACAAAAGCGGCTAAGAGGCTGGGAATTCTGTGGCATGTAACTTATTTCCCCAAAGCCTGTCCACCATCTACAAGGCACAAGTCAGGAGTGTAATGGAATACTCTCCGCTTGCCTGGTTGGGTGCAGCTCCAACAACACTGGGGCGGCACAGTGGCGCAGTGGTTAGCACTGCAGCCTCACAGCTCCAGCGACCCGGGTTCAATTCTAGGTACTGCCTGTGTGGAGTTTGCAAGTTTTCCCTGTGTCTGCGTGGGTTTCCTCCGGGTGCTCCGGTTTCCTCCCACATGCCAAAGACTTGCAGGTTGATAGGTAAATTGGCCATTATAAAAATTGCCCCTAGTATAGGTAGGTGGTAGGGAAATATAGGGACAGGTGGGGATGTGGTAGGAATATGGGATTAGTGTAGGATTAGTATAAATGGGTGGTTGATGGTCGGCACAGATTCGGTGGGCCGAAGGGCCTGTTTCAGTGCTGTATCTCTAAAACTAAAAAAAAACCTAAAAAACACTCAAGAAGCTCGACACCATCCCAGACAAAGCCGATCATTTGATCGGCACCCCTTCCACCACCTTAAAATTCACTTCCTCCATCACCAGCACCAACTCGCCAAGCCTCCTTCAACAGCACCTTCCAATTATGTGACCTCTAGAACATGGGACAAGGACAGAAGATGCCTGCTGCTGCTCAGGGCTGGCGAGGAACTTGCAGTGGGTGGGGGGAGTGGTCCACGTGGGTACCAACAACATAGATAGGACTAGGAAAGAAGTTCTGCAGAGGGAGTATGAGCAGCTAGGGGCTAAATTAAAAAGCAGAACCTCAAAAGGAATAATCTCCAGATTATTACCTGAGCCAGGAGCAAATTGGCATAAGGTAAATAAGATTAGTGACTTAAGTGCATGTGTCAAAGATTGGTGTGGGAGAAATGGGTTTCGATTCATGGGGCACTGGCGCCAGTACTGGGGAAAATGGGAGCTGTACCATTGGGCCGGTCTTCATCTAAGCCGTGCTGGGACCAGTGTTCTGTCGAGTCATATAACTAGGGTGGGAGAGAGGGCCTTAAACTAAATAGTGGGGGGGCAAGGGATCAAGTGAGAGTAGATGTGATGATGTAAAGAGGAGAAGGCAAGAAAGAAAGGTAGCAATAAGGGTAATGATAATCAGATTATTTCTTAAATAGTGAGAGATTAGGAAGTGTTGATATCCGAAGACACCCCCCGGGTGTCCTTCATAAGTCACTGAAAGCTGACACGCAGGTGCAGCAAGCAATTAGGAAGGCTAATGGGATGTTGACCTTTGAGGATTTGAGTACAGGAGTAAAGAAGTCTTGCTGCAATTGTAGAGAGCCTTGGTGAGATCGCACCTGGAGTATTGTAAACCGTTTTGATCTCCTTACCTAAGGAAGGATGTACTTGCCATAGAGGGAGTGCAACGAAGTTTCACCAGATTGATCCCTGGGATGGTGGGAAAGTCCTGTGAAAAGAGATTGAGGAGACAGGGGCCGTATTCTCTAGAGTTTAGAAGAATGAGAGATGATCTCATTGAGGCATACAGAATTCTTCCAGGGCTCGACAGGTTGATTCAGGAAGGATATTTTCCCAGAATAAGAGGTAGGCAATTTACGATTGAAATGAGGAGGAACTTATTTTATTTTTTTTAATTTGTTCATGGGATGTGGGTGTCGCTGGCTAGGGCAGCATTTATTGTCCATCCCTAATTACCCTTGAGAAGGTGGTGGTGAGCTGCCTTCTTGAACCGCTGCAGTCCTTGTGTTGTAGGTACACCCACAGTGCTGTTAGGAAGGGAGTTCCAGGATTTTGACCCAGTGACCTTGAAGGAACGGTGATATACTTTGCAGGGTCAACAGGGCTGGGTTTGCCGTTGCCGTTTCCAGTGTCTTGGTCGATGCCGGCTGGTCCTTCCAGTTTCAATCCTTATTGACTTCATAGCGGTTCATTACAACTGAGTGGATTGCTAGGCCATTTCAGAGGGCAGTTAAGAGTCACAATCACATTGCAGGGGTCTGGAATAACACGGGGGCCAGACCAGGAAAGAACAGCAGATTTTCTCCCCTAAAGGATATTAGTGAACCCAAATAGGTATTTACAATAATTTCACGGCCATCATTAAACTAGCTTTTTAATTCCAGATTTATTAATTGAATTGAAATTCCACCTTGTGTTGTGGTGGGATTCAAATGCCTGGCCCCAGAACAATACACTGGTCCCATGACAATACCACTACGCCACCGCCTCCCTAGAGGGTACTCAGGTACTCAAGAGGGTGGTAAATCTTTGGAATTCTCTACCCCAGAGGATTGTGGAGGCTCAGTCATTGAGTACATTCAAGATAGAGATGGATAGATTTCTAGACAGTAAGGATATAAAGGGATATGGGGATAGTGCAGGAAATGGAGTTGAGGGAGAAGATCAACCATGATATGAAGAGAGACTGAAAAGGCTAGGATTGTTTTCCTTAGAGCAGAGAAGGCTGAGAGGGCACATGATTGAGGTATACAAAATTATGAGGGGCATAGATATGTTAGATTGGAAGAAACTTTTTCCCTTACTGGAGGGGTCAGTAACCAGGGGGCATAGATTTAAGGTAAGGGGCAGGAGGTTTAGAGGGGATTTGAGGAAAGATTTTTTCACCCAGAAGGGTGGTTGGAATCTGGAACACACTGCCTGAAGGGTGGTGGAGGCAGGAACCCTCACAACATTTAAGAAGTATTTAGATGAGCACTTGAAATGCCATAGCATACAAGGCTAAGTGCTGGAAAATGGGATGAGAATAGTTAGGTGATTGATGGCCAGCATGGACATGATGGGCCGAAGGGCCTGTTTCTGTGCTGTATAACTCTATGATCTAGTTGAATGGTGTAGAAGGCTTGCAAGGCCAAATGGCCGACTCCTGCTCCGATTTGCCACCACCACCTGAAAGTTCCCCTCCAAGCCACACACCATCCTGTCTTGCAATTATATCGTTATTCCTTCACTGTCATTGGGTGAAAATCCTGGAACTCCTTCCCAAACAGCACTGTGGGTGTACCTACACCACATGGACTGCAGTGGTTCAAGAAGGCAGCTCACCACCACCTTCTCAAGGGCAATTAAGGATGGGCAACATTTACTGTCCTTGTCAGTGACATTCACATCTCATGAAGGAATTTTAAAAAAACAAAAACACAGCAAGAAAGATCCTTCCTGGTTTACTAGGGAAGTTAAGGATTGCATTAGATTAAAATAAGAGGCTTTCTTTTGAAGAATAGTTGTAAGCATTGATTTAGGAGAGTTTGAGAAAGCAGAAAAAGGTGATCAAAAAGATGATAAAAAGGGGGGGGGGAAATGAAGAGTAAATTAGCCAGGAATGTAAAAATGGATTGTAATTATATAAAAAGGAGAGTAGTTAAAGTAAGAGTTGGTCCCTTAGAGGCAGAGGCAGGAGGAAGCCCAAAAGTAAAGGCAGTTGACCGTGGATAACAAAAGAAGTTAAGGACTGTATGAGATTAAAAGAAAAGGCCTATAAAGTTGCCAGAAATAATAGTAAACCTGAGGATTGGGAGGATTTTTGAATACAGCAAAGGAGAACAAAGAAACTGATAATGAAAGGGAGAATAGAATATGAATGTAAGCTAGCAAAAAATATAAACACGGACTGTAAAAGCTTCTACAGGTACGTACAGTGTTTGGCTAAGACACGTGTGGGCCCATTACGGGCAGAGTCAGGAGAATTTATAATGGGGAATAGAGAAATGGCAGAGAAGCTAAATGATTACTTTGTGCCTGTTTTCACTGAGGAAGATACAAGAAATCTCCCAGATTTAGAGATCCAAGGGATTAGGGGGAATGAGGAATTGAAGGAAATTAGTATTAGTAAGAAGGTTGTATTGGAGAAATTAATGGAGCCGAAGGTTGATAAGTCCCTGGGACCTGATATTCTACGTCCCAGAGTGTTGAAAGAGGTAGTGGATGCATTGGTGATCATCTTCCAAAATTCTGTCGATTCTGGAGCGGTTCCTGCAGATTGGAAGGTCGCAAATGTCACCCCACTATTTAAGAAGGGAGGGAGATAGAAAACAGGGAATTACAGACCTGTTAGCCTTACACCAGTCATTGGGAAAATGTTAGAATCTATTTTTAAAGGATGTGATAAATGGACATTTGGATAATAATGATCTGATTGGGCATAGTCAACATGGATTTATAAATGGAAAATCATGTTTGACGACCCTGTTGGAGTTTTCTGAGGATGTTACTACTTTGATTTTCAGAAGGCTTTTGATAAAGTCCCCCACAGGAGGTTGGTTAGCAAAATTAGACGGTAATGTACTGGCATGGATTAAGGATTGGTTTTAGAGGCAGAAAGCAGAGATTAGGAATAAACGGGTTATTCTCGCATTGGCAAGCTGTGACTCGTGGGGTACCGCAAGGATCAGTACTTGGGCCCCAGCTGTTCACAATATATATCAATGATTTGGATGTGGGGACCAAATGTAGTATTTCCAAGTTCGCAGATGACACAAAACTAGGTGAGAATGTGTGTTGTGAGGAAGATGCAAAATGGCTTCAAGGGGATTTATACAGGCTTAGTGAGTGGGCAAGAACATGGCAGATGGAATATAATGTGGAAAAATGTGAGGTTATCTGCTTTGGTAGGAGGAATAGATGTGCAGAGTATTTCTTAAGTGGTAAGAGATTAGAAAGTGTACATGTACAAAGGGACCTGGGTGTCCTTGTCAATAAGTCACTGAAAGCTAACATGCATGTGCTGCAAGCAATTAAGAGGGCTAATGGTATGTTAGGCTTTATCGCAAGAGGATTTGAGTACAGGAGTAGTGAAGTCTTGCTTTAATTGTATAGAACCTTGGTTATACCGCACCTGGAGTACTGTGTGCAGTTTTGGCCCCCTTACCTTAGGAAGGATATTATTGCCATGGAGGGAGTGCAACGAAGATTCACCAGACTTCTTCCCAGGATGGCGAGACTGTCTTATGAAGAGAGATTGTAGAAACTAGGCCTGTATTCTCTAGAGTTTCAAAGAATGAGAAACCGACAAAATACTTGAAGCGATAGACAGGGTAGATGCAGCTAAGGTGTTTCCCCTGGTTGGGGAGTCTAGAACCAGGGGACGCAATTTCAAAATAAGGTGGAAGCCACTTAGCACAGAGATGAGGAGAAATTTCTTTACTCAGAGGGTTGTGAATCTTTGGAATTCTCTACTCCAGAAGGCTGTGGAAGCTCAGTCATTGAGTATGTTTAATATTGAATGGTGGGGCAGGCTTGATGGGCTGAATGGCCTACTCCTACTCCTATGTTCCTATGAATTAACATAGGAAATGAGAAAATGGCAGAACATTGAACAAATATTTTGTGTCTGTCTTCAGAGTAGAAGTTACATACCAGAAATAGAGAGTAACCAAAGGACAAATAAGAGTGAGGAACCCAAAGTAACTCATATCAGCAGAGAAAAAGCTGACACATCCCCAGGATCTGATGGCCCACATGCTAGTGTTCTAAATGAGGTAGCTGCAGAGTTAGTGAAAGCACTGGTTATTATTTTCCAAAATTTCCTAGATTCTAGAATGGTTCCAGCAGATTGGAAGTTGGCAATCGTAACATCGCTGTTCAAGAAAGGGAGGAGAGAAAACAAGAAACTACAGGCCAATTAACCTGACATCAGTCATTGGGAACGTGTTGGAACCATTATTAAGGAACTCCTAACTTCAAAACTCATAGTATGATCAGAACAAAGTCAACATGGTTCTACAAAAGGGAAATCTTATTTGACAAATTTGTTAGAGTGCTTTGAGGATGCAACTAATTGGGTAGATAAAGGGAGCCAATCGATGTAGTATACTTGGATTTCCAAACAACATTAGATAAAGTGCCACACAGAAGGTTAATGTTAAAGGTGGGTTGGGGGTAATATATTAGCATGGATGAAGGATTGGTTGACAGACAGGAAGCAGAGAGTTGGGATAAATTTCAAGTTGGCAGGCTGTAACTAAGACCGCTTGTTTCCATCTCTGGAACATCGCCTGACTTTGCCCCCTGTCTCAGCTCATCTGCTGCTGAAACCCTCTAGACTTGACAATTCCAACACATTCCTGGCTGGTCTCCTACATTCTGCACTCTGGAGACTTGAGATCATCCAAAATTCTGCTGCCCATGTCTTAACTCGCTCCAAGTCTCATTCCACTGACATTCCTGTGCTCACTGACCGACGTTGGCTCCCATTCAAACAATATCCTGATTTAAAAATTCTCATCCTTGTTTTCAGATCCCTCCATGGCCTCACCCTTCCTGATCTCTGTAACCTCCTCCAGCCCCACGACCCTCAGATATCTATGTTCCTCGAATTCTGGCCTCTTGTGCATCCCCGATTTTAATTGCTCCACCATTGGTGGCCGCAGCCTCAGTTGCCTGGGCCCTGAGCTCTGGAATTCCCTCCCTACACCTCTCCACCTCATTTTCCTCCTTGTGCTATCTGACGCAATCAAGGGTTAAAAAACCAGCTTCATACATGGGAAAGAAAAAGCAATTGATCAATATCTGACAAGTGTTCAAGAGTGGGGCTATAAGCTGCTCAATTTAAACACAAACACCTTATACGATTGACAAATACTTTGGAGTTTTCCCAGGCAGATGCTCAAATTTACTTGGCCCTAGTAACTTTTGGAATTCTTGTCTAAGCTGTCTGCTGCAAATTGGAGAATCTGAATCCTTTGGCGAGAGTGAGAGAACAAGACCAGCAACACTGTGATCCTAGCAATTGTGCAATGTACCACTGCTATAGGTCCTTTATCGGTACTGGTTATTATATTTGGTGGGCCAAGTCTCCGGCTCATGACGTAGTCTGCTGCCTTCCAAAATCAAGGAAGGTTATCTGATGACATGTACCAAAGTCAGTAATCCAGAGCTAAGTAGAGGGTTTGTTGCTCATTCCTGGGGCAAGTTACAAATTTACCTTGTTACAACCAAGTGGTAAATGGGTGTGGGCGGTTCCCACTGTTCACCTCCGAATTGACCGCAGCAAGTGTTTTTGTGACTAGGGTTTTAACCCCTTTTGTTTTATTTGTCAAATAGACAGCATCAGGTTTTCTTGTAGGTTTAAAACAGAAGATTATTTATTGAGCAATATTCAGTCTCGAAATTGCCCCAACCTCACCTACACATGCAGTCACTCGTGCACACGCACACAAAGAGATAGATAGAGAGGAAAACGGGTAAGTAGTTTGAAGTGGCGTAGATGTTCGGGTTTCACGGTAAGCCTGTTGAATCTTCTCGGAGGTCAATTTCTTTTTTTTAAAGTTGCAGGCCTGGGCTGCTTATAGATTCTTCTGTTGGTTGAGATTTCAGTCTGGAAACAGTGATCACTTTCAGTTCTCTGCTTCAGCAAGTTGAAGTGTCACTTTCACAAACCACCTCCTTCTTTGGTTTTTGCTGGAGGTTTCAGCTCTCAGCTGGACAGGCTTTTGTGATGTAGTTCTGATTCTCTCTCTCTCTCCAGACAGCTACTTTTAAGCTAAAAGTCTCTCATGTGGTGCCTCTGTTGGGAGATGCAGAGCTCCCTCCCGGTGATAGCCAACAATGGACCAGGATGTAGCTACTTCATATCTTCTATGTTTCAGAAAAACTCATTCAATTCAAAAATGTCTCTTGATGGGTTTCGGATGGGTGTAATTAACACCTTGGAATGTATCCTTTTGTCCTTAACAGACAGTACGACAGTTTGAATATACAGGGCCAGGCCAGTTGGCCTTCGGTGGCTATTTTTTTTTTAGAATTAGAATTAGAATATTACAGCGCAGTACAGGCCCTTCGGCCCTCGATGTTGCGCCGATCATCTGACCTACACTATTCCATTTACATCCATATGTCTATCCAATGACCACTTAAATGCCCTTAAAGTTGGCGAGTCTACTACTGTTGCAGGCAGGGCGTTCCATGCCCCTACTACTCTCTGCGTAAAGAAACTACCTCTGACATCTGTCCTATATCTTTCACCCCTCAACTTAAAGCTATGTCCCCTCGTGTTTGCCATCCTCATCCGAGGAAAAAGACTCTCACTATCCACCCTATCTAACCCTCTGATTATCTTGTATGTCTCTATTAAGTCACCTCTCCTCCTCCTTCTCTCTAACGAAAACAACCCCAAGTCCCTCAGCCTTTCCTCGTAAGACCTTCCTTCCATACTAGGCAACATCCTAGTAAATCTCCTCTGCACCCTTTCCAAAGCTTCCACATCCTTCCTGTAATGCGGTGACCAGAACTGCACGCAATACTCAAGGTGCGGCCTCACCAGAGTTTTGTACAGCTGCATCATGACCTCGTGGCTCCGAAACTCGATCCCCCTACTGTCCAATTTTTTTCACAGAAAAGTCAATTTTTATAACTCTTCAGTTTAGGTTGTGTATTTTCAATCGATGCACTTCATGTGAACCTGAATAATTGAAAATGTGAAGTGTATCTGCTGGAATATTATAAGCTCTAAGCAGGCCAATCATCACAACCAGTCCATGCTGATCCTGTACATGAGCAGTAGCCCAGTCCCATGTTCCATTCCAGTTCCCATTTCCCTTTATTCCTATTTTCTTAACCAGTTATGTGATCTATTTTTAAATGATCGAATAGTCTCTGCTTCAGTCACTAGCTTGGGTAGTGAATTCTGCAGCCTCATAACCCACTGTAACATAAACTCTGGCTTGTACAAGGAATACAGAAAGTTAGCATGCAGGTGCAGCAAGCAATTAGGAAGGCAAATCGCATTTTGGCCTTTATTGCAGGGGGATTGGAGTACAGGAATAAAGTCTTGCTACAATTGTACAGGGTTTTGGTGAGACCACATCTGGAGTGCTGTGTGCAGTTTTGATCTCCACATTTAAGAAAGGATATACTTGCATTGGAGGCAGTACAGTGAAGGGTCACGAAATTGGTCCCTGGAATGAGGGGGTTGTCTTAGGATGAGAGGCTAAATAAATTGGGCCTATATTCTCTGGAGTGTAGAAGAATGAGAGGTGTTCTCATTGAAACATATAAGATTCTAAAGGGGCTAGTTAGGGTCGACAGTGAGAGATTATTTCCGCTGGTTGGGGAATCTAAAACACGGGGGCACAGTCTCAGGATAAGGGGGCTGATCATTGAGGACTGCGATGAGGAGAAATTACTTCACGCAAAGGGTTGTGAATCTTTAGCATTCTCTACCCCAGAGGGTTGTGGAGGCTCCATTGTTGAATATATTTAAGACTGGGATGGAGAGATTGTTCGTCTCTCAAGGCATCAAGAGATTTGGGGAGTGGGTGGGAAAGTGCAGTTGACTCCTAAGATCAGCTCCTAATTCTTGTGTCCTTGTGTTCGCTCCTACTGTGGCTCATAAATTGCTTATATCTATGTTTACATGTTCTAGCTCCTGAACCACTGAAAACAGTCCAACCCTTTCATATTTTCAAACACCTCAATAAAATCACCCCTTTGCATCCTCTGTTTTAAGACTTTTTAAGTCTTTGTATTTTACAAACCAGGCAGTCTCCTGATGAATTTGTGCTGTAATCCTCCCCATCATCTCAACAACTTCCCATAGTGTGGAGCC
The DNA here is from genome assembly GCF_036365525.1 of Heterodontus francisci. Lineage (NCBI taxonomy): Eukaryota > Metazoa > Chordata > Chondrichthyes > Heterodontiformes > Heterodontidae > Heterodontus > Heterodontus francisci. The sequence continues at coordinate 29,621,784 of NC_090412.1, read as the reverse complement.
AAAACTGTGGTTTGTATAAATTCATCATTCCATCATTGGATGTTTAACTGTCAGTATAGATTGTGATGACCAGGTGAGAAAGGTGTCTCGGGGTCTTTTACTGTTTTCACCTGGTCTTATTGTAACAGGGCTTTATTTTTAAACACACCGTGTTTTGAGCTCCCCTTTGGTGAATCCTTGTTCAATTATAAGGCAAAGAAATGAGCATAAACAGGCTTTCTTAGGTTTAAAGAAGAAAAGTGAAATTAATTAATGGGCGGCACCGTGTCGCAGTGGTTAGCACTACAGCCTCACAGCTCCAGCGGCCCAGGTTCAATTCCGGGTACTGCCTGTGTGGAGTTTGCAAGTTCTCCCTGGGTCTGCGTGGGTTTCCTCCGGGTGCTCTGGTTTCCTCCCACAAGCCAAAAGACTTGGAGGTTGGTAGGTAAATTGGCCATTATAAATTGCCCCTAGTATAGGTAGGTGGTAGGGAAATATAGGGACAGGTGGGGATGTGGTAGGAATATGGGATTAGTATAAAATGGGTAGTTGATGGTCGGCACAGACTCGGTGGGCCGAAGGGCCTGTTTCAGTGCTGTATCTCTAAACTAAACTAAACTGAAACAAACTCTAATACGACGCGCCCATGCTAGCATGCACACATGCAAATAGGGACATAAAGGAGCAGAAGAATAATAAAATAGAGGGGTTTGAGGCAGACTCTAAAGGGTGTTTCTTGTTACTGTTTCAGTGTTTCCAGCTTGCCATAGAGTCCTTGATTGTGGACAGATCTTACTTTTCATTGGGGCCCAGTATTCTTCTTAAACCTTGTTCACTGTAGCAGACTTTTATCTCTTGGTGTTCATATGTCTTCCATGGTTTCCGATGCTGGTGAGAGTGAGATGAGAGCTAACAGGAGAGAGGTGTTCTCAGTCCAGGAGAAAACAGCTTTCTGATTTCCAATTCCTTGTTGGAAGTTCAAATTTTTTTTAAAACTCAGTCAGTCAGTTAGTCATGTGACCCAAACTGGCCTGACCACGTCTGTGTATTCGGCCATCTTAGTAGTTAACCTGGAATGTTTCAACGTCTGGTAATCAAAAGTCCATTGTGGATTACATTGGAGCAGATAATAGCTCCTTTGTCCTTTGAAGTACTTGTCTGTTGCTATGCTAATGTCTCTCTCCAGCCAAAGTCTCCAATTGTTTTTTAAAGCCAGTTCTTTCTTCACCATCAATAGTTTAAAATCAATGTTAGTGTGGCAAAATTAATTTTCCTCATTCTTGGCAGGTGGGTTGGGGGGGGGCGGGGCTTGCCTGACAAGATAACTGCAACATAATACATTTTTCTAGGAAGACTAAAGCCTTGGAAAATAAGTTACTAAACCGGGTAGAGGCAGAGATGACTCTAGGAGTATAGATACACAAATCACTAAAAGCAGCGACACAGTTAACAAAACCAATTAAAAAAACAAGCACTGAAGTTCATTTCTTGAGGGATAGAATTGCAAAGCAGAGAAGTTAATATTAAACTTGTCATGAAGATGCTTCCATTGTTAATATCTTTTTGAGGTTTTGTGTTTGAAAGATTGTGAAAATTGTTTCATTTGAAAGACTGAGGCGATGCAGGATTTGTTTGTTTTAAAAAGGTTACTGGAAGGACACTTTGAATTTTTTTTTAAAACCACTTACTGGAAAGAGACAATTGAAGTAAAATAAACATAGGGAGCCTGGCCAGCTACTGGAGTTGTTTACAGAGAAGTCACATGTCTAGGTTTATAGTTGTCAGGAGTTTTGGCTTTCTGATTTGGGCGTGAACGGTTTGAAAGCTCAATTGAGGTATAGGCCGCTAAGAGCAAAGCCACCCAACTCATCTCTTTCCACCTGGTTTGAAAAATCTTCTGAGAATCCAGTGTGATAGCCAAACCCACTGATGCAGTAAATGCTCCTGAAAAGCCCTCAAGACATCTCAAACAGAATTACCCCAGAAAGATCCCAGTGACAGCCGTCTACATGTACCCAGACGCCAGACCAGAGGCCATCCGGAATATTCTATATCTTATCCTTTTTCTTCAAGAATTGACTAGCCAAAATACTTTATAAAAAAAGTTGATCTCTACAGAGCCTGTTTTTTCATTTGTCTTAATTTTTTTTCTTTCACCGGTGTGTTGGGCTTGCACGTTAGGTTATTTTAGAGGTGTAGATATTTTATACTTTCATATTTCAGTGTGTTAATAAGCTTTACATTTTTATTGAATAAGTCTTGTTTTTATAATAAACCAATAATTTTGTTGTTTATTAAAGAAACCTAGTTGGCAGGTTTTTATTCTGAAACTTATATGGTATATAATTGGCCCTATCGGTAACTGGGTAAAACATTTACCCCGTAATATATGGAACTAGCGACAGACAGTACATTCCTCCCACTTCACTCATAACTCTTATATAGGAGATTAGTGTGATCACACTTGGAGGACTGTGAACAGTTCTGGTAATTATAAAAATATGAGGAACTGCAAAAGGTGCAAACATGATTTACTAGATTACTAGATTTGAAAGTTTATAACTATCAGGAAAAATTGCACAGGCTGGGACTCATTTCTTCAGAAAAGACTGAGGGGTGATAGAGGTCCTCTCGATTATGAAAGGGTTTGGCAACGTAGACATAGAGAAGGTGTTTAATTTGCGGGGGAGACCAGAACTAAGAACGATTAATGTAAGTCACTAATAAATCCAATAGAGAATTCAGGAGAAACCCGAAGTGTGGTTAGAATCTGGAACTCCCTACCACAGGGAGTCTTTGAGGCAAATCACAGAGGTACTTTTAAGAGGAAGCTAGATAAACACATGATGGAGCAGTTTTTGTTTTGGATGGAGCAGTTTTTGTCAGGTGTGTCCAGGAAGGTTTCCTGACTCAATATGTAGATAGGCCGACTAGAGGGGAGGCTATGTTGGATTTGGTGCTTGGCAACGAACCAGGCCAGGTGGCAGATCTCTCGGTGGGAGAGCATTTCGGTGATAGTGATCACAACTCCCTGACCTCTACTATAGTCATGGAGAGTGACAGGAGCAGACGGGATGGGAAAATATTTAATTGGGGGAGGGGGAATTACAATGCTATTAGGCAGGAACTGGGGAGCATAAATTGGGAACAGATGTTCTCAGGGAAATGCATGACAGAAATGTGGAGGTTGTTTAGGGAGCACTTGCTGCAACTGCTGGATAGGTTTGTCCCGATGAGGCAAGGAAGGGATGGTAGGGTGAAGGAACCTTGGATGACAAGAGATGTGGAACAGCTAGTCAAGAGGAAGAAGGAAGCTTACTTAAGGTTGAGGAAGCAAGGATCAGACAGGGCTCTAGAGGGTTACAAGGTAGCCAGGAAGGAACTGAAGAATGGACTTAGGAGAGCTAGAAGGGGACATGATAAAGTCTTGGCGGGTAGGATTAAGGGAAATCCCAAGGCGTTCTACACTTATGTGAGGAACAAGTGGATGGCCAGAGTGAGGGTAGGGCCGATCATGGATAGTGGAGGGAACTTGTGCCTGGAGTCGGAGGTGGTAGGGTAGGTCCTAAATGAATACTTTGCTTCAGTATTCATTAGAGAGAGGGACCTGGTCGTTTGTGAGGACAGCGTGGAACAGGCTGATATGCTCGAACAGGTTGAGGTTAAGAGAGAGGATGTGCTGGAAAGTTTGAATGATATGAGGACAGATAAGTCCCCGGGGCCAGACGGGATATACCCAAGGATATTACAGGAAGCGAGGGAAGAGATTGCTGCACCTTTGGCGATGATCTTTGCGTCCTCACTGTCCACTGGAGTAGTACCGGATGTATGGCGTGTGGCAAATGTTGTTCCCTTGTTCAAGAAAGGGAATAGGGATAACCTTGGGAATTATAGACCAGTCAGTCTTATGTCAGTAGTGGGCAAATTATTGGAGAGGATTCTGAGAGACAGGATTTATGATTATTTGGAAAAGCATGATTTGATTAGAGACAGTCAGCATGGCTTTGTGAGGGGCTGGTCATGCCTCACCAGCCTTATTGAATTCTTTGAAGATGTGACAAAACACATCAATGAAGGAAGAGCAGTGGATGTGGTGTATATGGATTTTAGCAAGGTGTTTGATAAGGTTCCCCATGGTAGGCTCATTCAGAAATTGAGGAGGCATGGGATACAGGGAAAGTTGGCTCTCTGGATACAAAATTGGCTGGCCCATAGAAGTCAGAGGGTGGTAGTAGATGGAAAGTATTCAGCATGGAGCTCGGTGACCAGTAGTGTTCCACAAGGATCTGTTCTGGGACCTCTGCTCTTTGTGATTTTTATAAATGACTTGGATGAGGAAGTGGAAGGCTGGGTTAGCAAGTTTGCCGATGACACAAAGGTTGCTGGAGTTGTGGATAGTGTGGAAGGCTGTTGTAGGTTGCAATGGGACATTGACAGGATGCAGAGCTGGGCTGAGAGGTGGCAGATGGAGTTCAACCTGGAAAAGTGTGAAGTGATTCATTTGGAAGGTCGAATTTGAATGCAGAATACAGGCTTAAAGACAGGATTCTTGGTAGTGTGGAGGAACAAAGGGATCTTGGGGTCCATGTCCATAGATTGCTCAAAGTTGCCACCCAAGTTGATAAGGTTGTTGAGAAGGCGTATGGTGTGTTGGCTTTCATTAACAGGGGGATTGAGTTTAAGAGCTGTGAGGTTATGCTGCAGCTCTATAAGGCCCTGGTTCGACCACACTTGGAATATTGTGCTCAGTTCTGGTTGCCTCATTATAGGAAGGATGTGGAAGCTTTAGAGAGGGTGCAGAGGAGATTTACCAGGATGCTGCCTGGACTGGAGGGCATATCTTACGAAGAAAGATTGAGGGAGCTAGGGCTTTTCTCATTGGAGCGAAGAAGGATGAGAGGTGACTTGATAGAGGGGTACAAGATGATGAGAGGCATAGATAGAGTGGATAGCCAGAGACTTTTTCCCAGGGCGGAAAGGGCTATCACCAGGGGGCATAATTTGAAGGTGATTGGAGGAAGGTTTCGGGGAGATATCAGAGGTAGGTTCGTAACACAGAGAGTGGTGGGTGTGTGGAATGCACTGCCAGCGGTGGTAGTAGAAGCAGATACATTAGGGACATTTAAGCGACTCTTGGTTAGGTACATGGATGATAGTAGAATGAAGGGTAGGTAGTTAGTTTGATCCTAGAGTAGGTTAAATGTTCGGCACAACATTGTGGGCCGAAGGGCCTGTACTGTGCTGTACTGTTCTATGTTTTATGTTTTATGTTCTATGTTCTATGTGGGAGAAAAGAATAGGATATTTTGATGGGATTAGATGAAGAGAGAAGGGAGAAGGCTTGTGTGGAGCATAAGTCATGCATGGACCCACTGTGTTGAATGGACTTTTTCTGACCCGTAAGTACTTGGCAATTCTTTGTCATCTCAGCTTTTATATTCTATACCTCTTGCCAAACAAACCCATAATTTCATGACCTTTTTCATGGTGTTGTTTCAATGTGAACCTGAACACTCAAATCACTCTGCTCTTCCTCATCAATTGCCCACCCCCCACCACCACTTTATCTCTGCAGCCCCCACCCCCCAACAAATAGAATTACTTTACTTAAAACAAAATACACCACCTCACAGTCACTGGTGTTGAATTCTATCAGCCATACTTTTGCCCATCCCCCCAGCTTCAAATCCCCATACAGTTCCTCTCATCCTCAGAATTATTTACTGTGCCTTCTGCAAAAATCCTGTGGAACATCAAAGAAAGAACAAAGAACAGTACAGCACAAGAACAGGCCATTCGGCCCTCCAAGCCTGCGCCGATCATGATGCCTGTCTAAACTAAAAGCTTCTACACTTCCGGGGTCCGTATCCCTCTATTCCCATCCTATTCATGTATTTGTCAAGATGCCTCTTAAACGTTGCTATCGTACCTGCTTCCACCACCTCCCCCGGCAGCAAGTTCCAGGCACTCACCTGGAAAAAATACTCACCTCGCACATCCCCTCGAAACTTTGCCCCTCGCACCTTAAACCTATGTCTCCTAGTAACTGACTCTTCCACCCTGGGAAAAAGCTTCTGACTATCCACTCTGTCCATGCCACTCATAACTTTGTAAATCTCTATCATGTCGCCCCTCCACCTCCGTCGTTCCAGTGAAAATAATCCAAGTTTATCCAACCTCTCCTCAAAGCTAGTGCCCTCCAGACCAGGCAGCATCCTGGTAAACCTCTTCTGTACCCTCTCCAAAGCCTCCACATCCTTCTGGTAGCGTGGCGACCAGAATTGTACGAAATATTCCAAGTGTGGCCGAACTAAGGTTCTGTACAGCTGCAGCATGACTTGCCTATTTTTATACTCTGTGCCCCGACCGATGAAGACAAGCATGCCGTATGCCTTCTTGACTACCTTATCTACCTGCGTTGCCACTTTCAGTGATCTGTGGACCTGTACGCCCAGGTCTCTCTGCTTGTCAATACTCCCAATGGTTCTACCATTTACTGTATACTTCCCACCTGTATTAGACCTTCCAAAATGCATTACCTCACATTTGTCCAGATTAAACTCCATCTGCCATTTCTCCGCCCAAGTCTCCAACAGATCTATATCCTGCTGCATCCTCTGACAATCCGCAACTCCACCAACCTTTGTGTTGTCCGCAAACTGACAAATCATTTATATATACTACAAATGGCAAAGGTCCCAGCACTGATCCCTGCGGAACACCACTAGTCACAGCCCTCCATTCAGAAAAGCACCCTTCCACTGCTACCCTCTGTCTTCTATGACCGAGCCAGTTCTGTATCTATCTTGCCAGCTCACCTCTGATCCCATGTGACTCCACCTTTCGTACCAGTCTGCCATGAGGGACCTTGTCAAAGGGTTTACTGAAGTCCATGTAGACAACATCCACTGCCCTTCCTTCATCAATCATCTTCGTCACTTCCTCAAAAAACTCAATCAAGTTAGTGAGACACAACCTCTCCTTCACAAAACCATGCTGCCTCTCGCTAATAAGTCCATTTGTTTCCAAATGGGAGTAAATCCCGAAGAATCCTCTCCAATAATTTCCCTACCACTGACGTAAGGCTCACCGGCCTGTAATTTCTTGGATTATCCTTGCTACCCTTCTTAAACAAAGCAACAACATTGACTATTCTCCAGTCCTCTGGGACCTCTCCTGTAGCCAATGAGGAAACAAAGATTTCTGTCAAGGCCCCAGCACTTTCCTTCCTTGCCTCCCTCAGTATTCTGGGGTAGATCCCATCAGGCCCTGGGGACTTATCGACCTTAATGTTTTTAAAGACACCCAACACCTCCTTTTTGATAACGACATGACCCAGACGATCTACACTCCCTTCCCTAGACTCATCATCCACCAAGTCCTTCTCTTTGGTGAATACTGATGCAAAGTACTCATTTAGTACCTCGCCCATTTCCTCTGGCTCCACACATAGATTCCCTTCTCTGTCCTTGAGTGGGCCAACCCTTTCCCTGGTTACCCTCTTGCTCTTTATATACGTATAAAAAGCCTCGGGATTCTCCTTAATCCTGTTTGCCAATGACTTTTCCTGATCCCTTTTAGCCCTCCTGACTCCTTGCTTAAGTTCCTTCCTACTTTCTTTATATTCCTCAAGGGCTTAGTCTGTTCCCAGCCTTCTAGCCCTTATGAATGCTTCCTTTTTCTTTTTGACTAGGCTCACAATATCCCTCGTTATCCAAGGTTCCCGAAACTTGCCAAACTTATCCTTCATCCTCACAGGAACATGCCGGTCCTGGATTCTAATCAACTGACGTTTGAAAGACTCCCACATGTCAAATGCTGATTTACCCTCAAACAGCCTCCCCCAATCTAAATTATCCAGTTCCTGCCTAATATTATTATAATTATCCTTCCCCCAATTTAGCACCTTCACCCGAGGACTACTCTTATCCTTATCCACAAGTACCTTAAAACTTACGGAATTATGGTCACCGTTCCCGAAATGCTCCCCCACTGAAACTTCGACCACCTGGCCGGGCTCATTCCCCAATACCAGGTCCAGTACGGCCCCTTCCCTAGTTGGACTATCTACATATTGATTCAAGCAGCTCTCCTGGATACTCCTTACAAATTCTGCCCCATCCGAGCCCCTAGCACTAAGTGAGTCCCAGTCAATATAGAGGAAGTTAAAATCACCCACCACAACAACCCTGTTGCTTTTACATCTTTCCAAAATCTGTCTACATATCTGCTCCTCTACCACCCGCTGGCTGTTGTGAGGCCTGTAGTAAACCCCCAACATTGTGACTGCACCCTTCCTATTCCTGAGCTCCACCCATATTGCCTCGCTGCATGACCTCTCTGAGGTGGCCTCCCGCAGTACAGCTGTGATATTCTCCTTAACCAGTAATGCAACTCCCCCACCCCTTTTACATCCCCCTCTATCCCACCTGAAGCTTCTAATTCCCGGAACATTTAGCTGCCAATCCTGTCCTTCCCTCAACCAAGTCTCTGTAATAACAACAACATCATATTTCCAAGTACTAATCCAAGCTCTAAGTTCATCTGCCTTACCTGTTATACTTCTCACATTGAAACAAATGCACTTCAGACCACCAGTCCTACTGTGCTCAGCAACATCTCCCTGCCTGCTCTTCCTTTTAGTCTTACTGGTCTTATTCACTAGTTCCCCCTCATTTATTTCACTTGCTGTCCTACTGCTCTGGTTCCCACCCCCCTGCCACACTAGTTTAAACCCTCCTGAGTGACGCTAGCAAACCTCGCAGCCAGGATATTTGTGCTCCTCCAGTTTAGATGCAACCCGTCCTTCTTGTACAGGTCCCATCTGTCCCGGAAGAGATCCCAATGATCCAGATATCTGAAACCCTCCTCCTACACCAGCTGTTCAGCCACATGTTTAGCTGAACTATCTTCCTATTTCTAGCCTCACTGGCCCGTGGCACAGGGAGTAATCCCCAGATTACAACCCTAGAGGTCCTGTCTTTTAACTTACTACCTAACTCCCTGAACTCCCCCTGCAGGACCTCGTCACTCTTCCTGCCTATGTCATTGGTACCGATGTTCACCCTCCCCCTTCAGAATGCCCCCTGCCCGTTCAGAGACATCCTTGACCCTGGCACCAGGGAGGCAACATACCATCCTGGAGTCTCTTCCCCATCCACAGAAACGCCTAACTGTGCCCCTGACTATAGAATCCCTTATAACTGTTGCTCTTCTGCGCTTTGTCCCTCCCTGAACAGAGCCAGCTGTGGTGCCACTGCTCTGGCTGCTGCTGCTGTTTTCCCCTGACAGGCCATCCCTCCCAACAGTATCCAAAACAGTTTCCTTGTTAGAGAGGGGGATAGCCACAGGGGATTCCTGCAACGACTTCCTGTCCCTTCTAGCGGTCACCCATCTATCTGCCTGCACACTCGGTCAAACGCTGCCTTGATGTCAAGGGCAGTCACTCTCACCTCATCTCTGGAATTCAGCTGTCTTATCCATGTTTGAACCAAGGGTGTAATGCGGTCTGGAGCCAAGTGGCCCTGGCGGAACCCAAACTGAGCATCACTGAGCAGGTTATTATTGCTCAGCAAGTGCTGCTTGATGGCACTGTTGATGACACCTTCCATCACTTTACTGATGATCGAGAGTAGACTGATGGGGGGGTAATTGGCCGGGTTGGACTTGTCCTGCTTTTGTGGACAGGCCATACCTGGGCAATTTTCCACATTGTTGGGTAGATGCCAGTGTTGTAGCTGTACTGGAACAGCTTGGCTAGGGGCACGGCAAGTTCTGCAGCACAAGTCTTCAGTACTATTGCCGGAATATTGTCAGGGCCCAGAACCTTTAGGATATCCAGTGCCTTCAGCTTTTTCTTGACATTGTGTGGAATGAATCGGATTGGCTGAAGACTGGCATCTGTGATGCTGGGGACCTCAGGAGAAGGCCAAGATGGATCATTCACTCGGCCCTGCTGGCTGAAGATGGATACTTCAGCTGCTTCTGGGGGCCGTGGTGGGTTGGACTGGACAGGATGTCCTTGACACACCATCAGATGCCCTCCCGGGTGGTCACATTCTCCCCAGTTACTGTGTGGTGCGTGACAGAGCCCACCCTCAGTCTCTGTGGGAGTGGGTGCGGGTGTTTTACAAGAGACAAAACACAAAGAGGACACGACTCAATCACACAGATTTATTGCTTTTGTTTGTGCAAATCAATTAAAAAAACACAGCAGTAAAAATTCTTGAAATCTCACGCCACAAATACTGATGCAATCATTCAAGAAATATACAAATTAATACAAAAATTAAAAGCATTTTAAATAAAAAATACTCTAGTGGTTTTTAATATTTTGGATGGTGACTGAAATCAACGATCCTCATTGTAAAATGTAACTGAAGAAAACTCTATCTGGTGAGGGAGGGGAACAGGGGCTGGGATGGGGGAGTAGTTGTGGGGAAGGGCGAGGAACAGCTGGGACTTGTACTGGCTCAATTATGCTGACAGAGTTCTTTTAAATGGGCCTTCCCTTTGCTCGGCCTATGATGGGCTTCATATAGGCCCAGGTTGCAGCCAGCTCCTCACCCACAGCACAGTTAAACCCACCATCCAGAGACTTGTCGTCACTGTGGACTTATCCAAGCTCTCCGAACACCCGATGGGATCTCCCCCATATTCAGGTTCACTCCTTACCCCAGTCTTCCCAATGTCTGGCCTCCACTTTTCACACTCAGCTGTTCCCCCGACTAGTGTGAGCATTCCCCGCCCCTCTTCACACTCATTGTCTTTGACCCTGAGGAGTTTAGCATCACCAGGTTCTGAGTGGCCATGAACTGACTGAGGTGGCAGAATAAAAACACTGGAGCAAGATACGAGCGACTCAACTGAAGCCAGAGTGTACAGGAGGGAAGTAGGCAAAGCTGAGGTAAGCTGATGTGGAATTTGGGTTGAAACAGGCAGTGGGAGGGAGGTTTCGAAGTACTGAACAATACACAAACTGTACAAACATGCAGAAGATTCCAACTCCTCAACCTGATTAGACAAAAGAAACCTCTCCTTGGGATGGAAACTGCAGGAGATCGCAAGCACATCCAAACTCCATGTGACTCGTGGAAATCAGTGGGCTTGAAATCCCACAGTATCAGCCTGACACCAGCTCTAAAACCTCAACAACACAGTTGAAAAGGGTACATTGCAAAGCTGCCCCAGGGGATGTAACTGACCCAGACTCTTGCCCTCCCCTCCGTCTGTCTGCCCTGGTGGTGGGTGGGACTGGCACATAAAACTCTTCCCTCCTCTTACTGTTTTGAGAAGTGCCTGTTACCAGCACAGTCTGTGTGTGCCTTTCACCTTAAGGCACAAACCACGACAGCCACACCCCAGCCTACAGTCCAACATGGACACAAAGCTGCTACCTCTGGGCTTCCTCCATAACCATCAGCTCATAAGGCAATCCTCCTTCAAGTAACAGCACGTAAAGTTTCTACAAGTCAATGGAAAGCATTACAAGCAGCTGGGTCACGCAGCCTACGACCGACAGGCACTGTTACCTGATTTAAACCCTGTGGGACAATCACTTACCCCATCCCCAGCACATTTAAACAGCACAAAGAATGGGCTCAGATTGCTGATATTTACTGGTTGCTAGGCTATCTGGGAATTCCATAGCAACAGTGGCAGCATATGACACTCCTAACGGGAGTGTATTTTGACCATATATCTCTCCCCTGTACATTCTGGCAGTAATTAACACATTTATAAATAGTCAGTATGTATCAGCACAAGAATTGTACAAAGGCATTCTCTTACACAAATGCACACTCGCAGTTAGGAGCACTGTAATAAGGCACAGGGTGTGACTGGTGCTTGATCATTGATATGCAGTCCAAGCAGATTACAGCTGAACCAAAAATTGAAGAAAAAACAAGGACAGAAAGATCGGGAACTCAAGTCATGGAAATGCAATGAAGTTAAAGTCTCTCAAATACAAAAATATATATTTTGGAACAGTTTGTAACTTTGAACTTCGGATACTTCAGTGTACTCCCTACTGCATGTGGGACTCAGTAACGCCAACCAGCTTTCAATGACTCGATATCACTGATCAGTGAGCGGGCAAGATAAATCGAGAACATCTGTGCAAAATAGAGAATGTTGATTAACACATCAAAGAGCATTCAAGTAGTTAACCAAAAAAACAACTGTATATAGAATGAAAATGAACTCTGATCACACTTTCCCCATCATGCGTACCCCAGTGAGAGTCAGTGTGTGTGGAACTGTCCCTCAGTGAGAGTCAGTGTGTGTGGAACTGCACCCCAGTGAGAGTCAGTGTGTGTGGAACTGCACCCCAGTGAGAGTCAGTGAGTGTGGAACTGCACCCCAGTGAGAGTCAGTGAGTGTGGAACTGCACCCCAGTGAGAGTCAGTGTGTGTGGAACTGCACCTCAGTGAGAGTCAGTGTGTGTGGAACTGCACCTCAGTGAGAGTCAGTGTGTGTGGAACTGTCCCTCAGTGAGAGTCAGTGTGTGTGGAACTGCACCCCAGTGAGAGTCAGTGTGTGTGGAACTGCACCCCAGTGAGAGTCAGTGTGTGTGGAACTGCACCCCAGTGAGAGTCAGTGAGTGTGGAACTGCACCCCAGTGAGAGTCAGTGTGTGTGGAACTGCACCTCAGTGAGAGTCAGTGTGTGTGGAACTGCACCTCAGTGAGAGTCAGTGTGTGTGGAACTGTACCCCAGTGAGAGTCAGTGTGTGTGACTGGTATCGGGTACAATATGCCAAGAGAAAGTTTGACTCTAACCTGCAGGAAGGCGATAACAAGAAAAGCTCCTGCTACAATGTAGATGTTCCGAGGGAGCCAATCCTCAAATGCTTGGACACAGCCCTTGCTGTAGATGACCAGACTGTTCTTTGTGCTATCCTTGAAAGGGCCAGGAATAACAATGGTGTATGGATTAGTCCCTTTTCAACTCTGCCCTTCAAGCCCCATTCCCAACTCAACCCCACCCCCCGACCAGCCCATTCCCAACTCAACAACAACACCCTCACCACCCCGCAGCCCAGTCCCAGCTCTCCTGTCCGATTCATCTGACCACAACTGGCGCTCCAGCAGCTTCAAACTGAATATGCACTGAATGACTGCCTGTCCATCTTGTACACTTTTCCTCTGTCCCTTCCTGTGCTGCTGATTCTGGTGATGGGACAGGGGCTCCGAACCGCCCGATCCTGGTGATGGGACACGGGCTCCGAACCCCCCGATCCTGGTGTTGGGACAAGGGCTCCGAACCCCCCCGATCCTGGTGATGGGACACGGGCTCCGAACCCCCCGATCCTGGTGTTGGGACAAGGGCTCCGAACCCCCCGATCCTGGTGATGGGACACGGGCTCCGAACCCCCCGATCCTGGTGTTGGGACAAGGGCTCCGAACCCCCCGATCCTGGTGTTGGGACAAGGGCTCCGAACCCCCCGATCCTGGTGATGGGACACGGGCTCCGAACCCCCCGATCCTGGTGTTGGGACAAGGGCTCCGAACCCCCCCGATCCTGGTGATGGGACACGGGCTCCGAACCCCCCGATCCTGGTGTTGGGACACGGGCTCCGAACCCCCCGATCCTGGTGATGGGACACGGGCTCCGAACCCCCCGATCCTGGTGTTGGGACAAGGGCTCCGAACCCCCCGATCCTGGTGTTGGGACAAGGGCTCCGAACCCCCCGATCCTGGTGTTGGGACACGGGCTCCGAACCCCCCGATCCTGGTGTTGGGACACGGGCTCCGAACCTCCCGATCCTGGTGTTGGGACACGGGCTCCGAACCCCCCGATCCTGGTGTTGGGACACGGGTTCTGAACCCCCCGATCCTGGTGTTGGGACACGGGCTCTGAACCCCCCGATCCTGGTGTTGGGACACGGGCTCCGAACCCCCCGATCCTGGTGTTGGGACACGGGCTCCGAACTCACTCTCTTCCTGCATAATTTTAAACATGGCACCAGGGAGGGATTATAGGAGACAGGATGGTCGATGTTTAATACCTTAATCTTGGACCGGATGTCGTAGCCGCACTGCGTATTCACAACATTCTGCTGTAAAAGAAAAAACAGTTTCAAACTTTATCTTGAACATGGACAATGTCAGCAACAGTGTGACCGTCACACCCGCTGCACAACAGAGAGTGACCGTCACACCCGCTGCACAGCAGAGAGTGACCGTCACACCCGCTGCACAGCAGAGCGTGACCGTCACACCCGCTGCACAGCAGAGAGTGACCGTCACACCCGCTGCACAGCAGAGCGTGACCGTCACACCCGCTGCACAGCAGAGAGTGACCGTCACACCCGCTGCACAGCAGAGAGTGACCGTCACACCCGCTGCACAGCAGAGAGTGACCGTCACACCCGCTGCACAGCAGAGCGTGACCGTCACACCCGCTGCACAGCAGAGCGTGACCGTCACACCCGCTGCACAGCAGAGCGTGACCGTCACACCCGCTGCACAGCAGAGCGTGACCGTCACACCCGCTGCACAGCAGAGCGTGGCCGTCACACCCGCTGCACAGCAGAGCGTGGCCGTCACACCCGCTGCACAGCAGAGCGTGGCCGTCACACCCGCTGCACAGCAGAGCGTGGCCGTCACACCCGCTGCACAGCAGAGCGTGGCCGTCACACACGCTGCACAACAGAGCGTGACCGTCACACACGCTGCACAACAGAGTGACCGTCAAACCCGCTGCACAACAGAGAGTGACCGTCAAACCCGCTGCACAACAGAGAGTGACCGTCAAACCCGCTGCACAACAGAGTGTGACCGTCAAACCCGCTGCACAACAGAGTGTGACCGTCAAACCCGCTGCACAACAGAGTGTGACCGTCACACCCGCTGCACAACAGAGAGTGACCGTCACACACACTGCACAACAGAGTGTGACCGTCACACACACTGCACAACAGAGAGTGACCGTCAAACCCACTGCACAACAGAGAGTGACCGTCTCACACACTGCACAACAGAGAGTGACCGTCACACACACTGCACAACAGAGAGTGACCGTCACACACACTGCACAACAGAGAGTGACCGTCACACACGCTGCACAACAGAGAGTGACCGTCAAACCCGCTGCACAACAGAGAGTGACCGTCACACCCGCTGCACAACAGAGTGTGACCGTCACACACGCTGCACAACAGAGTGTGACCGTCACACACGCTGCACAACAGAGTGTGACCGTCACACACGCTGCACAACAGAGTGTGACCGTCACACACGCTGCACAACAGAGTGTGACCGTCACACACGCTGCACAACAGAGTGTGACCGTCACACACGCTGCACAAGAGTGTGACCGTCACACACGCTGCACAAGAGTGTGACCGTCACACACGCTGCACAACAGAGTGTGACCGTCAAACCCGCTGCACAACAGAGAGTGACCGTCAAACCCGCTGCACAACAGAGAGTGACCGTCAAACCCGCTGCACAACAGAGAGTGACCGTCACACACGCTGCACAACAGAGTGTGACCGTCACACACGCTGCACAACAGAGTGTGACCGTCACACACGCTGCACAACAGAGTGTGACCGTCACACACGCTGCACAACAGAGTGTGACCGTCACACACGCTGCACAACAGAGTGTGACCGTCACACACGCTGCACAACAGAGTGTGACCGTCACACACGCTGCACAACAGAGTGTGACCGTCACACACGCTGCACAACAGAGTGTGACCGTCACACACGCTGCACAACAGAGTGTGACCGTCACACACGCTGCACAACAGAGTGTGACCGTCACACACGCTGCACAACAGAGAGTGACCGTCACACACACTGCACAACAGAGTGTGACCGTCACACACACTGCACAACAGAGTGTGACCGTCACACACACTGCACAACAGAGTGTGACCGTCACACACACTGCACAACAGAGAGTGACCGTCACACACACTGCACAACAGAGAGTGACCGTCACACACACTGCACAACAGAGAGTGACCGTCACACACACTGCACAACAGAGAGTGACCGTCACACTGGAGTAAGCCTGTAGCATCAGCAACAAACAAATTAATTTTTTTTTGTCCACCAAATATCTTCAAAGGGTGCTGACACTCACTGGGATACTGATCCCCTCTCCTGACAGTACTGACTCCCACTGGGATACTGATCCCCTCTCCTGACAGCACTGACTCCCACTGGGATACTGATCCCCTCTCCTGACAGCACTGACTCCCACTGGGATACTGATCCCCTCTCCTGACAGCACTGACTCCCACTGGGATACTGATCCCCTCTCCTGACAGCACTGACTCCCACTGGGATACTGATCCCCTCTCCTGACAGCACTGACTCCCACTGGGATACTGATCCCCTCTCCTGACAGCACTGACTCTCACTGGGATACTGATCCCCTCTCCTGACAGCACTGACTCCCACTGGGATACTGATCCCCTCTCCTGACAGCACTGACTCCCACTGGGATACTGATCCCCTCTCCTGACAGCACTGACTCTCACTGGGATACTGATCCCCTCTCCTGACAGCACTGACTCTCACTGGAATACCGGACCCTGCGTCCCCTCCTCACCGGAAAGTTCTGACTCACGATGGGGTACCGGTCCCCGGTCCCCTCCTCTCCGGAAGGTTCTGACTCTCATTGGGGTACTGGTCCCCGGGCCCCCTAGAATCCGGAAGGTTCTGACTGTCACTGGGTTACAGGTCCATGGGTCCCCTCCTCTCCGGAAGGTTCTGAATCTCACTGGGGTACAGGTCCCCAGGTCCCCTCCTCTCCGGAAGGTTCTGACGGTCACTGGGGTACAGGTCCCCTCCTCTCCGGAAGGTTCTGCCTCTCACTGGGGTACAGGTCCGCGGGTCCCCTCCTCCCCGGAAGGTTCTGCCTCTCACTTCTCTCTCTTCCTGAACAAACATCTCTTCCCATTATTCTGTCTTCATTCACACCACAGATTTGCATATTTCAAAAGGATTGCGAGCTCCCTGCCTTCCTCTGTCCTCTCGTACTTTATTGAATAGTTTGATTTTAATACTTTAATAGTGTAGAATGCAGCCATCATTAGCCACGTGACTGATCCACCCTGAAGTCTGCTGATTTTCTCAAAAGCAATTCCTTTCCTACAGTTACTCCGATTATTCCATATCTGAAATTCAATGTTCTTTCAGCCTCCACCCACCAAGTCTGAGCGTTCCTTCCATCTCTCCAACTAGTGTTTTATTTTTCATTTGCTTTTAAAAGCCCTTTTTATTTCCTTTTTTATTATCTTTTATCCTTTTTCAGACTCCCTCTTCTAATCTCCCACTCTATAAAAAATGTTTTCTCTGTAACATCACTTCTGATTCTTTTAACAATCACCTTAAATCTCTGCTCTCTGGTTATCAACCCTTCTGCTACTGGAAATAGTTTCTCCTTACTTACACTATCAAAACCCTTCACAACTTTCAACATCTCTGACAAATCTCTTCTTAACCCTCTCCACTCGAGCAAAACCAACCTCCGCTTCTCCAGTCTCTCCACATCACTGAAGTCCCTCATCCCTGGTACCCCTCTAGTAAATCTCCTCTGCACCCTCCCCTCGGCCTCAACATCCTTCCTAAAGTATTCTGCTCAGAACTGGACACAATACTCCAGCTGAAGCCTAACCACTGATTTATAAAGGTTTACCATAACTTCATTACTTTTGTACTCTATTCCTCTATTACTAAAAAGCTTCAACAGCTTTTGCAACTTTTTTTTGCCATCTTCAAAGATTTGTGTACATACACCCCCAGCTTTCTCTGTTCCGACACCCCCTTTAAAAATGTAGCGTTGAGTTAATGTTGTCTCTGCTCCTACTTCCTACCAAAATGTATCACCTCACACTTCACTGCATTAAATTTCATCTCCCGTGTGTCCTCCTCGTTTGTTTAGTGTCATCTTCAAACTTTGAAATTATGCCCTGTAAACCAAAGTCCAGGGCATTGATATATATCACGAAGGGCAGTGCTCCCAATAGTATACCTCCTTCCAGTCTGAAAACCAACTGCTCACCACTACTCTCTGCTTTCGGCCCTTGAGCCCATTTTGTATTCATGCTGCCACTGCCTATTTAAGCCCATGGGGTTTAATTCTGCTAATAAGTCTATTACGTGGTACTTTGTCAAACGCCTTTTGCAAGTCCCTGTACACAACAGAAACCACACTACCCTCATCAACCCTCTCTCTTACTTCAAAAAGCTCGATCAAGTTTGTCAAACATGATTTCCCTTGAATAAATCCTTGCTGGCTTTCATTTATTAGCTCAAATGCCAATTAAATTGTCCTGGATTATTGTCTCTAAAAGTTTCCCTACCTCTGATCTCAGGCTGATTGGCCTGTAGTTGCCAGGTTTATCTCTCCACTTAACTTTTTTTAAACAGGGGTGTAACATTTGCAATGTTCAAGTTCTCTGGCATCACCCCCGTATCCAGGGAGGATTGGAGGATTATGGTCAAAGTCTCTGCAATTTCCACCCGACTTCCTTCGGTCACCTGAGATGCATCCCATCCAGACCAGGTGACTTTTCTATTTTGAGGACTGCCAACCTTTTAAGTACCTGCTCTTTATTTTTATCCGATCCAATATCGCTACTCCCTCCTTTACTGTGACATTAGCAGCATCCTCTTCTCCAGTGAAGACAGATGCAATGTACTCATTCAGTATCTCAGCCATGCCCTCTGCCTCCACAAGAACATCTCCCCTTTGGTCCCTAATCAATCTCATCTTTCCTTTGACGACCTTTTTACTATTTATATGTCTATAAAATGCTTTTCAGTTCCCTTTTATGTTAGTCACTAATCTATTCTCATTTCTGCTCTTCACCAAACTTACTCCCCTTTTTAAATCTCCTCTGTACATTCCATATACAGCTTGCTTCCCGACTGAATTATGAACTTTACAATTGTCATAAGCCTCCTTTTTCTGTCTCATTTTAACCTCTATATCTTTAGTCACCAGAGAACTCTAGCTTTGGATGTCTTTCCTTTCCTCCTCACAGGAATGTGTCTACTCTGTACCTGAACCATCTCCTCTACGGTGACCTCCCATTGCTCAATTACTGTTGTGCCCAACAATTTTTGATTCTAATCCACCTGGGCCAGAATCCTTTACAACTCACTGAAGCCTCCAGTTTATCCTTGTACGTATAATCGTTTCTTGCCCTTGACAATAACTATTTGAAACCTTATATCATCTCCATTTGCATGTCTCTCTCCTGATCTCACATCTGAATCTCGCTCTCTGCCACGTCTTTGCTTTTACCAATTGTTTCTCTATCACTTGCCCTGCATCTCCTTGAGTCTCAGTCTCTCTCTCAGCTTCTGCAGAAATCCTCCTTGTATCTCTCTCACTTCATTCCCTCATTCGCTCTCCATGGAGCTGATACTTGAAGGATTAAAACAGGAAGGATCACAATTGCACACGACAAGTGATGATTCATCACTATCATTATCACTACTTACAGCTGGGTCGGGTAAACAGCAGGAGAAGGGAACACCACATCTCTCCCGGCTGGTATTTTCCTTGGTACAGTTGAAGTAAACATTGTTGTTCCAGTCATCAGCGCTGGCAGCTCCACAACACTGCATCTGAAAGAGAGAGAAGACAACACTGGATCGGGGTGACAGAGAGAGGGAGAGTGAGAGAAAGAGAGAGGAGAGAGGGAGGGAGAGAGAGAGAGCAAACGAAGGAGTCAGGAAGATGACCCTGATTTGAGGGGAGAGAGAGAGAAGGAAGTAAACAAAGAACAGTACAGCACAGGAACAGGCCATTCGGCCCTCCAAGCCTGCGCCGATCTTGATGCCTGCCTAAACTAACACCTTCTGCACTTCCGGGGCCCATATCCCTCTATTCCCATCCTATTCATATATTTGTCAAGATTTCTCTTAAACGTCTCTATCGTACCTGCTTCCACCACCTCCCCTGGCAGCAAGTTCCAGGCACTCACCACCCTCTGTAAAAAACTTGCCTCGCACATCCCCTCTAAACTTTGCCCCTCGCACCTTAAACCTATGTCCCCTAGTAACTGACTCTTCCACCCTGGGAAAAAGCTTCTGACTATCCACTCTGTCCATGCCGCTCATAACTTTGTAAACCTCTATCATGTTGCCCCTCCACCGCCGTCGTTCCAGTGAAAACAATCTGAGTTTTTCCAACCTCTCCTCATAGCTAATGCTCTCCAGACCAGGCAACATCCTGGTAAACCTCTTCTGTACCCTCTCCAAAGCCTCCACGTCCTTCTGGTAGTGTGGCGACCAGAATTGCACGCAATATTCTAAGTGTGGCCTAACTAAGGTTGTGCACAGCTGCAGCATGACTTGCCAATTTTTATACTCTATGCCCCGACCGATGAAGGCAAGCATGCCGTATGCCTTCTTGACTACCTTATCCACCTGCGTTGCCACTTTCAGTGACCTGTGGACCTGTACGTCCAGATCTCTCTGCCTGTCAATACTCCTAAGGGTTCTGCCATTTACTGTATACCTCCCACCTACATTAGACCTTCTAAACACTAGATTAGAGAACACAACAGCCTCAACTAAGGCCAAATGAAGAAGTTTCAGGGCAACAAACTCTCAAATATAGGACAGCGCTACTGAAACTTACTGAAATTTTCTGGTTCCAAACCCCAGTGACCCATCGGAGTCAGTGTGTTAAACCCCTGACTCCAAACCCCAGTGACCCATCGGAGTCAGTGTGTTAAACCCCTGACTCCAAACCCCAGTGACCGGAGTCAGTGTGTTAAACCCCTGACTCCAAACCCCAGTGACCCATCGGAGTCAGTCTGTTAAATCCCTGATTCCAAACCCCAGTGACCTATCGGAGTCAGTGTGTTAAACCCCTGATTCCAAACCCCAGTGACCCATCGGAGTCAGTGTGTTAAACCCCTGACTCCAAACCCCAGTGACCGGAGTCAGTGTGTTAAACCCCTGACTCCAAACCCCAGTGACCGGAGTCAGTGTGTTAAACCCCTGACTCCAAACCCCAGTGACCGGAGTCAGTGTGTTAAACCCCTGACTCCAAACCCCAGTGACCGGAGTCAGTGTGTTAAACCCCTGACTCCAAACCCCAGTGACCCATCGGAGTCAGTGTGTTAAACCCCTGACTCCAAACCCCAGTGACCGGAGTCAGTGTGTTAAACCCCTGACTCCAAACCCCAGTGACCGGAGTCAGTGTGTTAAACCCCTGACTCCAAACCCCAGTGACCCATCGGAGTCAGTGTGTTAAACCCCTGACTCCAAACCCCAGTGACCGGAGTCAGTGTGTTAAACCCCTGACTCCAAACCCCAGTGACCGGAGTCAGTCTGTTAAACCCCTGATTCCAAACCCCAGTGACCCATCGGAGTCAGTGTGTTAAACCCCTGACTCCAAACCCCAGTGACCGGAGTCAGTGTGTTAAACCCCTGACTCCAAACCCCAGTGACCGGAGTCAGTGTGTTAAACCCCTGACTCCAAACCCCAGTGACCGGAGTCAGTGTGTTAAACCCCTGACTCCAAACCCCAGTGACCGGAGTCAGTCTGTTAAACCCCTGATTCCAAACCCCAGTGACCCATCGGAGTCAGTGTGTTAAACCCCTGACTCCAAACCCCAGTGACCCATCGGAGTCAGTCTGTTAAACCCCTGATTCCAAACCCCAGTGACCCATCGGAGTCAGTCTGTTAAACCCCTGACTCCAAACCCCAGTGACCCATCGGAGTCAGTCTGTTAAACCCCTGACTCCAAACCCCAGTGACCCATCGGAGTCAGTGTGTTAAACCCCTGACTCCAAACCCCAGTGACCGGAGTCAGTGTGTTAAACCCCTGACTCCAAACCCCAGTGACCCATCGGAGTCAGTGTGTTAAACCCCTGACTCCAAACCCCAGTGACCCATCGGAGTCAGTCTGTTAAACCCCTGACTCCAAACCCCAGTGACCCATCGGAGTCAGTGTGTTAAACCCCTGACTCCAAACCCCAGTGACCGGAGTCAGTGTGTTAAACCCCTGACTCCAAACCCCAGTGACCCATCGGAGTCAGTGTGTTAAACCCCTGACTCCAAACCCCAGTGACCCATCGGAGTCAGTCTGTTAAATCCCTGACTCCAAACCCCAGTGACCCATCGGAGTCAGTGTGTTAAACCCCTGACTCCAAACCCCAGTGACCCATCGGAGTCAGTCTGTTAAATCCCTGACTCCAAACCCCAGTGACCCATCGGAGTCAGTGTGTTAAACCCCTGACTCCAAACCCCAGTGACCCATCGGAGTCAGTCTGTTAAATCCCTGACTCCAAACCCCAGTGACCGGAGTCAGTGTGTTAAACCCCTGACTCCAAACCCCAGTGACCCATCGGAGTCAGTGTGTTAAACCCCTGACTCCAAACCCCAGTGACCCATCGGAGTCAGTCTGTTAAACCCCTGACTCCAAACCCCAGTGACCCATTGGAGTCAGTCTGTTAAACCCCTGACTCCAAACCCCAGTGACCCATCGGAGTCAGTCTGTTAAACCCCTGACTCCAAACCCCAGTGACCCATCGGAGTCAGTCTGTTAAACCCCTGACTCCAAACCCCAGTGACCCATTGGAGTCAGTCTGTTAAACCCCTGACTCCAAACCCCAGTGACCCATTGGAGTCAGTCTGTTAAACCCCTGACTCCAAACCCCAGTGACCGGAGTCAGTGTGTTAAACCCCTGACTCCAAACCCCAGTGACCCATCGGAGTCAGTGTGTTAAACCCCTGACTCCAAACCCCAGTGACCGGAGTCAGTGTGTTAAACCCCTGACTCCAAACCCCAGTGACCCATCGGAGTCAGTGTGTTAAACCCCTGACTCCAAACCCCAGTGACCCATCGGAGTCAGTGTGTTAAACCCCTGACTCCAAACCCCAGTGACCCATCGGAGTCAGTGTGTTAAACCCCTGACTCCAAACCCCAGTGACCCATCGGAGTCAGTGTGTTAAACCCCTGACTCCAAACCCCAGTGACCTATCGGAGTCAGTCTGTTAAATCCCTGACTCCAAACCCCAGTGACCCATCGGAGTCAGTCTGTTAAATCCCTGATTCCAAACCCCAGTGACCTATCGGAGTCAGTGTTAAATCCCTGACTCCAAACCCCTGTGACCAATCAGAGTCAGTGTGTTAGAACCCTAGCTCCAAACTCCACAATCTGCAGCCAGGGAACCCAACAGGTAAACCATTTAAAATGCAAAGTCTGAACCATCCCAGCAGAACCACAAGGCTCCTATACTCAGCTTCCCAAAGTCCAGCAGCAACACATTCCTTCCTCTGCTGGTAGCGAAGGAAAGGATGGAGAATACGTACATATTTCTGGACTGCATCAATGAGGTTCTGGAGATCTATGTCGTCACGATACTTCACGATGTTGTCTCGGATGAAACCCTGCACCTGCTCCTTCACCCATTCCTGAAACGTGAAGGCCAGGATTCCCGCTGCCAGTTCCAAGGTGAAGATGGTTCCAATGATTATAGAAAACTGCAAAAAACATTCCACAGAATGGGCCCCATGGTTAGAACCAATATCATCTGCTGGACAAACTCCTGTTCAACTGCAATCCTCGTTTCTTCCCATCTTACTGATCAGACTATGGCCAGCACTTCTCTCTCTCCCATAAACCCCCCCGAGCTTCCTCACCACAGCCTCATTCAGCAGCTCAAAAGATTGAAACTTTTTAAACCCTCAGGTCTCCCTGTCTCCCAATAATTTCCATCCTGTATGCCTAAGTCTGGTATCACTGAATCATAACATCCCAATAACCTCACTCTGACGGTTTGTTGTGGAGTTCCCCAGGGGTCAGTGTTGGGACCCTTGCTCTTGCTGATGTATATTAATGACCTAGACCTTGATGTATGGGGCACAATTTCAAAATTTGCTGATGACATGAAACTTGGAAGCAGTGCAAACTGGGAGGAGGACATAGACAAGTTAGTGGAATGGGCAGACAAGTGGCAGATGAGCAGGAGTAGGCCACTTGGCCCTTCAAGCCTGCTCCCCCATTCAATAAGATCTTGGCTGATCTGATTGTAACCTCGACTCCACATTTACGCCTACCCCCAATAACCTTTCACCCCCTTGCTTATCAAGAAATCTATCTACCTTTGCCTTAAAAATATTCAAAGACTCTGCTTCCACCACCATTTGAGGAAGAGAATTCCAAAGGCTCATGATCCTCTGAGAGAAAGAATGTCTCCTCATCTCTGTCTTAAATGGGCGATCCCTTATTTATAAACAGTGATCCCTGGTTCTAGATTCTCCCACAAGGGGAAACATCCTTTCCACATCCACCCTGTCAAGACCCCTCAGGATCTAATATGTTTCAATCAAGTCGCCTCTTACTCTTCTGAATTCCAGCAGATACAATCTTTCCTCAGATGACAACCTGCCCATGCAGTTCAATGCAGAGAAATGTGAAGTGATTCATTTTGGTAGGAAAAATATAAAGAGATAATATAAAATGAAAAGAGTATAATTCTAAAGCGGTGCAGGAGCAGAGGGACCTGGGTGTATATGTGCATCAACAGTGAGAATGCAGAGCATGTGCAGAGTGATCGCAGACGTTATCAGTGCCTGTGAACATTTGCCAGCTTGCCAGTGTGAATGTGTGCACAGACGTCACCAAGCAATGACATCCTCACCCCTCAATAGTCACGATCGCTACCTCCATTCCCCTCAACAGTACCCTGCTCCCTCCCCCCATCCCCACTTCAATTGCCATTCCTCCCCCTCGGCCACTCGCTCCCACCCTCGCCGCTTCCCCCTCGGCCGCTCGCTCCCACCCTCGCTGCTTCCCCCTCGGCCGCTCGCTCCCACCCTCGCCGCTTCCCCCTCGGCCGCTCGCTCCCACCCTCGCTGCTTCCCCCTCAGCCCCAAGCTGCCACCCTCGCCTATTCCTCCTCGGCCACTCACTCCCACCCTCGCTGCTTCCCCCTCGGCTGCTCACTTTTCGCCTCACTGCGCCCCCCTCGGACGATCGCTCTCCGCTGCGCCGTGCAAAGAATCTAACCAGCTCCCCTTGACATTCAACGGCATTACAATCACTAAATTGCCCGTCCTTAATTGCCATTGAGAATGTGGTGGTGAGCTGCCTTCTTGAACTGGGTTAGGTACACCCACAGTGCTGTTAGGGAGGGAGTTCCAGGATTTTAACCCAGTGACCGTGAAGGAACGGCAATATACTTCTAAGTCAGGAGGGAGTGTGACTTGGAGGGGAACTTGGTGGTGTTCCCATGAATCTTTGTCCCTTGTCCTTTTAGGTGTCGCAGGTTTGGAAGATGCTATTGAAGGAATTTTGGCGAGTTGCTGCAGTGCATCTCGAGATGGTACACACTGCTATTTCTTGACATAACATGGAGTGAACTGAATTGGCTGAAGACTGAAGTACACAAGATTATGAGGGGCATTGATAGGTTAGATAGGAAGAGACCTTTTCCCTTAGCGGAGGGGTCAATAACCAGGGGGCATAGATTTAGGGTAAGGGGCAGGAGGTTTAGAGGAGATTTGAGGAGATATTTTTTCACCCAGAGGGTGGTTGGAATCTGGAACGCACTGACTGAAGAGGTGGTAGAGGCAGGAACCCTCACAACATTTAAGAAATATTTAGATGAGCACTTGAAACGCCATAGCATACAAGGCCACGGGCCAAGTGCTGGAAAATGGGATTAGAATAGATAGGTGCTTGATGGCCAGCATGGAGACGATGGGCCGAAGGGCCTGTTTCTGTGTTGTATAACTCTATGACTTCTGTGATGGCGAGGACCTCCGGAGGAGGCACAACTGGATGTGGCAGCACTGCAGAGCTTTGATCTAATCTATTGGTTGTGGGATCGATTTCAGATCGGCCAGTAACTGCCTTCCTCTATCCTCAGAACCTAAAGAAGCCCGCAGATCCCAACGTTCCTACAGCCAAGCACAGTTCATGGAATTTCCTCTGATAGAGGTAATGTGGAGACAGTGAGGAGTGGGTGGGGAAAGACAGGCAGAGTGGAAATGATAACGTAATGAGAGTACAACAGAAAAAATTAGAATTACACAGAATGAGAGCAAGAGAGAGTGAGGGAGAAAACAAGTGCCACTGTGAGCATAAGAAAGAGAAGAGAGAGAGGACGCAATCGCAGGACCAGAGCCCGATTCTATTTTTTGCAAGAAATCTGCAACATCGATGCAACTTTTTAAAACCAGTAGGAACAGAGACTCACAAACTTCAAGAGGCAGATATTCTCTCGCAGAGCTCCAATACAGCCAGTGAATCCCAAAATGAATGTTAGCAAACCAACCACCAGGACCACCCAGACTGGATCGAACCCATTCAGCTCAGTGATGGACTGAATATTCAACACTCCCTGTAGGTACAGAAAGAAGACACCAGTTGGTAATCTGCCTGGCACAGAACAGAGCTCACAGCAGCAGCTAAACTGTGGGAATTTCCGATTGTTTAAGTTTTTGCCAACAGTTATGCCCCCCCACCCCTAGGCACTGACTCATCATGGGATGGGACCCCCTCCACAGTGGCCATTTTCCCCACTGACATTACAGAGGCACCTCGACCCCAATAATCTCACCGACACCAGCTGCTGGCACCTCCACTGGGAAGTTGCTCAGAAGGTTGGGAGTTTGAGGGTGGGCACAGGCACTGGCACTGAGGATAGGCATCAAGGGAACACATAGATTGCAGCACATGGAGAGAGAAACTGGTTGCATTGGATTCGAACATTGTTCAGGGAGTTTCTCACTGATGCTGGAGAACAGGAGTAACTCAGTGAGGGAGTGCGGAGATCTGTGCTGGTTCTGCTGTTTGCATTATATAGAGCAGGGGTGTCCACATTACAATTTTTGGCTTACACAGGGGGCTGGTGAGACAATTTTGGAAAGATAAAGGTATTAAAAATTTATCTTGCTATCAAAAGAACAAAAGTGCATTTTTGTCAAGGAGCTTTAAATGGAAAGATTAATTTAGTGACATACTTTCTCATCACTATGTTGGACACTGATTTAGTGAGATACCTGGCAATTTTTGCTTGCACAAGTATTCAGTGATTGCCCGCATACTTGCAGTTACGATGCAGACATTCGGATACACGTCCACCTGTCAAGGGTGATTTTGATCACTTCTCCATTTTGCTCTCTGTATGTCTGCCTCGCACACTGAATCCCCCCTCTTGGGTTGTTCCCACAACCCGTGATGATTCCCCACTATGTCCCTCTGTTCCCCTTCCTCTCTCCCTGTGGCCCCCCTCTCCCTCTCTCGTCCCCTACACTCTCTCCTTGTGTCCCTTACATTCTCTCTCTCTCTCCCCTTCTGTCCTCTACACACTCTCTCTCCCTCTCCTTCTGTCCCCTACACTCTCTCTCTCCCTCTCCTTCTGTCCCCGACACACTCTCTCTCTCTCTCTCTCTCCTTCTGTCCCCTACACACTCTCCCTCTCCTTCTGTA